>NW_023425595.1:13920006-18720006 GCF_014108245.1 Pipistrellus kuhlii
TAAAAGCGAAGAGGAAATTCCTTCCTGACCTTGCAAATGATCATTTTCTTTCTTGAAGCATGAGATTTGATTGCCCTTGCAATCCAGGCTCACACTTGCTGCCTGCATTGTGAATAACCATCCCTTTCTCAGTCATGGTGTTTGACTCTATGACCTCCCACAGAAATGAATTCCAAGCACAGATGCTGCATTGAAAATGGAGCTGGGGAGTTCTTTTGATATTAGATGGTAGACATTGAGCTAGGAGCATCCTGCTCTGAATTCTCTATAAATGCAAATCTGGCTGGGTCAGGGAGAAGATATCCAAAGAGTTTCAGAAAGCATTTACCCTGTGAAATTGTACTTAAAAATCCCAGGGTGAACTCTTCAGTTAGTTAGAATGTGGTCCCCAAACACCAAGGTTGTGGGTTCAATCCCCAGTCAGGGCACATACCAGAATTAACCAATGAATGCATAAATGAGTGGAAGGACAAATGGGTGTTTTTTATCCTCTCTCCCTCTCTCTCTCTCTCTCTCTCTCTCTCTCTCTCTCTCTCTCTCTCTCTCTCTTCTTTCCTCTCTTTTTCTAAAAATCAATTTTTAAAAAATCCCAGAGTGGGAAACCAGTGTAGCTTTTTTCCCCTAATTCGATTAGAGATGATGGAGAATATTTTAGTAATAAGCAACCAATATCTTGGAGGAAAGCAACCATTTTGGTAATTATTAATTCAGACTTGTTTTCGGAATATGTGATGTTTGGGATGGCACCAGGGCAGAAGTTGGCCTTTGCTTTATTAATTCTTTGATAATAAAAATATTTGCATGGTGCTTTGTAGTTTATGATGTGATTTTCCAGGTTCAAGTTATCTCATGTGATTTTCTTAATAGCCATTGAGGTAGATAAGTATTGTTACTGGTACAAATCCCCAGTAATTGTGAAAATAATATTGGGAAGGAATACATAAAATCCTCAAGGAAACGACTGCTCTGGAGTAATCTGACACTTTGGAAGGGCTTATTTGCATAGAAACAGAGTGGTCACTACAAGTCAATTTACCAACTACTTTTATGCATCCAAAGTTGTCTTACCATAAATTAAACAAGTTGACATTGTTTATCTTGTTTCAGTTTGTGTGCATATTTGAATAGAAAAATAATACTTTATAACATTCATAATTAAATTTTTCAGTACTTCATGTTCTTGTCTAACTTGTGTGAATTGAAAGGCTTTACTGTACTCTTTCAAGTGAGATTTTAAAAGATAAAAATGAGTATTTTTCTAATTAAAAATAATTATGATTAATTTTTTATTGTGGTAAAATATCACTGCTTAAAATTTTCATTTTATCCATTATTAAATATATAATTGAGGCATTACTAAGAACATTCACACTGCTGTGCAACCGTTACCATTGTCCATCAAGATTTCTCATCTTCCCAAACTGAAACTCTGTACCCATTAAGCATTAACACCTCCCCCACCCAGCCCTAGCTTCTGGCAACCACCTCTATGAATTTGACTACTCTAGGTACTTCATATATGTGTAATCAAAATATTTGTGCTTCTGTGCATGTCTTAATTCACTTAGCATAATGTTTTCAAGATTCATCCATTTTGTAGCATTTGTCAGTATTTCCTTCCTTTAAGGCTGAACAATATTCCACTATATCTAGATACCACATGTTGTTTATCCATTCTTTTGTCGATGGACATTTGGGTTACTTCCATCTTTTGGCTATTGTGATTATGGCTACTTCATATTTAATAATTTTATTATTAAACTAGAGGCCTGGTGCAAGGGACTCATGCACTGGTGGGGGACGTGGCCTGTAGGGATTGGCCTGCTAAGGGAGTGCCACTCATCCTGATCAGCCAAGCAGCTGTGGACCCACCCTCTGAGTGGCTGCTCCACTGTGGGAGTGCACTAACCACCAGGGGGCAGTTTCTGCATTGAGTGTCTGCGTTGAGTGACTAGGGGGTGGTCAATGCGCTTCATAGCGACTGGTCAAGCAGTCGTTCTGGTTGTTCTGCCATTTGACAGCTGGAATTTTATTATATAGGATAAGTATTGAATAATCTCAGTGTGTAAACTTATTTTTATAAAATGGTTAAAAATGTTGACATATTTCCAAAATTATTTTTATTTTATTTTATTCATTATCATTCCTTTGACTTGCTCTAAGTACTTAATTTGCAAGAATTTATTGTCTTAATTTGGAAGTCAGAATTTTTTAGCACTAATGTCCATTATAGCTTGTATATAAAAGATACAGACACGGACAGAGGGCATGAATGTGAAGGAGGTCGTGGCCAGATTTAGTATGCAGATTTGAATTGTTTGACTTGTAGAAAGTGTATAATTAAAAAAAAAAATTAGTTGCCAACATCTAAAAATTAGATTTTCACATTAAATTCTAGATTTTTTGTGAGGACATACATGACATATGTGAGGACGTTTACTGTGAGGACATACATAACTTGTTAGGGTTTATTGGTTGCAATCAATGTGCTCTGTCTCAGGCTAACTTAGGAAAAAACATGATGTAATGAGATGGTAGGTGGTATATATGGAATGTAAGGAAAGACTAAAGAAAGGAACTGTAGAAATAACTGCAAGAGCGGAAGACCCCTGGATCTAGGGTCAGTTTCTTCTGGGCATTGCTAATGGGACATATTCTCTCCAAACTGTTTATGTCCTGTGTGGTTCAATCTAATGACTCTGTCTCTGAAGAGAAAGGCTGATTGGTGTGACAGGGGTCCCCTCCTCAGCCAGCATGGCATTGACTCGCCAAAACCGAATTTGGTAGTGGAAGAAATGGAGCGGAGAGTCATTCAGTTTGAGAGGGCAAGCTTAGATCAGTGACAGAATGTTTAAACAGAAAGTTTATCATCTGGCTACTGAATCAGGACTAACTCAATACCCCTTTCCCCATAGGATACTACAGGCCTAAAATTTCTTATGATTACCTTTTTTTGAAAACACAAGAAAGAAAGGAGATTTTAAAAGCAATTTTAATTTCTTTAAATTATAAACAAATGAAAGGTAAAATACTATGGAGAGTTCTCTTTTACATCTGTTTAGAATATTACCATTTTAAAATTGTTGTGATTTTTTTATTTGCTGTTTTTCAAATGTTATTAATATTTCTTTTATAAATTCTCCCTTATGAGAGGGGTCCTTAGGTTTGGAAGGCCTGGGCTGTAGAGCTATGATTCTTGCTCAAATACTCGGCACTAATTTGTAGCAAAGTCAGAATTCACAGCAAGTTTTTAAACATATATATTTTTATTGATTTTGAAGAGGAAGGAAGAGGGAGAGGGAGATAGAAACATCAATGATGAGAGAGAATCTTTGATCAGCTGCCTCCTGCACTCCCCACCCTGGGGATGGAACCCTCAACTTGGGCATGTGCCTTGACCAGGAATCAAACCATGACCTCCTGCTTCATAGATTGAGAATCCATACTAAGGCAAATAGAAATTAATAATTTTTCTTTGGGTTTCATAAAACATGCACTCATCCACCCACCCCAGCCCTGTTTGCACAGGTGTTTTTTTTTTTTTTTTGCAAGAGTATGTGGCCTTATGTAATAAACACTTTCCTGAAAAGCTAAAAATAAAGAAGATTAATGAATTTAGATATGGGAGGTTCACACTAACAATCTGGTCCTTGATCCCCAGTATGAAACATTCTTGTGGTCAGACCATTGCCTTAGTCTGACTCACTTGGATCAGCTATGCCCTTTCTGCTTGTCCTTCAAGGCTCAGCTTGTCTTCTCTCCTTCCCCAAGCCATGTCAAGCCACCTCACTAACTGTATTTAGAATGAATTTCATCATGTAGTTAATTATTAAGTAGTAATATTAATATTTATTAATAATATTGCCCTATAGTGTCACTTCTCCTTTTCCTAGCTTAATACTACCCATAATTTATGCCTTTCCATCTCTAATCATTCCATATCCAAATATTTTTGTTTTTTATACTTACAGATTGAATTGTTTTTACCTCCATCTAATTGTGATCTACCTCATACCATAAATTGTCATTTTCTATTGTTTTCAATTATTTTCTCAACCATATGGCACTTCTCTACTAATCTGTTTGTGCCTAGAAAATGCCTAGTACAGTTATTGCCTGTGAAAGCATGTTGTAGTATTTAATGCTGTGGTTTTCTAAATTATGAGGGGTATTGGAATCAGTTGGGTTAAGTTCTACATTTGCAATTGTCTTCTTCCCTACAACTCCAAATTTTTATCTAATTAAGAGCTAATCTAGTCCAGCTAGCATGGCTCAGTGGTTGAGCTTCTACCTATGAACCAGGAAGTCACAGTTTGATTCCCAATCAAGGCATATGCCCAATTGCGGGCTTGATCCCCAGAGTGTAGCATGCAAGAGGCAGCTGATCAATTATTCTCTCTCATTGTTGATGTTTCTCTCTCTCTCTCTCTCTCTCTCTCTCTCTCTCTCTCTCTCTCTCTCTTATTATATATATGCTAAGCTAGTGTTTAAAGATTTCAGAGAGCATGTTCCACCATGAGGACCATTTATTAAACATATCCACATGTATTTGCCTAGCCTAATTATTATATAAACCTTGAATCTTGGTCTGGTGTTTCTCTGTAGTTCCTGGTTTGATTCTGAATAAATATTCAAGGTTAAATAAGTTTTAAGATGAAATACGCAAGTGTATGATAATATTTATATCTTATGAATTTTAGGTTCAGTTAAATTCTAGAGGATATTTCAATTAATTTTTAAATTAAAAGTAGTTCACATTTCTTTAACTCATCGCAAGTGTTGAACACATAAAATCATTCCTTAAACAAATTCACACATACACACACATACTTTGAAAACCCCATTTGGGAGTCCCAAAAATCACTCAGTATTTATGGCAGGTAGCGTTTATTTGACACATTTACCCGTTTATTAGTTTGATTTTATATATTTGAACTTTTCTGACCATTGCCTATATTTTGGTTTAATCTTAGTTGACATGTAAGAAACCAAAAAATATAAAAGACATAGACTCATTACTACTTAATTCTTTTACCAAATATTTCATGTGTGTGGTCATTCTTTATTGATTCCATTAATGCATCTCCAGACACAAGTTATTTATGTTGACAAAATTTAGAGTTTTCCTGGACATTCCACCATTCCAAACAGTGGCTTCCCCCACACTCCTAGCAGCCACCTCCTGTTCCCATACATAAATGGCAGCCAGCAATGGCTGGAAACAAAGGACTCTCTCCCAGTCCCTGAATACAGTGACATTCATTCTGAGAGAAGCAGGGGCAGCTTTTTGAAAGCCGACTTCTTCAGCTGGACAATAACACACAATGAGTTATTGACTTGTTTATATACGGAGCTCTTTTCAGTAACTAACTCTGACTCCCACAGTCTGGACAAATGATTGATTTCGTGGTTAGAAAAAGAGAAAGCTCTTACGCTAAAACTCTGTAGTGCAAACTACTTCTTCCCCATTTGTTCCCGAACTGAATAGAACCTTATTAAAATGCACTTTCCAAAAAAATACCTGCAGCTGGCCTTTATAACCATGTTTTGTATATATAAATAAGTAATTTGTCCCAGTCTTTTGTATATTAACAGACCATTGGGAAACTTGTCAATATATAGGAAGGCTGATTGTCTTGTTTATGCTGAACTGTATTGCCTATATTGATCTGCATGTAAACTATGGATCAAATAATTTAATAATAAATCAATATTTACTAGTCAAAGACATCAATTTTTGATAGAAATAAAGATTTAATTTCTTGTTGGGTTATGTTGATTTATTAAGGACTTTATATACCACATACATCATATATGTCATACTTGAATCATTAGCTATTTTCTGAATACAAAGAAAACTATAAGTAGAACTACAGTTCAGAACCCTGAGTTTGGTTGGACTGATAGCTCTTTCCTGTTTGGTCAGTACTTAAATGGAATGTCAATATGAATTATGTAGGCAGAATACAACAGTTTCTTTGATTACTATACCTTTTATAAAAATACTAATGATTGGAGGTATTTTCTCCTATAAAATAGATTGTATCTTACTAAATATCAAAGTGTTTACACAATTAGCCTTTAAACAGAATTTGTTTTTCTCTGACTTATTTTTCCTAGGGTAATGCCCTCAAGCTTTATCTTTGTTGTATGTTTTTTAATTTGAAGGTTTTATTCAAGGATAGGATATTGTGGAACTCATTCATTTATAAAGTCACCAGGAATCAGAGCTGACTCTATGGCACAGAACACATATACTCTTTTTTTTTTTTAATATATTTTATTGATTTTTGTTTTTTGCCCCCCTCCCTCCCTCCCACACATCCCCTCCCTCCCCAGAGTTTTGTGTCCATTGGTTGTACTTATATGCATGTATAAAGTCCTTTGGTTGATCTATTATCTCCCCCATATCTTCCACATATACTCTTTTTATACACAAAAATTAGCCTCAGAAATTACAAAGTCATTGACAGAAAAGAATATCTCATGTATTTTAGATAAGAACAGTCAATAAAAAGCATCTAGTTTTATTTTAATGAAGAGACAGGATGCTCTCTTCTAAAGTGATAGGATAAAAGAATCCTACTATTGTTGTCATGTCCTAGGATGTGGGAGAGAAATGCTATTGGTATGGCATATTATTAATGCCTTAGGGTGAAAATGCACTCTTTGAATTTGACATTTTATTTTCAATAATTTTCCTTAAGTGATTGTAATAAGCCTCGCTCTCGCTCTCGCTCTCTTCTTTCTCTCTCTCGGCTGGTCTGTTTCCAGAAAAGGCCATGTGTGTATCCTTATATTTTGTTTACAATTTAATTTCCAATAACTTGCTGGATTCTCTATTTGGCAGTATGCATATGGTGCTTTTCAGTACTGTTGATGTTTTCCCCTCAAGCTATGTACAGTATTTCGGTAAATGTTGAGTATTGGAATGAAGGTGATTTTTCTAACTATAGCTCTTTCAAATGTAAAGAATTTCCACCTTCAGAGAATTTATTGGAAGCAGTTCTAAATGCCATAGTCCTGAGGGTCCTAATTAGAATCTAACTACTACTGTGGCATTGAGTTTTGTAGTTATGTTTTTGTTTTGTTTTGTTTTGTTTTGTTTCTCTTCAAAAATATCTGCTCTGAATGTTTTTGCATTTGGAAATCAATTTTGTAAAGGCTAGATAAGCTTGGTGAATATTTTCCCAGTCATACTCCAATTCATTTATCTATTCCTGATATGAGAATTCCACAATGAAGAAATAACCATGAAGGCTTGACACAATATATTGTGCCTCAGTTTACAGATAGGATTCCATGAATGGAAGTTGAGTTTGATACTTGGTGTTTTATATTATTGAGGGTTTTTTTTATTATTATTATTCCTACAGCACAGGAAAATATTTTCCTCGGGGAAGGGGATTAATAAGCCTAAGAATAGACTCACATAATATTTTCCCCCAGTTTTATTGAAGTATAATTGCCATTTGGTACTGTGTAAGTATAAGGTATAGAGCATAACGACTTTCATGTATGGTGAAATGCTAACTTCAATAAGTTTAGTTAATATCTATCATCTCACATAAATACAAAGAAAACCCCAATTTTTTAACCTTGTGAGGAAAACTCTTAGGATCTCTTGAAACTTTTAAAAATACCATATATCATTGTTAACTATAGTCATCATGTACAATACATGATTTTTTAAAAACTTGTTTTTGGTAAATTCTCAATCTATCAATAGGATAGAGATCAGCCTGCCTGCCACCTGTTTTTTGTTTTATTGAGGCATAGCTACACTCATTCATTTATATATTGTCTATTTCATGATATCAGGTCTTAGTAGAATAATTGCAACAGACTGTATACCCACTCCCAAGCCTAAAATATTTACTATCTGGCCCTTCACAAAAATATTTGTCAACTACTTATCTAGGCTGATCATTAGATGAAAGATTCCTGGATCTTGCCTCTCCACCAAAACAAATCTCTGATATACTGAGCTGTATCACAATCAGTAGATGAAGAGTTCATAGGTACATCCAGCCATGTGGCTCAGTGGTTGACCTATGAACCAGGAGGTCATGGTTTGATTCCCAGCCTGGGTTGTGTGTTCAATCCCTAGTGTGGACCATGCAGGAGGCAGCCGATCAATGATTCTCATCATTTCTATCTCTCTACCTCTCTCTTCCTTTCTGAAATATATATATATATATATATATATATATATATATATATATATATATATATATATATATATAAAAGAGTTCACAGGCATGATATTATTCATATAGAATATATGCATAGTTAGATTAAAGAGCCTATATCGTTGGCCCCGCCTCTATTTTATCCCAAGTATAAGAGTGGGTCTTCAGGCAAGGTATTGATTAAAGATTTATGTGAACACAAGCATAAATGGCCAGGCATACAATTGAGACCTCTTTAAAACATACAAAACAAAGCAAAAAACATGGTCATTATTCATTTTTAATCCTCAATAAAAAGAGACAACATGGAAAGTCCATTGTTTAAGAGCTAACTGTTCAAGATTCCAATTCAGAGGATTCAGTATCAGGCTATTTTCTTTTTTTTCTATTAATGTCAATTTGTTGAGTGAATATTATTGAGTGAGTTTAGTGTTTTCCTTTTGTTGAAAACAGTATTTTGTGTACATGGAAACTATTTATAAAGAAATATAGAATGGACTACATTCACCTTTTTATAAGAGTTAGTGGCAGTAGCAGAAGACCTTTATCTGGCTTTGTGAATAGAGCAGATCAAAGGTAACTGTTCAGGTATTTCAGGTGCATTATCCTTTGTTGTGAAATATTATAAACCATTTTTCACCATTCTAGAGTGTTTGAATTGACATTTGCCTTTGGTTTATGTCCTTGAATTCTTATCCTGACATAACAGCAGCCAATTTTTTCCCTACTGGCAATAAAAGAGGAAATATCCCCCTCATTTTAAAAAGCTGCCATGCTCATTTTGATAAAATGTCTTTAAACTATTGTCAACTATCTGCATATCCAAATCATATCTCAGTAAATTTAAAAACGACAAAAGTGGAAGTGAAAATTTCAGTATTAAATGTTTTAAATATAAAAAATAAACTTTAGCCGGGACCGGTTTGGCTCAGTGGATAGAGCATCGGCCTGCGGACTGATAGAGCAATTCCGGGCAAGGGCATGTACCTTGGTTGCGAGCACATCCCCAGTGGGGGGTGTGCAAGAGGCAGCTGATCAATGATTCTCTCTCATCGATGTTTCTAACTCTCTATCCCTCTCTCTTCCTCTCTGTGAAAAATCAATAAAATATATTTTTAAAAAATAAATAAACTTTAGACTTATTTATTTCAATGGAATTAATTCATTTTCACATAAGTATTTGAAATTTTCATGATTGTGTTAAATTAATTGTTTGAGTAAAGGCTGCTATTAGGTATAAATAGGTGCCTATTTTTATTTATTTATTTATTTTTTTAGTTGAACCTGGCTGTGGATGAGCAGAAAGAGAAAATTACAGAAAAAATCATTCTTTCTATGACAGCAAAAGAACTCCATAAGGCACAGGAAGAAGTAAGGAACTTGCTTTTTAAACTATATTGTAACATCACAATGAACACTAATTTTAGAATTAAGACAAATTTTACTTGAGTCTGATGGTGAACCAAATAACTATAAATAGTTGCCTGATAACAACATAATGGGAAAATTTATCAAAATCATTTTATTGATATAGGAAGCTTGAAAAATAATTATATACTTGAAAGATTAAATTATATTGTAATTTTCTGAAAAATATTTCTGAATGCTTCTCATAAAAATATCGATTTAGGAAGTTATTACATGTGACTAGAATCTGAAAATTGTAAAATGCACTAGCAGGAAAACCATTAAAATTTTGTTGGACTTTAAATAAATACTAAATCTTATTTGTATTTTCTGACTTTCTATGAGTAGAATTATTATTATGAATTTGAGCAACACTAATAATGTTTTCTGTTCTCAAGGAAAAACTGTAGTTTACAAATGTCAGGTCTAAGTGAGCTAACTATAAGATTCTGTTGTCAGTATTGTAATGAAGAACCATTAAAGCAAATCTTCTTCTCTCCAGAGCTCATGCTGTGAAGCTGACAGCATCATCGTCCATAAATGAAATTTTAATAGAAAATTAATGTTAGATAAAAGGGGAAAATGATTTTTATGTAGTTTACTGGAATACAAAAGCAGTTAATCTTTCTGAAACAAGATGATGGTTTTGCCCATTTCCATGTGCCACTGTCAGTAAATAAAATCTACAAGCAACTTAAAGAATAAGATAGTGTCAATACTTAAAAATTAAACTTTCATGTAACTCTCTTGACATTTTAGCAAATAAATCTAGGCAAGGTTTAGATTTTTAGTATTTTCTTATTTTGATTATATCTCTTTTGTTAACTATGTATTTTACAATAGATGAAAAGGTACAATGCATTTTCCTGAGTGAATTCGTCTTACATTAGTGTCTACATTAATATTTAGGAGTTATATATGTCCAGTATTAAAGACTATATTGCAAACATTGATTGGTAATCTCAGTAGAAAATATCTCATAAGAAAAATTCAAAGATGTAACAAATACAATTGTATAGATTTAAGTTATAGTTCTCATTCCACTTAATATTAACAAGTTAAAAGAGCAGGTTTTTAATGATAAATTTTAAAATGTTGTCCTCTATTTATTTTTAAAATGTTCTTTATTACAGTTGGAGAGATTTATTATATTTTTTCAGTAAGTTTAAAATGACTCTATCATGTATCTTGGTATGGTAAACTTTAGAAAATGAAAATAAATATCTCTAGTGTAATTATAATTATATCTATAACACAAATTATCATTAGAGAGAAATAGGAAATTTAAAAAATGAAAAAATAAAAATATGTACACAGATAATAATTTAATAAAAAAAATAATTTAGCAGAGAAAAAAATAAAATAAAATAAAAAATGAAAAAAATAAAGTATTTTCTGCCTTTTAAATATTATAATTGTTTACTCTTTGATATTTTATGCAAAATCACAGCTTCAGTGATCATTATACTAAATATATAATTTTGAATGCTACTTTGCTAGCCAAACTGGAAATGAAAATTATTTTTTTTTCTGGAAAATCCAACAGTATTATTCATATTTGATATTTTTTCTCTATTATCACCTTAATATCTGTTTAATATCTATGTACCTGCACAGGACTATATTTGGTTATATATCTGCTTGATCAGCTGTGTGTGTGTGGAATATTCCATACACTATGAGAATAGTTGTAACATCATTACTTTGAAAGTGATTATATTAATACAAGAAGCGTGGGGGTGTCCATCAGCCCAGCCTGCACCTTCTCCAATCTGGGACCCCTTGAGGGATGTTGGGGCAGTCAGACATCCCTCTCACAATCCAGGAAAGCTGGATCCCAACTGCTTGCCTGCCTGCCTGATTGCCTCTAATCACTTCTGCCTGCCAACCTGATCACCCCCTAACCACTCCTCTGCCAGCCTGATTGCCCCTATCTGCCCTGCCCTGCCAGCCTGGTCACCCCCAACTGCCCTCCACTGCTGGCCTGATTAGCCCTAATTACCCTCTCCTGTAGCCCAGGTCTCCCCAGCTGCCCTCCCCTGAAGGCATTGTCCCCCCAACTGCCCTCCCCTGCAGGCCTGATCGCCCCCTAACTGCCCTTTTCTGAAGACCTGGTCCCCCCAACTGTCCTCCCTGCAGGTCTGGTTGCCCCCAACTGCCCTCCGCTGTGGGGGCAGTCACCTTTAACTCCCTGCTCACCTGATTGCCCACAACTGCCCTCCCCTGTTGGCTATCTTGTGGTGGCCATCTTGTGTCCACATGAGGGGAGCCATCTTTGACCACATGGGGCGGCCATCTTGTGTGTTGGAGTGAGGGTCAATTTGCATATTACCTCTTTATTATATAGGATTGAGTTGTAATTTCTAGTATTTTGGTTAGGAAAAGTCAGTGACATCCAGTTTTGGCCCTAATTCACATACAGAGAAGTGAACTTGTGATGATAAAGAGAAATGCAAAGTTGTGGAGGGTTGATTACTTTAATACTTACTTTTTACTATAATTTACTTTTTTACAATACTATTTTTTTAACATTTTAAAAACCTAAATTAAACATCCTAAAACCTGAGATTTAGAATTCTGCTTCCTATAGTTTTATCTTAAAATCTGGTTTAATTTCATGTAATTTTTCCACATGAAAACTGGGAGTAATAATAATATATTCATCATCAGACCACTTTGAGGTAATGACTTATGTTAAACTATATCAAGCTTTTAGAAAATGGTCTACTGGAAAGCTGCATGTAATTTATTATTGTTGGTTTAAAAGGGTGTTGTTCCAGGTTATCTAAAAGTAAATACCTAAGTGTGAATAAATGTATACGTATTTTATTAGAAGAACTGCCTATGAGAGAAAATGGGGAGAGCTATGGGTGATGCTGGGAGATATATCTGAGCACCAGGAAAGAAAGAGGAAAGGAAGACTGAATGGAAGCATCCTAAACTGTTGTGCAGTCTAAGGAAGGTTCAGCAAAGCTGGTGGTGTATCCTTAAGCCAAAATTGTCTAAAGAGGAATCCTGTGACTTGGTCTTCTCAGCCATTGGTAACAGCTTGGTGATGGATTTCAGAGCACGGTAGTTGGGACTCGTAGACAATTATGCTCCTATAGTTAGAAGTCAGTAAAACACATTCTTTTTTTCTTTTTCTTTTTTAAATAAATCTTTATTGTTCATATTATTACAAATGTTCCTCATTTTTTTCCCCTCCATTGCTCCCCTCCACCAGGATCCCACCACACCCTCTGTCCTTTCCCCACCCCCCATTGTCCTCATCCATAGGCACATAGTTTATGTTCAGGTTGTTCCCTCACCCCCCTCCTCCCTTTTCCCCGAGAATCATTAGTCCACTCCCCTTCCATACCTATGATTCTATTATATTCACTAGTTAATATTGTTCATCAGGTTTTTTTTAATTCCCTTGGCTTTTTTCACTTGTTGATAGTTACATATTTGTTGATCATAATTTTTATCTATATCTTCTTCCTCTTCCTAAAGAACCCCTTTCAGCAATTCATATAATTCTGGTTTGGTTGTGATGAACTCCTTTAGCTTTTTTTTATTTATGAGGCTCTTTATCTGGCCTTTGATTCTGAGTGATAGCTTTGCTGGGTAGAGTATTTTTGGCTGTAGGTTCTTGTTATTCATCACCTTGAATATTTCTTGCCATTCCAGTCTGGCCTGATGGTTTCTGTTGAGAAATCAGCTGACAATCAAATGGGTGCTCCTTTATAGGTAACTACCTGCTTTTCTCTTGCTGCTTTTAATATTCTCTTTGTCTTTTTCTCTTGGAATTTTAATTATGATGTGTCTTGGTGTGATCCTCTTTGGATTCCTTTTGTTTGGGGTTCTGTGCGCTTCCTGGACTTGTAAGTCTAATTCTTTCCCCAGGTGGGGGAAGT
Organism: Pipistrellus kuhlii; assembly: GCF_014108245.1. Lineage (NCBI taxonomy): Eukaryota > Metazoa > Chordata > Mammalia > Chiroptera > Vespertilionidae > Pipistrellus > Pipistrellus kuhlii. Next base: position 13,933,502 of record NW_023425595.1, read on the forward strand.
TTTCTGTCACTATTTCTTCCAGTATTCTTTCGGTATCTTGCTCTTTTTCTTCTGGGACCCCCATAATTCTGATGTTGATTCATTTGAAATTGTCCCAGAGGTTTCTTACACTATCTTCAACTTTCTGGATTCTCTTATCTTCTTGCTTCTGTGGAGGAGTGTCCTCTGGTTCTTTGTGATCCAAATCTTTGACTTGATTCTTGCGATCTTCCATTCTGTTTTTAGGACTCTGTATAATATTTTTTATTTCAGACAACGTATTCTTTATTTCTAGTTGATTCCCTTTCATATCCTCATAGGTCTCATTTATTTTATCAGCCTTTTCTAGGAAATTCTTGAAAAACCTTATAAGTGTGGTTTTGAACTCTATGTCCAGTCGCTTCTTGTCCTCCATTTCTTTTGTTTGTAATCTGTTTCCTTGTCTCTGCATTTTCACAGCTTCCCTGAGTTTGTAGGATGGCTTTGTGTGCTAAGGTGTCCTATATGGTTCAGTGGGTCAGCCTCCCAGTTACCTGAGGTGGACAGTCTTGGTGTAGCCCTTTGTGAGCTGTGTGTGCAGTCTTGTTGTTAAGCCTTGCTTGTTGTTGGTATCCTGGGAAGCGTTGATCTTCAAGCCAATTTGCTATGAGGATCAGAAGTGTCTCAGCTAGGAGGGTTTCTGTATTCTGCTTGGATGGAGCGGAGTCTCTGGGTGGCAAAGCCAAGCTTTGGTGAATCCTGTAGGATTGGTTGCAGGCAAGCACACCTGTTTGGTATAGGCACAAACAAGCTTTGGATTCCTGTCTGTCCCTTCCTAGTACAGTCCTATTTGTGGCAAACGAAAAAGCTAGCCACTGGAAGGGCTTCTGTGCTTCGCTTGATGGGGCGGAGTCTCGTGTGGTGCAGACAAGCTTTATTCAGCCTCTCCCTACGAGGGTCTGGTTTCTGAGTCTCGTAGTAAGACTGCTGGCTTCACACACCTCCAAGAGATCTCTGCCCACTGCCTGACAGTCTGGCCTCTCCCTGTCTGGGGCCATCTAACAGAGCAATAGGGTGGTTCTGTTTTCCTCCCGAATAAGAAAGCTAACCACCGAGCATTAGCTGTCTGCCCTCTCTATGCACAGGGAGTAAGCCAGTAGCGAGCTCGGCCCGCCCTCTCCGTGGTCCACAAGCAAGCCAGCAGCAAAGGTCGCCTTTTCACACGCATAGTTCTCTGCACCTTCACAGTTCTTGAGGTTCAGCATGCCTTCTCTCTTCTTCCCAGATGGTAGAGCCTCCTCTCAGCCATCCATCCCGTGCTTCAGGGTGATGTTTCTCCTGTTTTCTAGTTCTAAATTCAAATTTGTTGTGGTAGGCTGCATTCAGGTGTCTACCCTATGCCACCATCTTGGTTTCTCCCTTGGCAGTAAAACACATTCTTATTGCTTCCTGAAAAGATATAGTTGACACCATCCTTGTTACCATCAACATAGTCAAGTAGGTGATATAGACATTTAAAATATTTATATTTTTAATCATCTCTTTCCTCATGTGTAAATGGGGATGTTAGATTCTTGAATCAGCCTAAAGTCCATAAGGGACCTATGGTCAGAAATAAGATGTATATACTTCCTAGCATTAGTCTAGGAAACTATTAAAAAGTTGAGAGTAATTGAAGTGGTAGGAACAAGAGGTGGTACACACATCAGGTTTCCTGGAAGTTACACTGCAGCTTCCAAATCAAGAGATACTGAATTTTGCTCACAAGTCCCCATATTTTCTCATCTTCATTCATTTAAGTCTGGGTTATATTCATTTTTTTTAATTTATTTATTTGTGTCCTTATTCCCCTTTACTCCCCATCCTCCCCCCCCCCACCATGCCCTCACCCCCCTGTTGTCTGTATCCATTGGTTAGGCTTATATGCACACATTCAAGTCCTTTGGTTGATCTCTCCCCCTTACCCTCCTCCCCCTCCCCCATATCTTTCCTCTAAGGCACATGTGTCAAACACAAGGCCCGCGGGCCAAATCCATCCCGCCAGGCCTTGCAATGTGGCCCGCACCGCGCTGTCATCACTGCACTCCGCTGCGTTTCCATCACAATGACAGTTTATGACTGTTCAGTAAACCATTCGGCCCGCGATTTTGGCTGGATTTTAGATTTTGGCCCCTTCTCTGATTGAGTTCGACACCCCTAGGCTAGCATAATGCTCTCCAGGTCCATCCATGCTGTTGCAAATGTGAAGAACTCCTTCTTTTTACCACAGTTAGTATTCCATTGTGTAGGTGTACCACAATTTTTTAATCCACTCATCTGCTGATGGACACTTAGGCTGTTTCCAAATCATAGCCATGGTGAATTGTGCTGCTATGAACATAGGGGTGCATATGTCCTTTCTAATTGGTGTTTCTAGTTTCTTAGAATATATTCCTAGGAGTGGAATCACTGGGTCAAATAGGAATTCCAATTTTTAGTTTTTTGAGGAAACTCCATACTGTTCTTCACAGTGGCTGTATTCCCACCAGTAGTGCATGAGGGTTCCTTTCTCTCTGCCTCTTTGCCAGCACTTGTGATTTGTTGATTTGTTGATGATAACTATTCTGATAGGTATAAGATGGTACCTCATTGTTGTTTTGACTTTGAGCATGTTTTCACATGTTTCTTTGCCTTCCTTCTGTATTCTCTCTAAAAGTATCTATTTAGGTCCATTGCCCTTTTTTTTTTTTTTTTTTTTTTTTTATCTTCCTTTTGTTAATCTGGAAAACATTGTACTCTTGGCCTGAAACAAAAAAAGATATTTTAGAAAGTTTAAAATACTAATTTTCGTTTGTTGATGTTGGCCATTCTGACAGGTGTGGATGGTACCGCATTGTTGTTTTGATTTGCATTTCTCGGATAATTAGTGACTTTGAGCATGTTTTCATGTACCTCTTGGCCTTCCTTCTGTCTTCTTTTGAGAAGATTCTATTTAGACCCATTGCCCATTTTTTAATTGGGTCATTTATCTTCCTTTTATTAAGTTGTATAAGCTGTCTGTAGACATTGGAGATTAAACCTTTATCAGTGATAACATTTGCAAATATGTTCTCCCATACAGAGGGCTTTCTTGTTGTTTTGTTGATGGTTTCCTTTTCTGTAAAAAAGCTTTTTATTTTGATGTAGTCCCATTTGTTTATTTTCTCTTTAGCTTCCATTGCCCTCGGGGAAGTATCAGTGAAGAAGTTCTTTTGGCATATGTCTGAGATTTTGCTGCCTGTGGATGCCTCTAGTATTTTTATAGTTTCCCGTCTTATGTTTAAGCCCTGTATCCATTTTGAGTTTATTTTTGTGTATGGTGTAAGTTGGTGATCCAGTTTCATTCTTTTGCATGTATCTGTCCAATTTTCCCAACACCATTTATTGAAGAGTCTGTATTGACTCCATTGTATGTTCGTGCCTCCTTTGTCAAATATTAACTGAGCATAGTGATTTGGGTTGATAGCTGGGTTCTCAATTCTATTCCTTTGATCTATATGTCTGTTCTTGTGCCAGTACCAGGCTGTTTTGAGAACAGTGGCTTTGTAATACAGCTTGAAATCTGGTATTGAGAACCCTCCTACTTTACTCTTCTTTCTCAGGATTGCTGTGGCAATTCAGGGTCTTTTGTTGTTCCAAATGAACTTTTGAAGAGTTTTTTCTAGGTCAGTGAAATATGCCGTTGGTATTTTAATTGGGAGTGCATTGAACCTATAGATTGCTTTGGAAGTATGGACATTTTGATGATGTTGATTCTACCAATCCATGAACATGGTATGTTCTTCCATCTGTTTACATCTTCCTCTATCTCTTTTTTCAGTGTTGTGTAGTTTTCCATGTATAGGTCTTTTGCCTCCTTAGTTAAGTTTATTCCAAGGTATCTTAATTTTTTTGGTGCGATGGTAAATGGGATTGCCTTTTTAGTCTCTGTTTCTACAAGTTCACTCTTGGTGTATAGAAATGCCATATATTTCTTGGCGGTAATTTTGTATCCTGCTACATTGCCAAAGTGTTGGCGAGGTTGCGGAGAAAAAGGAACCCTCGTGCACTGCTGGTGGGAATGCAGACTGGTGCAACCACTGTGGAGAACAGTATGGAGCTTCCTCAAAAAACTGGAAATGGAACTCCCATTTGACCCAGTAATCCCACTCCTAGGAATATATCCCAAGAAGCTAGAAACATCAATCAGTAAGGATACATGCACCCCTATGTTCATAGCAGCACAATTTACAATAGCTAGGATTTGGAAACAGCCTAGGTGCCCATCAGCAGATGATTGGATCCAAAAACTATGGTACATTTACACAATGGAATATTATGCTGCCATAAAAAAGAAAAAAATTCTCATCGTTTGCAGCAACCTGGATGGAATTGGAGAACATCATGCTGAGTGAAACAAGCCAGTCAATGAAAGAGAGACACCACATGACCTCACTTATTTATGGATGATAAAGAACATTATAAACTGAAGAACCAAAAGATAGTTATAGAGACAGTAAAGCAACAAGCAGACTCTCAATTACAGCGGGGAGGTTGGGGAGATCTGGGGGAGATAAGAGATCAACTGAAGGACTTGTATACATGCATATAAGTACAACCAATGGACACAAAACTCTGGGGATGTAGGGGATGTATGGAAGCCGGCAGGGGGGGGTGGGGGGGCAAGGGTATATGTACAAAAATAATAATTTAATAAAAAATATATTAAATAAAAAAATGTAATCTTAAAAAATTAATAATAAAATAAAATACTAATTTTCATCTCATGCCCCTTTCTGGTTCTTCTTAATTATGTTGTGAATTACTAGTAGGAAATTGCTTGGTCTTCACTTTAAGTGCTCACCTGGCTTTGAGCCCATCCTAGCTGTATATTACATGCCAAGATTACATTCCTAACATAGAGTCTGCTGCCCTAGTACTGTCTTCAAGTGACAGTTCAGTGCAAAGTGCTCTACTGTCCTCCATACTAACATAGATGGACTCAAGGCCACAGATAATTCAGGCAGGCAGCTGAAGTTTGATCTCATCAATATAAAATCCAGGAACTTCTCCAGGAGTTATTCATTGTAGCCGAAGTACAGTATTCAGAATGTATGGCTCAGAATGTACAACTTCAATATGTATGCATTTTAGAATGATTACAAACAAAATATTGTATAATGATTCTAAATCATCTTGAGAATTATAATTAATTCAAGAGTTGCATGAATGTATTAGAAAACATGACCAAACTGTCCTACGTTTTATGCAAAACCTACATTATGTTTACAGACAGGTGTGCATTTGCATTCTTTCAGAAGTGTAGCTTGTTTCCTCCTCAGAATACTCAATTTTTGTTTGTGTGTTATCTTCTGGTCATTTGTCACTCTCTCAAATTCTGAACAAGTATCACTTCCGTGCAGAATTTCCACGGAGAGTGAGGAGTAGAATGTGTAGGCTTTCCGCTGCACAATGAGATGGTGCATTTTTTCAGTATATGCATACGTAAGCCTTCTTCTGTGAATAGGACTGATAGGGTCAGATAATGTTTAAAGGGAAAGGCTTTATGTCTCTTGGGCCTCTATGTTTCCACATGGATGCTCCCACACACACATAGATTGAATTATGAACAGACCCATTAATGCTGGGATCACAAAAGGTCAAGTTTTGTCTTCTTTTACTCCTATTCACATTGCCTTTGTAGAGAGGGGGGAAAAGGGGATTTGCAGGAAAAAAAGATCATGATGAAGAATTTTAAAGAACATTTTCCCCCTTTTAGTAACATCTGCGATTTGAAAAAAAAAAATTATATTATGTAAAGTAATTCAGAAGTATTGTATTACCTATTCTATTTTGGTTTATGAATTAGTTCATCTTTAGGGTCATTTTTAAAGGGAACAAGTTATCACAATAATTGAGAACAAAATATCACACTTTGAGGCTAAAAGACCTTATGAATATGTAAAGTTACAAAGTTTTAATAAAATTGGATAGAATTTTTATCAACACATTTTTGGTGGGATTCTTCCTATGTTTTCAGGAATTTTTCATGTATTGTCTAATATGTTTAATAAATATATTATTTTTCTAAAACATTTAACTTGATGATTTTTAGTCATTTGTTTAGAAAAGGTGATAACTGGTGAAGTGAAATTTGACATACATGAACAAATAATCATTATGCCAATGAAAATAGCAAAAATTAGACTTTTTGGAGTAGAGAAGAATTCATAGTAAATGAAACTTTTAAGGCTTTAACCAATGACAGTCATTTAGTTTAGATTGAAAATGACATCATCAGTTGTATGGTTGGTTGATTTCTGATGTCACATGAAATCCCCTATCAGTGAAAGGCTATGAATTGTGACAGTAAAATCAGTCATGTATAAAAATGCTCTCAAATCAAAGCCAAAAACTTCTTTCTTTTCCTTCTTCTTCCTTCCTTCCTTCCTTCTCCTTCCTTCCTTCCTTCCTTCCTTCCTTCCTTTCCTTCCTTCCTTCCTTTCCTTTCTTTCCTTCTCTCTCTCTTTCTCTCTCTTCTTTCTTTCTTTCTTTCTTTCTTTCTTTCTTTCTTTCTTTCTTTCTTTCTTTCCTTCCTTCTTCCTTCCTTCCTTCCTTCCTTCCTTCCTTCCTTCCTTCCTTCCTTCCTTCCTTCCTTCTCTCTCTCTCTCTCTCTGGCTTTCTATAACACAAGATGGATATATAAAATTAAAGAGAGCAGTATTACTGACTAGCAAAATACATTGCATACTTAGTGTACTTTAAAGATTACATAAAATTATATCTTCCTGAACCATAAGACCCTAGAAATAAGCTCAGAGAGGATTAGTGCTTTCCAGAAATGGAATCTTGCTATTTAAGCCCTTTGATTCTTGGATTTTAATTTTGTCAGAAAGCTGTACAAGCAAGTAAACTGACCTGTATTGGTCTTTAGTTTGGGAATGAGAAATGCTATTACCCACAATTTAAAAAAAAATATTTTTATTGATTTCAGAAATGAAGGAAGAGGGCAAGAGAGATATAAACCTTAATGATGAGAGAGAATCATTGATTGTCTTACTCCTCTATGCCCCACACTGGGGATTGAGCCTGTAACTCTGGCATGTGCCCTAACCGGGAATTGAACCGTAACTTCCTGGTTCATAAGTTGATGCTCAAATGCTGAGCTATTCCAGCCAGGCTATTACCCATCATTTTTAATGATAACACTGCTAGAAGGTAGAATAGTGAAGATTAGGCTGAAAACATTGACTAATATGGGATCATTTCCATATTTTAAATGTTACAATTTTCTTAAAGGTCTAACAGTAAGCAAATAAATTTGTTCCAGAAAGTAAGAAAAGATCTTGAATCTTGAATACCAAACACAAGAAACTTGGGGGAGCAACTGCAAGTTTAATGTGCTATTGGAGGTACATTAATCCAGTTGAGATGGCAAGAAGAATTAGAAAGAGACCATGTTCAGGGAAACTACTTAGTAGTTATTTTGATAACTCAAGGGGTGGTGATAAGATGATGGCTTAAATTAGTGTATTACTTAAAAGAAAGGAAATGAAGGAGAGAAAATATATGTATTTAAAAGAAGGGTTGGCAAACTACAGTCCTGGGGCCAAATCAAGCCCACCACTTGATTTTCTTCATAAGGCTTGACTGGAACAACTGTGATTATAAATCTAGAAATTTTAAAATAAAGGGTACATGTTGCTAATCTATTGCTGTGTCTGGAAAAGTTCTATGCATTATTCAGGAACTGATATGTATTCAAAATATTGTCTAGAATACAGCATTGCCTTTGAAGTATGCTTATTTTGGAAAATTGTATTTCAGAAATTTAGAAAATTATATTTTGGATATTTGGAAGGAAGATAGCATATTTATTCATTTAAAAGGCCAACAAATGTTAATGAAATTAATATTAAAAATTTAAATTTTATATATATATATATGTATGTTAAAAATAAATTATTCTAAAAAAGAAGTTACATGTAATAAATTTAAATGTTGTTGCCACATATATTAGGTTATTTAAAGTCTAAAGAGGTTTTGTGATGTTAAGTAGTTTAAAAGTCCTTGGCAAACTTTTTAGCTATATATTCTTTTTATAATCAGAGATATTTTTCATTCAGCAATTGTAAATGACTATCTGTTTCATATTATTGAAGTGCAAAAGTTATAAATTTTCCCATCAATAAAATTTGTTGATGAAGGAATGTATACCTCTTCTAGTCTTTTTACTTGAAGAAAGATCTATACTCAAATCCTTGTATTCCAATAATTGATAACCAGGTAGTCAAAATCTAATAGGTGTGACATCAACAATTACTTCTTGCTAACAACTCTTGTAATTTAACCCCTTCAGGTGAGCAGGCTGATTGATGAATTGCAGACAGCTATCAAAAGCAACAGAGGTCATCTCTCTACACTTGGCCCCCAATTACAGGCTGAGCAGGAGCAATTCTCCTCTTATGTCTACCAACACATTAAAAGCCTTCCAGCAAAAACTCTTATCCCAAGAGGCCTGCAGCTCAAGGTGGGTGTCATTCTATGCCTTGCATTGAGTTTAGCCAGAGACAATACATTCTGCTGCATTTGAAGGCCCATGTAACAATGCAGATCAGCTTGAATTTCTTTTTATGTTGTCTTTCCTCAAACTGGAGTTTGGCTTACAAGTGATAATATTACCATTCAGGGAATGTATTTTAAAAGAAAATACCTGGAGGCCTTTGAAAGGTGGATTTATAATACTTCAAGTAGTTTTCAATCCAGGAAAGTAATTTCAGTGAAGAAATTTAATCGTGAACATTTGCAAACTTTCCCAAGAAACCAATTTTTCACTGGAATCGCTATGAATTTCAGTTTTTAAAAACAACTTGTTTGGAGAAATGGGCAAGCTTTAATCATTGACAGACAGGGGTGATAGGAATTAGAGATGGAAGGCCAAGAGGCTGATTGATGTTCAAACTACATTTCCAAGGAGAAGATTCTGTATTGGATAAGTGTGACACATATCTGGGTTCACTTGGTAAATCAATACTTTAGAATATGCTGGGCAAAAAGGTGAATTGGTTATTTGTCAGAACAAGATGAAAAAATGTCCTACACTATTATATGATGTTGCATCTTCAGAAGAGAAAAACAAGTCATATCTGATTAAAGTGGTTTAGGTACTGAAAGCTTAGGGAGTTTAAGTACCTTTATCATAATAGAATATCCATGTAAGTCTGTCAGATTAATATCATTTTATAATTTTACTTCCCATATTTTAAGAGACTATAATTATTTCAATTTGAATTATTCTATGTGTGACCCATTTCTATGTAAGGAACCATTACTACATCTCAACCAACTCATTTCCTTTGATTATATTTACATTTGAATGTGATCATATTAAAAATAGTTGCATTTTGATCAGCCTTTGTCACTAGAATTCTTCTTTCTTAACATTTAGTTTTATGCTGAAAATAACATTATACTTTTTTCTATAACTTGTTTCTTCTAATGGCATTCACCTCTCAATGGAACTAGTGCGACCATATCTTGGCTCTCTATACTAATAAAAGAAAAACATGCAAATTGACCATCACTCTGCTACACCCAGAGCGAGTATGCAAATCAACCCAACCAAATGGCAGTGGCCACAGAGCTAGAGGGAGCAGGAGGCTTGGATTACCCCCAGCGATGAAAGAAACCAAGCTTGGCCGGCCCTGACCTCCACTCAAGGCTACAAAGTTTCAATTATAGAAGATAAATAAATCCCAGATACCAGAGCCTCTACTTGGGGCACAGGGGGGAGGGGGACATGGCTGGCCTGCAAATCACCACAGGTCCCTCTCGCAGACCGCTCCATGCCCCAAGGGAACCCCCGCCCTGATCCAGGACACCTATCAGGGCAAACCAGCCAGCCCCACCCATGCATCAGGCCTCTATCCTATCTAATAAAAGAGTAATATACAAATTGACCATCACTCCAACACACAAGATGGCTGTCCCCATGTGGTCAAAGATGGCTGCCCATGTGGACACAAGATGGCTGCCACAAGATGATCAGCAGGGGAGGACAATGGGGAGGGACCAGGCCTACAAGAGAGGGAAGTTGTGGGTAATCAGGCCAGCAGGGGAGGGCAGTTACAGGTGACCATTCCGACAGAGGTAAAAAATACTATGGAATACTATACATAGTACATTTTTTTTTTTTTTACCTCTGAATAGTATTGAATATCCGTGTAAGCCCATGCACAGCTTCTAGAACCAAAATAATCAATTTTACCCATCATCATCTTCTAGAGCAGTGATTCTCAACTAGGGACTGATGCTGAGTGTGATTCAAAATTCCCTGGGATGCTTTTTCATATTGTATATGGTTGCCTTCACTTTTTCACGGACCTCATCCTCACCATATATTTCACTGATAATTTAAAAAATGTAATTTACTTAGGTGTTGATACAAAAAGATCATCTCTTAAAAGGACATACTCTTTCTGTGTTCCATATTGCTTCAGTTCCATTTTTTAATAACATGGCATAATACAGTACCAAGTTTAAGTGGACATATAAGACAAAGGACCCAGAACAGCTTAAATTTGAATGTCCATCACCACTGTAGGAAAGTTTATTGTGAAAGAAAGAAAGAAAGAAAGAAAGAAAGAAAGAAAGAAAGAAAGAAAGAAAGAAAGAAAGAAAGAAGAAAGAAAGGAGGAGGGAGGGAGGGAGGGAGGGAGGGAGGGAGGGAGGGAGGGAGGGAGGGAGGGAGGGAGGGAGGGAGGGAGAAAAAGGGAAAACACAGCATGACAATGTTAGAGAATTTTAGGAAAAAGTTATATTACCCATAATCACATTAATTGTTATATGACTATTCTCACCCTTGCACATCATTTCCATATTCATTCACATATCTTGTGTAATCATAACCACAGTGTGCACTTTTTTTTTAATTTTTTTTAATGCATTTCATTGATTTCATACAGAGAGGAAGGGAGAGAGATAGAGTTAGAAACATCGATGAGAGAGAGTCATCGATCAGCTGCCATTCAGGGAATGTATTTTAAAAGAAAATACCTGGAGGCCTTTGAAAGGTGGATTTATAATACTTCAAGTAGTTTTCAATCCAGGAAAGTAATTTCAGTGAAGAAATTTAATCGTGAACATTTGCAAACTTTCCCAAGAAACCAATTTTTCACTGGAATCGCTATGAATTTCAGTTTTTAAAAACAAAAAGAAAATACCTGTCTGACACCCCCTACTGGGGATATGCCTGCAACCAAGGTACATGCCTTTGACCGGAATCGAACCCGGGACCTTTCGGTCCCCAAGCCGACGCTCTATCCATTGAGCCAAACCGGTTTCGGCCACAGTGTGCACTTTTTATTGTTGTTTTTTGTTTTCTGGTACATTCTCTTGGATCACAGCACCTTTAAGGTTGATGAGGTTTTTTTAAAAAAAATATTTTTACCTTTAAAAACGTGGTCACACTCAGTGCACACTATACTTTATGAAGCCATTCAGGTAACAACTCTTAACTATTCCAAACCTTCTCTTACCCCATATTCCCTGTCACTGCCACCACCCCTAGCCACTCCAAGAACATCTGCTGTAGCCATGGCTCAGTGACTTCTGCCTTCCCAGACCTGTTCTTTCCCTGCAACTCCTCCTCCTCTTCATCCCCATGGAGATGCTGTCAGAAATGTTAGCATTTCCCTGGGAGAGAGGATTGATAGGAAAGGGTATTAGCAAATCTGTAGGGATGGTGGGTGGAAAAACTCGGAGGAAGGTGGGTGATCTGACTCAGAACTGATGAGCAAGCGTGTGGGATGTGTGAGTAGGAGGGAGAATGCACAGGGGAATGAGTGGAAGATGGGTCCAGGGACATCCTTTCAACTGGAATTAGTGCTTTTCACACACAATTGGTCAATGATGCTCTGTGGGTTGTCTTCTAGTTGCTGCCAACAGAGACAGATCCAGCTTCTGTGGGGCCTAAGGCTTATAAAATTTTGGGGTAGAAGAGTCTCTTTGAAATCAGGCCTCAAAGTGGTTATTTATTTAAAGCAATAAAGTGAATTAATAAAGCAAATTGATGAAGGCTTGGAGATTTGGATCTTGTCTCCCAAGATCTTTTCAAGGAAACTTACCAGAAATACTACCTAATTGCTCTCTGGATTCCTTTCCCCATCTATGATATTCTCTAGCTCTCAGCAACTCCTGGCACAACTAGGAGCTGCAGCAAGTAAGGGTCCCAAAGCTCGATCTTTGCTAACTTCACACAGTTCCCTCTGACTATGAACAGGAGAAATATAGTGGCATTTAGTGACCTGGGTAAAAACAAGATTCAGAGGACTGTGATTCTGAGGTTTTATTAGCCTTTCTAGTTTTATACTCTTCTCTTATAGCTTAAAGACATTAACTGTGTGTGTGTGTGTGTGTGTGTGTGTTTAAAAAGGTAATTCACAGATTTATTTGTATAGAATGTTGTTGTCTATCATGTAGTTCACCCTCTGGGAAGTATGTGTCTAACCATTTTTATTCTTCAAATGACAGAGGAAAAAAAAGATTTTAAGCCAATAGTCTAGTAAATCCAGACATTACCAAATACATATTGTAACAAAGTATTATGCTAAGTACTGTGGGAAGGTGCAGAGAAGGCTGGAATGAACATCTTGTTGGTCCAAGCCCATGAATTTTTCATAGAATTTGAACAATCTAATACCTTATGAAGACAATAAAACTAATGTGTAGGTCTTCTTAGCTTTTTATATAATTTTGTCATTTTTCCTTTGCAGGCACCTCTATATTTAGAAAATGGGGTAATTTGATGACAGGAAAAAAATGCTAATTTTTATTCATACTATTCTCCTGGTCTTTCCTCTGCTTTGGACACTTGAATTGGCTCTACCAATGACAGGAGCTCTATGGAACTCTTTGCAATTTGCAATCTATTTTGTGGTCATTTTTAAAATTTACACTTCTCTGACCATATGTATTACTAGCAAGGTTACTAAAATATTTAATTTATTCCATGAAACAGTTAAGTGCATAGAAGGATATAACTGCAGTCAGCTATCCATTAAATTGTGGCAAGATTTCTTTTGTGTGTGTCCTTGTCATGGTTCTGCATAATTATTATGTCCATATTTCCATTGTACATTCCTTGATCTTTGTCTTTCCATTTAACTACTTCTTCCATATGTGTATTTATAACCACTGAACTGTTATTTCACCTACATTGAGTAGACAGTAGGAAAATAAATTTAAAGTACGTTCTAAGTATAAGTTGTAAAATGTCAACTTTACATTCATTTTCAAAGGAATGTGGCTAGCGTAGAAAAATTGGGATGTTGTTGTGACTTCAAGAACATATTAAATGTTTGGCAAAATGTGAAGGAATTGATTTTCATATGTAGATTTCTACCATAGGGGGTAAATGTTGGATTGTTCATTTTAAAGGCAAAGAAACTTGAAATGCCTTCGAACACCTCATGGGATAGCTGTTAGCAGTTAGCACTGAAACCTCTCAGCTACTTTTCTTTCCAGAGCTTGCTTCCCTCCTGCCTTCCTTTTTTTTCCTCCCCCACTGCCAACTCTGGAGGAGGGGACTGAGTGGAAATGCCAGTGTATTCACTCAGCCTATTTCCTGACAGGCATCAGCAGCCAGGTGTAAAGCCCCATGTGTAGGAAGATACAATCAGGGAAAAACTGCATCTGTATCAAAATCAGGGAATAGCAACTGGTTAGGGGCATCAGCTCTTGCACACAAGATGATTGTAACAAACAGGCTTCCCCCGGCAGTCCTGACAGTCTAGAGGTGCCCAGAGAATTGCCAGGTGGGCAGTCAGTGGGGAAGGTCCACGGGCCAGAGCTGGATTACTGTCCCCGCAGTTACCCAGACTAAACGCAACCACTGAACCTTGCTGCTGCAGGCACGCACTCTCTCGGGGAGATTGTCCTTCTCCATAGCAGGTAATTCGTTTTTACCTCTCAATTAGCTTTTTTCACAGAGTGTTGGGAATGCTCAAGTTGCTGGGATTCCTGCATATGCTCATGTCCCTGGGATTACCCACTGACGTCTGTGTTAGCCCCGCTCACCATGAATATTAGCATCAGTCCATCTGAACGTAGAAATGAATGCAGATTTTCTAGTCAGTGCAAACGAAGTGATGCATTTATTCCTACTTAAGATTCTAAGTACAGTTTTGATATTTTTTTATGATAAAAATTGAATATTTCTTAAAGAAAAAATATTGCCATCGGCAGTAAGTTTTTGTGTAGGTTTTGGTTACCCAGAGTACTCATTTATATTAGGGGAAATGTATAAAAGCATGTTTACAAGTATATTTGTTATATTTTAACAAAAAACTGAATAGCATTAAAAACATATACGCTATTTAAAGATGAGTATATGACCTCTGAGGCTGAGAATTTGGGGAAGTCTGATAATTTGGTTCACATGTAATCCTATAATGTTCATTTCCTCTAGTAAAATATAATTTGGGAGATATGAGTATATTTTTCTCATTAAAAAAAGCCCTTACTTCTTATGAAATATATATATATATACTAAGTCCAGGCACTTTCAAAGATTTTTCATTTACCGTGTTCTGGTATAATACATCATATTATATTCAGCTACACATAGGACAAATATAGCTGGCATTTTATTCCAATTAAATATAATTTTAGGCACTAAATTAATTTAAACAAAATGAGATACTTGTTCTATTTTTCCTTGAAATATTGAAATTATTTAGCTTAGGACATGACATACTAGAACCTTTACTTTTCCACCATCTTCTAGATAATTTTGAACATTTTCATATATTGAATTTAGTGAGAATTATAATTAGATACAAAAAAATATTTTTGCAGAACCATTCACCTTGCTTTGAATTTTTTACTGTTAGTAGACACAGAAAATGGGATAAGGAAGAAGCACTTTAAAAAAATTATAACAAAACAATGACTATGATTTTACATGCTTAAAGGAAAGGAAGACAGGCCCAGTCCCAGGGGAACTGAAGCCATTGAGGGACCATCTCACAGGCCTCTCCATTCTCAGCCTCCAATCCCCAATCCAGGCTCTCAGCTATCCCAGGTTCTCACTTCCATGCCACCCCTTCCCCTCAAAACACACACACACACACACACACACACACACACACTCACACACACACACACACACACACACACACACACACTTTCTCTTAGGAAATAGGCATGCCACACTTTCTTTCAAGTTAAGACATTAAAAAAAATTTTTTTTCTTGGATCAAAGTTTTTTCTTGGAATCTACTATGAAAGTAGGATTTACCCTATTTGAAGACAGGAAGGTGGCTGCCCCCACAGACTCACTCATCAGGTTTGATCACCTGCTTGGGACTGACACCCCCGCTGTCACCCCCCACCCACCAGCCCTGCCTACTGCAGGCCCTCTGAGAGCATCCAGAGAGCCAAGATTGACCATCACAGCATCCAAGGATCAATAACCAATAAAGCTGAATATCATTTGCTCTGTGGGGTTTCAATTATGATAGAGCAGTGAATCTCTAACTGTAATTTCAAGTATTGGTAAGTTGGTAGGAGAGGTAAGTGGGGTCAGTCTTCTGGCTCACCCCCAAAATCCTACCCCATGGACAGTCACCCATTATACATCTAAATGGTAGACTCTGCCACAACTTACAGAGGAAATTCAAAATGTCTCTTAAAATAAATTATTTTCTTAAGTATACCTTTTCTGGACTTTAAAAAGTGTTATTTGATTTTTTATCCAGGTATCTTTTAGATTGATGAAATTTAACAATTATATAATTTGTTTTCATTTAAATGCATTTTTATTTCCTGAGACATAATATGGATACTGACTCCTTCCCTGTTAGATAATATTCAGAGGCATCTCTGTTGGTCATGAAAACACTTTTTCTTTATGTATTATAAATATACTAATTTATTATTAAATTTTCACTGTCTGAACCCTATAATTTTAATATTTGTTTTGTTATCACCTTATCTAAATATTAAAGACATATTTATTGTTTGATTTATAATATGTTATATATTTGAGAAAATATAGAAAATGAGAATATTCTAAAAACTATCTTCCAAGTCTGTAAAAATGAAAAACTAACAGTACATTTATTTATTTGACTTAATGTTCATAAAATGTTAGTTCACTTGATTTATTTTCTATCTCCCAAGGTACATTTTAATTCTGATTGGATGAAGATTTTTTAAAATTAGCCATAAATATGACTATATAGCTTCTTACATAACAAAAATATTTTAACTTTCATGTTATTTGACTTTGGTTTAAAAATACACAAACTTGAAGAAACAGTAAAATTGTGGGTACCAGGAACTAGGTGTAGAGGAAATGGGGAGATGTTTACCAAAGGGTACAAACTTCTATCAATAGTTAGAAAATGAATAAATTCTGAGATATAATGCATAGCATTGTAATTATGATGAACAAAACTAAATTATATTCCTGGAAGTTGTTAAAAGAGTAGATTTTTTAAAAAAATGTTTTTATTGATTTTTAGAAAGAGGACAAGAGAAGGAGTGAGAGAGAAGCATCAATATGAGAGAGAAAAACATCAATTGGTTGTCTCACATATGTACTCTCTTTGGAAATTGTACCCACAACCTAGTATGTGCCCTGACTGGGAATTGAACTCTGACCCCTTGGTGAATAAGATGACTCTTGACTAACTGAGCCCCACCCGCCAAGACAAAAGAATAGATCTTTAATGCTCTCACCAAATGGAAAAAAAGGTCATTAGGTGACATGATGGAGGTATTAGCTAAAACTGGTAATCATTTTTCAATATATAAGTATATCAATATAAACTTACACAATGTCATATATCAACTGTAACTCAATAGAGCTGGAAAAAATCATAGAATTTGATTTTTAAAGACCTCCCTGCCCCTTATGAATAGATTTCTCTAAAGTCACTTAACCTTCGAGGGACTCACCTGGAAAATCTGGTTGCTTTGAGTATTGAGTGATTGAATGCCTATGACATAGCATCCTCCACTCTCAATAACCATGCATGTATGAGTGGCCTCAATTCTGAAGAACTCTGAAGGGCCATCCCAGCTCTAGAGCTCCCACCAGAGGCCTCTATTGCAACTGCATAACAGTTCACCTCCCCCTGCCCAGTGCTTCCCTCACGTCCTAACCAGTGTTGCTCTTGAGAACACTCCCCAGCAAACTTCCAGAGGTAAATCTTGGCCTCAGAGTATGTTTCCTGGGTAACCTAATCCAAGACAAAGTATAAGTTATTCATATTTCAACATAGTTAATTATACTAGGTGTACCGGTTAATAATGGTGGATTTTGTAATCAAAGAAAACACGATAATTTCAAGAGAAATATCAAAAGTGCTTTATTCAAAGCAATGCCCATCACTAGCTACACATTTCCCTCATCTTTTAGTAATTTGTGGATGCCGTCCCAATAGAACTTTTCTTGTTTTGAGGCAAATCATTCAGAGACCCAATTTTCCACTTCTTAGTTTGTTTCGAAGTGCTGCTGACAAAGTGTGTGTGCCAATTGGAACAAGTGGTAATCTGAAGGAGCAAGGTCTGGTGAATTCAGTGGGTGGGTTAATACTTCCCAGGCAAGATCTTTTAATGTATATTTAACTGCTTTTGAAGTGTGTGATGGAACGTCATCATGAAGTAAGATTACTTTGCCATGTCTTCTAGCACATTCTGGCCATTTCATAATCAAAGCATGGTTCAAATTTGATTATTTGTTGTCAGTGCAATCAGAATTAATGGTTTCACCTGGTTTTAGAAGCTCATAATACACCACACTTTCCTGATCCCACCAAACACAGAGCATTGTCTTCTTTCTGAAGCAATTTGGCCTTGCAGTCAATGTTGATGGATGACCTGATCAACCCATGATTTTGGGCATTTGGGATTCTCAAAATGAATCCACCTTTCATCGCCAGTCACAATCCGATGCAAAAAAAGACTTTCATGCCATTGAAGCAACATTTTACTGATGACTTTTCAGTTTTCCATTTGTCTTTAGTTCAGTTGATGTGGCATCCATTTTCCTTCCTTTAAAAATCTTTCCCATTGCTTGTAAACTATTAGAAATTGTTTGCTGAGCAACATTTAATCTTTCTGCGAGTTGTTTTTGAGTTTGACATGCATCTTTGTCCAATTATGTTGGTAATTGTTGGTCTTCAAACTTTTTTAGTTGACTTAGATGTTCTTTGTCTTTCACATCAAAATCATCACTATATTTTTCTTCTTTACATAACAAGCATTTAAACCAGCGTTCACAAGCATCTTTAGATGGAGTATGTTCACTATAAGCTTCCCAAAGTACCTCAATATATGATAACTTTTTCTTCAAAATAAAGTAATGAATCAAAACTTTCCACAAATGCTCTTTTTTGGCATGAAAATCAACATTTTTAAGTGTAAAAATATCTCTGATGTTAATACCTTCAGCAAATTTGGCATATGAAGTTCTGAAGCTTGATGTCAATACAACAAGCATATATATCAATTGCATACTAGTATATATCAATATATGTGTAACTCCATCTATTGAAAAAAATCTGCATTGTTAACTGGTACACCTAGCACTCACCAGGAATATGCCAGATAATTTTGTGTGGCTATTTTATATTCCTTTCCTTCTTCAGACCTCTACTAGTAAATCCTATTACTATTCAGCCTCCCAACTTTTGGCAACACATTGCACTGTCATTATCCTATTGTTGCCTCTTGAGAGCATTGCATCCTGAGATATTTTGAAGCTTCAATGTTTGGCCTTCCACTCACGCACAGAGAGCTTCTAGGGGGGTCTGCTCAGCAGTTATGGGGAGTTTGGGAGCCTGCTGTTCCCCCACAGCAACCTCTTAACCAGACTTGTAACATTGAAGTCTGGATAATGACACTGAACTAGGCCGTATACAAGTCCTTAAATGGTTGTCATAAGTGGTGCCGAGCAAACTTGTCAAAGAACCACATTAGCTTAAATTTATCTTGTCTTTTCCCATACGAGTTAAGTTTTGGTCATGTCTCTATAACATAAATTATTTCAGTAGTTTGTTGATATTTTGTGCTTCACAAATACTGAATATGAACAGTTATTTAATTTGATTTTATTGACATCTATAGATGCAGGCATCCTGTTTCATAAATATTAGACTAGCTACACATTTGATTTCCCAATCCTGCTAGTCAATAAATTAAGCAAGTAAAATTGTTCTGAAATGAATAATAGAAATGGACCATTTCTCACCAGGCCCATTGTTATTCGCAGCATATAAATATAGTACTTTGAGTCACCATCATCCATCTTTCATATGACCTTTATTGCCTATAGCCTACTCTCCACCCAGCAGCCACAACAATTCTTTAAAAAGTGTACGTTGGATCCTGTTACTGCTCTGTTCAAAACCCTCCAAAAATTCTCTGTTTAGCTGTCAACCCTTAATTCTCTGACTTCATGTTATTATCCCTCTCAATCACACTATTATCCCTCTGTCACACTAGTCTCCTTGAGATCCCTGAAACACGTTTATATCTTGGTTTCTTTGCTCTAGCTGCTCCTTCCGCCTACAGGTCTCCTCTGCCAGCTATCTGCTTAGCACACCTTCTCACCATTTAGTCTTCACTCAGATCTTCCCTCTCTTAAAGACCTATTCTGATCACTTGCTTCCTTTGTTGGCCACCACGCCCATCCCTCTCCCTGATCCCAGACCCTGTATCCCCTGCCCTGCTATATTTTTCTTCTTTACATAACACTTACTACCTTCCAGTCCCCTCAGAGGTGCATTAACCATGAAGCTAGTGAAACGTAAGCTTCAGAGCCCCTTCTTCACATAGATCCCTTCTACATCTCAGGGAGAGGCCCTACTGATGTGTACACGTGGCTGCATGGTTCTGTAAGATTTACAAACATGATACATCTACACTAATAAAAGAGAAATTTTCAAATTGACCACACCTCCACAACGCCCACCAGCCAATCAGGAATGGGTATGCAAATCAACACAACAAAGATGGTGGGTTAATTTGCATACATAGGAGTGGAGGGATGACTGAAGGCTCCAGCCCAAGCGAAGACTGAAGCCTGAAGCCTCGCTGCAGCCAGAGCAGAGAAGTCTAGCCTAGAGGCTTGGCTTCTCTGCTGTGGCTAGAGCAAAGGCCTAGGTCCCAGGTACTGGAGGAAAACTGGTGCTGGCAGCCAGGGGAAGAAAGGCCTATTACACAAATCTTCGTGCAAGGGGCCTCTAGTTTTTATTATAATTGCTTAAGATGATTGTTTCCACTCTAACTTCCTCTATGTCAAGTTTTCCCTTTCACCAAGTGGGGCTGAAATGGCTTCAGGCAGTTTTGAAGTCTAGGAAAGGGAAAATTGAGTTGGGGATACATTTAGTTTGGGAGTGGCTAAATGTCATTAGTGGTCTGCAGTCACTTTGCCATACAGCTTAGTTAGTGCTAGCCATCTGCTGTGGGAAGAGCTTCCAGGTAGATGTCTACTGTCTGCTGGCCAGAGTGTTGCTCTTTCACTGTGACTAGAATGTCTGACACCAAAATATGTGGGTGTTGAAGGGGGAAAATTGTGTGAAATTAACAAAGCCAACTAAGTTGTAGGAAATTCTTCTATGTTTTATAGCTTATATTTTAAAGAAACATGATTAAGGTTTCCCCAAACTTGCCAACAGTCCTAAATTCTTTAAAAATAAAATGAACCAAGTTATGAGGTTGAGAGTAGGTTTTCTAACCAATAATAAAAATATTATTGATTAACCATGCAAGAGGGAAGAAGGCATTATCTTTCTATTCTTTCTGTTATGCAATAAATCTGTCAGGTTGAGTTTCCTGTTAATGAGTCAGTAGATAAACTGAACGCTGATCTATTTTAAATATAAATCAGACATCCCTCACATATGTTGTGGCTTTATGTTTTTTCAAGAAGAATGAAATGATCTAAGTTAGTTGGTGTCTAGCTGACCTTTCTCTGAGGCATGAAACACTTAAACATCCAGTGTAGTGCGTGATTCCTCCTTTAAGATTGTAGGGAGTCAGTTTAAAGATGCTGAACCCAAAAGAAGAAATGGGAAGGGGGGGGGGGCTTTTTACTATTCTAGCCCTGTTGGTTTTCATTGTCAATTGCCTGCACGTGTTCATATAGGAGGCCCTTGCTTCACAAGTTCCTGTACCCATGACTTCCATTCGACGCCCTGTTGTGCAAAGACAAGACTGTTTGCTTTTACATACGTATTCATGAATATATGTACCTATGTGTGTGCACATGTATTTATTTTTATTTTTTTATTGTACTTATTTTTCAGGTATTTGAAAATGGTAAAGACACTGGAGAGATCTCTATCTGTATCAACCAAAAAGATTTGGTGTCTAATAGCCCAAACCAAACTGGTGATATGATGGAAAAAGTGAGTTTACTGGCTGTTTATTTATGATTCTAGGTGTCTTCCAAGCTACTTGTCATTAATTTAGATAATTACATCTTTAAAGTTATTTAGAAAGAAAAAAAAAGATCAGTCATGTGCTGGTCTGTAAAGATTGATAGTCTTAAGATTGACTTCTGAATTCTTTTGGCTCTCTGTTTATCAACTCTGAGCCACTTATTTAACAGCATCTTAACCTTCATTATGCTTGTATTTGGAAATCTGTCTGCACTGGTCTCTTGGATTGCCCTCTTGTTTACACTTTGAAAATAAGTGACATGATATTCAGTTTAGGGTATGTTCTGGATTTAGGGTGTTCCCAAGCCCAAGACCCTGAGCGACTAATGTGCAGATTTGGTCTCCTATGCTCATTGTAGGCAAGTCCAAATGGTTTTTCTGAGACACTCTTACCTTTATTTTCCAGATCATTGGGATGTTTCTTGGGCAGAGTCAACATATTCAGGATCTTTATTTGGGGTCTTTGTCTTGCATAAAAAGACACTGAACACCCCTGTTGTTTACAAATTGGGGTTATGCGCCCCAGCGCACACCAGTGTTTGGGGCTCTGTTGCTTGGCTTTTGTTTAGAAACTTGCTTCTTCCTCCCCCCTCTTGAGTTCAGCACCCTTAGACTTGTCTTTCCCTGGTGTATCTATTACCTGGCTTTTACAGTCATCCACTAAAGTTGCATAAAGTTGGAAGACTTATCTGACCATTATTTTAGCCTAGAAGAGAAGGGAAATGCTACTTTCATAATTAGAGAGAGAAGAATCAAGAGTCTTGGCTGGTTTCTTTTTACCATCACCTCCCTAACTATTTAAAAATACCATGATATGAAAGCCTTCCTAGAATTATCTGTCATCTCCTCGTGCCCCCGCCCCCCCCCGCCGCCCGCCCCCCAATTTCACATTAGGATACTTTACTCTTTGGTTCATATTAAATTGAAGATGGCATTTATATTATTTTACATAGGAAGCTAATACTCTGCAGGAATTTTTTTTGAGTTGGCTTGTGGGCACATTGAAATGGAATGTTCTTTGCTTCTATAATATGCAAGCTAATCTTGGGGGGTTAAGGGGAGACTTGAATTAGGAACACCATATAGCTGTTTGGGAGATCCCTGGTGACATTAAAGGATGTCTGTTTCCTTGGTGCACACTTGTCTCAATCACATGCCTAAACTATTTCATACTCTTCTCAGGTTCCTGAACAAATTCTTATCCTATAAAGTCATGGTGATGATAGTTTTAAAGATAAGTGGGTGAAGAATATCACATATATTTGGTCACTGCATTCCAGCCTTAACCAACTACCTTGAGATGAAAGGCACTGAGGCCCTACCTCCTGGAAGCTGTGGGATGCTCATCTTTGAAACTCTAAAATGCAATCTGTCACCAACTTGAGAAAATGGAGATTGAGATGCAACTCCTATGAAAGTGCATTTGGATTTGTGGTCAGGCGTACATACTTTCCTACCACACACTCCCATTTTTAGTGTACATATTTCTCTCCTGGACTAGGTCTTCAGTCTTTTATAGCTTTCCCTTTTACAAAAAAGGTGATGACTAGAAAACAAAAATCACTGTATTTTTAACAGTGATCAGCATTGCCTGCTTTCCCAAAAAATAAGCTCAATGGCTGAGACAGCACAGAAATATATGTAGGGTTTTGTGAATTCAATATATAGATTTTCAAAACATCTTTGTGATTCCAGTTAAAAAAAAAAATCAGACTTTTACAATTCTAATGTCTTTGCCTATTATACTCCTAAAGAAAATAGTAGCAATTACTTGTAATTCAAAGGATTTGATTATACAGTGTGAGAAGTATTACCTTTATTGAAATGAAAAATGTGTTATCATTTTCAGCCTTTCTGATGCTCAAGGCTGGAAATTTGGTCAATAGAGAGCTTTTGAAAACAATGTAGAGCTGATAAAGTTAGAGATACAATTGTTTATCTCTAATTAGGACAAAGCTTAATTCTTAAGTATTCTACAAATATAGTTGCTGACCAAAGAAAATATTTTACTCAGTCAAGAGTTTAGAACCAATAGGAGAGGAAACTGGCATATATGACAAGATTGCAACTTTATCTCCTTTCCTTTGAGCTTTGGCATTTAACACATCCCAGGATACCTCAATGGAAATTAACAGGAGTGAAAGAGGCACCCTAAATAGAGCTGAGCCAGGAAAGTCCACAGCTATATCTGCATCCCTGCCGAGATTACAGAGTAACAAGAAATTGAGAGACACAGGAACTGACAAGGGAAAGAAGAAAAGGAAGCCTGTGTCAGAAGGCTAAGGGGGGTGGGGGGCGGAGGACAGAGTGATGGATAGTGTGGGGCACAGAGTAGGACAGAGTAGAGGCCCAAACACTCAAAGGTAACCAAAAATAATGAAAGAGTCTTTTAAAATGCCACCTGCAACCCAGTTCCGTTGGATTTACTTTCATTTGAAATGTGCCTTAAATTAGAAATATCTTGATAATCCACAGACCCTAAAGGTAAGGTGGTTGCAAACACTGACAATGCTAATATTTAAATTATTAAATGACAGCATTTCGTACTTTGCATTTCAGTTATATCTTATTTACAACTTGAAAACATCTCTTATGGAAGTGGCTTACAAGCATTTGCAGGGCCTTCATTAAAATACAGCCAGAAGAGTCCTTCTGAAGCAACCTGGGCTAAAAGTCCTGTTTATTTTTGCAATCCTGTCAATGGTGAATTACTCGGCCATTGGTTATTTCAAGGTGGTGGGAAATAGGGAGACCGCCCATTGTAAAACCTGAACACGCTCTGCAAGGGCCCTAAGAGAATGTGTAGCTCCCACAAGAAAAGCATAACCCTCATCAAAGAGGACTGTTACCATGTGTAGAAGCTAAACGCTCTTCCTGTAAAACTGTCACATCTGCTTTCAGTCCCAGCGCCAAAGGGTCAGAGCTCAATCACAAGCCTGTGGCACCCCCTGCTGGTTAAAAGCCCATGCTCATTTTGTTACTTTCCCTTGAGCTAAACAGTGCCATCATTTCACACTTCTTTTAGCATTCTATATGAATTTAATTATCATTTGTTTAGACTTCATTGGTTACAGAGTAAAGACCGTTTACTACAGATGTCCACAATTTATGTAATTCTTTTTTCTTCTTCCTTATTTCCCCCCACCACCAGTTACTTCTCAAGATTCATCAAAGGCTTCAAGGATCTTCCATCAACCCACCAGGCCTCAATTTTTCTTCAACCCGGCTTTTCGATGAGCATGGTCAAGAAATTAAGAATCCACTTTTGCTGAAGAATGAGCAAAAAATTTGGGTCTCTTATGGTAAAGCGTACAGGTAGGAATGAGGCAATTTTTTTTTTTTCAGTCTGTCCTCAGTCTTTTCTGGGGCAAAGTAATTTAAAAGGAGAGTTGAGAAGCCAAGAGCACCCTTTATGAAAATTTTTTAAAATTTTGAATTCCAATAAAATGTCAGGATGCTTTTTTTGTGTGTGTGAGGCAGGATTGTTTGAGAAATTTGTCATCTCTCTCTCTCCCTCTCCTTCTCTCTTTTCTCTCCTTCTCTCTCTTCTCTCTCTCTCTCTCTCTGACTTTTCTGTCTTAATGCCTTGTCATAGTTCTTGAAGTCTGCCTGTCAGCACAGCAAGTGGGATTTGTTCATGTCTGAGTAGTCACCTTAATGATAGCAGATGGAAACGCCACGGGGGGCCCAAACCCATCACACTGTCATTGTCGCACACTGCCCTGACCTGCTTCCACTCCTCTATTTTTTTGTCCCTTTTTAAAGGAGAAATGGATGGTAATTGAAAAGGATTTTAAGCAAGATTTATGAAGCTGCAGACAACATGATTCCCCACTATCTCTCTGTTTTCACAAATAAAGTCTTAACCTTTTAAGCACCAATGACAGAACAGCTAGAGATAAATTGGTAAAGCTCATAAGCTCTATCATATCGAAGTTGTATTTCTCAAAGGCGCCTTATATTATCCTACAATAATTACTGGTTATCGCGAAGTGTTGTGTAAATTTTTGTAGATTGGTAAATTCCTGCATACAATTATTTGCGTTTCCGAGGAAAGAAAAAGGCTGCAGTTTGCAGGCGCTGATGATCTGGGCTGTGTGGACTGTCATGGAGATTTATGCATATTTTGACAGAATACATCCAGATGAACTCTGAAACTGCTTGTCAGTAAACTTAAACACACTTTTGCCTTTTCTGAATTTTTTTATTTTTATTTTTTAGGACATGGGGGAAAATAATTTTGCTTTTAGAGTACAATTGATCATAACTGTAATGAAAATAGCCTGGACAGAGCTAGGAGCTAATTGGATTTGCTATCTATTCTAATAGTCAAAACTTTAAGTATGGAAATAAATTTACTCAGAAGTCCATAAAGGTTTGGAAGAACTTGGGAGGATTAGTGTTGTAACATACTACAAAATTTTATTTCACCTGTCCTAGTAGAATAAAATTAAAATACTTAATAATTTCTAATGGTGTGTAATTTATAAAACTCAAAATATCTGTAAGGAATGGTGTTTTTCCTTCCCAAAGGCAGATTTTAAAATGTCTTTTAATTGCACTATGAAAGTTGTATTTGCATGGTACAAATAGCAATGAATTTTATTACAAGGAAAGATTTTTAAATAAAATGGTTGGCTAGTAATTTCTTCTTAAATATCATTGTTAAAGTGAAAGCAATGACTGACTAATTTTGATGTTTTTAATAATGTTTGCTATAGTAATGAATTTTAGATAAGCTCAAACACTTGTTTTTGGTTAATTGAATCATATTTGTGGAATAACAAATAGAAATGCTAAGTATTTGAAATAATTCCAAAATCAACTGAGGATTGTAGCTGGAGGAGTCCATAGTCAGTATATTTATTTGTTCATTATTGTTATTTTAATAGGATAATGTATTCTTTTTCTTGTTTTGAATCTAATATGATTCATTTGCTACTATTGGAATTTCTAAAATTTATGTCTAAAACGTTATTTCCATCCAATTTAAAATATATTGAGAAAATGTGCAATGTGTATTAAGTAAATGATAATCATTTTCAGGGAGTAATTCTAACTTGCCTAGTATATGCTGATATGGGGAATCAGATTACTAATTTACAAAAGATGATATTGCCAATATCTGCTTCAATTTTGAGTCTCTTAATTATTTTCTACCAATTTTTATTTAGAAAAATGTCAAATCTACAGACAACTTGAAATGATAATACAATGAATATCTATATATCCTTTACCAAGGCTCAACAATTTAAAGAGTTTGCCACATTTATTTTACCTCTTTTTTTTTTTAATCTCCCTTCTCTCTTTTTTGAATGGTTAGAAATTAATTTCAGATAATCATTTAAGTTTTATTGTTAAGTGCTTCACGTCACATAACTGAAGAATTAGAATTATTCTTCAATATTACCACATTATAATATCTAACATAGTCAAAAATAATGGAATATTACCTAATATGCAGATTATATTCAAACTACCCAAAATGCGCTTTAGAGCTCTTTGTAACCTGGGATCCAAATAAGCTTCAAATATTGCAGTTATTTTCTTTAGTTCTCTTCAATCTAGAATATTCCTCCACCTTTTGTTTTTCATGACATTGATTTCTTTTTTAAAGAGTTCACTTTTCTTGTGGAATGTCCCATATTCTGAATTTTTCTGAGTCTTTTCTCATTATTAGATTCAGTTTAAATATTTTTCATTATACTACACAGCTGTAGTTGACTCGTGTAATTGTTAAGATAAATAGCAAGTTTTTGTCACCAATTTAGAAAAAACTATTTCATATTTTACATAGTGGCCACTCTTGTTTAAGATCTTTTTTCCATCAGATTTATTTTACTTTTTCTTTATTTTATTTCCATCACCATTTATTCCCCTATATCCTCTTTCACTTCCCACCCTCACTCCATCACCACACTGTTGTCTGTGTCCATGAGTTCTTTCTCCTTTTTCTTCTTTTTTGCTCAATCCCTCACCCTCCTTCTGACACTCCACAACCAGAGCTGTCTGCATGCTCTCTAAGAGTCTATCTCTATGTTATTCTCAAATAATTAAATTAACCTAAAAAATGTTCCTAACAGTATGTAAAATAAAAAAACAAATTAGCATAACAATTAGTTAGCCCATAAAGAAAAGGTTTGGTTTTAATTAAACACTAAGGATTTATTTAAATATCAGATCCAAAGTTTATTATTGGCGTATTGCATTGTAGCTAGACATTGATAAAGATCATTTAGTTATACAGGATATAGTTATTACAAAATGAACATTATATGAAAAATTGGTTGTTTTTCTCCACTAAATATTTTGCTTTTATTGTTTAAATTATTTTTTAAAATATTGTGTATTGCAACTATCCTTGGCATATTATACATCAGCCAAATAAAGTAAAATGTGCATATAAGATTTTGGGATTTTACTAGACACTGATATTTTATGTTGTATTATTTATTTGTGCTGAAATTTCAGTGTTAGCATAATTTTGCAGATACCTTTAATTTTTTTTCCATTTTTCAGATCTCCATGGAACCCTGTTTTGAGTTTGACCTTTGACCAGGTGGCTGCATTTGCCAGAGGTGGCATTACAATTGCATATAAAACCTTCTTGGATCCCAAAGCTGTTCTGCTATGTGGATGTGACAAGTAAATTAATGTGTGCTTGGTTAAATTAATCTGAATCATCTAAATTCAGATTTTCCAGAATGAGAGATTGAAACACTAAAAGACATTCTTTGAATCATCTTACATAAACAATTATTTATTTTATTGACTTATTTCATGGTATAATGAGCTAATGCCTAAAAGACTTAATCATTAACTTTCTTTAAGTTTTAAAAAAACATATGGTCCAATAAGCAGATTTTAGTTTCAGCTTTGCAGATGTGATAATTTTATTTGAAATGAAAAAGCTGGTTTTAGTGCTTCCATTCTAATATTTGAGTAGAATCATTAAAATATTATATAATATGTTTATACATGTGAGTGTCTATATTTAAGGATCTCATTTGATGACAAATTAAAAACAAAAGCAATGCTGAAGGCTTGGTGGGATAGTGAGAAGAAGAGCAGGAGGTAGAGGGTTGGGCATCTTGTCCCATATCTGCTTATAATTGTCCATGGGCAGCTGGGTGTCTGTCTTGCCTGTAAAAAGACCAAACCCAGCATTCACATTAACCATAGTCCAGGCACAGTTTTTAAATGAATTGGGTAGAAATCTAATCCTCAAAACAATTATTTTGATCACATCATTACTGTTATACTGTTATTATTCCATTTTATAGAGACAGAAACTGAGGCACAGAAGGGCAAGATAGATTCAAAATTCTAACCTAGACTGTCTTTCTTAAAAATTGACGGTTTAAACACTATCCTGCACAAACAGAACTTTCTGTGCTGATGAAAACATACTTTGTGACAATTGAGAACTTAAAGTCTGACTAATGTGACTGAGGAACTGAATTTTTAATTTTGTTCAAATTAAATGAATTTTAATTAAAATATATGTAGCTAGTGGCTACCATATTGGACATTGGAGCAGAAAACTGATACTATGCTGGGTTATGTGATCTATCTGTAAGGTCCTATCTAGCTTTAACATTTTATAATTTAACAAATCACAGCTGTCCTTAAGATGAAGGTAAAAAGACTGAAGTAGAGGGTAAATCCACAAAACCAAATGCAGTCTGACACAGTGTAGAGTCAAACTATTGCTACATATGTCTATGAAGACCAACTCTTCCCCCAATGACTGCCTGCCATGTATTAGGCAAGATTTGAATTTCTTTTGTCCTGTTCTCTGTTTCTTTTATTTTAAATATATATTTTATTGATTTTTTTTTACAGAGAGGAAGGGAGAGAGATAGTTAGAAATGAAAGAGAAACATTGATCAGCTGCCTCCTGCACACTCCCTACTGGATATGTGCCCACAACCAAGGTACATGCCCTTGATCAAAATCGAACCTGGGACCCCTGAATCCACAGGCCAACTCTCTATCCACTGAGCCAAACCAGCTGGGGCTCTGTTTCTTTATAGATAGAAATAACTCATTAGCATTTTTTTAAAATAGGCATTTCCTTTTATGATCTTTCTCCAAGCTGTTATTTTTGCCTCTACCCTTCAAATTTTAGCTAGGAGTTTAATTTGAAATTCATGTATTCCATCTTAATTTTACTTCCCAGGTGCAATAAATATTGTTTTAGTGGGTGGATTCAAATTAGATTTAGCTCTTGAAGAATAACAATATGAAAACTGCCTACCCTTATTGAACTAATTTGAAGATAATTTCCTTAATATTTGGATTCCATTTGAATTTTCTTTCTGTACTCTAAAGTGTATTATTTGAAATATTAATAATCATATTTTTACTTATATTTTTCAGAATATTGAAAAAATACTATTACCAGCCCTAGAACCTGTTGAATAGCAGCATTTTCTAGGATATGTCTTAACATATCAATATTGACCCAAGTAATTTTCTTTAGAGTAGGGATTTGCTCACTGTTAAAACAAGTGATTTGGCTGAATTAAAATGGCATTCAACACCTCCAGTTTGTGGTTTGTCCATGTACCCACTAGACTGTGCTGCCTTTTAGGATGTTCTTTAAAAAACAAACTCCTGCTTTGCACAACTATCATAAGTATAAAAACATCCTTTATTATTCATACTCCATTGTATTTAGAATATAAATGTAATAGTGAAGATGGCCTCAACTATGAGTGATCTTTTCAGAATAAAAGTCATTTTTTTGTTTCTTTGTTCTATTAATAATTAGGCATGGAATCCCCCACTGTCATAAATAATTGCAAGGTAAAAATTTAAAACTTCCCTTTCCCAATTATTGATACCAAAGCACTTTACAAATTTTTGTTTAAAATTATACATTGAGTTTTCTCTTACTAGTGGAGTATAAAATGCATAAATTATTATACTAGAAGATTAAAGATATTATAAATAAATATATTTTATTCTAGCAAAAATAATCAAATATTTAACTTTTTTTTAGTTGGGAAGTTTGTAAGGGATTTCCAATGAATTTTAATGCCAACAATCAACAGATACCTGATCAATTTGAAAAGGTGGACTTGGAGGACCATTTCCTACAGAACAAGGTCAGAATTATATGTTATAATTAATGTGGTTATTTTATGTATTGGATTTTCAGTCAATACTTGGTGACTGAGTGGATATTGGTGAAAGTTTTGAAAACTATGAGTTATTCTACAAGTGTTGGGGCATTATTCTTTACTTCCTGTTATTAAGCTCTTTAAAACTGAATCAATATATAGCATTTCTGTTTGAAAAAAAATTCAACCTGAATAATGTCATTCAAGTACTGTTTTTGACATATTTCCTCTAGAACTACTATATTATAATAAGTTTGAGTTACTTAAGAAAGTCTTTAAGATGGCTATTCTCTATACTTCAGTATCTGGTCTATTTGTTCTACGGGTTGATGTATCTAAGGAACACGAGTTCTTCAGAAAACCCAATTCATGGCAAGCCAATCCAGAAGGTCTATGGATTAATTTGCACTTAGGTATCTTGCCAGAAAAGAATTTTGTTCTCCAATTGAGCTATTAAAGGCACTTAAAACATGTCTTTTAAAAAGGAATACTTTTTTTTCCTCATCTGGGAAACTATGTAGAGTTGTTCATTTCAACTATCCCAATACATAAGCTTTAGTTTTTGAATTCAAAAGCAAAAGGCACAGAGATGGAGATGCCCAAAGAAAGCAGAACTTCCTGTTCACTGATCTAAGCCCTCTATTTCCAAGACACAGTGTAAGAAATACATTGTCCCAAACTAATATTTTTAATTTCTCCATGCTGCCCATTCATGTTATAATGTCAAAACTTATATTGAGAATATTAGTTGTTTCAAGGTGCATATAAATCTAAACAATATAATTAAAAAATAGAATAAAATAAATAATTATTTCTAATCCTGTCTGTTCTTGAGCAACTTTAGAAATTAAATGTAAGTTGAATGGTGTGCCAAGAATTAATGCCTTTTATATTTATCTGACATTTAGATTTATTTAACATAGTTCTGATCCAGTTAGCAGTACTTTTTCTTTCTTTTTTTTCCTTTTCTTTTTTTTTCTTAATCCTCACCCAAGACTATTTTTTTAATTGATATTTAGGGAGAGTGGGAGATAAAGGGAAAGACAGAGAAATATCAATGTGAGTGAAACACAACGATTGGTTGCCGGGGAGGAGCCTGCAACCAAAGTACGTGTCCTTGACCAGAATCAAACCCGGGACCCGTTCACAGGTCCACAGATTCACAGGCTGACGCTCTATCCACTGGGCCAAACTGGCTAGGGCTCCTTTTTATTATTTTTTTTTTTGCTATAACATTATTTTCCTGCTCAAAAACTTGTGTGCTTGGCTGTTGCCTACTGAAGTTGCATATCTTTATCTGGCTTCAGTGAACCCCATGATTTTCCTTCAGTCTTCCCCTGCCTTTCCAAGCTTCTCTTTTTGATCTTCTTCATACACTACAGTAAGAGTTAATAAGTTGTGTCCCACAACATGCTTTTCTCTTTGGTATACTTATGTCATGGCATGTGTTGTTCTTTGCCTAGGAAATAACCTCTATCATTACTGTGTGTGTGTGTGTGTGTGTGTGTGTGTGTGTGTGTGTGTGTGTGTGTGTGTTTGCCTTAAGGCTTTATTCAACTTCCTCTTCTTCCATAAAACCTTCTCATATCCTGCAGAAAGAATTAACCTCAAATTACCTTGTATTTTTAGAACTCCTTTGAAAATTGTTCTTAGATCTTGTTTTTTATATTGGCATTTATTTGCTTTTGTGCTTTCTCCTCCCTGAAATTGAGAATTCGTTAGATGCAACCATTGTGTCTCAATCATCTTTGTATTCTGGAGTGCTAGCACAAAGTCTTGACTGTAGGGCAAGTGCACAATGTCAATATAATAAATTTTTGATGAAGGATTTTTAAAATTTAGCTGTGACTTATTTTACAAGGCTCTCTATTGTCTAATATGTTGTGTGTTAGCCAAGCCAGATTGTTCCTTTGTTGTTTTCTGAAAGCACTCCATGATTTTTGTTATTATGTCCATGTGGAACCTCTGCCTGAAATTCAACCTCTCTTTCTTTGCCACCAACCGCAGCCTTCTCTTTTACCCCTGTGCCATATCCTAGCACAATGTCTGACATATACTTGGCATTAAACAAATACTTGTTGAAATCCTGCCCTTCTTTCTAGCCTCATCTGATCTGTACCAGCTTCATAAAATCTCCTTTATCCCACCCCCACTCCCAAACCAGATAGGTGTTTCTGGCCTTGATAACCCCATTGTATCCATTCAGTGCCATTTATAGTGACAATGAACTTGATGCTGTCCCCCTTACAACTGTTGCATGATTCGAAGTCAATTAGTGTCCCAAATTTAGGCCTATTTCAGGTCACATTGGGGTAAAAAGGGAAGAATAGTATATTCCACTGAGGATGTTGAGATCAGATTATCAAGGGTCTTAATTTAATATTAGGGATTCTGGATATCCTGTAGAAAACAAGGATCCATTGGAAACATGAAGCAGAGGCAAGATCTGATTTAATCCTTGTGTTCGGAAGATAATCTGGGAGGTCCCTGTTTTACTTACCCTTGCTGCTAGATTAGAAATTCCTTTGCACCAGAGGACATCCTGATTCTATAATCTCTAAATATCCAGAGTTAGCTCAATGGAATTGAATTCACTAGTTAATTAACTCTTTTAACAGAAGCCAGCTCAAACCAGAAAGAAAATGGAATATTAAAGAATTGTTACAGGAAAAGAACCCCAAGGTGGCTTCTCTCTTTGATTTTAAGTCAAAGTAGGATTTTAACAGAAAACTGTATTTTCTAATGTTGAAAAATGATACAATAACAATCACAGTCATTGCATCATGATTAATTGGTTCTAGTGAATCAGTGAAAGTGGGAAAACATTCATCTTAAATAGAGGTTTGTCTACTATTGTATTTTTGGAAGAAGAAATTAGTTTTGAGTAAAATTACAGACCAACCGAAACAGTATTATAAGAAAACAAAAGTTTGATAACCTGACAAGTAAAGAGAAGCTTAAAAAAAAAAAGGCCTTCCCTTAGTTATAAAACCTTTAAAGCCCTTCAGAATAATGTCTTCCATTATATACAGAGAAGTGATCAGTGCATTGGAAATAGTAATTTAATAACCTAAAAAAAGAGCACTTTTAAAGAGAGATTCAGGCAGAGGTGATGGCTACCTGTAGGGCATTTTATGGTAGAATCCTGATGCTCATAAAGAAGATACTAAGAGGATTAAAGCATGGATAGAGAGGAGGGAAGCAAAAGCCAATAGTCTTGGTGGGTATGTTTTGAAATTGGCTTGAGATAGAGATATCAGTGCCCAACCCCTTACTGTTTGCTCAAATCTCTTATTGACAAGTAAACCCTTTCCCACAGAGAGAAATTTGGAACATATAATCCCTATTAGTAAGGTGGGAGATAGGTATAACCCTGACAATTATAACCTGTTGCTCTTTTATCCATTTCTAAAAAAGATTTGGAGTCTACAACAATGAACTATTTGGCAAATACATCTTCAACAGTTCTGTATTGTTACTTAGATTGGCAGCATTTTTCGATTGCCTCAGTTTAAGGGCAATAAAATTATGTTTCCATAAAATGGATGAAATTTAAACTTCATGTTAGATAATGTAAAGAAAAAAAATCATATGCCTGATTATGGGAAAATATTTCAGAAAAATGGACACTTCAATGTTTGGCAAGTCATATATTTTGAAAAATGGAAAAGGAAATGTATTTTGATCTTTTACTTTCAGTGATCCTTGCCTTTCAGTATGAGCAGACATCATCAGGACATTAGTGACAACTTTCAGTATGAAAACAGAAAGAAAATACCACATTGTAATTTTAGAATTATGGCCTAGTTATTACAAGTTAACTAGTGAAGTCCGCAGACGTGGATGCTAGCAGAATATATTATTCTGTATTGCACAAAGGAGGCTGGGAAAGGCAAACAAGTCTTTACTGTCGTGTTTCTTTGGAGAGCAAGTCAGTCAGAAATAATATTTTCTACAAATAATTTGTATTGGGGGAAATACAAAATTTTAATTCAAAATTTGAACTGATAACCATTAGGAGAGGATACAGGACTTTAAATAAAACCCCAAATCCCTTTCATATTTTTAAATCAATAGTTAGATGCTAGTTAGAGACTGCTTACCTAGATCTTAAAGTTGTCTAATTTGGTTGCATCATTATGTGCTCACTGATATTTTCTGCTTTTAGACTGCTTCAGTTTTGTCTTTAGAGAGGGTGTGGATTGATCAGAGAATGGAAACAATAAGAGTGAACATCAGAGACAGGAAGAAAGAGATTTTAGAATATTTCTTTTAGTTGTGATTTTAATTTATAGATCGAATTATTTTACTTGGCTCTAAATTCTCTAGCAAAAGTATAAAATTTCTACATAACAAACAAATTGTTTGGAATGGAGATTGTGATTAACCTATGAGCTTCTCCTTTCACAAAAACTTTTATTGTTTTGCATTTTGTTCCTTAATAGATCTGTAAGACAAGACAAGCAGTTCCCCTATTGTTTTGAATTTGTACAGGAATATTGAAGCCTACTCCACTTTCATTAGTGAATTGGGAAAATTAAATTAAACAAGTTTTAACTGGCCCAGCATGTGTACACTTCATTTTTATCACTGGCAGCTTCTCTATCAGCACAGCTTATTCAGACAAGCAATATCATAGTGGTCATTTAAAGGGAACTGTGTAAGTAGGTATCCAAAAGAATGAGAGAATTTCCCGTTTTGTTTCTCAATAGGACTTAAAGGATGTTCTAATGGCATGGATTTAGAAATCAGTCTCAACATAGATGCGTTTGCATGCACACACCTGTACATGCTCACATGTGTGCACGGGCACACACCAAACACACATACAGAGTGTATTATGTCAGAGCACTTTTGTTTTTCAGAATTCCAATTTTCACAGTTTGTTTTTTCATCTGCCCCACCTTCACAAATATTTGGTCTAAAGCTAAACAATTGGATCAAATTAAAAAGAAAAAAGAAATTAAGTTATGAATGAAGGGAAATTTAATGATCATTGTCAGTTTTAGATGTTCTCAGACTTGGCAGGATTTTTTCTCTATGTAACATGAAATGCAGCTGAGTTAGTAGCCCTGACTGTGTCTTGTCTATGTAGAATCACTTGGGAACTGTCCAGCAAACTATCTCTCAAAGAACAGCATGGTGTTGGTACTGGGTGCCAACCCAAGACAGACACAAAAGACCCCTCTGCTCTTCACCAATAAGCCAACTGTTAAAAGATTAAACCATGTTGTGGAGATAACAAGAATTTAGGCGCTGGCAGCAGGTGCTGTACAAAGAAGCAGTTGGCAGTGTGTTCCTTCTGTCTGACTAATTCCAGTCAAAACAATCTTCTTCCCAGTTGCAGGGGAGAGTTTTGAGTGTGATGGCAACTTGAAGTTAGGAGGTGGGGTGAGAGTGTTACTTTAAATGCTGAGTCCTGTGGTGGACGGATTAGTAGAATATGGTGTATCATTGTTGAGAAACTGCGGGCGATTCCCCTCCTGAATCCAGCCACAATTGGCTAGCTGGGGGATAGACAATCAAAGAACTATAAGTCAAATCTGCTTACATGGTGGGGTTGCTGTATTCCTAAAATTTTATTTTCACATAAAGGGGACATATAACATTTTCTTCTTTTGAGAAGTAATGCTCTTTCATTATAGAATAATTACCATACATATTAGTTCTACCCTTTTGTTATTGCCTGATCACACTTGAAAAATTTTATCTTTTAAATTATAATTTAATTTTCATATTTTAAAA
Source organism: Pipistrellus kuhlii (assembly GCF_014108245.1). Lineage (NCBI taxonomy): Eukaryota > Metazoa > Chordata > Mammalia > Chiroptera > Vespertilionidae > Pipistrellus > Pipistrellus kuhlii. The sequence goes on from NW_023425595.1 coordinate 13,969,782, forward strand.
AGTCATTTGCCACACAACAAATAGCTAGTATTTAATGCCAACTCAGACTTTTCAGTGTTAGAAAATAATTTTGATTGTTATTGAAGCAACATCATTTATTGGGTTTAAAGCAGAAAATCATGTTACCATAATCCTATACAGATAAATATTTGTACTTACAAACTTAGCATGATTACTCAGGAAAATGTGCATGTAAGTTAGGAGATAAAGTGTTAAATTTGAATAGAATTTCTACAGTTGACACAAATACCTATTAATTTGAGAATCACGTCTAAGTGAAAAAAGTTAGAAAGTACACCATAACTTTGACCTGCGTAGTCTGATAACAAACACAGATGCAGGGTCTCCCCAATCAGTCCCCTCCTTTCCTTTTGCACAACTATCACTAAAGTCTCAACTCATAGCCTTTTATTCTTAAGAGATTGTGTGGGCTCCCAACTGTTCTCCTTGCCTTTGATATTTCCATTCTGCAACCCATTATGTCTACCCTTTGCCATATCAACCTACTAGAATTTGCCATAATCCAGTCAGTCCCTCCAGCTTAAAAGGGTTCACTGGCTTCCTACCACGGTCTAACTCCATAGCCTTACACTCGACACTTTCTACAGTTTGCCCAACTTTATTTTTTGAGCCTATCAAAAAAAAATCCTAAGATATATTGATTATACATCCTTGCCTTTACTTGGAATATCTTTATATTCTTTATTATTTCTGTCAATCTGTTTTTATCCTTTAAGATCCAATCCTGATATTTCTTCTTTCAAGACACTCCACTTTTAAAAAATATATATTTTATTAATTTTCCACAGAGAGGAAGGGAGAGGAATAGAGAGTTAGAAACGTCGATGAGAGAGAAACATCGACCAGCTGCCTCCTGCACACCCCCTACCGGGGATGTGCCCCCAACCAATGTACATGCCCTTGACAGAATTGAACCTGGGACCTTCCAGTCTGCAGACCGACGCTCTATCCACTGAGCCAAACCAGTTTCGGCGAGACAGTCCACTTTTTGTTGCTCCAGTAGAAATGACCCCTACCATTGTTTGAATACTAGATTACTATTTATTCATCCATATAGAGCTTAACATGAAATTGTGTGTGTGTGTGTGTGTGTGTGTGTGTGTGCGCGCGCGCGCATGTGTATTATTGCCTCTACTATTGTGAGTTTCTTTAGGGCAGGAAAAATACAAGTGAGGCAAAAGTAATTTTACATTTGAGAGTATACAAAACACAGAGTTTATTCATGAATTATTATTTATTAATTATTGTATTATTTTCCATATGAACAACTGTAAATCTACTTTTACCCTACCCTGTATTTTATAATTTCACACACCACACAGTCTGGGACCTTGGCTATCAGAACCAGTGCTCAAAAACTATCAGTTGAATTGAATCAAGTGGGATTGAACACTACTGTTTCAAAAGAGCCCTTCTCAATTGGAAACATGATGTTCCAGGGTAACTTATTTTGGGTAAGTGTATTGAGGAAGGTTAACCTTCAGCATCTGTTAAAAATGCGTAATTATTCTCCTGGTACAGGTGGATTCCAGTATTGTCCTTCACGCCTCGGTTTCCATTGGAAAGTGGGGTTCCTCAGGTAGTGAAGAGAGCAACAGATCTCAGATGGCGCCATCGACCCCTTGGCCTGCAGCCAGTGTGTGGCTGATCATGAAGGTACCTGAGAGTGTCTGTTGTTTCTAGTGACCTCCTGTGCTGGCTGGTTTACCATGTGCTCACCTGATCCTCATGCACACAAGCATGCAAGTGAAAGTGTGATCAATTGCTGGCTGTACAAATGCTCTTTCTCTGCACTTGGGTTGTCTATTACAGAGGAACTCTGTAGATCTCCTTGAGCATTCAGTCCACTTTTAAATGTGCTGATTTGTTCATACTCCAGGGTATATCTACACCCAGCATAGAGTTTATGTATAGTCCATAGACTTGCCATTTTCCTGAGATTTGTCTGAATGTCACTTGCTTCCACTCTCAGTCTTCACTGTTGTGCTTCATGGAGCCTGGCAGATGAGCACCATGTACTGATTGCATGTGGTCTTTGTAAGGATAGTTTTATAAGAAATCCCTGAGCACAAAATGTGAACAATGCTTAACAGATTTATACCTGTGTGTTAGCATGAAATTTTTACTTTATTATTTTACTTTTGGATCTAACTTAAATTGAGAGCATATAATCACCCTCCCCTTCTCTCTTACTGTTGAAATATGTTTTGTAATTGCCACCAAATATTTATGTCTGGAAAGAGATGCCATAGCCTGTATCTACCCTTCCTGTGTCTCCCTCCGTTCCTCACTGTGGATAAATTTTGCTTCCTCTTAGCACTTCTGCGGGTGCAGAGTCAGCAGGGAAGTTTGCTGCTAGTTTGGGGTGGGGGAGAGGAGCTCGAAACTACTTTCTCAATGAAATCTTAAATTGCCCTTACTTATTATTTCTAGTTTCCCAAGGAGTTCAAAACAAATATATAGAATAATTATAGCATAAAGGTACTAAGAAATAGTATTCATTTTATATAATAAGGCATAATGAGATTAGATGAGATATTTCCTAAATATGTTTCCAACTTGGAGACTTGAAGTATTAGCCCTTTTAAAGTTGTATTTTGTGTCTGATTAAATAATAATAATGCCTGCCATTTTATTAAACATCTGCTATATGTTAGTCATCATATACACACTTATCTCATTTACAAACTGCAGATTTTCATTATTTAGCTGAGAGAAACTGAGTCTAGTAAGGGTAAAAGAAGGTTTCTTGGTCTCTCTAGATTCAAAACATGTGTCTTTTCACTGTAATATGGGACACTGCTCTATACTTGACCAGCTATGAGCATGAGGGTAGTGTTTCAGTTTTACCACTGCACTGAACACCTTATCACCCATTGGACCCATAGATATGGAAGGTTCTTTCCTAGATCTTCTATTTTGTAATTCTCTGCTGTTTCTAGAAGTTTGTTTGTGATATTCAAAATATATATCTGGGGAGAGTTACTTAGCTGCTCTGAGCCACCATTTCCTCATCTATAAAATGAAGTTAGTTATATGAGAAGGCATGTTTGAGATTCAAGCATAGTGTCTAGTAGATAAAAAGTGCTTAATAAATGGTGAGTCTTTTTCTTACCCCCAGCCATTTCCTTTCTATAACATTATCAAATGAGCATTCCATTCAGTGCCTATATTAGAACCAAATTAAAAATGTTTTCTTAAGTCATCATATATTTCTTTCCCACACCACAAAACATTAAGAAATAAGTTACATGCAAAAAAAGAAAACAATTTTGAAAATGTTTTTAGATTGAATATTTTTCCTTATTTATGTATTTATTTATTTAAATATATTTGTATTGATTTCAGAGAAGAAGGGAGAGGGAGAGAAAGAAACATCAAAGATGAGAGGGAATCATTGATGGGCTGCCTCTTGCATGCTCCCTTACTGGGACTAGAGTCTGCAATACAGGCACATGTCCTTGACCGGAATGGAACCCAGGATCCTTCGGTCTGCAGGCTAATGCTCTGTCCACTGAACCAAACCAGCTTGGGCTTTTTTTTAAGTATATTTTTTACCTGTAAAAATAGAGAATTTTGTATGCCACAAATTTTCAAATGTGTAAGTGGATTCCTTAGTTGTTGTCACTTATTTAAAATGTGTTGATTCACTGAGAAAATTGTTACATGGACATTCAAACAACATTCCCATCAATTTCCTTATTAGAGAATTTCAACACTTAAAATAAATGCAGCTGACAAGTCATCTGAAAATGTTTAACCCGTGATAGTTACATGGACATTCAAACAACATTCCCATCAATTTCCTTATTAGAGAATTTCAACACTTAAAACAAATGCAGCTGACAAGTCATCTGAAAATGTTTAACCCGTGATATTTAGACCCAGAGCAAGGCTTTACCTTGTGTGAAGGCTAAGAATTTGTTTCTATCTTCAGTTCACTGCACCTTTTTTCTTTTCTTTTCTGTGCATGCATATTTTGAGGAAGTGCTGTAGTTATAACTACAAGAAGTGACATGTGATGGACCCCCAATCGCTGCACTGTGAAATATGCACAGAAAAGAAGGACAAATGAAGATATCAAGACCTGTTTTATTTTGCGCTGAACTATAAAATGCCACCCTTGTCGGACAGGGAAGATCACTGATTCTGAGCACGGCTCACTGATCACTAAGTTGTGGGTAGTGTTTCACTTTCAGCAACTGTTAATATCCGGGGTTATCCAGGCATAATGACCTCACTATTTGTGACACATTGTTGAATTTTCTGGTTCTTTTAACTTATTTAGACCTGTCTCCCCTCTCTATTCATTGGCAGACTGGAATGATCTTGAGCCGAGCCATAACTCAGGGCTGCCTAGCTATTGGCCATCCAATCAGAGTCAAGGCCACTGAGGGAACATCACTGGAAGGATATAAATTAATCCTCCAGAAAAGGTAATACTTCTGCGTTACTTACCTCAAAACAGTAAATGTTTCTTCCAAGATTTATGAGCAGTCAAATCATGCTACTTAGATGAAATATTCATTAGGTGTTTAAATTTATCTTCATAACATGATATTAATTTTTCTAATCTGAAATAACCTTGAAAACATATCCCACCCAGTTTGGTAGTGATTCTTAGACATTTTAAACAGCAAAATGTTGTCCTTCAACATGTACCTATGATGCAAACAAGCTACTGCTTTATCTGTAATTATTTAACTCATTTCTTTATTTCTATTTTGATTGATAATTAAAAAATTTAATGTCCTATGTGTACTCCTATCCTTTCTCCATCTTCTAAATATAAAATAGTGAACTGTAAAAGAAAAATTAAGGAGACAAGATACTGATGGCTCGTAAAGCACTTAAAATGCCCTTTCTGTTTTTTTGTTTGTTTGTTTGTTTGTTTGTTTGTTTTGTCCTTTACTCAGATGTGAGATTTAAAAAATTAAAATAAAAAATAAAATTTAAAAATTTAAGAAGAAACTTGATTTATACTCAGCAGTTTAGAAATATTGTTTCATGTTCATTTATCTTCTATTAAACCCTGTTGTACTTCTGAACTTAGAAAGCTACTCCTAGATGGATAGGCAGTAGGTTTGTGCTTAGGGCGAAGCCAGTAAAACTAGCCCAGCCACTATACAGAAGGGAAGTTTTCTCTAATATGTAAAACAGATTGTACAACAGATATTAGAATATCACATCATGATCAGGAATGTGATCTGCAGAGTAGATTCACATGTATAAATTCTGGCTATACCAGGTACTCTAACAAAAATTAATTTCTGAGCCCCACACCATTCTAATTTCTTTATATTATACTGTCACATTTAACCCTCACAACAACCGGAGAAGGCATATATTATTATTATCTTTACAGTTGAGGAAATTGAATCATAGAGAAGTCAGTCATTTACTCAAGGTCGAACCTACCAAGGGGCTCGGCAGGAATGCAAACCTAAGCAGTCAGGCTCTACAACTTATTCTTAGCCACAACATTACAATGCCTGTATGCCAAAGTCTAGTCAGACAATTGCCAATTAGTGTCAAGCATAGTAGCAGATATCTTAGTGGATAAGTAGTATACATTCATTGAGAAACAGGTAAAGGGGAGAGGGAGGTATTAGCTTGGCAGCATACAAACGAGCCAGTGCTAGTAGCATTCTAAACACACAGTTCCCAGGGAAGGATTAGCAAACTCAAATCAAGTCTCAGGTTGATGTGGTGCTGATGTGGAATGGGTAACAAGATTCCTGCAGCAGAATCAGTACTATAAACTGGAGACATATTAAGGATCAATGTATGATGATAATGACAAGGCCAAACCATGAGACATGGGGCCACAGAGGCTTTAGCTCATTTAGTTCATGGTTATAACAAACAGAAAAATTAGTCAATTGTAACTGACCCAGAAATTATATAGATTATAGAATTAATATACAAGAAATTGAAACAGTTATTATAACTGCATTCCACATATTTAGAAAGCTAAGGAAAAGATTAAACATATTAAGTAGAGATATGGAAGATATACAAGATTCAAATCCAATTTCTAGAATGAAAATGCCAATGAATAAAATGAAAAACATATGACTGATGGCAGATTAGACATTGTGGAAGAAAATATTAATGAACTTGAAAAGAAAACAATAGAAACTATTCATAATGAAAGCCACAGAGAAAAATTGGGGGGGGGGGGGGGAAATGACCAAAATATCAGTGATATGTGAGAAACTTTATATTGTATGTCAATTCTTTCTCAATAGTTTTATTTAAAAAGAGCAAAACAAAACAAAACTAAGAAAATAAAACAAACAAAAAATGAAAACGATGGGTAAGGAGTGACTGTTACCGGGAAATGGTGAGGAATGACTACTCTCGGTGGGAGAGTTATCAGTGGACTAGCTGAACTGGCAGGTGTTAGGAAAGGTTTCACAGATCCCTGGATGAACATGCTCTTTATGCCCAGGGCTCTCCATGGGCTAACTGGATACTAAAACCGATGCTGATGTGGTCTCAACCCACTGAAGTTCACATGCTACTCTGGCCAGGATTGCCATAGAACTGGGTGGGACTGAAGCCTCAAACTGGATGTCCTTGTTGCCTATGGAGATTAGAGCATGTGCAAGGAAAGAGATTATTTTAAAAAATTAAAAGTGTAGTTTTATTTGAAAATCTCTATTGATAAGAAAGGATGTGGTTTACTTTAGAAAGGAAGGAAAGAAGAGAGGGGGAGAGAGGGAGAACTGGGCAGTAGAAAGGGAGGATCCCTATGCAAATGAGGATCATTTGCCTTTGTATTAATGCAACTGGCCTTTTTTTTGAAAAACAAAATCTACTGTAAGATGGAGACAAGATAGCAGAAGATTGGGAAAACTAGGGGTTCTCATGAACTGTGAAGCTACCTCACTCTGGATATATGCTTTCAAATATGTTTATCTGTCCCTCAGCACCTGGAGTGCCTGTATGACATTTATTTTTAACATAACCCTATTTCATTATAAACAATAATAAGTATCCTCATGTCCCCAGCAGCTGCTGGAGACAAATTTTCTTTTCTTCTCCTAAGTAGTATAATGTAATTTTCACAAAAGCTATGAATCAAGACATGGCCCTTTATATGCTAAAAATAATAGAACTAGCACTTAAAGTAGCAACATGACAACTCACAAAGAATATTATAAACAGATCATGCCTCATTAGTTCAGTTATGTCTCATTTAGTGTCACTCATCTTATTCTTATTCAATATATCAAGTGCTTGCAGATATTTGTATTTTTAGTATTTTTCTGTGATGTACATCTGACCATAAGTGAATGAAAAACAGAACAATGATGTCATTACCAAGATAATCTGAAAGTGATAAACTTCAAAATCAAAGATATTTTTCCTCCAAAAGTTTTTTGGTCATCTTATAAACAAACCAAAGAACTAAAGTTCTTCTTCAGACCACCATTAAATCTTAATTTTGCTTAATTTTTAAAGAATGTGGGTATGTAGAATCTGACCTGTAGTATCTATAATAATAAAAGCGTAATATGCTAATTAAACCAGACAGCCAAACGACTTTCTAAACGTCCTTCTGGACGAAGCCAGGGCTGCAAGGGCCGAGCCCCTTGCATGAATTTTTTGCATCAGGCCTCTAGTTAAATTCATAAACTAATTAAAGCAACATACACACATTCATGCACAGAGGTTAAATTAAACTAAATATTAGAGAACCATGGATTTTGTTTGGCCTGCACATTATTATATTTTTTGAATTCGTTGTAAGCCTATAGACATAGGGAGATTTCACACAAAAATACAAATTTCATTTTTTTTTTCTTAAAAAAAAATAAGAATGGGATGCAATGGACTTTCATTCTCTCATGGCACCAGTCATGCAGGAACATATTCGCCATTTAGATAGAACATATACCCTCTGGTTTGCTCTATTCTCTACCATTCCCAATTGCCACCCTCACACTAGCTTTAGCCTGCTTTATTAGTTTCTATTACCTGTCTGGTAATCTTTACTGTTTTTCTTATTTCAATGTTAAACTTTCAGTTATACTCTTTTTGTTCTACTTCTCTCTCCCCTCCCCCACTTAGGTCTTGCTAAAAATAGAGTGATAATTGGCCAACATTAATCTAAACTAGATTAAACAAATGGTTCTCTAAGGAACCATTGGATACAATGAACAAGTGTGTCTGTAACGTTAAGTGTGAAGAGAGAAAGACAAGTAAGCAGATAGGACATCATCAGGTATTCAAAGAGATTGAAATCATCTCATTAGTCAAGTCTTAAAGTTTAAGAGTTAGTTTAAACCAGAGTGGTAGACTCTATCAAATACATAATGTCGGAAGGACTGTTTGCCATACAGTGGACTTCAAAGTAATATTCAAACATGTAGATGATGCCATCAGAAATGTTAACATCACATAGAAAATTGCCCACATTTCATTTCACAATGTGTGCTTTGATGGATGAAATTTCTTTCCGCTCTTACCATGTTAAGAATCATGGAGTAGAAATCCCTTTTCCCCAGTCTCTGTGGATCCTACTTTCGTTCCGGAAAGCATTGGAGGACACCAGAGCCATTTGACTCTGGTTGGGAATGTGGATTTGTAATTGTGAAACATGGTGATCATCCTTCTTATAGTCAATTGAGAAACGATGAGTACTAGCCTGTGAAATTTCCCGCAAACTGAGCTGTGCTCATGGAATGCCTTCTTGCTTATACCCTCTGACAAACAGAATATTTCAAAGGAATGTTTTCTTGGGCATTAATTAATATTGTTATAATCATAAATTTTCGTTCTGGATCCTAGACATCTTTTAAAGGTTATTTTTTTCCCTTTATTAATTACAAAATACAAAGATCTCTAGGAAGATGAACCTCTCCCAGCACCTCTCACCCCACCCAATGCTGAAATTGAGCAACCATTACATTTGTCTCAAGCCTGAGAATGCGATTTCACTCACATCCAGTTTCCTTGTAAACTGGATGTGAGTGAAAAGCACATATGCACTGGAACAGTTTGGGACTGCTGCCTTCCCTGGTTCTTCCCAAGTCAGAGAGCCCCTTGCTTTAGAACAGAGCAGTACCTGCCACCACCTATTCTCAACCATTAATGTTCCTGTCAAAACTCAGAGGCAGTAGGAAAAGTCTTGTTTAACATCCCATTACACTTAATTTAATTCATTTGTCCTACTTTTGCAAGGTTTCTAAATATTAATGAATACCTGATTAGTTAATTTAAGTATGACTAGCTTCATCTCATTTTAGTTTTTCTTTCTTAGATTTAGCTCAGAAAATTTCATGTTTCTTAATAAAATTTTCTGGTCATTTCAGAAACAGGTGCCTAAGGTTTCTAATTTTCCATCACAAAAAAAAAAAAAAAAAAAAAAAAAAAAAAAAAAAAAAAAAAAAAAAAAAAGCCAAAACTGGTTTGCTCAGTGGTAGAGCGTCAGTCTGCAAACTAAAAGGTCCCAGGTTCGATTCTGGTCAAGGGCATGTACATTGGTTGCGGGCACAACCCCAGTAGGAGGTGTGCAAGAGGCAGCTGGTCGATGTTTCTCTCTCATCGACGTTTCTAGCTCTCTATCCCTCTCTCTTCTTCTCTGTAAAAAAATCAATAAAATATTTTTTTAAAAGATTTTTTTTCTCCATCCCATTTTCTTACTCATTATACTTAATTCAGGCTCTTTCTATCTCAATAACAGTATTTTTTTTTGGGGGGGGGGGGGGGTGGGGGCAGAGATTTCTATGATATTCTTAGCAATTCTATTCTCCAAAATTCTTAATTACTATTGCCATTGGTGATACACACACAAACATTCCCTTTCTCCCTCCGTCCCCCCCTCGCCCCAACACACACACACACACACACACACACACACACACACACACACAGACTACATAGCACTGTGTGTACCAAAGGAATTGGTGGTCTTAGAAGAGGCTTTACCTACTGAGGTGGCAGTGATGATGGAATGGTAGAATCCGTGGGAGAGTGTGGGCTGTCCTCTGGCCAGGTGATATGGAAAATGATGTTTTTATTTGAAAGCTAGAAAATGTTTCAATGAGGAGAAAAGTTGCCAATATCTAATTATATTTTCATTATAGACATAAAGAAAATGATTCTCAGAAGTGGGTGTTTGGAACTGATGGCTGCATTTATTCTAAGGTAAGGGCTTTGTAAGCCACAGCTTTTCTTCCTAAGTTTTTCCCGTTCCAGATTTGTATAAAGTGCACTATCTATTGTTGAGAGTGAAAAAATGCTTTTTTGCACAGATGATTTTACTCTGTGCCTAGAAGTTTATAATTTAATTTAATGTAATACTTTCCTCTGAGGTTTTGTTTGACTTTAAAACACTAATTTTCCAAAGCCAAAAATAATTTTCTATAATTTATTGCTGTGAAACCACCCAGCATGTCAGGGCCTCAGTTTTCTTTCTTTTATCTTAATTTATTTATTTTTTTGAGATATAACTCATATATAATATTGTATATATTGTACAAAATATTGGTTTGTTACAAGTATGTATTGCCATATGATTACCACCAGAGCATTAGCTAACACCTCAGTTATGTCTCATAATTACCACTTCTTTTTGAGGTAAAATTAAGATCTACTCTCTTAACAATTTCAATTATAAGTTTGAAGTCATAATACAATATTATTGGCCATAAACACTATGCTGTGCATTAGATCTCCAGAGCTTACTTATCTACTAATTGCAAGTTTATATCTTTAAACAACATCACCCCAATTTCCTACCCTCCTGGTAACTCCCAGTCTTCTCTCTGTTTCTATGAGTTTGGCTTTTTTAGATCCTACACCTAAATGATATCATACAGTATTTGTTTTTCTCTGTCTGACTTATCTTACTTAGCATAATATTCTCCAGTGCCATCCATGTTGTCAAAAATGGCAGGCCTTTTCCCTCATAGCTGCATCACGCATTATTTTGTGTTTTATACATATTATTTTAAAGAAAATTTTTATTCTATAAATTTTAATGTCACATTCCCAAACACAATCGCTGATTTCTTAAATTTTAAAGTTATTTTAGATTCACAGAGCAAAGCTATTTTCATGAGTCATTTCATTCTTGTAGAGGTTTAGAAATTGTAATTAGATCTAAATATAGTCAGATTCACAACTATATCCATCTAGTTAAGGCTAAAATGGAGGATAATTTGATAATTATTTGCAGCTGGTTCATAAATGGAGCTCATTTCATTAATTTTAAAAAAAATTACTGCTTCAGGATATTAATAACTAATCTTGGCTCTACCACTTAGCTGTGTAGCCTTAGGCAAATCATTTAGCCTTTCTGAACTTCACATTCATTGTCTACAAAATAGAGATATTCATACTAACATTTTGAGTATTTGGCACAGATTCTGGCCTATCAATAGATTCTGGCATATTGATTCTAGCTAATCAATAATTTGTAGCTATTTATAATAATAATAATAATGAACAAATTTAAACACAGTAGTGAACTCAATTGCTGTTTTTACTTGGATAATTTTTTCTTTTGTTTGTTTATTTTTAATGTTAACAATCCCTCTATTTATTGGCAAAATGATAAAGTTAAATTACTTCCTTTATACAAACTACCAGTTTCAGCTAAATTAAATATTTAAACTTAAACATGGAACCATAAAATATTTAAAAGAAATATTTTGAAGAAAGCTTGGATTCAAGTATTAACCCACAGTAGATATCTTTATGAGCATGCAAACAAAGATAGAATCCATAAAGGAAAAGACTAATAGCTTTGAGTATATAAAAATATTTTAAAACTTCTAAATCTAAAATAGCAAAAGTAAGTATAGAAATATGGCAAATAGGGAAATCTTTGCAATATAAATGTGAGAAAATTGAATAATATTCAATACTTAATGTAGTAGAATAAGTCTGTTGTAACAATAGAAAAGGATAAATACTTCAATAGAAAAATAAGCAAAGGACATTAAAAGGAAATATATGACAGAAGAAAACTCAAAATAGCCAAACCAAATAAAAAAGTTCAGCCTTGGCAAGAACATACAATAGGATAAATACAGTCCATTCAACAATGTGTTGGGAAATTGGACACATATGTGCAAAAAACTGAAACTATACCACTTTCTTACACTATATACAAGAATAAACTCAAAATGGATTAAAGATTTAAAGGTAAGACTTGAAACAACAAAACTCCTAGAAGAAAACATAGGCAATAAAATATTTGGCATTTCTCGTAGCAATATTTCTTTGGACATATATCCATGGGTAAGGAAAACAAAAGAAAAAATTAACAAATGGGACTACATCAAACTAAAAGTTTTTGCAGAGCAAAGGAAACCACCAACAAAAACAAAATGACAACCTACTGAATAGGAGGAGATATTTGCCAATAGCACATACAATAAGGGATTAATATCCAAAATTTATAAAGATCTCTTATAACTCAACACCATAAAAACAAACAATCAAATTAAAAAGTGGGCAGAGGTGCTGAATAGACATTTCTTTAAAGAGAAAGATGGCCAACAGGCATATGAAAAGATGCTCAACATTACTAATCAATACAGAGATGCAAATTATTTCTTTATCATATAATTGGTGTCATACAGTTTATAGCCTTTTCAGGTTGGCTTTTTTAAAAATATATTTTTATTCATTTCAGAAAGGGAGAGGGAGAGAGATAAAAACATCAATGATAAGAATCATTGGTCTGCTGCCTCTTATAGGCCCCACTGGGGATCGAGTCTACAATCCAGGCATGTGCCCTTGACCAGAACCAAGCCCAGGACCCTTTAAGTCTGCAGGCCAACGCTCTATCCAGTGAGCCAAATCAGTGAGGGCCAGGCTGCCTTTTTTTTTTTTTTTTTTTTTTTACTTAGTAATATGCATTTAAGGTTTTGAAGTCCCTTACAACTTTGACATGCACATTTAGTTGTACATTTTCTAACAAAATTTAGTTATTCAATATCACTATCCCCAGAAGAATAAAAGGACCTTAGTGCCTTTATTGGTGTTTACTGAACACATTCTCTTATTTTTTTTTTAGAATTTTAGTTCCACACCTTAATAAAGAAGAGTTTATATCATACTTGAGGCTGTATATCTAAACATTATGTTCTAGTAAACACTGGATGACACTGAGCAAATAGCTTAATCTCCCTGTGTCATTTTTTGTTTTGTTTTGTCTTTAAGATGAACATAATAATACTTATTTCAAAGAGCTGTTGCAAAGATTAAAATAGAAATATATTATCATGTGGAAATTGCTTTGACGCAATAGTAGTCTCCTAATATGCTCCTAGATAGACTATCTTAGAATCATGGAACAAAAAGGTACATCAACCAAATTAAAATGCTCAAATCATACTTGTTAAATGGACTCAAAATATAAAGCAAAATGTTTGGGAAAAGCAATGGGCTAGGTTAACACACTTAAGGTGCAAGAGGGTTGAAGGGCCATGTTATCAGAATCTCATTGTATTGCATCACTCTTTCCTGCTAATGATGTGGTTGCGAGGACCAGAGTTGACATTTGAGCAAAGGGGCCCAGTGGAGAAAAGGTCCCTGAGGCATTGATACACACGGGCTCTATGAAAGCTGCTTGGCAAGTACACTTGGCTGATAACTGTGCTCCCCAGTTAGCTTGATGGGCAGCTATGGACTTTATCCAGCACAGGATCCAACACGAGTCAGCAGTGGGTGGCCAACTATGGATCTCATGATGTTTGTGAATCTCACGTGCTTCATTTATGTTTAGTGCAACATACATATTTGTTGCTTTGTTTGTTGTTTAGTAAATCATGACTATTAAATGGCTATTTTTCCTTCTACCCCTTTCTATCTATGTTCATATACACTTGCTCTACTTAATTTCTGTCTGACACTTCTCAGGTTACTAATTTGCCTATATTTAATGCAGCTAATGAATTTCATCCATCCCATTTGTTTTCTTGTCTTCTAGAGCAGAATTGAATATTCCCAAACAATACAGCAACTACATGTTACATATAATATATGCAATGTCTTTTACAATAATACCTTTTATGTGGAAATAACTCAATAAATGCTAACTATTATTATTAATATGTAACATGGCTTTAATATTTTAATCTTATCTAAGGGTGAAGAATAGCAATCAAGTTAAACTTGATCAAAGCAAACAACAAATTAGAAATTGTAATGTGAAAATTATTTGACTTGATTTTGATCTGAAATTGATAATGAAGTGCAAAGTTTATTAGCCATACCTCTTTACTATTAATCTAATTTATCTCCCCCCACCCCCCCAGCATCATTCTAGTTGGATAGATTTTTGGCTGTTGCTTACAAGGCCGGTGTTACATTTTTCCTCTTTTCCTACAGGCTTATCCTCAGTTTGTTCTGACCTACTTAGAGGAGCTAAAGGCACCAATGGATGTGACCCAGACAGAGTATCACATTCACCATGGCACCTGGACCACAGCTCATCAGGAACATGGCAGCAGCTTAGCAGAAGAGGTCAGTGCAGTAAGCCAGAGGCAAAACAGAAATAGATCTCTAAAATGTACTTTGAAAAGAGAAAAAAATGCAAGTTGTTTTCAGGAAATAAACAAGAATTCTAATGTTACTTATCGTTTATAATCATACACATAATATACATCTTGGTTTGTACATTAATATTTGTATAAAGACCTGTATCCTATCTAATAAAAGGGTAATATGCAAATTAATGGTCACTCCATCACAAAGATGGCAGTGCCCATCCACAAGATGGTGGAGACCAGTCCTCTCAGCCCCGCCAGAGATCCCCAGTTTTGGGGAGGGGAGGGCAGATGCTGAGAGTGGGAAGCATGAGCAGTCTGGCAGAATGAGGCGAGCGTTCTGCACCCAGCTACAGAGGGGCCTCTAGGCCATGGAGAGCCTCTGGGCAGTGGGCAGAGCGGCCCCGCAGAGAGCTACTGACACACGGATTCATACACAGGGCTACTAGTACTTGTATGAATATTTTTTATTAAAAAATGGTGACACACTAGCTGTTTTGATGACTGCTTTCTTTTGTTCTGGCCCCATAGAAATGATTCATTTGCATGATGAAGAAGACTGAAGAACCAGAAAAGTGTAATGTTAAATTTTCAGGATATATATAGTTTAGATGTTTCCACTCAGTAAAAAAGAGTTACTTATTCCTATTATTAGGTTCTGCAGAAAAGTGCCAGCATCCCTGGTTTGGAGCAACCGTCGGAACCTTCAGACACCCATTTGATGCCAGAAGGTTCTCTTGGGGCGACAGGGCAGCTGACAGTGGCACTGGTGAGGAGACTGGAGGAAAAACATCCAAAGGCTTCTGCTCAGAGGTAGGGCACTGACAGCACAAAGCTTCATTGCTCCATGACATTTCCTGTTTTCCTTCAGTTTCTGGTAAGATTGATTTCTTAATGATTATTGTAATGCTAGAGGCCCAGTGCACGAAATTCATGTGGGGGGTGTTGTGTTCCTCAGCCTGGCCTCACCCTCTCCAATCTGGGACCCCTCGAAGGATGTCCTACTGCTGGTTTACAGGGATTGGGCCTAAACCAGAGTTGAATATCCCTCTCACAATCCGGGACTGCTGGTTCCAGCTGCTCACCTGCCTGCCTGCCTTATTGCCCCTAACCACTCTGCCTGCCGGCCTGCTCACCACCAATTGCCCCTCACCACCAGCCTGCTTGCCTCCAAATGCCCCCACCAGCCTGATCACCCCCAACTTCCCCCTGCTGGCCTTCTTGCCCCCACTTTCCCTCCCCACTGGCCTGCTCACCTCCAACTGACCCCCTGTTGTCCTGCTCACTCCAGACTGCTCCCTCCCCCCACTGTCCTGCTCACCCCCAACTGGCCCCCTGCTGGTCTGCTTACCCCAACAGTCCTTGATGTCCAGTCTTGGCCTGATCACCCTCCAGTGACCCAAGGTCCCAACCCTTCCTTTTTTACTTTTTCTTTTCTTTTTTTCATTGCCTCCTTGAGCAGAGGCCAGGCTAGCTGGAAGCAAGTATCTAGGATTTATTTATCTTCTATAATTGAAACTTTGTAGCCTTGAGCGGAAGCTAGGGCAGACCAGGAAGCAAGATTTTCTCCATTTCTGGGAGCAACCCAAGCCTCCTGCTAGCTCCAGCTCTGTGGCTGGCTGCCATCTTGGTTGGGTTAATTTGCATAGTCGCTCCTGATTGGTTGGTGGGTGTGGCTTGGTGTAGCAGAGTAATGGCTAATTTGCATGTTTATCTTTTCTCAGTGTAGATCTCAAAAGCCCTTTGGCTTTCTAGCACAGTAGTTTTTGGGTCACAATTGATCAAGAGAGGTGACATTTATGTATATTTCATTAAAGATCATTGTATGGTATTGTTTATAAGCATACTTGGAAAGGATTGCACTAAAGTAGCACAAAATAACATAATTAAGGAAGACATAAGAATATAAACAATTGTAAAACTACCAAGAGGTCTTTAAGATATTACATTTAGAACTGATGATGAGTGCATAATAGATGGTCTTAAGTAGTGATAATTTAACTGACTGACATAATTTCTGTTCCTAAAATAAAATGAACACCAGTGATTTTACTAACCAATTGAAAATTATCCTTGGTTGGAAAATGGAAACTGTTTCTTTATTTGATTAGAAAATTAAAATTTATTATTATTTGTGGTGTTATAAATTCCAAAATGACTTTATAAATTTCAATTTTAATATATAATTATTTGAAATTGACTATTGATTGATGTACTTATCATACTCATTAAAGTTTAGGAGAATTCCTAAGTTTAAATATATTAACTATAGGTAGATATGTCAGTTGCATGAAAAAATAGCAACTTATGTTTTCTTAAAAAATTTTTTTAGACAGCTTTATTGATATAGTGTAAGTTTGTGTAAGTTTGTGTGCAACATGACAACTTTTTATTTCAGTTAAAAACTTTTTTACAGCCTGAATTTACATATTCCTGTCTCAGAAAAGACACTTTTCCCCCCAATAACCAAAGTGACTCTTCAATTTATTGTCTCTTTAATTTGTTATGTAAACCTCAGATCCTTTGGTTTTGTTGTTATTAGTAAGATGGGGTACAGTTAAACAAGGTAACAAACTTAGTATCTCCCGTATCATAGATAGGGAACTGCTCCTTGCTTTTTAATCATATTCAAGGTTCTCAACTCCCTGATGCTTCACAACAGGACCAAAGGCTACAGTTAGGCAGCTAGGCCACTCTCCGTCTATAAGTCTCTTGGGATCCATGCTTGAAGTTTTCATGTAAAACAGGAGCTTAAGAAATATCTGGGCACGGGGGAACTCAAACACTGTTTCCTGAGGTCACTGTAACTTACTTTTCCAGACTCATTCAGCAGCCACTGCTTTTGGAAAGAAAGTTGGGGCTTGTCATTATCTTACCTCTACTCAAGGAAGCACCTGTTCCTTCTGCTCTCAGATTCCTGAACCTAGCTGGTGTTTTTGTGTTTGTTTCCTGCTGGCCCTGGCCCTGATGGGTTGGCATTCGGGGACCCCAGTAGACAATCCACCTACTTTTCTGTAACTCCCTTCTTTTCCAGCCTGGAAATATTTTCTCTGGGGGCTGAGGGCATTGGATAGTTTAGGGATTTGTCTCCTATGTTTTCTTGTTGTGTTTCCATGAAGCAATACAAGCTGATGATGGAACATTGAGAGAAACGCTTAGAGTACTAGAAAATGGGAGGCCACTCCCAAAACAAAGCAGTTAATGTCAGTTAACATACCACAATTCGTTTGAGTTGTTAGAATTAAATGTTATGTCTTTAAAATTCCAGAAATGTATAAGCACACAGTAAGAGTTGTGAAAATGTTCTGAAAACAAGTAGAGGTACAAAAGAGTTTTTCATGGGGTTGCATTTAGATAGGTGATTTTTAATCACTGTGAATTGACTGGTAAATACTTTTAGGATTTTATAAGAAATTTCCCAGGGCACCCTCTTCTGGCCTTCTTTATTTTCCTTAAAGCCACAGGGATTTATTTGCATTCTATCATCCTCCTCCACAATTTACCACAATAAATGCAATTTCAGTTTCTCTTTTTCTCTTCCTTAACAAATTTATTTTGAGTAAAGAATAAATACTTAAAGCAATTACTTTTTTCCCACTTTGGAAGGAATTGTTGGGCAAAATTAGAACCCAGTACTGAATTTGGCATATTGATGACTTTTAACTTTAGTTTGTCTTGTTAGGTTTATGAGGGAAATCAGTGCATCGTATTGTCACTGCTTCAATTTCACATTTTCTTGCTTTTTATCAATTTTACAAAATAAAAAATAAAATTGCTGCCAAAATTAAAGGAATAATGTGAAATGATCTGAGTTGTGGAAACTTGAAAAATAGAATTTTAGAGCAGGGAAATTATTAATCAGCAAATAATCTTAATAAAGAATATGTAATTGAAAAGAATAAAAAATACAAATATATAAATGTATGTACTTAGAAATAGCCAAGGAAAGAGACAACCACAAGTGACCCAATTTGGGGAAGACAGAAAGTCTGGTAGTAGCAACAGGTATATGTGACAATGAGGGATAGTATTCAATTATTAACTCACTAGAGGCCTGGTGCACGAATTCGTGCACAGGTGGGGTCCCTGGGCCTGACTGGTGATCAAGGCCTATCAGGGGGCTGGCTGGCAGGGGGGAGGAACTACGAGAGGTTGGCCAGCTAGCTGGCCGTGGGAAGAGCACTGACCACCAGGGGGCAGCTCCTGTGTTGAGTATCTGCACCCTGGTGGTCAGTGCATGTCATAGTGACTAGTGGACAGGTCATTCCAGTTGTTCCAGTTGTTCAGTCATAATGGTTGCTTAGGCTTTTATGTATATAGATACTGACTTTCCTTGAGGTCTTTATGTACATTATTTCCAATAATCTATGAGGTATGTAATGCTTTAACCTCTGTTTTACTGATGAAGAAATTTGGCACAGAGAGTTTAAGTTAGATGGGGAAGGCCTTACAGCTAGTAATCCAAGGCAGGCCCCTCTGAGCCCAAAGTCTTACAGCTTCCTTTCCATTCATGTTTTTGTCTTAGCAATTATCCAAATCTTCAGGACCTATTATTTTTTACTGGATATCTTGGAAAGTGGCCTTTAGGTAAGGTGGAACAGTTTAGAAAGGGATTAATAAAAAATATGTCAATATATGCAGCTTTTAGCAAAGATAAGAAGAAGTAGAAAACATGAAGGGAGACTGAACACCTGATTCCTTGTTGAATCCAATAGTATAGATTTACTAGTTTATACAGGCTTACAAATGAAGGGTTTAGATTTTTTTAACATTTTTTTGCAATTTTCTTTTTATTATTATAATTATTGAAATTATTGGAGTGACATTGGTTGACACAACCATACAGGTTTCAAGTGTACAAGTCAATAAAACATCCTCTGCACACTGCATCATGTGTCCAGTTCCCAAAGTAAAGTTTCTTTCCACCCCCATTTATTCCCCCATTTGACCACCTTCGCTGACCTCTACTCCCCTTTTTCTATGGGCACCATCACACTGTTGTCTGTATATAAATGTTATATAACTTGTCATGATTAACCAGGGTATTTCATACCTTGAATGGTGGTTCAGGTCAGCTTTGTATATACTAAATTTGATGACAGGTAACTAATAGCTATCATTTGTTGAATACTTACAGCATGTGCCAACTGCCACGCTAAATAGTTAATTATAATAACTTGATAGATTGATTTACTTATTGCTATAATAAGATGATGGTAGAGGTAACCTTATAATCTGTGAAGATAAGCAACTGAGGTTCAGAGTGATTTCGTAATGTGCTTATTTATACAGCTGATTAATGGGGAAGATGGGATTCGCACCCACACCCTTTTAGATATATAGCCCATACTCTTATCCATAGTTTTAGTCCTTGTTCCTAGCAGTTTTTATTCTATTGATTTCATAACAGAATGCCATCATACTGAGAAGCCATATTAAGTCATTACTATAATAAAATTTTATGTGAATTACATCATAAAGGATTTTATTAGGCTACTGCCATTTTTATTTGAGCATTATTTTGAGTTATATTCTTAAAAAACTGTATCACCACAATTCAAACTGTCATCTGGTCAGAATCATTTCATTTACTTTACATTTCAAACACTTGTGGAAAGCAATCTGATTATTAATACTTTTTTTTCTTTTTTCTTTTTTTTTTTATAATGTGGAAAACTTCTTTTTTCTATTGAAGAAAAAGGAATTTTTTTGTGTGTGTGTGTGTGTAAGGTCCTAAATGTAAGGTTCTGATTATTTCATAATGGGTTATATTTTTTGTTTGCTTTAGCCATACTGAGAATATTTTTGCTTCCTATATCAGTGAGATGTAGAAATGAGGTTTGGAAACTTGAAAAATAGAATTTTAGAACAGGGAAATTATTAATCAGCAAATAATCTTAATAAAGAATATGTAATTGAAAAGAATAAAAAATACAAATATAATATATAAATGAATGTACTTAGAAATAGCCAAGGAAAGAGACAACCATTTGTAAATGAAATGTAAAGTAAATGAAATTTATTCAACTTCCTACTTGAATAAATGTGTAGGTATATTTAATTCTAAGTTTGGTCCAAAATAAAATAAGTATCATATGCTGGCATCTTTAAGTGTCTGGAATGTGTTTGTTTACATTAGTTTATCCCATGGAGCCCTTTACCCTTATTTACATTGAATAGGGGGTGGGGAAGGCCTGGGACAGCTGACAAAGCACACTGACCCAGCTTGTCACCCAGTGACCTGTGAGAAGGAAATAATGAACTGTGAGTAGCTGTCATCTTAACTGTTTCTGACAGTCTGCCTTGGGCACATCTGTGTTAGTTGCATTGGAAAGGCCTTTGTTCTTTTCCCACTAGAGACTCTGGGAGCGCTGAGGGGATTGCTAGCTACTGTACTCCTAGCCGGCCCTTCCTTCCCAAGGAAGCAAGCAGCTGCCATGGATCACACCGACATTTCTCTTCTTGACTCAGCTTGGCATGGACTTCACTTTTTCAAAAGAGTACACGTATTAAAAAGATCTTTGATCTTTCATTTAAAATATAATTTCATGTCTCATGAGTTTTGATACTCATAAAAAAGCAAGTTATGAAATATGTTTAGTATTATCCTGATTGTCTGTAGAGAAAGGATAAATAGGAAGCTAACCAGATGGACAGGTTAGCAGACTTGAAGGAACTGTATCAAAATATTGACAGTTGTTACTGAGTTAAATTTGTATTTATCATTTATTTTCTAGGTTTTAATAATTGAATATTATATTTGCAATGGAACAAAAATTGACATATGATATGCAAAACATTTTTAATGTAGATGCTTGATACATGCTTTATTAGTAGAAATATTTGTGCTAAAATAGACAAGAATATGCTGTATTTTGGTTCACATTTTCCACTGCTATTTTAAAAATAAACCTCTATTTAATAATTTAAACTTTAAAATATTGCAATATTTACATTTTAAAATTAATCTAGTCCATAAAATTATTATAATCACTAGGAGATGTAATTTGGTAAGAAACAGGTGTTTCTGTTCCCTGGTTTCCTGAAACATCACTACTATTTCAAGCATAACAAAAACAGAACATTCTGAATACTGTGTATCATACCATAAGAGAACTGCTTAAATTAAAATAAAAGCTTCATTTATAAAATACAATTCTTGAATCAGTTTTAAAGCCTGATTTACATTTTTACAATTGCTATAAAATTAGTCTTTCTACTATAAATAAGTCTGGCTGCAATCTGCGTGGTACAAACACTGAGCATTTGGTACTCACTTTATTATATGTCCCCTTCTGAGAGAATATAAATCCAAACTATCCTGTATTGGTCAATTTTCATACGGTTTTTTCCCTGATAGAATAGAAGAAATGAAGCTTGAAAGAGGTGACATGCTTTTTCCTGCATTCAAGGTTTTTCTCTCTCGGTAACAGGTTTGAGATGCACTAGCTAACAGAACTATTAGTTTCCTGCTTTTCAAAGAAAGGTAAATTAATAACGAGTAGTTCTTTAAGCAGATAAATGATGCTCATGTTTATATAATTATAAATGATAGAAAAGCACATTAAAAGCTGAAAGAGCCATATTCTGATTTTCTTCAGAATTCAATAGCATATGATTTATTACTGTATTAAATGATTTATGTAGCTTTGCATATAGTTGATGGTAGTTGGTAATCACCTTATTTGAATAGAACATTCTTCTTATTTTGGTCATTAAATATCAACACAATTTTTGCAGAGACGGTGAATGCACAAGTCAGTTTTGATAATAGTCAGACTCTGTGTTTTTAAGAAAAGTGAGCTGTTTAAATAGTCACACTCTAATTCTTATTTCTAGGACTCTTACCAATAAAGTCAAGTGTTAATATAATAATTGCTTTTGATATTCACTAAATTCAGTTATACTTTCTAGGAATAAAATCTCATGTTAGATTACATTACTGTTCCTAGGTATTAAAATGCTCATCTTGAAGCATTAGCCTTTAACTCTTTCATGCTATATACTAGAGTGTGGTATTAGATTTTAGGGCATTAAATTGTTGTGTGTTCCAGAGATGCAAAGCTATATTTATAATTATTTTTTTATTTTTTTAATATATTTTATTGATTTTTCACAGAGAGGAAAGGAGAGAGATAGAGAGCTAGAAACGTCGATGAGAGAGAAACATCAACCAGCTGCCTCTTGCACGCCCCCTACTGGGGATGTGCCCGCAACCCAGATACATGCCCTTGACAGGAATTGATCCTGGGACCTTCCAGTCCGCAGACCGATGCTCTACCAGTGAGCCAAACTGGTTTCGGCTATAATTATTTTTTTAAATGAGAAGAGTCAAATAACTTGATATTGCTGCCTCTTTGTATTTTGGCACATCTTTAATTAATTCCCATTTGTTTACTGTGAATTAAAATAAAGTAAACAAATAATTTAATTGCCCCTGCTTCTTTGAGACTAAGTCAAAACCAGGTATTCCAAAGGATTAGCTTTATGTCCATAAATGTACACAATTCAGAAATTATGGAAGGCTTTCAAATAAGCATTTTATAATAAATCTTTGTTGTCACTTACTGCCATGAGGTACCCAAACCTTGAATTATATTGCTTCACTTTAAATTTTTAAAATGTGCTATTTATTTTTTTCTGTTTTATTCAATATTGTCTGTAAACCTATCCAAGGTCTGAATGGGAAACTCTACTTCTACCTTCTCTCACTTGTAGGTCCTAAACTAAAATGTCTATCTGGTGTATACTAGCTGGGTTAAAAAAAAAAAAAAAAAAAAAAAAAAAAAAGCTCTCTTTTCTCTTTGTGTTTTAGTTGCCAATTCTGAGATGAGGTATAATTCCTCAGGTAGTGGTTATGAGAATTAAATGAGATAATACGTGAAATCAAGATATAACATAATATAGTAGGTAAGAACATGGATTTGGGAGCCAAATTCTCGTAGTCCAAATTCTTCCAAGCTGTGTTACCTTGGTTTACTTACTTCAACCTCTCTACTTCCATTTTTTCGCTTGTAAATTGGGAATAATGCAACACCAACCTTATAGGATCACTGAGGATTAAGAGAATCAATGTATATAATTCAACTAGAATAATAGGTACATTTATATAGTATAAATTTGCATATACAAATAAAAGTGCCCACATACTACCACCTTGTTTTACTCCCTTCATAGCACTTAGCACTGTCTAAAGCCATTTTGTTTACTCACTATGACTTATTGTCTATCTTTATCCTTGAAAATTTAAGCTGCATGAGGACAGGGGCTGTTCCATCTAACTCAGAGACTGGAACATTGCTCTACACAGACATGGAAAACTCAAGAAAACATTATTAGACTGAATTAATAATTAAAACTAACATCAGAAGCATAAATCCCTCATAATACTTTAAATATAATACTGCCACATGATAATGCTTCTGAATGAGAAGTCTTAATTATTTCTCAGTCCTTAACTGTATTTTATTTATTTTTTTTAATATATTTTATTAATTTTTTACAGAGAGGAAGGGAGAGGAATAGAGAGCTAGAAACATCGATGAGAGAGAAACATCAACCAGCTGCCTCTTGCACACCCCCTATTGGGGATGTGCCCACAACCAATGTACATGCCCTTGACCGGAATCGAACCTGGGAACTTTCATTCCGCAGACCGACGCTCTATCCACGGAGCCAAACCGGTTTCGGCCTTAACTGTATTTTAAATGAAACTCTTAAATTTTTCCTTGATTAGCTATATCAATTTGGCACTTATGACATGCACCAGAATATGCAACTTCCTTTAGGGTCTTTTACATACTATAAATACCTTGAGCAAAGCATGATTGAGATCTTTTCTCCTGTATATATACAATGCATTGGCGTTTTAGCACATTAACCCCAGAGGAGTTGCAATTTTTTGATGCTAGTGACCTAGCTTTTCTAGCTCACAGCTGTTTCCTGATATATTGTCTGACCTCCTGGATAAAACAGGGTTAGAAATGCTTTCTCACTTGCTCCATGTTTTTATTTTTTTCTTCTGAAGTATGGCTACCTCATAAAGTCAACTTTGAGACTACCTTATATCGTATTTTAACACAAAAAACCTCTCAGTTCTAGGTCTTAAGGACCTAAACCCTTCATTATTGCTCATTTCACAAATAACAGCAATCTATGCTATGAAGTTCTTTTTTATCTCTCAGTAGAAAATATATGGACTTTTTATTGCTATCAATTAAAGTCGTGTTTGAACTTAGCACATACAAATTCAGCAAATTTGAGTTCCTTCTGCATGTCAGTTTCACATGTTCCCTTATATTTTCTTATAAAAATTATCATTTTCACCGTTTGTTTTTTTTTTTTTCTTATGAAGAAAATGAGAATTTATCTGATATTCTAGCGTCAACCAGTAACTGGCAGAGCTTTGATTTGAACCTTAGTTTCCAGAAGCTAAATCTACTTTTCTTTCTATTATAGTAGTGATTCCTAGGCCAGTAGTATCAGCATTTCCTAGAAATTTGCTAGAAATGAACTTCCAGATCCTGCCCCTGTGTGCATCTTCCAATCATATAATCTAAAGCCCAAGAACCATTGCACAAACACACAAATGTACATAAATTGGCCTAGCCAGGTATAAGACTGGGTGAGTTAAGTGGTTTTCATTCTGGGGAAATATGTAATATTTATAAAATTTTTAGTAGCATTTTTTTTAAAAAAAAAAAAAAATAAGGTTCTGTTGTATCTATTTTTAAAAATATATTTTTTTTCTTGATTTCAGAGAGAGGAAGAGAGAAGGAGAGAGAGGGAAAAACATCAATGATAAGAGAGAATCATTGATAGGCTGCCTTCTGCATGCTCCCTACTGGGGATCAAGCCCACAACCCAGATATATGCCCTGACCATGAAATTGAACTGTGACCTCCAGGTTCATAGGTCTGTACTCAACCATTGAACCATACCCGCTGGGCTATTGTATATATTTTTAGATTTTTTCCCCCGTAAAATTCTGTTCTGTTTTTATTTTATTTTTTTTACATAACTATATTCCCATTTTCAAATGGCCAATATAATTTTCAATTTATTTCTAAAATTCATTATTCCTATGGCTGCACCTATCTTTACTTAGTATTTAATAATGTTAAATTTTTTTATTAGTTTGTTATTCATCTTCATACTTTGGGCTTAAGTTTTAATGATGTAGCCCTGTTTGGAATGCAACTAATTGTATTCTTTTTGCCACTCTGTAAACACAAATGAGTACATAACTTATTCTTTTTCCTTGGGGATTCTGGGACTAAATCACATTATTTTACTAACTTAACAAATATTTTTAAAATAATGATTATAACCTAGACAATGTTTTAAATACTTGTTATTAAAGCCAGGTTCCTGGTTATTTCTTTAAAAGAGTAAATAGTCAGTGTCTATAAATAATTGATGGCATAGTTCTCATTATCTTTGTGAATGTCATATTTTTTAAAATTCCCCATATTTTGTTGTTGTTTTACATGGACCTTAATTATCTAGAATTCCTGCATCATTTCTCCCTATCTCTTGAAATGAAATACTAAGGTTTATTAAGTGCTTACCTGTCTCAGGCCAGAACTCTATTTTGCATTTATTACCATATGAATTTATTTAAGATTGTCTCCAGTTTACAATTCAGATGACACAGAGTGTGGAACTAGTAGTCCAAGGTCAAAAATCTAGTAAGGGGGAGAGTCAGGATCTGAAACAGGTTATCGTTTAGAGGATGGCCAACCTCTTAAAAATCATAACTCCTAGTACATTTTTAAGCACTGCTTAAGTCATTCATTTCATATGTTTTATTAAAATGTTTTTGAAACATTTTCCTTTGACTGTTTTTTTCTCTTTAATTTCAAATTCTAAACAACAACAACAAACAAAATGCTCTAATGTGTAAAGTTATTTAGATCAGGGACAGTGACCTATAACCCTATAGTGTAATTGCCTGTCAGAGTAGAGTTTCAATGAGGAATCAACAGATTAAAGTAATATTAATACTTTTGGACATAGCTTTTTATGTAGTATTTTTATCACATTCATATTAATTATCACATTATTAAATATCCACAGTAAGTACTTACTATATTTTTTAGTAAATATCAACATTTGATAGTTACTTTTTAAATTATGAAATTTGAAATTAAGAAAAATTTTGACATTATAACATATGAAAAATATATCTTTTGTAAGTCCCATATTTTTTACTTTTAGCTTCTAAACTTGCCCTTCTTTCCTTCCTTCCTTCCTCTATTCCTCCCTTCCTTGCTTCCTTCCTTCCTATAAAAAAAAAAAAGAAAAGAAAAGAGAGAGAGAGAGATCTCTTTTTAGATATAGGCTAAAGGAAAGCACTTCCAACAATAGAATTGTTCCCCAGGAGAACTGTTCTGTTGTTAGAACATAGAATTTGAGTCAAATTTACTATTTGAGTCTTCAACTGTGCTCCATGCCTCGAGCACTATTAATCACAGAGAAATTGATACCAAAGGTGGTAAGCCTACCAGGAGTCCAGAAGGTGAAGCAGGTCAAACAAAATAATTTTGGGATATTTTCTGCTTCCAAAAATCTGCTCTCAACTCTAGAACTGACCTCTAAAGTTCAGAACAGATTTTATTTGTCAATTGACCTAGAGAATCAAGTCTTCATCTTCATAGCAATCACAGTCCAAACAAATTATTATAATCTCAGACTCTGCTCATTTTGTTGTGTTTTTCAAGGATTTGACAGGTATTATTAAACATGGAAGAATGCACAAAATGTTGAATTTACAACAAAAAATCACATATTTTTCCAGTTCATTTTAAATATATAGTAAGTAATCAGGAAAATGAAACAAGTATGATACTTAAAAGAAGGAAAAAGTTAACAAATACACTTCAGATGTCCAAATCCTTTATTCTGATGTGTGTATTTACATTCATTAGCTGAATCAAATTTCTATTTCTGCTCTCCGTTATTCTAAAAATAATAAAAAACTAATGCTTGTTTGAATTGCCTTTAAAGTCAAGAGGAATGGTATGAAAGGATTTAGCATCTAGAAAGATAAAAAATTAGAATTGAAGGTAATCCTGATAATGGAAAGAAATATTTAGCCATTTCCATTCATCAGGAAGATGTGATAGTTCACTAAGGGAAAACAAAGAAATATTAAGTTGAAAATGAACACATCTGGCAAATAAATTATGGGACTTCATAGAGATAAGAGGCTTTAAGAAGGATCTTAGAAACATCAAATGTTAGTGAACAAGTTGGTTCCTATGTCCTTTCAACATGTCCTTTATGTGCACAATTATAGGCCTATCAGGCAGCCTACCCATTTGCCTTAACACTGGTTCCACCTTGAATAGAATCCAGCTCTGTCTGTACTCACAGTGTCAAACCTGAGGATTAACAGGAATTGGCTTAGAGTCTGGATTTCCAAACTGTTTCTAAGAGCCACTGAGGATATGCAAGATTTTCCATTTCTCTACTTCTACAAGAATAGCTCTGCTTTATGTGCTCAGCTCCCTCCTACAAAAGCAGTGCAGTATAA
The DNA here is from genome assembly GCF_014108245.1 of Pipistrellus kuhlii. Classification (NCBI taxonomy): domain Eukaryota; kingdom Metazoa; phylum Chordata; class Mammalia; order Chiroptera; family Vespertilionidae; genus Pipistrellus; species Pipistrellus kuhlii. The sequence goes on from NW_023425595.1 coordinate 13,997,853, forward strand.
AGATTAAGAATGCAGATGCTGCCCTAACTGGTTTGGCTCAGTGGGTAGAGCATCAGCCTGCTGGCTGAAGGGTCTCAGGTTTGATTCTGGTCAAGGGCATGTACCTTGGTTGTGGGCACATCCCCAGTAGTGGGTGTGCAGGAGGCAGTTGATGGATGTTTCTCTCTCATCAATGTTTCTAACTCTCTATCCCTCTCCCTTCCTCTCTGTAAAAAAATCAAAATATGTTTTTAAAAAAAGAATGCAGATGCTGTTTTGGTTTAAATTCTAACTCAAAAATTACTAGTTACTTGTCTTTGGACATGTAACTTACCTCTGTCAGTTTTCCATATCTGGATAATGGTCATAATAGTAGTACTAATTCTTGTGATTAGACTAGAGGCCCAGTGCATGAAATTGTGCACAGGTAGGGGCCCTAGACTTGGTCGGCAATCAGGGCCAATCTATGGGGAAACCAGCAGGGTGATCAGGGACCCCACTAGCACACACCTTGGCTGTTCTGGCACCACCCACTTGCTGGCCCCGCCTCATGCCACTGCTACTGCCACTGGTAGGGGCCTGCAGGCTGGGGCAGCTCCTGCATTGAGTGTCTGCCCCCTGGTAGTCAGTGCACATCATAGCAACCAGTCATTCCAACAGTCATTCTGCTGTTTGGTCAATTTGCATATTAGGGTTTTATTATATAGGATTAGTGCCTTGCATATTCTATTAATGAGCACTTAGTAAATACCTATCTGAATAAACAGTTCTTTTGAAATATAACAAATAAAACAAAAAATAAACCCTTGGGCCATTAATGTTAAGGTAGTTATAAAAACTAAGGGGTACAAGAGCCCTGTCATAATCTGTACTTCTTTACTACTCTATTTCATGCCATGCTCTTTTAAATAATGTGTATTGATTTTATTTTTTTATTCCTTATTTCACTAAATATACATAAAACATACATATTATATTTATGTGTTATATTTTGAATGCTTTAGGTCAGTTAGGGACAACACTTGTGTATAATAATTTGTTTTTTATATTATCTGTTACTGAGACATAATGGATCAAGGTTGGTGATGGTTTTATAAGGATCATAATGATAATATTGATGATAATCTCTAATATTGCTGACTAGAGGCCCAGTGTATGAAATTCATGCATGCACCCTCTCCAATCCAGGACCCCTTGGGTCTAGGAGTTGGACATTCCTCTCACAATTTGGGACCACTGGCCTCCAACTGCTCACCTGCCTGCCTGCCTGATCACCCCTAACCTCTCTGCTTGCCTGCCTGCCTGAATGCCCCTCACCCCTCTGCCTGCCAGCCTAATCACCCCTAACTGCCCTCCCCTTGCAGCCTGATCACCCCTAATTGCCCCTGCCTCAGCCTCTGCTACCATGACTTTGTCTAGAAGGAGGACTGGATAACTGGAAGATGACCTGGTCTAATTAGCATATTATCCTTTTATTAGTATAGATAATACCTCTAATGGTCAGATGAACTAGAATTAATCTATTGAGATATATGAAATGAAAAAGGAGCAGTTTTTAAGTAATGAACATATATTTAAGAACATATACAGAATACAGTGAATAGCATTTACTTTTCTCAAGTTCAGAATAAATAAGGGAATAAACAAGCATTCAGTTGAAGCACATTTAACAAATGCCTGTCACTTGCCAGCTACTCTGCTAGATGTTAGGAGGTACAGAATCAGTCTCAAAGGAGTATGTAATTTGTCAGATGAAATATTCAGTTTCTGTAGTAGAGAAACTTCAAAATGATTATTTAAAATAGAGTTGATTAGTGCCAGAAAATAAGGAATTGCTTTAAAAACAAAATGGAAGCATGCTGAAAGGGCCTAGGAGCCCATCTGAAAAAAGCTTTCAATGGCCAGAGCTGGAATAATTTGAGCAAAAAAATAAATATAAGCCAAAAAAGAATATAAATAGTCATGAGTTTATACTTATACAAATATATACTGAATAAATAAGAGAGCTCTGGTTATAAATGCAGAAGGAAGAAAAGAAATAGAAAACCACCGTTAGGACAAAAGGACAACAATTACTGCAGGCAAGCTCCATCAACAGAAGCTAAAATTAGTGGGTGAAAGTTAAAGGTGGAGCAGTATATTTCCACATATATTCCTCAGATATTTATTAGTTACAAGAGAAAATAGAAGTAATTTTATAGTGGAGAAACTTGGCAGATAGCATCTTAACATAGTGATCAAAATTAGTGAGACAAATGTATAACATATGAATAAGGTATAAGACATATGAATAAATAATAAGACATACATAACTGAACCAAGCAAGTGAGCTCCATGCCCACCGCTCACTGGACAGTGAACTGATGGAAGAGTCGTTTGCAGAGAGAATAGGCTTTATTACAGGCACCTCATTAAGGAGACAGATCTTTGTTCAGGGAAATCTCAGATCTGTCTCCCTGAACAAAGGTTTAAAGCAAATTTACAGACTAAGGAGCTATACATAATCATTAATTCTAACTCAGGAGGTCTGATTGGACAACCTTAGAACTTGGCCATTTATGGTCAGGGGCTTCAGCACAGGGTATTCCTGGACAAGGGACTCCTGGCCTCTGAATGGGTTCCAGCATTCAAATTCTGGTCACATATTTGGTCCTTTGGTCCCATGAGAGGTGTGAAACTTTGGTTCAGGGTGCAGATGGAGGTCAAAATTCTCTTCTCTGCTCATGCTTTGGCTGCATGACTTGTGGTTTTGGTCTGTTATCACTGAAAAGCAGCTCAGTATCTTGTGAGAAACAGGATAGGACCATTTTGAGCTAGTTGTGTGGTTGCAAGTGGACATCATGTATCTTTTGAATTGATATGATGAGACAGACAAACACTTCTGTGGTATTCTTCACCCAAATCCATAATCTCAGTGTAATCATGAGAAGATATCAAACCCAAGTTGATTCATTTTCTTTGGAAGTTTCAGGTCTTCAAAGGACTACTGATCAGCTATCATATTGGAGGAAACTTAGGAGATAAGATGACTAAATGCTGTGTGGTATATCCCAGAATGGGTCCTGGAACAGAAAAAGGACATTGGTAGAAAACCTAATGCAGTCCCAATAAAGCCTGTCGTTTAGCTAGTAGTATTGCACCAATATAAATTTCTTATTTTTGATAATTATATAATGTTAACATAAAAGGGAACTGGTGAAAGGTGTATGGGAACTCTGTATTGTTTTCAGAACTCTTATAGAAGTCTAAACTTATCTCAAAATAAAGAGTGAAAACATAAAGCTTATTCTTTTAAAATTCTGAGATTTCTTAGATATGTTTCTGACATAGAAAGGGCAGAAAGTAGAGATCTACAAAAAACAGCTCTAACCTTGTGATTTTGTGGAATTTTTCTGGACACTTTTTTAAGCTCCTAAAACATTCTTTTAAAATGTATTTTTCATATTTCTCCCTTTCCTAAACAATGCCACACTGTTCTGAGCAGTTATGTGTATGTAAACTTTGTGTATAATGTATATATGAAAGCTGGAGAAAGATATTAATTTTTAGAGTATAGAGTTAAGTAATTATTAACAAAAACTTCGTTCAGAATATATTTCACAATGACAAGGTAACTTTCTGTCTTCATTTAACATATTAGTTAGGATACTGAAATCTTTGAAATCATCAAATGATAAATGGCTATTCCCATTGGGGAAATATAATTCCTCAGAATTTGAATAAAAATAGATGTTAAATGATATAAAAATATAGAAGTAAAAATAAACACTAGCAAAACACAGTTTATATACATACATTTTTTTCCCTAGCAATTGTCTATTGTAGAATTTATATATATATATATTTTTTTTTTCTAAATTTCAGAGAGAAAGGGAGAAGAAGAGAGAAAGATAGAAACATTAATGATTAATGATAATGGTGAATCACTGATTGGCTGCCTTCTGCATGCCTCCTATAGGGATGGAGCCCACAACCAGTCATGTGCCCTAGACCAGAATCAAGCCTAGGACCCTTCGGTTCACAGACCAACACTCTATCCACTAAGCCAAACCAGCTATGGCTAGAATTTCTTTCTGGCAAGATTTAAGTTCTAACTCTGCACTTGAAAGAGACCTCTGTGGGCCAGCTTTTAGCATGAACAATTTTTGTGTCTACAGTTATCAGAGAACAAAATTTTGTGCTTAATCCTTACTTCTGCCGTTAGCTCATTTACCAGTTCTGCACTGGGGACTGAGGAAGCTGCCCCTCCCTAAACACCTGGGATGGAATTGCTGGAAGGGCTCTCAGTCCCTTTGGATAAACAGTCAGGGCTTCCCACCTCTGCCAGGTGTGTCTTCTTTCATGGATTAGGGGAGGGGCAAGGGATGCGCCTTTTAAAATAGAAGATTAACTAAATTGCTGGCATTGATTATGTTGGATCTAAAAAGAATAAGATTATTATCCTGAGGTACTTGCAAGCAGTTCGGGGTTAATTTTGTCCTCCCATAATCTCTTTAAACTCCACCACTTTGCTAAACTAAAACAAGAAAAAGAAAACTGTCCCCACAACTTCAAACCAGCTCTTCTTTCCATGAGAACAGGGAAGTCATCTCTATTTAGACAAAGGAATTAGAAACAAGTCTGTTTAGTCACCTGTTGTTTGTGTACCTGTTGTTTGGATGGTTGCCTCAATCACACCTTTGGTTTTTAGTTTTACTTACACTGTCTCACTAGTATTTGTTCTCCTCTATCTGAGGCTTCACTATGTTATAGCAATCTAAAATGTTACTCATTTCTTTTCCCTATTATAAAATGTCTTCCTTCCACAGCACTCTAACTTTTTAATGGATATGGGATAGAAAAACATTAGGGAATATAGGATATAAGGCATGAGCTGGTGAGTTAAAATGAAAATATGCCATACTACATATTTGTACTTAAAATGTTAATGGGAATGAATTGTGTATTTGTCATGATTTATATATCCTTTTGAAATTCATAGTTTTGATTATTAATTTAAAGCAATATTTTTGGGGAGTTTATTTGGGTTTCTGCTCTTTCTGTACTTCAGGCCTCTCATTTACTTGATAGACATGTAGAATGTATGTGGTGGACTCACAAAACAAATTACCATATAGATTTCCCCATATGCTAGACTTGTGGCAAAAAGGAGGTTGACTACGGCAAGTCTACTCCATCTTAATCTTATTCACTACTAAGTTTGTATGCAGTATGTCAGTTGATTTAACTAAATGTATCCTACTTAGATAAATACCATTTGCAGAATTTCAAACAAATTAAAATGTCTCAATATACTTGTAGCATAAGATCCCATAATTTGTTTTGTCCACAAGGACATAAAAGAAAATGTAACAGCTGCGTTAGAATTCTAGGCTGTAAAGTATGCATTTCATTGTCTTCCCAGATTCAGTTTATTCCAGCAGAGATGCAGGTTAAACGCTTCTGTAAGAGAAACTTTATTTTTTAGTTTTATAAATAATGCAATGATGACTGAAATTAATGTCATAATATCTTCCTTTCTTTATAGCAATAAAATATGATATATGCTTTGATTATGGTATCTGGGGTAATAGGATTACTTAAGATGTGTAGGTCTGTGCTTTAAAATTTTCCTATCCACAAAAAGTGGTAAAAATGACTTCTGCAGAATTTTGCTTTTTAACTGTTTTCCTTGTAAAACTATGCTCATTCTAAAATTGTGAAAGCTTTAAAAAATTGAAGCCACTATAATAAACATTTGTATCTATAATAATAAAAATGTATTATGCTAATTAGACCACAAGTCTTCTGGACATCATTCTGAACATCCTTCTTGACCAAACTGGGGCCAAAGGGAAACCAGCCTGGGTCCCGGGTGCCTGCCAGCGGCCGGAGGAGGGAAGCTGGTGCTGGCAGCTGGGGGACGGAAGGCCTACTCTTGCACGAGTTTTCATGCATTGGGCCTCTAGAATAAGTATAATATCCAGAATTAGAATGCAGTAATTCTTAGGGAATTTTACTTACACACACACACTCACTCACACACACACACTTAGGATTTTAGTATCTATGTACTAAAAGCCTAAGTGACTGTTACAGTGGAAAGACCAGTTGTTATATGCACACTGACCATTAGGGGGCAGGCGCTTAATGCAATATATATTCTATATTTTAACATTACCAAGTTAGGAGATTTTTAAAAACAGCATAATTACATGGGCTTGAGAAATCATTAATGAGCATAAAGTTTTAAGTACTAGTATTTATCTTTTTTTAAATGTATCTATTAATTTCAAAGTGGAAGGGAGGAGAGAGAAATAGAGATATCAATGATGAGAGAGAATCATTAATTGGCTGCCTCCTGCATGCCCCCTGGCTAGAGACCAAGCCCACAACCCACGCATGTGCCCTTGGCAGGAATTGAACCTAGGACCCTTCAGTCCGCAAGCTGATGCTCTATCCACTGAGCCAAGCCAGCTGATGCTCTATCCACTGAGCCAAGCCAGCTAGGGGTAGTATTTATCTTTTAAAAATAAAATATTTTTTTAGTATTTGCCAGTTTTTCTAAGTCCAAAAATGACAACCTGTTACTTCTTACTATTCCACTATACTTCTTTTAACCCTTTCATGTAATTCTTAGGTGTTCACTATTCAAATTCATTAATGAAGAACTATCAATATGTCTCCAGAATTGTAAGATTCCTAAAAGATAAGTGGATCTGAAAACAATTTATCAAAAATTACAATGTGTAATCCTAACATCTTTTTAAAAGGCACATAACACTCTCACACCCCACGGGTCAATATGTTATAATTTTGTTTTACTTAAGCTTATAAGAACTTGGATAAAATAATGGGATTTGTATGTTGTTTCCTCTGTTTTCTAGTATGGGGGGGGGGCGGATTTCTAGATTATATATTTTTTCTTCCCCTGGGCAATATACAATTCTCTATGTTATGGCCATTAATGTTCAGTAATAAGTTAGTCTTCAAATACCAATAAGATGATGTGGGCTTGATGGAAGTTAAATGTCCCTAAATCCTATGAATTGATCTGCAGGAGCTGTTTTCCACATGAGTGGTGGCTTCACCCAGGCAGACATCCGCAGAGCTTGAGGTCAGGGTGATGGAGGAGGAGTGGGCTTGGTGGCACATCTGCACTCTATTCCTGACAGTGTCTTGCTTCGGCAAAGGGAAGTGAAGCGCACATACCATGCTCAGTGGCATTTCCAAATGCAGCTCAGCTGGGGGCCCAGGCTTATTGCATCAATGGCACATACTGGGCAAAAAAGGAAATACATAATTTTGTCCAAGTAGTAGATCACAATCTACCAATCCTTCCCTCCCCCTTCAAAAATCATCACCCACACACACTAATAGCTCTAATAGACACAGACTTTATGCATATTTCAAGTCACAGCAGTATTTCTAATGCATATGTGAAAGGGCCCTTAATTTATGTCTACCAACTGTGTGGTGCCCTGCTTTTGGGTAATGTCATCATCCTAATGGTGTTTCTATTATACTCAAAGGTAGCAAATGAGGCTTATTGCAAGAAGGTAATTGATTTTCACTGAGTGAAAATGTAAATAGCCACAAGAAATCCTATGAAAGATAAGTAGTTCAAAATTGCCAGGGGAAAAAAATGATTTGTGTACATGACTTATTGGTACAAGTATATAAAATCTTTCTTTTTTTCAAGTCGATACCACAATAACTGAATTTTGCATCATTTTATTTCAAATTGAAGTAAAAGTTGAAGAATGTTGATGATCTTGCTTTCACCAGCTTATTGGTGGATATTACGACAATTATCATATATGGAAGGGGACTTCTTTATTTTCAGTGTGTCTTTTTAATAGACACAATGTGAATAAAATTCCTATCATGGAGGTATAACGATTATTCTTTTGACATTCTATAGCAGAAAAAGTATAGCATCTGCATCAATAATGTATTTAAAAAAAAAATATATATATATATATATATATATATATATATATATATGCCAAAATCTCATTGAAAATAGCAAAAGCATGAGCCCCCTATTGAAGAAAAAAGGCAAAGCTAAAAACATGTTTTACTATTATAAAGAAAGATTAGGTAAAATCACAGATATTTAAGGACATGTGATGTGGACATGTGGTAACCAATATTTTCTTAGCAATAAAGGTAATTCTCAAAGTTTGTATTTGCAGGAGAATTAAAGCAAAATAGAGTATCTGAGACAAAAATTGTTTGCTAAAAAAAATGCCAATTTTTATTGTACAGTCAAGAGCTCATAAAACTATTTTTCCCCTCCACAAGTGAAATATAGACATTTGCATATTGCTGTTATAACTAATACTACTTGTGTCACACTGCTCTTTCCTGAATCCAAAAGATACCTTTCTCCGAAGAGCCAGTTATCAGAAAAGCAACATTTTAATCACAAAAGTCTCCTTTATCTACTTAAAAATTTTTGTGATGGAAAATAAGAAATAGACCATGCATTTCATCCACTCTCCTATCTTATCTTACTATGATTGAAAAGGACTTTTATTTCAGGAATTATAAAATATATAATGAGAATGTTCTTGCCTTAGAAGGTTTACTTGGATTAAAAGGAAAGAGATCATTTGTGTTGACCTTTGAGTTGGTAGATGGAGAAATTTTTGATAATTTTTATTTCTGCAGGAAAATAAGATATGGGACAGGAAAATAATCCAAATTTCTTCCTCGAGGGAAGTTTAGAGGAACAATTCTTTTCAACTTCAGCATCATAGGATGCAAAATCTTTAACATCTTCTTATTCTTCATAATGCATGTGGCTAGAGGCAGAACTGACTCAGCAATCAGTTCAAACAGGGGTAAATGAGAAGCTTGTTGACTTATTACACAGTGCCATGGACAAAATATACTCTTTGATATAATTAGTCCCCAACCAAGCCCTTTAGTTTGCTACAGTTTTAAATTTTTAGATTTAGACAGACAGGACTCCCTAGTGATATGGAGGTTTCACTAATCACTTTTAAAGCCATGTTTGTAAATTCCATTTGGTAAGTAGAAAACCCAAGCTCAAAACAAGAGATTCCACTTTGCTGGGAAAACAAAACCTTACATGTTTATTTCATTAAGAAGAAAACATCAAATAGGTTTATCACAGCATGACTTTGAAGTTTCTGCATTCCTAATTCTATTTCATTTAAAAACCCCGTCATTATTATGTTCTTTCTGAATTTAGCTTTCTCAGATTTATCAGGCTGTGAGTAAATAATGAAAGCAGGAATGGTTTAAAGGCTACTAAATAATTAGCACATTTAGATATAAAATTTCAGTAAAGTTAGTGGACAGGCCCCTCACTCTGTTTATTGTGGTTGATACGAAGTGTATAGTGAGGAGAATTGTAAATGGCACTGACAAATATGGGTTGGAACAATTCGAGAAGACACTTGTTCTGTTTCTGATGGCCTTAAACCTTTTTTTGGGAATTATAAGACAAAAGAAAAACTGGATCCATAGAAAGACATATTTGGGTAATATTTAAAATTATCTCTATTATTAAAACAATCTAATAGTTTTATACATTTGTATTTTAAAAAACTCATTTGGAGAAGCTTTCAGAAACCATGTTATTTTAACAATTTTTATCTGTGTTGTAAAAAACAGCTTTATTATATGTCATTTACAATGTCCAAATCTGAAATAATGAATATTCTATTTAATCGAATGTATATAATTTTTATTGGTTTTTATACTTATCACCTGCTTTGGATTATAAAGGAATAAACAATGGTGTCTTCTAGATATGCCATCCCAGTTCTCAGGTGTAATCATGGGTACAATTTTCTTTAAAATCAAGATGAGAATACTGTTGGCAGCAATAACTATGGTTCAGTCCTGAATCCTAGAAACTTTAATTCAGGTGCATTGTGGGCACATAAAATGAGAGTTCAAATGCTTTTAAGAAGTCATGCCATTTTGTTGTTTGACACTAATTTTCCAACCCAGCATGCTTTACCAATGACTGAAATTAGTTCCAAGTGAATTACATCTAAGCTATTTTCTACCATCTATATTTTTTTATGCCAACTGAATTGAAGAGAGTTTTTTGAAATTTTCTTTAGCGTGTATTATGGTATGGGGCTCATCAGTGTAGACAATCAAGTGTCCTGATTGTACACACCATTGAGATGTCACTCAATTGTTTTTTTGCAAATATTATTCAACCCCAGAAACATCATTTATAATTGTCTACTTTCTTTCCAAGTCATCAACAAGTGTTATTTCTATAGCATCCATGAAATAAATACTGACCCATTGGAAATTGGACTAAAACTAGCAACTTATTTTTCTCATGACAATAGAGTTACAATTAGATATATTTTTCTATATCCTACATCTAAAAAAGTGTTCTAAAAAAGTGTTCAACCTTTTGCCCATAACACACAGTGGAGAGTTGAATTTTATGAGAATAGGAGGCAGGGTATTTCTAAATGATTATGAAGAGATATCACTTGACCATAAGAAAAAGAAGTTTCTAGGCATTAAATAAAATTGAATCTTAAATAAAAAGAAGCTTTTATGGACTAATTTAATATTTTGAATTTTCAAGTTGTTTCTCTTAATCTTTCAAACCAAAGGGATTCATGATGAATAAAGGTCTGATCTGATCTCCATGTTTCATACAGGGTACAAATGATGCTGGTTTAGTTAGTATTCATATAAAATGTTGATGGAAAAGATAAGAAGTATTTAATCAAATATAAGGTATTTGATTATATAAAATATATAAGGATAAAAATATGTAGGCAGTCAATGGCAGTTTAATTGTTAGGGTTGCTATTTCTCAAGGATTAAACATAACAAATTAGATCAAATGAATTAAGACAGTTCCTCAAAATGACCTTCCTCTCCTTTTTAATGGCTTCTTCTTGAGTAATATTTTCTTCATCAAAAAGGCTAGAGTCTCATAATTTTGTGAAAAGTTGAACTTTTATATGTGAAGATAGTCTTCCCTTCCATCGTGATAATTTACTTGCTTTAAATCTATTCAATGAAGTGGTTGAAGGAAATAAATAAGTAATAAAAAGCACATCAAAGAAGTTATGACGAGACAACCAGATGGCAGAGAATTGCAGTACTTGCTGTAATTTTATCAAAATTACTATTGTCATGGCATGTTAGTTTTCATAAGAATTTGTACAATCACTGATCTCTTACAGACAAATTAATTTCACTTGAGCACGCACAAAAGAAAATTAAATAATCATAGTCACATAAACTTGAAAAGCAGCACAATATCTTAAGTTTACTATTCCATAACATCTTGGGAACCAGTGAACATTTCTGTTATATTAGACTCAAATCAATCCGCAGTGGTACAGCTATTATGTAGTTTCTGCTATGTGTAGTCTTCATTATATTAAGGTACCCTGTCATGCAGTATTCTATTAGTGAATTGTTATTAAATCAGTAATGTTGTAATTCCTACATTATGCCCTTTGTCAAGTTCTTACTTTTATCTATTTTATGTCAAAAGGGATAGAAGCTTTTTATGTTTCCCTTTAGAGATAAATACAGATATGAATCCTCAATGATTAAGGAGTTTAAATGATATTTTGAATTAAGAATGTTTATTACAGGTTTCAAATGTTCTCCTTCCTTCCTTTGTTACAGAATTATTTTCTATCTCTACTGTGCATATCTAACAAACACATTTCAATTCTAAACACTTTCCCCTAAAGTCATCTATTTTTATTGTCACATTGCATAGCCTGACTTCTTTCTGTCATGTCATGGCCTCCTAGGCATCAGATTTGGTGCACTGTAATATGTACTTGGCCTCAGTTTCCTCATCTACAACACAGATGTTTTCTTGCTATATTCACTTCATACACATGGGGGTTGCTATGAGAACTTAATGTTTATTAAAGTAAGTTTTCATTACCTTAAAATTGAAAAAATTTTCACTAGCTATTTCAATAATCTCAACTTAGTCAAACAAATATATCAGCTGGAGACATAAAACAGCAGTCATACATGTCTTAGAAACATCTCAGTAAGTATTTTAATCCTTTATTCTTTTTTCTCACTAAAAATGTGCTATATTCAACTTTAGACTTTTGTCCCTAAAGAGAGAGAGAGAGAGTTGTTTAATGCATTAAATTTTAGGTGTCCGTGCTAAAGTGTTTTGTGGTCTTGTATGTATATGTAGCTCTTATTTCATATTAATGGTATGAAATGTTTTAGGAATTTCCAATGTGTAAAATTTTATTATATATAAAATTTACATATATGTTATATATATATATGAGATGTATATAAAATAGTATGTATATATACTAGCCCATTTTTAATACACAAGTTATACATTAGAGAAAAAACCTTGTATGTTATATAATATTATTTGAGACAAATGTTTCCAGTATGTGGATGTCCTTTAATTTTTCTATTTTCAATAGACATTTTATATAATCTAATTCATCAATCTTTTCTCCTGTGATTGTTCTACTGATAAAAATGAATAACATTTTCTAATATAGCATAATGGCATATATTGTCAACTTTGTACAAATATGTCTCAATTATATGTAATTCATTATTATAAAGAACATACATATATGTTCCTAGATCAAGTATTAAGGCTAATTGTTTTCCTCTTTGGATTTTCTCTTTTTGTGTCTCCTCTTTCTTCCGCCCTTCCCTTCCCTCTGCTGTTGCTTCTGCACTCACCAAGTGTCTTCCTCATTGCTCTTTGCTCCACCATGCGCCTTTGATTGCCATGGAGTGGAGTGGAGACAGCAGACAATTACCATATTGCACTGCTATTCATATCGTGCTGGGTTCTGTTGGTTTAAATGTTTGAAAAATATCAAAAAAGTAGTTCATATACTATAATATATATATGTGCATGTGAATATATACATGTATTTTATTTTGAGGAAAAGCAACACAATTCTAATGATAACTTCTTTGTCCATAATTATAAACTAAGTCAGGGACTCGCCTTGCCCTGGACAGCTGGGCATGGAGCTGAAGACTAGATTGCCTCCCTGTCATGCAATTACCTCCATTCCTGGGACTAAGGCCATTGTTTATTGAACTTGATCCTTCTTTAAAGTGGAGCCTCTGCTGTGTGGTGCTGAGGAGCTAATGCTACTTTTGGATTCTGACACTGTGAGTGATTCAGGGAGCCTCTTCTTAGCTAATTGAAAGGTTGTCATGATGGCTGAATGATTGTTAAAATCTATAAAAGTCACAGTATCTGTCTTCATCCAATATTTTGCCTCGTCATTTGTGAGTACCTATCATGGGTCTAGCACCAGGTCAAAAATAAAAAGTTAGGAGAACACATATTTCATACTCTTGAGGTACTTACAATCTAGTTTGATGTCCCCAAATAATGTATACACACACTTGGAATAATTATAAACACAATGTTTATTAAAATATACTTCATTTTTAAAATTGAGCTATCAGCTGGTAAAGTGTGTATATATTTTTGGGGACACCCTGTGTATGTATATGCATATACACATAAATTAAACTTTTAAATTTGCTGAACTAGTTACTAGATAAGAGAGACTGTAAGGATGCAGATCTATATGCTATAGAATTTAACATTAGGGGAAACAGTCTAAAAACTGGGTGGCACCAGCTGGAGAAGGTTTTTATGGGTTAAATTGTGTCCCAACGTAAGATGTTTAAATCCTAACCCTCCAGTACTTGCGCATATGACTTTGTTTGCAAATGTAATCGACTTAAGATAAAGTCATGCTTAATGGATGTGTCCTAACCCAATATGACAGGTGGCCTCATAAGAAGAGGAAAAGAGACAGAGATACAGACCACCAATTTTTAAAATTAGTTATTTTAGATAAGTAGTATATTCACATGACTCAAAAATAAGAGATTCAAGCTGCTGTGCGGTAATGTTAACTGTCTACCATTGCCCCCAACCTTTCTATCAGGCCACTCCCATACCCACCAGAAAATTATTTCTATTAGTGACTTGTGGGCCTTTCAAGCAATTTTTTTTAATGCATAAGCAAAGAATATGAACAAATATCCAATCCCCTTTATGGAAGTGGTAATATTTCATACTAGAGGCCTAGTGCACAAAATTTATGCACAGGTAAGGTCCCTAGGCCTGGCCAGTAATCAGGACTGATCAGGGACTTCCTGCTGCTAGAGCTTTCCTTCCCCAGCTGCTGGCTTCTGGGGCTTTCCTTCATTACGGGCTTCCCACTGGTGGTCAGCGCACATCATAAAGAGCAAGCTAACTCCTGGTCTCCCAGCCAAACACCTGGGGGGACCTTTGCATATTAGCCTTTTATATATATAGATACTATTTGCACCCTTAAAGTATTACTTTTTTCACTTAATGTGTTTGAGATTTTTCCATGTCAGATTTTTATACCTAGTAGACATTCAATAACTTAGATGGTTTTGGTTAGTTAATGTTCTCGGGATCTGTGTGGTCTTTTAATTTTTTACCACTCCATCAGGGCCCTTCACACAGTGGCTGGCACCCAGTTGGCTCCACCCACCTGGAAACTCACTTGTACTCTAACTTTGGCTATAGCATTGATTAAAACTTACTACAGATAACCATTTCTCCTGACTTCACAAAGTATATTATTAAGATTTTCTGAAGCTTTTATCCGAACTGCTTCACTCATATCCTTGAAATAACAACCCTTTTCCCCAAGGTTCTGCAATTATCTCTTAAGTAGAGTTCAAGCATATATTAGTGTAAGTCATTTCAGAAGCTAATGATGGAAAGGCAAAACCAATAAATATGGCTCTTACACAGAATCATATGGGTTTGTTGCTACCAAGGAAAGATCAGAGAAGGAGAGATCAACACGAGAAAAGTAACATTAAACAAGTAACAACATAAGCAGCTGTACAGAGGGAAACAGAAGAGCAGCTGATGAGTAGGAGAAAAGGAAAAATGAAGCATCTCGGTGAAAACCCATGATTACTGGGAAACGATTTTTAATATGGCTAAATGTCTGTTTAACAGGACTTAACTATATTATTATAAAAGGGAGTTCTGGAATCCTAAATATAGCTAATGTAGATTCAAGAAAGGGAGGATGTAAGATGCTTCTTACATTTTGGGATAATGAATGAAATTCAAATCACAACTGAACCTCCCCCAAAACATAGTTTTCATCTAGAATATTGGACTCTTGGCGGGTAGAAAAGGAATAAATGTTAGATGTTAATTTTAAATATATATATATTTTATTGATTTTTTTTTTCAGAGAGGAAGGAAGAGGGATAGAGAGCTAGAAACATCAATGAGAGAGAAACATCCATCAACTGCCTCCTGCGCACCCCCTACTGGGGATACGACGGCTACCAAGGTACATGTCTTCGACCAGAATCGAACCTGGGACCTTTCAGTCCACAGGCTGACATTCTATCCACCAAGTCAAACTGGTTTTGGCTAGATGTTATTTTTTATTAAAAGTAGTGCTTGTATAAAACCAAATACCACTGATTCAGCTTCTTATGGTTGTGCCTCAGTCTGATAGGTTGAGGGTCATGAAGGACATCAGTGAAGACAATGATTATCAATTACCATGAAATAAAAATGGCTGGCATCATATCAAGTAGATAAATTGTTTAAGAAGCAGGTGTTTAAGCTGGTTTTAAATAAAGTGGTATGTTATTACTGAGTAGAAAGTCACCCTAAATTTAGTGCCTGTCTTAGTCCTTTTGGATTGCTAAAAAAAAAAAAAAAAAAAAAAAAAAGCCATAGACTGGGTGACTATGAAAAAACAGAAAATTTACTTCTCATAGTTCTGGAGGCTGCAAATCCAAGATCAGGGTGCCTGTATGATGAAGTGAGTGCCTCTAATGGGTTGTAGGCTCCTCACTGCATCTTTCCTTGATAGCAGAGGCTGGGGAGCTCTATGGGGTCTCTTTTGTCAGAGCACTAATCCTACTCAGGAGGGCTCTCAGGTACCCCATGAAGCCCCGCCAGGTGGGAAGCGTAGCCTCAGGTCCCCTGTCAAGCCTTGCTGGGCAAGAGGTGAAGCCTCAAGTCCCCCAAGCGCACTCTCAGATCCCCTGGCCTGGTTCTGGGGTGGAGAGTGTGCCCTGAGATCCCCCAGCCTGACACTGGGGTGAAGGGCATGCCTTGAAGACTCCCACAAGCCCCGCTGGGTAGGGAGTGCAGCCTGAGGTCCCCTGTCAAACCCCGCCAGGCAGCGGGCACAGCCTGAGGTCCTCTGGCCCAGTGCTGGAGTGGGGGGGGGGACATTCCTTGGGGTCCCCCATCAAGCCCTGCTGGGGCAGGAGGCACAGCCTGAGGTCCCCAGTCAAGCCCGGCTGGGTGGTGGTACAGCCTCAGGTCCTCTGCCCTGGCCCAGCACCACCACAGCCTCAGGTCCCTGCTAATTGCTCATTACAGGAACCCCACCTCTGCTGTGGGCACAGCCATCTTGTGACAGCGTGAGGGTCAATTTGCATATTACCTCTTTATTATATAGGATCATTTAGTTACGCTTTGAAATAAATCATTTTAATTCAGTCATTGACAACTCAAGAATTGGCAACATTATGTCTGTATTGCATAAAAATATTTTCCCTCGAAATTGTGCTAGTTGAGGAGAAATTTTTATTTTATGTTCTTTCTATATCCATTAATGTACAAGAATAAGTCACTAGGTGGCCTCTAAAATAACCTTAGCCTATATTCTAGCGTGAGTTTACATCTGGGAAACTACTTTTTGCCTAACTGTCGCCTAATATATATCTTAGGAAAAGCTCATATGTTGATCCTATTTTCCTCAATGAAATAAAGACTTCTCATGACTTTAATTTTTTATTTTGACACAACACTCACTGAACATAGAACACATATGTGGTAGTAACGAAGAACCTGGAAATTCATTCTAATCCAGGGGAGTAGCTACAGCATCTAAATCGAACTGTTGCTAATGCTTTAATATCTCCAGAGGCAAACCAAGCTTATAAAATCTTGCTAACCACCTTGCATGGAGCTGTCACCTTCAATGTACCTTGGATACCTTCGCTTTTTGTTAAAGGGGACGATGGGAAACAGAAAGTGTATCATTTCATTCACAGGGACCCTGTCTGGAAGTGCGGCTGTGATATGATTTCTGTCAGAAACAATCTGCCTGATATATGCCCGCCTTTGCCTGGGAACCCAGAGTGGCCTGTCCGGTTGCCATCCCTGGGTGCTGGGACGTGCTGCCTTGTCAAACAGCATTTGTCTTCACTCACTACCTGCTTGTTGAGTGGAGTCCAGCCTCACCACGGTGGCAGGGAAAGCCTCAGGCTGCTCAGCATCTGTCTCTCCATGTAATTAACTGCAGGCCTGGATGGGAGCAGGACAGAGATTCTGTGCTGTGACAGAGTAATGCGTCCAGACAGGAGTTTCTAAGCAGGGAAAGGATTTGTTAGTTTTTCTGTTCTAACAATAGGACACATTTTTCCCCCCCTCAAAATGTTTTAAGGCAAAGGGACCATTTGCTTCCTAAGGAAACTTTGGAAAACTCAGATGCCTTACATGCTCTTTCAAAAAACCTTTCCTTGACAATGGTAGCATCAAAATTGTGATAGTAATAAATTATAGACCATTGAATAAAATAAGAATCCTGAGTCAATAGTGACCTAAATGGATGAATAAATAAACAAAAGATGAAGATTGGCTCTTCCTAAGCATAGAATACCAAGTAGTAAATGTTGAAGGAATGGTGGACTTGGAAAAAATCACTATTTCACCTCTGTCCTGTCATAATGGATCTGGGCAAAAATCATGCATGACTGAGGCCCCCAGTCAAGCCCCGCTAATACTAGTGGATGAAAGTTTGATGGGAATCAGGATGTGTATCATCTCAAGTTGTGTCCTCACATGTTACATATATTTTACATGTACATACTTCAATCTGGGTAAATGATATAGGGGAGCCTTTTATTTTCTTTTTGTAACTTTTCGGTAAATTTGAAACTATATCAAATTAAATAAAATAGTATTCACTTGTACTCTCCTGTTTTCTTCCAACATAATTGGAGCATGGCTCAGGCTTGGCTCTTTGTAACATGGTGTTAGCAAAAATGCACTCGCTATCCAGAGCTTCACTCACCAGCTGCCAGCAGAGCTTCATTAATGTAACGTGTTCCACAATCAAAACCTGCTCTCTCTTGGGAAAAGAGTGACATTCTGAATCTTTGCCTTTCACAGAGACCCACTTAGGGACTTGCAGTCCGTAAGGGTTTCTAAGTGCAATGGGAGTATCTGCATGTGTGGTTCCCTGACACATTGCATAGTACCCTTTGACTTTACAGAAAAGGGCCCTGAAATTTAGAAAATGAATGCTTGCAATTCTTCCTATGTCATTCTTAATAAGCTTGCTTTCAGTAACTGGAGGGCAAAGAATCATCCTCTTCTAAGACCTTATTATGTAGCCACAGCAGCCCCACTAATTGCTCACATAAGAAAAAGAGGCTAAATATTATAATAAAGACTGCAAACAGCATTGGAGACAATTATACTCTTTCCTGGCTATTTTTGGTATTCCTTTAACATAGAGCGTTGTGATTCTTGAATGAATAGAGTTACAATTTAACTTTTAAAAAATGGAATTAAGCAACTCAGTGTGTGTCTGAAGGAGCAGACATTGCTCCTAACTTGCTTCTTCATGCAGCAATGCCCTTGGTGTTGCCCTTGCAGGTCACAGTGGGCCTGACCACTTCTTCAGAGCCAGGACAGATCATTATTTGGAGCCACCACCTTGGAATTATCTTTGTGGTTGGTGACTGCATAGTAGGTTAACTTCCCTCCCAAGGGGAAAATGAGTCAAGTCTCAAACATCAGTCCCTTTGCAATCTGAGCTAGGTCATCAATACTATGAGGTGATCTCTGGGGTGTTCCTGAGATGTCTGGTGATTATTTGGTTTGTTGACATTGGTATTTTTAGTATAGGTTTTACATTGAAAAATACTTTTGAGTTTTATGTTCCCTTAGAAATTTCTCCCCCCTCCATCTTTTTCCTTTTTGTTGCTTTATGATAGAAGAGGTCTCTAAGAGCCATATTTGTCCAAACTCATTACTTCAAGGACTAAGAAACTCCTATTTTAAGGAACGAGAATTGGGCTTTAGGAATCCCCATGTTGCCTGGGGTCATGCTTATGAATGGGACTGGAATTTGGACCAAAGGCTTCAGGTTCCCTGTCTAGTGTTATGTTCATATGTTGCCACTCTCACAGCAGCCACAGATCTGTTCAATGTCTTATAAATCATTTGAAAACAAAAGCTTAGTAATTTTTATTATTTTTTATTTTTTTATTTTTTAAATATATTTTATTGATTCTTTATAGCGAGGAAGGGAGAGGAATAGAGAGCTAGAAACATCGATGAGAGAGAATCATCTACCAGCTGCCTCCTGCACACCCCCCACCAAGGATGTGCCCACAACCAATATACATGCCTTTGACTGGAACTAAACCCGGGAGGGACCCTTCAGTCCACAGACCGACGCTCTATCCACTGAGCCAAACCAGTTTCGGCAGCTTAGTGATTTTTAAGTGGAGTATCTAAAGAAGTTAAATTATGCATAATGTTTTTAAAACTTTTTTTTTGAAATCATTTTAGGTTTACAGAAGAAATTGTAAAGATAGTAGAAAGTTCCTGTATCTTTCACTCAGCTTCCTCTAACCATGCTACAGTTAATCAAAACTAAGAAGTCATTACTGGTACAACAGCATTAACTAAAGTACAGACTTTATTCGGGTTTTCCAGTTTTTTCCACTTCAGACCCCTTTTCTATTTCTGAATCCAATCCAGCATACCACATTACCTTTAGTAGTCAGGTCTCCTTATTCTCCTACATTTCTCAATAGTTCGTTGTCTTTCATAACCTGGAACCTTCTGAATAGTGGTCAAGTATTTTGTAGAATGTTCCTCAGTTGGGATTTGTTTGAGGTTTCTCATGATTAAAGTTATACATTTGGGGGGAAATATAAAAGAAGTGATCTGCCCTTTTTATTGCTTTACATCAGGTGTTTATTATAACATATTACATATTACTGGTAATGTTAACCTTGATACCATGGTTAAGATGGTGTCTGCCAGATTTCTCTACTGTAAAGTTAGTCATTAGTCATTTTCCTTTCCCATACTCTATTTGTTAGAAACAAATTGTTCAGCCCACACTCAAGGGGAGGAGAATTAAGCTCCACCTCTTGGAGGGAGGAGTACTAAAAAAAATTGTAGAGACCTGGCCAGCTTGGCTCATGGGATAGAGCGTCAGCCAGTTTCAATTCTGGCCAAAGGCACATGTCTGGGTTGTAGCTTGATCCCCATGGTGGTGGTGGTGGGAAGGGGAGAAGGGTTGTGCAGGAGGCAAGTTACCCTTGAGCTATGCAAATATGAAGTTTGTTTTTTCTCACTAATTTAGTGTTTATTCAGTGGATCTTGCCTGCATTGCATATTGCTGTGATGTTTAAATGGTGATATTTTATTTCACTTATTTTTTCTATATTTATGAATTAGAATTACTTTGTAAGGAAGATTAACAAATTCTTCCCCCATGTATTTATTTATTCAACTTTTTAATTATATCCATATGGGAATATTTCTTTTATTAATTGGGTGGTAATCCAACACTATCATTGATTTTTGCTCCAATTATTTAGCCATTGGGAGCTCTTTTAGTTTGGTTCCTGTGTCCTAACTTCAACAGCTTGAGTCTGAGAAGGAAGGCTGGCTTCCATCTTTGACTGGGCGACCTCACTGTGTCTGGGTTCAGAGGATTCCTTAGGAGTCAGGTCTTCCACTCAGATGAAGGAAGAGTACCTGTTGAGTAGCTGTTGGTTTAGCTTCGATCATTATCTGCTGACCTCAAAAGGTTAACTTTCAGCCAGACTGACTCCATTTGAGGACCTCTTTCCTCCCAAAAGTCACATTCAGGATTGTAAGTTTAACATACAGATACATTTTCAGTAGAAGAAAACAGAGCATTTCTTTTTAAATGACTTGATGCGCCACCTTTTATAGTTAACATATATGCATAAGAATCTTATAGAAATACATGTAATTTTATTAATGTCGTTCTTATGATACCTAAGAGGGAGCACTTTATATTGTACTTTATTTATTTTTGTAGTATTTCTTTCTTAGAAAACTAGAGTCAGGGAGCAGATCCCTCTTATCTTTGTTCTCCCAACAATATGCAGGAGTCTATAGCACATAGTGGGTGCCAAGCAATGCTTGTTGAACAACCCCTAACTGCCCTCCCCTGCTGGCCTGGTCACCCCTAACTGTCCCTCCTCTTATTTATCCTTATCTTCCATTTTTAGTAAGTTTAATTTTTTTTCCAAAGAATATTATGTAAATCTGCTTTTTTTCTTGATCTAATATGTTTGCCATGTATGGCAATTATTCCTGAGCATCACCATGGTTTCACATACATTTATGGATAATCCTTTTGTCTCGCCTGTGTTTTGGCTGTAGCTTTCCTGTTGAGGGCATAGCCGGGTAAGGAGGAGCTTACCTGCACCACAGGTGCTTTCTTACAACATGGCTTCCTTGCTCCTGGGAGCATCTTCTAGTGCATCTCAACACAGCAAATGCCTCAAGATGCCAAAAAGTGCTGTGCCCCATCAGTTCTTGGAAAGCATATATTTTCTGTTTTTGTTTTTTTTCAAAATTTAAGTGAAAAAGTGCATCCCAGAGCTGAGGTGTCAACCACGCAGAACCTATGTATGCAGTTGAAAATATTTTATGCAATGCAAGGTGCTTAGGTACCATAAGAGACACACAGATCCTGTAAGATCTCCTTTGTGTTTTTGAAACATCTCTTCAGAAAATATCTGCATTCTATCATCAGTTTCTTTCTTGACAGATGTTGGGATTGGCTGAAGTAGGGATATATCATCCTCAAGCTTAACATTGGGACATCTCACTTTTTTGCATCTTTAGCTTTATCCCAACCCCAATTTCCCCTCAAACTTACTTGAGGAGTCTGTTCATTTATTTCCATGTGTAGATCCTGAATCTGTCCATTTATTTAGACTTCTGTTAAACTCTAGTCCCACCTCCATCTTCTGTTCTATCACAGATGATTCCTAGCTGCTATTTCTGCTTCCGTGTTTGCTCCCCTACTGTCCATCCTCTATCAGCAGCCAGTTATTATTTTTAAATAAAAACCAGATCATGTCATTCTCGTCCTGTACACTATCCATCATGTGTAGAATAAAATCTCAGCTTCTTACCTTGGCTTGCCAAATCCTACATGGTCTGGCTCCTGCCCATCTCTACAACTTCATCTCCTACGACTACTGCTGTCCCCATTCCACTCCACTTTAGCCTCCTACCTCTCTTTCTGTTCCTGGAACATGCTAAGCTTTTTTCCTTCTAATGCCTTTTACCAGCTGTTCCTCTGGCCCCAAATACTCTTCCCAGGAGCTTCACGTGGCTCTTTCTTTCATGTCATACACACCTCAGCTTAACTGTGGCCTTTTAAGAGAAGTCTTCTCTGATAACATCACATAAGTTAATCACACAGTCATTCTCTATCATGTTCATATATTTTAGTTATCTGCATAATACCATTTTCAGATCATCTTTATTTGTTGGTTATAAGCCCCAAAGTAGAGTAAATTTATCTGTCTCATTCACGGCTTCCTCCACATACCCAGAACAATTCCTGGCATCGTAAATACTCACCTGGTATCCTTTAAAAGTGTGCCACTGAGCCAAACAGGCCAGGCTCCTATCCGTTTGAAATAAATAATTTACTTTTGGGTTGTTGTTTTTTTGTTTTTTTTTTGTTTTGTTTTGTTTCATAAATGTTGATTTCTATGTCCTCACTGTCCTTTTTTTTGATGGGAGCATTGTGGCTTAGTGTGAAGGATGTAGTCTTTGGAGTCAGATGATCATGGGTTTAAAACAGTCATGTCGCTTATCTGACCTCTGGAAAGTCTCGTCATTTATCTGACCCTCACTTTCCCCATTCCACCTTGTTAATACCTGGAACATTTTCATGACAATGAAGTAAAATGATACACATATTCCATCTCTTTAAGTGTGTCTACATGTATTTATAGTCATTTGACTAAGCATTTAAAAACTGCACATTACTCCATGTAAGTTACATTTCAGTGAAAAAAAAAAATGGCATAAAGCCTGGCCATGTGACTCATTTGTTGAGCATCAACCTATGAACCAAGAGGTCACGGTTCGCTTCCCAGTCAGGGCACATGCCCAGCTTGTGGACTCAATCCCCAGCAGGGGGCATGCAGGATGCAGCTGATTGATGATAATTGATGATGTTTCTCTCATTGATGTTTCTATTTTTCTATCCCTCTCCCTTTCTCACTCTCTCTAAAAATCAAGAAAAACATTTTATTAAAAAAACTGGCATAAATAGGAAATTATGCCATAAATGGAGAAAAAAAAATAAACCCACATATTCCAATGTTTTACTAAGGTTACTGGTATTTTATTTGTATAATAAAAAGGACAGATAATCATTCTGGGGAGTATTTTGATTTTTAATATTCAGAAATTGAGATGAATGCATTCTGCTGGGAGTGCTCACCTTTGAGAGCCTGTCATGCTGAACTTTTCTAATTTCGGAATCTCCTAGAGTTCCTTACCCTAAGATCTGTAAGATCACAGTTATTGCCAAGATGAGATGTGACTGTGTCCTATGCTGAAGTTTTGAAGCAGAATCCAGTAATTGGGCTTTTCATTTAAACTAGGTAGTCAGTGGTGTCTCTTTGCTTGGGATGATCACCAAAGAATGACAGTTCAGATGGAAGAAGGGGTCATTGCTGTGATTTTGGCCAGCATTAAATGTGCGGGCTGTGAAGCCCACCAGGAGCCCTGGGTTTCCCCTCCCTTTAGGATCAGCTTTATTTCTTTCCGAAGTTTAGGAGCTGTCATCCCTGTCCCTTGTCCCATTGCCCCTAAATGTACTTGATGGACACATGTGGAAGCAGTTCCCCTGGCATTTGGGAGGCGCCAGTTTACTTCTGTGAGGGACAGGCTCATGTTCACATTACACTGGTGACTATCCTAGCCTTTAAAAATGCAGCTGCATGGCTGCCAGCTGACCCGCTTTCAACCAAACAACTGCTGCTTAGTCAGGGGTGGAGTTTGTAAGTCCCTCGGGGCTCAGTTGCCCATCTTTGTTTGAGAATATGAAATGTCCAGTTTAGGAACTATGTGAATTGCTCCCACTTTTGATTGAATCACAGCAGATGACTTTCTGTGCTGACTGGTCTAAAAATGACATACCTGAAGACCAGGCTAGATGGCTATATACGTGCATCAAGACTTATACAGGTTTGTAGTTCATAAATTGCCCACCAGCACAAAATTAAGTGACTTTTTTTTTTTAGAGAAAGACCTGTTTTCCCCCCAGGTTATTTTTGACATGAGACAGTGAGAATATAAACAGGAATCTTTTGTGTGTGAATGTGGTGTTGAATGGCATGTTTTGTTGGTGAGGGAAAAAGGAGGCCCATGACACAGTTTCACACACACACATACTCATACACACTCACTCACACACACACACTCACACTCACACAGAGCTGTCTCACATGGAGTGGCTGTAACTATGGATTTAGATATCTTTATTTCTGTCTTTGTGAAATAAACTCTAAAAGCCACGGAATAAACTCCATTTATTTTTGCTCCTTTTACCTCCTCACCTGCACGCTGCACAGTAATTTAGCTCCCCAGGAGAGCTGTTAAGATTCTAATCTTGTTCCTGTCCAGCACTTTTCTCACAGCAGTAAGGAAAGGACTGGCATTCCTCCATGATTGTATATAAAGGAGAACCCCTTCTTGGAAATAAGAGCATTGTTTATGTTGAAATTCCCTTAGCTTAGCTGAACCTTCGATGATTATATCACCCATTCAGATAACCAGATTTTTACCCCCTGTGGTCTGTTTCCATTCTCAGAGAACTGTCAACAATTTATTTCTGCTCTGTCGATTATTTTCATGAGAGAGAGAGAGAGAGAGAGAGAGAGAGAGAGAGAGAGAGAGAGATATCTAGGAAGATTTTGATAGCTAAGTCATGTATATAAAACTCTAAGCACACTTTTAAAAGATACCATGTGAGGAGGAAAAGGCTTTTCTTAAAAAATAGCAAATTGAACTTAGTTATAGCTGAGGTGGCATTTGTAAGCTGTGACTATTTATATATATAACTGTATGGTTAGCTTGATTCCAGATATCATGGAAAACATCTGTATTTGTAGTCCATAAATCTAAAGAATATTATTTTTAAAAATCCAATATGATTTTTATAATTTCTCCTGGATACCAAATGCAAACTAAAGAAACCTATTATTTTAGTGGAAGCTTGGTGATTTAGAAATAAATTCTATAATTTAAAAGTGCTGTGTCAATTTTATGTAACGTAATACTGGTAGTACAAACCTCTTACCCATAAACTAAGATTGCCATTTAATTCTGTGACATTTTGTTTTCCTTGTATATTTACTCTATATATCAGTCACTTTCATCCAGAAGCAATAGAAAGTTGGCAAAGACATGTAACGGTCAGTAGATTTTGTTTAATGGGAAACACTTCTGATTATGAGTTTAGAAATTGTGGAAATGTTGCTTCAGACATTGTCATTTCCTTTGCTGGATGTGTACAAAGAACAGAGAATATTCAAAGCAAAGATGATTCTTTTTTATTTTGCTAAGTTCCATGTTTATGGCATAATGTACAAAATGCACAAAAAAGGCATTTTTTAAATCTACTTCAGTTATATTAGAGAAGTTTATGCCCCGCTCTTAGCATTTTCCAACACAGCTGTAGAGTAGTTTAAAGCCTATTTTTAAAATAAGTGATGCTCAATTTGTCTTTGATGATCCGAATGATTCAGGTGAGATGGGAGCACTGTCGGGCCCTTATTTGCATAAAAATTAATCACATAAAAATGTAAATTGATAAAATTTTGCCTGGCTTTTCCCCCTATTTGAGAACCGAGGATGGCTCCCAGAAGCAATCATCTCAGTATGGGGCCGCATTGGATGCTGTACAAATGATCACATTTGTGTTGAATACTCACTCATTTAAATGTCAGCACGGATGGGGCGGTACATCAGTAGAAAAAAATGAAAAATACGCAGCAGCTGAAGACGATCAAATCCGTGGGCACTCTTTAGAGATATATGATCTAATGTGAAAAAATTGCGGATTAATTATCCTTTATGCAAAACGGTAATTGTTTTAGCATCACACCAGAAAAAAAAATCTGCAATTTATTTGGAATCAAACATAAACCAGTAGTGTGAAATACGTCATTACATCATTGTGTTTACTAGAAGCCTGCAATTAAATCCTAAGGCTCCTTCTGTTTTAAAACTGCATAAAATGAAACAAAAGAATGTTGCTATGAATTCTCAAACAAATGCTTATCTTTCAAAGCAGTTTGATTTGTGTGAAAACGGAGGCAATGTTATAAAGTTTAGTGGATATCATGTGCTAACTTAATTTCATTGTGAGGCTGACACTTCTAATAATATATTCACAGATCCCACTGACACTGCAATGTTAAAATCCGAAGGTGTTTGTTCAGTGGTATGTAACTTTAACTCTCCATTGAAAGAGTTGTAAAGTGTCTTTTTAACAAAAGATGCCTTAAGGAAAACAACAGCAGTGCTCATAGGGGAAAATAGAAACTATCTGTGAGACCCTTAAATGGAAATTCTTTGGACTGCCTTTCACATACACCCATGTCATTTATGTGAATGTTTGAGATTAAGAATTTATGTTTCGCTATTTTAAGGAAAATAACAAAACTTTCTTAAAGAAAAACAGGTATAAGTGATGTCATTTTTATTCTAAAAAATGGGTGAAAGGATTATTAATTACTGCCTAGTTATAATAATCTAGTTATTATTATCATAGTTTCTATGATCCCTCCATTTATCTTCGTTTCCGGGTAGCTGTCCTTGGCTCGGTGTTCCAGCTGCTTTGGTGTCCCCAGGGTGCACGCAACATTCTAGCACAGATGGAGGTTAGGTGTTTCTATTATTCTACGACTTTAGCATAGATTTTAAATGATTGGAACATCAAACACACATCTTTACTAACCAGGGCAGACAAAGTTAAAACACAGCCTTTCCACCTGCTGACTTAGAAAACTCACTGAATGAATGTTACATTAATCCCAATCGATTGTGGCAGCACGCTAAAAATATTTTGAGATGGTTGAAATCTACTGTTATTACCAGAATT
The DNA here is from genome assembly GCF_014108245.1 of Pipistrellus kuhlii. Classification (NCBI taxonomy): domain Eukaryota; kingdom Metazoa; phylum Chordata; class Mammalia; order Chiroptera; family Vespertilionidae; genus Pipistrellus; species Pipistrellus kuhlii. Next base: position 14,025,044 of record NW_023425595.1, read on the forward strand.
GCTTTGTAGTTAGCTTAGGAACAGTATTTAAAACTTAAATCGAACAACACTTGGAAACCCTGTCTACTTTTGAGAGTAAATATAATTTGGCATACAGTAAGAATAGCTCACACACCATTTATGTCATTTAACAATAACATAATATTTAATTCTAGAAGTCAGCCTTCCAGAATGCTATGAGCTGGACACTACTCTGTTCCTTTACAAATAATGACATGATTGATCTTTTAATCAATCTGCAAAGTAGGTATCTCATAATCCCAAGAGTGACATGTCCAGGTCTCTCAGCGAGTCTGAGGCGAAGCCAAGACTGGACCCCAGGGACGTGGCAGAAGACTGCATGCTTTCAACCACTCTGTTCTGCTGAGCACCTCTTGGTGCCATTTAAGTAAATGCTTTATTTTTGTGAATTTAGAATTTTCTTTTTATAATTGAAGTTTGAATCTATTTTGATTTCAAGTGAACATGTGTTAAGTGACACATTTTGAAATTTCATTTGATTGAGAATGTTACTTAAAAATGTATACTTTATTTTATTTTTAGAAGAAAAGTTTAAGAACAACCTTTTAGGCCACTTTAAGATATCTCATGAAGAGTCACATTTGTCTGGACCATGTTGTTACTGTTGAGGTGTATCATTTTAGACACTGGAAGAGGTTCTTGTCCAACTTGACAGGATTGGCTGTTATCTGAATCTCGGGGAAAACCCATGTGCCCCCATTTATTTCTTTGCCTAGTATAGTTCATTGATTCAGGTATGGGCATTGTTTTCATTCCATTATCTACCCAGACATCTATCCATGCATTCATGCATCCATGCATCCATCCTTCCTTCTATTTGTCTATCTGTTTGTACAACCAAACCTTCTCTGAAGTTTGAAGTGTTGGGATAAAAGCACAAATGCTCATGTCTATCTACCTTCCTTTCACAGCCCCAGCTGTATCCACATTGCAACGGGCATCCAAAATGCATAGATCGCCACACCAGCTTCTGTGTCCCTCTAATCTCTGTCCAGACAGAGCTGTCCCTTGGCCAACTTTCAGTAGGAGGGGCTGCACAATTTGCAATTAGGATAGAGAAGGGGCAGAGGCTGTTCCAGTCTCTGGAAACAAGTTTGGGGCTGTTTAGCTATGGAATCCTCAGGTCTCAGAGAATTGTCTAGAAATAGGATAACACATCATATTTCATTGTGTATATCCTGTTTTTCCATCCAAAGAAATGTTAGGCATTACATTTTTATACTTTTTAAATTCCCACAACACTTGGCACAGTGTTATGTGCATATAGTGTTTGTAGGAACTTGATTATGCTAGTATTTTAAAAGATCATAATGAATGAACTACCTGCAAATATAGTTGGGAACTTTAATTTGGGGGTCTTCAAACTCTGAACTATCCCACTAAGTTTTACTCTCCTATGTATACAGGAAATATCATTCAGTATCTCCTCTGCCTCTCATGTTTTAGAATCTGTGCTGAACACTGTGGATATAACCATGTGTGAGGTGGTCATAATCCCTGTCTTCACAAACTTTGAAAGGAAATAGAAAATTAAACATATTAAGTGTTGGTTACATATTAAGTGTTGTTGTTGAAAGAATCCATTACAGAAGCATTGAATCCAGACAGGTCTGAGAAGGTCTTACTAAGTCTTTTTTTTTTTTTTTTACTTTCAACAATAAAGATATTTTCTCTCTCTTTGTTGATTAAGGTATTACATATGTGTCCTTACCTGCCCCAATTGTCCCCCACCCTCCTAGTCATGCCCTCACCCCCCTAGTGTTTGTGTCCATTGGTTAGTATTATATGTATACTTAAGAGTCCTTTGGTTGATCTCTCCCCCTTATCATCTCATTCATTTGTGGAATATAATGAACAAATAACTAAGTCTTTAGATCCATGTCAGAACAGGTAGATCACCTACAATTGACATGGCTGCCCCTATAACTCTTAGAGAATTCATTTTTATTTTGATCACTTCTCAAATCAGAGTTAAATAACTTTATAGCCCAAACAATAATATTGCCTAATGAGATTTTTTTATTAAAAAGCATTCCAATCAACACCACCCCTTTAGAAAACAATATGTCAATAGGCATCAAAACTTTTAAAAGTTAATGTTCTTTGACTTAGAATTACATTTCTAAATTTCTAGCCTAAGGAAGTACAGTTGACCCTTGAATAACATGGGTTTGAATTATGCAGACCCCCTTACACATGTTTTTTCAATAAATACAATCAGTTTTTAATATCTGCATGTTTCACATTCATGGATTCAACCACGGCTTGTCAAAAATATTATTTTCACATTTCTAACCTTAGAATCCTGGCACAGAGCAGCATAATGTGAAAATGTGTCAGATGGTGCTTCCCAAGACTGACTTTAGGCAAAAGATCCTTGTTGGCCCGGCCAGTGTTGCATAGTGGTTGCCCATTAACCAAGAGGTCACGGGTTCAATTCCTGATCAAGGCACATACCCAGGTTGCAGGCTAGATCTCCAGTGGGGAGCATGCAGGAAGCAGCCGATCAATAATTCTCTCTTATCGTTGATTTTTCTACCCCTCCTTTCTTCTCTCTTCCTCTCTGAAATCAATAAAAATTAAAAAGATCCTTGTTACAATTGATTACATTTGCTGACTTCTATTGATATTTATTCTTCTTCTACTGTTCTTATACCTTCTAATTTCTTTTCTCAAAATCATTGCTCTTGTCCTTTCATTTGGAACTTCTGTTTTCTTTTCTTCTAGGTTGCTTGTTGTATATTTTTCCTCAACTCTTTCCCAAGATCTGTTTTTTTTTGGGGGGGGGAGCCCTCGGGGGGTTCATAACTAAAATGTGATTCACAGTAGACAAATTATAAACATTAAAAGCTATTTGGAGAAATATTACAAAGCTATCATTTGCTTCCTCATGGCTGGCAATCTCCTTGGACCTGTCCTAAGTGGCAATATAGTGATGACTGAAGTCCATTTCATCTTTCCCTGGGAACTCACAGCACCATCTTAGACCAGGCAGGTGGGGTCCATGTTTTTAATGCCAGTATTTCTGAAGAGCAACTTATGGACTCTAAGATATTTATTAAAGAAGTCAGAGAAGGTAACCTTTGGACAAACTAGTGGTAACTATCAAAGAATGGAACAAAGCAGGACAGGAATTAATGAAAGCAGCAATGAGACTCAGGAAAGAGATGAATTGTCAATGGTGGCAGGAACTTATGAAAGTTCCTCAAAGGTAAAGAACAGAGGAAGCAGTAAAAGACTCAGAGGAAGCACAGAAAAACATAAAAGACTGGAGCAATGGAGATGACCAAGATGATACTAGAAAGCATGTGGGTTAGGCTGCTATAACAAACCCTCCAAACCTTTATGTTTATATAGAAGCTCATTTCTCTCTGCATGATGGGTTTAGATAAAGTGATGCTATGGAGCTGGTAGGTAGCTCTGCCATTCTTATGTGGCTTCCACCTATGTGTCTAAAGTGGCTGTTCCAACTCTTGGCATATTCCAGCCAATGCTATGGAGAAAAGGGACCAGAAGGCACATGTCCAATTGCTTTAAGGATAAGGTCTGAGTCACATCCACTCACAGCTCATTTGGCTAGAACTTTGATACATGGCTAAATTTAACTGCAAGGAAGTCTTATCTTTAGCTCTATAGCCAGGTGCCCATCTAAAAATCTATTACTACTGAAGAAGGTGAGAAATGAATTGGGGGATAGCTATTTCTTCCTGCTGTGGATAAATAGAGCTGACCAAGTACTTCAAATGGTGAGGCACTTTATGATGAGCAAAAGAGTTCGCTTGATATAACTCAGACTGGGAAATGAAAGACTATAGGTGTGAACCACTTTCTCTTTTAGCTAGCCCTCTGTGTCTTTAAGAAACATATATTTTGGAATTATTATATAATCCCAAAGATTGTATCCTTCTTCATCTCTTGAAATGGCACCTCTCTTCTTTCCTTTCATCATTCCAAACTTCTTATTCTCTGTGACGAAAATTCATACATCCTTTAAGAAGTCTCCCCTCAACAGTTTCATTTCATAATAAAAAGCTCATATTATTTTCATTCTGCTAGTTCTGTTATAACTCTTACTGAATGTGCCATTTCCCCCATTTCATGTTGTCTTGTCTTATTTTCAAATACTTTCCCAGGTCTATAATTTTTTGCTTCTTCCTAAAATGCTATGTAATTTTTCTGAGAGGAAAAGCCCTCTCTAACTTAGTATGAATTTCCTGTGGTACCTCACATAGTCCTGGGGGCAGAAAGCAGGTGCTCAATAGATGGTTATTCATTTGCGTTGTCTGCAAAAAATTGATACAGAAACTTGACATAGTAGATCCCCCAAAGATCTGAGATAATCAAGCCCTATCTGTTTAGTGATAAACAGAACTCTAATATCACATGGGGTTTGACCATAAGAAGTACTGCTGAAGGTAGCTTTTTTTTTTTAACTTATTTACAAAGCTTGCACTTGATGGAGATTTTACTGTAGTTGCAAAGAGAGCTTTGCTTTTAGACAAGTATGAAACTCTATGAGAGATAATGATAGGTTTTTAATGCTGAATATAGATTACGTCTACATATCCAGAATCTAAATAATCAAGAAACTCACCCAACTAGAAAAACAGCAAAATAGAGCAGGTCAAAGACTTATTTTAAAAAGTAAACTTGCAAGAGATGACAGGTTTGACATTATATCCATTTGTGTATCCATTTATTTTTCTAGACCAAATACATACATATAGCTGGCAATTTCCATTAATGTATAATACTATAAGTTTCTATTATATTTCATAATTGATCTTCTAAAAAATAACTTGGAATTATATTAAAAGGCTTAATTAATTATCTTCAATTGAGAGGGATATAATATAAAATTATGGAAATTATTATGAAATAAGAATTATTCTTAGTGTAATTGTTGAATGATTTCTCATTTTCAGAAATTCCGGGTTATGCAAGATGATCATAGAGTCCTCCCTTTCAGCCTTTAGTTGCCACTAAAAAACAGGCTCAGTCCTCACCAGGTACCCCAACTGAATGGAGCATCATCCTAATACACCAAGGTTGCAGGTTCAATCCCCAGTCAGATCATATACAGAAGCAATCAATGAGTGCATGAATAGGTAAACAACAAATTGGTCTCTTTCTGTCTCTGTTTCTAAAAATAAATTTTTAAAAAATCCAGACTCTGTCTTAAATAATTTGCTAGTTATCAAAGTAATGTAAAGAGATGAGCAAGTGGGAAAATATAAGACAGAAGAACAAATTGCAAGTGTATTTATGGATACAAAATATCCCAGGAATAAAAATATCCCAGGAATAAGCTATTTGGTATGCAAAAGGTACTTGATCTTTGTGAATTTGGGCTTGTAAAGGAATAACACTGCAGTCTTCAGTGCCTTGTTTTTGTCAGGGTAAAGTTATTTAAGGTATAAATCATTTTTTTAAGGAACAGCCTTTTTATTTATTTTTTATTTACTAATTTGAGAGAGAGAGGAGGGGGGAGCAGAGAGAGAAAGAAATGTCCATTTGTTGTTCCACTTATTTATGCATTCATTGGTTGATTGTTGTATGTGCCATGACCAGGGACCGAACCTGCAACCTCGGTGTATCAGTACTATGCTCTAACCAACTGAGCTACCTGGTGAGGGCAAAGGTTTAATTCTTAAAAATAATTATTTACATATTTATATATTATATATTTTTTTTCTATTCAGTGTAACTTGCAAAATATATGTAACTAACACATTTCATACAGTGGTGTACTATTGGTAAAAGAGTAGAGAGGAAACCTGATGGATCCGGATTCTAGCTATGTAGCTAATATTTTAACCCTTCTATAATGTTTAAGATTAGCTTGTGTGGGTAGTTACTGATTTGGGCTAGACCTTTAGAAAGCTTCAAAACAGTTCAAATCTCTGGGAACTTCTTGGGCTATTATTCAATCCCATTGAAGTAGATAGTTTTCATATAATTGTTATTTTTATAATTTGGCCCATTCTTTTCTCTATCATTTTCTTTTCTTTTCAGAGATGAAGTATTTAAAGTTAGTCTTATAAACTGATTTATATCAAAATAAATATATGTCTTATTGCTCTGTATGAATAGTGTGTTTTTGCTGTTTCTGAGGAACCATATCCTTTAAATTAATTATAGATGAATTCTAAGTGGTCTAATCTTATGGCTCAGAAAGCCTTAAAAGAAAGAAAGAAAGGAAGAAAGAATGGAAAAAAGAAAAGTAACCAGTTAAATAAATAGGTCAGAGTGTAAAGGAAAGAGTTTCTTTGACAGATATGGAATGTGAATCTAATTTCTATATGCATGTTAGATACTGCTGATTTAAGTTTGAATTTGGCAGAATATTTATAATTTATTATTATATCAGACCTAAGTTATATATTGTATTATACTTTAATACTATGTTTATTTCACTCTTCAAAACAATGTAATTATGACCTCCTGATATACTACATAAAAAGACTATCTCTCTTCCACTGGCACACATTTAGATTTGTTTTTATTTTACTATTTATTTCTAAGTCTGCAAAAATAACATTTTTCTGTCACAGTGTGAACAGTCTCGCACAATTTCTCACAGTCTGCCAAAAGTCCCATCAAAGGCACTGGACTCCAAAAAACGCGATCTAAAGTGTTTTGTTTCCCTCCATTTCTTTATAAGATTAATTGAACAGAGCACTCTAGTGGATCCATGACTCCATTAATCAGACTGAAATTGACAGGAGCAATTCTGGACTTTGTTTTTGAGGGAGAATGTGTATCTGCCTGTCAGCCAAAATATTGAAGAATTATCTTAATTTTTTATCTTTTAGGTTTAGATATATCTAGGAGGAGATTTTTAATTTTATACTCCTTCCAGGGGGTTGATACTCATGAAGTATCATAAATAGGATGTTCCCTTTAATAGTAAAGCAGTGCTTATAAAGACATTATTTTAAATAAATAAACTTGCTTTAGAACCTTATTTGACTACCAAGTAAGTCCTTCTAATATATGAAATATTTTGTTTTATAAGATGTTTCTATTAAAAATATCAGTTGTTAAACAGCACCATTTTCTGCACTGAAGAAGAATGGAAAATATTAAATAGAAACAAGTTCTCAATGGGTAAGCATTGCATGAATCACTGTCTCCACCTAGTGCTGGCTTTCAGGAATTAAGATTCCCAGAGTCCTTACTGATCTGTAAAGTCCTAATTTATGTTATGCACATGTACAGTCATTATAGCTGGGTCTGCTGGTGCCATTACAGTTAAGGGTCTGTCAGCACTTCATTTATAAAACAGAATATTAAGAGGTCTATTGCTTTTACATAAAAGCTCATGCTGTGCTGGAACTCTGCAGTCTAATGGCCTTTGCTCTATGTGAGTGTTTATTAACAGTGCAAGTTGAACTTGACCCATTCCTTTTAAAGACACCCTGATGAGTGGAAGTTACACAGGCACTGCCACCAAAGGATGAGTCTTTTCATCAACAACCTGTCCTTTGCCTTACAGTAATCTCTCTATATGCATCAGACCAATAGACAGCCACAAACTCAATTGATGTGGCAGGCTCTGGATTTTCATAGCATTTATTTCAGACCCTCTAGCACACAAGAGGAGACTAATAATTGTGTCTATTCAAGTGGGAGAAAACAAGGACACTGGTTTCAAAGAGGTCAAGAAGGTATTTTAAGAAAGAGGGGATGATCACACTGCTGTTAGTTCAGTCTGGAGAAATGACCTTTGATGTTGGTAATGTGAAAACCTGATGACTCAGATTCATGGAGTTTCAGAGATGAAAATCTAACTCAAATTGGTTGATGGGGAAAAGGGAGGACCAGGAAAGGAGATGAGTCTTTTAAAGAATTTACTGTAAAGAGACACAAAGAAATAAGGACACAAAGAAATAAGGCAATAACTGGAGGTAGAGGTGGGGTATAGAGAACTGGGTTTTTGTTTGTTTGTTTGTAAGATATAAAGCTGTATCAGACATAATACAAATGAAGGGAGAGAAATGTAATACTTCTAAAGGAGAGAGGACATGGATCAAGGTATAAGCACAAGTGTTGGCCTTAGAGCACAGATGGCTTTGCAGTCATAGGAGTCAGGTTCTATGTTGTTAAAGAGCAGGTCTTTCCTGCCACCACCACCTCTTGGTGTAGAGGCCCCCAGAATTTTCAGCAAGCTTATGGGAAACCTGGGCCCTTGAACATGAGTTTGAACACTGCAGATGGTTCTGATGAGGCTGAGCTAGCTCAGAGAACTTTCAGGCCCATCATATAGGGAATTATGGGTGATGGACTGCTCCTGTATTCTCATTCATTGCTCAGTGATTTATTACATTAATAAATGTCCATCATTTTATGTTTGAATTATAGTGATTATTGTCTTCACATAATGTTAAATTTTATTGGCTAACATTGAGTCAGAAATTTTACATCTTTAATTTTAAATAAGATTGCTGTGCTACTTCTTAAATTACCAGTAACTGGCTTTATAGTGAAGCCTATCTCCCCATTCATGAAATGAATTAGCTAGGTTTTTGTATTTTATGGTCTGGAATATTTTATATAGCATGCAAATAATGTTTCATCACCTATAAAGTTATGTGAGCAAGAACATGTTTTCTGTTTTTTATTTAAAATCTATGAGTTGTTTTTGTTTTGTTTTTTAAATATTCATTTATCAAAGATTAGCCCAATTTTTCTATTTGGTTTGTGTTATATATTTTTCATCTAAACTTATATGCAAAAGATTTGCTGTTTTATTTATTTCAACAACATTTCTGTATCAGTTTTCTGCTATCCTACTTTCTAAATGATTTATTTCTATTTAAATATTATTTCCTTTCATCTCTTCCATGGAATAATCATATAGATTTAAAATAAATCCAATTAAATGCTTTATTAATTTCCCTTCTCTAGTTCTTAATAAATAAGCATTTAACATTATGATTAACTTTGACTATAATTCTAGATGTATCTTTTAAGTTTTTATGACTGTTATTTTTGTTGCTTCTAAACAGGTATTGATGATTGTGATTTTTCCCCCTATCTGAGGGAGAATGTGTTTTTAAAATTATCTGGTGATTAAAATTTGTACTTTTCTTTATAACTAATTTTATTCCATTGCTAGAGGCCCAGTGCACGAAATTTGTGCATGGAGGGGGGAGGGTCCCCTCAGTCCAGCCTGCACCCTCTCCATTCTGGGACTGCTGGATCCTAATTGCTCACCTGCCTGCCCGCTTGATTGCCCCTCACTGCCTCTACGTGTTGGCCTGATCACCCCTAACTGCCCCCCACTCCTGGCCAGGTTGCCACCAATTGCCTCCTCTTTGCTAGCCTGGTCACCCATGACTGCCCCACATGCCGGCCTAGTCACCCCTCATTGCCCCCCCTGCCAGCCTAATCACTCCCACCTGCCCGCCCCCTGCTGGCCTGGTTGCTCCCAATGCTCCCCTTGCCAGCTTGGTTGCCCCTCACGGCCCCTCAGCCAGTCTGGTTGCCCCATGCAGCCTGCTGTTCAGTCATTTGGTCATCCCTCACCAAGCCCCCTGCCGGCCTAGTTATAGGCAGCCATCTTGTGAGGGCATGATGATCAATTTTCATATTACCTCTTTATTATATAGGATTTGCCACAAAGAGTGGCTTATTCAATTTTCATTTTAAAACTGTATTAAAACTTACTTTGTTAGTGGCAAATATTACAAATGTTCTAAGAATTGTTAAGAAAGACATTTTCTTTTATAGGCTACAATATATGTAAAAATAGCTATGCATTTATTAGTTATAACAATCAGATATTTTATATCCTTATTCATCACCTTAAAAATATTTGCCATATGTTGTCTATGTTGGTTTCTCTTTGAATGTCTAAAAAGTTTTGCTTGATTTTTTCTATTCAGTATTGTTATTTATGATATAGTAATTATAAAATGACTTTGTTATTCTATCTAATTTGCCTTTGTCTCAAATTCCACTTTCAATTTTTAAACATTTATTTTTTAATATTACTTTTATTTGTGTCTCTTGTACATAATAAACTATCAGTTTGGGGTCTTGAATCGTTTACCTAGTTCATAATAGTACTCAATAAATATTTCGAAGTGATAGTTAACCTTGCTATATAACTCTTATCTTTTATTTCCTTTTAGGTGGGCCATAAAACATGCAGGCACCAGTAAGCCAGGCCAGTGGAAACATTCCAGAGTTGAAAATCCTCTCTGGAATAAGCTTACCTACATTTGGCCAGTCCTTCCCAGCGGCCAACTTAACGAGGTTGTATTTTAATAGAAGATGTGGTTGTTGAGACTTAAGTTTTAGGGCCCAGTCAATGTTATAACAATTCCCATGTAAATTTTTGATGCGTAGTTGTTAGATGCAAAAGATCACTTCATTCTGTTGTTCTATCAGTTGGTATCGATAATTTGCATTTAAGTTGTCCATTATGGAGATAAATTTATCTGTTTTTCTTGTATTAGTTATATTTTTACTTTATGCATTCTGATATTTAGTTCTTAGAAACACACATGTTCAGAAGTATTGTATTTCTATGGAGAATTGCTATTTTATCATCAGGTAGATTCTTTTAAGCCCTACTGAAAGTCTCAATTTTCTAATACTAATAGTGATACTTCAGTTTTTGTTTTTTTATTTGCCTAGTATATCTTATTTGTATATTTTTATATTTAGGGGTCTCCAATAATCACCATATAGTTCATTTTTTTAAATGGCCTGACAGTCTTTATCTCTACATAAGGACTTGGTCTATTTATTATTATTATTATTATTATTAAATATTTTTATTTCAGAGAGGCAGGGAGAGGAAGAGGGAGCTAGAAACACACCCCTGAGCCCCCAACCGGGTATGTGCCCTGACCGGGAACCAAACTATGACCTCCTAGTTCATAGGTTGACACCCAACCACTGAGCCATGTCAGCCGGGCTGATCTTTTCTATTTATTGCAATGACAGATATATTTAGATTATTATTTGCTTTTTATTTGTTCTGGGGTTTGTTTGTTTTTCTGTGTTATTTTTCTCCATTCTTATTTTTTGATTTTTTTCTTATATTTTTCTCATCTACTAGTTTGGAAATTATATCATCTATTTCCATTCTTTATTTTATTACTCTGAGCATTTTAACTAACATATATAGATCATCAAAAATCTAAACTTAACAAATATATTTACTTTTCTCTCAAATAATTGAGAGCATTATGATATTTTAATGTCAGTGATTTGATTTGTAATTTATATACTATTTTTGTCATGTATTTTATTTTTATATTCTTAAAATTTTCCATAAGATATTAACATTATTGTATGTAGATAATACTTACTTAGATTTACCTCAAAGTGTTCTTCTTTCTCCTTATAAATTCCTCTTACATCTTAGTCCTTCCAACCTTGGTTACTTTCCTTTTCCTTAGCATATCCTTCTTTTAGTTATTGTAGCAAACTTCATTTCTACTTATCTGTAAAATGTCTTTATTTTGTCCTTATCCATGAAAGGTTTCTCCACTTAGCAAACTGAAGATATCACTACTGACTTCTACTTCCCTCTGTTGTTATTGAGGAGTCAGCTGTCACTCTAAATATTATTCCTGACAGCTTTTAAAACCTTCCCTTTTCTTCAATACTTAGTTTCATCATAACATACCTGAGGTTCTCCTGTTAGACTTTCCACCCTTCAATGCCCTGGAAATCCTCTCCTGTGCCCTTTCCCTGCGAGACCATGGAAGTGGAAATTCACTGGAGTTTGGAAAATTCCCTCAAGATAAAATCCAGCTTCAGCATTCTGCTTACCTTTCTGGGTCCCTAGTATGTCTTTACTGCTAGATCAATGATATGCTCTAAAAGATTATTTTAAAGTATTCTCTCCTGATTTTTTCTTAGTTGTGTCATATTTTCTGGTTCAACCAAGTTATTTTGTTTTGTTTTGTTTTGTTTTTTCTTTACCGCAAAATCACAATTTTCTATGTAATCAATGAGTGTCAGTTTTTTAGGGGAAGTACTGATGGGGTCTGAAACCAAGAAGGCATTGCTTAGGGCCCCAAAGACATCCATATATTTGGACTGCAGTAAAGCAACAGTCTAGAAAGCTGCATTTTGTTGAAAGAGAAGGAAATTCTTCAAAATGCCAGAAGCTATGGGTTGGGTAGCCTGAACAAGGGGCTAGGCAAATTATGTGTCTAAGATTCAGGTTTGCAGCAATAGTGAGAGCCAGGGTGGAGGTGAGGTAAAAGGGTAGCACAGAGAAACTAAGGGACCCAGCATTAGATCAAGAAAGAAAAAATGTGCTAATTACACATTTTTCTTCAGAGGTTCAGGAAGGGCAGAGGCTAAAACCCAGGGAGCAAGAAGGATAACTTGCTCCTCACTAGTGGTGAGCAGGTGCCAGTAGGTTGCCCAGAGGCTGAAGAGGACAAGAGCACATCATTAAGGGCCTCTAAGGATCCAGAACAACTACCTACATATAGACCATGAACCCCTTTCCTCAATGGTATACAGTTTATTGAACTTTCATCTATACCCAGAAACCACAGTGAGGAAGGGAGAAGAAGAGATATATCTTGGACAGGAAACAACAGTTCTGGTAAGAAGTTTACATGTTCAATTTGATTGAATATGTATCCAAAAGTGCAAAGCAAATAAACAAACAAACAAAGACTTTTCCAACTTGGCAGAAACTGGGACATCTCTAATTGAACTATCAAGTTTCCCACTGACTCATTGGGATGGGGGAGATCAGCGGTGCCTCAGTGGTAGCATGCTTTCTTACATAGGGGAAGAGAGAATGTTATCATGACTGCAAATGTAACAGATATTGTGCCTATATATTTCAATATACAAGTAATTTAGTTACTTAATGAATTTAAATGATGAGTGGTCATTATACTAGGAAAGCTAAGTCAACCAGGTTCCTTTTAACCTCTACTTTTTAAAAAATACAATTTTGCCAAATAATCTGGGATTTAACAATTATATGATTTTAAGGATGAAAATGGACTCCTGAGTTCTCTAGCCATTCAAAGAGAACAATAGCTTTTGGGCAGAGTGAATTAAGAAGTTGGCCCTCACTTATAAATTGAAGGGAAAGGACTAAGGCACTAAATCAACTAAAGTGATACAAATTGACCATGTTTTCCAAAATGACTCAGCCTAAGAGTCCTGTTATCTTGAAATATTTGAGAAAAAGAGGAAAATACTTATCAAGCAGGAAACTCAAATTAAATGGGACCCATTTCACTTAAAATCTGAATCTATCTTATCTGAAGAAACCATATTTTCTTCAATTCTATTGCCACATATCTATTTCTTAAGCAAAAAAAGATACTTTTATTAGTGTATAATTAAATACAATAAATATTTTGCTTGGAAAAGACTCTCCATTTAAGTAAACTGCAATTAAAAATGTGACATATAACGGGATTCAGAACACTTTGATCACTGTAGATATATGTATTATTAGGTCTAGTAATAATTAATGTCGTTTTCTAATACTTTTTTTTAAATCGAATTTATTTAAACAATACAACAAAATTTAATCAACAATATAGTTGCCGTTGTTTTCTACTACTTGTGCCCAACGCTCAGGAAGCATTTTAATTCCTCTGTTGTAAAATTCTTGTGATTTTGATGCAAAAAATTCGGACAATGCATTTTTGAGGCATTCTTCATTATTAAATTTTTTTCCAAGAAGAAAGTTTTGCGAAGAATGAAACAAATGGTAATCGGAAGGGGCAATATCAGGAGAATATGCAGGTTGAGGGAGAACTTCCCATTCCAACTGGCGCAGTTTTTCAGCGGTGATTCTTGCAGTATGCGGTCGTGCGTTATCGTGGTGAAGAATTACGCCCTTCCGATTAATCAGTGCGGGTTCTTTTTCTCTTAAAGCTTGGGCTAACCTTTCCAATTGGGCACTATACCCTGCACTTGTAATGGTTTGGTTAGATGGTAAAAGTTCATAATGAAGAATTCCTTTAAAATTCCACCAAACACACAACATCACTTTTTTTGCATGCAAGTCAGGTTTTGGCGTGGGCTGCAGAGCCTCATTTTTGTCCAACCATTGAGGCCGCCTTTTCAAATTAACATACAGCACCCATTGTTCATCTCCGGTAACAATTTGCTCTAAAAACGGCAAACGGTTTTGACGAGAGAGGAGCCAACTGCAAATTGTGACTCTTTGATTATGGTTGTTGTCGGTCAACTCATGAGGAACCCATTTTTCGAACTTTTGGACTTTGCCAAGTGCACGCAATTGATTGGGAAATTGTTTTTTGTGAACAATTTAAAGTTGTCGCAAGCTCTTGTTGGGTAATTTGAGGATTTTGCACCAAAAGAGCTTGAAGAGCTTCTTGATCAAAATTGGACACACGGCCTCGACCACTCTTGTCATCTAACGAAAAATTTCCCTCGTGAAATTTCTCAAACCAACACTGGCATTTTCTGTCGCTAACTGCATCTTGACCAAGAGCACTACAGATGTTTTTTGCAGCCTCACTTGCTTTTCTTCCTAATTGGAACTCCTAAAGCATGCAGTGCCGAATATGCTCTTCATCCGCCATCTTCTTAGCCCTAGTTTTGCAACAAAAACCAAACCAAACACAAACTTTTTCAAGCAGAACTTGTTAATTGCACTTCACACGTTTTGTAGATACCACGTGTTTGAAGGTTATGTCAATACAAGTCAACACCAAGCAAGATTTTAAACGAATGTTTAAAAACGACATTATTACTAGACCCGTAATTTTATTATAAGTTTAAAATTCTAACTTTACAACTTATCTAATCATTATTTATTATATATGTAGGCAAAGTATGTAGAGCAAGGAAGGAGGTAGACATGGCCTCTACCTTCATGGAGCTTTCAGTTTAAACAATACAGGCTGTGTGCCATAAAGGAAGGAATTAGAAGGGAAGAAGGCAGAGTTGGTGAAGAGAAGTCAAAGAATGGAGAAATAAGAAACTCACATAAAAAGTTTGGTGTCCCAGAAACAAGGCTATTTGTTCATTCATTTATAAGGTCAGTATGAGGAAAGCTAGCCAGGCTGATTGAATGAGCCTGAAAATTAAGTCCAAATATGGAATCTAAGAAAAATATCGAAGAAACACTATCCTGAGTGAGACTCAAATTCTCCTGTTCATTCCTGGATGAGAACTATTAAAATAGAATAAAAACCAAGGGAAGCATGGACAACAGGAATTATTTTTGTAGTAACTCAGACTACATTAATGCCAAACTGTTTGCCTCTCAGTGGTGACAGCTGGTCCGAGAACTGATTTCATGCTTCTTGATTAACTATTAATCATCCTAAAAGGCAAGTGATACTGTTTTATGAGTGAATAGCATATTATATGTCTCAGGATACCAGTATTTTTTAAATATGCCAAAACCTCCTAAAAACAAGATTAATGAATTATTTTGATTTAGTCTGTGATGAAGTTCACTGGAATAATTTCCAGGAACTCGGGTTATTTTCTCACCTTTTGGGGGAAAGGTTATAAATTGAGAAGTTCTACCCACTTAAAGGTAAGGAGTAATGTATTTTCATATTCCAGAATGAAATCATTGCAAACAATAAGTATGATGAAGTTTAATACTTTGGAATGAGTGACTGCATGGTAATTTTTAAATTACTAAATTAAAATATATTCTTTTTGAGGAGTACATGTTATAAAAAGAAAATTGAAAACACACATTTGATTAATCTGTTAAGAGATTATGATCATTAACTCTAATTATGAAGGGTAAGAAAGGATATGTGAAAAGGCCCAAGAGAGAAAATTAAAGGAATCTATTCGTTTATTAATAGTAAATAGATGAATGAAAGCCAGTTTGACTAAGAACTTAGATCATTGGTTAAGAGCTGGATTCAAAGAGGCCTTTGGTTATGAGAGTGAGAGGAAAGAGAAAAGGCAGAGCTACCCGCTTAAGGAAGCACCACGGCCCAGCAAGGCTCCTGATAATGCAGCTGTGCCTTGCAGTAGTGTGAACACAGAGAGAACCACTAAGAAATGAATGGGAACATGAGCTCCAAAGGAGAAGACAGAGGGTGAGGAAATAGCACTCTAGTCCTGTTAATCTATGTTTTCTTGTTGTCGTTATCCTGACACTATATTTCTCTATTTCTATGAAGGACCAAGGAAAATTTCCCTAAACACTAGAACACTGTTTACAGGAGCTGAAAGAAAGAACTATCAGTGAAATGGCATACATTTAGAAAATTTTGAAACCCACAATAATCTTTTCATTGGGTTTCTGTGATTTTCTTATATTAAAAAGAGAAGATCTCAGGCTTCCTTCATCTGGCTGGAAAGCAAAGGACTCCATCTGAAGTCAGCAATGCTCCAGTGGAGCTGAAACCAATGTTGGCATGGTTACCACTTGCCCTGAGATAAGTTTAGGCAGTGAAAGGACCTACAAATAATAGCAACTGAGATGGCACACTTCTGTTAAGTTCATCAGAATTATAGCATGAGTGGGATATTGAAAAAAAATATATTAGTTCTATATCCTAACTTAGTGGTTGGCAAATTGCAGCTTTTTGGCCTCTTGAGCATGGCTCTTCCACAAAATACCACAGCCTGGGCGAGTCTATTTTGAAGAAGTGGCATTAAAAGAAATTTAAGTTTAAAAAATTTTGCTCTCAGGCGAAACCGGTTTGGCTCAGTGGTAGAGCGTCGGTCTGCGGACTGGAAGGTCCCAGGTTCGATTCCGGTCAAGGGCATGTACATTGGTTGCAGGCACATCTCCAGTAGGGGGTGTGCAAGAGGGAGCTGGTTGATGTTTCTCTCTCATCTACGTTTCTAGCTCTCTATCCCTCTCTCCTCCTCTCTGTAAAAAAATCAATAAAATATATATTTTTTTAAATACTTGGCTCTCAAAAGAAATTTCAATCATTGTACTGTTGATATTTGGCTCTGTTGACTAATGAGTTTCCTGACCACTGTCCTAACTCTATGAACTGACTGTTCTCACAGATTCATTTTAAGAAAGGACCTTGTTTCTCTTGCCTTTCCCTTCCATGGTTTAGAAAAAAAGAGAGGGGGAAATATTAACAACTTTATACCAAGGCTTCTGTGAGACAGTTTTTAGTAAGGAGACTGTTTTCCTCTCTCTTTCCCACCTTTCCAACCCTGGCTTCATGTCTAAACTGTTGATTTGCTCAGAAATGCTTAATATCTTTGTTGTAGAAGAGTTACAGGTCAATCCTGAACTTATTTCTTGAAGAGGTATACAACGCCACTCCTCCATCATCCCACATGCTAAGTATAAACCTTTCTAAAATAGAAAAGCTTCAAATAAAAACACACAATGAGTTTATCATAACCTTTTGTGTTCCTTCTCAGTAACAAGAGTAAGGAAAAGTGACCCCTTGTTGCTCCATTCATAATAATAGACACATATCTAACGTTGTCTTCCCTTTTGCATTTAAATTTCCATACAGGCAACAGGTTCTCAGTGAAGGTCAGGAGTACATTAAAACTTCATTAACTCAAATTTTGTTTACTTGGAAGTGTGATAAGTTAGCGATGTTGTATATTACTATTATAAATACATGTACATTTATATTAAATATATAAAGGAAAAAGCACTCTACTCATGAGTTTTTAACATTTATTTATACTGCTTTTCCCCTAATTGCATGCAATTAATGTTATTTACTTATTCATCTCACAAATTAGAGCATTCTAATTAGATGCTGTTTCAGAATATTTAATCTTCACAACCTTCAGACATTGTTTATAATATATTCACAACACATTTTTCTGAGCTATGTGATTGTTCAGTATAACTGTGAGATCCTAAAAAATTATTTTCAAGGGATTATCTTAGTAAATTATTACTTTTTGCCCTGTCTTTTAAAAAACGACCTCCTTTTTATAAAAAAACAAAAACAAACAAAAAAAACCACACAGATGCCTTGGTCTGAATTGGTCTGACATGCCAGCACACCTCTCCAACCCACAGGTACTGTCAGTGGGAAACAGCCTGGACACTAGGACCTCCTCAAAAAAAAAAAAAAATCTGAGTATTTTGCCTGTTCAGCATGACTTACCCCTTCTTTGGGTGTTTGAAACCCTTTAGGAAATTACTTACCCTGCTTCAGAGTATTTATATACAAACAGGCTTTAAAGACTAACCAAACTGATTCTTAAATATGTGTGAAGTAGCAAAAGGCCAATAAGAACCAATTTCCAAAGAAGAATAACAAGGTGGGGGTATTTGCCCTCCCAAATATCAAGACTTACCAAATATAATTAAGGCAGCATAATATTTTACTGGGAGAGATAAATTAAAAAATCAAAGGGAGTAAAACACACAGAAACAGATCCATACTTATATGGAATTGTGATATTTTATAAGATAGTTACTGCAGATTAACAGGGATTTAATTGCTGCCAGGACAATTGTTTATTCAGATTAAAAAAAAAATGACTTGGACCTTGTCTGACATCACCTATGATCATCCCTTTCCTCGTTTACTCTTTCTCTGCAAACCTCTCTTTCTGCGAGTGGCAATACCAAGTCGCCTAAGCTACAAACCTGGGAGCCATCCTTACTTCCTTTTATTTCCCTAAACATCATGTTCTATTAATCCTCAACCTGATACATACTCTGCCCATCATCTTACCCTCCTTTACTGCACTGACTCCTGCTGAGGCTTCAGGTCTGTCACAGGGCATTTCTGAGTTAGGTTCTCCTCCATGTGGTCCCACCACACCTCAGAATACCCTCTTGCTATTACACTTACACTGCTTAATTGCCAGCTTATTTCTAGCTAAGTTTCTGAGCACCCATTAGAAGAGTATTCTATCATGTTCATAGTGTTGTTTATTTAATGTTAATATTTTATTTTAAGTTTATTTTTTATTGATGTTATTACAGATGTCTCCTACTCCCCCTTGCATTCAACCTCCACCCCACCCCAGGCCTTCACCCCTCTATTGTCTGTGTCCATTGGCTATGCACATATGCATATAAGTTCTTTGGTTAATCTCTTCCCACCCCTCCACCCCCCACTCTGAGATTCCAGTCTATTCCATGCCTTTATGTCTGTGGATCTATTTTGTTCATTAGATTCCAAGTGAGATCATGTGATACTTGTCTTTTTCTGACTGGCTTATTTCACTCAGCATAATAACTCTCCAAGTTATTTCCAGTGTCTAAGCACTGGGCCTGGACTATAATAAACAATATTTGGATAATGCATGAGTTAATAAATAAATGTAGATATGAATAAATGAATACAAATTAACTGAATTTTGCAAATGAAACATCTGTAATTTAGGTTTTATCATCTCACTATGTTTTTTGGAGTGTTCCCCAAATATATTTTTCTTTGCCAAAAGGGTCTTGTTTAAGATAATATTATTTTATGTTATAAAACTACTTTTCACACATTCTAACTTTCCTCATATTAAAGTTATTTCACACATGAACAAAAACATTCCAAGTTAATTCAGTTCTATTTTACTAGAACGATGTTTCTCTGAAAGGGAATAGATTTTCCTTGTAGCACAACATAGATTTGACATATATTTAAAAAATTACTTTCCTTCCTCTTTATTCACACAAAATACTAATTAGACTTGAATAAAAGATTAAAAGCATCAGTATTGTATTATATTTCTTTATATCTTAAACTCTATTTATTATCAATTTTTTGTCATTTCTTTCTAAAGGAGTTTGATTGGCCAATAGAAGGACTGCTTATTCCAAATAGTCCTTCCATGAAGAAACCCATCTGTAAGTCACCAGAGCAGGATGTGCCCGTAAGACTCAAAGTTCTGCGGAATGGAGACAAGAATAAAAACAGAGCGCTTGTTATAATGAGTCCAGACATATCACCTGGGCGAAAAATGCAGTAAGGACAGCTTGTTCAATTTTCTCATTAAGTACACTTCCTAATTTCTACACACTTTTGTCCTCTTGCTTACCGATGTTTTTTTGAGAGAATTCTGTGTTTATTTTTTTAAAAGGGCTCTCATGTTGATATTTAGAGATGAAAATAGATATTCAGATTTATTTAGTTTCTATGTTAGGAAACACTTGAACTCTTTGTTTAGGCTAGGCATGGGATAAAATAATGAGTTATAAATGAATAGTTCTAGAAAAAATTTAAATCAATATCTATTTTGAATTATTTTTTTAATTTTATTAATTTGAAATAATTCTTTTGAAATTGCTTTTTAAATATATTTTTACAATTCCTTACTAAAATCATTATATACAATTGTTTTCCATTTATAGCTTTGGCATATTTAACAAATAAATATAGTTCTCAAAATATAACTTTATATAATTTTATATCCTTGACTTGGAATAACATTTTAAAAGTTCATCATAGAAAAACATTGATCTGTATGTTAGCTGATGTTATGAGATTTGAATAAAATTTTCCCAAATAGCCAATATTTCTCGAGCATTGGAGAAAAATTACCTGCTGATTTTCTTTATATTTTATACAAAAGGAATCATAGATCAGCACAAAGCTCTGATATAAAGAATGAGTTAAACACATTGTTTCTCATATGATTAGCAGTGATATTACCTCTTGACCTTTTTTTTGAGATGTTTAGAATAGTTGAGGCTGCTGATAATAGTTTAATATAACTTTCTTCACATTGATTAAATATACTTCATACATCGCTGAACAATGAGTAATATTCAGATCGGCTGTCCACTGAACTGCCTTGTAAAGATGATAAAGTAAAAAATTAATCTTCAAAGTAAAGTCAAGCCTGAAATTGAAATCTTTGACGCATACATTTCATAATTAGTTCATTCTGCTAGATGTAAAATGTAAGGGTAATGCCCTTAAAGTAGGATATGACATTTTTCTTTTAGCATGCAAAGTTAAATAATTTTTGTCTCTTCCTATATTTCTTTCTTATTCTATATCTTCTTTAACCGTGGCTCAAAATTGTATACAGATTTGGTCTTTTCCCATTAATGTTTTAAAATGCGTAATTCAATAAGGTAACCCAAACATAGTCTGAGAGATTTGTTCATTTGGACAGCTATTCTAGCAGAGTCTGTGAAACTCTCTGCTGTCCTTGTTCATGGAACAGTGTGTCCTGGTAATCAAATGTCCATTTTGTTCACTGCATGAATTACTTATTCTCAAATAATTAAAATACACTAGCATATACTTGACTCTAAAACTCTACTAAATATGTTTAATTTATCTTGGCTGATTCAGAAAGTTTTCTACAGGATCATCAATAGCATTTTCCCCCAGAGCTGTATGTAAGTCCTGGTAACAGAGAGATTCAATGGAAAGAGATTTGGCTGGCATCACAGGGAGGCTGTGTTGTCCAGCTCCAGTGGCCACTGTTTTCATGGTATTCTTATGTGAATGGCACCCCAGAGGCGTGCAAGGTGGAAGCCATGCTGTGCTACTTTTAATATATCCAAGTCAAAATAAATAAGTGCAGATGACATATAGGGGCAAATTGCTTGCCTTATCCTGAAACTTACTCAAAAGAAGATAGAGGGTTGAGCTATTTCATGTCTTTAAAAGCAAACTCTGGTTATAGATGAAATATAGATCCATTTTAACCAAAATCTGCTTCAATCACATGGTTTCCTTTGGTTATTTAATAATTCACTCTTCACAGCTTGAGGAGCCTTTGTTCTTGTTTTTGTTGATTCCTCCATCTGTAAAGCCAAAGGAAGATCAAGAAGCATTTGTTCTTTATGTAGTTGATGGTTATCTCAGTGAGTAACAGAATGTTGGCAGATAGTCTTGATGATGGTTGTCAAATTTATATAAATCAAGACCTTTGTGATCTCTGTGTCACAGGAGAATTTCATCTCTTAGAGCTATAAGCAGTTAAACAAAGAAAACATTTAAGTGATATTTTAAAGAATTGTAAAAGGAAAGGCTCAATTTGAATTTATAAAGTAAAATTTTATATTTTAGATAATTTCAGTAAGTCATTAGTAAGTTATAATCCCTGGACTCACTCAAGCTCCTTAGTTAACTTTTATGTCCTTTATGACCTATCCCTGCTAATTTCTCTAGCTGCATCTCTTATCAGCATTCCCCCCAATTTCAACTTTTAAACCCCCTCCATTCCTCAGCATCTTCCATCTGCCTTAATAATAAAGGCCTTCTGAGAATGAGTTTGTACTTCATTGCTAGATGTTGACTCTGAACTCCACACTTCCCTCCCTATCCCTGAGTTAGCTATGTACTTCCTTGCTTTCCACCCCAATAGCTCTTATTACTCTCTGATTATCCACTTATGACTCCATCCAGGAGATAGAAAACCAGGATAATACACTATTCATCCATATATGTTCTCACTGCTATGGTGTGGCTATGGAACAGTGTGTCCTGATCAGTTGATTATTAAGTCACTTTATTCACCACATGGCTTAGGGAACCCAACAGGCCCTAAAACAGTGTTTTATTTATTAATTAATAAATAAAGTAATGGTTAATTATATTTGATTACTATTTTAATGAATAAATAAACAACTATATTTGACCAATATTTCTTTCATTTATTAAAATGTAGAGACTTTTTAAATACACAAAATAGTTTTCTAACTTGAAAGTTTGAAAAGATGTATCTTCTAATTAAACATCCTTTTTCTGTGTAACAATTTTTAGGTTTGGAT
The DNA here is from genome assembly GCF_014108245.1 of Pipistrellus kuhlii. Lineage (NCBI taxonomy): Eukaryota > Metazoa > Chordata > Mammalia > Chiroptera > Vespertilionidae > Pipistrellus > Pipistrellus kuhlii. The sequence continues at coordinate 14,047,692 of NW_023425595.1, forward strand.
TGATTGCCTAGAATATATGAATAAACATGTGAACATACACAACATATGAATAAAACATCCCAGGAAAAATAAATGTCATCTTTGTATTTTCTTTAAACTTGAAAAATTCACATCTTGAAGAGATCAGCATTAATAGAGAAGATTAAAATATTAAAAATTCATTTTCTTATATAAGTTACTCATAACATAAATGTCATGAAGCTTAATATTTAATTGTGATAGTTTTTGAAACCCTATTTTTTCAAAAACAGGCAGATTATTTTAGGGCAAATTATGATAAATTTAAACCTCAAGATTTTTTTCACATATTTAAACAAATTGAAAGATAATTGGCAATACATACTGACATGTCAATCAAATCTTGGATCATTTCTTTCAGAAATGTTGGCTCTGAAATGAAAGAGAATGTGAAAAAGTATGTCACTAAATATTCTAAAACCAAAACAAAGCAGACTGAATATCATCAACTTTTGGAGAGGTAAGCACTTACATCCTAAATGCAATGGTATTTTCCATTCACACGCCTGAATGGTTATGTGTTACACAGAACACAACATATGTATGAACCTATATAAGAAAACAGCTGTTAATATAATAGTTTTGGAATTTTTAACACATAGAAATACATTAACTATATGGGTTCATGATACCAATGGAAATTCGTACATTTTCCCCAAATTTCAAGGCAATTTCCCCTAGCTTTTGAACTATCAACTCTGTAAATATAAATTATACCCACTTAAAAATATTTCAGTTTTACAGCACTTTTCTTTGGTTTATATTTGAATTGAGTGTAGGGTAGTTAGCTAATTTAAATCCATTTTTATATGTCACTAACATATTTGTGAAATGTTGTAATTTTCTTTTGGTCAGTATATTCCTACCAAAGCAAAAATTGTTTCCACAGAACGTGATAACTGTTCAAGGTTGAGCACTTAAACTTTTTTGCAAAGTATTTCTTCTTGTATTCAAAGAGACAATCTTACTAAATTTAAGGGAACTTATGCTATCCTTTAGTTATTTAATAACTAGAGGCCTGATGCACAAAATTTGTGCAAGAGTAGGCCTTCCTTCTCCCAGCTGCGGGCACTGGCTTCCCTCTGCCACCCGGGACCCAGGCTTCCCCCACAGAGGGAGGCCGTGTTCACCCGCCTCAGCCCTCCAGTCGGTGGCCTGGGCCTCCTTCTGTGGGGTGATCATGGGGCGATGGCCAGTCCCTGACCAATCACATCGCACCCACCGTGGCTGGTCTGGTGCCAGTGGGGTGTCATAGCATGGTCCCTGATGGTTGTACAGATGGTCTTCTGGATGGTCATTCCGCTATTCGGCCGTTTGGTTGATTTGTATATTACGCTTCTATTATATAGGATTCATACAAGACAGTTTTGAGAGTCTTTTGTTGTTGGTGGTGGTGGTTCTTCCATCTACAAAGCCTAAGAAAGATCTAATAGCCTAACAGCCCATTTAAGAATAATTGATATATAATATTTTTGTTGATACCTAATGTTGTGGAAACATGGAATACTGGAAAGACCATTGGATTAAGAGTAAAAGGAATTAATTTTAACTCTACTCCCTCTTCCCCACAATTCTGCCTCTTTACCTCTAACCTAAGCTGGCTATATAGATCCCAGCCTCTCCAGCCTCCAGTCATCTTTCACCTTTCTGAGACATAACTTCCTAAAAAAGCAGATCAGATGACATCACACCTCTGCTCTGATGCCTTCAATGACTTCCTGCTGTTAATGGAATAGAGCCCAAGTTCATTAATTTGGCAACCTAAATGCTTTCAATTAGTTCCTATTTTCTTTTTCAGCTTTATCTGGCTCTTCCTCCTGTCCATATACTCAGCTCCAGATATTAAAAAAAAACACAAAACTTATCTTCTCTAGGTCATAACCCTCCTTGATGAATGCCTATTCATCTGTCAAGGCCCAACCCAAATGTTGCTTCCTTAGACAAGGCTCCCTGGAGAAATTCATCTTGTTTCCTCTATGTTCTCACAGGCTCCTGGCCAGGTGCCCATTACAGCACCCACTGCTTCATATTACACATCAGTTGCTGACCTGTCTCTCCCCCTGACTAGGGAGGGAACTCCTCAGGGAACAGGGAAGCTGATCATTTATCTTGATATCCACAGGGCTGGCCCAGTGCTTGTTTGCAGGAGTGTGAGGGTGGGGTATGGGAGAAGAGGAGGGATCATTATTTAATTTTAACCAAGCAAAAAAAAAAAATTATATTTCAAAAGAAGTTGAAGGGCTATAGAGATCGCTTCTGGAGAAGGGAGATGAGGAATCACTTGATAATAAATGTGACTTTGGAGGCTTTGGAAAAAGAGTAGACTTCAACAGAAAAAGCTAAGGAACGTGACTTAGGTAGAAGGAAGAACAAGAAAATGGGAAAATTTGAGGCATATTGAGAAACAAGAAGTCAACAATATGTTTACCTATTTATTGATCATGATTAACACTAGACTAATCACTTTTTTAAATCAACTGATCATTCTCATAACCCTGGAAAGCAAGTAGTTTGGGCCTAGAGAGTTTAAATAATGCCCATGTCCCACAACTCGGAAAGGGAGAATGAGATTCACAAGGGGTCTGATGAGTTGCAGAGCCTGGCTCTCAACACACACCGTACTGCAGAGGGAGTTGTCAAGGATCCAGGCCCTTGATTCCTTTTATTGCCTCTCTTCTCTGCTGGAAGCTGTCTGTATGCAAGGTCAATTTTTGTGTCTCTTATTGCAGGTGTACTGAAATTTTACATTTACCTTCTGCAGCTCGGAGGTTGTTCAATGAAAAGGGGAAGGAAATATTTTCTGTGAAAGACCTTCAAAGAGATGAACTGGTAAAGACATGAATGAGAAACTGGAAATATTCCTATGTGAATAATATTTAAAATGTTTTAAAATATAAGACTTCAACCTCTTTCCACTTGTTTTCCCCCTCAGAATTATCATAACTCACCAACCATCAGAGATGAACACTAATATCTGTCAAGAGCTTACTATGTGTCAGGCATGATTTTCAGGGTCATATATGAATTTATTCACTTAAGCTCATCACAACCCTTTGAGATGGATGCTCTCATTTTGTAAATAAGGAGAAGACCAAATTATTAACTGCTTGTGGTTTCTATTCTATTCTAAAGGAAATAGATTCTCTCTTTTCTGGGGTGGGGAGAGCCTTCAAAGTGTAGTTGTTTAATGATTTATTACTTAATGATAATATTACCTTTTCAGAATAAAAAATTATATCTAGATTTTCGCACAGTCTATTTGGGTGGCTGGAGAAGGCTGAGAGGGACGTTAGCAGCCCAGCCTTTGCTCCCAGTTATGGAATTGGAGGTCTCAAATTTGAAAAGAAAACTTACCTTGGCTGATGCCTGAAATTCTTTGAACAGAAAACCAAGCTCTCGCCATATTATCAGAACTCATTTCAGGCTCTGAATGTGAAGACCCTTCAAGAGAGTCTCAAACAGAAATATTGATGACCAGTCTCTGAGGCAGCATGAGAGGGAGGAGTCCATTGTTCTTGGAGACTGGCAGGCCTTGTTTTGAATTCTGATCCTACAGATATAATTTGCTACAGTTACTGTGCTAGTTAAGAAAGATAAATTTAATTTAAAGACAAGTAGATGAGGCCACCAGGGCAAAGGAACTATACGTGTAGGAGGGTCAGGAGTGATTGTTATAAGATCCTGTATTTTTGCTAGAAATGAACTTGTCACTGCTCTGTACAAAGTGAAGATTAAACATGAACAGTTACATGATTAGGTATGTCCATAAGAGGAAAAAGAAATCTGTTGTTCAAAAAGAAAATTTTGAGAGTTTTCCTGAATCCTCATACAGAATATGTGAGTGATGATCAATGAGTGGCTTAAAAACAGTCTCCCTTGTTCTCTTACTGAATCTTTCTCAACATATAGAAATATAGAATAGTTCTCTCTCTTTTTTTTTCACTTCAAAGAAATATGTATTTATGTAAGGACATTTATGAAATACATATAAGCAAAATGAAAAAGTATCATTCATAATCTAGTATCTAGAACTATCCCCATTAACATTTTGGTGCATATACTGCAAGTTCATTTACATCAGTGGTCATTAAACTTTTTCTGTAAAGAGTCAGATGGTATATATTATACACTTGTATAGTCTCTGTTAAAACTCTGTGGTTATATCACAAATGCAGCCACAGACAGCATATAAATGAATGGGCATAGCTGTGTTCCAATAAAACTTTATTTAAAAACAGGCAACAGGCCAGATTTGGGTTTCAGTCATATTTCTGATTTACTCCCTCCTACTCCCCTCTTCTCCTTTCCTCCTTCCATCCCACTCTCCCTCTTCCCTGCCTTCCTTCTCTACTTTTTCTCCTTCTTTTCAACTTACTTTAAAACACTTTTTATTTTGAAATAATTATAGATTCACAAGAAGTTGCAAAGATAGCATGAAGTACTTTTTTTGTACAAAACTTGAGATCCATCAAAGTTGTTATCAGTAGCCTGTGCCTTTTTCATTGCTGAGTACTATTCCATGGTGCCACAATTTAACTACTCACCTATTGTAGGAAGTTTTGATTGTTTTCAGTCTTGGCTACTGCACATAATGCTGCTGTGAGCAGTTGCATATGGGATCAGAGACTCATTGCTTCGATAGGTATACGTTTCATGTGGGGAACATTGGATCAATCCTGACCTGTCCATTGTTCATCAAAAGAAGCAACTCTTCCTGAGGAATTTAGCATCTGACATTTCTAAAATTCAAGCCTTCTGCAATACACGTAAGACAGAGGGTAAGCACTGGAGTTATTTACCTTAATGCATACAGCCAAAATAAATACTTCATGAGAGTGCTTTTTGGGTGAAAAAAATTAGTTTGCTTATATAAGTTGTATTTCATTCCTGAACCTTGCTGCTTAGCACTTTAGACTAATTTTTGTATTTAACAGAGCTGCACATTTTCATTCACCCTGCACTTTGGTTGTGCAAAGAGAACATCACTTATTTTGTCTTTAACACATTGGTCTTCTTTGTGAGCCTCATGCACCCCTACCAAGGACAAGACAACTGTTCAGTCAGGTTTAAATTTTATCCCATATATTACTTTAAATAGTCCCTTCAGGGCAGGCTGGGACTTGCAGATTTACCAGGTTCCAGTTTCACTTTAGTTCCTTTCTAGGATAGAAGAAAGAATTTGGGGTGCAGAGCCTCTTGCTTTCTGAGCCCTGCTGGCTGGGTGATGGTGTCCCATTCTTTTGGCTCAGACAATGCTTTGGGTGGGTGCCACTTCCTGCCTGCCCCGCCCCTCCTCTGGTTCCCCTGGCCTTTAGAAGCCTGGTTGTTGCTGGGTAGTCATCTCTGTAAGTTTTTGCTTCAAGACCCCTTGACCTTCATTGGGCAACCTCTTCTGGAAAGAGCTCAGTAGGTTGTCAGCAAGTCCTGGGGCACAGCTGCACCTTCCAGAAACCATTTCCATATTCAGATTTAAATGGCTTGTTGAAGGTTGCATCGAGGGTAATTGCAAAGGTGCCCTAAAATAAGCAGTGCGCACAGGACTTCCTTGGTGAAGCTCAGATGCCTGTAGTGAAGTCTATAGGGGAACACATCCCTCATGCTGGGTTTCTGCCTTCCTCCTCCTCTTACTCTTTTCCCCTCAGGCCCAGAAATAGTTGTTTCTTCCAGGTCAACCCTGGGAAAGGCCAAACTTTTGATATGCTAAGTGGGAGCTGAAGGCATTTGGGAAGATCTTAAATCAAGACAGTGTCATCCTGACTTTCACAGCCATTGACTTATGCTCTTCTTGAAAGCCAAAACAATCCTTGTCCTCTTGTGGCATTTCTCATCTCCTCGTGGTCTTCCTCATTCCTTAAAGCTACCTCAGGCACCAGGACAAAGGTTCTATATATAGAATGGCAAGAAGGGGAAATTATTAATATAATTAAAAACATTACCTTCTTGCATACCTTGAACACTGTATATTAAGTTTTGCATGTGTGTTTCAAAGCCTTGGGGACATTCACTGAAGAGTTTGGGTCTCTACAGAAATATAAATATTTATATAAAAAATGTAGCCTATTAAAATAGAACGTACAACAACTTCATTGTTTTTGGAAAAACTTAGTGTTAATGTTTTTGACTAAGAATATCTTTAGAGGAAAGAATCTACAAAATTAAATTGAGTAGCAATCCAATGTATTCGCTAAAAAGCAATTATCAGTTACTCTTAGGATGTATTTATACCAAATAGCTAGAAATTCTCTGCATTTGTATTTTAGCGTGTGCTTTCAAATTCCCAGTTCTCTGCAATTATAATTAACCTGTCTTTCCAATGCGTGCATTTCTGCTCAGCTCTTGTTTTAGAAGTCCAAAGTGACATTGTGACTGGAGCCAAGCTTGCTGTGTGTAAGCCCGTAGCAACTTCTGGAGAAGAGAAGCAAATTATAGAGCCAGAGGAAGAGCAAATGCAAAAAAATGCTTTAACAACAGGAAGTGCTCTCAGTAAAACTCTGTAAGTGATCAGTGTGGCCAGAAAAGCTGCCTGCTTAGTATTTGAACTCAGCTCATTAGCCTGATAACAGCACTGAGCCCAGTAGGGAACCCATGCCAAGTGCGTGAAATGGATGTCAGGTGAAGAGCTCATATTGAATCGGTTTCCTGGCAGAGGGATAGTGCTGGAGCTTCACTGGTCTACCATCACAATGATCTTCTTTCAGTCATTTTTGTCATAATGCCACTATTTTTTAAAGACTAGAATATTAGAATTGCAGACATTTATTTGAAGGATCCATCATGTTTTGTTTCCATAAATGTGGACCTTAGGTATGCTTCTTCCCTAACGTAGTTTCAAGTTGGGGGCATGTTAATGTACAGCTACCATCCTGGACTCTGAAATGGCTTTCTGATGGGACTCATCTCCACAATCATCTCCTTTCAATTCACATGAAGTTCTATCTGTGGACAACTATCTTTCTAAAACACAATCCTTTTTGTACAATTCTTTAATGGCTACCTGTGTAGACAGAAAAAAAAAAATGTTTAGTCTGGAATCCTGAGCCCTTCTGACCCTGGTCCAGGCCTGTCTTTGAACATCCTTGTCACCCCCATGCCTGCCTCACTCTACCTTTTTTTCTTCCTGCCACGTGAACTCCACCCTCCAGCTCAGCAGCTACAAGCTGTCACCTGCACATGGCATGCTCTGAGCTACATTCCCTTCTATCCACCTGAAGTGCCTTGACTTGCCCTGTCTTTATCCATGGAATAATTTTTCATCATTGAAATAAATTATAGCAATGATCATAGATAAAAGATTCCACACACCCTCTGCCACCCCCTTACCACTCAAACAACCACCAACCTGGGAATTCCTTGAGGGCAAAACCTCTGTCTTTTTTTGAAGAGAAAGATAAACTGATTTTAATCATTATTGAATAAATAAATGATAAAACCACAAATAGTTAATCTATTGCCATTGCAGTAACTGTGAAAATTAATTTACATATAATTGTTATAACCTGTCTAAAAACAGTTTCTGTCCTTAATTATAAGAATATCAACTTTTATTTTAGGGTTCAAACTTTTAGATTTTGATGAGTGAGTCATCTGGTTCGATGTCCTATACCAACAGAGACATCAGAAAACCTTTGTCAGAGAAAATGATTTGGCCTACATGGCATATTACTCAATGGTTAGGGAACTGACCACAAACTTTCAGTCTTCTTCTAAAATATGTATCATTTGCCGCTGAGTTATCTAATGAAGAGAAACTAAGAAAAAGAACATCTTTGAGAACAAACACTGACAGTGTTCTCTGATTCATAGATTTCAGCAGACTTGGAGTCCTTGAGGTACAAGTGATGGAGCCCACTCAAAATACAATCCAGGATACAGGCAGGCCCTTTTGATACAGTCTTCTTGAATACTCCTAAAAACAGGGAGATCACTAGGCAGCCCATTTTAATGCTGAAATAATTATTTAAAAGCATCTCCATCCTATGATTTTTTTCTATTGGGTATATTTCTATGCAATGCCCTATTCCTCTGCTACTTAAGAGTCCTTAAAATATTCAAAGCTCCCCATCATTAGCCCACTGGGTTATCTTTTTCCAGGCTAACTTTCATTGGTTCTTTGAACTATTTTCAATGAGTCGATTTTAAATCATCTTACATTAGGAGGTCACTGTAAGATTTCCCTAGACGTCCTTAGATATGTTTGGTTGGCAGTTTTTACCTATTTGGCAAATAGGATGGCTTAAGAAAGGACTGGACCATAAATCTGGAAGGAACCCTTTTGATAGATGTGTTCTGTGCAAAGATTTCTGATAAAAATGGTAAGAAGCACAGTGAAAGAGAAACTGTGGAAGCATTGGCCTCTGCTGTGATGCCTTTTGGAAGGAAAGGCTTTCAGAGCCTGGCACTGGGATGGGGGTGGCGACATCTTTCCTTTTCCTTGCTGTACTGCAGGTAGGCCCTGCCCTCCTGGTAAGCTTCCTCTCCTACTACCTTTCCCTTTACTCACTGCATATCTGTCACACCAGTGTCTCTGTCCCTCAAAAGAGACAAACATATTCTTGCTCCAGAGACTTTCCATTTGTTCTTTTCTCTGCCTGGAATGCTCTCCCTCCAGATCCTCACATGGCTGACTCCTTCTCATTGTCCAGGTCTCAACTCAAACATCTTCTCTCAGAGGAGCCTTCTCTGAGTCCATTCCTAAAGTAGACCCCACCCCAACCAACTTGTATCACAATATTCTGTTTTATTCCCTTCTGGCACTTATCTTGTTTATTTATTCATTTTCTTATCTGTCTGCTCTCCGCTAGAATGCAAGCTGCATGAACTCTGATAAATTATGTTTTGTTTACCACTGTATTCTAACACTTAGAATTCTCTAGCTATCATATAGTAAATGTTCAATAAATATTAAAGACATGAATAATTAGTTTTATGAATGAATGGATAGACAAATGAATGAATTTAATATAGCCAAATGAATTTGAAAATGACCGTTTTAAAATTGACTTGATTCTACTTCATTTGTCTGGAAACCCAAGAGCATATACAATAGATAAATTCCAAGTTAAAAAATGAAACATCTGGATTTGGAGGAAGAATATTGTTTACACATTACTAAATGTGTTAAAACTAAAAACGACCTTTTCCTCCCTCTTTTTCTCAAAGAAATGGAGTTCCTGAGAAAGCTGTTTTTTGTGTGTGTGTTTTGTTTTGTTTTTTATTTTCAACACAAGATGGCACTGTTGTTTTTTAACAGTTACTGAGAATTTTCATTTGAGAAGCAGCTTGTGCTGCTGTTCCGAATAGTGATTACTCACCAATTTCATATCCACATATCATACTTTTGTTACACTGGAAAAGTGTATGGTCTGCTTTGCTAACACAGGAGTTGTTTCAGAAGATTTTGGTGCATGAATTCGTCATGCATGGGTGGGGTCTGGCCAGACTGGCCAGGGAAAGGGAAATGGGCTGTTGGCCGGCCTGCATGCTGGTCAAACTCCTGGTCAAGGGGACAATTTTCATATTAGCCTTTTATTATATAGAATATATACTGAGTGGCCAGATTACTATGCGTTTAGAGATCATAATATTCTGGCCACTCAGTGTATACAGATCTGTGTGGTGGCTATGCTTCCATGCTCTTCTTCACCTTAAGAAGCCAGAAGGCGGGCACAGTTATTCCAATGATGACTATTTACTCTGAGTGTTTTAGTACATATTCTCTATTAGAATCTGGCACTATTAATGCCAAGACTATTTGAGTCTCCCTAGATTCCTCTATTGAGTGGAGAAGTTAAGTTAATTAAGATTCCGTTAATGTTGTCTAATGAATAAACTTTATGAAACCCAACAATCTAGCTGTACAGTTCCAAACAGAAATATGACCCACTTAAGGGATAGGTACAAGGATTCTCCATACATGTCTGTTAGGGATTTCTTAAACTACTAAATATTAGGTCTAGTAATAATTAATGTCGTTTTCTAATACTTTTTTTTTAAATCGAATTTATTTAAACAATACATCAAAATTTAACCAACAATATAGTTGCCGTTGTTTTCTACTACTTGTGCCCAACGCTCAGGAAGCATTTTAATCCCTCTGTTGTAAAATTCTTGTGATTTTGATGCAAAAAATTCGATCAATGCATTTTTGAGGCATTCTTCATTATTAAATTTTTTTCCAAGAAGAAAGTTTTGCAAAGAATGAAACAAATGGTAATCGGAAGAGGCAATATCAGGAGAATATGCAGGTTGAGGGAGAACTTCCCATTCCAACTGGCGCAGTTTTTCAGCAGTGATTCTTGCAGTATGCGGTCGTGCGATATCGTGGTGAAGAATTACGCCCTTCCGATTAATCAGCACGGGTTCTTTTTCTCTTAAAGCTTGGGCTAACCTTTCCAATTGGGCACTATACACTGCACTTGTAATGGTTTGGTTAGATGGTAAAAGTTCATAATGAAGAATTCCTTTAAAATTCCACCAAACACACAACATCACTTTTTTCGCATGCAAGTCAGGTTTTGGCGTGGGCTGCAGAGCCTCATTTTTGTCCAACCATTGAGGCCGCCTTTTCAAATTAACATACAGCACCCATTCTTCATCTCTAGTAACAATTTGCTCTAAAAACGGCAAACGGTTTTGACGAGAGAGGAGCCAACTGCAAATTGTGACTCTTTGATTACGGTTGTTGTCGGTCAACTCATGAGGAACCCATTTTTCGAACTTTTGGACTTTGCCAAGTGCACGCAATTGATTGGAAATTGTTTTCTGTGAACAATTTAAAGTTGTCGCAAGCTCTTGTTGGGTAATTTGAGGATTTTGCACCAAAAGAGCTTGAAGAGCTTCTTGATCAAAATTGGACACACGGCCTCGATCACTCTTGTCATCTAACGAAAAATTTCCCTTGCGAAATTTCTCAAACCAACGCTGGCATTTTCCGGCACTAACTGCATCTTGACCAAGAGCACTACAGATGTTTTTTGCAGCCTCACTTGCTTTTCTTCCTAATTGGAACTCGTAAAGCATGCAGTGCCGAATATGCTCTTCATCCGCCATCTTCTTAGCCCTAGTTTTGCAACAAAAACCAAACCAAACACAAACTTTTTCAAACAAAACTTGTTAATTGCACTTCACACGTTCTGTAGATACCACATGTTTGAAGGTTATGTCAATACAAGTCAACGCCAAGCAAGATTTTAAACAAATGTTTAAAAACGACATTAATTATTACTAGACCCGATAGTCTTAGTCTTATAATTTTTGAAATATAATACATGGCCTATTTTTTTCCGAGTAAACCTAACAAAGATGAATGCTGTTCATTATGTGATAAAGGAATTTTATTTGCAATTTTATATTAAAATATGTAAATTATGTATTAGTAGGATATGGATTTGCAATGTTAGGCATCCCTATGGAAATCTGATTTACAGATCTGTCAGTATCCTTCAGGGTACGATCAGAATGCACCTCAGAGAAAATTCTGGGAGTATGAATCCAAATTCTTAGACTTGTGTTTGTTTATAAACCTCGATAGAGATTCACATGCAAAAGCCCATCTCCGAATGAAGGCACGTCACACGCCTTTCAAATATGCATGGCAGAAACCTTCTCATATCTCTGACGAGGGCGACCATTTTCCAAAGAAAATGCAGGAAGAGATCTTGGAAAATGTGGAACCACAGAGAGAATACAGGTAAAAAGTTTCAGTGGATTCCTTATAGAGTTTTCTAGCTGATCTTAGATTTTTCTCACTTTGGGGCAAGAATATTCCTAAGGATTTATATTACTGTTAGCTGCTATTTACATCAACGTATACATTTTTGTCTTCCTTGTGTTTTTAACTGAAGTATTTGCAAGTACTGATAGGAAGGAAGGTCCTTTACACTTTAGCTAAATAATACAATTTATTTTCACTGGTGTGTCTTTTCTGTTAAAACTCATCCATCTTTGCCTCCTGAGAAATTAGCACAGAGCTTATATATTTGTTGAATAAATATGTGAATGAACTTATGTATTAACATGTAAGATGCCCTGATGTCTTTAAGAAATTAGTAAAATGCAACTTCTTCTTTTTTAAATTTTATTACTTTCTGATCAGTGCCCAGTGAAATGACAGCAATCTATCATCTTTAGACATTTACTTAACATTATAGCAGGTTATATGTATTAAATAGTCTTGGCACTTAAACATTTAGCATTAGTCTATGCACTATAAACTAATATATGTTTATATTAGTCTATTAATATAAACATCTATTAGTTTTAATAGGTGTTTATAAATTAATTTAATTGCCGGTGCATTGTGATGCTTAGTATGTTTAATAAGCTTACTTAATCCCTTAAGAGTCTTAGTAAGAGATTACTTTAAATTAACTTATTTGCATATTATTATTTTATTTTATATTGAGTTGTTATGAGTACGAATTGTTAGGGAAAATTGAAAAACTTGGAGAATAATGTTCTATTTGCCAGGAGTCTAGATAGAGGATAGAAACACTCATGGTTTAAACAGAACTCCTTTATTTTTCTCTGTTTTGATTCTACATGCCTTCTTTTTCTAACTTCTTTTTCCACTTTAACTAAATTATCTCTTCATCTGAATGTTTTTTTGTTGTTGTTGTTGTTCTGATTAGCTTCTCATATTCTCTCGGATAAACATTTATTTCTGTTACTAAATAAACTCAGAATTCTACTTTGTACATCACCGTTATAGTGCAAATAGCATCGCTGCTGTCCCAAGGGTAATGGCTCACCATTGTAAGTGAATTTGGTTCACAGCGGGTCTCCTGCCCACAGAACCTGCCATCTCCAGCACATCAAGGGCACGAGGTACTTTTCTGCACATAATGGGATTTTCTTTATCTCAGCCATTCTCCAAAGTGGAGTAAATTGCAGAAGCTCTGCCACCAGCAGTTTGAATACAAAGATGGGCAAATCATAAGCCATGCAGCTCCTCAGCTAGTCCTGGGGGTGCGAGGTCCAGACCTGCGTTCAGGCATGGAGGTGGTTTTGGTGGAGAAAAAAGCCAATGACAGTCATCAACGCTGGATGCACAAGGAAGGCAGCAGGTGAACGCATTATATTTAGGGGTCAATATAGCAACAAGTGAGTGGGAGATTTGCATGGTCCCCACAGAGCAGGCTCATGTATATTTGAGGGCTTTGGATTTTCTGTTTAACATAGCCAATACATTTTTATCCTATTCAAGGAAGAGAAAGAGAATGAGAGCAAATGTAAATGTTCAGTAGTCTACACACAACTTATTTGCTATTGATTCAGAGAAGAAACATGAAATCTGACCTACTGGGTTCATAGTTTTAACTGGCCTTTGAGATCAAGAGAAAACTGGACTCTCACCTAGTTTTATTTTTATGATTTGAAGGAATAAAGTAAGAATTCAAAAAGACCTCATTTTTTAAAATTTGCTTTTCATAACTCTAGCTCCTGCAGCTCCCCATATACATGCCTCCCCTCCCGTCCTTCTATCAAATAGTCAACTGATATGACACAGTGAAAACTAATTCTTACCTATACAAATATATTAAGCCAATCTGATGGGTGACTCTTGTTTGGATCCATATTCAAGCCAACCACTATCAGACAGTTATTGCTAAGACAATCAAAGGAAATTCAAAGCAGTCTGGGCACCAAATAATATAATATGAAGGAAGTATTGTTAATTGTATTGGGTATTATAATGGTTATTTAAAAAAAAAAAAGGAAGAAAACCCAGATCACTGGAATGAATATATATATATATATATATATATATATATATATATATATATATATATATATATATCAGATAAAATTAAGAGCTATCTCAGATTTACTTTAAAATATTCCAGCAAAAGCAAAAATGTTTAAAGTTGGGAGGGAATGAATGAAACAAGAGTGGCAGAATGTTGTTTACTGTTGGGTCCATGGTGGTTTCTTCAACATTTCTCTCTGTTTTTTGTGTGCATGTTTGAACATTTCCTTAACAAGAAAGAAAATAACTCCTTGGTTTTTAGATTGGTTTGCTTCAGGTTCTACCATTAGTGTTTTATGGTGGGTCTCCAGGGGCCTCTTCAGTCTTTTGAAGTGCCATATAAAATTTGTGTTTGTGTATCTCTGCAATACAGTTGTTTTTTTCTGGAAAGGAACTGTGATTTTCATTGGATTCTCAAAAGGTGTGTGATGCAAAAGGCTTAGGAATTGCTGCTTTGACAGAGATTGCATAAACTTCAGCAGGGGGCAGCAGAGGGCCCAGCATGTGCTGGAAAAGGGGCTAGCCTTCATCTGCTCACTGTCTGAGATGAGCAAAACTGCCAGCAAGGGAGACTTGCTGGGCTTGTTTTACAGAAAGCTGAAAAGCCAACATGTAGATGGACCTGGTGAGTGTTTTCCTTGGCCCCATTCATCCTAGCCTAGCTAAGCTGTCTTTGCAATGGGAAGCTAAGAAGCAGGTTTTTGACCCTGTGAGTGGCTTGCTTTATGAGACCAGAATGCATTCATTCAGCTGTAAAGAATGTTCATGGGGCAGTGTTTTAGGGTTAAGAACAAAACAATAAATATCCCTGCCCCTACAGAGTTGGTACTACCCCATCTCTATGTTTTTAGAATTCAGCAATGCATCTTACAGACTTGGCTTTTTGTATTATAGTACAGGTCCTGCTTGAGCCTCAGTTGGAATTCAAGCATGGCTGAGGAACTAGGGTGAACACACATGGGAAATGTGACCCAAGAGAAGAGAAAGCCAAGCATGATGAGTTTAAGTCAGAAACACTTGTTCATTGGAAGAGAGGGCTGTTTCTGGGTCCTCCTGAGTGTCTGGCACTGGTTTCATTTTTCATCCCCATTGCTGTAGAGAGAGTAGGAGGAGGGCATGGCTATTTGAGTGAAAATAAGAGAGAAGTTTGCCTAAAACTCTAAAACATTGGACTATGATCTGCACTGCTTTGGAAAATTTAGCCAGCCACATGTAACATGAAAGAGAATAGCCTCTCCCAATCTCCTTCCACTTTCCAAAACACTCTGCATCTCGGTCTTTTGGAGGCCTCCCCATTGTCAAGCCATAGAAGAGAGGGGCCATTGGTGGGAAATGGTGGTATTTATTGACTGATCTCTGGTGGGAAACTCCAGAAGAGGTGGAGTGAGGAGGAGGTGTTGTGAAGCAGGATTTGCTCATGAGCACAAACTCCACAAACATTTGGACAGAGGTTTTACAGAAGTCTGGATGATTAATTGTGGGCACGATTTAGAGCACATGTGTCAAACACAAGGCCCGCGGGCCAAATCCGTCCTGCCAGGCCTTGCAATGTGGCCCACACCGCGCTGTCATCACTGCACTCTGCTGCGTTTCCATCACAATGACAGTTTATGACTGTTCAGTAAACCATTCGGCCCGCGATTTAGGCTGGATTTTAGATTTTGGCCCCTTCTCTGATTGAGTTCAACACCCCTAATTTAGAGGAATATATATGTCCTATGGCACAAGTGTGTCTGCCAAGTGAGAGTAATTCTTTCTTTCACATTTCCCCTTGGCATCTGGCTGTGTGGGTTTGCCCCCCCACCCCCACCCCAAGCCCTCCCCCGGCCTAATTGGGTATTGAAACCCATCAGTTCTGATTACCTGGGGAGGCCTGGAGAACTTAGGATTGCACTGTATAGCAGAACCTGTAGAAAATTCGTTTATATGAACCACTGTCTTTTGATCCTCCTTATTTTGTCCAGGCAATAAGTTTATGTTTAGGGAGGCAACTGCCCTTTCAGTATTTGGAATAATAGAGCGCAGACAGAGTATCTCACTGCCAACATCATGGAAGGTCCTAAGGGGATCACTGTGCCAAGAATTGTTTACTTTTAGTCCTTTTATTCAGGCCTTGATGGGATAACACATCATTTCAGCTGGAAGGGCAAGAAGTGAGCAAGGGGACACTGAAAGGCATAGGAAATTGCTAATGTCTCAGTAGCTTGGTTTTCAGCCCCACAGAAGAAGGTCCAGATCAACTTTTGAGATAATCTGGCATCTTCCTCCCATTTTCATCTATGGGGGTATCTAGCTAATCATTTGGTTTCTAAAGGGAAATATGAAAAAAAAAATATGAAGAAATCCTCAGGGATGAAAATTCCCTCGTCACACTCAAGATTATAGAGGGGGAAATTCAGCATCATTGAATATGGAGCTCAAAGTAATCTTTTCTAGTCTTAGTCACTTGATTCCAAAACTAGGTAAACTGAGGCCTAGGGAGATTAAGTGTCTTGCATGTGTTCCTAGCATGGGTTAATGTAAGAGACAGTGGTATTGGGCTGGATATTGCTAGGACACAGAGTAATTTCTCACCTTGCTCTTTGGCATGCAGGGGGTTTTGTGTAGAGTTCTATAAGCTCAGGCTTCCTGCAGAATATAAGCATTCCTGCTGTGGGCTAGCACCAGTTAGCTACATTGTTCAAAAAGGAAAAAAAGAAAAACCAACTCCACGATGGCTGAGCAGGGCACTGAAGCCTGAGGAAGCTGCTATATCTATTCTAGTCATTCTAGTCAGCAAAACACAGAGATAGCTAGCTAACTAATCTTGGCATCACAATAGGTTACTGCAGAAATATATACTCATTCATTCGTTCACATACTATTGAATGCCAATAAAAATGCAAGGTGCAAAGTCCTCAACATGCTGAGGCTGCAGAAAAGAGAATATAGAATATCAGCTCCCTTGCCTTGTTCACCATCTTCATAAACGCTAAGAAGGTATTTGAAAAAAAAGGAATATCCACTTTGGATTTAAAATGATACTTCATTAACAATAGGAGGAGGGAATACATTGTAAGATTAATGGTGATTATCTTATAGAAGTCAGAGTAATGTTTAAAATTGTGTTATAATTTTACTATAGTCTTCAGTACTTCATATATTTTTACAGCAAGAATATATGGTTCTATGTTCAGAGATTTAAATTAGATATCTGGAACTTTTTCAATCTTGAAAAATATATTACTTTTATAATAGATCCCTTCTCTACTCCCACATCATTAAGTTTTATGTTCAGGAGGAGTTGTATTTTCCACAGCAGGAGTGCCGCTATTGGTCTGTAATGTAACTATGTTGACAGAGGGAAAGAATTGGCTCTTTCCATACAGACAAGAGCCTAAAATGTTCAGTTTATTTTTGCTTTTAAGTGATGCAAGGAAAAGAATTTGAAGGTTTTAGCTCAATATTTTTCATTTTGTTTTCCAATCGAGGGGGCCTTATGTTAGCTCCAATAAGATTACATAAAAACATTCACCACATATCGTGGATTTTTAGGGAAAAGCTCCTTTAGAAAAAAAAACGAGGGAAATCTTTTTTAAAAATCACAACCATTAGTAATAATCACTAATATGAGTATTAGGCAACAGACAACATTCAGCGCATTTCATATGCATTAACTCATTTAATTCCCATAATCATATGATCAGGTATTACCTCATTTTACTGATGAGCATACTGAGGCAGAGTTGTTAAGCAGAGCTGTAGAGCTACTGACAGGTGGATCCAGGACTCAAACTAAGGCATTGTGGCTCCCACGCCAATACACTGCCTCCCTCCCATAGCAACTAAATGGGGGAGGAGAGTATAGCAGTCTGGGTACAATCTGGAGGCAGAAAACGTACAGTGATTTAAACAGAAGAAGTTTAACAGACATTATTTTTAAACAATGATAAAAGAGTAATTATCAGATATTTAAACAAATACACATTCTATATGATACTGTAAGGCTGAGGAAGAGTATGCAAGAAAGAACAGACTTGGACTTCGGCCCCCAAGAAAGAACAGACTTGGACTTCGGCCCCTCCCCAAGGCTAGAGTTCAAAACCCATTGGAAAGGAATGTTGCAGCCCACTGGATGGCAAAGAAAGGCGCTGCTTTGCCTGGCCAGACTTTGTCTTTGGCTGCTGGGCAAGCAACAGTCAGCCCTCTGGAACATAAATGGGGGTGTAACTGGTTCCCAGGCACATGGGCATATAAAGAGAGTGGGGGTGCTGGCGTGGCAGAAGGCCTGGGGCATGCAGGATCTGTGTCAGGAGAGCCTCAAGCAGGCGATCAGGAGGCCAAGTCAGGGCTGTGAAGGTGCCGAAGGCCCATGCATTCTGGGCACCTGGTTGGGGAAGAGCATCACTGGATATCCCACTCCCAATTAGGGATGCCATACACAGCCAGAAAGAGGAGCCCCTTCCTCCTGCAGGGCCCTTCCAGCACTTTCCGTGAGAGCCCTTAACATCATGCCTGCTGCAAAATGGATGTAAAACAGAATTCACATCCATTATGGAGGCAAGAAGTAACACACTAATAAGTGGCACAGAGGGAACTCTAAGCTGGTCATGCTGCTGTGTAATGTGCCTAATCCTGTTTTCCCAAGGACCTTTCACCTGGTGAGGAACACAGAGCTTGTGCTGGCAGTGTCTATGGCCAAGACGGGGAATAAAGCCTGCAGCTATCCAGTTATTCTTCAGGTAAGACACACACACACACACACACACACACACACACACACACACACAATCATGGCCCTTTATTTAGTTAAATGCAAGTAAAGCTCTATGCGTCCTTGTTGTGGAGAAAGAAATTGGATGTCACAGAATCCTATCTTGAATGCTATTGTTAAAATATTTACAACCTTCTGCTTAGATTTCAAATTGAACATGTTCATGTAGCTCTTAATTTAGTTTAATCCAACAGATGGTGGTTGTGGCTTGCTGTATGTCAGGAGCTATGCTTTCTACTTAAATCAATTCCAATGGCAAGCATGAGCAACTGTCCCAGCAGCATTCACATGGCTTGCGGTCTTAGTGGTGGGTACAGTCAGTGGAATGAATGGCTGCTAGATGCACCACACGTTTTAAGTTCAGTGGCAACTAGAGTGAAAGAACATGGTCAGAAAGCTCTTCCTGAAGGATGTGAGCTCAATAGTGTTAATTCTAATTATACTTTTAACATACTTTTTGCAGATATTTATAGCAGCAAATTTGGAGACTCTAAAGAAGTCTGGCTTCATTTAAGTTTTAAGCAAACACCTGGGCAGCTCTTTCCTTTTATGTTTGTATGTCGTCCTCACTTATTTGTAATCAAAGACACTCCTAAATAAATATGTGTCTATGTGCGTTTTTCTTGGTAGGAGGGGAGAAAGTTTAGGCGCCTCTCTGCTCTGAATTTATTTTCTGATTCCTCCACAGTCTTTACCTTCTTTTTGGTGAGCAGAGTTATATTGTCTCCAAGTAACATTTATTTTATCCCATGGTTTTTTTTAACAGCAATGAATCCAAAATTGGGACAAAGCAATCTGGACAAATATCAAAGCTTAATTAAGTCTTCTATCCTGGTGATAAATATGGGCTTAAAATTTGTTCTAAGAGACACAGTATATATATATATAGCATCACATTCTTCCCTGTCAGGTGCCTCTTTGACAGCCAGCGAGATAAAAACCTCATGCAGATGCAAATTTAGTACCTTAATCAGTTTCATAAAATTATAGATATGGATGTTTCCATTAAGGTTTCCATTTTATAAGAAATGAGTTTGATGCCAAGATAATTTGTATTAGCTTTCAAGATTTTTTGTGATTGCTGCTGGTGTTTCATTTTTATTTCTTGAAGCAATCAGTTTATGAGAAAATATTAAAGTTCAAGTAAATAAATAACAATGAGGCATGTTAGGTTAATCTTACTAGGCTCCCCCTCCCTGTTCCTTGAAATATAGTCTTTGTTCTCATACCTCTGAGAGATGCTCTATTAATTGACCTATTAAATAAATTCTTAAGGTTCATTTATTTTCCTCTTTACTATCAATATCTCCTTGATAAAGTAAGTGTTATTCATTATAAAGTTCCTCCATGTGTCATATGTTTAGTTGGAACTAATCTGGTTTAATTTCTCTTAAATTGAAATAACTTATTTCTTTACTTATGCCTGAACCAAGTTATATAATTTGAATAAGTATGCTATTTCCAATACATACAAAGCTGAGTGTATTCAAATTTTAAAAAATCCTTCTTGATGACCAGTGAAATGTAAATTAAAATATCATCAAGGTATTAAGTTGAAGATGTTTTGGCAAGAGTGTGAGAAAAACAGGCCATTTCTTATACTATTGGTGGACTTGTAACTACAGTAACTTTCTGGAAATTATTGGCTGTGATAAAGTTCAATATTTAAAAGTTGTGTTCTTTTATTTACAAATCTCTTTGAGAAGTTTGTTCTAAAGAAGTTTTAGATTTACACAAAGATTTATCTGAAAATTTTTATTTTTATTTTTTGCTTATAGTAAGGAAAACTTGAGAATCTACATGTTTAATTTTTAGAGACTGGTAAAATAAAATATCCCTAAAAGTAAATAGTATATATCCTTAAAAATGTTAAAAAAAAAAAAAAAAAAAGATTCGTGGAATATTGTTAAGTAAAAACAAAAACAAACCTAATGCAGTTATCAAATTGTATATATTTTGTGATCCTATTTTTATAAGTTAAAAAATGCATATTTATAAATATACTAGTGCCCTAGTGCACAGATTTGTGCACATTGAAAGGAAATTAATTAGAAGGTGGCCAGCGGGGCGGGACTGGGCAAGACGGGCAGGACACACCGTGGAGCCAATCTCCCATGGTCCCTCCCCAGCTGACTGCACCTGGGGTGGTGTCACAGTTAAAAGAGCATCTGCCGAATGAGTGGGGTCCCTCAGGCAGGTGGGGTCCCTCGGTCTGGCCTGCAGAGATCAGGCCAAAACTGGCTCTCCAATATCCCCTGAGGGATCCCAGATTGCAAGAGGGTGGTTCTCTGGTGATGCACTTCAGAACTGGGCTCCTCCTTGCTGGTTCCAGGGTGTGTCATCTGAGAACTGCTTCTGCCAAGTCACTGCAGCTTGGCAGCTCCTGTGTTGAACATCTGCCCCCTGGTGGTCAGTGCACATCATAGCTACTGGTCAGATGGTCACTTAGCCTTTTATATATATATATATATATATATATATATATGTGTGTGTGTGTGTGTGTGTGTGTGTGTGTGTGTGTGTGTATATATATATATATATATATATATATATATATATATATATATATATATATATGTATATATGGGACTGTAGCTATTGAAGCTTTGCAGACGGGTCCACAGGCCTTGGAAGGGCAGGCTCTGGCCAGCCATTAGCCCAGCTTCTGGCTGAGCAGCGCTCCCCCTGTGAGAGCACACTGACCCAGGTGCAGTCAGCTGGGGAGGGACCATGGGAGATTGGCTCCACGGTGTGTCCTGCCCGTCTTGCCCAGTCCCGCCCCGCTGGCCACCTTCTAATTAATTTCCTTTCAATGTGCACAAATCTGTGCACTAGGGCACTAGTATATTTATAAATATGCATTTTTTAACTTATAAAAATAGGATCACAAAATATATACAATTTGATAACTACATTAGGTTTGTTTTTGTTTTTACTTATATATATATATATAAGGCTAAGTGACCATCTGACCAGTAGCTATGATGTGCACTGACCACCAGGTATATATATATATGTGTGTGTGTGTGTGTGTATATATATATATATATATATATATATATATATATATATATATATACACACACACACTAGAGGTCTGTTGCACAAAATTTATGCATTTGGGGGGGTCCCTCAGCCTGGCCTGTGCCCTCTCACAGTCTGGGAGTCCTAGGGGGATGTCTGACTGATGGTTTAATGGGCCTAAGCCATCAGTCAGACTGCCTTAGCATTGCCAGGGTGTTGGGAGAGGCTCCCACTACTGCTGCTGTGCTCACCAGCCATTAGCCCAGCTTCTGGCTGAGCAGCGCTCCCCCTGTGAGAGCACACTGACCATCAGGGGGCAACTCCTGCATTGAGTGGCTGCCCTCTGGTGGTCAGTGTGCATTATAGTGACCAGTCATCCTACCATTTGGTCATTTGCATATTAACCTTTTATTACATAATATATGTTGTAGATGAGGCTACCTAGAAACCATAAGAAATGCAAAAAATTCACTGTTAACTCATTCTCAAATTGCTCCCACTTAAAATCAAATTGCCTCCCTGTGGGGCATGTACTACACCTTGGGAACCACTGGGCTTGACACTTCCTCTCTGAGCTTCATTTCTGAATACATGTGCATATACCACGGGAATTGTAATCTCTTATCCGCCTACCTCATTGGGTTGTCAGGAGAAGGTTCTGAGCTAATAAACCTAAAAATGTTTCAAGTAAGTGATGTCTACATGGGAAGGGATTGTTATTTGTAAGCCATGGTAGTGGCTGCTGATTGGAGGAGGAGAGCATGATTGTTTCCTGGGACTGTAGCTATTGAAGCTTTGCAGAGGGCTCCACAGGCCTTGGAAGGGCAGGCTCTGGCCAGCAGCTGTGAGGCAATGGAGGCACTGGTGGGGGGGGGGGGGGCCTGTAAGGGAGTGCTAGGGGGCAGCAAGGCCGAAGGGGGAGTAACTATCAACCCCCCGCCACTTGGTGCCATTCTTTAAATTGTAGCTGTATGTGCTCAGGAAGGAGCTCCAATCTCCTGGAGCAGGGCAGGGGCCAAGCTAGGGTGGAGCCAGGTGGGCTAGGAAGGTGGGTTTAGCCATGCCCCTGGTGAG
The DNA here is from genome assembly GCF_014108245.1 of Pipistrellus kuhlii. NCBI lineage: Eukaryota > Metazoa > Chordata > Mammalia > Chiroptera > Vespertilionidae > Pipistrellus > Pipistrellus kuhlii. The sequence goes on from NW_023425595.1 coordinate 14,070,308, forward strand.
GTTCAGTAGACTTCCCCTGTGAAGAAGGCAGTGTTGCTGTCAGAGGGGATGGCTCTGACCCTGGGGGCCACTCAGGCATGCCTCCACCTAGGTCTGGAGTTGTAGGAAGGAGAAGCATGCCCATCCCCAGCAGAGGGGGCCTGGCAGCAGTGGGTCCCAGGGTCCACTGATGGATCGTTGCCAGCATGCTATTGTTGTAGGCACCCCTGGTGGTGGGGGGGTGGGCAGGAAAGAGATTGGGAGTCAGATGTTCCGGCTGCAGCTACCCCCAAGGCTAAGTCTTCTTCCCATCCATCTGGTCAGCCTCCTCATCCCCCTGGGTTGCGGGGGCTGGGGTAGGATGTCTGTGTAGGAGGATTAGAAGAGCTGTCCCTGGCTGCTTCCTCTTCTTTCTTTGCAGTCTGGGCTCCTGTCAGGCACTCTTCTCAGATTCCCGGGAACTTGGCTCTGGCCACCCCGCCCCTTCGTGGCTTTCTGCAGCCCCCACCCGACTCGGTTTTCCCTGACTACCCACCTGTCTGGAGGCTGCCGGGGTGCCATGCTGCAGGCAGTGCAGTCCTGAGGCAGGAGGTGGGGGTCTGGGGAGCAGCTCCAGTAAAGTTTAGTAAACCCCAGGTCAGCATTGGGATTGGGCTGCGAGGTGTGGGGGAGTCTTCCTGGGCAGGACGAAATCTCACTAGACCCAGAGTCCCACCCACCCTGTGAATGTCATGGTGGTAGTGTCCTGGATAATTTGCATATTCATCTATTTATTTACATATATATATATATAGAAAGAGAGAGAGAGAAAGAGATTATAATAATCAAATATCAGATATGCAGTTATATAATAATCAAATATGTAGTTACAACTACATAGCAAAAAGTAATTATCTGTACTTTCTGAATTTATGCAATGAAAACTATGGCTGCCATAGCCAAATCATATACACTTCCATTTGACTCCAGATTTTGTCTTTTCTTTTCTTTTTTTTCTTTTTTTTTTTTTAGAAATATAAGCCCTATAACAATGGGACTTCCAATCAAAAGTGGAATTACATTGAAAATAAGAAAACTTTTACAGCCTTCCACAGCACTGCACTGGATAAGGAAATCACAGCCGCAAATTATGCTGGAATTTGTACATCCTCTGTAGTTGAAGAAAACATTGATCAACCAGTAAGTGCTGCTTCTTCACTTATCATTCTCTAGCTCCACTGAATGAGAGATGTACCATGCCATTTTGCATCTCTCTGGTTTTGACTGTGCTGTCTCCTATACCTCTTCCTATTTTGTCTACGAACTCATACCTGCTAGCAGATATACTGTCAGACTTAAAATGAAACAAGTCAACTTAGAAAGGCTCCCACTACCAAAAGATGAACCATTTAAGCATCAGTATGCTAATTAGTGCAGTGAACTGACATACATGAGATATATTTAAATCCATACTAATATTAAGGAACAGTAGCAACAACTCATTGGTCACAACTAAATGATGCTATGAAACCAATTCATTACTTTGAAAAGTGGAAAATAAAGAATCAAGCTTTTTTTTTTTTCCTTCATTTCCTCAGGATAATAAATTATTGGGTAAGAAGTTTCACTTTATAGAAATACTAGAGGCCTGATGCATGAAATTAATGCAAGAGTAGGCCTTCCTTCCCCCAGCTGCTGGCACTGGCTTTCTTCTGGCACCCAGGACCCAGGCTTCCCTCGAAGCTCGGCTTTATCCAGAAAATCATCCGGAAGAACATCTGGTCTAATTAGCATATTACCCTTTTATTATTATAGATTCTTGCTAATGAATGAATTGGCACACAATTCATCATGAACCCCATGCTTTTCTATCTAAATGATTCTTTCTGTATGTAATATTAATTCATTTCTACCCGAAAGGGGATATTTAATTTTCCGCCTTCCAGTAACTTGTAGAAAAAATGGAAATCAGATGTGCTAACAGAAAAATTCATAGTGAAATTTGAGAATGACATATTTGAAAGTATGATGTCAATGTTGACTTTGAATTGAGATAGCTCTATGTACTTAAAGGAGTAGTTGAACAGAATGGAAAAAGCAGAACAGCCAAGAGCTTGGAATCAGAAGTCACAGTTTTATATCTCATTTCTGCTCTGTGCTACTTAGATATCCTTGTATGAAAACTTTCCTCTCTGAACTTTCATTTTATCTTATGTACTAGTATATTGAGGGTGGTGATACTAACTCTGACTGTACTTAACTTTCAACCTTGTGAGGAACAAAGCTAATTAGAGAGACTATGTGAAGGTAGTTTAAAATGTTATCATGGAAATTTTCATGCATATTCAAAGTTGAGACAATGAATTTTCAGGTATCTTATCAAAATTCAACTCTTATCAGGGTTTAGAAACATTTACAACCCCCCAGACATGATATATAACTTCACCTCAAATGTAAGGATACACCTCTGAAAAATTTGAACATTTTCTTACATAATCTTTATGCCATTATCACATCTAAAACATTAACAATAATTCCTCAAATGCCCTGTTCTTAATTATATTTTCCAAGTTCTTCTACAAAATTCTTCTTATGGTTGGTTGGTTTTAGTCCAGATAGTTTTATCGTGGCTATCATTGCAAATAATCAGCTACATTGTCTAATGGCCAAATATCAGATGTATAAATTGGTGCTCCTTTACTCCAATAAGTTGTGGTTTTGTTGTTTGTTAGGGTTTTTTGTTGTCTTTTTAATTGTGAGCTCATAGGATTTTTAGATATTCAAATATATTCTGTGTTTTGGTTATCATTCTTTTTGTTTCTTTCAACTTCTCCCACTTTGGGGCTGTGGAGACTCTTCATGTTGGCTCCTGTGTTTTTTTGACACGATTCCATGATGATTTTTCTTTCTGGGCACCACATGATACCCCTTGCTCATTTTGTGTATTTCTTGCTCCAGATATGGAAGTAGCCATTCAGCCATTCCTCCAAGAAACCCTGATCCTGGACAAAGGTTATGCACATTATGTTGAATTGTTATTGTCTCTAAGCATTTTTAGTCAACAGAGTTTGGAAATATGTTATTTTTAAAAATATATGTGGTTTTTAGTGAGCAAAATAATGCATTCATGTTGTGATTTCATTCGGCAATTAGAAAAATGCTTTATTTGTTAAGTGTTCTACAAAAATGCTGCTATAACTTAGGTGTTTCTATATAAATTCACCTTTGTCCCTCTTTTCAGGGATACTATTATCTCTCGCCTTCCGGAAAGAAAAAAATAACGCTGTGCCTGGCCTGTGGACGATCCCTGAGAGCAGGGAAGGGACTGCAGCAGTTGCCTGCAGGGCTGCCGTTCCGCTGTGCCTCAGGCTCCCAGGCCCAAAGGCCCTTCTCACGAGGGCCTTTCAAGACCATCCGTGTGACCGAGGTGTGTAGGGATCTGGGCTCTGCTATTACCTACATGGCATCACTTTCAAAACTTGGATGCACTCATTATCTGCCTTGCACTCAAGTTCATCTCCAAGCGTCCCATTCATCTTCCTCTGATGCACCTTTACCATTTCACCCGCATTGATTCTCTTTTTCCCATGTCGTTTAAAATACATTGTCTATTAATAGTTCGATACATTCTTTGAAGTTAATTGGGCACTTCTGCAGCTTTAATCATCTGCTGACACCTTCCCCTGCTCTCTCTGTTGCTTTTAGATGAGGAAATCATTGCGAATCTTCACTTAGTGGAGCAGCTTTTATGCTTATATCCACGGGGTAAATTCCTTTTTACAAGATACAGCATTTCGGGGAGAATTTGATATGTCGTTGTCGATGACTGTTCATGTCGGGGGAGCCTGAATTCACGCACCCATGTCTAATGTTACTTATAGCTTATGGAGAGAAAAACCTCTGCCACTTTCCTGTGATCTTAATTAAAAATGGCACCATTTTAAAAGCCTTTCTTTCAAGTGTAGACATGAGAAGAGCTAAGGGAACTTACGCCGCTGTAAAAAAGGGAGCGTTGTCTAAGAGGTGGGCAATCTTCGGCCTGGTGTGCTCATCAGGGCTTCCTGCCCATTCTCAGATCACTCTCCTCTCCCCTCCTCAACCCGATACCCATTGTGGGGAGGGGATGAGAAGGGGATAGTAACCGTTACGTACACATCAGCTGAAACAATAACTCTGAAGAAGAAAGGAAGTCAGTCCTCTGGGAAAGTCATCGGCCTCTGCTTTAGGGAGAGTGGAGTAGTGTTTAGGAGGTGGCAGTGAGCTGATTGGAAAGCCCGCCCAGGATCCCATTATCTCAGACAGGGCTTTTCCCGGGGGAGCAGCACCCTGTGCAAGGCTGGACAGGGAAAGGTGAAGTGTGGTGTCCGCACCCTCGTTACCATGTGGTGAAGGCCACGTTCATCCCCTCCTTGTTCATCAGTATCTGCCACCAGAGAAGGGCATCATCCTAATGCTCAAGATTAGGAGAACATCTATACTGTGGGAGTCCCTTTACTTCAACCCGAGGCTCTCTTTGGCCCTGGCTTCCTTCCCATCTGCTGACAAAGAGAAGGCAAAGTAGAAGACAGGAGAAAGATAGGAACACAGCCAGAGCCCCAAGCTCCCCCAAGACTCAACAGCAGCTGGGAAGAGAATGAGTTCTGACCTGATATCCATCCTACTACAGCATCCAATCAAAACCTGTAGCATGTGGAGTCAGTGTTTCAAAATGTAGATGCCACACATATGCACACCCACATATTTATCAAGTTGAGAGACTGGAATATACCCGAATGACAAAACTGGGAAGAAGAAAAAAAAAGCTTGATTAGGCCTATGATTTTTTTTTTTTTAATCAGGCTGATTTATCTTCTTCTGAGGCTGAGAAAACTCTAAGTCACTATGAAGAACATCTATTATCTTTACGGATGAAGACTTGCACAAAAGTTGTAGCTCCTATTGGTACGGCAGCTCAGCTGCAGAAGCCAGTGAAAATAATTGCATACAAAAATGGAGATGGATATCGAAATGGGAAGTTAATTGTGGCTGAAACATTCCCCATGGTAAGTGGCTCTCACTTAACTGCCTCCTGCATCCTTGGAAGTAATGATAATGGTGATTCTTCTGACAAGAAAACAGCAGTGGAATTGAGTGATAAATGTCTCTGGCCAGTTTCACCAATTTATGCTGATAAGATCAAGATCTCTGTTTTCATAAAGATTTTCTTTTTTATTGTATTCCTTAGGAAAATGAGAAAGCAGAAGATGGTTTTTAGATTGGGTTCAGACCAATGATACATAAAAGCAAAGGGAAAACAAAGCTACCAGATTTTCTCCATTTTTTGAGATAGATACTTTTTCTGCCTTCCTTCCCATTAGTTGTATGTCATTTGCATATTTTAGAAGATGCCACCTCCTTTATCACTGCCGAATCTGAGCACTTACTTGTTTATAAATAATTTGTTTCATTTGATGTTTCAATTGGAGAAGCCGGAGTTGTGCTGACAGGGCATGTGTGGTTTCTGTCTTAGTGGCTGTCGCTATAGTCAACAGAAAAGGACAATAGCCCCAAAGGCCACACCCAGTTTTGTCTATGTTTGGGGATGATCTTGTCAATACCCTTAATGACATAATTTACAAGTAATGTTATATATGACATGGAGTTTTTCTGGAGACTTCCTTGCAAATACTCACACATGTGCACCCTTGTTAACTCACCTCTTTGGTGGAATACAAATAGAATTTTTAAACTAAGATATTGTTGTTCAATGAAATAAGCAAGGTACAAAAAGTTACCAACTCCAGGATTCATCCTGGAATCCACAGCTGGCTTTTGTGATCTTTGGCAAAATTATTCTTTTAGCCTGTTTTCCCATCTGCAAAGCAGAAGTAATCGTATGTGTCAGCTTTTGGTTTAAAAGTCAACTACGGTACTCATTTATTTTAAATAGTTTATCAAGATGACTACAGCAATATCATACCTTATAAAGCAACAAAATTGAAAGTGGATTTCTAGGTTAAGCATTTTTTAAGGAAATACTCCAAGGAATTAAATTTTTGGAGCTATGACTTTTCATACAGCTAGATTGGACTCTGCTGTTTGAAATTAAGTAGAACAATCTAATGTCAAAAAGTGTCTCTAAGCAAAGATCAAATAGGCAGTTTTTCAGCTTTCTATTTTCTCAAATTAAAGGACTTTCTTCGATTTCTAAGATATCAAGCTCTTCATGATCATTCCCAGTTCTGTCAGTGTTTCCTCTCAGTTCCGTAAGTAACTGGACAAACAATGGGTCCGTGCTGCCTGTCGCTACTTGAGCTAATTAAGCAGAGACAGGGTTGGATCATTGTGAGCATTTATTCCAATACTGCCGGCAGTATAGGAGAACAGCAGGTCATCCACAAAAATCTGCTCTGCACCCCACCATAAGCCACAGCTGATATTGGGTAAAGGGACAAAAATTAATGGGGAAATAGCCAACTGGTATGCCAAATGGGCAATTAACAGATAAGCAGGCTGGAGATTTGCAAAGGCCCACAGGTATGCAAAAGGGCTGGACATCTTCAAGGGGCTAGTGATAGGTAAGGGCTGGGGTCTTCAAAGAGCTGATGATTCTGGTGATTCTGGTTTCTGCAAGAACTTGTTAATCTTTCCATGATTATAGGCAGCTTTAAATGGTGAAGATGGGCTGCATTTCCAGGTGTGTAATTGCTAGCCAGGTTAGAATGTGCCTTCTTTTTAATCAGGACAAAATAATCATGGTTAACAAAGCATGATTAATATTTCTTACAATTCTGGCTGGTTCCCCAACATTCTATTTCTACCCCCATCACTTACAGTCTATGTTATCTAGCTTCTTACAGAATGCACGGAACAGCTTGGTCTTGCCCGAGCAGCCTCCAAAGTATATACTAAAGATGGAACCACAATCCTTTCCCTGCATGAACTGGTTTTATGGGCTCTAGATAAGTCATTTATCCACAGAGACCCTGAGGAACAAAAGAAAGAGGCAGCCCCCGTTGGAACAAAGGAAACAACTATTAAAAGTGAAGAAGGTTGGTTACATTCTACGAGGCCGAGATGATTCTGCTGTTTGGTCAGGAAAAAGTAAATTGTGATTCACCCAGTCGCTAAAGCAATATATACATTGCCTGGAATTTATAAAATGTGTTTGAGAGTTTGGCTACTTTATGCAGCTTGAGCAGCTTTTGTTCTTAAATTCAGAACCCAAACCAATTGGAAGACCATTTGGGAGAGTGGGCTGGATCAATGCAAATTTCTCCCTAATATTTGAAGCAAACTATATATGATATATTATAGTTTCTATTATTTCACAATGGTATGGTTTTAGCACATAGAATATTTGATTTCCAGGTTCTGGAAGATTACACTTTCAAACACTCTTTTTTAAAACTTTTATTTAAAGCCTGGTTTTCATGCAGGGCATGGCCATCCCTTCTCCTTTGTATTTGAAAGGTTATCCTTGAATCAGGCAGGCCCATTAGCAGCTGCCCCCTGTGTTGAATTGCGGTTTGGTGTTATGCCATCATTTTGAATTCAAGAACTTGAGAGAAATAGGCATCTGTCAGAAACTCAGCATCATGCTTACAATGGAGACAGTGGCTAAAGGCATAAGCTCTGGGGGCGGCGGATGGCCTAGATTCTAATCCTGTCTCTGCCCCCACCTAGTTATGTGACTAAATCTCAGTAACCTTTTCTGTAAAATAGGCATGAACCTACCTCAGAGCATCATTTTGAATATTATATGAGATGTATATTCAAAATTATGAATACCCAGAACATATTAGATTATCTTAGTAAAATACCCAGCACATATTAGAGTCTCAATCTATGTTAATTTCTATTGTATGATATTATTTGCTATTATTACTTCTTTATAAAAACCATGGAATTGCTTCTCTCAGACCTCAGGACCAGAAGGAGATGTATATCTTCTGAAGAATTTCTTTCTCTCTGTGGGCTTTGCAAATCTTGAAATTGTGTTTTCCATTTTGCTTTGGCCAGTAGGATGATCAGAGCCTAAATTGTGCTTTACCTTTAGCAAATAAAAACAGGGTGTATTCATGTCCACTTAATAATAAAAATATTAGCTGGAATTTTTTGGATGCTTGCCCAATTAAATAGATCAAACACTATTTATTCTATGTACTTCCCTTTTTTTTCTTTTAATCATTCCAACAGCAGAATGAGATAGACATTATATTCATTTATGATATGAGGACACTACAGCACACTATCTCTGGCTGTAGTCTATTCCTATACTACTTTCCCCCTTCCTTAGTTTTTCAATCTCTTTGTGATACCCCTTTTCAGAATAGATGTGTTGGTAAGCCACCTCAAATTACCTTAAGAGCTAGGAATCAAAATGCATAATTATAATCAGATTAGTTTACATTATTTGTCTTCTATGAAGTTCTGATCAAATTTATATATTGGCATCAGTTTGGTATTGCCTACTTAAATCAAGTCATTAATGAAAAATGAAATATTTTGAATAAACAAATTAATTCAGTAAGCAGATTTATCCATTATTCATTGAACAATGATAAAATGTCATTTGTTTCCCAGAAAACTCAGGACTGGAAGTGAAAAACAAATTATTTCCAACATCTGCGACATCCGATGAGTTGGATGATATAGATGAGTCTTTGTTCACCCTCCTTCACAGAAACCCGATTGCCATCTGGGTATCTTGTGGGGAACCATTTTTATCTCCCAATGGTGAGGGGTTTTCTTTGTTCTTTATTTCTTTCAAGAAAGTGTATTAAAGGAAGGAGACATAAATTTATAATAAACTGAATTAAATGTGTGTAATGTCAGCAAAACATCGCATATATGCTAAGAACAGAGATCTATCAATTAACATGTGCACAAGGATAGCTATATTCCTGCATTTGCACAATTGCCTGTTTTTTCTTACTGGAATGGAGTATGCTACATGGAAAAATGTCTAATTTAGTTGATAAAGAGATCCTTGGTCTATGAAGACTGAGAATAATGGTATACATTAGAAAATAACAAATGAGTTTAATTCACACTGAAGACGACCTGTCTGCACATTTTCATTTTTAAGAATTGCACCCTTTAGGCAGTAGGTGGGTGTTTAAAAAATGAGTGGTTCCAAGCCAGGCTTTCATCACCTCCAAATAGTTTGTGGAAGTGGAAAATGAAATATGGCTATTGCATATGGTAAATCTATATAATAAAACAGGACTGTTCTTCTCTTTCTCCCCCTGCATTCCATAAAGAAATGCCTTAAGCCCTGTCATCTTTCAAATGAGGTTTCTTTTAATGACCCTTACCTTTTAATTACTTCTTTCTAATTGAATCTATTTCTTGGAGCAGAAAGTTCTTTATAAATTATTGGCTTGCGTGATAAAGTACTGTAGGTAAAAGAATGCAAAATAAATATCATGTATTTTTATTACTCTAGCTTTGCAGAAAGCAAAAAAATTAGAAAAACATAACTGGCAAAAAAAGGACAAAATTTTGGCTGACTTAGACACCATGAAACACAAAATGAGACAGTTAAAAGGTCAGTATGAATTGAATCAAGTATCACCATTTTTAATTCTAAATAGTCTTTTTATTATTAGATACCAGATGTTTAACTGAGTTATATATGTATACATATAGTGTAACCAAAGTCACTTGAGCTGGTCTAAAACCTAGTAATATATATTTTCAGTACTGATTATATATTTTTAAATTTTATATTAAAATAAATATTACATGATTTGTACATACATTTAAAAATTTAGGGAGTTGTCTGGATCATATAAACACCCTATTGGTTTGAAACAATTCCTGCAATGACATTTTATGGGCTTTGGAATAAATCCTTGAATGAAAGTTGCTGTCATTCCTTAGGTGTTGCTTTGGAAGAAGTTTTTTAAATAATGTGAGGAAGTATTAAATCCTTCAAAGATCATTGTCAGTATCTCAGAACAGCTCCCTCTTGTCATGCAGCCTAAGATATGCTATCCATAGACAAAGTGATCAATTCATAATTGATCTTCCACATGTATTTGTCACAGAATTTTAAGTTCCTGACCCAGCACTTCAGATACCAAATGGTTCTTTGGGGAGAAACAGTGCATTATGGGGTTTAGTCTGGGAAGGAAAACATTTCAGACAAAGACTCTGTAATTGCCATGGCAGTATTTCAACTCCTGAGTATGCACACTATCGGGTGTTAAAAGTATGTGAATCCTATTTCAATCAACAACACAACTAGTCCTAAGTGCACTAAACAGAACTCTGCACTCAATGATGATTATTCTATCCTTACAAAAAGAATTGTTGGGTCTAAGTGAAAAGAATCTATTACTTCTGCTAGACATTTTCACTTGAATGTCCCATAGGTATGTCCAAAATTAAAGTTATCATATGACCCCCACACCAGCGCCTCCTTCATTTCTTCTTATAGCGGACACCCACCATCCACCCAGGTGTTTCATCTCAGAAACCTGGGAGTCATTCTGGGCATCTTTCTCATTCTCTCCAAGCAAATATCAGTAAGCCTTATTGCTTTGTACCTATTGTTTATCTCAAATGAATTCTAATAGTCTTAATTTCCACTATCATTACCCAAGTTAATGCTACTGTAACCTATTATTTGGTTTACTAGAACAATTTTCTAACTGGTCTCCTTGCCTCCAGGATGATGATGATGATGATTATTATTATTATTATTATTATTGATTCTGGAGAGACAGAAAGAGAGAGAGAGAGAGAGAGAGAGAGAGAGAGAGAGAGAGAGAGAGAAATACCAATGATGAGAGAGACTCACTGATCAGCTGCCTCCTGCACACCTTACTGGGGATCAGGCCCCTAACCCAGATATGTGCCCTGGCTGGGAATCAAACCATGACCTCCTGAATGACTTCAGTGATTCATTCAACCACTGAGTCACACCAGCTGGATGCTGCCTCCAGTTTTGACAATAGTGTCCATTCTATGCATTATGCTAATATTCCTGAGCTGGAGCAATCATGCAAGAATGCAAAGGTGTCATGGTCATCCAGGCATAAAACTTCTCATTTCAAAGCTCCCATTATGTTTAGGACAAAGTTGAAATTCCTTAATGTGGCCCTTCATGGTTTAGTTCTCTGTAAACTTCTCTCTTTTCTTGACAATTCCACTCCACCTCACCTATTTGGGCTCCCCCCCCCCCCCCCCCCATTTCCCAGACGTACAATTTTCTTTTGACTCTGAGCTTTTTGCACAATTCAGTCCCCTCTGCCTCAAACTTTTCTCTCTTCCTCATTCTATATTTTTCAGCTCACTTGTTATTTCTTTCCAAATCAGGGGTAATGTGGTTTACCACACTCTGAACTTCTCCTCTGACACGTTAGTATAATTGCCCTGTCATATAACATGTGACTGTATCTTCTTTCTTATATTATAAATTATATACATTCCTTATTTGTTCTCTGAATAGTTTTAGAAATATTGAATAAAAGAATGAATGGAATTTCAACCATTCCCTCCAGCAAGTTTTTTCAACTCTATTCCTGTTCCAGGTTAAATCAATACCAAGCAGCATACTGAAAATAGCACCTGGCAGAACTGCCTTGACTGAATTCTGACTTTATATCAAGTCGTCAGCTCTTATTACAATTAAGTATTAAAAGGGCATTTAATATTCAGATGCCATAATTTATAATATCACTGTTGAAGAATCTATTTGGTCAGATGATGTCTATTCTGGAAAAATCTACTGATATAGTTTCTCTTAGAATTTAATGCTAAGATAAATCTTGGCTCTTCTTACAAACTATGTTTCTACTATTAAATGTAAATTCAATGCATATTTATAAAATACTCTGAGGAACATCTTTCCTAGTTTGGGGATGATGCAGATAAAAAAGAATAGATCTAAGTTCAGTTAACTGCAGTTCCTTATGGATTGTGAGCTTCTTGAGGATTGGATGAAAGAGGAGGTATAGGAAGTATGAAGAGTGACTGAATCAATTCTTTCCTATTATTGTAGTCATTGGTAAATGCAGCAAATATCTATTGAGCATATATTATATACAAAGAGCTATGCTAAGTTAATTTTACATTTCATTTGTAATATTAGTTGCAGTTGCCAATATTAATTATAATACTAACAATAACTTCTTAGGGCTTTTATGATTAAGAAACAAATGTCAGCTATTTACACCGTGCTTAGCACATAATAAATACTCAGAAAACATTAGAATAGAGGTTCCTGGAGAAGGCAGCCATGCTCCCACCTGGGGTCTTAAAAGCTGATAAGTAAAAGTAAAGAATGGTAAAGTATCACCTTGTTATGTATAAAGACAATACTACAACCTTTTGTTTAGTGTGATAACTAAATGGAGCTGCTAACTGGAACCCCAAATAAGGTGGACTGACCCTCTCAGGCAGAGATGATGCTGAAACAGGGATGGACTCCCCATTAGCAAGGGGTATGGGAAAACCTAACTACAGTGTTTCCCCGAAAATAAGACATCCTCCGAAAATAAGACCTCGCACATGGAAAGATAAGACATCCCCTGAAAATAAGACCTAGTGCAACTTTGGGAGAAAAAATTAATATAAGACTTATAATATTATTTTTTATTTTTATATAAAAAAATAATATAATGTCTTATTTTTGTGGTAACAGGGAAGGTTTTATAGTCTGAAATTTGGTTTGAGATGTATAGTCTGAAAATAGCAAAGCACTCATGTCCTATAGCTTTCCCAGTAATAGTTGGCTATTATCATTACTTTCCCTTGATCTCATGTGAAATAAAATAGGATATATAGAAAATGGTAATAAGAAAATAAAAATAATGTATTCAATACATTTGCTTGGTTTCAAAATTCTTCCTACATAAATAATAGTTTGTTATGAAAACCATTCCCAAAACCTGTTGTGATAGCATTATGTCTCTTTATGATACTTATAGTGAAAGTATGTTCAAGCTTAATTTTCTTAAGAGCATTAGAAGCACATTGACAAAAAAACAAATAATGCTTAATGGTTTTTGTTCTTTCCTATGTTCAAATCCTAGCTCTCAACAGTGCAAGTGATAAACTATTGCTGAATTCTCATTAATTGAGCAAAATTCTAGTGTTCAAATTCATTATACTAGTAAATAAGATATTTATTGAAATATTATTCATAAGAATTTGTGTTATAAATTAATGTTTTCTTCACATTATGAATAGAGTTAGCTAAAAACTATGGTTAGTGCATTAATTTCTGTTGCATGTATTTCTGCTACCATTGTGTCTTCTCCAAGCATTGTATAATGGTACTGCCAGTGTAACTCATTGGCTGACTAACTCAGTAATGTTTTCTCCACATTTATAAATTGCATAAGAATGCTATGTACATAGAGTTTTGACTTCTATGAAAAGTCATTGCTGCCACTTATTTTTATTGCTGGCTCTATTTCCACAAACTTGAACTACACAAGTACAAATGCTTTATTCTCTGCAAGTTCTGAATTATTTTCAACGAGGTTTCTTCATAGTCACATTCTGAAAAGAGTTGCTAAAGAGTCTCTTGGCAACATACTTAGTACTCAACTTTATTTTAGTATTTTTATTATTATACCCATTTAAGTGTTACTATCTCAAAGAAGCCTTCCCTGAGACCTCACACAAGGTTAGCGATCCCTGCTAAATGGCTTATAGGTCCTGTACTTCCCTGATGCAGCACAGTCACAATCAGTTATTGTTGTAACTATCTCCTTGACATCTGCCTTTCCCACCAAAGTGTAGGCCTTTGAGGCAATGACCTGATCTTAAACATATTTTTATTTACATCATCTAGCACAATGCTGGACCCATAGCTGCTGCCCAACTTGGTTTCTGGAAGGACCATACAAGAAATGTGTTATTTTTACTTAAGTTTAGAGATCAGCATGATACTCAGTGCTGAGTATCTCTTAAGCACACACACAAAAAAATCATAAGTATGACTTTTAATTTTCTTTGCTAACAATTGTAAATAGTCTAGTTGAAAAAATACATAAATTCACATCACCACACTTACTAAATCATGCCTGTGATTCTTTGGAATGCAATATTCAAATAAATATTTTCTCTTACTACAGCTTCTTCACAGCCTAAGGGGCACAGCACAGGTGTCAGAAACTAATGGTGCTCACAGGTATTATTAAATAGAAAAAAAGGCCTCCTGTCTCTTGGGTTAATATTATTTTAGAAATACTTAATCCCCAGGCTGCTAAGCTAATTGTGGGGGAAAGGCTTATCATTAGTGACGAGAACAAAACATATGTTCCATGACTGGAAGAGATGATGGGCTATTTAGGTCATGGATTCTAGTTGACTAAATTACCGCTGAACCATCGCCCGGATGAGAGGCTGGGGCCAGTGTGGACGTCAGGATGTTACCTCTCCTTTCCATCTGTGCAGCAAGAATGCATATCCTGGTTGTTTGAAACCTCAAGCTCCCAAATGAAGATGCATTGTTATATATTATTACCTTAGGCATCTTTGCTTTTCTGATATATTTAGTGTTTTAGCCTATGCTCCCAAGTGGAATGATTTATGCATAGGAAGCCAAACCAATTTATTTGAAATCTAAAGCTCATCATCAGAAACAACATTTCCAGAGACTTCTTTCCCCAGGGCGGCGAGTAGCAGCATGTCAGCCAGCCATCATGGTTCCCAACCAAAGCCCTGTGCAGCCGGTGGTGGTGGAAGGAGGCTGGACCGAGCAGACACAAGAGGAAATTAAACTCAAGGAACGTATAAGACATATGGAGGTATGTTCTTCAGGACTCAAGACATTAAAGACTCTGCCTCTATTATAAGTTTTCAAAAGTACAGTATTAAATTTTAAAATTATGCCCATTAATATGTTCTCAGCATCTGGTCAGTTATGACCCTGTAGGCATATCCCAAGCCTTGAACTGGCATTTGGAGAGCAGCTCTCTAAAAGACAACCAGCTCATAGGGAAGTCTGTTTTGTTTGAACGGAGACCAGAAATTATGGTCTTAGCCAAGAAGAAAAAAAGGCCCAGTGGATATGTGCAAAGGTGATTATAATAAGTGTATTCAAGTTGAACCTTATGGCTTCATTGCTCATCACTCCTAAGGGTATGTCTCAATGTGTAAAAAAAAGCAAGGAGCAAAATATTAATTGCTATGGAGACATTCAGAAATGAGGAATTCAAAAAGCTGTTTCAACCCAATTGCTTAATCAGTCAGGATGGCTAGGCATGAAAAAGGCGAGAAGAGAAAGGTCAGCTATTGAGAGAGGATTGGGGATAGAGATCTGGGAAAACTTTTTGCTTTGTGACGTTTTCATTAAAATGATATGTTCTTATTTAATAAGTTTCTCCAATCGTGATGTGTATTCAATCCAGACGGTAGGTGTATGCCCAAGTCAAGGTTACTAGAAAAAAGAAATTCACATTGCTAGTTATAGGACTTGTTGCCAAGTGAATAAGGATAAATCACTGACCAGGGAATGAATGCAAAGCACTGAACTAGGACATGCTTGGAGTGGGATGAAAAGCTTCCTGGCTGGGATCTGGCAAAATGTAAGGGTGGCTGCTGTGTTTGCAGAGACAGAGATTAGGGACTCAACTACACTCCTGCACACTCTCTTAAGCATTTACTGGTTAAAAGGAAGTAATGTTGTAATTCTAATAAAAAACTCATTTGTTAGATGCAGAGAAATTTCTATACAGGAGAAATACCATGCAGAAGTCCAAAAAACACATTCATTATTTGAGATTATAAATGAAAATGAAGTGCTTTGCCAAAATGAGTACCTTGTTATTATCACTGCAATGATTATTATTGTCTTCAATGATTCATTGAAGCAGGAAAATTTGCAAAAGACTCAGGGACAGGAGAGAGCAAAGCACTTCCTAAAATTTTCCATGTAAATAATCACAAGATTCCTGTCTTTCGTCACATTTTTCACACACACACTAAACATGGCATTCTCTGGGCTTTTCTTGACAGGCACACCTTTATGAAATCCAAGAACGGCAATCCAAGAGAAATTCTCCAACTGCAACTCACCATACAGCACTCAAGCAGAGCAGCCTGTATAAGCAACCCAAAGCAAAACGGGTCTGGGTTTATCTAAATGGATGCAGACCTGAGGATGGCACTTATGCCTGGGGCAAAAGTATTTCAGAGGTAAACCTAGTGTGAAAAGAGGTTTGAATCCCAGTGTTGACATTTCTAGATTGTTGGGTCAGACAAGTCACATCTCTAAACCTCATTTTCTCAACTGTTTAGTAGGACTATTTATCACAGTTATTTATAATACAGATAGATTTGAAATAATTTAAAGACTCACAAACAGAGAGTTGGTTAAATGAATTGTAGTACCTAGGATGGAATATTATAACTAAAAATCAACTTTAGAAAGAATAATGACAATAAACATGTTTAAGATATGCTAAGTGAAAGAAGTAAAATCTACAGCATGTGGAGTTGAATTCTGTATATATATACATGGGCATCTCTAGAAAAACAGACTGGGAGGATTTTATTTGGGGGAATATTTCCTGGATGGTCTTACTATTAGTGACCTAATAAAGTTGGTATTGCTTTCTTGTGTGTTTTTCTATGTGTTTCATATTTTGTTGTGATGAGCATAGATTGTCTTTGTAAGAGAAACATGTTTGCTAAGGGAGCTAGCATTCTTCCTGGAGAAGTACTAACAGCAGGTGACATGGCCAATCAGTAGTGCAGGTAGAGGTTCACTAGTTCAGAGAAAGGAACACTGCCCATCTGGGGTGAAGGAGAGGCTCCGAGAGGAATTATCAGCAGTTGATGGAACTTGAGAAATGGGCAAGATTCCGTATCTTAGACAGAAAAAGTAGTAACAAGGATGAGGGGTACCACACACAAAGATATGGGCATTAGACTGCATAAATCATATTAGGTATATAGTCCTTGAACTGACACGAAGGGGGAGATACATACAACTGAAGTGATTATTTAAAAGCATATAGTGGATCACACATACTATCTGTATTAGTCTACTTGGATTGCCATAACAAAATACTACCACAGATGGGGGTGGGAGGAATTAAACAGAAATTTATTTCTCAGGGCTCTGGAGGCTGAGAAGTCTGAGATCAGGGTGCCCACAGGGTTGGATTATGACAAGGCCTCTCTTTCTGGCTTGCAGTCACCTTCTCCCTGCTGTGTTCTTGCAGAGCCTTACCTCTGTCCATGCATGGAGAGGAGAGAAAAGCTCTAGCATCTCCTCTTCTTCACATAAGGTCACAGTCCTATGGGATTAGTGCCCCACCCTTATGACCTCAGTTAACCATACTTACTGCTTAAAGGCCCTTTCTCCAAATATAGTCACATTGTGTGTTAGGGATTCAACCTATGAATTTGGAGGATGACACAATTCAGTCCATTACACTACTCCCGACTGAAGTGCTTGAGCTAGTTGTCTCTGAATAGGGAAATGGTATCATGAGAGCAATGTTTTGGGGAGCAATGTAGCTTCCATCTATAGAAAGATACTTAGGAGATGCCTAAAAAGTTTTTGGCATGTTGTTTTTATTTTGCTTTATTTTTTTAAATATGTTTTTATTGAATTTTTATTAGAGAGAGAGGAAGGATGTGGGATAGAGAGATGGAAGCATCAATGAGAGAGAAATATCATCGATTCTCTGCCTCCTACATGCCGCCTACTGGGAATCAAGCCTGAAGCCTGGCACTTGCCCTGACTGCGAATCAATCCTGGGACCTCGTGGTTCCTGGGTCAACACTCAACTGCTGAGCCACACTGGCCCAGCCTTTTGATTTATTTATTTATTTTTAAGTTATTTCTTAATTCCTTTCCTTTCCTTTTCCATGTCCTTTGTTCTTATTTTTAGGCTCCTGCCTAAGATTCTCTGTGATCAGCTAGAAATGTGCCATCTCAGGCTATGAGGCTGTCAAGAATACTTCTTCAGAGTGGACTTGTGTGTGAAACAAATACACAATGGAAAGAGTTGGGCTCAGATTTCCCTGGGGGAATCTGGCTAATGTCACCAATTCCAGACAAGCTGGAAGTTTCCGTGGTTGGCACTTCTGCCAGAAGAATGAGGAACAGGACACATTTCAAAGAGCTTCACTCTACACTCTGTAATGAAGCCCCTAGACAGTATTTGAATCCTGTCTAATGCAGGCTCTTCCTCAACTTGTTTCACTGCTGTGGCCATTCTGAATGATTTAACCACATCCTTCCTACCCGCTCTTTGAACATTGCTAGAGCAGCTCTCATCTCCAACTGCTCTAGGCTCATCTGTCATCCATGCACCAAGGTGGCTTCCTTACCGGATTACTGGCTCTTTCTTTAGGGCCGGCATCTTTCTCTGATTTATGATTGCTCCGGCCCCTCCTTCTATCGACCGGAAGCATTCATCTTCTCCCATTCCTGCAACATCTCTCCTATTCTATAGAATCTCAAAGTCAGTGTGTTCTCTCTCAGCCAGGGACAGTTCTCAATGTATGAGTGGAAGCTGAAAGAAAGAGAAGCAGCTCCCTTTGATTTGTAGGGGCAAGTACCTCCTGCCCACAGGGAATACACAATAGTTCAATGTTGCCTGTGGTCCTTGCCCTGAGAAGACCTGTTTAGGATAATTAAACTCACAAAATAGATTGTGGGAGAGAAATGATGCATTGAACATTGTTCCTTTGTTCTGAGCTTTTGTTATGCCAGAAATTACAAACATTAAAGGTTGTACGCTGACTAGATATTTTAGAACCTAATTTTGCTGAAAATACTTTATTTTAAAATTTATTTTAAAAAGAATTTTGTAAACTTAATAAATTTATCTCATGTAGACAGATCTTTGTGAAAACCAAATGAAATAGTGATATATGTAATTTATATTTTGCAGTTGGTATATGTTTTTCTTAAATAATGTTCATTTATCTGATTAGAAGGAAACATAACCTCTATAGAATTGTGACATGTTAGTGGTAAAGTATTAAACAATTAAAAGCATTATTTTTATGTGAGATCTTTTCAAGCAACACAAGTCTCTTCCAGAGTTCTATCAATACGTAATTCTAGGACAACACTAGAGCAGGGGAAAAAAAATAATTAGTAACTTCTATAAATTAAAGTATGTACCCTTACCATTTTTATCTTGAGGCCTTACAATATGACTATATCTGAAGGGTGAGTTCTATGAGGCAATGACGGTTAAATAATGTTTTAAGGGTGGAGCCCTAACCTGAAAGGATTTGTGGCCTTATCAGAAGAGGAAAAGAGAGATTTCTCTCTCTTATTTTGTGAAGACTCAAGAGCTCAGCAGTTTGCAAAGCCAGGGAGAGAGCTCTCACCAGAAAGTGAGCCAGCCAGCCAGTACCTGGATCTTAGACTTCCCTGCCTCCAGAACTTAAATTTTGGCCATTTAAGCCACTGGTATGGTATTTGTTTTGGGACCCCAAGCAGTCTAAGACAGTCACTACCGTGGAAATTTTAGAAACATTGCAAAGGGAAGCCCTATGAATCAATTACAAGTGAAGTTTTTGGTTCTCTGAATAACATTCTGTTTTCTAGTTATAAAAAAGCATATACTGGTAATCACTGCATTAAAATTAGAAAAAGAAAAGGCACCAAGAAGGAAATGAAAATTCTGTCAAAAACAAAAATGACCAAAGTTATTGTAATTTTAGTAGGTATATTTGTGTGATTACTATAGAGTCATAATTTTTTTTATCATTGTGATCATAGTAGATCACAGGACATATACAACTTTGCAATCTGTATTATTCACCTAAAACATTGTAGTGACTTTTATACATACAGTTTTATCCAATTTTCAATGGTATCATTATGTTCTGTCAAATAGATGGATTGTTATTTATTCATCCTGTTTTCTGTTGTTTGCCATTTAAGTTGTTTTTAAATTTTTGTCATTATAAAGCATACCAATGAACACATTTATATGTAAATTGTTAATTAGAATTGTTTAGCTTTTCTTTTCCTTGTCCATGTCCCTTTTTGGTGATGTTTTATATATTTACTTATCTAGGAAAACTTGCTTTAAAATGTTTAATTTGTTTATTTTTCTGACCATTTTTGTAGAAGTCAAACTGTGCTCTAGTTGTCTTACTACCTAATATTAGTCATGTTATATTATGACTTTCCCACAGTGAAGGAATTTACTTCATTCAGTTCTTATTCTGAATTGATGTAATATAGTTTTGACTTTTTGTGTATATGAGAATATCTTTTATTTCCTATAGTCAAAAGTAATAAGTTAGTTTTCAATTTTATGTTAAAAATCTTTTCCCCTAAAAACTTCAAAGACTCTGCTTTATTTTCTTAGGTATTCATTGTTGTAGAAAACAGATCTAAACATAACTCAATTTTCCCCCATGTCTGAAATTTTTACATTTCACCCAGTAACATTTAAATGAACTTTGACTTACTAGCTTTGACTTATCCTGCATTTACCTATTTGATCTGAAGACATGGCCTGTTTGGGACAGGACATTTTTCTTTTTTTTTGATGATTGTTCAAGTTTAATTTATTCTGGATTCTTCTCCAGTAGCTCTGATGTTCCTCATTGTTCAAGCACTTGAGTAAACTTCTTATGTCTTTCTCCCATCTCCTTTTATATCTCTTTCTAACAATTATAAGTAAAAGGAGTGTTCAAATCGGGACACTAGTTCTCTTAAAAGAGTTGAATCTTTAATATTGTAATTATGTTGTGACGATCCACCTTCCAATGCTAAGTGTGTACCTTGGTGTTTCAGCTGCTGGATGACTGCTCGGCTCGGCTGAAGATGGCCCGCCCAGCCAGCACCCTGTACACCCCCGGAGGAGAGCAGATTCTGTCCTGGGACCAAATAGAACGAGACATGATCATCTGTGTGTCCACAGGACATGGCTTCGTAACCCAAAAAGGTATGGTGACAGTTTCTTTCCATCAAGTTTCCAAAGAATTAAATCATTCAGTATTTTCTTCCAAGAACTCCTCCTCTACACTGCTTATATCCCATGTTACTAAGGTTAAAAGTATAAACTTATGACACTGTTTGCTCTAAAGAATTCAAAGTTAAACAAAAATCAAAATTATGTTAGTCTTGTGACTTATCCAAGGGGCTTATTTGCAAGGATTCTAAAGGGACTAATTTGAAGGTGTTTCCTTTGCATAAACCCACAGGAAAGTGAGGCTCCACTGTCTTCCTACTTTTCAAATTATTTAAAACTTAGTGTTTGATGAATAACAACTGTATTTGGTTTGCAGATTTCCTTTCTTTTTTTAAAAAAAAATAGATTTTTTATTGATTTCAGAGAGGAAGGAAAGGGAGAAAGAGAGAGAAACAAGCATCAATGATGAGAGAGAATCATTGATCAGTTGCCTCCTGCATGGCTCACACTGGGGATTGAGTCCTCAACCTGGGTGTGTGTCCCAATTGGAATCAAACCTGGTTTATAGGTCAATGCTCAACCACCAAGCCATGTCAGCTGGGTAGATATCCTTTCTTTAGTAATAAGTAAATAGATACTTATTTTATCATTTTGTCAGTTTTCTGATAATTTCTTTGATAAATAATAGTGAAAAAGAGCATGTATTTGTTTTTAAGCCAAATATTGTCTTTTATCTTATTTATCCTGAGGAATTTAAAGCTCTTTTTGGTAGTAAAGCATAGATCAGTGAAGACAACATTTTTAGGAAATTCTGAAGAGGATTGCTAACACTCTAAAGAAATTATCCAATAAAAGATTAGAAAGTGAATTATCTGGTTTTCTAAAGTAATAAAGCTAGATTGTTTCTTTTAAAAATCACCATAAGATGATTATTACTATGTTATATGTAAGATACGTAAACCAAAAACTTCTCAAACTGTTATAATAATTTCTTTACATTTAGTCAAGAAGGAACAACAGCATAGGAATGAAGACTAAAAAGTAGAGAAACAGGAATTTATTGGGATGACCAGAACTGTTTTTGGGGAGTGCCACAACTATTCCTCTAGCATAGGGGTGTCGAACTCAATCAGAGAAGGGGCCAAAATCTAAAATCCAGCCTAAATCGCGGGCCGAATGGTTTACTGAACAGTCATAAACTGTCATTGTGATGGAAACGCAGCGGAGTGCAGTGATGACAGCGCGGTGCGGGCCACATTGCAAGGCCTGGCGGGACGGATTTGGCCCGCGGGCCTTGTGTTTGACACATGTGCTCTAGCACCTTCCTATATAAAGGAAGAGGCTCCAATCTTGTATTCTTTGTATTCTATTGTCCTGTCACTCACCGTTACCCAACACCCCAGCTCCTGCAGACACTCTTGATGTGGTTCCTTGGAAGAACATGCCAATCATTAGGGCTCTTATCATTAGAATTAGTTGACAGCCTTGTGTGTTCCCAAAGTGCATAGCCTATAAAAGAAACCCTTCAGGGTTCCTTTCCTGAAAGAGTTTTCAATCTAAGTATGTGAACACGCTTGAAAGATTACAACACAATTGAATAGTAGGAGGTACTTACCGAATCCCTTCATTATTTACTGGTATGCTTAATCTTTCATACTCTTGGGTTGGCTTTCTGCCGTCTGGACCTCAGCCTCCTGGCCTCACTGTGTTCATTGGACCTCTCTGATAAATAAAGCTAAAATGCTGCAGTCAACCTAGTCGAAGGGTATCCAAAATACAGTGAGAAATGTAGGCTGCTTTCCCAGAGGCAGGCTTGTTACCAATAAAAACTGTGAAGGGAAGAGAGAAAATTGGAAATGCAAATATCACTCTCCCTACCATTTCCCTCACTATTGGCTCTGTGAACCTGTGACTAGGTTGTGTGGACCAAAGTTCATTTTTGCATCTTCAATTCTGTAAGCACGTGGTTTACTGTGATGTGAATGTTGATTCTTTTTTATGAAAGTGGGTCCCCATAGCACCTGCATATGGTTAGTGGTTTTCTTCAATTGTCTGAATTCTTTCCAGTAAGTGATACGTGTTCTAAAAAATCTGATTGATAACAGGCTTTCAATTTAATTGCACTTTAGTTTACTATATGAGTGCCATCTCATTGTTGTTGTTTTTCTGAAAGAATTAAGTTAGAAATAATTATTTATAGAAATCTAAATATTCAGAATGTTTTAAAAGAGAGAGAAAGGCTACTAGCATTTATATACTTATGAAGGGACATTTAATTAATAACTTCACTCAATTTTTCTGTGGCTTCTTGGCTTATTTGTAGTAGAAAATAAGACAGCCTAGGAGTTTCTAAACTAAATACTTTATAATACTTTGTGTACTATAATGTAAAAGCATTTATCACGTGGAAGTTAGTCATCAAAAAATCACATTGGGTTTTTGGCAAAACAAAGTAGATGCCATTCAAATGGCTTCTTTCATACATACCCCTGACAAAATTAAAAGAGTGCTTTATGCCATTTGTCATGAGACCTGAACACTATTCTCACTGCTGTGTTTACCACCTTCTCAGTGGGTTCAATTTTTAGACAACTCTCAGGTTAGCTTTCAATTCAGGCTTTATCACATGCCTGGGAGGAAGCCCTCTCCAGCAACCGCCATTTGGTAGAAATCTCAAGAATGTTAACACATATCTGATGTGATAAGCCAGTCAAGTGTGTAGTGAGAGTCCGGCGTAGAGTCAAGGATTTCTGAGGAAACTTCAGTGTCTCATTACCCTGGACTTTTAATGATTTTCCACAAATGCCTTGACTTGCCTCTCAAAATACTTCTTTAACAGAGTTAAAACAACTGATGGAGGTCAGAGCCAATTATGCCAGAATCCGAAGGCAGCAGGGCCCTGAAGCCACGGACATTGTGGTGTCTCCACCTGAGAAGCTGCAGTCTCTGGTACATCGACTCAATTTCTAGCAAAGCCATCATATTTTGTGCTGTATTTTGCCTGTGTAGCCTATATATATGTACTTATATACTTGCCTTGATGTTGTTATTATTCATCCTTTTCAATTTTTTAATCCTTACCCAAGGATATGTTTTTATTGATTTTGAGAGAGAGAGAAAGGAAGAGAGAGAGAGAGAAATATGAATTGGTTGCCTCCTGTAGGTGCTTGGACCAGGGATGGAACCCGCAACCTATAGGTGTATGCCCTGACCGGGAGTCAAATGCATAACCTTTTGGGATAGGGATGACACTACAATCAACTGAACCACCCAGTCAGGGCCATTCCCCCCTCCCTTTATTTTATCTTTATTGTTGAACATATTAAAGATGTTCCCTTTTTACCCCATTGACACCCTCCACCTCCATACCCTCTCCGAAGGCCTTCGCTGCATTATTGTGTCCATGGTTTATGCATGCATGCATAGAAGTTCTCTGGCTAATCCCTTCCCACCCCTCCCTCTCCACCCTTTTTAATTTTATGCTGTCTCTTTAAAAAGCTATTACCTTCACATTTTACGTAGAGCAGCATTTGATTCCTCAAACCTATTCCTGGAAAGGAACAGAACTAGACAAAGTAATGCCAGTAAAATAACTATGTTAAGTATATTTTCTTCCAGGAAAAAAAGACTACTAGTTACTGTTGAAAAATAACTTAGTGGTGTCAAGTTATATTTATACTTAAATAATAAAATAGACTCTTTGACCACTTACCATTAAATTTGACCCAGACTGACATTTTTCTGGCTCAGCCACCATATTTTCCAAAGCTCCATGTTAAAATCCTGTATTTACTGAATGAAAAGGAAATGGCTGGTAGCCACTGAATGCCATGTGAGTCGATTTTTCCTCCTCCGATTTCCCCTGGGTTTGGCCTGTAGGAACAGTGTAGGACTATACAGAGCACGGCTAGATGTTGTGCACAAGAGTGAAGCTGCATAATTGCGGGCATAAGCTCAATAACCAAAAGCCATGGGCTGTGTACTCGATAGAGAAACTCTGGGAGATAGTACATGCACAAATTTAAGAAAAAAATCATGTAATGATTTTTTATTTATTTTTAATAGCGGGGCCAAGCAAAATTCTTAGCACTCTTGCGTGTCAGTTTCTTCCTGCGTTGATGAAAGAATCATTTTTTTAAAATAGCAGTGACAAATCAGAGTTTGGTTTCCAGTGTGGGAGGAACATTCCAGAGAAATGCTCTTTTTCGCTCTCTTCCTCTGAAAGCCACTCGCAGCTCTGTCTGAATATAAATTGCAACCTGGCTAGGTGTGTACAGAATGGCTCAGCTGGGCTCACTTCTCCATCCACCACTTTAATGTGATGCAGGGAGGCAGTAGATCATCTCCACTGAAGGGGGCTCTGGGTAACCACTGCAGAAGGCCCGGTATTTACTCCCTGTCTTCAAGTCAGTGGGGCTGCGTGAATAAATTGCTGCCGCCTCCAACCCTGCTAAAAGCAGAGCACGGTGAGATGAAACTTCACGTGTTACCTCCTCAGCAATTTGCCCTTTTGCAGACATTTTCTCTATGTACAGTGGATGTTAGAGATGTGAAGGCATTCCAGAACAGCTTTGTGGTGCATAGAAGGAAAAGATTGCATTTTGTTTTGTTGTTCTTCTTTAAAAACACACACACACACACACACACACACACACACAAAAAAAAAAAAAAAAAAAAACCCTGAAGGTTCAAACAACAAAGCTAAGGAATGAGCTCCCAATTATGAAGTATAGCATAAAACCAACATGATTCTTAACCTGCTGAGCCTCTCTTTAGAATGACAGGATCACAATCCCCATAGACACAGAGCATTTTGTGTTTTTTCAAAAAATCTTGAACACAAAGGCATTTCTAGGAGCAAAAGTACCTATCATTTGCTGCCACAGATAAGTTGATTTGCAATGAAAATGGCATAATTTCAGCCTGAATAAAATGTGCAAATTCCTGTGAAGTCTTTGTGGTAGCACATGAATACGCCTGAAGCGAAAATTGGTAATATCACACAATGCGTATCAAGTTCTGGGAGACATAAGGCAAGACTCTGCACTGAACTTTCCTATTACTAGTAAATGGGATTTTAGATGTAATGTAACAGTCATCAACACATCAGATTTCACCAGTGCCACTGGCTTTGTTGATGGCGGCCTGTCTAGCTTAGAGGAAGGCCAGCCCTGCTCTTTCCTTATTATTGACCTTCCTCTCTGGTTGGCTGGAAGGTGGACTGGGGAGCAGTTACCCCACCTTTAGCAAGGACTCCAGGATAAGATGATTGCAATTCTGTTCAGCCCTCCTAGGCTTTTAATAAGCCCAGTAATTTCCTTTGGGGCTGTGTTTATCGAATTTGAATCAGCCTCATATGTATAAGTCACATTTCAATATTTTTCTATAACTGGAAACCATTTATTATTAAATACTATAGCAACCATCCTCAAGTCCATGGCTTTCTCCTGAAATGTATTTCCTGCTGGTTCACAAACACCCTTAAGGTGATCCAGATGTGATGACCAAGCAGGTCAGGTGATTGTCCTGTAGGGAAGGACTTTTCTAGATGTTTTTGCCCTACTCTAGCTTTGGCTGCCTGATGAAGTGTTGGAGTGAAGTTGTATGTTTCTATGCAAGTGAACTAAAAGCAATATTCCTGTTGACAGGCGATCTGAGATTAACCAACAGCGTTTATAAATAAGGATCATTTTATCTGGGTGCTTCTATCAGCTTTCTAAAACAGGACACATCAGTAATGATTCAAAATGCAGAGGTAGTTTCTTAAAGCAATAACCTTGAATTTCCTTTTTATTTTTCTTGATTGTTCACGTAAACTAAATATTTATTTGCGGGTCAAGAGAACAAAGCAACAAGCAAACAAAGAAAAACAAAAGGTAAAGATACACCTGCTCTCTTTTAAGAGAGAATCAATTAGGAATTGGGGCCAATAGCTGCTGCAGCATTTGTGGGCTAACCTTTCATAATAGCCCAGGTGTGCTGAGAGCCATTGAGATTTGCAATTGGCCAAGGCAGCATATTTTTCCTGGCATCATGTGGAAGAGAGCGATCAAAACCTACAAGTCTCCATTATTACAAAATCCCATGTAAATGCCCTAGGTTAAGTGGAATTTGGACCCAGTGGCACTCCTTGCTTGTTTTTTATTACACCGGTGTCTGCAGTTCTCGCCTGCCTCTGAGCACATCTCAACCCCTCCTCTAGGTGAGCAGAAAGAATGAGCAGCTGTTTTGTTCTCAGCACAATAAACTGGAATTCGGCATAAATGGCACGGTTGGGGCTGCTTGGCCAGAAGCAACTGCAGAGCAAGATCAACGAAAACCACTCGGGAGAGGGCTGATGAAAGTAAGTGGACCGGCCGTGGACCGTGGGTGTTCAGTGGGTGCCTGCTGCCAGCTCATATTTTCTAATTCTTCCCGTCTGTGATGTGACACTACTATCCATAGGCTGTCGCCCTGCACCATATGTGCAAATGGAAATATATGAGGAGTGAGGAAGTGCTTACGTCCACGGTGCAACTGAGTCGGGGGAGGGAGGAAGAAAGGAGATAGGAAATTGTATTTATCCGGCAAGGAAAATGGTGGTACCGAATCACACGTGCCATCACTCATTATCTGCAGCATCCTGTACTGGTTTATGGCTAGACACACAGTACAGTCAGCTGCTGGCTCCATTAGGTCCTGGCCTATCAGTCCTTGTGTGTCCAGCTTAGGAATTACTATTGGTGTGTTAGCCTGGGTGAGGATGGTCAATAATGTCAGCTGTCAGACCAACTGAGGCAGCAGCCAATCATCTCTAAGTGCCACCACCGGCAACTGTTTTAAAGGAAGGTGCCTAAAAGCACTCTCTCCTTAAATAAGCCTGCAGACTGAGTTGGAGAGGAATGGAGGAGAGGAGGAACCCCAAGATATGCCAGGGTTAGCCCCCTGCAAAGCATATGGTTTTATTACGTTGCTTTTTAGATTTCTACCACGCCCTCTCTTCCTTCCTGTCTCCTTCCTCCTTGCCTTTTGACCTTCTCTCTTCAGTCTTCCTTGCTTTTCTCTTCTAAGAACCTTTAAATCCCATCTTCATCTTAAAAACAATCCTCCCTGAGCCATTCGTGGGTCAGCAAGAGTGCCTCCGTCATATGCTTCTCAAAGCTTAATGTGTGCACAGGTGTGATAAAACAGAGTTCCAGGCTCAAAAGCAGAGGTTCTTATTCTGAGGTGGGCCAGGGCATTTGCGTTCTACAAGCCTCTGAAACAGAGAGTGGTAGCTGCCCACACCTGACAAGCCCATCCAGGATTTCTGTGCCCACCAGCTGGGCGTGGCCCGAGCACTAAGAGCCCTATGGATACTTATTCTCATGTTCAGAGGTTATGGAGGCAAGCACTTGCCTCTTTGTGTAAGAGTCTGAGTGTAAATGTCCTCACGTTTACTCATCACCATTTCCTTGAAATGTCCTTGTGTCCAGACCACCCACCCAGAGATTATAACCAGGCCCAGACTTTGGAGGCAAATCAAATGAGTTGAGGTGCTGAGGTTCCCATGTTAATTAAGTTGCCTTCAGTGCTGATGAAATCTTAAAGGTCATAAGAATAATGTCAGGGTTAGGATACATTTATAAAGGAGCAGAGTCATTTTGAGGGTGGGAGAAGTAGCCAGCTTCATTGAGTTTTCTTAGGCATTCTTATTGCACCAAGAGGAAAAGCTTTGAAACAGGGACAAGGAGCTGAAACCGTTTTTGGCTCAGTGGATAGAGCGTCAGCCTGCGGACTAAAAGGTCCCAGGTTCGATTCCGGTCAAGGGCATGTACATTGGTTTCGGGCACATCCCCAGTAGGGAGTGTGCAGGAGGCAGCTGGTCGATGTTTCTAGCTCTCTGTCCATCTACCTTTCCTCTCTGTAAAAAATCAATAAAATATATATATATATATTTTTTAAAGAAAGAAACAGGGACAAAGAGGGGTCCTATTTGCCAAAGTGACCCTTTCTTAACTGTAGGAGCTTCTCGCTGGGGGGAGGCTAAAGCTCCCTGTGCTTGCTCTAAGTCCTAGCAGGCTCTTTGAAAACTGAAGTTCCACAGGACATTATTTCATTTCATAACAAGTACGCTTAGAAAAAATTAATTTTCAAAGTAGTCTCTTGCCCCACAAATGAAATCCATATAGGTTGGGAAATAGATACTTTCCTTAGAAGACATAAATGAGTTTTCAAGGAACTAATCCTTATATAAATATAGCCAGGCACTCACTGTTCTGGGTGCTGGGCATGCCGAGGTGTATGCAATAACGATGTGGCTATGTGGACAGTGCAGAAGTCTTGAAAGTTGGTGTAACGGGCATGAAGCAAGGGACGAGTGGGCACAAGCTGATTCTGGAGGGCTTCATCAGTCACACTAAGGAGTCTGGATTTTTATTTTACCTTTTAAAAAATATTTTTATTAATTTCAGAGAGGAAAGGAGAGGGAGAAACAGAAATAGAAAATCAATGATTAGAGAGAATCTAATCGATTGCCTCCTTCATACCCACACTGAGATCAAGCCTGCAACCTGGGCATGTGCACTGACCAGGAATCAAACTGTGACACCCCCCATCCCACCCCCTCACCCCTGGGATTCATAGGTCGACGCTCAATCATTGAGCTATGCTGCCTGGGCTGAAATTTTCTTTTTTTAAGTGCAGTAGGAAGCCATCAAAGGGGACTAATATAAAAATTGGACTAGACCTTTCATATTAAATTATTATAAGCACACACAGGTTGGTGTGTGCTTATAATATTCACTCCATTTAACTCATCACATGTATTATGACAGACTGAATATTTTGACCCTCTTGTGTTGAAATTATATGCCCCAATATGCCCCGATGTAATGGCATTAGGAGGTGGGGTCTTTTAGAGTAAGTAGGATTAGATAAAGTCATGAGGATGGAGCCCTCATGAGTAGAATTAGTGTCCTTATAAGAGAGCTTTCTTCCTCTGCTCTGCTCTCTGCCTTGTGAGGATACAAGGAGAAGTCAGCAGTCTGCAACCTAGAAGAGGACTCTCTCCACAACCTAACCAGGCTCCAGACCTGTGAGAAATAAATTTCTGCTGCTTGAAAGCCTATGGTACTTTATTATAGCAGCCCAAACTAAGGCATGCATCATCACATCAATCTGCAGACCATTACACAACTTTGTTATAAAACAAGTCTTGCATTTGTTGACAGGGCAGTAGAGACTGACTGAACTTCCTTTATCACATGGCAAACTAAAGCAATGTTGACTATGATCCTTTCTTTACTAAGTTGTAACTTTTAAAACACTCCTAAGGCCTGATAGAATAGAAAACATTCTTCTCTCATCAGTGCCCAGACGAACCCTTAACTGCTGGCTGCCTCTGTGCTGCAGGCAGCCCAGCTTGGAAGGGAAGACATGTCACCCCCTTTCACAAGTGTGATGATTTGTGGCTGAGACGGGAGAGCCTGCTCTCTGAACCACATGCCCCCTGGTGCAGGCAGGCTAAGGAAAGATGAATGGCATTATAAGACAGACATCTGAATGTTTCATATTAAATTAGTCCCACAGAGCGCCCAGAATTCTCATTCCATAAATCACCAAGTAAAATAAACTCACTCCCAGGTTAGATTGCTGTGACTCTGGCCTGGGGTGTCATAGATAATCTGAGAACAGTTAAACATTTGTCTGAAATAGTAATAATTTTCAGCATATTTACTCAGTGACATGGAGGTGACCCAGACTGATCTCTGTTGCCAGAAACAGCATGTAAATGGGAGTCAGCCAATTTAGGAGATTTCCAAACACGAGTCACTGCTCCTCACCCCCTCCACCTCCTTGGAGACTGCCACAAGCTGCTTAAAGAGCAAAACACACCACCCCCGAGAGTAGGTGTGTAAGAGCACTGA
Organism: Pipistrellus kuhlii; assembly: GCF_014108245.1. Lineage (NCBI taxonomy): Eukaryota > Metazoa > Chordata > Mammalia > Chiroptera > Vespertilionidae > Pipistrellus > Pipistrellus kuhlii. The sequence goes on from NW_023425595.1 coordinate 14,100,996, forward strand.
TGTGCCTACCCATTCGCTGCATTAGTGTTGCAGCGACATCTTGAAGTCCACCTTTACTGGTCTTGCTCTCAGCATCACAGAGCTGGGAGGCACCTTGATTCCGAAGCCACATCTCTCTTCAATGACAAAGGTTTATTCTGAGAGTACTTTTCCTATCCTTGGACCTATTCTGGTTCTTCCATTCCTGATCAGACACTGTAGCAATAGGGGCCATAATAGAATGGAAGGAACATTAGACTGTGGTTTATGAGATCATTTAACTTGATGCTAATTGGTTGGGGCCCCATCTGAGCTCCTGCTTCCTCTTCTCTGAAATATCCCACCCAACTTTAAAAGTCTGATTCTGATTCAGTAGTGAGATTCAACTGGACAGCAACCCCCCCCCCCCCCCCCCAGGTGACCTTGGAAAGCCTATTTCTCTGCCTGGTAGGGCCTTTCTACTGGTGTTCACTAGAACCTGCATCTGGATCATCTCGGCCCTCAGAAACCCACTTTAAATGTTATCAGAGTGACAGAGGGAAAGCACAGCTCAGTGGTGGCCCAGGCCTAGAGTGATTCCTCCTAGGGAAAGATCTCCAGGCTTGGTGCGAAAGGCCTAAATTGGGTCTTGCCTCCTGCCCTTCTGGGCAAGTCCTTCAGAATGAGGATCAAATCAGAAACATGGAAGGGAAGGGCACTAACGCTGCTGAGTGTCTACACGCACCAGAACCCATGTTGGCCTTCTACGTTGTTGTCTGCTTCATTCCATACTCAGGACCACCCTCAGAAGTAGATCTGTTTTCTACTCCCACTTTCACATTTCACAAATGATGAAACTGCGCTTCTGAGAAGTGAAATAGATTGCCACAAGCTAATAAGTGGCAGGGCTGGTATTTGAACCCTGATCTGCCTAACCTCAGAGCCTGTTATTTTCCATTATTCAGTGCAGTAGAAATCTCAGGCATGGTTCCTGGTCATTCTAAAACTGAGTTCACTGATGTCTTCAAGGAATAGTTGTATAGTCTAGTTGCTGCTAAATTAGGCAAAGTGATTTGCACTTGGATGCTCAATCCGAGGTAGGAGGAGCACTGCCAAGGGCATGGGGGAGGCTCTGGCCAGCTCATCAGGACCCAGCAAGCCATCAGGGGTCTCATTTCTTACCCCAATGGCTGTATTAATCCATGCGTTAATGGCTAAGGCTCTGGCAACAAAGTACCACAACCTGGAGGCTTAAACAGCAGAAACTCATTGTCTCACAGTTCTGGAGGCTAGAAGTCCAAGATCAAGGTGCCAGCAGGGCTGGTTCCTTCTGAAGCGGGTGAGGGAAGGCTCTGTTCCATGTCTCCGCCCTAGCGTTAGGTGGTTTGCCAGCAATGTTTGGCATCCCTTGGCTTGTGGAATCATCACCCGATCTCTGCCTTCACCTTTACATGTCATTCTCCTATGTGCCTGTCTGTGTCCAAATTTTCCCTTTTTCATAAGGACACCAGTCATATTGGATTAAGGCCCACCCTAGTCCAGGATGACCTCATCTTAACTAATTGCATTTGCAGTGATCCTATTTCCAAATAAGATCACAGTCTATCGGAGTGGGGCTGAGGGGGGGAGGGGGACAGTGAATACGGTAGGGGAGGGAAAGCACTTTTCAATTCATAACACTCAGCAGCAAAAATCCCAACCCTCACCCGCACATGCACTTCACGTGAGCACCAGTGCTCTACCTGAAAGATCACAGCGTTCTTTCTGGAAGGCATGTCTCTCTCCCTTTTATGTCTTTCATGTTTCTTACTGACACTGGAGTCCGATATTAATGGAAAAACCATTAAAAAGAAAACTATTATCCTATGAGGCAAAGTGAATGCACTCAACTGTAAAAGGAAGACTTATTGATCAATTTCAGGTAAACCTTGCTTGTCAGACACTTTGCAGCTAAGGAATGTGTTTTTATTGCCTGGCCAGATCGTTCTGATTTCCGGTCAGTCTTAGTAAAGACCCCTTTTATAACATTGATAAAATTTTATCACAGAGCCATGAAAACAAAATTAGATTTCATAACTCACATCAGGCCTTGAAAGGGATGCCTCTATAAATTTTACAAACCTTATCAAGTTTTAATCCACCTATTCTGATAAATATTTTAAAAATAGCAACTTCTACCGAACCTTGTGGGTATGTATATAAATTAGTGTGTGTAAAAATATTTTCTTTCTCTCCCTCTCTCTCTTACAGGAAAGAAAACTTTCTTTGCCTATTTATAAACAGAAGACTATGACAGAAAAGCCTATTGTTTAGATTGCAGAACACTGAATTTAGGAAAATCCACTTCTATAAAAGAAATCTGAGTAATTTATTTAAAAATTTAGTCCTAAAATGTATCCTTTGAAATGACTAGCCCAGAGTCATTGACCCATGAACCAGGAGGTCACGGTTCAATTTCTGGTTAGGGCACATGCCCGGGTTGCAGGCTCAATTCCCAGTAGGGGCGTGTAGGAAGCAGCTGATCAATGACTCTTTCTCATCGTTGATGTTTCTATTTCTCTTTTCCTCTCCTTTCCTCTCTCTGAAAATCAATAAAAACATATTTTAAAAAATATTGTAAATGACTGGCTTTTTCATGGGCAGATTTTGAAGAATTATCAATACTGATAAAACATCTATAAATTATAAATTTCTAATAAGACACATCATAATCAAGGACAGTGTTCACCAAAAATCCTGTGTATAGTCTCTAGTTTTTACAGGCTATCGTGTGGCCTACTATCGGGGAGGGGGAAATTATATGTATATTGAGCATATCTTGTCTTCCCAACCAGAAGGTAAGTACATCCAGGGACAGGGCTGTGCCCACTAGGGCCCAGGGATAATGCCCAGGAGCCCTCCTGCCAGAGCAACATGATGGGGAGATGAGGCTCATCCATCTTTCACTCTTGTGGACCTCAGACTGTATTACAACTGTGCAACAGGCACAGAGGATCTACTTGATAGAATTTCATTTCAGTCAGTTGTGCAGGAACTGAAACCCTCAGAGTCCAATGAAATGGAGTTATACTAGTTGGATATTCCTTTCTGCTTTTCAGAGGTTGGAAACACTTCTCCAAATTGTGCAAATGAAATAAATGTTATGGTGTCAACCAGGCCTCCAATATTCTTGAAACATATATTTGATGACTGTACATTTTGGTTTCAAATGGCAAACTGAAAGCAACACTAAAAAATTATGTGAAATTCCTTGTAAATGAATTGACAACATTCAAAACCTCAATAGATTGTTTTAAGGAGTTCTCAAACTATTCTGGTTCATATACGCCTTTGAGAATCTTTTGAAAGGCCATAAATTTACAAAATGGACCTACAAAAAATATTTCTTTCATAACATTGCATGATGCTCACAGGTCTACCAGAAAAACATCTGCAAACTCCAACTAAAGAACTCCTGGTACCCTAGCTGGTTTGGCTCAGTGGATAGAGTGTTGGCCTGCACACTGAAGGATCCCAGATTTTATTCTGGTCAAGGGCACATGCCTAGGTTGTGGGCTTGCTATTTCTCTCCCCCCCCGCCCCCCCACCACCACTTCCCAGTAAGGGGAGGAGGTATGCAAGAGGAAGCCAATCAATAATTCTCTCTCATCACTGATGTTTCTATCTCTCTCCCTCTCTCCCTTCTCTGAAGTCATTAAAAATAAAAATAAAAATTTTAAGTTATAAAAAAAAAGAACTCCTGATATAAGAGAAGATATTTCTGAGTTCTATAACCTTAAAGGTTCAGGGGACATATGAACTGTACTTTTCAATGGAAGAGTTCAAAATAATGTTCGATGAAACAGATTCTAACTTTCACTGTGGTACTATGTTATGTTGTAACATTAAAAAACAATAAACCATGATGATTTCTTATCACCTTTGAGTGTGATTTTTGCATCTATGAGTCTTCAGTGAGAAAAAAAGAAGGAAATATAATATAAGCTTCTTCACACAGTGTTGTTAACTTTGGGCATTCCTTGGAGAAAGCACTTATTACCTGGGAGAAAAAAGCTAATGAAGTTGACATTTCTTACCATCACAAAGCTGTTTGACTTGCTACTCTTACATGCAGAAGGGAATCCGTGTTGTTTCCCTGCTGCCTGTCAGGAGAATGATCGGAAACGGCAGCCGCCAGCTCAGCAGAGGAGCGGCCGTTGCCTGCCCGAGAGTCAGTGCCACTGGCCCTAGAAAACCTGTGGGCTCGGAAGCCCCTGCTGTCTCCACTGTTCTATTTAGTGCACTTGCCTTTTATCTGTGGCGGCGATGTTTCCACACGTTCCAGTAACTTGCTGATCATTTTATTGCAAGTCATGTTACTACTGTACTTCAGCTAATTTAGTCAAAGCTTACTGTACTGCCAGTCAGAAGTGATGTTAAAATGCTTTTTTAACTTCCTTTAAGGTACTGTTTTTGAAACCTCCTTCAAACTGTTAAATTTTTATATGAAAAATATATTGGATTACAATTTAATGTCACTGTCCTTGGCTAGAGTCCTAATATGAGGAAGGACACTCAGCTGGGAGCCACAGACACCCACCCAGGCTGTTCAGTCTGTTCTCTGCTTTGTTCCCAGAGCCCAGCACGGTGCCTGGGACACAGTAGGTGCTCATTAAATGTTTGTAAAATATCAAATGAGCTGAGTTTCAGCCCTGGCTGGGTTTCTGACTACCTATGGGACATCTATTTCCTCATCTGTGAAAAGAGAATAACAATAATTGAATAGTCTCCAAAATTAGGCACACAATGTATATAAAAGAAGTACGTACCATTGTATTATTACAGGAAGCGGAAAGAGATCATAGACTTTGATTTCAAAATAAGGTTGAAATGTTACAGAATTTTAATGCTATATTAAAATCAGAGGAACCATCATACCCCAGGCATTAATGCATCAAAATGTTGAGCTTTCTTTCATTCATGCGTACTGGTACAGTCTATGACATCTCAGAGCTGCCTTGTGGACAGTAGGGGAGGAGTTATGACACACATGTAAGTGAGGAGAAGGGAACTTCTGATCAACAGGGGCAGGAGAGGCAAATGCTGCAGTTGAACATTAGTAGACACTCCTTCGAAGGTTAGATAATATATATTTTTTAGGAATGTGGTTTACTCAAGTACTTGAGAAGAAAGGAGTACCCCAAGCCCAGAGGAAATTGGCATCATTGGTCCATATACCACATTACGGAACTAGAGGCCCAGTGCACGATAATTCGTGTACTCGGTGGCGTCCCTGAGCCTGGCCTGCACCCTCTCACAATCTGGGACCCCTCAGGTAGGGTCCCTAGGCCTGGACTGAGATCAGAGCCTATTGGGGCTTTCTTTCCCTGGGCTGCAGGCAGCTGGCCCCACCCCTGCCACTGCCACTGCTTGCCATTTGTGCAACACTGCCCCCTCTCCCCTGCCACCAGTGGCCTCCCTCTGCAGGTGACAGGCTGGGATGCAATGGCTTGGCTGGCTTGGGCCACCCTCTTTCTTTGCTGGGGGCGTGGGGCCAGCCCTGAGAGAGGCCATCTGCCTAGTGATCTCCCCTAACCACTTGCCTGCCTACTGATCACCCCTAACTGCTGGTCTGCCTACCTGATCAGCCCTAACCACTCTGCCTGCCTGCTTGATTGCCCCTACCCACTTGCTTGGGTGCAGGGCCAGCATTGACTTCCAGTTTGTCAGCCTCCAGTCATTACTGGTCATTACAACCCAGGGTTTTTTATATATTAGGATTCCTGTGATATGCTGGCACTGCTCTGGGAGCTAGGGCTATAATGCTGAGGGAGACAGGGTCTTCATTCTCACAGAACTAACTGGCCTCATCAAAGCACATAATCAATAAAAAGGGGAAATGGATAAATAGGTAGGGAAGCAACTAGAGACAAATGCTACAAAGGAAAGAACACTGGATAAAGGAATATCGATTTGTCTATTCAGACATATTGACATTCAAATGCACATAGTTGTTGAAAAATATTTGTTGAGTGAATAAATGAGTGAGTGGTGATATAAAAAATAACATGTGTATAAGATAATAAGAGCTACTTTGGAAGCTCTCTTTTATGGAGCTTGGGGAAGAGAGCAGAAGACTCAGAGTTAGTAAGTCAGGAATTATCTCTGCTATACTCAACAAGCTGCAAGCAGGTAACATCAGTGCCTCAGTTTCCAGATCTGCAAAATGGAGCTAATAACTTGTGTGAGTCATTGGGAAATTCACCTGTCCTCTCTGGGTCTTGAATATCGACTGATAACAGATGATTCATCAGAAGACTCTCAAGTTTTAGATACACTGGATTCTGACAAAGGCCAAGAACAACAAACTTTGAGATGGCCAGAAACGTTATTGAATTTTTATTTTCTTCTCTTATGGCCCCAGGAGAATGTCATTTTAACTAACCATCACTCCTGCCACCTCCACGGTTACCTCCAGGGTCATCAGAAGAGGTAAGAGCACAGGTGCTAGAAGCAAGGAATGCTAAGCTAGGAAGTTGCCTGCTATATATCCGGCACCTTGTTAGTTTTTTCATTCACAAGCCTGTTTAGTCCTCACACTTGTTATTAGCTCCATTTTGCAGATCTGGAAACTGAGGCACTGATGTTAAATAACCTGCCTGCAGTCTCTCAACTAAGAAGGGCCAGGGTGAAGCCTGGAGTTGAAAGCGTGGGCACTAAACCCCTGCCCTCATGTTGTCTATTTGTTCATGAGAGGAGGGTTTATTTACTGAGCACCTTCTATGGGCTAAGTACTTGTTTGATCAAGTTCTGTTTGACCTTAGATAAACCTTCTTTGTGTGAAGAGAAAAGGAAGGGCACAGAAGAGGAAGGAGGGAGGAAAAGATGAGTGCAAAGAATAGCCTACTTGTTCCTTTGATTGAACTTGGAAGAAACAACATTTTTTTTTCTTGCTGCCACTCTCTGAGCTTCTGGAATCTCTCTATCTGCTCTCTGTTTGAACTTGGGAAAATATAAAACTTATATTCTCTGTGTTCCCGGAGCTTTCAGAATCCCAAAGCATTTGGTTTAGATTAAATCCGTTGACCGAGGCATTATAATTCGGCTTCAGCACAGATGATCCCATCACCCGCCGCCTTATCTAACCGAACGGCTTATTACAGTAACAGAGCACACTGGTCGGGGGCAGGGGCAGGGCCGGGGGAGAAGGTCACTGAGGTTCAGCAGCCACATGCACACAGCAGGGTGGTGTCCTTCTAGAATCAAAAGGAGCGGATTCATAAAATCCAATCGGGAGCATGTGTGTGCCTAGGAGCCTTTTTTTTTCTTTTTTTTTTTTCCCCTGAATCTAAATTATAGAGATTTTAATAGCTTCAGTAATTAGACAAGAATGCAGTCAGCCCCATTATGTTCCTGTGTAATATCACGCTCCCCAGGGCCCACCTTCCCCGCTCGCTGGGCTCCCTGCATGGGCCCCTTCCCCGTATTTTCTGCCACAGGGAAGCAGTTTTCTTTTCAAAGAGCTCACTGTTCACCTTGTTTGTGTTCCCTCGATCTGGAGGTTGGATTTGCTTTCTCAGGGGTTTCACCACTGCATGGCCCAGTCGGAGGAAGAGGACAGTGTGGGGTCTGGCCGTTCACGTGCAGCCCCCACTGTGCACAGGCCACACTTGGGGTGGCACAGCGGGCACCACAGTGGTCGAGAAGGCACTCAGCTCCACGACTGGCAAAGAGCAGACACTTCACAATGTATACAACTGAGTCTATTGAACACACTCTTCCTTGTTTAGTTACTGAACTTATAGGAAGCTGAACAAAACCTTAAACCCAGCTCTTTTTGTGGGAAGCTGCCTTCCTGCCTCCCTGATGGCCTCTCGTTATGTTTCTCTCTTGTTTCGTAACTATTTTCCGTAGTGATATTTCACTTTATCAGCAAGGATCAACCTCCCCGCAGGCGCCGAGGGCTATATCTGGAGATATATTGGACATCTTGGAGTTTTCTTATTGTTTCCTCTGGAGCTAAAAGGAAAAAAAAAAAAAAAAAAAAAGCTGTTGGTGATTGAAATTCAGGACAGGAAGCGCTGTATTACTCAACTAATGCAGGTTAATCACTAGATGGACGGTTTCCATATGCAGACGAATATTTTCCTGGGGGCTGTCAGAAGGGAGCTTTCATCGCCATTTGTTTTTATGAAGATATTCCCAAAGAAAAACGTCTGGAGTTTTGTATCCTGAGGTCATCTTTTCCTATTTCCTATCCAATCCTCTCATGAAGAAGGAGAAGGAGGAGGAGGAGGAGAAGGAGGAGGAGGAGGAAGAGGAGGAGAAGGGAGCCCTGAACTATCTTTCTTTCACTGGGATCTGAAAATTATCCCCTGAAAGCAATTCTAGAAGTCTATAAATTTGGCCTCCAAACCACTTAGAAAAGGAAAAAATTAAAATTAAAATCTTGTAATTGACTTCATTATAATTGGCAAACTGATACTCTCTTCTCTCCTGAGTGGGTACCAGACATACGGAAATCATAGCGTGGGCCATGGCAGGAGACTTGAAAGTCAGAGATGTTTTCTGAGACTCGATCAAACATCTTTTCTACAGAGACAGATGAAAGGATAATGAGCTGAGGTGTTTCTAAACGATTCTCACAATTTACAACTCAAATAAATCTAGTTTAAAAACATGTGCATGTTTGAGGCTCTCGTGGCTCAAAATGTTAAACTAAATATTTTGCTTAACCCAGGAAAGATAGAAGGGTATTGGAGTGAATTAGAACTTAGGAAGGCCGCTTCTGCCTGTGACAGCCAGAAGAGAATGGCTAATTCATATGTGACATATTCTAGTCACTCCTCAGGAGAAAGGATGCTCTGGGAGGAGCCAGCCGCTCAGCATTTCGCTCCTGGTCAGGATTGATTCCAGATGTGGGAGGTACATGCTAGAAAGGGTTTGGAAATGGAGTGGAAATGAGAAATCCCTCAGGCCATTTGAGTGTTGATGACAGATGAGGTAGGTATGTTCAGGTAACTAATGAACGTGCTGGGAGCTGGGAGAGCGCTCGGTCCAATAGATATTTAACATATTTAGCAGGCAGGAAAGCCCCAGCTGAGCCATCAGGGCCTCCCTCCCATACCAACCCATGCACCAAGAACAGGGGGAACGTGGACTCCTGATGGTAACACACAACATCCAAAGCTCAGGCTCGGCGACTCAGTACACAAGCTGAGTCCTAGTCTTTCCCTAAAGCTAGTTGATAATTCATTAACACATCAAAATTTTTTTTCTAGCTTAACCGATTTGGCTCAGTGGATAGAGCATCAGCCTGTGGAATGTACTGTGGAATGTAGGGTCCCAGGTTCGATTCCAGTCAAGGGAATGTACCTTGGTTGCAGGCACATCTCCAATAGGGGATGTGCAGGAGGCAGCTAATCGATGTTTTATCTCTCTCTCCCTCTCCCTTCCTATTTGTAAAAAATCAATAAAATATATTTTTTAAAGTTTTTTCTATTAGTTGATTTATTGTTGTGGTTTCATTACTGGAAGAAACTTTGACCAGTGTTCGCTATGTGCATATATGAAAGGCCAAATAAGAGGCAGATTAGTAGAGGAATCATGAACACAGATCTTGAAGTGACCCGGACGGAGGTTTAAGTATTGACTCTGCTACTTCCCAACTTGAACTTGAGTGGGTTATTCTAAGACAGTTTCCTTATCTTTAAAATGAGTATGACGTTAGTATTTATCCTGTTTCCCTGAAAATAAGACAGTGTCTTATATTAATTTTTGCTCCCAAAGATGCGCTAGGTTTTATTTTCAGGGGATGTCTTATTTTTCCATGAAGAAGAATACGGTACACATTTATGTTAAATGAAAATAAAGGAAATTTATTACCTATATACGGTACGGTAGTACGGTAGTTGTCAACACAAACCAGACAAACTGTGAATCCTACAGTATCAAGAATTTACTCATTTATTCAATGACAATCATGTCATCATCTTCTGGAACATCATCATAACAATCCAATTCCTGAATTTCCTGGTGAATTACTTGTGACTCCATTTCTTTCAGAATCAGTGGACCAAATCTCTCATGTTTAGCAATAGCATTCTGAGACAGAGCCTAGGGGGGCCTTATTTTTTGGGGGGATGCCTTATATTTCACTCAGAAGGAAACCTGTAAGTAGGTCTTATTTTCAGAGGAAACACGGTATTTTAGAAACATTGTTTTAAGAATTAAATGAGGTGATGTATATAAACCAAATAGCTTAATAATTAATGCTCAATAACTATAAAGCTAACATAGTAATCATTGTTATTCTAGGGATGGAAGTCAGACCAGCAGGTGACACATAATCCCAGCATGGAAAATTACATTCTAGCAAATGAGATGTTGATGCACAAGCCCTTGTATTATTAATGCGGTCCTGATATTTTCAGCTTTAATATTGGTATTTCAGTTAGAGTTCTTCGTTGCACACAACAGAAACTTACTCTTGCCAACATAAGCCACCAGGAGGTTGCTGGAAGGCTGACATAAGGCTCACAGAATGGAAGGGATGCCAGAGGAAGACCCGTGGAAATAGGAAGCTCAAGAAGCAGAAGGCAGGAAGCAGAGCCGGAGATGCAGCAATCCTCTGGTCCCCAAGGCAGCCGAGCAGGAATGCTGTTCTATTATTCCCTTTAGACCCAGGTCACTAGTGCAAAATTCCAAGTCTCAGGAGAGAATATCATGTCTATTTGGCCAAACTCAGATCCCATGCCTAATCCCTGGCCATATGGTGGAGGCAAGGAGAAGAAGAATCTGTAGAGGATCAGCCAGTCCCTAAAATTACGCTCTTCAGTCACTGACATGAGAGGAAACTGGAATGGTATAAACAAGGAAAATGTATGCTGGTAGCCAACACTCAGAAATGTACTGATACAACATTGTATAATGCATTCCACAGAAATTTCACTTGTTTTAAGCCATGAATCTCTTGGATGCAATGGTTATGTTGCTCAGGTCATACTCCCAGGTTCTGAGAGCAGGAGAAGACTTCAAGATGATCGCCAGTTTATCTTGAGTGAATGTGCAAGAGAAAGTACTGCCCAGGCTCCATCTCCAAACTCTCCTCCTTTCCAGGTAGATTGCTGAGAAGGTGATAATGCTCTGTGAAGACAGACCAGTCTACATGCACATACACATACATGCATGCGTACACATACATACACACACACACACGATAAAACTAAAGCTTGAATTGCCACATACATTCTACTGGAAGTCTGGGACCTATGGAAATGATTCACACACTCCATGAAAGGTGAGCAACACTCAGCCATCCCCAGGTGAACACAGAGAGCTTTCCCAATGCCTCATGCCAGCAAGATGGTAAACTTTATTGATCTCTAATCAAAGTAAAGATAAAACTGCCTCAACAGATTTATTGCTATAGATGCAATAAGTTTCCTAAGAGTCCTAAAAATCTGGAAGCTCAATGAGCTCAAATCATCTTAGCAGAATTCTCTTTGGCCTTTAGTAACAGAACAATCAATTCTATTAGGATTGTGCCAGAGAAAACATGGCTAAAGTAGTGACTGTCAAATTAATGCTAAATGTAAAGGGTAAATGGTAAAATCCAGAATGTTCTAACATACTATCTCTCTGTGTCCTCAGGTTCCTCTTCAGTTTTGCTCATCATTCTATCTCAGTCCCAGCTTAGTACTCAACAAGTGCATAGTAGATAATCAATAAACTTCCTTGGAACGTCAAACTTCACCAAGTGAACATTGAGCTGCATTAAACTGCTGAATTCCATAAGAGGTTGTGAAAGGTAATGTGTCTTCAATTATCTACTTTGAATTCTGAAGTCCAGCTTTTCTATTTTCTCCAAGCCTTACCTACCTTAAATAAAGCAGGCTACTTCTATCTTCTCCAACTATTGCCCACGATAACTCAAAACCAATCACTTTGCTGTGGATATTTTCTGATAGTCTCCCCTTTCAAGCTGGACCTATAGTTAGTTGGTTAGTTAGTTGGTTAGTTAGTTAGTCAATTTTTTCAAATCTAGATATTTCACTAAATCAGTTTGCCATTCAGACCTCAAACTTTTAGGTAGAAAATGCTGGACTATTTTTACTTTATTTTATTATTATTATTTTTTTTTGTATACCATTTAGCCCACTAGGTGGCATCTCAACACACAGAAAGTTGGATATTTGGAGAAGAACACACTGTTTACTGCATTGAACTCTCTGGTTGTAATATTATTGAAACTCTTAACATTTGGGACCTGGAAGATTCAGTGGTGAAATGGCTATGCTTCTGCATTAGATAAGAAATGTTCTAATTCCTTTTTTCTGATGGATTACCATTCTGAAATTGCAAGCAAGGATGGAAAAGTTGGTATAGAGGCATTCCTATCAGGTAACTCCCATAACTGTGAGGTGTGATTAAAAATATACAAACAATGAACAGACTACCTGGTGACATTTAGGCCTGATTTATAAACACATGAGGCTCTCTCCAGCCCTCAGCATTTCTGAGCTCTGGAAACACCCCTTTGGGTGAAGAAGAGAATGTTCCCAGCACAGTCCCTTATCAGGCAGTGGCCTTCATAAAAATGTGAACTTCCTAGTGGTGGCCTTGGTGCTATTTGAATAACTAGCCATTTTCCAGGAGGACATTTTAAAGATCTTTGCCATCTTTTAAACTTAATAAAAGTATCTTTAACTTAATAGCTATATGCTTTATGAAATAATATATCATTTTCACCTAAAATAATTAGTTCTTCAAAAATTTTACCCAAAGATCCTAGAATTTATAAAGTCATATTTGACATCCTCGGCCTGGGTAGGTTGCCCCTCCCACATACTCCTATAGCACCCTATATTTCTGCCAGCATCACATCCCCAATGCACAGGACTACAGCTACTTGTTGTTAAATATGTATCTCTACCTCTAGACTCAGTGTGGACAGAGATCCCGACTAGTTTTTCACCACCATATCCACAAGGGGGTCAGAAGAGTGCCTATTACTCAAAAATATCTGCTAAATAAAAAAGTACATTTCAAGGGAAAAAGAGAATGTGCAAGGGTCACTCCAAAACACACCATTCAAAGTTCCTCCTCCTCCCTTGCGTTGCCACAGATTCCAATCTCAATTATGACGATGATTCTGGCCTTTTACTTTAAATCACCACTAGAGCAAATAGCACCCAAGGACTGCTCTCCAGAAATAACTTTGGCTGTTCAAGCATAATTGAGTGCATTAGATTAAGTGAACATTTATTGACCACCAGCAGATATGAACAACCAAACTTCTCATGCAACGGTTGGTATTCTACCCTCACCAAGGTGTCCCCTTCAAAATAGCTTCTCATCTTACTTTAATTGGATATAGATAGATATATAGGAAACATTACACATTGTATAACAAAATAATTTTTGTCACAAAAGACATTCTTGCAAACAGGACTGGAGCTATTGGCTGCTTCTGGCAAGGAGATTTTGTAAATGAGTCTTTGTAGCAGAGGTCATGAGCTTAGGCTCTGGCATTGTACCAACTGGGTTGTAATCCCAGCTCCACCACTTCCTGTCTGGAGACCTTGAGTATTTTATTTAACATCTCATGAAGCTATATTTTAAAATCATCTATCATATGGGGTTGTTGGGGGGATTAAATGAAATGATGTGTTTGAACTCTTAGATAGTGGCTGGCCCTGCAACAAGAAATCAATAAACATTAGCTATTATTATTATTACTAGAGGCCTAGTGCATGAAATTCATGCATAGGGGATGGATGAGTCCCTAAGCCTGGCCTGCACTCTCTCAAAATCCGGGACCTCGCAGAGGATGTCTGACTGCTGGTTTAGGTCCAATCCTGCAGGGATCCAGATTGGGCCAAAGCCAGCAATGAGACATTCCTCTCGAAATTTGGGACCACTGATCCCTACCTGCTCCCATGACTGTCTGATCACCCCTAACCACCTCTGCCTGATCACCTCTAACCACCTCTGCTGCTTGATAGCCCCTAAGCACTCTGCCTGCCTGCCTGCCTGTTTGCCCCTGCCTCCATGATCACCCCTAACTGCTCACCTGCATGCCTGATTGCCCCTAACTACTCATTAGAGGTCAGCTGGCTGGGGTAAGGGGCCATGGTTGTTCTGGTCATTCTGCCATTTCAGTCACTGGGCTTTTTTATATGTATAGGGTTATGATTATTATTTATCTGAGTGGCTTTTCTTAGGTGACAGCCAAAATGAATATTCCATAGGTTCCCTCATACATCTTTAGGCTCTGTCCATTAGATTCTGACATTGTGGCTGTAAATAATAATAAATGAGCCCCAGGTGTATCTCAGCTTTATGTATTTAAATCAGGAGCCAAAGAATCATGATCCACCTTCCTTTTCCTTCTTGGACTAGGTTTTCTTCTCTATTGTTTCCTAGATTAGGTGTCTAGGCATGGCTCCACCCCCTCCCCAACTCCAACACCCCCACCTCCATCTCCATTTATCTGTCCACTCAATAGCCATTTATTACTGAGTCTTAGGTGTTATTTACCCATAGATTCTGCCTCTTGGCAAGTTTGCAGTCTGGAGGGAAAGATGAAACACATGCACGCACATAGCTAAAAAGAGTTATACGTAATGAGGGTCAGAAGGGATGGCCATCACACAGAATTCTGAGGAAGTAGAGTGTCAGGGCTGCTATTTCAGCACTCACCCAGCTAGATAGAGAGATACTGGTGAAGATGCAAAAGTAAAAAAAAAAAATAAATAAAACATTTGAAAGCCACCGTTCTGATGCTTATGGAATTGGAAACCTGGAGGGAGGCAAAACCAAAGGCATGACCAATCTCAGGCTGTATTCCAGCATTAGCACCATGCCAGGTCCTCAACAGGCTCTTCCGTTGAAGATGGAAATACCTCTGGATAAGACCCTTAAAAGGAAGAAAATAAAAGCAGTGCTACTGTCTCACCACTGAAAGCAGGAAAGGCTGGCACAAGGAGGTGTTCTGGTCCCTCAAACACTTGGCTTCTGTATTGGTTTGGTAGGGCTGCATGGTTTAAACAACAGACGTTCACTGTCTTGAGGTCCTAGATGCTAGATGTCCTCAATCGAGCTGTCGGTAGGGTTGGTTTTTTTCTGAAGGCTGGGAAAGAGGGATCTGTCTTCAAAAGAAGAAAGAGCTTGAGCAGAAATATAGAGTAGGGAGATTGGCAAATGCATTGGGGTGTGGTTGAGTGAGAGAAGTACTTTTCAAACTTTATGAAACCACAGAATCCTTCTCGAGGTGAGAGTCTATGCTAGGGGTGTCGAACTCAATCAGAGAAGGGACCAAAATCTAAAATCCAGCCTAAATCGCGGGCCGAATGGTTTACTGAACAGTCATAAACTGTCATTGTGATGGAAACGCAGCGGAGTGCAGTGATGACAGCGCGGTGCGGGCCACATTGCAAGGCCTGGCGGGACAGATTTGGCCCGCGGGCCTTGTGTTTGACACATGTGGTCTATGCAAACCCACAAAATGTTGAAAGCAGCACTGCTCTGGTCTAAAATCCTGGCTGCTTTAGAGATCCACAGAGCACAGCTGAAAACTCACAGCTGGTGCCTGGAGCAAGGAGAAGTCAGCCTGGAAAGGTCACCTTAGGATAACTAGGAGTGGCCATGGCCTTGGGGACAACCACGGGCAATGGAGGTCTCTGGGAAGAGAAGTGACTATATCTGGGAAATGACTAGACTGGAATTCTTTGGTGATGATGAGACATGGGATGGGTCAGAACAAGGACAAATAACTTTGTCTTGAAGCAATATAGGTTTATAGAAATTGACTAAGAAAACTATATACCATTATGTATCCAGAGAACTATAAAAAGTGATCAAATCCCCTGCCTTAATTTTCTGAGGACTTGTGGCAGGCTCAGCTGTTGAAGAACCACTCTGAGCTTCCATGGAGAGGAGTGAGATTTTGTATTTTATGCAAAATCCACCTCAATTTATCTAGATTGATAGCAATGTGATTGAAAGCATGGGATTTAGCTCATCCAGGACTGTGTTTGAATTCCATCCTCTCCCAAAGTTCCTTACACCTGAGTGTCAATCGTCTCATCTACAAAATAAAGACATTTACGTAAACTTCATATGATTATTGTGGAGATCAAGTGAGACCATATATCTAAAGAGTTGGGTATAATGCTTGGCAATAGGATAGCACTGGCAAAGTGATTCTTTTCCAACACAAATTAACCCTCCACTGTAAGGGGAAAGTAGGGATGCTAGGCCACCCAGCAGAGTCACTCATACTGATGCCGTCTCAGGGTTCCCCTGAGCTGCACACATCCTTCCATGTATTGAGCCAAGTTTCTGGTAGCCAAGGCTCATTATGGGGGCCCTGTCCACGTGTCTGCATTTCATTCCCACCTCTCTCAGTGGATGCTGCTCGGGCTTCCCTCTCCCACATGCTGATCTACATAGTCCGGTTACTGGGTTGAGTCTACAAAAGAATTCCCAGGCAACAGAAGAGAGAAATTACTTTGTCCACACGACGAAGAAGTCTGCTTTGTGGGTACTATCAAGACAGATTGTTCAGCAAATTGGTGAGGGCCACATAGCATGTCAGAGTGTGTGTCCAGTAATTGAAAAGTATCACTCGCACAGGTTCAGTATCCAGGCAATCTCCCAGCAGACAATGGCTTCAAGGGCTGAACTGCACCATAAAGGATGGATTCCAGCCGCCTCCAGGACAGAAGTCAGGCACGTGCCTCCAGGAGTGCAGGAAGGGCATCCACTGCTGTTCCGTTTTCCATGCAGCAGAGACAAGAAAGGAACTTTTTCAAAAACAACCTCTGGATTCACATCCCCCATTTTTAAATTGGCTCAGCATTTCAAGCTTCTGTAGATGCCCATCTGGAGGTGGTGGCTATCACCTTGGTCTTCTCAAGGGTGTCCAGGGTGTCCATCCAGCTGTCCCGCTGATCTGTAATTCCCACCCCTAAGACTTGAATCACCAGTATCATCCAAAGTCTCTCATCCGACTGGCAGCTGCACCGGGTTTTAACAACCACCAAAGGGACAATGGTAAAGTGACTTTCAGAAAACTGAGCGAAGGTTTTGTGTTGCCTTAGGAATTTGTTCCTTTGGTGTCCTTGGCTCAAGCCTGCGTGGATGGGCTTTGATTGGATTTTAGACTTCAGATAGAGTTTCTATGAACTCCACTGGGAGCCAGAAGAAGAATGAAGTGACAGAGGGACTGCTGATCTTTGACCCCGGCCCATTGATGGGCGTTGTCATCACTGCTGGTGGCTGCTCTGAACAAGAATGCATTGTCTCCGTCTATTGTGAACTTCCTTCACAGTCAGTCTTCGCAGGATGTACCTTTAATCAGGAATGTGTTCTTTCTCCAGGGCAAAGGGTGTATGAGGAAGGTAGATCCAGCATGTGATTCTCTCTCAACTTGCCAGACTCAGGACTTGATAAAGAAACATTAGGGGAAAGTATAACATTAATAAAAATAAGAGTTAAAAATTCATATTTATTCAATCATTACTATATACAGAGGTGGGCAAAGTATAATAATAATAATAATAATAATAATAATAATAATAAAACACAATAAAATAGTCAGTAAATAATAATACACAAATAAATAAACCTGTAAATCTATAATACTTTTGCTGGATCTGCCTTCCTCTGTATGGTAAGCTTACATTGGTTGTTTTATTTAATCCTTTCAACAACCCTGGTAAGTAAGTGCTATCCCAGTTTTCAGATAAAAATCTGAGGTTTAGTCACATATATATCCTATATAATAAAACCCTAATATGCAAATTCACTGAACAGAGAACCAACTGGCAGAACGACCTGTGATTATGATGTGCACTGACTACCAGGGGGCAGATGCTTGACACAGGAGCTGCCCCTTGGTGGTCAACGCACTCCCTCAGAGGGAGTGCCACTCAGCCAGAAGCTGGATTCACAGCTGGCTATCGCAGTGGTGGTGGTGGGAGCCTCTCCCTCCTCCGCGACAGCGCTAAGGAGCAGCAAGCAGGTGGGCAGTAAGGAGTGAGGGATCCTGGACTGTGAGAGAGATCCTGGACTACAAGAAGGTTGCCTGCCTGCCTAGGGGTTCCAGACTTCGAGAGGACACAGGCCAGGCTGAGGGACCCCCTCCCAGTGCACAAATTTTGTGCACCAGGCCTCTAGTATATACTGTATTTATTCCAGGTGGATCTATGATCCTATGATTTGATTCCCAGGAATGAGCAATGCATCCAGAGTCTGAGACTGTAAGACCTGCTAGTACTTGGTGTTACCTCCATGAATCAGGAAGGAAGTTAAAATCAAAGAGGCTTTAGGAGCTCTGTTGCGCCCTCTGGAACAGGAAGCCGAGTGCATCTGTGTAAGAGATTGCTTCGCTTCCTTTCTGACTATCCAAAGGAACTCCATCTTTCAAGGCTCAGGTCAGAGCTCACTTCTCTACAACTGCTTCCTTGAAAGATTTTTCTGAACCCCCAAATATTTTCTACAATAACCACTGTAACCCAATTAGTTTAGGAACTCCTCATAACAAAACTAGTGCTATTTTTTCCATTTTATAGGTTAAAAACTGAGCTTAGAGAAGTTTTGCCTAAAATCATATTTCTGGGAAGTAATTGAGCTTGAGTTGGAAGCCAGGAGACCAGACCCATGGCCCAGTGTTATGTTGTCTCCTGTCCATTAAAGGCCAAATGATATACTACTTACTCTCAAAGAACTTGCAATTTAATTAGCAAGAACTTTCCTTTAAGTTTTCTTTGTGTAAATAAACTATAAGCACACTAGGGATTTGGGATAAATTGCAGAAGGGATTACAGTAACTGCTGATGGTTTTAGGGGCAAGTGCTTTGTCACAACCTGCTCTCTTATACCAGATGCCATTTTTTCTTGTTCGTGATTTTGCTGTTCTTGTTTTCTTTAGATCCTGATTCACATTGCTATAGAAAATGAACAGGAAAGAAACTACCTCATGCTGAACATGGGGAAGCATGTCCTATTTTTCTTGATTAGTGCCTAGGGCAGTATTTTGTTTTCTTTAAATCAAATCAAGTCATATTTCCAGAGCCTACCCTTACAAAGTTGTGGAAAAAATGCAGTCTTGGTAATTACTAGGGTCTTTTTCCCTTTCACAATAACATGCTACTTGGGAGGCTTCCTCATCTGGAAATGGGAGAAGGATGAAAGGGGAGAGGGTTGGAGAACTTCTGACTTTTTACATAAAACAAATAGAAACCCTGTAGGATAATGCCCTCAGGATGTGAACTAGTGAATAAGAGTTTACTCTGTGAGGAGCTATTGCAGGAGTACACACATTTTCAGGTGTTGTGTCTGGTTAGAAATGGGGAAAATGTCTTTCCTAAAGATCTATTATCAGAAGCTCACCAAATCCCTCTACCAGATTCAGGACTGAAAAACCACAAGGTGAAGATGTAATTAAAGTAGCTCAGATAACAGTATTCTCAGATGTCTGGCAGGAAAAAAAAATGGAAATACTAGTCAGGAGACTAGACTTTAAAGAATTCAAAAGAATCGCCATGGATAATTATTCTAAGAAACAGGAGCCAACAATCAAAAGCAGCTGAAATGTGAGTGAATAAGTTACCACAACTGAAAATTAGTTGAAACAATAAACTATAGAATTTGCCCTGCAAAGTCTTTAGATTTTGGCATTATCAGATATAGAACATAAAGTAATATTGTTTAATATGATTAAAAAATAAGACAATATCAAAATTTTGAGGAATACAAAAGATGGAAACTGTAAAGGATGTTTAAGAGACACGAGAGAGTGATGGTGAAGGTCCAACAAATGCCTATTGAAATTCCAGAATTGCTAACCGAGAGAATGTGGAGAATCAATATTCAATAAGGTAATTAATGATGGACAGTTTTCTAGAATTCATGAAAGACACCAATCATCAGATTCAGAAAGTCCGATGGATTTTGTAGTGAAACTGTAGAACACCAAAGACAAAGTGAAAAACATTAAAGCTATCCAGGAAAAAAACAACAAATTAACTACAATGACACAACAATTAGAATCCCATTCTTCTTTAAAGCAACAATACAAGCCAGAAGACTGAGAAACAATAACTTCCAAGATGGTGAAAGAAAATTATTGTCACTCAGGAATTCTATGCCATGCAAAGACATTTTTCAAGAATGAAGATTATGTATAAACATTTTCAGGCAAACAAACAAACAAAAAGTGTGTGCTATCAACAGATGCTCTCTCATTAAAAGAACTACTGAAGAATCAGTGCATTAACATCAACACATTGCCAATTCTAATTCTCAAACCTATTTAAATCAAATTAGACCAATTGTCCTAATAATATCCTCTATAGCAAAAGCAATCTGTTTAGAATCATGTGTTACATTTGCTAGTAGCAGTAATGTTTCCCCCTGACTTTCATGATCTTGACACTTGAAAATCACAGGCCAGGTATTTTGTAAAATGTTCCTCATTTGGATTTGTCTGAATTTCCTTATAATTAGATGTAAGGTAATATATCTTTGGCAGAAATAGCATAGGAGTGAAGCTGTACTGTGTTGCATCCTGTCTTGTCGCTGTCCGTTTCTGGAGATGCTAAATCTGATTGATCACTTGATTGAAGTGATATCTGCCAAGCTTTTCTACTCACTCAGATAAATCTACTTTTTTCTCTCTCTCTCTCTTTGTAGTTAGTAAGTACTTGATGGGAGGTATAACAAAACTATGTCAATAGCCCTTTGCTCACTGAATTTTCAATAATCTACAGTATTTATGTCAGAGGGACTCATGCCTTCTGATTTTATAAAGTAGGTTAGAGTCCATTATTTTCATTTATTTGGAAGCTCACATTGTCCTCAATTTTGTCACAGAGAGCCCCTTCTGGATGGCTTCTGAGTTGTTTTGAAATGTCCTCAGCTTCTGTTGAGCACTTACCTACCTTGTGACACAGAAAGGTATTCCAGGCCCACCTTTTTCTTTCTTTGCAGTCCCCACAGGAAGACCTTCTTACCCTGCTCTGGCTCCCACACCTCATTCAGGGCCACCATGCTGACCAGAATCCCTCCTAAACTGCCTGGACTTTGACTCTTGTACAGGCTGCCTTCCCATGTAAACAGTCTCTTCACCCCTCTCATACTTCAAGAAACCTATCTTTATGCCCACCCTCATCTCCTGCATGGATGACTCCTTGTCCTGGTTAGGTCTTAGATCTCTTTTCCAACCCACCTACTGAAGGTCCAACACGTCTCACCAAATCCCTCTTCCAAGAGGTTGACCACCTCGTTCTGATCAGGCTCTAAGGCCTATTCCAGGCAGGCCTCTTACATGGACACCTTCCTTCTGTACCCTCCTCCTATGCCAGGCTGTCTGACCTTTACCAACTCTGCCCTGGTGGGGACACTTACCTTGGCAAGCCCACCTGATGGATTCAGGACCAAATTGCTTGGAAAGGGAAGGGAGGGAAAGTGAAGGAGAGGGAAGAAAAGGAAAGAAGCAGGGAGTAAAGAGGAGGAAAATGAAAATAAAATAGAAAAGGAAGAATTTTTTAAAGCATGTTAAACTAAAATGTTTAAAATTTGAGGGTAATCCCCAAAAGGAAAGAAACTAAACCAATCTAAGAAAGTGCAAGGATGGAACAAAACAAATAAGGAACAAACAAAGAAGGGCAGGAGCAACGAGAAAGTACTAAGTTGGTAGAATTTAATGAAAAAGAACTGCGAGATCCAGTTAAAAGATAAAGATGATCAGATTGGACACAAAAACAGGATCCATCTACCTGCACGGTTCACAGGAGCCACGCCCAGAATGTTAGGATACAGAAAGTTTGAAAAGGGCCTGAGTTATTCCCCCTCAGACTGGTCCTCATCCTCCTGCTCTGAGGAAGCAAGAGGCATCCAAGTCCAAGTGGTAAAGGGGAGCTCTGTTTGGGGTGGGGACCTTGACGAAGATGTCAGAGCCAGAGCAGGATGAAGGGCTTCGTGGAAAGACTCAGGTCATCCTAGAACATCTTGTGTCATAAATAAGGCAATGCTCATAAATGCCGGGGACACGTCTAAGGACACAAAAGCCCGTGTGAAGGGTCACACACTGCTCAAATCAAAGTGATGCTGGTCCCTGGGGCCCTTCCTCAGTCCAGCTGGTGTCTGTCAGTGTTCGGTCAATGGGAGGTTGAGTTTGGACTGACCGTGAAAATCCATGGCCAGGGGTTTCTTCCCTACTCTCTCCTTTAAGTCTCCAGCACAGGGATGTCTCCTCCATTGCTACTATGACTTCATTGTCACTGCGCTCCCACCTCTGCCGGCGGGCCACAACCCCCAGGCTCTGACACCAGTGTCTCTCCCCTTTGTCTGCCCATACCATGCCAAGTAGCAGCTTCTGATGATTGCTCATCTCCAAGTTGTCTTACCATGCCTGTTAGGTTTCTCAGATCTTCTGTGATGTGTGTAACCCATTTCCTGAATTCAACTCCTTCCGTTTAGATATTTAAGAGGGATTCTGTTTTCTTAATTGCCTGATACTCCAGGCAAATACTGGCAAAAAGAAAGATGATGTGATTAACACTAGACAGAATAGACTTTAAGGAAAAAAGCAACAGTGTGATAGAGAATATAACATAATTCTCAGTTGTATGCACCTAACAACCTAGCAAAATACATGCAGCAAGTGTCAATAAAATTACAAAGAAAAATGGACAAAACACCATCAGACCAGGAGACATTTAGCCCATTCCTCTCTAATTGATAGCTCATGCTGTCAAGGAATAAAATATAGATGATTTGTACAGTATAATTAAGAAACATGATCTGGCAGACATTATGAAACACGGGCTATACCAATAGCAGGAGAACACACACTTTTCCCCAAGCACATGTGGAGCCCAGATAACAGCTTAGACTATGAAGGAGAGCTTCACAAACTTCAGAGTGTCATGCAGACCTCATTCCTAAACATAGCTCAGTATGTTAGAAATCAACAACAAAAAGATAATAAAAATAACCTCATATATTGGGGAGAGGGGATATGGATTAAAAAAAATGAAATCATAATGGAATTTTTTAAATGCTTATAACTGGGGGGGGGGGAAGTAAAATAGCATTGAGAGGAAGACTTATTGCCTTGTAAATGTAAACACAAGGAAAGAAAGAAGGCTGAAAATTAAGAATTTTAGGACAGCAGAATAAACCCTAAGAAAGTAAACAAAATGTTAAAACTAGGACTAAAGGAAATAAAAATAAAGGTAAAGACTGATAAATTTCATGGCCTTAAAATTAAGAAATTCTGTTCATCCAAAAATACCACAGAGTGAAAACCAAACACCCCATGCTGGAAATGGCATTTGTAGCATATATTAGCAGTAAAAGATCCATATTCGGAACTTAAGTAATTATTTCCAATCAATAGGACAAACAACCCAACCAAAAAGAGGCAAGAAATCAACATTTTAAGATGAGGACACACACACTAACACATGAGTGTAAAACAAGATCTTCCACTTTATTAATAACCAGGGAACAGCAAATCAAATCCCCAGTAAATTTCCACTTGATATCCAGAAGAATGGCAAACTTTCAACAGGTGACACTCCCCCATGTTGGTGAGGATGTGGAGTAAAGGGGACTCTCATTCACTGCTGATGACACAACTATTGTTGCTGAATAATTTGCATTTACTTAGTAAATGTGGGCATGCATATGCAATACAATCTGCCAGTTCATTTCCCAGGCATTTCCAAGATTAACTAGTGCACTTATGCGCCAGTGGACATGTCCAAGATGGCCTGCTGAAGCACTTTTTATAATAGGCATTACTCTTTAGAGCAGTTTGAGGTTCACAACAAAATCAAGCAGGAAATAGAGTTCCTATATGCTCCCTGCACCCACACAAACACACAACCACCCTCTCACCCCCCAATCAATATCCCTCACCACAGGGACACATTTCTTTCAATCTATGAGCCTACATTAACACATTACTATCACCTAAAGCTTATAATTTACAGTAGGGTTCAATCTTGGTGTTGTATATTCTATGGGTTTTGACAAATGTATAATGGCATGTATCTACCATTGTAGTATCATATTGAATAGTTTCCCTGCCTTAAAAATCTCCAGTACTCTGACTATT
The DNA here is from genome assembly GCF_014108245.1 of Pipistrellus kuhlii. Taxonomy (NCBI): domain Eukaryota; kingdom Metazoa; phylum Chordata; class Mammalia; order Chiroptera; family Vespertilionidae; genus Pipistrellus; species Pipistrellus kuhlii. The sequence continues at coordinate 14,125,066 of NW_023425595.1, forward strand.
CATTTCTTCCTCCCCTGGCAACCACTGATATTTTTACTGTCTCCACAGACCTTCCTTTTTCAAAAGGTCATATAGTTGGAATCATACAGAGTATAGATTTTTTTTTAGATTGAATTCTTTCATGTAGTAAGTCACATTTAATCTTCTTCATGTTTTTACACGGCTTAATAATTTTTTATTAGTGTTAAAAATAATATCACATTATTTGGACGTACCATTCAGCTACGGAAGGGCATCTTGGTTGTTTCCAAGTTTTGGCAATTATGAATAAAGTTATCATAAACATCCATGGGTAGGTTTGTGTGGACATAGTTTTCAACTCCTTTTGGGTAAATATCAGGCATGTAATTGCTGGATTGTATGGTAAGAGTATGTTAAGTTTTTTTAATAGACTGCCAAGCTGTCCTTCAAAGTGTCCTTACTATTTTGTATCCCTAATAGCAGTGAAAGAGAGTTCCTCTTGCACCATATCCTCCCCAGCATTTAGGGTTGTCAGTGTTCTGGGTTTTGGCCGCCTTCCTAATAGGTATGTGGTGGTACCTCATTGTTGTCTTAATTTGCATTTTCCTGATGACATATGAAGTGGAGCGTCTTTTCATATGTATATACATATTCTCTGGTAAGGTATCTGTTAAAGTCATTGGCCCATTTTTAAAATCAGGTTGTTGGTTTTCTTATTGAGTTTTAAGAGTCCTTTATTAGATGTGTGTTTTGCAAATATTTTCTCCCAGTCTGTACCTTGTCTTCTCATTCTCTTAACATTGTCTTTCCAGATCACAACTTTTTCAATTCAATGGGGACCAACCTATCAATTCTTTCTTTCATGGATTGTGTATTTGCTGTTGTATCTAAAAAAATCACTGCCATATCCAAGATCATCTAGATTTTTCTCCTATGTTTTCTTCTAGAATGGTTATCGTTTTATGTTTATATTTAGATCTTTGATCCATTTTGAGTTAACTTTTGAAAAAAGTGTAAGGTCTGTTCTAGATTTTATTTATTTATTTATTTATTTTTGTATGTGGATGTCCAGGTATCTAATACCATTTGTTGAAACAACTATCTGTTCCTTTGTATTGTCTTTGCTCCTTTGTCAAAGACCACTTGACTATATTTATATTTTCTATTTCTGGGCTCTCTATTCTGTTCAGTTAATTTGTTTAGTCTTTCATCAATAGCACACTGTATTGATTATTGTAGATTTATAGTATATCTTGAGGATGGGTAGTATCAGTATTCTGACTTTATTCTTTTACTTCAATATTGAAGTAGCTATTCTGGATCTTTTGCCTCTCCAGAAAAACTTTAGAGTCACTTTGTTAATACTCACAAACAGCTTGCTATAATTTTTATTGGGATTGTGTTTCATCTATACATCAAGTTGGGAAGAACTGATATCTTGACAATATTAAAATGCCTTATCTATGAACCTAAAATATCTCTATTTAGCTCTTCTTTGATTACTTTCATCAGAGTTTTATACATATAGATATTATAATATTTAATTAAATTAAGACATATGTATTTCATTTTGGGCGGTGTTAATATAAATGATAATTTGTTTTTAATTTCAAATATCACTTATTTGGTGCTGTTTATAGGAAAATGATAAATTTTTGTATGTTAACTTGTATCCTGCAATAATTCCTTACTAGTTTCAGATTTTATTTTATTTTTTTTTTTTGTCAAATTTTTAGCATTTTCCACATAGAGATTATGTCATTGTAAACAAAGATAGTTTTATTTCTACCTTCCACATCTGGGTATTTTTTCCTTTTCTCATCTTGTGCCTCTGTAAGGCAAGTAAGCAGAGATATGAGTGAATTAGATAAAAAGAAGTTTTAGGTTATTGGCAATCTTCCTTTTTTTTTTTTAAAGCTATCTGGTTAATGCATAGGTGATTTTAAAATTATTATTATTATTATTATTATTATTATTTAAAATGTACACATATGCCACTTACATTCTTTTGTATGGGTTCTATATGTTACCAAATAAATTGAAATGCAATGTAATAAAGCAACTGCATAGATTTAAGTAGATAATGACACAACTTTCAGAGAAGATTTGAAGAGGAGTTTACAACATAGGAGCAGACAAGGGCAGTGTATGCAGAAGGTTCATCCGTATAAAATAGCTTGTGCTTTGGGGGAACAGTAAGAAATTCAAGATGCTTTTGAGCCAGTGTGGGGGAAACAGCCGCCATTGATTCTTGATAATTGCGGAAGGATTAAAAGGCAAAACGAGGAACGTCATTTCTGTACATTTCCTCTTAGTACGTTTATCACATGCCCAAAGCAGAATAAAGTGGTCTGAACCTTTCTTTGGGATAAAATGACCAGCCCCGCCTCAGAGCTTAGAGTTCTAATCCTTGGCTAAACAAGCGGGGAGTTCTGCAGGGCCATCTGCATCCACTCAGCCTTCTTCCCATTTGGCCCTGCAAAACTGTTCTTTCTCAAAGTTCAAGATTTTTAATCCCTCTGGGCAAGGCTTCATTAATTAAAGCCCAGACAACCCTAAAAGCAAATGAGCATTTGGGGCCACTGGCACCATTCCATGGCTCTGGACCCATTGTTTTTGTTTCTTAATACTCAGAAAGACGTCTTTGTTTAATTCTAAGCTTCCCTAAGTGCCCTTTTCTCACTTTGAGTCTTCCCCCTCCCTCCTGCCTCTAGTGTAGCTCACCACAATCAGTCTAGCAAAATCCCACCGAAAAGAAGCTCATGTCTTTTAGAGGTCCCCAATCTGATTCTCTGTAAATACTCACTACACTGGCCAATCCCTTGGCTCAGTCAATACTTCCAGTTGTTTCCCATGTAAAATTTCCAAGAGAGAAAATACAGGTGCAAAGTGTATGCTAAGTGAAAAGAGCAAAGCACTCCTGATAACAGAAAATGAGGGTTGGGAAGTAACCCTTGATGCATCACATGAGGGTATTTCAAGAGTAGCCTTTTCCCCCTGCATTTTCAAGGTCATGCATATTCGGGGAAACAAAAACAGATACACCAAAGAAAGAAGGAGGCTGGAAAACTTGATAACCAATCATCAGTAACATTGAAGCTTTCAACACTTGCTTGGTGGGTCACTAGCAGAAAAAGAAAAGAGAGAAGACAGCCTATCCTGAGACTGTCTGAGCTACGTAAGGGTTAAATGCATCACATTTTGATCATGCCTGTCTCATTTTCCTCTGTGACAAGCCTTAACTTTTTTACCTTTGATGGATAGCATTTTCATTCAAAGATTTTTCCATTGTTGTAAGTTAAATTGTTTCTTAAAAGTAATTGCAATGCCCTGCGCTCAGAAATCAATAAGGAAAAAAAAAAAAAAAAAAAAAGTGTCCATCGCAGGCTCTCTGTCTCCTTAAGGACGAAAGTAGCATGTGTTACACAAATTAACAAAGTTCAAGACAGTGTGATAGTTTTGCTTCTCTTCTCCCCTATGATCAGATACAATCAAAGCCTCCCTGATGAATTCTCTTTTCAGATCTAGGTATTAGTTGTATCTTTGAAAGCAGTTGATAGGCTTCTGCATAACTAAATGCTCTCCTCTCCTCCCCATTCAGAAAGCCCTTGGATGCCTGGCAGGCCTGGGCGGTGGTGTTTCCAGGCAGGGAAGCAGCTAGCACTACGTGGGCACACCGTCTGGATGTATTAATCCCCCAGCAGCACAGGGCCAGCGGTCACGGATAAGGTGAGCATCCGAACTGACTTGGAATGACCGATGCTAGTTGCTTGCATGCTGCTTGAATCTTGAAAATAAACAGAGTGTCACACACAGGTCAGCCTAAGCTGAGTCACCTTGTTTTAATGTTTCAATTACAATGGTTCAAGGCCTCACCTCACTGGTCAGTGGAAAACCTGTAGCAAGCGACCCCCTCCCAGATCCTCCTAAAGACCCTGCTGACACTGGGGATTCTCAGGGGGCTTACACTTCTCTTGGTCACTTTCACTCCTGCTCCCTCCTTCCTTTGAAGCCTCGTTTTCACTGGCATCTCCCATAGGGCACTTGGGCTCTTCTTCCAGGATATCATAGAGCAGTGGTTGGCAAACTGCAGCTTGCAAGCCACATGCGGCTGGCTCTTTGGCCCCTTGAGTGTGGCTCTTCCACAAAATACCACTGCTTGGGCGAGTCTATTTTGAAGAAGTGGCTTTAAAAGAAGTTTAAGTTTAAAAAATGTGGCTCTCAAAAGAAATTTCAATTGTTGTACTGTTGATATTTGGCTCTGTTGACTAATGAGTTTGCTGATCACTGACATTGAGGTTAAGAGCTCAGAACCCAGGATCAGTTGTAGCTGGGTAACTGGACAATTCACTCATCCACTCTGATTTAGTTTCCCCATCTGTACAAACGGGCTCATAGACTACCTCCTCAGAGGTTGCTGTTGACATTACATTTAGCAGAAACCCCGTGGAAGAAGACCTGCACCTGGGAAAACTCTGTAGGTGTCAGTTATTCTCTCTGCTCCTCATCTACCCAAAGGGACACGGCCTTTTTCCTCTGCTTCACTGAAGCAGACCTTGGCAGGGCAGTGTTTGACTCAAGCCTCAGCTGTCAGAGGTGAGTGTTTGCAGTCTGATTTTCCAGTTGATTACAATTTCTCCACTGGGCCCACTGAGAGCAAGCACACTGATGACTCCCTGGTCTTCTGGGCTCTGGCCAGGGTACCTGAGCTGTTCTTCTGTGCCCTCTTCACACCCTCCTCCTCCTCCTCCTTCTTCTTGGCCCATCATTCCTTCTCAGCCTCCCCTGAACCCTCCCACTGTTTGGCAGGATGGTTCAGCATCCCTCCACTCAGATGTATCTTTCAAGCCACTCCTCAGAACTGTCAGCCTAAGAGAACTTGCCAGGCACTTTCCTAAATGAAAAGCCCTTTTAGGAAAGGAAGTATGCCGATCTCAACCCCCCACTTCCCACCCCCCACCCCAAGGGCAGAAGCAGCTGCCAGCAGTTGTGATTTGTAAAAGCTCCCCTGTCTCTCCATTTACTTCTAATAAAATTAATAATGGGTAAAGGTGCCCCAAAGGTACAAACTTCCATTTATAAGATGAATATGAAAGATGAGACAGAGGGCCGAAAACCAGGACTACAGGCTTTATTAGAAAAGGAGGACCCTGCAGGGCTGCCTAGCAAAGGAAGAGAGCACACGTGCAGGAGTGAAGATGCCTTTTGAGGGGAGGAATGGGAAGGGATGGGGCTTAAGGTACTGGGCACTCGCTGATTGGTGGTTTCATATAAGGCACATGATTAGGCACTTAGTGAGGAATTGGGGGCTTAGGGCATTTGGCAGATGCTGATTGGTGGTTCAATGTACAGTCCATATAAGGTGCCTGGTTAGGTGCTCAGGAATGTTTGCATCATATTCCGTCCATCGGTTGGGGATCTATCAGAATAAACGCTGGGGATGTGATGTGCAGCAGGGTGACAGTGGTTAACATTACTGTACTGCATATTTGAAAGTTGCTAGGAGAGGAAATCTTAAAAGATCTCATCAGAAGAAACCAACAAATTGTAACTCTGTGAGATGACTGATGTTAACTACATGTACTCTGGCGATCATTTTGCAATATATACCTACATCATCAAATCATCATGCTCAACAGCTAAAACTAAACAATATTATGTGTTCATTGTATCTCACTGAAACGGGGGGAAACTAGTGCCTAGAATGTGCTTTGCAGACATCACATCTGCTTCACATCTATGATTGCCATGGTCCAGTGACATATTACCTCCACTTTCCGAGTCTCCATCTCCTTATCTGAAAAAAGGGGGGAAATAACAACTACCTCATAGAGTCAACATAGCAATGAAAGGATGTAATACAAACAAGTACTGCCATTACTATAGTGCTTTGCACTCAGTAGGTAGAAGTAAGTGCTGAATTAATGATCCCCATTTCCTCATTATCTCCACTTGACAGATAATGAGATGCAAGCTGGGTGCTGTTGGGTCCCTGACTCATGGTTACAGGGGGAAAAGGGGGCCGGCCAAGATTTCATCGAAGCTCATGGTCTGCCTTCCTTGAATCAAGAGCTACACCCAATTATAGGGACTAAGCCCACATGTGCAGTTTCTGAGCTGAGGGATCTGAATGGAAGAATGAAATCGCTGAAAATAAATAAATAAGTGAGCTCTGAACATTTAATCATGAGCACATGTTGCATGAAAACTCTAGATACGGGATTTCTCTTCAAAAGTTTCAAGTCATTAGCCCTCATGCGGGGATAGAAACGGCCAGTGAGAGCTCTGTGGAGGCTGCTTTCCTGGCATGTGGCCCCCAGTTCTCCTGTCTCTGCCAGGCTTTGCTTTGTTATCTGAGCAGCCCCGGGTCCTGCCAACATTTCATTCGTGCCCCATGCCCTTTACTCTGGCTGATCTAAGTGCATATCCTCCATTCATGAGTCAAATTAAGTAATGAGCAAGCCATCCCTTTACATGATTCAGGGGGAGTTTGGGGGGACCCTGCTGAGCCCACTCGGGGGTGCCACAATAATGACATGCCCTCAATGCCTTCCACACCAGAATCTTTAGCAGCTGATGGGGAGCCGCCGCCGCCCGCCCTGCTCTGGCCACTGTCAAGTAAATGGAATTGAAGGACCTTCCACACTCGTTCAGGTCATTTACTCTGAGGCCCATATGGGGGGGTTCTGAAACTTTTCTAAGCATACCCACGACACAGGTTTGGAAACAGCGAAGGAGTCTGTGGTCATGCCCGTGACAGGCCTGCTTAAGACATTTTCCAGAGTGCATTTCCTTGACTCATTGCAACGGGATGCTAACCAGCCTCCCCACCACCAATTCCCACGGCTTCAATTCATCCTGGACTCAACTGACAGAATAATCTGCCTCAAACATCGATCTTATTACAACCCTCACCTGCTCGGGACCCTGCTGAGCCTCCTACTGCTGCTGCCGGCATCCAATCCGCCCTTTACAGTCCAGCATCCAAGGCCCTCGTCAATTACGCTGTCCCGGTGGACCATCTCTCGCCCTATCTAAATTTCTCCTTGACCGGGCCTCTCCGCTCCAGATAAACCAGTCTGCGAGCTGTCTGTAGTCTGGTCTTTCCTTCATGTTTCACTTGCCAGAAGCCATCCCTGAATCTCCCTTCAATCCAGTCGCACCTTTTGTTCTGTGTTCCCTCACCGGGTACAGATTTAAGAAGGATTCTGTTCCTGGCATTAGCTCTGCTTTCATGATGTATCCATGAAAGCACATCTAAGCTTTATGTAATGTTTATGTGTTACTTGTAAACAGAAGAATTCTGCACTGACATGCACCACTCCCTACTCTTGTGCTCATAACAGACGTTACTGGTCAACCGTGGCACACTGAGCCGTTCAGAGATTCTGTGTCTTTCTTCACCTTCTGCTCCAGGGAACCGCATGTCGGTTGGAGATGGATATGACATTTCTGTTCTAGGTTAGCGAACCATCACAGTTCTAGGTGGTAGAAATGGGAGCGCTCAGCCACTCAGAAATGGAGTGGCTCAGTTGGTTGAGTGTCGTCCCATTCACCAAAAGGTTGCTGCCTCAGTTCCCGATCAGGGCACAGGCCTGTGTTGTGGGGTTGATCTCCAATCAGGGAGCATATGAAAGGCAATCAGTGGATGTTTCTCTCTAACATCTCCCTCTCCCTGCCCCTCTGTCTCTCTCTCACCCCTCTCCCCTTCCTCTCTCTAAGCATATCCTCAAGTGAGGAGTAAAAAAAAAAAAGAGAGAGAGAGAGAGAGAAAGAGAGAGAGAGAGAGAGAAATGGGAAAGCCCAGCAGAAGGACAGGGCAAAGAGGGCCTGACTTCCCCTGAACGAGGAAAGGACAATGCTGCCGTAGGGAAGACCGAAGGGGTAGCTCGGTCTTCGGTGGAGTGGATTTGAATGTTTTAGATGCTAAGAAGACATATCAACTCAATTCTTGATATACTAGTAAGTCTCAGGTTCAAGAGAAAGGTATGGACTGGAGATTTAAGGCTAGGAGTTGTCAACACCAAGATGATTATTTAAAGCCATGAGAAGAAATATGAAACCCAGGACTTTGTATAACTAGATGAGCAAAGTCATCCCAGGTCTGAGCCCTGCAGCCTCCACACCAGGAACGAGAGCAGAAAACTCCAGTGTCCCTGAGTGCTAACTGCTCCCCTTCCCAGGACTGCAAAATTAGAACCACTTTTCCCTTTGGTTTGACTTTTTGCTGAATTTCAATTTTCCTACTTGAATAAGACTTTTTCCTTTCATTTTAAACTTTGCAAATGCTTTCCATGCTTAGCCCTCTAAATATTGTTACATCAGGAAGGGCAGTCCAAACTGAACTGCCAAAGCAAATGCTGAGATAGCCAAGAACAGAACTCTGGTTTACCTTGGAGGGTGGGACCACCAAGCCTTGGCTTTCAAGGCCAGACTAACCTGCACAAGAGCAGAGGAAGCAGTTGGCCCAGGGTGGACAATGTCATGGCCAGATCCCACCACTGCATGGTCGTTGGATGGGACATGGGAGGGTTAGCACAGGGCCTCTAAGAATCTGGGTCAGCATCCTGGTGACTGGTGCCCAAAAGAGCAAAAGGGCTCCTCCGTCCCATTGGCCTGATTACTCTGATTAATCTGGCGCCTAATCAGGCCCCTTTACAGGGTGGAGGGGAAGATAAAAGAGCAGCACACCTGTTTTCACTTGACTCCAATCCTGAAATAATTTGGTGACTCCTACAAGATTTGAAACAAATTAAATTTGAAAGGGCGGAGAGGGCAGCTTTGAATAGTAGGCTCTGTTAAGAAATGTGGGTTTTCATTCCAGGAAATGGCTTAACTGACAGATCAGATCCCCTGGTTGTGGCGGCTGGGGTGGCTGTTCGTGCATGACCGTGGCTCAGGTGTTGTGGTGGGTGCTTTCACTTTCTTATCTCTGTCACTAAGCTTTTGAAAATGTCAGAGAAAGGTTATAATAGTATCTACATGAAAGACAGATGTCAGGAAGGGAAGGGCGTTGTATACTGTTTGGGGAATCTGTGTTTTTAGTTAAGACACGCTCTAACATACAGGGAGGCAGTGACAGACATAATTCTATTCAACCCATCACCTGGAAGACTGTCCTTGGTTAAGACTCTTAGTTTAATCTGACTCTTCCTTTCTTTTAATAAATGAAGAGGCTAAAGCTATAGCAAGGGTATCTAAAGCAGGGGTTCCAGGCTGAAGCCCTGCCTCCACTTACCTTTCAAGTGGTCCCCAGAATAAACAATGGGAAGTGTTTTCAGAAGAATCCTAGACTTCTAGCTACTTCCATTAGAAGCTGTATCTTTTTTCAATATATATATATATATATATATATATATATATATATTTTTTTTTTAATTGATTTCAGAGAGAGAGAGAGAAATAGAAACATCAATGATGAGAGAGAATCATTGATTAGCTGCTTCCTGCATGACCCCCTCCCCCACCCCACACTGGGGACTGAGCCCACAACCCAGACATGTGCCCCAACTGGAAATCAGACCTTGACCTCCTGGCTCACAAGTCAATACTCAACCACTGAGCCATTTGGGTCAGACAACCAGGCAAGAACCTGTATCTTATTCAGGATGTTGGGAATAGGGAAGCAGGACTGGAAGAGAAGGAAATTCTTCCCTCTGGACCATAGGCCCAGGAGCTGCAGTGATGAGAAAGAGAAGATGCCCCTCCTCCTCCCCCACCCCGCCGCAACCCCCCCAGGTCTGGGTGGCAGTAGATCCCTCCTCCTTCCACTGCTCACCCTTCACCACAGATGCCTGTTGAGCATCCGTCAGGTGCAATGCAGGGCTCTGCTTAGATAAAAACTGGCAAGTGGGCCTCCCTCACACTTACAGGTCTGTCACTTTGATCTCTGTTACAGACACAGCCAGATGTGTCCAGTGTGGCAACCTGCCTCCTTGATCTACTGCCAACAAGGGGTTTGACAGATAAGTTGAGAGATAGGAGGTCACTGCCTTTTATGGTCTCCGTCATTAATGCCTCCTAGGCAGTGGGCAGAATTTGCCTGCCTGGGACCCAGGGGCAGCTGATGACGCAGCCCCGCTAGCCCCGGGTCTGGTCCTGGCTGATGTGAAGGCCTCCCTTTTATCACCTCCACAGGAAGAGGAGCTAGAAGACCTAATCGCAAGGCCACTTTGACCTTTGCTTCGGGGTCCTTGCAGACCTAAACATTTCAATCAGGCCAAAGCACACGGCCCTCTCTAATGAGAATTTGTGAAGACCTTCTGTTTGATAAGGGGTGGATGCTGTGGCTGGGTCAATTTCTCTTTTCACTGATGTTCCCGTGGCCTTTGATAGCACAGATCACACGTGAAAGACATAGGTGTGTCTTTCATGCTCCCTCGCCTCGTGGGCAGGGGTCTGCCGAGCCGTCATTACTATGCACCTCAGTGCAGCTGGTGGGGAATGTGATAAAAATAAGAGCCAAGGCTCCCTTTCTGTGAGGTCAGGAAGAACTCCTGTACATGCCTGTAAAAATGGAAACAGTTCTCCAGAGAAGGAGAGACCCGTAGAACAAATTGTCATCACTTGTGTCTGTTGCATTGCAAAATTAGAACTATTTCCTGTCTTATTAAACATAAAGGATTCTCCTTAAGCATCACCCAGTCCGGTCATGAACCATCTCTTCTAACCAGTCACTGTATTGATAGGAGTTTTTTTGGTTGCAGACAACAGAGGCCAATTCTGGAGAACATAAGTAAAGAGAATTTGGGGAGTGGAGGCTGGAGACAAGATTTAGAAATAGAGCTGAAACCAGTCTACATAGGGGAGGAACCAATGGCTTAGCCAGCTATGCTAACTAATACTTTTGGAGTAAATGTTCTACACTTATTTTTACATCCTTCTCCCATCCTTGAATTTTTACACAAGGAGAGAGAGACTGTTGGGTCCAGCCTGGGTAACTTGGTTATTCCTTGGGTCCATGGTCAGCTAATTGCCGCTCAAGCCACATGCAGCTCTTTGGCCCTTTAAGTGTGGCTCTTCCACAAAATACCCTGGCCTGGGCCAGTCTATTTTGAAGAAGTGGCGTTAAAAGAAGTTTAAGTTTTAAAAATGTGGCTCTCAAAAGAAATTTCAATCATTGTACTGTTGATATTTGGCTCTGTTGACTAATGAGTTTGCCGACCACTGCCTTGGTGGTCATCAAGTACATGCCATGGGAGAGGTCATTCTTCAGAGGATACAGGTGGTGCTGTTCACCAGAGGGACTGGTTGCCAGACCGCCAAAAAGGTTAACACCTGTGGAGCTGTCAACCAGCCCTATGCATTCAGTTTCCTTCTTAAATCTGAATCTTTCTGTCCAGTGACATTGCCTTTGTGGTGAAGAGGTCTGCCTCAATTAGGTTTTTATAAGGGGTAAAGGAAATAACATTAGCAATGTCTTAGCATAATGTCTAGCATTTAGTTGAAGGATATTATTAATAGACTTCGAATTTGAATAGACTTGCTTAGTGATTTCTAACCCCTTCTCTCTCCCCACCCCCATCCTATCCTCCACATCACTGCCAGAATGAACTTTCTGACATGCAAATCTAATTACATCCATGCCCCTCCTCAGAAACTCCTGATGGCTCCCATTGCCTACAGAATAGTCTCAAATTATTAGCCTGACACAAGGCTGCATATTCACTCTTTTATTCAGTAGTGCTCTGGTAAATGTTCGATAACCAGTGTTTTGGAGGAGCAGGGGCAGGAAATTATTGCATACATATGCATTTGTTAGTTTGTTATCAATTTAATTGATATAACAGATATGTAGCATATCTTTATGAATAATAATAACAACAGAAGACTACTCAGAGATGTGAATAACAGAAGGGGAGGATCATTTGGGGTCATCTTGGAAGCTAGTGACCACAACCTTTAATGGTTCAAAATTCCCTTGCTCTTATCTTTGGACCCATTGTAGGGGAGAGGGGGACCTTTCAGGTTGTTTCAGACTTGGCCTTTGTAAATTAAAGTTCCAGGTATTAATGATGTTTAGAAACCTTAGTGCTATAGCATAAAATTTTAGCTACCAGAAATTCACATATAAAAGAGCAGTTTTTAGAAGATGCAGCTGAAATTTTCTCCTTGGCCTCCAAACACATACACATTATCACAGTTTCTTTGCTGACTATTTAATGTTCACAATGGAAACATTCTTCTTGAGCTAAAGTGAAATTAAGTTTGCTGGGTAATGCCAACATTTTCCAAATCTAATATATAATCTATCCTACCTAAAAAAGAGGGAATATGCTAATTGACCCTCACATAGTCACAAAGCTGATGGTGCCCACAACCAATAAGGAGGTAATATGCCAATTGACTGCCACACCCTCAAAGATGGCAGCACGCACAGCCACAAGATAGTGGTGCCCAGTCCCCTCAGCCCTGCTGGGGTGGCAAGCATGTGGCATGGCCAGGACCACTCCTAAGCAGGTCCCATCACTCTACGCACCTGCCTCCAGAGTCCTCCAGTTCCCTCAGCCCCCCAGCCACCCAGGACCACCAGAAGCTCAGGTAGCCAGAGCCAGCCAAGGCTTGTGCTGCCAGCAGTGGCAGCAGCAGAGGTGTGATGGGGCGTCACCTTCCCCTAATCATCTGGTCACCTCCCACTCCTGAGGACTCCTGGACTCTGAGAGGGGGCAGGCTGGGTTGAGGGACCCCCTTCCAGTGCATGAATTTTCATACACTAAGCCTCTAGTGTGTGTGTGTGTGTATATGTGTGTGTGTGTATGTGTGTGTATATATATATATATATAAGCCTAAGTGACCATTTGACCATTCAACCAATAGCTATGATGTGCACTGACCATCAGAGGGCTGATTCTCAATGCACAGGCATGGAAACATAGGAGAGATTGATAAATCTCAGAGGAAAGAGATTAACCAAAGATCTTGTATGCATACTAGAGGCCCAGTATATGGATTTGTGCACCTGTGGGGTCCCTTGACCTGGCCTTCAGGGACTAGGCCTAAACCAGCAGTCTGACATCTTCCAAGGGGTCCCAGGTCATGAGAAGGTACAGGCAGTTGGACATCCTTAGCACTGCTGCAGAGGCAGGAGAGACTCCTGTCACTGCCACTGCACTTGCCAGCGGTGAGCCCAGCTTCTGGCTGAGCAATGCTCCCACTGTGGGAGCACACTGACCACCAGGGGGAGGATCCTGCATTGAGAATCTGCCCCCTGGTGGTCAATGTACATCATAGTGACTAGTCATTCAGCCATTTGGTCAATTTGCATATTAGCCTTTTATTATATAAGATTCTTATATTTTAATTCTGAAGACCTGACCCAAGATTTCCTTTTGAAAACATCACTCTTCTTCAGGTATCATCTTCATGTTATTTTAATAAGCGTTTACTAAGCACCTACTGTGCATCAGCAAGTGTGAGAGGCATTGGTACAGCATCAGCATTCACAGGGGATGCAAGCTCCATCTCCTCTCCTTCCCCCAGTCAGTATATGACATGACTTACAGTATGCAGAGCAGTTAAGTGTGGCTTCTGGGGTCAGGCTGTTTGGGTTCATAATGTGATCATTCCACTTTTTAAGATGTTCAGTCTTCAAAAGATTACCTAAACTTTGTCTGACTTAGTTTCCTCATCTATAAAATAAGAATAGCAATACTGCCGAAACTGGTTTGACTCAGTGGTTTGAGCGTCGGCCTGCGGACTGAAAGGTCCCGGGTTCGATTCCAGTCAAGGGCATGTACCTTGGTACATGAATGGAAGAAACAGGTTCATCTGGACTCGGCGGCTGGTTAAATACAGAAGGTGAGAGAGGGAGATGAACTGAAATCCACCCTAGTGACCATCTCCACCGCAAGAGGGCTATGACTTTGGTTCAATTGGTGGTGGGCCAAGGAGTCATCTTTACACAGATAACCTGTCCTGTCACTCCTGGTTTCCCAGGACCTTTCCCAAAGTTCATAGAAAAATGCTGAGGCTCAGGGGCAAGTTGTTCCTCTGAAGGCAGTTGGAGTTTCTGGCACAGGGAGTGCAGATTCCAGGATAAGCCACAGAGAGCTGGAGCTGCTAGGGTTGGCATGTCTTTGAAGTTAAAGCCTCTGGGCATCTGTGCACTTAGGCGGAGGCCAGAGGCCACTGGGCTAAGCAAGGTCAATGCTATCCCAGGCATGGGGACAGCATGCCCTCTGGCTCAGGGGCCAGCCTGAAGCCCTGGCTTCTGTCACTTAGCCATGGAACTCAGGAATCAAGGCCCAATTGATTTTCGCTGTAATATGGTAGAGTGAGCACTGAAACTGGAGCCAGAAGATCCTGACAAGTATGATCTGCATGGACATTTATGCTCTCAGTGTGTGTCTCCCTTTACTCACCTATCTATCCCAGAATGTGACTGTGGGGATCAAAAGAGATAATGGCATTGAAAGTCCCTGTAAAAATGGGAGACCATGCAGTTCCCACATGTGCTTTTGCCTCCCCACCGTTATCTATAAACTTTTCTGTTATTGTCCTCCCTCCTTCCTTCCCTCCCCCTTCCTTCCTTCCTTCCTTCCTTCCTTCCTTCCTTCCTTCCTTCCTTCCCTCCTTCCTTCCCTCCTTCCTTCCCTCCCTCTTCCTCCCTGCCTCCCTCCCTCCCTCCCTCCCTCCCTCTTCAGTCTCTTTAATCTCAGCTTAGTGATTGCTTACTTAGAGAAGAAAGACTTCTCTATCCTAAAGATTGAGCTGGGTGCCCTCTCTGGTCCTTCCACATAAAGCCTCTTGTACTTTCATGATTATAACACTTTTTACCCTCTTTTGGAGTTACCTTTTTAATGGCAATATTATATTAGCTCCTCACTGGTGGAGATATATCCTAATATCTGTAGTAATATTGGCACTAGAACAGTCTGGAATGCAAATTTCAATGAATGAATGAATGAACTAACAAACAAAGGACAAAACTGTTATGCAGATGTAAACAGTTCATCATAATACTAGTGACCCAATGCGTGAAATCAAGGTGGGGTGGCGGGTGGGGCCCCGCCCACCCGCCACCCCACCTTGACACCCTAACCTCTCCACCCAGAGCGTGAGCATGCCTGGCCCGGCCTCTGACCTCTCTGGACGCTTCAAGTCCCACCTTTGGTCTCAAAGTCTCCTGGGGCTGGTCCTGCCTCCTATGGGCACCTCCCTGCTTCCGCCCCATCTTTGGAGCAACAGGGCAGCTCTGCCCCATCATGGTACCAGAAGAGGAGAGTGTGGAAGTCTCGCTCCTGCTGCAGAGTTCGAGCGCTGCTTCCTGGTGGCGCGGGCGCTGCACTCCTTCCCCTGGCAGGTGCGCTGAGTGGAAGTGGTGGGTGGCGAATGACCGGTGATGGGGGTGCTATGGACTCTCACCCCCGCCCTCCCCGGCACAGGATGGTCCTGCCTCCTCCAGGTGCCTCCCCGCTTCTGCCCCATCCGTGGGGCAACGTGGGGGCAACGTAACAGTTCAATCCCACCATGCACATGCACACAGCCTCCTGCTGATCAGGCGTTAAGGCATGAGGGTGTCATGACCACAGGCTTTTTATAATATAGGATTGTTCAGCTGACTTTTAGAGTGTGGAGCTCCTGTTTCAGATTCTGTACTAGGGGCTTAGAATACAAAGATGTACAGATAAGAAGCATCTTCTCCTTCCCATTCACGGCAGAGTAGGAAAGGCTGGCACATGAATGATAGTGACCACAGAGGGCAGCACAATGGACTGTAAGAGGAGCACAGAGCAGATGCTAGGAGCCTGTGGAATGCACCAGTGAGGCATGTCTGATGTAAAAATTTCACTCGTTGGCACTGCCTTAAAGTGTAGGCTACCTAAAGGAGCATCAGATCCTTCTGTTGGCTGGTAGATTGGATGCTTCAGGAATAAGCCAAGGCTGTGAACCAACCATGGTAGCCAGGTGAGAAGAGTGCTGACATTACAAAAATATTTCTGACAAAATCAAACCACCTATCAAAGAGTGAAAATACTTTACAATTATTTCAAGCATCTGAGAAAGAGTGAAAACACCTCTTGTCCAATCCTCCCTACTACCCCCTCCCTCAATAATAGGTGGGTTTTTGTTTGTTTTTTCTTGCTCCTCCTTCTAAAATAGACTCCAGGAAAAATGATGAAGTTGATCTTATAAAGAATGCCAAAGTTTCAGTGTCCTCTCATAGACTTGTTTCCAATTATAAAATTCTTCTAGATCAATCTTCCTTTCTCCATGACTTCAGTGAGCCCCTTCACCTAATTTTTCTGTGGAGATGGAATGAGCAGGCTCTATATTGGGAACCAGGGAACCTTTTCTCTAAGCCAAACTATATTTAGCTTTGTGAACTTTGACAAGCCACTTAATCTCCTAAGAAGATTCTTCAGATTCGAGTAAGGTCTTTGATTCTAGGTATGATTTTAATCAGACCCAACTGTGAAGCTTGGAGTCATCCATAAGGTCTCATTTCCGAATCATTACCTTTACCTTTCCACAGACGTCTTATAAAAACCTTGTTAATTTTTCATTTACAGTATCTTCTCTAGTCATCGCTTTTTTTTCTATCTCCAGCTTTGAATCTTACAAAGTTTCCATCCATCATTTTGAGGACCTTCTCAGTAGGCTCTAGCTGAGAGAGAGTAATGAAGAGGCAGAGTCCAAGGCAGCATGTAAAGAGTTGTCCTTAAAGAACCATAGTTAGTTATGTAGGATTGATTTAAAAGCAGAGAACATCTAGTGTTGGCACAACTGGTGAAAATCGCCATCTCTCTGAATCTCAGAAAAGCCTTCATTCATACAAGGTCTCAGTCCAACCATGACCCTCAGATCCAGTGGGGTAATATATTGAAAGAAAGAAAATGAAAAAGAAAGAAGGAGAAATAAATGACCACCACAGGAAAAGAAACTAACAGGTATTATAGGCTCAGGGTTTCATACTCCTGGATTCAATGAGAGCTCATAGCTCCCTAGGAGATGTGGATTATTATCTACTTCATGTACTTGACCCATGGCCATAGAGCCCTTGAGTGACATGCAGGAGTGGAATTCCTGTTTTAAGCTCAGGGTACTTTGTGACAGGTAAATGAGCAGTATGACAAGACTCCAGTCAACATCCGGGCACCATAGGATTTTTTCCCAGTATGCTTTCTAGAGAGTGTCAGTCCTTTGTTGGCTCAAGCTGACTTAGTACCATCTTTCTTTTTCTTTTTCTTTCTTTCTTTCTTTTCTTTTCTTTTCTTTTTTTTTTTTTTTTAAAGAAAGAAATCTCTTATCTTGGAATGGTTAGAAAGGTTGTTTATTTCTGAGTCATATTTAATCACATGCTCATCCTACTTGCTTTTGTTTTTCATCAGACCTCTTGCTTCTGCTATACCAGATTTAATCTTATACTAATTTGTGCTTCGCTATCTTAGGCCAGACAGGTACATCTGCTGCATTCTACCTGCATTTTCAGATGGAAGTTAAATTAGGCATTGAAATATAGTCACATACATAAGAGCACCTGCATTTAGTCATCTTCCTGTTTTTAAATGCTAGCCTAAAGTCTTGGCTCTTATCTATATTTAAAACTGACATTGTTAAATGCATAAACACATCTGAATTATTTATATTTAGGTTTATACAGTCTCCAGCTGCAACCGTATATTTCAATATCTTTAAATTCTGTGTTGCCATCTGGACCAGATTGCTGCTAAATCAAATCAGATAAACGTTACCTTTCCACTACCTCTGATTTATATCAACCATTCATTTCCAAAGCACAGCCCTGTTAAATCTAATCTACTTTCAAAAAGCTTATGGAATTAGCTTAGTTTCGAAGATTTGATATTCATTCTCTGAAGCTTCAGCTTTGAAAAGGCCATTTGGATAGATAGAAAGGCAGTGTGGAGCCAGCAGAGCTAGGAGCACTAGATTTCATTGATTATTGGGCAAATCTTCTGAGCCTGACTTCATCCAATTACTTGAGACTTTTCCCTAATCAAGTTATTGTGAGCCAGTTCATAGACCACAGAAATAGAATATGTAGGTTTTAAAGTGTTAGGATGTTCCTGAAATGGAAGAGGGTTCTAGCCAAATATTTAAAAGGTAGAGGGGCTGAACTTTTAGAATTGTATTTTTGTAGTCTACTGAACATGGATACTTCTTTCCCTGGAGAACAAAGGTGGGGTTGGACATCAAACAAATTACCATCAATCACTTTCCACTTTTCCAAATTAGAATCCAGGTCTGAGATCCTTATTTATTGATGAAAACAATAATGGCCTATATGTTTGTCAATAAGCACAATTAATCTCTGCCTGGAGTAAAACATCAGAGTGATTATAGAAACATAGAAAGAAAGAAAGAAAGAAAGAAAGAAAGAAAGAAAGAAAGAAAGAAAGAAAGAAAGAAAGAAAGAAAGAAAGAAAAAAATTTAAAAAAACTAATAAAAGGAAGGAAGGAAAGGAGAGAAGGAAGGAAGGAAGGAAGGAAGGAAGGAAGGAAGGAAGGAAGGAAGGAAGGAAGGAAGGAAGGAAGGAAGGACAAAAACACAAAATATACTAAAACATCCAGGTGATACTTAGGAGTCTGGATGACATGCACACATTATTTTTATTTATATACAGTCACCTACAGATATTTCATTTCTCTTTCTCAACCCATATAATTTGAAGTCTGAACTCATTTAGCAAGTCTAATGACTAGAACATGAAATATTTTCCAAATGGCTCCACTGAATGGATCTGCAGTCCATCAGCATACAGTTGGAATGATGTCATAAATGGTTATATTTTAATCCTTCCTGTATTTTCTAAATGGGAATGGGGAGGGGAGAAGCTGAGGGAAAGTGGCTTGCATATGATATTCTAAGCCTGAATAACTGAATACAAATCCTAAATGTAGGCACGGAAAACCTGTTCTTTCTCAGTATGACTTAATGCTAATTTTTCTTGCACACACACAAAAAAAGAAATATGCCCCTCTTTAATGGTAAATTACCATTTATTGTAAATGTGCCATATGAAGGAAGCTGTAAATCATTATTATTGACCTATTATGATTCATTTTGCTTTACCCCGAATTAATAAAAATGTGCACTTTAGTATAATATACTTTTAGTTCAAGTGTTCTTTCATTGGACTCGTGCCAGCTCGATTTTCCAATCACACAGCTTTGGGGGCAAACACTTGACTTGCAGAGCAAATACCTCATTATAATCATCAGATTTCCTTCATTTCTGTCTCAAACACAGGAGATGGTTTTTAATCTCTGACTTAATGGCCTCTCATCGCAATGTGTGAAATTAAAACTTTCATTTAGACAAGAAGGAAAGTTGAGACCCTAAGTATGTTAGTGTTGTGGATAGTGCAGAAATAGAGGAGAAAAAGCCAAGGAAAGAATCTCATTTAGCTGAATGGAAGGTAGATATAGTCAGAGAATTTGAAAAAGCTAATTTTTAAAAAAATATATTTTTATTAACTTTTTATGAAGAGGAAGGGAGAGGGACATCAATGAGAGAGTTAGAATATCTATGAGAGAGAAACATCTATCAGCGGCCTCCTGCACAACCCCTACGGGCGATGTGCCCGCAACCAAGGTACCGTATTTTTCGGACCATAAGACGCACTTTTTTTCCCCCAGAAGTGGGGGGGGGGAAAGTCCCTGCGTCTTATGGTCCAAATATAGCCTACACATATACTTTATAAAAAAAGTTTTTTTACTTGCCCAGCTCTGTGTGGTCTCTGTGTGCTTGCCCGGCTCTAAAATGGTTCTAAATGCTGCTGTTTACTTTACAGGGTTGATTACATGTGTTTATGACTGTGATGTTGGGTTTTAATGCACATAAAATATTTTAGGACACTATTTGTTTCAGAATCTTTTTTTCTTCATTTCCCTTCTCTAAAAACTGGTGCGTCTTATGGTCCGGAGCGTCTTATGGTTCGAAAAATACGGTACATGCCCTCAACCTAAATCAAACCTGAGACCCTTCAGTCCGCAGGGTGATGCTCTATCCAACCAAACCAGGTAGGGCAGAGAAAGCTAATCTTGAGGAATAGATAAATTTAAAAGCAGACTTCTTAGATGAAAGAAAAGCGAAAACATCATAAACCTCTTGAGAAAATAATAAACCTTCAGGAGAGGAAACAGAGATTATAAAGGATAGACTTAAAGTTTATTAGAAATGCTCAAGAGTAGTAGTCAGCTCTACATGGGGTGGGGAAGTAATACTTGTTTCATTTTTATTTTCTTATCTGTATTATTTGATATGTCTATAGTTAATATGTATTCCTGGTTTAATAAAACACATACAATTTAAAGATTTTTTGTTTTTGTTTTTACTATTCCTAAATGGACATATTCTAGTGAGTCACATCCAGCATACTAATTTCTCATGGTATATAAATTATCCATCAGAGGTCCAAATTTCTACTCATCAGAAGAAATAATTGCCAACATGAAATTGCAATTGAGATGCATTCCTGAGACATGCTCCAAACGTACAGGGAAGTAGTGTCAACGATGCTGTCGTCCAAAGTCACACACTCTCTGCTCCAAGGCCAGAATGAGAACTGCAGAACATTTAAAGGGGAAGTGAAAGAACAGCAGAAACGAGTACAGCACATAGGAAGAACTTAAAAGTCTGGTTACAGAGCTTGATGGTGATATTTCTTTAAAAAAAAAAATGCCAGTGGGGAGCTGGGGGTGGGGCCACCATTCCAGAAGCACAAAGTATTCTTTAAATGAAGAGGAAGACCTCAAACTATGTTCAGTGAAAATTGACAGTGTCTCTGCCACTCCCAAGATCTAATTTCAAGTATTACCAAGGAGGATGAAATGTTTCTAGAAACGAGAAACAGAGGGTAAATAAAGGGCACACCAGAGAAATTGTTCTGAGTACAAAAGTGTGTGTGTGCCAATTAGTAATAAATATTGTAGGAATAAAAATAGCCTTCAGCATGAAGAGGGAAGGTTACTTGTTAATTAAGGAAATTGAGAGGCTTATTGGACATCTAAAGTATCGGCAAGGAAGATAATGAAAGCATAATTGCAGATAAAAATTATAAGAGTGTCAAAAATGACTGAGGAGCGCTGAAATTGCAAATGAAATGGAAATATCCAAGCCATGCCCATAACATATTACTTAGGCCTTAATTGCTGTAGGTAAAAGGAAAGAGAAGAAATGATGACAGCAGAATGCGGGAAGAAAGTGGAGTTCACACTCATCTTCAAGAGCCACTCGCCAGAGGGCCAATCTCACCAGACAGCCCTGGACTTGTTGCAAAACTATTGTTCAAAAGTATTCCTTAAAAATAAACTGGTACAGCCGGAACCGGTTTGGCTCAGTGGATAGAGCGTCGGTCTGTGTACTGAAAGGTCCCAGGTTCAATTCAGGTCAAGGGCATGTACCTTGGTTGCAGGCACATTCCCTGGTAGTGGGTGTGCAGGAGGCAGCTGGTGGATGTTTCTCTCTCATCGACAGTTCTAGTTCTCTATCCTTCTTCTTTCCTCTCTGTGGAAAATCAATAAAATATATTTTTTTAAATAAAATATAAATAAACTAGTACAGTAGGGATATGGGCATCGGGGTTTTTTCCTTCCGGATGCTATTAGGTTGAACCCAACGAAATTATTGATATTCAACAGTTACTGAATCTGCCATTTCATATGGTTCATTGAATGAAATATTCAGGGTGACCACTGCTTAAAGTTAAAGTAAATTTTGTTTGTGGAATATTTCTTGGATTCTTTATGCAAAATGCAATGTTGAAATTAAAGAAACAGACATCATTTACAGCCCAAAGCCACATTTTTATTTATTAATAGCATGTGGTCCTCATCTCTGTGTGTGGACACATGTAGGCTGTGAACCCCCAAGGAGAAGCTCTGTCTTTTCCATTGTGTGTCCCAGGTGCACACACACACAAATATTGTCACTGAGCCATATTCTAAATAGGAAAGGCCCCAAATAGATTTTTGCAGAGTTGTGAGGGAAACTGTGTCTTTAAATAAAAACAAAATATGAGCTTTTGGAGTGGACTCTGCATGGTGTCTTAGCACATCTTTCTGGGTTGTAATGATGTACAAGGTTAGCAGCCTTTCCCTTGCCTGGAAGGATTTTTTTGTGTGTGTGTTTTTTTAACAATAAATAAAATTAACCACTGATGCTAAAAATCATTAAAGGAGTCTAATTCTGCTTGATGGATAATAGCAAATATTTACATTAAAGGAAACATTTCTGCATCCCCCAAGGGGTTATTCTAGAGACTGATAAGACAAGACAGTTATTTTCAGCAACAGACAAATAATTGGTATTTGATAGAGTTGTCTGATTCACTGATAATTAAAATTATAAATGGGTCTTGTTTGGCCTGAGTGATTATGTTCAAGCTCTAGTGAATCTGCCCTTTAAGTACTGGGGCATGTAATTAGACCCCTCTTTGACCTTTGCATATCGTGGTGACCACATCTAGGCTGTGACATCCATGGCCTAGATAAGTGCTTAGAACCAGATGGTGTTTTCAGGCAGAATTAACACAGGCTCCTATTACCATTCCTTGGCTTGTCATAGACTACAGAGAAAATGACTTGGGGATATTATATCTCAGACAGGTTCTATTCATGTTTCCCAGACCTTTTCATTCCCTGAAAATTTTATTGATACATAGATGATTCAAAATATGTCTTTGATAATTTCCCTTTCTTCTTTCCTTAAATTATTTTACTATTGTGTCTTGTATAATAAAGTCATATTGGGGTAATGTACAATGCGTGTGTGTGTGTGTGTGTGTGTGTGTGTGTGTGTGTTTAGAAGGTGATTATCTGGATTCCCTTATTGAGTTGGACCATATGAAATAGCCAGTATTCAACTTGTATTTGTACAACCCACCCAAGTTGGATTCCCTATGTGAGTCTAGATTTAGAATTGCAGCATTGTAGAATTTAATACCTGGTTATAAGAGTACATCTATTCCAATCCTTTCACTTTACAAGGGATGGATTCAAAGTACACAGAGCTTAGAGGTTAAACGATGTGCCAAAAAACACCCTGCTGATAAGTGGGGGTCAGGACTTGAAATCACATCTCTTGGTTTCACCTTTCTACCTTCTTTTTTAATAGATAACTCATAGTGTCTTTCCACAAAGTAACGTAAGTTAAATGTTCCCTCTGCTTTCAGTCTCCCTCCCCCATTCTATTTCTGTGCAATATTCTGTGAAGCTCTGGGTTCTACGTATTTTCTCAAAGATATCATACAAGAATACCTGTGGTAGGACTCAGAATCATCTTAAGCTCCAAAATTTTAATATGAGAGGGTTTTAGGGAATTAAGCAATTTGATAAAAAAAAAATGATGGTTGATTGGGGAGAAGAACTAGGATCCTTTTTTTTTTTCAACCAAAAGTTTCACTTTTATCTTCTTTAACTATCTGCTGATGTTCCACATAAGAGTATATATTTTTTTAAAAGTTTAGAAATCACTAAAATCCATTAAATTCTGCAAACATGTAGAATACCATACATGAGAAGGCTAACCTAAATCCTAAGTCTAAGTAGGCTGGCAGCTCACACTATACCCAGTAAATACTCTCCAGGCTGGACATAAGCA
The DNA here is from genome assembly GCF_014108245.1 of Pipistrellus kuhlii. Classification (NCBI taxonomy): domain Eukaryota; kingdom Metazoa; phylum Chordata; class Mammalia; order Chiroptera; family Vespertilionidae; genus Pipistrellus; species Pipistrellus kuhlii. The sequence continues at coordinate 14,148,590 of NW_023425595.1, forward strand.
GAGGAAACTTTCATGGCCCATCAGCTTCCTCCCTATTTTTACTAACTCGAATGCATTCTGATTGTAACCGCTGCTTAAAGAGATATTGCATTTTGTCACATTTTATTTCTAAAATTCATATAACTGAACAGTGTCAGACCTTTATTGTAAAAAAAAGTAAAACTATTTTTGTACCACATAGAATTTGAAACTTGAGCAACTTTCCTTACTTCTAGATCATCACCTATTCTAAAGCATCACCCATTCTCCTGGGATAGCATCCCTGGGTAGCCTTTTAAATAATCAGACTATACATGAATTCAGCTGATCAAAACCTGGCAATATCCTGATCATGAGACATTTTTATTTTCACCAAGTATCCAAATGCAGGTACCAAACAGATATATTCATTAATGTGACACTTTGTGAGAAATATACATCAATGGAGAGAGTGTAGTAAGGTTTTGTGTCCATTAGAAAAATGATTGATGGGAAAGAGCAAGACGAGGGCCACAGATTGGAATTACTAGTAGATGGTGTAAAATAACCTAAATGGGAAATTCTTAAAGAAAAGGATGCAACTTACTTCCCACATAACATTTGCCAATGGCCTTGTCAACCCCAGTGACTAAACTCCACTGATTAATGCAATTTGTTTTCTTGACTTTATTACAGCTGAATTGTGATACTGATGAGATTACAGTAGATCAGTATTTGAGGCATTCATTAAAATCTTGATGAGGGTGAGTCTTCTGTCACAGGAACAGCCTAAAATAAAAATCATATTTTAAATACTTTAATAATTGAGTTACCAAGAGCAAATCTCAAGTAATGATTGAGATTATTTCAGGATGATTTCATTTGAATAACAAAAATTGAGTTATTTCAGTGGCATTGTGTTTCTCTCTTTTCTTTTTTTCAAATCAAGTAACACTAAAAATATTAACTGCTAGCAAAACAAGCCCCTCCTCGACAGAAAGAGGACAACTTACCATTTATGAAATACTATTTATATCCTAGGCACTGAGCTAGCTTCTTCATATGCATTAACTCATACACTTCTCACAAAACTTTCTGAGATAGGTACTTTATGATTATGTCATATTACAGTTGAGGAAACAGAGACAAAGGAAGGTATAGCAACTTGCCCAAGATTACACAAATGGCAAGAAGCAGAGGTGGGATCTGAATTCTAACTCTTCACACTCTAGGCTGGCATTGTTCAACAGAACTTTCCACAGTGATAAAAATTTTTTATATTGCATTGTTTAATACAGTGGCTACTAGACACATGTAGCTGTTGAGTACTTGACATGTGGCTAGAGCCACATTGACTATTAATTTTGTTTTATTTTAATTAACTTACATTTAAATTGCCACCTATAGCTCTGTGGGCTATGTACTTGACCTTTGTACTCGGCTGAAAAACTTCAATGGCTCTTTTTATTTTATCTATTTCAAACAGAACGGTCAGACCTCAGGACATACTATATATATCCTATTAGTCCACTTTCTATGGAGAACCCTGACTAATGTACACCATCTTCATGAAACTTTAATACCACAGATAAACTGTATATCTTTATGTGTACTATATGCATATTTATGCTTCATAAATAAAGCAAGTAAGATCCTCATCCCTGGAATCAATTTTAACTTTTACTCCCATGTGTACAATTTCAGTTCCAAAAAGAATGCATGTTCTAGAGCTGTGCTCTCTAATACCATGAGAACCAGTAGCCATATGTGGCTACTGAACACTTGAAGTATGACTAGTTTGAAATAAAATACTGTGTAACTGTAGAATACACACTGAATTCTGAAGATTTAATATGAAAAAGACTGCAAAATATCTCATTAAAATTTTGTATGTTGCTGAAACCGGTTTGGCTCAGTGGATAGAGTTCAGCCTGCAGACTGAAAGGTCCCAGGTTTGATTCCTATCAAGGGCATGTACCTTGGTTGCGGCACATCCCCTGTAGGGGGTGTGTAGGAGGCAGCTGGTTGATGTTTCTCTTTCATCGATGTTTCTAACTCTCTATCCCTCTCCCTCCTCTCTGTAAAAAAAAATAAATAAAATATATTTTTTTAAATTTTGTATGTTAAACTACATGTTTAAATGACAGTGTATCCACGCTATATATGCAATCCACCTGTTAGTCACTTAGTAGCTTTCCTGTTATCAGATCAGCTGTCATGTTATCACAGTGCTTGTGTTCAAGTAATCTTTATTTTACTTATTAATGACCCCAAAGTGCAAGAGTAGTAATGTTGGCAATTCATATATGCAAAGAGAAGCTGGAACATTCTATATTTAAGTGAAAAGGTATGGATGCATAGAAAAAACATGGTATATATAGGATTCAGAACTAACCATGGATTCAAGTATCCACTGCAAGACTTAGAACATATTACACATGGATAAGGAGGGTACTAATATAATTACTTTGATACCAAATATTTACTTTTGTTTTCTGCTTATTTTCATTTCATATTAAACCATAAACCTAATATTTTAATTGCTACATATATCCCATATGTGAATATAACTACAACTTGCCTACTTTTGTATTTCTAATTTTAATGCCATAAGTATTGTTTAAAGTGATTTTTGCATAAAACTTATTTTGTATTTAGTATTATTTTCCTAAGAATGATTTACAGAAACTGATTGTTTGTTTGTTTGTTTGTTTTAGCAAAAGATTGAGGATTTCATTTTAATCCTAACTTTGTACACTTTCTGGGATGTTCTTAAAAGAATTTCCATTTGGTCTTCTTTTAAAAGTCGCTTCATTCTTCATTGCTGACCTTGAATTCTGGATAAAATATTTTTTAGGCTTCCCGTTGACTGTCTTTGCATCCAGTAAAACAAGGTTTAGAGCGCTCATGGGAGTTATGAGGGAATGAAGGATGGGATGAAGACTACAACATTGATATTTGAAAAGACAGTGACAACTGGGCAAATCCTAGAAATGTCAACCACAATAAAAAGAAACTAGCTTTAAACAACAAGACCTCACATAGTGTCCTGAGTGACATCACTCATATGCTCTAGTACCTAGAGTTCTATGGGCCATGAAATATGATAGCTCAACATCATTTTTGTGTAATAGCAGTTAAAAACACTTCATGTCACAGGGTTATCATGAGGAGATCATTTTAGATCCCCTACATCAAAGAGATCTCTCTCTCTTGTTTTGGCTGTGCCTTGGCAAAGGCCACAAACTTTGGCCTTGTTTGCTTCTGTTTTGTTCTGCAGAGTACTGTCAGAACAAATGATACAGTGCAGCTGTTCTGAAAGATTTATGTTCGTGTTGCCTGTTCCCCTCCATACACCTCATGAATGGGAAACAGACCCAAGTGGTGGGCGTTAACTGACATGGTATAGTGGAAATAGCATGACCTATAGAAACAGCTGGACAGCGTTTCAGATGCTTGTTCTTCCACATAGTACTGGGGCAATGAATTCACTTAATTGCTATGAAACTTTACTTCCTCATCTACAAAATGGAAATGGTTTCCACACAGGCCATAATTATATTTAGATAATGTTTGTAATGAGCTGTCCAAGACTTCACTATTCCAAAATCACAATGCCTCTGGTCTCTACTTAAGATTCTGTTCCAAACATTCAACCTCCACCCCCACTTCAACTGAACATCTCTGAATTGTGCCTGGGAACTCTGGGTGTATCTCCTTTCCACGTAGGAACAAATTGGCCCGTGGGCTCCTGCTATGGCTTTCTCATTTACTCAACAAATATTTATTAAGATCTTACCATGTGCCAAGCACTGAGAATCAATGAGCAAGACAAATACTCTTCCTGCTTTCACAGAGTTGATGCTCTAGTGAGAAAGAAGTGAGAAAACAAGATGAGTGTATTTACATCAAGCTGTGATGAGTACTACCAAGGAATGCAAAATAGGGCTGGGTTAGAAGATATAGAATGGTGAAATGAGAAGTGTCAAAGGCTTCTCTGGGAGGAATGGTTCAGAATGCCTGTAGGCCACTTAAGCCATTTGCTTCAAAACTGCTTCTGTCCATGCTTCTTGGGGGAAATTGGCAGGGCTGCAGGAGGAATGTGCCTCTACTATCCCCAACTCTGTTCCCTGCTCACCACCCTCCTCTTCCCTCCATGTCTGATTAACTAAATCACCTGGTTCCCAAACCACTAAGCCTCCCAGTCTTTCATGAAACCAGAATCTTTAGGTTCTCACCCTGCCCTTATAATTCCAAAATGTCAGAAACATTCATTTGGGTCTATTTCTTCTTCTATCCCTCTTTCCTCAGACTTCTTTTACTCTTCAAAAGCAACTCTTTCTTCCTCTGGTCAAAACAAAAGCTCTCCAACTTACCAATTCATGTAACTGGATGCTTTCACCTGGGAGAATGTGTCCCACCAGGCACCCAGCCTCAAGGTCAGACTGAGATTAGAGCAAGAATACCTGTTTTAGTTTCTGGCTTTCCTACCTACCAGTTTTGTGATACTGGGCAAATAATCAGCCTCTGCCTCAGGATCCTCATGTGCAAAAGGGATTAGAATAAAGATCTTATCTCATAGGCTCCTTGTGAGGATGAAACAAGGCAGCAAAGTGCTTCTAACCATGACTGCCAAATAGCAAATGGCAGCAAGCATTACTACATGAAGGAAAGACTTTCACCAATGGCTCCATCACAAGCATTTATCTTAAACTTTAAGGATAAAGAGAAGGAGGAAGAGGATGAAGAGGAGGAGGAAGAGAAGGAGGAGGAAGAGAAGGAGGAGGAAGAGGAGGAGGAAAAGGAGGAGGAAGAAGAAGAGGAGGAGGAGGAGGAGAAGAAGGAGGAGGAGGAGGAGAGAAGGAGGAGGAGAGAAGGAGAAGGAGAAGGAGAAGGAGAAGGAGAAGGAGAAGGAGAAGGAGAAACAAAAGACAACAGGAATCAGAATTTGATCATTGAAGTCTGAGGTATGAGGCAGAGATCCTATGTGAAGCAAATTGACCAGGTCTCATTAGGGTGAAGAGAATTTCTCAAGTCTTAATACTTTATAAAGAAAAGGAAAACAGTCAATTAAATGCCAGTTGAAATAAGAAAGCTCGCCTCCAGGTAAACTGCAGAAACAATTTTGGTTGTTGCGGTGGGGGAGCGGAGGGAGCAGTTGGCATTCCTCTTAAAGAATGGTATTTGATTTACTCCCAGTTCAACACCCACCCCCCATCTCCCCACCCCACCCCTGGAAGAAAAAAAAAGACCTAGGGACCTCCTGCAGCAGTCAGCTCTACTGTAATAAGTCAGTGACTTAATCCCCCTCTTTAATGAAGCTCGTTTGCTTTTTGCCCAGGGAAGCTAGCAGCCTTTGCTTGGTAATTTAATTGCTTCTCTCCCCCCCACCCCTACCCCCCCTCACTGTTTAAAGCCAGCTTTGCAGGTTCAGGCACAGGGCTTCTATCGTGCCTTAAATAATGTTTAAGTGGGAGGCCATGCCTCACCTGAGTGGACTGGGTACCAAAGGGTACAGGGTCATCTCCAGAGCTCCTGCAGTGAGAAACTAACCCCTGGAGACAGCTCCAATTGTGTTCCCTCAGTAACCAGACTGCCCTGAAGCTGTTTTCAAACTGTAAAACCCATAAAGTGAAATTTATTGCACATTGATGTATTTTACTAGAGTTAGAGGGTTCAGATAAAATTTACTGGCTAGATGTAAAACTCTGTCGATAGGAAAATGAACTGTCTTCACAGGCACTCTCATTGAGCGGTTTTGATCACTGTGCTGAATCCAGAGCTTCGAGAAGGTTTTCCTCCTGCTTCAGCAGAATTGAGGGCAGATAAACAGAAACACTCCAGCTCTGCAGTCCTCTGGCTGAGGCTGGCAGGCATAATCTGACCTACCGCTCAAGGGCCTCAACCAATTCTACCACCGGTGGACACACAGCGTCAGAAATGAAACTGAAAGATGAGACCCAGGGCTGAAAACCAGGACTACAGGCTTTATTGGAGGAGAAGGTCCCTGCCGGGGCTGCCCCGCAAGGGAGAGTAGCCACAAATGCAGAGGGGAACAGGACTTTTGAGGGGAGGAATGGGAAGGGATGGGGCTTAAGGTACTGGGCACACGCTGATTGGTGATTTCATATAAGGCACATGATTAGGCAGTTAGGTACTTAGGAATTGGGGGCTTAGGGTATTTGGCAGATGCTGATTGGTGGTTCAATGTACAATCCATATAAGGTGCCTGGTTAGGTGCTCAGGAATGTCCAGGCCGCAGGTGCAGTTTACATCATACTCCGTCCATCAGTTGGGGGAAGGGCTAGGGTAGAACACATAATACACATCTATCAGAAACATTTTGCCTTTCTTTTGTACTGAAGAGTGGAGTCAAAGATGGTGGTGGCGATGGAGGGCCCAGCACACCGAGGATGGTGCTCCCTGGGAAATGAATATGGGCATGGTACTGGGGGATTGTGGGGTTACTCCCCAACTTAAAAGGGCATTTAATTGGACAGAACTTTTGTTTTATTTTATTTTATTATTATGTTTTTATTGATTTTTAGAGAAAGAGGAAGGGAATGGAGAAAAGAACTAGAAACATCGATAAGAGAGGAACATCATCTATGGGCTGCATCCTGCATGCCCCATACTGGGGATCAAGCCTGCAACCTGGGCATGTGCTCCTGATGTCCTGCTTCCTCAGTCACTGAGCCACACCAGCTCGTCTGGACAGGACTTTTAAAGTCTCCCAGAATGTTGCCCTAATGATCAGAATTCAGCATAGCTCAAGAAAAGTACTGTGATGAGGTAATTAAAACCCGACTTTTCCCAAGATCTTGCTCTACCCATCACCTCAAAATCTAACAGAGAGAAAGGATAAAAGAAAGGGAAGGAAGGAAAGAAAGAAATGAAGGAATGAATAAAGGTGGAAAGAAAGAAAGAAAGAAAGAAAGAAAGAAAGAAAGAAAGAAAGAAAGAAAGAAAGAAAGAGGAAGGAAGGAAGGAAGGAAGGAAGAAAGGAAGAATGCAAAAAGAGGGAAGAGAAAGGGGGGAAAAAAGAGTAAGATATTCTTTTTGTCCCAGCCTGTGTTGTCCAGTGGTTGAGCATTCCCAGTGAACCAGGATGTCACGGTTCCATTCCCAGGCAGGGCACATGCCTGGGTTGCAGGCTTGATTCCCAGTAGGAGACATGCAGGAGTCAGCCAATCAATGGTGTTTCTTTCTTATCTATGTTTGTATCACTCTCTCTAAAAAATCAATAAACACATATTTTTTTAGGAAGAAGTCTTCCCTGATTCAGTTTCTTCCATGTTATATGCTTCCTTAACATGTAGACTGAACAAAAGACACTCTTCTTTGAGGTGTGTGTATATGTGTGTGTTTCTAATATGCTTTCTCAAGGATACTTACCCTGCTTGCTGATTGTATCTAGAGGTTAATAGTTCAACCTGTTGTTACAATAAAAGCCTAACAAGGCAGCAATCAAGGCTGTTTTTGGTTCCTAAAGCCAAACAACCCCTTAGCCTTCTCTTTCACAGAAATGTATGTCAGAGTAATCTATTCATCTGTCGCTCAGGATCTGCTGGTGATCCCCAGCAGGTTAAAGCAGCTGTTATGGCAGAAATTATTTCAATCCTCTTCTTTCTCATCATTTTCTACCTGAGTTTAGACTTGCTTCAGCATATTGAAACTAAATGGAAAAACAATCATTTTTGTGGATCTGAAGGATTATAGGACTATATCAGAGTTAGAAAGGAACTATATCAGAGTCAGAGATAATTATGTCCTAACCTACATATTTTTAGAGGTAAGGAAAATAGATCAGAGACGAGCTAAAATGTCTTACTTATTCAGATTGTTGGTGACTAAACCAGGCCTGGAGTCCCAGGCTCTTGCTTTTAAATTCAACCCTTTCTCTAACATGGCCTATTTCTCTTCCTACAATTTGTCTACAGCTGCACAGCCAGTTGCCCAGTCTCCTACCAGAAAAATTTCTAATATTTTCCTTCTACAAATTCCGGTGACTTACTTCAAAATATAGGATAGCTGGTCAATCATTTGATATTCCCTAAATGAAGGCCTGATAATGGAACAAAAGTTGGACACAGGCCACCTCCAGATAAGGTAGTGTCTTACAAATAGCACAGTATCTCTTCTTTTTTTTCTTTCATTAAAATTTGTTTCAGGACTCATATATTGGAGGTTCATGGGTAGAAGGAGGAATAGAAGAGAAAGCATCATAGTAGATCAATACTTTTTTCATTTTATAACTCTTGAACCAGTGAAGTTTTTATCTTTTTCATATTTACCCTTAGTAATTACTTTAGCAATGGACATGATTTGTATTGATGCAGTAGTAACTCGTGAACATATATTATTAGAGAATGAAAGCAACATTGAATCAAGTACTGTTAAATTAAAGAGAAAATGGTTAAAGGAATTCATTCCTGGGCTGAGAGATTATATGTCAAGCTGTAGCCGAAAGTGAATTTTTATAGCTAAGTTATAAACCCTTGGAAATACAGAGATATTTAACTGCAGTTGGCATCTTTACGATTAGCTCAAGAGAAGTACCACCTTCAGAAACTACCAGATTAGCTTTGTGGCAATTGCAGTTGAGTGTACATCCAAGGAAATGGGGGAAAAGCTGTTATGAAAGAGAAACTCTTGCTTTTCAGACCACCCAATGAATAAAAGAGAAAAATGCCCTCAGTATTAAGACAAAGAGAAGTGGGGATGGGAAGTGGGGATAGGAAACCAAGCTGATAGTGGATGAGAAAGAGAGAAATAGGTGACAGAAGAAGAGATTAAGAAAAAGAGGAGAGTAAAGCATCAGGAGAAGTAGAAATTTGAAAAAGAAGAGCAGTGGGGACCATGTAAACACCAAAGAAAAGGTAACAGATTAGAACCTATTAAATCCTATAGAATAAATAAGAATGCATGAATCAATACTGATACAAATGAATAAATACATAAATTAGGGAGAAATAAAGACTCCTATAGTAGAATACCAGCTAATCAATATGGAAATGAATGATGAAATTAGGAAATCACCATTTGACAACCATTATAGTAATAATTGATTCAGGTAAGAATCATTAATGTACTAGCTAAAAATAATGGGTCAAAATTTGATGAGAAACAGGATATTTATACATTCTTCAAGTATCTCTCTGATATACAGGAGTGGACAAAAGTAAATTTACAGTTGTTCATATGGAAAATATAATAATTAATAAATAAACAAGAATACAAGAATAAACTGTTTCATGTACTACAATTATATACCTACTCTTGCCCATCCCTGTGTTGTGATTTATAGTATAATAAGAAATATATATTGGTTTCTGACACAGAGCTCCTAAAACCCTTGAAATTTCCTAAGTGTTGAAAGTACAAAGCTGTCTCTTGTTATGGTAATGAGGTGGCTTTTGGATCCTACCTCAGATTGGGGGCTGGTTGCCAGGGTAACCAATCATGAATAGAGGTTTGAAACTTTCAGTACTACCCCTGATTTCCTGGGAGGGGAATGGGGATGGAGGTTGAATCAATCACCAATAGCCAATGATTTAATAAAACATGTCTATATAATGAAGCCTCCCATCCCACACACCCAAAAAGGAGGGGTTCAGAGAGCTTCTGGGTTGTCCCACCATGCTGGGCCCCAAACTCCTTGAGGACAAACTCCTTTGTTTGGAACCTCATCTTAGGTATCTTTTCAGCTATTTGTTGATTTCCTTTATGTGGATAGGACATGTTATGGACTAAATTGTTCTTCTCTTCCAAAGTTTATATGCCGATTCCCTAATCCCCAAAGTGACTGTATTTGGAGAGTGGGTCTTTAAAGGTGTAATTAATGTTACATGAGATCATAAGGGTAGGGCCTTAATCCAATAGGACTGGTGTCCTTATAAGAAGAGGAAAGGACACCCAGAGTATAGATACACAGAGAAAAGGCCATGTGAGAACAAGCAAGAAGGTGGCCATCTGCAAGACAGAAAGATATCTCCAGCAGAGACCACTCCTGATGTACCTTATCTTACACTCCCTCCACAGCTGTGAGAAAATAAATTTCTGTTGTTCAGGCTTGTGGTATTGTATTATGGCAGCCCAAGCAAACTGATACAGAGTATCTATATAATAAACACCCAGTGGTCATAATGCCGTAATGACCAAAGACCGGTCACCAGGAGGGACTTGACTCTGGGTCCCACAATGTGCTGGGGCTGGGTCTCTCGGATTTCACGCACTGGGCTTTTAGTATATTATAAACAGAATTAAGATTATACTACTTATCGATTTTGTAAATTTCTTTTTGAAATGATTATAATTTTTTCAACAATGTTAACATTTTTAGAAAATATGATTGTTAAAATAGATATGCAATATTGTATCATTTAAATACACACTAAATTATTTCATTAATCTTTTATTGGATATCTAAAGTTCTTTCAATTATAAAACAATACTGCCATAAACATTATTCTAAATTAATGTGGACCTGTATTTCTAGCACTTTATTTATAATACATTTAAGACAGATAAAAATAAGTTTAAAAATTTTATATAGTATGCAAAATTTATTTCCAAAATTATTATTATACCAAATTTTACTTACATTTATTACATTTCTAGTAAAAGTAAGACTTTTTTATATGTTTATTGGCCATTTGATTTCTTCTTTTGTGAATTGTCACCATCCATTTGCCAGCTTTGTAGTTGGTTGGATTTATATTTTTATTTATTTTTAAACACTCTTTACATATTAGAGATAGTAACTTTTTTTCTCTCACTTGTTATAAAAGTTTATTTTACACTTTACTTTAATGTATTTCTGTAAATATTTAATCCCACTTTGCCCAATTAAAACCACAAGTATGATTCCCTTCTCACCAAAAGGGACTATATTTCTTTCTGTTCCTTTGATCAGTTCTAATGTCCACAAAAGGTCTCCATGTACTGCAAAACCTTGTTATAATTTAGTTCATTATGACAAAGATTTTAAGGCAGAGTAGGTCAAAGCATGTTCCCTGAACCACGCTTTGTTCAATGAAAAACTGATGTTACACAGTTAACCTCTAACCTAGTCCTAATTCTGTTCTTCAACTCCGACATCGTGTATGAACACTGCAATAGTTTGAAGTATTGAGTCAAATATGTCCAGAATTTCCAATTACTGGGAGAGGGATTCAGTCCAACACTTTCAAAGCTTGACATGAAATAGCTGCCTTATTTGAAAAGTGTAGTTTTAATCTGTGTCATAGCAACATTCAGTCTTCGAGGAAGATAAATAATTAACTTTCTAACTGTTGTGGGGACTTTTGTCTTTTACTCTACTAAGGAATTGTGAATCTGTGCCAAACATATTTTTGTTTCTAAGTCATCCAACTGTGATATGAAATAATATATAGTAACATTATTAGATAAAATAAACTATAAAAACAGAGTCAATCTTAAAGGGGCATGTAGCAGTTTTACATTACAATGTGCCAAGCTTTGTGTCACTATTTGAAATCTTAAAAATTCTGCATGTTTTATATGCTTTTTACATATTTTAAAAATTACAACTTTTTTTCTGCCCTGTTTATGGCTAAACAGAGATAATCACATTTGAAAGGAATGCTGTATATACAAGCCACATCGCAGAGAAAATAAAGGAGGATGCATTACTTAGGTATATTTTAAAGTTTCTAAATTTAGGGACTAGAAGATTTGTGTTCAAATTCAGCAGATTGCACTTAGCCTCCAGAGGATTACTCTACACTTATCTCATCAATTTTTATTGATGAAGGGGGGAATAATAATTGTTGCTGAGCAGTAAAATTCATATAGAGGCACTAATAAGATTTAGAACTTATAGAATCTGTGAGAGCAGAGTTTCTCCTGCAAACAGGTTTTGTTTGGCCTACAAGGTACTTAAAAATAGATTTAATCTGAATGCCCTTAAGACACACACTTCCCAACTTAACCTCCTCTTCTGTTCGTATATCGTCTTATACCCACCCAGCTTTCCTCACATTGCACCCTGACCTTCGCAAACATTTGTGTGTGGGACCACATTGTTTTTCAAAGTAGTTTCCAGACCACCTTGTATATAGGCGCTTGTTTATAAAAGCAGTGACCTGGGTCTTAACCCAGACCTATTGAATCAGAATCTCTGGAGGATGGAGCTGAGCAATCAGTGCTTTTAATAAGAACCACTGCACAAATGTGAGAGACCATTATTTTTCATCTTTAAAAGAGCAACTGTGATGCATGCATAGAATCTTCAGGGAAATTAAAAAACACACTCCCTTTCACAACCACAAACCCAGTGATCTAGAAGAGTTTAGCTTAGAGTCTTACCTAATTGTGTATTTTTTTTTTCATGAATAACATTAAACACGAATAGGAATAGGCTTGCTCAGATTCCTCCCTGTAACATGAGGACTTGGATCTTTAAGTACTCCTATTCCCAAAGCCTATGACCTGATGGACAGTCTCCCTTCAGAATTTGAAGAGTGAGAGTACCCTCACCCACTAGTCTTCCTTCTCATGGTAGACTTTGGGGAACCATCATTCAAAGTGGGACTCTTCATTAAGTTCCCACAAGCCAAGGCTGGCCAATCAGGTGTTCTCTTCCTGGGACTGGCATCTTGAATGGAGTGACTGTAGGGCAGACAAAGCTCAGGCCTCTAAAGGCCACACCATGGAGAGATAGTCTGTCCACAGCTCCTACCTCAGAGGCCCGGATCTGCCATGGTTCTGTCCTTCACTCTTCAGCTTTCCCTTTTATTCTATGGGCCACTGCAGGTCTTTCCAGCTATCTTTTTTTTTTTTTTTTTTTTTTCACTCGAGTTAGCTGGTGACAGCTTCTGCTACCAAAGAAATTTAATCCACTCCCCTGCCAAGCCTTGGCCTCCTTTCCCAGCATACACCAACATCAGGAGGCTGTGGTCAGGGAAGGGGCTAAAGAAAGCTCTCCTGCAGAAGAATGTCACCCTCCCAGCCGATGCCTTGAGTTAGCCTGGCGTTATAATTCCTGTTCAACTCCCCCGAAGCGGCCTGACAGTTTGAGGAGAACTGTTTCTCCACGATAAGAAGGCCTTTGCCTTAGGTAGGAGGGAGAAGATTGAATGGAAGTCTTTTATATTCACTTGAACCACAATTATTTTGCTGACACAGGGCAAGGTATTAACAGGGTTTTGCTGTTGGGAAATTAAAAGCCATTTGGCCCACCCCTTGTTCTGACGTTTCTCATTTTTAATATTGTGGTTTAAATGCAGTAACATGTGGTTAAGAAAAAAATGAAAATGCACACTCTGACCTATATGGATATTCAAATCTCCATGTGATTGGGGCATTTGGGGAATATCCCAACATTCAGGCTTCTAGCCAGCCTCTTAATCTTCTTTATCCTCTCAAACCCTCTTTTGGGGGCCTTTTATTCCATCCTGCAGCGTCTGGTTCTCTTTCCCAGCTATGCATTCAAATCACTTGGAGAGTTTTTAAAAAATATTGATTCCTCACCTGAACCACAGAGATGCTTAATTGGTATAGGATACTGTCTGGATGTCAGGATATGATTCTAATATGCAGTCACCTTTGAAAAATCCATTTCAGGGCAGATGAAATCCAGTATCTATCTATTTATCTATCTATCTATCTATCTATCTATCTATCTAAAAGCCAGCAAGCAGAACGACCAGAATGACTGGTGGCTATGACACGCACTGTGGCAGCCAACCAGCCTGATCTGGGCCCCAACTGGTCCCACTCCCATCCGGCCTGGCCCCCAATTGGCCTCCAACACCCTGATGGGGAGCAGGGCCAGTTGGCCAACTGCCTGCAGCCCCTCCCCTCCAATGTCCCAACCCAATGGGCCCCCATCATGGTGGGCCAGCTGGACCCCACCCTTCAACAAATTCGTGCACCAGGCCTCTAGTTTGTAAATAAAGTTTCATTGGAGCCCAGCAGTGCTTGTTCGTTGCACGTTGCCTGTTGCAACTTTCTTGTTACAATAGCAAAGGCGAGTAATTGTAGCAAAGACCTTATTGCCTGCAAAGCCTAAAATATTTTATAGTTTAGTTGTCCAATCTCAGCTCTGGAGCAGTGGTTCTCAACCTTGCACATGCATCAGAATTCTTCATAGGACCCCACCTCCAGAACTTCTGATTCCCCCAAATTTGCATTTCTAACATGTTCCCAGGTGCAACAGCACTTCTCAAATCTTAATCATCACTGTGTTCTCATTAAAACACAGATTCTGAGTCAGTCAGTCTGGAGTGAGTCCTGAGTTTCTGCATCTCTAACAAACTCCAGGTGATACCAATGGGGCTGGTCCATGGACCAAGCTTTGAATAGCAAGTCCTTACTAAGGTGACCAGACGTCCGCTTTTGGCGGTGGGACTGCCCTGCCAAAAGCGGGACATCTGGTCACCTTTGTTAAGCACTTGCTTTCCTGTCTCATTACCTTTGTTTACAATGTCCTTTCTGTTTGGAGTGTCCAATTTGTATCCATTTTTCAAGCTTCTCCTTCTAGGAGATGTCCTGAGTGTATTGTTGTTGTCTTTTCTGCATAAAGCTTTATATGTTTCATTTGGTCCAATGCATGGGAGAGGGCTCCAAGGTGGTTAAAAGAATGGCTAGTAGTTTCGGGGAGAGGCTCAGATAAAAGCCAGAGACACCAGGGGGATGCAGAGGGGGTCTAAAAGGCCCCAAAAGCTCCTAGTCGTGTTGAGGGTGAGCCTTTCGAAGAGATATCGCCCTGCCCAGCCTGGCAGCAGCCAGCCTGTGAATATTAGTCAGGTGTCGCCCATTTTCTTGATGAGTTTCACCTCCTCACCCAGGAAGTGGTTCTCCCGGAAGTCACAGAGATAAGGGTCTGCGCACAGATCCCTGGGCAAGCAGCTCCAAAGGGGCCCGGTTCAGATTCCTCTCCAAGGCCAGAGCGGCTTCCCTGACATCCTGAGTTTTGCCCACTCATCCTGGGAGGCCTCAGCACGTCCTGGAAGAGAACGGGCCAGGGCGCTGGTTTTGCAGCTTTAAGAGATGCTCAGCGCCTTCGTGCTTCTTCTCCGCCAACTCCCAGAGGAAGTGGCCCACACCCTCGAGAGCCACGTCATCCATAGAAGCCCCGAGAGAGGTAGGTGTGGGGCCCGCAGATGCAGGTTGGCCAGGCGGTTGATGGCAGCCTCCACCTCGGTGGAATAATCCTGATGAATTTGGGAGCTCGTGGTTGTTCAGCAATAAGGAGTTAAGGTAGAAAAAAACCGGTGTGTTGGCGGGTCCCGGAGGTGGTTCTGAAGGTGGTGACTGGATGGGAAGCAAGAGAGTGGCCGGAGGCTAGAAGAACGGGCCTCCCTGGGTCTGTTCTGTCCAAACACTGTTGAAGCGAGAGACAGATCTGGGACCTCCAGAGTGTGCTCTGTTGTTGTTGTTTTTATGATAATTTCATAAGAACCCTATCAGTGCCCTCTTTATGCAACTTTTTCACTCTTTTACCTTGTGATACAAGTATGTAAGTTCTATCTGTTCCATTAGACAGAAATCACTTTGACAAGCCTTTTAGAGATGGCAAGAGAAAATACTAGGGATAGGCACAAATGGGGATCAAAGGTGATTTGATTAGTGGTGCTCTCATATTTTTTTCCTCCTCCCCATTTCAAGCAGGTAGCAAAATCTTGGGGCTTCCTCGCTCCAAGGCAGTGGTCGGCAAACTGCGGCACTCAAGCCACATGAAGCTCTTTGGCCCCTTGAGTTTTTAGCAAAGGTCAGCTTAGGAGTACCCTAATTAAGTTAATAACAATGTACCTTCCTATATAGTTTAAGTTTTAGAAATTTGGCTCTCAAAAGAAATTCCAGTCGTTGTACTGTTGGTATTTGGCTCTGTTGACTCATGAGTTTGCTGACCACTGCTCCAAGGGAAGTTTGCTGCCTGGTGGAGAACCAAGGCTGCTTGCAGGCAGGAACATGTCCTGTCTCATAGAAAAACCTAAGTCATTGAAGAACCTATGTTAAGTGTCCAGTCAGGGAGAAGAGTGCCTTTGTACAAAATCATGAAAAGATAAATACCAGGATTTTCTCTCCCAAACTGAGGAGAAAGGCAGCAGGGATCACGACCCCGACCCCGTGCCCTCTCCCTGGCAGCAAGGAGCAGCTGTGTGGTGTCCCTGGAAAGACTGGATTCTGAGCACTGAGGTCCCCGGGCCTGGTCAAGCCTTCCTGTCTTGAGTGTGGCACAGAAGTAGAGTTATGCAGCTTCCAGGAACAATAGGGGTTTGGCCAATGCTGTTGTGCATGGTGGTGTGGGGTGAATGTGTTATTCCTTTGCATTGTAGGCACCACATAAACTTCTCAAGTTGTTGTGAAACCCTAAAGGCAAATCTGATTTCCTGCTAGGCAAAGAGGAGGAGCCCTGAGATCAAATTCACAGCCGGGTACACTTCTAAAAACATTGCTTAAAGAAGTAATTGAAAATTGGCAATGACTTATCTATTAGGATGGTTTCATTATAGAGATAGTTACGTGAAATGTTATAAGAAGGATTATGATACAACCCAAAGTGGACAATTATTAAAAAATCATGAGCAGGATTTTTTGTCTGTTTGTTTTTATGACATGAAAAAGAATTCTCAATATTTTATTTAGGGCAAAAAGTTCACAAAACAGCATATGCAACTTTGTCTAGAAATAATACATGTTTATGGGCCTGACAATGATGGAAAGATAATATAAAATATTAATAGCGACTAACTCTGGGTAGGGAGCTTAAGAGTAATTTTTATCTTCAGCTTTGTGGGTTTTTGAAATTTCCAAAAATTTGACAGTAAAAAATTTATTTATTTATTTATTTATTTATTTATTTTTATTGATGGATTTTAGAGAGAGTAAGGGAGAAAGAGCGAGACAGAGATAGATTGATTTGTTGTTTTATTTACTTATGCATGCATTGGTTGCCTCTTGTATGTGTCCTGACAGGAGATCGAACCCTCAACCTTGGTTTATCAAGAGGATGCTCTAACCAACTGAGCTACCTGGCCAGGGCTATATATTTCCTAATAGCAGAATAAAGGGTAAAGTTTTGAGTTTTAAAACCCAAAAGCCTCTTACTCCTGGTGCCACAAGTACTCAAAACTTCATGGCATTGTTAAGATTAAATCTCAAATTTGCTGACATTTTGCATTTTACCCCCTAAGGTAGGGGTGTCGAACTCAATCAGAGAAGGGGCCAAAATCTAAAACCCAGCCTAAATCGCAGGCCGAATGGTTTACTGAACAGTCATAAACTGTCATTGTGATGGAAACGCAGCGGAGTGCAGTGATGACAGCGCAGTGCGGGCCACATTGCAAGGCCTGGCGGGACGGATTTGGCCCGCGGGCCTTGTGTTTGACACATGTGCCCTAAGGCCTTAGCTAACACGCTTTTTAAAAATACACTTTCATGACTTATTCTGAAAATTTTTCACCAACTGCTACTGCCTCATGCCTGCTCTTCCTTTCATTAGTAAGTCCTGCTCTAGAATCTAGAGTCTACTGGAGCAGCCATGGGGATGATCATCTAGACTCTAGATGATCATCCCCATGGCTGCTCCAGTTAGCTTCTGCAAGCACAGGGTCTCAGTGCCGAGGAGAAGTTCAAATCTGGGTTTCAGTCTCAGTTCTGCTCTGTCTGGCTATATGTCTTCACTAAATTTCAGCTTCTTTATCTGAACATGAGATGATAAAAGAAGCCATCTCTAGGGTTGTTACAGGAATTGCCAATCTATGAAACATTTGGCACAGCTGTGTTCCTTTTTCTTAGCTTAAATTTTTTCTTTTTATTGATTTTAGAGACAGGGAGGGAGGGAAGAAGGAAGGGTGAGAAAAGGGGAGAGAACATTGATATGCTGCCTCCTGTACTCTCCCTGACCAGGAATCAGGCCAACAACCTGATCAGGACTTGAACCTACTGCCTTTTGATGTACAGGATGATGCTCCAACCAACTGAGCCACTCTCTTAGTATTAAATTGCTCCTTAAGCCTCTCTCTCTCTCTCTGTCTCTGTCTCTCTCTGTCTCTCTCTCTCTCTCTCTCTCTCTCTCTCTCTCTCTCTCTCTCTCTCTCTCTCTCTCTCTCTCTCTCTTTCTCTCTCCTTATCTGAAAAACATTGCTTAACCTTGAGTCAGGGAAATGCACGCTAGAACTAGAATTAGATTACATTACATACACACCAGATCAGTTAATGTTAAAAAAAAAAAAATCAACATGTTGAAAAGGACATGGAGTAATGGAAACTCTAATAAATTGCTGGTTGTTGTAAATTGACACCACCACTTCAGAAATCAGGTTAGCACCATCTAATAAAGTCAAAGACATACAACCATATTAGGCATCAATTTTGCTCCTGAATTACATGTTCTAGAGAAAGTTGTGGGCACGTGAATCAAAGCACATATTGAGAATGTTTATAGCAGCACTTCTATGACTGAATTGTGTCCTTTCCAAAATTCATATAATTCATATATTGAAGCCCTTACCCCCAGTGTGACTGTGTGGAGATAGGGCCTTTGGGGGTGGGGGGGTAATTAAGATTAAATGAGGTGATAGGGTGGGGCCTTATAATAGAGCTCTCTCTATATATAAATGCTCAGAGAAAAGAAATACAATTAACAGGATACACACACACACACACACACACACACACACACACACACACGGTGGTGAAAAGTACATTTAAATCTCTCAGTATGCAAAACACAGAATTTATTCTTGTATTATTATTTATTAATTATTGTATTATATCCTATATGAACAACTGTAAACCTGTTTTTGCCCCAATCTGTATATACACTAGATAGAAAGAGAGAAAGGCGAAACTAAATTAAATTTTTTTGTTCGTGGATACGTACCCAAGTGTAAGGCTTATTTTTATTTTTATTTTTAGAAAAGCAAGAAAACTGACTATCATAAAAATCAGGCTGGTGATTTACCTGTAGAGGGGCAGAGAAGGTATCGTGTTAAAGAAGAAAGACAAAAAGGTCTTCTGGGTTGCTGGCAATATTCTATTCATTGTATTGACTTTGGAAGTACTTACATACGGATTCATTTTATAGTCATTTGTTATACAGACATTTATGATTCATGCATATTTCTGTAGGAGTGTTATATTTCACATTTTAAAATATTGAAATGTATTTAGAGGAATGCTGGGAATGTAGCACCCTGAAGGTGCTCCCAATATTCGTTGCTCTCAATTCCTGTCTAACAGCAATCCTCCTCTCCTGAGTCTATCTGTCAGAGGCAGGATTTGGGGGGCCTTGTAGATCCAGACAGAAAGTTGGGGCCAGACTTTCTCAATGTTGCAAATCTTTGGCATCCCAAGAGGAAAAGTATTCCAGGGGAGATGTCCAAGTCTTTTCCCCTAGGGAACCTCATTTGGGTACTGGCACCTGCCAGCTGGTATTTAGCCACACAGACAGAGATACCTTTGTGTCTCACCACCCACAGAAGTACCTATTCTTTGAGCTCAGCCTCAGCTCTCTGAAAAGGAAAGGAAAACTATAATTTCTGTAAAGGGCTCTAGTGGCCTGAGAAAATAAAAATATATATAACATCCAGAAAAGGTGACTCTTAATGAAGCAGAACTGTTCAATAGATAGGCAGTTACTAAAGTGATACAACAACAGCAACAACAACAAAATGCAAGAAATTAGAAGTTTCTATTTCAATCCCTAAAGAATCTATGGGCCTAGAAATCATTATTTTTTTAACTACATGTTTAATTTATAAATTGAATCAGAGAATGGATTAGTATCCAGCATATCAAATGGAATACATAGCCCAAAATATTGCAAAACTACAAAGAGATGGGAATCATGAGGGAAAAGGTAGAAGACTTGGAAGATGTCTAAACATGAATAATAGAAGACCTAGAAGAAGGAGAAAAAAAACACAGATGAGAGGCAATATTTAAAGTCCTTTTGCTTAAAAAAATGAGAATGATGAGCAAAAGGCCTTACTGAGTTCCGAGTGTAATTTGAGGGAAAATAACAACTATTTGCAAGAAAAAAACAATCTCTCTGGCACTGAAATATCATCCATAGATGATTGAGAATGATTTACTGTTATTCAACCACCAGGAGGTTGGAAAGATATTTGTACACATGAAAGAGTTCAAAGAATTTAGTGCCAACATGCCCCTTTTAAGGAGAGCACTTACATTAAAAATAAATAAGTCAGAATAGAGAAGATAGGAGAAGACAGAAGAAAAAGCAATAAACCTTGGGAAATATATAGCTTAAAAAATTGCCTGACTGCATAAATATTTGAGCTACATAGGGTTTTTAAAACATAAGAGCCATTTTTCAAGGGAAGACACAATAATGGATTAGAACTAAAATTTTTAAACTATTTTAGCAAAATCTAAGATGTCAAAGTGGTAAGATGGGGAAAGAATAAGCCATAGCAAACTAGTGTAAGAATAGATCTTCTTGAAGGGAGATAAATAGGAAAGAAAGAATATCATGTTTTTATATAAAATTAAAAAGTATGAATTTGATTATGAATTGCAGAAAAAGGAACAGAATGGAAAATTTTCTAAATGAGTAAATATAGGCAGAGTTACAGGGATTGGAATAAATAGTTTGCTTGATGAAATCAGAAAAAGAATGACAGACAAATGCGACCATTAATTAACTGGTCTTGTTTCCATATTTGCAATAGTTTAAATACAAAGGACAGTAAAGTTTTTAAAAAAATAAAATGAGGCCAAATATTTATTAATTAACAACTAATAGGAAAGTATGTACCATTAACTTTGCATTTTAGAGTTGAGCAAGAATTTGGGCTCTAAACATTTTAACTTTTCCTTTTGGTGCTAATTTTCCCAGGTATTTTATGTCTTTGTAGCTTTTTTGATTGCCTGAAATAAGTTTTATAACAAGATATATTATACATTTTGAAAAATCCTTTATAAGATATAGTAAACAATCTTTTAAAAGAGCCTACATACAACTATATTTTAGAGGAAAATATAAGAAGAAGTACCTACAAAAACATGAAAAAAAGGTTGTGAGTAAGGAATGGGCAAAGAGAAAACAGGCAAAGTAACCTTAAGAAAAAAGAGTGGCAATATTTAAATTAGATAATGAATAAAGTGTAAAAATACTAGACAGAATAAAATACACTGTCATAAACTTTTTGCATAAAAAATAAACAATGCAGCTGAATATAAATCCAAATGTATAAAAATGCAAGTAAATTTAATTAAAATACAAAACAGCAGTACCCTTTCATAGGCACATTTCAGAATTTGACAGTTGTATTAGACCAAAACTGAGGACATACATAAAAAAAATGAATAATACAATTTTATAACTTTTAAATAGAAAAACACATTGTGTATATATCCATGGAATGTTTATTAGAATTATTACATAGTTGGCCAAAGAAACTGTACAGGACATTTTTTATGACCAAATATACTTGAGATAGGATTAAGTAATTTTTTAAATAGGCTGAAATAATAATTTATAAAAAGTACTTGGATCAAAAAAAAAAAATCAGTCTGGCCAGCATAGTGCAGTGTTTTGAACATCGCCAAAGGTTGCAGGTTTGATTCCAGGTTAGGGCACATGCCTGGCCGATAGACTCCATCTCCATTAAGAGGCCTATAGGAGGCAACTGATCAATGTTTCTCTCTCATTGATATTTCTATCTCTCTCTCTCAAAAAAAAATCAGTACAAACATATTTTTTAAAGGAAAAAAATCAAATATGAAAGTACAAATGGTCTATAAAGGAGTAAAAATGAAAATGCTTTGTCAGCTGAGACCGGTTTGGCCTGTGGACTAAAAGGTCCTGGGTTCAATTCCAGTCAAGGGCATGTACCTTGGTTGCGGGCACATCCCCAGTGGGGGGTGTACAGGAGGCAGCTGATCAATGTCTCTCTCTCATAGATGTTTCTAGCTCTCTATCCCTCTCTCTTCTTCTCTGTAAGAAATCAATAAAATAATATTAAAAAAAGAAAAAGAAAATGCTTTGTCAAGAAACTAAGGATCACAATAAAAGTTGTGTTTAGAGGGAAATGTATGGCCTTCAGTGTTGCACAGAGAAAATCCTAAAAAAAGGAGAAGGGGGAGAAAAGGAAGTGAATACTTATTAAGATACTTTTAAACTTACTAAGATGTTAGGAAAAAATAAGCAATAAAATCTACCAAAAATAGTAAATGGAAATTAATAAAGATAAAAGCTAACATTGATTAAATGAAGGTAAAAACAAAGAACATAGATATTTAAAAGCTGATTCTTGATAAGATCTACATTTTTTTTAAACCCAGAAGTCCCAATTAGGAAAGTTAGAAAATAAATATATATATACATACACACACACACACACACACACACACACACACACAAGATTAGAAATGAGATCAAAGAAATAATTACAGATTTAAAAATAAGTAAAGTGAATGCCAGAAAGGCACTTGCAACAAATCATGGGAAGGGGGAGATTTCTTTGTAAATGTTAAGTCCTTAGCACAATGCTTTACATGAGGTTAATAATATCATCTATCAGTATTATTGTTATTTGCATGCCACACTCAAATATTCCTATCATTTTATTATATTATCTTAGATAAAACATCTAACTCTAATTTCCCTCTCTGGGAAAAATTGCCAGAAACTGTCAAAGGATAACCATCATCCTCATTATTAATGAACATTTATGGAGCAACATTGTGTCCAATGCCTGTTGCAAGTAATTCATTAAAATATAAGAGATGACCTCTCCCTACCAAGATCTTAAAATCTTTAGGAGCTGATAAGTACATCAGGAGGTATTAGATCAGTGTTTGTGGAACAAGAGCCAAATAGGCATCCTATCTAATAAAGAAGGAAAATGCAAATTGACCATCATTCCACCACAAAGATGATAGCACACATAGCCACAAGATGACAGCACCCAGTGCTCTCAGCCCCACCAGAGTCTTCCAGTTCCAGGGGGTGGGGCTTCTGAGAGCATGCAGCATGAGCAGCCTGGTGGGACACTTGCTTCATTGCTGAAGCGATGAGGCAAGCTTTCCACCCTGGCCATAGAAGGTCTCTGGGCAGCAGGCACAGAGAGGATGGGGGGGGGTAGGGGGAAATGCTTGCGTCATCACCCCGGCAATGAGACAAGCATTTCATGCCTGGCCATGGAAGGAAGGATCTCTAGCCAGGCCAGGCGCAGAACATTTGCATCTTTGCAAGCCATTCTGATGGGCCTTCCTCCCTCTCCCCCCTGCTCTGCCCTGCACCAGGCCTCTAGTCTAAGATAAAACTACTACAGAAGGACAGGAAGGTTGATGACAGAAGGACCTCATGGAGATGGGATCCAAGTTGAACCCTGAAGCATGGGCTGGATAAAAGGAGATTTCTAAGAGAACGAGAATGGAGGCTGGAAAGAAAATAAGGAATTCCAAGTTTGTAAATTGGCCTAATGGGTTGAAACGGGAGTACATTTCATAGGGAGCTAGAAGGTGGAGAAAATAAAAAAATATGTTGGATGCAGAACTCTGAATTCAAATTTACAGAGTGTGGAATTTTTCCAGTAGGCAGTGCATTAGTCATTAGAGAGTTTTGAGCAGGTCAGTGACATAATTAACTGCAGTCCTGGAAAGGCTCTGTTGGCAGCAAAAGGCTTGGTGCATTTGGGGAGGAGTAGACTTGGCCATGAGCAACTTGGCCATGAGTAGCCCCAAGTGAGACTACTGCCAGCATTTTAAACCCCATGCACTCTGGTGAAATCTAGAAATGTCATTTTTCCCATTCTTCAAATGGAAAAACACAAAATGACTTACTCTGAGCCAAACAGAGTAAGAAGCTCTATGGGCAACAAAACTATACGATGCCTGTGGCCAGAAGGGTGTCGCATCTCCTTGTTGTGTAACTTGCATTCCACCAACTCTACCCTCAACATTACAGTGACTCTCTTAATCTTTGGTACTATTTCTCAGCTCTTCCAGAGATGACAGCTTGGGAGAGAGAATGTTTTTTGTTGTAGACAGGTAGACATTAATTTATACGCCACGAATGGGGCCAATTTTCCAAAGGAGTTTGCTCGAGGTTAGCTTGGGGTTTCACTCCTCATGAAGCTTAGCTTCCTCTCTCCTCTTCCACGCCCATCCTCCACGATCTGTGTCATCTCCAGGAACACAGAGAGTTAACCTTTGCAATCGGATCTGCTCTGTGCAACATGAGGTGTCACCCAACAAAGCAGGGTACAAGGCGTCTGTGAAATGTATGAAAAGAAGTCCAAGAATTCAGTTAATTAACCACATCAGTTTCTTAACGTGATCAATTTTAATTAAACTGAATTTTAATAGAGATCTGTGTAGTCTGCAGAGACCAATTGCTAATTCTACAAAGCATGTGCTGCTTTTCAGTTCAGATTTGCTCCCATCTAATTAATATGGATAGAGCATTAAGCCTTTTTGGACTCCGGTGGTTTTCATTTCATGACTATTAATGATTTTAATGAACTGGACTAATTCAGTAGTTTTCATCCCAGTGTTTCAGGGCTTTGTTCATCACAAATTTCAGGTTTATAATTGGTTTCCAGGTCTTAACAGTGGTCATTGATCAGCTTCAGCAGTTCCTTTTACAACTCGGTAGGCGCTGGGGACGGTTAACCCCTTGCCACCCGGCACTGAGAGGAACACTGCAGCGTTTCAGAGCAGGAGTCTGGGACTTAACTATCAACTTAACATAGCTACAGGGGCAGGAGAGGACTTAAAATTCATATGGTGATGTGAGTACAGAACAGGAAAGGTCACCCTGGCAATACGGAGGCTTTAAATTAAATTGGGGGGGGGGGGGGGCAGGAATAGACTGTTGATTAGCTATATTTTTTTTTTCAGCTTTAGTTTTCAATACTCCAAGTAAGAAATGTACTCTAAAATTATCCCTCTTATTTTGGAAATCCAGATTTTCTCACTGCCCATTACCCCTCGCCAGCTTCTAATAGGCATTTTTATCAACAGCCAAACAGCTAGGTCTAAGGGGCAAAAAAATGTCAAATTACGGAGAACCGATGAAGTACAGCAATAGGGAGGCTGGGTCGAGGGGAGACATAGCTCATGAAAACTAATACAGATTTTTAAAAAATGAGCAGAGTGAGGAATAGGTACCGTGCCTTCTCTGGATCCAAATTTACCATTGGAGCCTTGCTCATGGCCTTCCATTGCCCTGAAAACAAACAATGGTATCGCAGCCTCCCATTGAAATCAAAAGGCAGAAAGTTTATAGCATTCCTTACCCAGGGTGACTAATAGACCTTTTCATTGCTGCTCTCTCCTTACTGAGCTCTGAAAAGTGACAGGCAGGATGGACATGCATGTGAGTCCAGGTCACCAAAGGAAACAAAGTAGAAGTCAAATGATCTGAGACAGGCACCTATGTCTTTAATTATCCTAGCAAAATCAATGTAATCACTCCAGCCCCCGTCCCAGCTTCCAGAAATGTAGCTCCTAATCACGGGAAGCTATTAAAAAGCTTGTTGTTGTAGGCCTACCCAGGTACTTTCCTCCCACTCTCTCACCCACCACCTGAAAGACATAACAATCTTTACCGAGGTGCAGACCTGGAATTCTCACGTGTTCCAGAAACTTGTTTCTGACATCATTCTGCCACAGGTTGAGTTGATTTGGTTTCCAAGTCTGCTTGGAATCTCTTTAGTAGTTTGATTTGTAAAAACATCTTTCTCATCTAGTAAGATTTTTACTAAAATGGTGAATTTTATATATATCTTCTGTGTATTTTCAAACACAGAGGATCCAAAAAACTGAGGTTGTCACTGACATAGCATTTAAGATGGTCCAAGAGAAAACAAAATGATAAAGGTGAGAAATTTAATTTATTTCATATTTTTTCTCATTTCCTTTGCTTCAGTGGTATTTGATTTCTTTGATAATATTAGTTGATAGATTATGTCTCCAACCAAATGTAATTATTTTTCTCAAATAGGCTAATATATTTAAATAAACTGCCAATTATAATAGAGTTGTCTCCATATCTGTAATTCCTATTCATCCCTCAATCCTCTTCAGCCTCCTGTCCCACAGAGCTGCTGAAATACTCTGTCATCTGTAAATGGTGATAATAATGGCTTCCTTGTAGGGTCACTCTGTAGATTAGCACACTTAACAAGGTGCCTCAATAAATTATGGCTATTATTACTGCTCAAATCACTGATGACCTTCTGATGATAAATGACTTAAGTTCTCACTTGTTGAGTTGTCTGAAGCATTTGACAGTGTCACACACACTTCTGGAAACTCTTCCAAGAAACCATTCATTCATGTATGCATTCTCCCACCAAATATCTAGGGGACATCTGTTATATAATATATCAGGCAGTGTTCTAGGCACTGGAGAAACTATGTTGAGCAAGGTAGAAAGTCCTTGGGGTGTTTTGTTTTGTTTTGTTTTGTTTTGTTTTTGGAGTTTTCATTTTTCCCTATTGACAAATATGATTTTTAAAATAGTAACTAAAATTTAATGAGACCTTAAATTGTCCCAGCCAATATTCTAGCTTTTTGCATATTTTAACTCATTTAGCTCATAGGAGATAGGTATTATCATTACCCTCATTTTACAGATGGGGTCACCTGGGCATAGAAAAGTTAAATATTTTATCCAAGGTCTTAAACTTCATAATTAATGGATCCAGTATTTCAGTTAAATCAGCCTGTTCCAGATTCCAGGCTCTTAAACTCATGCTTTACAAAAGAATGGAAAGCACAGTGGTATTATATGAAGAAAGCTACTGTAGATAGGGTAGTCAGGGAAGCCCTCTTTAAGGAGGTGATATTTGAGCAGAAACTTAAATATATTGAGAAAGAATGAGAAAAGTAAAATGTGCCAGAAGCCAAGTGCTGTGGACTGAATTGTCACCCCTAAATTCATATGTTGATTAACCAAATGTAAGGTGACCATACGTCCCGCTTTTGGTGGGACAGTCTGGATTTTTAACAACTTGTCCCGAGTCCCGCGGAATTTTTAAAAAGTCTCGATATGTTAAAAATCAGGACTGATCACCTTACCCAAATGACTGTATTTGGCGATAGGGCTTTTATAATGTAATCAAGGTTAATGAGAACATAGAGTGAGATCCTAATCCCATTGGTGGCTGTATAAGATGAGGAAGAAAGACCCCTCTCTCTTCACACACATTCAAGGAGAGAAGGCAAGCCAGAACAGAAATACAGCCTCCTGCCTGAACCATGACCTTGGACTTTTGTGGTATTTCATTGTTGCAGCCTGAGCTGACCAATACACCAATCTATCTTGCTTGTCTTATGCCCCTCTATTAATCATTCCTCAAGTGGGCAAATTGTCTTTCACAATTATAAACTCCAAGGAATACTGTCCTTGCCAGATGTGGGAGGCTGAATAAGGGCTGCCAAAGATATCCAGGTCCCAATTCCTGGAGCCTGTAAATGTGACCTTGCATGTCAAAAAGTGACTTTGCAGATGTGATTAAGAACCATAAGATGGAGAAGTCATCCAGAATGATCCAGGTGGGCTCTAAATGTAATCACAAGCGTCTTTTTAAAAGGAGGCATTAAAGAAGGAAGTGAGGACATGTGATGATGAAAGCAAAAGGTTAGAGTGATTTGAGGAAGAGGTCACAAGCCAAGGAACATATAAAGCCTTCAGAAACTAGAAAAGGCAAAAAAAAAAAAAAAAAAAAAAAATCCTCCTTCCCCCAAACCCTCCAAAAGAAGCCAGGCTTTTAGCCTAGCTAATTGATTTGGAAATTTTGGCTTCCAGAACTGCAACAGAATATATTTTTGTTGTTTTAAATGACCAAAATTGTGATATTTGTTATAACAGTCATTGGAAACTAATATACCAGGGAAATTTCTAGTCAATTTTCAAGAGCCAGCTTCCATGCCATCTCCTTTGCAAAGCCTTCCATCATTCCTTATGCAGGGTCATGTTTCCTTATTCTATCAGCCCAGTATTTATCTTGCCATATCAGATTTTCACAAACTTTTTATTTTCTAACAAATATAATCTCATAACTAAAACTACACACCTCATTCAGTTCTCACCAATTATGCTGAGTTTTAATTATTTTTACAATAGACTGTGAGCTCTTCAAAGTCAGCAACCATATATCTAATTACTCTTTATGTTTGCAATGCCTACGGAATGTTTGGATATCAATAAATGTTTTTAAAATGAGAAGAAAAGAGAGAGGAATACAGGAGAGAATATATGATTAAATAAATTTGGGCCTGTTTGCTCATATTATTTGCAATTATAGGTGTATCTTTGGGCTGAAGGCAGAATGTAAATGGAACTCTACACTTACATGAAATTTAAAGTTTATGCTCTGACTTCTTGCTATATATTTTCACAATGGAAAAACTTAAGAACACATTCATTTTCACTACATGTGCTGTATGTATATCACTTTAATTTAAAATTTCTTTTAAACAACCATTTAACAGTTCAGATGCTAAGAATTTTTAGCTAGGCCCAAGTGACCTGGCTCAGTAGTTGAGCATCGACCTACAAACCAGGAGGTCATGGTTTGATTCCTGGTCAGGGCACTTACCCAGGTTGCAGGCTCAATCCCCAGTGTTGGGCATGCAGGAGGCAGCCGATCAATGATTCTATCATTATTGATGTTTTTCTCTCTCTCTCTCTCTCTCCCTCTCCAAAATCAATAAAAATATATTTTAAAAAAAGAATTTCTAGCTAGGATTTTCCAATAGAAATAGTTAAAAAATTATATATTTAAAAGCCCAGCAACTGAACAGCTAAATGACCAGTCAACCAGTCACTATGATGTGCACTGACCACCAGGGGGCAGACACTCAACACAAGAGCTGCCCCCTGGTGGTCAGTGTACTCCTACAGTGGGAATGCCACTCAGGTGACCAAGATGAGCGGTGCTCCCACAGTAGGCCAATCCCCACATGCGCCCCACCCCCACCCCCAGTGCACAAAGCCCATGCACCAGACTGCTAGTTAATAAATAAAAGTTTAGTATATATTTTTCTTTCTGGGTTTCACACATACCCACAATAATCCTATATTCATGCAAAATTGTCTTACATGAGAAACTGAAAATAAGGTGGCACATTTGAAAAGTTTACCAGGACTTGAGCAGTGCCTGGTCTTCGACAGCCACAGTTGGAAAATGAAACATTTTTTTTTCTATTCAGCAATATAAAGTTAATTATATGTTTTATTTCCCAACTAAGCTACATTTGTGCATTTTAAATGATGTATAAGTCATTCCGTGAGCCAGAGAAATTTAGACACAGGCCACCAAAGGTGAGGTTATCTTATCCTCAGAGGAACACCAAGAGGGAGAGTCCAAGAGTCAAATCCATCTTTCAGCCAAGGCTGACCTTGATCTATAGATCATCTTAGGGGACTCTTAGAAAAAAGGAAGGAGGGTGGACATCTACAATTTCTCTTCCATACACTAGTTACTTTAAACCCACTTTCTCTTTTAACCCTTCCCATAACCTTACATTGAGGTCTTAGTTGTCCTGATTTCATAAAGAAGCTAAAGCTCAGAGACAAGCAATTTGTCCAAATCACAAAACAATTAAGCAATAGAGTGCCAAGAACCAATTCCAGCATGTAATAATTACAAGAGTTCCATTAAAAGGTTGATGGGATGTGGGCGGCTCCAACAGGTAAATTACATAAAGCCACATATGTAACCATATGTACTGATGGAAAAGAATAAACGGCACTTCCCCCAAACCTGAATAGGATTTTTAATTGCCTGACAGTTCCAGGCATTTTATTGCCTCCTGTAGGCCAAACACCGGAACAACTGTAGGCTATTCCCCAAACTGATAATGCTTCTATACCCTACCTTTTGATGTGTATACTTCCACCTTGCCTTAGGATAAATTGTGTTGAATAAAAGCAGGGGTCCTTGGTTAAGGGAGAGTCTTTACTCCCTTTAGCTAAAGCTCCTCTGGCCCCCAATGCCTTTCAAAATTATCTTTTGTCTTTGGATTCTTTGAATCTACATGCAGCCCCTTTCTCCAGAATGCTGAACCCTTGTAAGGCTGGGAAAAGAACTCAGGCAATAGAGCTGAAGGCTATCCTGGTTTAACCTCTCATCCCACACTCTTCCTTTTAGAATTTATGACTTTCTGTAAAAGCAATGGTTTCTACTTTGACTGCACATTAGAATCACCTAGTTAGTTTTCCAAACTACCAAAGCTTTGGCTGTACCTCTAAGGGCGGGAGCCAGGCTTCTGTATATTTTAATGCTCTCCAGGGGATTCCAGGATGTAGGAAAGTTTTCACATGAAGTGAAGACCTCAAAATAGACTGAATGACAGGTAGTCTGATTTAAGAAGCATGAAAGGACCTCATGCCTAATATTTCCCAGTGTAGCCATCTATTTTGCCTAATATTCCTATCATCTGAATCACTTCTTTTGGTAAAGGTATCTATTCTCCAGAAGTTCACTGTCAAAATGAAAAAATAAATGGCCTAATAGGATAAATGCATTAATATATTATTGCCCAAGCCTAGATTACATGATTCTGTCTTGGTCAACATTTTTAATCACCATCTTGGAGAAAGGCACACAAGGTTTGCTCATTAAATTTTCAACAGCTACAGTCCTGGAAGAGCTTATTTGTTATCATCTGAGATTAGACCTTTCTACTCAGTTCCCTGCCCCCCAACAAAAGTCTCCAGAGGCTAAAATACTGAACCCAGATGGAGAACTGGTGTAAAATCTTCAGTATAGCTTCAAAATATGAAGAGCACAAAAACCTGGTTTCAAAATGACCCATGTTGAAAGATTCTTAATATACTTTAAGATGTAGTATGGGCCTATGACCTGCCTGACAAAAATGACAATGAAATGGTAGGTTTCATAAATAGAGGTGTCACAATCAGACTATTTAATAATATTAGGAGAATTATGTTTCCCAAGAACTGAAAATCTAGATAATGTCTAGACAAGTGGTGGCAATTAGAGTGTGGAATAACTTGAAAATGATGTCCAACTTATCAACTATGGAAAAAAGTGCAATTTAGATATCATTTTCTCTGTCAGACTTTCCCAGAATACCCCAATATACCTAACTAGAATCATTCCTCCTTATAGATGCATCTTTTTTGTTCATGTATTTTCATCTATAATATAGTTGTAGGATAGTTTTATGTTCTTTCCATGACAGACTGATACCCTTGATACCAGTGACTGAATTTCATTATTCTTTATTTCCTAGCACCTCTCTCATTGTAAATGTTATTAAATCACCATTGTGACCTCCTTTGTGAACTGGCTGCATATTATTAAAATTTCTTAATTCAAATTTTCTAAGATAAAGAAATTTCTTGACAGAAGATAAATAAAAGTTTCTTGGGAATGTGAATATTTGCTTTGGGTGGCAGGATAGATTGGACCATCTTATTTCAACTGAAGTTCCCATGATCCACAGATTCCTATAATTCATTATTGTTTTCACAGCTGATAAGTAGAGCATACAATCTTAAAGCAATGGAAGTAAATGTAGTATAGGGTATCCTAAAAATTTACACACACACTTTAAATAATTATAAAGGTAGTGTCTGTTAAAATACATTTTCAAAATTGAGCTCTCAGCTGTTAAAGTGTGTATACATTTTTGGAGGACACTCTGCATATTTTTACTAGACCAGGTAGATGTTTAGCAATCATTTTATAATACTGATAGTGCCTGTGGATTAAGAATTCAGAAGAGACACAGTGGGTATGGCTCTTCTCAGCTCCTTGCTGCCTAGGGTCTCAGTTGGGGTCACTCAAACAGCTAGAGAGCAAGAAGAGGTAAGTTTGAGAGATCAGCTTTCAATATGGCTTCTTCACTCATGTATATGGGACTTTTAGGAAAGAATCTCTAAAGGACAAGACCAGATGGGGTTGTCTACAAGAGCACCTGTCCTAAATGTAGCCTAGCCAGTATGGTGATGACAGAGTAGTTAATGATATTTCAGGGCTTTAAGGCAAGTGTTCTGGATCACAAGGCAGAGGTTGAATGGCCATTTATGACTTCTGCTGTAAACTATTGGTTAAAGTAATTACAAATCTGCCGAAATGCAAGGAGAAAGATGATTGAATTCATCTCGATAGGAATGGGATCAAAGGATTTTCCGCTATGTTTTTAAAAATTCATCACAGCCCTACTTGGTTTGGCTCAATGGCTAGAGTGTTGGCCTGCGGACTCGAGGGTCCCACGTTTGATTCTGGTCAAGGGCATGTACCTTGATTGTAGGCACATACCCAGTAGGGAGTGTGCAGGAGGCAGCAGTATGATGTTTGTCTCTCATCAATGTTTCTAACTCTCTATTCCTCTTCCTTCCTCTCTGTAAAAAAAAAAAAAAAGAAATCAATAATACATATTTTTTTTAAAAAGCCATCACAGTACCACTCATACTCCTCTAAGAATGACCAGAAAAAAGAACTACAGATTAAAATTTTTAAAAAAGAAGCAGCAGTTCTCAAAGAACTGCCTATGTAATCAATATAAAAAGCTAAGATGCCATAGAAAAGACATGATGAACTGCCATCTTATGGCCACTTTTTTCCCTTGGGGTACTTGTTGATTTTTAGGATAAGAAGCCAAGAATCCATTCAGAGGGCCAGGACATATTGCTTTTGTTAAGAGACAGAGAAGCCAGTGCAAAATCTGACAATTTTACAGAGCACCAGAGTAAGAAAAATGAATTTGAAGCTTCCATGATAGTCAGAATTTGATGGGGGGCAAGATCCTGCTGAGAAGAGAGACCTAGGGAGAAAGAGCCCAACTCTCTGCCTCTTTTCCCTTTAGATAGTTGCTGATTTTACCAGAAGTGAGACAAGATTCATGTTGCAAAGCAGAATTTTAACTCTTTTATTGCTGGAAAGACAAAACAAAACAAACAAACAAACAAAATGATTCTTACGTCCCAACATTGTGGAAGGCCTCTCATAGGTACGTCAGAATATAAGTTGGAAAACTCTGAGGATAACACTCCAGGAGCATGGACAAAATAGAAGTACATAGAAGTACATTGAGTCAGTTATCTGCTACCATTCCATCTGCTTACCAGAGGATAAAATAAACTTTTTATAGAGAGCCCCTCTAATACTTATCATAAACAATGGCTGACCAGCAGTGAAATATTACCTATATGACAAAAAAAAATAAACCAAGAGAAAAACTGACAATAGAAACAGACCTGCATTTAACCCATCTTTCAGTGGTATTATAGCAATATAGCTATAATTATTATATCAAGAAAATATGATTCAAATGGAAAATGTCACTAGATACCTGGGTACTTATTTTTAAATGAAAAAAATATTTATATAATTAAAATGTAATAGCGCAAATTAAAATCTCAATAGATCAGCTTATTGTCAGATCACATATAGAAGAAAAGTTATTGGCAAATTGGAAGAGCAATTGGTAGAAAATATCCAAGTTGAAGCACAGAGAGCTAAGAAGTGATAAACAAGAAAGAGCATAAATTCATATGAGGCATGATAAAAAGAAAAGAAAAAAAAAGTGAAAAAATATTTGAAGAAATAATAGTAAACATTTTCCAAGACTGACAAAAATATGTTGGATACAAGTAGCCTTATGAATCCAAAGAGCATACAATATAGCCCAACAAACAAAAATAAACAGAAAAATCTTTTACGTAAGCTCAGAATAATAGCCTTTCTTTAAAAAAATAAAGAGTAAATCTAGAAAGCAGCCAGGTACATTACAAGATAAATTATCTAAATATTATAGCAACATTAAAATTGACAATTTACTTCTCAACAGAAATGACTGAAGTCAGAAGACAGTCTGAAAACATCTTTAAAGTACTAAAAGAAAAATGCCAGCCCATAATTTTATATTCAGTAAATAATACTCTTCAAACTGAAAGTCAAGATAAAAATGTTCCTGAACAAACAAACAAAAAATGAGTGAATTCATCATTGGGAGACCTAAACAAAAATAAATACCAAAGCATGGATAGAAAATGATTGCAGAAGGAGACATGGAAATACAGGAAAGTATAAAAAACAAAATAAGGATTAAATAGGTAGATAAATATAAATAAATATTCAATGTACAAAATTATGCCTGTGGAGGGATTATTGAACACAGTAATTATGCCTTTGGGGGTTACAAAATTTACAGAATTAAGATGCATAATAATAATAGCAGAGAAATCAGAAGTAAATTGGAGCTAAAATCCCTGTGTTATGTGTGAAGTGCTCTAAGTACTTATATTAAACTAGAGGCCCAATGCAGGAATTTGTGCATGGGTGGGGTCTGGCCAGCCTGGCCTCAGTCACAGCAGATCGAGGCCAGGACTGTCAAGAGGCAGAGACATCGGGAGGTTGGCCAGGTGCCCTTCGCCCCCCCGCCCCCCGGCCCCCAATCAGGGCCTGATCAGGGCCTGCGGGGAGGGGCTGAGGGCAATTGGTCAGTGGCCGGCGGTTGGGGGAGACAGCTGTGGGGAGGGACTGTGGGCCTGCCCTGTCCCTGAATGGGGTTGGGGAGCTGATTGGGGGTCAATGTCTGGGGGAGGAGCCGTGAAACATTGGCCGGACAGCCCCACCCCCCAATTGGTGTAGGGGAGTTAATCTGGGGTGGGGCCTGGTGGGAGGAGTGGCTGCAGGAGGTTGGACAGCTGGCCCCACTCCCTATTGAGATGGGGGGTGGTCAGGGGAGGGGCCGTCCAAGGGGAGGGGCTGTAGTAGGACGGCTGGCCAGCGCCACCCCCTGATCAGGCCAGTTCACTAGCTGCAGTGGGTGTCATAGGGACCAGTCATTCTGGTCTTTCTGGTAAAAGAATGTATAACTACCAGTTTATGAGGGGAAGACATACAGATATGAGTTATTCAAAGTAATTCAAGAAATAAGAAGAAAAAGAAAATAAAGCAAGTGATAAAAACAAAGAAAATTGGTAGATATAAACTCAAAAAATAAATAGAAATAAACCCAAGATCTTTAAGTACTTTAAAACACAAAATTGTCAGGCTTGGGTAAAACTCAACTATATACTATTTAGACCTTAAATACAAGGATGCAGAATATGAAGGAAAAAGCTATGTGTGAAAATAAGGTAAATAATAACCTGAGATTCAGAGCCCATTTCCACTTTAGAGATCATGATACTTGGTCTCACATGGCAGCCAGTCATCTAGAGTAAGGCACACTCCAGAATTCTGATTCCCAGTTCTGTCACTTTCCTACAACACCATAACATGGAAATTGTTGTACCTTTCACCAATTCTCATTGATTCCAAAGTCAAAATGCCATGTGAATCTGACTACAGCCCATTCCTAATGAGCTGTGTTTTGGGAGAACAGACTCTAAGAATATATTTCTGAAATGGTTGCCTCTGTGGAAACTGAGAGACTTGTGATTTGTGGAATATGATTTGTAATCTCTCCTGCCCAGCTCGGTGGATGGATGGATGGGGATTGAAAGATCCTTCTCGTGCTTTGCTATTTTTTTTTTTCTTCCTCATTCCCTTTTCACTCTCTTCCCCAACAAAGATTTATGACTGGGGAAAAGATAAAAGAAAAACAAATGCAAACTGTAAGCCAAGAGAGTCTTCTTGACTATATTTCAGCTCTCCTAACAAATTGCCTGACCAAATTCACCTGGTTCAGTCAACAAATCAGAGGGGAAATTTTAACCCCTTGCCCAACAGTATCACATTGGGGATAGCAGATATTTGTCTAAGATTACCGTGTGGTAAATTTAGCTATGAATTATTGTATAAAATAAAACCATCCAAACTAATTGTAGCAGATGAAGCGGTACTGTGTTTATCCAATTTAAACAATCACAGCAACGCTACCTTGCCTCTAAAGCCAATGGTGTAAAACCCAGTGCAAACCGGAGGAAGACTGATATCGCAGTTCAAACAGTCTGGCAGAAAGAAACCTTAAACCTTTCTCTGCTTTTTATTTCATTCAGGCCCTCAACAGGTTGGATGATACCCATCCACCCTGGGGAAAGCCATCTGCATCTGCCTTACTCAGTCTACCAATTCAAATGCTAACTTTTCCCTGAACTGCTCTCACAGAAACACCCAAAAAGATGGTTTAACCATATATCAGGGCATCTCCTGACCCAGACAAGTTGACGCATAAGATTAATCATCACACTTAGCCAGACTCTCCTGTCGGTCAGATCCTGGCGCTTTTGCAAACCAATAGAAACTTTGGTTCTTCCAACTCCAACTGCCACACTCCCGAGTAGTCACCCGCCATAACAGTATGTGGACACATGAAGACTGTTGAACTAGAGCATAGAATTGCTTCATACCAAACTTCTATGTTCCCCAGAGGATCAGCCTGTCAGACCCACATTTTAGGCTATCCTGTGCTTCCAAGTAGAATTATGAACTGTTGTTGCCTTCTGTGGTGTTCAGTTAGTTATCTCTTGCCATTCTAAATCACTTAAGTGATTTTCAGATTTTATTTTCTTGGTTACATATTCCTCCCCTCCTTTTATTATTATGTTTAAAAAAAAACCTCCATAGACTTCGCAAGGAAGGCCACTTGAAATTAAAGCCCCACAAAACAGAATAAATGAGAAGCATACATTTCTCTCATGACCCTTTGTCATTCCCCGTGCATTAAGGAACTGTGCATTAAGCTTAATAACTTTGGGCTGATGTTCAAAAGGGACAATGGAGGCCTTGCAAGTGACACCATGAATATTGAAGTCGAAAGGGTAAAGAGAATGTGATCTCCTTCTCTCTGCTGATGAGGGAGCAGCCTCATAAAAGGGAAGTGAGAGAGTCAGTCTCAACGATCACCAGGGTCCCTTGCAGCTGTAAAACTCTTAAGTGGTCAGTGGGGACAACCCATATATGACAGGTTAAAAGGTGAAGGTAATCATGAAGCACTACACTTGGCCCTCGTAATTTATCTGCCTCCTATTGATCTAAATGAACATATTGCTATTAATATCTCAGACATAATCTTCAGGGGATCCCTTGAAACTCTATTATGGATTCCAGTACCTTGGAAAGACTAGGGGTTATTTTCTGGCCAGCTACCTGTAAAATCAAGAACTAGCATCAATTGAGACTCTTGGTTGTTGCCTTTAGAAACTAATGCTGGCTGCTTGGCAAAAGAACTTAGTGGAAGGAGGGGATAGTTCACAGAACCAGTGGGAGGCTGGAGAACCTATATTATAGAAATGGATCAGAAGGAAGGGACTTCTGGAACTAGGGAGGAAAGTCTATCAGGGGTCCTCAAACTTTTTAAAGTGGGGGCCAGATCACGGTCCCTCAGAGAGCTGGAGGGCCGGACTATACGAACTACTAATTCCTACTGTAACACCTCGGCTGCTCTCACTGCCCAAAAAACCTGGCGGGCCGGATCAGACTCCTCTGCGGGCCGCATGTGGCCCGCGGGCCGCAGTTTGAAGACGCCTGGTCTACATCTTATTGTAGGCAATGTCTGGTCCCTAGACCACATCTACTGTATGATGAACCCATACTCTCAGAACAGGCAACCTTGCTCACATACCTTCCCCCAGCTCTACAAAGGAAATGGCGGGATCATCATTAATCCCAAATTCAAAGAAGAGTTTCACCCAAAGGCAAATTAGGGAGAAGTATGACTGGATACCAAACAGGCAAAAAAAAAAAAAAAAAAAAAAAAAAAAGAATTGTCTGCTACAATACTACATTCTAATAGGTGATATACCCTAAGTATGTCCCTATGTAGTATACATAGTGTATTCAAACTTACGTGAGTAGCAGGGTTGGGCTGGACTCCTGGCCCTACCATTATCTACCTGTGAGATCTGGAAGATGCTTTTTTAACTCATTCTCCAAGAATGCTCCCTCATGCTGTTGTTAGGGATCAGGGGCATAATCCGTGACACACAGTAGGTTCTATTATTTTACTTTTCTTAAAGGAAGATAGGTTCTTCATTTTGAATCTTGAATGGCTTATACCTTAGCTAAACTTTTCTAAAAGCCTCTGTACTTTGAAATGAGTACAAAGCATAGCAATTAGTAGCCTGTAAGCTTGAGCCGTGTTTTACAAACAGGAAACCCGTAGCCGGATCTGGACAGAAGGACACGGGTTCTCGGTGGCTGTACTAAGTGGGAAAGCATTTCTCTGCCTTGATAATTAGATGTCCTCCTTCGATGGAGACATTAAATCCCCCCCCCCCCCCCCGCCCCATTTTACTTTCCCATTTAGGATGCTGAAGTGTCTCTGAATTTTGCAATTACATTTATTTAGCATTAATACTATCTTAAAGAACCAAGTGTCTTCATTTCTTTTCATGCAAAGTCAGCAGGATAGGTCAAAGTCCTTTTTCTTATGACTGAACCACACAAGCATCTAAAAATGCCTTCAGGACTTCAGAGAGAAGCCACCACAGTGCATGACACTTACATTCCTTTTATAGACTTACAGGTCTGTGAGGGTTCTTTTTTTTTTCTTCCTTTGCTACCTAATACAGCCACTTACTGCATACTGTGGCGACGATACAAAGAGGTCTGCTGCACACTCCCTTAACTAAAAGAGCTCAGCCTACCATGCAACCGTTTTACGGTTGTTGTTTTATGTTTTGTTTTTAGTAGAAAGATGCTTTTGGCCTACATGTTTTGATTTTTTTTTTTTAATTTTAGGGTCTTTTAAATATTACCCAGTATTATCTTCAGTTAAGCAAGAAAAGATTAACCGTTTCAAACTGGATCTTAGGACATATGTTAAAGCTTCTGTGCATGCTGGTAAGCTGAGTCAATTTCATTAAATTCTCAAAGGCTTGTCATCTTCTATATCTAACCATGTTAAACATCTAAATATTAACAGAAAACCCCAGACTTTGAGTAAATGGAGTTAAGAATGTTGAAATAGGAATGAAAATA
Source organism: Pipistrellus kuhlii (assembly GCF_014108245.1). Taxonomy (NCBI): domain Eukaryota; kingdom Metazoa; phylum Chordata; class Mammalia; order Chiroptera; family Vespertilionidae; genus Pipistrellus; species Pipistrellus kuhlii. The sequence continues at coordinate 14,187,403 of NW_023425595.1, forward strand.
ACTTCATGGATCTTTTTTCTACAAGAATAATACAAAGGTTCAGTTGTGAGTGAGCATCTATCCTAATAAAAGGGTAATATGCAAACTAATCACAATGCCCTCACAATAACAACCAAAGAGCAGGCTGCATGGGGCAACCAGGCTGTGGGGGGTAGGGCAGTGAGGGGCGACCAGGCCAGCAGGGGGGACAGTTGGGGGTGACCAGGCTGGCGGGGGGGGGGCAGTTGAGGAGTGACCAGGCTGGCAGAGGAGGGCAGTTGGGGGGAAACCAGGCTGGTGGGGGGGGGGGAGTGAAGGGGGGAGGCAGTTGGGGGTGATCAGGCTGGGGGTGGGGGGAGCAGTTAGGAGCCAGTGGTCCCAGATTGTTAGAGGGATGTCCAACTGTTGGTCTCAGGCCAAAATCGGCAGTCAAATATCCCCAAGTGGTCCCAGATTGGAGAGGGTGCAGGCTGGGCTAAGAGGACCAATCCCCCCCTCCCCCGCCCCCTCAAATGCATGAATTTCATGTACCAGGCCTCTAGTGTTGTTTATAATACAGAAAAATCAAAATCAACCTGAATGTCCAGCTCTAGGGGACTGAGTAGGTAAAATGTGGTTCCACCCATACAAAAGAAAAACTTACTACAGACAATAAAATGAGAAAAAAATATACTTAATGACATGGGTCAATGCTTATGCTACCCGATATGTAAAATAAAGTTTAAAACAACATATTCAGCCTGATCCCAATTCTGTAAATATTGACACAAGCAGAGAAAAGGCTAGGGCAACATATCAAATGCATGGTTATTTTTTTTCTAGAGGATGAGATTACAGTTGGTTTTTATTTTCCCCTTATGTATATCTATTTTCTAAGTTTACAGCAAAGAAAATTTTAAAACACTAAGTTATTTTACCTCAAAATAAGATATGATTGATATTACTCTATTTTCAAACTCCGTTTCAACTCTCAAACTTACATCAGATATTAGTCAAGTTCCTCACTGCTAGATGAAGTATTGAAGTCATGGAGCAAATGGGTGAATATCAGACTTACAACTCTTGCATGTTGTTCTCTCCCTCCAACTAAAATCCTTTAACTCCATCTCTAACACTCATCTTCATATTTGACCAGATGGTGCCATCACACTTGTAGATATTCTCTTTTCTGAGTTAAGCTTGAATTGTATACTTAATCAAGGTGCCGACTGAATGCCCACATATCTGAGCATCACCAATGCAATGAGTAGTCAGTAACCCAAGACAGCACTTTCCTGGGAAATAAATTTATTCCTAATATATTCCCAGTATATGTAAAGTAAATTGGGTTTCCCTGTCTCCAAAGGGCTTATTAGTATTTATGTTGGTTCTGAGGAACGTTTGAGTCTGTTTCTTCCATAGTTCCTGCCAGGGTGATTTGTTTCTGGCAAGAGCACAGATACCTTTCATCTTCATCTAAAAACTGAGACTGTTCATTTGAAGTCTAACATGCTGGGGAGGTGATGGGCTCTGGAGTCAGAATGTCTGGGTTCAAACTTTTAGTTCTACTACCACCAGCTACACCTGTGTAGCTTTGGGCAAGTAATTTAACGTCATGCAGAAGAGAGGGAATTATTGGTGCTTTTCCCTTGGGGTTGTTGTGAAGACTGACTGAATGAACACATGCACAATTTAAAATGGCACATAGTAAGTGCTTTATAAAAATCAAAGACATGCTGGCTGTTCTCTCCTTTTCCTTTCTAACTCCATTCTCACACTCAGCCTCCCTACCCAGAGGAGCTGACCTCTGGAGACTTCAGTCCCCAAACTCTCTCACCTCTGGTTGCTGGTTGGGTTTGCCAGGACATTGTAGGGCCCTCGGACTTACTCCTCCCTGACTCCACCCCTTTTTCCAGGGCGCTGGCAGTGGCAGCATTCTTCTATGGCTACATTCTCAATGGCTACAGCTTCTGACAGCAGACCCTCCCACAGGACACCCATTTTTATGAGGTTTTTCTACTACTGTTACCTTCTTTGGCTTCCTCAAGTAACATTTCCTCATGTCGTTAATTCCTGGATGCTTCATCCTGCTTTGTAGTCCCCTTAAGCCTGCCCACACCTCTGTAAGTAGTCACTTCCTTATATGTTCTTCAGTTAATCTCTTCTGAATGAGCCAAGTGCTTCCTGCCAGGACCTTGTCTGACACTCCTGGCCACTATGAAGATATGTATTCTTTTGCTCGGAGTGCTATTGCAGTCTGAAGAGATTTTTAAGCACAAAGGTGGTCATTTTATTGAGCATGCAAAGCACCAGGCAACTTTCAGAGTCTTCTGAATTATGAATGCCTCCAGTTTGTTAAACCATCTACAAATCACACAGGTGAAAGCTGATGGTTGAAATTTTTACTTGCTCTTTTATTTGTGCGACAGGATATCTGCTGCTTAGAAATCACACTAAGCTGTGTGTGTGTGTATGTGTGTGTGTGTGTGTGTGTGTGTGTGTGTGTGTGTATGTTTAAGAGTCTTGACTACTTGTGCATCATTTTTTGTCCAAAATTTCCAAGAAAAATACCTGGTGATGATTCCTATTAAACTTACACCAGGTTATATTTCTGAGTCAATGAGCTATTCATTCACTTATATATCAAATATAAATGAAGTGACTGCCCTGGCCAAGAAATGCTCTGCCAGGGAAAAACATTGTGAGCAGAAAACAGAGGCAGTCTCAGTCCTCATGGAACTTAAATATCTAATTTGGGGAAAGAAAAATCAATTACATCATTGCACACATACAAAAAAATGTACAATTAATATTGTATCTGTTTCAAGTGCTAAGAAGGCAGGTGCATGATACTAGGAAAGTCTTGGGTAGGGAGACTTGACCTATCAGGAGATGAGGCATCCCTCAGGCAGTGACATGGGCTGAGGCCTGAAGAGTAAGAAAGAGTGGATAAGGGAGAGAATTCTCTAATAAGGAAAGAGCATGTGCCAAAGCCCTGTAGTGAGGGCCACAGTGAGACTTGGAGGGGAGAGCACAGAGACTGAGGAGGAAAGGGGATATATGATCAGGCCAGGAGGCAGCTAAAGGCTGAACAAGATAGGGCTTTAGCAGCTATGGTCAGTCGATTCTTTGATCCCTAAGATTATATGAAACCATTAGAGGATTTTAAGCAAGAATGATCTGATTGGACTTGAGTTTTTCCAAAGATCACTTTGTCTCTACAGGAGCTGTTCTTCAAACTTCAGGATTCTAGACCAAAAAGAAAAAAGAAAGTTGAAATAAGAATAGAGCTGAAACCAGTTTGGCTCAGTGAATAGAGCATCGGTCTGCGGACTGAAAGGTCCCAGGTTTGATTCTGGTCAAGTCATGTACATTGGTTGCGGGTACATCCCCTGTGGGGGGGAAGGGGGGTGCAGGAAGCAGCTGGTCGATGATTCTCTCTCATCGATGTTTCTGGCTAACTATCCCTTTCTCTTCCTCTCTGTGAAAAATCAATAAAATACATATAAAAAAATACAAAAGCAAAGGACTTAAAAAAAAAGAATAGAATATTCACTACTTTCTTTGCAGGTGATTAGATTGGAACTGAGTTAATTCATTCTAATCAAAAGGATACTTCTCGAGGCCTCAGCAGTGACAGGTAATTTCAAGATGTGATCATTATATGTGTCTATTTCTAATCAATCCCTGGTACTACATTTCTGCAAGTCAACACTGCTACATATTTTCATAACTTTTCAGTAATTTTCATGTCACAGCTGTCACTAGGCACCCTGCTGGACCCAAGTACACATAACTAATTAATCAATCAATCAAGAAGGAGAGAAAGACATGCATGATGCTACAATGAGAATCTTTGCTGGATAAACTCAATGACTAGTTTTGGGTAGAATAAAAAATTAGGCCTTTTTCATGGGAGACAGCATTTGCAGGTTTAAAGACAATTCCTAAGATTAATGATCTTTATAATCTGAAGTGTATACTCTGATGTTGCCTTGCTGTTTATATCACATTATTAAAAGTGGCTGGAACCCCACTGCTCCTACTTGTCATCAATGCAGAGAGAGACAGAAGGCAAGAGAGAGGGAACAGTGGGGAGAGGGAAGGGTTCCTAGGTCTGGAGTCAGGAGATCTGGCTTCTAGTTCTTGTTTTATGTGGGGGGTTTTTCCCCTCTAGATATATTTTTATTGATTTCAGAGAGAAAGGGAGAGGGAGAGAGAGATAGAAACATCAATGATGAGAGAAAATTGATTGACTGCCTCTTGCACACCCCACAGTGGAGATCGAGCCTGAAACCCAGGCATGTGCCCTGACTGGGAATTGAACCGTGACCTCCTGGTTCATAGGTTCAAACTCAACTATTGAGCCAAACTAGCTAGGCTGGCTTCTAGTTCTAATCTACTCTGTAATATACATTTGAAAAGCCATTTGACCTCCTAGGGCCTCAATTCTTCATCTTTTAAAATTAGTCCCATTGGAAGTAAAGAGAAAGATGCCACTGAAGGAAGCCAGTCAGCAGTTCAGGCACAGACTCAGGGGATGCCCAGAGTTGCACCACTCCCTGGACCTCTAGGTCCAGAAAGTTAACTCAGTCTACCCAAAGCCAACCATGTTTATCTAAGCTGCTGTTTTATCTTTTTAGCAACCATGAGGAATAGCAAAGACACTTTATTTATCATGCTCTAATCAGGTTAGGCCTGATTTTTCTGCTATAATAGACAAATCCTAAACTTCAGGGGTGCTGCCCAATGCGTACATTATTTCTCATTCATGAAAACCCTGTGCACTGGAAGAGCCACCCTCCCTCTTTACATCATGCATCCTGGAACGCATGACCTCCAAGTTTGCCACAGTAAAAAAAAAGAGTGGATGGAGGTAGTACATTGGCTTTTAATTGCCTCTGGCAATGACAATGAGAGGAAGTGACAGACATCACTTCCCCTTGCTGTCCATTAGGTAGAACTCTCATTATGGCCCCGTCTTTCTGAGGGAAGCTGGGGAAGGGTGAACACATGGAGTACAATGAGCACCGTTACATGACGACTATAATCCACCTGTAGGGAAGGACCTGGATACCTGTTGGAAAGGGTTCAGAGACCTTGTCCAAATTCAGCAGGAAGAAAATGGCCTATATAAGTATAAAATATGTTGGCATATTGTTCGGCAACACATTTCTCCTTTAGCCAGAATACCCCTCCCTTCTTTTAATGTCTCTGAGAAATGAGATTAATCAGGAAAAGGTTGTTTAACTGGTATAGGTTTATGCAAAAGAAATTAGGTCTTCAGAATAGTTCAGCCACTCTATGAAAAACTTAGTGAATGAATAGCTACTTGAAGAGTTAGATGGGATTGTTAATCTGGCATCAGCAGAAGCTGAGCTGACCAATAAGGGGTTTATGTGTGGAGCTAACAGCTATTTAGATTATGCCTGCTTATAAAAGCGTAAAGCTTTTGGCTAGCATCATCACATAGGGAGCTAAAAGTGTACCTATCCCAAAGGAAGTGATGGAGGGGAGAGCAAGCAGCTTTTCCCTGGGATCAGCATTGCCTTCCTCCTCACTAACTTCCTGGATGCTGCCCAACCCCCCAGATCCTTGAATTTGATGCTCTCTATGTCCAGATCAGTGCCACCAATTACAATACATTTCACATGAGCAGCGGGCTCGCCAATCCCTGACCCTCCAGGGTAGAGTGTCCCATTGTTTCTTTAATCTGATGGGGAGACACCTTCTCATCCAGTCATGGGCCATGTTGTCCATGAGCTTTCTCCTTTGTAAAACACACATATTGCATCAGCACATTGTTCTCCCAGGTTTTTAGTACTCATTTCACTGGTGATAACTATTTTTATTTAAATAACAGGATATGCAAAGTATGACTTCACAAAGATTTAAAAAAATAATAATTTTAAAAAAATAGAAAGAAAAGGGAAGATTAGAGGGAAAGTTATGGGGCCAAACAATAATTCCTACCATTTCTACTTATTAAAAATATGTGGGGAAGCCCTGTACTAATATGAGCCCACCTATCCTATGAAGCAGTGACAATTACAAATGGGGAGACTGAGGCAACAGAATTACACCACATTATGTGGTGATGTCAGGATTTGAACCCAGGTGGGTCTGACATCGGAGCCCATACTAACTTTCAACTACTCAGCAGTATCCCTCTCCCCCAAGAGTGCTGAGAGATGGCAGAGAAATTGACAGAGAAAGCAGGTGAAGATTAAAATGGGGGTGCTGAAACCGGTTTGGCTCAATGGATAGAGCGTCAGACTGCGGACTGAAAGGTCCCAGGTTTGATTACAGTCAAGGGCATGTACCTTTGTTGCGGGGACATCCCCAGTAGGAGATGTGCAGGAGGCAGCTGATCAATGTTTCTAACTCTCTATCCCTCTCTCTTCCTCTCTGTAAAAAATCAATGAAATATATGTTTTTAAATATAAAATAATAAATAAATAAAATGGGTGGGGAAATAGTGGCCCCCGGGGGATGTGTGGGGACTGAGAAAGAAAAACCCTCCCCATGACCCTAGTGGGTGGAATATAGTGAAAACACCTTTCAGCCAGGAGATGTCTGAAGGATAGCGTTGCCCTCAAATCTGAAGTGTGATGGGATGATGGATCTGAGACTCTGAAAACACGCACCAGGAGACTAATGATCAGGTGGGTTAGGGCCTGGGAGAGCGGAGAGGACGCCCTGGCAGCTGGGATGAGCAGCACCAGGAGGCGGGGCAGGCACCTGGAGAGATGTCGTGGCCATGGCCCAGGGCTCAGCAGAGAAACAGGGCAGAGAAGGAAAGGCCGCCCGCTGCGCTTGCTAACCACCTCCTTCAAAATGTCCATGTGCGTGTTTTTGACCTAAACAGTTCAGTCCTTGCCTCCACACATTCCCACCGCAAACAGCTTCTGGGAGCTGAGGAACAGGATCCTGGCACCCAGCACTGTCTCCGGGAAGTCCCATTCTGCACGCTGAGGCTTCCAAGTCCTTTCAGCAGAATTAGCCATGCTTTTAATTGCTTCCGACACCTTCAGACAATGATAGGGGAAACTATAGGCCGCTTATCGGGACAGAGAGCTCCTTCTCAAAATCACAAAGAATTTTTTTCTTCTTGCTGCACGGTCCTTATCTCAAGAGGAAAGAAAAAGCTGAATGAAGTGAGCTGAAAAGGAAAAAGAAAGAACAGTGCTTCTGTAACACTGGGGGCCGTGCAGAGTTTCCAGCCAATGACAAATGTTACCTGTATGCTAGGCTTGAACGATATCCAGCCCAAGTGGTTGCAAATTAATTGAAAAATATCCCGGATAACCTGAGTTACAGCAGTGTGCTAGCTCTCTTCGGAACAAAGAAGGCAGAGTGCTTTTGTTTGGTTGCCGGTGCAGGTGACCTTGCGAAAGGCACACCATAAATTGCTGTAATTGTGGGATGATAAGCCAGGTTGATAGATTTCTGTCACTCTCCCGCAGTAAAAAATGGGCTCACCTTCCCGAAGTCTGCAGAGGCATATACATCAAAAAGCACATCCCTGCTCCCGAGTCAAGACAGGTCTCTCTGCACGTTTATAAACATTCGGACGAGATATCCACAGTTCACCCAGCCACACAAGAACTCACCTTTCTTTCAACACCATTTCGTTGTTTGTTTTTTTTAAGTGGTATTCTGTTTCTCTTTGCTTTCCAGACATGTGTGTGGATTTAGACAATGAAGTCTGGCTACGGTTAGTAAATAGTGGAGGTGGGGAAATATCCCAACAGGATGCTTATTTCTTTGTAGCTTAGACCAGGTAGACACAGGGGCAGGGAGAGGGTGAGTGGGTACTGATAGACTGCTTTAAAGGAACCACTTTGGAGGGTGTCTTGCCTGTGAACTCAGCTGTTCCACCATAAAGCAGTGTGTTGGGACAAAGGCAACCTTAGACCCTACTGGCAACAGAAAGAATGTCAGTAGAAAACTGTAGTAGATGTATTTTGTACTCTAGAAAACACATTTGTTTTTAATTTTTCCGCTTAGTAAATAGCATGCTGTAAGTGTAGCAAACCTTCTGTTATTTCCTTGAGATAGTGAGAAGAAAACTTGAAAACACAGAAGCTCTTTTGTCTGAAAAATCAAGGGTTGGGATTTGCAGGGATGTGCCCAGGTAGAATTCCTAATGAGCATGGCTTAGTCTAGGAGTTAAGAGGGCGGATTTTAGAATCAGACAAACCAACCTGAGCATGCATTCCAGTTTAGCTGTGTAACGTGAAGGCTGTTGCATGACTTTCCGTCTAATTTTCCCAAAGCACTGGGACCTGGCTGATCAGATTAAAATGAGGCTTTCACCCTCGTGCACTGCTGGTGGGAATGCAGACTGGTGCAACCACTGTGGAGAACAGTGTGGAATTTCCTCAAAAAACTGAAAATGGAACTCCCATTTGATCCAGTAATCCCACTCCTAGGAATATATCCCAAGAAACTAGAAACACCAATCAGAAAGGATATATGCACCCCTATGTTCATAGCAGCACAATCTACAATAGCCAGAATTTGGAAACAGCCTAGGTGCCCATCAGCAGATGATTGGATCCAAAAACTATGGTACATCTACACAATGGAATACTATGCTGCCATAAAAAAAGAAGGAATTCTCATCATTTGCAGCAACCTGGATGGAATTGGAGAACATCATGCTGAGTGAAATAAGCCAATCAATGAAAGAGAAACACCACATGACCTCACTCATTTGTGGATAATAAAGATCATTATAAACTGATGAACCAAAAGATAGATACAGAGACAGTAAAGCAACAAGCAGATTGTCAAATTTCAGCGGGGAGGGGAGGAGGATCTGGAGGAGATAATAGATCAACTGAAGGACTTGTATACATGCATATAAGTACAACCAATGGACATAAAGCTCTGGGGAGGGAGGGGATGGGTGGGAGGGAGGGAGGGGGGAAAATAAAATTAAATTAAAATTTAAAATAATAAATAAATAAATAAATAAATAAAAAATAATAATAAAATAAATAAATAAATAAAATGAGGCTTCCAGAGGATACAGGAAGAGCCCTCCGCACGGAGCCTAGAGCAGAGTGAGCTCCCAAGGGTGGTCGTTTCCATTAGAAAAGGAGCACTTCAGTATACAGATGTGTTTCCAGCAAGACGTAGTGTGTTCCCTGCAAAAGCAGCATGGGAAATAGGGAAAACATGGACTCAAATAAACAACAACCACAAAATATGTAGATTCTGGAATCAAATGGCCCCACAGAGGCTGCACATGAGCTCTGTGGTCTCCAGAAAGAGGCTTTGTCTTCCTGGGTGTCCTTTTCCTCATTTGTAGAAAGAAGATTATATCTTCATCATGGCAGCATTACAAAGAGTGTATGGTGTTTATAAAAATAATTAAGGAAATAAACCAAAAAACAAAATGCTTGGGATATAGTAGACACTTAAAATAGATTTGCTCCTTTCTTCCTTTCCTACCTGAGGCAGAATAACAGTAAAAAAGCGTATGAGCCAAAACCAGTTTGGCTCAGTGGATAGAGCATCCGGCCTGTGGACTGAAAGGTCAGAGGTTCGATTCCGGTCAAGGGCATGTACCTTGGTTGCGGGTACATCCCCAGTAGGGGGTGTGCAGGAGGCAGCTGGTCAATGTTTATTTCTCATCAGTGTTTTTCTCATCAGCTCTCTATCCCTTTCTCTTCCTCTCTGTAAAAAAAATCAATAAAATATTTTTTTAAAGGAAGCATATGAAAACTGTAGTATTCCTGTCTCCCAACATCAGTAATGTAAACTGCACCTACAATGCTTTCTACAATTGTAAACTTACTTTGTACACGTATTAGGATTCTCCAGAGAAACAGAGCAAATTTGTATTCCAATAAGTATACAAATATTATACAAGGTTTCAGTGAGGCTTGATTGCAAAGTGATCCACACAGTATCTAGCACAGAGTAGGCCTTCAAAAGGTAAATGTTCTTTGTTGTGCAAAGAAAGAAATGACAGGGCTTTAGAGAGAACCTTGCAAAACACTTAAATGTATGTATAGACATAAAGAAAATTATTCTTAAGGAATTGACTAATGCAGTTGTGGAGACTGGCAAGCCCAATTTCTGCCGGGTGGGCCAGCAGGCTGAGGGCCTGGGAAGAGCTGATGTTGCTGAAGCTGCAGTCCAATACTAGTGGCAGTCTGTGGCAGAATTTCCTCTTGCTCAGGGGAGGTTAGTCTCTGATTCTACAGCTGACTGGATGAGGCCCCCACATTCTAATGGAGATCTGCTTTACTCAACTTCACTGATTTAAGTGTAAATCTATAAATAAAAAAAATACCCTCACAGAAACATCCAGCCTAATGTCTGATCAAATATCTGGGCACCATGATCCAGCCAAGTGAACCTACAGTTAACTATCATATACATCTTAAGTCATTTCAAAGGGACTCACTTTGAAAGCAAAGAGGGGCAACTGATTTGTTAAACTACATTTGAGAAATTAGAAATGGAGGTTCTTGATGGGCAAATTACCTTCTTCAATCAGCTCCAGATCTGAGGGGATAGGACATAATAGTGACAGGAATTCCAGCTTTGAGCACCTGTTCTTCCTTATGAGAGCTTCTGCTCCTTTTGGGTCAAAGATGCAAGTCCCTCTCACAAAGCAGAACATCCATGACTGGCCTCTCTGTGATAGTTCACTTTTGTTACTGACCTTCCAGCGTGATTCCTTAAACAAACAGTAAGTGGGATCTAATGTTATCTGGTTCTAACGTGAAGATAAAGGAAAAGTCTTGTCTTCATGTGACGTGGCATATCCTAAATATGAGAAGTGAGACATGTGACATTTTCTGGTACATTTCCTATCCTATATAGCATTTCATATGCACCAATTGCTTTGAGACTGGCTACAAAATAGCTATGTAAGTTGTTTCTCAAGGCTGTATACTGAAACACCTTTCTAAATGCTCCGTTTAAATTTTTCCCACATTGTAATTCATTGTTGGCCTTTTCTACAGTGAATTGTTGGAATTAACCAATAAATCAGCAGGAAAAGACATGCCAATTTCCTTCCCGGTTGATAAATTACAGTGTGGGCATGGCATAGTATGTTTGTGTGTGTGTGTGTGTGTATGTGTGTGTGTGTGTGTGCACGCGCACACACGCATGCTTGTGCATATGTGTTGTTTTTCCTGTTTAAATTTACTTTGCAAGAAATGCTGAAATGTTGAAGCTTCTAAATTGAAGCTTGCCATTTTAATGGGCAATAAATATATAGTATCATGTGTTATTTAAAAAATCTACTCTAATCAATTAATGGGAGACAGTTACTGACAATTGAAAAATAACATTGTTCCAGATTTGCTCATAGGCATTTACCAAAAAATGATTTGCTTTTAGTTCTTATGCTTAATTTCTGTTTGATCATTTCTCTATCTTCCAGTCCTAAGTTTCTTTAGTAATTAACATGTTAAATATGTGTTTAAAGATCAGTATTTCCCAATAACCTATATATCAATAACTCCTGTAAATAATGCTGTATTACTGATTTAACAAAATATTAATAGGGTAAAGATAATAAGTTATTTTAAGGTGGGGAGTATTTAATATTCATGCCTTATAAAAAATAAGAAATGGACCCTCTGCCCAATGAGCTACCATTAAGGAACTTTGACCCATAGACTTATAAAATGACTACGCTGATTAGTAATAACCCCGAAGGTGGCTTAGTGTCCTCCTGGGAAGCCACTATACAATCTGTATGAACAACATGCTTCCTTCAGTTCTTCTCTCATTGCTGTACAGCAATGTGGGCGGGGATACTGTTCAAGATCACCCAGGTAACATGTCCTAAGAGGCCACCTCCTCCGTGGCCTGGCCTATCTCTGTAAGGCAGGACTTTCCCTTAGCTTCTTTCATGTATACTGTCAAGTTCATGATCCAATAAGAATACAAATATTTCATAAGGTTTGTGAAGATTGACTGCATATGAGGATTGACTACAAAGTGACCTACACAGTACCCAGCACAGAGTAGGCCTTCAAAAGGTAGATGTTCTTTTCTGTGCAAAGAAAGAAATAACAGGGCTTTAGAGAGAACCCTGAAAAATACTTAAATTAAACGAGGAGAAAAGGAAAAGTGTTCAATAGAAACCAAGACAATCAGGAAAGGGCAGTTAGTGCCCAGGGTAGACAAGGCCCTGGAGGCCAAAAGAAGTTCATGTTCATGAAAATTTTATGACACTGTCTCTGAGAGCAAATAGAGTCTAGGACAAGATAATCTAAAATGTTCTTTTCTCAGAGTGCTTTAAAAATATTGTGCCCTGTCCTCCGTCTCCATTTGGGACCAGCATGTTAACACCAGAGCCAGCCCTTTTCAATAATTTAGTCTCCTGACAAGGAGTAAAATATACAAGATGAAGGAGACCTGACATAAGAGAATAGCACATGGAAAAAAAATCTAGACGTTTAATTAAATGAAACTTGCAAGTGAAGCACCCGTGTAAAACAGCTGCCAAGCAAACAAACAAAAGAAACTTTGCAAGAATACAGCATGCATTAACAGAGAAAAGCTAGCATTAACAAGACAATCCGGTTTATTGTCCTTGTTATATTCATGCTAATCAACTCCTCAATTCATAGGGTAGATGAGGGAAATCTTTTAACTTCCATAAACTCAATCCATTATTGAAAATTATCATTGAGAATGTTTTAAATTTGCAACCATTTGCCTTCTGAGCACACACACACAAAAAAAATTATCAAGGCAACATATTGCTCATAATCTGCTATCAAAAGTGCATTGAGCCGAAACTGGTTTGGCTCAGTGGATAGAGCATTGGCCTCTGACTGAAAGGTCTCGTGTTCGATTCCAGTCAAGAGCATGTACCTTGGTTGTGGGCACATCCCCAGTAGGGGGTGTGCAAAAGGCAGCTCACGGATGCTTCTCTCTCATGGATGTTTCTAGCTTTCTAGCCCTCTCTCTTCCTCTCTGTAAAAACTCAATTATATATATATATATATATATATATATATATATATATATATATATATATATATATATATTTTTTTTTTTTTTTTTTTTTAAGTGCATTGACTCTCTTCTCTTACCCGACCCTCAATCCCAGAAAGAGCCTGAAAAACCTATAAAATGAAACCTTGGTTTTTGAATCTGTACCATGACTAACTCCTCAACACCCCAAAGCATCAGCAAAAAATATGGTTGGGTTTCCACAAATGTGGTAACTTCTTTGTTGAGCTGAAGATCACTCATTTAACAGGTCATGCCTGTATTTGACACCTAATGGTACAATGAGGACAGAGCAATAAAGAGAGGCTCAAATAAGCTGTGGAAGGTGGGTATTTCAATAGAGATTAAGAAACTTCAAAGGACGGTCACTATCTTTTGAGATCAGTGTTATTTCAAGAAGTTTTGCTGAGCAGCACATCTCCACTCCTGACCTTTCCCAAATCCTGGGGGCTCTAGCCCAGGGTGGCAGTCTGCCTCGGATGTTAATTTACTCCTCTTTTCAATCCAGCTCCATTAAACAATACTTTGCACACTTCAAGCCTTTCATGGCTATCAAGTTAATCTAATAAATCACACCTGTGAGGCTTAATTAATGTTTATAAAATTCCTCAGGATCTCAGGATGAAAGGAGCTAAATGCTCAAATTGGAAAGTGTAACTATTATTATTGTGATTTTTTTTTTCATTGAACCTAGTCCTCAGTTATAAGGTATTGATGGTCCTGAGACTCTGAGATTCATTAATTTCAGCTGACTCTTAGGAGGACTTTTCGAGACTGTAAATGATCTTGGGAACACCTCATTTCAATTTCTGTACAGTACATTATCTTTACTCATTAAAAAATTATCACAGTGATGGATTCTGCTTAATTTAAATTGACTTCTTTGTAGGGGGGGGAGGCAATTAAAGTTAAGAATATTTAAAAGGACTCCTAGGTGGGGGAAAGTATTTCAGTGGGAAAAGAAAATGGCACCTTGACGCTCATACAACATGGGTTCTTGTTTTCTCTGATTGGAAGAAACACATTCTCTTTTTGGCTTTTTTGGCCAAATTGAACTTTAGCTATGTGGGAAATGTGTTTTACCATTTATTGGAAAATAGCCAAAATGAACACTCACCTGTCAAAAGAGGAGCTCTGTAGTAATGTTTAAAATGGATAAATCAAGAAAAAAAATAGGAAATATTATTTAGAGAGATAAAAATATCTCTAAGGTTAGAGACAGGATGGTCCTGTCTTTGAATGGTCCCAGTTTGTTTAGCACTGAAAGAGCAAAATCCTGTGAAACCCCTTAATTCTGGGCAAACAGGGATAGTTGTTCATCTTAAAAACAGAAACCAAATATAAAGATGGCTTTTCAAAGGAGTGAGCCAAAGATTGGGGGAAGGACTAGAGCTTTAATATTATAAGCCTTTCATTACTCTTTGAGTTTTAAATCATCTAGATGTATGGCTTTAATTTAAAAGTTTAAACTTAAATAGAATGCTATTTTAGCAGAGAAATAAGCAGTGGAGTAGGACTGGCAAGTGGTGAGTAGGGCAAAGGAGAAGACAGTAAGTTGAGCATTATTTTGTAGAGGTAGAACTTACCCAGATAAAGGACAGACCACGACACTCTACTAGTAAAAGGTCTTTTCTTTTCTGCTTTTCACCTTTTGTTCCCTTCCTTCTCCCTTCTTCCTTCTCTTTCTTGTTCTTCCAAAGCTTCGTGTTACTTCTTTTCTAGCCATTGATTGTTTTCAATTTCAATTAATGCGATTTTTATTTCTTTATGTCCACTCATTTTTATTTTTTATTTTTTTTTGCCACTTAAGCCATATTTCTAACTTAATAGTTTCAAATGTTTTTAAAAGGTAGAAATCTTAGCATTGTTTATTTTATTTAGGCTAGGTTTGCCAGATAAAATATAAGACAGCTGGTTAATTTTGAATTTAAGATAAAGAATAATTATTTTGTGTAACTATATGTCCCCCAAAGTGATACTGAAAAAAATATTTATTTACCTTATATTACATCTGTGCTTTTATTTGCTAAATCTGGCATGAGTCTAGGCTTCTTTTCCCCAAAATTATATGTGGTGTGGAGGCAGGATCTGAGACTGAAATTGAGAAGGATCAGCTTTGCTACTTGGGCTTATTATTTAACTCTCCAGGGCTTCAATTTTCATATTTTCAAAATGAGAGTGTAGCTTCAGACATTCTCTCAACTCATCTCCAATTATAAAATTCATAAATTCATCTTGCTTTTGCATGTCCTTGACATAACCAAAGACATGTCATGGGCCATGGATGAGAGCTGTTGAATGCATATTTTCCTGCCCGTTTCAAGAGAGCAGTAGCAGAGAGTTTGGGCATTTCACCCTTGTGTCCTGCCTGTGGCTGGGCTTCTGAATTTAACAGATTCCTGAGAGGCTAAGAGCACAGGTCACATTTTATGGCTGTTTCAAAATTTGGCAGCAAGAGGATTTGAACTAGACCCAGAAGGTCAAGAGTATTTCCCATAGTGTCTGTGTGAGGAATAGAGACAAAATAAGTACTACATGGCAGCTTCAGCCTAGGGGTATGCTCCATACATCATGTTTACTTCCAGAAACATGCACCCAGCTTCCATGGCCCAATACAGGGATTCACCTGGCTTTGGAAATAGAGTATTTTAATAGATTGAGCAATTCCCATACATGAACTGAGTGCCACCAGTTCAAATTGATAGCTGGGGGTCAGGGCTACATGCTTTGAAATCAGGCTGATGTGCAAATCCTAGTTTCAACCCATCCTAGGGTGTGACCTTTAGCATGTCACTTCATAGTTATGTGAAAAACGAAGAATGCTTTAATGAGTACTTGCCGTGTTCCCATGCCATACTAGTATGCTTTCTTTGCTCAGTTCAATAAACCCTCATATGTCTCTAAAATGTAGATGATGTTATCAATTACAATTACAATATAGTTTTGTCAATAACTACATATTTTCCATTGTAAATAAGGAGTTAAGTATAAAATAAGAAGTTAGTGTAAAATCTGGCCAAGGTCATATGGAATATGTGGTAAAACTGGGCCTTGAAATCAAGTCTATCTGTCCAAAACTCATGTTCTTTCCATTATATTCATTGTCTCACACCTATAAATTTTCCCTTTACCCCAAGGCATTTCTATCTCTAAACATATATCTTTCCTTGGGTGATAGCAAGAATGAAAGGATGCCATATAAATAAAGTAGATAGCACAGTGCCTGGCACACCTGGCACTCATTAAACTATTTCCATATTCTCTTCATTTACAATGAATAGTAATTATAGCCAATGCTTACCAAAAGGAATAATATGACTCAAGATACTTGCTATTTCCCCCAAATAAATGATTTGACCCCTTAAAACTAGTCAAGCCTAGGGAACAAAATTCTCACAGGCGTGAGATGTCTGCCTAACACCTTAAAAAATCATTATTTTACACAAGGGATAGATAAACCCCAGCTTATAAGCCAAAGCTGGCTAGCCTCCTATTTTTTAAGTGAACTTTTATCAGAACACAGCCACACTCACTCATTTGTCTAGTGTCTGTGGTTGCTTTCCTGCAACCACAGTTGAGTAGCTATGACAGGGATTATAACTCATGAAGCCTAAGATATTACTATCTAGCCTTTACAAAAAAAAAAAAAAAAGTGTTTGATTCCTGCTGTAGACTTCACTAGTGCAATAATTGTAATAATTGCAAAGCTTGGAAAGAAATGGATCTCCCTCATCATTCAGGAAGGGAGTTTTAGGGAATTACATCACAGGTCTGAGCAACTGTATGTGAGGCAAGCATTGCTGTGAACAGAGCTAGGACATTTACAGATGGAGAATTTCCGAATGTACATAAATGGTATTTGATGGGTGAAATAAAATAGTTTAAAACCTTTGTTAAATTAATTCATTGGAGCTTTGATTGGGTCATTCAACCAACAAATAGTAAATTATTTAAAGGACCTCCAGAATTACTTTTTAAAAGGAAGGCCTACCCTAGCTGGTTTGGCTCAGTGGATAGAATGTCGGCCTTCACACTGAAGGGCCCTGGGTTTAATTCAAGTCAAGGGTATGTACCTAGGTTGCAGGCTTCTCCCCAGCTTGGGCCCTGATCAGGATGTGTGCAGAAGGCAACCAATCAATGTGTTTCTCTCACATTGATATCTCTATATTCCCTCTATCTTCCACTCTCTATAAAAATCAATGGAAAAATATCCTCAGGTGAGGATTAGAAAAATAATAATAAAAGGAAGGCCTACTGCTATAATAGACTATATTTTCACTATCATAAAAAACTAAATCTATCATATTCTTCAAACAGCATTGAGCAGGGCCCCTTGTACTAAGCAATGACTAAAGGTGCCATTTTATAAGTGATTTTTAGTCATTTGCTTAAAAACAAACAAAAAATACCCAAGTTAAGACTCACAGGATTCCAACCATTGCCATTAAATACATTGTTAGAGATATTCCTAAAGTAAATGAAATGGAATTTCTGTTCAGTTATTAGTCTTCTGTTTAATAATGATGAATTCAGCCACTTTAATAATTCAGGTTGACTTATCACCCATTAAGTAGAAATGAACAGGTTATACCTCTTTGTAAAACATAATGTATTTTATGCTCACTTTTGTTTCTCATTTTGCTTACCTTTGTATGAGTTAAGCATCTTTTTGCTGCAAGTGACAGAAAATTCAGCTCAAAATGGATTAAGGTGGAGGAAGGAATTAATTGGCTAATGAACTCAAAGGTGCATCTACCTCCAGGTGTGGCTTGATTCGGGGACCAAGCAATGGTAGCAGCATGGGCTCAGTGGCTTTGCCTCTTGGGGGTAGCTTTCTGGGGAGAGGCTTTGCAGCCTGTAGATGTGTTCCCTGTTTGGCTTTGTGAATTCGCCTCTCGGGCTTTCACATGGCTGCAGATCCAGGCTTCATCTCCATTCTCTGCCAATTCCAGTGGTAGAGAAAGAAACTTTTCTTCCCCCAGAAACACTAGCTAAGTTCTCACACTGACTCCAATCCCCAGTCAAGGGAGGAGATAGGCTGGCTAGTTTAAGGCAATCCAGATGTATTCTTAGAGCAGGACCAGTGTCAACCCCATCTAAACCAGGTCGGCTGAAAGTAGAGGAGAGAGAAAGTACCTGAGAAAAAGCAGAGTCCTATTGGTCAAAGCGAGAAATATGGGGAGCAACTTGTGTGATGAAGAGGTGAACAATCTCCATTGTCTACAGCTCTGAAGTGGGGTCCTTCCTGGGGTATTGTGGTCTTGGCTTGTGGGAAGGAGTGGCTGGTTTCAGACCCCATGCATTGCTAAGGGGTCTTCCTGAGCCTGGCCCACCTGGGACATGTGACCCAGTCTCAGAAGCAGTGGCAGTGTGTCTGTGTAGCAGGAAGGGACAAGACAGCTTTCTGTGTTATAAAGTTGTAACACTCGAGACCCAAAGCAATTACTAATTTTTGCTATAAATTGCTCATCTGGAAGTGAAACTGGAACACTATTCTGGGGCTCTGTGGAAGCAACAAGAATCAGGGTCAACTAACCATAGGCTCTCAACTCAGGGGCCTCAGCAAGGTGCTGGTAGAGGGTTGGAGGTGAGAGGCAAATGGCCCAGGGCCACCTGCAGGGCAAGAGAGGTCAACACACTCCCTGGCAGCTCCTGCATCTAGTTGTCAGACATGTGAGGTCAGACAAATCCCCCCAAATACTCTTGGGATTCTAAGGCTTGTCACACAATAGGCATCACAGGGACAAAAGGAAGACATTCTGGAGAATTTTATCCTTACAAAACATTCAGAAATGTGGTGGTCATGTACCCATAATCCAGATTTGATACATCCTGACATTTTGACATATTTGCTTTCTATCTTTTTTTAAAAATAGAAATACAGTATTTCAAATTAGTAAGATTTCTTATAGCTGTCATTTGTTTCCTTTCCTCCCTTCTCTCCCTTGACAAAGTGTGGCTGTGGCTTCTACTTTTACTACAAATGCAGATGTTCATAAAAAATATTTAGTGATATTTTCTATATTTTTCAAATTTTATGTCAGTGGCCTCATACAGTATCTCTATTTCTGTGTATGTTTGTGATGTATCCACGTTGACAGATGAAGACCCAGTGCATTCATTGTAAGTGATGAATAGCATTTCACTGAATAAATGAATAGACTATAATTTATTTATTCCCTGACATAGCAGAGATAATGGGCATCCTTGCCTTTTTCCTCACTTTAAACAAAATACTTTCTAAAGTTTCAGCATCACATATGATGTCTGCTAGAGGTTTTTGACATGTGCCCTTTGTCGTGTTAAAGAAACTTTCTAATGTTTCTAGTTGACTGAGTTGTTATTTTACCAAATGCTTTTTTGCACTAACAAGATGACCCTGCAAATCTTCTCATGTAACCTGATAAAACAATTAATTTATGTGCTAGGTATTTAAGGCAGACACAGCTAGTTGCCTACTCAATATTCATTCTTATTCCTTTTTCTTGCTAACAGAATCCTGGTTTTGTCTGGGTCTGCAATGGTGAAAGTTAATTACGATTATATTCTTACTTTTTGCATCCTCCCTTTGACCTAGAAGTGACATCCTGATGTCTGACTGAGTGTGATTCTGCCAGGAGGACTCCAGGGAAAATAAAAGGAGAAAGCATGGCACACAGATCCCATTGCCTTTCCTCCTTCCTTCCTTGAACCTGGGTTCCTGTGCTGGAATTGGCAGTAACCCTTATAATACCCTCAAAATTAAAAAAAAGCTTAAAAATTCATAGTCCGTTAGTCCTGATATCAATGAGCCATTGAGCCAATATCAGCAACTGTCTACCTCCAGATTTCTTGTTGTAGGAGTAAAATAAATGCCAGTTTGTTCAAGCCATTCTAGACAAATTTTTTATTGCTTGAACCTGAACATGGTCCCAACCAACAAAATTTCAGTGGTAAGCATCTTTGTATTTTTTTTTTTTTTTAATCTTCACCTAAGGATATTTTTCCATTGATTTTTAGAGAGAGTGGAATAGAGGGAAAGACAGAGAGAAATATCAATGTGAAAGAAACACATCAATTGGTTGCCTCCTGAACGTACACCAAACCAGGAGGAATGTGCCCTTGACTGGAATCAAGCCCTGGACCCTTCGGTCCAAGGCTTATGCTCTACCCGCTGAGCCAAACTGGCTAGGGCCATCTTTGTATTCTTGAAATAGCCCCTACTTGGTCACTATGTATTTTAAATACAATATTGCATTTACCCTGCTAATATGTTACGTTTTCTTGCCTTGGGTTCATTGGTGAGATATAACTTTTCCTTTCAATACTGTTTTTATCCACCAGAATAGATCCATACAATAGATGAGCAACTTTCCCCCTCATTCCAATCTTTATAAAAATTCATATAGCATGATGCATACACACCAATATTGAAGCCACCTTTCTGGGTCTTGGTGCCTTTATTTCTTTGGTGAATAAAGTTCTCATTAATTCAGTGAAGACTACATTTAGCACGTGCCTGGCACAGAGAAAGTGTTTTATCAATGGCAGTTGGTGCTCCTATTGCCAGTTTTACCATTATAGCTTTCTCATTATTCCAGTCCAATTTTTATATTTGACTCTGTAAAAGATAAAACTTACCTTCTTTTTTTTTCACCTTGTCACTTACAACTGATTTTATGCCTTTAATCCCTTTTTCCAATGAATTTTAAATTATATTTATATCATTTTCTACACATCCCCATTTCCATCTCTCCATGAAATAAATCTATTTGGAAAGATATATAATTGGCTTGAGCCTTCAGCAAGAATCAATATGTCATTAAGCAATAATTTATATTTCCAAAACAAGATAAATCAGTAAGAAGTTAAAAGACAATGTTTTATGAAATAAGAATTTATTAAAGATTTTTTTTTTATATAATGCATTTTTCTGGGAAGAAAAAGTAGTGAAAACTCATTATATTTATAACAGATATATAATTGTTGCCATATTCAAATTTTGTCCCCAAGTTTTATTTAACATGATTTTCTCTTCTTTAAATAACCTTTGTCCCAAAACTCAGAGCCAGCATATAATGAGCGTGAGACCCTGAGTCGGGGTGGAAACTATGACAGAGCGGCATCAGAGATTTTAATGAGAAGAGAAAATACAAGGGGGAAAAAATGCAATGGTGGAGTACAATGTTCATTTAGATCAAATTGAGTATAAATATTTACTTTAAGCGCAGTGCAGGATCAAATCTTCATCCCCCTGCTGCAAAAACTGCCCTTTAAAACACGCTGGAGTCAAATCCCATGGAAATGTGAACAATAACTCTTTTTATTCTTCTACCTCACCAGTCCACCAAACAGAACAATGAATAAGCTACCAAGTGCACCCAACGGTGCAAGCTTGATGATTTGTATTTACAGGGACCATTCTTCTTAAAAGAAACAGGAGCAGTCTGACTCACTGGTAAATCATATGGTGAGGGTTTTGGCTATGCGTGATGGGTCATAACATATGAATGCTGCCACCACACACACACACACACACACACACACACACACTCACATGCACACGCACACTGGCTGCTACTATAGCAGCCGCGAATGTCACTCTGTGGGCTAAAAGCATCACTAAGAAAACACCCTGTGTTTGTTTCATTATGAAACTCATCTGTGAGATTTTCCCAGTCCTCCCTTTTGCTTTATTGTGAGCACACAAGCACTAGAATTCTTATAAAACAATGCTTAAAAAGTAATGTGTCCCCTGGGGCCAACAACCCCGAAAATTAATCAGAGATTTAAATTAAATGTAACTGATGACAGCAAGGAATATGAAGACATTCAGATTTGCCAGAACAAATAATATTCCCCTTTCCAAAACCTTCAACTCTTAAAGAAACATTCCTTATCAGTCTGATCCTCAGCCTGATCACAATTGTATGAAGAGCTTTTTTTTTTTTTAATGTTGATCATTAGTTTAAAATCAAGAAATAACACATTATGGTGTTGGATCAAGTACTTTATGTTAAAAAAAAAACTTATGTAAAAAAGTTTAAAGCTGCTCAAAAAAATTTAAAGTCACAAAGGAATATATACAAAAAGATAAAAATTATCATTTGGGTATTAGTACACATCAAAAAGGAAAGCATATATAATCTGGTGGTGTTGTTTTTTTGAGAAGTAATTACTGTCTCAATTGAATTACCTAGTGATTAACAGAAAAATATTTTAGAGGGAAGATAAGGCAATCCTGATACTGATTACATCAAGCACATTGTGAGAGAGGTGGGAGATAAAAGTGAATATAGAGTTTCAACATCATGACCCTAACCTTTGATAGTCAGATAAGAATGTCCACTATAGAGGAAATGAAATTCAGCAAAGTATGATTAGATCACCATGTGCGGAGAGAGATCTTATTCTTGGTTTTTCTTTATGATACAAGAATAAAAGCATTGTTTTATGTCTCTCTCAGATGATGCATATTTCATTATGTGTGTAAATTAGGAATTAAATGGACTCATCTTTGATGTCCTACTTAATTTCTTCCTGGGAATGTGGAAACAAATCAAGAGAGACTTTTAAAATAGCTATAACTTATAAACCTTTGTAATTTACAAAACACTTTTACATTCATCGTCTGGCTTGGTTCTCACCACAACGCTGAGGGACACAACTGGCCAAGATTGTTACTATTCCTACTTTATAAATGAGGAAAAGTGGTTTCAAAGAGCTTAAATGTTTAGTCTAAGATCAGATCTCCATGTTGGAGCCAAGACGCAGTCTTTATGGAGCCAGTGCACAGCTGCGATATTGTCTCCCCTTGCTCCCACTCTTTGCTTCCAGTTTTTCATGAGATTTGAGTTCGGACACCTTCACTGTGGGGTTCATCATGCTCTATGGTGGCAAACCAGTTTTATTGCAGCAAACCTAGGAAGCTCTTAGCCAAAATGACTAGTGTCACCTTGGTTTAAGATGTACATCAGTGGAATAGTGAAAACTTTTCTCTCTAATGCCTACTCTTGTCTCAGCCAAGCACTCTCGGTGTATATGACAATTCATGATATGTATGTGTGGTCCAGAAAAAAAGCACCAAATGTGTTCTCATTGTACAAAATAAACTCATGATAATCTTTTGAAAAATACAATAAAATTCTTAGCCCCTGCTATAAATTATTTTAGGGTAACATTTTGACTATACTATAGTCCTCATGGCCATCCCAGATTTAAAAAAAAAAAAAAAAAAAAAGTAAAACACAAGAGAGTTAAAAGGGAGACCTCTGAGTTCCTCTATATCTACTCGTAGTGTTGAGAAATTAGGATGCTGCTTGTTTTATGTTTGTTTTACTTGAACAATGTATTTAACTAAAAACCCAGTGAATAGATCAATTTTCATAGCAGAAATAATAGCAATTTTCTCTGCAGAGTTGACCCTAAAAGTCAAGACATACAAGGTTTCACTTTTTAAAGACAAACTGACTATCACACTGCAAAAAGATTGGTGAAATGATGGAAATACATAGCACATACTTGTGAGAGAAGAGTTAAAGACTATTAATCCCTGCAGCTTCCTGACAAACAAATGTGTGTTCTTGTGTAAATGCCCTGGGGGCAAGTTTAGTTTATAAATTACATGAAGGAATTGCTTCTCCGGTCTCCAAAAATTAAAAGGCATCTCTGCAGCCTTGATTATGTGGGATTGCTTCAGATAATTAAAGAATTGATAAGCAAAGCATCCTGGCAAGGAGAATTGTAAAGAAGATTTAGGGCTCTTTAATTTGTCTGTCAGAAAGCCTGAAGCAGGGATATTGTGGAAATGGGAATAATCAAAATAAAAAGAGCTAAACATAGCTAATGTGTACAGAGCACTTGTTCTGTGTATGCATTGTGCTTTCAAAGAAAGCACCCACATGAATTACATAATTCTGTACTCATTTCATGCATAAAGGTATTGTGGCTTAAGGAGCTTATGTGGCCTGCCCAAGATCACACTGGTAATAAATGGTTCAGTTGTAGTTCCATCCTGGCCCAGGAAAGAGCCTTAGAGAAAATATCAGGTATTCTGGTTCCACTTCCAGCTCCTTTCTAACTCTGTGATTTGGATCATTCACAACATCTTCTTGCACTTTAGTTTCCTCATCAGTAAAATTGTGAGCTCAATAATTCCCAATCTGTAGTTGGCAAACTCTTGGAGTGTGGAAGGATCAAGAAATGAGCTAAGAATTCATTTCAAGTAATTGTGTGCATCACGTTTCTTCTGCCTGTTCTAGTGGGCCTTTGGGGGCCTTTGATTCTAATTTAGGAAGAAAATATATCTTGATATGTATCAAAAATAATTCTATTGACAAATATTAGTAACTATCAAATATCCCTACCCATTTCTGTTCATTTGAGAAACATTGAGTCTCTTTAATGTTCCAGAGATAGTGCTTGGAGCAAAAATAGATATAAAATAAGAATTAGATGTGTTTATTTAATCTCAAGAGGCACATGGTTAATGGGAATACAGACATGGAAGGATAGGAAGTAAATAGTGGGATAAAAATAAAGAAGTATGAAGGATGTTGTGGGAGTCAAGTAGGAGAAGTGCAGAAACACCTTGCTGATATGGAAGGCTTCTTGGATGTGAGCTGGAAGGACTTCCAGCAGAGAGAAATGGAAGGTGTTCTGTAGGCACATCGTGTTCCCAGTAGATAAGAAGCTCAGTGTGACTATCTATAGGTAAAGAGGTGAATTTGGCCATTTAGGCAAGAGAATTATTGAAACTAGCTTTATGCCATGCTAAGGAGTGTGAATTTTTTTCCTACAGTCAATAGGGAATGACAAAAAATTCTAAAGTTGAAGATCCCATCACTAATAAAGCCCATCTTTAAAATTAATAGGATTTTCAATTACTTGAAGAAGAATTTGAATTCAGTAGGCATCATCCTTCTTCTTCCTGTTTTCTTTTCCCTATTCTCCACATCTAAATGGTAATTCTTATACATGAGCACCAATTTTTATCTCTAATTACCTACTTCCTTTTATCTTCTTTTTTCACCCTCAGCTTCTTGAACTTCTGCTTAGACTTCTGTAATAGCCTCCTAATTGGTCTTCTCACTTCATTCTTGTGTCTCTTCAATCCACTGTCCACGTGGTAGCCAGAATCATCTTTTAAAAGGAAAAGCCTGCCATGCCCTTGCTTAAACACTTTCCATTGCCCTTTAATAAAATCCAAACTCCCTCCAATGGTTTATGAACCCAGTGAGATCTAACCTCTGCTCACATTCCCAGCTGATTTTGTGGAACCACCAAGACTGGTCTCCTCTCCTTTCCTCAGATACACCATCCTCTTCCTCTCAAGTCTTCACAAGTCTTCCTTTGCGGGAAATGTTTTTCCTCTTACTTTTGACCTCATTGTCTTTTTCTTATTCATTGGCTAAATTTAATCACTTTCCCTAACAAATCTATCAAAGTGAGTTCTCTCTTCCTCTGGAGGCCAGTTCCCAATTAGCCCCACCTCCTAGTATTGATGGCATTATTTGGTCCTTGCATTAGTGTACTACAGCTGCCATAATACATTTTCCCAAATTGGGTGAATTTAAAATAACAGAAATGTATGCTCTCACAGTTCTGGAATCTAGGTGTGAAAAATCAAGGCCATTCTGGGAAGGCCATGCTCCCTCTGAAGTCTCTAGGGAAGACTTTTTCTTTTGTCTTCTAGTTTCTGGTGGTTGCCGGAATCATCAGCACTCTTTCACTTGTAGATGGACCACTATAATCTCTGCCTTTGTCTTCACATGGTCTTTTTTCCTGTGTGTCTGTCCCTCTAAAATACCTTCCTTCCTTCTTCTAAGAACCACCATCTCCAGTATGATTTCACCTTAATTTGGTTACATCTACAAAGACCCTACTTCCAAATTAGGTCAATTTGCAGATGTCATGGTTAGAACTTCAACCTATCTTCTTTGGGGATACAATTCAGCCACAAGAGTCCCCTCCACACTGCATAGGACTGACCTGTGCAACTAATAGGATGTGGGAAAATGGTAGTATGTGATTTTTGACATTAGGTCATAAATGACATTGCAGCTTACCCTTGTTCTCTTTTGGGTCACACTTCTGGGGAATTAGTCTATATTGAGAAAACACTCAAGTAGCCCCCTGGAAAGGTCCACATGAGGAAGAACTGAGAGCACCTGCCAGTAACTGGCGCCAGTTTGCTGGGAACATCAAGTTTTCAGATGATTGCAGCTTGGCCAACATCTTAACTACAATCTCATGAGAGACCTTGTGCCAGAGTCATCAACCTTAGCAAGTTCTGAATTCCAGGCCCATAGGAACTTTGAGATAATACATGTTTATTACTTAAAGCCACTAAAGTAGGGGTAATTTGATACACAGCAATAGATAACTTCTACACCTCTATTTTTTGTGTCTGATATAAAATATTTAAGTCCTAGGTGGTTTGCTCAGTGGGTAGAGCAGCAGCCTGCAGACTAAAGGGTCCAGTCAAGGGCACATACTTTGGTTGCAGGCTCCTCCCTGGCCTGGACCCTGGTCAGGGCTTGTGCATGGGACAACCAATTGATGTGCTTCTCTCACATTGATGTTTCTCTCTGTCTTTCTCACTCTCTTCCACTCTCCTTAAAAATCAATGGAAAAATACCCTCGGGTGAGGATTAACAAAATAAGTATTTAATAAATCTTAGCTATTATTATTACTATTAATAACTATTTACAAAAAGAATTCAATATTATTGCTTTACGTATTATTTAAACCTACTTATAATTCATCCATCCACAGTTATATCTGCAAAATATGATAATGTCCAAAGGCCCTTATAAAGAAGAATAATCTCATTGCAGTAGAAAAACAGAAGCTACCATTTATTCAAAAGAAACAAACCACTAATTATACAAAAACATGAATGAATCACAAAAACATTATTCTGAGCAAAAGGGGTCTGACCCAAAAGAATATATGCCTTATGATTCTATTTTTATAAAACTCTAGGAAAAGACACATCTAATCTATAGTGACAAAATGCAGATCAGTGCTTGCCTGGAGCAAGGGATAAAGGGGTAGATTGACTGCAAAGAGGCACCAGAGAACAGTTAGAGGTGATAGAGCTGTTCCATATGTTGATTGGAACAGTCACATGGGGGTACACACTTCAAAACGCATCAAATTGTGTCCTTAAAATACGTGCATTTTATTATATGTAAATTGTATCTCAATACAGTTGATGAAAAATGTACAATTTTCTGACCATTCATGAGCCAACTGTTTTACATAATTATCTCTAGTGCAAAAGCAGTAGCTTCATATTTTGAAAAATGAGGCTCAGAGAAATTAAGTGACTTCTTCAAAGCCACACAGTCTCAGGCCCAAATCCTTTTGCTTATTTCAATATACTTTATTAGAGTTAGAAAGAATTTTGCATGACATCTAGTCCAGAAGAGAACAACTCCAACATTTTTAGGGGCTCAGCCATAAAGACTTATAAAAGAGGGAGGCTTGGACTATTTTTCTAAGTAAACATAGGGTCATAGTGGACATTTTACAGGTGAGGAAGTTGAGATAAAGAGATTTAATAAATTATTTGCCTATGATCACTCAGTTACAAAATGGCAGATTTTTTAAAGGTGAGAGACAAGTTGAGGTAGGTAGATTAGTGAAAGAGATGAAAAGTGGGAAGGCAGACACTTAAAATAAAATCTCAGCCTGTAAGAGATGACTGCATTTATGCAGTATACAATATAAAAATCAAACTTTTAGTAAGGGAACACATAGCATAGTTCACGTGAGTTTTGATGACTAAATCATTTGCCTGCTCATTTTTTTCCATCCATACATTTATTGGCTCCCACACTGCATGGAGAATACCATGCTTGGAGATCTGCTCTTGCTGAGTGCCACGTGTGGCACCCCCTTTGAATCCTCCACAACATCAGCTCCCTTAGCCTTCCCCCCATTCAGTCAGTCTACTGACTTTCATTCATACTGCATAGATAGAGCCTTGCTCCACTGCCCTGGTCTCCAATTATCTGTGAAACACACTTTACACTTTATTACAGCCCTGTATAATGCTGTCTGGTCCACTAATTGTTTTAAATGTGTGTGTCTTATCTTCCAAGCTAATTTGCAAGGGATTTCTAAAGAAGAGTAAATATCTTAAGTGGCTTAATAGCCCCATCATACCTGGCACGAGGTTAGGCACACAGAAGACTCGCCGTCAGTTCGTTTCAATTGACTATCCTGGAACCCTGGATAGCAGCACGTCTTAGCTTGATTTCCCAGAATCCCAACCTGAGACAAGAATTCGAGTGCAAGTAGATTATTTGATATGTGATCTCTAGTACTGGGAGGGGCTTGAAGAGTGAAACAAGGAAAGAAAAAAGCGACAATAGGAAATGTTCATGAGAAGATTGTTGTGTGGAAATTGGAGTTCAGTCCCACTGGGGATTTCTGGAAAAGTCTGTGGGATATTTCCCTTATGTTGTCTGACCTGTAGGGTGAGGAACAGAGGTATTTATTCACCAACTCCCATTCATCACTGGTGGATAGTTGCTTCTTGGATCAGAGAAAGTCCCCAGGTAGAGTCCCAGGTGTGGGCAGTAAGAAGCCATTGGTGTGCACAGGAATGAGAACTGCTAGAGGGACATGTCAGGGCACCCACTGCTTCTGCTACACAGCACATTCCAATCAAAAGAAGGCTGTTTGTTTTTTTTCCTTGTGGGATCAACACCAACCATGTGATGTTCTCTGGAATATGAAAATAAATACACCATGCTCCTTGTCTGGCAGGAATGTAACTCTGTTACTTCTCATGGAAGATTCTGGAGAAAAGCAGAAAAACAAAGAGGAGGGAGAAAAAAATAGCCCAGTCTCCATTCCCTTCCAGTCTATAGTCTCTGATGAAAATTTTATGCGATTCTGCCCATCAATTCATTACAGTCATGGTTCCCAAATAGGCATCATGCTGAATGGCTGGCAGTCGCTGTCAGAGTGCCACGGAGTCAGACCAGAGCTTGGCAGATGAAAAGAGGTATCTTTGCTCACCTCGAGTCCCCAGTGAGCCCTGGCTCTGCTTTGGTGATAGCTCTACATCAATATTTCATTAACCCATACCAAATATGCAACATGATTATCTGTGTAAATTAAACTAATATTTGAAATGAGAAAGGAATCATGGGAGGGAGAGTCACTTACCACAAAGACTCCTCAAAGAAGTTATGAGGAAAAGGAGACTGTATTTTTGTGCTTTTGCCGTACAATGAAGCAGTCTGTTCTTGTGAAGTACTATAATTATAAAGCAATTTGCTACCTCTAATGGGAGGGCTTTTCTTTCATAAAATATTAACTAAATATAATATCAATGCAATAGGTTAGAAACAGCCTTAGTTTCTCCATAAAAAGTCAATTTGCAGCCACTGTAAATGCCTTCTTGGAGACGATGGGAGAGAAAACATGCCCATTGCCACTTGGCCTTGAATTAAGCACAACACACTTTCCCGTCCCCTCCCGACGATTTGATGCTAAGTGCTTTCCCCGGTAAACATGTTAATTTGCGATGCTGTTCTATCTTCTTGCCGAATAGTTCTCCACTGAGGGCATCGCTGGGGCCCAGACAGGGTTGTTGTAATGGTCGTGGCCCCCAAACCTAAACTGCCAAGAAATGAAAACTCAAGTTTAGGTTGAGGGCTTAGTTTGTAAAGTCCCAACCTCTTTGTACTCTAGGATTACCTGTACTTTTTTCAAATCATGCAAAGGGATGGTTCTTTCTGTGAGACAAGTTCTCCAGGCAGGATTGCTCCTCAGATTGCAAACACAGGCAGTCTGAAGTCAGCTCAGTACTGCAGGCCAGACAGACAAAGGCTCTCTTTGCAAGCAGGAAAGTCAAAACTAGCTTTTTTCCCCCTACTTATTTTTTTTCCTTCTAACTTGTATCCTTGCATAAAATTTAGTTCTTTGTTGTTTTTGGGTGTGTGTGTGTGTGTGTGTGTGTGTGTGTGTGTGTGTTTTGTGCTCTGAAACTTGCATACTGAAGTTAAGAACTGTTTCCCCAATGCTACTTGGTTATTACCATTTCTCATCCAACCAGGGGCAGCAATCACTTCCTAACTATCCTGGATGGATTGTTTATTTCTCAGGAAAAGAGGCAATCTAAAGTGAAAAGGGGAGATGTTTATCTCCTAGGATAATTTGAAGCCACTGTGCCATTTGTTGCTGAGAGGAAACACAAGAACAAAAATCGCCCAAATAACAAAAACCCAGAAAGATCCTCAAACAATTTTGTTTTCGAAACCTTCTTCATTAGAAGTAATGTATAGAAAATCCATACTTGCTCATTTGGCAATCGCCTAAGGGCTGCATCCACTTGCACATATCCCGTTGTTGGTTTCCACTTCTTAAATGCATCGTCAAAACTCTATTGATCTTACTCAGCAAAATCTTTTTTGTTTTCTAGTTCTTAGGAGTCTCCAAATTAGCCAGGAAGTTTAGTAAGGAGCATGTATGTTATATTAGTACCAGGAGCAGAGGCATATTGTAGATGAATGCAACTGCAAACTAGAAGTGGCCCCTGGCCCTATATAGGGTAATATTCAATATATTTTCTGAATGGACGAATGAATCCATGAATTTAATCAAATATTCACATTTAACTATTGGAATGTTGTTAAAACAAGTTGTGAACAGGAATTATAACATGAGCTAATATTTAAATATGTATTTTGTATGCATATTCTATTATGATTATATTGACTATATTATTGTTCTTGGCCTTATAAATGTATATTTTTTGTATATGATAAAGTAAAATGTATATAGGTATACACATACATAAATATGGTAAAGGAAAATAAACTGGAGAGGGGATATGCACAAATTGAATCTCTCTGGGAGGTATTTGAGGGGAAGGGGGACTTCATTTTAGTTGTGAAAAAATTCAATTGTGACTCTTTCAAACAAACAGGGATAAAATACAGACTAACAGAAGAAAAACGCATGGAACCATCTCTCAGCTTTATCATATCCTAACATCACGCCATATTTTGCTTGAGATCATTTTTTAAAGGAAACACTTCAGATATAATAGAGCAGCTTTTCATTTTTCTACATTGTCTCCATGCTATTTGCATGTCATATAATGAACATATTTGTGATCCGTAAAAAAAAAAAAAATCAGTTCCAATCTAAAAATAAATAGTGACATAACCAAACTGAAGGGAAGTGAGCTTCAATGGCTCATCTGCGGCTGTGTTTCCAAAAGAGTTTTTCTGCCTCTGCTATTAACAAGAGGCCAGCTTGCCTACTCCCAGCTGTCTGGCCACTGGAAGTGGCGAGTTGGGACTGAGAAACACAACGTCCATTTAGGTGCCGGTGGGTTGGCGAGCCACATGTTCCTCTTTATCCCTGTCAGCCACAGGCCCTATTAACTATTTTTAATGAATCACCACTGCTTTTACTTTTGCCATCAGCCATGACCTTCACCATTTAGAAGCACATGGTCCCTCATAAACGATAGCCCACAACATATAAACTTGAAAAGGATTCTATCACAGCTCAAACTACAGTATCTATCACTGAAACAAACAGCTCGTTCTAGCTGAAGAGACACTCAGATATATCACAAAACCAACCTTCCATATTTTGAAATTTACTGCCCCGTGTTGGCTGATTTTTTTTTCCTTTTCTTTTTTTTTTTTTTTTTTTTTTGAGGAGGCCAGGCAACCTTGCTCACTTAATACTTTTGATAAACTTCTGCTGACAAGGAGTGTGATTAATGATGGTTAAAAGAATTGAATCAAGAGTAGGAAAGACAGAGCCAAAAAAGCAGACTGCCGGGCTGATGGAAACTAACGTCTCTACAGAAATATATGATGGACCCTCCTTTTTTTTTTTTTAACCATACCAAGTAATTACTTGCACAGGCCTGTTGTAATAATTCCTATTACAGCCAAAACGGAAAAGTCAGTAACTCACCGCCCTGGGACAAGGTGAAGGCAAGGCCAGAGTAGCATGGATCAATATTTCATTTACTCACTGAGGTTAGCTCCTATCCCTGTATCCAATTCTTTTACAGAAAGCCATGAAAGAAATGAGGTTTGCTGCAAAACACCAATACAGGGGCCTTGTTTCCTTGGGGTGCTTATGAGGGAAGCAGAGCAACAAACCCTTTCAGGAAAACAATATGCACTCAAGGTCACTCATTACTTGCTACTGTTGGAAAATAAAGTGCCATTAGCCTGATGTGAGTAATGGACATCAATCAACTGCAGACGAAAAAAAGTATGTTTTCAACTTGGTGGTGCTGCTGGTAATGAATGAGCCATTTGAACACTGTCTACACAATTTGACAATTGTGGAAAATTTTTCTCTTGACAGTGTATCATTTGTTTTTTGGTTTTTGTTATTTAAAACACACACACACACACACACACACACACACACACACACACCATTAACATTTATCTCTGATTACCTCCTGTCTTTAAAAAAGAAAAGAACATAAAGGAAGCAGGAGGCCATTATGGTTTTCTCTGCCATCAAGAAGTTTCCAGTTTGGTACTTTTCGTAAAGAAAAATCACAGCTGAAGTATGAAATGCCCTAGGAAACAAAAAATGAAGCATTTCTCAACATGTCTCCTTTTAAAGGGTTTTAAATGTTAAGATTCTCAGTCTAAGTTTTCTATGAAACTTTCTGGAAAAAAAGGACTTGGTAGTAATTAATTTTAGGTCCCATGTGGATGTTATGAAACTAATTTATTCTTGTTGATGCTGAATTCTTGCAATTTCAGGTAAAATCGAATTCAAATAGTCCCAACATATATGGACCTTACATGAAATGCATGATTTGAATATTATATACTCATTCCACTTATTGTCCCGTGTTTTTGGTTAGAACAGACTTTAATGCTACATTTTTTCTCTTTCTTAAGATTTTATAAGAACCACTATTTATGAAGCATATTTCCACTACGCCTCACACTTCCATGTGGAATGGTCTTAGGAAAATTCTCTTGCACTTGCTTTTTCTCCCCCACATTTTTATTAATTCCCAATTGCTTTTCTTAGGATTCCAGGAAGGAAGACAGAATGAAAGGATTGATTTACTTATTCAGAAACATAGGCTACTGGCAGTAACGACTGGTAACCTTGAATGTTTCTTACAGTTCATTTTTTTCCTCTGAAATAAATCTGCTTCCCTTCCCTGGAACTTCAAAGCCAGATCTCCCTATCTCCATGCCATGGAATGAAGTTTAAATCAAGGCAGGGAAGTCCTGGGCTGTCATATGAGTCTTAGACATGTGCTCATCTCCAGAAACCTAGGTCAGCTGGCTTTGACATTGACGCAGGCCAGCGGGAATGCGACATGGCCAGTCCATATCTTAGAAGTATTTTTCAAGTGTTTGGGGTCTGCAGAAAAGTCTGTTGGAGTTTCCTAAGAATTCTCACCCCTCCTTCCCTTTACCCCTTCAACTTGGACCCCAGGAGTATTTTGAGGAAAATTCAATCCATATGTGCCTGATTCGTGTTCACTTGACTCATTGACATGTTGTTTTCCAGGAGCTGATTGATGTACAAGGAGTCTTCTGACCTTTTTTCCTGAACCTTGCAGAGCTGCCTTTCTTTGAGCTGGAAAATTGCCTCTCACTTGGGTAAGTAGCACTTTTGAGAGTTGAAAGTTTTGAGCTCAGCTTGAAACATAGTTCCCAAATCTGAGTGGAATTCTGGGTTTGACAAATGTGGCCTCAATACCTTTGTATAAAGCCCTTTCTTGCCTCATTTTTTTTTTCATGTGTGACACTCCTAGCTAGAGGGAAAACCCCCCACAAAAATGACGATAACTCTCAGAGCATCCAAGCAGGTATCTTTGGAAGTCACCGCAGTCGCTCTGATGGTGTAAGATGTCTAAGTCCATCTGTTCTCTTCAACCGTCCTTCACTATCCTTGATTTCTTTTATGTGGTCCCAACCCAAAGAACTTCCTCTGCCAAGTTTCGAGTACGTGATAAAGGCAGCAGCTGACTTTAAACCCTGCTTTGATTCTGTTAGGCAACATCTCAGCTTGGGTTAGGTTCCCTAGCAAAGTATTTCAGTAGACTTTCATATTGCTACCCCTTGGAACTCATCCTAAATCATGCCTCTAAATCATAGAACTTATAAAGACAAACTACTCTCTTCATTATTTTTACTAGGTTCAGAGGGAGCTGGGACTGGGCGTGTCTCTGCCCGGGGACAGCTGTTTAATTGATCTAGAATAGCTGGAATAACACTATGAAAGGATCATCTCTTAGCTCTTCTAAAACTCCAGCTAGAGGAGCCAACTTCGATCCTGGAGCAGGAATCTACAAACCCAAATGCCTACAAATAAGACATGTAAATAAATGGAGCAGAGTGATGGGGCCTAGTTCAAATAGGGAATTCATGTCTAAAGCTCATCCAAGCTAATGTCCAGCGTCAGCGACTAGAAATGCTTACAGGCTTGGTGTTGCCAGGTCTCTTGGGATTTCAGAAGAATCCAGAAATCTTCTAATTTTTAAATATTTGCATCTAATTCACATATGGTAACATCTTATTTTATGAGCCAATTATAGCCAGCCAACTGGGGATATTTACTATACAAAGTGACAGAGGGAAAGAAGAATAACAGCAGTTGGCAATTTTTTGGGTAATTGTCATGTGCCAGAAACTATGCTAAGTGCTTTCCAGACATTATTTCATTTGCTCCTCACCATAATCCTACCATATGAATATTATTCTTTTTCTATGTAATAAGAAGAGAAAACTAAGATTTGGAGTCCTTGTTTAAAATGCAGATTCTTAGGCCTCTCCCAGACCCACTGAATCAGAATTTCAAGCACAGGACCTTCAGGGGACTGGAATGTACATCCAAGCTGGAGAACAACTGTGTCATGGTATTGTAGATCACAGAGTCCATGCATGGAGCTTAAACTGATCCAACTTTCCAGTTTACACAAATTAGACGGGAACTGACTTGCTTAAACTTTGAGAGTGGAATCAGGGCTCAAACTCAAGCTTCCTAGAAACAATAACAATAACAATACTGGTCACGATCCCAGGTCCTACTGAGGACCTCCCACAAACCGGGTACTAGACAACGAATGATGTCACCCCTGATTCAAACCTCAGAAGTATACTAACGCAAAAATTATTCTCTCCATTTTATAGGCAAGTAAACAAGCTCAGGGGAATAAAGTGGCTTCCTAGGTCACGCCGAGAAAAGTAAAGGGTAGATTCTGTTTTTAAATCCAAGTATATGTTTCCAAATCTAGGGCCCTTGCCATTATACAAGGACAAAATTGCTGGGTCCTTCCTGCTGAACTGTGTCTATGAAGCATAAGCTACAAGAAAACCATGATAATGATGATGGTGGTGAAGGTGGTGACAATTTTAAAGAGGATGAGGATGAGAAGGAGGAAGCGTCAGGAATTATCCAATTGCCCAAAGGGAAATCAACTGATAGAATCACCAACTTGCTGAATGAACAGCCTCAGTAGCCACTTATCCACTGAGGAACTTGGTGCCCTCATCTTCCAAGTTCAAGAGATCCTCATAGATAATCTTCATGCTCCTGAATAGTTCCCAACTCAGTAATTCTGGGTCATGAGTATTTATGCAAATGTAAAGTCAGGAATTCCATCCTGCCCAGGAAGTCGGGAAGGCTGCCCGCACAGAACCCAGCCCCAGCAGGTCTCACAACATCACTGCAAGACTTGCCTGCGGTCTAGGAATCCTCTACAATACATCTTGAAAAGCACAGAAAACTGCAGCTGGGGTAAAGTTATCATGCCCTCTCTTAAGAGGCAGCCTGGGCTGGTCCTTGAATGTGGACTCTGATTTTATGACTGAGAGTATGTCTTTTTTTTTTTTTTTTAATATATTTTGATTTTGTACAAAGAGGAAGGGAGAGAGATAGAGTCAGAAACATCAATGAGAGAGATTCATCGATCAGCTGCCTCTTGCACACCCTCTACTGGGGATATGCCCGCAACCAAGGTACATGCCCTTGACCAGAATCGAACCCGGGACCTTTCAGTCCCCAAGCCGATGCTCTGTCCATTGAGCCAAACCGGTTTCAGCTGGGAGCGTGTCTTTTATTGCTCTTTCTCGAGCCTTCTTTTCCTCCTAGCCTCCATGCCGCCATCCTTTCTTCTCAGACAGAAAGCCAGTTTCTTCCATGATGGAGTTAACATGCTCCCGGAGGTCAAGGTACTTGGACCTCTGCTGTACTTAGTTCAAGATCCAGCCGAAGACCACAATCAATACCACAAATCACAGCCACGTGACAACAAGGAAGCTCTTGTTCATTCTCTCCCCTTTTAGAGATGCCATTTTTAACACTTAGCAATTTCATTAACTCTATTTCATTAGCCTCAGTCTCCATAAGAGGCCTGCACTAAAAGATGTCTCTGACACCAGAAAGAACTGGCCCCTACACCATTACCGGAGCAACACAGAGCTCCTCAGGGGCGCCTGTGTGTTTACATGTGGCTGTACCTCAGACCTCAATATTCAAAAACACTCTCTACAGAAAGAGACCAAAGGCATGACTGCCAAGAAGCATCTATTCTGCTGAATGCATCAAGCTCAATGGATCTATAAAAGCACAATGTCAAAGCAGTGCGATATAAATGCGACTTGTCACAAAGTTATCTTTTGTGGAGAAGAAATGCTGCCATTCAAAAACACATAAAACCCCAGCTTGCTTCCGACAGTACATAGATATTACATGCTCAGATTCCCACAGCTAAACCAAATTAGGGGCAAGGCAACAAGACAGACTCAGAAAAGTTTAATTTCTATGCATACCATAGAAATAAAAGGGGAAGGCTTTACTCTTTCAGTGCTTCTGGATTTCAAGAGTATAAGTATTTGCCCCTCTCAATTTCTCAAAAAGTTTATTTTTTAAAATATCTCTGCTGTTCAGTGTACACACAACACACAAGAATTCAGAAAGGAATTTCTGATGCCAAGTCTAGGGTTTGAAATAGGATACATGATTTCATTTAGACTCATCTGGCCATTTTAGCAATTATGGGTTAATGCTGATAAACTGGAAACAACCTATGTGTTTGAGGAACAACTAAATGAGCTATGGTATATGCATGTTATGTAAGCAGCACAGAGAGCCGCCAACAACATTTGTGTGGGATGTTCACTACACAACTCCATGGGTGCCACATATGAATGGCAACCCCATCATGGCCACTATTGCATCATCTTAAAGGAATGTGGGAGATTAAATGTACTAATGTGGATAGATTTCTAAGACATATTGTTGAGATAAAGTTTCAAAAGAATATAAAGACATTTGTTTTAATTAGCATACACTTGAAACTGTGTGTGTGTATATGTGTACATACAAGCAAAATCTTTGGGAAAATATAGACTACATTATAGCAATAATTACTTTTGGGGGAAGGGACAAGCGAGAAAGCTTGGGTGACTACCAAAGTACTCTCTCCATATATGTAATGTTATAATTTTGAGTAAAATGAATGGAAATTTTTTAAAAGAAAATTTTGAAGAATTTAACTGAAAATTGTAGAGGAGCTTAAACTTACATTTGTGATTATTTTTACTTTATTATTATATCTTAATGTATTTATATATGTATATTTAATATTTTATTTAAATATATACTTATGTGCACTTCTATGTTATTATATTCATAACTTCTTTATTATTATTTGTGACTATTTTCCAAAAGAATGAGTGAGTTCAAGATGATGGGACTCATATGTTTTATATAATTATATATTTATGTACCTATTTCTTTCATGAGGCTAGCAGTTCTCAAAGAGCAGAAACTAGCTTTAAATTCTTCCACCTTTAGAAACTAGCACAATGAATAGCATAGAAATTGTGAATTAATAAATTAATTAACTTATCAACACATTCATTCCAGAAGTATTTTATAAGCACCAACTCTGTGCCTTTAGAATGAATTAGAGAACACAACCAAAATAGTTGACTTTCTATGCATAAAAGAAAGAAAGAGCAGAGGGGTGGAAGGAAGGAAGGAAGGAAGGAAGGAAGGAAGGAAGGAAGGAAGGAAGGAAGGAAGGAAGGAAGGAAGGAAAGAAGGAAGGGAGGAAGAAGGGAGGAAGGAAGGAAGGCCTGAGATAATCTGGCCAAATCCTTCATTCCTCCTCCCTCCCTCTCTTCTTTCCTTCTTTCCTTCTTTCCTTCCTTCCTTCTTTCCTTCCTTTATTTCTTCCTTCCTCCTTTTTTTTTCTTTTTAATAGACTTTCTCTACATTTATATTTTTAATTCAGAAACAGTCTAGTAAGTTTTCTTTTGGATTATGTTCTTTCACTATCAAATAAATCACTTAAAATATCTGTTCCTTGGCATATCTGTCTTACAACATTCCTGCAAAGTTCTATTTCATTATATTAATAATTTCTCACAGAAGTATTGCTCTTTACACTTTACCAAATGTTTCCTATATACTTTCTATACATTTTACAAGATCCTAAATATACTTATTTGTTTCTAACTGAACAATGAAGTATGCTGGGCAGTGTTTA
Source organism: Pipistrellus kuhlii (assembly GCF_014108245.1). Taxonomy (NCBI): domain Eukaryota; kingdom Metazoa; phylum Chordata; class Mammalia; order Chiroptera; family Vespertilionidae; genus Pipistrellus; species Pipistrellus kuhlii. Next base: position 14,225,874 of record NW_023425595.1, read on the forward strand.
TTTAATGGATAAGTGGACAGAGGCTCAGAGGAGTTCAGTAACTTGTCCAAAGTTTACCCAGCTAATAACTGGTAGAATCAGGTCTGGGACCAGATCTTTTGAGTTCTAAGCCAAGACTAGCCTATTCATCATGTCTACATACTTTGCCCAAGAATGCCGGGGCAAAAATACTTAATTACTTTAAAAAATTAAGTTTACTTAAAAGTTGAGACAAATACAGCTCAAGAGAAAGCACATAAAGCTGTCCATGTGGGTTCTTTCTCCTTGCCAAGGTGTGTTAAACATCTAAGTTGGAGTTAGGCACGCTTGGTTAATGTCTATGGCTTCTTTATGCTTACCGTTGAGATTTCAATTCATGAAGGCAGTAATGACAACAGCGAAGACAGTTTCTTAAGGCTTTTCCTGCACTTCTGTGCCCTCTATTTGATCACCTGCCAAGGTTTGTGAATAGTGCCAAATCAAACAGCACAGCATCTCTATGAGGCTCCTCCTGGGAGTTGAGGAATGCAGCAGTTGGAGCACAGGGTAAGATATAAAAGGCACAATTATGGGCTTCTTTGAAGAGGCTAGAGGCAGAAAATGTTAATCTATTTTTTGGAATTTCTAGTCTAAACTGCCTTCAGACAGCAGCCTTCCCTCTGCTTCTCTGGCCAGCTTATCCTATATTCGTGTAAACATCCTAAAATGAAAAGGGATACAGTGATCTGAAACTTTGGAATTTTCTCAATGAGAATTCCATACATAAGCATCAAAGAAACAAGCACTTGATTTTCATTGGCAATCCCATTTACCTAAGAAAAATGTGTAAATGTTTCTCATTTTGATCTTGTGTATAAATCTCTATTGGTCTCCCCTTTTGTACTTCTCTTTGCTCAATTTCATTGTTAGGAAGATTGTATTACCATGTCCAGTGTGATGTTATTGTTTTTTTATTTAATCATGATTAATTGCAAAAATTGTTTTGACATACTGTATTTAAATTTTCTCTTCACAGATGCTCCCCTTTTTGCTACTTAACCATTTGATTTTCTATTTGGCTGCACTCAGTGAGGTAAGCCAATCAATGGTTAAATTTTCTTCCTCTTGAGAAAATTAGAAAACTTGCTGCAAATTTTGCATACCATTATAGTAGCATGGGACCAGTTAAAAAAGTACAAAGTTACACTTTAATATTTGTAGTGTAAGAAACCAAACACCAAAATACTTATAATATCAAAGGATCGGTTTTCTTCTTATAGAAATGTACATTTTATATTGCTGTTCATTAGCCAACAGTTTCTATAAAAGAGTACTCATCTTCTCCATAAACATTAAAAGGACTAAAGAAAAGTCCTGAATTCTGAATTTTAAATTTTTATTATGTGTTGAGATTGGCTAGATCAGTGGTCAGCAAACTGCGGCTCGCAAGCTGCGATTTGCCGCTCTGTTGACTAATGAGTTTGCCGACCACTGACCTAGACTCTCAATTCCAATGATTACAGGCTGTTGTTGTTCCTTGTGATTAAGCCCCTACCAGAGGTTGGCAAACTCATTAGTCAACAGAGCGGCAAACCCCATGTGGCTTGTGAGCCTCAGTTTGCCAACCACTGGGTAGATGATCCCAAAATCCATTTCCCCCTCCTGGGTAGAGGACCAACCTGCTTTTCTGTGTCTCTCCATGATGTTATCACGGGTGGGACATGAATAGAGGTCAGTTTCAGGCTCAAATAGTTAAGAGAAGGTGATCTTCTTCCCACTGCTTCCCAACTGCAGGTGGAATTTCAATGTGCAGGGAAACAAGCAGTAACCAAAGACCTCTGTGGGACTGTGTTAGGAGTGAGACATAAACTTTTAGTATATTAAACTACTGAACAAGGCTTGATTGTCACATAGTAACTTATCCAGATTAATATTACCCACTTATGTTCAACCTCTGGACATGTCTCTCTTGAATTTGATTTTTTACATTCAATTTTAAGAAAAAATTTACATAGCATGCAGTAAAACCCTCTTATCTGTCACAAAATATTTTGAGCATACAAACGTAGATATAAATAGCCACTAAATATTTAGGTACATTTAAAACATAGAAATTAAAATAATCAAAAAAGTGAGATCACTAAATTTATATCTATCAATTCTTTAAAAGACTATAATTAGTCTATTATTGGTGTAGCCAAAGTTGTTGAATGCCATTACCTTTAGTGGGCAAGCCTACTGCCCCAGACCTGCTTTATGAAACTTTCTTTTCTCTTTGGATTCCTTTGTCTAGAGAAATTTGAATCCTACTGCTTAGCTGTGTTGCATTTACAAATATGCCTTTCTGATTCATCTAGCAACATCGATAAATTTTACCTATCTGTCAATAACAAAATTTTATTAGGCTAGATATGTTACTCCAAGTTAACAAGAAGGTTATGTAACCTCTGTGTAGTAACTGAGGAGGGAGAATATATGCTCAATGTCATGCATACAGAGAGGAAGGAGACTATTTTCATATGAACTTCTTACAGCTGCCTAAACAGAAGGGAAGCAATTATGAATCTCAGTTGTGGAGCCAAAATTTCAAAATCCTAGGAATGGGGTTGATGGAGGAAAGATTGAAGGTGATAATGAGTACATTAAAATGAGATCTATAGCCGAAGGAGAGAGCATATAATACTGATCTTTAATGAGACATATTTGTTCAAATATATATATATATATATATATATATATATATATATATATATATATTTAATTTCATTGCTTAACATGTGCCAGGCACTGAGCTAAGCTCCTCTCTCGCATAATTAAATTTAATTTTCACCATCCTGTGAGGTCAGAACTGCAATTATCACCGCATTTTATATATGAGAAAACAGAGGCAGAACAAAGGTAAATCATTCTCCTGTGGTCACGCAGTTGGCTGACAATGGTTGAACCAGGAATCCCCAGGAATTGCTCACACCAGTGCCCACCATCTGTGCCACAAGCAACCTAAGACTGCCAGCATGGTGACGACACCATTCCTCCTCTGCATCCTACAGACCAAATGACTGCCGGTTCTCTCTTTTAAGCATGAGCATGTAAACCAAAAAGAAGCAGCTTCAGTATTTTACTTCAGGTCAGCTTTTAACCTGGAGCAGCCAAATCAGATAAGGCAGTAAATGCCAAAGTGCTTTGCACACCATAAAGTGCTGAAGGAAATAAGTAAAGTATTAAGCATCACGGATGCTTGACATTAATAATAGCCATGCGTGCATTATCTAGCATGGCCATCACGTTTTATATGAGAGATTAGGAGAGAGACTGAAGTACAAATTATTGCATGAACCCATTGCATACCTAGCTGGCTTTAACTTTTCTGAGAATGATTTTCCTCACCTATGAACTGGGGACACTATTTACAATATCACAGGAGTGTTGCATGGTTTAGTGAAATCATAGATTTGTAAAGCTTTGTAAAGCTCAGTGCCCAGGTTCAGAGTTCATGTTCAATAAAGGACAGCTATTTCCTTGTTTTTCTTTCTTAATATATTTTTATTGACTTCAGGGAGGAAGGGAAAGGGAGAGAGAGAGATAGAAACATCGATGATGAGAGTGAATCATTAACCGGAGGTCTCCTGCATGCCCCCTACTGGGGATTGAGCCCACAACCCAGGATATTTTCTTAAAAGAACAATTGTAAAAGACGGAAACTGACCCATTAACCTCTTCAAACGTACATTGTAGATTGATTTCTGTTTTCATGTTGTTTACTCTGATTTTAGGAAGACAGGACACACTTAGAATTAATTCTCTTTGCATCCTTGCTCATGAAAGAAAGGACTTGCTACAAGAACACCTTAAAGTGGGTTCCCTACTGAACAGTGGAATTGAATGAGCCATGGGAAAAGTTTATGTCAACTCCCCCTTGGAAATAGTTTAAAACTTTAAAGCCTAGATATTCAAATGGTGTTCTGCCCACCAGCCCATAATGGCATTACCTTGGAGCTTGTTAGAAATGCAAAAATCTCAAGCTCTACCCAGACTCACTGAACCAGAATTTGCATTTTAACAAGATCCCCAGGTGAGTCACAATTCATGGGTACTTTCACCAAGTTGAAAGCACCCTACAATGAGCCTGTTGAAAACTACTGGCACAACAGACCAAGAAGCAGCTTACTTGCATTGCTATTATAGTGGCTGTAGGATGGGAAGTGCCTTGCATGATATCTGGCATGTATTCATTCACTGGTCAGGCATTTATGAGCACCTGTTATCTGCCAGCTTCTGTACTGGTTACCGGGGATAGAAAGTTCGAGAAGAACTGGTCACGTTCTCACATTTCACATCATTGTTTAAGGGTTCTCTGCCTAAGGTTACCATATCTTATCTTCTCCAGAGCACTAATGACATTAATAACAGCAAACACTTATGGATGTCTTGCTCTCTGTCAAACACTATGCTGAAAGCCTTAAATACTGTAGTGGACATCTATTGTTTTGTCTATTACCCTCCCCCTCCCTCCGCAATTTTTCTTTGTAATAATGCAGAGCCCTGTTTTTTGTGTGCGAGAGGAGGTATCCTTCACCTATTTCTCTGTCCATGTTGTTTGGTTGGGGCTTATATAACCTACTAGTTCCAGGATCAGGCCAGTTTGAGAAAGCTTGCCCCGGCCTTAGTCTGGAGCATATGACTCGGGACCCAGAAATGAGATTGAGCCCTAGGAATTTTGCTAGAACCATGGAAAAAAGGACACACTTTTTCACTGTAGTTGCTAAGCTGTAAGATATAGTTTGGAGCTTTCTGTTGGTGGTCATCTTTGCCAGCACATGAAGAGAGTACTTGAGAATAAAGCCAAACCAAAGAAAAGCAGAGCCAGCAGTTGGAGAAGGGGCAGATTTTGAATACGCTCATTGAATGTCTCTATCCAAGCATGCCTAACGCCAGTTTTGCACTTTCAATTCCTTATTGCATGAACCAATAAATTTTCCTTTATGTTTGAGTTGGTTTGAGTTAGATTTTTGTGACTTACAACTGATGAGATCCTGACAGCATACAAAAATGTTTTCATTGAATCCTTATAACGTGCTCTGGGATAGATACTATTCATGAATCCATTTTTCAAATAAAGAAACTGAGGTTTGGAAAGGTTAAGTGTCAGGCTCGACTATACATAGCTGACAACTGGCAGACTAAAGGTTAAATCTCAGAATACTTTATTACAAAGATTTACAATTCATTAGTACCATTATGAGTATTGTTTATGGTCTGGAATCGTTAAACACTGCATTTGAGAAAGATTGAAAATAAGTAGATACTCCAGAAACTCACTCTAATAGTATATATGCTTTGAAAGCATAGCCCTGAGGGACCACTGGAGTAGCAGATCCATTGACAACTTCCCAAAACTGAACCTTCTTGGCAGGATTCATGGCAGACCTCATCTTAATTCAGTCTGTGCAATAACAGGTTGCAGGTTTACAGCTATAGCAGTGGGTAATTTAATCTAAGGTCAAAGCCATCTCAAGGTAAACTTGCAAAATAAAAACATTTGTCTTCATGAACTTTTCAGCTGCATAGTTCTCCCATGCTATTCCATGTCCTGTTTCTCAACAATGACATCCCACTCTAGTACTCTTTCCTGGAGCCCAACAAAACTTCTTTCAGAAAAACTCAAAATCTTTCCCCTAATAAGATAGTTATGTCTGAAACCAACCTTCATATCTTGGATCATCCAGTTCAAAGCCACAGAAATGAATTATTAATAATGGAAATTTATAATCAGAGAAGGCAAACTTTACTCAAGGTTTCTGCAATCATAGTACCCATTCCATCTATATATATTGTAAGTCTAATTCTGAGTAGGTCTGTGAATACTATGGCCTACAAAAAATCATTGCTGAGCAAACAACCTTTATAGGGTCATGTCCATTGAAAGAAACCAGAACATAATTTAGACCATTTTTAGGAGACATGAGAACTCAAACAGAAAAATGAGGTGAAAATTTCACAGATATTATGGAAAGGCAAGAGGAACAGAGAGCTTTGCAGAGAAGTGACATTTATCAAAATGAGTTACCTTTGGTAGCGTACCTTTAGAAGAAATTAAAAAGCACTTGAAATATCACAATGCCAGTGTGTCTGCATGGCTTGTTTCCTTTCCTCCAGCCCCTCAAATCTCCCATCCAGCTGCTGTTCACTCCCAAGACAAACTGCTAATGTGTCTGTTCTGCAGACCTGCACTGCATTTGCCAAACTAAATCCTCCAACATTTTATTCATAAGTGAGGTTAGCCAAAACTACATGAAAAAAAATTAAATCTCATCTATCTTGTCCACGGGTACTTGGAGAAAAATTCAGTGTATAAAAAGTGTCCTTAATAGAAAGATTCTTTTCTCTTAATTGTAGTCATAGCCATTAAAAAGGCACATATATATTTTTTTCATCTTCTATTTTGTTTATTATAAATATGCACCCATTTATTTATTTAAAAAATTTATCAGTGCCTACTATTAGTGAGATGTTGTATATGGTAAATTATATAAAAACATGGAACCCTGGTCAGTCTGGCTTAATGTTTCCTTCTATTTCTTCCCCCCTTTTTCACTTTAAAAGTCAATGGAAAAATATCGAGTGAGGATTTTTTTTAAAAAGAAATGAAAATGTAGGCCGGGACCGGTTTGGCTCAGTGGATAGAGCATCGGCCTGCGGACTGAAAGGTCCCAGGTTCGATTCGGTCAAGGGCATGTACCTTGGTTGCGGGCACATCCCCAGTGTGGGGTGTGCAAGAGGCAGCTGGTCAATGTTTCTCTCTCATTGACTTTCCAACTCTCTGTCCCTCTCAATTCCTCTCTGTGTAAAATCAATAAAATATATATTAAAAAATAAAATAAAATAAAATAAAATAAAATAAAAATAAAAGACATGAAAATGTAGAGCTTCAGGCTGTGCCTTCCTTTTCCCCAACAAATATTTATTGAGTACACAACTAACGGCCAGGAACTGTCAGGCAGAACTATGATCAATTTATACAAGTTTTCTGCTCCATAGAATTACATTCTAGTGGGAGAGACCAATAATAAAAACAAGCCTGCCAAAGCCGGTTTGGCTCAGTGGTAGAGTGTCGGTCTGCGGACTGAAAGGTCCCAGGTTCAATTCTGGTCAGGGTCATGTACATTGGTTGCAGGCATATCCCCGGTGGAGGGTGTGCAGGAGGCAGGTGTGCAGGAGGCAGCTGGTCAATGTTTCTCTCTCATCGACATTTCTGGCTCTCTATCTCTCTCCCTTCCTCTCTGTAAAAAATCAATAAAATATATTTTAAAAAATAAATAAAAATAAAAACAAACCTTATCAAAGTAAGATAATTTTAGAAAGGTATAAGAAAGGAAAATAATAGAATATCAAGTAACTTGGGGAAGAGTAATGACTCTGAGATGATTTCATATGAGCTAATTTTTGTGATAGGTTATATTACAATATTATGGACAAATGTCCCCCCTCTTCCTTGTGAGAAGATTATACAACCCCATCATATGACTTCACTCTCTTCCGTAGGAGTTTCCTTCTCTACTACGTTAATCAAGCTTGGTCATCTGATATCCCCTGATTAATGAAATGTTAGCACAAGCGACGGTATGCCAGCTCCACAGAGGAGCTCTGAGAACTGGTGTTTGATTTCATCAGCTTGTTTGTTCTCTTCCCTCTGCCATGCGTTTGGCTTATTTCAGACTGAGTTTGCTCTTTGCTTCTGGATCCTAGGATGATGATCTGGGGAGCAGATCCCCAGCTATTTCACAGTTTATGAATCAGCCATGCAACATAAGTAAGAAATAGGACTTTGTGTTTTGGGAGACAGGATAACTGGGTAAAAATTGACTAAGTCATGGAGCTAAACAATAAGAAGCCAATTCTGAGAGGCTCAGGGAAAGAATGAGTGTGTGTGTGTGTGTGTGTGTGTGTGTGTGTGTGTGTGTCTGAGAATTCATTTGGCATGCTCAAAGAGCAGATAGAAAACCAATGTGGGTGGCACAGAACTAGAGATGACATAAGAAGGTGAGAATGGACCAGATGGTATAAATCTTTGCAGACCATGGTAAAAAGTCTGGACTATATAAGATTTTTTTAAATATAAAAGGCACATTTAAAAATTGTCTTTAAAATAATTTCCAATTACCACATTGTTTTATTATTAACCTTTTATTTTATTTTATACTTACATAAGAACTGCAACAATATCACAGAGAGTTTCCATGTAGCCCTCACCCTGCTTCTGTCAACACCTGACAGAGTTGAGCAGATATTTTTCTAAAATATTTTGTCAAAAACTTGGATTTGTTAGAATTTTCTTATAACTGAAGTGAGGTTATGCATTTTGGGGAAGAATGCTACAGAAATGATGCTATATCTTTCTCAGTGACTCATGGCAAAGAATTCATGATACTGATATATCTTTGATGTTAGTGATGTTTGATGCTGGATAAGTTAGTATTTACTGCATTCCACCACTGTAAACTCACTATCTTTCCTGTTGTAGTCAGTAAATATTTTCAAGAACAAATTTTGGTGATTTTGCTATTTCCTTCCTTGTACTTTTATTAATTAATAGAGGCCTGGTGCACAGATTTGTGCACTGGTGGGGTCTCTTATCCTGGCCTGTGAGATCAATCTGAAACCAGCTCTCGGACATCCCCTGAGGGGTCACGGATTGGGAGAGAGCACAGGCCAGGCCAAGTGTTTGAATCCAGGGAGGAACCACGGGAGGGCTCCAGGGCATGTCTAGCCCATCTTGCCCAGTCGCAATCAGCAGGAGCCCAGCAGCAAGCTAACCTACTGGTGAGAGGGTCTGCCCCCTGGTGGTCAGTGCATGTCATAGCGACTGGTCAAATAGTAGAATGTTGGACACTTAGCATATTAGGCTTTTATTATCATATACTAGAAGCCCAGTGCACAAAATTCATGTATGAGTAGGGCCCCTAGGCCTGGCAGGCAATCATAGCCGATCTGTGGGGCATCAGGAGAGGTGTTCAGAGGGCCCCTGCTGGCATCCACCTTGGCTGGCCTGGGACCTGCAGTTTGGGGGGGCAGCTCTTGCTTTAAACATCTGCCCGCTGGTGGTCAGTACACAGCAGAGTGACTGGTTGTTCTGCTGTTCAGTCGATTTGCATATTAGCCTTTTATTATAAAACATAATAAAAGGCTAATATGCAAATTGTCTCCACAACCAGGAGTTCAACTGGGAGTTCAACCAGGAGGTAGAGCCAGCCAGCCAACTGCCCAAGGACCCTCCCCCTGGCTGGCCCTATCCCTGTTCAGCCTCCCCCACCCCAATCGAGGTGAGGTTAGCCAGCCAAACACCCTCAGCCCCTCGCCCCAGCCATGCACAAATTCATGCACTGGGCCTCTAGTATAGGATAATTTTACAATAAGAAAGAGTTCTTCTCATTTATTCATTTAACCAAACATTCATTTACACCAGTGTGTTGTCATGAATATTCATTTTATTCTATAGGTTAAAACCCAATACTGTAATTTACTTTATTGCTCCAACAGTTCAAGCTTTAGCCATCAGGAGCTCCCTCAGGTTGGCTATTGAACAAAAGAACAATTTCAACAGGCTCCCATTTTTTATTGAGCATTTTCTTCTATTCTGGGACTGTAAGATGTCCAGGATCATCTTGGTTTTCTTACCTCAGCTTTAGAATCAAATACTTCTCTTGGAATCAAATACTTCCCTTCATTGCAGTGATGTTTAGAAATTAAGATATGGATGCTACCTGTCTATTATTGTGATGCCATTGCTTCTTAGTCTTCTTAGCACATGGAACTAGGAAAGATATTTATGTGTGTTGGCTATACATATACATATATCTATCTTTATATATATTATAAATCATGAGTTTGTGCTGGCACCTCAGATTGCAATCAATTCTTCAAAGTTCACTTTAGCCTTTCCCCTTTCCTTAATCTTAAATTCTTCCTCCAACAGTGAGAAACTCAATTCTTACTATCTATAATATATTTACCTATTTGTTTAATTTGAGTATGCCCAGAAAAATGTTTGAATTGCCAAACCACCTACCTTTGACAAAAACATTATTAACAATATCGCAGAATTCATATGCAGATGAATTCTGGATCTTTAGCCTTCCACTATCCAATCAAGGCACTGTTTTCCAAAATTACTTAGGCTAGTTCTTTTCTTCCCCATCCCATCAGTGTGGTTATGCTATTCATTTGTACTACAGTTTGGTCATGTGTAAGTATCTGTTTAATTTTTGAGTTCGCTCCACTTCTTGTTGCTTTTAATTATTTCTTCATTTTAAATATTAATAATTTTTAAAATAATGTTTCATGCATCTTTCACATTATTTGGGCAATTAAATGTTATATGAAACATAGCTATGTATGGTTCTAAGAGTTAGCACTCTTAAATATATACTCAGAGAAATTCCATGTCCTCCTTATTCCTGCTCACCTGTTCCAATTTCCACATTTTTCCATCTTTTTCCAACCTACTCCATTAGAAGACCAATCTCTTTAGTTTCTCCTTTACCCTTCCTATATTTCTTCTGAGAAACTGAAAATATTCTTGTGTATTTTTTCAAACCCTTTTTTTCTTATTATATTATAGATGCTCTTTGGCATTTTGTTCTTTTTATGCAATAGTATGTCCTGGAAATAAGCAGCGTATTTTAAAATATGGTGAAAAATTCCATATCACCTCCATCAGCTTAATATTCTGTACCTACATCCTAAATGCATGATAGCTCTCTGAATTAAAGAAAAAGTAAGTTTTAGCATAATGTGTTCTTTGAAGCACATTGTTTCAATGTAAACCTTTAAAATGTTCCCCATTTACATCCATCTGTATTTCTGGCTGAGAAGCAAATATTCTAAACCAGACCCCAGACTTGTGTTCTCTGGCCAGTGTTCACCATTGTCAAACTCAGCTTTCCTTGAGGGTCAGCAGGCCTGACATCTGACATGAAGTTAAGCAAATTGTCTCTCTATTTCTGCGGTTGGAAACCAGGCACACTGATGGAAAAAACTGATGGAAAGGTCTGGCTGTGTTTGGTTTGGAGAATTCATCCCAGTGAGAGGGAGCCCAGCACAAGTTCTGCCTGAATGATGCCTGAAAATCTGGGCTCTTGCGTCTACCTTAACAGCCTACCTATTTGAATTTGACTGGAGTTCAGATACATAAACCAAATATCTTTGCTTTGGCTTCCCTTGAGTCATATCAATCTACACCTCATCAAAAGTATGAAGTTAGGAAGAACAAAGAAGCGATTGAGCATCCTAAAACCAGCTGTTGATTTTGGCCTTTAGAAATGTCAATGAAAGTTGTGTGTTTAATCACATTTCATTGGTGCTTTCTGTGATTAGTAAGACTTTGAGGAAAATTGTAAGTTTGAAGAATTCTTTAAAATAACAACTTTTTCCGAAACGGGTTTGGCTCAGTGAATAGAGCGTCAGCCTGCAGACTGAAAGGTCCCAGGTTTGATTCTGGTCAAGGGCATGTACCTTGGTTGTGGGCATATCCCCAGTAGGAGGTGTGCAGGAGGTGGCTGATCGATGTTTCTAACACTCTATCCCTCTCTCTTCCTCTCTGTAAAAAAAATCAATAAAATAGATTTTAAAAAATAAAATGACAACTTTCATTTATATTTAATATTTTAAAATGCTACCTCTTAGAATTAGTATGTTTAAAATTACACTTTTATAAAAGAGAGCACTTAGTCAGAAAAGTAAATGCCAATTAGCATTTTAGGAGATTGATTTGTTTGAATGCTGAGAAAGTCAATGCTATTTTCTCCTATCAGATAAATAATTTTTTTGCAATTGTTAAATAATATTTCATAACCCAGTTTAACAGTGTATCTGCAAAAATTAACAGCTTGAATTACATTTTCATAAAGAAAGAAAAAGTAGCGTTTGTTTTATTTGAGTTATAGATTTTCAACCAAATCTGAAATACTATATCCTTGTGTATCTCTATCAAGAATGGAGGAAATTTTCAGGAAAGAGTATTAGGAATTAGACAACCAAATTATCCAAATGATCACCTCCACTCTACACTGTCCCTTGATATGCAAATTCCATGGTGTGGTCAAAGCTCCTATTTGTAAATATGTTTTAAGATACTTGTATGGCTCTAGAACAACTTTTGGTACATAAGAAGCACATATGAAGCACGAAAAGGGCAGATGCCCAGGCTCAATCCTCAAAAACTTTGACTCAGTTGGGTCCTGAAATTTGTGTTTTTAACAAGGGCTAGTAGTTAAGAAACTATTCTAAGGGAACAAGAAGTTCATCTAGCCCATCCCACTCATGGTACAAATGAAGATGCTGAGGCCAAGGCAGAAGTCATAGCCAAGAGCAATTTTCAAAAAACATTTTTATTCATTGAAAATTTATTTAAGGGACACTTCTACTCAATGCACACTGGGCATTGGGAATACAATGGCAAAGTAGCCAGCTTTGGACCCTGCCTAGGAGGAAAACCTGGAATGGCAGAAGTAAGATTATGAGAATTGGGTTCTTGACATTATAATGCACAGTTCTTGCTTTAATTTGGGTAATCATGATAATCTCGACAACTGAGAAAGATATAGCATTATTAAAATAAAGAAATTTATCTTTCAAATGTCTCCTGTATTCTTGAAAATGTGTTACGCTTCTAATAGTTATATCTCCCTATGCTCACACCCCTAGAAAATTTCAGGATTGCATTGAAATAATGAGATCTAGAAAGCTTCTGCCTCTTACCCACCTCTAATTTCTCAAACCCACATTAGGGCTAACCCAATGTGTACCCTAAGTGCTAATATCAAGCTCATCTTTTTGCTTATGCAGAAGAAAGGCAATCCAAGGTGTGGTCTAACTTCTGTGACTTTTATTTATTAAAATGTTATTGTTTTGCATTTAATGGAGCAAGTCATGCAGACACATAATTAACACAGATTATTCTTATTTTCCATTGACAGGTGGCTTTCTTGATGGACTTGAGAGGTTTGGGAATAAAACAAATCTCAAAGTAAAAATTGTGGTATATTAAATATCTGTAAGAAATCAAAAGAGCTTATAACTAAAAGCTGGTAGTTTGGAGATTAGTTTAAATTCCAGGGCTAATATACAATCTTACTATTGCTAATTCTGAAATCTAGACTAAATAAATACCCACGTTCCAGGTCTTTACCAAAATTCCATTCTTAACAAGGATCTCAGTATTAGAGGCATTAGATGCCCAATCAAATCCTCTTGTATGAATAAAGAGTGAATTACAATGACATAGTTTTCAGCAAATCCTAAACAAGAGTTTAAAGAATTTTATTAAATAACTAGTTTACCATCTACTGTTTCAACTGCAGATTTCATTGTAGGCTTACAGTGGAGATTTCTCAAGCATGCTAATGATGGTATTAATTTTTAATTTCATATTAAATTAATAGATGACACAATCTACTAAAATAAATTTTAAACTTGAAATTATTTTACTCTTGCCATTTAAATCGTCATTTATCTTTGGATAAAATTTGGATGGAATTGCATACAGAATTTTTAAAAAGCCAAAGGTATGAGAAATTATTTCATTTGATATCATGAAGTTTGCATATTGATTCAGAGGATCTTAACCTTGCAAGTCTGTTAAAACTGGTATGGAAATTGTCCATGGGCAGGCTTTCTCATTAGATTTTTGGCATCTCTGCATCGGTCTCAGCCAAACCCTGAAGAGCAAAGGCAAAACTGGAACACATTTATCTAAATATTTCAGAATGTCCAATGGGGTTACTTCCAAAAGCTAAGGAACGGGTATGGTGATTCTTTTTCCCTGGTCCTGCTTCTATGAAAATCTTTAATTATCCAAATTCATTATGGGAGAAAATTGCTATCTCTAAATGTGCTTTTTTTTTTTTTTTTTTTTTTTTTTTTTTTAGAATGTGTATGCAAAAACTTTTTGGTTGAGTTTCAGGTCCAGCAAGAAATCTTATTAAGCACAGTGGCCATTCAAGTGCAATTTAAATATCCCATGGCAATTTTTAAAAAGAGCAAGGATTAATCCCAAATCCAGGCCAATGTAAATAAAACTGCTTCTAACTTCCACAGTCCTGTTTGAGCTACTGTCAAGAGCATAATGGCTTTCTCCATTAGCTTACGTACTTTCTCACCACCAGTGTTTTACTCATTACTCTGTAAAGCACTTTAAAGTACTTTAAAATACCCCAAGTATGAAAACCACTATTTAAAAACAATCCTGTGCTGTTTTGTACCATATCAGAATACCCTAGCTAACCCACCTGAAATAACACTGAGTCCTAAACTTGGGGTTTTACAAAAGCCTTTTTAAAGCCACCAATTCCAACTAAAATAGATGGCACCAGTTACATTACTTTCAACCCATATCTAATTAATACACTGTAGCTTATACTTGAAAATGGCCATGAGCATGTAAGAGTCCCCTCCTTGAATACAAACATATTGAAAACAGGATTCACTTTTAATTTGTCTCTCCCCATCTCCCATCCCCACAGCCAGTCATGGTGCCTTAAAAAGTAGAAAATAAATATTTGGAATAACCTTAGTTTATTCATTTACTAATCCTTCCAAATATCTGCCCATCCATCTTTCATAGTACTTCCTAAGACTGGAGCAATATTCTGAATAGGGACAAGACTGCCCCATAGGGGATGCTTCAAATAAAGTAATGGGGATATTTTATTTGGTTCAAATGATTGGTATGTACTATTGGCCTATAAATGATAAAGGGCCAGGGATGCTAGATATTCTATAATGGGAAAGATAATCCTACATAATGAAAAATTGTCCCAAGTGCTATACATGTCGGAAATGTTCCTTCAGACATTCGTGTCAATGAAAAGCTTAGTTGTAACTCTTTTGACACAGAGTCTAGCCTTACAGTGCATATAATACAAAACATTTTTGCATAGTTTTCATATACAATGAATTTTTCAGAAATGCAATTATCAGATAAATCAAAGTATTAATAAGAATGTTCTTTGCTTTGCTTGGAACTTTATCCAGTCATTTCAAAAAATAACCAATGATGTAATACAGTTTTGGGTATCTAAGTTGCCAATTCAGCCACCTGTATCAATTTGTATTTTGCAGTTATCACAATTAATTTGATTCTATTTATAAACACAAGCATCTGACAACCTCATTAAATCCTCTAGTGTAGTTGTGTCAAGAATTTTTCATTTTTAAAATTATATATGACTGTACTTATCTTTGTATTATAATTAGGGCTTTAAGAAAAAAACTCCATGCATCGGTAAGTTATTTTATCCACAACTTTTATTTCAGGATATTACAGGTGTGTTACAAATGTTTGCTGTAACAAAGGGAAATTTAGGTGCCAATGGAGAGAATGGATGTGTGTTGATAGCATCTTTTCCCAAAGACCTGAGTCATTACACCTAAACCTCTAATTGCCATGAGATGATCCCAGTTCTAAGACTTTGATTATGGTTTAATGCTTGCTGAAAAAATAAGTGAACAAAATCAAATTAGGGGACCACGTTCTTCCCTGCATGAAACATTTTAATGTGCTTTTATATTTCACTGACCATTTTGACGACTTGAAAAGCCCATCCCGTCTCAGGGCCCAAATGAATCGGTTAAGAGCTTTTTTTTTTATCTTAATAAGTATGATTGGGCCTAACTCTGACATTCTCCAACATTGGCTGATATATGGAATAAGATTATAAACTATTGAAGGAAGAATTAATATCTGAGCATATTGTCATTGGAAAATAATTACTTTTCTTCTTCTGATTTAAAAAGAAATGACATTGAAATGTTTACCATGTGAAGTGAGGGGTTCCTTTATACCTGGGATAGGTTATCCATCCTATTGTTATCACTATGAGAAATAGGTACCTCTTCTTGTTAAAAATGCTTAGCATAATGATTTAAAGTGAGTTAAGCTAAGAAAGAAACCCAAAATTGTATTGTCCTTAAATTTGCTCTAATATACAGAATTTAAATTCCTGCTGAACTTTGATCTCATTTTATTTTCCTTTTTCCCGTTTTCCTGATTCATCTTTCTCATCATCATAGACAGCCACACGTGGAGGCAATGTAGCTGAGTAGAAAGATGGTTGGCTTTATAATCAGAGAAACTTAGATTAAAATTCTGAGACAGGCTGGAAAGCTAGAGCAAGTTGCTTTTCTTTTGTGTGTTTCATTTGTCTTATGTAGAAAGTGAGAATAATACCACACATATAACAGACCAGGCTTGGCACATAGTTGATGCTCAATAAGTGCTAGCTATCACGGAACGTGGTAAGTGCCAAGGAGAGGAAGAAGGATAAAACATGGTCCTTGTTCTTTGAGCAATCTAAAATCTACTTAAAATAAAAGGAATCATACAAAAGTTTAATGATATGAAATGTGAAATATAATAATTACAAAATGAGTCAAGTAGACAATAATTACTGAAGGAGTTCCCATAGATAGAAGCAGTCAAGCAGGCCTTCATGGAACAGGAAGGCCTGTGATGGGACTTAAAGTCTGGCCAGGAGAAGCAGGGAAGTGTTTGCAACAGTAGGGCTGGCATTCAGGAGCACACTAAGCACATTGCCTACTGCCCATGACACTTTTAGGTCCATGAAATCTTTTAATTTCTTTTAAAATCAGAATAGAACATGAATATAATAACCAAGATTGTGTAAAAATCAACACAAGCCTGCCTGGGGACTGTCACTGGGCTTGCTGGGGCCTGGAGCAGGGTCTGCCACTGACTGAGAACCTTCAGTCATCATGAGGGTGGCCAAGAGCATCAGGTAGTGTCACCAGAGACAGACAAGCACTCACCACCTTCGCTGCGTCCCATCCGTTCTAATCCTCCTGGTGTTTCTTAGGATAATTCTTAGCTTCTCTTCTTTTGCCTACCCTGTAACTATGGAGTTCACCAGGTGCTTTGTGTGTTTTTTTATCCTGGTTTTTTGTGTTTGTGTGTGTGTGTGTGTGTCTGTGTGTGTCTGTGTGTCTGTGTGTGTGGTGTGTGTGTCTGTGTTTTTGTGGGGGTTTTTTAATTTTTGAGGAGTAACTTCCAAGTTACCCTTGCCTCAGCAGGGTCAGGGAGATGTCTGCAGATGACAGAACTCATCTTAGAATAAAATTAATATTTTTAAATTTTTAAATATAAAATTTTATTTTTGTGTGTCATGAAAACTATCAATCAACCTTAAGCAAATGTTTTCAGGACAAATTATTATTTTTACTAAAAATGTTTCTTTCCTCAATATAATCAAGGAAGGCTGGAATTAGAGAATTCTTGATTTTAAGAATGGTTGCTGGTAGTCCCAGTATTACTAGCAGATTTAAAAAAAAATTTTTTAATGATAAGTTTGGAATTCATTCTGACAAAAGATAGTCCACACTTCTAAACAATGGAAGGTTTTACATCAGGAGACTTTGAAAATGTCCTTCCACTGAATGAAGAACAGCATCTGTTATTGATTAAATGTGAAAAGGTGAAGTATTCTGGAATAAAACCAATTCTAATGCTCAAGTCTCTTAAAGACTGCTACCTAACACATAATGGATGGTTACCAAATGAGCTGCATAGCTTTAACAGCTTATAAAATGAAATATAAAATGCAATACATAATAAAATTCTCATTTATTTAGTAGTCAGCTATATGGTACAGTAAGAGGGTATGGTAAAATAATCATGGAATTTGGAATTAGGAGACCTGGGTTTGATCCTCAGCTTCAGATGACTTGGGTTCAAACACATCTTTTTTTTTTCTTTTCAAAACTGGAAAGATTATAATAATACATCAATTTGGTGGGAGAGAACATTTTAGATATTAAATATAAAATGTTATGCAAATATTTCCATTGTAGCTCATATAGCATAAATAGCCTATAATTTTCTTTATGTTTTAACTGTTAAAATGTGAATTTATTAATCCACTTAAAAATAATAATAAAAGTTATACATGTAAATATAACATTTTTATGAAAAATAACTATAGTTCCTAAAACAAAAATATTCAGTGAGAAGAATCACATTGTTTTACATTTTTACAATTCTTTTTTTCTTATTTTCTCATTTTAAATTTTTTTCAATTACAGTTTACATTCAATTATTTTGTATTAGTAATTTTCTTTATTAAAAAGATACACATTTTTTAATATGGAGAGAATGCTGAGATAGTTCAATGTCCATTCTGATTATTTATATTATTATTTCTGACCTTTATATTTATTCATTAAGAAAAATCATCTTTGTTCACTCTACTTCACATATTAGCATGTCTCAGCTCCACATAATAGGTGCTCGAAAATGTTTACTATATGCTGACAACTATTATGAAATTCCAGCATACCACTCAGAAAATATTAGTGATGTGAATAAATATGAGAAACTTGTGGACAAGAGAGTAATGAAGAAAGTTAGAAAATCTGAATGAAAGATGAAAATCAAGACATTCATGAAATTTGGCAGGAAGAGGGAGCCACTCCTCCCCAGAGGAGAGCCAGGAGAAGGCTCTCTGATTCTGATTTCCTCCTGCTTTTGACACAAGCATTTTCCTGAGTTTGACAATTGCCCATAAAATAGGAGATTATCCTGGAGTGATCAGATGGGCCCAAGGTGACCATAGAGGTCATTAAATGTGGGAAAGGGAGGAAAGAGAAGTTAGTTTCTCAGCAGGTCATTGCTTCCCTCTCTGTCATGTTTAGTTCTCATTTCTCTTTTTCCTCCTGCCTTCCTCTTCTCTCTCCTGTCTCTCTCTTTTTCCTTCATTGTTTATGACTCTGTGCATGGTGAGTCTCTGGATGTTTTATAAGGATGGACACACACACACACACACACACACACACACACACAAACTATAATGAACATGAAAACTTCTGAATTCAACCAAAACTTCATTTTAAAGAATAGCTAACTAATAATAATAATAAAAGCACAATATGCTAATTAGACCGGACATCCTTCAGGATAATGAAACTGGGGCTGCGAGGGAAGCCCAGGTCTCAGGTGCCAGAGGGAAGATGGTGCCAGCGATGGGGGGCACAGCCTACTCTTGCATGAATTTCGTGCATTGGGCTTCTAGTATTGCAATAAGATAATGTTTTTATCTATTAACTGGTGTTTTTTTGTTTTGCTTTGTTTTATTTTTAAATTTCTGGATACTTCTTCCATCCAAGCAGCTGCTAAGGTATTCTAGACTTCCTGTCTTAGTGAAGGGAAAATACAGCTAACTAATTTAATTCTTGCAGAGGTCTTGGCATAGCTAATAAACAGGATTGGGTTCCCACTGACTCCCCAGTCCAAAAGGTGAAAGGGGGTTAGGGAAAGGAAAGAGAGTAAGAGGGAAAATACAAAGCATAAATGTTGGCAGGGTCTCAACATGATACCCTCAAGGGGACAAAAGAGCAGACTCTCCTGGTAATAATTGTGATCTGAGGGCAGAGAAGACCTGTGCACCCCTTTTCAGTGTAGAGATCAGCAAGGTGGCAATATGAATAGAAAAGTTTCCTTAGTGTTGGCAGGACTAATAGGAAAGAAATTGCTGAGAACACTAGTTTCCTATTGCTGCCTGCATATAAACTTTCACAAACTTAGTGACTTAACACAAATGTATTCGCCTGCAGTTATAGAGGTCAGAAGTCCAAAATGGGTTTCAACAGGCTAAGATCCAGGTGTCTGCAGGGCTGCATTCCTTTCTGAGGGCTCTCTCAGGCTTGCAGCTTCTTGAGGCTGCCCACATTCCTTTGCTTGTGGTCTCTTTCCATCATGTTCAAAGCCAGCAATGGCCAGTCAAGTCTTCCTCACACTGAATCACTCTGACACTGACTTTTCTGCCACCCTATTCCACATTTAATGACCCTCCTCGTCACCTCCTCAGGCCCATCTGAATAATCCAGGTTAATCTCCCTATTTTAAGTTCAGCTGATCGATAACTTGATTCCTTCTGCAACCTTAATTCCTTTTGCCATAGAATATAGCATATATACATATTCTGGGGATTAAAAGAAGGACATCTTCAGAAAGCCATTGTTCCTATCACAGCTTTGCTGTTTGTGATCACTGGCACAACTTCATAGAAATGTAAGGTACTGCAGGCAACAACAAAATGTTTTTTCCTCAAGCAGCTGAAAACAACATGGACTGGCAATTCCAGAGAGGTTGTACTATCAAACACAGGGAATATGACAGGAGATTTATAAAATGGATCAGTGAGCAGGAATGAAAATATAGGTACCAATCCAGGCTGATGTACATTTCAGTAGCTACCATCATGGAAAGATAGTGACCAAGGACAAGACAGCCTCTTTTACCAGAGACTTTATGACATGGGTAGGGTCCCTAGGCCTGGCCAGCGATCAGGGACAATCTGTGGGGCGACCGGTGAGGCGATCAAGGTGCCCTCTCTGGCACCCGCCTTGGCGAACCTGGCACCCCGCTTGCTGGTCCCACCCCCCACTGCCACCGCTGGTCAGGGCCTGCAGGCTGTGGGCAGCTCCTGCATTGAGTGTCTGCCCCCTGGTGGTCAATGCACGTTATAGTGAGCAATCATTCCGTTGGTCGTTCTGCCATTAGGTTGATATGCATATTAGGCTTTTATTATATAAAATAGTGCCCTGATCCCCCCCCCCGGCCCTCCCCCTATAAACTTAGATGTAACTTTAGGGAGAAAAAGAAATAGGAAACCTCAAATCAACTGAGTTTCTCTGAAATTAACTTATCTTCCAATATCAATATTGGATTATTGATATTGGAAGATAAGAGCTCTGCATAGAAATTAGATACATTTACAGGGGGATAAAAAGCATATTTTAATATTTGATTTTATTGTCTGATATTTCACACACATTAAACTCTCAACACTTTTTTATTAAGACTATAATGAGCCTTTTGCTTTTCAAAAACCCATTGAGTGTGTGTCATCGCATCTGTACTTGTGCTTCTCACATCCAAGCATTAGAGATAAAGGAGAGGGTGGTGAACCAGACCAGAGCCCTGTGTCCTTGGATTCAGCATCTCCTTCCCCCTTTCATTTCAACATGGATTACTTTACCAAGGAATAGACTTTTTCCTTCAATATATATTTTTATTTCTATTCCACTTGGGTTATCTTAAGGTAAAGTTGAGACCCTTACCTCAGAAAAAAAAAAAAAAATTCAAAACCATGGCCTTTCCCAGGGCTCATGTGAAGTCGCTTCTTTAGAGGATCCACTTTACCATCCACGTGGAATTTTGCCTTAACAAATGTCAGTGGAGAAGGTAATAATGACTATCAGAGGTTTCTTCCAGAAACTTTATACATTCTCTCCAACTCCCACAACAACTCTTAAAAATATGTATTATTATCTCCACTTTACCTATGAGAAAGTTGAGATTCATGAAGACCCCCTCACTTTCCCAAAGCAACTTAACCTACAACCCACTGTACCCCCCTATCCCCACCCCTGCCAAAGCAGAGGCTGACGCAAAGGCTTGTATGCAGGTAGTTTAACTGGAAAGAGGGCTGAGGAGCAGGACTGAGGAACATGGAGAAGAAAGAAAAATATACTATACAGGATGCATTATATAGTAGCTACTTCTGAAGGTGGCAGATTTTGGCACGGCCAGGCCCTTCCAAGGAGCCTGGGACAGTGTGTCACAGAACTGTACATCTAGGTTAGAAAAGGGAGAAGACATCATCTTTGGTCTTCTACTCTGACGGGTCAAGGTGGCTGTCCACAGGTGCTAACTCTGTGGCCTTTCCAGTTTATATATATTGTACAATGCCAAGGGTGTCCCCATATCTAAGTTCTGGGGCAAGAAGCTAGAGATCTGGGTGGAGTGTGGCAAGACACTGCCCTATGTCTCCTGTGCATGGCTGGCTGGAGCCTGTGCAGAGTGGCCACGGCAGCAGTGCTGGTACACGACACAGAGCTGGAAGGAAGTGAAATGATACCAAAGGTGGCTAATGCCCAAGGTCATATGGCTTTTCCATATTTAAAATCCGGCCCGCATGACTGCAAGGCCTGGGTGCCTTCCGTAATTCAGATGAGTTTTCAGGAAGGTATCTGGCTTTGTGGAACTGAAGCATGAGTTTATTACCCTTGGCAATTAGATGAGGAACTGGTATTGATTTTACACTATATCAGAAGTGGACCATTATATACTCTTTGTATATCTGAGAGAATGAATTCTTTCCCCATTAACCTCCAAAATGGGTCTGAAAATAAATATGTTAAATATAGGGTTCTAGAACGGTGCTATCAAGCAGAAAAATAATGTGAGTTACATGTGAGATTTTAAATTTCTTAGTAGCCACATAGAAAAATGAAATAAGAAGCAAGTGAGCCCATCTGGTATGGCTCAATGATTGAGCATCAATCTATGAACCAGGAGGTCACAGTTCAATTCCTGGCCAGGGCACATGCCCAGTGCAGGCTCAATCCCCAGTGTGGGGGTGGGGTGTGCAGGAGGCAGCCAATCGATTGATTCTCTCTCATCATTGATGTTTCCACTTCTCTCTTCCTGTCTGTCCCTTCCTCTCTGAAATTATATATATATATATATATATATATATATATATATATATATATATATATATATATATATATATATATTCATACTAAGTCTTCAAAATCTGGTGTGTGTTTCAGACTTACAAGCACAGGGCAGATGGACCAGCTGTACTTCTAGTGTAAAATAGCCACACGTGACTACTGTTGCCACTCTGGACAGTGCACCTCCAGAGTTACCTGAAAGGCAATACCATTGCACTTTTCCTTTGGATGGGATGGAGTAGGGAGGGTTTCTATACACTTTCCTGACATTATGGCTTTGGTCTCCATTATTTATCTCTGAAATAAACAAAATGTCAAATTGACGAGGCTCATGGTCCAAAGTGATTAGAACAGTAATTCGAAGACAAAAACCAAGCCATACATGAATCTAATATTTCAGAGTTTATTTCCCCTGTTCACTTGTCTTTAAACTGTAGGATGGTAATTTTTAACTTAAAAAAAAAAAAAAGGATGTTTATACATGCAAGCATACTGCACATGAACAATATAAGTTAGTGATTCTAAAAGTGGGTTACAGCCGGGACCGGTTTGGCTCAATGGATAGAGCGTCGGCTTGGGGACTGAAGGGTCCCAGGTTCGATTCCGGTCAAGGGCATGTACCTTGGTTGCGGGCATATCCCCAGTAGGGGGTGTGCAAGAGGCAGCTGATCAATGACTCTCTCATCGATGTTTCTAACTCTCTATCTCTGTCCCTTCCTATCTGTATAAAATCAATAAAATATATTAAAAAAATAAAAATTAAAAATTAAAAAAATAAAAGTGGGTTACAAACAAGATATCCTACTCCCCCTGAATTGTAACATATAATATACAATATATGATATATTATGTATGATATATGATTCTAAAAGTAAGGTAACCTATTCCCCCTAAATTGTAAAATGTATATTTGTTTGTCCTTAGTCCTATAAAAAGTATATTTTTATGTCCATGGGTTTATATTTCTCCTAAAGCAATATGTCATTTATATAAAGTCTAATGCAATATTTGGCAGTATTATAATATAGCATAGTAGTTAAAAGCACAATATTTAGAGATTTCTCTGGCTTCAAATTCCACTTCACCACTTACTGTGTGGAACTTTGAGCCAATCATTTCACCTGTTTCAGCTTCATTTTGTCTTCTCTGAAATGGAGATAACAACAACTATCTGAAAAGGGTGTATTCAGGATTAAATAAGATAGGGTATGTTAGCAACAGTGCCTGGCACATGGTTAATGCTCAATAAATGGCAACTTTTTACAAAAACCTAACAATCAGGGGGGCTGCAGAGTGTCCACCTTGCCTCTAACACGTCTTCCAGTCTGTCTGTCAGTTAAGAAACATTCGAAACCCCTATATGGAGCCATGAATTACTGTGCATGCCACTAAACTTTACAGCATTCGGAAATTTACCAATGAAAGGGGTAGTTTCCATTCAACGCTGGGCAAATTGTTCATAAAAATCCACAGGCTTAAAGCAACCTGACTGGGAAGTTTTGGGGAGGGTTTTTTTCTCTTCTTTTGTCTCTTAATCCCCATACTGTGGCCTGATTCCCATAGCAGCTGAAATTAGCACTTTAATTTCCACATTATCTGCTTTATAGTACAGATGAATAATGTGCTGGGATAAAAAGGGGGATCTTAGGAGGAATTACCGAAGATGAAAAATCGTATTATGCTTTGTCCTGAACAGTCTTTTATATCCTGTACTGAATTTTCAGTGGCCAAGAGACTACATCCCTGTCATTGGGTCTACACCCAGATCAGAAGCAAGCCCTCTGGGAGATAAAAGTCTCCTGAGATAAGCTTCCTGACTCACATCTTCTTCAGTACACTTGCCTTTGAATGAAATGTTATAGGTTGCATATACTAACAATAATGATAATAGCCAAAATTTATTCAAGGGCTGCTAAATATTATGCTAGTGTATCACATACATTAGCTCATTTATTCAGTCCTATGAGGTATCTGACAGATGCAGAGATGGAACTACAGAAGGTTGGTAACTTTCCCCAAATCATACTGCTGGGAAGTGGCTGAACCAGTATTCCAAGAGATATTTTGACACCAGTGCCCAAGCCCAAAACACTGCATAAAATGCAAAGGAGACTCAACTCATGTACAATCACCTAACAAATCCTGCTGAATTTACCTCTAAAACATGTTTCTAGCTTAGCACCTCTCCCCATCTTCATCAAAATCCCCATAGTCTAAGCCACCACCATTTCTTGTCTGGAGAATTTCAAGTTTCCAACTAGCTTCTCTGCTTCCATTCTTGTTCTCCTACAAACTCTGTTCCATACAGCAGCCACGTGAACATTGTAGAATATAAATTGGACTTTTTTCCAATTCTGCTCCAATGCATCCCTCTTAGAATAGACCCAAAGTCCTTCCTATAAGTCTTACATAGCCTTAGCCAGTTTTGCTCAGTGGATAGAACATCAGACTGCAGACTGGAGGATCCTGGGTTCAATTCTGGCCAAGGGCATGTACCTTGGTTGCAGGTTTTCCAGCCCTGGTAGGAGTTCATACAGAAGGCAACCAATCATTGTGTCTCTCTCACATTGATGTTTCTCTCTGTCTCTATCTTTCCCTTCCACTCTCTAAAAATCAATGGAAAAATATCCTTGTATGATGATAAATAATAATAATAATGATAATAATAATAATAATAATAATAATAAAGAAACAAACTACACATAGTCTGAGCTGTTGGCCTCCTCACCTCCTTTCCTCCTCCTCTCCTCACTCATCATTTTGTCCTTCTTTTCCCCTCAAGTATGTCAATCCCATTCTTTCTTTAGGGCCTTTGCACCTGCCACTCCCTCTGCTTGTCACACCCATGCCTTACATCTTTACACAGCTGAATACTTCTTGTCATCTGGACCATCTGTTCAAATGCCACCTCTCCAGAGAGCCCTTTCCTCATCACTATTGCTAAAGCCATCCACTGCTTTCTCCACTTCCCCATTTGCTTTCTACATGACCCTATTTTATTTTCTTCATCACATCTCTCTATACAAATCATGTGTCCATTTATCTGTCACATTCACTGCTGTATCTGCTGGGTCTAAAACATGAATTGGCACATAAATTTTTTTTTTTGCTTAACCCTAGCTGGTTTGGCTCAGTGGATAGAGCATCAGCTTGCGGACTGAGGAGTCCCGGGTTCGATTTCGGCCAAGGGCACATGCCCGAGTTTCGGGTTTGATCTCGCGGGAGGGGGGGGGGGGGGCGCGGTGTGCAGGAGGCAGCTGATTGATCATTCTCTCTCATCATTGATGCTTCTATCTCACCCTTCCTCTCTGAGATAAACTTCCTTATCAATAAAAATATGTATTTAAAAATTTTTTTTCTTTAATAGGAACGTGAATAATTTCATTAATTAACTGCATAACAAAAAACAATAAAGACATAATTCTCTGGATCCTTCTATCAATATCAGTAAGATAGAGAGAAATAGAAAATAACAAATATAAACAGAGAGGCTATCAATGATTAACTCCAAAATGACACAGAGATCCAGACAAAATCTGGTTTATGGTATGTTATTGACACTTTGCCCGTGCCTCCGATTCTATCTCTGTCATTTCTGTTCTTCTCTTGTCTTGAACAAAAATTTTGAGAGTTCATCTATGAGGTACTGTGTTAGGTACTTGGCTACATATATGCCTACAAAATTCTAAGAAGGACTCTATATGTTCACATAAATAATTATAATACAAATGCCTTCTTTGTGGTTTTTATAAACTATTTTTGAACAATGGGAAATTAAGTCATCAAAGAAAGATCTTTTAATAACAGGGGAAATAATTACAACCATAAAAGTTTTTAAGAAAATGTTACATCTCAAATATCAAAAATATGCATTGAAAATTACTAGTAGTAATTTTAATTAAGGAATTTATTAACAGGATTTGCTCCCTGTCAGTGGAATTACAATTCTTTTTTTTTCCCTTCTTTTTCTCCTTCTCCTTGTTCTAAATCAATCACCTTAGTTTTAGTTATACTTCAAGAAGACATCTCATTTGTCTCTCATCTTCATATCCACCATGGGGTCAGACAGTTCTGTTCCGCATTCTCTTCTTTCTTATCCATGGCTGAAGGATAAGCCTTTCTTTAGGGTACTGCAGTCTCATTGTCGGAGGTAAAAAATAAAATAAAATAAAAAATTACCTGTATTTTAAAGTGGCACCTGCCACTTCACTCGCCTTGTGTTGGTTGGTCTAAGCAACCCTCACGGGCCATGCCCTCTGTTCATGGGGTAAGAACTATATTCTTCCTATAAAGAGAGGCCTCAAATATTTAGAAAAATAAAGCAGGCTACCATAGGCTCATCTATCCTTCTAAATTTTTTGAGTGAGAGCATATTATATTTATTAAAAGAAAAATAGCAGAGATGTTGATTTTTAAAGTAATTTTACCTTTCTTTAGCTAGACATGCATTTAGCTGGGGTAACAGAAAATCTGGCTTTTTCAGTGGCTTAATAAATAAAGGCTATTCTCTCATTTAATAAGAAATATGATGTTAAGCTGCTGCAAGCATTAGCTTAGCAGCTCAGTTATGTTAGTTTTAATTTACCATCAATTCTCTTGACTTTTCTCTTGTATTTAGAGCCCATTATCACAGATGGCTGCCAAAGATGCCTAACATCTTAAATGAAGGAAAGAGAAAAAGGAGGTAAGAAAAGCAGAGCAGTCTTTTTATCAGAAAAGTAAAGGTTTCCTCAGAACCACCCCAGCCCCCACTTTAACTTATACCCATTGACCAGAAATGAGTCACATGATCATTTCCAGATACAAGGCTCTCTGGTCACTTGAGTGTGGCTTTTCCACAAAATACCACGGCCTGGGCAAGTTTATTTTGAAGAAGTGCTGTTACAAGAAGTTTAAGTTTAAAAAAATGTGACTCTCAAAAGAAATTTCAATCGTTTTACTGTTGATATTTGGCTCTGTTGACTAATGAGTTTGCCGACCACTGCCTTAGAGCAATCATGATCTTTCCCAGGGTTTAGCATATTGCTGTGTTAAACAAAGTCTGGGCTATGTTAGCAAAGAGGAGGTAGGGACTGGTTATTAGCTCTGTGTCTACTACAGAAACCAAAAGAGAATGCGATTCATTCTGATGAGTGAACTAGGTGGACATTGTAGCTGGAATTGGAAAGACAGTGGAATTTTGTCCCAAAGAGTAGATGAGCGTTCTTTGATAGTAGAACTGCAACATGAGTCCCAGCAAGAAGGTAGCTTGGAAATACCAACTAGCTAGTCTGATATAGCTTGTGTGTACAGTGTGACATTGCCAAGAAAGAGTAGGAGCTAGGGAGAAAGGAAAGAGGCAGATGATGGATGTTAATAATAGTTTGCATTTACTAGATGCTTACTAGATCAAGTACTTTTACTACCATCATTTAATTTTCATACTCCATGAGTGCTACTATTTCCTCCTATTTTACATATGAGGTTAAGTAACCTGCTCAATGTCACATAGCTAATAAGGGGTAGAGCTAGGATTGAACCTGGTCTACACTGTAGTGATGATTAAGAGCATGTGCTCTGGAGTCAGACTGTCTGGAGCCTGCATCCCCACCCTCACCTCATTTACACCCTAATCCCTACCCCACTCCCTCCTGCAGTGAACCCCAAGGAAATGATTTGTAACCACAAACACACAAATTACACCTTGTGTAATTTGAGCACAAATTAAAAGCCAGTGTGGTAGAGAACTCCTGTGTGTGGAGAAGGAAATAAAGTCGGAAGGGCCTGGAAATGGGGAGGTTAATATAGAGATTGAATCATCGGAGACAATGCTTTTTGTCCGCACCTCTGAAATCAGAGCACAGGAAGACTGCAAGTTCAAAAAGCTCGCTCTTCCCCCCAGCCAATTTACATGATCCGACAAAAACAAGAAAGCATCTGAGCCAATGGCTGGGCTATAACTCATCCACTATCAGAGAGGAGATGAGCTTAACAATAAGGTTTCCCAGAAACATTTTTCAAGCACCAGTTCAGCTGCTTAAAAAGTACTGCCTGAATCGCTAATAAATACTGGCAATCCATACACTATATCTTTACCAGCTTTAAACATGATGTATATGAGGCTTCCAGAATTCAGCAGACCTTGCAGTCACTGGGTTTTCTACTTGTTTTAGTGTGTGACAGTTTTCTTTTGTTTTCCACCTCTTCTCACCCAAATGCATAAGATTTTTTTAATATAAATATCTAACTTCTCCCTCCACCACATTTATTTAAAAAGCAAAGACATAGTCAAAAAAGTATAAAATAATAAATGTGTGAATATCCTAATTGTCACCTCTAGAACATAATTTCAGTGTTCTGCCTTATTTTAGTGTTATAGGTCAGTGTTTTCTTAATTGTGCACTATTGTGTTGACACGCTTGGCTATGAATATCATTCCCCAACCATTGTGACAATCAAAAATAAACAAATTCCCACATTCATTTCAAAACCTACCCTCTGGGGACAGTTTTCCTTCTCTACCCTCTTGAGAAACACTGGTTAAAATGTGACAAAATTAGGACTGCATTTTGGTTGTATCTCTCTATTCATAGGAAACAAATTGATTTCCATATCTGTAAAATGGGCATACAATTAGCACTTACTTTATATAACAGGGTGATACAAAGTCAAGAACCTGGGCCCATCCAGGTAATATGCTAGGTTGAACCAAGCTTACCATTTGAACTGTTTTTCTACCCTCTCTTGCAAATGCTTACCTAGGTAAATAGAGTTTTAATTCACTGTTCTATTCTGTATTGTCATATCCTGGCCTCTGTTCATCTAGAAACTAGATAACCTGGAGCATTATTTTTAAATATTTGGGTATAGCTCTGTGATTGGAGTAAAGTAGGATACTATAGAAATAATTATGAAAGAGATGAAAAAGTCCATTTTGGAAAAGGTGATGTAGCAGGAATTTTAGGGGAATATAGGCAGGCTTAGGGATTTTTTAGAATTGGGGTCCATGGAAAAACACAGGGATATAGACTGGGAGAAAGTACATTTCCATAACACAGGAAGCCAGGTGCAATTACATTTCCATAAGACAAGGGAGCAGCAACAGTTGCATTTACATAAGACAGCAACAACAGGTATATTTCCATAAGACAAGGGAACTGGAAGTAACCAAGAAAGTTGTATATTTACAAAATAAAGAAAAGAAAGCCCAGAGAAATGGAAGGACTAAGAGGAAGGAGGGCCTCCTGAATCACTATAGTAACCTATTCGAAGGGAAATATTGACCAATCAGAGGTGTTATCAAGGCACCAGGATCTACAGCCTTTATAAACCATGGGGACAAAAGAACTCAGTGGGACCCTTTTCCCCCTCCCCACTTCAGAGTCCATTCTTGTTCTTCAGTAAATCTCCACCTTTGCTATACCACTTTCTGTCCCTAGATTCATTCTTCTATTTCAGCAGACAAAGAATCTGGGTTCCAGTCCAAAAATTTGGTATCAATGAGAGTTAAATATCAGGATTTTAGGAATGTTATAGGATCTTAGAAAGTTCTTGTTTCCTTCATTTATGGATTTATAAATTGGAAAATTATCTTTTAGTATTTCTTATAGAGAGCATTCCTTCAAGGGGGGTAGGGGGGTGAGAGGGAGGTGAACCAGGTAACCAAAAAGATTCATCTAATTTCTAAAGGTCTTTAAAACTTACATGATTGAATCAACTGATTTCTGGCAGTAAAGATGTGAATGGCTTTAAATTAGGCTAGCTTATGACATTCTGTTATGAATTGTGATGATTGTACATAATAGCCTAAGGGGAGGTCACTATTTCTGAGTTGATAACTGCTTGGGAATGAAATAAAGCTTCCATCCACTAAGTTCTAGCTACATACTCAAAGACAAATAAACATTTTTTTTGTCACAGAGATTTTGTTAGAATTTACCAGGCGACCAGAAAATACACGCACAGGAGTAATCAGAGATACCAGAAAAAAAACATTTATTTCCAAATGTACTATTAATAGTTTCGTGACTAAGGGGAACTTATTTTCAAATCCTGAGCAAACCAATATGGAAAAAGCTTTTTCTTTATACCTTTTGGTTTCTTTGTCTCCCAAATAAGGATCAGAGCCCTGGGCTTTTAAGTTGGGATGGGGGCCATGAGACCACACCAAAAGGCCAGGCCTGGAGCCAGTGCTGATAACCCCCTCAGGGGTGAAGTATGGTAGCAATCATCAGGTAGAAACCGCTGTTTGGGTTCTGTACTTATTTGTTTGCTAAAACAATAGAAAGTTATTTTGATTTTCTGAGCTTATGTATGATTGGATACTCCCTTGATGGTGGTTTGAATATCCCATTGATTGTGATCTCACTGGTCATCAAAGCACATTCCTGGGACCCAAGACAGTTTAATTATCCTAAATTGCCTTAGTAGCTACAGATAGTGCATTCCTGTTGACTCAGTGATCCCAGAATCTGGACAGCACAATTATTCTAAATTGTCCAGGTGGCCTGTCCCAGATAATGTGTTTCTGTGGATTCAGTGATTCCCATATACTTTAGATAACTAACTTGCTCAGTTTCACTTCTGTAAAATGCTTTTTCAAGAAATAGGTTCCTCATTCCAGACCCAAAGAGGTAATTGATACCTTTGTGATATTCTGCCAGTATAAGCCAGAGTGGCAAGCTGTTCGGGGTGAGATTTGGAGCTTTAGCCCCTCGTCAGCCACCAGCCTTTAATAAATGACTCCATAATTCAATTTTTTTGAGATGTCCTTTGTAAGATGGGGTTACACTACAACAGGGGTATGTGTATTGTTCATAATTTATGGCCTCTAAAATGTGAGTATTTAGGTAAACAGGTCTTGCAAGACCAGATAATTAAGGAAGGGGCAGAGACTAGACTATAGGTGAACAGGGATGTGCATTAGGAATACTAATTAACTATGTACAGAGTCAGGTCTCCCTCCCAAAAAATGTCTTATTTTCCTCATCAGTTTAACTAAAAAAACAATATGTGAAAGCAATTACAAATGCTCAGCTCCTTTCCAAAAGCAACAAAAATTTAAAAGAGAAAAAGGGATCTTTTTAACACTTCGTTGAAAATGCTAATTTTACTTTAGATTTCAGTTTTGTACAAAATCACTCGAGCAGCATAATATTTCCTTAATAGAGAAATTTACTCTGTTGGATATTTCCTGTAATCCCTGGAGAAGCAGCATCCAACCCCCATTCATATGGTAACCCTTACATGAGAGAGAAATTAACTTTGTTCTATTAGGTTATGATTTTAAAAATGCATTTGCAGCAAACTAGAAATAGAAGGAAACTTTCTTCACATGATAAAGGAATATTTAACAAAGTCCATAGCACATTTCCTACTTAACAGTAAAAGTTTACAAGCACTCTCATTAATGTCAAAACATGAAATAAGGATACCCACTAGCTTCACTATGAGTCAACATTGTACTAGAAACTCTGACACTACAATAAAGCAAGAAAAAAATAAATATGATATATGACTAAAAAAGAAATACATACAATAGTCATTATTTGCAATACTATCAATTTATTACATAGAAACTTGAATAAAGCTATGATCATTAAAATGTATGAGAATGCAGCAAGGTTTTCTGGAGACAAAATCTATAGCATTCCAGTAAACAATCATTAAGTAGTCTCAAATAATAGGATTTTCTTATAGAAGAAAATTAAATTAAATACTTAAGTTACCCATGCCAAAAAAAATTAATTCCAGATTGATTAGACCTACAACAAAAAATGTCTATTAGAAGAAAATATATGAACATAACTAATTTTATCAACTCAAGGTAAAGCAGGACACAAAAAAAAAACTCAAGGCACAAGGAAAAGTTTGATTAGTCAAATTCTGTCTATTGTTTCTGACACTTAATCTGTCAAAAATGTCAAAAACAAAAGGCAATGATAAAGCACAGACAGGGAGACAATACAATGCACATAAATAACCATGAATTGATATCAAAGTATACAAATCACTTCCAAGAAATGTGGAAAACATAAACAACTCATTGGAAAGTAGGAGGCAATTATGAATAAACTGTTCATAAAAAAATAATAAAATGACAAATAAACTTATGAAAGCTATTCAATGTAGAAAATAGGGAAAATAATGTAATCCACCATTAGAATTTTTTTTATATTAACCTTTTGTCATAGTTGCTTCATTTTTTAAAAATATAAAAACCTAAGTTATTACTGATATACCTAAAATTCCCTTTGTTCCCTCTCTCATATTCCCTCACTTTGGAGGAATATAATCATGAATGTGTAAGTATACTCCAGTCTATTTTTTCAGACATGCATTGTAGGTACAAATATTTTTGTGTTGTGTTTAGAATGTACTTAATGGAATTTCTTTCAAAAAATAAAAATAAAGTGGTGAGAGCCCAACATTCGATCCCTAGTGGGCCTGACTTCAAAACTCACACTTCTTTCATTATGAATGAATATTTTCCCTCTTGAATTTAATGACTTATGACTCTGGAAGACTTTTGTTTCTTCCTTTATATCAAGATTGTAGGAAAATATATATTCCCATTCCTACCCATCCTGTATAGTTCCTCTTTTTTCCTACTGGACAGACATCATGTCATCTCCAGCCCTTGGCTTTTTTTTTATTTTTTATTTTATTAATATATTTTTATTGATTTCAGAGAGGAAGGGAAAGGGACAGAGAAATAGAAACATCAATGATGAGAGGAAATCATCAATCAGTTGCCTTCTGCATGCCCCCTATGGGGATTGAGCCCACAACGCAGGACATGTGCCCTTGACTAGAATCAAACCCAGGACCCTTCAATCTGCATGCCTATCCACAGAGCCAAACCATCTAGGACCAGCCCTTAGAGGAAGCATTGAATAGGACCCACACACCCCCAAGCAGAGTGATGGACAGGATGTAATCCCACCCATTTTTCCCTCTCCAAGAAAGTCACTGTCTCATTGGTAGGGGCACAAACCATTAACTCTTTGATGGGAAACGGGATCCTAGAAAGCCAGTCTCACTGTGGGCCTGCCAGATGGAAGCTTGGCTGAGGAAGAGAGACAAGCAGGTGAAAATGGCTTGCAAGGAGGTCAAAAAAGTCGATATGAAAAATGAGACCATAGTCCTAGGAGCACAGTAAAACTCTTCGACTTTCATAACCCACCACAATGGTGTTAGCTTTGCTGGGTCAATTAGCTGCCTACTCTATCTTCCTCTGTTGTTAATAATGGCCAATATCCCCTCCCTTTAAAGAATGAAAATGAGGAATTTGTGGTTATAGTAAGCTATCATTAAAAGCACATGAATTCCTAAAAGCCTCTGGAAATAAATTAGTCTTCACATTACCATCTGCAACCATTTCACCTCAGCTAGTGATTCCATTAGCCCTTGTGCACTCTAAATAGGCGAGGGCTTGGATATTACTTAAGGAAAAATCTCCCAGGGAAATGGAGTGACTGCAGAAATCAAAAAGAGAAATGCCAGAGGTGGCATCTGTACACTCACATGGCCCCAGAGCCAGGACCCCAGTGCCACACGAGGGACACCCACTGGGCCATTTCTCAAAGATAAAGATGAACTCTCCAGTACAAACCATCAATAAAACTCCAGGATGACTGGTAAGAAGGGGACCGGCACATTCAGATTTAAGTCTCATCTACTTAAATTCTATCTTTGGGTCTGGGGGCATAAGAAACGGTCCAAACCAGCAGAGAATTTTTATGAGTTTATTTGAGCCAAACTGACGACAATCATCAGAAAGCAAAATCTTAATGGAGAATGGCAATTTTGCACCTTATTTTGGACATCAGAGTCAAAAGAGGAGGCATAAGGGGGTTACATGAAATCTACTGAGGATAAAGTGTTGTGATGTATCCCCATCTTACAAAGGATGCCTCAAAAAGTCAAATTATGGAGTCATTTATTAAAGGCAGGAGGCATCCGAGGGGCTTAAGCTCCAAATCTCGCAGCCCCGAACAGCTCCTCGGCATGTCTGGCTTAGATTGGCAAAGTATCCATTACATCTTTGGGTCTGGAATGAGGAACATGTTTCCTGACTTTACAGAAGTGAAACTGAGCAAGCTAGTTATCTAAAGAATCTACAAATGACTGAATCAACAGAAATGCATTATCTGTCGCAACTTGGGATAACTTGTGCTCTTCTGATTCCCGGACCACTGAGTCAACAGAAACTCTGTAGTTATCTGTAGTTACTGAGACAATTTAGAATAATTGAACTGTCTTGAGTCCTGGAGTTTTAATTCTTTAAAGTGCTTTGATGACCTGTGAGATCA
The DNA here is from genome assembly GCF_014108245.1 of Pipistrellus kuhlii. Lineage (NCBI taxonomy): Eukaryota > Metazoa > Chordata > Mammalia > Chiroptera > Vespertilionidae > Pipistrellus > Pipistrellus kuhlii. The sequence goes on from NW_023425595.1 coordinate 14,260,655, forward strand.
CAATCAATGGGATATTCAAATCATCATCAATGGAGTTTTGGGATAGCATACGTAAGTTCAAAAAAATCAAAATAACTTTTAAATGAGTACAGAACCCAAAACAGCAAGTTTAAAATATTAAACAGCAATTTTTACCCAAGTATGGTTGCTACCATACTTCAAAAGTAGGGAGGCAGGAGAAACCAAAGTGGAGAAATCTCTAAGATTGGATAAAAAGCAAAAGGTATAGACACATATTCCTTTTACTTTGGTGAATATTTGGATAGTTAACAGTTAGCAATGAACATGATAACAGTAACAATAAGGGATTCTGTGGTCTCAGCTCTGGTGGGAGAGTTCAACCTGGGGTTTTCTGGAAAAACAAATTATCAAGATATCCCAAAGATATGTTATCTTAGATGCAAAAAGACAAGAGATAAGCTCAGTTAAGGTAAAGATGGCCTTTGTCTGGGATAGATATGGGCCTAGGACATGACCACCTGCCACGACTCACTTTTCGTTAGAAAACTTTAATTTCAGACCATCCTAGATGGTTACTTTCAGTTTCTGAGTTTGGAAGGTCCACCATGTGGGCCTCCTTTGAGCTTGTCAGGTTTAGTAAGTGACCCCTTTTTTATCCCAATAAACCAGGACAAGTTTGAGACCATTCTCTGGACCTCTCTGCAGCATCAGCTGCTATTGACACTGTCTCCTTTGGAACTTTTTTTTTTTCTGGTATGCTAGGTTGGATCGTGTACACCCCTGACCTCAAAATATGGCCTTATTTGAAAATAGGGTCTTTAAGATGCAATTAAGATAAAGTTGTACTGGAGTTGGGTGGGTCCTTAATTAAAAATGACTGGTGTCCTTATAAGAAGAAAGGACACACAGAGATAGACATATAGGAGAATTCCTGTAACAACAGAGGCAGAAAAAGGTGTGATATGACTATAAGCCAAAGGACGCCAAGGATTGCTGGTAACACTAAAAGCTGAGAAACAGGCAAGAACAGACTTTTCTCCTGGAACCTCTAAGAAGGAACCAATCAATGCTGCCGACCCCTTGATTTCAGAAGGTGATTTAAAAAAAAAAAAAATTGAATTTATTTAAGGGAAGGGAATGGGGGATGAGATATCCAAAGGAAGGGCTGCACATTACCTAGCCAATGGGATATTGGGGTGATGATGGTGTTACAGAGAACCTGAATAAATCAAGCAATGCTCGGAGGGTTTGGAGTACATTTGTTACATGCAGGTCCAGAGGAAAATGTCTCTCAAATTCTGGGCCCCAACATGGAGAAACTTGCCCTATTTATATGTTCTTATGTTCTTTGTCTGCCAAATATGGGGTGTTTCCGGCCCCTTTTGCAAGTTCTTAAAGAGCCCGTATGTGCTGAGGCCTTGAGACCTCAACCAAAGGCCTGGCCTGGTGCCAGCACTGATAAGTTTGTCTGGGGAAGGTTTAATGGCCTCTCTGAAGTGGGCATAGTCTTATTTTCCTTATTATTTAAGCAAGCAAGCATTTACAGAAGCCAAATAGCAGGGTTAAAATTTCAAACAGCAGTTTTTATGTAAGATGAATGCTTCAATGGCAGCCCGCAGGAGCTGGAGTTTCACTCTGATATGCAGTCGCTGGTGGAAAACTGTCATCAGGGGTTCTAGGGCTGAGCTGGTGGGCTTGTAATGGAATTGGAATGCAGATGAGTGATCAGGTGCCTTCAGGACAGTTTCCATTCCTTGTATGGTCTGACTCCTGGGATCCAACGAGTTTTCCCTGGTCTTTTGTCCTCCTGTGGCAGGAAGCTTACAAATGGCCATTAAGGATTGTATTGTCCTATAATCCTAACACTTTGGAAGTGATTAGACCTAACTTCTGTAATGCCACAGTCTAACCACTATTGCACCTGGCCCTCAAACAATGCAGTTTCTTCAGGCTCTATCCTAGAGGTCTTCTTTTTCTCATTCTAATCTTCCCCTGACTGACCTCATTCCTATTCATGACTTCCATTACAACCTAAGGTGGGAGGAAGAAAAAGAATAGTGGGGAGTAGCCACAATTAAAAGAAATTAGAGGCCCATTGCAGAAAGATTCCTGCAAGAATAGGGCTTCCTGCAGGCTTTGACCCTTCTCTGCTGCCTCAATCCCTCCCTTCCCCGCGGCTTTGCTCCCTTCTACAGTGCTTGGCTTCCTTCTACGCTGTCTTCAGTCTTATCTGCCATCTTCGTTGGGTTAATTTGCATACTCACTCCTGATTGGCTGGTGGGCATAGCAGAGGGGTGGTCAATTTGCATGTTTCTCTTTTATTAGTATAGATATTAATCATGCTCTGTTAACTGTGATTGTTTTGTCCTGATTAAAGAAAATGCATTCTGACCTAGCTGGGAGTAGAACACCCCAGGACCTGGGAGTTAGCCTCAAAATGGGGTCCATTCTCCTTATCTGAGAACTGCCTGTCATCATGGAAAGATTAACAATCTTTTTGCCAAAACAATGGAGTCCAGGAGGTGCTTCCCCTTTGCAACCCCTCCACCCTCATTGCCTGTAATCAGTAACCATTTTACCTTTCCTTATTCCTTTTACCTACTTCCCTAAGTAATGCTTGTCTTTCTGCCCAATATAATGACCTAATGCTCTTCCATGTTGTTGGCAACATTGGAAAATAGAACGCTCACATATGATTCAACACTGACTCTGCTTACTTGGCTCAAATAGTGACACGCAGCCCAGATCCATTCCTTGTCTGGTTTCACCTTCATACAGTGACTCATACATTTATACCATGTCTAAAGTCCCATATGTAACTTCATCTCTTAGCTTTCTTAAAGCACTTCAAATGCATGTATCTCAAGTCAAATTTATTATCTTTCTCCCAATCTCAAGGCTTGTTTTGCTTTCCCAGTATTCGTTTTAATGCCAGGTCAGCAAATTTTTTCTGCAAAAGGCCTAGAGAATAAATATTTTAGGCTTTCTGAGCCAGTTTCTGTCAAAACTACTAAACTTGGCATTTATAGTACAAAAACAGCTGTACGTGCCACATAAGCAAATAAGCGTGGCTGTGTTACAGTAAAAGTTTACTTTCAAAAATAGGCAGCAGGCAGTATTTGGCCCATGGGCCATAGTTTGCTGACCTCTACTCTAAATGAATGAATACCAACCCTCATTAGTTGTATTTATTACCTATAAACCAGCCAGAAACCTGCTCTTAATACCTAACTCCCCCTCACAACTCTTTCCTGATATCCTCTCAGTCCTGCAAATTTTCCTTCTCAATGATGAATCCATCCACTCCTCCACATTTCTTCCACTATTCCTCTTGTGCTCTTCTGCCTAGGTCATAGCACAAGGCTATATGGACTTATCTACTCACACTCACTTCCAGTCCATTCCACAAAGTTCTTTATAAGCCACAACAAAATGATCTTATAGTGCAAATGGAGTCATGCCACTCATGCTCAGAGGTATCCTGTCATTCTTATGATGATGACAATATTCCTTAACACAGTCAGCCATCCCATACATGGTTTGGCCTTCAGGTGCCCCTCTAGCTTTATCACAAATATTTACACCATATCATTTTTTATAATAATGAAAATAGAGAATAAATTACTGACCAACATAAGGATTGATTTAAGGTATATGTATTATATAAGTTCAATGGTATACTAGGCAACTATTGAAAACTGTGTTTGCATAGGAAAAACAACAACGTGAACAAAAAATGTCTCTAGCCCTTTTACTTAAATTAGAAAGAAAAAAAAATTAGTTTAGCAACAAAAGGATAGATAACCTAACCAAAATTGTGGTGTATTCATAGAATAAAGTTCTACTCAGTGATTAAAAAAAAAAAAAAATTAAACAACTTTGTGCAGCAACATGAAAAAACTTAAAAACATGTTGAGCAAAATAAACAAATTCCAAAAGATTATATATTATGTAATTCCATTTTAATACATTCAAGACAGCAAAACTAGACATTAGTTATATTAGGGTTAGTATTGGAAATTATGTGAGGGTAGAGAATTGACTAAAAGGTGGAATATTTTCTATACCTGGATTGTAGTTTTGGTTACATGGTTATACACATTTGTAAAACTCATAAAATTTTACAGTGTATTTCACTGTAAGATTTACCTCAATAAAAAGTTATTGAGAAGGAATGTGCATTTATGTTGAAGTGTTTTTATAGACTGTTGCTAAAGGTGACAATAGAAGCTTCATTATGCCAGAAAAGGGAGGAAAAGGGGGAGTGGGGAGAAAAGAGAGAAGGAAGAAAGGGGAGAGGGAAAAGAAAGGATTAAAAGACATAAAATATGATAAACATGTCAACTTTGGGTGGAAGAAATCTGTCATTTTTTCCTTTGTGTTTTCTGTGTGTACCAAGTGTCAATAAATAGCAAGCCTTAACTATACTTGTGAAGACAACAATACATTTTTAAAAGTGTAAAATAACCCATTGTTAGTTCAGGAAGGCAGTTTTTTCATGTAATCCATCTATACATTCAATATATATTCAATATTGGTTTTTCTCAAGGTTGTTTGATAGAATAAATTTTGAAACAAGACATCTTACATTTGAAGTATGGTAGTTTTAATCTTAACCTGCTATTCGGCTTCTATATTCATTTGCTTGCTAAAATAATAGGAGAGTTATTTTAATTTCTGAACTTATGTATGATTGAATACTCCCTTGATGATGATTTGAATATCCCATTGATTGTGATCTCACTGGTCATCGAAACACATTCCTCTGGGACCCAAGACAGTTCAATTATCCTAAGTTGTCTCAGTAACCACAGATAACTGAGTTTTGGTTGACTCAATGGTCCCGGAATCAGAAGAGCACAAATTATCCTAAATTGCATCAGTAGCTACATATAGTGCATTCCTGTTGACTCAGTGTTCCCAGAATCTGGACAGCACAATTATTCTAAATTGTCCAGGTGATCCTAGACAATGATAATGTGTTTCTGTTGATTCAGTGATAACTAAGTTGCTAAATTCTGCTTCTGTAAAAATGCTTTTTCTCGAAACAGGTTCCTCATTCCAGACCCAAAGATGTAATGGATACTTTTGTGATATTCTGCCAATATAAGCCAGGCGTGGCTAGCTGTTCGGGGCTGCAAGGTCTGGAGTGGTTTTGCCCCTCATCAGCTGCCGGCTTTTTAATAAATTACTCCATAATTCAACTTTTTTTTTTAAGCATCCTTTTTGAGATTCGGGGTACATCACAACACATTTCTGCAACCTTTGGTGTCATAGGCAGAGGGTAAGATTAGATCAAGATATGTTAATAAGCTTCTATTAAAAACTGAGTGTCACCCCTGCTCTACAATTTCCCAACGTGTAATTTGGGAAGTGCCACTTTCTGTCAGAACAGAGAGGAGAAATGCATTTGACATTTGAGAAGAAGGGTTGGTTTTCAGCTTAGAGGAGACCTTTGTTCTGTTTTCAAGGCTAGATTTGTGTTCGGCTTTAAGAAAAATCCAATGAAACAACAGCAGCAGAAAAACAAAACAAAAAAAACAAAATAAACAAAAAAAACCAACAAACTGTTGTATCTTCAAAATAAATGTATGATATGACACATATAAGAAAAGGGAAAAAGCTCACAAAATTGAATTATGGGTCCTTGAAACTTATATATCTGATAATATGGTGGTTAGGCATGTCAGAAATCAATTCTTCCCTTCATCTTGATAAAATTAAATGTAAATGTCTCCTTTGGTTTTCTATGTTTAGAATTTTGAAAAATAGATTGAAGAGAACAAATATCTCAACCAATTTTTCTAGAACTTCAACTAATGTGCTGTGAGTGGACAGGTTATAATATGCCACAGTTTGTAGCATCTCCTAAGGCAGAGATAAAAGGAAGCATTGAGATTTTTCCACATGACATTTAATACTGCAAAAGTTTTTTGAGATCATCTAGTCTGGGATGGAAGAACAGGTTTTCATCTGGTCTGTCACCTCTAATGTTTTAATTATGTTGCCTGGATTGCTGGGCTGAAAGAGAAGAAGGAGCCATCTCTATGCTTTTATTGATTATAAAAGTCTGGTTGGCCATGGACAGGGGAAGTGGTGGTGAGCATGTCAAAAAGTTGCTGTCCTGATTTTAATCCAACCCATTGTTCTTACAATAGAAGAAGGGTTGAATTTGCTGTTTCATGAGATTAACCAAGTGCCCAGCAGTGCCCATTCTCCATCAGCATCTCCCTCCACTGTTAATGTCTATTCTTTATCAAAATTTACCTCCATATTCCCATCATCCTCACGTTATTTCTGACTTTTTATGTCTACCACCACTCAGGGCTCATCACTCCATCAAATCCCTGGAAGCCATTGAAATATATCTGTTGGCACCTCATCTCCTCAGACCTCAAGGTGTCTATTAAAATTTTTAAAAATCCTTGTTATCACACAATTGTTAGATTACTTGAAACCCTATAATTATAGACTCTCTTGAATTATAACCTATTTGAACCAAATTTTAACCACAATTGTCCAGTTCTTTTGCTCAGTAATTTTATTTAAAGAAGTATGGACCATGTGGATTTGGGGAAAGATATTTTTTAGACAGAAAAGTTTGGTTAAAGTGTCTAGACTTGTCCTTCCTTTAACGGAAGGTTTCCCACTTGCTTGTCATCAGCTCTGCTGTCAGTCCAAAAGGGATGTCTCCTCTTTAAATCACAGCCTAGAGACTTGGGCCTGCTCCCCTTTATCTTTCTCTAACCTTTTCTCCTAAATTTCTGTAAAGGTGAAGGAGCCAAATCAATAAGGAAAAGATATCAATTGAATTTCTGTAGGGATGATGACATTTCTCAAGGATAATCATAGAATGCACACCTAAGAAGAAAAAGATGAGCCAGATACCAAAGCATTCATCTAAATTTTCCTGCTTAATCACTCCAAACTTAGAGGTAGGAACTATAAATATTTGTTATTTAGCTCATGTCTTATGAGTTTGCTTGGATAACTGAAAAAGTTTAAAAGACTGGATAGCTCTTCTGGTCTAGGTGTAAACCATTGATCCTATAGTCCATTTGCTGTTCTGCTAGGGCAGGATGTTCTAGAAAGGCCTTATTTACTTGCTTGGGAGTTGGATCTCAGTGAGTGTGCTTGTCTCTGCTCCACCTGGTCTCTGTTTCCTATATACTATACTCAGCTTATTTTCAAGCTGGAAATGTTCTGATGAAGAGCAAGACAGAGACAGAGAGACAGATGGAGACACAGGCAGAGAGAAAGAGAGAGAGAGAGAGAGAGAGAGAGAGAGAGAGAGAGAGAGAGAGAGAGAGAGAGAGAGAAGTTGAAGCCCATAAGGCTTTTTAAAATCCTGGCTCAGCAGTAACTCAATGTTCTTTCTGACACATTCCACATTCAAACAGACAAAAACATTTCAAGGGTCAGCAAGATTAAAAGGATGAAAAAGTGGATTCCACCTCTTTATTTAAACAAGGGTGTCAGTAGACATTGTATGTGGATGTTAAAATTCTCATAGATAATGATAGAAAATACATATACATGGAAGGGGGTGAGATAGTTGGCAATTTATCACCTGACAGTATATTACCTGTGGAGAATGGACAGGAGATGAGAAGTTGCCAGCAAAGTTGCCAGGAAGAGGATGGTATAGACCAGTGGTCAGCAAACTGTGGCTCTTTGGCCCCTTGAGTGTGGCTCTTTCACAAAATACCACGTGTGGGAACACACATACAGTGCAATTGAAACTTCGTAGCCCATGCACAGAAGTCGGTTTTCAGCTCTCAAAAAGAAATTTCAATCATTGTACTGTTGATATTTGGCTCTGTTGACTAATGAGTTTGCCAATCACTGGTATAGACAGATGGAATAGACTCCCAAATAACAAGAGATTTTTGCATGAAATTTGGAAGTAACAATGAAACTACCCCTTAACTCCCTGCTTCCTTGTTCCATAGTTTTTAGTCATCTCATAAGGAGTGGCCTCCACTCAAGCTACAAAGGAAATAATATCCTCAAGGAAAAAAGGATTTCTGTTAAGATAGGAAGACTCAGTCTTCTCTAGATAAAGAAGATTTTGTCAGTAATGTATTGTGGACTCCTGGGGATATTGTGCAAGGAGTTGGGAGAAAGAACGGAAGGGAATGATTCATTGTGTAGCATATGGACAAAGGAGTTTAGGTATTAGAACATGAGAGAGAAAATATTTGCCATGGTATCTAAAGATGACAAAGGTAAGATACATGCAAAAAAATGAAAATAGACTATCAACTTACACCATACACAAAAATAAACTCAACATGGGTAAAAGATTTAAACATAAGACAGGAAACCATAAAAATCTTAGAAGCATCCATAGGCAGCAAAATATCAGACATATGCCGTAGCAATATCTTTACTGATACCACTCCTAGGGCAATGGAAAGTAAGGGGAAAATAAACAAATGGGACTATCTCAAAATAAAAAGTTTCTGCATAGCAAAAGAAACCATCAACAAAACAACAAGAAAGCCCACTGCATGGGAGAACATATTTGCCAGTGTTCTATCCAGTAAAGAACTAATCTCCAAAATTTATAAGGAACTCATACATCTTAACAAAAGGAAGATCAACAGTCCAATCAAAAATGGGCAAAAGACTTAAATAGACACTTTTCAAAAGTGGACATACAGAAGGCCAAGAGACACATGAAAACATGCTCAAAGTCACTAATCATCTGAGAGATGCAAATCAAAATGACAATGAGGTACCATCTCACACCTGTCAAATGGCTTCCATCAACAAATTGACAAATGACAAGTGCTGGCGAGGATGCGGAGAAAAAGGAACTGTCATGCAGTGCCCACCAGCAGATGAGTGGATTAGAAAACTGTGGTACCTCTCTAGGGGTGTCGAACTCAATCAGAGAAGGGGCCAAAATCTAAAATCCAGCCTAAATCGCGGGCCGAATGGTTTACTGAACAGTCATAAACTGTCATTGTGATGGAAACGCAGCGGAGTGCAGTGATGACAGCGTGGCGGGCCACATTGCAAGGCCTGGCGGGACGGATTTGGCCCGAGGCCCTTGTGTTTGACACATGTGCTCTACACAATGGAATACTACTCTGCAGTAAAAAAGAAAGAACTCTTAACATTCCCAACAGCATGGATGGACATGGAAAACATTATGCTAAGCAAAATAAGCCAGTCAGAGAAATATAAATTTCACATGATCTCACTCATTTGGGGAAGATAATAAACATAAATTGATGAACAAAAATAGAGCCAGAGACAGAAAAGAATTGAACAGACCATCAAACCTCAGAGGGAAGGCAAGAGGGGTTGGTTAAGAGATCAATCAAAAGACTTGTATGCATGTATGATGTTAGGTCAGAGGAATTCCAGAAGCCGATGCACGCAACTGGTGGTGATGCAGATAACAGACTAGTGCACCAGACAGATGGCAACACAAATGCTGGTCCCTTCCTGGAACCCATGAGAACCAGTGCTCCAGGCAAATGTTGACACATATATTGACTCTATTCCTGGAACCCCTGCCCCTGGTGGAAATCCCACCGCCCTCAGCTCTTGGTCAGCTGCCCTCACTGAACTCCTGTGTAAAAAATGTGCCTCAGCTTCTACCCAATGTGACTTCTCCCACCCTACCCTTAGGACTGGTGAACCTCGACCGCCCGGGAATGCAAGATTAAACTTCCTTTTGACTGGCCTGGACTCTCTGTCTTCATTCCCTGCGCTGAGAACCTCACACATATAACTATAACCAATGGACACAGAAACGAGGTGGGTGAGGGCATGTGCTGAGGGGCACAGGGGTAGCTGGGGAGAGGTCAATGGGGGGGAAATGAGACATATGTAATGATAGATCCTCCCTTCCCCCAAATGATGGACGGATTATGACGTAAACTGTGCCTTCGGCCTGGACATTCCTGAGTACCTAAAAAGGCACCTTATATGGACTGTACATTGAACCACCAATCAGCACCTGCCAAATACCCTAAGCCCCAGATTCCTAAGTACCTAAGTGCCTAATCATGTACCTTATATGAAACCACCAATCAGCACGTGCCGAGTACCCTAAGCCCCATCCCTTCCCACTCCTTCCCTCAAAAGGCATGTTCACTCCTGCACGTGTGCTCTCTTCCTTTTCAAGGCAGCCCTGCAGGGTCCTCCTCCTCTAATAAAGCCTGTAGTCCTGGTTTTCAGCCCCCTGTCTCATCTTTCATGTCATACTATATGTAATACTTTAAACAATAAAGAATTAAAAAAAAGAAAAATGACAAAGGTAAGAAGCACAAAATTAACTTCTAAATTCTTAGTACAAATTTGAACAAGGGAGAATTTTCAAATTGACACTCATATTGGCTGTCATGTTTGAAGACCCTCTATATCTGCCTACACTTTGTGGCTCTAGGTATTACTGGAGGTGAGGCAGCAAATTTAGCAAAGAAGCCGAGACCGGTTTGGCTCAATGGATAGAGCTTCGGCTTGGGGACTGAAGGGTCCCGGGTTCGATTCTGGTCAAGGGCATGTACCCTGGTTGCGGGCATATCCCCAGTAGGGGGTGTGCAAGAGGCAGCTGATCGATGACTCTCTCTCATCGATGTTTCTAACTCTCTATCTCTCTCCCTTCCTCTCTGTACAAAATAAATAAAATATATATATTTTTTAAATTTAGCAAAGAAAATACCAATAAAATTTAAATGTCACATAAAAATGGAATAATAGTGTTTAGTCAACCTCACATTCATTCTAAAATGACCATTTCTGCCATCCACATTTTCAGGGGTTTTTTTCTTCAAAAAAAGGAAGTAAAATTAACATCTACCATAAATAGGAAAAGGGGATCCTTCATCAATTACACCCGCAATCCACAACCCGGATGCTACTACTGAGAGAATATGCCCCTAATTATGCAAATCAGAATGAAGGTAGTACCCTTGAAGAAACATGGAATAAAATATTTAAATGTATTTAGATTTCATATCCTGAGGATAAGGAAAGCCATAATAAAACTGATTGTGGAAACCCTCAGGGTGTGTAGGAAAGGCTGCTTCTTTCAGTAAGCAGTGAATAAATACCGAAATGAAGTACTTAAAATTGGTTTACAATATACCTCAGTGCAGAGCCAATAAATTAATAAAATCTGATAACTTTTCAGATCCCTTGAGGGATCAGTATGCAACTTGCAGCACAGTGAATTTATAGCAACATAGCAGAACAGTGAAAGTTAATTTTTTCATTTCCTATGTGGAAGGCCCAGCAAATTTTTCACTGCCAACCCCCGTTTTAAAAAATATACAGTCGTAGTACACATTGCTTAATAGTGATTTTCATGCCATGTCTTTTTTTTTTTTTTCCTTTCAATTGCTTTTGAGGAATTCCAACTTACAAATAAGGAACTGCAGATGGCTTTTATCTTATTTACTCAAGTATTTTCAGTGCACTCAGCAATCAGTGGGGTACACTTATCCTGATGTTGGGTGGGGAATTGCATACCCAGCTCTGATTACTGTTCATAAATTATTGTTCCCTTATGCACCATCCTGAAAATGTACCCCAATGGACTTAGTGCTTCTATGGTGGTGTTAGTAGGAACTTCACCAGAAATCTGGAAAAGACTAGCTAAAAGGCGAATCCTCTCTTCCCATTCCAATAATGCTGAACAAAGCAACCAAACATGAGATAAATGTAACTTATTTTCTCTGTTTTGCATAAACATTGCCAATTTTGATGCATGTTAATACTGAATACAACACGCTGTTTCCTGTAGAGTTCTGTGTACAAACCTTTTAAAGGCATATCGCGCAGACAGCCCACCTTTATGATTCTAACGTCAGGTATTTTGCTGGAAGGCTATTGTAATGTAGGGGCTTAAATGGTCACAGGATTAAGTAATGGCTCAAAAAAGCTTCCATCTTTATTTAGAGCACCTATTGAACCAGGTAACAGCTGTCAGATCAGAGCCCACTCCACATCAGGACATTTTAGTTAACCTCTTTCTCTGATTAAATCCTGTTTAATTATTTTATTAAATATATAATTACTGATAATTACCAAGATTTCAACTTGGGAGTGGTTCCCATCTCACTGAGGCCCTTATGGGTGTCCTGTAAAGGTCCCTGAATTGATACTGTCTTATCTTTATTGGTTTTTCTTGTTTGTTTTTTTTGTTTTTCTGGGTATGCCAGATGAAGTAGAATACTATCCCTGCCCTCAAGTAGCTCCCACTCTTGAAAGTGGAGGAGCTTGAAAGATGTATCTGGGGCAAATGTGATAACGACATTGACAACAGAGGACTCCTCATTAAGTAAGCACATTTGATACACACACACACACACACACATATATATATGTATATATATATGTGTATATATATATCTTATTTACTTGAGTAAATAACATATATAGATAGATATCAAATATAGATATAGATATAGTCTTTTCTCTTTTAGAACCACTGATCTTAATTATTAGGGGGAAATATCTGAATCTTTTTTAAATTTTACTTACAAAAGCTATTTTTTCCACAGATAAGGATTTCTTTCAGAAGAGGTATCTTCATTAAAATACCCCTTCAATACAAAAACAAACTAAACCAAATAAACTAACCTCGCAATAATATACAAAAAAAATACACACCCAGCTCAAAATGTAGCAGAGAATTGTCACTCCAACAGAGGAAAAGCAAAATGGTTCTGAAACAGCAGTGAACCTTGGTTCTAAAATAGCTGCCAGGTCCGAGAGCAGTTTGCTTCTATCTACGTATCTATTTTATCTTTATCAGAGAAGTTGATGAAACCTTTGATGTTTCCAAAACACTATATGGGATGAATTGCACATCATTTTCACAATCATGTGTGTAGCTTTGGATTTTAGATGATTTTTTGTTTTTAATCCAGGTAACGAGTGTCCAAATCAGTTTTCATTATTATTAACATCTTCTCCTCAAATTTCTTTCCCAGCCCGATAACTCATCTTGAGTAATGGACCAGTAGCAGGGACTACTTTTTAAAAAATGTTTTGCTTAAAGCATCTATTTGTGCTTCAAGAAACAAAGTCAAACATATTAAGGAATATGGTGTTTTAGAAAGAAAGAAAACAAGAAAGATTAGAGGAAAGTTAACTGCTCCTTCGGGAGAAACCCAGTGGTGAAACTGTTTCATCAGCAACAATGCAGAAATCGTTTTAATGGCCTTTTGAACATCTTAATTCTTGAGAGAGAAAAACAACAACACATGCTTACAAAACACAAAGAGTGGACCCGTGGCTCTCCATTTGGAAAGTGGTCATTTATCGAGTGCAACATTTCAGAAAGTCTGTTAAAGCCAACAGAGTGAGGATATGGAAACTTTATTATGTACCTTAATATGCTAAACTGATTGATACTATTTAAGACAATATTTTTCAGACTCTGGAGAGAGGTTTACATTCTAGTGCTGGGTTCTTGGACAAAAAGCACATTGCAAACCACCTTTAAAAAAAACATAGTTATCTTTATTAATTTAGAGAAGGAAGGGAGAGAGAGCGAGAGAGAAAAATCAATGATGAGAGAGACTCATTGAATGCCTGCCTCCTGCAAGCCCCACACTGGGGATTTGGCTGCAACCCAGTTACATGCCCTGACCGGGGATCCAACCATGACCTCCTGGTCCATAGGTTGACGCTCAATCACTGAGCTTTGCCAGCAGAGCTCAAAGCATCTTTTAGGACAGTTTAAGAGAAATCACGCTGAAAACAAAACTTAAGTCTTCTGTTTATATATGAACAAAAGTGCACTTATATGTTTGTCATTGCTTTCCCTCCCCAATTAAAAAAAAAAAAAAAATACTGCGTTTCTTTCTTTCTGTTTTCATTTTCCAGGCATCAGTTTATTTATTTTTTTTTTTTTATTTTTTTTTTTTGGTGGGGAGAGGTGGAAAGGCATTATTTTCACACACTAAAATCTGCTGCATCCTCTTTCTGTCCTTTAAAAACTCTAGTCATTAAATGCATGCTGCCATCACCAGACTGCCTTGGAGAAACTTCTAGGTTTGTCACAGAAGCAAACTCCACCATGCCCTATGGTAAGGCGTAAACAGGGGCAGGGTCCACCTCGGGCAGGACATCCCTGTTCAGGGCTTTACATGTTTTTCTCCCTTGCTCTAAACTACAGATTGGCGCCTTCCCTTGAATGCTCTGGTTTGCCTTGATAAAAAGCTGTTTGTTACAAGCCCGTGTTGAGGGCAGAAGTTCTTGGGTAAAAACTTGTCATTATTTATGTACAAGAGAGGAAAACCTTGTCTAGTAAATTAATGAGAATGTGACCCTGAGAAGGAATATTTTTGATCATGAAAACAGAAGGCTTCGGGGAAAGGGGGGGAAAAGGCAGAAAGGTTCCAAATACAGAGCAGCATTGTTTGCAGAAAGCCTGCTGCTTCCTTTATGCCTAGCTGAACCCTGCCAGGGGCCCTCTTGAATTTCGACAAGAATACAGTTTCAGATCATCTGCATTCAGGGCCAGAGTCATGGCCCTGGAACCGATAATTGCCTCTGACAGGATTTAATTACCTTCTCTAGGACCTTTTCTCTGTTTGATTGGAGACCACCCCCTGCCTCCGATCAAATCAGACAGTAATAACACGCTGAAGCGCAGCAGCCAATCACGAGTCAAGTCTGAGCAGTGACCTTGCTGAGTCGAAGCTGATTGGTGGTGTCAGCCTTGTCAGCGATGTTAGGGAACCGTCAGACAAGAAAGGGCGAGGGGGGAGCGGAGGGGAGATAAGAGAACAGCATTAATGCTAATGGAGGCTGTCAGCGTCTAAGGCTCCAGGCTGCCATGTGAGTGGCTTTGCACAAAAAAAAAAAACAAAACACAAAAATAATAGAGAACTCATACGAGTCTAACATATTCAGGCGGGGAACATTCCCCTTTCTCCAGTTTGGGGAATCTGTTCAAGGCAGAATTCACATGCAATTCAGATCCAGTGACAGATACACACACATGAGGTGACAGTAATTTTCATGAAAAGAAAGAGCCCTATAAAACTTATCCAGATGAATGGGTGGGGGGGGGGGGGGGGAGATGGGGAGAGAGAGATAAACCACTACTACATGACTTTTTGTTTTTAACTAGAGGACTAAGAATGCTGGTATTTAAGATGCACCACAAAACCCTGCTTTCAGCATTAACCTTAATTTAGCAATCCCTATAATATTTTATGACCACTTCAGTATGGTATATAAGCCCACCCACAATCTTAATAAAGGATAATACATTCATTAAATCTTTATGTACACACAATTTTAAGAAAATGTATAGTAATGGCATAATTCTGGATCTACAAAAGGAATAGTTTCACTAAACTGTAAAATCTGGTTAACCTCTAGTCCATTGGGGGTGGGGGGGAGGAGAGAAATGGCACTTTTCCTTTGAAAGACAGTACCACTGCATCAGTGAGTTATAATATGCAGAGAGTCTGTTACAAAATAGTTAATAAGTTGAGATTTGGTAGAGGAGTAGAATGTATTATTAGTACTGAACTAATTTGTAGTTTAATTTATTCATTACATTTGTCTATAAATAACCTTCCCCATAGCACTTCTTTTGTTTCTGACTCACCTATCTTTCTTACAAACGCAGGAACTAATAAGGAAAATTTATATATTTGCAGAGGTGCATTGGAATTCTCTTAATTTAGAGACTGTAGTTAATAGAAATAGAATGTTTAGTGTGACATAATATTTTTTATAGATATTTCAATCTTTTAGGAAAACTGTTGTCTAATTTGACTCCTTTCCCTAAGAAAGAGATACTTTTTACATGATTCCTAAACTTTACCAAAAAGGAATATTGCTTTTAAAAATAATATCAGCTGATTTAAATATAAGGCAAACTTCTGGCACATATCTACAAATACATATTTCTTTGAGCAGTTTCCAGCTCTGCCAAGCAATCTTCCTTAAATAGTCATTGCACAAGTAGATTCACTGTTTTGACTCCTATTCTTTACATAGCCTCTTCCCCAGCAACTTGTTTTTGAATAAAGAATGGATTTTTATCCTATATATCTACAGTTCTTTTCCTTTATAGCCATGGAATTTAAAAGATGGTTTAATTCACATATAACTAAATCACATTTTTCTATACTGGGTTAAAATGTAAAATCTTATTACAATGATATAGTTATTTCAACTCTTAAAGGAGCCCTTTGAAACAACACACAAGGACTTGGTGCTACTTTGAAAAGGTTGCTTATTTTCAGAGTCCCATGGTTAAAACAACTCATTTAGGAAAAAAATGTAACTGACCCAGGAAATCAGAGGCTTAGAGCCTAGGATTTAGTTCCAGCTTTGCTATTGACAAGCTGTCCAATGTGGGCCAAGTCACTTTGTCTTCATGGGTACTGGTTGCCTCAGCGACAGAAGGCAGTTAACGTTTGGTTATCTAAAGAATTAAAAGGGTGCACAGTACGAGCATAATTCGAATGTAGGCATGTTAACATAGTCATTTCACTTCTTAGAAACACTATTCAGGTTTGGTGATGTTTTTTCTGCCTATACTCCCTCTAGCCCCATTCTGTCATACACTTCAACACCACCCAGCGTACATATACACACTGGCAAATAATTCAACCAGTAGTGAGAAGCAGGTAGCAGGTAGTCAGTATCACCGTCAGGACTAGAAACCAAATTTGCTAAATTTTATCCCTAGGTTTTTTTTTCAAACCCCACTTTTTGCCACTTGGAATTAATGCCATGTTGGCACTCAGATAAATGCTGACCATTTATTGTGCTGATTTTAAGTACATTTCATTTATAGGGTCCATATGCATCATGCAAAGCTTACCTGGGAGCAGATGCTTAACAAATGCTTTTAAAAGAGATTGTGCAAAGTAAACAGATTTAATCTTTGTGTGATTATCATCCATTTGAATGATTGGCCACGTTGGCTAGTATCCCCAAGTCTAGAATATATGAAAATGAGGACAAGCTTTATTTAGCTGTTTTTAAAGTATTAAAGAGAGTATAAAGTGTGAGTATGCTTCCAAACATATGTTTCAAAGCAGATAGTAACATTTTATTCAAATGGAGGGGACTACCTTTTCCAAAGGCAATCTGCCCCAGCTGTGAAGGGAAAGGCATATTTCCATTCTGCCTCCTGCTATCTCTCTCCTCTTCCACTAGTTCAGAGCAGAGCAGCAGCGACAGAAAGAAAGGGAAAGAAGCCAACAGCATGCCTTATTTCATTTCTTTGGCAACAACACCACTCTCGCCTGGAAAGGTGAATAATTAATAGCCATCTGACTCCACCTAATTAAGTCTACATTTGCTTGTTCTGTTCATTAGAAAATGATTTTCTTTAGAGAATACCCCTTTTGCTTATCTTCACAGTTTATATTCCTGAAATGGATACTTTTGGAATTAAAGAGATTCTATCTTGATTTTGAAATGTTTTCCCCTTTTTGTGCTAATCATTGGGAATCAATGACAAAGTTTACTATTTTCCTAAACAAAAGACAGAATATTTACCGATTGCTGGGTTTAGAGTCTTGTAAACTAGATTGTCAAACCACCTATAGTCCTATGTTATGTCCTTTTTTCTTTTCTTTTTTTCTAGATAGGTGAAAAGGAAAGTCTTTTGGTCCTTTAAAAACTAAATACATACACTGACAAAAACAGAGAAATTAAAGAGGAACCATGCACCAAATTCTAGGCTGTATCTCGGTTACTGTTGCAGAATGATCTTTGCATAATCTGAGTTACACAACAGAGTGACTCTATTGGTAAATTCAATCACTCCTTGACAGGCTCAGAAATCAATTCGCAGTAAAATATGACACTTGGTCATTCAAAACAATAGAATGGTCAATATTTCATTAGCAACAGTCTCGTTAGGACCTATTTCAATACAATACAAATTTAGTTCTTTTACTATGTCAGGCAAATCTTTTCTATTGCTTGTAACCTTTCCTAACATACCCAATAATCAAAACCAGGGTGGAAAGTTCAATAAAATCATGAGATCTCCAAGACGTGTAGAGAGAATTTCCCTAAAAGACTTCTGATTTTAGACTTTTGATCTGCTCTTAATTTGTATTGATTGCCAACTTCACTTATGTCCTTGTGGCTTGGGAATGTCAATTTAGACAGGGATCCTCTGCATAAGAGAGTAATGTGAACTAGGGGCCTGAGACAAGGAAGGCAGAGAAGATTCAGGTTCAACTAAATGGTCCAGAGTCTGATCTGAGATTGTAGAGTACTGGATTTTACTGCATTCACAGCAACTGAATGGGAATTGCAATACAATTTTCCAATAGACCTCACTTTGGCATCATTTTCTCTAACTCTAAAACCCTAAGATGGAGGAAAGATAGAATTCATATTTAGAATGAGAAGCCAAATCTAAATAGAAAGCAGGTAAATGGACAGTTTTGAGTCAGTGAGTGTTTCTAAGACTGAAATTCCCATTTTGGTTTCTAGCACTGATTTTACTTCTTGCTTGGTGATTTTATCAAGTTATTTGCTGCCAAAATACCAGTTTCTGTTTCGCATCTCTAGATCCCCAGATAGTAAGGAGTGATTCTTATTTTTTAGCTTGAACTTTTACCAAACCTAAATGAAATAGCCAAGGCTTACATTGTTTTGTCACATTATTATTATTACTATTATAACAATATTGAAGTTTGCCAGTAAGTTTGGGAAAAGGGATCTTTCTAGAAAGAATTACATCTGATTAAATGTACTGTTTATTTACTTTAAAATCCACATTTTAAAAGATGGGCACACAAAAGACTTAGAAATGCACCCAAAATGAAAAACTCCCGTCAACTGATTACTCAGCTGGCAAAATGGAAATTTCAAGTTGCACAGACAGCTAATTGTGGCCTGCCTCTGGAATGACAGGTCTATAATTTTTAGTTTTGTGTGCATTGAAAGCCAGTCACCTTGACACTCAGAGCTCCATTATCCACCGGCCACCAACCATATGATGATGTTCAAGGAGTGACAGGCACTATCCATTATGGGTGATGAAGCACACGGTGTTTTGTTTGGATAGCACTGTCCTGAGAAAAAAAAGGAATCCAGGTGCCTATTCCTCCCCACGAGCAACAATGACATGGGACCACCTTTAATTGAAGAGATTCAACTTATTTGTTCTCATATAATAACAACCATCAGTTACTCACGGTATTCACTGTCTACATCCTTTGAGTGCTTTAATATGTCACGATCTTAGCCCTTTAAATATAAATTTTGCCTCTGAATGTCAAGAGCTCTCCTCCTTAAATTATATCATGTTAGATCAACTCGAAACCTGGTTAAAGCCAGCACCCCGGGGGAAGCATAACATATTTGTTCTTTGCCTTTTTTCCCTTCAAATCTACCTTTTCAATTGTCCTAAGGCTCCATGGGAGAGATTATTAAACCAGGCACCAGGAGATAAAAATACAATCTGGTTGTGAGCTAATTGATTTTGCAGAGCTCTATCACCTCTCAGAGCCTCAAATTAGTAATCTCTAAAATAAAGAGGCTGATGCCAGTGTGCTCTTTACTCACGTCTATCCCTGGAAGTCTTTGTTTCTGTATTAATATTAAGATCTTGATCAGAACATTTTCCTGGCTTCAAACTGCACCAAACCTCATTTGTCAAGTGGAGCCCTAAGGATGCAAGTATTCAGATGCAAGTAACAATATCTACTAACTTTGGCATAAACAGAAAAGACAATCGTCTCACCTAACAGGAAATCTGGAGGCATATTACACAAGGCTCTGTGCATTGCTCTCAGGAACACAGGTTCTTTTTGTCCTCAGTGTGTGGGGTTTTCATTCTTGGATGTCACATACTGCTTATAAAATGGCTACAGATCCTCCAGGCATCGAAGTGTCGGCAAGGATGGACCTGAAGGACATTGTGCTAAGTGACAGAAGCCAGGCAGAGAAAGAAAAGTACTGTACGATCTCACCTCTGTGTGGAATCTAAAAATGCACACTTGAAATAACCGTAGAGTAGAATGGTGGTTGCTGCTGGCTGGAGAATGGAGAAAATGAAGAGATTTTTTTTTTTCTAAGTCAAAGGCTACACCTTTTCAGTTATGAGATTATTAAATCCTGAAGATTATAGTTAATAATACTGCATTGTATACTTAAAATTTGCTAAGAGAATAAATCTTAAGTGTTGTGTGGTAACTTGATTGTGGTAATCATTTCACAATGTATATGTAGATTAAATCATCACATTGTACACCTTAAAATAGCATTAGCAGAAGGCAGCTGATCAATGATTCTCTCTCATCATTGATATTTCTATCCCTCTTTTCCTCTCCATTCCTCTCTCTAAAATAAATAGAAACATATTTTTTAAAAATCATATTCTATCCCGGCCAGTGTGACTCAGTGGTTGAGCATCAAACCATGAATCAGAAGGTCACAGATCAATTCCCAGTCAAGGCACTTACCCCATATGTGGGCTCAGTCCCTAGTAGAAGGCATGTAGGAGGCAGTCGATCAATGATTCTCTCTCATCTTTACTGTTTCTATCTCTCTCTCTCCCTCTTCCTTCCTCTCTGAAATCAATAAAAATATATCAAAAAAGCATATTCTACCGCCTAACTATATACAATTTTTACCTGGCAATTGTACCTCAATAATGCTGAAAAATTAAAAAATTTTGAATGAAAAGGCACAGCTATAAAAACAGTAAGTTTCTCCCAAAAAAAAATTCTAGCATGGAAGGGGAGACTGAAAAGAGGACTCTCCCCTGGAAGTAAAACTTACCCAGAGGTCTACTGATGGGCTGGATAATGGCCACCAGGTCCACATCTTAGTCTCCAGAACCTTAAACATTACCTTCTATGGCAAAAGGACTTTGCATATGTGTTTAAGTTACGAATTTTCAAAAGGGAGATTAATCTGGGTTACGTGGGTGGGCTCTAAATATAATCACAATTGTCTTTTTGAGGGAGGCCTGGGGGGAGACTTGACACAGAAGGGAAGTGGATGATATAATGAATGGCAGGAGGTTGAAATGAAGTAAGGAAGGAATCACAAACCAAGGATGCAGGTGGCTTCCAGAAGCTAGAAAAGGCACTGACTCTGTTAAGTTACCAGAAGGAGCAGCCCTGCTGAAATCTCAACGTTAGCCCAATGAGACTGCTTTTGTACTTCTGGCCTCCAGAACTTCAAAGAAACACATTTTTGCAGCGAGGCATTAAGTTTGTGGTAATTTGCTACAGTAGTACAGTAATAGGAAACTAATACAAGCCCTCACCATACTTCCTTTACATCCGATTGGCCAGATTGAGGCTATATATAGGCTATTCCTCAACACAGAGGAAGCTGAGATAATAAGTAACTGGCAAACAGGAAGAAAATAGACATGATTGTATTAGATCTATTTTGCTTCATTCCCTGGGGGTATGTTGCTAGCCTCAAAAACTGCAGTTCTGTTACCATGGAAATAGGGTCTGCTGTATCAAAGTTCAAGGAAATGTATGAACTTTGAGATTGTTTCTCAACTTTGAGATTGTTGTGATGGTCAGTCACAATATTTGCTAAGTTGCCTGGTCACTCAGCTTAAAACTCCGGTGACCTGTAAAGTTCTCCTTGATCTAACCTCTGCTTATCTTCCCAGACTATCTCCCATCACTCGCTATGAATCCAGCCATACTGGTTTTTCAGCTTTTGTTATAAATTAGGCTTTCTTCCTCAAAGTCACCCCACTATGCCATTCCGTTTGTTTCCCATAAAAGTTGCACCAACTCATCCCCACTCCTATACTCTTTGCTTAGCTAAATTCTACTGGCTTTTCAATTCTCAGCTTAAAGAGCAACGCTTCAACAATGTCTGACTAAGTTAGCAAGCCTTGATACATGTTCACATACCATCTTTTATATAATATGGTCATCAGATTGAAAGTGACTTGTTATTTTATTCTCCACTAGGCTAGGGAACCCATTGCTTCTACCAATAAAAACATCTATAAGGAGGGTTTAGGCCAGAAAGTGAAGTCAGCCCTGTTGGCTTGTCAAGAAGCCAAATATAAAGAAGGCAACATACTCTTTCCTATCTGTCTCACTGCTGTGGTCTGAAGGTTTCCCTTCAAAATTCTTAGGTTGAAATCCTAATGTCTCATGTGAGGAGATAGGAAGGGCTTAGGTCACAGGGTGGAGCCCTTTGGAATGGGATCGGTGCTTTATACAAGAGGCACAGAAAGCTTCCTAGCCCCCTGTGAAATAAAAGCAAATATATGTGTCAGTCACTGTCCCAGCTTCCTGGCACAAAGCTCTTAAAAACCCTTGTAATTTCCTAAATATAATAGCTGTAGGAGCGTCTTTTGGTCTAATCTCTTACCTATTGTCTGACAAAACCCCCACAGTTTAAGGAGTCCAAACAAGCATCAAAATTAAAGTCAAAATGGCAAGAATGTTGAAAATATTAGATCAGAATTTTTTTAAGCTATGCTGAATATACTAACAGCTTTAATGAAGAAAGTAGACAATAAGCATGAACAAATGGATTATAAAAACAGGGAGATGGAAATTCAAAGAAAGAATCAAAAGAGAATGCTAGATGTCAAAAACCCTGTAGCAGAAATTTAAATTCCTTTTAAGGGCTTTTTAGTAGACTTGACAAGGCTGAGGAATTCCTGAGCTTGAGGATGCGACATTAGAAACTACCAAAAGTGAAAAAGAAATAAAACTGAAACATAAAAACACAATATTTAACAACTGTGAGACAACAAAAGGTATAACAATATGTGTAACTGAAATATCAGAAGGAGAAGAAAGATAGGAAGAAAAAGAAGTGATACTTAAAGCAATAATGAATATTAAATAACGTCAGACTCCAAACCAAAGATTCAGGCAGCTCAGAGAACATCACACAGGATAAATGCTAAAAAATAATACATGGAGGCATATCACATTAAAATTTCAGAAAATTAAAACACACACACACACACACAAAAAACACATAATTTTGAAGAAAAAAAAAAAAGCAGAGGAAAAATATTCCTAACCTATAAAGGAGCAAAGAAAACAATTACATCTGACTTATCAGAAAACAAGAAATCAAAAAGAGAGTGGAATATTTAAAGTGTTGAGTGATAAAAAAAAAAAAAAAAAAAAAAAAAAACCTAGCAAAAAAACCTACCCAATTAGAATCTTGTACCCTGCAAAATTATCCTTCAAAAGTAAATGAGAACCGAAACCGGTTTGGCTCAGCGGTAGAGCCTCGGTCTGTGGACTGAAAGGTCCCAGGTTCGATTCCGGTGAGGGGCATGTACGTTGGTTGAAGGTATTGCGGGTACATCCGCAATGGGGGGGGGGGGGTGCAGGAGGCATTTGGTCGATGTTTCTCTCTCATCAATGTTTCTAGCTCTCTATCTCTCTTCCTTCCTCTCTGTAAAAAATCAATAAAATATATATATTTTTAAAAAGTAAAAGAGAAATAAAGATTTTCTCAACCAACAAAAATTGAGGAAGTTGTTTGACAGTGGACCTGTTTTGAAAGAAATGTTAAAAGAAGTTCTTCAGAGAAAATGAAAATGATACCAGTCAGAAACTTAGATCAATATAAGTAACAGGGAACAGGAGAATGAATAAGTGAAGGTAAATATAACTTTTTAAATTATCAGTTAATCAATCAGGTAAACATTTGTTCAAAATAATAACAGCAGTGTGTTCATTTATGTAAGTGTATATGCTTATGTATGCTTACATATATGTATGATGAAAGACAATGATATAAGAGATAGGTAGAGGAAATAAGAAACATTTTCTTACTATAAAGTACTTACACTATATATGAAGCAATGTAGTGTCATCTGAAAGTGGACTTGAATTAGTTGTAAACATATATTGCAACCCTAGTACAACCATTAAAAAAATTGAAACACAATTGATATACCAGAAAAGGAAAGAAAATGGAATCATATTAAATATTTAATTAAAAACATAAAAGGTATGAAAAATATAGAGAAAGACAAAAAATAGAAATGAAGAGTAATAGCAATAAATAGAAAAGAGTAGCAAATATGGTAGATATTAACCCAACTATATCAATAATTACCCTAAATGGCAATTGTCTAAATTCAACTTGTCTAAACTCATCACTTGAAAGACACAGATTGTCAGAGTATATTAAAAAATACCCCACTATATTTTGTTTATAAAAGTTCACTTTAAATAAAAAGACAATAGTAGATTAAAAGTAAAAGAATAGAGAGAGATATACCATGCTAACACTAATTAAAGATCTCAGGAGTATCTAATTAATTTTAAACAGGTCAGACTTTAGAATAGGGAAGATATCAAAGATAATGAGGGACACTTCATATTAATAAAGAAATCAATATTCGAAGAAGACATAGCAATCCTTAATGTGTATATGCCTAATAACAGAGTGTCACAATGCATGAGGCAAAAATTGATAGAACTGCAAAGAAAAATAAATAAGTTCACTATTATATTTGGAGACTTCAACACCCCTCTATCATAAATAGACAGAACCAATAGAAAGAAAATCAGTAAGGGCATAATTAAACTTACCAGCACCATCAGTCAACAGGATGTATTTGAAATTTCTAGATTACTTCATCTAACAACAGCAGAATACAGATTCTTTTCAAGCTCTCATGAACCATTCATCAATTAAGACCACATTGTAGGACATAAAACACATGCTATCAAACTTAAAAGGAGATAAATTATACAAAACCTGCTCCAAAATATTTGGAGTTTAAACAACACATTTGTAATCATACATGGGTCAAAGAAAAAAACATCAAGAGAAATTTAAAAATATATTTAAATGAAATGGAAAATACAATTTATTAAATTTATGTGTGATGCAGTGTTTCAAGAAAAATTTATAACATTCAATTTCTATATTAGAAAGGAAGAACTATCTAAAATCAATACTCTAAGTTTTCATTATAGGAAAATAAAAAAAGAAAATGAATTAAATTTAAAGTAAGCAGAAAAAAAAGAAATATAATTAGAACATAAATCAATTTTAAAATGGAAATCAATATAGAAAATCAATGAAACCAAAATCTGGTTTGGTTCTTGGAAAAAAAAAATCAATAAACTTGGTAAATCTCTAGGCAAGCTAACTACAAAAAGAGAAGACATAAATTACTAAAATTAGGGATAAAAGAGGGAATGTTAACATAGAATCCATGGACATTAAAAGGACAATAAGAGGAATATTATTAAAAAATTCTATGACTACAAATTTTATATTCTAGATGAAATAGACCAATTCCTTGAAAGCCACTATTTCTAAAAACTCACACAAGAAGAAATAGACAATCTGAATAATTATATTCCAAATAAAGGAATTGAGTCAATTTTTAGTAACCATTTGATCCAGTAATCACACTCCTTGGTATTTACCTAAAAAAAAAGTAGAAAACATATGTCCATATGAAAACTTTTATGTAGATATTTATAGCAGTTTTTTTTTCCAGATAGCCAAAACATGGAATGAAAGCTATTCACCAATAGGTTAATAGATAAATGAGGTTCTAGACAATTAAATATTATTCAGCACTTAAAAAGATTTTTAAAAAATTATTAAGCCATAAAAAAGAAACAGAGGAAACATAAATGTATATTCCTAAGTGAAAGAAGCCAATGTGAAAAGGCTCCATACTGTATGATTCTAACTATATGACTTTTTGGAAAAGGCAAAACTATGGAGACAATGAAAGATTAGTGGTTGCCAGGAGTTAGGAAGAAAGGAGGGATGGACCAGCAGAGCACAGAGGAACTTTAGGGCAGTGAAACTATTCTGTGTTATACTTCTAGTAGAGGCTCAGTACATGAATTTGTGCACAGGTAGGGTCCCTTAGCCTGGCTGGCGATCTGAGCCCATCAGGGCTGGGGGGAGGGACTGCAGCCAGCAGCGGGGATGGACTGAGGGAGGTTGGCTGGCAGCAGGAGGTTGCTGTGGGAGCACACTGAGCACCAGGGGGCAGCTCCTTCATTGAGCATCTGCCTTAATGGTCAGTGCTCGTCATAGTTACTGCCGGTCAACTGGTCATAACAGTCACTTAGGCTTTTATATATATATATAAATACTACAATGGTGGACACACATCATCTCACATTAGTCAAAACCCCAAGAAAGTAGAGTGAACCTCAATATAAACCAGGAGTGTTCGTGAATAATGATGTGCGAAGGTTTTTTTATTGTAACAAGTGTACTACTCAGGTGTGGGATGTTGATTGTCAGGAGATTGTGGGAACAGTGGATATATGGGAACTCTCTGTGCATTCTGCTCCATTTTGTCACAAACCTAAAATTTCTCTAAAAACTAAACTTCATTAGTTTATTAGAAAAAAAAAAAAGTAAATTTTCTCATCTGAGGTCACTGAGCCAGAGCAAATATTTGAAGCTAGAACTCCTGTTTCTCAGCCCAGCATTTTCCTGTTACACTGTTAGACTGAACCTCCCTAAACCCCCCCTCGTCAACCTACCCTGCCCCAGTTCCAAGAACCTAACGCCCCAACCGCAGAATGCTCTTGGTCCTGGGTTGCAAAACAGCCTATCTGCTTGGCTAATTTTGCGGGTTTGAGCAAATAACAGCTACAGGATATAACCGTTGCATAACCTAAAATAACAAAAAACCTATGTATTAAAATGGAAAATTTTTAACCACCTGCGTGTGGTTTTTGTCTTTAAAAGCTGTACCCTTCCCCTTGTTCGGGGCTCCAGCTAGCACTCACTCCTTGGTGGCTGCAGGCTGTGAGACCGAGCGCTCGAATAAAGCCTCTTGCATTTGCATCAATTTGGTCTCCTGGCTCTCTCTCGGGGTCGCCACCGGTCAGGACCAGAGACCAGGGGGGTCTTTGGCCCAACATTTGGGGGCTCGTCCGGGATCCGTGGCGGCCGCGGAGACGTCCAAGACCAACTTGGAGGTGAGTTAAGAATCGGCCGATTGTCTGTCTCTGTCCGTTATTGTCTGGTGCCGGCTTATTCTGTAGGCGCGTCTAATCTGGTTCTGGGTAGGATTGTTCTTTCCGTAAGGAAAAACAATCTTTGAGTCGGGTCGGCTCTCAAAAACTACCGTCCCCGGGAGACGTCCCGGGGTCTGGGAGACTCGGTCGAGAGACCGGTCTCGTCTGGGGACTGATCGAGTGGCGGTCAGTCCCATCTGGGAGACTCGGTCGAAGTGGGACCGGTCTCGTCTGGAGGACAGGTCGCGTGGCGGCCTGGTCCTCGTCTGGTTTCAGTGTCGTTAAGTGTTCCATGTTCTATGTTTTCTGTTTGATGAGTCCGTCTCCAGTTGCGCCGTGGTTAAAACAAGGTCTGCCACGGCCAGGGTTTCTGTTTGCTATAGGCTTGGTTTCAGTTACTCTTTGTCTCAGTTTTTGGTTCGCTGACATGGGTCAGGGAAGATCTACCCCCCTAAGTGCAACTCTAGATCATTGGAAGGAAGTCAGGGGTCGAGGTTTCGATTTATCGGTCAATGTGAAGAAGGGTCCTTGGCAGACATTCTGTTCGGCTGAGTGGCCCTCTCTTGGCGTCGGTTGGCCCGTCGATGGTTCTTTTGATTTAAATTTGATTTCCCAGGTTTTTTCCCGAGTTTTCGAGTCCCGGACTGGTCACCCCGATCAACAACCTTATATTCTTGTCTGGCAGGACCTGGCCCAGCGACCTCCTTCGTGGGTCCGGCCCTTCCTCCCTCTATCTAATCAGTCCCAGGTTCTTGTTTCACAGGTTCGTGGAGTCCCACAGAAGACGCCTCTGCCCGACTCGCAGACTGACCTCCTCCTCCTCGATCCACCCCCTCCCTATCCTCCTTCCCTGCCCCCAGTTCCCTCCGCTCCCCCGGCCCCTCCACCTGTCCAGGCTGCCCAAGGTGGTCCCTCGCAGCACACGCGAAGCCGGAGGACCCAGCCTCCTTGTTCGCCCGACTCCACGGTTGCCTGTCCCCTTCGCCCCCTAGGCCCGCCGCCGCCTCCCCTAGACGACGGTACCCCGGGACTCCCCCCCCTTCAGTACTGGCCCTTCTCCTCCTCTGATCTGTACAACTGGAAAACTAACCACCCTCCGTTCTCTGAGGACCCGTCTAAACTTACTGCCCTGGTTGAGTCTCTCATGTTTTCTCACCAACCCACTTGGGATGACTGTCAGCAGCTCCTCCAGACACTGTTTACTACGGAGGAGAGGGAGAGAATCCTGCTCGAGGCTAGAAAGAATGTTCGGGGCCCGGATGGGCGCCCGACACAGCTCCCCCATCTCATAGATTCTGCCTTTCCCTTAGCCCGCCCTGATTGGGATTTCAATACCGCAGAAGGTAGGGAGCGACTGACGGTCTATCGCCAGACTCTAATGGCAGGTCTCCGAGGGGCTGCCCGTCGCCCCACTAATTTGGCCAAGGTAAGGGAAATTATACAGGGAGCCACGGAACCTCCGGCAGTGTTCTTAGAAAGGTTAATGGAAGCCTATCGCCGATACACCCCTTTTGACCCCACATCTGAGGGTCATAGTGCATCGGTGGCTATGGCTTTCATTGGACAGTCAGCTCCGGATATCAGAAAGAAATTACAGAGGATGGACGGGTTACAGGATTTAGCTCTCAAGGACCTCGTTAAAGAGGCCGAGAAAGTTTATCATAAAAGAGAGACAGAAGAGGAAAAGGAGCAGAGGCAGGAAAAGGAGAGACAGGAGCAAGAAAAACAGAGAGAGAAGCGGAAAGAGAAGCGACTGACTCGTATCCTGGCCGCAGCGGTAGGAGAGAAAACAGGTCAGAAGAAGAAACAGGAAGGACAGAAAGGGAAACGCCAGGGCGGCAATCGGCCTCCGTTAGACCGAGACCAATGTGCCTATTGCAAGGAAAAAGGACACTGGAAGAGTGAATGCCCCCAGAAGCCCAAGAAAGATCCGGTTCTGGCCCTCCAGGAGGACAGTGACTAGGGAGGTCAGGGCTCGATTCCCCTCCCCGAGCCCCGGGTAATTCTCAATGTGGAGGGGAGACCGGTCAATTTCCTGATTGATACCGGGGCTCAGTTTTCAGTCCTTAAACGGCCCCTAGGAAAACTATCTGGCCGAGCCTCCCTGGTCCAAGGGGCGACCGGACACAAGAAATACCCTTGGACCACTACCCGGAGCATTGACCTAGGCCGGGGAGAAGTGACTCACTCATTCCTTGTCATACCTGAGTGCCCCGCTCCTCTCCTGGGAAGGGATCTTCTGACCAAGCTGGGGGCCCAGATTATCTTCACCCCAGCAGGACCTACTACCAAATGGGGACCCCCGATGGCCCTCACTCTCCGTCTAGAGGATGAACACCGACTTTTTCAGCCAGCCGGTAAGGTCCCTGCTGATCTTGATCACTGGCTACGGGAATTTCCTAAAGCTTGGGCAGAGACTGCTGGGGCCGGGGAGGCTACCCAGCAACCACCAGTAGTCATTGAACTGAAAGCGGCAGCCACCCCGATAGCAGTTCGCCAGTACCCGATGCCCAGAGAGGCTAGAGAAGGAATCCAGCCTCACATCACCCGCCTCCTGAGTCTAGGCTTTCTGGTCAAGTGCCGATCACCCTGGAATACTCCCCTCTTGCCAGTTAAAAAGCCAGGAACCAATGACTATCGTCCTGTTCAGGACCTGAGAGAGGTTAACAAGCGGGTTCAGGATATCCATCCTACCGTTCCAAACCCCTATAACCTCCTCAGCACCATCCCTGCGGGTCATGTATGGTATACGGTCCTAGACCTTAAAGACGCTTTCTTCTGCCTTAAACTCCACCCGGAGAGTCAGAAATTATTTGCTTTCGAGTGGAAGGATCCAGAGTCGGGGGATTCCGGGCAGCTAACCTGGACAAGGCTACCCCAAGGGTTTAAGAACTCCCCCACCATCTTTGATGAGGCTCTCCACAAAGACTTAGCAATGTTCAGGGCAGAACACCCCCAAGTGACTCTCCTCCAGTATGTAGATGACCTCCTCCTGGCAGGGGCCACAGAAGAGGAGTGTTTGGCGGGAACTAGGGACCTCCTGTCTGAACTGTCCAAACTGGGATATCGAGCCTCGGCCAAAAAGGCTCAAATCTGCCAGAAGAGAGTCACATATCTAGGGTATGCCCTAGAAGGGGGACAACGGTGGCTAACAGAAGAGAGAAAAACCACCGTCCTACAGATCCCCACTCCACAGACCCCTCGCCAGGTCCGAGAGTTCTTAGGTACAGCTGGGTTCTGCCGCTTGTGGATCCCAGGATTTGCCACTATGGCAGAGCCCCTATACCCACTAACCAAGCAAGGGCAACCCTTCCACTGGGGAAAGGAGCACCAAAAAGCCTTCTTAGATATCAAAGAGGCCCTGCTTTCGGCCCCAGCACTGGCCCTCCCCGATGTAGAGAAACCCTTCACCCTTTACATTGACGAAAAGAAAGGGGTGGCCCGTGGAGTCTTGACACAGGCACTCGGACCCTGGAAACGGCCGGTGGCCTACCTCTCCAAGAGACTAGATCCTGTGGCCAAAGGGTGGCCCTCCTGTCTCCGGGCTATAGCAGCCACTGCCCTCCTTGTCAAAGACTCTGATAAATTGACTCTGGGCCAAAAGCTGACTATCATTGCTCCGCATGCCTTAGAAAGCATTATCCGCCAACCTCCTGACCGTTGGATATCCAACGCCAGGGTCACACATTATCAGAGTCTGCTCCTAGATGAAGGAAGAATTACATTTGGGGCGCCTGTGACCCTTAACCCGGCCACTCTCCTACCCATAGAAGAAGAGGAAGGACGAGAGGTCCTACACCCCTGCCTTGAAATCCTAGCAGAGGAGACCGGGGTTCGGAGAGACTTAAAGGACACCCCTTTGACGGGGGCGGACTACACTTGGTTCACTGATGGGAGTAGTTTTCTCCTAGATGGGCAACGGAAGGCAGGTGCTGCGGTGGTAGACCTTCAAGCTACAGTATGGGCAAGTAGCCTCCCCGAAGGGACCTCGGCCCAAAAAGCAGAACTAATCGCCCTCACTAAGGCCCTACAGCTGGCAGAGGGGAAGGCAGTCAATATCTACACTGACAGTAGATATGCTTTTGCCACCGCACATGTACACGGTGCCATCTACCGACAGCGAGGCCTGTTAACTTCGGCAGGAAAAGAGATCAAAAACAAATCAGAGATCCTACAATTGTTAGATGCTGTCTTAGCACCCAAACGCCTAGCCATTATACACTGCCCCGGGCATCAGAAAGGGGAGTCTGAGGTTGCAGAGGGGAACAGACGGGCCGACGCAGCAGCTCGAGGAGCAGCCCACGGACCCTGCCTGCTCACCCTGACGGCGTGGCCCCTGAAGCCTCCCCAGCCAACTTTTCTACACTACTCCCAAGAAGAGGAAGAAAAATTTTCCAGCCAGCCTGATCTGTTCCTAAAGAAGCAAGGCATCTGGACCACCCGGACGGAAGGTAAGCCGGTTGTCCCTCGGGAAGCGGCGGCCGAGTACCTTACTCAACTTCACAGGATCACCCATCTTGGTGAGAAAAACCTCAGGAAAGTGTGCGGCAGTACTGGATACCACTTCCAAGGACTGACCAAGGCTCTAGAGAAAGTCATCCGAAGCTGCCGGGCTTGTCAGTTGGTCAACGCAAAAACTTCTGCCATCCCTGAAGGAAGACGGGAAAGAGGAGATAAGCCAGGAGTTTACTGGGAAGTTGACTTTACTGAGGTAAAACCTGCCAGGTATGGATATAAATACCTTCTAGTATTTGTAGATACCTTTTCAGGATGGGTTGAGGCCTTTCCCACAAAACATGAGACTGCTATGGCGGTAGCCAAGAAGATCCTGGAGGAGATTTTCCCTCGATTCGGACTGCCCAAGGTAATCGGGTCTGATAACGGACCGGCTTTTGTTGCCCAGGTAAGTCAGGGATTGGCCAGGATACTGGGGATTAATTGGAAATTACATTGTGCCTACCATCCCCAAAGTTCAGGACAGGTAGAAAGAATGAATAAAACCCTAAAAGAGACCATGACTAAATTATCCATAGAGACTGGCTTAACAGACTGGACAGTCCTCCTCCCCTATGCCCTTTTCAGAGTAAGGAATACTCCGAATTCTGTTGGGTTGACTCCCTTTGAACTCCTCTTCGGTGCGCCTCCACCCCTGGCCATAGATC
Organism: Pipistrellus kuhlii; assembly: GCF_014108245.1. Taxonomy (NCBI): domain Eukaryota; kingdom Metazoa; phylum Chordata; class Mammalia; order Chiroptera; family Vespertilionidae; genus Pipistrellus; species Pipistrellus kuhlii. Next base: position 14,292,714 of record NW_023425595.1, read on the forward strand.
CCTGGGATAGTCACCCTTCTATCTCTACCCCCCAATCTCTCCTGGCCAGGCTGAAAGCCATCGAGTCCCTGCAGAAGGAAGTATAGACTCCCCTGGCAGAAGCCTATAAGCCGGGGGACCTTCGTGTTCCACACCAGTTTCAGGTCGGGGACCTGGTCTACGTCCGGCGCCACCGCACCGCCAGCCTGGAGCCCAGGTGGAAGGGTCCTTACGTCGTCCTCCTGACCACACCCACAGCTGTCCGGGTTGATGGAGTCCCAGCCTGGGTCCATGCCGCGCACGTCAAGAAAGCACCTGAACAGGATCCGGATGGATAGATCGCGGAGAAGACTGACAACCCTCTCCGGCTCAGGATCTTCAGGCGAGCTGGTTCTCAGGACACCTCATAGACTTTTCATTCTCCTCTTGTCTTTACATTTCCCCGCGGCCGGGTATGGTTCTAGCCCACATACCCCCGCGAAAATAACTTGGTCAGTAAAGTCCCAAACTGGAGAGATAGTCTATCAGGTCACAGACACCAGACCCCCCGGCACCTGGTGGCCTAGTTTACACCCAGATATCTGTGCCCTAGCAGTAGGGAATCGCAATTGGTACTTCGGTGCACCAGGAGGACGGGGTCAGCGGGGAGGCAGGGGAGAAGTCACATTGTTTCAGAGTCAGTTAGGAGTCTCCATCACCTGGGATCAGCGTGGAGCACTAAAGAATTCGGGTGTTAAAGGAATCCTCTGTAACAACAACATCCGGAGAAAGCAACTTCAGGGAATCCCCTTTTATGTCTGCCCCGAACCTAGGCTCCGGCCAAAAGAACAGAAAAACCAGGAGGCCCTAAGCTGCGTTCGGGGTGGATACTATTGTCAAATTTGGGGGTGCGAGACAACTGGGACTGGTTACTGGATACAGCAACCAGGATGGGAACTCATTACTGTCAGAAGGAACTCCTCCACCACGGGGTCAGGATGGGGCGGGTGGATAAACCCCTTAAATATTACTTTCACCTTAGAGGGTCGACGGAAGTCCGGCATCTATAGGTGGAAGACCGGACTATGGTGGGGGTTAAGATTATATAAAGAAGGAAAGGATGAAGGAATTCTCTTTAATATAAAATTAAAAGAAAAACCATTACAAAAACCCGCTCCCCTTGGGCCAGGGTATATCCCACCTCGCTTAGCCATCCCAGAAGTACCCCCTCGTCGGGGACCCACTCCTCCCAAGCGGTTAGCAACCACCACCTGCTCAACTGTCGTCGCAAGCTCAGAAGGAAGTCCAAAAACACCCCCTTCGAGCCCCCTCGCTTTAATACAAGGCAGCTACGGAACTCTTAACCTCAGCTTCCCTGAACTCACCAACGATTGTCTATTATGTTTATCTGCCAGCCCCCCTTACTATGAGGGAATAGCCTTCTTAGGTAACTTTACTAATACCAGCAAACAGGAAGATTGTCCATGGGAAGCCCACAATAAGCTCACCCTCCCCGAGGTCTCAGGACAAGGCCTCTGTATAGGGACAGTTCCTCCCCAATGGAAAGCCAATTGTAACCAAACCTTAACCTCACTACCAAGAGGGGACTATTACCTGAAGCCCCAGACAGAAGGATGGTGGGTATGCAACACAGGTATAACTCCTTGCTTATCAGGCCAAGCCTTTGACAACGCTGGGGAATTCTGCATTTTAGTCCAGATAGTGCCCAGGATTCTCTATTACCAGGCCACAGCATTCGAAAAAGAATTTGATTCCTCTCCTTCAGGCCCTGTCAGAGCAAAGAGAGAACTGGTCTCCCTCACCTTAGCAACTTTATTGGGTATAGGGGTCGCCTCGGGTATAGGCACAGGAGCTGCAGCCCTCACCCTAGCCCCTAGGTATACGGAAGAACTAAGAATGGCTATTGATGAAAACCTTAAAAATATAAAACAATCCATCACCAAACTAGAAGAGTCCCTCACCTCTTTATCTGAAGTAGTTCTCCAGAATAGGAGAGGATTAGACCTCCTCTTCCTCAAAGAAGGAGGGCTCTGTGCTGCTTTAAAAGAACAGTGTTGCTTCTATGCAGACCACTCGGGCTTAATAAAAGACTCCATGGCTAAACTCAGAGAAAGATTAAAAACAAGACAAAAAAAAAAAAAAAAAAAAAAAACTGATTCGAACAATGATTTGATAGTGCTCCATGGTTAACTACTCTCCTATCCTCGCTTATGGGCCCCTTGGTAATCTTGATTCTCTTACTAACCATTGGGCCGTGCATCCTAAACCGCCTGGTCTCTTTCGTCAGAGACAGGATTCAGTCAGTCCACATGCTAGTGCTTCAGCAACAATACCAGCCCCTAGACACCGAGACCACCCTTTGAGTCCGATGATTCGGACTCTCCAAAACAAAAGGGGGGAATGTTAGACTGAACCTCCCTAAACCCCTCCCTCGTCAACCTACCCTGCCCCAGTTCCAAGAACCTAACGCCCCAACCGCAGAATGCTCTTGGTCCTGGGTTGCAAAACAGCCTATCTGCTTGGCTAATCTTGCGGGTTTGAGCAAATAACAGCTACAGGATATAACCGTTGCATAACCTAAAATAACAAAAAACCTATATATTAAAATGGAAAATTTTTAACCACCTGCGTGTGGTTTTTGTCTTTAAAAGCTGTACCCTTCCCCTTGTTCGGGGCTCCAGCTAGCACTCACTCCTTGGTGGCTGCAGGCTGTGAGACCGAGCGCTCGAATAAAGCCTCTTGCATTTGCATCAATTTGGTCTCCTGGCTCTCTCTCGGGGTCGCCACCGGTCAGGACCAGAGACCAGGGGGGTCTTTGGCCCAACAACACCAAGCTCCCATTTTTTCTGCCAGTTTTTATTTTGGTTACCTATCCTAAAAATACAGATAAAATTTTTATTTGTCATGTGCCTTCTCCTTTGTAGAATGTAATTTTACTCTTTCATAAGTGAATCATAATTTCCCAAATGTTCCTCTAGTTACATCCTAATTAATGCTGTATGTGTTACTCATGTTGAGAACATGCGAATTAGACTATTTCTACTTCAGGATATTCCTAGGGCTGTCTCTTAATAGTTCAGGAGTGCATAGATCAAGTGCTTTTTTCTCTTGTCAGCATAGTTGATGCTTCTTCTCAGGTGCATATTGTTTTCAGAAGCTTCAAGTAGATCATTTCCATGCCAAGAGTTGCTCAGTGCCATAAATTTTAATTTCTTGATTATTTGTTTAAGCATAATCTGTATTTCATTAGTATTACTTATTTCTCCCAAGAGACAACTACAGACATCTTACATCTGTTTCTCATAGTCTGGTGTAAGTAACGATGATAAACTGTACATATGAAAAGACAGGATACTGTTTCAAAATATTTTTTTGGACGAGTCTTGTCAATTGAAACCCTCTTTTATAGAAGTTAACACTCTATCTTTTATAATCCCAGTTGCAGGAGGAATAGTGGGAAATATTGTGAATGACTATTATTTCCTACCTTCCATATTCAGCATCTGCTGACTGTTTATCCTCCATCAGGAAGTTAGTTAATGTAAATGTCTGGTTATTATGAGTGCTCCAGAATTATTTCAACCAAGATTTAAAGAATTAAACTAACCTGTACCTCAAGGCAGAAGCATCATTATGTTGAAACTTGAGATAATGGGCTAAATAGAAATTCCATCACTTAACATTCTTCCAGATCTAAACACAAAAGGAAGAAATTTGAAGTTGAATTAATTCTTTTTATTAGGAAAGCATGCAGTAAAATCCATTTGATATCATTCCCTTTGAGAAACATGATCTGTATAATTTCAGAGTGTGCTTTAAAATGGCAGTTTATGAAGGCATATGAAGAAAGAGTAAAGGAAATAGGAAAATAAAACATAAAAAATAAAGTTTGTTTTTAACCTGCTCAGAAACCATTAGTTTGGTTATAAAGCATAGAACCATGAAACCATTTGAGGAACAGTATGGGGGTGGGGGTGGAGTATGAGCAGAAAAAATGTCCTGAGGACTGGCCAGTTGTGTTTTCTGGACTTCCTTTTCTGAGACTCAGCAAATATGGAGAATATCAGAAGTTAACTGACAGAAGGGGTAAGAGTAGTTGGTAGGTTTTATGTTTCATTTTGTGTGTTTTGGCTTGTTTGTCTTGTTAAGGAATTCTTAAATAAGATATTTCATCTGACCTAGAATTATCGATAAAATTGCTTCATTAATTCATTCATTCACTCATTCACAAAATACCCATTTAAGGAATGGCAATTAAGCTGAGTTCTACAGGATGAGAGGCAACAGTAAAAGCATTCCAGGCAAAGGAAATATTGTGCATTACACAAAATGTTCAGTGGCCGGATAGGTGGGAAAATTTTGTGGAGGAAAAGAATCAATGTGACTACAATATAAAGTCTGAACAGAAAATTGGCGTGAGATGTGGTTAGGACTATAAGCAGAATCCCTTACATGTAAGGCCTTGAAAGCCTTTAAGTTTGAATAATTTTTAGAGCCATTAAAGGGCTTTTAATGATGGGAGGGCTAACAATTTACATATTTTTAAATTTTACTTTTGTTGCTGTGTATTGGGTAGATTAAAACAGTGTTTCCCAATGGAGGGTAACTTAGTCCCTGAGGGGCATTTGGCAATGCCTACCGACATTTTTCATTCATGTAACTGGGAATCAAAGGGGAGGGGTGCTATTAGCATCAGTGGGTAGAGTCCAGAGATGCTGCTAAACATTCTGTGTAATGCACAAGATAACTCCTTCCTCCCTTGCTGCAATCCACAACAAAAAAGTATTCTGACTGAAACTCATAGTCTGAGCTAAGGTATCTTAGATTCATGGAGGCAACTAAGGTCTCCAGAAAATTGGTGACTATTTCAGTGATCTAGGTAAGAGATAATGGTATGTAGGATCTTGATAGTGAAATGGAAATAATTGGATGGATTCCAGATATAATTTGGAGAGAAACATATAGAACTAGACTTCTACTTTTGGTAATAGCAGGTTAGATCATTCAAGTCGTTACTGAAGGCTACTAATACAGGTGGGATACATGTTTTGTTTTAACCTTTTAGAGATAACCAAGCAGCTAACAAATAAGTGAGAAATTAATAGGCTAAGGTCAAAGGAGGATGAAAAGCCAGAGATGTGAGCCGAATATTTGAGCTTATTTTTGCCTTGTATTTGTCCATCTAGAAGAGGAGGTCCAGATATTGACTTGTGTTGTTGGGGAAGGCAGGGAGGATAAAAATCAGAGTCTAAAATTTGGCAAAAGTGGGAACTCTATTTTTACCTCAGCCTGGGACCCTGAAGGGTGGCATTATTAAAGTTAGGTGAATTGGAAGCAAATCAACCCTTGCACAGATGGCATCAGCTACCAGTCATCTGGGAGACCCAGAAAATTTTCAGGCATGGAAATTGGGTTAGAATGATTTTTAGTTGCTAATGTACAGGTGCCTAAGACAAAAGAAAATCCTCTCTAGAGGAAGAAAATGTCCTTCACAATTTTTTTTATTTATTTTTTTACAAATATTGTTTCAAGCCCAGCATAGAATCAAAGAAATTTGATAAGTAAGAATACAAATCTAGTAGACATAAGAGCCAAAAGAAATAGACCAACTAATACTCTCAAGCCTGGCATTTTAAATCACACACTGTAAGTCAACTATGAAATTCAGTCTTAATCATTTTAAATAGGGAATCAGAAACTCTAAAAAAGTGACAAAACAGGCTTGAGAAGAAACCAAATAGAAATTCAATAATTAAAAACTACAAGATCAAAATTAAGAATTCAATGAGCAATTGACATAGCTGAAGGGATAATTACTGAACTAGAAGAAAATAACCATAATGAAACAGGGAAAGACAAAAAGGATAGAAACTGCAGAAGAGAGCAAAAGTGACATAAGAATAGACAGGAAGAGGTTTAATATACACTTAATGCTGTCAGGAGCATAGGAAAGAGATAATAAGCAGAAGCAACATTTGAAGAGAAAATAACTACAGATTTTTCAATTTGATGAAAGATGTCAATCCACAGATTCAAAAAGCCAAACTATTCCTGAGAAGATAAATGAAAATACTTCACAGCTAGACACATCACCAAAGACAAAAATGAGAGTCCTAATTGGGGGAGGGATGCCATTCACTGGGTTAAAGAAAACTGGGGGTGGGGAAGGGGGAATTGATCAGATGTAAGAATCTAATCCTTTCAGTACAGTATTATACAGCTGAATAATATTAACAGGTTTTTTTTTTTTTAGCTAAATCAGAATCATGACCAAATGATACAAAAATTTTTATTGGATTAAAAGAATGCCCTAAGTGCACCTGAGTGTCCATATACAGGCACTCATAACATTATTATAGTCATCCTTTTGCTTGCTAGAAGTTAAGTCCTGCTGAAACCGGTTTAGCTCAGTGGATAGAGCGTCGGTCTGCAGACTGAAAGGTCCCAGGTTCGATTCCAGTCAAGGGCATGTACATTGGTTGCGGGCACATCCCCTGTAGGGGCTGTGCAGGAGGCAGCTGGTCGATGTTTCTCTCTCATCGATGTTTCTAGCTCTCTATTCCTCTCCCTTCCTCTCTGTAAAAAATCAATAAAATATTTTTTAAAAAAGGAAGAAATTAAGTCCTATGAAAGTAAGAGTAATGTCTTTCATTTATTATCCTCAGAATGTGCCTGGCAAAGAGAAGAGTCTCAATAAATTTTCTTTATGTCCCTCATATCACTTACAAATAGTATTACTTACTAGGAGCAAAAACCTACAATATGAACAAGTTGAACAAGATCCATGTCTATCTCATGCAAATGAAGTTTAAGGACAGGCAGACTCAGGCTAGTAAAAGAGCTCCTGAATTCACAAATTTACCAGGATCATTCTGTCTTTCTTCATCTTTAGTACATGATTTCTATGCTTAAAGTCAGCTCACGACTGCAAGATGGCCACTGCTCCTCCAGCCATCAAGTCTATACTCTGGGCAGGAAAAACAAAGAAGAGCAAAGATTCTTCCTATCCACTAAGTTAGTTCACTCTAAAGAGGCTTTCTGGAAATACCACTCAAGAAATTCTGTTCACATCCATGTTTGGAACTTTTACTGTCACTACCAGAGTCCTAGCCTCTGCAATTTCCTGTCGCTCCTTCCCTCTGTTCCCAAGTTTGAGACCTGTTCTGCATTGCTCCCTAACCATAAAAAACTGCTAAGCCACCTCCTCAATTATGGAAAATATATTTCTAGGGTTTTCTCTGGCCTAAACGTAGAACTCAAACACTATTTCCAGACTTGCTTAAATTAGGAAAGTTATTTCTGATTGCACACAATTGCCAGAGTAGCAAGTTTCTGAAACACAAGCGGTTGTTAGGAAGCACCAATATCGTCAGGTATGCTAGAACTCTGGCAGTGCATCAAAGAGTGGCCAACTCACTTTTGAATATTTGTTCATATTTTACTTTGCTTTATTATCATTCTTGCTATTCTATGATTGGAATGTGTTGTTTTGTTTACTGCTTTTTTGTTTTCAGCCAAGGACATACTTGTGTCTCTCTTATCATCTGAAACATTATTTTTTCCTCTTGAGACACAACAGGAAATGATTTGCTGGTGTCTTGGGCTAGTAGCAAGACCAAACCTGTAACATTTTGCATATTTTATCTAGTAAACTTAGAAGTGACATGTTAGCCTTTCAAATCAACCCACATGCTCTGAATAGTTCTATCTTAAAGTAGTGATGAATGAGCACTAGTTTACTTGTGATAATTTCCCAGAATTTGAAATGTGTTTTCAGGAATTATTTGAGATATTGCTAATCTCATAGCTTATCAAGTTACTTGACATAGAATCTGATGTCTTCATCATATCATTTTTAATTATAATTATTCATAATTATGGCCCATTATCAATGACTAAAACCTTTGGTTGCATGATTTATAATTGTATATTCTTTTTAAAAACCTTGTCCCATAAAATATCTTCACTTTCTACCTGCTCCCCTTTCTCTCCCATATACCCAACTTAGCTTCCTTTCTCAAATTTCCTTCTTTAACTCAGTTCATCATATGAAGTCAGGATCCTGGATCAAATGAGCTGGGAAAATTCTAATTCCATCTAGCCAGAAGTAAAAATAAACTATTCACCTTATGGAAACTTTCTTTGCAATAGGAATCATAAACTCAAATTATTCCAGGGATCCAAACAGGTGACACATGAATGAGAAAGGATGGGTAAGGACCAGAACAACCGCTAGGGCTCATACCCAGGTAAGCAGCTGTTATTCATCTCCAGTGAACTGTAGCATGACATTGGATTCACTACATCCAGATCGAGAGAGAGAGAGAGAGAGAGAGAGAGAGAGAGAGAGAGAGAGAAACTGAAAATATACTTTTTCCCCCAAGTGAAATGCAAACTCTTTATATTTTTTAATGTACCTTGAAAATACAAATCATATCCAAGTGCTATATTGAACCCCTGGGGTTCCAGTTTATATTTGTTTTATAGGAAATATGTATAACTTGAGGAATTTATAATTAAGTTTTTCTTTAAGAAATCTGGTCTTTATTTTCCCAAAGTCAAAATTGAGAGAAAGAAAAGGACCCCAAGAAGTCTCTGTTTGAACTCTATAAGAGGTTGATAATTATTTATTATAATAAAAATATCAACAAAAACAGCTTAATGCCAAGCATAGTACTGATGAGGTACTGCCAAGCATAGTACTGATGGTATATAATGAGAAAGATGAGGTCAAAAAAGTAAGGGAAGCCAAAGAACATACAACTAAATAGAATACTGTAATGATAAAATAGCTAATAGATACTGAGTATTTACTATGTGCCAGGCATTGTGCTTTTGTCACTCAGACAATCAGTCAACAAACACGTGTTACGCCAAGCACTGTTCTATGTGCTGGAATACAGCAATGATAAAGCAGAACCCTGCCTTCTGGGAACTCAGAGTCCAGTAGAGGAAGATAGAAAATAAAATTGTATAAAAAGAGAGACAAGAGGATTTCAAGTGATAAATAAAGTAAATGAGGTAATAAAGTAGAGAGTGACTAGAGTAGGGGAGAGTTTTCAAAAGTGGTCTAGGAAGACCTTTCTGAGGAAGTGACTTTGAATAAAGACATGACTTGGGAGAAGAAGGCAATCATGAAGCACAATGTATGTAGTTTGTTCTGAGTGGAAAGAACAAATGCTAATAGTTCTGAGCTGGTTACACATTTATCATATTCAAGGATGGAAATTAGGCCAGGGTAAGTAGAGCCAGGGAAGAGTGGGAGAAGATGAGCTCAGAGAGTAGGCAGGATCCTTATGGCATCGTAGTGGAAGATTCATCTACGTGCAAGGAAGCCATTGGGAATTTTTTTTGTTTTTATTGATTTCAGAGAGAGAAAGGGAGATAGAGGAAAAAAAAAAACACACATAAATGATGAGAGAGAATCATTGACCACCTGCCTCCTGTACGTTCCTTACTGGGGATCAAGCCAACCACCCGGGCATGTGCCCTGACCAGGAATCAAACCGTGACCTCCTGGCTTATGGGTTGATACTCAACCACTAAGTCACACCAGTGGGGTACCACTGGGAATTTTAAGCAGTGCCCTGTATGTTTGATTGAAGCATTAAGGTCACTCTGGCTGGTCAATGGAGGAGGATGTACTGATGTGAAGACTGAGCTGATGAGGGACTGGATTAGATTGCGGTGGGACTGATGGTGAGACATGGACATATTTTTTAATCTATTTATTTATAATTAATGGACTGGATGTGTGGTCTGAAGGCAAGACCTAAAACAAGGATGACATATTGGGTTGGAGCTGATAGGAGCTAGGCAGATCAACACCATTGGCACCACCTTCATTATCTTTATCCCTTAATAATCACCATCAACCACCCTCTTCATACCAATACTGTTACCAAGTCCCCCTGCTCTCTGCTGTAGCTGCTGCTGGGCTAGCTCAGTAAGTAATTTTCAGTCAGTAGAGTAATCCTCTTTACCAACCAGTACAGAACTATTTTAATATATATAAATTTAAATATATTTTTATTGATTTCTGAGAGGAAGGGAGAGGGAGAGAGAGATAGAAGCATCAATGATGAGAGAGAATCATTGATGGGCTGCCTCCAACATGCCCTCTACTGTGGATGGAGCCTGAAACCTGGGCATTTGCCCTGACCAGGGAAGAGAATGGTGACCTCCTGGTTAACAGTCAGCACTCAACCACTGAAAAACACCGGCCGGGCAGTATTTTAATATTTAACAGACATATTAGGTCATGCTAGCCAAATGTCAGTCTTAGAGTAAGAAGTTTGAAATCTAACCTGTTAGATATAGAACATCAGTGACAATTTCTGGCCAGAGAATGACATGATCAAAGTAGGGTTTTCAGAATTTTGGCCTGGCAGCTGTGTGCAGGAGGAGTTGGGAGAGCGAGGGAGAAACTGGATGCAAGGAGTTACATTAACAGATTATTCCAGAAGAGGCACAAGATCAGGTGAGAAGCACACACAAATTCCCCAAAGGGTTTAGCTGTGAGAGTTAGACTGTACTGTGATAGGTGGAAGATAATTAAATCCCTCCCCCTTTTAAATTGACTTGTTGGAGTTCCGTTTTGTCACTGAGGGTAAGAAGTGAATATATCACTGTCACTGACATGCCCTGTGGATTAAATGATAAAATTACCATCCCTGCTTCATCTTCCTTGAAGGAATGAACTTTAGAACTTTGTGGTATGGAGAGGGCTGGATTAGGAGTGAATTCCTGAGGTAACTTGGTACCTTCCAAAGACAGGTCTATCTATGAATCTTTGACATGTTGTTTAAACTGAGAAAAGGGAGACATTCACACCTGATATGAAGAGCATGAAAAGATCCTTGAAAACCACCTTAAAATATATCTGTGCTTCTTTCTGATTATCAGAAATAGAACCATTCACAGGAAAGAAGGGTTTTAGTAGGGAGAACAAAATAGTAACAATTAGCCTGGCTTATGTGGCTCAGGTGGTTGAGCATCCACCTATGAGCCAGGAGGTCATGGTTTGATTCCCAGTCAAGGCACATGACCAGGTTGTGGGCTCAATCCCCAGTGTGGGACATGCAGGAGGCAGCCGATCAGTGATTCTCTCTCCTTATTGATGTTTCTATTTCTTTCCTTCTCCCTTCCTCCCTGAAATCAATAAAAATATTTTTAAAAATATATTTTAAGACATATTTTAAAAATGAAATAATTGGTGAATCTCAGTTAGTACATGCATAAACAGTGTATTGTTTTGAAACTCCTCTGTAGGGTTAAAATATTTCAAAATAAAATATAGGGGGAAATAATCTGCTCTTTCAGGGAACTAGTTGACATTTGAATGAGTCACTTTATTTTCACTCTTGGAGAGGTCTTTATACAGTTTAAATGATAAAGTGAATCCCATATGTCTAAATCAAGTGACCAAGGCCTTAAGTACTTTCTTAATGTTTCTTGTTTTAATTTCTGTAATTATCTATACTAATAAGAGCCTAGGTGGCCCTTGCGCGAAGCCCTCACGTCATTACAATATGGCCGCCCCACACTGTCACAAGATGGCCACCACAGATGGCTGGCAGGTGAGGGCAGTTGTGCGCAATTAGGCCTGCAGGGGAGGGCAGTTGTGGGGGACCAGGCTGACGGGGGAAGGTTGGGGGCAAGATCAGGTTGGTAGGGGATCGATTAGGTAGCAATCAGGCTGGCAGGTAGGTGAGTGGTTAAGAGCCAGCAGTCCTGGATTGTGAGAGAGATGTCTGACTATGGGATTGGACCTAAACCAGCAGTCAGACATCCCCCAAGGGGTCCCAGATTGGAGAATGTGCAGGCTGGGCTGAGGGACACCTCTCTAGTGCATGAGTTTCATGTACCAGGTCTCTAGTCTATATAATAAAAGTCTAAGTGACCATTATAGTGGAACGACCAGAATGACTGGTCGCTACTATCATACTGACAACCAGGGGGCAGACGCTCAGCACAGGAGCTGGCCCCTGGTGGTCAGTGAGCCAGAAGCCAGACTCGCGGTTGGTGAATGCAGCAGCAATGGTGGGAGCCTCTCCTGCCTCTGAGGCAGTGCTAAGGAGCAGCAAGCCAAGCAGTAAGGAGTAAAGAGCAGGTGGGCAGTAAGGAGCAAGGAGCCCTGGACTGCAAGAGGGCACAGGCCGTGCTGAGGGTTCCCTCCCCTAGTGCATGAATTTTGTGCACCGGGCCTTTAGTTATTATATAAATAAGGGATCCTTGCTGTGGCTGTTGAGTTTCCTAGGAGGCTAAGCCACATTTGTTTGCTTCTCTTTGTCATTTAATTGCTATTCGGGTTGACACAGAAATTACTCAACCCAATCAATAGATGTTGTGCATTATCTATTTATGATTTATTTGTTTGGGTCCACAATAATTCTGAAAGTGTCTGCTCTGTCAAATGAATCTGATATAATATGTTGGAATGTGGAAAAGGACATTTTAAATTCTATTTATTTTTCAGGCCATCACTTCAAAATACAAGCAGGAAGTAAAAAATGTTCAAATCACCATAGTTTCTGAAAACTGGAACAAATTCCTGAGCAACTGCAGTTATTGTTAGAATCCAAAAATAATATCATTGCTTTGGGGTTTATTCACATCTTAAAATATTAGCTTGGACCCCATAAAATTGACACTCTGTAGATTAAAAAAAAAAACACACAGTTAAATATTGACAATTTCATATGCCCATCCCAATTAAAATCAGCATATTTCTTATAAACTTGACATCATATTCTACAAATTTTGTATACTCTACAGATTCTACATATTATTTGAACACCTTGGCAGTGGATTCCCATGACTGTCATTGCCAAAGTGTCACTTCTTTGCCAGGCAAATGGAAAACCTACCGAGGAGGTTGGAAGTTCACTAAGTAGTATGAGTCTATTGGGCAACCTACATCTTCTCCTTTCATTTTTTTCCTGAATTACAGCTTCCGATAACCTCTGACAGGTGAAAAATCACTCATAGAATTCTCTTACTCTTTCTTTTTAACAAGTGGATATTTTCAATTTAACATGTATCATACTTAAATGCCAAATCCTGAACGTACCACATGATGCAATAGAGCATAGATTATCCTAACGGCTCTGCTAAGTGCTATTAAAAAAAGTCTGTGAATAATTCTCATAATTTGGCCCACTTACAACGCAGGAATATTTTTTCCTTGACACAGAAAATGTATTTCCCCCCTCAAATGATTAGTGTTTCCCTTGGATAATTCTCATTAATATCCTTAGATATTGGAGTTCTGAGAACTACAGTTTTTCTAGAAGCAGAAAGTTACAATGGTTGGATTTTTTTTTGTTTTTTTTTAACCAAACTCTCTTGACAGAAATTATAATATTAGAGCTTCAGTACAACATTGCTGTTTTTTTCTGTTACTACTTCAAAACGGTACTGGCACCCTAACCGGTTTGGCTCAGTGGATATAGTGTTGGCCTGTGGACTGAAGGGTCCCAGGTTTGGTTCTGGTCGAGGGCATGTACTTTGGTTGAGGGCACATCCCCAGTGGGGGGACATGCAGGGGCAGCTGATCGATGTTTCTCTCTCTCTTCAGTATTTCTAACTCTCTATCCCTCTCCCTTCCTCTCGGGAAAAAAATTTTTTTTTTTAATCTATTTTTAAATAAAACTATACTGGCGGCCAAAATGAAGGAGAAACTGAGATTTGGGATTCTTTGTTTATTGAATTCACATAACAATTTTCTTTTCCAGGTGCTTCAAAAGTTCACAAATCGGCCAGTAAAGTTTTTCTTTTCTTTTTTCTTTTCTTTGGCATAAAGCCCACATACTTCCTAATGTTATGTAAGTATCTCAATAGTAAAGATCAGCAGAGGAGAAAAGGAATTGGAATTTAGCAGCATAGAAAGTCAACTGGAGGAGAGGCGGGAAGAAAAAAAGTATTATGAGGGAGGCAACAAAAAGACTCAGGACATGATAAGGAGCTTCTAGAGAAACCCCTGGGTCCACCTATACTCAGGCAGGAAGACAGTATGTTAGCTGCTGCCCTGTATGGTGTCACACACCTGGGTCCAAATCCTCATCACACTTCAGTCATCTTAAATGAGTTGTTTGTCTTCTGTGCTCCAGTTCACTTGCCAATAAAATGGGTATAAGAATGGCATGTATAGGATTGAGTTAAGAGGATTAGATGTGATAGTCAAGTAAAGCACTTAGCTCTGGTATTTGAGCCTTGGTAACAGCTTGCAGAGGCATACCCCTTCCCCTAGCTGCTTCCTCACTCTCAGACACACTCCCTACTGAGACTACCCTTTGCCTTCAACGTGCCCAGCTCTTTCTGGCCTGAGGATCTTTGTAGCCGTTAAACCTTCTTCCTTCAGTGGTGCTTTCCCCACGCTGACTAATTTTTATTCACCTGCCAGGTCACTGAGCTTTCCCTACTCTTCCACCTAAATAAGCCATTCACTGATCCATCTATATGGGTGGATGCATATCCTCTCCTGGGGAAGCCCCACTTAAATTTGTAGACGTTGGTATAAACAGAGCCCTGGAACAAGGCCAAATCAGTTATATAATATATATATATGTATATATTTTTTAAATATATTTTATTGATTTTTTACATAGAGGAAGGGAGAGTGATAGAGAGTTAGAAACATCGATGAGAGAGAAACATCGGCCAGCTGATTCCTGCACAACCCCCACTGGGGATGTGCCCACAATCAAGGTTCATGCCCTGGACTGGAATCGAACCCGGGACCTTTCAGTCCATAGGCTGACACTCTATCCACTGAGCCCAACGTGGCAAGGCCAAGTCAGTTTTGTTCACCAACGACAGAAGAGAGAAGTGGCCATCTCCGGTCATTTTAATCTTAGTCCTTTTGTTTTCATTTCCTTCATTCTCTTGTGCTTGCTTTGTTTGTGCTTAATTTTGAGGTGTTTTCATGAGCATTATTAATCTTATTATGTCCAACGAATGTACAATCAGTGAGAGTGGTGAAAACTACTAATTAGTGGCCTCGGATTATGACGAAAACACAGTGAAACATACCATTAATTGATGAGCATATGTTCAGCCCTTGTATGGCATCATTCTAGACTTCGGAACAAATAGACTTGTAAACAGTCTCTGGAAATTTAACTCATCTGTACCCAGAGGAGTTTCTATGTTTGACTTGCTGGTGATGTTTTAATTTTTATCTCTCTCTAAATTCCATGAGGCTAGGAAATGACATTTTGTTCAACGTGGTACTGCAGATGCCTCATAGTGCCCGACATGCCTTCTGACACGAGCTACCTAGAGTTAAGCCAAACCTCTCTGGTTAAGAGCACAGTCCTGCACAAGACTCCCTCACTCCAGACACCAGCCACAGATTTGGGAGTCCCCAGACACACTGACTTCTGAGCTGCTGGCTACAGTTCAAAATTACCCATTATCCACTCAGGTTTGGTAATTCTTAGAACAACTCACAGAACTCAGGAAGGCACTATACTTAACGATTATAGTTTAATTACAGAAAAAGAAAAAAGGTTGGAGGCAGCTCTGAGTATTTTTATAATCTGCAGGCTCTTGTCTTATGTTTGTGAATATTTTGTGGACTGAGTGCTGAATACTAAATTATTAAAGATCACTTAAAAAGGAAGGAAGGAGCCTAATATCTTCTAACACCCAGTAAATGACTTGATCTTGCAGACTGTTTCAATAATGTTATTCCCAAAACACAATTAGCGGAAAAGACATACATTTTACTTGCAATTAATTTGTATCCAAGGGTGCTATAACTAGAGAAAATTATATATTGTAGTAGGATGAAATGTGATCTGACTGGACTCACCGTTGTTTGACATCTGTCATCCATTTGCTGTTCTGAAAAACACACCAATTTCTTTTCCCCAATGTTATGGTCTTGGTGGGGATGACAAGCTAGGTGCTTGCTTCCCTGCTGGGAAGTGAGTCTCAGCAGCCGCTGGGGCTCTTTCTTACCAAATCATTCCAGCATCTCTCAGGTACAAGCAGAAGGTGCATTTACAGCCACATTTGGGTCCATAGATGTATCCTCCAGAACCCTGACTCCTAAGCAGGTGATACAGTATTGAAGAGAAATAAGTCAAGTCATCCTGGTGGCAATGCTACAACCACACTTCCAGTGCTACAGGATATTTCCCTAGCTCTTGGTTCCCAGCCCTTTTCTCCTCAATTCCTGCTTCCTTTCAAGAGGTGCAGTTACTGTGGCTCTTACAATCCACCCAAATTGAGTGGTTTAAAACAAGAACATAACAACATCTATTTTGCTGCAGGCTGCAATATGGGCAGACCTCAGCAGGGTCAGCTAGTTTCATCTCTACTCATTCTTGCCTGGGGTGGCTTGCAGGCAGGGCTTGAAGGCTTGCTCACATGTCTGGCGCCTGGCAGGGAAGACTGGGACAGCTGGGGACCAGAATAGATGGGGCTCCTTGGGCATCTCTCAAAATCTTAAATGGTCTATCCAGCATGGCTTTAGGGTGGTGGCCAGACTTCTTACGTGGCAGCTCAGGGATCCAAAGATCCACCCCTCTAAAGAGATCGACGCAGAAACCCTATCTTTTTAATAACCTCGCCTCCCAAGTCCTGGGAGGTCACTCCGGCTGCGCTCGTGGTGGAAACTCCTTAAAAATCCACCCATGTTCAAGGGGAAAGAACACAGACCCTCCCACCTCTCCACAGAGTCCAGTCAACATCACATTGTAAGAAGGAGATTTGGGACAAAACATACATATATTGGTGCAATCATTTTTGGACAATTTAATCCCCAACCTTGAGCCTTCCATTGATGTAATCCTGTTACTTTTCAATAAACTCCCTGTTGCTGATCTTAGCCAGGGTCAGATTCTATTACGTATAACTAAAGAATCCCAGCCTAGTAGATTAAGGATCTGTTTTATTAATCCCTTGGCAAGTAAATGCCACTTTAATGTTGGATATTTAATTAGTATTACCATCAAGAGGTTGGTCCTTATTCATTACTTAGTTACCGGGCACACCCACACAGCTCAGAAGAAGACTTTGCTTCACTGGTGAACACCTCCAGCTATTTTACCAAGCCTCCCTCCATTGCTGCAAAACAGACATGATTGTAAGAAAGTTGAAAGGTTATTTGGTTCATCACAGATGGCGATGGGGAGTGCAAAGCTTCCAGAAACAGACCCAGAAGTTTTCATTCCCTCAGCCAGCCTGGAACTATTATATCCCATGGAAATACCAGGAAAAGATAAGCGACATGAACCAGTGATTGCTGGTGCTGAACACTCCAGTGAGTTCAAAGAGCCCCGAAGGCCTGCTGTTTATTTGGAAGACCTGGGGGTGGGGAAAGTGACGAGAGAATGGCAGGATAGAAGCCTCGCTGCATATTAGATTTAGGATTTTATCTTCACCAGGCTCACTTAAAGAATCTACAGAGTAGATGTGCCTGGGTTTATGCGTATATGTGTTTAGAGTACATTTATGTATATATGTGTTTAGAGTACTTGAATCTGTTTTTTCTTTCTTTTTAAACTTCAGGGAATGTGTATACATTTAAAATAAAAATGTGAGTTCCAATAAGTATTACCAGTCTATTATTAGTCATTGAAATATCACCCTAAAAGAATTTTAACGTGAGAGCACATGAATCTCAGAAAAGCATGTTAGAAAAATAGCAAGTGATACACTCAGTGTGTAAACTATGAGGTTGCTTTATTAAAGATGAAAAATTTAAAATAAATAGTAAAATAAGGGTAAATGTTTGTTGTTTTTAGGAATATTCCACTTCTCCTTCTGGAACTTATTAGCCAATTTCCCTAAGATGCCAGAAAGCTCTAGAAGATTTTTTAATATAATTTATCTGATTGGCCATCTCTACTTTTAAACTCTTTTATTAATAAAGTTGTTGGAGATCAAAGAGAAGACTTAAATATATGCCTGTGAGTCCAGCCACTGGTATATCTCAAGATTTAATTTTTGCATTCAGTGTTCAAATATTCTCTCTCTCTCTCTCTCTCCCTCTCCCTCGCCCTCTTCCTCTCCCTCTCCTCCTCCTCCCTCTCTCTCTCTTGTAAGAACTGTTTTGGTCTTCCTTGTCTTCTTCCCACAGAGTGTCAGAGACTGAAAAAACAGTCTGAATCAGCATGGACCCCAGAGACTTTCAACACATCTCAATAAAACTTGCAGTGATCTTCATTTTCCACACAGCACTGCAGCAGGGGATGGCACCCTGCATCTGACCAGAATTATAGGGAACGGCACCTTGAGTGAAAAGATTCCTTCAAATAGAGATCATACTGAGAATTAATTGCATACCTTACTTTTTTTTAGTCTCCATTTTGAGGAAAATCACTGCTAAAACCCAAGAAAAATCATACACATTCCTTTAGAAGTGCAAGTGTCCTAAAATCTTTCATTTGAAAACCCCTCGTGCCCTAAGTATATTGAGCTTTGCAGAAAATCCTATGCATGTTTAAACACTGGTTATGAATATTTTTTCCAAAGAAATGATTACTAACGAGCATGCGTGAGACACATCACCTTTTTATTGACTAAGTTTGGAGTTATGGCTTCCCTCTTTTTTCTTTGTATGTGTTCCATCTTGTTTTACTAGCCACTTGTTGCTGAATTCTGATGTATTCATTCGTTGCAACAGCAAGGTGCTTTTGTGTTATGTTGTAGCATTACTTCTAAATGGTTACGTTTTTACCTCTGTGTAAGTACAATATCGTGGAACTATGCAACACACATAACT
This sequence comes from Pipistrellus kuhlii, assembly GCF_014108245.1. NCBI lineage: Eukaryota > Metazoa > Chordata > Mammalia > Chiroptera > Vespertilionidae > Pipistrellus > Pipistrellus kuhlii. The sequence goes on from NW_023425595.1 coordinate 14,311,429, forward strand.
CTCCATCTATCCTATCCTCCACATTCCCTTTGCATTAGGTGTCCCACTGGCACGAAAATCAGAGCCCCTGCTCCAATTTTTCCAGCTGTCTCTGTCGCCCTGTGATCTTTTGGTTACAGATTTTCTAGCCTGTATGAAAAGGCAGCCTTCTACCCCCTCTTTGATTGTATTTAGGCATTTTGCCAGCCTGAGACATGGATTAATCTGAACAGAATCACAGGCTTCTCTGGATGTAAGTCATTTACGTGTGCTTAGTGGCATCTACCAAGCAAGGAAAAGGCGGCCCACGGGTGCCTTTGTGTAGAGTCGGGGTAGGTTTTGATTTCACTCAGAGTCAAGAACAAAGCAACCTCTGACTTTTCCTCCAGCTCAGCCCGTATGGAATGACTTCTAACGACTTCACGAACTGCTAGCCTTCAGGTGACTGGAGCGTTTTCCCCCCCACTTTTTCAGTTTTCTCCTTCTGTGACGTTTTGTAATTATCGCTATTTCTGTTCTTCAGATTTTCTGAGTGTTTAAAGTCTAGAGGGAAAAAAAATTAAAATCCTTTGGCCACCATCAAATGCTCTTTTCAGTTTGAGGATAATGTGGAGAGAAGCTTTAAGTGCCGTGCCAACACCCAACATGGCATTGCGGGTTGAATGAGCCAATTCTAGCCCTTGAGTCTGAATGATTTGGAGGAGACGTGATGTCATTGTCTACTTGGAGATAAATGAGAAGGAGTCTGGGTGGAGACTTCTGGAGTGGTCTTTGTAATAATAGTAATTAAACAAAGAGCATTACCTCATAGATCTCAACTTTTTGTCTATACCGTGAGCTTTTCTCATTTTGACCCAATATTACTCATAAAGGGCTGGTGATTCTGTTTCATTATTTTCGAAGCACTGTTGGATGACACTGGTTTAACAGTTTCTCACAGTTCACTGCTTCAGTTTTCATCAAATTATATTTCTAGTTACACCAGCCACTTTCATCATCAATTTCCATATGTTTCGAAGACATGCAAGGACCAGTTTGCCAACGGCAGATTCAGATAGCAGAGACTGGCTGCTGTGGAACACATTTTTTCTCCTCAGGCAGCCATTTCTACAATGAAAATCTTAGAATCCACCAGGCCAATCCCTTGGCCCCCCAAAACGCTCGTATTTGTATACCTAGATTAACCTGTGTGCATGTTGCCGGGTGAGGATTACCACAGACTATTTCGTTTTGATGTGCATATCTTTTAAAATAAACACTGGTCATATACACTTCCATATACTTCCTTTCCAAAAGCATACAATTGGCCAAAGAACTGCCAAGTTCCAAAAGAATTCTTACATTAGCCCTTCCTTGAATTCTACAACTTTCCCATGTTATTGCCATCACTTCTTGAACTTCCTGTTGTCAAATGAAAGCTATAGATTGGGGCCCATTACATATCCTTGACAGCTTTGAAGCATGCAAATACATGTTATATCAGCAATTGGTGTATCAATGAGTCATCGGTTCTCAACAAACTATCAGATTAGTTGTTTGCTTATGAATTTAAACAATATAAATAACCAAAAACTGACTGCAGCTAGCAAAATATAAATTCATTCATTTGATTTTTTAGAATATTGCTCATGCCAAAAAAAAAAAAAAAAAAAAAAAGAGGGGGATTAATAAACTAACAAAACTAACAATAAACAAAATGCAAATATTTTGGACTTACAAAAAAAAACCCTCAATCATTCCCATTAATATGAATATCAGAAGACTTTTCTTAGTATGTTTTAGGACTACTGAATTCTTAAGGAGCATTTTTTAAAAGTAATTTCTATGATTGTCTATGTCAACGGTATTGGAAATGGAATATGGACTATTGGATATTCTGAACTTGTAACATTCATAGCACATCTTTTCATGAAAGTTATAATATATAAAGCCATCAAACAATGTTTAATGACATGGAAAGATGTTCATAGTCTTTTATTCATGTGTAAGAATAGGTTATATATTAATAGGTGGTGGGATATGAGGAAGAAAGAGGGCAGCTTTTACTTCTTAATATACTTAGGTATTTAATATACAATACGTATATATTAAGTTTGTTGTTAATCCTGACCTGAAGATACTTTTTCCATTGATTTTTTTAGAGAGACTAGAAGAAAGACAGAGAGAAAGACATCGATGTGAGAGAGACACATTAATTGGCTGCCTCCCATCCCACCCTGACCAGCTGGTGACCGAGCCTGCAACCAAGGTCTGTGCTCTTGACTGGGAATGAAATTTGTGATCCTTCAGCACTTAGTTAGTGCTCTAACCACTGAGCAACTTACCAAGGCATAATTTTGAATTAAAATATTTAGAAATGGATTATAATACTGTATAATAATTGCTTGATATGTATCAGTCATTATTTAAGCTCTTCTAAAATATTAACTAATTTAATCCTTGCAACAGTTATATGAAATAGGCACATTTAAGATTTAAGCAACCTACCCAAGGTCACACAGATAGTAAAAGAGAGGTGGGATTCCAGCTCTGCTTTTCTCTTCATTACTACCCTATACCCTTAACTGCAACCAAACTTTATTCCATTTTTATAAAGTAAATGTGATTAGAAAAATGATATACCAAAAGGTTAACAGCGATTATTTCTGAATTATGGAATTGCAGCTAATTTTAAAATACATGTTTTATCTGTATTTTCCAATTTTCACAAAACAATGAATAAAGAAAAAAAATTAAAAGAAAAAAAATAATATCTTTTAAGTTCCTTCTGTGAAACAGGGATTTTGATATAGTGCTGTGATTTTTTTTTTTTTTAAACTACCCTCCAGTAACTTCCTTTTTATTTTATCATCTAGTAAAAGCATGTGACTAAAATCTTGGCTACTTAACTGTTCTCTTGTGGGCAGATTTTATTTTGTTTATAAAAGGTCACGATGGGGAATTATGAGAACAGAAGAAGGAACCTGATGGAACCTTCCAAATGTAGAAATGCCAAGAAAGGGGTAAAGTTAGAAAACATAATTGTCATTAAAGAAGTCATAAAATGTTTGAATATATTTCCATTGCATCTTTTCTCAGCAGGCTGAGTTGCTAAGCAGGACCACAGTGACTTAATTTATATCTCCTATGAAATAAGAACATGTCCATATGTGGGCCAAAAATAAGGGGCTGAATTTTAGGATCTGTATATTTGAAAAAAGTTAGGTTAGTGACATGTTTTGCCAGTATTGCATTTAATATTGCAGTTCTTTATGCCAAGACAGGATTCTGAAAAGTGCGATAGAATGAAGTTGGCTTGGACACATAGGAAGTATTGCCTGTGAGTGGAATAATGGGTTCAAGAAAGGAAGTCATCATGTAAGGATGACTCCTGCCTCTCTGTCTGGGTACTACCATGCTTTCAGCCAGTCTTTTAAGATTCTGATTTAAAACACACACAAAAAAACCCTTTGTTTTTATTACATAAAATTTGTTCAAATCTCAAATCCATTCATGACTCTCCATGTCTCATCTCCTCCACACTGTCCTGTCGAAGGCTACCATCACCTCCAAATGACCTCCCAATGCTCACTCTTGTCCCCTAAAATCCATTCCCCACACGGGGAGAAGAGTGACCTTTTCAAATCACAAATGTAATCATGTTAGCCTTTCTACTTAAGATCTTTAAACAGCTTCCAATTACCCTCAGGATAAAGTCAAACATCTTGAACGGGGCCTTAGCTGGGACCTTCAAACTTGGCCCTTTAGTTCTGGCCTCTGCCTACAGATCCACACACCATGCAGTTCCTCACTCAGCACCCCACCACAATGCTTCTCTTTTTCCTGTGACATCCTTGAATGCCTTTCCTCCATCAGGGAAGTTTTGACTCAACTTCAGAGGAGAAAAAGTCTCCCAAATGTGTGTGGAATTTTTATTTTTTGCACCAGATGCCTCTCCTTTTCATAGTTAAACTCTTTATTTGTGTGATTGTTTAAGGTCAGTCTCCCAGGCTCATGAGATTACAAATTCCATAATGTGAGGAAAAATTCTGCTTTTTGCATCATTACATGATCAACATGATTTAAGTACCCTGACTGGAACAGAGCAAAGCTTAAAAAATATTTTTTGAATAACAGAACCATTATAGTAATAATGCAGAGAGCAATGGGTTTTCGATTTTACTAGTCTCTAAAAATCAGTTTAAAAATATATTCATTCATTTATTTACTTTTGCTGACAAGAAAAAAAAATTACATTATATATTGCATACTCAAAATATTGATATATCTTGTCAAATTGAGTTATTAAACTTGAAAACTCCCACATACATTTTATTTAATCAGGTGATTATGGGTTTTCCACACTGCCCATCTTTCAAAAGTGATTACTTGCTTTTTACCTCAATGAACACACTCATCCTAGGATGAAAAACACATTAACACATGCTTTTTAGCACCTTGGTTTTAAACTAATTATTAAAATTATTGTTGCATAAATAATATTAGCCTGATTTGTTGATGCATACAAGACATTGGTTAGTAAGAATGGTAAGAATTAGGGAATGTTTTATAAAAATTTCGGTCCCTCCATGTTTATTATTTATGCGGTTGGCAAAGCAGAATTAAATTTAGTCTTTCTAAGATAGTACTTATATAATTTATTTTACTTTATGAAATATCATCAGTTCTAATGCTTCTGGAATTATTATTGGTTAACTGCCGGAAACCAATCACTGTTTCACTAATAGAGAGATGTGGACAGGAAGCTGAGAAGGCTGGTCAACAACCTTAATTGCTCTAACCACTCACTGTTTGGTTGAGACATTGTTAGCTGAAGCAGCCTCCACCTCTCTGTTTGTCTTATGTAAATTTCTATTTTTTTTTTTTTTTTAAATATATTTTATTGATTTTTGTACAGAGAGGAAGGGAGAGATAGAGAGTTAGAAACATCGATGAGAGAGAGAGTCATCGATCAGCTGCCTCCTGCACACCCTTCACCGGGGATATGCCTGCAACCAAGGTACATGCCCTTGACCGGAATCGAACCCGGGACCCTTCAGTCCCCAAGCCGACGCTCTATCCATTGAGCCAAACCGGTCTCGGCTGTAAATTTCTATTATTGGAATTTCCTGCCCAAGGGCTATGGGTATTTCCCACAGCCTCAATAAAAGGGATAGCAAGGCCAGAGCAGTGTATAGTCCTGGCCCCCAAAATTGCCAGATTAATACTTTCCTAGTCTCTTTTCATTTGTGTGCGGCCTTCTCCAGAACCCGAACCCGAACCCTGAACTACACAGGACGTGAAGGGGATTCCCACAGTTAACCAGCAGGAAATTTTGAATACAAAGGACAAAAATATGTATATATTTATCTTGAGGATTTCAAAAAATTATCTATCAAAAAGATCAGGTTAATCACATATGTTCCTTTTGAAACCACATCTTGGTACATTTATTTTGTAAAATTTATAACTTTTACTCAGAATTATTATTATTGTGTTTTGCATCCTACTGTGTTTAAAAAGAAGGCTACCTTTGCCCTGTTTGGGTGACTCTGTTGGTTGACGTGTCTGTCCATCGTCTCATACACCAAAAGGCTGTGCGTTGATTCCCGGTCAGGGCACATACCTTGGCTGCAGATTCTATCTTGGGTCATGGTGTTTTCAGGATGGATGTTTTCTCTCACACATCATTGTTTTTCTCTCTTTCCCCTTTGCTCTCTCTCTAAAAACTAAAACTCATATCCTTGTGTGAGGACTTTTTTTTTTTTTTTTTAAGACTGACTTTAAACAGATGTGATACATAACAATCTTCATTTTCTCAATGAGAAAATCAACTTCTGAAACAATCATATATTATTTCATGTCTCTAAAGATATTAGCAATTTCCTTTGAATGTGCTTATATGATATGAACTCCATGGAAAGTCCTCAGTTCTTATCCTCTTAACACTGGTCACTTCCATCCCTGCCTATCTGGTATGGATTTTCCTTCAGTGTGTAGTTGTCTCATTCACTCATGCATTCTCTCACTCACTTTCTCATTTACTGACCCATACAACTGTGTAACAGATACTTCCAAATGTCTACTATTTGCATAGCACATAGGAATGAAGGACACAAAGGAATATAGGACATAGCTCTTAAACTTGAGGGGGTTACAGTAAAAAAAACACCTTGTAAACAGATCAGGAAACATAATAACTGCAGGAATTTGAATAAAGCAAAGGTGTTTGTTGGATCAGGTTATTTTCTAATTGCATCTTAATAACAGCTCTACTAACAAGCACTATTTTTCATATGACATATCTTGGCTTTTGCTGGAAAGTGATAAAAATGTAGACAATAAAAAAAAAGAAGCAAAATAGCTGCTGTTTGTTCAATAAAATTGCTCCGTAAAATGGCAATAGTTTCAACACATTTCTTTTTCCTGAAGAAAACTCACACTATTGTTATGCAAAGAGCCCCTGAGTTACTGAAAACCCTATTTATTATAGGGGGCAGGAAAGCCAACTCCAAATTAAATACTGAGCTTCCAAAGGAAACAGCTTTCCCTTTCCAAGCTCCCACCTAGAGTTCTCCCACATTCCTCCCTCTCATTTTCTTCCCGAAATACATTCTGAAAAGATATTTTAAAATATATTACAGCAGGCTATCAGAAGGCATGGTTGCCTGTTCCTTCGATGAAATCACTGGAGGAAGGGTCTAGATTTACATTCCATTAAAGAAAAAAATTTGTAGTATTTGCATAGAGGCAATCATAAACTTGGCTTTTGATTCTTGTCCTTCCTTTCTTTCCCATTATAAACAATAAGAATTGAATTTACCAACAGTAACCAAAAAATGGAGATTCTAGGCTTATCTTAAAAAAAAAAAAAAAAAAAGTACCAGTCTCTAGCATTTACAATTTGGTATTGAGGCTTGATATTTCAAAGCTGATGTCAGGGGACAGACATGGTTCACATCCAATCATTTTAAAACACACTTTTTAGGTAACTATATGGGTAGAGAATATGATTTAACAAAAAGTGGTATGTTCCAGTCTATGAAATGAGCATTATTTGGAAAATGTATTCCTTTTGTTCCTGATTTACTAGTTAAATTCACTTACATTTCTCCAGCTTCTTTATTTTGGTAGCTTAGTGGGAATAAAATTTCAGAACTCTAATACAGCTTGGCCATTTACCTCTCAGTTGATAATTGATCAGCAGTAGAAGCTGACTTCTTCTAATAGTGCAACTTACAAATTTTTCCCAAGTCAGCAAAATGATATACAAATTTTCATCAATGTTGTAAAGGACCACTCGCTTGACTTTCTCTAGCTTTAAATACCTTGTAAAATGTGCCAATCTGTGTGCACATAGATTTAGAATCATGTACACACTCTTTGGCTGTTTTGATTGACTATCAGTTAAAGAAAGAAAAAGTTAGAAAACCACAGAAGTTATTTGGCTTGGCTGGTGCCAATTTTTTTCTTGATTGATTCAATTATCCCAAATCAGTCTAAGAATTCAAAACATTGAGATAAGGGGAGTACAGGCTAACTTACGGAATAAGGGAAACAAAACGAAGCATTTCCTCCATGACTCGAGTCAGTGCTTGCTGCTGGGCTGGAAAATAAAAAACAACATAAAAAGGTACCCCCCACCCCATCTCTGGCATTCTTTAAGGTCAATGTCGCTTGCTGTGATTTGTGCTGGGCAAGGGTAGCCACTGTCCCTTGATCCCAGCACATTTGACAAGCACCTACACTCCAGGCACACTGTAAAACAAAATAAATACATTAGCAAGACACCTTCCTCCTTCATTTCAGCCCAGGCATAAGAGATGGGTTACTTAAAATTCAAGTGCCAGGAAAGCCTACAGTAAAAGGGAAATATTTTCAAGTGAAGTCCGTTTGATCTTTTTTTATAGGGGCTCCTACCAGCCTCTCCCCCTTCCTCCCCAGACCCTGGAAACCAATTAGTCTCAGCACGGAGGCCACAGACCAGGTTGAAATTGCTCCTTTTTTATTTTTAGGGGATATAATTTCAGCCAGCATGTCTAGTCAGTTGTCACATAGTCTACTTAGCACACTTCTCTCTCTCTCTCTCTCTCTCTCTCTCTCTCTCACACACACACACACACACACACACACACACACACACACACACACACCCATTGGGCTTCCCTTTGGAGAATGGCTAGATCTTGGAGTCTGACTCCTGGAAAGGAATTAATCTGGTTGCCGTCCAATTCCTTCAGCTCTGACAATGGCATAACATCACCGGGCCACCTCATCTTTCATAGACAGCCTTGCCAACCAAGTTTTCTAAAAGCCTTCTTTCCCTTGTCTTCGATCATTTCAGCGGCTTTCCCTTTCCTTACGTTGTTTGCATACAATTCTGAAAACCTCTACCCCCATCCTCCCCCATTATCCAAAGTAGCAGAGAAAATAGGAAGAACTTTGCTTTCTAAAACGTATAAGAAGGGCTTATCCTTTGGGGGAAATGTACCCCAAAGACAAAAATGAAAACAACTAGAATCTGCCCCTCCTCAACGCCCTATCTGGAACGTGCCTTCATTCCTGAAGGTGAAACAATTATCAGTTGGATTGGCCTTGTCTTTCCCGGGACCAACACTGCGGAGAGAAAGGGGTGTGTGCGTGGTGGATATGTAGATCTGGCGACTTGAAAGGCTCAAGGAAAGGGAGCATAGCTCTCCCCCAGGAAAGCCCAAGTTCAGCGGACGGGAGAGGACCCAGGGTCGCCTTCTTTGGTCTGAGCGCAGTGCCCCAGGCCTCTCGCCTGGTCCCAGCGGCGAGCTCTGCGCCCTGTAGCTCTGCCAGGACTCCAGACAGCGCCTGGCAGGTCGGTGGGTGGAAGGCCGGGGTGTTTGTTCTCTTTGCAAAAGGCGCCCTTTTTGGAGGGAAAAACTCCCTTTATTTGTCCTGGGATTCCGTAGCACCCCTCCCCGACCCCCTATCATTTTTTTTTTATGCTGATCACACTCATGAGGATGAACTTGCAGCTCGGCTTCCTGCCGCCTGTTTGACCCGGGAGCGCCAGCAGGCTGCCGGCCTCGCCCTCAGTTCCCTCCTCCTCCTCCTCCTCTTGCTGCAACCTCGAAGCCCCGGGGCGCAGGCGGGGGGTTCGGCTGGGCCGGGGCTGAAGGAGGAGCGCGCGGGGGCGCGGGGTCCCGCCGGGGAGCGCGCACGGAGCGGCGCCTCGGCCGCCCCGCTTCCTGGAGCTGTGCTCCTTTGACCCCAGTGGCAGTCCCTGTCACTGCACCGCTCCCTCCGGCTCGCCGCGCCCTCGCTCTCCCTCCGCGCCCCCTCGATCGCTCTCTCCCTAGATCGAGGCTGCTCTTGTCCTCTCTCCCCCCGCCACCCCCGCCTCCCTCCCGCGCCGCGTCCCCCCGGCCCCCGATCCCCGGCCCCAGCCCGCGGCGGGACCTCGGAGGTCGGAGGTTCTGGCCCGCCCGCGCCCCTCGCCGCCCCCCGCGCGCCTCCCGCCGGCCCCGGCCGCCCCGCGATGGATCATCGCCTGCTCGCCGGGCGCTGAAGGCATCCCCCGGCCCCGGAGCGCAGCCCGGGAAAGGTAATCCGCCCCGGGAAGGGAGGCGGAGGGCGGGGGAGGGGGAGGAGGCAGCCGGGCGCCCGGTGCGGAGCGCGAGGGGAAGGGAGAAAATGCGCACACAAAGCGGAGCCCGGGGGAGAGGTGCCTTGTCCGAGGCGCGTGCGGGGGGCTCGGGGGCGGAGGACCGTGGCTGCCCCGGTGCCCCCGACATCCGCACGAGCGGGCGCTCCCCGAGCCATTCGGAACCCGGGGAAGGCTTATGTTCTTCCTCCGAACGAAAGCGAAGTCTTTTTATTTTTTTATTTTTTAGGAGCTGTCTCCCTCCCACTCCCCATCCTGCCCTTCTGTTCTTCTTCCCCCTAATCCCCCCACCCCCGAGTCTTCGGCCCCGACCTCTCGGGGTCCCCAGGTCCCCGCCCCCTCCTCCGCTGGGATTTCTTAGGCGGAGGGAAGAAGAGAGTGTCGGTGAGGGGCCGCGGCTGAAGCCGGGCGACGGGGTTGGGGGTGGGGACACGAGGGCCAGGCGAGCTGTTCACTAGAAAGTCCCGGGGTTATGCGTTCGAGCCGTCCCGGCCTAGGCCCGGGTGCATTGTGCTGGCCCGCACCCCGGGCGTGCGCGGCGGCCCGGGCGCGGTGCGGGGCCGGGGAGCTTTGTGCTCGGGCTGCGCTCCGCCGCCGCCGCCGCCCCCGGCCGCCCGCCCGCGCGCGCGCCGCTGCCTCTCGCCCCGGCCCCGTGCCCCGACCCCGCGCCCCCGCCGCCTCCGGGCTCCGCGATCGCAGCCTCGGGCCGCGGCACTGGGGACTAGCGGCGAGAAAAAGTAACCGTGGCCGCACGGTTTCTTCTGGAGAGAGGCGGGAGTTTCTCTGCTATGTGCACGTTCACGGGGTTATCTCTGCAAAGCCTTTGAATGCCCGGGGTTTGCGGCCTAGGAGGCGAAGGTGGCATTTTTTTACTGGAGATTGGGGAGGGGGCTAGAACCCACCAGCAAGGAAAGAAATGAAGGATGCCCACACGGGGCAGATTTATAACATATTTACTCCCCCCCCCCCCCCCAGCACACCCCACATGAAGTGCAAATTCGAGTCATGAAAAACATGGAATGGGTTTGAGATGTTGCAAACACACACACACACACACACACACACACACACATATCAGGACGGGGGAAAACACACACACACAAATAAAACTTTAAGTGAAAGAAAAGATTTTTCCAAAGGAGTGTGTGTGTGTGGGGGGAAACTGGGTTTTACACCCCCTTCCAGCCCTTGCTGGCTTCTCCCCCCTGCCTTGCTCCGCGGCTCCCGGGGAAGCAGCCCGGCGGATCCGGGGCGGGGAGCGGGGAGCGGGGCGGCCACGGCGGAGGCTCCGGGCTCCGGGCTCCGCTCCGCGGGCTCGGGGATGCCAGCCCGCCCGGAGCCCGGCGTCGGGGGCGAGGGGCCTCGATGCCTCTGCGAGGATGGCGCCGTGTCAGAGCCATTGGCCGCCCGCGGTCATCCATCAATCCCGGGGCTGGGGGAGCGGGAGAAAGGAAGACATGAGACGGGGCCGCGAGCGCAGCACCCACAGTGCCAGCGGCGACGGCAAAGGCGACGGCAGTGGCAGCCGGGGACTCGGCGAGTAAGACGAGCTGGTGCTCCAGGAAGGAAGGGGGAGCTGGAGCCCGGACGAGCCCGAGGGCAGGGCGAGCCTGTGAGTGTGTGTGCCTGTGTGTATGTATGTGTGTGTGTGTGTGTGTGTGTGTGTGTGTGTGTGTAGTTGGTGAAGCCTCCCCACCCCCCGGGTTAAAACAAACACACCAATCCAAAGTAGAGAATTCCGCGCCCCCCCCTCCCCCCCCGCCCCACCGTATATAGCCTCTGCGCGTGGCCAAAGGCGCAGGAGGAAAAGTCCTGCCCTTCCTCGCCTCCCGAAGAATGCGCCAGCCGGGTGTCCGCAGTGCTGGAGACAAGTTCAGGTGTAAGTGCGGCGGCGGGGAGGGCGCTCGGCGGACAGCGGCACGTGGAGCTTTCGGCATCTCTCCCGAAAGCCTGGCGGAGTAGCCGCCTGGAAGGCTCGTGCGAATCGCCCTGGGATGCAGGGATGAGTAACTGGAGGTGGGCATGCGAGAGCCAAGGCGGGGGGGGGGGGGGGGGGGGGGGGGGGAAGAGTTTCTGCGATCACCGGATCCGTGCAGCCAGAGGGAGGAGAACGAACGAAATTTGGCGCCGTGGGAGCGGGCGAGCTCCAAAGTCTGGCCAGGCGGGTCGGGCGATCGTCTGAGGGCAAGGGGAATGAAATGAGCATCCTCTGACGACGATTTTGTATTTCACGATTTTGCGGGCTCCTTTCTCATAGGCTATGCCACGGCGGTGCTTGGGGGGGGGGAGAGGTCAGGAGTGGCTGCGTGGAAACTTTTTGGTAAATTGGATTTCTGGTGTCTAGGAGGTGGAGACAGTTGTTTAATTCCTCGTCGTTTAATCCTTTCATTGCCAGCAAACTTTAAAATGTTTTCCAACTAGATTTCCTGGGGAGGGGGGACATTGCAAGTTGCACAGCTTAAGGGACAGGAGAAATGACTGCTGTCTAGGAAATTCAAAATGTGCTCACAGGGCATTTTTTTTTTAAGAAAAAATCAAAACTAACACCAGCATGAATGTTTGGCATTGCTAGTCCCTTTTTTAATTTTTCTTTAGGATTTCTGGCATTTAGTACTGGGTTCCTTTGTTTTTGTGGAGCAAATGTGTTGAAAAACTTAAAAATATTATATGCGAAAAGTAATGAAAGTGTGATGAGATGCTCCAAAATCTGATCATTTGCAAGGTTTTACTGCCTTAAATATATGAAGCAGGGTGATGTAGCTTCTTGATAGTTGAAGGCAGTGTATCATTGTGTCTTGTCGCAAGCTTTTAACAGATTTCCCAGGTAGGGGAGGGAAATGACCCTTTTCTGAAAATTTACCCATAAAGGTCTTTCCCATGTGTTGGTGTTTAAAATTCGTAAGATGAGTGAGTTCATTTTATGATGTGAGTGGGGGTAAACATAGCATTTTTAAAAATCAGCTTTTTTTTATTGACTTGTCTGTAAAGGTTCCTGTGAAAGTTGTGAAGCTCTCTGCCTCAGTCTGACATTTTCTTCAAAGGACCCCAGATTAAAGAAGATAGACACTGCAGGTGCACTGTTTTGATAAAACATTTGAAAGAGAACATGGTTAAGATGAATTCAAATGAGGTGCCAGTCACCCATTTAAGCCATTCAACGTTCCAGGGGCCTGTGCTTGCTGCTGAAAAGATAGTCAGTTTGTCTTGCTGGGCAAAGGTGCAAAGAAGCACGGATGTCCAAGCGGACCATTTAGGTGTGTGAATTGAGCACCTTCTAAGTCCCGTCTCTCCTGGGCTTCCAATGGCAGGGTCTAATGCTGACTCCTGTAAGTCATTGCATAGACATTTACATAACGGGTATGTATATTTTATTTTAACTAGTGAGTTTGTTCCAGAAATATTTAAACTGTTTCTGGCACCGAGGGCAAGGATTGTTCCTTAGAGGTCACGACAATGGTCTAGACATGGGTTTTGTTGCCTTCGCTTCTTCCTGTATTTCACACAATAGACATTGATGGCAGGAACATAAGAATTGCCGTGCAATTTTTACATCACTCTCTAATTGTGCAAACACTTGAAGTTCTCGCAGTCTGGAAATGTGCTTGTGTGTGTGTGTGTGTGTGTGTGTGTGTGTGTTCCCCCTCTGTGCTTTGATGGCTAGCATTCTTTTTAATGGCAGTCATTTCTATAACAGGAAGATGTTTTCATTTGTATTTACTTTTCAGCATGGCACAATTATGCAGTTTTGCGCTTCAGTACCGTCTCGGCACTTTGTGTCTCAAAAGAGAATTACAGTACTTAGAACAGGACTGCAATTTGAAGCAGGTGTTGTGTTTTACTGTTCTGCAAAATAACAGTAAAATATAATTGTGGGGGGAAATTAAGGAAACAGCTGCAAACTTGGTATGAAAACTGCTACATTATGATTGGTAAGCAGTTCTTACAGATATCTTACATCAGAGGGGTTAAGGAAAGACTTTAATTTCGTTAATCCTACTGGCCTGCTTGTCTATCAACTGGTGCTTAAAAGGACTCATACCTCCCATGAAGTCAGGAAGAAGAAAGGGGACCCAAAGGGACACAGTTTAAAATGCCAGCGCACCAGGGATTCCTCCTTGGGCAGGGCCTTTTGTACATTAGGCACGCGGGCAAGGTTGGGTGTGTTGTTCAGCTCGCCTTGCTAAGATGAACAAGGCGATGATTTGAGTGGAATGCTGTGGAATTTCTCAGCCCAGCTAGCATATGGAGGACTCCACGAGCCCCCGGTTGCGAAATAATAAAGTAAATGGCCTATAGCAGGCCATCTGCCTTTTGCTTGATATGTAAGGTGTTTCATGCCAAATTTAAATCCAATCTTGTTATTCTACATATTTTTATTTGCGAGAGCAGCGAAGACTCAGACGCTTAATGGGGCACAATGGCAAACGGGTTCGGATGCGGAGCGCTTAAAAGTCAGAGTGCGGGTTACCCAGGGGTTACCCGAGGACTGTGCTGCCTGCCGCCGCTCCTCCACGGCGTGATCGATGGCAACAGCCTCCGTGGGGGGCTGTGCTTGCTCCGTCTTTGCACACCTGCTATAAAAGTAAACACCCTCCTTTCTGGACACGGTGCAGCACATCATACATTGACATTTAAAAGAAGGTTCAGAACGAGTGGAAAGGTTAAAAAAAAAAAAGTATGAAATTAATTACTGAGAATTAGGCAGCAACAAGCAAGGAGGAGGCAGGTGGGGTATGTAAGGGTCCCCCTCCTTTTAGTGCTTCCTCCTGCCTGGAAGAGCGATGGTAATGAATGCATCCGAAGTGGTGGTCCAAGCCTGGGGATGTCTGCCTTTCCCCCAAGTGACTGCAGTCTTTAGAGACACGATGTTCGATTTAGCACGAAGCGTTTGCCTTTCCCTAAAGTTCTTTGCTGGAGTTGAATGCATATGTGTATTCAACTACACATACACATATGTTCAAAATACACAGGCATTGAGTACCTATGTATTTTGGGAGCCACCTTGTAAAAGAAAAAGAAAATACGTTTAATGTGTACACGTATGATGTACGTAGTACAGGTACACACATTTACTGTGATGAGCACAGCTTTTTAAACTTACATACCAGTAGGTTATTGCATGTTATGGCTGCGTTAGGCACTGAGATTTTAAATTATCATCTGACACCAACTTTGTACGGACCCAATATTCCAATTAGCAGGAAGACTCTCGCACTTCAAGCGCAAACCATTTATAGTTAGACTCCATGGCAACTGGGGATATGGCCCTTCTGTAATTCATGTTAAGTGCCATAATTATAATTAAAGAGGAAATCTTCGTTTGAACACCATTGAAATGATTTGCTGGCAGCCAGCGGTGTCACCTGGAGTGTAATGTCCACTCTGAAGTGCTCGCAGGAGAGAGAGTTGGAAAAGGTTGTATCCACGAGACAGCAACACATTTGGAGATTTTTTTTTTTTGGGGGGGGGACCAATTTCATGTCCGGGTGTCACATAGTTGAACACCCTCTTTTTCTTTGTTCTCATTTTACAATTTTTTTCTTTCCCCCAGAAACGCACAGCAGGATTGATGAGGAGATCCTTGGGTTCAGAGGTCGGCTGAAGTGCACCATGCCTGCTTCCATCCTTCGCTCCGGAAAGTTGTGAATTGCTCATGTCTATAGAGAAGAAGGATGGCACATGGGATTCCTTCTCAAGGCAAAGTTACCATATCGGTGGATGAATACAGCTCTAACCCCACCCAGGCCTTCACGCACTACAACATCAACCAGAGCAGGTTCCAGCCGCCGCATGTACATATGTAAGTATTGCTCATGAACTTTTAAAAACTAGCAACCAAGAAAATAGACATAAAATAAGAAAGGCACTGATGACTGATGCCGGGGAGAATAAAAAACCTATGATTCGCAAAACAGATGCTTATCTGGGGTCCCCACTATAGCTTGGGGGAATACCCTACCTCTGTGTAACACCTCAGGTTATCAGAGTACTTTCAACCACAGTTTGATTTGCAGAGCCTCTCTTGGGTGGTGGTGGATTGCCCACATTTTTTGGATTACATCGGAGAGGTTTAGGTATTTGCTTAATGTCACATGATGCATTTTGGCCGAGTCGCCTCCTGATCCCCTAGCTCAGTGGTCGGCAAACCTCGGTTCTCAAGCCACATGCGGCTCTTCGGCCCCTTGAGTGTGGCTCTTCCACAAAATACCAGGGCCTGGGCGAGTCTGATTTGAAGACGTGGCGTTAAGAGAAGTTTATGTTTAAAAAATGTGGCTCCCAAAAGAAATTTCAATCCTTGTACTGTTGAAATTTGGCTCTGCTGACTGATGAGTTTGCCGACCACTGCCCTAGCTCAGTTTGCTTTTATGTTGTATTGCTTGTCTCCATGAGGAAATATTTCTTGAAAATTTCTACTTCCTCCCCCCTCACCTAACCTTTTACATTCAGCTGGGAAATAGGCCTAATTGGGACTAATTGTTCAGCCCCCACTGAATCCGCTGCCTGGCCTGTTGCTAGTGGAAAATGTGCTGCATGTGCATGATTCCAACAGGAAACGAAGGTTTAAGGGACGGTGGAACACTGGAGTCCAGGAATTGTACTTTTCTCTCACTCCCTAATACTGTTTGAATCAAGTGCGGTGTAAACTGTTCAGGGAACCAAGTGTGGGAGAAATGAAGAGGCAGGATTTTGCAGCACCGGGATGCACACCAGCTTTTTCTTTTCCTCTGCTGCAGGATGTGCGGGGCTCTCAGCAGATGGGGCAAAAGGTCGCCCTCTCCCTTGTTTATTCAAGGCCGGGTGCGCATTCTCTATGAGACCCTTCCCATGGCTAACATGCGTCTTTCATAGTAGGACTAAACCTCTTTGAAAACTATTGTATAGTTAAGAGAGAAAGGAAGTTAGGGTTCTGTTGACTGTTTTTGCCATCCCTGGCAAATTGGACTCGGGGCATGTCGAAGTCACATGCTCTTTTTGTTTTTTAAAAAAATAGTGGGACCGCCCTCCCTCAAAAAACTCTCTCTCTCTCTCTCTCTCTCTCTCTCTCTCTCTCTCTCTCTCTCTCTCTCTTTCTCAAATTTAGAAACACTAACCAAACAAACTACCTGAACCCTTTGCTCCAGCTGCACAGGTTGGCTCTCTGTCACCTGAGCACACCCTGAGCCTTTCCATCTTGGTGCTGTGCTCAGCTCCAGTTCAGGCTGCTCTACATCTGTGAAACCTCTTCTGTCTCCCCCAGTCCGCACTGACTGTGCCTTCCCTAGCCCAAAAAAGGTGCCCCTAGTCTGTCTGTCTGTCTGTCTGTCTGTCTCTCTCCCCCCCCCCCCCCCCCGCGCCCACTCTCTCCTCTCTTTCATTTATTTCTTAAGGCAGGGATTGAGTAGGTAACAGGTGTTTAAGAAATACTGATTGATTGCTCAATCCATCCATTGATTTGATTGTATTGTGCATTGAGACAAGAAACTATGTTTGAGATTTGGAGATTTTCATTGGCATTTTTCTGAGCTGTTTTATCATTATGAGTGTTTGAATGAAAGTGTATTCCTATTTTCATGATGTTGACCCACCTTTTCCTTGTCTTTACTTTTTCATGTTTCATGTGTTGGCAGTGACTGGGCCCATGGTAGGCATCCAAATATCTTGGTGAAATGTGCTAATATTATATTTCTGTAATTTTTCTTTTAAAAGATTGCCCTTAGTCCAAATAAAAATTTAAATTGGCTAGAAAATACCTATAAAACATTTAGTCTAAAATTTCTTTAGTTTTTTTTTTTGTGTGTGTGTGTGTGTGTGTGTGTGTGTGTTTTAATTTTTAACATGTCACACACAGCTTTGCTCCTCTCCCTGAAGATATTTTGTCTTTTCCACTTGAAATGTTACTCATTTATTTTGCATGGGATCCTTAAGACATTTGTTTTCCTTGTTCGCTTACAACTGAGGCCTCTGAAGAGCCACGGCAGATCACCTGGATTGAGTTGCAATCTTGCTTCTTTAAATGATCCGTGGTTTTCTTTCATGTAGCCTTTTTTGGGGTTTTCTCACCATAATTAAGGGCGAGCTCACTTCCCATTTAATTCAGTGAGTCTCATCTCAGCTTTGTGACACTCCTCTCTCCCCCCTTGGTCAACTTCCTTTCTCCAGGCCTCAGTCTACTCATCTGTAAACATTTGCACCAAATGATAGTTACGGATCTTTTAGCTCTGACATCCTAAGATGAAGATGGCAACCGAGACAATAATTATCTGCAAGCTTTGTTGCTTTGGGGGGAACACAGACACATAAGACCTGCTCCCATCTTCATGAAGCCCATCGCTGATTTCAGAGCTGTTGTTCAACTGGCTTTAAGAAGTTTACTGCTTGGTCTTGGTTTGCTGTTACCTGTGAGTTCTGATGAGGCTTTCTAAAACTCACTGGCCTACATCTCTGTGATGTAGAGACTTTTTTACAAAATATTTTTTAATTAGAGAGGAAGAGAGGGAGAGAGATATAGAAACATTAATGATGCAGAGAATCATTGAACGGCTGCCTCCTGCATGCCTCACACTGGGGATGGATCCTGCAACCCGGGCATATGCCCTGACTGGGAATCAAACTGTGATCTCCTAGTTCATAGGTTGAGCCATGCTGGCCAGGCAGGAAGATTTTTTTTTTTTTTTTAAGAAAGCAATCCTGTGTGACCTTGGGAAAGAATATTAAAACACAGCTGGTGTTGGCAGGGAAGAATTTAACCCAGAATTTGTGTGCCCCTCTTACCCAAAGTCTTGAACACACTAATAGGTGCGCTGATGGAAAACCAACAATTAAGAGGGCTTTATTTTTCTATAACCCTTTTCATCTTTCCCAAGAAGACTGTTGAGAAAATTATTTAGTATTTAATGATGGTGGAAGGAGCTGTCAAAGGAAGCAGTGTAGGTTTGAAAGTACCGGAATGATTTTGTAAGTTTTTAATTACCTGAAGCCTTATAAAATACTAGGGGCCCAGTGCACTAATTTGTGCACCTTGAAAGGAACTGTGGGCCTCGAGGCTGCAATGGGCAGAGGGACAGGTCTTGGCCCATCCTCCATGCCCCCACCCGGTCCCTGCCATGGCCTCCAGTCCCCTGACTGCCAGTAGCTCTGATCCTGCCACTCCCACTCCCACTCCCACTCCCACATGCTGACAGGGTGGAGCAGTTGGGGCTGGCGCCAGTAGTGGATGTGAGCGAAGCTGGCCCCGATTGTCCCTCAGGAGCAGGGGGAGGTGGAGAAGCCCTAAGGGGTAATCGGGGCTGGCAGCCACCACTCACACCTGCTAATGATGCCAAGTGACTGGGGCCAGTGTCGGGTGCTGGCAGTGGGTGCGAGCAGCCGCTCCAGCACTGGCAGTTGGTGCGAGTGGCTGCTCCAGTGCTGGAAGCAGGTTCAAGAGGAGCCAGCACCCGCAGCAGGTGTGGGTGTGGGCTGCCGGCCCCAGTTGCTCATCAGGAGCAGGGGGAGATGGAGAAACCCCAAAGGGCATTCGGGGCAGGCAGCCACTGCTTGCACCTACTGATGGTGCCGAGTGAATGGGGCTGATTCTGGGTGCGGGCAGTAGGTACAAGTAGTGGCTCCAAGCAGTGGCTCCAGCACTAGCAGTGGGTGCCAGCACTACGCAGGGCCATGGTGCGCAGGAGCAAATAATTTTCAGTAACCACCAGAGGCTCGCCCTGATGACAGCGACTGGTACTGTGCCTTGGTCTGGCGCCCTTGCTCATCTGCTCCATCATCCCGCTGTGGCCAATGTCCATCATTCTCCATGCTCTGTCGCCTGCTGCTGATGCCTGCCATGTTTCGAGTTCGCCCCCTGGTGGTCAGCACACATCATATCGACCAGTTCTGTTGTTCAGTTGTTCCTTTGTTTGGTCTATTATATTTGCATATCAGGGTTTTTATATATAGAGAGAGATTATCAGAACTTTTTAGTAGAGTGTCCAACCATCTCAGTTTTTGCACTGAAAGTCCTGTGTTCTGAGAAACCCTTAGTCTCTTACTCAGTAAATGGTAGATATTATCATTAATGATTGTTTTATAAATTCTGCATTTGTTTTTTTAATTATAAGTTGTTTTCATTCATTTTGAAAACCAGTAGAGTATAAATAAGTTAATAAATAAATAAAATAACTCATTGGTGTTTTCCAACAGACTTTTTTGGATGGGTTGGCAGGTATCCTGATTTTTCAGATCAGAGATTAGGAGTGTCTCACCTACCTTTAATTGCTCCATGGGAGTGACAGTCCCAAGAGAGAAGGAATCCAGTGAGCTGAGTGTTGCTTGGTTGTTCTCCAGGGTGTCACAGTGGCCTTCATGTGGGCTGGTCTCAGGTCCTTATAACTCCCACCAATGCCTTAAACTCCCCACTTGACAGACATTAAACAGAAGCATTAAGAGTTAATTATAATAACCAGGGTTGAGTACAAAGGGTACAGCTTGAGCTGGGAAATGAGGACAACATTCATATGGTGGCTGATAATGAGATCTGAAATAATAGATCTCTACAAATGCGGATCCCACTAGTTAGTTACAGGCTTGGTTAGGCCATAATGGAAAAATTACCGAACCTCAGTCTTTTCATCTGTAAAATGGGTTTAATGACCCTTTATAATGGTTGTGAGCATTAAATGAGATGATTAATTCTACCTGAAGTGGAATTTTTTAAGAAGTACCTTCAAATGTATTTTTGGAAGCTGGCATTCCATAGTACCAGTGAATACACAGCTTGCTGTAGGACACTACTGGATGGTGTTTAAGTGGACTTGGATTTTAGTCCTGACTTGGCCACTAGTTAGGTCTATGATCCTTAGAAATTTGGGCTTCCTGAATTTCAGGTTCCTCCCCAGCTACTGGAATTGATAAGCCATTAGCATCAGACTTTCTCACTCTGGCAGTTTAGGATTTTTTCTATGTTTTATCTTTTCTTTAGTCTATTTGAAATTAAGAACACAAACACAAATCTCTCATCATTAGTGATATTCTGCAGGGAAAGAACATATATAATAGTGAGGCATCATAGAGATATGGTGGAGGGAGAAGAAAAATGACCCCTAACTCTCAGACAGACGAAGCGTAATATCAGTGAATGAATGAATGTCTGGAGCTCTGTAACATTGCACTTGCTGAAGAAGGTAGAATTTCATCCTTTCCTACAGAGCTGGGCTACATTAGCTGTTTGGGGAAAAATATATTCGAAACATTTTTCTCTTGGTAAGCCACTTTCTCATTCTCATTACAGATTTATCACTGGCCCGCACATTAGCATGGCCATAATTTTTGTTAATGTTTTCAATCTGAAATTCATCATGGAGATGCTGAATGGCCCTTTTAGTTTGCACTCATATATAAACACGGGGTATTTTTCTTTCCCTCCCCCCTTCCTTTTTTGAAATAAGTTTTTTTTTCCTCTCTCTGTTTCCCGAGGGTACTGGTCTTGTGGTCCGTGACAGCTGACTTTGTTGTACAGCTGACTTTTCCCCTGTTCTGTAGATTTCTTTGTTTGCATTCAAGCATTAGAAAGCCAGGCTAAAATCAGACATATCTTTTTTTGTCCACATGGATTTGTTCTTAGAGCCCGAGCTGTATGTTGCATAACTGGTGGTATTTTTTGTTTGTGTTTTTGGTTGTTTAACTCTCTGGGAGGGTAAAGAATTCTGATGCATAAAGCAGATCCTCTGTAGTATGGTATTCCTGGATTTCAGATTCTGAAATACTTAACCTACATTTATAGAGATAAAACAAGAATCCTAGGGAGAGTGTGGCCGCCATCCATATAAAACGAAAACAGTCATATCACCTCCACTTAAGGATTGAATCTGTATCTTATTCAAAATACAGGTGTTTTTGTTGTTTGTTTGTTTGTTTTTTAAATGTCTTTCCTGGAAATGTTTTGATAAAAATATGCAAAATGGCAAGGCAAGCTAACCAGGAAGTAATGTAATGGAGAGTCTGCATTTGAGACATATTTAATTTTAATTTGGATCCTTCAGAGCTTATGAAGATCCAGATTTTAAGATCTAAAAACAAAGTAGTGCCAGTGAATCTACCACATTTTGTATTAAAAAACCCAGGAGTTCTGAACTGTTTTCACAAAGAAGAAAAAGCTCCCTGCGTCTCAGAAGATCTATCCATCAGCTTGTTTTGATTCCTTTGCAGTATTTTCTTAGCTCTCTCCTTCCCATGTCTTTTTCCCCTTTTAGATTTTCATAGCATACTCAAAACTAGACATTTCAGGAGCTTCTCTAGCATGAGTAGGCTATTATTTCAGTATCAGTGCGGATAAAACTACCACACTTGTGCAGACCACCATGTCAGTCTGCCATTGTGTGTGTGTGTGTGTGTGTGTGTGTGTGTGTATTAATGTACAAAGTACAGTTGGAGACTTTGTGTAGAAATACTAACTCTGCAGAGAGGAAACTGGTTGGATTTATTGGCCCTTGCAGTATTTGGGTCTGCATATTTTTGTTCTATTTTGCTTTGAAGATTTCTTGTTTTCCATTTCTGCCCGTAGAAGGATAAATGTATGCAAATAAGAAAATGCATTTTTGTAGGCTTTTTTTTCGCCCCCTCTTCCTTACCACAAATCAAGAATATAAGCTCCCCTAGTTGGTTTAAATTTTTGTGGAGTTTTATATTAAGTAGTAGTAAAGCTCTTGACACTAGTTGAAAAAAAAAAAAACAACTAACACCATTTAATAAAGCAAACAGAGGTAAATTTTGAGTAGTCAATATTATTGAGCTTTAAAATTCCACGTGCAAATGAAACCATTCTTGAAGTTCCTCTGTTGGCAGTGGCTTCCTTAAAATATTGCAGGGCCCTACACCATGACATGGACTCTTCTTAGACCCATTTGTTTCTTTGTACAGCTAGTCTCTGAAACCTTCCAGCTCAATAATTCTTGGGTTAGAAAAATATCACTTCCCATCTTGCATTGGGCTATTTTGGCATTTATGCTGATTGGCTAAGCAAAGTGGCTCACTTGTGGTATTTGGGCCACAGACCAATACATATTGTACACTTAGTTAAAAATGTGTTTTGCACAAAGGCTTAAAAGGTGGAAATTAAGAAAAAATCAAGTCTCCCACCAGCTAAGCAGCCTCAGCATGTTTCTCTAATTCCCTGAAAGATTTAGCCTTTTGCTATGACAGAGACATTTTACCAGCTCTATTTTGGGCCTGAGTTTTGGAAAAAAAATTTCTCCCTTTTGTTTCGTTTTGCTTTGCCCTAGGTCTTCAAAGCTAACCACAGACCCTATTAAGACTATATTAGATTGATTTTTAAAAAAATCACCAATATCATACCTATTGCTCTTGGTTCTGTCTTATATTTAATGTGTTCCTTTTTTCTTTTTCTTTTTTTAAATCACTAGGCTTTTACATAGTAGTCCTGCTTGGCTAGGCAGGGTGTGTAATGAGAAGATGCATGTTTTATGGAGAAGAGAAAACCGAGGGTATGTGTGAAGGAGAGGGGGAAGGCGGGCCTAGCAGATATATTCATTAGCTCATAACTCTTTCTTGCAATTACGATGTCCCTGGTCTTGGGCTTGACTAACACCAGGAGTGTGTCAGTATCTCTAAACATGAGTCAACGGGGAGATAAGATAAACTGCCTCTCAGCTTTCTGGGGTATGCATGCTAATTCTGCATACCAGTGAACCCAGCATTTGAAAGGATTAAAATACCAATTGATGATGCATTTGCCTGTTTTGATCCCTGAGAAGGAACAATTTGTTAGGTAATTCAAAACTTTAGGTTTGTGTTTCAGAATTAAAAAAAAAAAATCTGCTTGACAAAATAGCGAACCCTGAACTTGCTTTGGAGAAATGTAAGAATATCTGCAATTTCGACTTCCCAAGGTTCGCCATCTGTTAGTACCAAGGAGCCTGGCCATATGTTGTGCTCAGATTCTGACTTTTACAGGTTAACTTGTTTTCACCTGGCTCTTAACCCTCACATTTTGGGCACAGCTGGCAGCACGGAAAAACCTATTTTGTCTCAAGCTTAAAGCAGAGAAGAATGGGGAGGGCCAAACCTTTGGGAAAGAGGTGTTGGCTCCTAAAGGGTATGCATTTCTGATTCTCCCGTAATGCAGTTCAAAGAAGAAACTCATTTTTTCTCTGTGTGAAATATCGGACGTTCAGCACAGTGGAATGAGCCTTGCCCCACCCCCTCGCCCACTGACACCCTGGAGGATTCAGAGGGAAATAGTAACCCCTGGGAGGTTGCTTGCCCCCACACTGTGCGACTTGATGGTGGACGGCTAGTCTGTTTTGCATCTGTCCATCTCGACCCCTCCACCACATTAATGGCAGCCGGCACGCTCCACTGTTTATCTTGGAATTTGATCCCATCATCTTGGCAACCAAACTGGGACCTTTACTACTCAGATTGTTTGTCATTTGTTGTTAATTATCTGTTACCATAAATTCTGCACTTGGAGAAGGAAAAAAAAAAAAAAAAAGGAATGTTTTGTAATATTTCCTCCAACATGTAAGTGGAGCTTCATTTGCTGTGGACAAAAGGGGAGGGGGGGGTGATCATTGGTCTGTGGCCCAAATACCACAAGCTCTTTTTTCGAGAATTGATTTCAGGGAAATCAAATGTCCTCATTTTAAATACAGGCTTGGTCAGATCCCACTATTGGAGGCAGAAAAAAACGGTTGCAGTTCAGCACCGGTCTGTATTGAGGAGGAGGTGGGGGATAATTGAACTTTACATAAGAGGTTTTGCCATCATCTCCTTGTGCCATAACTGTGTTTTGTGTGTGCCAGAGGCTGGACGTTCCCTGCAGTCGGTTCCTCCCTTTCAAAGGTTATGAAGACAAAGCGGTCCAGAGTGAAAAGTAGCTTCTGCTTACCTGCCTTTACGAGGTGTTTATTTTGTCAAGTGTAGAATGAGAGTGGGCTTTCTGGCCATTAGTCGGTTTTAATCATGCCCCCACGCTCTGCGGGGAAGGTTGTGTCACCTTATAAACCAGCAGTGCTATTTTGCGAGGTGTTGTACCACAGGCAGCAAGCACCACGGCTGGACTTAGCATCTTAATAAAGCCATAAACAGAAGAACAGGATAGAGAGAAAGGAAGAATGAATGCGTATATTTTGGAGGGAACAGTTTGGGGAGTGGAGTGGTGGTTGCTAAGAAGGCATGTAGCACATTTAAAAATATAAAAAAATCACTTGAAGAGTAAAAAAAAAAAAAAAAAATTCAGAATCCAGTCTGTCTCTCCATTCCCATGCTCCTTGCAGCTGTTTATTTATATTCTCTACTATGAGTGTCTTTACTGTGGGGATTATAATAACATATATACACTGAGTGGCCAGATTATTATGATCTCTGAAAGCATAATAATATGGCCACTCAGTGTGTGAGTGTGTGTGTGTGTGTGTGTGTGTTGTGTATTAGTGGCCTGGTGCATGAATTTGTGCATGGGTGGAGTCTGGCCAGCCTGGCAAGGGGAGGGCACATGGTTGGTTGGCCGGCCTGCTTGCTGGTAGAACTTTTGGTCGAGGGGACAATTTGCATATTAACCTTTTATTATTATATATAGATATACACTGAGTGGCCAGATTATTATGTGTTGAGAGATCATAATAATCTGGCCACTCACTGTATACTTTAATAGGTAATGGTTGCTGAAACCGGTTTGGCTCAGTGGATAGAGCGTCGGCCTGCAGACTGAAAGGTCCCAGGTTCGATTCCGATCAAGGGCATGTACCTTGGTTGCGGGCACATCCCAAGTAGGGGGTGTGCAAGAGGCAGCTGATCGATGATTCTCATCGATGTTTCTAACTCTGTGTCCCTCTCTCTTCCTCTCTGTAAGAAATCAATAAAATATATTTAAAAAAATAATAATAGGTAATGGTGAAGGTTATATTAGATGTTAGTGCTTAGGAAAGAACTGAGCACAGTATCTCAATGCTCATTGCATGTTAGCTATTATTATTAAGTACAATAATTAATAATATGTGCCATTAAGTTTGGTGTGTCTATTTTTTCTTGAGAAGTGTCTCTCCCCCCTCCCTCCCCGCCCCCCATGGCTCTTAAAGTTTTTTGGGTTCTCCCAAGTAATTCCCACACTAGGAGGGAAGAATTGAGTCTGTGTTAACCTACCAGGGCACGGACTTAAAAAATAAAACCGTAGCCAGGGCACGGACTTAATAAATACTTAACTCAGTTTATTGTCTTCTGCCTGGGACAGTGGAACTCTTAAGAGATGTGCCTTTTACCAATGTTGTGTATTTTGCTTGGGTTTGCTGCCTTTGGTTTCCATGGAACCAAAAAAATGTTCTTTCAGGTTCATAAGGACTCATATAGTATTGCTCCTGAAATAAAACATTTCTATATATTCTACTTCCATTCCTCTCTCTCTCTGTGTTGTTTTTTTTTTTTTTTAAAGGAGTAAGGGAGGTGTGTGTGTGTGCACCATTTTAGAACACAGATTTTTTTTTTATTGTTGACATATTACAGATATCCCCCATTTTCTTGTCCTTTACCGCTGTCCAGCCATCTCCTTGCCCCACCCTAGGCCATCCCCACACTATTGTCTGTGTCCAGGGGTAATGCATGTTATGCATATATGTTTTTTGGTTAATCTCTTCCTATCCCTGCCCCATCCCAATCCTCTGTGAGATCTATGATTCTGCATCCATGCCTCTGAACCTATTTTGCTCATTAGATTCCACATTTGTATTTCTCTGACTGGCTTATTTCACTTAGCATAATATCCAGGTCCATCCATGCTGTCACAAAGGGTAAGAGATTTTATATATATGAGGAATATATTGCCTCATTATATCCCATTGTGTAAATGTACTACCTCCTTTTTACTCACTCATATACTGGTTGGCACTTGGGTTGTCCTCTAGTCTTAGCTATTGTAAATAACACTGCAATGAACATAGGGGTGCATATATTCTTTCCAATTGGTGTTACTGGATTCTTAGGATATATTTGCAGAAGTGGGATCTCTGGGTCAAAGGACAGTTCCAATTTTAATTTTTTTGAGGAATCTCCATACTGTTTTCCACAGCAGCAGCACCAGCTGTATTCCCCACCAGCAGTGTACTAGGGTTACCTTTTCTCACATCTTCTCCAGCACTTGTTGTTAGTTGATTTATTGATGGTAGCCATTCTGGCAGGTGTGAGGTGATGTACCTCATTGCAGTTTTAATTTGCATTTATCTGATGATTAGTGATGTTGAACATTTTTTCTCATGTCTAGTAAGCATTTGTATGTCATCTTTGGAA
Source organism: Pipistrellus kuhlii (assembly GCF_014108245.1). Lineage (NCBI taxonomy): Eukaryota > Metazoa > Chordata > Mammalia > Chiroptera > Vespertilionidae > Pipistrellus > Pipistrellus kuhlii. Next base: position 14,338,274 of record NW_023425595.1, read on the forward strand.
AAGTGTCTATTCAGGTTCTTTGCCATTTTTTAATTGGATTGTCTTTCTGGTATTGAGTTGTATGAGTGCTTTGTATATTTTGGATATTATCCCTTATCAGATATATCATTGGAAAATATGTTCTCCCATACAGTGAGCTCCCTTTTAATTTTGTAGCTGGTTTCTTTTGCTGTACAGAAGCTTTTTAGTTTGATGTAGACCCTAAGAAATCCTGCTTGCCCTACCCTGCATCTAGATCTCTGCTGAGGAGGCAGAAGCAGAGACCATGCCTATAGGTCTGAACAGTCTCAGGTGGCATCAATGATTGACTTTTGGGTAGGGCCATTCCCCCCACTATCCTACTATGTTTCCTCCTCTTGGGAGAACTGATAGACACTCCAAGCTTCCAGCAGACTCCATCAGACTGCATACATGGATTCCATCAGGATGAGGTCAGGGAAATATTCTGGGCCAGATTGAGATTTGTGGCACTCGGATGGGGGAACACACCCATCTTCACTAAAATCTGAATGGCACCTCCCTGGACAGGAGACTAAGAGGTTGCATCCTCCTGATTCTGCCCCAAAGCCCTCTCAGAAACAGCCTTTTCAGTAATTTAAGTCTGGAAGCTGGCTAGTAGGCAGAGATCACTTCACGTAGTGCTTGTGATGTTTGCTGATCCACCTCAAGGCCCCTTGCTGCTCACAAACCCACTATAGGGCACAGCCTGGCCCCTCCTGTTCATAGCCAAGACTTGTGGAGGCAGCCACAAACCATGGATTGCTTAAAGCTTCAAACACATTGCCAAGAGCAAAACGTGGGCAGCTTCTGACAGTGGCTAGCACCAAATTACCTCCCAGAAATGGCATACAAAATAGTCAGCCTCAGTCAACGTAAGAGCAAGATCCAAAGGGAGCTGCTAGGAGGTGCTAAACACTGCCCAGGTGAACTCCACTTTGCTTTTTGTTTTGCGTTATTTTCTTTATTTTTTTATTGCTTTGTTGTTGTTTTTTGCCTCTCTTTATGCCTTTATATGCTTGTTTTCCTTTTTTGCTTTTCTTACTCTAGTTTTTTTTTTGTACTTTTTCCTATTTTTCTTTCTACTTTTTATTTTCATCCCTCTTTTCTTTGATGCCATTTTTCTTTTCCTATTCTTCTTATTTTTTTCTTCTTTCTTTTCATATTTTTTTTCCTTCCCTTTATTTCTTTGAGTATTTTTCTCTTTTGTATTATTGTTGTTCTCTTAACTCTTTCCTAATTCTCTTTTCTATAGTGGTTGCTTTTGTTGTTGTTGTAGGGGACTTTTATGTTTTTGTTTTGTATTGTGTTTTGTCTTGTTCTGTCAGCACCTGCATAACAGTTTGCATGACATGGTTGGGGTTGAGCCTCATAGTCAGCCAGCCTGAATGGAGAACCCACCTATAAATGGGACAACAATTAAGACCCAATTAATAGGAGAGCCCAAATAACCCACACAAGGGGCATTCCTAGAGTATCCAGCTCAGGAGATTGAAGAGACTGCAACACTAGGTCCCACAGGACACCTACTTCAAAAGGCCATCCCAGAAAGACTGGGTTGCATAGCAGTTTGAGCTAATACATGGAAACAAGAACAAAGGAACAGCAAAAATGGGGACAAAGATATAACTCCCAAATGAAAGAAAAGGAAGACGCTCCAGAAAAAGTGAAATGAAATGGAGACAAGCAATTTATCAGATATAGAGTTCAAACTAATGGTTATAAGGATGCTCAAAAACTTAGTGAGAATTACAAGGAACTTAGTGGAAACTATAACCATGAATGAGAACTAATTAGAAATGAAGTCTAACATATCTATGATCAAGAATACACTGGAGCCGAAACCGGTTTGGCTCAATGGATAGAGCGTCGGCTTGGGGACCGAAGGGACCCCGGTTCGATTCCGGTCAAGGGCATATACCTTGGTTGCGGGCACATCCCCAGTGGGGGGTGTGCAGGAGGCAGCTGATCGATGACTCTCTCTCATCGATGTTTCTAGCTCTCTATTTCTCTCCCTTCCTCTCTGTACAAAATCAATAAAATATATTTTTTTAAAAAAAGAATATACTGGAAAGCTTTGCTCTTAAGCATTGCACACTTTACTGGAGTAGATCTGAATGATCCTACTCCTTTGGAACAAATGTAGTGCTTACTGGTTTCCAATAGTATTTAGCTTTGGGTTGGAATTTGAAAAAATGAAAACCTAAATAAAATAGGTGAAGTTTCCTGACTATTCAGGTGAATACATGGGGGGGCGGGGGGGGGGCGCGGTAGAAACACAGTGGAAGGAATTAAAAGTAGCCTGAATGAAGCAGAAGATCTAATCAGTGATTTGGAAGACTAGGTAGAACAAACCATCCAATAAGAGCAGCAAAAAACCAATTGAAAAGCAGAATAGTTTAAGGGAACTTTGGGACAACATGAAACATAACATCTGCATTATAAGGATGCCAGAAGAAGAAGAAAGTGAACAAAAAATAAATAACCTGTTTATAAAGAAATAATGACAGAAGACTTCTCTAACCTGGTGAAGGAAATACCGTATTTTTCGGACCATAAGACGCTCCGGACCATAAGACGCACCAGTTTTTAGAGAAGGGAAATGAAGAAAAAAAGATTCTGAAACAAATAGTGTCCTAAAATATTTTATGTGCATTAAAACCCAACATCACAGTCATAAACAAATGTAATCAACCCTGTAAAGTAAACAGCAGCATTTAGAACCATTTTAGAGCCGGGCAAGCACACACAGACCACACAGAGCTGGGCAAGTAAAAAAACTTTTTTTTTAAAGTATATGTGTAGGCTATATTTGGACCATAAGACGCAGGGACTTTTTCCCCCCACTTCTGGGGGAAAAAAGTGCGTCTTATGGTCCGAAAAATACGGTAGTCACACAAGTCCAAGGAGCACAGAGGCCCAATCTAGATGAACCCCAAGAGACCCACACCAAGACATACAATTAAAATGACAAACATTAAAGACAAAGAATCATAAAGGCAGTAAGAGAGATACAGTTACCTACAATGGAGAGTTCCCATTAGATCAAACATGTCAAACATGACATGCTTGCATTAACTGTCAGCTGGTTTCTCAACAGAAACACTTCAAGCCAGAAGGAATTGGCATGAAGTATTCAAAGTAATGAAATTCCAGGACCTGAATCCAGTACTACTTTATCCAGCAAGGCTATCATTTAAAATTGAAGGTGAAATAAAGAGCTTCCCAGAAAAGAACAAAACCCCCAAAACAAACAAACAAACAAACAAAACTAAAGGAGTACATTGCCAGCAAACCAGCATTGCAAGAAATGTTAAAGGGACAGCTTTAAGAAGAAGAAGAAATGAAGAGAGAGAGAGGAACATAGGTATAAAGTAAAAAAGGCAATAAATAAGTTCCTAGCAATCATATCCTTAAGTGAAAATGCCTGAAATGCTCCAATCAAAAGACATAGGGTAGCTGAATGCATAAGAAAACATGACCCATATATATGCTATCTGCAAAAGATCCATCTCAGAAAAAAAGATTCACACAAACTAAAAGTTAAGGTTTGAGAAAAATATTCCATGGAAATGGAAACAAATAAGAAAAGCTGGGGTAGCAATACTCAGATCTAATAAAATATACTAAAAAAAAAAAAAGACCATGACCATAGACAAAGAAGGTCACACTACCTAACACTAAAGGGATCGATTCAACATGAAAATATAACTTCTGTAAACATAAACACACCCAACATAGTAGTACCTAAATAAAAAACCTCTTGGTGGGCTTTCAGGGAAGCTGGATAGCAATACACTCATAGTATGGAACATTAACACCCTATTGACATCACTGGATAGATCGTCTAGATAAAAAAAAAATCAACATGGAAACAGTGATCTTAAACAACACACTGGATCAGATGGATTTGATTGATATTTGCTGAACATTTAATCCCAGAGCAGCAGAATATACATTCTTCTCAAGGACACAGGGATCATTCTCAAGGATAGACTGCATGTTAGGACACAAAATAAGTTATAACAGATTCAAGAAAATTGAAATCATATCAAGCATCTTGGATTACAGTGGCATGAAACTAGAAAACAACTACAGCAAAACAACTCAAGAACATTCAAACACATGAAGGCTATATAGCATGTTATTAACAATGAAAGGCTTACCAGTGAGATCAAGGAAGAAATAAAAACTTCCTGGAGACAAATGAAAATGAACACCCAAACAAAAATCTCCAGGACATAGCAAAAGCAATCCTAAGTGATTTTCATAGTTTTACAGTCCTACCTGAAGAAACAAGAATAAGCTCAAATAAACAATCTAACCCTACAACTAAAAGAATTAGGAAGAGAATGACAAGAAAAGCCCAGAGTATGTAGAAGGAAGGAAATAGTAAAGGTCAGATTGGAAATAAATAAGAAACTGAAAAAACAATACAAAAGATCAATGAAATAAAGAGCTGGTACTTTGAAAAGATAAACAACTATGATGAACCTTTAGTCAGACTGACTTATCAAGCACAAACAAAGAAGACTCAAATCAGAAATGAAAGAGGGTAACAACTCTCATCACAGAAATACAATGGATTGTAAGAAAATACTGTGAACAACTATATACCAAAGAACTGGATAACCTGGGTGAAATAGACAAATTCCTAGAAATATACACTCTTCTAAAATTCAGGATGAATCAGAAAATCTGAATGGGCTGATAACAAGAATAAACTCAAAAATGTATAAAAGAATAAAATGTAAGTTGTGAAACCATAAAAGTTCTAGAAGAAAACATAGGCAGTAAAAATCTCAGACATCTCACATATTTTCACTGACATCTCCTAGGTCAAGAGAAACAAAGGAAAAAATAAATGGGACTAGAACACAAATTTTCTTCAGACTTTCAGATTAAGAAATGAGTATTAAATTAATGTCTCAGACCTCATTACAGTTTGAGTAGGAGAATGTGAGACTGAGAGGAGGAGAATGGAGGCTGGCAAAAAGCACCCTTAGACTGCTCTGGGGGAGGCTGGGAAAAGGATTTCACACTTTGGATTTCTTAGAAGCCATTAAAAGTCGGATGGGATCAGATTACCTGACTGCCCATCTGAAACCTGAAACTCTTGCCCTAAACCGTGCAATTGAGTTAAGCTCCAAATTCAAGGCCTCCCCCTAAGACTGGCCTCTGGGTAAGCCTCATTGTGGATTGCAAAATGATTTCCTTTGAGAGGAGCAAGACTATAGTGAGTTTTTTTATGGCCAATTGAGCCTCTACATTGGTGCCAGCCAGACATTTGGCAGCAGCTAGTGCCAACTTTGGTGATCTGTCCGCTGATTTTTCCCAAGGTCTTCTATCCTGTCTGGATTGCATGCTGACACTGAAGTGGAAATATGTTGTAAATCCCAACTTCCTAGGCATTTTTTTTTTTTCCATTTCTCCAAGTGGAGAGGTACTGAGGTGCAGGAAGAGAGCAGGCTGGTCCCAAACTTTGTGGTTCAGAATGATGTCCACAGCCTTTCCCCTAAATACTATTTTCTTCCTTCTACATTTGTCACTTCTCTCTCTCTTTTTTTTTTAATTCTTTTTTTTAATATATATTTTATTGATTTTTTACTGAGAAGAAGGGAGAGAGATAGAGAGCTAGAAATGTCGATGAGAGAGAAACATCCACCAGCTGCCTCTTGCACACTCCCCACTGGGGATGTGCCCGCAACCAATGTACATGCCCTTGACCGGAATCGAACCTGGGACCTTTCAGTCTGCAGACTGACGCTCTACCGCAGAGCCAAACCGGTTTCAGTGATTTGTCACTTCTTTAGGGCACTTCTGATCACCACTCTCTGGATTGGGTGAACCTAGAGTACCTATAAGTAATGCTTTCCCATGGTCACACTTATCATAAATGTATTTTCTATAATAATTGTTTGTGAAAATACTTTCTTCCACTAGGCTTTACCCTCTACGAAGGCAGCAACTCTAACTTTTTCTTGCATTTTTTTGCCTGCCTCCATCTACAGCAACTGTCACAGTGTTAGGCACACTGCACACGCTCCAAATACCTGTTGAATTAATGAATGAAAGTTGGGTGTGCAAAGATTCAGTATTTTCTTACTGTGCTCCCTTGTAATCATTCATTCATTTTGAGAGCATGTATTTAGACTTGACCTTAAAAAGAATGACATAAGTCTTCCTGGTTTTTCAGAATGGAGCTGGATGAAGCTCAAAGTGAGTGTTTCTGATACTCCTATACTAACTCTACAGTCTAGTCTGCCTTCAGCTGACTTTTACATTGACAGGATTAAGCTCTCAGGATAAACATCAGCTTCACTTTCAATTGGATCCTAAATATTTGAATTTCCTATATTGTTCTTTAACTTAAAAACTGAGGCATTAGGAAGTGTATTGTTTAAACTCCTTGTAAAATGCTCATTTACTGATCCTACTTGAAGTCAACAACTATTGGTTAGAAGTGTGAAATTAACTAAGATATATTTCAGCCCGATTAATGGGAGTATGACTGACAACTACCCTTAAGATGTGGAGTTTACTGGGAAATGAAGACCATGAAAGTGGGTCATTTGTTATCACAGGAATCATGCAATTTTATTCTGTACTCCGATGCTTTCTAACAACTTGGCTTGTTTCTTCTTCTGAACTAGTAAGACTCTACAAGCTCTCATAGAGGCACTATTTGACAGAAATCTGCAATTTGTCTTAATTACGGATAGTACAACAATCGTGTGATATAATAATTGAAAACCTTTTGTAAGTTTTGATTTAAAGGTAAAACAAATGAACTTTAAAGTATGTAATGGAGTCCTAATTATGGGTGACTCCAATACAAACCTCTTGAAAAACCAAACAATAATAATAATAATAATAATAATAATAATGCCCATGTAAAGTGCTGAGCTTTAGGAAGAATTTTACACGAAATAGTACTTAAAAGGGGAGATAATGGGAAAGAGAGGTGTGCATTGCCAGCACGTTGGGGCAGGAAGTTTTCCATTTAGGTGGCTGACTTCTGGTTTTTTCCCTAACTGCCCTTGTGACCGTGTCTCCCAAGGAACGAGTTGCATAATCAGGCTTCCCAGAGATGCCCTTTGGCTGGGGATGTAATTGAGTTTCTGGACTTGAGTGTGGTCTGGAATGTCGGGGGATCTTTCGGCCTGTAGGTAGAAGCGCTTTGACGGACCTGCCTCTTTGATAGGTTACCTGTAGTGACTCGCAGTGACACTGTTTAGGTAAAGTGTGGTTTAGTAATTGAGGCGTCGGTGCTCCTTAGTATACGAAAACCTTACTATATAAAATAGGAGAGACACCAAAATCAACATGTGTAATTTAAATGAGCTTGTATTCTGCATTATAAATATGCACCGGATGCCAAGTAGAAAACCGGAACACTCTCTCAGGATGCTGTTAGGGCCAAGCGGAATCTCATTAGGGACAGCTTCAAAGATCAGTTCCTCGTGTCCATAAAAACAAGTGTAAATTATCTGCTGCGCGCCTGCTGTTAGCAGCAGTGGTGTTGCATTATGCATGATCCCGGACTGCACAGAGGAGACAGGCTGCATGGAGTCCTGCAATAGATGTGGGGATTTCTCCATTATCTATATCTATATTTATATACATATGTTTTTAGTGCTGAGTCCTGCATTTTGGAAATTTGTTGGTGTGTTTCAGTTAATGGAGGGTGGCATCTATAACCTGCTCCTATGTTGTTTGATGAATTGGAGTCAGTTCACAGAGGCATGATAAGGCTCTGAATTGTTTATATGAACCACCAATCTACTCCAATTTATGTATTTTGTTTGCTCTCATGTGGGGTCAGATTAGGGGGCCGTGAGGACATTCAAGGTACATAAAATTGGGTGCATTTGTTTCCACCATCCTCTCCCTCTTTTTGGTCACTTTGTTAGATTTTAGAAATATGTGTGAACGCGTAGTACGTTAAGGAAATGTGGTCGAGTTTATCCTACAAGGCTTTACTTAGTAGTTTCAGAATAAATGCCTAAGGGTCTGGAATATGTTCCTGAGCTTTACTGTGTGAGGAGATAGAGAAGCAGTTATAGTGTGGTATTTAAGAATATGAACTCTAGAACCAGGTTGCCAAGGTTTGAGTCTTTTTTTTTAAAAATATATATATTTTATTGATTTTTTTACAGAGGAAGAGAGAGGGATAGAGAGTTAGAAACATCGATGAGAAAGAATCATCGATCAGCTACCTCTTGCACACCTCCTACTGGGGATGTGTCCGCAACCAAGGTACATGCCCTTGACTGGAATCGAACCTGGGACCTTTCAGTCTGCAAGCATATACTCTATCCACTGAGCCAAACCAGTTTTGGCAAGGTTCGAGTCTTAATCTTCCTCTTACTAGCTGTTTGACTTTGGACAAGTTACTTAACCTCTCTGTGTTAACATTTCCTGGGACACATTAAGTCCTATCAGAGTGTAGGCTCATATTGGTGTTATCCTTGTGATCAGAGTTAGAACAGCTTCCACGACAGCTGGAAATGATGGGGGATGGCACCCCCAGAGGCTGAGGTTATATGTGTGCTTGAGTGCACACATATACACAAGGCTGAGGGCAGGCAAAGCCAGTAACGATCAGGGTGAATTGGGAAAAGCCATTAAAGATATAACATACGTAGTGTTTGTGTATCTTTCTGGTGCACATAACCCAGGGAAATAACTGAGATCTTGGGTTGAGGGTAAAAAGGATCAAGACAGAGGCAGCTGCTGTGTTCCTCCAGCCGGAGCAAAAGAAAGTGTGTGCAACCTCTCCTTTCCCCAGTTGTTTCTCAGAGCCTAGCACAATGCTTCACCTGGGAGAAAGATCACGTGATTAAAATTCACACACAGTCCGTCACTGGCGACCTCCATGTTGAAATTTACATTTGCAAAGAGAAGAGGGCAGCCAATGTCAGTATTTCTCTTCCTAGACTGGAAGCTCTGCCAGGGCAGGGTTGATGCCGGTTGATCTCGAAACCTTTGCCATGTCCTGAGACTCAGTAATGAAATACATCTTCCACAAATCAATAAACAGTCTCTCATGTGTATTTCCCATGTTGTTTTGTCCTCACTGTAAATGATCAAGGAGTTTAAAATCTGCCCATCCTCTTTAGAGGGTCATCCCTGCTGTCATTATGCTCACCCACGCACTAGTCATTGCCAAATCACTTGCTTCCTGTTCCTCCTTGCAGTTTGCTGACTACCCTGCCCCCTCCTGTCACTCACTCACCAATATCTGAAGGAGGGTTTGTTGGCAGCTCTCATTTTGGCATTAAGTGATTAAGGCCTCCTTTGTGAGTCTTCAGCCCTCTAATACCTTATGGGGAAATGAGAACCACTACACAAAATGAATAACGAAGAGTTGTTTGACTTCATGGGAGTCTTGGATACCATCTGCAGGACATGAAGTAAAAGATGTGTGGGAAGTCTGGGGAAGGTGGATGCCATTGAAAATGTTTCAGTCAAATAAATCAATAAGTATTTACTGGAAGTAGCATTGGGGGCAGGGATCATGGCTGTTCGGTTTATTCTTTTATCCCCTGCACAGTACCTGCTACAATAAATAAATAGTTACTGAAGAAGTGAAGAAATGAATGTCTTCTTGGGTCTAATTGTCAGAAAAATGTAGATATGTAAACCACCCAGTCCTCATCTGATTAAGGGTGTTTTTGCCTATTTAGGGAGACAATCAATTGAGCCTGAATTAAATAATATTTGATAAAAAAGTATCATGTGTGCATTATTATTAATAGAATATCAAGGCATATTTTTGTATACTTATGTGCTGGTGTTCGCTGCGAGGAAGCACATGCGGAGAATTTTGCATGTGGCCAGTTGGCCACCCAGAGAGGTTGAGAAACCCGATGAAGGTCACATAGGACAGCTGGTTTGCAGTACAGTGTGTATCTCTTTCTGCCCCTTACTGAGCAGAAAGTGCTTAAGGAACGTACAGTTTGGGATAGATAATAAAGCCTAACTGAATAGGAGAAACTAGGGAGAATTTCTTCAAGCACATGTTTGAAATAAGAATTTTTTCAGGTATCTGACTTAATTTTATTACACTCCTTTCCCATTTTATTTCCTGATCTTTCTCGGGAGACATACCCCAGCATGGTCAATGTGTCTTTAGGACTGATTCTTGTCCCACACATGAAAGGAGGTAGGCTGTCTGCAGGAGGCCCCCTGCGATGGAAAGCGGTTTGAATGAAACAGGCGCAGCTATTTTCTGCCATGGAGAATGACACTTAGCTTTCATTTCCGAATATTTCCTCCTGTTCTCACCACTCGGGTGTCCCTTGCTTCCTCGCAGGTCTGGCGGTAGCTTCTGGACCCCAGGGCTCCAGAAACCACTACTCGGGGAACTGTGCACACTTGGACAGCAGTTGCATTTTTGCTGGGACGTGGGAGTTGAGACGTGTGCAACCATATGCCGTGGGCTTGGATAATGGCTCACATTCCAAACAAGTGAAATGGTTTCTGGCCCAGTGCTGGCGCCGTGCGGAAATGAGCAAACCTGTGCTCTGCTTCTAGGCCTTTCCCATTCAGAGATATGAAGGTGGTCGGTTCGATGCATCAACACAGATTTTACAGTGTTTCATTGGGGTCCAGTTTTGAGGCCTGACTATAGTAAATATCAGCGACGGAGGGTGACTTCACAGGCATCTCCATTGCTGAGAATTTCTTAGAGTTTACTGCTTGGAAGTGGTGTCTCTCTGACTGAAAAGAAGTTGTGCCGTTGCCCAGGAAGTGGCTTCTGTTATCCATCATTCGTGTTGACATCACTTGGTAGACCACTGAAGTGTGTCTTCTTCATTAAGATGGAGAAACCCTAGGGCCACCCGTCATTCCACAAGGAGCGTAACCAGCCACATGCAATTTTCCTCTTGGAGAAGGCTCTGCGGAGGGTGTGAGGTATCACGTTAAACTTCTTTATTGTTAAAACTGTAGCTGGGCCCAAGTTGGCTCTGGCCACCATCCTTTGCCTCGTGTGCTGCAGATCTAGTGATCGGTAAGACACTAGCCAAATGCCTAGCATGTGGGCGCAGTGGCTGGCAGCTGGGCATTGGCTCAGTTGCTGGTCATGAGCCGGAAATAACTGTTAGATCTTTAGAAGCTGAGCATCACAGAAAGTAGGAGAATCATTCCAGATCTGCTTTTCTGCGGAGGTCAGCGATGGCGCCACCGGGCAGCACCTTTCACAGAGTCCTAACTAGTGAACTGCATAATAGAAAAATTATCTCATAAAAGCTTTCCTTTTGGTGACGACTGAAATGAGTAGTTCTGGAATGCTCAAGATGCCAACGTACTGGGCAGAGTTATAAAATATGCATTGTGAGGAGTCCAGCTAATGAATATATCCGTTGTAGCATTTCTATTGTCCGCACACAGAAACGTGTGTGTACACAAACACACACCCTGAACCCACAGATAAGTGAAGGTTTAAAATTAAACAGACTCAAGTGCTTACTGAACACTTTCCTATGGCCATTGAGAAAACAAATAAAGCATTGGACATTGTTTACGTGCGGGCTGAACACCTCAGCTAACATTGCACACCGCTGACCTTGTTTCTATTAGGGGCACCAAAAGCCACCTTATTAAGCATATTGGGTCAAGCCCAGGGTTCGCGCTGACATCATTTTTCTTTCTGTAGTGATGAAAAGGTCTCCCAGCCAGGTGGTTTTCTTTCTGTTCCACAGCAGCCAGGGGGGAGCCTGATGTTTGCATGACTATGGGTCTGCTCTCTAAATAAGCAGATTCAGTCTTTTGTTTTAAATGTAATCAGCAAGATTGCATTTGCATTGCTTGTAAGCGAATCACATAAGTGAAATTACATCGCCTGCATCTCATTTGCTATCATAAAATGTTATGGGATGCAGGCTGTTTTTCTCCAGCTCAAGTGTCTTGAGTTAGTATTAGGGGGCTTGCTTTCATTTTCCTTTGTGACCAAATTGTGTTGCATTCTACGGAGCCGGGGCTCATATTTTCACTTACGTTAGTTGCTGGAGAACTCCTCGTTCTCATTCTCCAGAATGAGCCGAGATATTGGTTCCGTAGGGGGTAAATGGGAGTTTTAAGACTATCTCATGTCGTGTAGCAAGTGATTGCTAATCACTTTCTGTCGTCTGTGACAACTTCTGCTTACTGAGAGCAAATGCCAGTCACTGTTGGGTGGAAGCATAAAGCAATCTGACGTTTTTTTCAGGCAGTTGGCTACAGAAAATGGTTCACATAAAACTAAACCCAAAACTTCAGTTCCTCACCATTTTTTTTTAGTGGCGAGCATAAACATACCTATCTTAATTGATTCTTACAAAAGGTATTTTTCAGGCAGAAGCCTTCACAGTCATTTTGAGATTCCCCCAGTTTATTTCCTTGAAAATAAATAATTTAACACAACAGTAAACGCAGACTTCGAGAGTCAGTAATTTCAGTGACAAATGAGAATGCCCTATTTCACAGATCACACCCCCCCCTCCACTGAGGTTTTCTTAATTCATGAATTTTTAAGATGGAAGTCAGAGGAAAGGTATGAGTTCTTAGCTAACCTATAACAGTGTGGTTATCCACAAAGCCTCTGTTTATTAACTACATTATTGATAAAATCCCACAAGGCAGCAGGCTGGAGTGCTGATTATGCCCTTTGGTAAATGGAAAGACTGCTTTCAGAAAGAAAAAATATGCCAGTTACAGTGTTACACCAACAAAGTGAAGGCGCTCCGCTCCATAACCGATGACAATCTTTGGTTATTCTGAAAGGTATTAGTAGGCATAAACAGGAAGAATTATATGTGATGAATGGGAAATTAAAATATGAGAGGGTGGGATTTTTTTTCTATCAAAAGAGAAGACTTAAGGATATGAAACACACACACACACAACATTCCTAAATAGCGTACAGGTTTTTTTCCATACGACTTTGAAGAAGACGTGCAGTTTTGCAGTATTTTAAAAAATGGGTCCAGAAAAAAAGCATTTCATATGGAAGGAGAGTATTGAGTATAATTTCTTCGAAATTAGTCAACTTTTAATTGAAGCATGGCATATGTACACAGAAGTGTACAAATTAACTGTTTTTGCCTGGATGAATATTCACAAAAGGAGCCTGCATGTGTGACCCCTATGGAGTGTAGTTTGAAAGATCATCTGTTTTAGCCTGCAAAAATAATATTCTAAAGTCATGAGAATTTAAATATTATTGCAAACTGCAATAAGCTTTTATTAATAAAAACTGTAGAGCCCTTTGTTACTATTGCTGTGCGGTTTACAAAGGAGATAATTGTATGCGGTGGGATCCCCATGGCCTCCTCGGAGCCCTCTGCAGCTGGATGTTGCAAGGTTTAGAGTTGCATATGTGACTACTGTGACTTTTATTTAAACTGCTCTCCAAGGCATACTTTTCATTTGCAGTCACGAGATTTTTCTGCAAGCTCCTCTCTGTGACTTGAAAATTCTCTGGGTAATATTTCTAAATTGATGACATCCCTCCTTGAGTTAAAATGTATTTTTTTTAAGTCTGGCTTTAGAGTTATCTTTATTTTCGATTCTATTCATCACCATTTTCTCATTGGAAAAATTAACCATGCCTATCCTACTTCAAATGAGCAGCTGCACTTTGAAACCAGATCCTTCTCTCGGCTGTAATTGTCCAACATGAGAAGGACCAGGTTTGCTAACAGTTTTGAAAAGAATTGGTTATGACTGTAAAGCATTTTTATACTTTTCAATTTTTTTCTCTTCACATGTTGGTGTGTTCCCAGAGAGGGGAAAAAGGAGAAAAAGAGAGCAAGGAAGGAGCGAGGGAGGAAAAATGGAAAGAAACAGAAGAAAAAGAAGGGGGAAGCAGTTCACAATATATCTATAAGAAAGGCAGCTCTTACCTGGGAAGAGTTTAATTCTAACTTTGGAGGAGAGAGAAAGATCAAGTTCAGTTCATGGAAGACAAATCAAGCTTGAAGTATGTAAACTATTGACCCAGACTTTTTGTTTCTTTTTAATAAATTCACCAGTTATAAATAAAGTAGTGTGTGTGTGTGTGTGTGTGTGTGTGTGTGTGTTTCGGGGAGGGGGGAGGTTGTTTGAGGTTATCAACTATTCCTGTAATACCTACACTGCTGAGAATAGTTCTGAAACCATTTCTTTAGAAGTTGACTTCAGAGCTAGTTTATGGGGACATAACTGTATTTTTTCCAGCCCCAGTAATCATTTTTACTCTTCATTTATTATTTTCTAAGAGGCCCTTAGAGTGCTGGTCCAACACACTCAAGGATTAAAATTCACTTGTGGGCTCTACCTGTGACTTTCTTACTCTGTCTACAAGCTCCATAGACTCACCAGGATGTGTCTTATTTGGTTGGAGCCCCCCTCATGATCATTGCCATTAAGAATTCTTAGTAGCACATCAGCTTTCTACTTGTCCACAAAGGTACTGGACTGACTACTGGAAAGCTGATAGAATGGTTAATCCAGATGATCCTATACAAATGGGAAATAAGTCTGTCAGCTTAGAGACTAAAATAACGGTACATCCTGGTAGTGTTTTTTTAGACCAAGTTGACTGATGGAGATGTTTAATGATTAGTTACCCAACAAGTAGCTATTTTTTGAAAGGAAACTAACAATTATATTAGATTACTTGGCTATGTATGACTGTTAAATCTCACAATAATTGGGGGAGAATATTTCCAAATGAACATGAATTATTAGCTCTGCTTATTATACTATTGTGAAAGCTAAGAATTTGTCTTGATGTAAAGAACTGCTTTGAGGCTGTGAGGAGTCACAAATAAGTGAAAATGCACATAAATTTCCAAAAAATATACTTGAAATCTTATATTTTTATTAGATAAAATTATACATTGTCTCGAACAAAAAGATTTGGATTGTTAACCCCAGTTAAGAGAATTATTTTAAAACTTACTTAGCCTTGAGGAATGGGGAAGATAGAAGAGGGTAAAAGGTGGAAAAATGGTGACTGAAGGAGACTTGAACACTACAATATACAGACGTATTATAAAATTGTACTCTTGAAACCTATACGACTTTATTAACTGTCACCCCAATAAGTTCAGTACATTAAAAAAAAAAAACACCTGAAAAAAAAACACCTTAGTCTTATAAATAAAATGACGAATATAGCTGTTTTAGAATTTTGATACTTGTTTGCTTATTTGGCATGGTCATTTTTTATTAATTCACTAATTCAAATATTTATTGAATTCCTGCTATGTCCAGGTAATCTGCTTGAGTCTGGGGCTGTTTTACAAGTTGAAATGATAATCTCATAAATTTATTATGAGAGAAAATGTTTCAATATAATGCCCATTCATGATCTGTTTCAGATTTGATACAAAATTTGTCATAACTGAGAGTATAAAACTAACCCTTATTATTTTGACTTTTTCCATTCTGATGTTTTTCCCTTCATTTTATTGTCTTGGCCTTGGTTAAACACTTCCTTTAGGCTGTCTACAGAGCATACAGCCTAAGTTAGACCTAGCAAACCAGGTAAAATAAACGCAAATCAGACAGAACAAGGCAAAATCCACAGAGATGATAGTGATGATGATAATGATGATAATGTGGCCATCTATTGAGTGCTTGTTATGTACCCAGCTAAAAGCTAACTGCCTTAGTACATTATCTTATTTAATTCTCACCATAATCCTCAGAAGGAGGTGGTAGTATGCCCATTTTGCAGATAAGAAAACCAAGGCTAGAAGAGGCTGCCCATTGTGACTTGGGTTTCACAGTTGATTCATGAAATACAAGTTTGTCATGCTAGTCTATCTAGGAGACAGTGATAGACCCATGGATTAAGGATTTGGACTTCGTTTTCTTTTCTTTTCCAAAACAGTGCTCACGATAAAACCATATGGAACTGAAATCATGAAGAAGCGTGAAGTAAATACAATCCAGATCCATAAACCTGCTTTTGGAATAGTTCCCCTAATTGAGGCCATTAGAGAAGCATTACCGGGGACGGCTTTTCTACTCAAGAATATGGAGGAATGATTATTGGGAGGCTATGGTGGTGGTGGTGGTGGTGGGGTCATCCATGGAGTAAAGCATATTGAATTGAGAATCAAATGGTGTAGGTCTCAGTTCCCTCATCTATAAAATGGAACTAATAGTAGTTAGAGCAGATGGTCTCCAAGCATCCTTGCATTTCAAGCATTCTAAAATTTTAATCTGAAGTTACTCACAATTCCTTGTATTAGTTCCTGGACTTTGCTCTCCAAGGCCATTAGAATTGGTTATTATTCAGGGGGAAGTTACACCTGGAAACATCACACTTCCAGATCATGGAACTCCAGAGCAAACACTCAAGACTCGTAACCCTTTCAACTAAACACCCAAAACTGAGTGCAAAATTTTAAGAGAGCAAAGATTTTCTCTACCTTTAAATGCATTTCAAGAAAGATTTCCTCAAAGAACACAATATGGAACTGTAAAGTCAAGATGTAGAGTCTGGGATGAAGTAATTGAGATTCCAGAAAAAAAGTGAAAGGATTTCTTTTGGTCACTAGTTCATCTAAGAATATGTCAGTGGCCTGAGAGACTACTAGGGTCCGGAAGCCTCTAGCTTCAGAAATGTCACTGACTTGCACTTCGATATTGTACAAGGTTCTCAATATCTGAGCCTCATTTTCTTATCTAGTAGTTGTAAAGTAGATCCCCAAAATTGCTTTCTGATGCTAAAAATTTGTCAGTATGTCAGTTAATGTCACTAAAGCAAGAGAGTGGCAATAATGAGGTAGTATTTAGAGTGACAGGGCTCCCAAGTCATGGATGAATGACCAATTCAGAGGACCTGGACTGAGGTGGTTCCTATGGGGAGGAAGAAGGAAAGTCTAATCTTAAATAATATATAGTTGAGTGAGACTGGTTTGTCCTCTGGGATGAGTTAACTAGGTGATAATTCTGTTTTCATACACAGTGGCATCTCGGATATGGTAGAGGAGACTGACCTTGCAGCCCACATTGTCTTTGGAGTCCCGGAGTCTGTCTGCTTTAGGGGCTGATGTGAGCTGCAAGTCTTAGAAGGATGAAGTCCTGTGTCTGTGTAGAGCTATGTAGCAGTGAACCAGTGCCAGGGAGGCCAGCATGTGGTGTCAGGCCTAACCACAAGCAAAAGTGGAGGCTGTTCCAACCCAAAGAAGATGTGGCAACAGGTGGCAGGACTCTAGTGGATATTCTTGAATTTGGGGGCAGAAATTTAAAAATCAGAGCCTAGCCTTAAAGGAACAGGGCAAAGGCCAATTGATTGCAGTGCCTGGAACTGGAATAGGCTATAAAAGCTTAGGACAGGAAGCGAGGAGGGGCCCATTGACAAGACTGAATGAGAAGGCAAAGAAGAGGGAGGTGTCAGAATGGCTTGTCCATGAGCAGGTTGAGGCATGGATTAGGTTTTATAAATGCTATCAATGGTTGGAGTATGATCAGTGCAGACACCAGATCTGGGACTGAGCAGAGTGGTGGCCATGAATCTGCTGTGGCTCTAGGTTGGGGACTGAAGTGGGGACAGGAAACCCTGCCGTGCAGTTGTTAGGAAATTCACAAAGTGCCCAGAGGATACACTATTGGGTAAATTGCCCCAAGACAAGCTAAGGAATCTAGGAAGGGTACGTGTGCTTAACCTCCATAGTTCTTAGTTTGCACTTTCCGTGTGTGTATTTTAAGGAAAAGCAGTAGTCTTCAATTTCTTAACCTCTAGATCCTCGAATTGGTTTATGATTATTTGTACTCATGAATCGTCGGTGCAATCTGACTACTGACACCTTCCTTCTTGTGATACTGACTTTTGTTAATAATACTGAAATCCTTACAGTGGAAGACCTACCTGCTCGTTGCCAGTGATGGTGCTTGGAGGTGTAGATGCCATATTTAATACTCAAAGAAAACTCCTTGATGAGGCTTGAATCGGAATTCAGTCCCAGCTTTTCTTGAGACAAAGCCTGTTCTTTCCCATTAGGCCATCCTGACTTTCAACTTGAAGTAGTAATCTCGATCTTGTTTCTTAGTCTTGTTTTTAAAAGGAGCAATGAAGATGTTTAAAACTTCAGTGTGCCTAGAATTTTACAAATGTCTTCTCCTGTGCGGAAACTTTCACTGTTTGGGGTGGTGGGGAGGAATTGTGTGTGTTTGTTTTAACTGTGGAAAGTGCAAAAGTAATTCACAAGTTGTTTCTTGACACCACTGTCTCCAAATTGAAAGGCCTGGCCCTGGATTTTGGATCTTGAGATGATGGTCACGGCTGAGCATGAAGGTATGAGCAAGCATGACAGTTGCATTTTCTGACTTCAGTTTTATATCCTGTGACTATATACAAGGTCCTCATTGTTTTTTCTTACAGAGCCCTTGCCCTCTGCTTTCACCCCCACCTTTTTTTTTTCCTATTCATTTTTATAGTTGTTAAATCCTATATATAATACAAGTTTAATATGCAAATCAATTGAACTATGGGATGGCTGGTCACTATGATGTGCACTGACCAGGGGGAAGATGCTTAACACAAGAGCTTACCACTGGTGGTCAGTGCACTCTCATAGGGGGAGCGCTGCTCAGCCAGAAGCCCTGAGCCTGGCTCATGGCTGGTGAGCAAAGCAGTGGTGGCAGGAGCAGGCCTTAAGCCATCAGTCGGGCATCCCCCTGAGGGCTCCCAGACTGTGAAACCCCCGACCTCAGGCGGGGCTGATGGATCCCCCAAGTGCATGATATATAAGTGACATATACTATTGTATTCATTTGGGTATATAATCTAATGATTTGACATATATACATATTGAAAAATGATCACCACAATAGGTCTAGTTAACATCCATCACCACATGATTACAATTTTTCTTGTGTGTGTGAGAATTTTTAAGATCTCCTTTTTTGCTTTCCCTGAAAAAAATAAATAAACATGATACGTGATTTTTAAAAGTAGGTTTTATGGTGCTGTTGGCGGTGGCAAATGGTGCTGAGTGGTGATGGAACAGTGAATTTTGGAAATGAACCATGGAGGGGAAGAGGAGAAAAGCAGCTACGTCTGTGCCCTGTGTTTGCATTGGAGCACAGACTCCAGTGGGGGAGGTGTTTGTGCTCTTCCCTCTGCTCACTGTGGGTGGCCAGGATGGTGGAGAACATGATTTTATTTATTTTAGAGGAGTTGCTGTAATGGTGCCCAGAACTGCTGGCATTTGGGGTTCACACATCGCTGAACTTCTCGTCTGTTGGCATTTGGAGAGTAGGATCCACGGTGTTTCTCACTTAATGGTGAGAAGTTACAGAGCCAGTTCCCAGGATGGCCCAGGCCATGACCACAGGCAGCCCCGCTGTTACGGCGGTGTGTCTAGAAACCTTGCCTGGGCTTGACAGCTTAAAAGCCTTTTGGGGGAGTTCAGCGAAGAGAAACGGTTAAGGAAACTATGACAACACTACTAACTCATGCAATATCCTGCACCCAGTGAAAACGTTTACACAGAGTCTGCAGCAACATTGAAAACTCTGACGTTATAATGGTTTAAGTGGAGCGAAAAGGGAAGAGATCCCAGAATGTAACATTTTGAGTGCAGAATGATACCAATTACATTTTAAAAAAATGCACAGCGGAAAGACAAAATGGAAAGATACCAAAATGTTACTGGGGACTATTTCTGGGGTTCATCTTTCTTTGCTTTTATGCACATGTTCTTAATTTGGCTAACTTTACCAAGCATATCTTTTATAATTAGGCGGGGGGAGGAAGCTCTTTTTTTCCCCACAGTAAAATAATAATTTTTCATATTTGGGGCGCACCCCCTTTTGTAGGTCAGGGGAATTGGCTTGTCCTTTGTGTTTCTGGGTTCTCAGGTGGCTCTTATTTGACTGAATTAACACATTACTTTGTGTAAAATAACACCCATTTGACACGAGTACTTGGGTGACCTAGAGGACTTGACAGTTTTAATAGTACCGGGTGAATAATAATTTTGAGAGACGGAGCTGAATTATAAATGATGAGATGGTATGTTCTCTCCCAGTCAGAGTACTGCATGCTTTATTATCAGGATATAAGAGAGTGTTGGAACACTTCATTAAGGAGAGGAGTCGGGTTTTGTCACCTTAATGAAACTAGGGCAATCCTGAGAAATTCTGCAGAGCCAGAAATAACTATAAGACAGTAATAGTTATGATAATGATTGGTCCTTTACCCTGTGCCCATGCTTTCTGCTCACTTTCTCCCAACATCTCTAGGAAGTAAGTATTTTTATCCCTAATGCAAACAGAAAACTGAAGCCTGAGGCTCAGTGACTTGCTCCCGTTCCAACGGTTGTCAGTTTGTAATATTTGGGATTTGAATCCATGCTGTTTTGTCTTGAGAACTTACTATGTCCATAGAGTTTTCTGGGGACGCTAGTAAATTTCATGCAGGAATTTATATGGCACATCTGTTTTTCTGTTAAATGAACTAAGAGACGGAACCAAATGGTATTTGGACCCGTAAGAACACCTGTCAAAAATAGCACTTTATAGTTTTGGAAGTGTTTTCTGTTGGGCAGTATCAAAGTGGGCAAAACCGGAATTTCAAACGTTTATTTGGTATTTAAAAGTAGTACCTAATATTTGAAATCTTCAGATCCGGAGAAAACTTTCATTGCTTGAATTTACCATTAGATTTCTGTAGAAAAAAAAAAAAAGTATTGGACTTGGAGTTAGTATATAACACAGTGACTAAGCCAGGACTCAGACAGGCTCCCTTTGGTAACTGAGACTTCATCATTTATGGCATCTTTGACCTTAGGGAAATTATTTAACCTCATAAACCCTGTATGTCTCATCTGTAAAATGGGATTAATAAAACCACCTTATAGGGTTCACACAAGGAATAGATGAGGTAATGCTCATCAAGTGCTTGGCATGGTGCCTTATGCCTGGTAGGAAGCATTCATTGATGGCAGCCATTGTTTTTCTTACTGGGATTTGGAAAGCACGGAGCCTGGATCCCCATCTGTTGGTAACGTTGGCCACGAGCGAGTCACTCCACCCATCTGAATCTTAGAATAACAGCACTGCCCTTTTTAGAGAGGTGAGGATGATCCGATTATGTATGAAGCAGCTTTTTGGAAAAGTGTGAAGGGTTGTACCAATGTGAGAGTTAAAGATGAAGAGAGCAGTAGGCGGATCAGAAAGGGAAGAATAGTTGACCTGGGTTTAAGTTGTAACTGGAACTTTCCCACAGGAATCCAGTTTACAGACAACAAGTTCAGTGAGTTATACTTTTGTGAAAAAAGAAAAAAAAAAAGAAAAGGAAAAAAAAAAGCTTTAACCCAGAAACCCAGCAGCACTATGTACAGATTCACCTAGCTTGTGCTCTCAGGGAGAAAGGGCCGGCCAGAACCAGACCCTGTGGGAGGTCCCAGGAGGCTGCTGAGCCTTTTTTCTTTTTCTTTAAAAAAAAAAAAATATATATATATATATATATATTTTATTGATTTTTTTACAGAGAGGAAGATAGAGGGATAGAGAGTTAAAAACATCGATGACAGAGAATCATCAATCAGCTGCCTCCTGCACACCCCCTACCGGGGATGTGCTCACAACCAAGGTACATGCCCTTGACTGGAATCGAACCGGGGACCTTTCAGTCCGCAGGCTGATGCTCTCCGGTTTCGGCATGGGCCTTTCTTATCGGGGACTCTTGGACCGGCCTGGCTGAAGTTCCCCCTTTCACAGAAGAGTGAGGAGAGGAACAAAAAAGCCCATTACTTCAGTCCGGCAAGCTGTGAAAGCACCAAGTGTGAGCTTGCCCATATCTCTTAGGCCAAGTGATTATAAAAATTATCTGGGTGCTAACTTGCCATGAACCCTCAGCGAAGTCTTGCAGTGGCTAATCCACATCGAAATTCCTGGCTATTCTCATCTCCTCCACCAGGCCATCATGGGAATTCTGCCCTGCCATGGGCCCTGTAGCAAACATTTATTTTTATTGTTGACAGGATTACAGAAACCCCACCACTTTCTCCTCTTTAAGAGTCAGGACAAAGAAGGAGAAATTGTATTTTAGATAGGCCTGTGCTTCCTGACACGGGGGTCATGATTCTCACCGTTTTTTTTTCTGGAGTAGTGCATGCTAAAACCTGGGTGGGAAAGACAATAATTTCTTTGCAATCAGAAGCTGATTTGTCGTCGGGTTATAAATCTTTTCAGTGACTTTCTCAGGCCACCACTCACCCCAGATTCCAAAGGAATCACGTTGTCTGCACAGAACAGCGCCAGCCCCGATGGAGTTTAATTTGTCAGCCAGGATTGCTTTTCTAAGGTGGGCATCTGGAGGCGGCATTGCCTATGAAAGCATCTAGTCTTTAGCACTGCCTTGAAAGCAAGTCTGGAGGCTTGATAGGGGCTACCATCCTTTATTATTATTATTATTATTATTATCATCATTATTATTATTATCATTATCATCATCATCATCATCATTATTGTTGTTGTTTTTAAAAGCAATGAATATGGGAAGGAGAGGGGTTTGGTTCTAAGGGAATAGGCTTTGTCGGCCACCCCTCCGTAAAAAGATGATTTAAAAACAGGCAGCGAGCCAGAGAATTTTCAAGGCTAACTTTCTCACGTGCAAGAGAAAAATTATTGCCATGCCCTTTAGCTAAGTACACTCACTTCAGCCTTTATGGATGGCGGTGGTCACGTGGTCACGTCTCCATGAGGGAGCGAGCCTGAAACAATCACACAGCAGAACCTCCTGAGACTGGGGGTGGGTGGTTGCTGACAGTAGGGCACAGGGAGTATCTGTAAGGTTTTAGCTTTCCTTTTTTTTTTTTTTTTTTTTTTTTCAGGCGAGGCTTTTTGAGGAAGCTCTCTTCCTGCCACAAAACTAAAGTGGTCTAAACTCCTTTTCACCGTCTCCATCATTGTTCTAGTCTAGCAGAAAGAGAGGGGTGCCCTGCCTGGGTCTTAGGAGAGCTGCAGGGCACAACAATAGGCAGTTTTGCAGAATTCACACTCCAGATCAGCATTTAAATGGTTATGTGCAGGGATGGAAAGGAGCACATAGAATTATGCAAACACGGTGCTTTCCAGTAATTTTTTTTTTTTTTTTTTTTTTTTTTTTTAGCAAATGTTAAGACACGGAACTAAGTAAGAATTACCTGAAGTGTATTCCCTTCATCCCAAGTATCCAGGAAAATCACCAATTTGAAATACGACAGGGTAATTTTATATGTGAACTCTTAAGAGACAAATGAAGAATGTAGAAATGACAGGTAATCAGGCACGGAAAGAAATTGGATCTGGCCAGGATAAGAACCAATGTATAATTGCAGTTGTTGGATTTGTGTATTATTTTCTTGAGTGTAGAGGGGAAACAGGGAGAGGGAAAGGAAGAGAGAGACGGAGAGGCACAGAGGGAGAGAGAGAGGAAGGGAGGGAGGAAAGGTAAGAGAGAGGGGGGGGAGAGAAATATTGAGAGAGAGATTATGTAAGCTGTTAAAGTACTTTTAATGATGTTTGGCCTCTATAAAATGTGGTCTGTACATTGAGCTCAGCCATTCTTGGCTAATACTTCTTACTGTTTTTATAAAGTTTGGAATAAAATAACCCCTTGTTCCTCATGGCTGCCTGAACCGGGTGAGTAGTCATAACTATAGTCATGCTGGCTTGGTATCCGGATTTCTTGAAAATTGGTATCTGGATGATGCATCCCTGCTTGGCTTTAGCAATCCTTATACAGCAGGGAGGAGAGAGGCCAAACTTCAGCCACTTGAGGAAAGCCCAGGTCACCTTAGAAATGCAGTCTCCACCAGGGAATTGCCCTCTGTCAGCTTGGCACTCTGACACCTTCCTCACCTTCATACCTGTCTTTATTAAAAACAAAACAAAACAAAACAAAATATATATATTTTGCTCCTTTTATGTCAAATGGCATTACCTTAGCTATTTGCTTGGTGAACTCCTACTACCCCATCAAGGCCCCGATAAAATATAACCGCTGTGTGAAGACCTCCCATCCCCAACTAAAGCTAATTCCTTTCATCAATATTCTCAGAAACATCTTAATAATGATGGCTAACCCTTATTTAGCTCTTATGTGAACCAGTTGTTTCAATAGCTCCAAGCAATAGTTATTTAATCTTTGTATCAACTTTATGGGGCAGCTGCCGTAATCATCCACCGTCGACAGGTGAGACAACTGAGCCTTAGAGAAGTTTACATTTGTCCAGGTTCTCAAAGGCAGAGGCAGAGCTGCGGTCCGAAACCAGGTTTTGTTGATGCTGGAGGTGACATTAATGAACCCTGATATGACCCTTAATCACTGTTCTCTCGTACTATCTCTGCTCCCATACCTATGTAGATATATGTCGTTTATGGCCACATTGTTTACACTTTAGTATGATGATGCCTTCCCAAGCAAAAATGGAATGTTCACTATGGAAAACATGTCATCTTGGTAATTTCTGTAAAAAAAGAATTCTTATGAATCCTGGCTCTCAGATATAAAATGTATCCTTCAAAATTTTTATTTAACTCATTAATAAATGAGGGAATCAAAACCTCAAAATCATCTGGAATAAAAGGATGTTGAAATGAATTTACAAATGGATGCAAACCTGGAGGGGCTGGAGTCAACTGGGCAGAATTCACTCGCATCTGTAGATAAGAATTATTTGCATTGCTTCCACTTACCTACCAGTGAGTTACAAAGTTGTGATCTAGCTTTAAGGATAAAAATCTATGTCCCTATGGGACCAGATAATGCCCAGACAGTTCAGCCTTTTATTAAAAGGATTCTTATTCCAAAATCTTAAAATTTTCCCCAATCTTATGAGAAACACAATTGCATTACAAAAGGTAGAAAATCATGGTTTATTCAGGCTCCATAGCCAAAGTCCCAAACTTATTAGGTAACTTTAAGCAAAATTTGAAGAATACAGAAAACAGGTACACACACACACACACACACACACACACACACACACCCTATACGAAGATCTTGAAAAGATTAAATGTAATAAAACAGGAAAAGCCCATTACACATAGTAGATGCTGCTAATTATCAGCTATGCTTATTAGTAACAAAGTGACTAACATACATTGTTGCTTAACAAATGTTTATCGAGTGACAAAATCAGGTGTGTTCAAACTTTTTCCTATTAAGGTCCAGATAGCAAATATTTTAGGCTTTGTAGGCTGAATGGATGGAGTCTGTGACAACTTTGAAACTCTGCTGATGTAGCTCTAAAGTAGACATAGGCAATGTTTAGATGAATGTGTTGTGTTTTCTTTCTAGTCTTTCTTCTTAAAAACATGCATGTTTTTAATGGGCCTCTTTTTGCCTAAGGGCTTGTCTGCTGACCCCTTCCTTTGCTTGTTAGATGGCCTGTCTCAGATGGCTAAGACAGAGAGGGTCAGAGATCACCTTTCTTGTGCCTCTTTTATGAGGCCACTAATCCCATTTCTAAGTGTCCCACCCTCATGACCTAATTATCTCCCAAAGACTCCACCTCCAAATACTGTTACATAGGGGATTTGGGCTTCAACATAGGAATTTTAGAGGCCGAGACTAGCATTCAGTCATAGCACCAGATCAAGGATAAAATTGGGGACAGGATGGAGCTCCAGGAGAGCTAAGGGTGAAGGATGTGCCATTCATTTTGGACTACTTCTCCAACCCTCATTTAAGGTCATACTCATGGTAGTTTCTGTGTATCACACCATCATCGGATTTCACTGCCTTTCCTCATGTCCTTTCCTTTCTGTTTTCATTTTGTCTGGGCTTGGCTTTATCATCGTAAGCCTAGAGTTTTGTTAATTTCCAGCCAGCCTCCCTGTCATGCCCGCCCACCTCACCCCTACCCCCTCACACCCTGCACGAGGCCACAGTGCTTTTCCTAAAAGGCAGCTTTCTTAGTGACCCCCTTCCCATCCTGTACCTTTCCGTGGGTGATGGAGGAGGAGAAGGATGTTTTTCACAGTCTCCAGGGCTGGTGGAGGCCCCACAGTCGGGCTTTCTGTAGTCTGGCCCCAGTCCCACCAGCTTTTCAAACCTACCACTGCTCGCTGTCACAGAGACGCTGCCCCAGCCATGCCTCCTTACTCACAAGTCCCTAAAAGTGCTAAGCTCTTCCCTCCTCCCTGCTGTTGCCTGATCGGCTCTTCTCTGCTGCCTGAGTTTTCTAAGCCCAGTGCTTATTTAAATCCCAATTCAACTTCCAGCTTCAGGCCACTCTCGTGCCTCTCCTCTCTAAGATCCTTTGTCCCAGGCGTTTGAAACTGGCACACCACCTTGTGTTCTTGCCCATGGCAATATCCCCCATTTTTCCCAGTTCTCAAAGCAACGCCAGGCCTTTCTCCTTTCCCCCACAGTACCTCACACATCCTTTATTATAACTCTTTGCATGATGTTTCATAAGTCACCCGTTTACTTATCCCAGGGACATCTCTGCCTTGGTTATAGCTGTCTCCCTAGCACCTAGCACAACCTTTGGTCCATAGAAGGTTCTTCATAAGTGCTTGTAAAATGATTAAAAGACTGAGCAGAAACCAGGCGTGCTAATAAGCATTTGTCCAATAACGAATTGATAAATGAACTGCAGAATCTCAGAAGGATCCGCCCTTGTTGCTTCTTTATCATCCCAGAGCCCACTGTGGCGCCTGTAACACTGATAGGTGGGTGTTTAAGAAATGGTTGTGGACCGACTAATTGACAGTATGGAATGACACAGGCAGTCCAGTGTCACACAGCTTCTTCCCTCAAATGCAAGGCCAGCCCTCAGATAGGTAAGCCCATTGACTTGGTTGCTAGGTTAAAGGCGTGGAAACAGTTAGCCCTGGACAGTACACCTCCATCCAGTGGGATACTTATGCCATCTGAGAGGCTTCTGTGGCTCGCACAGTAGCTAGCTTGACGGACACCAAAACACCTCAAATGGAACTAGTACAAGGACTGTGAATTCATATTATATGCAGCACTCAAAGAATTAAATTATTGCCACTTAATATTCATTGAATGTCAGCACTGTACATTTGTACTAGGAAAAAATAGACAAGACGCACTCCATGCAGTGGGTTTTGTTAGCTGTAATTAGTTGGTGATAGAACAGTGTTGATACAGCAGTTCAGCGGTTAAAGGAAAGCGATGTCCTTGGTACAAATGTGGATATATTTAAGCAGCTCAGCACTATTTTTCTTCCACAGCATGAGGGCCAAGCTAGGAGAAGTTCACCAGCTCTTACTTTTAGGAAGAAGAGAGCAGCCCTGTTTCTGCAGCCACTAGTTAAATCACGTATGTTTTCCTTTTGGTTTTATTGTGGTAACTGGAATTCTGGTTCCTTTGTTCTCTTTTACACTAGATATACCTGGACGTTCTGTCTATAGTCCTAACTTACCGTTCCACATATTTTTATATGTAGCCTTACTAATTCTGATTTTAATTGGATAGATCTGGACTGCATTTATCTTTGCACTAGAGGCCTGATGCACACAATTTGTGCAAGGGGCTTGGTCCCCCTGCTCTTCCCCCCTCCCACTCCCCCAACCCGGCTGCCACTGCAGCAGTGGCTGCCTCCTCTGCCTTGGTCCCACCTACTGTGGCCCTCACAGCCCTGGCTTCATCTGGAAGGTCGTCCAGTCTAATTAGCATATTACTCTTTTATTATTATAGATTGTCTGGAACACAAAACGAAACTGCAAGGGAAAGAACATGTTTTCAGCTATGAAGGGGACGGGGTTGTTTCTGAATTCTTGTACAAGTTAATAGTGTCATAGAAACCATGCAGCTCAACAGTTGGGGATCATTTGGTTCCTCCCCTCTTTTCACACTTGAGGAGCAGGCTAGAGGAGGGGAAGTGACTTGCTGGGGGTCACACAGCTAATCGCCGACCAGTGTGGTGAGAGTGCCGGAAGCCCTGGATTCCACGTGCCAGGCTATTTTCAATGAGGGCTTTTCTGTTAACTAAGGCAGCTCTCTGAAGATGCCTGTGTTTGGGAACACAGGCAGTCTCCGCACCAGCCTGGACATCCTTAAGCACGAATACTTTTTATCTGTATCAGCATTCTAAAAATCAAGTTCAATGTTGCTCACTCCCTCAGTGGAGGTTTTAAGAAACTCCATTCAACTTTGAGGGGTCAGTTCCCAGACCATTAAAACTTAGAGGGTTTGTGTGTTTTGTTTTGTTGTTGTTGTTTTTCTTTTCTTTTTTACAGTGAATTCCATTCATTTTGATCTGTCTCTGTAGATTTTAATGACTACAGGAGTTTAGACGATTGGTTTGCTGGCATTTTAAAATTTGTATCGTTTGCATTCTCCAAGTGCAGGCATATTTTCAGCTCCCAAAATTAAGTGTGTGTGTGTGTGTTGGGGGGGGGGGGGGGGAGTGGAAATTAGAAAACCCGAGTTCTGGTTCCGTAGAGTGGACAAACTTTAAACAGAATTTTAATAGTTACTATTTATTTTAATGTATGGCTGAAAATCCAGCCAGCACATATCCAGTTTATGACTTAATGATGCCATTACTTAGGCAGGAAAAAAAAAATTGTGCAAAAACTGTAAGACACAACAAAATTTAAATAAACGTATACTTGAGTAGGGCAAAAACCATGAAATTTAAAGAACAGGGAATTTAAAGACATGAAACACAGGATTAGATCATCTCTGAGGTCCCTTCCAACCCCAAAATTCTGTGATTCTACTACTAATTTAAGCTTAGTATTTGCTTATTCATTGTTTTGCTGGTGGGCTTTGCATATCTTTGTCCTAACAGTATACATAGGATGGGTGGTGTAACGTCACAAGTAATTTTAGCTCTTCATGCCGTCTAAGTTTTCTGAGTAAAAATGAAAGCTTTAATGCCCCATTGGAAAACTTTTTAGAGATAAGGTTAGTGGAGTGCGTATGCAACAACATCAAGATTTTCAAGGGTGATGGTAAATACACTCAGATCACTTTAAAATGCTTTTTAAGGGTTATATTCTTTCTGATTTAATTCTTTTTTATATTTATTAAGTTATTATCTGTGTACATATTTTAACATTGTCCCCCCCCCCCCCTTCTGTAAGGGTTATATTCTATTCTGACACTGAATTATTAGGCTAATTGTGTACATGAGGCTTTTGCTGCATACATGGCCTTAAAAAAGTAACCCACGTCATAACAAACCACATGATCACAGCTTTTCTGAAGCTCTAGCAATGCAACTTGCAAGGCTGTATGAATTTGTTATTGGAAAAAAATAACATATGGCCGGGAGAGGATTCCATAGTGGAAGCAATAATACTGTCATATTATTTTTTTATGGGTTAAAAAAAGTCTAATGTGCCAAGACTGAATAAATGAGAATGGATTATTTATTTGAATACGCAGTGAGATATGTAAACATTTGACCATCGAGTTTCAAGAGGAAGACTTGCGGCTTGGCACAGAACCTAGAGACTTGATTGAAAAATGGGTTAAGATGACGTAGCTCAGGCCTCTAGGAAAGTCTGCCCATGTGTCCGGCACTGTCGGCCCTCCGTTGCCTGGACTAGCAGTTGTCTTTGAGAAACAGCTCAATGGTTCGGCAATTCCCATGGCCTGTGGGAATTCAGACCCTGCAGAGGTAGGGCTTCTGACCGATCAGATTGTACCTGGGACATCACCAGGATTCTGAGGACACACGAAATAACCACCACACAAGGAATGCTGAAGAAACTGTGACTCTTCAGCTGTCAGGGGATTATCATACGTGTCCTCCAGTATTTGAAGGACTGTCAAATGGAAAAGAGACTGAATTCTTTATTCTCTCTTATTTCAGACCTAGGGTTAAGAAGGAAGGAAATAAACGTGTGTGTTTACTGTGGTTTTTGTGCCCTGAACTGTGCTAGGTGGTGTATGTGTGACTTCATATTTTCACAAAGTCTGTGGGGGTAGCTGATTTTTTTACCTCCTTGTTACAGAAGAAACAGGTCAGAGAAACGAAAGGATATTACTCTTAATAATTGTGAAAATACTACTAACTAGTAAAAAAAAAAAAAAAAAAAAAAGCCTTAACATTTATTGTCTGCTGTGTGTCAGACAAGGTTCTGTATGCTCTGAATACGTTATCCCTCTTCATCCTCACAGCAGTCTTATGGCGTAAGGTACTATTTTTATACCCATTTTATTGACAAGGAAACCAAGGCATAGAAGTTAAGCACCTTGCTTGGTGTCACACTGTGGATAAATACGGAGTGGGATTCAGAGCCACACTGTCTGGCTGTGTAGCTGAACGTGCTCTACCCTTATATCATTCTGCACCTCTCCTTTCTGAGCACGTGCTATGTGACGGACAGAGTGCTGGGCAATTTATATCCCCATAGCAATTTAGCAGGTTAGGCATTATTATTCCCATCCTACAAATGAGAAAAAAAATGAAGACCAAAAGAATGAAATAACTTGTCCAAAGTGAGTAACGCAGCCAAAGTTGTTACTCAGTCCTTGAGCTCCAGGCCAAGTCTCTTTGGACTGTGCTCAGCTTTCTCAGAGGTGCAGGCTCTGGATCCAAAAGTTTCTAGCAAGCAGAGCTATCAAAAACCAGAATGGGCTGCCCTGGGGGAGGGGACAGGGCCCAGTATCTCCCCTTTTCTGGAAAGCTTGGAAAGAAAATTTATGACGGTTAGGAAGGGGGGGTGGGGATGGGGAAAGGGTGTTCAAGCTTTGTATAAAGCATTGAACCCAATGCCCTCTAAGATTTTTGTCCAGCTCTGTGATTTTATGAAGCCATGTTTTCTTCTCATCTTCCCATGTCATCTTGTTTTCCCCTGGGTGTACTCAGATGTACGTGCAAATCTCATTCTGATATTTGAATCTGGCTCTAGGGGTTAGACTGCCTTGGTAAGAGAATCACTTGCTAGGATATTTGACATGGTGCCTTGGGGGAAATGTTAGGTCATTCGAGAAGTCTGTGGCATAAACAGTAAGCAGTAAAGATGTTAAATAGGAGGGGAAATGTGGCAGGAGGGTCTCACACAACGTAAATAGGCAAATGTTGCATGGCCATCAGGCTCCCTCCTAGACACGCATTTACAGTGAAAATGTTTGTCTGTTTGGACTTTTCAAAGTGTTTACCAAATGCCCAACTTGGAAATAGTAGCTTCCCTAAGGTTGTCTCGACTTTAATTATATTCACAGCAACTTGCCTACTGTACTAGATGTTCTATTTGCAGCTCTGAAAGTCTTTGGGTGGGAATGTCTTCCTTCCTATGACCCCCCAGGTGACATTTGTCATGTTATCCTGCAGCCTGACTCTGACAGGCTGCACTGCCTCGTCGTCTTGTACTTAGTCTTGTGGGTAACAAAGGTGTTTCTGGGTCAGGGCATGTATATAAATTCTATATTTGTGTCTTTAGGCCTCTCCCTCCCCGAGTCCGCTACCTAGATCAATCCTCCATATCTCTCCCAAGTGCCTACAAATGGTTTCTCTTTGATGACATCAAGTTGGTGGTGGTGATGGGTGAGCCTTCTTTGCCACTGTTTCTGTGTACTTCTGACTCACTTTATTTCAGTTCAACAATAACAAGACATTTCTCCCTACTTTCCGCCTTCTGTTTTTGTTTTTTGTTTTTCCTTCTATTCCTTGGCCTTTATTTTATGTTCAATCTGTTGGATAGTTACTAGTTTCTCTGGAGGAGGTGGCAATGTGGGGAAGGAAGTTGCAGCCATTCTATAATTGGTGTTCTAATAGTCTTGGAAAGTTACTGCTCAATATAGAGCTAAGCTGGGAAACAAATTAGGTACCACATGATGATTTGCTTCTTTAAATTGAGTAGATTCATAGAACAGGGGCCTGTTCACAGTGAAGAGTTTGTATCTGTGCTACCTTCTGTGTAATCCATTCAAAATGATGACTGTGACATCCCTTTGATGAGTTCAGATGGGCTCCTATAGGATTTCGATGCACTACTTGTGCCCGTAGCTTATCTGAGTTACTGAGGGGAACTGGAAAATAAAGACATACATAATATTGAATTGATTCGTGTGTTTAAAGTCCAGTGGTTAATTTATTTAATTTTCATTCAGATGTGGGAGGGCTGAATAGAAATGTGCATGGTCCCAATCCGGTGAGCATCCTAACTGTAGGTTGAATAGAATAGAATATTACCTGTCACTTTCAGAGGGCGACACAGTCTCCTGCAGCAAGGAACAACCCAATCATTCATTCTCTAAGTGAACTACTTTTAGAAGACAGGATGTAGTGATAAGATGATAGCCAATGGGACTGATTGGAATAGTCTCAGTAATGGAAAAGAAGGTACCAAACTTCTTCATACATTAAAAAAAAAAAATCAACATTGGATACAATCTGGAGGATTTCCAGGTTATTTACAAAATTTTGTGGGTTAGTGCTTTTCTCCATGGTAACAACATTGTTAATTTCTAACCTTTACAAACATCTATTCGTGTGTGAGTTTTTTGTTTTGTTTTTGTTTTTGTTTTTGTTCCAGAAAGAAAGCTTTCCTTTGGGGTTTCCAGTTAGATCCACTGTGTTAACCAATTCACAGTCCTTTCCTGTCTCGTTCCTTTTTTCTGTCTTCTTCAAGCTTCCTTCTTTCTGACTTTCCTTTTTCTCTGTCAAAGATAAAATAAAATTAAAAGTAAAACTGTGAAAAAAAAATGCAAGACCAATGAGGATGTATACGAATGTCTTTATTCCCCTCACTACAATTGCTTTTTTAAAATGGGTTCTTTCTTTTGAAAAAGTGGGAAATTGAAAGAAAATTAAACCAAGCCTGCAAAGCAAGATGCACAGGGATTCTGATGTTGACTTTCCGTGTGTTCTCTGCCGCATATTAACTGTCAAGGGTAGAGCTGGGATATGAAATATTGGTCCTTACTTAACATTTCGTACGGTATTCTCTGCTTTGCATGTTTGCTTCTTTCGTGACCTTGTCTTTACAGTTATAACTGCTTCTCTTCACCTATGATCCAAAAATAAGTGTGCATTCCTACAGAGAAATTAAGGGAAGCTGTCAGCGTAGAGTTAATATAGTTAAAGCATCCTTAACTCTGCTACCAGCCCCTTAAATAATTAAAACTGTATGCTTGAAGAGCCAGATTTGCATTTCTTTACCAAGTTTATTTAGCACACTTTGTTACACTCAATTAAATGAGAATGTTCTGTTTCATTTTCTTTGCTTCGGGTTGATCATTTTGCCTTTTGATTCTTATGCCCTGGTGTAATTTCACAGTGCTT
Source organism: Pipistrellus kuhlii (assembly GCF_014108245.1). NCBI lineage: Eukaryota > Metazoa > Chordata > Mammalia > Chiroptera > Vespertilionidae > Pipistrellus > Pipistrellus kuhlii. Next base: position 14,371,462 of record NW_023425595.1, read on the forward strand.
AGGTCTCTAAAACTATACATATATTAATGCTTATGTGTATCTATAGACACTCATTAAAAGGCTTACTCTTTGTACTGAATCGAATCTCTGCCCAAGGCATTCCAAGCAGCCTCAGGTGTTACTGGGGCTGCAGATAATTCATTGTGGTAAAGAAGGAGCTGACAAAGTTTTTGAACATCCAGTGAATGTTGCGTGTTTGTTTTTCATTTTTTTAAAAGCTTTGTTATTTTGGCATCACCTTCCCTCCCCACAATTTGATTTGAGAATCTCTTAGCAAACACAAGAAGATCCTAAGATTCTTGGAAATACAAATGGTTCTGGAAAGGATATTAAATATTAGTACTATCTAGTATGTCTCTCCGTATCTCAGTTGGCAAAGCACGTGCCGGGTTCTTCGTAAATTAGTTCATTGCCTGACTTATGCATGTTTCAGAAGGAATAAATTAGTTATTCATTCCTAATGAGTAGTGGGATCAATTGGAGCATGAGGAGAGACAAAACAGCATAATTTTGCTTCCCCAATTGGGGTTCAGTATCCCTAACCTTCACCATTAATCGCTCTATCAGTTTCCTGGATTAATTCCACCTCTGCCTGTAAGATATTCTTTTTAATTTTCAAATCAGGTAAGTAAGACTTTTTAAATGTGCTCATTGGGATTGTAGATGGGAGATGCTATATCTCCTTTGCACTCAAAAGTGTCCCCTCGTTACAATGGTCCCTTCTGCCTTTGTATCAGTTTGTCTGGGTGCGTTTCACGGCTAACAGTCGATATGTATGTGTGATGACAATTACGAGGGTTCTAATATATTTAACTGTTACGGGATCTGTTATGTCTACTTTAGGGTCGACCCCATCCCATATGACACTCCAAAACCAGCGGGCCACACGCGGTTTGTCTGCATCTCAGACACACACTCCAGAACAGATGGTATCCAGATGCCTTATGGGGACATCCTTCTCCACACAGGCGATTTCACCGAGCTGGGACTGCCCTCAGAGGTTAAGAAGTTTAATGACTGGTTAGGTAAGGAATGATTGCGTTCTGGCGCCCCCAATTAACCTTTCCCGTCCGAGTGTCACTCACTGTGTCCTAATTGAATTAGAGCACTTGGAAGCCAGCTCAGCCATTTCTCGTATGATATGCCGTGGTGTCTAGCTTTAATCCAATTCTGTTAATTAAAGATGAATTTTTAGATATTTAATTTTACTGTGCATCCTTTCAGAGCCTGGCCTTGGCGGCTCTGGGGCAGAGGGATGGAAAGCTTTGAAACCGATCTCATCTACTCATTCTGTTTTAATGAGGGCATTCGTTGGCACACAGGAGACCTAGAATCATATTTTAATTCATTGGCTCTGCAATCTTTCCCAGATATCATGAGCAAAGATGTACAAATGACCTACTAGCAAGAGAATGTTTCTAAGGAGAGAAGGAACGTATAAAAGCCTATGAAGGGGAAAGTCCTAGCACAGTGTAGCTAAGAGCAGCTTTCTTAAGAGAGCCAGAGGAGTATGTATATAAGACCCCTGAAAATAAAAAAAATGTCCTGCTGTACAGCTGCAAAAACCTGAACTATGAAACCTCCCTTTGCACTGTGAAAAGTGTAATGGCAACTTTATGGTTACTGGTCAGGGTTATCGGAAGCATCTTGACTCCTGGGTTAGGCATTGCCAAATATTAACATTACAAGGCAATCATGAGGTTGGCTATTCATAGCTAGATTAGATGACAGATTTTTGTAAGAATCCATTTAGGTGCAGGGGAAAAAAATGCAAGGATTCTGAGATTTTAAAATATCTAAAGATAGTAAAGAATTATAGTAGAAAGAAAAAAATCACTCTGGAAAAATGATGTCATGAATAAATAAGTCAGCCGACAAAAACTATGCAGAAATCCAGGTCGAAATTTTAAAGTAGGGTCAGATAAATTTTTAAATTATTGAGCAAGTGTATATGTTAATGAAAACTATTCATTAAAAATAGTTAAAACATTAAAAAAATTAATAAGTATAACTAATAACATAACTCTTTTTGAGTTTTTCTATGCTCTTACACACCAATTCACATTTTATATGGTTGACATCAGAGTACATGTCTGTTCTTTTACTTTTGGTTATTTTCATTTAATAGTACCTGTAAGGTTTTAAATGACTTTGCCTAATTTTCATGTTTATCTTTTGTAATAGCAACATGACATGCATATGATTCTATGCTTTTGTTTACTAAAACATCCCTCTAAAATGAACATTGCAATTGATAACAGTTTTCCTCTGATAGCTAACACTGAAATGTGCATTTGGTTTGTATATGTCTTTTTGCTTCCATTGACTTATTTCTTAAGCTAAAATACAGTATGAGTTAAATTACTAAGTCAGGGATATGAAAATCTCTCTGGTTTTGTCGTCTGTTGGCATCTTGCTTTCCATGGGAGTTGTAGCTGTGCACTCTATTAACTGAATGAATATACCAATTTTACCACAGTCTTGGCAGCATTGGATATTGGAGGGGTTTTTCTGTGCTGGTTTCATAGGTATCCAATCATCATCTTTAAAGCAGCCACATACTTTGATTGTCATTCAGTGTAATCTACTTTTTTACAGCTGACTCAGAGGTGTAGAGAAGTTAAGTGACTCTTCTTAAGAGTCCCCTTGTGACAGAAGCTGGGTCTGTAATCCACATCTTTTCACTTTTCTTTTGCCCCTTTAAAATTTGCCTTTGAGTACTATCATCGCTTCATTTTAGCAACTTTTATTTATGAGCTACTAGCAGGCAAAATTATTTTGGGTTGAATTTTTGACATTTTTAAGCTGTTCTGTGATGACTGAACCTCAGCACAGAAATGATCTGGCTGCATTGACAACACTGATTTGTGAAGAAAGGGAATAACACAGTGGGAAGTGTTCACAGAAATATAAGACAAGATAGATCCTGGTTATAATCTTGTTTAGCCACTGACCTTGACCAATGGAGTTAACCTCTCTTTTCTCCTTGGTTTCCCTTTGCAGAACTAAGGATTAATACTACCTGTCCTTCTGGATTGTTGTGCAGATTAATCAGTAAATGATTGCTGCTAGTGAGTTTTTGTGGCCCATTAATAACTGAATGGGGAATATGGTGCATGAACCATCAACAGATATTTAAAGGGTATAAACAAGAATAGGTCAGAGGAATTATTTAGTAGGTTGGAAGTAAACAGTGAGATGTTTTATAAGGGAAAGTACTTCATAAATGGAAATGTGCCATAACTAAGAAAATAAAATGATAAGGAAATAAAATGCGGAGATCCAAGTGCCTGGTGAGTTCCTTCTCTTCCCATTTCCTCTCTGATCTTCTGAGGGAGGAGGGCGAGGTTTCAGCTGGGGGTGCCCAATGTAAGGCCAAAAGAAGGGAGCCCGCTGGGATGTGGATAGAGGAGTTGAGATCCCACAGGGAAGGCCCAGAATAGTGCGGTTACCCCGGCAACCTCATGGTGCTCTGAGGGAGAGACGGTGTGTGATTACACTCTACCCATTGGCTCAATTGGGAACCTCTCTACCTGAAAAAAATACTTCCAGCAACAGCTGCCAGGCGGCCTGGCAGTATGAAATCAAGGATCAGATCAGTTAGGGCGTATGCCACAAAAGGGTATCCAACTCTCAACCAGCATGAGTCCTCAGATCGGCAGCTATTTAGAGTCTAATGAATCTTTTACTGATTTCCGTCTTTCTACTCTAGTCTACTCTGATTTTGGAATCAACCTGACCACCCCTAAGCTCCTTTATTCTCCCAATAGGCTCATCTGTTTCTTCTACAGGCCAAGCATTCTTCTATCCCTACAACATCCCTCTAAGGTTGTGAATGTTATCCCAATTCTATAGATGAGGAACCTGAAGCTCAGATGGGTTACCTTACCCAAGATCATCTTCTAGAGGATAGGTAGCTCAGAGGAGCTAAAAAATCCACTGAAGTGCACTCGATTAGTAAACCTGGAGTTATCTTACCTCAAAGCATGAGCCCTCTTCCTTTACCTGTCTATGATATGAGCACACTTATGGCAGCTGGGGGGCTTGTAGATCTTAGGCTTGAATTAAAATGCTGTAGCTTCTGGCAGGTTCAGGTGGAAATGGAGTAGCTGTTCGATCATGTTCTGTTATTTGAGAGATGTATTAAAGTCCTGCATGCCTAGAATCTCACCCTGACCTATCAGCTGCAAGGCCTGAGAATCCCATCATGAGTTCCCTGTTGGTTTAGAGATGATGTGTCCTGGTTAATATGGACATATGTCATCTGGGAGGTGTAGCACATAATGTTATTAATACAAAGTAATTTATGGGCTAAGCTAGCACAGCACAGGGCCATAAGAAGATAGAACTCAAACTAGAGACAGCTAAGAGGATGGAAAGATGGTGTAACATATAATGATCAGGAGCAGCTGGGAAGAGCCAGCATTAAATTCCATGCCCTTGATAAATTGCTTAATATTCTGAGCCTTGATATCCTCATTTGTATAGACTTCGTGATAAAGCTTGTATCATTCTTAACACAGCCCTTGGCCTGTGGACATTTTTCAACAAATCTTGTGGAGGGAGACAACAGAGCCAGTGTCAAAAAATCCAAAAAGCAGACACTAGAAGGTTCTGGCACCATGAATTTTAAAAGATTTAGAGTGGAAGAGGGGGCACCAAAAGGTATAAGAATAGAGGTTGGAAAGAAGTCTCCCTCTGAACAATTACACTAACTGGACAGAATGTTAGGACTGTGAGAGGCTTGGAGGTCCCACTTCCAAATTCAATAGAGGAAACTGAGGCAGGAGACATTAAATGAATTGCCCTGGCCAAGTTGGACTAGAGTGTTCAGCTTGGATGGGAAGTGATTGGACTATCATGTTTTGTCTGGGTGGTGGCTCTAAATATTGGACCCCTCCCTACCTGTCCTCATACTAACTTGTTTATTAAGTATTAGTTCCTAATTTTTTACTTAAGAGGAAACTGAACCTTGGTGAAGTTAACTTACCTCAGGTTACCCAACTAGGAGGTGATCTCAGATTTGAACTTGGGTCAACCAGACTCCACTTCCCAATTGTGTTCTTCTGTCTTTCTTTATTCTTAGGGACCTGGGATCCCTATTGAAGGGACCATCACCTGGGTAAAAAGGTTGTTCCTTGACTAACAGCATCCTTTAATACATATAGGCACACTCAGGGTCTAAGATGGGTTAATGTCATGCTAGAGGTATTTTGTGGCCCAGCCTCTGTCTTCAATATTGCTAATCTGCTCATGGACGCTGCACAAATGAGCCTTAGGAAATCTTATTTGATTGCACATCTGTCTTCTTATTTCCACTTTTATTTGCCCCTAATTTCTTCCCATTCCCCAAATGCCTGTGCCCTTTGCCATTCTTTCCCTTTGCGGACCCTGTTCCTACTTCCTGGAATGATCCTCCATTTAGGTGAGAGACCTCATTCATCCTTTCTGCCTGAAGGTCCTTCAGAGCTGGTTGCTTCCCTTAACCCACTGGTCAGGTGTGTGTGCAGCCAGCCCTTCTCATAGTTGCTATGTGATCGTCTACTTGTCTTGTCTCCTAACCATTGCTCTTTGTACCCCCAGTTCTGAAAAAGGGCTTGGGATATAGTGGGGAACACCATGGTTGTTGACTCTCTTGAATGAATGAATGAACCTAAAGGTACAATAAGTTTTTTTCTGTTTTGCCTTTTGGCTCAAACATTAAAAGTATGCAATTCTTAATGGAGGTATACTGTCTTATCCTCCTTTCTTTTCCTTTCTCTACCTTTCCCTTCCCTTCTCTTCACTTCCTTTTCCTTTTCTCCTCAGAGTATAACAGCCAGTTGCCTATTGTTCATCATTTCTTTATACCTGTGCAGGAATACTTAAAAAGGGTTTGTTATGGTTGTTTTGTTTCCAGTATTATAATTAGAAAGGTAGGGTTCTTGGGTGGCCTCTTCCTTCAGCTGAAATTTTATATATAACAATCTAGTCAGTCAAACTGCAAGGCCATGAACTTTTAATTATGTCTTTTCTTTGGTCTTGGTTGTCATTACATAGCTCAGAACTTGAGTTTTTCCAGGCCAGAAAGAAAGAAAGAAAGAAAGAAAGAAAGAAAGAAAGAAAGAAAGAAAGAAGGGAAGGGAAGGGAAGGGAGGGGAGGGGAGGGAGGGTGAGGGAGGGGAGGGAGGGGAGGGGAGTGGGAGTGGGGGGTGAGGGGGGGGGGGGGAGGGGTGGAGGTGGGATGGGAGGGGTAAAAGGGGGAATCCCAAGCCAGACACCTTTGACAGGCCGCTATTACAGCCTACTTACTTCCTTAATTCCTTCCTTACTTCACGTAAGTGTCTGATGTATGTCTTCTTGCTTTGCTTTGCTTTTCTTTGGATTCCGATCCCTCCCGCAACCCCCTCCTCCCTCCCTCCCTCCCTCCCTCCCTCCGAATCCCTCACCCCACCTATATGCTTCCAGCCCTAGCTGGTTTTGCTTAGTGGGTAGAGAGCATCAGCATGTGGACTAAAAGGTCCCAGGTTCGATTCTGGTCAAGGGTACATGCCAGGGTTTCAGGCTTGATCCCCAGTAGGAGGCATGCAGAGGCAGCCAGTCAGTGATTTTGTCTCATCAGTGATGTTTCTGTTTCTCTCTCCCTTCTCCTTTACTCTTTGAAATTAATAAAATATATTTTTAAAAAGAAAATGCTTCCAAGGAAAATCTTAAGAAAGGGGTTATTCATATCTGTAGAAGCATTGTATTAGACATGATTGTAATGGAGTGTGACTGCAATGCACATCCCCAATCCTAGACATACAAATCAACTTTGTCCCTTTCACAACAATCATATTGGGAGACTGTTCCATTCGGTGATTGTGCTGTTGGCCCAGAGTTTTGGAGCTGGGCTTTCAGAGAAGCTTTCACAGCCTGAGCTATTTATTTTACCCTTAGAATGTGTATAACATTGCTCATTCCTGATAACCTAGTACAGTGGTCAGCAAACTCATTAGTCAACAGAGCCAAATATCAACAGTACAATGATTGAAATTTCTTTTGAGAGCCATATTTTTTAAACTTAAACTTTTTCTAATGCCACTTCTTCAAAATAGACTCATCCAGGCCTTGGTATTTTGTGGAAGAGCCACACTCAAGGGGCCAAAGAGCCTCATGTGGCTGGAGAGCCACAGTTTGCCAACCACTGACCTAGTAAATAGAGATACATGGAAGAAGAAAACAAAATCACCCATGGCCAGAGATAACCACTATTAACATTTAGTGTGGTTCTTTATAGACTGTTTTCTATTAATACGTATGCATACATATAATACAACACATATTTTTACCAAATAGATATTACAGTAATATGTCATAGTCTGTTCATCTTAACACTATATTATAAACAACTTTCTATATCAGTAAGTATGGCTATATCAATAAATAAGACTTTTACCTCCAAAGAACACTTTCAATATAAATAAGATACATATACATTATAAAATTTTCAGTATTTGACATGTGCAAAGCAGAAAATATGCATTCATCTGTAATCCTCTTTTTCAGAATAATTACTATTTGGTGTATAGCATTTTGAGAATTTTTATTTTTTATTTTTTATTTCTATGTTGAATATCCTTAATAGTGGCAGATTTCATGCTTTAAGGATTTTTTTTTGCTTATGTGCTATTTTTTAAACTTATTTATTTAAAAAATTTTTCACTACCTAAGTTTTCCAAACAACTTTCTTTCTTTTCTTTCTTTCTTTTTTTTTTTTTTAGTGCCTTAGATTTTATTTTCCTGTTACAGTTTATATGCAACATTATTCTGTATTTGTTTCAGGCTTATGGTATAGTGGTTAGACTTGACAAAGTTTTCCCTCTGATATTTCTAGTTCCTACCTGGCACCATACATAGTTATTAAATATTGATTATATTCCCTATGCTGTACTTTACATCCCTGTGGCTATTTTGTAACTTCCAATTTTAGTTTTTAATCCCTTCACCTCTTTCATATTGTTCTGTAACTTTAAAAAATGTAACACGGCATGCTTTGTGTTAGCATAGCATTCTGTTTTGTGGGTGTAGTCTAATTTATTTAGCTCTCCGTATTACTGGAGACCTTAGGTGTTCGTTCTTATATTATTACTTACACTGGTATAATGAACACTCTTCTTGCTCTCTCTTTGCAAACGTCTTTAATTATAGTTGTAGGATATCTTCCTATAGTTAGAATAATTGCTCCAAATTATACATACTTTAAAAATACCCTTTTTAAAAATAGACATACCCTTTTATTATGTATTGTCAAATTTCCCTCTAAAGATTCCCCATAATAGCCTCAGCAGTATTTAAGAAATTGTGTCATATATTTTTTAATAATCTCAGTGGCAGAAAACCTTCACCTTGTAAGGGCTTTTAAAAAATGACTACAAATTCTTTTTCTACTTGAGAAATCTTACATATTCATTTTGAAAAATGTAGATAATGGCACAGAAAAGAAATTAAGATCACCAGTATATCCTACAAGTCGCAGATTACTCTTAACAATGGGTGTGTTTCCTATGGTGTCGTGTGTGAATGCACATGTATCCAGTGTTCACAGGTAGGGAATGGTCAGTAATATTACCTGCTGCTAAATTACATTATCGGAGTGTGTCAGTGCCATGACTCCTCCTTCCTGCCCTGTTGGTGAGTTTTTCCTATTCCCTGGGAGGGCAGGACTTCAGGGAGAGTGGCCTTGCAGTCTTTTGTTCCCCAGTGACCTGAGGCATGTGGCCCAGTCTACCTGTGGAACAGAGAAAAAGGTGAGCCATGTGGCCTTGCCTGGCCACCAGAAACGTGGCACCATCTTCTTTCCAAATATCCCCAACCCCAACATACATACATGTTTTTAGGTTCTAATTAACTTCTCACCCACATGGGAGGGGCCAGGCTTCCACTTTCCCATTCCTGTCATCTCCCTTCTACCCCATAATGAACCTGACTCTTCCCCTCCTCCCTCCGTGTCACCATCCCTCCTCCTCTGGAAGTCACCTCTGCATACCAGCTCCTGTCAAGTGTGCCAGGCTGTGGACAGATTGCAGCCAACTTTTCCAACTCTGACACCTCATGCTTTCCAAAGGCATGGTCTGCACATTTAAGGCCACTGATTTTTGCAGAAGCACAAAACCAGTAGGAACTGGAGCTTTTGAAGTGGGCAAGTGGAGATGGACGATCTCCAATATAAAAAACATATATATGATGTAAACTAACAGTTTATACAGTTCCCCCCAGAAAAGGCACTTCAGATGAGATTTGAGTAGGGGAGCTTCCCTGGGATGTTTATAGCGACTGAATAGGTATAGCTCATAAAGACGTAAAGGTATGAAGCTTTAATAAGATAATACCCTGTAACTTGCAGAGGAGAACTGACCAGAGTTCCTTTCAGCCTAGAATTCCCTCACTCTCATTTTCTGGAGTTTAATGTCAAAGGAGTTTCTTAATCATTAGCTTTCTCACAAAAACTGTATCTGACATGCTAGACTTTTCAGTTTGTGATTCATAATTTGAATTCCCCTATTACCATCTTCAAATTATAATTTATGTGAAAGCTTCTCTTTGTATATCAAGCAATTATTTAGGTTCTTTTTTTTTTCTTAGTATGAGATTCTAGAATTTCCAAAAGTATCTATGAGTTGTCTGCATATATCCTATCATGAGGATACAAACATCCCATTTTCTTGTCTGTCATATATTTGTTTAATCCACAAAACAGATTTATGCTTATTATCTACTTGACTTTCTTTACATTAAAGAGTCTTTTATCCTAAAGTGAATTACTTCATGGTCTAATTCCTAGGTAAGTACTTTTCCCCCAATAAGAAAATTAATTTTAAAGTATAGTTCAGTTTTGATGTAGAAATATGTAAAGTACTTCAAAAAGAAGAACGTAAATACAGAATAGTTGAATATGCTTAAATAAGTAAGACTGGACTTAGTTTCATTAGAAAGGATTGTTAGTGACTCGAGGACATGAAGCCAGGTCATCTGTGATCCATGTGAATCTAATCCTCTTTGTTATGGCCAGCCATTTTCTTAAATTACATTAATTATAATGCCTCTAATTCATATGGCATCTTTCTCCAAAGGACTCAAAGTACTTTGGAGTATATTAGATCATTAACGCTTATAATGGTGCGGGAAGTCGATATGGGCTGACAGCATTATCTCTGTCTTGCTGATGGATGCATGGGGATCCAGAAAGGTGGGAGGACAGACTGGGATCATGCTGTGGACAAGAGCTAATGTCTCTGGGTATTGTCCCTACTCTTCCAAAATTCACTTCTAAAACTTCCTGCTTTCTTCTTTGCTGAAGTATCTCCATCACCTGCAGGCATGGGTGAGACACATATATCCATTGCTTCATCACTTTAGCAGAGAAAGCCAGGTACAGCCATTCCTAAAAAGGGCAAAGTGTTTGTTTGTTTTTTTAATTTTACCATATGATGATTTTGTCACTATTAAAAATAAATAAAGGAAAAGGAGCTCTTTGGAAACAAAAAACTCCCCATGTTTTCTAAACCTGCTGGCCCAAGAGGGAAAATTGAAGCCCTCAACATACGTGATCCTAAATCCTAGCTTAGGATGCTTGCATACCAGGGCATGAAGGGCCTTCATCCTCAAAAGGTTATTTATTTATGATCTCAGTGTCTTGTCAGTCTTCCTCCACGGAGAATATAGAAGGGAACCAGAGAGTGGTGTTACTGCCCTTAGCATCCAGCCTTGGCTTGTCAATACCATCTCCCTGTTTTATAAATTAGGTAACTAGAATTCACAGAGTTTCAGTGTCTTAGCCAATTTCACACAGATTTTTTAGTGGAGGGCCCAGGAGTAGGGGCTTTATCTTCTGCCTGGGTGTGGTACCATTTCTAGGTTGATTCATGTCAAAACCTGGAAGATTTTTCTCATTCTTCAAGGTTTGATTTATGGAATGGAGTACTGATTTAATTTTAATCTCTACACACACACACACACACACACACACACACACACACACACACACTTGCATCTTATTGGAGACTAAGTATTTTACCATAGACAATAGATGCCTCAAAATCAGTACCGGTATATCACAATGCTGAATTAACATCTCCAAAGACTGCTCATTCTCCTCATTCCCCTTCTGATCCACACGTTAACCCAGACATTTCCTCTGTTGTTGGTCTCTGCTCAAATGCCACCTCTTTGATGAGATCTTATGTTTGCTACTTGTGTGTCTTCTTACTTATTGTTGGTCTTTTTCCATTGAATGCAAGCTCCATAAGATCTGTATCCTAGACCTACAACTGTGCCTGACTCATAGGAGCAGCTCAGAACATGCATTGAGTGAAGGGATAGATGAATGAAAGCAACCTCCACGAGATCAGGGAATAGGTCTCTCCAGGAGAACGGGTGGGCCTCCATGTTATCAATGAGGTCACAAGCAGAATGCTATGTGTGTAGAGCGCACTCTACATCTTCGATCCTGTTGATCCCACCACCTGCCTGCCAATCTTGTTCCCTTTCTTCTGTGAACTTTTGTTCATTCTTTAAAGCCTACATCAAAGGTTATATCTCTTAGGAAGCTGGCCCTGCCTCCCTAATTGGACTTCATCCTTTTCTCCCTCCATAATAAGCTCATACCATTAGCACACATTAGTTTAGGGTTTCTAGTCTCCTTTGATGATGAGTCTCCTGAGATGACACTCCCAGAGAGCTCATCAATAAATGTCTGGCTTTCTTCACTTCCTGGTTGTATTTTGATCAACAAAATGTGTTTGCTTCCCTTATCTTCAGCCATTTCTTCTCTACAACAAAGAGAAATAGCCACAGAGCTATGAGGAGTGACCTTTGAGGGGCATCCTCAGCTTTCAAGTACCTTGTAATTGTTAGAGATGATCAGTTTGTTGTTAACATCACACTTTTTCGTTTGTATTGTAGACCTTCAAATGCATGCCCACACCCCACCATAGGTTTCTTGATAAGGACAATTATTCTTATAGGCAAGTAGCCCTTGGTTTGGCTTTTATCTTGCCAATATGGAATAGATCACTTCCATTTGAACTCTCCCACATCCTCCCAGCCTATCTGCATATTGTTTCCTGGAATTTTTTTCCCCAGTGGTCCCCTGGGTTTTTGAATGTTATTTTCCTGGCTTTTCAAGCTGCATATGGAGTCCATTCTGCTTCCAGTCAATGGCTCCACTCACTAATTCTTGATGTGCGCCCCCCACCCCCACCCCACTCCCACCACCACCACCACCACCACCACCACCACCACCACCACCACCACCATCACCTTTTGACTGATAAATTTTCATTATTGGTTTTGCGTGAAAGTCTTCAGGGTTCCACTCTGTCTGACCCCTGTGGTCACTTAGTGATTACATGTGCCAGCTGAGGTAATTTATTCACTTTGTTTTGGTGTGAACACGTCCCATGGGTCTTGTAACTGCTGTAATCACTTGACCCTAGTGACTGTTAAATGCTTTAAACACAGTTATTTTTAATTTATAATTGTTTTCATTAAAAATCCCTTATAGTAACTTAACTGACCTTGCTGTCAACGTGGCATTATGTGCAGGGGGAAGAAATGAAAATATTATGATGCAAATAATATAGTACTCATCGGAGATACACAGCAAATCATTAGCTCACCCTACACATGCTCCCTTGGAATAGTGCAAGGAAGATGAAAGAGAAGAGGACATAATTATAGCACTGTCTGCATAATTCAGCACAGCCATGCCTGCACTGGGAGCAGGCTAGGTGGGGGAGGGGAAAGTAGAGTGTGGACTCCAATGTGAAGTACCAGAAGAGCCATTCATGTGCAGACAGCACTTCCCACCCAATCGGCAGTCCCATTTGATGAATCATTTCCAATTAACATTTTGTACTTATTTTGAATCTAATTTCAAAATAGATTAAGGAAAGTTGTAAGAATAATACAATGAACTATCATATACCCTATAGCCCCATTCCTCAGTTAACATTTTGCTATTTGCATATTCTCTCTCTCTCTCTCTCTCTCTCTCTCTCTCTCTGTAGGTCTTTCTATTTATATAATTTTTTCCTGAAGTATTTGAGAATAAGCTATAGACACTATGCCCTTTTACCTTCAGGTTTTCAATGTGTCTTTTCTAAGAACATGGATATTCATTTACATTAACCCATTACAGATTTCAAAATGAAATATAGATACAATTCTATAATTTAATCTACAGATTTTTTTTTCAGATTTTTCCAAATATACCAGTAATGTCTTTTATAGAAATTTTTTCTGTGCAAGATCTATAATTCCCTGCAATCCATTTTAAAAGTCAAGCCAAATTAAGCCAAAACAAAATAGTGTTTCTCATTTTCTTATCCTTAAGTAAGAGTGAGGAGTTATAATAGAAACTTGATCCTATAAAATTAGTATGTCTGTATGTTTACTGACAAGATGCTGTGGGTCATTTGCAAACATATTTGTTATCTCATTCGATCCTCAAGCAGGGACCCCTGCAAAGAAGTCTACCAGAGCCCAGGTCACAGAGATTGAGGAGGCAGTAGCCGTGCTCTGCATCCTGATTCCTTCTGTGTTGCCCAGGGAGACTGGGACCCAGGATCCTAGGGATTGATGGCAATGGGGAATTAAGGGGTGCACGTTCTTTTGTTTGTTTGTTTGTTTGTTTGTAATTTTATACTGTCCTGGTAAGGGACAGAAAATAATTTACCTTAGAAAGTTACCGAACTCATTTTTTTGCTCCAAGAGATACAACTAATTTTAAGAATTAGTGTGAAATCATCAATGAATGTCAACTAAACTAGGTTTGTCTGATGGAAGGCTGTTGGACTACTGGTCAAAAAGTGCTGAAGTCATGAGATGAAAAAAGCCTGGGAAACCTGGTTGCTGGCTTTGGAAACTTGCACACTCAGATTCTCTGCATGTGTCTGGCCTGGCTGAGTTTGTCCTTGTGGCAGCATGAAGGCACATTCCAGAGCTGTGGACTGGAGGCCTTCTGGCTGTTACATGGATAGTTGGTTAGTGGGCATTCATAATTTAACCTAAAAGAGGTGGAGCGGGTGTGTGTGTGTGTGTGTGTGTGTGTGTGTGTGTGTGTGTGTGTTTCATTGCAAAACTCGCAGTTAGATCCCTATATTTGGTTTTGTTTGTTCTTGGCTTTTTTATGGGGGAAGGAAATTGGAGTCGTTGTGCGTTTTCATTTAAAGAATGTTTAGTTTTTTCAATATGTTATTCCTGATCAGGGTTGCTGCTGGCCCAGGAGGTGCTTTTGTACAAAGTCTGAAGACATGGCAGTACATGCTTGTTGAATGGCATTCAGCTCCTACTCACACTCTTTGGTAATAAGCAACCTTTGCAACCCATACAGCAGCCTTTAATTAGTCTTCTATTTTTATTTGTCCCCATTTAATTTTTTTTTTTTATTGCATATCTTTGGTTACTGTTCTTATTCTATCACTTTTGTGACCTTTTGATACTAGAGCATTTTATTTAGCATTTGTAACAGTCTACAGAATACATAATTTTAAATATATATGTAAAGTTTTTATCAAAATATCTTCCTTGTTTTGAGAATTAGAAATTTTTATAATGTTCTGGGGGAGAAAATAACATTGGGGAAAATGACTTTTAGTTTTGATTACATTGCCTAGCTCTTTTCACATCTGGAATTGGTTTAAAAACCCTATTTGGTACATTCAAAACAAATAATTAAGCAGCTAACTATAACATGCATTATTGATCTTCTAGATTTAGAGGTTATTGCAGCAAGTTTTGGGTGCGCTGTGAAACTGAAATAAACTTTCTTCCCTCGTGTTTCTTAAATTCTGTTGAAATTTCAGGAGCAGGAAAGAAAGAGCACATTTCCACCCCCATCTAATTTCAGGGTGAAGTTGTAGAATTAAACTGTTGTCTCCCTTCTCCCTGTCATTTCGGTAAATTAAATCTCACTTCTCTTCTAGTTTGTATTTTTCTCTTTTGTCTGAAAATAAGGTTGGGAAGTAAACTTTCTTTTCATTTTTGAAGAGACTAAACTGGCCTGTGAGGACAGATAGGACTTTAAGATATACAAGTTCCGAGCTTTGATTTCTCTAATGTGTTGAGGACAAGATTGTGTAGTTCTTTACTCACTGACTTTCAATTATGTCATATGACACAGTCATTGGTGAGTCAGTTCTGACGGTATAGCAAAGCCGTATGCATCCATCACTTGAATTTGGAGTTGCTAATAACACAGGAACATACAGTAATAGCCATAATGGTGTGGTGGTGATAGTGGACATTGTAGGAATGGTGCTACTGGTAGGAATGCTAGTTGAGTTAGCTGCAATTTAAGTTTTGTGGGGATTTAGGAAACTAAACTAATATTTTTATATTCTTCATTTCATGGAAACGTATAGAAAGCCTGGATTCAGAAAGCAATATAAGCACAAAGACTACAAATGACTTACATGTGAGTTGACAAATCTTTACTCTTGTGTACTTAGCACTGTGAAAGTGAAAAAACTTAGGATTCTTTTATGAAAATAGATGGAAACAAAACTGCACATATGTCTCTTGTAGTGTAGGGAGAGCTGAATGCTTATTTTTAAAAAATATATATGTTTGTGTATATATGTGTGTATACACACACACACACACACACACACATATATATATATGTATGTATATATTGATTTCAGAGAGAGGAAGGGAGAGGGAGATAGAAACATCAATGATGAAGGAGAATAATTGATTGGCTGCCTCCTGTACACACCACAGTGGGAATCAAGCCCATAACCTGGGCATGTGCCCCAACTTGGAATAAAACTGTGACTTCCTGGTTCATAGGTCAATGCTCAACCACTGAGTCACGCTGGTGGGGCTGGATGCTTGTTCTAGATAAGGTCTTGGGGTTAGAGGTGGCACTGGGAATAATTTCCTTCTTCACAACTATAAGCAGGTGTACACACAGCTCCTCCTCCAGCCAAAGCCCTCGTACCCTGTCACAGGGACTGGAAAGGGTACAGTTAGTGACAAAGTCAGCCAAAACAGGAACCCATAATGTGATAAACACTCAGCTGGACATTTTTATTGTAACTTGAAGTATATAGATGTGCATGTTTTGGCCAGTCTTCTGAAGTTGTGCCAAAGCCCTTTCTTTGTTCACAGTGATTGGAGATCAGCACTGTCTTTCTTGGGAAAATCACACATAATTTATCATCTTTATAAAAAATTCACCATATTTGTCACATTTTTATTTTAGTTTATTTATTGGTGAGTCAGAATGGAAAGATGCTTGTGAAACACTCTGAGTGCAGAATATTTCTAGATTTTTATGATTCATTCCCCCTTCCTTTTTAAAATGGTGTCCATTACTCCCTAGCTAACAGTAAATTTATACACTCTTTTAATGTTCCTATGACGTCATTTTAAGTAATACATAATGCCATTAGGTGATTATGGTAAAAAGCCCAGTTGGCATAAACTAGTTTGGAGATAAATGCAAGTGGTTTAGGGATGCTGTACATGGGAGCCATTGTGCATTGGTGTCACCAGCGCCAGTTGTGACTGCCATTAGTCAGTGTGCTGTGAACAGCAGTAGATATGTGTCTCGGACTGGAGAGTGTCAATTAATAGAGTGTCTAGAATTTCTAGAAAGATCTAAACCAGAAAGTATGTGTGGTTTCTGGTAGTTGTTCTGTAGCTCATTTGCCATACAGTCTCATAAGACCTAAGTTTTTATCCTTATGCTAGAGGCCTGGTGCATGAAATTCGTGGACTGGGGAGGGGAGGAAGGGTTGTCCCTCAGTCTGCACCCTCTCCAATTTGGGACTGCTGGCTCCCAACTGCTTGCCTGCCTGCCAGCCTGATCACCACCTAACCACTCCCCTGACACCCTGATTGATGTCTAATTGCTCCCCTGCTGGCTTGATTGCCCCCAACTGCTCTCCCCTACAAGCCTGATTGTTCCAACTGCCCTTCCCTGCAGGCCTGGTTGTCCTCAGCTGCCCTCCCCTGCAGGCCTGGTTGCCCCTAACTGCTCTCCTCTGCCAGCCATCTCGTGATGACCATGTTTGACCACAGGGAGCCGCCATCTTGTGTGAGGGCACGAGGGTCAGTTTGCATATCATCCCTTTATTATTATGTCTCTTTGCCTGCCTTGCACATGTTTAAAAAAAGACATAGGTATAGCTCTGTGATAGGGAACATGAAATTGTTCACAAGGCAATGTATACAGGTATGTCTTTTATTTGTATTATAAACTAGAGGCCTGGTGAATGGATTTATGCATTGGTGGGATTTATGCATTTGGCCTGGCCTGCGGGAATCAGGGGAAACCACCTCTCCCACATCCCCCAAGAGGTCCTGTTTTGCGAGAGGGTGGTTCTTAGGTGACACACCTGAAATCAGGCATCCTCCTCTTTGGTTCCGGGTGCATCACCCGAGAATGCACACAGCTGCCAAATCACTGAAGCTCAGCTGCTCCTGCCTTGAGCATCTGCCCCCTGGTGGTCAGTGAGCATCATAGCTGCCAGTCGGAGCATCTGCCCCTTGGCGGTCATTGCGTATCATAGGTACTGGCCGGTTGGCCTATCAGCCCATCGCTTAGGCTTTTATATACATATCCATAAGCCCAATGCATCACACAGTAAGATTCCATATTCTAAGATAAAGGGAATTAGCTTAAGTTCTAAGAAAGGTCACCTCTCCTAGAAATATTACTAAGATGAATTTGGAAGTTCCCTTTCCCACGGCAGGAGGAAGAAGGATCAGGAACTTGTCAAGATAGTTCTTCCTTCTTCTTATCAGGAGAATAAGCTCTCTCCACTCCAAGAGTGAGAAAAACACATCAAAAGAGCAAAAACATGATCCAAATAGACAGGCTCCTGCGTCAGTGCAGTCCCTTCCCTTCTAACCCTGGGTGGTTCAGAATTTCTGAAGAGCACTGGCTTCATCAGATATGTGGCCTGCCGTGTTCTGCACATTTGTTTTTTAAAATGTGACAAGCTCCTCAATATTGTTGGCTTTAAAAATCTCCTTTACCATATGTGTGTGTTTGAATCTATCCTCTTTCGAAATGTCTTAGGAAAATATGCCCAGTGTTCATGACACTGTGTGTATACCCTCGTGTGAAATACAGATGCACACGAACTAACAATAGCTATAAAAATGAAATCTTGCACAAGCTGTGCCCTGCCTTCACAGGCAGCAGGAACAATGCTTTTGGGGTCCAGGAGAAGCTTTATCACCGGGGAGGTGTGTGGGGGTGGCTCCCAGCTCAAGAAGTGGGAAGGGGAAAATGCTGCCAATTTTAGTACAACGCATAATGTTGAAAGAAATTGTATCCCATCATAAAGATTAGCAGGCTGTGTAATTCAATTTAAAATTGGTCGGCGTGCCCTGACTGTTATAAAGCCTTCCTTTTTTTTGTTTTTGTTTTATCACCATTCCATTATTTTAGGTTGTCCACCAATATAGAACGGAGCATACAGCCAAACCATACAAAGTGTTTTTCTATGGGTCTGTCCACTGGAGAAATTGTTGATGAATGCAAGAGATTATCTTAAAATGAGTTAAGAAAATGCTTGCTCAATTGAATGCCTCCTTGTTTGCCTTCTGACAATTTTTTTTTTTTTTAAGCATAAAATGAATTTCTCCTGGGCAAGGAACCATTGAGAGTGAAATTCCTTTAAAAGCATTTGCTAGACACAGGGCTTGGTTTCCAAAACTCAGCATTAGCACTTATCGGCAGTATCATGGGCATTTACGGTGCCATTGAAAACCAAGATCCAGTAGCTTATGTTAATGCAAGACTAACAGACCCACAGCCGATGGCAGTTACCCATACTGGGGGGTTAATAAACGGTCTCGGAATTACTGTCTTTATCCTCTTTATTACAGAAAGAAAGAAAGAAAGAAAAAAGGCAGCTTCCTAAGCCTTGTCTCCTTGTCTTGGTGACTTGCTAATTAATTAACTGTTTTGGTCCCAGAACTTCGTAGCCTAAGCAGAGTTTAAAATTCCTGTTAGAAAAATGCTGAATCCTTTTTGGGGGGGGAGAGAAAAACAAAAATTAAATTCAGCAAACATTTATCCAGGTGCCCTTTATGAACACGAGGAGCTATAGAAATAGTAATAATAGTAATAATAACACTTGGATACACCAGAAGAGTATCTGAAAAATGAGCACACAATATTTTTCTTTTGCTTCTCTTTCTTCTATTCGTGAGAGAGCTTAATTTTTATTTGTGTTCTGAGTTTCGGCCCAGAAGCATTTTGTTAAGAAGGATTTTCCTGGCGCAACCAGACTCAGTGGGAAAGATGTTATGATTGATGGGCAGTGACTGCCACGTTGTAGCGTGGGGCAGGAGGTGGTTGCTCAGGTGCCATGCATTTGCAGGTCAGTTTAGTGTCATTTGTCTTTGGTCACACTCATGCTCCGTGACTCTGGTAGTCAGAAAACTGCCATAGGAACAACATCCACCAGCTTTATTTTAACTCTTTCTGGCCAATCCACACTTGCATGTGTCTGTATCAGAGAGTTCCCCCAAATGACTGTGACCTAGGTGTGGTGGGATTTTTAAATTTTCTTCCCATTTTAGGTTGTTGCAGGACATTCTTGGCATATCTTGGAAGCAAGTTGAGGCTAGTATGTGACTCAGACTGTCAGGAAGACAAGAAAATGCACATAACTCTTTGCATCCTGAGGATTTAGGAAACAAGTTTACTAAATCCCAAGCTATAAAGAAGTAAGGTTATCGAACCAATCTGATGGAGTTAATAGATGAGCTCAATTTACCTATTATGTCCCACAAATCTTGGGCAGCTCAATTTTCTCTAGTTTCAAGTTCCTATCTCTTCAACCTGACTGCTTACCACCAGGCAGTTGCTTCAGACTTCAGATTCCTGGAATCTAGCTGAGACCTATTGAATCAGGTTCTCTACTGGTGCGTGCAAGTAACTGGAACTTGAATGAACTCTCCTGTGGCTCTCCTGCCAATTCACTGCCCTGTTCTTGCTTATGATGGTGTCAATTGTCAAAGTCAGGGAGATAGTCTGCATGCTCTCATCATTCTTAGCAAAGCTGTTCCTTTTTATGGTGACCTCTGTGTACCTCATTTACCTCATCTGTATAAAAGCAGATGATAGTTCTTAGTTCATAGGGCTGTTGTAAGGATTAAGTGGATTATATACATTTTTTTTTTTTTTTTAGGGCAATTGCTCAAAAGAGGGTATTACTTGAATCTGTTCTAAGTCTCCTAATTGTCATCATCATTTATTTTGTTTACAGGGACTCTGAGTGTCCCTGCCAGAGGCAGAAATCAGGATACAGAATCTCTTACTAGGCTGTTGTCAGGAGGAGTAGGGGGCATACCAGTAGCATTGTTTGGGAGAGACATTATGATATTAGTTAAGCGTGTGGAAGTGCAAACACACTGTGTTAAATCAGGAAGGAGGCTTTTGTTTGGAAGAAACAAAATGGCTTAAATAACAAGGGATTTAGTATCTCAGATAACAAGAAGCTGGGCGGAGTAAAGCATTTTTTTAGGGTCCTGTAATTCAGGGACCCAGTGATGATTTTCAGGAACCAGGGTATTTGGTATTTCTTTCTCCTATTCTCACATGTTAACCTTGCCCCTGAGGTTGGAGAGTGACTGTTGAAATTCTGGGCTTGTTATGAAGACTTGACAATAGTCAGTGGGAAGAGAGAACCATTCCCTTATTATATTGTCTGTCTATAGAGGCGGTGACCATTTCCCAGGAGACCTTCCGCAGACCTCCCCTTGTGTCTCATTGGCCAGGATTGGGTGACATGCACCTCTTTAACCCAGTCACTGACAAGGGAAATAGAATTCATCAAGATCCACCCCCCTGGGGGTACGCATAGGCACACCTTTCTTGGGCACGTGGCTTCCTTCCTAGGGATGAATAAATGGATGAAATGAGGGGCTCTGCTGTCTCGGAAAGCTGGGGTGAGGGGTGGAGTAGACCGCCGACAGTGTCTGCTTTGTGAGTCTGGTAATGAAATATCTTTGCATTGAACTTTGGAGCAAGTAACCTACTGTTTTCCTAGAATGGATTCCATGTGGTATGACTTGCTGCAATTCAGGAACAGTGGCATGGCTTGGCTGGAGACTGAGACAGCCTTGGGTAGCACTTTAAATGCTTATTACCTGTTTCCTGTTTTCCTCTTAAAAAATGTCACTTTTCTCTCTTGCTCACAGCAGCAATTTTCAACCTTTTTTCATCTCATGACACACACAGACTAATTTCTAAAATTCTGCCACATACCCCAAAATATATTTTTTGCCAATCAGACAAAAAAAAAAAATTGGCATAATTTTGATTCATTCACATTGACAGCTATTGTTGTGTTGCCTATTGTCATTTTTAAATTTGACAACCTAAGGGAAAAGAGGTCAGTATCTCTAACTGAATAGTCAGGTATTGCACATCGGTTGAAAATCGCTGCTCTATAATATTCCTCTTTCTCTTGAATACTGTTGTAAACATCTCTGGGGTAGTGTGTGTGTGTGTGTGTGTGTGTGTGTGTGTGTGTGTGCGCGCGCGCGCGCATGTTTCCTGCCTCCTTCCATTATGGTACATATGATCAGGGAAGTCTGTTTCTTGCATATCTGAACTGATTGTTGTTAAAAGCCTGGACAAGATTGTAAATGTTGACCGTTTCCTTAACTCCTTTGATCAGATGTCTTCTGTTACTCTTTCATAGCAGCTGCTCATTCCCTGCCTAGCAATGATCATAATCTGAGCTTCATTAGTAACTACTTACCTTCTTTTTCTGTTGCTCCTAGCTGAGTGTAAGCTCCCCAAGGGCAGACACGGTTTTTATTTTGTTCATTCATTACCTGCCCAGGCAGCATCCAACACACTACCTGTCTCATCCTAGGTCCCCAGGGAATAGTTGTTGAATGTTGTATAGAAAGACTGTGATCATTTCATGGGCATTTTGGGACCCCCATTTCATTATCAAATCTCATCCTGACTTTCGAAAGGGTCAGGGATCCAGTGAGGTTTCATCAGACCTTCTATGATTTATTTTCCCCAAGGTTGCTGGGTTAGAAAATGAGGTTATGACTTGACTTTGTAGAACTTTGAAATTAGCCCAACAGGGAAAAGAAACCACAATGTGGGTGAATCTGAGAATGTGGAGTTGAAAGTGAAATGCCACATGACAGAGTTAAAAAGTAAGAACAGTTTAACCCAAAGCATTGAAATCTGGCCAGATCTTCCTAGTTAAGGAATCAACTTCACAAGCTTTGAATGAGTTTGAATAGTAGTGGTTGGAGTTCACAGTTGTGAATTATTATGTTAGACCCTGCAAAAATACACTGTGCTTTTTTTTTTCTACTAATGTATCTGCTTTCCAATTTCTAGCCAAAACTCCGCAAAGGAATTCATTAAAAAAAAAAAAAAGTTTTTAGTTTTTCCAAAACGTTTGACATGCATTTTTAGGACTTAAGAATCAATGATACTTCCTAACCTCCCATGGAAAGAAGAATGACCTTCTTGAAAAATGCTGGTAGTGTTTCAGAGACAAATGGAAATGAAACACTGTGATTGAGACGAACCTATGTATTATAAGAAGATATTGTCTAGAAAACCTTTTTTTTTTACAGAACCTTGAGAAACCACCTAGATGTTTGACATGAAAAGGGGTGCCACATTGGCCAAGAATAAGCACACACAGCCCCTTAGTTACTGATGGACAAAAATAAGTAACAATTGGGATGTTCACCTTATGGAAGATTTTTACCATTGAATTTCATTAAAAAATGCCTCAATAATAGCGTCAGAGATAGGAGAGTTTGGGAGGACAGTGGTTGGATCCAGAGAGGTCATTTCTGTTATCCTAAGTTACTCTAAGCTCACAGTTAAGGTTGCAAAACATATGCTTTGTCCATGGGTCAAATGAAAGAAAATGGTCTTCAACTATAATAGAAGAGGTTTAAAAATAGAACAGAATGAGTATGCCAATCATGAACATGAGCAGTCCTGAGTGTTATAAGATAAGAAGGAATGAGTGGCCATGTGTCCTGGGGATTATTGTCGGGACTTGCAGGTAGTGGCAGATTGGTTTTATGAGTCAGGATTCATGTTTGTGGGCGTGGTCTTTACAAAAGGCTCTCCATTTCCCTGAACCTCAGTTTCCTCATCTATAAAGAAAATCATTTCAACACTCTTTGACTCAAAAACTCTGGCTGCCGAAACTGGTTTGGCTCAGTGGAAAGAGCGTTGGTCTGCGGATTGAAAGGTCCCAGATTTGATTCCGATCAAGGGCATGTACATTGGTTGCAGGCATATCCCCAGTAAGGGGTGTGCAGGAGGCAGGTGGTCGATGTTTCTCTCTCATCGATGTTTCTAGCTCTCTCTCCCTCTTCCTTCCTCTCTGTAAAAAATCAATTATATATATATATATATAAAACAAACAAAAAAACCTCTGGCTGTGTAATTGCATGACATGGTAAAGGAGTTCCATGTTGCAGCTAACTCATTGGATGACCTAGAGGAGTCCTGTAACCTTGCTTGCTGGATGGTAGTTTTCCATTCCATGGAAGGCATGATTCTGATCTCTGAGGACTCTCTAGCGATGGGATATCAGCAAGCCTGGAATTAGAATAAGATGTCAAAGGCCTCTTGATTTTTTTCTGTTGGAAGCAAAAGGGAAGAACTGGTCAGCTGAAAGAGTGAATTCTTTCAGCTGACCTAGTGACTGGGGGCCTGAGAAGATGCACACACATGACCTGTTTGGCCAGGGCAGTAGGCTCATTTGTAAAGAGTGGCCGCTGCAAAGCCAGCTGTCAAAACAGCAGTGATTTGCCTGAGAGGCCTAGGGGTGAAAACTTTCAGATGAAGGGATACAACAAAGAAGAAATACAGGCAACTTACTCAAATAATGAATGGCTATTCCATTAAGTCCGCTATTGATTATCTCCTCTGAACTAGCCAATCCTGGGAACAAAGGCTGCAAAAATCTTTAAATGAGTAATGTTAACCCATGCAACAGCAGTAATTCCCTTCTCTTTTGAAAATCGAAACATTATTTGTGTGATGCCTATAGTTCATTCATTCATTCATTTATTCATTTGTTCACTCCTTCAACAAAATTGAGTTTTTTACTGTTGCAAGCCAATATTTTTGCCTCCATCTGCCTTCCCTTCCCTAAAAGCCCTTTTATAACAGATTTTAAAAATCAGATTTAGTTTCTCTAATTGCAAATGAATAGTAGATCTTGCAGTGGATATATAATTGGTGTCATCCTAGGATAAATAAAAATAGGATTTGTAACACTTTAAGGCCATCTGGAATCCAAATACAGCTACTCATATCACATGATTATTAGCCATGTTAAGATTATTTCTTAATTATTCAATTATGTGATAAATAATTATTAAAGCCTGCTGAGAATGCAAAGATGAATGGAATAGGGTCTGATCCTCCTCATGTGGGAGAGAGAGCCCTGTAGACAAGTGCTCATTCTATGAACTGCAAGCATTTGACAAGCTCAGAGCCACCCAAGATATGATTGGAGGAGTGGCTGGTGGGGGCCAGATCCCACAAGTTGTACACACCATGCAGGGAGTGTGGTCTTTTGTCTGTAGGCAAAAATAGGGAATTTAGGCAGATTTTAAAGTGGCCGAAGTATGTAAGTGTGTGGAGGGAATATGCATGATGAGATCTGTATTATAAGATTACCTCAGTCCCGCTACCATGGCTCAATGGTTGAGTGTTGACCTGCTAAACAGGACATCACGATTCGATTCCCAGTCAGGGCACATGCCTGGGTTCTGTACTCGATCCCAGTGTGGGACGTGCAGGAGGCAGCAGATCAATAATTCTCTCTCATCACTGAGGTTTCTCTCTCTCTCTCCCTACCCCTTTCTCTCTGAAATCAATAAAGAAATGTTGGAAGCAAAAACATATAAGATTACTTCAGCTTCAGTGTGTAAAATAGGTTAAACAAAGTGCACTTTATAGGAAGGTATATTTGTTTGGTTGAGCTGCCACAACAAAATCCTACAGATTGAGTGAGTTAAACAACAGGAGTATATTATCTCATAGTTCTTGAGGCCGGGAAGTCCAGAATCAGGGTACCAGCTTGGTCGTGTTCTGGTGAGAGCCCTCTTATTGGTTCAAAGGTAGCTCCTTGTTGCTGTGCCTTTTTATCATGGAAGGGGCTAGGAGGCTCTTTTATAAGGATATTAATCCCATTTATGACTGCTTCCATCCTCAAGACCTAATCAGTTCCTAAAGGCCCCACCTCCAAATACCATCATTTTGAGGATTAGGATTTCAACCTATGAATTTTAGGGGGAGACAGACATTCAGGTCATAATATATGGGTGAGGAATACAAATGTGGAACGTGAAATAGACCTTGGGCCCTCGATGCCATGATGGACTTTGCAGAAGTCCTTTCCTCCTAAGAAATTCTCTTGCAGCATCCTTTGAGCTCCTCCTTCCTAGAGGGGAGGCTGGTAGCATTTAGGCCACAATTTATTCTGAAGGAAAGAGATCAGACTGTTGGAACTGGTGTTTCCATGAAACAGAAACCTTATCAGTAGGAGACTTCATGATTCCGCACTCCCTGGGAAGTTGTCTGTGTAGCTTCTGATTATCTGGAGTTTTTATTGGAAAATTTTTCCAGTTGATGGGCAGGGGAGAAGCAGAAATGGAAGAGGAAATGGATGTGGTCTCCATTCCCTCCATCTCATTGCTGTCACTATTGATCAACATAACCTTCCCTGAGAGATTTCCTTTAAAATTTTATTCTTGAAATGCTTCGTTAAAATTTCAAGTTATAAAATAGGAGAAGTCAATTTTATTGGGCCCTAAATTTTCCTGTATGCAGCTTCCTGTCCAGAGTGCAAATTATTAAAATTGACATAGGATGTGTGTGCAAGGTAATATCGTCTTTCGTAGGCTCTTCTCTAAATTTCAAGATCTTCTGTAGAGTGGATTAGATTATACAGTGAGTAGGGACTCTGAAGAGAAAATAGAATTGTGTATTGATGCCTTCAGAAATATTATTTGATGGCAATAAAATATTCTCTGAAATTCCCTTCAGAGGAGAGAAAATGGAGTTTGTTTGCAGTAATTGCATTTTCTAGCATTTGCTCTCACACTTTCCAATATAAGCCAATTGGAACCTGGGATTTGGTTTTGCTTATTGGCAAAAGTACCATGTAAATTGATCTGTGATGCATTTAAAGAATATGCTTTTGAAAGTTTGGAAATTGAGATGGCTCTTTCTTATTAGATTTCAAGAGTATTAGGGTTCATTTCTATATTTTAGTCTAATGTAATATTAGCCAAATATGTTCTTTTTCAATTTAGTTTTAATCAAGTTCTGGAAGACCATTTTCATTTAGCCCCAGTGGCACTGTTAAGGCAGAGATTTTATTTCCATTGTCAACCCTCTGCTTGCTTCTGTGGACCAGCCCCTAGGAATCACAGCACACCAATGTCCTGCATTCATTTGCCCAGGCATTGTTTCAGCATGCAAAAATAATACCACGGCCGAAACCGGTTTGGCTCAGTGGATAGAGCGTCGGCCTGTGGACTGAAGGGTCCCAGGTTCGATTCCGGTCAAGGGCATGTACAGTGGTTGCGGGCACATCCCTGATAAGGGGTATGCAGGAGGCAGCTGGTTGATGTTTCTAGCTCTCTATCCCTCTCCTTTCCTCTCTGTAAAATATCAATAAAAATATATTTAAAAAAATAATACCACGTAGTATAGAAAGAGGTTTTTTTTTGTTTTTTTTTTTGTTTATTTATTTATTTATTTATTTATTTTTTTATTACTCTCCACAGGGTTAAGGTGGGGAAGGAATCTAAAAAGCCTCAAAACCATTATTTTTCTTTCAAGAAGATGTCCTTGATACCCCTGTTATTTTTACTTAATTTTATTTTCACCCTACTTAATGGTTTACAATGCAAACACATAGGATTTGCATTTGTTCCTCTTATAATTTATTCAGTAGAATAATTGGCACTTGTTTTTATAATTATTGCTGGAAGGAACACCTTTTCTTCGTTACTTTTTAAAGGCTTTATGATGAAGAAACAACAACATACTATTTATTCTTCAGTTCACCATAGACTTTGTCAGTTAACACTACCAGTTTGTTAAAGATACTCATTGAATACTCCTTCAAGGTGGTAGGAAGTAGGAGATGGACCCCTTATCCTGACTGAAGTTACAATGCAAAACAGAGGACAAGATCAAAATCATCATAATAACAATCATCCTTTTTGATCTGCATATCCACTCCGTAATGTAGGTTGTACCATTATCCTCACTTTTTCTGGTAAAGGGAAAGTAAAATAACATGTTTTAAGTTTGAGTTTCCTATGTAAGCAGTGAGTGAACCAGACAGTCCTAAATCGGTCTGACCCCCAAACCCCTGATCTTTTTTCATCATGCCGTCTGTCCCAACATTCCGGTACGTTTGAGTGATATAAACATGCACACAGCTGGTTGGGATGAGTCTTGACAAAGTCTTAATTGAATTTTTTCTTGTGATTCTCCAGTGGAACCCTCAGTTGGATCCAGTTTAGTGTGTTCAGATCGAATGTATTGTAGGGGATATAAATCTGTCCCAACAAGATAGGGCTTTCATTTGTAAGGAGAAGGTTGGATAAACAAAAAATAGTGAAGAGACCACCTATAGTTCCAGTTGTCCAGCCAGATCCTAATACTCAAGTATAATTGGAGCCATACTGTTCCAGTTGTCCAGCCAGATCCTAATACAAGTATAATTGGAACCATGCTGCCGGTAACAGTTACCACCACAGCTTCACATTGTAGTACACGCCATGCTGGCCTGTTCTACGCCATGGCGGCAACTTAGAGATACTCACTTGGGAAATGAAGAGAATGTCGTTCATTTTTACTATGTTATGGTTGTCTTTTAAAATACATGAGTGTGAATGAGTGTTTCTGTAATGTGTGTGTGTGTGTTTAAATCACAAAGAGTCTTGTTGGGTATAGTTATGGTTGAGACAGGAATGCATGCGAACCAGTTGTTGCTGAGCAAGAATGAAATTTCTGAGCTGTTTGCAGGTCCCTAATACATAATTATGCGTACTTGTATGGCCTGTCCTCTCATGGCTTACACTCCTACGTTACGTTATCTGATCTGGGTGCCACATACTGGTGACTTTTCAGGTCCAGAACGGGTCTGCTTTCCTCAGTAGGGGGTCTCTTTTGTATAGGTTGAGGCTTATAACTTCTCTTGGTGCCTTGGGATTCTTTTCTCATTGAAGGCTGAAGAAGAGGAGGGAGAGTTTCAGCTGTGGCTTCTTACTCCAGCTCTGATTCCCACCACAGACTGCTGGGCTCTCACTCGGCATTCCTCGCTTTCTCCTGGGTTTCTGGCCAGTCCTGACATCATTGTAATATAGTTTTCTGTGTTTAATATTTCTTAGACTTGGTTTCCCATTGCAAGCATGGAAGAAACCCTAATGCATGAGTTTCAGAGGAGAAGGTAGCAGTCTGAACCTGCTGTGTGGCTCCATCAGCAAGTGTGAGTATTAACGGTAGAGCTGTCAGGACTTGTGAACATAATGGAGCCTGACGGGGGACAGACTGAGATCAGAGACAGCGTGACCCTGAGTGAATGTTTCTGGTGGCTTTGCAGCCCAGGCAAGTGAGTGCAACCCGTGGAGCCGAGAGGGGTTGCTAGAGGTTCATTCATTCACTTAACAGGTAGGCAGTGGGCACCAACTCAGTGCCAAGCATTTTCCTAGATGTTAGCAAGGAAAGGTGGGCTCTGCCCAGTAACAGCCACGAGAGCCCTCTCCCTGTCTCCCTGGACTCAGCCCTTCTCTCATATCAGCCCCCAATAATCGTCAGTGATGGGATTTAGATGACCTATCTCCTAGCCCATTCCACAGCCTCCGAGTTCTTCTCCTCAAAGCATTGGTATGTTTTATTCCTTTCTTACTCCTGCAAAATTTTCTGCTTGGCTAGTTTTCAAGCCCAGGTTATTCTTATTCAGTCCTCCGTGGAATAGAGAGACTTTAAGGGTTTGAACATTCTCCCTCTCTGCTAGAGTCTCGATATTAAAGGCATAATCATTTTAAACAGAAGAAGACATTGCCTTCGTTCATCCACCTGGGAGGTACAACAAGGTCCCTTTATGATATTGGCAGAAGGGCCCTGTGTTTGGAAACAGGCCCCTGGCACTGCCCCATGCAGGCTGAAGGTTTCAGAGGTGTGATTGTCTCTTTTGGTCAGAACCAGTCCTGTGATAGACCTGTCGGTACGTCTGTTTTATTCTCTTTAATCTCAGAAAGTCAGTTTCTTTCCTGCACCTTGGCAAGGGAAGGTGAGCCCAAAGGCTGTGCCCTGTGAGTTTAGCATCTGGGAGCCATGGCAGGTTCTCTTTCTGTCTTGTCATCTCCGTTGCTTTCTTCTTGCTACATCATGAGCTTTATTTAACAGGAGGTTAAGACACCCAACAATTTTTATTTTTCGTTTATTTTCAGAGTCTATCATTTAGGAATATGGAGCAGAATGGGCATGAGAATTGGAGATGTTGAAAGGTGTTACCTTGATACAACTAGGTTTTCTTTTCCTCAGGAAACCCAGCAAGTGGTGTTGGCTTTGGGATGCTCTCCTTCGCGAAGAACTACTGTTGTGCTCTGGGTTCCTTTATTTTCCCTCTTGGTTTTAGCAAAATAAATAAGAGAGAGCAATCAATACGCCTCATTAAAATGGGGACAGGAAAGGTGGTATCTGTCATTAGCCACAAACGGATGGTCATGTGCTTGCTCCTATTTCCCACCATTCCCTACTTGTGAAGAATGAAGAGTATGGTGCAGGAGCTGACTTCTAGCAGGTGGCAAGAAGATTCCCAAGAAAAGTGACTATTCTGGAATGGACTTTGGATTTTTTTTCTCTGACCTGAACTTGAGTTTTCTAGAGGGATAAATTCTATAATGAATTGTAACAGAAAATTGGTTGCAATTGTGTGGTACTTAACTTTGAGGGACATTCATTTTTACTGGTGTCAGGGGTGGGGGCCAGTTAGCAAGAACATTTGTTCGGCCGAAGCAATCCTTCCAGAGTTTATTTTAAGATGGTGATGCGTATGTGCGCTGGTCCTTACTGCTCTCTAGTACTTCTACCTCATACTATTCACTTTTGTATTTTACCTCTTTGGCTCCCGGAGGCATTTAGATTTATTACCTTGAACTTCTACTCTCCAGTCATAGTCTCCTTTTAGTTCTCCTAATAGAGCCAATACATTGTTTAATTCTGGGACCCTGACTAAAGTTGAGCAGAGGAGCGTTTTGTCCCTTCTCCTTCTCAACTCTGTGACCTTCCCTTCTTGGGTAGGTTCCCAAATTCTTTTGGAAGCTAGAGGGTAAGGAATTATACCCAGAGCTGCAGTAGTCTTTGGGGAATGCCTGAAATGAGCCAGGATGTGTGTTGTCATAGTTATGAGACTGACATGGCTCAATGTCTCCTGGAGGAGAAATCCATGACACAGCCAGGCAAACATCTAGAAATGGGGAGTTCTGTTTCATGGCACAAACAAGGAAGGTCATAACTGCTTGGAACTAGAGAACCATAGGTGGAAGAGTGATCTGAGGAGGACTTGAGGTAGGTCTAGAGCAGTGGTTCCTGACCTTTTTTGGCCACGCTCCGCCTAAGCATCTCTAAAATCTTGATACCCATCCCCCATGACAAATAATTCTTATTATTTAAAAAGTGAACTCCTGTTCATGTGGAGAAAGCCTAAAAGGCATTAACTTGGTCTAAACAAGCTTCCAAAGAACATGGCATTCATGAAAGAGAAAAATAAAGAATGAAAGAACAGTTGAAGTACTGAGGAAGAAATCACTAAGAAACTGTTAATAATAATAATATGAATGAGGTAAAAAAAAAAAAAAAAAAAAAAAAAAGCAGCAAATAAAGTCCCAAAACATATAATAGAGAACTGAAATGTATAAATATGTCACAATACATATTTATATACTGTATATGAGTCCCCCTAGAACCATAAGAAAAGCAAAAAATTCCCTGTGAATAACTCATTCTCGAATTGCCCCCCTTAAAAACCAAATTGCCCTCCTGTGTGACGTGTGCCCTACGTTGAGAACCACTGGCCGTATGGTTGTTAAAAATCTGAAATCACCTGATAGAAAAACTATCACAGGAGCAAAGGAGCTATTCTTTCTTCAAAAATATATATATTTTATTGATTGGTTGGTTGATTTTTACCAGAGAAGAAAGGAGAGAGATAGTTAGAAACATCGATGAGTGAGAAACATCAATCAGCTGCCGTCTGCACACCCCTACTGGGGATGTACCTGCAACCAAGGTACATGCCCTTGACTGGAATCGAACCTGGGACCTTTCAGGTGAAGGCTGACACTCTACCCACTGAGCCAAACCAGTTTCAGCCAAAGGAACTATTCTTGTCCCACTGGTGTCAATAACCTTGCCTGTGACTCTGCTTAGCGAGTGGCAGCACCTCCCTCGAACTGTTTCTTCATCACTAAAATGGAATTGGATAAATCAGTGGTTTTTCTTTTTCTTATTTCTAAGCCAGTGATACCTTTTGTCAAATGAAATCTTCCCCCAAACTGTAAAATAAAGGAAGGCAGGGCCCTCCCTTCTGCCCTTGGCTCTTTCCTCACATCACCCCACTCCAGCCCTCTAAGGCTCATGGGGCACAGCTTTCAAATCACTGCATCAGGCTGTCCGGCGGCTCCTTCTGGGTTCATGTGCTGTGATTTATAGGAGCCGTGTTAAGTGACAGATTTAATGTCCAGACTTTGATAAGGAAGGGAGGCTGACCTTGACACAGTTCGCTGTATGTGTGCTTTAAAGTTGTGGATTTATCAGACATGTGTGTACCTTGAAGACCTTAAACTTCACTGAATATTCTGTTTCTCTCTGCACATGCATTTAATTCTATGAAGATATTAGGGACGCTCCAAATGAGTAGTCACTGGGGAGAGATGGAAGCTGGATGTTATCTATCCCAGGTTATACTAGTCACAATGAGTGAGAAGTCGATCCTGGCACTTTTTTTGTTATTCAGTAAATATTAGACGGGATAGCTGACTGATGGGACAACAGGAGGAGGAAAGAAGTGGTGTGTTCAGGTATACATTTTGCAAGATTAGAATCATCTCGACAGAGATGGGTATGTTTGTATGTTTGTACTGTGTATAGTGTGGAGGCCTCATAGACCACCCACTCTAGATCCAGATGCCTTAATGACCTTAACAATACTTCTGTCAACTTGAAGGTGCCAGTTATTGCCTTTGGGAAAAGTCAAGTTTTCACTCCCATCTTCAGATGCCTTTTTTTTTTTTTTTTTTTAAATTTAGAATATTGCCATTATGACCAGGGAGTGATCCAGTTTGTGGATAAACTATTAGTAATATTTTTCAACTGGGAAGACTAATCATAATTACTATAATGCAGCTACTGAGTTATTATGAAGTGTTAGAAATTGTAGGTTCATGACATGTAGTATCTTACTTAATGCTCATCAAACTTTGGGGGTAGTACTATTAATTTCCTCCTGCCTATATTTTAGGAAACCGCATTTAAAAATAGTTGTTGGAGATTATTTAGTAGACTGGATTTGGAAGCAGGGAATAGGACACTTCAGGGGGACAGCATGACCCTGGTTTAAATCTTGCCATAGCCCTGAGGGCAAGCTCAGTTCCTGGAATTCTGAGGAAGCTCCTGGCAGTTCTCGGAGAGGTTCATTCATTCCTTCCACTTACTCAGCAGATACTAGCTGTGTGCCTGCCATTTGGACAGTATTGAACTGGGTACCTTGTGTAAAACAAAGAGCCACAAGCCACGCTTCATGCCTTCCAAGACCTCACAGTCTAAGGGGAGACAAGTCATATGCAAAGAGCAAAACTTAAAAAAAAATGGAGTGAAAAATAATTAACATCTACTGGTTGTTTATGCTCCATATCATGCATGTGCTTTAGAAGCTTTCTTCTTATAATATCTTGAAAACGACCTATGTGGGGATGCAGTTATTACCCACGTTTGCTAGCACATGTTAAGAGAACATAAGGACTCCATCCAGGGTTATGCAGCTGACACATGGCAAAGTCTGGAGTCCCCACTCTTCACTCCAGGCCACCTCCCTGGTTTAATTGTACTGGTTTAAAAACTTAATCACAAAGAACAGAAATGAGGGACATATAGTCAGAAAATATTAAGTAATACCTATAGATGTAAAGATGAAAAGGGAGAAAGTAATGAGCCAGCCAAGATGCGAAGGGAGCTGAGGAAGAAGATAGAGGAAGGGCAACATCAGAGGGGGAAGAGGAAACCAAAGTGGGACATTAGTATTTAATGAAATTGATACTTTGAGGGACAGGAATGCCACTGCAGCGGGATCAATAGAGGTGAGAATGGAGAAAAAAGTCTTGGCTTGGCTATTAGGTTAATAACAACATTACAGAGTAAGCTTTTGGAAGAGAATAGAAACAGAAGCCAGATTTTGTTGGGTAAATTCTGATAACCATTTGTCTCTAAGTTGCTAGTTCTGATAATAGAATCGTCCATCAGGCAATGCAAACATGATAAATGGGCCAGGTGTGAGAAGTAATAGAAAGGAGAGAGGTCTGTGGCAGACTGAAGGTCAACATTGCCTGATCTTTTAATTTTCCAAAATAAGCAAGAAAACCAGATATCCAGATTTCTAAATATTAGTTCAATTAAAAAAAAATAAAACAATTGAGGGTCAACTATAATACACCTGTGGGCGGAATTTGTCCTACTACCAGTTGCTAGTCTTTGGAATTCTCTTTTCAGAATTATAGAAGTGAAATGAGAAAGTATCTCAAAGAAGAAGCAAAAGTTAGGGATGAGGTGTGTGTGTGTGTGTGTGTGTGTGTGTGTGTGTGTGTGTGTGTGAAGGGCTGCTTGTTTTCTGTTTTCTTGGCGTGGGGAAACATCAACTCACTAAGGAGGAGGAATAAATAGAGAGAAAGACCCAATATAATCAGAGAGCTGTCTGGAAAAGGAAAGTGCCATTGGGAGTGGGAGGAATGGTATTAAGAGGCCAATTATTAGAAAGGTGAGATGAAGCAGAGTGATAGGACAGGAGGGAGTGAAGAGAGCCTATCTTGAGGTCAGAGGGCACATTGTATGACAAGAGGGGAGTCAAAAGGAGTCGGGAAGCTAGAGAGAACCTGGAAGAGTTTTATGATGACTGTTTAGGTAACAGGCCACAGCAAGAATGTGGGACAAATAAGACTATGGAGCAGCAGTGAGGACCCAGCTGGCTTTCATTATCCTTTAGGTTTTAAGTGAGCATCTATTTATGTGATACCAATAGATAACATGCAATACAAGATACAGATTAGAATAAGACTTAATTGCTGCTTCTAAGAGGTTATGGCCTCACCATGGTCTATAGCTCTATCCTGACTCAATGGACTAGTTTCCCACATATTATGCATCACTTTCTACTTCATTATATTGGTGAGTTAGCTGTGCTATTATTTGCCATATTTGTGAATTATCTGTACAATTATTTGCTCAATAGTTTTCTTTAAATCATCTCATGCATCATATGTATTGTAGGTTGAGGCAAAAGTAGGTCTACAGTTGTGAGTACGAAAAATTACAGTTCATTCTTGAATTATTATTTATTAATTATTGAGCTATTTTCCATATGAACTACTGAAACTTACTTTTGCCCCGCCCTGTATAAAAATGAAAAAGAAAAAAAAATGAATCTATATATTATTTGCACTGTTACATTATACTTTTCAAATGTGTATTTTTAAAACATACAAAAAAACACCATTTGACATTTTGCCAGAAGTTCATCTCCATTCCACCTAAAATAATTTTGTATATCACAAGTAGGACATATATCATGTCTTGGGAAAGATGGAACTGTTTAGTTGGTTGAGTCCCTTAGGTCATTCAAAGAAAGAATTTTCCCATGTGGTCTTGGTTTTTAATTTAGGCAGGTCTGAATAAAATGGATAAAAGCAGGCACCTTTTTGTTTGATGCTATTTGAATACCAAGACGTGTGGAGCGTGACTGCAGAAACTTCCAAATTAATCTGGTTTGGGGAAAAATAAAATGCTGTCAAGTAACAGGAGGTTTGTCAGCTGCCCTGCTTACACTTTTCATATAAAACATAAAGGTTGGCAGATTATAGATGAAAGGTCAGTTCAGCAAAAAAAAGAAAATATGTCAGACAATCTCATAACATAGGTGACAGAAAATGGAAGTTGGAAACTACTATTGGATTCCCGGGAAGAGATGAGTTTGTTGGCAGTGTGTAAATTTCATCACTGTTTCTGCGGCTGTTCATTTTGGTGGCTACTTCTTTATGTCGCGTCTCCCAATTTGATTTAAAAGACTCGGAGGAGTCCTATCTTCCTGAGAAAGATTTACTTTGCAGCAGCTTTATTTTATTTTATTTTTTAAAACTAGTCTGAAGGGGAATCGTGTACTTCCTTTTGCCTTGCCTCCCATTCTCACCCTTGCCATCCGTGAACCAAAGCTCTAAAATGGAAAAAGCGAGAAGCCAAAGCCCTCTTGCAAGAGCAGCGGTGCATAAAGAAAAAGGCTTAGAGTGAGTCCATCCTCGTGAATGATTAAAGAGGAACCGGGCAGCTGCAGTGTGACTTGTACAAATACAGTTGCCAGTAGGACCTGCCTTGGAACAGATGACTGTCCAGGAAAACGTTCCAGCCTTGGGAACACAGGTGAACCTGGGGGTGTCCTGTTAGGCCAGTGGGGTCACAGAGCCTCCGTATTAGAATTGTGGGGCATCTCACAAGTTTCCAGCGTGTGCCGTGCTGGGAATTTGCAGCCTGTTAGGTATCTTTCATCTGTATTTTGATCGCAAGGAATTGTGCAAAATGCTATCATTGTATCCGGGTAGTTTACAATATGCATTGCACTCCTTATTGCATTATGCTAATGTGGATTATAAACTCACATAAACATGCATTTGAGAGAAGCATTCTATTTTCCACGAGCTGTCCACCTTGCAAACAGCCGAGGCCAAAGGCATGTCACAGCATCCTGGGCTAGTCGTCAAGGATACTCACTGACATTTGGCTATTGTGTTTTCAGTTCCACCTTTCTTTCATTTTCTGACTCCTTCATCTCTCGCTTTAGCCTCCCCATTAATCTACATGCTGTTTGTGCTATTTTATTAGTTAGACGCCTAAAAAGTGAAAGCCAAAGAAAAACTAGTAGCATTGCAAAGCATATTTTAGCAATTTTAAAAATCCCTTCACTATTGGCAGATACGTTTGAGGTGTGCTGCTGGGATTGTGGATGTCACAGTGTAATCCCTACAGTTTGCATTGCAATCCACGTGGACTCATGACAAAATTTGCACTCCCCCTCCCCCCCCGCAAAAAAAGGGTACCATTCTCTTTCCCACTAAGCTTCATTAATTAAATCATTGACTCTGGCTTGCTGGTGAGGACGAGTTTTTTACAAGTGGATCCAGTGTCCTGCTAGTGGGAACGTTCACTCTTCCTGGAATAGCAGGGAACATTCATTTTGCCTTGGACCCTGGAGCCTCGGGAAGCTGGAATTACAGGCACCGTTGTCCCGCCCTTTTTTCTTTCAAAATAAAATGAAATAAAATGAAATGAGTAGCAGCAGCCCAGCGGTGAGGCTTGAGGCATGGGTAATGAAAATGAATAGAAAGGGCATTAATTTCAGGATGGGGACAGCTGCCCGACACTATCTCCCTTTGGATTTTGGTTCTTATAGCATCACCACGAGTTATTAATATGTATGATCTGTACTTTATTCAAATATTATAAATCTATGCAGAAGTCTGGTGTTTGGGTTTTCCTTTATAGCTTTCATTCTTCTTCCCAGAATTATCTCATTTCGATCGAGAAACTTTTGCATAAAAAGCACACACCGAGAACTCCCATTTCCATCCCATAAATATTAAAAGGGGGTTAAGCTTTACAGTATCTTTTCCCATCCCTGGTGGGTAGAAAGTTAGCCTGCTAATGGGGGAGGAAGAGGCATTATTAATGTTCTTTTTATTTCTGAGTCCAAAGGTAGACTTTAACTTAACATATGAAATTGTATTATGGCGTTCCTTTTGTTTGTTTAAATTATGGAATGCTTGGCTGTGCAACGTTTTTTTATATGAAGGATCTGTTAAAAATCTAGCAGTTATCTAAGTTGTTAAGAATAGTTGGTTGATATATATTTTATTAAGGTATGGTTGACATACGATATTATATTGGTTTCAGGCGTAAAACATAGCGGTTCTATGTCTACATGCCTTACAGTGTGGTCTGCTTATTTTCTGAGGACTAAACCAAGTCCAGACCTCTTTTAAGGATCGTGATTAAAGTGTTTTTTTTTTTGTTTTTTTTTTTCTGGATTCATCACAGTGACTCTGCAGCATACAGAAGAGGGAAATGGAACCAGAAAACTTAATGTCTTCTTAGTAGCTTTTCAGCTTCTTAGCAGCTTCTCATTTCCCGTTTATTGTCATTTTTGTTAGCATAAAGGGGTAGTCATAAATTTTGGTTCCCATGGAAATATAAAGGAATGTATGAGCTATTTCATTTGGGCATACCGGCTGCTAATCACGCAGTCTCGGCTGTTGTACTTTGTGATGGGAAATGAACGTGCTAATTGGTGCTCTTTTTTTTTTTTTTTTTTTTTTCCTTCTTTCAGGAAACCTGCCGTATGAATATAAAATAGTGATTGCTGGGAATCATGAACTGACATTCGATAAGGAATTCATGGCAGACCTCGTTAAACAGGACTACTACCGTTTCCCCTCTGTGTCTAAATTGAAACCAGAGGACTTTGACAACGTTCAGTCCCTCCTGACAAACAGTATTTACTTACAAGACTCGGAGGTAACAGTGAAGGGATTCAGGATATACGGTGCACCTTGGTAAG
Organism: Pipistrellus kuhlii; assembly: GCF_014108245.1. NCBI lineage: Eukaryota > Metazoa > Chordata > Mammalia > Chiroptera > Vespertilionidae > Pipistrellus > Pipistrellus kuhlii. Next base: position 14,409,360 of record NW_023425595.1, read on the forward strand.
TGTTCATTTGAAGTCTTGCCCTCTGATGTGCTCAGCGCTAAGAAGGCGTGGTGCATGCAGACTTAGGTGCTTTAAACAAAAAGGATGAGGCTGGAAAGAAACCTTCTTGCTGGTTTCCTAACAGAACACTTAGTCTGGCACTGCTGGGGAGGGCTGTGTTTGTTGTTTGCATTGTGATGCAGATGTCTTTAAGCAAGATGGATGGGAGCAGGGCTTGGCCCATATGGGTAGGGCTTCCTGTGTCTCAGTGGGACACAGACGAATTTGGGTAAGGTCTCCATTGTTCCTCTCCATGTAGATTCAGCTACTCCGGTCAGCCTTCGCTCACTCATTTCCCCTCTCAGTAGATACTGGAAGCACTCATAAAATATCTTGCTTAGATTGGGGTTTCTCAACTCTTACTAATACGTCAATCATTGACTCTGAGAAAAATACAGATTTTGAAGCCCTGCCCCTGGAGACTCTGATTCTCCCTCCTGACGAGTGGAGCCCAGGAGTCCGTATTTTGCAAAAGCTGGTGCAGTGGCAGTTAGGAAACCACAGGCTGCGAGCTCAGTCCTAGAGTTCTCAGCACTGAGATCTAGAAAATGGGAAGCGGGGGCATATGCTTAGGGGCCAGTCAAGAAGTATTTTGATCTTGGCTCTATCAGTCATCTGTTGTCTGGTTTTGAAGAAGCTAATTCACGGAGGTTGAGCCCCAGTGTCTGCATCTCTAACGGGGTGAAAATGATACCTACTTCAGAGGGTTAGGATGAAGATTAAATCTGGTGACATTTGCAGTGGATTTAGCAGAGTCCTTGGTGGTTTGCTTAGGCCAGTGGTCGGCAAACTCATTAGTTAACAGAGCCGAATATCAATAGTACAATGATTGAAATTTCTTTTGAGAGCTGAAAACTGACTTCTGCGCATGGGCCACGAAGTTTCAATCTCAGTGTACATTTGCGCCCACCCATGTTATTTTGTGGAAGAACCACACTCCAGAGCCGCATGCGGCTTGCGAGCCACAGTTTGTCAACCACTGGCTTAGGATAATAATTACTACTTTTCTGGCCTTGGCTCTGCCACTAAGTATTTATAGGATTTTGAACCTTCAGAGTCAGTTTTTTCATCTTTAAAATCTGACAGTTCAGGAGATCCACATCAAACTGGTCTTGGATTTTTATAATTTGTGTAATATTTAAGTGTTCCATGTGTATATAGAGCAGAAGAATTAATGTTTACCAACACAACCTGGAGAAGTATTCCAGCCTTGCCCCAAGAGTTGCAGGTTAAGGCTGTAAGAGGACAAAGAGAGTACATTCAGATTGGCCACCCCATTCAACAGCTTGGTTTGTCCTCTGTAGCACAAAAAGTTGAGACATTTTCTATTTTATTTGGCATCCAAAAAGACTGATGAGTGGGTACAGGAAGTATTTCCATGTTAAAATCAGCCTGGCAATGATTTTGAACTCTTAACTGAGTCCTTACTATGCGTGCCAGGCACTACCATATTTCCCCCAAAATAAGACATCCTCCAAAAATAAGACCTAACGCATGGAAAGATGACATCCCCTGAAAATAAGACCTAGCGCAACTTTGGGAGAAAAAATTAATATAAGACACTGTCTTATTTTCGGGGAAACGGTATTTTACATCCTATTTACACTTTACCTTTCTTTAAGAGGTAGGCACTGCTATGATTCTTATTTGGTAGATGAGAAAACTCGGGCACAGAAAGGTTCAGTAACTGCTCAAGAATCACACATATCAAATGGCAGGCTCCTGATTTGAGTCTGACAGTTGGGTACATGAATGGCTGGGGTGGCAGTGGTCACAGTGTGGGAATCAGAGGTTATTATCTGCAGTGGCTATACCCAGATTTCTTGATGTATGTCAATTAATTACTTTATATGTGAGAAAGCAGTAAAGGGAAAAGAGAATAAACAGCAGAAACTAATCTTGTTAAATAGGACCCTGAAAACCGACCTCAGGGTAGAATGGGAGGTTGATATGAGCATTTCTGGGTAAACAGCAGGAGAGAGGGGGAGCATTTCAGCTGCTTCTTACTGACTGTCAGGTAATTGAGACATGACCTCTGACAGACAGAGCAGCTCTATGTGGAGTCTGGCCATTTATTCAATAACTTCAGATGATTTCAGAAATATCTTCAAAGGGCACAGAAGATTGAAGGCTACTCCTGAACATGCAGGACTTTCCAAGATCCCTGGCTTGATAGTTGCAGAAGTGATGATAGCAAACAAACTTCCCCTCTCTCTGTGCAGATATATTAGACCTGTGTAGCGTCTGGTTTAGCTAAATCAGATTATGGCTGTGATGAATGAGGGAGTGATTTTTGGATCCTGGGGCAGATTTTGGAGCATCTCAAGAAATAAAAAACATAGTAATTCAAATATGGGATATGATGGTGGGTAATACATTTTTGCTGGTGGTACAAACTTCGGACAAAGTTTATGTCCGCACTGGGTTCATATTATTCCGAAGTTTTACTTGAATATTGGAAAAGGTGGTAAAGTCAAGAAAATAGGCACCATTAGCCATCTGAAATGTTGTCCTGAGGTTGGTTTTATACATATTTTGTTTTCAGAAAGCTTGAACTACTTTCTGCCTAGCACCTCGCTACAGCAAAGGAGATCTTTACATAGAATTTGTGTCAATCTATAGGAATTGTTACTGCTTTGTCTTTTGATGAAAAATGCAAAGGTTGGTGAAAAGGAAATTTCAGTCTCATCTGAAATTTTGGAGGCGCCAGAAATGTGGATCTTACTGGGAAGCTGTTTTGTCAAACTTAATATTCCCAGGACTGTTGATCATCTGAACACTGACTTAGGGGAGCTTCCAGGAGCATTTCTGTGCAGGGAGGGCAGGTTTCCACAGATATCCCACTTATTCAGTTCTGGGACCTGGGGTGCGTGTCTGAACATCTTCATGCATCTGTTTTCTCACCTCTGAAGTGGGAGATAGCATCCTGATGTCCCTCACGCAGTTGTTAGGAGGATAGATGAGTTAATGCATTCACAGTGCGCAGAAGACTTCCTAGCATCCAGTAAGCATTTGAGAAGCTATTACGGACATAGGGTGTTTCCAGTCTATTTTATACCTGTGTCCACTCCATACGAAGACTATTGCACTAGGAGTCAGATGGGGTGGGTTCTAGCCTCTGCTGATTGGGAGACAAGGTGAATCTCTTAACTTCTATCTTGTCAAAAAACGGGCAACGAATTCTATACTAGTCTCTTCCTGTGCAACTCACTTGAACATCACCAAAGTCAGAATCTTCAAAATCAGGATTTTGTGAGTATACTTTATTATTTTAATATCTTGCATACAATTTTTTAACCTCTTTCATGTTAAGAATTCAACTAGAAGCTAAGTTACCACTTTTCTGGCTCCCAAGTTAGGTTTTTCCTTTCCTGAGATTGTCCCATTGGTGGCTGCTTGCTTAGTAACCCATTAGATAGTGTAACCTCCCAAACTATGGGAACAGGTTTACATTTGATATACATGCCTTTTCAGTGACTTTTTTTGTGGGGGAAATATTAAGTTCTCTGATTTGTTGATTTGCTAGTGGTGCTAATCAATAAAACAGAAATCAAAATAAGGACCTATTGTAGATACTAAAGATTTCCATCCTGTCATGGGTTTCTCAAAAGTAATTGCCATCTGACCAAGAAGATAGCTATGACTCATGCATCTAAAAAATGTGACTTGGTCTCCCACAGAAAAGGAGCATTAGTCCACATTCATTACATGTTTATAGCTTGAAATACTACAACTCATAAACATGTGATGAGAGCTTCCTAAAGATCAGGGAGGATGAAAGCAGTATCTCCTGGTTTACCATGTAGTCGGTATATGTACGTGGAAAATAACGGACAGTGCTTTCACATTGCAGTGCACTGTGGTGTTCCTTAGATCCCCAAGGAAGGCGGTTTGGAGATGGTTTGTTGGGCCTGGGGAAATTCACTGGTCCACACTGAAGACATGTAAGTGGGGTACCTTGTCCAGGGAGAAAGATGAACTCCTGGAAGGAGGATGAAAGTTGATGCCTTCCTGGGGACACCCCTGCCTCAGGAGGCCTTTTGACAGCTGCTTGTGGCTTCTGTCTATTTTCCTTCACCATCTCGTTATTCCAGGAATCTTAAAGAAAGGCTGGATGCGCTGTCGTCTTTGGGTGTCGCAGGTCAGCCACACCTTTTCTTAACTTCTCCTGTTATGTTTTTCTCCCCCTCCTTGGGGGGGACAGAAGAGGAGGGGTCTGTGTTGCAGACAACTAGGTCCCCTTAGGATTTTACTGTCCCCACAGGAAAGCTTGTGGGTTTCTTGTATCCCTCCTGTTGATTCTCTGCCGCCAAGATGCTTCCTGATTTCCTCTTTATGATCCCTCAGCTCTGCAATGTCTTTTCCAAAGGCTGAGTATGGTTAGAAAGGGGAGACAACACTCTAACCTGTCCAATTAGCCACTGTGGTAACAAACCGCTCTTCTGGCCACGGTGGAGGGACAGTGGCATTTCTGAATAATTTTTTTTGTATTTTTGGTTACTGATCTGTGCAGCCAGCATTTTAGTGCAAGCAAGTTTTGGTAAACTCACTTGTGGGACTTGGCATTTAAACACTCACTAGCCCCTTCCTTTTTTTTTTTTTTAATTTCAACTGCTCTTTTGTTACTAAGGTACTGTTTAGAGGGGAAAATCCTGGTGCTACTTGATCAGCAGCCCAGCTACAAAGAGTAGAGTCTATATTGCACTGAGCAGAGCGGTTGGCGGTTCAGCAGCAGCCTGCATCTCGGTCCCCTCTTCCACAGCAGCGCCGAGCCGGTCTCCCGTGGCTTTTAATGAATATGAGTGGGGCTTTCCTATGTGCAGGAATCTGATCTCTGGGCTGACCAAGGGGTCAGGAACAAAGAGCACACTTTCTCATGTTAGAGTAGGCCCAGGTGTAATTTGTCAGATTTAGTAACTGTGGAGGGAAGTGCCTTAACTTCTGCAGCAGGAAAATTAGATCAGGGGCCTAGGCAGCATAATTCTAAAATGGCTGAAATAGCAAGAGAAAGCCCACGGAGTTGCATTTTCAAAGGAGGTGTGTGTAGGACATCCTCCCTTCACCCCCCTCCTCGCCTCTCCCCTTTTAGGATCATAGGCATATTGAGTTCATTCATTCATTCATTGAGATGTAATTTTCTCAGGATTTTTCGAAGTGGGAGTTAAGTGTTGATTCCACTCTGTGGCATTGGTAATTGTGCTTGCATGCCAACAGCCACAACGTTGCTCACATTTCCTTGTCCTGTTCAGTGCAGGAGTGCTCTATGTTTACCCCGTCAGAAAAGCGTCAGATGCTTTAATTTCCAATTACAAGTTTTGTAATGCATCATGTACTTTGATGACAGTCTTCAAGTTCTCGAAATAGCAAACAAATTAACAGCAGATATTGAGAGGACTCGAAAACCAATTGGCAGCTCATATGATAGAATTCAGATTTGAGGGTGGGTGGAACGGGCTCATTTATTTTATGATGGCAATCATGCTTTGCCATTAACTTGGCCAAAAAAAAAAAAAAAAAAAAAAGGAGAGGAAGAAGAAGAAGAGGAAGAGGAAGAAGAAGAAGAAATAAAGAAACACCTCCACATTCAGCAGGAAAGCCCTTTCACACTAAAGAACCAGAACTATACACACAATGTTTGTTCTGTACCATGTTCTCAGGATTCCCGCTTTTATTCAGGAGGGTTCAGAAAGGTATTGGCACAGAAAAAGGTCTGTGTGCTGTGTGTGTGTGTGTATGCATGTGCGTGCTAAACAAATATGCACTCCACTTTTACATGGTTCTGTTTAAAGGCCCAGGCTAGCATTTCATTTTTGTTGGCTCAGGGCCCACAGACTCTCCCATAAGGAAACCTATGGTCGGGCCGGTTTTGCTCTAAAGTTTCAGGCTCTGTTTACATTTTTGCCCGTTTCAGAATGCAGCTGACTGCTCTTCAAGCCGCCCGGGCCCCATTCACTTCTGGTTTGACAACTGCCCTGTTTATTTGAAAAAGGAGAAAGCAAAGCCGACCGCTTTGCTTCCTGTCTCCCATTGACGGCCGTGTCAGTATCTACCATTTCGAAAGGCGGTGTATGCCGACCTTGTGATGTCGGAGTCACCTCAATACCTACCTTCCCTCTCACTCTGTCCAAACTTGGGCGGCCTGTCCTGTGCCTTCCTCTGATGTGTTGGTGGTGGTGGTTGTGTAGATAGATGGGGCATGGAAGTGTTGGTGTGCATATCAGCCATTGGCATAGCTTAAGTGTTTGCCCGTGCATTCTGAGAGACAAACTCAGTCAGTAGACAATGATAATAAACTGACATTTGGATGGTATTTTTCACTCAGAGTTTTGACATGTTATCACATTCACAGTAATCCTAAATAATTAAAATTTAAGTGGAAAAACTATTCAAAACAATCAAAATCAGCAGAGTATGTATGGAGAGCAACACTAGCCAGCACTTACAAGTGTCTATAGGTCTCCTTGGTATTGTCCCGTTTTGACGCAGGAGACCAAGATAGTTTTTGACAGAAGGTGACGTGCCCAAAGTTAGTTTGGGGAGAAGAGGGGCTAGAATCCCAAGTTCCTTTGCTGAGTTCTTTAGACTAAACCAGGGTATTCCTAGTAGCCGCTGATGTCCCTCTGCTCCTTCACGAGGCAACGCAGGAAGTGGCCACTTAGAGCTCTCGGCTGTGTCCATCTAGTGACACAAAGGGCAGACAGAAGTCCAGGCCAGTGGGCTTCAGGAACTCTCAGTACTTGGTGATAAGGTGCCTGCAGGGGAAATAGGAATGTGGAGGTGACAGAACCAAGGGACAATCTATTATCTCTTACATGGTGTGATCTGGAAACTAGGATTTTAAAAAGGAAAAAATCTACTTCTTGTAAGACCTGGACCAGCTCCTCTGGTCTTTATGCTCCATAGAGACAGAGCTTCCATTTGCTTTGAATACCGATCAGGGGGCCAGGTGTAAGGTGCATGTGGCTTTTTCCCACCAGGAACCAAGTAGCAGGTGAGAGACAGCAGCCCTGCGCATATGGACCGAGAAGAAAGTGCTGGCCACGTGCCCCCACTGAAGTCAGGCCTGGCGAGAGTCCAGGCACCAGGCTACAGAGAAGGCCTGGACCTTTATGCTGAGACCCAGCTGGCTGGCTGCTGGGTGTTCTTTCGTCCTCTCATGTTAAAGTGACAGCTTTCTTTTTAATCCAGAGCTAGTGGTGGATGGAAGGGATTCTACAGTGGCTATAAACTCCATGAGGGCAGAAATCCTGTTGGCTTCGTTCTCTAGGCATACCCCAGACCTGTGGTCAGCAAACTGCGGCTCACAGGCCACATGCGTCTCTTTGGCCCTTTGAATGTGGTGGCTCTTCCACAAAATACCATGGCCTACGTGAGTCTATTTTGAAGAATTGGCGTTAGAAGAAGTTTAAGTTTAAAAAATTTGGCTCTCAAAAGAAATTTCAATTATCGTACTGTTGATATTTGGCTCTGTTGACTAATGAGTTTGCTGACCACTGCCCTAGGCTAGCTCAGTGCTGACTGGAGTGGATGCTAAGTTCATATCTGCTGAATGAATGAATGAATGAATGAATGAGGTGGTGACAGTAGAGATGTGCCTGTGGTTGATGGACTGAAGGTCTACCCAGATAAGACACCCAGTTACAAAAGGAAAGAAAATATTTCCAATACAAGACCTAGCATAGTCACTGATCTATAAGGAGGACCAGAAATGGTAGAGTGTAATGGAATCAAACAGAGTGCTAAATTATATCCATGCGCTTCATGAACATATCTGGATCCTTCCTGAACATTCAACAATACCGAAAGCATAGCAACATCTCTCCAGGTGTGCAGGTTTAGTCAAGATGAAGAATGGGAGTAGTTGGACAAATTAACTTGAAGGCAGTGAGAGTTTTCAAAGGAAACCTCCAACAATAGTTTTAGGCTCTTCATTGTCATCTTTTCCCCTCAGATGCCTTATCTCCAGGTTGTGAGCAGTGTGGAAGTCTCCCTTAGAGTTGGAGACTCTCTCCAAGCTGTGGTAAAGGAAGTCAGTGTGAGGTGTGAGCTTGGTAGGAAGCTAGACCAGATGGGCCCTCAGCAAGTCCTTGGGATATTAGAAACCAGTTTTCAAATATTTAATATTCTCCTGTTGCAGTGGTGGAATTCTCAGTGGTTGAATTCTTAGAGTTAAACTGAAGTCATGTAGATTCTGTGCCATTTATTTTTAAGCTATTTGGCAAACACGGATTTCTCACTTTATACTCTGAACACTAAGTGCAGTGTGAATTTCTCTAGTGTTACCAGGGAGTCCCGTGGGGCGCCATTGACTGTCTTGACCCATTTTTGCCAGGTTCCCGTTCATTGCTGCTGCTTTGCCTTCCAGGGGCCCATTTCTCCCCTGTAGCTCAGATGTTCTCACAAGTGAGTTCAGGTAACTACATGAGTTCCTTTAACTCACTTACCTTGTTATTTAATTTTCCTGAACTGCAAATTCATCTGTCAAAATGAGTAAGCAAATAATAATTAGTATATATTGAGTCTCACCCACATACAGTTATTTTATATAACACTAGTAGTCCTGCACATGAATCCATGCACCAGTAGCTGGCCAATAGCTCACTGCCACCCTTCAGTAGCTCTCCGCCCACTGCCCCACCCTCCTGCAGCTTCTCCCACCCCTCTTTCCCCTGCTCCCTTTCATAGCTTGCTGCCCTGCCCCCTCCTGTAGCTCTCCGCTGACCAACTACTTGTAGCCAATAATTCGCTACACTGCCCTCCTGTAGCTCCCCCACCTCACCCCCAACACACACACATAGCTTGTAGCTCGCTGCCCCACCCTCCATGATCCAGTCATTATGCAGTTGGTCGTTACACTTCATGGCCTAATGACACTTCATGGCGTAATGACCATTTGCATATTATAGCGAAGGTAATTTTACAAACCCCACATGGACGTGATAAATTTGGTTACAAAAGTTAAATAACTTACCCAAGGTGTTCAAGTTCAACCCCACAGCCTTTTTTTTCTTTTCTTTTTTTGTTAATATTCAGTATATATTTCATGGAATTAAAATGTAATGATGGTGCTAAGATTCTAGCACTCAGTAAATGCTCAGTAAGTATTATTTTCTTCCCTGAAAAGTAGCAGTTGTGCAGTTTTGTAATGGCTAGGTTTTTTGTTTGTTTGCTTTTGTTTTGTTTTGTAATCCTTACCCTCAGATATGTCCATTGATTTTAGAGAGAGAGAGAGGAAGAGAGAAACATCAGTGTGAGAGAGAAACATAGATCATTTGCCTCCAAGATGTACCCTACCAGGGATTGAACCCAAATCCTAAACATTGCCTTGACGGGAATCAAATTCGCAGCCTTTTTGGTGTATGGGATGATGTTTCAACCAACTAAGCCACTGCCCAGGATTCTGTTTTTCTTTTTTCTATGATGGTATACCAGTGTAGAAGGGGAGAAGAAAAGGGAACAGAAATGAAGTGAATAGAAAACTTAGTCTAAGAAAATGGTTACCCTTATTTTGTGTGTGTTTGCGAAAGAGAGAATTTTAAAAAGCAATTATTGTACAGTTTCTTTGCACAGCAAGTTGCTTATGATCTGGATAACTGCAAACCATTTAAGGAAGGAACTCCATATATCAGCTGCACTAAGTCAAAAGACATAGAAGAGTGAATGGATGTCTGTTAAATGAAGACATATGGGCATTTTTAAGGTCACTTAACATGAGTATCGTTTTGAATATATCAGTAACACTTGGGACTGTGTTTTCACCCAAGAAAAATAAAGGTAATCTTGGATGGGAACTATAAATTGAATGTGGAATGTTCCATGAGGACTGCTTACACAGGAAATTAGTGACAAATTTGACAGCCTCTGCATTAGCAGAATGTATCTACATTCTGTAAAATGCAGAAAAGATGAATTATAAATCTGCATTAATTCAGGAGAGGATATAAGTTTTGGCCAAATATTAGAAAAGATTAGCTTGGTTAAAGTGTAAATACAGTTACTATAATAAGTAATGTCCAAGTATAAAATTTACAGTGAAAAATGAAAAAAAAAATGAAGAGAAGCACTTGGTATATAAAAGGGAAATTAGAGAAAATAGTTAAGAACTAGCTATCATAAATAAGATTCTTCCCAGAATAAAACTTCCCAAGACAGCATTTGAATGTGCTGGTGATATTTATTGGGTAATTTTGATACTTTCAGGCCTAATGTCTGGCATGTGGGTTTAGGATAGCTCACATTTTTTAAAAAGTGGTGCTAAAATTTCATATGAACTCCTAGTAAATCAACACTGAAGACTAAGTAAAACCAATACTATGTTTGCAAAGAAAAAAAGAAAAAAAGTTCAGATTAGGCACACTGGTTTTCCATTTTTTCCCCCTAAAATTGGCTGTGTGCTTTTTTTTTTTTTTTTTAAACATATTTTGTACAAAATGATTGCGCTTAAGACTAAGTGGCTCTGATGCCTGCCTGGCTTCATAACTGGAAATTACTCTTATTTTTTCTCACTACATTTCACGCTACTGTATGTATTGAAGTTTGGGGACATATTCAGTCCGAACATTGAATCCAATAAGATGTTCCGAGTTTTCATGCCCCGGTGGCTCCGAGTATCCTGGTTCTAAAGAGAGGATTATGGAAGTTTTTGTTTTTTTTTTTGGGGGGGGGGGGGGGCGGACTTTTTCATTGTATTCATGACTTAAAAGTCTAATCTCCAATTCACTAGCCATCATCTGGCCTCTGTTTTTATTTGGAATGAAGAATCAGTAAAAACAACTTCTTGCTTTGATTTTTTTCAGAACAAACAAAAGATGTGAGACTAAAACCTACTCAGAAATTGATAATGGCAAAACTAGTTGGAAATAAGACCGTTGGGCAATTATTAGCCACTTTCACTACACTTTTTTTTTTTTTTTTACTTCTTAACCTTTGGTGTTATGACTTAAAGGAAAAAATACTGTGGAGAAGAAATTTCAGAAGCTCCATTTGTGGGGTTTGCTTATATATTTACATAAATTAATACAGAGGAAGCATTAAAGAATGAGGTTTTAGGCTATGCTCGTGATTCCTCTGTTAGTATACATTTCTTGTGCGTCTCTCTCTCTCTCTCTCTCTCTCTCTCTCATCCCCCACCCCCACATGAACAGCAAAGATTACTTTCTAATCCAAATCCAGCCTCTCCCTTAAAAAGATATACTTCTGCAAGAAGAATTTACCTATTGGTCCAGCAGTATGAGTAGGAAAAATGGGAGGAAACCTAAGGGAGTGTGTGGCCTTGACCTCTGTGCTTTTAAATAGCTCTTTCCGGAGACCAGTTCTGTCTGGCTGTGGCTTGCAGCAGTTTCAGAGACAGGCCCAGGAAAGGCCAGGGAATTTTCTGGGTACTGGGCACCTTTGTACATTCAAAAACCCTGCTTATGTGCTGTTCAGTATGTCTATTAAAGGGAAAATCTGAGACCGAGAAGGGTATTGCTTTTAAGGTTGTTTGCTACAGAAATGACCTTCTGTGGAGTTTGAACTCTGTTCTGAAAAGCCTGAGAGAAACAGGATCACTGCTTTGGAAATTCTGCAGTTTGGCTGGCCTGCAGACCACAGGCTGAACAGTACAGGGAAGTCAGCACAGAGATTTGTAACTGTTGATATTTATGGTATTCATTACAAATGTTTTTCTCTCCTTGATGATTGCAATAAACAGAATAACCCGATTATTGATAGAGCAGAATGCAAATATACCAGGGACAAATGCATTCTCTTTGTCCATTGAACTTAATACTCTTCTTGGGACCAAGACAAAAAACAAACAAACAAACAACACACACACACACACACCACCACCACTACCAACAACAAAATAACCAGACATCTAAATTCCTAAAGATTGTTTCCTAAGCTGTATAAACTCTCTTCACTGAACCAGATACACCGATGAAGACTGTACAATTCCAGTAAAAATTCACACATTCACCTGGTTTTAGTCATTTAAGAATTAGCATCAGTCATCAGAGAGCAGTGTTATGTTTTCCTTCTCATATTTAGCAGTAAGCATTTCAAAAGCCATGTCTCCACTAAAAATATACAGAGGGCTCATCGCATTACCAAAAACATATAAACATACGGAGAAAATGAAAACTGAGAGGTACTACACCACAAGTAGAACAGCAATGTTCCCTTATGCATGTTCTTTTTCTTTTTTTTCTTTCATTCTACTTCCCTGGGATTTTGAATATTCTTACAGTGGGTAAGTCTTTGTTTTTACAGCCAGGGAAAAAAGGCCACCTTCTCTTGTAAAGAGTGTGTGGAGGGGTAATTTGGCGATGGACTCTCTTCCAACATTGTGCTGACCCTGTGTGTACAGTTCTTGTATATTTGTGGGCCTGGACGTGCGCACACATTTCACAGATGACCTGTGTGGTGGGCCATTGCAAATGCTGGGGAGGTGATAGCATCCATCCTAATCAACAAGTGCTGTGGTTTGCCAGGGTGACATGGAAGGATTCCCCAGAGCACCCAGGGCCAGCCTCATTCTGAGGGAAGCTGTTTCCTCTTTCTCATCAGAATCTCCAGAAGGTGGCACCTACAAGGCTCATTTGGTGCTGGGTGATGGAGGGAACCCAGACCTCTTTGGTGCCACTTTTTGACTTATCCCTGAACATGGTACCCTGGGACGTGGGGTCTGCGGGTCTGGCTTTACAGGATGTGACTTCACTGGAGGAAAGCCTGGTGCGTACCTTTGCTTATTTGTATTCCTGTGCTGTAACCTCCCCTCTTCTCTGGTGTCTTTGTTCTATTAATCTGCAGAACAGGGCTCGCTCGACTTGTGATTAGTCCTCGGAGCTTGTTTCTATTAATCAGTCTGCAAAACAGGTCGACTTGGATGCTTTTGTCCCAGAGCTTAACGCGTTCCCCTTGTCAGGCTGCAGTTTGCATTAAACGGGACCAGGCGGTGAAATTTGGTTTTTATATGCTGATTGCATTGTCAAGAAAGAAAATACCATTTGAAAAGACAGCAAGAAAATGCTAATGTAGAATTGCAGAGCTGTGGTTGAGGGGAAGGAAAAGTTTATAGAAAATATAACTTGTGTAGCCTGGCTGTGTTGTACAATAAACTGCCTAGGGCAGTTGACTGGAAGAGAAAATAAGGCATTATTCATATTAGACAATCTAGAGGTATGCTGTTGAGCAAAGGTTGCCTATTAATAATAACTTAATGTGTGTTTGGAGTGTAATTCTCATTTGATACTTCAGGTGAGAATATTAACTACAGTATTGACTAACCATAAAACCCAACACAATTTTGTGATTGTCCTTTCTTTTCTTTTCTTTTTTTCTTTCCACCCTCCCTTTGTGCCACAGATTGAAATTATTCTACCTGTTAGATAGGAAGAAACTCCGCATCTCAATTTTCTTTTCTTCATTAGCAAGGGACAAGCAGTGACCCGGTGGAGATAGAGTGTAGGTTACCTGAGTGATGATTATAAATTGCTTCGTAAAATGCTCATTATCACCATTTTTAAAATTCTACTAACTCTAACATCGAGTGATAGAATTGGCTGGGAAAGAACTTTAATGCATAACTTTTCCTGGGGACAGTGATGCTGTGGGAAAAACACAGTTCCCTATTGGAATTTTTACATCTCTAAGAATTTCTAGTACATTTCAGCAATGGCCATTCTGCAGGCTCCTTCTTCCCCAAAATTAAAGAAATCTGTTGGAGTACTGTCCATGCACGAAGCAAACTGTCACAGTCCCAAATTAAATTTGTCATCAGTGATAAATTTAGTGCTGCAAGATACTTTAATAAGTGCTTCAGCCTGATTTATTGGTTTTGTTAGTTAACAAGAGTGTATTACGTCTTGTACAGAACTTAGCAGAAGCAATTTCTGATTAGACCTTCCTTGATTTAAAAATAAATGAAGTCTCGTTTTAGTTGCGGCGGTAATTATTTCAGTACCAAATTGGAAGGTAACTGCAGTCCTGTCAATTTTTTTTTTAAAAGGAAAATGTCAAAATGTGAAAGGGAAGACATTGAAAAGGTTCTAGTTCTTTATTTTTGTACATACTTTATTTCCTTTGTGTGTATGCGGAGCGGCTAGACTGTTTGACTGTTTTACTGGTTGGGGCTTAAGTTGCAGCCCTTGCATATATAATCACTAATGAGTGTCAGGATTCAGCTGCTAATTTGAAAGGCTTTGTGGCTCCTTCACCCCAGACACTAGCAGCTTCATTAGGCTCTGCTTTGTCCGACCTAACCTTCGCTGGCCTCCAGATCACAGCTAAATACCAACATTACCCAACACCCTCCCTGTTGAAACAGTCCAGACTCAGACTCGGAGCATATCTTATCAGCATCTGCTCCTGACATAAACTTGGGTGCCTCTCTAGCATGCCACATAATTAGGATTACCTTTCCCCAAAGAAGTGTTATTTCCTCAGCCCACAGGGATGTTCACTGGATTGGAGATTTGAATTTGATTGCAATTAGCAAATTTCTCTGTACCCTTTTCACACACACACACACACACACACACACACACACACACACACAACGTACTTTTATAAAGTTTATCTTTTAAAATGTGTTTTTATGGATGTTTCAGTGAAAGCAACAAAAAGGATTCCCCCCCCCCCCTTGACTTGGTAAACACAGACAATTTGCTATTCATGACAACAAGTAGGAAAAAAGAAAATAAAATCTAATGGTACTTTTTTTTTTTTCTTTAATGGTTTGTGACTGAGAGTCTTTAAAACCAGCCCAGATAGCAAGCAGGTGAAAAAGAGCTTTCTGTTGTGCTCTTTTAAACATCCTGAGAAATAAAACATGGGGCGTGATTTGCCAAGCTTTTGGTTGTTGGGAAACAGAGCCCTGATTTTGAGTGATATTGTGTGTGTAGGTTATCCCCTACTGTGCCTGATTCCCAGAGAAGCTGTCTGTGTTTTGTAAATTTACCCTATATTTGCAGTAGTCAGGTGGAGGTATATTTTAGCATGGTATGTGATTATCAACCAGGAAAGTAGGTCTTTATCAACTTCCTTCTCATCAGATCCCATCTTCAAGCCAGATCACCGGTGATCTTATTTTGAAGTGGTTTGAATTCTTCCTTTTTACAGAGAGTCATAAAATTAGAGATGGGAAAAAACTCTGATTACATCACTTTTTCCACCCCTTTGGCCAGTGTGATCTCCCTCCCTCCCTCCCTCCCTCCTTCCTTCCAGCATATTCCCTGGTGTTCCATTCAGCCTAGTTTAAGATACTAAGACCTGAGAGGCTCCCTGTCCAGTCCCCTCTGGGAAAATGTCCCACGGTCCCTGACATGTGGACAAGCTTTTTTAAGCAAGCAAGCTGAAGGTTCCTCCTGCTTTGACAATACTGCCGCGTTCTTTCGCTCAGTCTCTTTTCATTCTTATCCCTTGCTTCTAAACACGAAGGAACTTTTCCTGTCTCAGACAGCCTGTATGTATTGGGAACAAAGAAACAATACACACATGCCTGGTTTTGTCTTTTTATCCTCCTCATTCAAACCGCAGCGTTATTTAGGGCGGTTCTCATTATTAACCATGTGTCTAAGATGTGCCTAAATTTGAATGGCCCATAAATTTTACCTATCATTGTATCCCATAAATCCTTAGCTATTTCATAGGCCCTGTGACTGGAGCTTCTCAGAATCATGTCGGTATTGAGACTTTCCAGGAGTCTAGGGACAAGATGAGGACTCTGTGAACATTTGTTCTTCGATGGACAGAGTTAAATTAATCAAAGTCCTTGGTTCATGACACACTGCCATCACGCGTCTATGCATAGCCCTATTATTATCATGTTATTTATTCTTTTCTGAATAATGTAGTGAACAGCCATTAGCCCCCCCACAAACAGCCAGAGCACTAGAACTCAGACAATAATTTGTATTTATCTGTGTGTTTCCCTTCTCTTATCCCTCTTATCTTTTTTTTCTCCAGGGGTAAATTAATTTGAACTTTATCATTTTTTAGCTAATTTAAATGTATCTTAACGAACATATATCTAAGTATTGGTGTAGAACTTTATAAAAATGACACTATGAGTTTCTGCTGTGATTATGGAAGAATAAACTCCTAACAGATTGAACCATCCACAAATAACTATAAATTCTGGGGAGGGAAATCCAAAAAATAAGTACATAAAGCTTTGGAGAATAAATACAAACTGAGATTTTTGGAGGGGATTTGACACTTAGAGGAAGCAACTGACATAGAGTGAGTTTTCCATTTCTTTGGTTTTGCCCTGAGGATAGCCATAGTAGATAGAGTTATGGCATGGGGTGGCAAAAATTCCAAAGGAGAGCCTGCACTCCTTTTTTTTTGGGGGGGGGGGGGGGGGGGGGGGATGGGAAGGGGTGGGCAGGAGAAACTATTTGAAAGAGTTTAGAATAACTAGAGCTACCAACAAGTGAGGAAGAGTTTCAGGAAAAAAAGAGAACTAAAAGGAACCCCAAAATCTGTATATAAACTCTGCCCAAGTCTCTGGGCGACTCCTGAGCTGCACATGCATGGACAGATTGAATGCAGTCTGAACTGAGAACTGAAGTACACCACCTACCACAGAGTTTAGAGTTGATTCTAGCCAAATGAATTACCGCTGAAACAAATCATGAACATTCTTCAGAGAAATACAACACAATCCAGAGTCTCCACAACATAACCTCCAAAATAGACAGTATTAATTGACATGTGGAGGACCATTGTCAAGAGAGAAGACCATCAGCAGAGGCCAACCTTAAGATGAATCACATATTAGAATTATCAGAAAAGGATTTTAAAGCAGCTCTTATATTATGCTGAGGGTTGAAAATATATTTGTAATGAATAGAAAGCTAGGAAATATCAGAAGTGATATAAAAAATAATGAGCCAAGTAGAAATTTTGGAAAAGGTATAATGCCTGGACACATCGTTAGTTGTTAGCAGATAGACCAAAAGAAAAAAAGAAGGAAAAAAAAAGAAAGAGTAGATGAACTCCATACTAGATTATTGGAAATTATACAGTCTAAAGAAGAGGATAAAAAATTATTGAAAAAATTAATAGCTCTGTTAGGTATGTATGGGACAATATCAAAGGTCTATTATAAACAAAAATTGAGACCCCTAGAAGAAGAGAGAATAGAGTCAAAAATTTATTTGAAGAAATAATGCTCTCCCAAATCCCCAAATTTGGTGAAAGACATACATTTACAGGTTAAGAAGCCCAGTGGACTCCACATAGGGGAAAATATAAGTAAACTATGCATAGGAGTAGCATAGTCAGATTGCTGAAAAACAAAGAAAATGAGAAGATAGTTTAGGCAGCAGATTAAAAACAACTAATTTCCTATAGGGGAACATTGATTTAAATGGCATCAAACTTCTTACCAGAAATCGTGGAGAGCAAAAAACAGTGAACCCAGAATTCTACAGGCAATGATAATATCCTTGAAGAATAAAAACAAAATAATATTTCCAATAAAGAAAGAAAGAAAAGTTATTGTTAACCAAACCCAAACCACAAGCAGTGCTAAAGGACATTTTTCAGTTTGAAGGAAAATGAGACTAGAGGAGAACTCAGTTCTTCAGGAACGAATGGTTTATATCTAGATGGATATAAAAATGTACTTTCCCACTGATTATTTTCAAAACTGCATATGACTGGTTATATTTTTGTGTTTATAACATTTGTAGATGGGATATGACAACTATGTCATATAGTAATGTAAGGAGAACTTACATGATGGCAAGACTTTGACATTTTATGTGAAATGGTACAATATTATTCTAACTTGGCTGTAGAATGTTAAGGATGTATACTATAACCCTAGAATAACCCCTAAAGATATAATATATAGTTTAGAAGCAGATTGGTAAAATGGAATTTCAAAAAATTTAAATAATACCAAAAAAAGAAGAAAAAAACCCTGAAGGATGAAGAGAAGAACAAAAAACAGAGGACAAAGAGCCTGTCCAGCATGGATCAGTGGTTGAGTTTGACCCGTGAATCAAGAGGTTGCTGGTTCGATTCCCATTCAGAGCATGTGCAGGCTCAATCCCCAGTACGAGGTGTACAGGCAACCAATCAATAATGTCCCTCTCTCATCAATGATTCCATCTCTTTCCCTGCCTTACTTTTGAAAAAAAGTCAATAAAAACAAAGGACAAATGAAAATAAATAAGAGATGTTCCATATCTACTCACATGAATAATTACCTGAAATGAATTTAAAAGGCTGAGGTTATTTGAATAAATAAGAAAACACCTATATTTTACTTAAAAAATATACATTTTAAGTATAAAGATGCACTTCAAATATAAGCTGCAAATAGGTTGATGTAAATAGATGGGAAAAGATGTGCCAGGCAAGTGGTAAGCATAAGAAGGCCGCAATAGCCCAATTAAAATCATATTAGATATACTTTAAGAAGGGGAGTATTACTGTAGATAAAGAGGAACATGCATAATGATAAAAGGATCAGTTAATCAGAAAGACATAACAGTCATATATATATCCTTAACGTTGGACCTTAGAAATACACAAAGCAAATATTGACATTGTTAAAGGGAGAGACAATTCCATAATAGATTTTAACACATCTCTCTCATTAATTGATTATAAAACTAGCCCCCCCCCCAAAAAAAAAATCAGTAAAACATACAAGGATCTGAACAACATCACTAACCACTTTGACCTAATTGGTATTTGTGGAACACTTTACCCAACTACATTCTTTCACCAAGGTAGAATATATGCTGGACCATAAAACAAGTTTCAATAAATCTAAACACAAAGTATAAAATCATTCCCTCAAGACAATGAAATTTAGTTAGAGATCAATAACAAGACACATTTGAAAACACCAAATATTTGGAAATTAAGCAACATGCTTCTAATGAGTCATAGATGCCCAAATTTAGTAATGATTTCAAATTCAATGAATAGCAATGAAAATACAACACAGTACAGTTTGCAAAGTACAGATAAAGCACTGCTTATAAAGAAAGTTTTAGCTCTAATATTTATTTTAGGAAAGAATAAAGACCTGCAGGCAATTACCTCAAGTTTCCATCTCAGGAGCCTGGGAAAAGAAGCAAAAACAACTCCAAAGCAACTAGAATGAAGGAATCGCAGAAGTTAAGAGCAGAAATCAGTTGAAATAGAAAACAGAAAATCACAAAGCTAAAATTTGACCTCTGAAGAGATCAGCAAAACTGATAAACTTCTAATGATCAAGGAAAAAGAAAGAATATAAGTCACCAATATCAAGAATGAAAGTTATCACTACAGCTCTTAGAAACATCTAAAATAATGAAAGCATAATATGCTAATTAGACTGGACTTTCCAGATGAAGCCAAGGCTGTGAGGGAAGCCTGGATCCCGGGTGCCTGCCAGCAGCCAGAGGGAAGTCCAGGTCCCTGGTGCTAGAGGGAAGCCAGGATCCTGGGTGCCAGAGGGAAGTGAGTGCCAGCAGCCAGGGGAAGGAAGGCCTATTTTTGCATGAATTTTGTGTATCGCGCCTCTAGCCTATAATAATAAAAGCATAATATGCTAATTAGACCAGTCAGCAAGGTGTCCTTCAGGACGACCTTGCAGACAAAGCCAGGACTGTGAGGGCCAAGCCCCTTGCACGAATTTCATGTATCAGGCCTCTAGTCCTATATAATAAAGAGGTAATATTCAAATTGACCATCATGCCCTCACAAGATGGCTGTCTAAGACCAGGCCAGCAGGGGGTCAGTGAGGGACAACCAAATGACTGAACAAGCAAGTTGCATGGGCAGTCAGGCCCACATGGGGGCTGTGAGGGGCTTTAGGCCAGCAGGGGGGTCAACTGGGGATGATCAGGCTGGCAGAGGGGGGCAGTTGGGGTGACAGGCTGGCAGGGGGAGTAGTAAGAGGCGACTAGGCTCGGTGGGGGTGCAGTTAGGGGCATCCAGGCAGGCAGGCAGGCAGGTGAGCGATTAGGAGCCAGTGGTCCAGGATTGTGAGAGGGATGTCCCGGATTGGAGAGGGTGCAGGCTGGGCTGAGGAGACTCCCCTTTCATGTGCACGAATTTCATGCACCGGGTCTCTAATTACAATATAATAAGAGATTATTATGACCATCTTCATGCCAATAAACTTAGGTGAAATGGGCAATTTAAAAAAAATACAGTTCTCAAAAAAAAAAAAATAAGACACTAGATAATGTATAAAATTTGGATAGTCCTGTATATAATAATGAAATAGAATTCATTTTCAAAAACCTTCTCAAAATGCAAAAAAGAAATATGAAAAACTTGCTTAAACGCAGAAATTAGAAGAAGAAGAAGGGATGTTTTCAATATCTGATGGCTAGCACGACATTAATACCAAAATCTAACATAGACATTACCACCCCCAAATAAATTACACAATAATATGCCTCATGAACAGACATAAAAATATTTGACAAAATTTAGCAAATCAAATCCAACAATATATAGAAGAAAGTTTAGTATAACGAGAGAAATTTGGAAGAAGGAAAGGTGGTGGTGGTGGTGGTGGTGGTGGTGGAGATGGTGGTGAAGTTGATGGTGGTGGTGGTAATGATGTTGATGATGATGAAGTTGGTGATGGTGGTGGTGATATAGTATTTGAGGGCTTACTCTGTGGTAGGCACTCTCTGAAAGACTTTACGTACCTCTCATTTAGTCCTCAAAACAACCGGTATTTTAGGTAACTTTCGCTACAGAGGAGTCTGGATGAAGAGAGATTAAGTAACTCTCTTGATAATACACTAGTTTGGAGAAGCAGGACTGGGCATGGATCGCTCTGTTATGCTTTTCCAACATCTCTAATTCTGAGTTTCCTCATCTATGAAAAAGAAGTAACAGTATCCCTATTGGGTTGAGTTAGCACATGTAAACTTCCCAGACCATGCCTGTTATCCAATAAGTTCTCAATGACTATTAGCCATTATTTTATATCATTGTCATTATTGTTCTACATGTCTTTGAAAATAAGAGGAATCGTCTTTTAGGGAAAAAGTTCTTGGTAAGGGAATAGAAAGGTACACATTTACAGTCAGGGAAAACTTGCACTCTTTTTCTGCTTCCATCAAAAGCTATTAAAATGTTGGGCCTGCTATTGTATATTTATTCAGACATCAATCTTAATCAGCCCCTTTGCTACTTTGGCGGTAAGGGCATTGTAATTCTATTTTTATCAGTTCCTTCCTGTGCACCAGACATTCAAAATAGCATGAGTAAGAATCAAAAATATCTTAATGGATTTGGTTCCCAGATATCAGTGACCAGAGGAAGAGCTTTGCAGAAATTTCTTCCTGAGCCGATAAGGACGGTGAGTGGGGAAGGTGCAGAGGGAGGGCTGACTGTGCGGGAAGCGGTAAGTTTCAGATCGAAGAGGCCAAGACCAAGTAACGGGTTGAACTCCGAGGGGCTCTGGGAGGATCTGGACGATGAGAGCATAAATGCTTCTTATTTTCAGGTTTATGTTTGGGACCGGCTTTGGGCCATTGTTTGTGGATAATACAGCCTCTTCATGAGGTAACTGTGTTTTTGATAAACAGACTTCCGGTGTGATTACGTTGCTCATACAAAAATACACACATACAGAGGTTCCTGTGCTGTTAATGTTGGATCTCTTGCCTAAGCCTCTTTCATTTTCTTCTTTCTCCTTCTCTCTTGATTATTTTCATCTCTTCCTCCTCCTTCTGACTCTCCTTTCTCACTCCCCCTTCCCCCCATGCTCTCCACCTCATTCCTTCTCTCAGTAGCATTTTTGCATTCAGACCAATCATCATGAGAAGCTATCAAAGTCTGGAAGCTCAGATCAAAGGCAAGAGAAAATACCATCCGAACATCCAGAGCAAGCATAGTTCTTACAGAAATGCATGCGGTGCAGTTCCCCAAACTGTGCTAAGTTATGCCACTTAACAAAGCATGACATAATCGTAGGCGTGCACAGATGAACATTTGTTCTTTGGTAGTTTCGTGTTTACTGCATGCATACTGAAAAGCGTATGTGTGATATGTGTATGTGTGATATGTGTATGTGTAGCACACCAACCTTGTGCCTCCATGAGGATTGTTGTTTAGGGTGAGAATAAATTTGTGTAAGTAATAAAAGTGAGTCCATATGTAGAGAAATATTCGGTAAATATTAGTACAGGTGGCCCGCAGATGTGGCAAATGAAGCATGCCTCTGGTACATGAGGATTGAAGCTTGGGAAACACTGTTGTCATCTGTGGCATCTTTGCCTTGAATTCGGGGCCTCAGCTCTGTTGCCTTCTCTGTAGAATGTGGGATTGGTCCTCCTAAGTCTAAGGGACTCTCTTAACCATCAGCAAGCTCACCTCCGAGATAAGGATTCTGAATGTCGCCAGCTCACCCCACCCCCGCAGCAATTTCCCAGCTGCTTTTACTGATGAAAGCCCAAGGCGTGAGCTATAACTCTGCAGCAGCAACTTGAGTTTTTAAACATTTAAACATGTGTAGCAGGTGTGAATATTATTCCGCTATGATATACAGATGCAAGACATTGCACATCAGCTTATTTGTTTGTTTGCTTTCACAGTTGAAATAGATCTAAATCTGAGTCGTCACCCCTTAATGCAGGAATAAATTAGATTTTACCCATGATTGGGGCTCCCTCTGCCCTGGCTCTCAGCTCCGGGCCTTGAAAAGATCCAGGACATTTGGAGGGACCCTCTGGACTTTGGTCACTGCTGTTGGGCCCTTTTTTGGCCCCTAATGGTCCTTTGAAGTCAAATGATGGCTTTGTTTTCCCTGACTTGGTCTTGGGGGGGTGGGGGGATCTCTGCACAAGCTGAGAATTAGGGCATGATTTGTCCACCTGAGGGACACCGCACTGAGGACTTGTCACCACCACCACCCAGCCCCCTGCGTGGAATTCCAGCCCAGGCCTCACTAGTCAGACTGGACTCCGGTCTCAGATGCAGAGTTCCTCCTCCAGTTTATCTTGACTGTTTCTTGTAATCCTTCACCTCCACCCCTGGCCCCAGGCCCTCCTCCCCAGTGTGTTGACCTAGCTTCATGCTCCCAATGAAAACAAAAGTCAGGAAGGGTGGGGGCAGGTGGTATTTCTGGCAACTTCTGCTTAAACCATGATATAAACACCCCTGAGGCAAAGGAACACAAAAGGCCTTCTTGGAATAAGGGAGAGAAAAGCAGAGGACAACAAACAGAGATTAATATTTCTGCTAACTAGTCTGTTTTGTATGAAGGGAAAAATGTGAGCTATGTGTATATGTCTAAAGTATTTGTTATAGCATTATACACACACAAACACACACACACTCTTGCTGCAGAGGCTCAGAAGTGTGTTCACATAGGTTTAGCCTTAGATATATACTATACCAGGTTATTATGATCTCTGAACATATAATAATCTGGCCACTCAGTGTGCGCATGTGTATTAGGGATCTGGCGCATGAATTCGTGCATGGATGGGGTCAAGCCAGCCTGGCCAGGGGGAGGGGACATGGGCGATTGGCTTGCCTGCCTGTTGGTTGAATTCTTGGTCAATGGAACAATTTGCATATCAACCTTTTATTATATATGATATACACTGAGTGGCCAGATTATTATGTGTTCAGAGATCATAATAATCTGGCCACTCAGTGTAGGCTCCCATTTTTAACAAGTAGAGTTGGCTCAGAGTAAGGAATCAAAATGGCATGGAGGTACAGTCCTCAATAATTATCTTTTCAAGTGCATGTATCCAGATATTCCGTAAGTATCTGGGGCCCACAAGTCCTGTTTTAGTTGAATTCTCAAAAGCATTTAAAGTGGGGGAAGATAATCGAGGGCCAGCTCGGGCCCTGGCTTTTGATTGGGTGCCTTGCACAGTCAGTATTAATGTTTTTTGTTTGTGGGTGAGTTGTTGTTGTTTTTCTACTTTTATGAGCACACACTTTAATGCATTTTTGGTTTTTAAAGTATTAATGTTTTAAAACTGAGGATGCACCGATTCCTGTCCTCAACCTGCTCCTCTTTGCATCACAGAGCAGACTGACCTCTGCCAGCTAGGATTCCCAGCTCCTTTGCTCACTGACTTCCAGTAGGGCTCCGGAGTCCAGCTTCCCTGGGGAACTGTTTCCTCAGTGGGCCCAGCTGACTGAATCCCTATCATCCCAGCTGTCAGGGTGGTCCTGGCCTCTGGCAACAACACGCTTCCCTTTGTCATTATGCCCCAGGGGGCACAGTGGCATCCTACAATTAATTACTAAACCCAGTTCCTCTTCTAACACCTTTGAAACTAATTCTCCACTTGTTAATCCCTTTATTGAATTACCTGGCTGTCAGACTTTGCTCTCCTAGCTGGGTCATCATTCAAGGGGCTGAGATAAACCTGTTAAATTCCAGAAATTAAAATCCTGAATTTGAAAGCAGTGATTCTGTGTAGAAATCCACAGGAACAAATAATAACTTACATTTAGTCACTCAACAAATATTTATGGGAAACCTTCTTTCCATTTCTTAGAGGTTGGCTCTGTTCTCAGGCATACTGTCTTTTTATGCTTTCCAAGGGGCTGCCACTGGCTTTGGGGAGGAGACTGCATGTAAGACAGAGACAGACTCGGCCAAAACCTGAAACTGAACCTGTGGGCTGACTTGGGCCATGTCTCCATCCTTGTACCGACAACCAGGGATAAAGGGATGGAATGCACTAATGGCCTCAGCCTCAGTTGCAAGTTGTACCTTGCTGGGCATGACCTGCAGTCAGCTTACCATGGATCCCCAAATGGAAGCCAGGGTTGTGGGGAAATGGAAGTATGAGCGTGGGAAAGCAACTAAACAAGGGCCCATTCGGAGCTGCTTACTGGGGGCAGGAAGTGGACAGCTCCCCTTTGAAGCTCATTTCCTCTACACAATCACAATTACTTGGTGTTTATTTTTTTCCGTGGTTCTCAGTGTTCTGTTGTAACTGATATTTCACAGTTGGCCTGAATACATGGCTGAGAAACCTTTCTGAGTGGCAAATCTGTACGGAAGACCATGTGTTAGGGACTTTTATTACACCTCTCTTTTATGAGTTCGAATATTTGTAAATTTAAAGTCCCCAGCCAGGGTTTCTCAAGTGGGAAGGCACAGAGGACTTACATGGAGAATTTGAAAGAGCTGCAGATGCCCACCTGTGCCCAGAGATCTGCTCTGCAAGGCCTGGGTCGGGACCCTGGAGTGCGTATTGACAGATTCAATTCTAAAGTCACTCAACCGTTCTTCCCCGTTGTATGTGTCTTTTTCTAAACCACAGGTTCTTTAGGAAAATCCATCTTTCTTTCCTCCAACAGTTAATACTTTTCCCCCACCCACTCCCTACTATATGACCCTTTTCCTTCCCCCCAGATTTAAAATCCCTTCATATGTGCCTTTTTAGACTCTTATTAAACTTTCCATCCATCAAATAAATCCCAGATGATAGGGACCGTGCCCTTTTCCATACTTTTTGCCATGTAGGTAATAAACACATCTATTTATTTCAGTTTCCATCAATTAAACCTACTACAGTGGCTTTTTATTTAATCAGTTATGTGGATGGGAATTCTTGTTTGCAAGTATTTGGACGTTAGTAAACTTCTTTTGGAGATCTACTCCAGGAAAATAGACTGAGGGCCAGAAATAGAAACAGAATTTTTTCCCCCAAGTGAAGGAAGTAATTGTTTAAAATAATACTTAAGCGTGACTTATTCCCCCTTTCCTTTTTAGGAATATTTCTAAGTTTATTTTGAAAAAGACTCTTGGTACCTTTGCATTATTTTAAGTTACTTGCATTTCTTATGCAATGGTTTTTATGCAGAGCATAAACTGAAGTCTTCATACACCTTCATGCCCATGTTGGATCTGGAAGTTGGGATGATTTTTTTTTTTTTTCTCTCTTTCCAGATGGGTTATAGAATAACATAAATGAGCTCCTGCTGGGGATTGGTGCTTGCAGGATTGGTTTTGTTTGCATTCTGCTTTTTGCTGCTTTCAGATGATTGTTAAGTTAAAGGAATGTTTATATATTTGATTGCTCCCTGGTAACGGGGATGTCTTTACCCCGGAAAATAGAGGGTAATGAAGAACAGGTGTTGAATGTGAACTTCAAGTTTTATGTTCTCAAAATGTGCCCAGAACCACGGCAAACTTTTCCGGGTTCTTTTGTGCAGATCGCTGTGTGGGTAACTGCAGTATTTTCCCTGGTCTCCCCAAATACCCCACTTCCCAGACCTCCTGGGTCTCTGGCAACACATGAAGGAGGATTACTGCCTAAATGTTTACACAGGATCATTTGTAACATAACTACGTTTCTGTTTGTGATAAGAAATACATGACGTTTACCTGCAGAACCTGAAATGAGACTTGAGGAAATCTGGAAATTAAATGGTCAAGATGCTCTCCTTTAAATATGGGAAGACTAGAAGAACATGCACTCTTTCTAAAGAAGATTTAACTGTTGTAGTAAACTTCCAGGGGACATTCTCTCTTCTGTAAGGTCCTTTCATCCTATTCCTATCTCCAGGTGTTGCGCATTGTACTGTTGAGCCATTCATATCCATCTCTTTATCCTGTAGCAATCCTGACAGCCTTCAGGGCTTCTACTCGTGGTCCTGATGTTGGGATATAAGGAAGTAGAGCATCCTTTCCACTCCTGCAGGGGTAGACTTAACAGTGCTGTGGCACAAATGAAATGCTAACCGCGTCCCATTCAAGGGCTCTCTGGTCCGGCATCACTATTTCCCTATCAGGTTATTTTTTATTGCGATAAAAATACATAGCATGAAATTTGTCATTTTAACCCTTTTTAAGTGTTCAGTGCAGTGGTATTAAGCACATTCATATTGTTGTGCACCCATCACTACCACCGTGTCCAGAACTCTTGCGTCATTCCAAATTGAAACTCTATGCCCATTGAATAGTAACTCCCATTTTCCTTAACCCCCAAACCCTAGCAGCCGCCATTCTAGTTCCTTCTGTATAAATTTAACAACCTAGGTAACTCATATAAGTGGAATCATACAGTAAGTGTCCTTTTTAAGGCTGGCTTGTTTCACTCAACATAATGTCTTTAGAGTTCATCTATGTTCTAGAATGTGTCAGAATTCCTTTTATGTGTATGCTGTATTTTATCACTTCATCTGTCCGTAGGGGCTGGGGTTGCTTCCACCTATGAGCTATTGTGGATAATGCTGCCTCGAACATGAGTGTGCACATGTTTGAATTCCAGCTTTCACTTTTTTGGGTATAGAGCCAGGAGTGAAATTGCTGTCCTACATGGTGATCCCATGTTTAATTTTTTGAGGAATCACCATACCATTTCCACAGCAGCTGCACCATTTTACATTTCCATCTGCAATCTATCAGGTTCTTTTTAGCTGATAGAATTCCTGCCCCACCCTACTCCCAAAAATATGGGCCTTTAGATTGATGATTCCCGTCAGTAAGGGTTTTCTTCCATTTTAGGAAGGGTGGGGGATTGGGCTCCACATTTTCATTGTGGCCAAGGAAAGCAGAAATGCATAAAAAGTATAAAACTACTTATATGCATATATGCATAACCCATGGACATAAACAATAAACTGTGGTGAAGGCCTGGGTTGGGGGAGGGTGCACAGTGGAGGGGGTCAATGGGGAAATAAAGGGGGACATCTGTGATACTTTCAACAATAAATATATATTTTTTTAAAAGAAAAAAATTAAAAAGACATAAAATTGACTAATTCTGGATGCAGCGGATATGCTTAAATTGGGATATTTTTAGAATATGTACTGTCACTATCTATTTCAAATACAATTTGGAAATTTAAAAAAAGGTAAGAAAAAGAAAAAATATGGCATAAAAGATACAAAAAAGAAAACCACAGGATCCTTTGGATATAAACAGAAAATGCTAGAAGCAGGGCATGGAACTCTCATTGCTGCTTCATTTTAGGGCACCCCTGGTCTTGGTTGTGCCAAGTACAAAATGCCCAGGATCCTACAAAATGGAACTGACACCAGCCTGACTCTCACATAAGCACTTCTTGCTACTGTGTTGGTCTCCAGGTAGTTCAAACCATGTCTCTTCATTTCTGGAAAAAGAGTGTCTGTTTGGCTTTCTGAAAACAGTTGCCACCCTTGGACAAAACTTGTTGTCCTGATACACATGTTCCCAGGATTTTCAGAGAGGAAAATGTTTGATGCTGCTCTATGTAATCCAGCCTGACCGTCCGCATGGCAGTTTAGGGTTGAAGGGAGGGGGCAGGAGAATTATTATTTCCAATTTCATGTAACTCTGGCAACTCGAGGTACATGTTGGAATAATATGACCCAGAGAAAGAGCTTCTGTGTGAAACTTGGTGGATTCGAAAGCTGCTACACTGAATATTTCATGATCTTGTCAAGGCCTCTCCTTATAACATGACCTAAAGAAGCTGCAAAGTCTTCTTTCTTATGAAGACTGAACATTTCCAATTGCAGAGAAGCCCCACGAGATGCGCTATTGTTAAACCTTAGAGTTTAGCTTTCCTTTTCTCTGCTTGGATGTTTATGGGTTTTCTTATTGTACAATTAGCATTGTCATAGTGACTTTGTCTCTGTTAAACCAGATATTCTGTGGTCCCATGGAAGTCCCGCTTTAGGAATCTGGCTTTATTTGTGAATGTGCTAAATAACATTATGCACGGAAAGTAACCCAACACTGATAAACAGGCATCTGTGGCGGGTGGAGTGTTTGGGTAAAGTTTAACTTTCTGAAGATAAAACGAAAAACTCATTTATTTTAATAACTGTTCAGAATTGCCCTAGGAATTTTAAATCAGGGTCATCCGTTGTCTCCAGGTGACCATAATTAACAAAATGTTATTGACCCCACTTCTCTAGCTTTAGAACACAAAGTTCCTGAATACAGGTCTCCGTCTCAACCTCCGTTCCTCTAATCCGGTGCGTGGGTCCTGCCTCAATGTAAATCAGAAACCTTTGGGGTGTGGGGGCAGGAAACCCACACTTTACACCCAGGGTGATTTTTATGCTCATTAAAATGTGAGAACGGCTGCCTTTGAAACTATAGGTGTTTGAGAAGGCTGTGTGTTTATTCTTAAGATCATTTTTTATAAATTGACACCTGTTGGGGACATCTTTCCAATAAAAGTGGAGAGAAAATAAATTAAAATCCAGTTAATTCATGATCTGTGTTGGTGGAGATATAATAATAGTGGTGTTTTTTGTTTGTTTGTTTGTGTTTGTTTTGTTTTGTTTTTACTGATTTTTAAAGTATTTCCCCTTCAATTATGTGTCATTTTAAGCTGGTACTACTCTGTGTTGTAGAAGGAGGGCTGGTGGAAACTCAGTTATATACCTGACCCGCTTCCCAGTGGTATAGTTTTGGATGCCACCTTGTCTCTTTGGCCTTCCATTTGCTTAAGCATAAAATGAAAATGTGGTACTCACTGACCTCCATGTTTCTATCAATCTCTGACATTTCATGCTTCCTTGTTTCACGGTTTAACTTTTTTTTGTCTCAACCTCAAATATTTTCTCATGCATGGAACTGAAAAGGACCGTTGAGATCATCTAATCTCTGCCTCTCATTTAGCACAAGAGAAGCCAGACTGAGAAGTGATGGCAGGTGCTGATTTGGAAGAGCCAGAATAAGGGCCCAGGCAGGGCTTTGGCACTCAAGTGAGGGGCTCCTTCCACTGGGACAGGAATCACGTGCCATGGGAAAGGCTCCCTGTCTTACATCCCAGAAGCACCTTATACACATCAGGTGCTGCCGCATCAGAGGCTGCACTGGACGTTTGGAAATTGGGGACTTAATACCTATTGGTTCATTTCTGTCATCAAACTGTATCTTCACTCTGGGAACCTAGATTCTGAATTAATCCCCAAATAAGAATGTGTCGTCCCACAAATAAACCCAAGATGATGTTCATTGCTAACTTGGGAATGCCATTATATTGCAGAGGTTGCTGCAACCCTCTGGTGTGTGGGGAAGAGCATTGCTTTGGGCGTAGAAGCGTGTG
Organism: Pipistrellus kuhlii; assembly: GCF_014108245.1. Classification (NCBI taxonomy): domain Eukaryota; kingdom Metazoa; phylum Chordata; class Mammalia; order Chiroptera; family Vespertilionidae; genus Pipistrellus; species Pipistrellus kuhlii. The sequence goes on from NW_023425595.1 coordinate 14,439,384, forward strand.
AGAGGCCTGGTTTAGTTATTTTCTAGCTGTGGGACCCTAAGCAAGTTACTTTACCTCTCTGAGCCTCATCAACATAAAGGTGGTGAAATAGCTTGTTTGCAGATTAAGTGCGATCACCTATGTAAGGACTCTTGGAATTTAGTGAGCACTGAGTCAATCCTAGCTTTCTTCCATGGAGCTTTATTTACTTTCGTTATATGATTAGGATCTGAAACTTTACAAACTTTGGGCACATATCAACAGTTTAAAAATACCCAGGGGTCATTTTAAGGTATTCAACGTGACTTAAGGTGACTTAAGGAGAATATTGACTTGCAGCGACTTAAAAAGAAAGGACTGTTTTTGAAAAAGTAGAAAGGCAAAATGTCAGACTAACATATGAATGAGAAATTCCTTGTGAACTTTCTTCCCATGGTGCATGCCCTCTGTAAGGATCCAGTCTCTGAGAGAACCCAGGGGGGAAATCTATCCCAGGGTGTCCCCACCTTTTCTTGTTTTCCTTAGAACATGCCAGGAAGCAGTGTTGGGTGTGCATTCTCAGAGCACGTAGGTTCATTCCATAAACGTTGATGAGTCTTTCTCTCAGACAGATTAAAACCTCCTACCCCTTTAAAGAACAGAAAATAGAAATTTATCAAATGAAGCCTAAGAAGACTGACCCATGCTAGGCACTGAATTTTCTGTCTACAGTTTATTCCTCTAGATGAGGTATTGATTTTTAACAGGGCTGTAGATCACTTCTACTCCAGGTGTGACTTAGTGCCTATTGCTGTGTATTTGTCATTCTAACCAGTTTTTGTTCACCTTGCTGCTGTGTGGTTGCGTGAATAATTAGTGCTCACATAGTGCTTTCAGAGCCTCACCTTCCTGGAAAGACAGTATTGATGGAAAGGGTCTTATATAGGAAACCATTATGGCACTGTGTAATACATCGGAAAAGCCTAAAATAGATATACTAAGCCTACAAAAAATAAAGGTGGGCTAAAAAAAAGGGGGGGGGGGGGGGAGTGGAGGCTAGGCCAAGTGGTTGGCAAACTGCGGCTCGTGAGCCACATGCAGCTTTTTGGCCCCTTGAGTGGCTCTTCCACAAAATACCAGGTGCGGGTGTGCACGAACAGTGCGATTAAAACTTCGTGGCCCATGCACAGAAGTCGGTTTTCGGCTCTCAAAAGATATTTCAATCCTTATTCTGTTGATATTTGGCTTTGTTGACTAATGAGTTTGCCGACCACTGGGCTAGGCCATTTCTTTTCATTCTTATTTCCATTTTATTTTTATGATTATAAAATCTAAGGATGGCAACAGTCCTTAATTTTTATCTAATCATCCAGTGCCTCTGCAGCATACCTTTATTACACATGTGCATACAACCTAGAGAGAGAGAGAGTGTGATATGGAGACAGAGAGAATGAGAATGAACTCATCCAGTCTCTGCTTAATTGCCCAGCCAGTATATGGAATATGGCCAGGACACTTGGTACCCTTTATATGGTCAGGATTGGTTTTGCTGGTTGGGTGCTCATTTCCTTCCTCTGTCACTGCTTTGCCTTCATTCCTCTCAACTGAGGACCATTCATCAGGCACCATTTTATGTCCTACTCAAACCTTCTGTGGTTGAACCCATATCCATCTAAGCCTTAGTCCACTCACCGATAACTCCTCTGACATTCAAAGGGAATTTGGTGCTTTCCTTGTCTCTTCTCCAGGTGAATTTCCTCCAGATTCTTTTTTGCTCGTTCTCATGGGGAACGACAAGCAAAACTAATTTATACATGGTTTCCTCCCTTATACTAGTGCAGGTTCCTATGGGGGGGGGGGGGGGAAGATATTTATAAAGAACGACTAAAATCGTGTCTAGGAAGAGTTTTAAATTCTTAGGACGGATGCTTTACCTCAAAAGGACGACCCGGAAGCTTTGAATTTAGGGTGTGATGAAGCATTACCCAGGCCAGAGTTCTGTCTTTTGTCAGAGAGGGGAAACCAAGTCACAGAGCATCCATATATCAGTCTCGAAGAGCTGAATAGAATGCCTGGCAGGTTAGCAAGTCCTGGATGTGCCCAAAGACTGCTCTGGTCATGGCAGGACTGTCCAGGCGAGGAATCTTTACCTTTGTACGCAGGGAGCTCCCATATCTCATCATATTAAGCCAGGCTGATCTGCAAGGGGATGGCTTCCTGGGGGGAATAGCGATGCCTAATTGATTTACACTGCTGGAGCCCGCAGACATGCCTTCTGATTACCTCCCCTCCCCTATGGGAAGGAAGCCGGAGGTTGTAGAAGTTGCCTTTTGGTATTAAAAAGAAGACAAAAACCAAGACACTGCAAGTAACCTGAAGATATGTACTTAGCTTTTGAAGTTCTTTCAACTCGATGAAAATTAGTTTAATGGAACACTAATTCTAAATGTACATTCTAATAACAAAAATAGGGCTGTTGCCAAAACTCACTCCAAAAGGCAGCCTTTTATTCTTAAAGCACAGGGAACAAGACAGAGAGATCGAGTGTGTGTTTTTGTTTGGTGACAGTGGTGCACCATCCCTCCTGGTCCACCTGTGAGAGGGTCCCTGCAGAGCTTCTGGGTCCCCTTTGGCAGTGCCACCTGATGGCACAGAGCCTGGGCCAGCACCCAAGGCGGGGGGCGGTGACCCCCCCAGCCTGTTCCCAGGCCTGTTTGCTCTGAGTGCCAGCCAACTGCGTTGGCTTTGGCTCACCTATAACTGAAACAATACGTAGTGACATTTCAAACTGCTCGCATGGAATCCAGGTAACTGTAAAGACTGCTTGGGACAACTGGGAAATTTCATTTAGACAGAATGTCAGATCTCAGTCCCCGGCGTAAACACTAGAGGCTTTAGTCTGTCCAGTTATGCAACAGCATTTGATATGAAACTATATCAGAGGCCAGTGAGAATCCGGGGAGGATCTAAATGTATTAGTACATTGAAGGTGCTTCCCTAATTTAGGAAGCCTTGTGCTTCACCCTTATGCACCCAGGTACCTGGAAGAGGCCCCAGTGCTATTTAATATAAAGGTGATGGTTAGATTGTCTAGCTTAGAGAAAAAATGTGGAGCTTGTAGACCCTCTGGTTAAAATTAAATTTAAAAAGTCTTTGATCTTCAAGATCCAGCTTGGCGCCGGTTGTTTTGATTTGCCCAGCAACCTGTCCCTCCTCTTGAATAAGTGAGCTGGACTTCAGTTTCTAGAATGGTGGGTTGCCTAGACGCACAAGTCATTCTATTCATTTCTCAGGTATAATATTTTTTTTATTTATAAAGAGAGAGAACAAGGTCATTTTCATTCTATTTCCAGCCCTTTTTATCTTTCAGGAATCAAACGATCAGATTTCAGGAAAACTTTTTTTTTAAAGTCATGAGTTTCAAAGGTCATCTTTACCCTCCCTAGCAAAATATTAAACTTGTTAGAATGTTTCATGAATTTTTCCTCCAGTGAATTTACCCCTACTTACTCTCTCTCTCTCTCACACACACACACAAATACTCAGGGAAAATGCTTGCCTTCGCTTCCTGCTATTCAGCCCTGTGCATTGTTAAACTGATGCTGTGTTTATACACACATCGTGGTGTGGCTGTAGTCCTGTGATTGTTGAAAGATGTTAGACAGCCGTTTATCACAGTACACCAGTAAACTCATTGTAAAAATGTCCTACTAGTTAAATGAGGCTTGGCTTTAATGAGGCTGTAAGAATGGACCGGGTTTTTATCATACTGTAAATAAGCTTCCTAGAGCAATGTCGTGGGAATGAAGGTGCAGATATCCCTTTAGTTTTCAAGCAACAATAGCCTCCTGGCCAAGGGAAAAAGAATCTCCCTGCTCTTGGGGATCTTGTGAAGAAGTTAGTGGCCAGCTCAAAGACATGCATGAGACAAAGGTGTGTGTGGCAGGAAGACAAGATCCCGGGATGACCTCTTTGGGAAAGAAATGACACTCCCTGACCTCCATTGTCTACTACCCCGACTTGGGAGAACACCGCAAGTTTCCTCCTTGACTCCTGCTGCATGCAGATGTCATTAAAATGCTGTCCCAGTATCTCAGGGAAACAGCCAGCCGCAGAGAGACCAAGTCCGGGATTCCTGACCAGCCAGCCGTGATCAAGTTCACCATAGCAGGAGGGCATCTGCCCCTGGGAGCCAACTGGGGAAGCTTAGAGTCGAAAAAACCATTTTTTCTGCTTGGTCTTATCAGTGTCCAATGAAATCTGCCATTTGAAAATCACAGAGCGAACTGTAGAAAATAACCAGAAATTTTCTCCAGAAGCAGGGACCATCAGTTATTTTCCTAATGCCTAAGGAAACGAATTCAGTGAGAATCTCACCATGGGCAGCCAAACACCAAGTGTCTGGGCTGCGGTACACCTTTTACAAAATTAACCGGTTTTGAAATTGGCCTATTGGAGAGAAATTGGATTGTCCACAAAATAAAATAAAGTGTCCTCCATCTTCATTTTGTTAAGGGCCCTGAAAAGCCTCAGTTCGAAGTCTTTGTTTTGAAGAAACCTAAATGAAAGGATGCCTGGGGGCCATCAAATAACACCAAGGCAGCTTCCCCAGCCCTGCCCCTGCCCTGTGTCTTTCTGGAGCCCCTTCCAGGTGTGGAGGCTTCCCAGCCTGAGCCTCAGCTGGATGCGACATCGACCCCTTCAGGATTGGACCTCACGTTCTCTTTTTAGTGGAAGAACCCCTGGGAATCCATCGGCTTCTATGTCGTTTTCCCAGAAGCTTGATTTTAGCTAAAGGTGGTCTAGCCTTTTCTACTTATTTAACGTTCTGAGTTGTCACAGGGGCTGTTTCCCTTTGGAGCCCAGAGCACATGACTGGATTGTACATCCTTGCAAGGAACGCCTGCTGATTTTGCCAGGAAGTCGCATTTGGATGAGGGGTCCTGTCTGGTCTAAATCCTCAGCTAGGAGGATCCCCTAGGCACTGTCTCCCATCGGCGGTCACCCCCCCCCCCCCCCCCCCCAATGTCCTTCTTTCTCATACCTCACTGTTGTCAATTCCCACTGTCCTTGGGCAGGGCCACATAAAAAAATGCTGACCGAGAACCGGGCCATGTGCTCTGAGCTCTTTCTGTACCCCCCCACCCCCCTTCATCCCCCCGCTGCCAACAGAATGACATCCTAGGGCCATGGTCGGCAAACTGCGACTCTCGAGCCACATGCTGCTCTTTGGCCCCTTGAGGGTGGCTCTTCCACAGAATACCACGGCCGGGGAGAGTCTATTTTGAAGAAGTGACATTAGAAGAAGTTTAAGTTTTAAAAAATTGGCTCTCAAAAGAAATTTCAATCGTTGTACTGTTGATATTTGGCTCTGTTGACTAATGAGTTTGCCGACCACCGTCCTAGGGCAACTCATCTTCACCTTAACCCCTCAGACTTCACTCGCCTGTGTTCACTCTTTCACAAATGTTCATCCAGTGCCAGGCATGGTGCTCGGCTCTGGGACACACAGTGAATCAGGCATGATTCCTGCCACGCGAGAGCTCACACCCGGGTGAAGTGATTCTCACCTTCCACATGCACAGTCTCACCCCACCCCCAGAGGTGGTAATTCGTTGAGTTGGAATGAGACCCATGAGTCTTTGTTTCTAAGAGCACCTCAGGTAATCCTGATGCAAGGGCCCCAAGAGAAATGCTGATAGAGTGAGGGGAGGAGAGGACATAGAACATCATTAATGACAATTCTGCAGGGACTGCCTGGATAAAGGTCCTCATGGATGTATACAGAGAAGCGTTCACACTGCAAGATGGACCGTGACAGGGCCACACACCCCTGGAAGGACTCCTGTTTAAGCCAGACCTTGAAGGAAGACCTAACTCTGGCTACTGGGCAGTGTTGGAGAGAGGAGGCCTTGGGAACAGGAAATAACAAGATAAAGGAGACTGGGGTGAAAGGGTAAAAGGGCACCCAGGGGTTAGAGCAGCCGTGCCGGCCAGGACTCTATGTGGAGATCAGGAATCTGGGGTTTATTCTTAGGCAGTGAAAAGCCCTTGAAGATTAAGCAGAGACATGAAACGGACTGATTTCTGCTTTTATTCTGTAGTGACCAATCGAGGTGGTTTGAGGCAGCATTAAATGAGCAGAAAGGGCAAAATGAGAAGAGGCAGGAAATGGGAACTCAGGGCTCCCTTCAACTCCCCAGTTCCTTTGAGGCAGGCTTAATTGGTGTGATTCTATATTCAATTTAAGAAATTAAAGTTAAATTGCCTGCCCACGACTAGGGCACAGGCCTCCTGCCTCCAAAGCTCCAACTGATCCCAGCCCCCACTGCAGCCTGCCAGTCAGGGAGATTTAAAAAAAAAAAAAAAATAAAAAAATTAAATTCTGTGATAATGAGGCCCACTGCATTAAAGCATTGTATTCTTTTGAAAGTTCCTCTAACATCGTTGGAACACACATGAAAATGGTAAAAGTCCGGCAGACATTTGTGGAAACAAGCTTCCTTTAACATTAACATAGCATTTTCCATTGAGAGATATGATAGGGTGGGGGTTTCCCTATAGACTGAAGTTCTGGCCCTAAGATAGAGATTCCGCAGTAGCAAAGGTTCTGAATCAGCCCAGTGTACATGATAAATAGGAGGGCATTGGGCATTCAGACTCTCCATTATTCATCATAACAGGTGCTCCTTGCCCACAAAGACCACCGCCCTCAGACTGAGACCTCTCTTCCTGCTGCATGTGGCTCAGGTCAGCGGGGGGCAGGGGTAGCCATCGTAACATCTAATTCCAGAATGTCATAAAAACACTAAAGGATGAAGCAAGGAAGGAAAAAAGGAAAAGAAAAAAGGAGTGAGATAGAGTTTTCCATTGAGTGTCAGAGTTGGAAAGTGGCTTACAGATCATGTCACGGATTCCATCATCATCTTTACAAGCAGGAAGGAGTGAGTCCCAGAGCGGGGCAGAGGTTTTCCCAAATCCCCACAGCTAGTTAGTGGTGGGGCTGGGAGGAGACCCCAGGTGACTCCTGCTATGTGTCAAGCTGCTACTCTCCTATGCTGCCCACAGATTATTTTCCAAGGATCCATTGGGATAGTTCATGAATCCTATAAATGCAAAAATTAAAAATGATTCTGGGAAGACAGACAGCCATGAGACCAAGTTCAAGACTGTCCTGTTTACCAACCAGGTGGCACTGAGGCAGACCTCCAAGCTCATTACCTCTTCAAGAGAAAGGGGCTGATATTTTCTCTCTTCCTTTTTGAAGGGTGAAATGTGACTTACGTGGAAATACTTTGCAAACTCAAAACCCCCACTAAGATGTATGCCATTAAAGTGTAGACTGCAAAACCTGGGTGCCGAGTAGGGTCCAAGGATGTTCATGTAGCTATTAACTTTTCTGTGTCTGTTGTTCACATATTTTAGAAACACCTGGGTGCAGCCCTATGGCTGATCCTACAAATCCAGGTATTGCAGTCAAATCCCAGTACCCTCACTTGCCCACGGTTGGTCATTGGCAGGTTACTTCACCTCTGTAGACCTCCGATCTTTACCTATAAAATGGAACCCTTAACATTTAATTTATAAGACAATTGAGAGCATCAGTGAAATGATATGTACAAATCACTATGCATCCTGAAATATAGAACTAATTTAACACACCTGTTGTTAGTGATAGTGTCTTAGTCATTATATTTATTATTTATTAGAGGCCCAGTGCACAAAATTTGTGCATGAGGGAGGGGGTGTTCCTGAGCCCAGCCTGCACCCTCTTGCAATCTGGGACCTTTTGGGGGATGTTTGACTGCCAGGTTAAACCAGTGGTTGGACACCCCTCTCACAATCTAGGACCGCTGACTCCTAACCACTCACCTGCCTGCTTGATTGCCCCTAAAACTTTTTTATTTCTAATATTTATATTCTTTATTTTTTACTTTAAAAGTCAAGCTCTTGAGAACATGAGGATTTAACATTATTCCATATTCCTTACAAAGAGCTAAGCATGGTAAACACAGCAAATACTTAATACTTGTGAGCTTCTATACAAACACTTTGCAACCAGGAATGTTTAATAGGCAGTCTCCAAAAACTTGAACTGGGAAACCTAAAAGTAGAGTGCTCAGATTTCAGGCATCAGGTGCTAATAGCAGGATTTCTGTCTCAATTAAACTATAATTCTGAGCTCTCAACAGTCTGGACAAACTGCCCTTCATTGTCTTCAAAGTTTGTTATTTGTCATATCCCATTTTCCTCCACTTTAAACCAAGGTAGCAAATGAAACCTTTAATTTTGCTCTTCCTCACCGCAAGGGAACAGCAAACCTCAATCGAAATAATTTCCCACCAGAAGTCATGTCCAAATACTGTGAGACTGAGGACTATATGCTGACTATGTACATGCGCAATAACAGGCTTACGTTCTAGGGGTAGGCACCCAGGCATCCTCCACAATCCCACAAACCTCTGGTCGCATACTTCCAGTTTCTCTAGCTCCTCCTCAAGTGGGTTTCCTTCAGTCTCGTTGCAACGTCCAGGCTCCTTTAGTTGGAGAGGATTTCTCTGTTTGGGCATTGGTAGCTGTTTACTATTTGGAATCAGTGATGTTTCAGGAGGACTGCCACTACCATGAACATGTCGGTCCCAAGTGCACTCATGAAACAACCACCCATTCAGTCCATGTCCTGGTTCACAATGAGAAAGGTTCTGTGCTGAGCTGTTTTCCAATTGGGTCTTCCTCTTCCTTCCCTAGCACACACCAAACCTATCCGCCCGGTGCTGGCTCTTGTCAGTCAACCACCCAACCCCGCAGACACTTCAGACCTTCTCCCCCGCTCCCCCCCCCCCCCTTCCACTTTCCTCTATCACATTGCCTAGGGGTGTCCCTACAGCTCCCTGGGGGCCTGGGCCAGCCTGGGTGAGGGGCCGTGGTGTTCTGGTCTCTGGTCATTTTGGTCATTACAGCATTCTGGTCGCTGGGTTTTTATATACATAGAGATTCTGGTCTAGAGAAGGAGCTCTGTGCATGCAGACTCCAGGCTGCTTCTGTGAAGAAGCCCCAGGTCTGACAAGGCCTGACAGTAATAGATGCTTAATAAGTATTTTGGACAGAAGCAATGAAATCATATACAGAAACAGCAGAACTGGAAGATTCATGATAAGATTACTTTTCTTTTCAGCTGTACTTAGGTACATTCATTCCTTCATTCTTCCACAAAAATTTGTGGAGTACCTGCAACATGATAGGCTCTGTGCTTGACAATGGAGATATATATATGTACATACATACATACATGCCACCTATCTATATATAATAGACACAGTTCATGCTGCTGTGATAACCAGTAGGGAAGACTGAAGAGCAAGCAAGTAAATAGATGAATAAAACAAAAGCAGTTATGAATTAGAACAAGTGCTATGAAGGAAACATTGGAAGGGGATTAAAAATATCATGGGGAATGTTCCTCTCGGCTGTCAGGGAATGCTGTCTACAAAAACATATTAGCCCTTTGCATTGCGTCCTGTGGAAGAAAGTTGTCTAAAATGGCTTGTCCATTTTCTTATAGATCACATTGGATGCCTAGCAGCAGCCTCCCTGAAGGCTGTTGTAAGCATCAGTGTATAAAGCTGTAACATTTCAGTGTGTATCATGATCATCTGTGGAATCCACAAAACGGTTCTGAACTGGTGTGACATTCCAGCAGCAGAGAATGAGGCTGCCCAGTGGGCACCTGGCAATGGTGCCAAGTTTATGGAAGGAAGTCCAGTCTGAGAGCCCCGCCTACCCCACGAGCTGTTGATTCCTTTGCTGGCTGATCCGTTTGAACTTCACCGCTCTCTCCTTAGCATCTGGGATGTGGCCGCAGCAGCATAGATGGGTTTCAGTGTGAATGACATGAAGACATCTTCCGGCCCCCACTGGAGATCTCTGTTGTGAAAATGGCTTGTGATTTGGCTCATTGTCCCCACAAATGATGCTCACTCACCTCTGACAGCATACTCCCTCAGCAATAGAAACTGACAGCAGACACGGGATTCTGAGCCATGTTCCTGAGTGTCAGTTCTGTAAACCCCCGGCATTGTTAATTTTGTATCTTGAGTGCAGAAACGAATTTCTCTTCTGAATAACGATAGCTTTCTTCATATTTTAAGCAGTCTGCTCCCCAACATAACCATAGCATTGGCATCTTGTGTGTCTTTGCATCCCAGCACTTGGCCCAGGGACTGGTGCCAGGAGCTTTTGGAGAAATCCTGGTGGGATGAAGTAATGATCCATTAGGAAGCAGACCCTTTCACCTATCAGCAGAGGACAGAATCCGAGCTCTGCCTTTTGTCCCTGCCCGCATCGCACTGCACAAATCCCTCTTGGCTGAGGATGCTCCCCGCAGTGCCCCTGGGGGGGGGGGGGGCGGGGGTGAGGGCAGCACCTGGCTTCTTATTTATCAGCTATCAATATCCGCCGGTGCTGGCTCTTGTCAGTCTCATTTCGAGTTGCTGCTGCCGCTGCTTGACACCCTGCACTTTATCAACCGCACACTGCGTGGCTCCTGTTACCACCGGTCCCGGCATCGTTAATAAACAGCAACACCCAGGCCATATTTCTTGGTCCCTGTCAGGCCGCCGCTTTCCTGGGTGAAATAAAAGTCCTATTAACATGCTCCTCCTCATTGCCTCTGACAGGGTGATTAATTAGGCCTCCTCTTTAGATGACCTCTGCACTAACACGACAAGGAGGTGAATATAAAATGAATAATTTTCCCACACAACCGGCTGCTGTGGGCTGGGGAGTTTTATCAAATGACGCTGTCGGAAGTTCTGAATTCATGTGAAATTCCAGGGCTTCTGGTCCACCGGGCTGTCACATACTGATGGGACTCGATGCCATGGGCATTAGAATGACCCGGTGCATATGCAGCCCAGGTCGTGGAGCACAACCCTAACGCTCTTTGAACGTTATCAAATCAATGACCTTTTGTTTTCATCAGCTTTTCTTTCCCACCTTGCCTCCGTCCCTGCTAGAAAACACGGTATGTTAACTTTGTGGCCTCCTGCTTCTCAGAACGCTAATGCAAACCATTACACGAAGAGCACTTGCATTAAATGCCTGCTTTTCCATTATAAGTCGCTGTCTTCAGGGAAATCAGTAACTTGGCCATAAAAAGTCATTTTAGACTGGAACTCCACATGGGGGGTGGGGGTCTTGGCAGTCTTGTTTTTCATTATGAGAGCGTGGAGTCAGGGGGGAGCGCCTGCCCCCGCTGAGGGGCACTTGTAGGAGGGGATGGCCAGGAGCCAGAGTGAGGTATACAGGGGGCTCTCTCATTGCTTTGCAAAGCAAGCTCAGTAGATATCTTAAATCCTGCCTGAAAGGAAGAGTGGAACAGCTTGGCAGAGTGTGGAGGCTTCTGCAGGCAAGCAAAGGTGGATAGACGTGCCCTGAGATGTTTCTTCTGCTTCCGTATACTTTTCCTTTTTCCTTTGCAGTGAATTAACAGATTCTTCCTAAGCCATGCTGTGTAACAGCTAGCCAGTCCTTTTTAAGATGTACCATTCCATCAGGGTATCTTCCAAAGAAAAAATACTTTCAGGGATGCCAAGATCAAGTCTGTGAATACCAAGCCGAGATCCTGGTCCTCACTAGTGGTTGGCAGGTTGAGCTGAATTAAGCATCATTGCTCGGGATGAATTCCCAATGGAGGAAACACTCGGAAGAGAGAGCAGGAGAGAGAACTTGCTGGGATCCTCCAGCCTATCTCAGATCCTGTATGCAGTTGGGATCCCCAGGGCTGGGAAGGAACTCAAAACCTTTGACTTTGAGTACAAAGCTACTCATTTTTGTATCTCCCTACATTCAGGCTGGGTTAACAGCTATCTGCAGCCAGCTTAGTGAAATACTGGGTGGTCCATGGAGGAATGATCATAGAAATAGAAAATGGAGTTCTCAAGAAGGTCCGTGTCCCTCTTCCATCATTTTAGAGATAATAATAGTGACCCCAGAGAAGGGGGAAGTTGGTAGATTAAAGGTTATGTGATCTCAAGCACATATTTATACATCTGTGTTCACAACAGCATTATTCACAATAACTAAAGGTGGAAGCAACCCAAATGTCCGTCGATAGATGAATTGATAAACAAAATGCATGTACATACTATGGAATATTATTCAGCCTTAAAAAGAAGGAAATCCTGACACATGCCACAACATAGATGAACCCTGAAGACATGGAATAAATGACACAAAAGGACAGTGATTGTATGATTCTATTTATGTGACCTACATAGAGTAGGCAAATTCACAGAAATAGAAGGCAGAACGGTGGTTGCCAGGCCCTGAGGGGAAGGTGAATGGGGAGTTACTTTTTAGTGGGCATAGATTTTCACTTGGAGAAGAAATAGTTAAGGAGATGTAAGATGATAATAGTTGCACACTAATATAAAGGTACTTAATGCCACCGAACTAACTCTACACTTAAAAATTGTTAAAATGATTAAGTGTCCTTTATGTATATGTTACCACAATAAAAACAAAGGTTGCGTTAATTAGTGACAGATGACAGAATGGGAAAATTTTGCCTAGGAGTCAGGAAGTGTGGGATGTAGGTCCCTGCAGGTCTCTCAACAAATCAAACCCACCCCTTTGAGCTTTATTTCCTATCTGGGCTGTGAGGTGTTGACAGTAACCTCACTATGCTGGCCTCGCCTACCTCGCCCTTCCTCTTTCTATTTCTCCCACTACCATTTTAATGAGGCCAATCTGGTTTCTGCTTTCTGCATTTCCCTTTGTCACAGGTCATTCAGGCAGTGACGGAAACCTAGACCAGGTGCTGTCAGGGGAGAAGAAGAAAGATAAGATGGGAGCTTTAAAGGACTGCTCTTCACCCCCAAACTTAATTTCACAATTCCCAGAGAGGGGGAAAATTAATGTAGTTGCTGTTAAGAAATTGCTGCGTGTCCTGTCCTTGCATCCCAGCGTGAATGATCACTGACTCCCCGAAGTCTTGACAAACCCAGTGAGCAGACATCCTAGAATTTATTTAATTAAGGTGGTGTCGCGGCTGGTTCCTTGGTGCACACAGTTATAGGGGTTCAAGAAACCAAGGCTTTCGTGAGTGCATCTACGAGTTTTTAATGTTTGGGTGCATTACTGAAACATTTAAAAAATTTTAACTAGACTAAATGAAACAAGTGGGGAAAACTCCAACAAACCAGCACTGCTCAGAGTACAGATATAAAACCAAAAAGAAAAGTGGAATGGAGTAAGATTATATTAAACATTTTTTAAGAGAGTTATTTATTTATTCTTTTTAAGCCTTCACATGTAACATTATTTGGGATCCCAGTAAATGTGTATTTTATTTCTTGTGTCAGCCCTGAGGTAAGTTTATTTTGTACATTTATTTTAAATGGATTTAGCCATCCTAGAGTTAGGTCATCTTGGGAAAGTGTTCCATCTGGGGGGCGGGGGGGGGGAGAAAAAAGGATGATGTTTTGTTTGTGATTGAGAGTAATTCAGAAACCACTATTAATTTTCAGTCTTGTCATAGGCAACATCTTCAGAAAGGCAAGTGCGTAGGAGGTGTTTGAAGCACTTTGTGAGACAAGCACAACAATTTGGAGCAATCGAAATGACAGCTCTGCTCCCAGCTCCTGGCTTTATTTCCATTTGCTTACAGTGCAGGTTGCATGCAAAGCATGTGGCCTGTTTCTGTTCCATATCTTCTACCTTTCTGTGTTTTATGACCAAACTTTTCACCTAACACAGTGGTCGGCAAACTGGTTTAAGTTAAAAAAAAAAAAAAGGGCTCTCAAAAGAAATTTCAATCGTTGTCCTGTTGATATTTGGCTCTGTTGATATTTGGCTCTGTTGACTAATAAGTTTGCCGACAGCTGACCTAACACTATGATTCCATCCTCTCTAGTTTCTTTTCTACTTTCCCGGTAAAGAACCATTTGTTACTTTACTTGTTTTAGAACTCATTACAATAAACTTGAATCACTTTTCTTTCAAAATAATGGCTTTTGCTGTAACTCTCAAAAAATAAGTACTCAAAAAAACTATTCTGCTTTGAAAGGGTTGTGTTTTTTTGTTTGTTTGCTTTTCCAGAACATCTTGCATCCCTTAGCAGTTTGGGTTCACCCACATATCAAACGGGGATTGAGAACAATGTACAGTTCCAAGCACCTGGGCTCTGGGGAGAAGCCCAAGATGAGCTTATATTCGCTTTAAATGAGTGTCCTAGTATTTAGCGTTGCAGTCTTCTTTCTTATGGCAACTGTCAGCGATTCAGACTGTTTTCAAGTGGACAGAATTCCATCAAACTAGTTACTGGTGATTCTCTTGAGACAGAAGGTGCCTGAGGAGGGATCTACTATCGATATTTATTACCCCCAACTGCATACAAAGCGCTGCCTTTTTCCCAAGTTCATTCTGCAGAACGAAGATTTGAACCGTGCTGGGTCTGGCTGCAAAGCCTGGCTATCTTCCACCTTGTTCTGTGCCATCTTTGGGCACTGCTTAGCCTCTCTATCACACACTCCTGTCCCTTCTCTGTCTTCTTTCCCTCCCCATCTCTTGTCCCTCCTTTTCACTCCTTCCCCCCAACCATATGAAAGGAGCTCAGGCAGACAGACCAGACACTGACCCTGATGTCAGGCTGACCAGAGCTTGACTCTCACCTGTACTGGGTGACCTTGGATGAGTTATTTAACTTTGCCAAGTCTCAGGTGCCTCCGCTGGAGACAGAGACGATACTGATACTGAAATCATAAGCCTGACAAAGAGGAAACGCCTATTATCACTGTCATTTTTTTTTTTACTATCTTCACCACATAACTGCTGTTTCTATTTTATGATTTTTAAAAACTAGATCATTTCCTACCCAGCAGAAGGGACGGAGAAGCAGGTGTGGAGAACTGGTTTTAGAATCTGTATGACTGAGCAAAGAGAAATATTAATGTTGTATCTAAGGAATTTATCAAATGATTGATCCAAACAGATTAGAATAAAGTTTAACAGTGATAACTATTAAAGAGAGAGAGAGAGAGAGAGAGAGAGAGAGAGAGAGACACCAACCCAGTGGACAGTCAGCTGAACTCTCACCTGAACTCTCCCAGGTGGGTGGTCTCTCCAGCCTCCACACAGTGAGTGCTCAGTAACTGAATGGATGGAGTAAGGAGTGAATGCCAACACTTAGCACAGTATTTTAGAGTATTTTTACATCTGGTTCCCTTATCAGACTATGAAGTTGGCGGGATCTGGAGCAGTCAGTGTCTCCTCTCCTATCCTTCAGCCTCCTGCTCTGACATACTTCACACGTGGTGGGCGATCAGCAAACGTGTCTGTAGCTCCCTCCTATCAGAGACGGTTCTCCAAAGGGGATGTCACTGGACTATGTACGAGTCCAGTGATTCCACTGAATCCTTACTAGACCAGTCTGTAAAGATTCAGTGGAAAATACCTGCCTTCTGGGATTAGCACTGCAGTACAGGAGCAATTCAAGGGGGATAAGAGTTTCTACGTGATGCCGAAACCGGTTTGGTTCAGTGGTAGAGCGTCGGTCTGCGGACTGAACGGTCCCAGGTTTGATTCCGGTCAGTGGCATGTACGTTGGTTGCGGACACATCCCTGGTAGGAGGTGTGCAAGAGGCAGCTGGTTGATGTTCCTCTCTCATCGATGTTTCTAGCTCACTCTCTCTCTTCCTCTCTGTAAAAAAAAATCAATAAAACATATTTTTTTTAAAAAGAGTTTCTATGTGATAAATAAGGAGTAAGAAGGTAGCCTAACTTAGCTGGAGGGCGGGGCTTGGAGGCCTCTTCTCCCCTCCACCACCCCCCCCCCTCATTTGTTCCCATGAAGTCTCAGGAATGGGGAAACATGTCAAAGAGAAAGGGGTCCAAGAAGATGCAGGCCATGGCACTGGAACAGCATTGGGGGATGAAAGCTTTCGAAATGCTTCCCATTTTTATCATTGGGATTGAATTAAAGGACATAGAGGGAGAGAAATCTGAGACCGAACCACAGAATTGCAGATCTGTTGCCAGGCTCCTGGAATGAGGGGCCATTTTTTTTTGGAGGCATAATTAAGCTATTACCACAAGATTGTAGTCGACTGAAAGTATTTCCTACATTACAGATGTTCCTAAAAGTGATTGGTTTAAAGAAGGGGATTGTGGCAACTGCTGGATAAAAACACGATCTCTCACTTGCTCCATTTCTCATTTGCCACATGGAACAGATGATCTTGATTGTCTCATGGTCAACCCAGAATTAGGAAGGTCTGGGAGGATTAGAAGGAGCAGAAACTGCTACTTAAACCTCTTCTCGGCAGCATCGGGAAGCATGTGTTTCTCGTAATAACTCCTGGGAACTATTTGGTCAGTAAATGCTTCAGTTGTAATTAAAAGGGCATTTCCTTAGTTTTAATTTCTTTTCATTAATTAAGAAATATATCATCTGGGTATAGTCCCTTCCTACAAATGGGGAAATATAATGTCTGGGACCAAAAGGAGTGTTCTGCAGACCACCAGTCCTTCTGGGTAACTCATGGGATGAGGGGCGGGAGAGAGGGTAGGCAGATCGCTGTGGGAGGTGCTGCTGTGTCCTCTTAATAAATTCAACTTGGGTGCTAATACACCAAAGACTCTGGGAAGTCCTGGAGTGAAGAAACCTCTTTACTGAAACTCAGCTCTTCACAGATGTGTTTGACTACAGCACCCTGTTTTTCACTCAAGACCTATTCTCATTCCACAGAGGCACACTTTGGAAAGAGTGGCTGTCGGGGGATTTCTTAGTGTCCTTTGGATGCATTCTTGTGGTGACACCAAGCGAATAGGACTTAAAAGCAGGCATATCTCATACAGAAGTCAGAGGCAAGGCCACTGATCTGCTGGCAGTGCCAGCTTAGCCCTGGTGGCTTATTGAGTGAAATGAGCATGTCAATAGCGTGTAGTGGAAAAAACACTGGGCTTGGAGTCAGACTGTCGGGCCTAGCCTCGGCCAGGCACCTGCTAGCTTTGCTACTCTATTGGGCTTTCTTCTTCTTCTTCGTCTTCGTCTTCGTCTTCTTTAATATATTTTATTGATTTTTTACAGAGAGGAAGGGAGAGGAATAGAGAGCTAGAAACATCGATGAGAGAGAAACATGGATCAGATGTCTCTTGCACACTCCCCACTGGGGGTGTGCCCGCAACCAACATACATGACCTTGACTGGAATCGAACCTGGGACCCTTGAGTCCACAGGCCAACTCTCTATCTACTGAGCCAAACCAGTTTCGGCTGGGCTTCCTTCTTTTATCTGTAAAATGCCATAACCATACCTATCTGCTCTGCTACTGCCCTCATAACCCTCAGTGCTAGTGTCTAGAACAGGGGTAGGGAACCTTTTTCTGCAAACTGTATTTCAGTTGATACCTTAAACTTTGTAAACCGTATCATTTGTGCCCTCAACTCTGCCATTACAGCGTGGGAGCAGCCACAGACAATACACAAAGCAATAGGTATGGCTGTGTCCCAATAAAATTTTATTTACAAAAGTAGTCACCAAGCCAGATTGGGCCCACGGTTTAAGGGTCTAGGATGTCCCCAAAAAATGTATACACCCACTTTGAATGATTATAAAGGCAGTGTTTATTAAAATGCATTTCTTTTTCAAAATTGAGCTCTCAACTATTACATTGTGTATACATTTTTTGGACACCCTATATGTTGCCTCTAATGAACTCTTGGAGTGAGACAATTAACACCTTGATTTATACTCAAGGCAACTGAGGCAATGACATTGCAAAAACAGATCATACATAACAAAGGTATATACAAACAGGATGTAGTGTTATCTGAGGATATTCACTTTTACTTGACTATAGGGCGAAATTCATAGGAAGAAGCATATATTATACTAGAGGCTTGGTGCACAAAATTCATGCGTGATGGGGGGAGAGGGGGCTCAGCCCAGCCTGCACCCTCTCCAATCTGGGACCCTGAGAGGGATGTTCAACTGCCCATTTAGGCCTGATCCAGTAGGATTTCTCAGACATCCCTCTCACAATATAGGACTGCTGGCTCCCAAATGCTTGCCTGCCTGCCTTCCTGATTGCCCCTAACTGCTTCTGCCTGCCATCTTAATCACCCCCTAACCACTCCCCTGCCAGCTTGATTGCCCCTAACTGCCCTCCCCTGCCAGCCTGGTCACTCCTAACTGCCCTCCCCTGCAGGCCTGAGTCCCCCCGCAACTGCCCTTCCCTGCCAGCCTGGTCGCTCCCAACTTCCCTCCTCTGCTGGCCTGGTCACCCCTAACTGCCCTCCCCTGCAGGCCTGAGTCCCCCCGCAACTGCCCTTCCCTGCCAGCCTGGTCGCTCCTAACTTCCTTCCTCTGCTGGCCTGGTCACCCCTAACTGCCCTCCACTGCAGGCTTGATCACCTACAACTGCCCTTTCTTGCAGGCCTGATCCCTCCCAACTGCCCTCCCCTGCTGGCCATCTTGTAGCAGTCATCTTGTGTCTACATGGAGGCAACCATCTTGTGTGTTGGAGTGATGGTCAATTTGCATATTACTCTTTTATTAGATAGTATGACAAGCTTACTATTCCCTCTTATCCTCCCTACTCTCACTTCTAGACTATGTCCCAGCTTACCCCACCTCCAGCCACCTTGAGCACAGTGTTATTCACCTTCTCCTCCTTTGGTAAGAACTGAAATTTCTTTCTAGAGCCTTTTTCTGGAAATTATCTAAATCCACTAACAGTTTATTAAACATAATAGCGACACCACAAGTGAGTCTGAAACATTAAACTTGTCCATATGCTATAGACTTAACTTTACAGTGGGGACCTAGCGTTCCAGCAAATTCAGACTTTTGTAATAAAAAATAACCCTGTGCACATTCATTTATATTTCTCTTCCTAAGTGGAGTAAAACTAGCCCTAGAGTCAAGTTTGAAATTATTTTCATAATTTTGGGTAATTAAGACACTTCCCAGATCTCATTAGCAAAAGCCCAAAATAGAATAATTGCCACATAATTAGTGATTGGCAAACCTTTGGAGGTTTGAAGGGCTCGTTCTTTCCTGAATCTGGAAGTACAAGGGCCTAACCTGAGTTTGTATGAACCCGGGCTATATCTAAACCAGACAGCATTCCTCTCCCAGTTCATTTGTTTTAGTCCCGCTTGACTTGTTCTACCAAACTCCTTATCTTTCTATGAGTTCCTGGACACACTTTGTCATTTTCTATTTAAATCTTTCTCCCTTGCTGGAGTCCTGTTTCTTAACCCCTGTTAAGTTTGTTCTTTCTGTGGGTCGAACAGCAGGCAAACAGCTGCAGGAGAATAAGAGGGGAAGATACTGCCTGTGCCTCCTCCAGCTTCCATTTGGGTAAGGAGATAAGACTCCCTGTAACAAGCTCGAGAAAGATAGGGAGGCTGATTAGGCAGCTAAGGCTGTTGTATGCTGAGGTCTAGAGCTGGAGCATCTTGCTTTTGTCTGGCATTCTAAATGCTTCTAGGGCTGCCCTGGATATCATCACTAATCTCACAATAACTCTACAAGGCAGAGCTGGGAGGACACAGATTAGTACTGTCTTCCACCCTGGAGCCCAAGGGAGACCGGTAATTTCTCCAAGGTCACACAGTTATCTCTGGGTTAAAGAGAAAGAAAAAACAGTCTTTTGCCCACTATTCCCAGCTGTTTCTACTGAGATGACCGGCACATGGTTTGCCAAGTGTCTCACCTCTTTATCTGGTCAAGAGAAAGAGGATGAACTGTGAAGGGAAGTAGCTCTGTATTCAAGTCCCAGCTCAGCCACTTGGCTGTGACTTCTTCGTTTAGTAATTTAAGCTTTCTTAGTGTTATTCTTCATGAGTTACTTGAGACTATATAATACTTGAAGAACTCTTATGGGGATTAAATAGAGCACATGGCAAAAGCACCTAGTAAGTGTTTAATAAATGGAAGCTACTCTAATTATCCTCCAGCTAGAGTTCATCACTACTCACACACACACACCACTTTCCTCTCAAGTGTGCCTCCTTTACCAGACCATGAACTCCTGGAGAATAAACCATGTATTTGTCATCTCTCGTACACATTTTATTCATTTAAACACCTTACACTTCATATGTGTCAAGGACATTCTCATTGTTTTGCATATTTTACTTAAGTGTCATTATAATCCCTTGAGATAGAAAAACTATTACCATTCCAGTTATACAGATGAGAAAACTTGAGTAACAGTGAGGTTTGCAGAGTTCTCCCAGCTAAGAAGTGGTCCAACAAGAATTCAAACCCAGTTGTCTCTCTCCAGGATACAAACTGTTTACCAAGCATATGCTGCTGTCAGATGGCCAGGCTGGCCAGGCCCATCACCTCTGTTTCCTTTAAGATTCCTGCTCCTTGGTCTGAGAGGCTCAACCTATATAATAAAAGCCTAATATGCAAAATGACCAAACGACAGAATGACTGGGGGGGGGGGGGGGCACTAGCAGGCAGTGCCAGGCCAGCCAAGGCAGGTGCCAGTGGGCAGAAGGAGGGGATGGCAATCAGGGGGCAGTGGCTCCTGGGGGCAGTGGAGGGACAATTGGCACAGGGCTGGCCACTTGCCAGCCAGCGCTGGCCCTCAATTGGCCTGCTGGTTGCCTCCCACAGAGGGAGGTCCAGGGTATCAGCCCAACATCTCCCAAGGGCTCCTGGACTGCTAGCGGGTGCAGGCCAAGCTGAGCAACACCCCTCCCCCGCCCAGTGCACAAATTTTCATGCACCGGGCCTCTAGTTTTGTTAATAAGTCAGAGATTCTTCCCAGAGGTCTGATTCTCTCTATCTGTCTTTCTTGAATTGCTCTTTTATCTCTTGATCTTGATCTGTTGATTCTGAGGTAGCTAGACAAGAGGACAGCTGAACCCCCAGCCTATATTTCAGTATAAAATCTAGAGGTGTTTTGAATGAGGAAGGGAGGTGGCTCCCAGGCCAGGTGGGTAAAGGAAGGCTGGCAACTAAGCTCAGTTTAGAATTGAAGGAAATGTGGTTCCATAGAAGCCCCAGCTCACGTTGCCCGAATAACAAGGCAGGTGCTTGTTTCCTTACAAGAACAAGATTCATGTCAAAATAGAAAGCAGTCCTTTCACGCACTAGGGTTGGGATGTGATGGAGAAAAGGAATCTTTCAAATCACACTTAAAAGAAAGTGAGAAAGCAAGGAATCCATCTCCCAATCCCCTTGAGCTTTCCACTCAGGCAAGGTGTGCAATCATTTGCCAAGGTGTGCAATCAGTTTAATAGAATCATAGAAAAGCTTGAATGAACAGGGAAAGGAACATATTAAAGCAAACATAAGGTAGTAAAAAGAAAATTCATTCTGAGCTGTGGGTGGGTAACTCGGTGTTTAGGCCTTAGTTTTTATTGCATCTCAATGCTGTGAGCAGAGCAACTCGGAGGTAGGCCTGGTGATGACAATATCCATTAAAGTTAATTTCCTGGTAGAGGCCACTTAAATCTGATTGTTGTTTTAATTTGTTCCACTGCTAATTTCCTTCAGCTTAAATAGAGGAAGCTCTGGGCACCCCCCATGGCCAGCGCAGGCAGGCTCAGAGAAGGGACGTCCACAGGGCCTTGACCATCGGAGATGGCCATCATGGCCATGCTCTCCGGGCAGGAGGCGATGTCTTTATTTATCACTGGAAGCTAGGTATTGCCTGATTTGGAAGATAAAGGTGCTCACTTTAAAAATTGACTTAAGGGAGAAATCTCTTTCTGTTACTCAGCAAAGACCCTAATCTACATAGATCATAACGGAGAAAATGTGAGTCCAAGCCGTGTCCTGAGTAACTATTGGGGTGAAGGCTAGGATTTCCAAATTACACATACTTATTTTTGTGTGTGTGGAAAAAGCTAATAAAACATCCAAGCAGGAAAGAAAAATCCCCTGATCATAACAACAGGTAAAACATTTATGAAATACCAGGTCCTGTTGGAAGTGTTTTACAGACGAAAGTGTGTTGAGGTAGGTTTTGCTGTTATCTGCATTTTTACAGATGAGGAAGCTGATGTGCGGAGCTACATTAAGCTCAGGGCCAGGATTTGAACTAAGGAAGCCTGCCACAGAGACCAACACTCTATCATGAAGCCAGTGCTTCTCAAACTCTGGTCCCAGGCACCCCCAGACCTCATTCAAAATGCACACTTCCAGGCCCACCTGGACCTCTACTGAAATTAGAAGTGGGCCTCTCCTCTGAAGTTTGAGAACCACTGCACTGCACCATGCTGCCTCTCCAGAATGTGCTCTTGCGTTTCATAATTGTTTATCGGGCGCAAGCATCGTTGGAGATATAGCTAATGCGAAATGCCTCCCCTCCCGGAGCTTACAGTTTAGAGATTAAGACAGACACTTAAGAGAATTACATAACTGTATACCAAGCTCTGTTATCTCAGGTTGGCAGGTTATGTGGACAGTTAGTGAAAAAAAAAAATATGTACTGACCATCAGCACTCTACCCCACCTCCCCCCAACCCCGTGGGCAGATGAAGGAGTTCAGTCAGTTACCGCAGGAGACACCACTGCTTCTAATTCAAAGGCAAGTTTAGAACCCAGGTCTCTTGGTGCCTGACAGTGCTGCCTTTCTGCTGTACTATGCTGAGTGTGCTCTCTGGAGCTCCTTCACCCTGTGTCTTGTCAGGGGAGAGAAAAAAGCACACACACAAAAACATGGAATTTATAGACAGGTTGACCTGAGACCAAATCCCTTCTCTGCCTTTAGGGATTGATCCACTGTGATTGACAAGGGGAGTTTGGTAGAGGCAGAGCCCCAGTTACTTTCAGCTTGTGAATCCATGAAAGACTCCTGCTCTAGAAAGAGAGATGATGTGAATGATGGGCCGAGCATCTCTGCTCAGGGACTCGAAAACTGCCTGTTTTTCCCTCTTGTTAAGGTTTGGGGGAAGAGGTGTTTCTCTCTTTCTCCCTGTGCCGTGCTGCTTCGCCAGCATCCTCAGAGGCAGAGGGAAGGTGTGTAGATCAGGTGTCCTTCCCAAGGCAGAACCACGGTGCTGGACTGTCACTGCCACTGCCAGTTCAGTTTCCTGTTTTAGGGGAGGCCTGCAAAACTCTGGCTCCCGGGGTTTTCCAGTTGTTGAAAAGTCAGACGACACCACTTTTGATCTGTTCATTCAAAGGTATTTAGCTAGCCAAGACCGGCTTGGCTCAGTGGATAGAGCGTCAGTCTGCGGACTGAAAGGTCCCAGGTTCAATTCCTGTCAAGGGCATGTACCTGGGTTGCGGGCACATCCCTGGTGGGAGGTGTGCAGGAGGCAGCTGGTTGATGTTTCTCTCTCATCGATGTTTCTAGCTCTCCATCCCTCTCCCTTCCTCTCTGTAAAAAAATTAATAAAATATATGTTTTCTTAAAAGAAGGAAAAAAGTCAAAGCCAACTCGTGTCTTAAAAAAAAAAAGTATTTGGCTAGCAAGAGGCGGTGGCCATTTCACACAGGAGATGGGGGCTCATCAGAGAGTAACAGTGATGGAGGAAGAGCGGGACATACAAATTCTGGTTCGCTCACTTTCGAAAGCCCTGGCACCAACAAGGACGTAAGCAGAAGTTTGCTATTTGGAGAATTAATATCTCAGGAAGCCTACAGACAGGAGCTTCTTAGAAGCTCACTTGAAAGCTCTAAGGCTGATTTCACTGCCAAATGGGGCCCCAGAGGGAGCTGGGCTGTGGATCCCTGGGAGAAATGGAAACACTGAAACTGTGGACTCTGGGCGCAGAGTTTGGGTCCTAATAGAATGAGTTAAACACTATGGACCTGTTCTCATTTGATCATCTATAAAAGGGGGAAAGTCAGGGTTGTATCTCATAGGGTGGTTGTGAGGCTGAAAGGAGCTACGTGTTGAAAGCACCTGGCAGGTGACTGTGTAATTGTTTTAGAAATGGTGTGGTAGCCGAAACTGGTTTGGCTCAGTGGATAGAGCGTAGGCCTGCAGACTGAAAGGTCCTGGGTTCGAGTGTGTCAAGGGCATGTACCTTGGCACATCCGGGGGGGGGGGGGGGGGCGGCGGTGCAGGAGGCAGCTGATCGATGTTTCTGACTCTCTATCCATCTCTCTTTCTCTATGTAAAAAATCAATAAAATATAAAAAAAGAAAAGAAAAAGGAAATGGTGTGGTAGCAGCATCAAATTGAATCAGGACACTTATGGGAGCTTATGTGCCAGGCACCGATCTAAACACCTTGCAGGTATTAGTTTATTTAAATATCACTGTTGCCAGATGAAGGTACAGTGTGTTATGCCTCAGACACTCTGCCAACCAGGAAGATTAAAGAGGTATTGTTTTTAAGCAGAACCAGAAACATACCTGTACTTATTACGAAAACAATGATTTCAATGTTTAAAAGCTCATATCTTTAAGGAAAATTATTGCTCCAGAATGATGAATCAGGATGATCTATGGATTCAGGTGTTCCCAGCACAGAACCATGCCCCTGAGGGCATAAACACACACCTATTGGAGAAGTGTGTCCCTGCCTCATTCATTCACCTCACCTCTGCTGTTCAGGGGCCCTCATAGCTGACTAAGTGGTGATGCGAAAGGGGTCAGGTGAGGGAGGGAGAAGCCTTGTGACCTTGTCCCTTCCCTCTCCCCATGTAGTGGGAGCTGGGGGCCCTAGAGGAAACTCCATTTCCTCCCTCCCACCCCATGCCAATTTCAGATCCACCTTCCTCTTCAGCTCCCCTGCAGCACAATGCCAATGTGATAGGCAGAATAATGCCCCCACCCCTGCAAAGATGACCACATCCTAATCCCCCAAATCTGTAAGCCTTACAAAGCAAAATTGCTTTTGCAAATATATTTATATTAAGGACCTGGCGATGGGAAGGTTATCCGGGATTATACCGGCGGGCCCAATGTAATACCGAGGGGCCTTATAAGAGATACACAGCAAGGTCAGAGTGGGAGAACATAGACCACAGAAGCAGAGGTCACAGTTGCGCGGCAGCTCCTGGGAGCTGGAAAAGGCAATAAACGGTTCTCCCCTAGGGCTGCCTGAAGGAACCAGCCGTGCCAATACCTTCATTCTAATCAAATGAGACTGACTCTGGACTTCTGAATTCCAAAACTGTAAGATAATAAATTAAATGTTGTTTTAAGCCACTAGGTTTGCAGTAATCTGCTATAGCCACAGTGGGAAAGGAATACACCAGAATCAAGGAAGCCTTTCCTCTGAAGTGGGGATAAATCTTCCTCGGGTCTCTTATGAATAAAGGCCCATTGTTAGATTTTTGCCTCTCTCTGTTGCAAAAGAGGGAAGCTTGTCACTCTTAGGAAGTTTCCAAATCCGCCTTCCTAAGGCTCCTGGGCTAGGACATGAACATGAAGGAAAAGAAAGCGATGATGGGGCCAACTGCAGCCGGCCTGGGCCTACGGTTGCACTCTGTTTCCTAAAGGGGCCTTCCAGTCCATTGCTTCCCAGGGTTTATTTGGGCATGGTGGCTAAACAGGGGTCTCCACGTGACTTGGGGAATCTTTCCCCCTCCCCTGGCCTCCGTGTCCACATTCACAAATACCGCTCCTCCTCTCTTTTCTTCAAAGGGATTCAGTGGGCATTGAGTGATTTCATGTGTGTGAAGTGCTCAGAGCAGTACCTGGCACATCTGAAGCTTTGATGAGTGTTAGCTGTTGTTAATAGGCACAATGGGAGAACTTGGGACAGGATTCATAGGGGCTTCATATGTTTGGATCGTGTTCAGTTACATCAAGTTCAACATAGTTCTGTCCAGCAGGGCTTCTCCGATTCTTTCCTGTGGTAATGTTCACTTTATACCCCCAAAGTCGAAGGGGAACACAACAGTATTTCTCAAACCTATTTATCATAATGAAACTGTAATATGCAAATTTACTGAACTGCCGAACAGTGGAAAGGCTGTCCAGACGACCTTCCAGGCAACCTTCCGGACGACGCCAGGGCTGCGAGGGCCGGCTGCCAAGGCCTACTCTTACATGATTTTGTGCAGCAGGCCTCTAGTTTCACCATAAAACCCTTTGTGATTTCAAACAAGCTCAGCGGGTCTGATCGATTGGACCTCATAGGGGAAATACTGCCCTGGAAAGTTACACCTGGAAGGCTTAG
Source organism: Pipistrellus kuhlii (assembly GCF_014108245.1). NCBI lineage: Eukaryota > Metazoa > Chordata > Mammalia > Chiroptera > Vespertilionidae > Pipistrellus > Pipistrellus kuhlii. Next base: position 14,465,450 of record NW_023425595.1, read on the forward strand.
TTCATTTCTGCCCACGTGATTAGTCTCTACCCCTGACCTCACCGCTACCCCTCAGCTGCAGACTGGGGACCGGGGTCACCAGGGCAAGGAGAGCTGTGTCCCTGGCATTCAGAGCTGAAAATTAGCCCTTCTTCCCACTCACAGTCTGGGCAGGGGTAGAGCTCTTAGCACTATTGTTGTCATTGCAGGCTAGTCACATGAGTTTGCTTGGCCGCTGGGGACTTGCCCAGGAACCTGGCATTGTTTCGGCAACAGGACACATGAGTCCCAACCAGGCAGCATAGAAACAGCTTGTTCCATAGTCCACAGTTCAGGGACTAGTGAGTTCAGTTTCCTAGTAATGCTGTAAATTTGTGAGCAGGTAACCTAGATTTATACATAGAAATGGTTATCATACTCCTCAGTAAGCCATTTTCAGTGGAATTTTGTGAGTCCTTGATAAGATGGAAGTATAACATCCAGTTGTATTTATTCTGGGGCATATGCTTGACACAAAACAAAACACTATGGTGTCAAAAAATGAAAACCACTATGGTGCCATTACTTTACATAGGCACACCTTGTAGAAACATAGAAAATCTAACTCCGGGGGAATTTCATTTCAAGAAATCAGGCCTGGCTCACATAAAGATACCTTTCAAAGTAGAAATATAACATGTTTAGTTAAGCTTGGGCTTTTGGGTTTTGTTTTGAAAGCTATAAAGAAGTAAACTGTAGCCCTCTTTATTTTTAGCAGACACCTAGAAAAACCTTGAACAATGTTCTATTTATAAAACAAAAGGTCTGTTTTCTTATAAATGTGTTTAGTCTTTTATTGGAGAAAGAGCAGGACCGGGTATCAGAAAAATGAAGTGTTTCTTTTTCCAGATTTCTTGAATTCATCAACCGCTCTTTAAACACCAACAAAACGATTGACCTGGTTTTGTTTTCGACTAGCAGGCGATCACCTGGAGGTTGATAAATTGTGCTCAATACTCTGAGTGGATTAGAACCGAATGAGGAACATGCTGGCTGAGGGAGGGGGAGGGAGTGGAGTGGAATTTGAAATGAGAGTACAGTCTGGCTTTTGTAAGGGCTATACTGTTGAGTGAGAGACGGCAGACCTAAATAATTCTCCGGTTAAATTATTTCACTATCATGTTATATAGAATATTTATAATTTCATCATCCTTCAAGGCATAGAAAAAACGAAGAGGAAAAATTGGCTGAGTAAATTCAATGGCTATAAAAGATTCTAAAGTGAAAAATAAGTGACTCAGTATAACTAGAAAGTAGTGTTAGGAGCAGGCAAGGTTCCACCCTTCTATTTTGTCATCCTGATCTTTTGTGTTGAGCTTGGTTTCTAATCTTTATGATAACAAAATCATATCCATATTAATTTAGTATTTAGTATTATGTGCCAAGACCCATGCTAAGAACTTTATATGGATGATTTTATTTAATTTTCTGAACGATGTATAGGTATCTGCTCAACCATGAAGTAGATACTAGGATTATCTCCACTGTACAGATGGGCAAACTGAGACTCAAGAGAGGTACACAGGATGTGTTAGCACCAGTTCAAACATGGGTCTGATTCCAGAGCCTCAGTCTTAAGGAACATTCAGTTCCTCTTTAAGCCAACAGTGCACATCTGCTCAGTGCCAGAGGCTCACCGTGGAGTCAGACAGTGATTTCCATCTTGCCTTTTTTTTTTTTTTTAATAAAAATTCAAGAAAGCTTTGGGATCTTCGAAAAACTCCATTCCACTCCTAACCCAAAGAATAAACTACTTTGTTCTTCCTCACATTTTTTTTTAAACATTTCTTTCTTTTTCTTTTTCTTTTTTCTTTTTTTAATATATGTTTTATTGATTTGTTACAGAGAGGAAGAGAGAGGGATAGATAATTAGAAACATCAATGAGAGAGAGAGAGACATCGATCAGCTGCCTCTTGCACACCCCCTACTGGGGATGTGCCCACAACCAAGGTACATGCCCTTGACCGGAATCGAACCCAGGACCTTTCAATCCACAGGCCGACGCTCTATCTACTGAGCCAAACCAGTTTCGGCATTCCTCACATTTTTCTTAGTCATTGCTCATCCCAGGAATGGTGAGGTGTGACCTCCTTCAGGTGGCCATCTCGCCTGTGTACATTTCCATGTGTACATCCAGTTGTCTGTTTACCTGGCTGTCTCCAGGTCCCCTTTTATTTCTTATCGTCCCTGAATGCAGAATCTGGTATATAGTAATCAATCAGCAAATGAATAGTGAGTGATGGAAAGAATTGCATGCAGATTATATGTAAACTAGTGGCCCGGTGCATGGATTTGTGCAGATTGAAAGTAAGTTAATTGGAAGGTGACTGGAGGAGTGGGACTAGGTGAGACGGGTCAGACATGCCCTGGGGCCAACCTCTCACGGTCCCTCCCTGGCTGGCTGCACCTGGGGCGGTGCTGGGGCTCGAAGGGCATCTGAGGAGTGAGCAGGTTCCCTCCAGCAAGTGGGGTTCCTCAACCTGGCCTGTGGGGAGGGGGCCGAAACCGGTAGTCTGACATCCCTGGAGGGATCGCACTCTGCAAAGTTGCTTTTGCTCAGCCGCTCTTGCATTGAAGCTTCTGCTCCCTGGTGGTCAGTGTGCATCATAGCTAGCAGTCAGTTGAACTCCCATCCATGGGGACAATTTGCACATTAGCCTTTTATTATATAGGATTCAAACACTGTGCTAGGGGCTAACTTTTCCAACCAATGTTGTCTTAAGGATTTCTGTGTTGCTACCTAGTCCTCATAATTAGTGCTTGCATAATATACATATTAGTGTATTTTCCAATCATAGTAACTTTTTTAATCATTCTCATTTTTATGTGGAATTTAGAATATCCTTGTCTCTAATATCTTGCTCTTTAAAAATGACAGTGTTGAGTAACTTTGCACATAGCATTTTCCCTTGCTTTTGAATTACTTTATTAGGATATAATCACTAAACAGGGATTACTGAATCATAGTACACACATTTGTGCAGTATGTGATAGCATGTTTTAACATAAATATAACAAGAATCACATATGTAACTTACAATTTTTCTGATAGCCTAGTTAAAAAGTAAAAACAAGTGAAATTAATTTCAATAGTATATTTTATTTTAATCCACTGTCTCCAAAACATTTAATGTATATATAAATTAAGGTATTTTTACATTCTGATCTTTTTGTAAGAAGCATCCAGAATGACATTTCATGTTTACAACACTTCGCAGTTCACCCTAAGCCACATGTTGAGTTCTTAGTAGTCACGTATTTAGAAGCAAAGGCCTGTTGTGATAAAGTATTTTTAAATGGTTTTTGTTGTTTAAAAACTCAACCTTAATCTGTGTGCCCCATTCTAACTTCCAATCCCATTATTTGTTGACATTTCATTTAAAAATATATATATATTTTATTGACTTTTTACAGAGAGGAAGGGACAAAGAGTTAGAAGCATCGATGAGAGAGAAACACCAATCAGCTGCCTCTTGCACACTTCCTACTGGGGATGTGCCTGCAACCAAGGTACATGCCCTTGACTGGAATCGAACCTGGGACCTTTCAGTCCTTAGACCAATGCTCTATCCACTGAGCCAAACTGGTTTCAGCTGTTGACATTTATTATGTACCAGGCACTGTGCTAGATCTTGCGGACCCACTATAAACAGGACGTGGCTCACCATCTGTTGGGCAAGATAGACATCTTCCTGACCCCACTTTTTGCCTCAAATGCTCATAGGAATGACATGGGAAATAAGTTAAAACACACACGTGTGCACGCACAAGCCAGTAATAATGCAGGCTATGATAAGTTTCACAAATGACAATTAAACAAAGTGCTGAGGGCATTGGGAACAGCTTCTTGGGGAAACGATGAGTTGGGCCTTGAGGGCTGAGTAGAATTTTAATGGGCAGAGAGAGGGGAGAACCATTTTGACTATCTCGTTATCCCAACCAGATGGCAGGTTGGGATGGTCTCTCGTTGTGTTCAGATCTCCCCGGAGGCCTCGCCAGAGCCTCGCAGGGGAAGGTGCTCCATAATATCTGCGGAGCCCAATTAATAATACATGGTTGGCTGGCACCCCATCAGGGAGACACCGGGTCTGTCTGCTTGCTTTAACCTCTGAATGGAAGGGGCAGCTTCAGCTTTTCACTCATCCCTCTGATGGCGTGCCCTGCCCGTGCGCCGTCACAGTTCTCTCACTCTGCTAAATCGGTCTGGACTGAAACTAGTCGTTTCGAGCCAGAATGGCAGATAAGTGGGGCCAACAGTTTAACTTACATCTGACCTACTTGTCACTTATTCCGGTCCTTCTGAGCTTTTCAAATGGCACAAACAGGCAACATGGGCAGCCAGTGACATGGGAATTAGAAGACACTCCAGCGGAAGGCACGTTCCCTGTAGTTGCTACTCGCTTACACGCACGTTTTGTTTGGTGACCTTGCAAGGTTCATAGGGCTTGCTACCCCAGGGCAGTGAAGGAAGCAGGAGGTCAGAGAGATTACTTACTCCAGGTTATGTAGCAAGTAAGCTGTAAGAGTCAGGACAGGAGCCCATGTCTTCCTACTGAAAGGTGTGCTGTTCGCTTATTCGAAGCTGGTCCACAGTATCTACCTGCCATCCCATCACTTGTTGCTTCAAGACAGATTCAGCCACTTCCTTGGTTCCCACATTCTAAATCTGAGAAATGGAGAGAAGGCACACTTTTGTAGGGATATGAAGAAGATAAATTAGAAAACAAAAACCAAAGAGTTGGCGATAATAATGCTTAAAATAGTAACATCCATAATGATGATGACAATAAGAGCTGATACCTAATTCTTAATAGAGGGCAACCACTCTGCTGAATGCATTATATGTATTATCACATTCAATTCTCATCACAAATTTGTGTGACTGGTATGATATTATCATCCCCACTTTATAGAAGAGAAATCTGAGATCAGGCGGAAAAGCTTGCCCAAGTTCGTCACACTGCTAAGTCAGAATTTGAACCCAGACCTAACTGTTACCCTTTCACATGGAATCCCTGGGCTACACAATTATGTTCATGTCATCTCGGCCAACAGTGGCCTTGGGCAAGTTACTGAAATTCCTTGTTTCTGTACATTTCTTTCTCTAAAGTGAATACCTTGCCCACCACTTGGCTTTATTATGAACTGGTAAATGTGAGAATGATTGGTCAGAAGGATTAGGCAGTTACGTAGTGTTCCCCACATTGAAGCTGGAATTCCTCCGTAAAATGGGAGGTGAACCGCTGTGAGGGTGCCTGGCACACAGCAGGCGCTCAGTACATGTGTATTGAATACTTGAATGAACGCAAGACCTTTGCTACTGCAGATGGTAATGAAGAGGGGCAAGAAAAGGCAAGCCCTACATCATCTTCCTGAACAAAAGTGCCCCGAATCCACCAATTTCTTCACCCCCAGGAGGAAATTGCTTTGCAGTCAGAGTCTAGTTGAAGCAGATAGTGAATTCTCCAGATATCTCCCTCCATGCTCCGCTTGCATTTGGCTGAATGGAGATTCACATACTGATTTTTTTTTTTTCCCTACATGATATAAAGTCAGTATAGAAAAAGTAGAAAATAGACAAACAGAAAGAAGGGAAAAAGTTGTTCTTAATCTTTTTCCCACCCCTAAGATAACCATTCATTCAGCATGTTGGTGTTTCTTGTTCCCTAAGCATTTTTTTGTAGACTTGAATTCATACTGAAAAGCAAATTAATACTTTGCTTTCCCATTGGCCATCCAAGAATTCACATTTCCGCATATAAGTGATAAACTCTTCGTGAACATTTATTCTTAACCCAGTTCAGCTCAAATCCTGAAGTGTCTGTGTGTGCCCAGTACCACGGACCCAGTGGTGAAACAGACTGTGTTATGTTTAATTAATGGCTACATCGTATATAATTGTCCATTTATCACTTAGTTTCTTTTGTTCTATTTTCCAAGGGGCAAACTTTCTTAATAGCATAATCTTCCCCAGCTATATCTGTCTGGGGCCCTAGAATATGAAATAGTATAAGAGGAGCCGAAACCGGTTTGGCTCAGTGGTAGAGCGTCGGTCTGCGGACTGAGGGGTCCCAGGTTCGATTCTGGTCAGGGGTATGTACGTTGGTTGCAGGCACATCGCCGGTGGGGGGTGTGCAGGAGGCGGCTGGTCGATGTTTCTCTCCCATCGACGTTTCTGGCTCTCTATCTCTCTCCCTTCGACTCTGTAAAAAATCAATAAAAATAAAAATTAAAAATAGTATAAGAGGAAACCAGCATTAGCATTAGCGACGTAAATATATGTGACAACACACACACACACCACACACACACATTCTAAACTAAGCTACACATAATAAAATATTGTATTCTCCATTGTGGGATAAAGATTTCATCTGTACATCAATTTTTAAGAGTTCACTTTGTAACGACAAAATCTAGCTAATCCTGAACTCACCTCTTCTCTCTCTCTCTCTCTCTCTCTCTCTCTCTCTCTCTCTTTCTCTCTCTTTTATTTTTTACTCTTTTGGGAAATCTTAAGTTAGAAAAACACTCTCTACCTGCTACGTGTTTCTGTGACATGTCTCGGAGGTGGGGAAGGGGGATGAGGCACCTGCAGGCACTCTGTGCCGAGCTGCCTGAGTACTTGGCAGCCTTCCCACCTCCTCCGCTGTCCTCTGTGCCCTGTGCTTTGGAGCCAGCCAGGTGTGTGACACACGCTGCCCTCCAGGCTTCATCTCCTACTAGGATGTGGTTTTGCGTTCTGTAGTCCCGGTGTCAGTTGAAGAGCCTCGTGAACCTGGGAGCATGAGGAAATGGGAGAAGTCCTGCTAAATATGCCATTCGTCTCCTCCTGGCCTGGGGGCCAGTCTGTCCTTGGAATTGCTGGATGCATTCTCAGATCATTCATATGTTTCCCAAGTTTCTCTGGAAGTAAAGGCCAGAGTTTAAAGGCTTCTGTCTAGGGCAGCTTTACCTGTGACGTGGTGAGCTGTGGGTTTATCCTGGGAACTCAGTTCAACTCAAATACCGCCCCGAGCCCATCGTCACTGGGCTTTCAACCCAGGAGCTGCACACTTGGTGAAGAAAAGGCCTCAGACTTAGCATCCGTGTCTACCTCAGTGTCTGGTGCATACTGGACCTTCAGAAACCTTAGCTGAGAAAAATGAATGCTGTGTCCCTATGCAGAGGGATACTGTTTATTCATTCACAAAAGAGAATGAATTTCTAAGGCACCCATGCAGCAGCCTGGGCGGGCCTTGGACACACTACACTGGGCGAAAACGAGCCAGACACAAAAGAACAAATATTTCGTGGTTCCACCTAGATGAGGGACCCAGCACAGTCACAGTGATCGAGGCAGAATGTAGAGGCAGATGCTGGTTGCCAGGGGCTGTGGGCAGAGGGTGGTGGGGAGCTACTGTTTAATGGGCACAGAGCTTCTGTTTGGGATGATGACAACGTCTGGAGATGGATGGTGGGGATGGTTGCACAATTTTGTGAATGTACTTAATGCCACTGAATCAGACATTAAAAAGTGGTTAGGATGTTAAGTTTTATGTTACACATATTATTACACCACAGTAAAAAATGATTGCCGACACAAAGGGGAATGGTGAATGCTGCTCTTCTGTTTCTGCTTCTGGCCATCCACTGAGCCTCCTCTTTTCCGTGAAACCCAGATGGTGGGTGCTGGGATGTCCTGTTTGAGGGGTTCTCCCCGCCAGGGCTTAGATGTGGATAAACTTCCCATTTGGGAGCTGCTGCATCAGAACCTACCGTCTGACCAGGCCCTTTGGCACCGGCTCCCTGGTTTCCTCAGCCACAGACAGACAGACACATCTGGAAGCACCGAGGCATGTGCTATGCGTGCTTCCCCTGCCCGCCCAGACAGGAGTCCTGCGTGTCTGTCCCCTGCCCTGCCGTGTAATGGATGGGCACGGTCTCCCTGCCATCCCTGTGGGAAGGAAATGGACTGAAAACCTTCCTCTTCCTGCTAGGAACTTGTTTATAAAATTAAAGGCAGGTATGCTCGGGAGGGCCGGGCAGGCGCTGTGATTTTTAATAATTCAGGGCATGCCAAGTTCAAAAACAGGTCATGGTGATTTTCCCCATCGGCTCCTGAGGCAAGCTCTGCTGACATCACCTCCTTTCCAGCAGAGGAAAGGAGAATGGGCAGCCGAGGCTTCCTTCTGACACTTGTTCCTTATTAGTCGCACCGAGGGGAGGCCGCCGGCACGTTGGTAAAGGCCGAGTGCATGCCGCCTGGTGTATGGAGCCCCCGCTCCAGGCTCATGGGCCTCAGGTGGCCGCCTCAGGTGTGATTACTTCTGTCCCGTCCCGGCATGCAGACCACATGACTCACCCAGGCCTGTCCTCTATCAAAACAACATCTCTTTCCATCCCAAGGCCCTCGTAGCAAAGACCAAGTTGCAAAGTCAGAGCGAGGAGGAGCCGGCACTGCCTTTGGGGGCCGCTGAGCCCCCGTGGTTTGGGCCAGGCAGCTGCATGGGAGCATAAATCTCACCCTGAAGTTAAGTGGTGTCCCCCTCCCTCTGTGTGTGTGTCGCGTTGGTGCTGCACAAGGTGCAAAGTCCCTCCACGGGCTAATGCAAGGCATCTGCCCAGTTGCGTGGGAAAGGAAGTAACTTCCAGGCTGCCGAGAGGAGGGACCTAGGGGGAGAAGGCTGGCTCTCCGGAGCAAGCAGAGGAAAGAGGCGAGGAGGGGAAGCCGGCCAGGTGTCTGCCTTCCATCAGATATTCAGGACGACACATCTGGTGCCGGGGAAGCTGCGCTTTCCTAACGGATGGAAGCCATGCAGCCGGGGGAGGGCTGAGCCGTCAGGTGAGCGGGAGATCAAGAATTGGCATGGCAGCCCCATGGCACGTGAAAGGTGCCAGGAAGTGCGCAGTGATTCTAACCAGCGGTGGTTAAATCAGCTCCATTTGGGCCTGGTGTGTTGTGCCCACGGAGATGGGCTGATGGCACAGCAGCTGGGAATGCCAGGCGTGGAGAAGGCATCTGGTATACCACCATTTAGAAAAGAAAGTGTACGCAGGGGCTCACCGGCCCCCAGATCCTGGGTTCTCTGTAGTGGAGGTGCCAGGCGGCGGCGATGTCATTCATTAGTAGCTTGTCAGTTCTGGGAACATCTCCGGACCCCTCTGTTATACATATTCCAAGGACGCAGAGTAACCTTCTTCCTTGAACGTCCCCAATTTAAGATCCTGTCAAAATCTAACCACCTGTACTAGCGGCTAAGCAGCCTTGACTAACCGTTTTGCCCTGCGCTCGCACATTCCACGGGATTGTCTATGCAAGACCAAGCCGGGCAGCGAGCGAGGGCGTGCCTTTCTGAAAAACTTCCACTCAAACGTGAGCTGAGGAAGTGCCGTTTCATAAGTAGTCAGCCGGAGGAAACCGGGTTCTATCTAGCCATCTAGTAATGCTTGCCTGTTTATTGGGGGACTTTTCAAAAGTCTGGAGGTGTCATGTCTCTGATTTGATGAGCCATAACTTGGGACACTAGAGAGAAAAAAGCAGCACGGGCAACCCTTGTGTATATGTGTGCACCTGCCATCATATTGCTAATATGTATCGTATGCAAATGAAAAGCTGCACCTTAGTGTTTTGTGCCAGTCCTCTGCCAAAAGCTTTACTTACAGTGTCTCATAGTCTGCTCCTATTTGAAAGATGAGTGACCGGGGCTCAAAGAAGCCACTAAGGAGCACATGTGGGATGTGAACATGGGTCTTCGGACTCCATGAGCCATGCTTGGACCCACTGTCTCCAAAATAGGCATGGCTCGCTTTTACAGAACCCTCCGGGTCTCATGCCTCGGAGTGGTATTCTCAAAACACCAGCTCTGAGCCCTTGCATTTTCTCCTTCGCAGCTTCTAGGTAGAATTCCAGTGGAGCCCCTGGGGCTTCCCAGTCCTCATCCCTGCAGGAGGCCCCTGGGAGGCCGTCTGAGCAAGAGTCCCATGTCTCTGTGATATAGCCTGCCCCTGACCCCAGTGTCCCTGGAGAAACTGTTGGCACTGATAACGCCAGGACTGAGCCCGAGCAGCCCACCTGAGCTGAGCAACTAACTACTCTCTGGCTTTCCTGGGGTTTGCCCAGCCCCCACTGAAGTTGGTGGGGGAGTACACAGCCATTCACCTGCCCAAGCCTAGGATTTATGGTCCGGCACCTCCCTGCTGCCCACAGCTCTGTGTACTGCAAACACAGATGACCTTTGCTGTGATTTTCATCTCCACCTGCTTCCTCACAGAAAACCTGTTTTGTATTGACATTGCTGGAAACAAGTTCTGCCGAGGCGAACTCCCTCCGCGCCTGCTCCCGGCGTTCAGCCCAGAGAGGCCAAGTGCCTCTAATTCCGGGAGCAAGAGGGAGGGCACCTTGAAAGCACCCCTGGCTTCCATCCATCCGGCTCTTCCTTCCCTCCAATCGCTTCAGGCAGCTGCAGCGTTTCCCTTCGTCCCAGGGAGTTCTAATCCTTCTCTGTAAGGGGAGAGGTTGGGAGCTGCGATTGGCCCACTGGCAAAAGGGCGCTTTGTGGGACGTCTCCTTACAAGTTGGTTCCCATGTGGTATTTGTTAGTCGGCGCTAATTATTAAGTCCTTGGCCGAGGCAGTCGACATTGTTCCCTTGGATTCCTCCCTCCTCCTTCTCCCCCGGACCCCATGGCTACAGAACAAAAACCACAGTGGGGCTCTGGAGGTTGACTGCGATGCGACTGCAGCACATATTTGCCAAAGAAGCCCTGATGGGCTCACTGCTGGGGTGGGGTCATAGGTTGAAACTCAGCTGGACAAAGCATCCTTCGTTCAGACTGACACATTCTGTCTCTCCTCTGTGTAGTTATTATGTAGTTATTTCTCGCACATTGGATTCAGTCCTATACAGGCAATTTAGGTAATTCATTGAAAGTGATTCACAGAATTTACTCAGATGGTCTGCACAGAATTCTGGAATGTTAGGGTTTGGGCTCCTAGGAAGATCCTGAAGGGCCAGGCTTTCCCAGAGGTGTGCTCAGAGGTGTAGGTCAGAAGGAAGAGGGCTGAGTAAGCAAGCAGGTCCAGAGCTTCTTACGAGTCCCCTAGCAAGACCGCCCCTGCTGGTACCTGCTTTGGGTACAGGCTTCTGCAAAGGATGTCTGCAACCTAAAAGCAATCCTGAAAAGCAATAATCAAACCCACCCATTCATTCATGTCTCAGAAGAGGAAAAGGGCCTGGGGGGGATCCTTCTTTAAGGTCCACGTGAGTTAGTGAATTGACCCTAGAAGGAGAATTAGCACCCGGGTCTCCCCACATCTGTATGCCCCATTTATTGTGCCAAGCTGGGATAATGCTGGGACCCACCCCTGGGCTGCTTTTCCCATTCCCTGGCCTATGTCTTGTGGAAAAGGCCGTACCTAAAGGATCTACAGCAGGGGTGGGGGATGTCCCGCCCAGGGGCTGTATATTTGCCAAAGCATTAGGGTGAATTACTTAAACATTTGGCCAAATATAGCAGCCTAATTTTTAAGTTGATAATTTAAAAAAATATATTTTATTGATTTTTTTACAGAGAGGAAGGGAAAGGGATAGAGAGTTAGAAACATCAATGATAGAGAAGCATTGATCAGCTGCCTCCTGCACACCCCTTACTGGGGATGTGTCCGCAACCAAGGTACATGCCCTTGGCTGGAATCGAACCTGGGACCCTTCAGTCCGCAGGCCGACGCTCTATCCAGTGAGCCAAGCTGGTTTAGGCTAAGTTGATAATTTTGTATGGCCCTTCAATGATGTTATAAATATCCGAACGGCCCTCAGCAGTAAAAAAGTTTCCCCACCCTTGATCTAGAGTAGGGGTGTCGAACTCAATCAGAGAAGGGGCCAAAATCTAAAATCCAGCCTAAATCGTGGGCCGAATGGTTTACTGAACAGTCATAAACTGTCATTGTGATGGAAACGCAGCGGAGTGCAGTGATGACAGCGCGGTGCGGGCCACATTGCAAGGCCTGGCGGGACGGATTTGGCCTGCGGGCCTTGTGTTTGACACATGTGATCTAGAGGTACAAAAAAATCCCAGAAAAGCCACAGCAACATAGCTGAAGTCACACTTTGTTTTACGATGCCAGGAGCTTTCCAGGGTTGTACAGTGCCCAGCCTGAGAGACTGTATGGAGCAGTCCTGTTTTGACTTTACGGGAGTGATATCCTAACTGGAATTGGGCTACACGGTTTTATTTCAGCGTTGTGCAAGGAAAAAGCACAGGCTTTTGAGCTAGCAGATCTGGGTTTAAATCCGAGCTTGCGAGCTCCATGACATTACTAATCGTCAGCTTTTTTTTTTTTTTTTTAATCTAAAAATAAAGCTGTTAATACCTAGCTCAAGGATTGTCGTGAGAAATCAAATTTAATAGTCCATGCAAAACCCCTATGGAAAGCATATCAGGGCCTTGATAAATGTTCCCCTTCCTACAACTTAATTCCCTATTGCTCTCGTACACATACAGGTTTGAGTCCAAATAAAAGCCAGGCATTTCTGAGGTGAACCCTTCACTTAGGGACTCCTGGGTTTTGTCACAAGCTTAACATTAGCCAAATGAAATTTGGGCGTCTGTAGACCATGGGCCTGTCATAATCTTTTGCAGTGCAGTTGTAAAACTGAGCATTTCCTGGGGGGATAGGGCTGTGGGTTTCTAAGGAAAAAAAATCTGTGGGAGAAAACTAGAAAGACTGAAAAAATGAAGTCCTGTTTCTTTGAGGCTGGAAGCCCCTGGGATGGTGTGGGGGTTCGGAGGCTGCCCGCAGACAGACCCTGGCAGTGAAATCAGAGCCCCTCATTGTACCAACGACTTGGGTGTGCTTGGGGCGCTTTCAAATCGTTCTTTATTTGCCATTCGGGCAGGGACCAGAGACCCAGAAGCTTGTTTTCAAAATCTAGGAGAACAGATGTTTTTGCTTATTTTTCTCTCCCGTGGGCCAAAATGCTTACTGGAGTTTTCATTGGGTTCTAAACTTGCCTTTTCTCTTATTTTTCTTTTTCCTTTTAAGACAAATCATGGAAAAGGGTCATTGTAAAATGCAGGGGAAGGATGGGCATCTCAAACTGGGAAAGCTCTGCTTTTTTAGACCCTAATAAAAATGTGTCAGATTCTGCAGGCAAGGAGGCCTAGAAGACAAGAGAGAACGGGACGGACTGATTCAACTGTGGAAGGATCTCCCTGGCATCGTCCGCAGGCCTGCGATGCCCAGTGCCTCCCTGGCAGACTGGATAAGAAAGCCAGCACTGCCTTCTCCTCTGAGGAACCATCTGCATTGCATCTAACTGAGCAAGGCCCGTGGAAGGGCTGCCTTGATTAAACATGCTGTGTAGTACATGAGGCCAGGGCCACACAGTCCCTGAACTCTATAGCCAGCTCCGACATTTTACATACTGTATTGGTTTCCTATTGTTGCTGTAACACATCACCACAAATGTAGTGGCTTAAACCAACACGTATTTATGACCTTACAGTCTGTAGGTCAGGGGTCTGACATGGTCTCCCTAGGCTGCAATCTAGGAGTCAGCAGGGTCAGGTTCCTTTCTGGAAGCTCCGTGAGAGAATTCCTTCTCTGTCCTTATCTTTCCCAGCTTCTAGAGGCTGCCCACATTCCTTGGCTTGTGCTCCTCTTCCTCCGGCCTCAAAGCCGGCAACGGCAGGTTGAGTCCTCTTAACTGCATCACTCAATCTCTTCCTGTTTTTCTCTTCCACTTTCAGGGATCCTTGTGGCTCCACCGGGCCGGCCTCCTAGTAACCCAGGATAATTGCCCTCACTTAGGGTCAGCTGATTAGCTCCTGAACTCCATGGCAACCTTAATTCCCCTTTGCCATGTTAGGTAACGTGTTTTCAGGTTCCAAGAATTGGAGCATTACCATCTTGGGGGTGGGGAGAGATCATTGCCTATTGTAGGCATGCAGGTCATTTCTACATTAAATGCAATACGTATTAGGTCTCATTGAGATGCAAGAAGCAGGAGCTGACTTAAGCTGATAAAAGAAAGGTTTTTGTTTTTGTTTTCTGGTTTATGCACTTGGAAGGAACATGTGACTGACTTGATCCCCATGTCCAACAGTGTCATCAAGGCATTCTGATCCTTGGCTTTCTTGGCGGGGGTTTGATTTTCAAGCCAGGTTATTTGTGTGGTGGCTAAGACAGTTCCCAGGCAATTCGGATGCTGTTACCAAAACAAAGAGGAAAAAGCCGAACAGGCAAAACCATTGGTGTCCACTGCACCATCTTACTGCTGTCCATTTCACCATCTCATTGCTGGATTTCAGAACCATACCATAGATATATTATTCTAGTTGAGAAGGCATTTGGCTTTAAGCAACAAAACACTCAACCTTGAAAGAGTACAGAAAAAGGGTCGCCCACAGCCAGAAAGTTGGAAGTTAATTCAGGTAGTATATAAACAGGAATTGCATGGTGGTTAAGAGTATGTGTTTTGGAACCAGTCTGCTTGGGTTTATATCCAATCTATTGGTTGTGTTTACTTGAAATCTCTGGGCCTCAGTTTTCTCATCTGTAAAATGGGGTTAATCATAGTACCCACATCATGAACTTGTTGTGAGGTTTAAATATGTAAATACAGATAAAGTGCTTTATAGTACAATGACAAACATTCAATAAAAAATAGCTTTAATAATTATTATTATTGTTATAGTATTACTATTGTTATTACAAATAACTTCCTGAGGATGGCTTAGGAACTTGGAAAGCAGTTAGGAACCAGATACTTAATTGGTTTCTCTTTTTCTCACAGTCTCTATCTCTGGAACTTTCTCTCTCAAACCTCATCGGGGAACTGAGATTCTCACCTGTAACATGGACTTTTACATGGCTTTTAGTTGCCTTGACCACATGTCCACCACCAAATAAATGCTGGGTCAGAGTTTTCCGAGTTCAGAGTCTTGAGAGAAGCTGATTGGTCTGGGCCAAGACTGGCTTTGAATAAGAATGCACCTTGTGTAATTAATTAGCTGTGACTGCCCAGGTGACTTTGTACTCAGGGCTTACCTCTTTCGGTAGGCATGGAAGAGGCAGCTTAAGCTGAAGGAGGAAAGGCTAAACCAGAAAATTGGCCAACTTGTCTTATATGTACGCTGTAGCAAATTGGAATTTTCCTATAGCCCAAAAGAATCGGTTTCAAAAACTAATGGTTATAGCTAGGTGTTTGGGAATAGGACAGCATTGGGAACTGCTCTGTTCTGATGTCATTTAGCCTGTGGTATTTAGCCTGACCAATTTGCAGAAAAATTGGTCATTCTCCTGTTAATGATAAATGGTAGGGACATTTTCAGTCCAGTTAGAAATGCTCATTGGATGGATAAAAATACTTACCCCACCCCGAGGAGCATTGATCCCAGAACCTCATTTCTAGAAATACAAGTTCCTAGGGGTGGAGGGGCCCCTGCTCACACTCACTGTCAGGAGAGTAGATTCCAGAGTGACCAGGGATGCCCCCAGAAATCTTCCCTTTGGTAACAGGAAGAAAATTCCACCTTGGCCTTTTGTTCACTGTGCCCCTTCTCACCCCTGAGCCCCCATGTTTTTCCCAGCATTCCCAGTCCAAGGTGTTCTCTACATACAGTGGTTTCTGCCTTCAGAGCACTTGTCCCTCTCTCCAAGGACTTTAGTGAGCATCTTTCTGGGGAAGTAGTTCCACAGTGATGGGGAAAGAGGTATTGACTGATGGAATGTCTTAGCTCTGAGGCATTCCAGGAAGGGTGGGAATGCTTCGGATTTGGGCGGAGCATCTTAGGAAGCCATGAAGTTTGGGGGAAGACAAAGCATTGTGAAGATTTTGATGGAAGTCTGCTGGGAAAGTCTCCACCTCAAAGACTAGTGTGCCCCTTTCTAGTTGAACCATTTGCAGGCTCCACACCGGCTCTCCAATGGATTGGTTTTGAAGCGGTCAACAAAAAAGCATCCCGCTGCCAGGGCCAACCATCAAAAGGAGAAAAGAGAGCCATGCAAACCTGGGGGAATGTGCGAGAGAGGGATATTGCAGGACAGAAAGGGGCACTGCTGGCCTGATGACATACATGTGTGTTATCTCCCCCAAGGACCCCGTGGTTTAATGGATGGGGCTTTAACCTACCCAGAGGTCAGTCTCTGCTGGACAAATGGAACCTCATTCCTGAGGGCATCGACATTCTCATGACACATGGACCTCCTCTAGGTAAGTGAAGCAAAGGTTTTCCTTTTGTGGTACAAGACACCTTTTTTCCCCAGGCATAATGAATAAATGTTTCAGGGACATAATATTGTTTAAGTGACTACAAAAAGAAAAGTGTGGATGTCTTTAAAGAAGCCCAGTATGATAATTAAACTCAGCAGTTCTGCTGGGCTTACAGGTGTTCTTGAAATTAAATTTTTAAGTCAGGGAAAATCAAATGAGTATGGAGCGCCACAGTCTTTTGAGCTCGATAATTTATTTTAAGAAGTGTATTCACTTTGGAGTAAGGGGATGGGGAATGGAAGGAAGACAGGAATTTTTCAATCATGGGGCTTTTGCTTGGTAGTGAAATGAAGGAAACTTTTGCGTAAAGGAGCTCTTTATTTTTTCCCCCATATCATAGTATACTTGGGAAATCTTTAAAGTTTGCTGATTATGTGAGAAAAGGACCTTTTCATTATTTCTTTTGGCTAAGGTGTTACATGTTAGATTGAATTTTACTTAAGGATGCTCAGCCTCTACATATATGGAGCCCGCATCCAGGTGTAGATTGCCTGGGTGCTTCCAGGCCACCTTTGGTTACCCAGATTATAGGTCAAAAGGCAAAAGCTGACCATTTAATTTACATAATATCCTCTATTTATTCATGAGCTTGTGAATGGTATGGCTTAGCCACACAGATTTTTCCAAACATGACTACCACCTTAACCCCCCATCTACTCAGGACCCTCCCTCGTCAAACTAAGTTGTGCTCAGAAAGTTCAGGTGCTTCCCTTTTAGTAGGAGAATTTTCTTTCCAAATTGTGGTAAAAACAAACAAACACATACCCTCTTAGCAAATGTGTAGGTGTACTAGAAAAGTTTTCTCAAGCACATTGATTTGGAAAGTGGAGGCTGGGGAACACTTACTACAGAAATAAGTGATTTTACCAACTTTTTCCCTGTGGTTTGGGGTCCTTACCCATGTCACTTTCACTTTCTTCCTCTATGAGCCCCCAAAATAAAAATCTTAACAGTCATCCCCTTATAAGAATTTAATCTTTGTGGATATTTTCGCCAGCAAACAGCTGAGTGCTGCTTTCCCACCATTACAGTGTTCTGTGTGCCACAAGGACATGGCAGAAGGGCAAGCCAGGCCATGAGCTGGTGGCACATTTCAATGCTGGAAAAGCAGGAGAAGGGCGCCAGGTCTGTTGCAGATGGGCGAGCGTAGATTTGTACACTTCTATCGTTTTCAGTGCTTCAGAACCACCACGCCCATGCTTTTTCCCTCTTCCAGAGTACCCCATCCCATAGTTTAAAAGATTTTACTTATGTACAATCTTTATCAAGTCAAAACTAATTCATTTCCATATTTTGCAACATTAGAGACTACAGCTGTAAGTTGCTGTAGTGAAATATCTGAGTTACCCAGTGAGATCCTCCAGCGATGGCATCCCAGCCAACTTGGTGCTTTCCCCAAGCAGCCTAGTTGGGTACAGGCATGATTCCCCATTGGCTGTTTACTGAAAGGGACTTGGGCATCCTCAGCATTTACATGCCTGAAGTTTTATTCAGAATATAACTTTGGACAGATGGAGTGATCCACAGATTTCATTAAGTCATTAATCTTGGTGCAAAAGTAAGTGGCAATATCAGTGAGTCTGAATTCTAGCCTCCTAAGAATTCAGGTGTCCTTATAAGTGAGGCTACCATCTCTCTCTTTGTAGTAAAAACGAAGTGTCCAGAGAGTGGCTGTAGAGTCCAGTAAACTCTGGAGTTCCAAAATAAAAGTACAGTGATTGGAATTGTTATGCAAATGCTGGATTGGGAGGTGGGAGTGGGGGTTGGAGGTTGACCTTGAAATTTCCCGTTGGGGGAGGGGAAGCCACCACAATATAGGACTTTACTATTATGTTGTGAGCAAGGTGTTTTCTCTGGATATTATATATGAAATGAGATCTCTACCCCCTTCAAGAAAAACACATCCACGAAAGAACAGGGAATATGCCAGCCAGTTGCTGTGAACTAAGAACTTTCTCCTCTCATTAACAAAGTTTAAAACCCACGATAGGGTTTTTGTGGGGCCCCCACTTTTATCTGATGTTCTTCCCAGACTCTCTAGCCATTGCCCACACTCCAGGGAATGTGTCTTTGCAGAGATGCTAAATCTTCATTTCCCCAGTCTCGCCAAAGTGGGATAAACTTGTCTGTCCCTTTGTGCTGGATCATTTCTAAATAATAGAAATCACCTAATGGAGGTATGGAATGGATTCCCACTGATTATGATTTAGCCTTTCATCCCACCTGCCTTCTTGATGCCCCATCCTGTTGAGGCATGTGGATCATAATCATTCAAATAGCTGACTTTTGCTATAAATGATGTCAGTTTTTATGGATTTTCTGCATTAAGTGTAGAACTAAGTGGCTTTTACATAAGGATAGGCAATTAGCCCTGGCGCCCTGCTTGCCATCGCAAGGTCACCATTGTTGCCTATCGTTAGAGAGGAGGCTGGAGGAGGAGGAACATGGCATTCCCAAGCTTAGGTCATCAGAAACCTCGAAGGGTTAAGAGTCGATGTGTCTAAAGAGAGCAAGGTATCCTGTGGCCAGTTGGCAGGCAGTGCCTCCCACATTGTCTTCTCCGAATTATCTTGGAAGTAAACTGCTAAGGTATAATCAAAAAGGAAAGGAACGGAATTGGGAGACAAAGAGATATTATGGAACTGCCCGGAATAAATGTCATTGGGCCCATGAAGAAGATTTGAAACCCATGGTTGAATAAATCAAATCCCTCACAAGGGGGGGCGGGGGGAGTTAATTAACAGGAAGCGGGGGGGGGGGGGGAAGAAAAAGGAAACCCCAAAATTTTTTTTTCAAGAACCTAAAGAAGACAAAGTGATGAGTGAAAGTCCTTAAAAGCCATTGTGAGCTTTAATGGGGAGGCTAGGATTACAGATAATGTAATAAACCTTCTGTGAGTTATGGCTTCCTGAAAGTCTAAATGAAGCCTTACCTGAAGAAAGAAAATGAAGAGTATTGATTGCATTTTGCCCTTAGGTTTTCGAGACTGGGTTCCAAAGGAGCTTCAGAGAGTGGGCTGCGTGGAGCTCTTAAACACAGTGCAGAGGCGAGTCCGGCCCAAGCTCCACGTGTTTGGCGGAATTCACGAAGGTAAGACCAGAAGAAAGGAGTTCATGACATGTTATGTCATGACCCGTGATCTCCTTCCACAGTGGGGATCTTGGCCGCCCGGGGAGTCACTGGAGCAGTGGTTTTCAAACTCTTTCTACCAGCGGAACCCTTTCATCACATAAAATGTTAGGAGAAACACCTGAACATAAGCTGATAAATATTTTATATGGAGCCACTCTATTTTAAACAGAGAGAAGGAACCAGGTGTCTGGCCCACCTTATATTGGTAGAAAACCCAGACTTCTCCCAGACAGCTTCTGGGGTTTGGGGTTCTGATGATGAATTTTTGTAACTACTGCAGTAGAACAGCCGTGAAGTATAAGTCTTCAAGCTTGTTAGACTACTAATAAATAACTCCCATGGCCTCTTCTTACTTTTGCATACCGAGTTTCACAGCAACTTAGGAAAACAAGACAGTCTTCAAAAACTAACCAGCATGACTCAGTGGTTGAGCATGGATCTGTGAACCAGGAGGTCATGGTTCAATTCCTGATCAGGGCACATGCCTGGGTTGTGGGTTTGACCCCATGTGGGGGGAATGCAGGAGGCAGCCAATCATTGTTTCTCTCTTGTCACTGATGTTTCTATCTCTCTCACCCTCTCCCTTCCTCTCTGAAATAAACACACACACACATACACACAGGCTTTGGACATGCAGAGAGAGCTGTAGAACGAAGTGGCAGGTACCAGTACATTTGCACGTAGAAATTTTCTTGCTAACCTCAGGAAACCATTTCAGACTTCTCAGAAATCGTTAGCACTATTAGCTCCGGCTGAGGTTAAACAGAATAATTAAATCTCCCCTAAATGGGAACTGGTCCAGTTACCCGTTTTCTGCTTTTCCGAGTAAGCTGGAGTCAAGTTCACGGAACTTGAAAGGGACCTTCACTAGGTTTTGTCTGTCCTCCGTTTTTGCAAACCAGTGGGAACTGAGCCCTCTTTCCTGGGCCTTTGATTTTCTGGCCCTGCTGCACTCTCCCAGTTACACACGTCTTGTGCATAGGGTATGTGTACTGAGGCAACCACCATATTCTCTCCATCTCCTGTGCATAGCTGTTCTCTAAAGTTATTCAGAAATCTGCATTTGAGGTGTTTAGGTCTGTGTGCCCGACGAAGCAAAAACAAACCCACAAATATGTTTGCTTTTCAAAGCCCACAAATCCAGTGCCTTCCTGGTTTAGGCAGATAATAAAGAGCATATTGGAAGCCATTCTACTGAGGCCAGAGAGAGTAAGCGAGCTCCAAGGGCAAGCCCCAGCTGAGTGGATAGAAAGCAGAGGTGCAGCTCCCCAAGGGTGGTGTCACCCTGCCCTGACTGAGCTGTGGGAGCACACCTCTCTCTAAGGCTTGATGCATGATGTGGGGTTGGGGACATGGGAGTTCATGTCTAAACAGCATTTCTAGGGGCAGTGATAAAGTTTGGATTCCTGCAGCATGCCTATGGGTTTGCATTTCAGCTTTTTTTTTTTTTTTTTTTTTAATCATTTATTAGCTTTAAACTATCCAGACAATTGGGGAATTCCACTGAAGTCCCAAAATAATAACCTTGCTTAAAGAGAAAAGAGATCATATTCAAATAAACTTGTCTCGATTTTATTCGCTTAAGACAGCCAAAGAGGGCAGAGAGAGGGCAAATACCAGCCTCTTGATGGAGAGAGATAACAAGACTTTCTGACCCCAGAACTAAACAGTGCACAGTTTAAATGCCTCTTTTCTTTTCTTAAGAGAGTTTTCCATTGACCCTCATTAAGCTCTCCACAGGCTCACTTGGAGAAATTGTAGCAATTTGAAAGGGAGAGAGAGACGAAAAAAAAAAGAAAAAGAAATCCTTTTCAGTTATTTCTGTAAGTCCTGGTCATTTTATTTTTGCAAAGGCATATTTTTTAGCGCCGTGAAGCCTGATAGCAACATAGAGTTACACACTTCATTGCAGTGGCTCTCAGCAAACAAGGTAGCCAGGGAAATGTGCAAATCTGCAAACATGCTGAAACTTCCAACGTGTTAAACATTATAAAAGGATTTGTACATACCAAAGACCCAGAGAAACTGTCCTAGCTCTCTTCCAGTAGGTCACAGGGGATTTACTGCCCATGGGAAGTGTTTTAGTGTAAGCTGGTGTCCAGGTGAGCTTAAGAAGCTGTGTCTTATGTGATGTTCCTCCCAGTCACTTGGACCTTTGATTACTTGACTCTTGAATGAAATGGAATTCAGATCCAAGCCACACAGTTCAAGTAAGATAGGGCCCCTTCTTGTTTTCTTCCTTGGAGGCAGTGTAGATATTATTTCATAGCCTCCTCTCCTCCTTCATTCGTCTGGAAGTCTAGTGGGGTGTGGGTGGCTGTGTCCCTGAGTTTATGTTACTTATTCAGCCCCTAGAACTCAGCAGTTCTTGGGCATAAGGCTTTGAAATGAAAATCCTATTCTGAAAAGAGGGGGAAATTTTTTTATATTTTTACATTCTCCCTAGTAAAGGCATTTGACAGCCCTTTTCCTGACAGATCTAGTATTTAAATAAGGGAGGTGGGAGGAGACACTTTTCTTTGAAGTAGAGAATTCTCCTTTTTAAGAAAGTAGAATAAAATCTGGAGGCCGCTTCTGAAAGCAATTATGTCTGAGGAGGCTCCAGTGAATGTCGTCTCACTTCCCACTGGCAAAGATTGTTTTTGTTTTGTTTTCCTTGCCTGATGGCCCTGCATTGAGTCACTGTTATCTGTGTATATGGCAGTAAGCGTGACACTGTCTCCCCACAGGTTACGGCATCATGACCGACGGTTACACAACCTACATCAATGCCTCAACGTGTACAGTCAGCTTTCAACCGACCAACCCTCCAATTATATTTGACCTTCCAAACCCACAGAATTCCTGAAGCTCTGGATGCCCAACTGGAATGTGAAGGAAGGTCTATAAACTGCCATTTTTTCTAATTATACATTTACATTCTCTGACTTTGTTTATTTCCAAATCCTGTGAGTTCTTTTTGTAAATTGCTGGAACAACAACAACAAAAAATGATACTAGAGGTTGTGCTTCTTCTTTATTATTATTATTTTTTAATGGGGTATCCATTTGAAATCAGAGGAGCATTGTGAATTTGTAAAATGACTTCTGTTTTCTCAAAGGCCACGCCATTGTAAATTGTTAGTGCTCGCCAAAGGACAGCCAAGCTTTCTTTTTAAAAGGTGATAAAAAAAAAAAAAAGTCTTATTTTAATATGCTTTAAGCTGGAAGAAAGAAGAAAACAGGTAGGCAGTGTTTTAAAAACCAACCAGATTTGCACAACTGTTTAAGAGTATTGTTTGAACTGTTTTATTATTTTATTATGTTCTGTTATTATTGTTTTCTTGGTCATGCTTCTTTTCTGCAGATGGGGCCCAGATTTATGTGAATCTTTCAACAAAAGAAATAGGCTTCCCCTCACACTCTCCCTCGAAAGAAAGTTGTGTCAAGGGAAGAAACCAGCCCACGTTTTAAAGGATGGCTTAGCTAGTGAGATCCATACTGTGGCTATACAAGGCCTCCTTGTTTGTTGCTTTTAAATTATTTTAGCTTTAAGAATATGGAAATGGAATCTGTCAAGAGCAGGTATTTCATGCAGTGCAGAAAAAGAGTGTGCAAGACTCCTTTTTAAATATGGGTTTATATATATATATAAGTATTTTTTTGTGTATTATGACTAAGTTAGGAGTTTACTATTGCCAAGGATGGTAGAGCTGCAAGGGATGCTGTATAGCAAGGCATCCGAAGGCTGAGGAGCTCACACACTTTCTCAGAACTCAAGGTCTTAAAGAGCTTGAGTCAAATCTAGGTACAGTTACAGGCGTGTATAGACTTAAATGGATGCAATGGAAGCTAACGAAAATAAGGCTTAGTTGTCCTTTATATTTAAATGCCCTGAATTGTCTTCTTACTTCCTCTCCCTCCCCCCATTTTGCACTGTGTGTCGATGCAATCTTCGCTAGCACAAAATATTGTCGCTAATAGTCATTTCTGTTTTCCCATTGTAAATGCTGTTGAGCTTTATTCTATTTTATGTTACCTTGTTAATGAAATTTAGGAAAGCAGCTGTTTCTTTAAATTTATTGTGATATTCTATATCTAGCGGCCTTTATATGCAAATAAAATTGCAAGATTTTTAAAACTGTGCTGCTCGGAGGGTTGGCTGGTGGGAGGATGGTGACTGAGCCCCGTGGAAGGGGGAAAGAGGTTATTTATATGCAACATCAGTGCTCCCTTTTAAAAGAATTAGAATCAGCGGCATTTTTTTCTAATTTTCAATAAATTTTTATTACCCACCATTCATGGGCTGTCAGGTGGATCGATAAGGCACTCAGTGTACTTTCTCCTTCCATCATGCTGTCATCCATCTTGCCATAGGTTTCAAAGGGTCAAGATTTCTCTTTGGCCATTGTCATTTCCGTGGGAACAGAGTGACCGTGAAGTGGAGTCTGGAGCCTCCATTGTGCACTGGAGTGGTCCTGAGAAAGCAAACCAGGGGGTAATAGAGTAACCGCTCCACATTTCCATTTGTCCCCAGGAGAGCTGTCATCTCCCCCATTTTTTTTTAATGATGTGTGCCACTAAGATGCTGCAGCAGCTGGGAGGTGGCAGGCAGTGCGACAGGGAAAACGGTGTTACCTTTTTTCATTTTCTCTGAAGAGCCACTGAAGAAGAGCAATATGATTTTGAATCTCCAATAGATCCCCAAAGTCTACGTTCCAGTGCCCGTGCAGCTGCATTCATCCACATCTCCTGTCCTTCCCACCCACTAGAGATTCTTTGGGGGTAATTCCAGAAAATCATTCTTGATTTCAATAGCAGCAGAATAGGAAGAATGTTCTAGGCCAAAAGTCCAGCTCAGACTCACATAGAGTCATCTCGAGTTGTCTTAGTTCCACCGAGAGCCTGCGGTGGACACTGTCTGAGCCAGCAGAGCAGACACCCCAGCTTCCCACCCAGAGGTGGTTCACGACCACAGAAAGCAGCTAAGACTGTGAGCAGTGAACCCTCCTCTCACCGGCTCCATCAGCAGGAGAGGCTGTGGCTTCAGGCCCATTCCAGGGAGCCGGAGTGAGAGGTTGACTGAGTGGCTATTTCATCCAGTCGCTGTACCAAGGAACTAGGCTCAGGCTTCTGGAAAAGCAGGCTTTCCAGAAACGGGCTGATCATGATGACAGGTGTGCGTCCACAGCCCTTGAAAGCATGTCTGGACACAAACTAATTAAGCTTAGCACTTACTAAAATTGCTTTCCACTGTGTGGGGGCAGGAAGCAGCCAGTCTGCAGAATCTACAAGGTCAGAGACAGAGCTCCTTTCAGCCGCCCCAGGTTCATCACTTCCTAGGCACGAACTGCCTCCAGCAGGCCAGAACGACTGTCCCAAGGCCGCCGGCTGACTCCGCTGGGCCTTGGAACAAGGAATCCTTAGAAATGGCTTTGACAGACTTTCTGTCTTTCCATTACCAGGCAACTTGGCTGAGCTCGCCTCAGATTTTGTTTCTAATCCTCGCAAAACCCTGGGAGAGGTTACCTAAGCCTCCCTTTATAGATAGGAAACTTAGGCTCCAAGAGTTGAATAACGTTCTCTAGGAAAGTAGAAGGTTCAAAACCAGGTCTGTCTGACTCCGGAATTCATGCCCTTTTCGTCACCCTGTCCCTGGAGCAGAAATCGGAGCTGAAAGAACACGGGCTATTTCTTATCAGCATAGCTTTGTGATAACCTCAGGGCCAACCGCCTCCTCCCTGCCTGCAGCAGAGCCCAGTGGCCAAGAGCATCGAGCCTAGACTCCGCCTCTGACCAGCACCCTGCAGCTTGGCCAGGTACGTACGGTCTCGGAGGTGATGGTGCAATTGTTGTCACTTGTAATATGAGTTCATGTTTGGAGATCACTGCCCAGCATCCAGGAATGGTGCATGTGTGTGTGTTAAACGAGGTGCCCCCATCTGCCTTGAGATTCTCTGGGCAGGACCTGTCTGTGGGCTCGTCCCCCTCCAGGGCACAGTGGTGCTATTTCTGAGAAATTGTGTTTGTTTGCATTCCTTGGAAGCCGTACTGACCCTCCCTTCATAAAGATATGAAGAAGCCCAAGGACATTTGCAAGAGGCAGATAAGAGGGCCTGACTTTTAGGTTTGGGTATCCTCGTTTGCAAAATCCCTTCTAATCTCTGAATAGGAAGGGGCCTGTCTTCTTTCATGTTGCTTTAAATGGCACCCTTGGATCTTAGCATCTCTCTCCCCTTCAAGATCTCACCATCTCCTGCAAGCTCAATTGGTGAACTTTTTTCCTCCCAATCCTCTTTTGTCTTATAAAGATGCTGGCTGCCGGGGGTTGCCGAAATCCCTTTAAGAGGCAGGGTACTGTTATTCCGACAGGTGGCCAGCGTTAAGCCTGCCTTCATCTCCATCACTTAAGTAAATAAATACTGTGACCCAGGTCCTAAGTAGGGAGAAACAGAAGCTCAGAGGATTTGGGATCTGTCAGTTGCAGATAAAATACTTGCTGTGTCCAGACTACTGCTCCTCTCCCCAAACCGTTATCCTGCAAGGAATTGCTGTTTTGACAGAGTCCACATCCATATATTATTTTTGTTTCCCAGTATCTTTTCATGCCCTATTCTCACTTCCCTAAAAGTTTTGGGCACATTTTGTTGAATTGTTAAACCAGCGTGAGTTGCTTTGTGCTTTGTTTTGAGAAGTTGACTAGGAGCTGAGGCATTTGGGAACACTGCTTAGCAGAGGGTAGAGGGCCCATGTGTTGAGAGTTCCAGGACTGGACAGCCTTTACTTCTCTGAATCTAAATGGGTGGCTTCACAGGCGGTTTCAGACTCATTTCTGCATGTCAGCTTCTTAGGGAAGTAGGAGGATCGCTGTAAGCGTGCTCATGGCTCCTCCAGAAGTTCAGTGCTACTCTCTCTTCCTTTTGAAGATGTCACCTCTACCTCTCTGTCTCTATCCTTTTCTTTTTTTTTCCATTTTTTGTTTTAAATATATATTTATTTCAGAGAGGAAGGGAAAGGGAGAGAGATAGAAACATCAATGATGAGAGAGAATCATTGATTGGCTGCCTCCTGCATGCCCCCCACTGGGTATCTTAGCCTGCAACCTGCGCATATGCCCTGACGGGAAATCGAACCGGTAACCTCTTGGTTCTGGGGTCGACGCTCAACTGCTGAGCCACACCAGGCTGGGCTATCTTATCTTTTCACAGAAGAGAAAACCTCTGATTCAAATGCCTCTCTGACAAGGCTCCCTTTTTCCCGGTGCCCGTATGAAGTCAGCCTCTGCAGCTCATGAGAAGTTCAGAGAAGGTCAGTGGCACCACCATGGTCACACAGCAAATCAAAGAGAGAGCCCCACATTGGCATTGTTGGTCATGAACTGCTTTTTCAGCTTGTCATTCAGGCATAGTTGGATGGAGAGATCTGTTTGGCCAGACATAATGTGATTTTATAGCAGAGACCACTTATCTGTGGCTTATTATTATTAAACCAAATTATTTGAAAAAAAAACACCTTAGAATCTGACCTCTGAGTGCTCCTGTCAAGCAGTCCATCCACAACAACTCTGATGGGCACCCAGCTCCTCCTCCTGAAAGAGAGATGGATGCATGGTTTCTGCCTTGTCTAACTCTGAACCTGGACAGCTCTTAGTCATGTGATTTAACATGCATCTGTATATCCAGTCTGGAAGACAATGGGGTCGTAAGAGTGCTCCACACCTATAGAATGGGGATAATTCCTACTTCACAATGGATGTCAGAGTTGATATGATAATATCAATAGGGTCCTGGGCCCACTGAGCTATTAAATAAATGGAAGATTTTATTATGTTGTCAATCATAATAACCTTTAAAAAAGAAAACACAGCAAAAAGAAGCCTTTAGCTTACTTTTCTGGGTTAGAGTCCTTCACAAGAGAAAGTGAATTCCTCAAACTGGACTGAGTTAGGATAATGGAGCTGCAAACTCAAGCCTAACATAAATTGAACTCTTTAAATTTCTGTCTGTCTGTCTGTCTCTCTCTCTCTCAGAACTACAGGACAAAACATTTGTGGTGGGTTCTTCTTGACTCCTCACTTCCTTCCTGAATTAGGAATGCCTTATAAGACAAAGATGTTGAGGTAAATGGCCTTTTAGATCCGAGAGCATCTATATCTGGGTAATGGTGAGAGTGAGAAATGCATTTCCATTAGGAAGCACAGCCACAGTGGTACTAAAAGCCCGGGCAGACTAAACACATGGAGGCAGAGGGCCTGTGCCCATCAATCAGCTTTGATTTTTATGAAGCCACAGTTACCATGAGGTGCATCTGAATGCTCTCAGAGCCCGCTTACCAAGGGGAAGGGCCTGAGATTTCATAGCCCATTTCTGTCCTGACCTGAGTGGCTGACCTTGGCAATAGGTTGAGCTTTGCAGTAGAAGATCCTGAAATAGCAAATGACTTGGAACCTCCACACTTGGGCTCACTAACATGCCCTTTCACATACCAGCTATAATGCTTAGTTAACAACAAGCTTAAAGGGACTAATACTTTCTAGAAGCCTTCCCTGAATTCCCCTACCCATACCCAGAACAGCACCCTTTGATACTCTCCTAGCCCCTCCCCACCCGCAGTACTTCCACCTGCACCGGGTTCTGGTTGTTCTTGTGTGCCTGTGCTCCCTGAAGTCAGAGCCGTGGCCAGGTCTTCTGTCTCTGCACTCCCAACACCTAGGTCTGAAGAAATGCTTTCTTAATGAATTAATCAATGTTGGTCAGACAATAGCCCGGTGTATGAGAAAGACAGGAGAAGTTAATCACAGATAAAATCAACAAATATTTACTGAATACTATAAGCCCAGTTCTGTGCTAGTAATAAGCTTTATTTGTAAGACCCAGGTTTTGGCAAGAAAGTTTCATATAATTTGGTGAAGAAAATAAGATATTGATATATGAAGCTAAATAGCATTAAGAGATTTAAAGACTAGTTCAAGACAGCAATAAAAGAAAGTGAGGGTCTGTGATGCACAGGTTTCTCCAGTTATGTGCATGGCCATCATCATGGGGAAGTGCAGGCCTGGGCTGTAAGTCTCAGACTGGCCCTGGCAGCTAACCTAGGAAATGGATCCTGAGTGACAATGATAACATCAGTCCGTGCCGCCTCATTCCTGCCCCAGGAAAACCGGTCTGGCCAGTGGCAATTTCAAGTGTGTCACGTAGCTGGTTTGTTTTCTTAATTTACTCTATGAAATGGTTTTCTCTAATGGCATGCCATTGACGAAATGCACCATAATGTCTCCATCCATCACCTCCAAATGCTTTTGCATGCATCAGTTGTTGACTTGTTTTCTCCCATTCAGCACATAAATGAGAGGAATGATTTATCCAAGGCCACCAGTTACTCTGATGTGGAATCTGAAATAGTTCCCCGGAGAAATACTGCCCTGAGCACGCGTTTATTTATGCTGTTCTGAACCTTATATTGAAGGGTGACTTTGGCCTGGGCTGTCTTGATATCCTGCTGACCAGTGTTTCCTGGGGAGGAGGTCCAGTTGTCCACTAGGATCTGTATCTCTCAGATACAAGATCTTATATTCATGTGGACATGGTGATTAGAGTTGGATTGAGGTGTGGAAACCAGGGTTTTGGCCTTTGCTACTCTGTGTGTGGGCATTTGACAAGGAGATTCCCGCATGAGCTTTCTAGAACTCACACATACAAGGAACAGAAAGGGTATTACAGGTATACTGCAGTCTCCTTTCAATTTATCCCACTTCCTTGAACTCACTCTGTCTCCCATGCTGAATATATGGCTCCACCCCTTTCTCAGTTTTGCATAGATCAGTAAATTAGAAATAGAAGATAAATAGGAACATAAAGATAATTATTTTCTTCTGGAGGTTCCTTGAGAGAAGACAGAGTATGGCATTCTCTTAAGGAAGATCTGCTGCTGATTCAAACATCAGAAGGGGACATTTATAAAGATTTTTATCTTATTAGGTGATGGTGATAATGAAGAGAAAAGTTTGAAGCATAAAGAGTACAGTATCTTATCCACAACATTAATTGTACTCTTATCCACATTAATTGTTGTAAGATTTGAAATAACATATTTATCTTCTTTTTATCTTTAAAAGCTGAAAAATATAACTTAGAGAGTTTTACTTGAAAATTTTTCTTTAAATCAGTTTTATACAAATAAGGAAAATAGTGATACTCACCACACTTATCACACTTTATTTCTACATTAAAAAATCTCTGGTGAAAGAGAAAGCATGAATGGGTGTTTGTGTCTACTTCAACAATACTATGTCCAGTTCTGAGTACCAATGGAATTGAAATAAGTGTACAGAGGATAAGAATTTTCCTTTTGTTGTTTCCCAAGGGGCTGAATAACCAAAATAAGAAGTCTGGAGCAAGTTCTGACACACTGGTTGCAGTGGGAACAGGATTTTGGTTTCATGGAAATCTGAGAAGATTCAGCAACTATGGTAGATAGGTATTGCATTTCTCTTGTATTTGTATTTAATAGATCATCTTCCCAAGAAGAGTGAGGTCTATGAGTACAATATCCAGAAAAGCCATAAAATATGTTTGAGTTCAGAGATTATGCATTGAAATTTAATCAGTGAAAAGGGGAGGTGGGAGTTAAGGCATGAGGATAGGAAGGAGAGAAAGCGAAAGATCTAGGTCCAAAGCTGAATGATTGTCCAGGTCAATAGGTGTGATTTCCTTATGCCTTTTGAACATTTATTTTCTCAAAACTATGAATTAATGAATTTACCTTCTCAGATACCAGGATATTCTTGAGTGAGTAGCCTGGTTGTTTCATTAACAGGAGGTCTGCTGGCTTTTATAGAAGACAGGGGAGCTGGACCCCTCATCACAATCTATATGTAATGGTATTTTATTTAAAAAAAAAACAAACAAAAAAAACACAGTGGCACATGGGAGACTGTTTTGTGAGGATGTTACTCTTAAAAAAAAAAAAAGACTTTTCAAAAAATAAAATGTATATCTCCAATGAAGTGACAGTATACAGGCTCTTCCAGCTATACTTGTGGATTCAGCAATATCCCACTTATTGATATGAATATTTATATCCATACCAGTAGTTCTGTGGCTGTGGGTAGTAGTTGTAGGGAGTAATTGGGATGGGATGCTGAGGACATCACCTACTGTTTTTAAAGCTCGGTGTTCTCAAAGCTATTTAAAGAGGCTCTTCCTCACCACCACTTTGGACCAATGTTAAAAGCAATTCAACAGAGGCATTCTCCTCTCACAACCCCCCAAATAATTATTGCTGGCTGCTGACCTAGAGGCATTCTAGAAGGAAATGCATGTTGGACCATTTTTCCCTCTTCCATAGTTCTTTTTCATACGAAAGTTTTGTAAAATTGGCATTGCCATTCTTCAGTTGAGTCTATGTACAGTTCTTTTAGTTTGTTAGGAAATGTTTCTACTACTCTCTCGAAGTCAGAGATTCTGTCAGTCATTTTTAGGCATGAGGTTTGGAAGTGGGGTAGCACACCCAATGGAGTATCTTTTCAGGTGCTTTTAGTGGCCAGTAAGATGCACCTGGGGAATGTTTGAGGTCAGGGCTGCAAGTCTGTGCCTCTACGGCCATGCACCACTAACCAATATTTATCATGTGGCCACTCTGTGTCAGGCACTCTGCTTAGCATACGATTCAGTCCAGAGTTGGGCCAAAAAAGAGGCTTCAACCAAAGCCTTAACCATACCAGTCTAACCTGCATAAGAGCAGAAGAGCCTGTTTTCCTCCTAAGACACAGCTACTCTGTTTGCTCTACCTGCTGTCCTACAAAGCACAGTCTCAATCTTCTGTAGTGATTTTTGCAGACCATGGTTTATATATCATAGCACTTAGTTTTTTGGCCATGATGTATATAAACAGGAAAAGGTATCAGTAGATTTATTTTAAAATGTTTGCTAATAAATACCTTTTATTGGAAAGATAAATGAATACAAAGCAATTGACCCTTGGACCACATAGTTAGGAGTGCACATATGTAAGCCACAGAAGTCTGGCTAATGTTAAATCTCAGAAATTAAAGTTTTAAGCCTTTAAACTTTCATTGCATGGATGATCCATCTTAAAATAGGCTAATGAGTACACGATCTATTCTTTAAGGATTTAGAACTTCTCTGGCTAATGTTAACATTTGACTGATCTGCAAGGTCATGTTGAAATGGACACCCACATAATCAAGAATAGAATATATCTCCCATGGGCCAGGGCCTTGACTGTTTTAAAGCTTTGAGGCAATTCCTGAACTTTCCTACAGTTTTAGGAATTCCTACAGTTTTGACTTCCAAGCCAGTCAAAAAACTTCTTTTCATAAACACGTCTCTCTAATTACAGTTAAAGAATTAACTGTAAACTCAAGTATTTAATATTTCTCTAGTACAGTGCTGAGTTTCAGGACTCTTTGTCAGAGAGGGATATATCTTGCACTCTCCATATACATCTGGTGCACAAAATTCATGCACAGGTGCAGTCCCTAGGCATGGCTGGCAATTAAAGTGCAAGCGGTTTGGAGTGGAAGGGCAGGTCCCAGGTGACCTCTGGGCCCCAGCCCACAGCGCGCGCGCGCACGCGCACACACACGCCTCCATCTGTCTGAGTCATGGTGCCCAAGTCCCCACGTGGAGATGTGGTGAGTGCGGCCGGAAGCCGAGGGCCAGGGCACAGTGTGGGCCTCTGGGCCACCCAGTGGGGCCTCAGGGAATCCAGGCAGGCAGCGCACTCTCCCAGCCAGCCTCTTAGACTGGCTTCTGTTCAAACCCACTGGGAGCCCCTCGACCAGCCCCTTTGGTCCTGGCAGCTGCAGCCTGGCTCACCTGGAAGAGGCTACACAAGTGCAGAGGGGGCACCGGAGCATGGAGGCTTCTCTGGCATTCGAACCCTGACCTCCCAGGGGAGGGTAGCAGAAGTGAGAGCAAGTTCAGCGAACACCCTGCATTCTCACCGCACCTCCATCCCCATCACCCCTGCCCCCAGGTAGCCAGCAAGAGGTTACAGCATGTCACCAATGCCTGCCATGTTTCGCTCTGTTCCCTGGTGGTCAGCACATGTCATAGTGAGCAAACTCCCAGATTCCAGGTCAAACTACCAATAGAGGGGACAATTTGCATATTGGGCTTTTATGATATTATATATATATATATATATATATATATATAGAGAGAGAGAGAGAGAGAGAGAGAGAGAGAGAGAGAGCAGATATATAGATACTTGTGTGTTTAGGTATTCTTTTTTTTTTCTTCAGAAATTGTCTATTCTGTTTAAAAGCAATATTTTAAAGGTTAGAGATTATGGCCATAATTTGATATCGACAATTTAGAATCTTTAGCTAGTAGTTCAACTTTTATTTTTTTAGACTCTAGTGATGTCTTTGCTGCAAATGAAGCCTCTCTACACCTACAGTCCATTTACACATGAGTAAATTTGTTAAGCTGTTCATAAAATGATAAAACTAATTCTGAAGATAAATGCAAAATGACTTTTACAAAGACACGATACAGTCCATTACAGTCTACTCTGGGTAATGCCTGCCAACATTCCAGAAGCCAGAGATTTGATAAAACACCAATTTAAAGGATGGAAAGAAATGATACCTTGAATGAAGAATTCTGTTTCCTAGGGATGGGAGTTTTAATTTTGGAGGAAAGGCGAAACATACAATTTTTTCTCACCTTTGTAATTTGTCAAATCCTAAGCTAATAAATTAGAGCAAATGGTTAGTCTGAGACATGGAGAAAATTGGATACAGCATGAAAAATTAACAACAGTGTTAATGAGAAAATGGTCAGCTTCTAAGTCCTGTGTTTGAATTAATATGCAGGGTGATTGGGTCTTCATTGAGTTGTTTATTTAGAGTAGGGGTGTCGAACTCAATCAGAGAAGGGGCCAAAATCTAAAATCCAGCCTAAATCGCAGGCCGAATGGTTTACTGAACAGTCATAAACTGTCATTGTGATGGAAACGCAGCGGAGTGCAGTGATGACAGCGCGGTGCTGCGGGCCACATTGCAAAGCCTGGCGGGACGGATTTGGCCCGCGGGCCTTGTGTTTGACACATGTGATTTAGAGAGAGAGAGAGAGATATTGAGATTTTGATCTTTCTTTAATGTCTCCAGATACTGCCAAGGTCAAAAAAGACAACCTCTACATTATCACATTAGGTTCTGGTATAAGGGTTGATGGTTTCATGAAATTGTGGTGGGAGAGCCAGCAGCCAGGGTTCATCAGACTCCTGTGTCACTGGGAAAGCATCTTTCACAAGCAATTAGCTCTTTATAAGACATATGATAGTTCTCACATTTACCACATATATCTCATGCCTCCTGAATAAAAACACCACCTACAACCAAAATTAATCTGGGCCCAGCTGAAGTGAAGGAAGGCAACCCTTTGGTGCATTGTGGGCAAGGTAACTCAAGTCTGATACATACCATTTTATGCTCTTTAGGGGTGGATCTTTACCCATTTGTACTTTCAAAGAGTTCTTTCTGATATTAAAGAAAGTTTAAAACATCTCTCTTTTCCGGGTGACATTTCATTATAAGAAACCCAAACTTGCTCCAGTCCACTAAAAGAGGTAGTAGTGGTGGTGTGTTTTTTAACAAGCAAGTCTAGGGAGGGAACAAACCAAGAATATCTAGGTACCTCACTAGTAGTTGTTCATGGAATCTTGTAGCTGATATTCAGTAAAAAAAAAAATAAAATAATAATAATAATAATAAATGCTCTGATCAGCTTCTTCCTGGTCAATGAATTTGGACCCTGGTCATGTGCCCACCCCAATCTAAACAATAGCCAGGTTCATGTAAGACCTAGAGGTATGCCCTTTTGTGAATGAGTGAAATAGGCTGAGTTTAGGTCAGAGCAGTGTGTTAATGAGGACAAGGACAATAATTTTAGCCCTACCACCTTACTAATGATTCATGGAGATTGGTTGAAAGAATATAAGTAAATTGATGCAAATCTACTTTTTCTACTGAAGGGGGGAAAGCTATGATAATTTATAGGCTTTTATGTGCTGATAGGAATCAATAGTATCATGTTTCTTTGCAAGAATAATGACTTGTTAAGAAATCCCCAGCCCAGTTTCCTTTGTATCCTATGAATTGGAGAAATGAATTGGTCAAACTCGGGAATGAATTAGTCATGGTAAGCTGTGAAGTGCTTCTTAGAAGTTGTTTGAACCTGCCCACATTAAAAACCCATAATTGACTGATTTTTAGTTATATGGTGAGCTAGGTCACAGGTATATGGTTGAAACAATGAATCTGAGATGATAGTGGCGGTAAATAACTCATGTGTTTAGTATCATGTTTAGAGCATGGGATTGGAGTCAAACAGGCAAATTTGGTTCATGTCAGGATTCTACTACTATCCTCAAATTATTTAAACTCTTTGAGCCTCACTTCTCTCATCATTAAAATAGGAGGATAACAGTATTGATCTCAGAGAATTGTTGAGAGAAGTCAATGAGAAAATGAATGCAAAGAGCATAGTGCCTGCATGTGAGCTACCATTTTCAAATAAATTTTATATGCATGTCAGTGGTTGCTATATGACCTACCTCCCCTATATTTCTCTACACTCTAAATTCTACTTTGCATGTGCATACATAATTATTTTAATTTTTAAAATAAGCCAATAAAAAAAGTCAAATGATTGATATGGAAATAATTCTATTCTGGGCACTCAAATGTTAAGAAAAGAAAGAGTGTAAGCTGATCACATGTAGGCAGCTAAAACTCTGATTTTGCAAGGAAACCTGGGATTTCCTTCAATAAATTTGGTTTTCTCTTTCGTCTCCTTGTTTTGAGCTTAAATTCAAAATGAGAAGACAGCTCTGAAAAGCAAACCACCAGTCACTTGCAAGACTTAAATTTATAGCACCCAACCCAGTTGGTGTGGCTCAGTGGTTGAGCATCAACCCATGTACCAAGTTTACTCGTTTTATTGGTCAGGGCACATGCCCAGGTTGCAGGCTCAATCTCCAGTGGGACGCATGCAGGAGACAGCTTATTAATGTTTTATGTTTCTCTCTCATTGATGTTTCTATCTCCCCTTCTCCTTCTCCCTCTAAAAATCAATTTTAAAAATATTAAGAAAAGTTATAGTTATATAAAACCATAAGGAATAAGCAGTCTAGAAGATAAGAAATGTAATAAAAATTACAGATGCACACTACTAACTGCTAAAGGCTGGAATGGGAATATTCTCAGCAATGATGTATGCTGCCCTGACTGCTGAAATCGGCGCAGGTGGGGCATTCAAAAAGCTTCTGAGGGGTCGTTGCTCCAGATACTTTGCAAGGTTATGTTGTCCATAAATAAATGATTTGCACAGAGGAGTCAGGGCAGGGTGCTCTCTTAGTCCCAAGGATCCTCATCTGTTGTGACTAGCAAAAACCCCAAGTAGGAGGATGGGTCAGCCCTCTAAAATCCAGAGCCTTGCTGGAACACGTTGATCCTTGGAAGTAAGCATCTCGGTATGATAAATACGAACTTCTCAAGCCTGTTAGGGAATGGAAATTTAAGAACCAGCTAGGTCAAAGATCAGGAAATTTATGACGATTATCTGCGGTTACAGTGGAGAGTGTTTGAGGATGGTTTAAGCCAAAGAGTCCAGTGCCTGTAAATCTTGAGTGATATTAATACCTCTGTGAGCATGTGTGTACAACGTTTCTGAAAAGATTGATTGCAAAGGCCAGTTCCCAGGGAAGACAAGCAGGTAATTGGCACTTAATTAATGAGAATAAGTTATATTAAATTAAAGACTTATAATCCTTGATTATTTATCTTCCTGTAGCCAGTGTGACAATCTACTCTTAGATTATTAACTCAGCACAGTCTTTTAAGAAGCCAAACTAAACCTTCTGTTCAGACTGTATAAATAAGAATATGTTTGCATCTCAACCATGGGAACGAAATAACTTTAGGAAACCAGAGAGGGGTGTTTTTTTGTTTTGTTTTCTTTTGTTTTTTTAACATAAGTAACTTCTTAAAAATTAAATTCAGCAGAACATACAAGGCATTCTCAGGCGTATTCCATACCTCCAGAATTCGAAGAGTTGGCATGAACTATTGTGCAGTAGAAAGGGCGTGAGCTTAAGGGTCACTCTGACCTGTGGTTAAGATCTGGCTTTGCCTTATATGAAATACACAGTCTTGTGCATGTTATTAAAATTCTCTGAGGCTCAATTATTTTTTTTAAATGGGAAAATAATATCCACCTGGAATGCATTGTTTTAAAAATTAAATACTGTAAGTTCCCGTGATCCACTACCTATGACATACATGTTACTCAGTGAAAGTTTTTTCTTCTTCTTTTTTTACTTTCTCCTTTCTCCTGTGATGATAGAGGTTAGAAAACTATTCCATAACGAAGTTCGAGGACTCATTCTCCTGATTTTAATAATTATTATCAAGATAGATTATTAAGATAGTATGGTTATGGTGAAGGGATAGAAACATACTTCAATTGCCAAAACTGTTTTTGGCACAGTGGATAGAACGTCGCCCTGTGGACTGAAGGGTCCCAGGTTTGATTCCGGTCAAGGGCAGGTACCTTGGTTGCGGGCACATCCCTGGTGGGGGGTGTGCAGAAGGCAGCTGGTCGATGTTTCTCTCTCATTGATGTTTCTAACTCTCTATCCCTCTCCCTTCCTCTCTGTAAAAAAATCAATAAAATATATTTTTTCTTAAAAAAAAGAAAAATACTTCAATTGAATAAGAGAGGAAATCCAAAACAGACCCACACAAGTATGAGCAATTTATTTTATTTTAAGGTGCAAAGGCAATTTGATCAAAAGAAGCATGTCTTTTCAACAAATGGTATTAGACCAATTGGACATCATATGCAAAAATAAGTAAACTTAAACAGAAACCTCATACCTCATATAAAAATTAACTCAAATGGATCATTGATTTAAGTATGGAATATACATATAGAAAACTTTTAGAAGAAAAGATATTTATAACCTGGAATTAGGCAAAGAGTTCTTAGATATGATACTAAAAATACAACTCATAAAAAAATTGGTAAGCCAGATTTTATTGAAATTAAAAACGTTTGCTCTCTCAAACACATTCCTTTGACAATGTAAAAGCAAACTACCGGTTGGGAAAAAATATTTGTAAATGACATATTATATAGCTAAAATATATTAAAAACTCTTAAAATTCAGTGTAATTAAAAGTGGGTAAAAGATTTGAATACTTTTACCAAAGAGAATATATGGGTAGCAAATAAGCACAAGAAAAGGTGTTCAACATAATTGGCCATTAGGGAAATAAGATACTATTAATAAATTAAAACCACAGTGAGATACCAATACATGCCTATAAGAATGGCTAAAAAGTGAAAATCTGATAATTCCAAGTGTTGAGGATATGTGCATTACTGATAGGAAGACAAAATGATACAGCCACCTGGAAAATAGTTTAATAAACTTTTTATAAAATTAAGGGTACATTTACCATATAGTCTAGCAATCCCACACCTGGGTATTTACCCTATACAATGATAACTTATTGTATACAGCATAGCTTCTCATACTCACCAAAATCTGGAAACAATTCAAATGTTCATCAACAGATAAATGGTTAAACAACTGGTGGTATATCCATACACTGGAATACTACTTGGCATTAAAAATACAACATGGCATCCATATAGTGGGATACTACTTGGCAATACAAAGGAACAAACCATTAATACAATAACATAGATGAATCTCAAAGACAAGAACGTTAGTCTCAAACAGAATGTTAGTCTCAAACAGCTTCATTCTGTATGAATCCATTTATATGATACCTTCAAAAAGACAAAACTATACTGATCCATAGTTGCCAAGGATTCAGGGTTGAATATTTGACTCCAAAGGGACCATATATATGGGGGAGTTTTGGGAGGATGATGGAACTGTATTGTACCCTGACTGTAGTGGTGATGGTTACACAAATCTATGCATGTGTTAAAACTCATAGAACCACATGCCAAAAAAAAAAAAAAAAAAAAAAAAGTCAAATTGTACTAGTATGTTAATTTTTAAATAGAATAAAATAGAAAAATGGATTCATCAAGAAGTTATTCTGGCTGAAACCGGTTTGGCTCAGTGGATTGAGTGTCGGTCTGCAGACTGAAAGGTCCCAGGTTCGATTTCAGTCAGGGGCATGTACATTGGTTGCAGGCACATCCCCAGTGGGGGGTGTGCAGGAGGCAGCTATTCGATGTTTCTCTCTCATTGACATTTCTAGCTCTCTATCCCTCTCCTTTTCTCTATGGAAAATCAATAAAATATTTTTTTAAAAGTTATTATGATTTATGGTAAACAAGTCATAATACCCTAGGATTCTAGGACACTCTCTGTAAGTATAATGGTTTCATTTATTGCACAAACGTTTACTGAGTACTTCCTATGTGAATACATTGTTTTAGGTGCAGGGAATGAAGTACTAAACAACAAAAATTCATGGAAACTTGAATCACAATAAATAATGACTATACAGTATGGAAGGTG
Source organism: Pipistrellus kuhlii (assembly GCF_014108245.1). Classification (NCBI taxonomy): domain Eukaryota; kingdom Metazoa; phylum Chordata; class Mammalia; order Chiroptera; family Vespertilionidae; genus Pipistrellus; species Pipistrellus kuhlii. The sequence continues at coordinate 14,504,371 of NW_023425595.1, forward strand.
GCATAAACACTATGGTAAGAGAAATAGGAAATTGGAGGTTGTGTTTGTGTTTTATATAGGGTGGTTGTGGAAAAACAGTTGAACTATTTTGACACAAAGGATGAGAAGGAGGGAGCCATGCAAATATCTTGGGATGAACGTTGTGGGCAAAAAGGGCAATTTTAGATGGAACTCCACTATAGTAAACCAGCTTGGTCAGAGAAGAACTGCTCTTGTTGAAACCAAGTGGGGGATCCCCAGAGAATCTTTTGTAGAACCCTAGGGCATAGATGAGAAACAGTCTGAGAACCCCTCAGCCAGCCTATCCTTGAACAGAGCTTACTGGTTTAAGGTCAAGAAGAAATCTTTATTGGCTAAGAAAATCTCTTACTCAAGGCCAAGATGGAACTCTGGTCTAAAAGTCCCATCAGTTGGAGGCATACTTTAGTCCTAGATGATAAATCAAAATCACCTAAAGACCACAGAGACAATGTCAAGAGCAGAAATCAGCTTGCCCATTGGCAAGGACACCGAGGGGCGGGATGGCACCTCCTTTTAGTGGTGCCATTAGTGCCCAGCAGATAGGGAGGGGAGGTAAGACTCAACCCAGATTTGAGAAAAAGGAACAACCATAGATGGAAGATGATCTCCAGATTAGCTGCAAATTAAAGATTCTCAAACTCAAGGCATGTATGTCAGAGAAGTGGAGGCTGGGAAAAATCCTAAGGACAGAAGGCAGACCAGAGCCAAGTCGATAAAATGCTTGGATCCAAGTGTAGATGGCAAAATATTTTGGATAATGTGACTGGCAATAAGCTGGTAGGCATAGTGCAGCCTGTTTTCCTTAAGCCTTGAGCTCAGCTGAAAATGTTCACTTCTTCACCAGGTATGGCTTCTTTAAACACAAGACTGCTCCTTGAGTTTATCTTGAAGATGAGCAAACTACGTGAGGAGCATGAACACTCCCTCCCATCACTATCCCCACTCTCTTCCTGAGCTGTGTAACTCAGAAAATCCAAGGGAATCTGTCCCCTTTAAGAACCACTGGCTTACAGGGACTGGCTTCCTGCCAGTGGAGAAAAGTAGAGCGGGAGACATTTAAAGCCCTGTTTGAAAACTGTCATTTTTCCAACAGCCTCAGATGGGGTGATTAATCAAGAAGCAATTCCGGAGAGAAGTCATCTTCTTTACCTACTTAAATCTCCCAGGTTAAGTTGTATTTTAAGCCCTGGCTTATATTTAGACAAGTTGGTTGCTATTGCCTAACCCTATGCTAAAGCAATTATTGTCTGTGAGGGTCACGCAGAGTTCACTAGAACTGAAAAACTCACAGCCTTTAGCATTAATGAGGTGAGCAGCCTATTCAGGGTCTTTTCCTTAAAGAGACAGAACAGTGAGAACAGTCAATAGGACAAAAACGTATTTGATGTTTCAAGAGAGGGGAAGCTAATTTTGTGGCTCCTGGCAAAGACCCCAAATCAAGCACACACAAAAACTGTGAGAGTCCAATCACCATCTTCTATGTGCCAGCACTCAAAAAAATATTGCTGAATTTTTTCCTTGTACTCAATTGGGAAATTAGACACTCAAAAACCAGAAATAAGAGAACTGGTGTGTTTTGAATACCTATTGTGCACTAGGTGCTTCACATACCTTACCTTGATGTTCACATCTACTCCTTTAATATAATAGTATGTGATATGATGTGTACATTGCAGATGAGAACACTGAGACAGAGAGAGGTAACTATTTTTCTGAAAATTATTAATACACAGTTAGTAGCTGGCAGAGCCAGGATTGGAATCCAGGTTGTTTTTTTTTTACCACAGAATGCATACCATTTTCGCACGATTCCCCAGCCCACATTAAAGCACTACAGTAGGGCTTTAAATAACAAGGTAACTGGAGAGGTTAAATTTTTATTTGTTTTTTGTTGTTGTTTTGTTGTTTTTGTTTTGTACTGGTATTCTGTAAGTATGTGTTAAGATGTTCATTTCAGACAACTCTTTTTGGTTTAACTTCTGTGTCTCTGGAAAAATAATGAGCACTAATATTTAAGATTTAACACATGCTTAACAAAAAAATATGGAAGCAAAATGACATTATCTCATTGACTCCACATATAAACACACACACGTGATTTAAAATCTTTTAAAGATCCAATAGGAAGCTGAGGCTTAAAGAGTTTGTCTCTTGTTCATGTATTATAACCAACATGTAATAGAATCTCAATTCAAACCCGGGCATTTTGATTTGAGAGCCTACTTTTACCTACTGTATCATCTAGGGATCGTGTTTGTTTGTTTGTTCTTGTGTCCGAGATTTCCTTGGTCAGGGACAGCCTCACTACAGAGTGGATGAGAAGCACAAGAGAAAGGACAAAATGACCATTTGAGGGACCATGCCTCTTCAGCCTTTGTCTCTCAAGCTGCTCACCAAAATGCTGCTCAGCTACCCTTAGCAGGCCAGCCGTTTATAAAGGAGAGGTTGGGGGCAAGGGCAGGGGGAGTAAAGCCACAGGAGCTGTGTTTCAGACCTAGTGCTCCTGCTTCTAGAAGGCTCTGGACACTTCCTTCTCCTCACTCCTTGGACCTATAGTCCATCTGTGGTGTGGCTGTGGTTGCGGGCACATCCCCTGGGTGCAGGAGGCAGCTGATTGATATTTCTCTCACATTGATGTTTCTAACTCTCCCTCTCCCTTCTTCTGTTAAAAAAAAAAAAATCAATAAAATATATATATTATTTTTAATATATTTTATTGGTTTTTTTACAGAGAGGAAGGGAGAGGGATAGAGAGTTAGAAACATCAATGAGAGAATCATCGATCAGCTGCCTCTTGCACACCCCCTACTGGGGATTTGCCCACAACCAAGGTACCTGCCCTTGACTGGAATCGAACCCAGGACCTTTCAGTCCGCAGGCCGACACTCTATCCACTGAGCCAAACCTGTTTCCGCCAATAAAATATATTTAAAAAGAATTATTTTAAACTCAAATCCCACCTGAAGAAAGGAAGTAGGGAGTTCCTGAGTTTCTGCCCATGAGAATCATGACCACTGCTACATGCCACATCTTTTATGAAAACATGTAGAAGCAAACATTCATAGGGCAGTTCATCAGGGGACCACAAAGAACTCATTGCTGCATTAACCCATAGAAGATAGGCAATTCCCAGGATATCATTTGTGAAGATAAGGATTCGCCACTTCTGCCTGAATGGACTCTCAATTTGGTATTACGGGTGACCACACATTTGGTGAGGGACAGTCTCACTGCATGCCAGCACTCAAAAAATATTGTTGAATTTCTTATTTGAACTCGAGTGAAAAATTAGAAATTCTAAAATTCACTTATATTCTATCTCTTGGATTGGGGAATGTACCCAACCTTCACCAGAGATCTCCTAAGCCCAGTCTCTATAGCTAAAGGCCAAGTGAGAGGAAGGGGTCAGCCTTGCTAGAGGTTATTATGATCATAAATTAAACTCACGGATTACTCTTGCAAGGCAACTGCTTGGTGGAGAGGTCCTGTTAAAAGCTAAGGTTGCTCTTAATTTAACCTAGTGCAGCCAGTCCCCAGGAGAGGGGCCAAGAGGTTGTTTATGGGAATGGGGAAGTAATCAATACACCATCCGAGAGGGAGCCCAATAATTCAGGTCACGTATATCGGAGGGAGGGCAGACCTTCTAGAAAGGGCATCTATGACTGTAGTTGAGAGAAGGAGAAGTGAGAAAGAATATATTAATAAGGGGAACTTAAATATTTTTAATCCTAACCAGAACAATTAGAAAAAGCTGACAGTTTTCTTTGTAGATGTTTTCTTCCAGATTTAGTATTCCTCAGATTGAGGTTCATTAAATGCCCCTTTGTTTTCTTCCCTCCCATAGTCGTCCATTCAGGAGCAGGGAGCACCAGGGCCTCCTCAAAGCATCCCGGGCAGCTCTTGCATTGCACAGTTCAAGCTTCTCACCCATAGCTTCTTAGATGATTGCTGGCAACTGACAGATTCCTGTTCCAGCTCCAAATGTTCATCTGCATAGAAACAACTCATATCATACATTTCCTTTATCCGTTACAAATGCCTTTGGATGGACACATCCTATTGTTCTGGAACATGTTTGGACAATGCATAAGAGGAGTAAGACCAAGCAACCTGACCATAGCTGTATTTGTGTCTCCATTCAACAAATACATTTCTATACATGAAGAGATTTGTTCCCACCTCTTTAAAAAGTAATATTCATACATGCTAGAAGTTTTCATCTCACAAACAGGTTGAAAGTGTAAAAGAAGTCTCCCTTCCACCCATCATAACCCCTTTCCTAGTGCCCTGCCCAGAGGCAACTATTACTATCATATTGTCATTATTATTTGTTTTAACATAAGATAAATTTTCTTATAGTGTTTGGCATTTTGCATTATTTTCCCTTAATATGCTTTGGACTTCATTCCCTGTGACTGTAGATTTGCCTCATTATTTTCAATGGCCACATAGAATATCCACTTTGTATGCATTTAGGTTGCTCCTGGTCTTTTTTTTTTTTTTTTTTTTAAATCTTCAAGGTACTGTGGATAAAAAGATGAATCAGATATGGTCCTTGTTCTCAAAGACTTTCTAGTCTAGTGGAGGAGACAGGAATAGAAGCATTTAATTGATGATTTGATTAGTGTTATGTGGGTGATAATCCTGACATAAATCAAGAACTGGAAAGGCACATAGGAGAAGACACATCAATCTACATGCGGGCACAGAGGCCTCACAGAGGAAGGGATAAGGGATCTCCCCAGGTGGACATTCAGGTAGAGGGCAGGGGAGGGTCTGGCAGGAAGAGCAAACACCCTGAGCCAAGGTGGCCCTACAGCAGCTGCAAGAACGAGTTGGAGAAAGGGTGACACCCGTCAGTCCCTGACCATGGAGGTCTGCCTGCAGACAGAACTGGTTTTTAAGCCCTGGGGTCCCCAACAGGCAAATGCTCCTTGTTGCTCCTTTTCTCCCAATGTCTCAAAACAGCCCAATACATGAGTCACAGAGAGAGCATTCTCAGGCCTCCTGGGCACAGAGTATTTGGAGCCCTTCATGGGAGCGTAGCCGGCCCACTTGGCTGTCCTCTGTCCCTCTGGAGCTGAGGCAGGCGAGGTGCACCTGCCCCTGAATTGTGCATGGTGGCAGTTGCCGGCCCAAGGCTGAGTGACACAGCAGGTGCCTCCAGCCTGCAGACAATTCCATATTTCAATGGAGCGTCGCCACCAAAGCTTATTATCTAGGGCAATAAAGTTTGGGATTAGGGGGATTCGGAATGATTGTGTGATTCTCCACAAAGCTTATCTTCTAATAGACCAGCTGCTTTATTAGACTGCCCCCACCCGCACCAGGCCCTTCCCAAAGCGTCCCGAGTCCCAGGCAGCCGAGGGGGGCCTTGAAGGCAGCAGTAGCAGACAGCTGGGGGTATCATATCGCCCTCCGTCTCCATCTGTGAGTGTTAAATTACTGGCGGCTTCCAGCTGGGCACACCCAGGCTCCCATCTTCTTCCCACAAAGCCCTCCCCCACATCAATGATAGGCATCTGCCAAGGACAAGACATGGCTGCCCCTCTCCCTGGTCCCTACCTCTGAACTCTAAAAGGGCCAGGTCTGGGTATTGGCTGCCACAGGGTAGAGTGGAGTGGAGGAGGGGGGGAACATTGGAAATTCCTATTGCAGATGGACCTCTGTTGAAACAAGAAAGGGGGTAGAATTGTGCACTGTAGAATCCCAAAGAATTCTTAGCAAGCTCCCAAAACAGGAAATTAGTTGTGGCTGCAATGGGGGTCATTCCCACCCCTTGCCAAGCCCGTTGTTCAGTTCCTTTTCTGGTTGGAGCAGAGCATGCGGACAGTGTCTAGTTCCATGTGGTCAGAGCACTGAGGCCACACTCACTTCCCAGCCCTCCAGTGAGAGCCTCTTTTGTCCTCAGTCCCTGACAGAATAGCTGCTCAGAATAGGAGTTTATTAATAAGCATTGATAAGCATGCTGAGAGGAACATGGGAGCCTGCACCTACGTTGGAGATTTAATGAATATGTGGCCACAAGACATGGATTCTATCACTTAATAGAACTGTGGTGGCGGTTAGAAATAAATGTGAGACAGGTGTAGAGTCCAGCATTCAGCACGTGCTCAGTCAGTGTTGGTGATGGTGATTGTTTTTACTGTTATTACCTGTGACCTATAAATACATTTATTAGTATGTGGTGTTTTTTGTTTTTTTTTAATAATGATCCTACTAGTATGAGTGTGAGCCAGAACAATGGACTATAAGTTCACACAATCAGGAGGGCTTGACTTGTGAATGAGCTCAAGAGCAGGACAAAGGTCTTGCAGTGACGAGAGTTACTGAAGTTTAGGAAAGTGATTTAAATTGTGTTCTGTTCATTTATTCAACAGCCAAATTTTGAACCCTTACTATGAGCGAGGCACTGTTCTAGGCTTTGGGAAAACAGCAGAAAATAAGAATTTAAAAGTCCTTGCCCCTGTAGAACTCACATTCCTTTGGGGAAGAAAGACAATAAAATGTAAATTTAAAAAATAATTTCAAATTGTAATAAATCCTCTGAAGAAAATACCCAAGTAAGAAGTAGAAGGGTGGGGCTGGGTAGGATGGGTGGGTGATATTAAGGAAAGTAGCCAAAGAAAACATCGAGTGAAGATATAAGTGATGAGAATGAGGCAACCACGTGAAGATGTAGGAGAAAGGAGCTCAGGCAGAGGAGCTAACAAGTGCAGAGCTCCTGGTAATAAAGAGGCAGAAAGGAAGGCCTGTGTGGCCAGAGCATGGTGGGGGAGGAGAGAGGGAGGGAAATGAGCAAGTGTCAAATCATCCCAGTCCTTGCAGCCCTGATTAAATTTAGGGTTTCATTCCTTTTTTTTTTTTTTCCCCCAGCTTTCTTTAGTTTTAATTGACACATTAAATTGTAAGATATTTAAAGTATTCATCATGATGATCTGATATATGGCTTACAGTGTGAAAGAACTCCTTCCACCTAACTAATTAACACATCTATCACCTTATATCTATCTATACATACACACACACACACACACACACACACACACACACAGTATATATTGTGGAGAACATGTAAGTTTTACTCAGCAAATTTCAGTTTAGCATTTTATTTGGATTCCTATAGGAAGACAGTGGTGGGTTTTAAGTAGTCCAGTGACATGATTTGATTTTTATGTTGGGCAGATCCTCTGGCTATTGTGTCCAGCAACAGTGCACTTGCCTGAAGAGCCAGCACAACATCCATCAACACAAATGCCAACACTTACCATGAAAAGTCAGAAAGCAGGACAATTGGAGACTGAGCCACGAGAGACCCAACTCCAGAAACAAATATGAACAAGAAGCCCAAGAAAGGCCTGTGCTGAGCACAAGGTCACATGAGGTGAAGCCATATTGGCATTGCATTCTCTCCAAACTGGGGGCTTTTGCTACAACTAAACAAATACCTAGGGCAACTGTAAAAGTTGAAGATTTGAGAATAGCAAGAGATTACACCTGACTGTCTTTTGAATTGGCTACTATGTCTGTTACTGTTTATCCTTAGTCCTTGTCCCTTAAACACACATTGCAAAACTTTGCCTCAACTCTTTGTTCTTATATAATTTGATATTAACAGATTAACATAAGACAGTTGTTTAATAAGGAAAAAAAGGGGTGGCTCTTACCCCCTATTTTGGAAAGCTACTGGGAGTGTTACACAGATATGCACACCAGGCTTACTCCTGTGCCTTATCATTTTGTAACAAATTCTGTGATCCTGAGATCTGGTAGGGAATATATAGAATTAGCAATCAAGAAAGGTAAAGTTTGGTTGTGGCCCTGCTTCTAATTAGCAATGCAAAGTTAGACAAGATATTTATTCTTTCGGGTCTCAGTTTAATTTTTACCATATGGGTCTAGAGAACTACCTCTTCTAAAAAGAACATGGTTTCTTTCTAGTTGGTTTGGCTCAATGGGTATCTTGGGTTTGATTCTGGTCAAGGGCATGTACCTTGGTTGCAGGCTCTATCTCCAGCCCCAGTAGTGGTGAATGTGGAAGGCAACTAATCAATGTATCTCTCTCAAATTGACGTTTATCTTTCTCTGTCTCTTTTTCTCCACTCGCTCTAAAAAAAATAAAAATAAAAATCAATGGGAAAAATATTCTTGGGTTAGGATTAACAAAACTAACAAAATAAAAAGAAAAAGAACATGGTCTCCTAAACATGGTTGAGAATCAGATGCAATGAAACAAAGTCTTCCATAAACACCAGGTTAGATATTAGTATCCAACCCACACACAAAATCTCCTAACAGTACAAATAGGGGGCACCTTATTTCTAAACATGCTTTCTCATACTTTACACACATTGCCTACACACTTGGTTATTAATTCCCAAACTCACTACATAACATTCATTACTGATTCAAATGAGAAGAATTCCTGGGCACTGACATCAAGGATAAATGATTACACCAATCCCTGCGCATTGAGATTGTGTCTTTGTGTTTGTTTTTTGTTTTTTTATCATTATGACATCTAGCAAATAGGCACTCAATATATGTTACTAAAATAAAATCAATGCTATCAACTGCCACTGATTATTAAAGTCAGAAAACTCAAGGATTCAAAAAATTAAATAAATGTCTAAGTCAGTTAATGTAGAGGCAAAGACCCTGATTTGTCTTGAGCCCTAAAATCATGATGGTAAAATATGTAACAAAGTAATTGGTAATGACTCAACAACAATTTGTACACCCAAGAAATAGCTAGATTATGAACAATATGCTGTATTTTAAAAGGCAAGAAAGCTTTTTGTACATCTCATCAATAAATTCATTTAGATTTTTTAAATCCACACTGTTACTTATTCAAAAAAGAGAGCTACTTAGAATAAATTATTTATTGGTTATTTGTACACAAATATTTTTTGACCATTTACTCTATACAAGGGGAAACAGTGATATAGACAGGACCCCTTGCCTTCATGAAGTTTGCATTCTACTGAGAGACCCAGAAAATAGGCAAGGAAACACAAAGAAACATATAAGGAATTTACCTTAGGAATCTTAGTCTCCTCTAATAAAATCTCTTAGTTCCATCTGAGGAGCAATTAAGAATTAAGTGTGAATGTGCTATAAAACTTAAATGCATTCTAAAAATGGTAGAAGCTTAGCAGTTATTATGTATTCAGGTTTTTTAAAAAAGTAACTTAAAAATCAAAGCTCATTAGTATAAATATACTGTGATTCAATTCTCAGTTGTGCATTGAGAAGAAATTCTATTCAAAGGCTTTCACTTAAAACAACAACACTTCCATAATGTTTGATTTCATTTTACAAGGGTCTTGGATGGCTGTTGCATTTTAAGTGTTTTTAATGCAGAAGTAGCCAATGAGATGCTCATGGGCCTCTATAAACCGGCATGTGTTCATTCAAAAGAATCAGAATGTGTGTAAGATAGTCGCCATTAAACATGACAAGTCTCCGCTGTAGCCAGCTTGGGTAATGAGGTAGAGAGAAAAATTCATCAAGATGAACTTGGAGATAATTTCTGTAGCACAGAAGGCAGAAACATTAATTGATGGATGTGATGCCCACGCAGGACAACACATTTAGCTCTCAAACATGACAGCTTCAGTTGGCCAATGTAAAAATGAAATGAAATGAAGTGAAAGCCTCCTGAATTGAAATGGTGGGTGAGAAGAGGAAGGACAACTTTATTGGGCACTAAATATTTATTTTTCACTCATGCAAGAGCCTTGGTTCAAATAGGAGATATCATAGTCATGATCCTTAGGGCAAACATCTTAAGGACCTTGCTTCCATCTCCCACCCTACCCCCACCCCCATTTAATATCTTCATTCAACATGAAGTAGTAAGAAGAAAAATGTTTTACTTTTCAAGAGAAACTATTTCCGCTGGAACACTACACAAATCTATGCCTGTGTTTTCTTAAGTTGTTGGCTTGAGAAATACGGTCAAGATTTTAAAGATCATAGTCAAGGTGAATAAACATTACACTGAACTCAACCCGAGCCTCACATTACGGCCGGAAAAGAGACAAGTCCTCCTGATCCTGACAAATCCAAATTGAGGACTGCCTGCCTACACAAATCCCCGCTTATCCATCAGGCTCCTTCAAGGAAGTTAATCCCCAGGGCCAGATCCCCTGCGGGACCTTCCCCTCCTCTGTGTACACAAGTTATTCCAATACGGTGGCCATTTTAGACCAACTGGCAACTCAAACAATCACAAAGAAAACAGGCCAAGGTGAGAAGGATGCCTAGAATGTTTCTGGGCAAGATCCACGATCCTGTCGCTCCCAAGAGTAAGGATTTGCATTTCCCTGGAGCATTCCAATGTTCCTAAGGCAGAGCTGGGTCCAGCTGGGGACTGGACAATACAGGAGCTGTGCAGCCTTGAGCAAGGTACATACTCTCCCACAGCCTCAGTTTCCCTTCTGTCAACTAGAGATGATAACCACTTCAGGGGATTGTGTGAGAAAATACAAGTCAAGTATTTGGCATAGTGTGTCACATAGTAAGTACCCAATGTGTAAAAGTAGTATTATTACTGAAAGAAAAAGCAGTTAAGTTCTGGGTTGAGGCTTTGAAACCAAGTAAAATCACTGAATATGGCACTGTTTCAGAATAGAATGGAGGAAGAAGATAAAAAGGGGTATTTCCATCTGTGCTGCTAACTCGCAGTTTCACAAAGGTACTGAAAGCTTTGGGTGAGTTATGGTATTTCTTTGAGTTTCAATATCCTTGTCTTTTTATGGGTAGACATATATTTATGCCCTAATCCTCATGAACTCAGAGATCATGGAGTTCTATCTCAGAGTGATGTCACATATAATAAGCCCTGATTTCAACAGCCCAGAAGGAGTTGAAAATATATTTTCGTTTTTGCTGGCATCCTTCTAAAGGACATTATAGATTATTTAAATACTTGGATTACAACAATATTTATTCAATTCTTGCACTCTCCCTCCCACTTAATGTACTTCCTACAGCTGTTCCAAGCCTCTCTCCTCAGATACTTCTGAAAAATGAAACCCTACACACCTCAAAACCATCAACAAGGTATTCTTCCACCTTCCTCCTCTATAAGGATCTAATTGATTAGATTACTGTTTAGCCCATCTGCTAGCAAGGAAGGAGAAATAGGGAGAAAATTGAGATGGAGATAACAGGTGTCTTTCTTCTGGGCTAGAAGTCTGTGCACGTTAAAATGTTTCTTTACTTACAACTACTTCGTAAGTTTGTTGTGAGAATTAAATGAGATTTTATATATATATTATAAGCAAAGTTCCTGAATGTAGTAAATGCTCAATAAATCACATTATTGTTATTACTACCACCTTTGGGTTGAGGATGGTCCATATTCAGCAAATATTATAAATTAGTATAAGAAACATGTAACAAAGTTAGATTGCACAGACAAGCATTCAAACTTGTTCACAGGTATAGATCTTGGGACCCTTACATTCAATATTTTGCCTGCTTAAATCTACTGTACCTACTTTCCCTTTCTTTTCTATTAATCTTTATTGATTAAAGTATTACATATGTCTCATTTTCCCCCCATTGACTGTGCACTCCCACCCCCCTCACAGGCCCTCACCTCACTAGTGTCTGTGTCATTGGTTATGCTTATATTATTTGCCCTTTCTTAGCTGACCTCATTGGAAATGACCCTTTTCTCTCCTAGGGACTCTACCAGAACTACGGAGTCTACCAGATAAGATAGTTCTTATTCTCCCTGCAAGAACTCTGTACTAGGGACTGTCACCCTGTAATTCCACAATGTTTTATATTATATTAGAGGCCCAGTGCATGAAATTCATGCACGGGTAGGGTCCCTAGGCCTGGCAATCGGGACTGATTGGGGCCTTCCAACTACTGTCCAGGGCCTTCCTTTGTTCTGTGCCATCCCCTAGTGGTCAGTGCACATCATAGTGAATGATCAAACTCCCGAGGGGACACTTTGCATACTAACCTTGTATGTATATAGATCATCATATATTCAGCAAAAAATCTCCAGCCATGAGAGTGTTCTCATTGCATGTTAGTCATTGGATTATCCTGTCATAAGAATAAAGAATATTTCCTACCAAATCCTTTGGCTAGACTTCTGTTGATCCAGATGTCTATTTCTACTTCTGGCAAAGTGAGTAAGGAGTGCAGAAAGCCCAGGCAACTGCAGTGTTTAATCATGGCATCCCCAAGCAGTGAGGTGTCTATATGCAAACTTCAGAATAAAACAGTAAAATGTTTACTTATTTGCCATATTTTTCTTTGAGCATTTTCTGGCAGTATTTTGGGGGAACTAGTCACATAGTTATAGTTCCTCCCACTGCCCACACACACACACTTTTTTTTTTTAATATATTTTATTGATTTTGTACAGAGAGGAAGGGAGAGAGATAGCGAGTTAGAAACATCAATGAGAGAGAGTCATCGATCAGCTGCCTCTTGCACACCCCCCACTGGGGACATGCCCGCAACCAAGGTACATGCCCCTGACCGGAATCGAACCTGGGACCCTTCAGTCCCCAAGCCGACGCTCTATCCATTGAGCCAAACCGGTTTCGGCCACACACACACTTTTAAAAGTCAAGCTTTAGTTTTTACAGAGGTTTCTTGGTCCAGTTCTGACAGCCCCAGTTCCACCACAAGACCTGCTAGGAGGTAAAATGGACTTAGTAATGCCTTCTACTTTCATTACTCAGCCAGATTGTGCAGTCTATCAATTATCCTAGCATTGACAGTCAGGTGAATTAATTGGTGCATTTGACAAGGACAGCTATTACACCATGTTGTCCTGACAGCTGGTTCTGATATCAGGAATTTGTCAACCTCCCCTTCATGGGAGCAGTGGGAGGGATGGTTGAGTGAACCAGGAGAGGACGTTTCAGAGCTCTCTCCCCACTCGTCACTCAGCTGCTGCACATCGTTCTCCTCCTAAATAGAACTGCAGACACCGTTAACCTGAGCATCCCAACACATGTCAGCCTTTCACAGAACTACAATCTCCGCTGAATGGAGCTGACAAAATGAGAAAAAGTCCTGGAAAAGTTGACAAAGTTATTAGCACTGAACTGGGAACCCTTTAGTAATGATTTCAAATGCCCGTCAGAGACGAGTTATGCTCACTGTACTCTGCTCTCCTGGGCTCATTCATCTGACAGGAATGGGTGCTCATCCTGATCCGTAGATATGGTGGCTTAGGCTGTAGGTCATATATGTGCAGGTTTGAGTCATCTTTATTTGAGATGTTTTAGATCTAGCAATGCAAATAATAAACTACTTTTAAGGTTCCTTTCAACCTTAAAATTCTATCATCCTGCCATAGCCGGTTTGGCTCAGTAGAAAGAGCATCAGCATGTGGACTGGTTCTGGTTCAATTCTGGTCAAGGACATGTACCTCTATTGCAGGCTCCTCCCTGGCCCGGGCCCTCGTCAGAGCTCATGCAGGAGGCAACCAATTGTTGCATTTCTCTCACATAGGTGTTTCTCTCACTTAGATATTTCTCTGTCTTTCCCTCTCTCTTCCACTCTCTCTTTAAAAATCAATGAAAAAATATGCTTGGGTGAGGAACAACACAAATCTATAATAATAAAAGCTTAATATGCTAATTAGACCTGAGAGCCCAACAACTTTCTGGATGTTCTGCCAGGATGAGGCAGAGGCAGAGGCAGTTAGGGGAGATCAGGCAGGCAGGTGAGTGGTTAGGGGAGATCAGGCAGGCAGGTGAGTGGTTAGGGGTGAGAAGGCAGGCAGGTGAGTGGTTAGGGGTGATCAAGCAGGTTAGGAGCCAGTGGTCCTAAATTGCAAGAGGGATGTCCAAGGGGTCCTGGATTGTGAAAGGGTGCAGGCCAGCCTAAAGACCCGCCCCACACACACACCCTGGTGCATGAGTTTCATGCACCAGGATTCTAGTAAAAAAATAAATTTCTATTATCCTAAAGCTTTGTGTAGCTTCCACAATAACTTTTAGAATTCTAACCACGTGATTTGAGCCAGTGGAAAAAACAAAGGGAGCAGGATAATCTGAATTTCCATGGACAGTGAAGTCACATATGTCTCTGGAATTCTACAACTAGCCCAGAAGATGGGAAAAGTGGCCTCCCTGCAGCTTTCAAATACAATTTTCCAAGATAAGACTGCTAGTAAGGCTCGAGTAGAAATTTGAACTCTTTGGAAGATAAGCACAGTTAACCCCAAGTCATTACTCCTACACACATCTCTTGGGGTTTTGCTGGGTGAAAAAGAAGCAAAGTGCTGATTTCATTGAGATGCTCTAAGGCCAGGTGTTAATGACGCCGTGATGCAGTCATTTGGTATAACTAGTCTCGGCCATTAATGCTGACCATGTGAGTTAACAACTCGGTAGGCCTGCGATTGTCCAGGGTTGAGCAAGAAGTGCTGAGCAGTAAATGTAATCCACAATCCATAAAATTAAGCCTGGTGGAGAAATGCAGTTCAAGGACATTTAAAACAGTTAAGCGAGAGGAACAGCAAAACTGATGTTCAGTTATATTTTCTGGGTGGCATGTTGAGCTCATGGTGTGGCAATGACCCTTGAAAAGGTTAATGGCAAAGCAACTGCCTTCGCTGTTAGTGAGAAACTGGGCCTTTCTCTTAGGACGTGATTAGGTCTTTGGGAAGCTTGTAGAAGGTGTTTCTAGACACTGTCTGCTGTGGATTCCCTCTCAGCTGCTGAATCTGCTAGGCCATTAAGCTCACTTTGGTTCTTCTACATAAAATGATTGTTGTGTTTGCTGTGTTCCTTATTTTCTGCCCTCATTACTCCGACCTGTCTCACCACTCCCTGAGAGCCTATTGTGAGAACAAAGTTAGGGGCACGAGGAGGAGTCCAAGGTGCATAGACAGGAAGAAGTACAGACTCTGCATCAAGGTATATCTGAAAGCTCATTACACCCAGCCAGCCTGCCAAGCTCGGGCCCACATGGCAATGGCCATGCCAAATGATTATGAAACTTTTACTTAAATGGCTCCACTGTCATGGAACTCACTACTCCCCATAACTTCCCTCTTCATCTTTGGAAGGCTTTGAATATTAATTTATTTGTTCTTAAATTGACCTGAAGTCTGTCCTGGAGCTCCCACCATTAATTAAAGTTCTAGTACCATTGTGAAACAAACCATATTTGCCTGATAGCACTTTGAAAACAGCTAACTCAGGCCTCCTGAACAGGGATGAATCCAAGTATTGTGAAACCTGAAGCTTATACAATTTGAGAGGCCTTCTGTAAGAAAAAAAGACATAAAATTACTAATACAAAGTGAGGTACAAAAGTAAATATTTTTTTAATAGGAAAATAAATTACAACAAATCATTCATTTTAAAAAGCTGACACTAGTCCAGACTACCATAAACTCCAGAAAAAGAACATCATAATTTTATTAATTATTTGTCCAACACATCAATGTGACAGTGTGATTTATTTAAGAAATATATATTAACCCTAGCTAGTTTGGCTCAATGGATAGAAAGTGGATAGAAAGCCTGAGTACTGAAGCATTTTGGGTTTGATTCTAGTCAAGGGCACAGGCCCAGGTTGCAGGCTCTGTCCCCAATAGGGTGTGTGCAGGAGGAAGCCGATCAATAATTCTCTCTCATCATTGATATTTCTATTCCTTTCTTCCCTCTCCCTTCCTCTCTGAAATCAATAAAGATATTAAAAAAAAAAAAAAAGAAAAGAAAAAGAAAAAGAAGATCTTCCTCCCCTTCCAGGCACAAGGCTCCTAAATCCCTTGGAATTTCCTCTAAGTGATGGTAATAATAAAGGTGTCTTCTGTTTTAATGAATGACTTTGGACTGCAATTAAGGATGGGGACTGGTTGCTAGGAGAACCAACCTCCAGATTAGAGGGTTGGTATTTTCAGTCCATAATCCCCGGCCCCCCAGGCCCCTTCAACACACATCTTTAGGGAGAATAGAGGTGCTGAAGGTTGGATAAATGCCATTGGCCAATGATTTAATCAATGATGCTTATATAATGAAGCCTCCATAAAAAAAAACACCACAAGACTGGGTTGGTGAACCTGTGGAAATTTGGGAAAAGTGCTGTGCTAGAAGAAGGCATGGAAGCTTTCCACCCTTTCCACTTGTCCTGTCCTATGCATCTCTTCCATCTGGCTGTTCCTGAGTTATATCCTTATAGAATAAACTGGTGATCTAGTTCTGTGAGTCTCTTTATCAAGTTAATAGAACCTGAGGAGAGGGTCATGGGAATCTCCAGGCTGTAGCTGGTCTGTGAGAAGCCTAACATCCTGGACTTGCCAGTGGTGTTTGAATGGGAGTGAGGGCAGTCTTGTGGGACTTAGCCTGTGGGATCTGATGCTATCTCTCAATACAGAGTGTCAGGATGGGATTGAATTGTAGGACACCCAGCTGGTGTATGATAATTGCTTTGTGGGAGGAAATCCCACTGCCATGCATTGGAATTGGAGGCTTACAACCTTTACCTCTCTGATACATTTTATTTATTTATTTACTTATTAATTATCATTGTTATTAATCCTCAATCAAGGATATTTTTTCCACTGATTTTTAGAGAGAGTAGAAAGGAGGGACGGAGGGAGGGAAGGAGAGAGGGAGGGAGGGAGAGAGGGAGAGAGGAAGAGAGAGAGATAGTGAGAGAGAAACATTGATGTGAGAGAGACATCCACTGTTTGCCCCCAGATGCATCCTTTCTGGTACAGGGATTAAACCTGCAACCCAGGCATATACTCTTGTCTGGGAATCAAACCCATGACCCTTCAATGTATGGGCCAACACTCTAACCACTGAACAGCACAAACCTGGGCACCTCTCTGATACATTTTATTCTTACATTGTTTGAATCAATATTCTAAACAACTCTTTGACAACGATTTTGTAATATCTTCTAAGGAAAGAAGAGAAAGATAATTCCATCTTTCTTAACCATCAAATTTTGGGAGTCACTACCATCATCCCACCCCAAGTTCAATAATTTGACAGAATGACTCACAGAACTCAGGAATGTGCTATAATTCCTATTAAAGATTTATTATTAGGAATAGCCAAATAGAATAGAGAAATATGTCAAAGTATGGGGTGGGGGAAGGTACACAGCTTCCATGCCATTGCTGGACATTCCACCCTTTTGGATGACAATGTGTTCACCTACTCAGAAGCTCTCCAAATCCCATTGTTTAGGTGTTTCATTTCTTAGGCATGAATAATTTAATCATTGGCCATGAGGAATTGACTTTAAATTCTAGCCCCTCTCCCCTCTCCAGAGGTGAGGGTAGAATTAGGATACAGAGTAGGGCTGAAAATTCTAATTCTCTAATTATGGCTTGCCTTTCTGGTGACTAGAATCCATTCTAAAGCTATCTAGGGACACCATACACCCATCTCATCCCCCACTCTCCCACCTTATTAGAACACAAAAAACACTCATTACCCTGGAGATTGCAAGGATTTTAGGTCTCTGTGCCAGGACACTTGGGCAAAGAACAAATATTTACATTTTATTATAGCAGTCAGTAGTGAGAAGACTAAAAGGCTAATTCCAATGTAACCCTGATATATATATGGGCTAGCAATCTGAATCTGTGCCAGCAAGCCCAATGTACATACTTGATAACCTATAATTAAGTCACTGCCTCTTTCCCAGAAATTGGTCTTGCAAGACCTGTTACCTAAGTGTTCACATTTTACAGAGGCCATAAACTATGAACAGTGCAAACCCCCTCCCCCCCCCCCCCCGGCCCCGGGGTGGGGGTGGGGGGTGGAGGTGGTATTAGCACTGGCACCAGGCCAGACCATTAGATATGGTCTCAAGACTCCCAACACCTGGGGCCTTTTTTGCAAAGCCGGCTAAAGGACCAGAAGCATAATCCATATTTGGGGGACAAAGACACCAGGAAGATATAAAAGAGAAGCTCCCTGCATGTTATTTTGCTCAGACTTGGGAAATTATTCCATTGAGTCTGCCAGTATAATAAAACTATGTAACTCCACTTCTCTAAAGCATTGCTGGTTTTTCTCCAGTCTTCTGCAACAGTAGTACTCTTTAATTATTATGACAACAAAAAATGGCTTCACAAATTTTCCAGATGTCCCTTAGGGGTAGTATTTCTTTGAATAAGAACCACTGAAATAATATATCTTTATGTGTAGTGCCCAGATTACAGCAAAGGTGTAAAGTTAGTTAGCTTTCATTTGTCACTTCCAGTCTTGTTTCCCTTCATCATTTGCATGCACTGAGGACTTACAAAAGGGTGGGAGGACAACTATGTCCAAATCACCACCTTGGGAATAAGGCAATGAGAAAAGCAAACATCAGTTAACTAAAAGAAAATCCATTCCCATTCATAGGGCCCTTAGTCATCTTTGTTTCCATGCAAGACATCTGTATTCTATAAGGAAGCACCTCCACCTACTTAACTTATTGGTAGATGGGAACTTCATCATGTTCAAACAATTTAGAAGCAGCTGCCAAAGGATTAAGGGAACAGTCTTAGTTATGTTTGTTTCAAATGATATTGAAAACAAAGGTGTCATCAGACTTCCCGGTGGGCATCTGTTTTGTTTCATAGGAAAACTGAAAAGGAATTGCCTGTTAAGGAAGAGTGGCCATAGGAATGTGGCCATAGAAATTCCAATGAGTATCTTTATGGTACTGACAATAACCAGAGTCAGCTGACGATTCCGAGTTCTTTGGATTATGTGTCCTTTGAGAATGACCACAAACTTTGAACTTGGGGCTGGAGGCCAGGAAAGGGCTTTGGAGAGATAAGGTGATAATAAATTGTATTAATTAGGATCCTTCATGGAACACATTTTGATGCTGTTATCTCCCAGCTCAGAATACCTCATGGATGTTAACTCCTCCATCCTCAGAACTTTATCTAAATTTATTATTCAATGAGATGTGAGAGTGTTTCAAAAGATAAAGTATTTCAGGAAGGAAAGAAAACAATTTTTTTTTAATTTTTTGATTGATTTTGTTCAGAGAGGAAGGGAGAGAGAGAGAGAGAGAGAGAGAGTTAGAAACATCAATAAGAGAGTCATTGATCAGCTGCCTCTTGCACACCCCCTACTGGGGATATGCCTGCAACCAAGGTACATGCCCTTGACTGGAATCGAACCTGGGACCCTTCAGTCCCCAAGCTGAAGCTCTATCCATTGAGTCAAACCGGTCTCGGCAGAAAGAGAACAATTTTGATGAATATACAGGTGGATGGGTGAAAATCTCTAAGGTTCTGGAGGGATTGAGTTTTGAAAAGATAATGTTGAGAACAAAATATCAGAATTAGATGGATGATGATGATGATGTCGATGATGTCTCTTTAGTACTGAGCAATGAATTAAAGTGTTTCAAATCCTCATGGCAGTAAAAGGCACATTTTACCATCCAATTTTACAGATGAGACAAACTAGGCTCCAAAAGGCTAAATACTTTGCTAAAGGTGTAACAGCTAAAATGATGGGTATATAGTGAATGTGCCAGCTCCATATGTATGAGCATTTTATCAGGAATAGAATCCATGATTACATAGCCTTTGAGTCTTCCATTTCCCTACTCTCGCTCAGGTGTAAAATGTTCTAGAGTAAGTTCTTACTTTCATTGGCACTAAAATTGTATGTAATAAAATTTAGAGGTGAAAAATGTTTGGTGAATTTGACCATATCAAATTAAATTTAAAATTCTTAAGTCAAGAAACACCTTTTTAAAAGATCAAAAAATAACTTATGAATTGGCAAAGAAATATTTATATACCAGTATATACCACAATGGGTTAAGCCACTTAAGAAAACTAAAAAACTTAAAATGTGAGGGATAAAAGAATCAAATGCATCATGCAACAATGCAAAACAAAACACAAGATATAGAATAGCTTTTAAACATAAAAAAATACCTACCAATCACTATTAGAGAAATGCAAATTAAACTAGTATTCATCTTACATACCTTTTTTTGCCTATTAGATTGGTGAAATGAACCAGCAGACAATAATTCCTATTGTCAAGACTATAAAGAAACAAGCATATATTACTGATGGGAAGCCAAAATGGTACAACCATTTAAGTATAATTTGGCAATGTCTAACAAATCTATGTACTTATTTTTTGATTCAGCAATTTTACTTCTAGGAATTTATGCAGAATATATATGTCCAGCAATGTATAAATACATATTCATAAGGTCATCTATGTTCTCATTACTTGTAATTGCAAAATATCATAAAGAACTTACATTCTCATACATATGGAGCTGGCACATTCACTATATAACCATGAATGGATTAACTTCTGGAATATGTTGTTAAATTTAAAAAAGCAAATTATGAAGGGTATTTATATCCATATATATGTATGCATATGCTCATTTAAAAAAAAAGAAATACAGAAAGGCAAAATTAGAAAGTAATTAAATTAGTTACTGAGAGATGGTGGGTGGCAAGAGAATAGAAAGAATGGGATAATGGGAAAAGGGTAGCTGGGATGGGGGAGAGTGACACTTCTCTGAGGGTATCTATAATAATAAAAGCATAATATGCTAATTAGACTGGACAGCCAAACAATCTTCCAGACATCCTTTCGGATGAAGCCACGGTTGTGAGGGCTGAGTTCCTTGCATGAATTTCATGCATTTGGGCCTCTAGTTTTTAAATAAATTGCACTGTTACATTTAGCATACCCCCAAAGTAAATTTAAAAAGTTAAAATAAACCAGGATATGAGTAGATCCCCAATGGAATACAAATAATAAAAACGAACCTAGCTGTATGACAAATTAATAATATCCTATCTAATAAAAGAGTAATATGCAAATTAACCATCACTCTGCTACACCCACAAGCCTTGCCCATAAAAGTCATGCCCACCAGCCAATCAGGAGTGGATATGCAAACAAACCCAACCAAGATAGCTGTGGCCACAGAGAGCACGAGGGAGGCGTGGGTTTCTCTGGCAATGGAGGAAGCCAAGCTTTCTGCCTGTCCTTGCCTAGGCCTCCACTCAAGGCTATAACATTTCAATGATAGAAGATACATAAATCCAAACAGAAATGGCAGCAGCCACAGAGCTGGAAAGAATAGGAGCTGAGGGTTGCCCCCGGCAATGGAGGAAGCCAAGCTTTCCACACACCCTGGCCTGCCCATGCCTCTGCTTAAAGCTACAAAGTTTCAATTGTAGAAGATAAATAGACTCCAGATACCAGGGCCTCTGCTTGGGTTGCCACAGGGCATGGCCGGCCTGCAAACCACCACAGGGCCCTCACCCAGGCTGACCCATGCTCTAAGGCACATGTGTCAAACACAAGGCCCGCGGGCCAAATCCGTCCCGCCAGGCCTTGCAATGTGGCCCGCACCGCGCTGTCATCACTGCACTCCGCTGCGTTTCCATCACAATGACAGTTTATGACTGTTCAGTAAACCATTCGGCCCGCGATTTAGGCTAGATTTTAGATTTTGGCCCCTTCTCTGATTGAGTTCGACACCCCTACTCTAAGGGAACCCCCACCCTGATCTGGGACACCCTTCAGGACAAACCAGCTGGCCCCCACTGGTGTACCAGGCCTCTATCCTATCTAATAAAAGAGTAATATGCAGATTGACCATCACTTCAATGCACAAGATGGCTGCCCCCATGTGGACACAAGATGGCTGCCACAAGCTGGCCAGCAGGGAAGGGCAGTTGGGAGGGGCCAACACAGCACCTTCTCCAGATTCCTGAACCCTCTAGATGCCAGGAAACAGACTGGCACAACTTAATAATTTTGGAGGGACACAGACATTCAGTTTATAGCTGCAGCTTTTAAAATTATTTCAAAATAAAAATTTTAAACATCTATAATACTTTTTTCTCAGGAAAATTAACACCTATTAATTGTGGAAATTTTGGAAAATTTAGAAAAGCACAAAGAAAAAATAAAACCGTTAGTAATTCCATTATCAAGAGATCAAAACTGCTATAATTGTACACACCTTCATCTTCTTTCCAAAATTAGGCTGTTAAATATTCATATTATATGATCTACTTTTTTCCCCTCCACTCAACAATATATCATCAGCACTTATCCAATAGAATCAATATTCTTTAACATTGTTTTCAATAGAAACAAAGCATTCCATACCACAGGTATTGAAATTCATTTAACCTAGCAGTTCCTGATGTATATTTTGCAGGGAATATCATGAAATGCTATGTTAAAGAGGCTCTATGGCCAAATGAATTTGAGAAACAGTAAATTCAACATTGTTAGATTTCTTTATTGCAGAAATTCTATAGAGAAAATTCTTTTTAAAAAATATATATTTTATTGATTTTTTTACAGAGAGGAAGAGAGAGGGATAGAGAGTTAGAAACATTGATGTGAGAGAAACATCGATCAGCTGCCTCTTGCACACCCCCTACTGGGGATATGCCTGCAACCAAGATACATGCCCTTGACCAGAATCAAACCTGGGTCCTTTCAGTCCGCAGGCTAATGTTCTATCCACTGAGCCAAACAGGCTTTGGCTATAGAGAAAATTCTTGCTAATATGTCTTTAACTCCTCAAAAGAGGGCTATAGTATTGTATGTTTATCTCAAATATTTTAAAAACAATTGTGTGTGTGTATGTGTGTAGACTATTAGGAGACCAATTTCTACATAACACATTTTGTGATATTCCAATCTCCTTTAGATTATTTTCACTAACATAAGTAAAGCTGCTGTAACTATCTTGTCATATAAATATTGCCATATTATTATGTAGGCATCTCTGGTTTCCTTATGATCAAATCTTAGAAGTACAATTATTGGGTCAAAGTCCACTAGCCAAATTGTGCCTGTGGAGGAATAACTCATTTACATTCCCACCAGCAGGGTAAAAATGGAGAGAGAAATTGGCTGGAGAGAGAGAATAGATTTCAGATGTTGAAGAAGAGGGCTGTGAACCTAAACTTTATCAGAAGCACCAGAGAATTCATTTTTCTTAACATTTTGTTACCCAAAGGGCATTTTAATACAATATTGGACTGGACTAGACCCTTTCTTAGCATTTTTTCATGCAAGAGCTCAGTATTGGTACAAAAAATGATTAGTTATATCATAGTGGCTGGAATTAAGCTCAGTTTTTGCCAGTTTGTAGCTACCAAAAATATTTCACTCATCCATCTCCATATTTTAATGTTTTAAAAATAATTTGATTCCATTACATCAGAGAATTCCCATGCTTATTGAGAATCAAGGCTGCTGTCAGGTCAGTTTCTGTTTGGAGCTCAGTGGGACCAAGGAGGGTGGGGGGGGATGGTCACCCTCTTTGACATGGTCACCCAGAACTGGGAAGCCATCTGTCTCAATGGCAGGCCCAAGCAGAGGCCCGTAAGAACTCAGAACCTGCAACAGTCTCATTGATCTTAATGCCTGGCCTAGAGGGATGGTACTGTTTGGTTTCCTTTAGGGGTGAGGGGTTTTTAGCTTATTTATAGATATAGGTAAAGTCACAAAATCAGGAACCCTGAGCTAGGTTTTAACAAAATTTCATAAAAGCTAAAAGTCATGTAATGATGGTATGTCTTAGGGCCATAGCTGCATATGGAATCCAGTTCCAGGCTGGTTTTCAAGAAAAAGCAACTTTGGTCTCTGAAATAAAAAATAAATAATAATAATTAAAAAAAAAAAAGCCCTAGCCAGTTTGGCTCAGTGAATAGAGCATTGGCCTGCGGATGGAAAGGTCCTGGGTTCAATTCTGTTCAGACACATGCCTGGGTTGTGGGCTGATTCCCTCCCATCATTGATGTTTCTACCTCTCTATTCCTCTTTGAAATCAATAAAAATATATTTTAAAAAAAGAAAAAGCAACTTTAATAAATTATATGAAGATGGTTGTGAGGCAGAGTGGTATGCTGCGAGAACATTTCCCTGCAAATATAGAAGCCAGGGTTTTCCTTTGGTCTCTTCCACTAAGCTAACTCCTTAACTAGCTGTGTGACCTTGGGCAAGTTGGTTAACCACTCTGGACCTCATGTTACTCAGTCTCAAATTATGTTTTAATTACCTCAATTTCCATATCTAGACTTTGAAAAAAAAAAAAACCTCAAAATTATTGCAGGGAAATAAAGCACTTAATTTGTAATTGCCACCACTGCTTATGGCATGTCAAGAAGTTGGACAACAGCAAAGATTTTAAGTTTCTCCTTGAGAGAGCATATCAGATGCCGCATGGCCTCCTTTCTGACCTCCCAAACCATGAAGTTCTTTCCAGCCTCCGGGCATTTGCACTTGCTACTGCAAAATGGTTTCTTTAATCTGCAGCTGTTCCTCATTTCTCCCATTTTGCTAAAATCTCCACAAAAAGGCATTATGTGGCCACTCATCAGTCACTATCCATCCCATCATCATCCCAGTTTAATTGTTTCCTAACATTTGAAATGATCAAACCTATAGGTTTATTCATGCATCTCTTGTCTGTTTCCCTCCACAGAATATGAGATCCACAAAAGAGAGATACTGGGGCCTTGTTCAAACTGTGCCTAAGACATTAAAAAATGCTTGCCCAGCAGAAAAAATAACCCAAGGCAGGAAAAAACTTAGTGAGCCAGAAATTAGAAAGGAGGTCATGTGGCTGGCTCTTTTGGAGTGGGGAGAAAAGAATTCAGAGGTGATGTGAGGGAGACAGGCAGGAGTTAGACCACATAAGGACTTATTACCGATGGTGACGAGTGAGACTGGTACGGTTATAGGTAAACCTTTGCATCTTCTCACCTGTACCTACTTCTACAAAGTAAACTGTTTGCAAGTATCTATACTTTACCTATTAGTACTTATCAACCACTTGAGCCATGTTTTAGAGCTGATCACCTCATTGTTGCATGCCCCAACTTTATCTATAATATGCTACTTAGACCGGGCTCCTTCCTGACGACCTTCCAGATGAAGCTCGGGTCCCTGGTGCCTGCCTGTGGCCAGAGGAAAGCCCGGGTCCCAGGTGCCAGAGGGAAGCCAGCGCCAGCAGCTGGGGGAAGTAAGGCCTACACTTGCTCGAATTTCGTGCATTGGGCCTCTAGCAGCTTCATAACATAATCTCAGAGATTGGGCACCTCAACCTGGGCTCCAGGGATGGGCTTCAGGAAGTTTGGGAGACCCTGAAGTAAAATGAAAAATGTTGCTTAGAAGTAAAGGACACATGTGCGCTTCTGGGAAGAGGATCCATTGGCTTTGGTCTCCAGGGGACTTAATGTCCACATTTAAGAATCATTGATTGCCAGCTCTTAGCGTTCTCTGAATGCATTGACTCTGACAGCACCTTGTTCTAGGCTGGTAGATATACTTGCTATCCATTTAAATCACACCTTACATTTGTGAGCTATACTCTCTCCAGTAAGCAGGCGGGGAAGTAAATATGGGAAACGCTTTTTTAAAAAGATCAATTAGCAAAGGACAACACATGATTAGTCGGTGCCTGCGTGTTAAGTAACCTGAGTGCCCGTGGCAAGGGCTCATTTTCCTCCCAGTGACAGTGGCTGAAATATCCCTATAAGATGATCTTTAAATATTTGACTGTTGCCTTAAAATAGCTACCTTGATTTTTTAAAAAGAACATAATTTTAAAACCCTTAGCTTAGTTTAAATTTATAGTCCTTGAAAAAAAAAATATAAGAGGCTGGCCCAATCATTTATATGCTTGGGCAAAAGCAATACATCTATATAAAAGTACAGTGATATATTTCTGTAGCTGGTTTAATGTGCTGCTCCTCGCCCTGTATGTTCTGATTCATTGGAGAGTAGCAATCATGTCGACAGGCGCTGTTCTTCAGTTCCCATCAGCGACAACTAAAGGCCAATTCAAGGTTGTGGTGGGGTCATGAATCTAACACAGTCGCTGATAGAACAATTTCCCTTCCACATAGCATTGTCAGTGGGACACACTGGGAATAGCCAGGGAGGCTGGCTGCGAGTATCTCTATCTTCTCGCTTTTCCTTTTGTTTCTGGGCCAGTGTCTGCTGTGTGTACCAATCCAGTGTCATTAGGGAATAGAGGGCCAGTCCGTGGAAAATTGATAAGGGAGAACATTTCTAACACCTAAAGAATTTGGGCAGGGGGAGAGAAGGGGTTGATCCTGTCCCTCTGTGCAAACAAGTCATCAAACAATGCATTACAGGGGACAGGGGAGATGTCAAGAGCAGGGAGAATAGAAAAAGAGGCAGAAATAAAGGCTTGTGGATTGAAAACATGAGAGATCTTGGGGCTTTACAAAGAAAATATTTACATTCCAGAGGCTCTGAGGGTTAATTAAATAACTGAGTTCTCTGTTCTTTCAGTCCCCAAAGAGGTCTAAGTAAGTGAGGATGCTGTCCCCGTGGCTGCTTTGTCTGTTCTTCTTACTCCTTCTAGGCTGCAGCCTGTAGTTGAGCAGAGAGCCAGGCCTTACCCCCATCAGTCCACAGGGTGAGGCAGGTTGAATGGAAAAGAAAGTCTGAAAGGTAAAGCACACTGGATGAGGCTTTCAGAAGTGGTGTCATGTTTTCTGTGCGCTAAGCCTCCAGTTGTCTTGAGATGAAAGACATCTCTGGAAAGTGGGGTGAAGGATGAGGAGGAAGAACCAGGCTGGTTGTAGGACCACCGCCAAGTGATTGGTCCCAAGTCACAGCATTCAAAGCGCATGGAGTGTGTTAGGTGTGACAGCATTTCCTAGAGGTTTTAAACATAGGCCTGGGATCCAGAGAGGGCACAGAAGGGTTAAGAACTCACTCAGGGACACTCTGGGGAGCATGGAGCTGGGATTTGAGTCAAGGCCTGTTGGAGTCCAGAGTTCACACTCTTAGCCACTGGACTCATAGCTCTCCGTTTTGGATGTGCACACGCGGAGGCTAATCAGGCACTTCCTCCTCTCCACGTGCTTCTCAGGACCCCAAAGCAGTCCTGCTTCTCAGACAGGAATTCTTTTATTTAATGGAATCAAGTGTTTTTATTTATTTTTTAATTTTTTTAAATGAAGGCCCACTTTTATTATTTTTTTATATATATTCTATTGATTCTTTATAGAGAGGAAGGGAGAGAGAGAGCTAGAAACGTCGATGAGAGAGAAACATCGACCAGCTGCCTCCTTCACATCCCCCACCGGGGATGTGCCCACAACCAAGATACGTGTCCTTGACCGGAATTGAACCTGGGACCTTTCAGTCCGCAGACCGACACTCTACCACTGAGCCAAACCAGTTTCGGTGGAATCAAGTGTTTTTAAAGCATTATAAAACAAATGTCAGGTAAACGAGTGCAATGTTTTTGGTAGCTATAAACTGGCAATGATGAAGCTAGTTCTAGCTACCACAACATAACTAGCATGCCTTTCTTTCTTTTATTACTTAAAAGGAATAATAAATAATAACACACACTAATTAAACACAGTTAATAAATCCTTATAAGAGCCAAGTCCACCATGACAGGTCTGGAGTCCACATTAGGTACTACGCTGGTCTCTTTACCTCTCATTCTTCTTACAAAAAGGGAAAAAAAAGAAAAAAAGAAAAAAAAAGGCTTACTTTTGAAATGATGTTTTCCCCATTATAAAATGAGTAGTATATTATTACTAAAGAACATTTTGAAAATAGTGAAAGATAAAAGGAAGAAATTAACCAGCCTTTGTCCTATTGCACTGTTAATAGTTTAGTGTATTTCTGCTTCACCTCTTTTATATATATAATTTTTGTCATTTTTAATAATCATACTGCATAAGTAATTTTTAAGCCTAATTTTTAAAATTTACCATTTCCAAGCACTTGCCCATCTCTTTACAGACTCTTAAAAATATAGTTTTAATAGCTGCTTAATATTTCAACAAATGGGTATCCCAGAGTTTACTTAATGATTCCTTGATTACCAGACATCAGGTGGTTTGATTTTTGCTATTACAAATAATGTCATGATAAATGTTTGTGGGCATTTCCCACATTTCATATTATTTCCTTAGGCCACATTTACAGAAATAGGATCACAGCATCAAAAGATATGAAAACATCTGACACTCTCAAGAAATATTGTCATATTGCTTTACAAAAGGGTTGGTGCTATTTTCACTGCCACTAGCAACTAATCAAGCAAAACTGCAGAGTGACCAAACACAGTTTATAGAGTTAGACCAGGGTTTCTCAACCTCAGCACAATTGACCTTTGGGGCTGGATAATTCTTCACTGTGGGAGAGATGGCCCTGTGCATTGTGGGATATTTAGCAGCATCTTTGATATGTGCCCATTAGTTGCCAATAGCAATTCCCCTACTGTGACAGTGAAAAATAAATCCAGACATTACCAAATGTCCAGGAAAGGGTGCAAAATTACTCTCTCATTGAGACCCGTTGTGTTAAACAAACTTCAACTTGTATTTGAGCTCCTCCTCATACTAATATGCTAACATGGGCAGGTTACTTGATCTCTTTGGCTCATTATTTATTCACTAGATGCCCAGGGCATGATTGAAATCACATGAAGAGGTGCCCTGCCTCCCGCCATGTGAGGAGGCATCCCAAGGGGGGCCAGGCCTGTGCCTGACTCACAGCGTCCCCCATTCCCCAGACCTGTGTCTACTCCAGGACTGCCCCAGCCACTGTGCTGGCTTGGGCAGACACCCCTGCCTCTTGTCTCCATCTCCACTCAGGGCCTCACCTGTGCATGCAACCTCCTCCTGTCAGGTCATGACCCATTATGGAGTCCCAGCCTAATTTGCATATTACCCCCCCTCTATATATATTTGCATATTACCTGCCTGCTTTATTTTATATATATATAATAAAGCAGGGATGATCACACTCAGCTCAGGGGTTGGTTGGTAAGATTAATTAAGATAACTTATGTATGGCACTTCACATATGGCTTGGCACATAGTAAGAGCTAGTGGTCATTTGCAATGAAGATCATGGTGTTGATGCTATTAGTCTCCAATGAAAAGGCCTGGCCTTTATATGTGAATGAAGAAGAGATGGAAATCTTCAATGGTAAATTATTGATATTTATTCATAATTCATTCACTAATTTAATACATATTTATTGAGCTCTTACTACATACCAGGCTTTGTTCTAGGCACCAAGGATATAGATATGAATAAAACACTGTCTTCATTCCAGACTAAATAAGAGTGAAAAAGTAAGTTACATGGTGTGTCAGAAAAGAGGATTGAAATTTCTGGGGAGGTGGGGAAGGTAAAACTTTTAGATAATGTAGCTCAGGGGGTTTCCATTGAGAAAGTTACAATTAGGACTTGACTTTACCATGTGTACACTGCTGCAAGAGCAACTCAGAGAGAGGAAATAACAAGTGCAAAGGCCCTGAGGCAGAAACATGCATAAAGTATTCAAGAACTAACACATGGGGCATGATGCCTGGAGACTGAAAGAGGAATGATGCAGGTCTGTGATGAGTTGGCTGGTGTCTTGATGATGAGGTCCTTAAAGAGACTTCTTTTACTCTGAGTGAGATGGGAAATCATTAATTTGTAGCTTTTAAAATAATTTCTGGTAAGAAACCATGGAAAGAGGAATATATGATGTTAAATTGTCTATCCAGAGGGTGAAAACTATAAGCTAAGAGTGAAGAAGTACAATAGAAACAACTTATTTCTTTTTGGCTTATCCAGCAAGCTCCAAATCTTGCTAGTTTGGAAATTCCATCTTATCTCCACTGAGAGATCTAACTTGGCTGAAGGCAAAGGCTCAGGTTTAAAAAAGAGAGAAGATTGTATGAATCTGCTCTCATTGACTGAGAGGTGGGCTTGTTTTTCTTGTCCTCTGGTTTGTGCATGTGATGAGCATGCAATGGTCTCTTCAGAATGAATGCAATGGTCTCTTCAGAATATGGGACTCAACCCTCTTTCCTCTCTCTGTGTTAGCAACAAGTCTTAAAACATCCATGGAAGGTATGTCCATTTCCAAAATGATTGGAAAATGAAATATTAGAGTGCGGAACTGAATCAATAATTGAAAAGAACCAAGTGCTGTAAGGAGGGTTGAGGGTCCTCAATTATAGCTTGCTCTTATGGCTGTAGGGAGATTACACATGTCATTGCAACAAATTTCCCTTCTCTTCTAGGGTATGGCAGATTGACTTTCTTGGTAAGACGGTATCCTTGGCATGCATTTCTCAACAGTCTTTTCTTCCAGGTTATGACTCAGATTGAAGGTATATCCTTTATGCATATCAACAAGTATAAACACATGCTTGAATGGTTTTCTCCTTCAGTCCAAGTTGATATTAATCAGAATTCATTTCATATAAAAATCTCAACATGCACTTGAACTCAAAGGTGAGAGTGCATCCTGTTCTGTGCTGTTTTATAGGGCCCCTCTTCTGCCAGATCTGGCTTGGCAACTTGAGCCTCCTGCAAAGATGAGCGGCTACAGTGTGGGGAGCCTCTCTCACAGCCTTCCCAGCCAACCCCCTTCCCCCACCCTGTCATGAAGGCAAGAAAAGTCAACTGCTTAATGTTTCATAAGGTTTGCAGCATTTGAGACAATTCTGTAAATTTTGAACTTTTAAAACATCTCTCTATATTTTTTGCAAAAGTGAAATTGTTGTATCCAATTCTGCCTCCTGCTATTCATTGCAGCATTATCTCAGGGGGATTTGCTCAAGGACCAAAGACAACTGCCAAACCCTTAACAGGCAGTTTTCCTATATAAACATTATACAGTCAGAATGCTTGGGACTGCATTTATTCATTTCCCAACATTCATTACCATACTTCATCCTGTATTCATTTCTTGATAATGCCTGCTGATCACTTTGTGAATTCTACCCCAAAATGGGAATTCAGTCACTGCTTCCAGCCAAGTAGACAGCCTTCCTCTACTTGGGATGACAAAGATCCAGTCACCTGTTCCTTACTCAGCTTTCCTTTGGCAGAGGCATCGGAACTATTGGGAACACTCTGCCAACCTGTCTGATCTTGCCTTGTTGCCTAATAAACCTGCCTTTTCGAAATCTATCACCTTGATTGCGAAGGAAAACTGGCTATGTGTGTAGCCAAACACTTCCCCTCCTTGTATTAGGATGGTGATGGTATGAATTGCTACTGTTGGCTCCAGCTATTTTTATCCCACAAGCTGCCCCATGAGATGGCACAGGAAATCCCTCTCCTTAATTCTCCAACCACTGTGGATGGCTTCAGTGGCTTCTGGAATCATCCACAACAGGAGTGCGGCTGATTCTTTGGTTTCATGGTTTAGCACCTGGTTTATGGTGATTGGCATGGCAGACCAAACCGGAGGATGAGGAATGGGGTCAGGGCATGAGGCACGGAGGGTCCCTGCAGCAGGGATCAGCAGATGTAGGTTCAGCCAGCTGCCACTTCTTTAGATATGTCTACTTTCTTGGGTGAAGAAATATTAGGCTTGAAGCAATTGAAAAACCCAGAGCAATCTATACTGATTTGAGGAATCCTGAAAGAAATGAGATTCAAATAGTTTCTTTCACTGAAACCATGACAAAAACTAATATCATTATCAAGCTTACTAACCCCTGCAAACACCTGCTCTTGGAGGGTGAGGTGGGTGTAGAAGTATTGAACCAGTAAATACAGACCAACAGATGAAAATAAGGACCAAATGATACAGAAAGAAAGCCATATAATTCTGCACATTAAACCTGAGCTGAAGAAAATGATATTAATCCCTTTTCAATAAAAAACTGAGCATTCTAGTAAATAAAATGATTTTGGGGAAATGTGATTCACTTTCATGGAAATACAATGTACCAACTTAAGGGTAACATATATAACTAGAGGCCTGGTGCACAAAATTTGTGCACTGGGGAAAGGGTGGTAGGGGAGTCTCTCAGCCCAGCATGTGCCCTCTTGCCGTCCGGGAGCCCTCAGGAGATATCCGTCAGTCAGACAACCTTAGCGCTGCTGAGAGGGGAGAGGCTCCTGCCACTGCCCCTGCACTAGTCAGCCGTGAGCCTGGCTTCTGGCTGAGCAATGCTTCCCCTGTGGAAGTGCACTGACCACCAGGGGGCAACACCTGAATTGAGTGTCTGCCCCCTGGTGGTCAATGTGCATCATAGCGACCGCCATTTGATCTATTTGCATATTAGCCTTTTATTACATAGGATTATCAAGGACATGAGAGACAGTGGAGTTCAAGGACCCTCATAATCTATAATAAACTAAATTTTATAATGAGCAGCTTCCCCTTCTCATAGGCAACACAGGAGAAGATGGATAGCCAGGCGTAGCTACAGAGGGGCAGCCTCCATGGCAGAGGGTGAATGTCCTTACTTTGCATGAGGTCTTGAAAATAAGACTTGGAATCTTCAAGGGGCATGTATCTTTTTTTCTCTCTTGGCAATTGAAAATCTGGAACATTCCAGCTGGCTCCAAAATTGGTAGCAGATAGGGTTAGCCAGATGTAAAACAATAGAAAGGGTGTGCCTGAAGGGCCACCGTAAAGGATTCTTTGGCCCCATGTAGGAGGTTGTGTCCACCCCATACTCTCCTCGCCTGAGGAAGAGCTGATGCTAGCCAACGCTGGGGTTTAGAAGTATATCCACAGCTGCCGATGGCTTGTTTGCTGAACAAGTCCAAATCAGAGGCAGATCAAGGTTAAGCTGCACAGAGGATTTTTTAAGCGCAGGGTAAAACTCAAAATTTCTGATTAGAGAAACGAGAGCTAAGGCGAGATCGTGCTAATGAAAGAGTCCAGGCAAAGGCGGCAGGGCTAGCTGCCAGCTCACAGACCGAGCTTGGCAGACAGACAGTGGAGCTCTGACAGGGAGTTTCTCTGTGCCTTTTCGAAGAAGGCAGAATAGATCTAAATGCAGCCAACCTATTGATTTATTCTCTTTGTGCTGGACATGGCTTTTTATTAAAGAAAGCAGATATTCAATAGTGTTAACTAGTAATGGGAATTGACTTTTCACTAATTGCACAGACCTTGGCATTAATATACTTTAATGGAACCTGGGCTCTGCGTCCCTCAGATCAATCCTGAAGTTTTTCTCTAAGTCTTTCTGGTCAAAGGACACAAACAACATTGTAACCGAGGGAGACCTTTTTAAATCTTTTTAAGAAAAAAAAAAAAATCCTAGGATGACTGGACTGAGGGACTGTCTTTATTCCAGAGGACCAGAGAGGAATGGTTTTGTGACCTGTAAAATACCTAGAAACTCCGCAGTCTGAGCTGGTATCAGCTGTTTGGAATTCAACTGTAAAGGCTAGAAAAGAGTTTGGCTTCCCAGGCACCTGGCTGGGTCCTGCCGCTGCTGGATTCTCTGAGGCAGAAGACTCATCACTTATTTATCCTCCATTTGTTAGATTTGCTAAAAGTAAATAGGATCCCTGACAGCTGCTGGGCTCACAGACAGGCCTGGAACAGGAGGTGAGGATGCAGGCTGCTCTCCGGAGCCTCTAGCCGCATCTGACTCACCCCACAGAACAGCGTGGAACACCAGGTCCTGCCAGGAGCAGGGACCTTCCTGGAGCTCTCAGATGGCAAAGGTCCATATCCAGTCCTTGGGGATTCAGAGCTGCATTCTCCCCCTGGCCTTGCAAGGCAAAGATGCTTCTAAGACAAAGTGTGAGATCCTCAGGGAGGATGTTTGTATCCTATTCATCTTTGAATACAACAATGCCTGGAGTTGGAACTGGCAAATGCCATTTAATTCATGAATGTAACTTTTTCTAGCTGAGTGGCACTAAGTAAACGAGGCTCTCTGAGCCTCTATGTTCTTATTTGAAATTAATTAATTAATTAATTAATTAAAAAATAATTTAACTTAATTTAAAAAAGAGTAACGGAGTGTGATGAAGGCGTAGGAGGGATGGGTGGGGGGCTGGAAGGGGTCAATGGGGAAAAAGATAAAACAAAAACAAAGGGGACATCTGTAATACTTTCAATAATAAAATTTAAAAAAGATAAACATTGATAAGCTGCCTCCTGCACACTCCCTACCGGGTATGTGCCCACAAGCAAGGTACACGCCCTTGACCGGGATCGAACCTGGGACCCTTGAGTCCGCAGGTTGATGCTCTATCCACTGAGCCAAACAGGTTAGGGCTAAAAAATAATTTTAAAAGGATAACAGAAACACATGCTTTGCAGAGTTGTTGTGAGATTACATAGGATACTGTATGTAAAACTGAGCTCATGAAGGCACTTAGTAAACTCCAGCAGATGAGAGCTATGATTATCATCACTTTTGAATCCTTTGCACTCAGAGCTGGGCATTTGGTACGTGTAAGTTCAGTGAAAGGGTTCATTCTTTGATTCAACTAGTTCTGTGCCTAGCATGTGCCACGCACTGTTCTGCAATGCACAGGCAGCCCCATCCCTGACCTCATGGTGTGTATGGTATAGTTTGGTGGAGACACTGGCAATAAACAAGTAACTGGAAAAAAATAAGCTATTCGAAATGTAACTTAGGATAGTGACAAGTGCTGTGAGAGAAACTGAGCAAGATAAGGGGATAGAAAATGACTGTACATGTGTAAGAGTGAGAGACAGTGCAAGAGGGAGAGACAGAAGCTGAGGAATAGAGGGATGTTGGGAAGAGGAGTACATAACTAAATGAACAGGGATTTCTCCAGGAACCTATAATGCACCTTGCCATGTTTTAATTCCTCAGATTGTATGGTAACACAGTCATTTCTCTTGTTATCTGAATGTTTGTGCTATAAAGTTTCTTACTACGTAGGGAGGTGAGATAATGCCTCCTCATTCTTTTCCATTCCTGGCCTCACATCTTTTTTCCTAAAGTGTCCCCCACCCAAACCCAGGACTTCCTCCTCAGAAATGAACACTACATCCTGGAAATTCTACAACAGTGTGACCTGAGGGGGGTCAGGAAAGCGCCCCTCTGTTCATATCTGACTTCTGTGCCTCCAGACTTGCCTTCCAGAAGAAGACAGACATGGCTTCTAAATGTCTCAAAGTCTTCGCTTCCTATTTGCCTCTGCGAAGTGTTGCACCACTAGACTGCCGTGTTGAATTATTTTCAGCCGCAGGAATTCTTCGGTGCCCCATCAGACCAGGCTCTAATTCGAAAGCAATAACATTTGGGCAAAGCTCAGATGCACTAAGTTGCTGCCCAGGGCTTGGTGGGCTTGGAGGTAATTGGTTTTCCTCAGTTGCTGATGCTTCGCTTGGACAAATGCGAAATCAAACTACAGCTCAGTTTGCAGAAGAGCCCACGTCAGCAGTTTAGTCTGTCTACTATTTCAGAGCTTGTTATGTTATTGGCAATAAAATGCAACTAATATGCTGTTAATTAATATTGCATCCTACAGCTAGTTTATCACGTTATTAATCAGAGGGAGAAAGCCAAGGAAAACGCGGCTCACCTTTTGTGTCTTTTCATCTCTTAAAGCATTTGTTTTAATGCACAAATACATGTTTTGGTCAACACTGCCAAGCCTTTGGTTGTTCCTGGATGAGTGTATTCTATTTTCAAACAGTAACTTGCCCCTCAGGAATATTTTATTTAGCAAGACAGGACTTAAAGTGAAAGGGTAACCATTTCTGATCATAACCTTGGCTTTGTGCTTCTAGTAATTATCCTTTAATTGCATTACCCTATTTGAAATAGAGTTGTAATTGGAAAAAAACAATTTGACATTCCCTGATGCTTACTCTGACATGCACTATTTGCTTTTTATTCAAATGTAAATTTTCTCCATAATACTTTCAAAGAAAGAAAAAAAATTAAGCAAAATTGAAATGTCAGTAGCAATTTCTGACATGCAGGCAGTGCCATTCACTCGTGCTGTCTGGAAGGCAAGACTTTCCGTTCCAATGGAAAGGAGGAAAAAATGGTGAAATTAGCATGCTCTGAGGAGAGGGAGAGATGGATGGCAGAATCACAGAGCGATCCCTCTGGGAGACGTGTCCACTTTGCACAATGCTTTCAAAATATCAAACAAGCTGCCAGTTATAATTTTTGGATGAATAATCCTCTTTGCTGTATATTTGCCTCCCCACACCTGCTTTTCCTCAAAAAGTGGAGGAGAATAACCTGATCTCTAGAGTTATTTCACCTTAGGCATCTTGAAGATGCAGTTTTAATTTGGTGCATGTGATATGTGAGAGGCAACCTCTAAAATGGATCCAGGGTTTCAGTCTCTGGACTGGCAAATCCTTTTGTAATCTCTTCTGTTTGGTGTGGGCTGGACCTTTTGACTTGCTTCTGATGAATAGAACATGACAAAAGTAATGGGATGTTACTTCCAAGATTAGGTTACACAATGTATTTGGGGCTTCTGCACTGGGCTTCCTTGTCTTGCTGTCTTAGGTGGTCACTCTGGGGAAAGCCAGCTGCCATGGTGACCTGCCCTATGCAGAGGCCATGTGGTAATTGAGGGAGGAATCTGGCCAACAGCCGGGGAGGAACTGAGGCTCTCCACCAACAGCCCAGGAGGAACCGAATCCTACCTATAGCTTGGAAGCAAATAATCACTCAGTGAAGCCTTCAGATGAGCCTGCAGCCCCAGCTGACACCTGCTACTACCTCAGGAGATATCTTAACCTTTTAATAAGTGCTTGTTATTCTAAGTTTCAAAGTAATTTGTTATGTGGCAATAGATAACTGATACAGGGCAGGGGAGAGTGGTTATTAAAGCAATGAAAAATTTTAGATCATGTTTGGCTTCAAATTTTGAAATTTGAAAAAGCAGTATGTAAGCCCTCGCTGTGATTATTAGGATTCAACACATCATTCTCTGTGTTAGCAGTGATGAGGCTATGTGTTTAACCCTTAGCACACCGAAAAAGAAGGGAAACAGGTTGGGTAAGTTTTCACTGTTGAGCTCGGGGTGAGAGCAAGGGTATATGATCAAAAGTTAAGCATATCCAACTCAAAATACTGTGGGGGGAAAGGAAGAAGGAACTTTCTGAGAGGACAACTCACTCACCCAGAGTGGAGCAAGAGTGGAGCTAGTCCTCAGGGAAAATAGGAAAAGATACTCAAACTCCAGCAGCATTTCACTTTTCTCCTAGGAGAGCATCCTTCTCTGTTATATAGATTTCTTATTCCATATACTGGGAACCTGGCTGGTGGGTGTTCCCAATATTCAACTTCTACAGCTCCCACCACCCAGAGGAGGCCGATTCTCTCCTTAATTTCAATTCTAAACATTCCAGAGAAAGATGTTGATTGGCTTGTCTGAGATCAGATGCCTACTCCCTGACCAACTGAGCCCAGTGCACCAGAATCCCCAGGGGGGACACATAGCAATGGCCTTTTCCAGAGGGGTGGAAATGTGTGGGAGCAGCCCCCCCCCCCCTCAAAAAAAGCCCTGTGGCTGGGCTGTCATATACAGTTGTGTGGGTTGCTCACTGTGCTGTATACAAGAGCCCCACCTGCCTGGGGAGAAAACAACATGCCTAGGCTACAAGGACCCTGCACTTGGGGATGAATGACAATTGCATTCTCTCATAGTCAGAAACCCTCCAACTTTTCAAATCCATGGAGCTGGTATGAGAAACTCAGCTCAGCCACTAATAAGAATGGAACAATTGGAAAAGTACAAACTGGAAGTTCTCCAGTCAGACTTTAAAGAGATGATTGCCTTTCCCAATGCGTTGCTGGTAGCATATCTCACATCGTCTGGGTTGTGAATGCAGAAGGACTCCAGTCACTGTTGTTACCTACTGCCAGGAAAATTAAGTGGCACTGACCCTGTCCTGCTGCTGAGTTAATCTTCCTCAAGCCCACATGCTCTAATCCCCTCTCCCCTGCCTGTGACTCCATATCCCAGCACCCAAGGCCCCTCACACTATGACCCTATCTGCTTTTCCAGGTTCATCTCACTTCCTCCCTCGTCTATGAGTGTAGACCTTTGTTGTTCCAAAATAGGACAACCAAGTGTTTCCTCCAAGTCTGTGTGGGGCCTACTTCCTCTGCCTCAAATGTGCTGCCTCCTGAAACCTTTCTTAGTTGTCTTTGATGAAGCCTTTCCTGATTTGCCCAAGCAGATATAACTTCTCCTCTGCCCAGAACTCAAGGCTTGTACTCCCTTACAGCTTTTACTACACTCTGCATTCTTCCAGGTGAAATAATCCTTGAAAGGAAGTTGGAAAAAATGATGGGCTGTAAGCACATATATTTCATACTATGTGCCAACATCTCTACAAAAGTTATTTAATCTCCTTGGCAACCCTTTTTACAGATGAAAAATTAAGGCACAGATTGGTTTAGTAACTTGCTCAAGGTCACACAACTAAGGCAGGATTTGAACCCAGGTAGTGTGCCTCCCTGAGCCTATGCTCCTGACAACTGTTACACCACTTTCATAGAGGCAGAGGTGCAGTTGCTGTGGGCCCAACAAAGCCCTTTCATACACAGTGTACTGAATTGTTATTTATAATTTTATATTCTTTTCCTTTAAGTGGCCCTCAAGGTTGTACTAACTTCAGGTTCTGTAAGACTGACTGGATGGAAATGCAAGGTCTCGCTCATATTGTAATTCTGCTAAACGCTGTGTACTGATGAGGATGAGGATGATTCTAAGATTTGTGCAGAGCACTTACAAGGCATCCTCAGCCATCTCACTGAATCCTTACAACCTGAATATTAGGCACGGTCATTGCCACTTTCACCAATGACAAAACTGACCTCAGAGACACTGAGTGATTTTGCCTGAGGCCACTCAGCTAGTAATGGAGCCTGAACTGATCCCATATGTTATGCTTCCTCCACTTAGGTATTTGTTGCCTCGGGTTCTGAGCGCCTTTCCAGGGCTTAGTGTATGGTGCTTCTCCCCACCTCTGCCCTTACCCCATGCAGACCCATTTGAAGAGGATTCCATCATATCCAACAATGATCTAAATTGAAATTGTCCATCCTGCCTTTTAAGTTCTTCAGGTAATGAATCTTTTCAACCAACACAGGCTGCCTGGTGTTAATCACACAGGGTGATGCAATCTCTATCTGTTCACTCTTGAATAGATTGGGCCTAAAAGGTATAGCTGGCACATAAACATTTTCCAAGAGGAGTGCTGGATCGTTAGTAGTATGTAAACAGTGACCCTGGAGAAATCACTGGATGGCCAGTCATGCAGAGAGGTACCTGTCTCTTTCCTAGACTTTAGCAGTCAGTGAGAAAGGTAAACAAAGGCACTGGTCTAGAATTCAGTCTCTAGAGTTAGGCCAGCCTAGATGTGACCCCACCTCTAACCAATGGTGTGGCTTATGCATATTGCTTAACTTCATTCATTGGATTAACATGTTGACTGAGTCAGCTAGTGTGTAGGTACTCAGACAAAGGAGTGAACAAAATAAAGCTACCTCATGGAGTTTCAAATTGAAGTAATTGAAGCACCTAGTTCATAAGACTGTTTAAGGATAACATTTTAGCCTGGGACCAGACTCAGACTTATAAAAAAGAATAA
Organism: Pipistrellus kuhlii; assembly: GCF_014108245.1. NCBI lineage: Eukaryota > Metazoa > Chordata > Mammalia > Chiroptera > Vespertilionidae > Pipistrellus > Pipistrellus kuhlii. The sequence continues at coordinate 14,543,743 of NW_023425595.1, forward strand.
AACAATCTTCCACCTTGATTCTAAATTGAAAAAACAACAACTCAGGTTGGTTTCTTTATATTTAGACCTTCTCCAAACCCTAGTTTTCAGAAAATTCTTGAAGGGTATTCCTTGATGGGGCCCAGTGAATCAGATACATAGTTTCTGGTGGTTCAGGCTGCATAGGTAGGAATAAGGTAGGGCAACAGGGAGGAAATTGCATTTGGTAAACCCAACCATGGTCAGATTTTGCTCAGGTGGCCTTTGCATAGAGAGTCACAGGAGCTCTTTATTTCCAGTTTTATTCTGAAGGGATTCTGTGGATATTATATTACTCATAGGGCTCTAAATGAAGCATTTAACCTAAATCTCTGATGTTGTGCTCACATTCCTTTTCATTCCTCTTCGCCTCCGTGTTTCAGTGATGGGAGTTGAGTCGGATAGCCCATCCAAGAGTGCCTCACTCCTGCCCAGATCTGGGCATCTGAGCTCCTCCTTCTATTTCCTTTCCCCTTTTTGCATTCCCAAAACCTGATTCTTATTTGGTCAAATTCACTTTCCCCATTCAAAGAAGAAAGGAGGGAACTGACACTTTTTTTAGCAGGGAAAAGAAAGGAAAGGAAAGGAAATATACCTGTTATACTTCAATATTAGTTTTATCTTGAGCTTCCTGATTTCTTTTAATATTTAAAAATACTTTATTCAACAAAAGTTATTGAATATGTAGTATGTGCCAAGTACTGTGTTTTATGCAACACAGAAATGACAGGGCTCATCCCAAAGGCAGATTTCATATAATTTTGCTCAGATTGGCTGCTTATTTAGAAATTTAGAATACTGCCCTTTATTGAGCCGATGTCTGTAATTAGGCTCTTCATCTAATTGGAATGCAAGAAAATTGAGGCCTCTAGCAACCAAGCAATTTGTCAGAGGTCACAGAGCATAGGAAGAGTAGGAACAGCATTCAAACTTAGGTTTGTCTAACACCAAAGCCTACATTCTTCTCTTTGGATTATAAAGACTTATAAAGTATGAACTGATTATGAAATATTCTCCCACAATCTGAACTTCAATAGAATATTTGACTTATAATTGAAAGAACAACTTATATTAAAACGAGGTGGTTGAGAAAGAAAATATTTCTCTTCTCTACATAACATTTAGAAGAAACATTTTTCTCCTAAAGCACTTAAGTAAATAACACTCTGACTCTACCTTAAGAAATTTGGTTTCTATTATAAATGGTTATCTTCTGCAAAGCAAGTCAGAAGTCTCATTGGAAATTTGTAGAGAAACATCGCCCTCTGCTGGACATATAGGCATCATACAATTGGAGATGGACACAAAGGATTTTTAAAAGTTAGAGCTAAGTCCTAGCCCGTTTGTCTCAGTGGATAGACCATCAGCCTGTGCACTGAAGGGTTTCAGGTTTGATTCTGGTCAGGGGCACATGCCTGGGCTGAGGGCTCCGACCCCAGAAGGGCGCGTGCAAGAGGCAGCCGACCAATGATTCTCTCTCATCATTGGTGTTTCTTTTTCTTCCTCTTCCTTCCTCTCTGAAATCAATAAACATGTATATGTATATTTTAAAGTTAGAGCTAAAATACAATTATGTGCCCAATGACAATGAGGAGCTGTTGTTATCATGAGTATCATGATAACATGTTGTTATTATGTTGTTAGCATGAGTATACTTTATTCTTCAAAGTGACTCCTTTCAATGCAAACAAAAACATTTTGGAAATGGCAGAGCAATAATTTTATGCAGGTGGTTTAGTGCTGGGTAGAAGTAGGTAAAAGCTTTAACTACAGAATACACCTTAACTACTCATAACAATACCTAACTATAATAATGTTATAGTAATAAATTATAATAATACCTAAACCATCAGAATCAAATAGTTCCAATGAACCTTGAATAGGAAGAATATCACATGTGTAGAATAAATGGAGAAAGCATAATATAATGAATATAGGTTGGCATTTTCACTTTGGAGTCAATAAACCTCATTTGATTTCTTTCTCTCCCATTTATAAGCTATCTGAGCTTAGGAAAGTTATTAAATTATTTGAGCCTCTGGTTCTTCTGTTAAGTTATAATTATAAAAGCAGCAGCTTAAGTGAAATAAACTAGACTGAGAAAGACAAATACTGCATAGTATCACTTATATGTGGAATTAAAAATAATAACAGTCAAACTTAGAAATAATGATTGGAAGAGTGGTTTTCAAGAGAGGGGAGTAGGGAGAGGTTGGTAAAAGTACCAATTTTTCGCAATAAGATGAATAAGTTCTAAGGATATAATGTAAAAAGGATATAATATAGTGGTGGTTAGAGTTGGTAACACTGTATTGTAAAACTGCAGAGGTGGGGGGAGTGGGGAAGTAGCAGGTAAATAGGACTTATTATAGGTGGGAAGACCTAATAGATTTTCCCACCTGTGAAAGTGAAGTGAGATGAGGCTTAAGAAAGGTAGCTCATTACTAAGAGTTGGACTCAGTATGTGTGAACGGGTATTTCATTATTAGGTCTCTCCCAGTTGTTAATTGCATAGAATCAGTTTTTTCAGTTACGAAGTCCAAAGCCAACATGCGGAAGTATAAAAATTTCTTTCTCTGAAGTGTCTTTATTTTATTTTTAAAAAAATACATTTATTGATTTTTTTTTTTTTTTAACAGAGAGGAAGAGAGAGGGATAGAGAGTTAGAAACATTGATGAGAGAGAATCATCAATCAGCTGCCTCTTGCACACCCCCTACTGGGGATGTGCCCGCAACCAAGGTACATGCCCTTGACCGGAATTGAACTTGGGGCCTTTCAGTCTGCAAGCTGACGCTCTATCCACTGAGCCAAACCAGTTTCAGCTGAAGTGTCTTTATTTTTACAGAAGTTTTGACTAGTGGCAATGGTTTAGCAAACCAAATATTTCTATAAATTATCTACATTTTAGAGGTGTATACTTTCTCAAGGGAACCAATGATATCCATATAAAAATGTTTTGATGCAGAAACCTCAAAAATATGTGAACCTATGAAATTCATGGCATGGATAAGTATATTTTATTGAATTTAAAATTTTTAAAAAGTTTAAAATGCATCAATATAGAACATCAAAAACAATGAAAGCATCTAAATATCCCTATTATAAGTAAGAATTGTGGCTTTCGCCAAAACTGGTTTGGCCCAGTGGATAGAGCATCAGCCTGTGAACTGAAGGGTCCCTGGTTTGATTCCAGTCAAGGGCATGTACCTTGATTGCTGGCACATCCCCAGTAGTGCAGGAGGCAGGTGATCAATGTTTCTCTCTCATCGATGTTTCTCTCTATCCCTCTTCCTTCCTCTCTGAAAAAATCAATTAAAAAATAATTTAAAAAATCAATCAATTAAAAAAAAATATTTTTTTTTAAAGAACTGCAGCTTTCTAAAAGACTATCAAGTACCAGAAAGTGAAAGTCGTTATACCTTTAATTATTTGGCACCATTGTCACTGGGAGTGACACACAGGCAGTGTTGATCGGCGTTGAGTTCCCCTTCCTTTGGAGGGAGCCTCTGCCTCAGTCTCCCCTTCCATCAGAATTGTGTCTTATAAGGGCAGAGGGAAGAAGCATCAGGGCTGTTAATGCTTAAATTTAACTTTCCCAGCAATGTATTATAAACCACAAATTTGAGGCAATTAAATACCTTCAATTACCTGACAAATTAATTCAGACTGAGCTATTAAAAATTTCTGATCATTTCCCCTACAACTGAATTGTAGCTATGAAACATAGAATCACTTCAGGTATGCAAACAACTTTCAAACACTTTTAAGTACTTTGAAAGCAAGTAATCCTGCCCTAAAGGCTTGGCTCAATGAACAGAGCACCCAGCTATGGACTGGAGGGTCCTGGGTTTGGTTCCATTCAAGGGCATGCACCTTGGTTGCAGGTTTGATCCTTTTGGGGGCTTGCAGGAGGCAGCTGATCAATGTTTCTAACTCTCTATCACTCTCCCTTCCTCTCTGTAAAAATCAACAATATATATATATATATATATATATATATATATATATATATATATGTGTGTGTGTGTGTGTGTGTGTGTGTGTGTGTGTGTGTATACATATATATATATATATATATATATATATATATATATGTATATATATATATATTCAAATAATACTAATCAAAATACCAAACATTGTTAGTCTAAGTTTCTTTAGCATTAATTATTAATTACATATCTCTTATTTTTAATTATAAAATTTCAGTGCACATTTAGTAGCACATTACCATAGTATATGCCACATTTGTCCTTGAAAGGAAGTAGAATTAAGATCCATGAGTGATCTTCGAGGATTTGGAGAAATACAGATATAGTTGTAGGTCACAGCTGCTTGCTGTCCCTCCTTAAAAAATAGGGTAGCTCCTCCCCCACCTTTTCCCCAGGGAATATGTTTCAACCCCCAGCGGATACCTGAAACAGTGGATAGTTCCAGTCTTACACTAGTAGACTATGTTTGTTCCTACACGCATTCCTATGATAAAGTGTAATGCCTTTTCCATCTTAGCCAAGCACATCTTGTATGGTGGGTATAACTCTGCAGTTTGAGGTGTGACAGCAAAACCAACACAGGCTTCTTTTTTCTTTTCCACAATTTCATAGATAGATTCGTTCCCACCATAAACCTTTCCAACCTCTGTGTATGATTCTCTTCCTTTCCTTATGAAGTCGAGAACTTTTACCCTTTTCACTGAAGGAAGCACTTTACGGCTTTTCTTGGTGTTTATCTGAGTTGCCAGCATCACCACTCCTGCACCCTGGGGCCATTATTAAGTAAAATAAGGGTGGCTGGACCACAAGCGCTGTGATACCACCACAGTCCGTGTGACAACCCAGACGGCTCCTGAGTGACTGATGGGCGGGGGCCTGCACAGCGTGGAAAGGCCAAATGGTTCCCATCCTGAGTGGGAAGGAGTGGCCCTTTGAGATTTTATCACCCTACTCAGAACCGCACCCATTATAGATTATTCATTTCTGAAATTTTCCACTAAATATTTTCTGACTGTGGTTGATTTCAGGTAACAGAAAGTGCAGGAAGTGAAACTGTTGGGTAAGGGGGAACTATTGTGCAGGGGTTTTAAACAGGCCATTCATTCTACCTTTGGACTCTGGTGGGTTTTATATTTCTACTAGAGGATGGATGCACAAAATTCATGTAAGGGGCTTGTCCCCTCCTCCACCACCCCTTCCCCTCTCGCTTCGTCCAGAATTAGCATATTCTGCTTTTATTAATATAGATGAACAGAGCTAACTCTCCATCTGGTCACTGCCTTGTATTCACTTATGGCCGTGGTTGGCAAACTGCGGCTCTCCAACCACATGCGGCTCTTTGGCCCCTTGAGTGTGGCTCTTCCACAAAATACCATGGCCTGGGCGAGTCTATTTTGAAGAAATGACCTTAGAAGAAGTTTAAGTTTAAAAAATTTGGCTCTCCAAAGAAATTTCAATCCTTGTACTGTTGATATTTGGCTCTGTTGACTAATGAGTTTGCTTACCACTGACTTAAGGGACACAAGTGGGGAAAATGAGAAAATGATTGGCTGACATAACTGAGTTCAGGGTTGACTTCCTATGTAACTAAATCCAGGGACTCATATCCTGTCTGTCTTGGACTTTGGCTTCTGTTTTACCTGTTTTCATCCTAAGGCAGATTTTTCTTAAATCTTGTCCAGATCAGCCACCAATCGATCCAGTCTTAAATCTATAGGCTCAGCAACCCTCTTTGAAAAAGAGCATCTCTTTTTCTCTAACCCCAGCAAAGCTGATGTTTATTGGCTTTGATTGGCCTGGCCAGTCATGTACCTGCCCCCATTAAGGCTAGGGAGATGCAGCACTCTCAAAGGCCAGGACTTAGTGCTGCACCCACCCCCGGAACCACAAAGGTCAATGCCACCTGAACTACATGGTCTGAGAGTAAAAGGGTGGCTGCTCAAAGTTAAATTAAGTGCTAACACCAAAAAGGGGAATTAATACTGGGCATAAAATACACTATAGATTTTTAACGGGGTGGTAGAGAAAAAATGAAAATGAACAAAAAAACAACAAAACCTAGAGCAGATTCAAGAATGCTTATTCTAGTCTATAGTTATTGACTCACTTAAGGCTAGATGTAAGGGGAAAACAAATCTAGTTAAGGGTTCATACTCTTTGATGTAGAGCCAGGACTTTCTGAGAACCAATTTGGAATGGAGACTAATTAGGTTATTGTACTAGCCAGGGTTCTCCAGAGGAATGAAAGCAAGATGTATATGATTTATTGTAAGGAATTGGCTCACAAAACTGTGGGGATTGAGAAGTAAAAACTCTGCAGTCTGGGGACCAAGGGAAGAGTTGATGGTGCAGCTTGAGTCTGAAGGCAATCTGGGGGTGGAATCCCTTCTTCCTGGGGGCACATCAGCATTTTGTAAGGCCTTCGCTGATGGGATGAGGCCCCCTCACATTAGGCAAGATAATCTGCTTAATCAAAGTCTGCTGATACAAATGCTAATCACATCTAAGAAAACTTCACAGGAACATCAAGCATCATATGTGACCAAAAACTGGATACAATGGCCTAGACAAGTAGACACGTAAAATCAACCTCCACAGTTATCTTCTTGAGTTGAGTGATCCCCACATTGAGCCAGAAGGAAGGTGGCTTATCTATGCTCAGGCTAAACCCCAGACCAATGAAATCAAGTTATCTGGAAGGGGAGGCCCAGATAAAGGGATTTTTTTTTTTTTTGACGTTCCATAAGTTATTCCTATGTGCATACAAGGTTGAGAACCACCCTTGAAGAGCAGTGGTTCTTCAAGCGTGGTTCCCAGACTAGCCACTTCAACCTCCCCTGCAAACTGGCTAGAAATGCAAATGTTCTGCCCCTACTCCAGACCTACTAACATGCAGCAGCATAACATTTCACCTCCAGTCTTCTCTCTCTAAACCAAAAGGGCAGAGTTCTTCAGGTGAATAAACTAACTCCTTAAGGTTTTCTTTAGTAATGGGGTGTTTGTTGGAAGTATTCATACACAAATAAGAGGGATCTTGACAGGCTTCATTGAGACTGGCTAGTTCTGAGACATAACAGACATATGGATCTCGTAGCAGCTCCCGTGACTCCGTGGCAGCTCCCGTGACTCCGTGGCAGCCCTAGCAGTTGCTGCCTCCTGAGTATTTCTGTATGGAACCCTAGCATTCCATTAGAGTGCCTTAGCTCTTCTGTCATTTCATTTCTCTTTATACAAACTGAATTCTTCCCCCCTTACCTTCTCGGGGTTGAGGGAGGGAGGAAGGATAACCATAGAACTTTTATGCATATATGCATAACCTATGGACACAGACAATAATGTGGTGAAGGCCTGGGGTGGGGTGGGTGCTGGGTAGAGGCGGTCAATGGGAAATACTTTCAACAATAAAGATATATTTTTAAAAATTTAAATAAAGATATCGGCAACTCTGATCGGTGCAGTTAATCACCTTCTCATTTGGGCAGTGTTTCCTTAACATTTGTCCAACTTATAAGCTTCTAGCTGAGGTAAAGATGAGCTTTCCTTGGGTCAGCTCTCCCACCAACCCAATCAGTTGGGAGCAGGGGAAAATGAAATTTGGAGTGTAAAGAATCTCCTAGGGCCATTTCTTTTGAAAGAGGAGCCTTCTAATGTGGGTTGTGGGTGTCACCATGTAAGGCTTGTTTCTTAGGGATCGTCATCTGTTCTCTGATGCTTAAATCTGTGTGTAGTTCTTCGATACAAATACATCAAAGAGAATATATGCATTTGTTCAACTACAATGAAACAGGAATTTTGGGGAGTGAAAAAGACAGGTTTTAGGAAATTTTTAAGATGTTAGCAATTAAGGGGATGATGGAGGAAGCACAGGGCTGCAGAGCAGCAGCAGGTATGTTTCCATGGAACAGGGGAGCTGAAAAGCTGCAACAGGTACATTTCCTAGAATGAGGGAGCTGGGAACAGCCAAAGGTCTACTAGCATATTTACAAAATAAAGAGAAGGCAGCCCTTCATCCAGAAGAAGAAGAAGAGAGCCCAAAAGGAATAAGAAAACAATAAGGAAGGAGGAGGAGGGGAGAAACTCACATGTCCCATGTGAGGTTTGACCTTTGAGCTCAAGAGTTACGGTGGTAATCAGTCTAGCAGGGGTCTTCAAACTATGGCCCGCGGGCCACATGCGGCTGGCAGAGGAGTCTGATCCGGCCCGCCAGGTTTTTTGGGCAGTGAGCGCAGCCGAGGTGTTACAGTAGGAATTAGTAGTTCATATAGTCCGGCCCTCCAGCTCTCTGAGGGACCGTGATCTGGCCCCCACTTTAAAAAGTTTGAGGACCCCTGGAAGGGGATAGTGACCAATCGGAGGGGAGGGATATCAAGGCACCAAGATCTGCAGCCTTTATAAGCCACAGGGAAAAGGATTCCCAGTGGGACCCTTTCCCCCTTCCCACGTGGGAGTCCATTCTGTGGGACTCTTTCCCTCCCCATGTGGGAGTCTGTACTTGTTCTTCAATAAATTTCCTCCTTCTCTATCTGTCCGTGGACTCATTCTTCGGCTCTGGTGGACAAAGAATCTGGGTTCCAGTCCAAAAATTCCATTTCAATAACTTTTGGAATGAGTTGCAAACTTTCGCTGAAAAATTTTGGAAATGTTTCTCTTTTCATTTCAACATTTCCTATAGGAACATCCTCTTGTGGCCCAATTTAGGAATGCCATGAGCCAAATTATTTTGGAAAAAGAGATCTAATTTGCATGCCCCAAATAGTAGGGTCTATATTTTATGCAGAAATTCTCTTTGCATAATCTCATTCACTAAAGCCTGAGTGACTAGAAGCTGCTGGCATTTTTAAAAACCTCATTTACCAAAGATTAAAAAAAAAAAAAAAAAAGCTCAAGTGGACAATTTTCTCCAGGTCATTTCAGATCGGCAGTCTAAGCTCTCGTTTCTTAAGCGATTTGATCTCACTATATTATGCTAAATTGAAAAACTGTAAACGTGCAATCCAAATCAAAAGGCCAGCTAACCTGGTGGTCGGCAAACCACAGTTCTCGAGCCACATGCAGCTCTTTGGCCCCTTGAGTGTAGCTGTTCCACAAAATACCACAGCCTGGGCAAGTCTATTTTGAAGAAGTGGCATTAGAAGTTTAAAAAATGTGGCTCTCAAAAGAAATGTTAATCGTTGTACTGTTTATATTTGGCTCTGCTGACTGATGAGTTTGCTGACCACTGAACTAACCTTTGAGGAAGTCTGAGATAAAAAACCTTAATGATGCCACAGTTCACTGAACATCCCGAATCATTTTTTTTTTTTAAATCCTCCCCTGAGAATATTTTCCCACTGATTTTTAGAGCAGGTGAAAGAGACGAGGGGTGGGGGGAGGTAGAAACATCAATGTGAGAAAGACACATTAATTAATTGCCTCCTGTATACGCCCTGACTGGATCCAGGGATAGAGCTTGCAACTAGGTACTGCTCTTGACTAGAATACTCGGGACCCTTCAGTCTGCAGGCTAATGCTCTATCCACTAAGCCAAACCCGCTAGGGGTCACTTTACCTATCTTAATGCCAAAATTAAGTTTGTACTTTACCCAGAATCTCATAAAACCCTTTTACATGGTACCAGTATTGCCATTATTTTTATTTTAGACCACTAAAGACTGCAATACTACTTTGAATTCCAAATAATAAATTTCAGCTACCAGAATTTAAAACAATTAAAACCAATTTAATTTAATTTTCTCATTGTCGTTAATAACAAAAGGTATTTACAGAACAGAGCTCCTATTTACATTTTGAATTGTTTCAAATGGTATCCAATTAAAGACTGACTTAAGGTTTTCAAACTTGGATTTTAGATGTTTTCTTTCTCTTGAAAGGACAAAGATCCTGAACCCTGAGCTAATGTCTTGTTTTTATTTTATTAAAGTAAAATGTGCTTCTGAAAAGAATTGGGTAAAAAAAGTATTATCCAACATGCTTCTAATAAAGATCATGAGCTTACAAATTCTTTTGTGTTTGCAGATGTTAGTTGTTGAAGTTGGGAGTTTCAGGTTTTGGCAGTTTTAGCAATGCTTGCACACACTTTATTTTTACTAAGCCCATTTATCTCAAAACCATAGCCTAGAAACTCTTGAATAAAACTCTAGAAACTCTTGAATAAAACAGTTGTTTGCTTGTAGTGAGATGAATTAAAAAACTGAAGTTTCTAATAATTAAGTGTCTGACGAAGGAAGTATTCCCTCATGATTTCAATCACGAGGAAAAACAATGTATTTTAATTGTGCCACTTAATAGGCTGCAGTTAAATGTTTTCAAATTGCATTTAAAGATATAGCATTATTAACCCAAGTGCTTTATCTGGTAAATTTCCTCCACCTTCTAGAAGTTAAATTATCTTGGTAAAATGAGTCAAACCTCAGAACTTTACCATCACAAAAAATGTACAAGTTGGAATATATATTCTATGGGAAGTCTATTACAACTTTTAATTTAAGAAAGTGTTCAATGAAATGTTGGACAATTTAAAAAAGACAAGTAGATAAAAGCGTAATTTTTCTAAGTTTTGCCATTTTATAAAAATAAAAGAAACCCAAAAAGTGCTTTTGTATACTTTTGCATCCTCACTCATACTCTTAAAAGTTAAACCTACCATGGTGAACAACTGCTGGGCAAGTCCTACGAAGGCTAAAAGGAGACACTTTTCTCCTTTTAGAATTTTTGTTTTAATTTTCTGTTTCAATGTAATTACTAGTGTTTAAAGTTTGACCTAGAAGAGAGTAAGTGGCCAGCAGTAGCCGTGGTTTAATTTTCACAAAGATACCAGCAGATGTCAGCAAAACCCAAGGCAGTGCCACGTGCATTTGTGTGGAGGATGTTAAACTCTTGATAGTAGGGAAACTCACAGTGAAATGGAAAATCTCTAATTACCAGAGCCTAATCCACTGAAGACACCTCAGTTTTCTTTTTCAATACATTTAATTGATTTTTTACAGAGAGGAAGAAAAAGGGATAGTTAGAAACATCAATGGGAGAGAATCATTGATCAGCTGCCTCTTGCACACCCCCCACTGGGGATGTGCTGCAACAAAGGTACATGCCCTTGTCAGGAGGAATTGAACCTGGGACCTTTCAGTCTGCAGGCCGATGCTACCCGGTTTCAGCGACACCTGTTTTCTACATTGTTATTTGATTTGCAAATTTCCTTTTTGGGGGATGGCAGCAGTAAGAATAAGAGTCCACAGTGGGAGCTGAGTTTTTGCAAAAGCTCTTGCAAAGAACTGAACTGCTCCGAATTTGTTAAAAAAAAAAAAATCACCTTCAACAAAACAAAGTACACTTTAGACAGTCACCTTTGGTTTAAAAAAAAAAACAACTAACTGGTTTAGAGAATATTTCATTTTGCTCAGGAATTCCAATCCATGTTCAGGAATATACAGTATGCACGCATTTGTGATTACATATTATTTTTCTGGGGAAGAGTTCATAGCTTTCAGCAACTTCTCACAGGGGTCTCTGATATCCAAAAAGTTAAGAACCATGCTAGAACTTACTAAAATTATATTCTCTGTATTAATAAATCACCCCTTATATATGTATATATATATGTATGCTTCAAAATACATCTGCTAAAAATTACTTAGTTGAATCCATGCCAGGCAGTTTTAGAACAGCCTGTTACATTGAACTAGATGTAATATTTTAAAAACAATCGTACATAAAATATTCCAAAACTATTTTCTTATATTTTTAAATGATAGGAGAAAAATCATATGGGATGCCATTTATTTTATTCAAATATACAGTATGCATACATTTTTACTTTTAACATTCGTGGCCAAAACATTGTGTAAGATCAATGTTTGTGGTCTTATATTAACTCCTCCACCAGGAGTAGCATACAACAGAAGTTAAACGTTAACTTTTATTTTTGCTTTTTAAAGGAGTAATAGCATTCTAAAACAATTTAGCCACCTTGACTCATCTGCAAAATGTCAAAAGGGTCTAGATTATTTTATTGTTTTCTGAATTTCTGAAATTAAAAAAAAGTAAGTAGACATGTGACATAAATCAGATATATCGTTCTCTACAAACCTTTTGCATGCTCATTAAAAACTTGGTCCCCTAAATAGGCACAATAAACATATATTAGCCTATGTGTTTTCAAAATATTTTCCCCTTAAAAACTTACCATCTTTGAAAATAACACAAGAGTGTTCTACTAAGCAATGCTGAAGTTAAAATGTTTGAACTTTTTAAAGTCATTAATTTTGTTGAAAAGATATTTCTGTTTTAAACAGTCTCTAAGAAATGCTGTCAGAAATGCAATTAAGGTCTAATGATCCTGGAAATTCAGACAAAATTGGAGTCTATGTTTAAGTCCTTTATAAGAACATATTTCTTTAAAAAAATCTAGTCATTAAGCATATGAAGCTAAAATGTTCTTTTGCCAGTGCTCTGTTGAAATGTTTAAATGAAGGAATTAACTGCACTTTTGATAACTAGGTCAGTGAACAATTATATCTTAAAAATGACTGTTAATATGATGGTTGAAAATGGCATTCCAACAAAGTAAAACTAGTCTTTTAAAAAGATACTAAGAGTACAAAAATAAAAATAAACCTCTATTGGTCAATAAAACTGGCTGTATAAGTTTACAGTTTCAATGGCTAAAAAATATTTCAAGTTGTTTAAATCTCATCTGACTCAACTAAAGTACTATATTTAGGGAAGACAAGACAAAAACCTAGATTAGTGACAGTATCCTAGATGATGAGAGATTTAGAACAGGTAGCTGTTTTAAAAAAAATAAAGAGCAGAGTGAAGTTATCACCCATCCCCATCCTCCAAACAACACCCATACAAATCCCAATTTCCAAATAGTCTCAACAGTGTTTCTCTATTTGTTATTATTATTCCCTTAAGGAGTCTTTTTTTCAGTCCTCTAATTGCAATCAACATCTGTTTATATACTTACATATATTTTTGCTTTATAGACAGAAATAGGATTTTTTTTGGGACAAAGAACACATTTTCACCAAGAATATGGTCTAAATAATGAAAGGTTTAGACATATTAGAACATTTGAAGAGGTTAAGTGGAGAGAAGAAATGGCATATTTTAGTATAGACATGTGGATTATTCCCAAAATGGTTTAGCACTCAACCACTATATCAAAATTAATTTTTCCTAAAGTAGGCATTTTTCGAAGTTAGTACTTGCCTTGCATGTTAGTATAGGATCATAAAAAATGGCCACTTTCTTAATAAACAATGGGGAAAATGATACTTGTTCTGTTCAGTTAAAATATAAATGGAAAAATTATAAAAGCATTTATTTAATACACTGTAACTTGAAACATTAGGAAGATTGAGAATTCATGTTATTTCACTGTAAAAAATTAGTCATTTGAACAGTGCTTGCTTTTTTTAGTCAAATGACTTATACCACAGAAAATAGCCATTCTCCTTTCAGTTTGGCTTAGTTTCTATCATTTCAGCATTTTTACTTTGAATATCACAAAATATTTCTGCAATTTCCTTTAATGTGAAGTTTCTAACATCACTTCCTCCAGGACAAGACCTTTCCTCATTTATGTTGGGAAGTCTGCGGCCACTAAATTTCTCTGGCTGCATATCCAGAGGCTCTAGGTTAAAAAACAGCGCTGTCAACCTTCCTATGATCAGCGACTTCTTCTACAACTCCATTAATGCTCACCTCAAATCTCAATATGTCTGGCATCATTTTTCATTTACTTGCCAGTTCTTTTCATTACCTACTTTTATAAAATGTCACATGTGGGACAAGGAAATATACCTGTATACTTGGCTGTCTAAAAGTGAACTCATTAACAGATGTGCAGTGACCAAACTCCAGCAGAATTTGAGAAGTAATGTGATTGGCCACTAGTCATAAAATACATGTTATTCACAGTGACTACTTCATGTACTTTACTCACGGTTAACATATACTGGTAACTGACATTTTAACTGTACTGTTAGGGAACTGGTGTTATTCAATGAAATCATTGTTAACGGAATTTGTGGCTTTGGGAATTGTGCAAATTGAGGACTGCTTATGCCTTACTTGCTTACATTGCCCCAGAAAGGTTCTAAGTGGCTGCTGAAATAGCCCATCTAAATTTACAATATTAGCGCAGGTTGAGTGCATGTTGAGGTGGTTTTCAAATTTTTGTCATTTGGCAATCAACTTTAAAATGTATTTGAGAATGACAGAATTTTAGAAATAGAGAAAGTACTTTAAAGACCCTACAATGAAATGCTACAAATTATCCAGCATGTTTATTGTGAATTATTTCTCCTCCTTCAATTTCGATTTGCTCATAGAGCCACTTGCGGTCACAGCGGCATTCAGCTCCACATTTGGTGGAACCACAGGCAGGGCAGGCATAGAAACACCCTAAGCAATCTTCATCTAGGCAGTCGCAGAGGTCCATTCCGCTGAAAATCAGGAGACCCTGGCTATCATAGACCTTACTCTTTGCTGGTATCACTTGTCTGAAAAATAAACACAGGCGAATTACACCTCACAAATACATTACTTTTTGAATATTTCATTGAAAATAAGGTAATGAAAAAATTTAAGGAGATAAAATATTCTGAATTAGGGATGAAGTCCTATCAAACTGGTATATAACTTACCAGACTCAAAGCTATTCTACAGCTAGCAGTATATGAACTCATCAGAAAAGACTCTACTCTGAAGTATTGAAACAAACACAATAAGCCTAAAATTCTTCTCAAAGTCCATTGAAAAATCAACTCACAAAAGAATGGACAAGCTGAAACTGGTTTGGCTCAGTGGATAGAGCGTCGGCCTGCGGACTGAGGGGGCCCAGGTTCAATTCGGGTCGGGGGCATGTACCTTGGTTGCGGGCACATCCCCGGTGGGGTGTGTGCAAGAGGCAGCTGATCGATGTTTCTCTCTCATCGATGTTTCTGACTTTCTATTCTTCTCCCTCCTGTCTGTAAAAAATCAATAAAAAAAAAATAAAAATAAAAAAGAATGGACAAGAACTTTGTCCAAAAATAGGTATATTTCTGTTAAAACTTCCCTTTTAAGAAAAGGAAAATGGGTAGTTAATAGAGGTACTTTTTGTTGGTTAACAATCTCTTTACTGCTTTGTGAATATAATTTTATTTTTATTACAGTGTACTACCCTATTGGTTTTTATACTCAATTAATCTTTTTCAAGTTCTTTAATGGATTCCAGCAAATCTGGCCTACAAATATTTATATGACTCAACAGAAAACCTTAACAGATAGAATAAATGCAATCTGTAGAAAATTCTGAATTATACTAATATTTAAATCAATTTATGCTTCAGAAATGCTCAATTTAAAAATTCAGATTCTAAACAATTTAGTTTCCTCAGTCATTCTGGTGACTGTACCACAACTTTTCCATTTCAAACCTATAAAGTGTCTCATAAAATTTACTTTCCTGCTCCACTCATACAGCAAATATACCAATTATATAGTATCAATGCTTCAAAAAAATTCAATTAATTTAATTTTAAGAATAATGTTTAAATTATTTTAATTCTCATGCCAAAAATATTATCTGTTCACTTCATTGATATTTCTTAGAAACAAATTTTTTAAGTTGAAAAAGATGTCAATTACTTATGAGGCCTTCAGATGTTCCTACTAATTTAAAATACTATTATCCAATTTAAAATACTAACCCAGATTATCCAATTTAAAATACTAACCCAGAAAATTCAAAACTTAAGAGAAAGATAGGGAGACAATACAGATGTGAGTCAGAAAGTTAGCAGAATTATGACAGAATTAACACACAGCCTACCTGTCTGAACCAGAAGTTACACTTTTTGTAAGCCTTCTTTTTTCTCTTTTACCAGTTTCTGGAGGAAATTCGGTTTGCTTTCCTGGATTTGCAAACTGCAAGGACTTCAAAGCTTTAGCAGTTCTTCCCTGAATAAAGGTAAACAAATTATCAACTTGACATCAGATCATATTACTATTTCACTTACTCTTAATTCAGATTATTTCTTAACCTGGAAGACAGTCTGAAACTCACCAAAAAAAAAAAAAAAAAAAAAAAAAGAAGAAAAAAAGGTTTTAGAGACCACATGTAACAAAATTTACAGCCATGGACCATATTAAAAACTTATTGGTAATTTACATGTAATATTTTCATTACCTAATTTTAATTTCTGGCATAGAGGAGAGAAAGGGGACAGACACAGGAAAACTCAAGTAGCTACTGCCAACGTGGGAGGGAAGTCAGAAAAACTGCTTTATAACCTGAGGTTCCTACCGTGTTTCCCCGAAAATAAGACATCCTCCAAAAATAAGACCTACTTACAGGTTTCCTTCTGAGTGAAATATAAGGCATTCCCCCCAAAAAATAAGGCCCTCCTAGGCTAAACATGAGAGATTTGGTCCACTGATTCTGAAAGAAATGGACTCACAAGAAATTCACCAGGAAATTCAGGAATTTGATTGTTATGATGATGTTCCAAGAAGATGATGACATGATTGTCATTGAATAAATGAGTAAATTCTTGATACTGTAGGATTTACAGTTTGTCTGGTTTGTGTTGACATACCGTATACAGGTAATAAATTTCCTTTATTTTCATTTAACAATAAATGTCTACCGTATTCTTCTTCATGGAAAAATAAGACATCCCCTGAAAATAAGACCTAGCGCATCTTTGGGAGCAAAAATTAATATAAGATATTGTCTTATTTTCGGGGAAACAGGATACTAATGATCCCTTAAGAAAAGTTTCTCTTGTTATTATATGTTTTCAAAAGCAGAGAATAGGGTTTTAAGTCCTGACATGTATTACAGATTTTTGATGGTTAAGAGTTTAAGTTTGTTACTTGGGGGAAACAGCTTTATGTGATACATTCCTCAAGAGCAATCCAAACCCCTTGGGTGATGCTGGAGAGCCAGGGCCCCACTGGGCACCAGGCTTCTAGTGGACAAATGAAGTGGAGAAGACATCTGAGGTGACAGTAGCAAGTCCCTAGTATGAACTGGAAGATACCACTGGGTCCTGGAGATATGCCTCTGGGGGGAGCATCAAGGAAAGCACTACACATAATTTAAATTTTAATTACCTCTTAATTTGGCTTATTAATATAATGAAAAATTATAATTCTTCCCAGCTGCAAGAATTACAAATTAGTTACAAATAAAATCTTAAGCAGTGCTCCTTTGACATACTTGTCCTTGTTCTGTACCAAAGAGAAACAACTTAGGAAATCTTAAGTTGTTTTGATATGGTTAAGGAGTCTTGGGTATATTATGTTATTCCTTTCCCAAACTTACTTTCTTTATCATTCAATCTAGGTCAGAGATTTTCAACTGGTGTACCCCGGCACACTGGTACCCGACTGGTGTACCCTGGTACACATGCAGTACCCAACTATTTAGTCAGGGGAACTGACCTCTTTTCCCTTAGATTGTCAAATAAAGAAATGATAACAGCCAACACAACAATAGCTGTCCAGTGTAAATGAAATAAAAATTATATTTGTATATTTTGTCCATTGGCAAAATATATATATGTGTTGGTGTGCCACAGAGATTTAGAAATTACTTTATGTGTGCTATGAGATAAAAAAGGTTGAAAATCGCTGATCTAGGTATCTAGAAATACTTTAAAACATCCTTCCCCAACTTTACATTCACTGCATGCTGATTAGTATAATCCTATATAATGAAAGCTTAATATGCTAAGGGTCCAGTCATCCATTCAACCAATCAAAGTGTAATATACTAATGATATGCTAAGACCATTCAATTGCTCACTATGATGTGCAGTGACCACTACGGGGCAGATGCTCCAACTGGTAGGTTAGCTTGCTGCTGGGATCTGGCCAATCTATCAGGACTGAGTGAGATGGGCCAGAAAATGCCCTGGAGCTCTCCCATGGTCCCTCCCCACCTGGCCAACCTCCTGTGTCCCTCCCTGGCCCTGATCATGCACCAGAAGGGTCCCTTGGCCTGGCCTGAGCCCTCTAGCAATCTGGAACCCCTTG
Organism: Pipistrellus kuhlii; assembly: GCF_014108245.1. Classification (NCBI taxonomy): domain Eukaryota; kingdom Metazoa; phylum Chordata; class Mammalia; order Chiroptera; family Vespertilionidae; genus Pipistrellus; species Pipistrellus kuhlii. The sequence goes on from NW_023425595.1 coordinate 14,561,786, forward strand.
GGGGATGTCGCAGAGCCGGTTTTGGCCTGATCCTGCCAGCCTGGCCGAGGGACCCCACTGATGCATGAATTCATGCACCAAGCCTCTAGTAAATAACAATGTAAATATGATTTCCTTATAGTTAAACATAACCCCACAGTATAGAAATAACATAGCAGAAAAAATGACTACCATACCTACATCTGAATCAGGTTTTCTTTTCTGCCGGTCTTCAGAATCAACATCCACACTTCCATTAATTATCTGGGTGCATTTTGGACAAAGCTTCCAACCAGGTACAAGCTGTCTGCCAAATTTTGCACTCAGAAAAGTGGCATCATCTAAGTCAATTACATGCAAGTTCTTTTTGGCTAGCTTTTTATGTATGTTAAAGGGGTCACAACATGACTTCTGCAAATCCTCAAATCTTTCAATGTAAATTTTTGCATGATGAAAGCAAATTGTATTGTTCCCAGAAAGTGTCATTCCAGTTCTAAGTTGAAGTAGGAGCATATCATTTGATGATAATTCTTGCAAAGCCTTGAAACCTGTATGACGAGTATAGTAGGTTTTATGGCATTCATTTGTGGTACGAAGCTGAACTCCAACTGAACATGGATCCATCATTCTCGATTTTAGGCAATTTCCTGTTTAATTCTGTCGAGCAACTGACCTCTCTCTAATAAGTGATATGCTGGTCACCCTAAAGAAAATATTAGAGAGAGTCAGATTTGTGCTGTAAATTTTTATCTGGGAAATTGAAAAGGCATTTGATAAAACTCAATACTTGTTTAAAAGAAAGCTCTTAGCAAAAAAAAAAAGGAATAGAAAGGTAGTTACCAAAAAGTCTACAAGAATCATTATTATATTTAATCATGAAACATCAGAAGCATTCCCTCTAAAGTTAGAACTACATAATACCTGCTGTCAGTCACAGCTTCCATTTAACACCATATTAAAAGGTATCAGAATTGAAAGAAACAGGAAATATTACTTAAAGATTATTTAAATATCTACATGGAAAAATATAAGAGGTTTTAGCAAACTATTAGAAGTAGCAAGATAATTTAACTAAGATACTGGACACCAAAAACACTTTAAGATACTTCACAAAACATAAGTCTTAAAAAAAAGACATTAAAGGCTTTTATGGCAAAAATTACCAAACAGAAAGACAAAAATATACTTTTAATAAAAGCTGAAGAAATATGCCTTGGAAAGTCTATAGTAAATATGTCAATTCTCCAGAAATTTATAAATCCAAAACTATTCCAATCAAAATCCCATTAGGTGTTCTGCCTACTTCCTCTTGGAATTTAACAAAATAGTTTACATGGAACGGTAAAGGTCCAAGTGAGCCAAGAGAATCTTGAAGAAAAACAGAGTAAGGCATTTACTATAAAACTATTGTAATGAAAACTGGTATCTGCATAATATAGACAAATCCATGAAAAGAGGACGATGTATAACATATGGTATTATAAATCAGTGGGTATTACACATTAATGGAAGGATTTAATGAAAGATGCTTGGAAAACTGCCTAACCATGTGGAAAAGGGCAGAATAAGATTTCTCTTTCACAAACAAAAATCAATTCCAGTTGGATTAAAGAAGCATGAAAATATATTTACACAAAACCCCAGAAGACTTTGTGATACATTTCGTTTGATATGTGCACTTTTGGTTGAGAAGTTCTTCTGTCCCAGTATCACAAAGTCTTCTTTTTTTTTTGCACACTTTTCAGTACTGTATGTAATTTTTTGAAAAACACTTAAGAATTAAATTGTCTGCACAATTAAACTGTTTTCTAAGAATCCATCCCTTAGGTGTCACTGTGGGGTTAGAATTATTTGCTACTGGTGTTGCCAGATAAAATACAGAATGCTCAGTTAAAGTTAAGCCCACCTGCATGCCTGCCTAATTGCTCCTAACTGCTTCTGCCTGCTAGCCTGATCATCCCCTAATCATTCCACTGCCAGCTTGATTGACGCCCAACTGCTCCCCTGCGGGTCTTGTCCCTTCCAACTGCCCTCCCCTGCAGGCCTGGTGGCCCCCAACTGCCCTACTCTGTCAGCCTGGTCACCCTCAACTGCCCTCCCCTGATAGCCCGGTCGCCTCTAACTGCCCTCCCCTGCTGGCCTCATTGCCCCTTACTACCCTCCCCTGCTGACCTGGTACCCCTAACTGCCCTCCCTTGCTGGCCCAGTCGCCCAACTGCCCTTTCCTGCAGGACCGGTCACCCCAAATGCCCTCTCCTGCCAGTCTGGTCACTCCCAACTTCCCTCCCCTGCTGGCCAGCTTGTGTCCACATGGGGGCAGCCATCTTGTGTTGGAATGATGGTCAATTTGCATATTATCGCTTTGTTATATAGGAAATTTTTTTTTGGCATTTTCTAGTAAGTAGAGATCTTTCTTTGGTGCCAGCTTCAAATTAGGTTCCACCTCTTACCTGTTATTAAAAGAAATCTGAACTTCATATGAACAAATTATAGATACTGCTCAGTTTAAAATGAAATGGTCTGCGGGGAGGGTAGAGAGATATGGGGGAGATAAGAGATCAACTGAAGGACTTGTATGCATGCATATAAGTATAACCAATGGAGAAAAAACTATGGGGAGGGAGGGCATATATGGGAATGGGGGGAGGGATGGGGATTGGTATGGTATGTACACATATAATATCTGAATAAACAAAAAATTAAATAAATAAACAAATAAATAAAAAAGAAAAAAAATGAAATGGTCTGAAAACAATAGTAGAGGGAAGTGCAGATTAAAAAGGAAACTAATTCTTTTTCTTCCCAAAATTTTTAGGGGAAATGTAGTAATACCTTGTTTCCCCGAAAATAAGACAGTGTCTTATATTAATTTTTGCTCCCAAAGATGCGCTAGGTTTATTTTCAGGGGATGTCTTATTTTTCCATGAAGAATACGGTACACATTTATTGTTAAATAAAAATAAAGGAAATTTATTACCTGTTATACGGTATGGTAGTACGGTAGTTGTCAACACAAACCAGACAAATTGTGAATCCTACAGTATTAAGAATTTACTCATTTATTCAATGACAATCATGTCATCATCTTCTGGAACATCATCATAACAACCCAATTCCTGAATTTCCTGGTGAATTTCTTGTGAGTCCATTTCTTTCAGAATCAGTGGACCAAATCTCTCATGTTTAGCAATAGCATTCTGAGACATAGCCTAGGAGGGGCCTTATATTTCACTCAGAAGGAAACCTGTAAGTAGGTCTTATTTTTGGAGGATGTCTTATTTTCGGGGAAACACGGTACTATGTTCCAATATGTTGATTTCTCATTAATACAGCATTTTACTTGACCACTCTCCTATTTAGTGGGAACAGTAGTATTAAGAGGAAATTTAACCAAATAAAAATTTACTGAGTTTTTTAAATTAAGTCAAGAGTCCTCTCTTTCATGAAAAATGTCCTTTGGGGGTAGGGGTGAAGTATAAGTTCTTATTATTTGTCAAGCATTTTCTAAGTCATCTCTTATTTAATGAAAATAAAGTCTTTTCGCCTACCCCTACTATGCACACATAAAAAAGTCATGCCTCTTGTAACTGTCAACTTTTTGTGCCAATTACCTGCAAATATTAACTAGGTACATAACATAGGCATTAACACAGGGACTAAAGAGCCAAGAGAGATAATCTCAATTCTCAAGTAAAGGCCCAGAGCCGGTAAGAAAGGTAAAGAGAATTTAAAACAAATATATAGTCCATACATAGTACCATTTAAAAGATTTTTATTAACAGCTGGTACAGCGATAGCACAGACACTGAAGTACAGGCACTCCATCCTGCCCCTGTAACTTCTATGCTGGGAAAAACTGCTGTTTGAAATTTTAACCCTGCTCTTCTTGGCTTCTGTAAACATGCTTGCTTGCTTAAATGATAGGGAAAATAAGCTCAATTATCTGACCTTGCAAGCCGCTCTGCTGCCATTCCTGGCTACTCCCACACCAGGTGCCCTCAGTTATCTGAAATGTGCTATGCTCAATGTACTATGTACTACTAGTGAGCTGTGCTGTGCTCAGGTTACAAGCTTCCTGCAAAATATCTACAGAGGGCTCTTTGTCAAGCCTATAAAAGGTCCAGAAACCCCATATTTGGGGGACAGAGACCAGTGGGATATAAAGGGAAAGCTCCCTCATTGCTTTGCTCAGACTTCGAGAGACAACTCCTCTGAGACCGCTGGGCTCCAAAATTCGGCTGATTAAGGCGTCCTCTGTTTAGCTGGCTGACTTACAGTGTAACATCATCATCTCATTAATCTTTACAACTCTGAGGTACTATCACCCCCATTTACCGATGAAGAAAGCGACATTTAGAGTTCTAGTTTCCAAGCTAACACAATGGCTATATATCAGAGATATGTTAAGTATTTGCTGAAAAAATTAAAAGCACACACATCCAAATTAAATTTTACTTTATCTGAAGAATCCGTTAATTAGGCTCACCCCACGTACTCCCCTCAGATTTTTTAATGCTCTGTCTAGTGCACTTTCAGATCATTTTTGGAATCCATTTGCAATTTGTCACTATTCCTCTGGTCCTTAAAGGCCAAGGAGAACTAAGTGAAGGGGACTGCAACGACACAAAAGCAGTTTCCAGAGTCATGAGCAAAGCTCTCCTCATTCTACCTTATTCTGATGTCTCCAAGAGTGTCAATCACTGGTTCACGCTATGGATGCTGGGTAAATGACGGTGGAATGGAACTGTAATCTGTTGAAAACATTTTTTTTCTCTCTCACCACTTTGTAGAAAATAAAGTCTGGGCTCTTTAGAATGCCATCATTTGTTCTAAATGCCACAACACTGCCATCAAAACTACACTACCTGCGAAGTTCTTTTCCGTTGTATGCCTTTATCCGGTTCTCTTTGCTTACTCAGAAAGCCTCCCCCTCCCCAGGGTTGGGGGAGGGGGGCAGTTATCTGGGTACGGGGTTCAAGGCCACCATATTTTAATCCTCATCCACCTAACCCCATGGTCGGCAAACTGTGGCTCACGATCCACATGTGGCTCTTTGGCCTCTTGAGTGTGGCTCTTCTGCAAAATACCATGGCCTGGGTGAGTCTATTTTGAAGAAGTGGTGTTAGAAGAAGTTTAAGTTTAAAAAATATGGCTATCCAAAGAAATTTCAATCGTTGTACTGTTGATATTTGGCTCTGTTGACTGGCTTTGAGGGCTCGCAGGCTAATTTTTCCTTCCAGACAGCGCCAGTGTCTCCAGGATCTGCTGAGCCTCACCCCATACCCCTGTTACAGGCCCTCCCTCCTCTGGCTGCACACCTTCCACTGTGAGCGGAGCCACTGTGACTGCTCAGCGGCTAAAAGACAGGAGCTCTATGGTATCACTTTCTTTCTCATCCAGGGGGGAAGAACAACTTCGGGGACTTCTCTTTTCATAGCATCACCACAGGCTTGTTATTAGTTAAGTCCGCCTATTATATATTAAATTCTGTGAGGGCAAGAAATCACCTGGATCCCATGCACAGCTGACTTCTCTAGCACAACACTGACACTTAGGAGACTCTCCATAACGTCTTTTAAACGAATACATGCCCAGAAACTGTACGAATCTCACCCCAAGAAGCCTAAATCTCCCCAAATCGATGTGACTAAGTCCCCAGGATCCTGCAAATCTTCCCACCCCCAGCCCTATGGAGGGCGCAGGCCTAACGGTCCCCCTTCCCATCCCCCCAAGTTCACGGCTCAATCCAAACGTTTCAAGCCCCAGATACCACCTACTCTGCTCCCGGTGCCTACTGGTCCGCCTCCAGCCTCAACCGCACATCCAGGGCTGGGAGGACGCTGATTACAAAGAATAAAAACCAAACAGGACAGACAGACGCTGGGCACGGGGTTCTAGGCCACCCTATTTTAACCCTCATCCACCTAACGTCCTAACCCATCGCTTTGAGGGCTCCGGCATCCGGAAGAGAGGCGGCAACCCGCAGATGCAACCGACGCGGCGGACACCGCGCTGGGCCTGGGCACCGCGGGGCGCCGAGGACCTGGGGCCGGGGATGGGGGATCCGGAGGCTGCAGACCATTCCCCTCCCGCTTCCGGGGCCTCCTCTCCCGTCTCCGTGACCCGGCCCGGGTCCCCCTCCTGTCCAGGGGCCCGTCTCCACGCTCCCGCTCCTTCTTCCCTCCCGCAACCTCCCCCGCGGCCCCCTCCACCTGAGCGCGAGCCCCTCCGCCCGGGCTCGCAGGGAACCTGTGACCACGCACCGCAGCCTCCGCGGACCGCTCCTCCGCGCGGCCCCGCACGACCACCGAGAGGACGGCGAGCGACAGCTAGAGGGGCCCAGCGCGACCATAGAGACTCGGGGGAAGCCTAGAGCGGAAGGGGCCGGGCGCCCCCCCGCGGCGGCAAGGATGGGGCGGCGTCAAGGGGCCAATGATTCAAGGTGAGGCAACAGTTGCATCTTGCGGGGACTTGATGTTGAGGTTTTTAGGGAATTGTTGGGTCGGGGGTGGGGGGTAGGGTGGGGAGGGGGGTGTCTCTTCCCAGGTGCAGGTTTGGAGGTTTGGCTAGCTTGCATTCTGTTCGCAAATCTCCACGCCAGACCGGGGAAGCCAAATATTTGCACCCCGGTCTTTCTCTCCGCGGAGTAGGAGGGTCTTGTGTTATAAAGGACCACAAGAACAGACCCTTTACTTAAGGTCCCACGTTTTATTTCATTAATTTTACTCAAGCTAAAAATATTCCAAAATGCATCTCTTTTAAACTATTTAAAAAAAAATAGCTGATCATTACTTTGAGTACAATAGAGGCTCCAAGTAGATGCTTGTAAATGTTCTGAGGGGAGAAATAACTCTCTTTCTTGAATCTCTAAGGTTTGCCACACTTTAGATACTCATTCATTTTGAAGTGGATTGCATTCATTTAGAATTTTTGAGAGCTCAAGATCCCTTTAACTAAAGGGACTCAGCCTTCCATCATTTTCAGGTGGGAGTAGGAGGGAAAGCCTCCCAGCCCTCCAGTACTGTTTTGTAGCCATCCAAGTGAGAGGGGGGGGGGGGGGGGGGAAGGGGGAAAGTGGGACAGGGAAATAGAGTCCACCAACGCCTGAGCTTGCTAGTAATGCTATACACACCGAAGGTAGCTTGCTCTCTGCAGGGATCCTAGGGCTCTTCCACCACCTCCTTGTTGCTGGGTAAGCAGGCAGGGTTTTGCTACTCACCATATTACACCGGTCTGGAATTGGGGAATGAAAGAAAGGCAACAACAACAGATAATCCGTTCAGCTGTTTCTTCAGGAGATCACATGCAGTAGCTTTTTTAGTAGCTACTTTATGGTTGGCACTTTGCTCAGAGAAAATGAGGCAAAAGAATAAAACTTCTCCCTCCTTTCAAAGAGCTCACAGACCAGAGAGAGAAACAAAAGGAGTAAAGAGCTAACTCCAGTGTGGTATGATAAATGCCATGATGGAAACACAGAATATGAACAAGATAAAATGAGGGTTACCAAGGCAGAGGCATTCGGAGAGGAGATTATTGCTCGAATTGAGCGGTCATATGGAAAACTACCCTGATGCAATGGTGGCTTCCAGGCAAACAACGACTAGGCAAGCTATCCTAGAGGTAATGCAATAGAAGACCCACAGCCCAAATTAGGATGCTTGAATAAAATGGTTTATTGTCTCCGTTTTAATACCTAGTGAAAAGCAAGGGAAAAGAGTAGGAGTACATTGACACATTTAGGATAGGATGCAAACAAGTGGAAGGACAGCATCCGGACTTAAGCAATGTTCATATGTTCCATGGAAGATAGGCTTAGGAGGGCCAGAGTTCAGGTCACAGAAAAGAGGCCCACATGCTTGCTCTGTTGAATAGGTGCAGGGAAACATGGCTGGCCACAACCGGAGCTCACTAATTAGCCTGAACAGACATGGGTTTATTTTCATTAATCAATCAATCAATCAATCAATCAATTATTAATTTTTCAGCTTGAGTACATATGAGATTATACTAGGTGTCACCTCTGGATGAATGATTCGGTGGTGACATAGCTGTCAGCCCAGAGATGGCATAATTATTCATAGCTTAGTTTTTCCACCACCACCATCTCCCAAACCCCCCTCCCCTTTTTTTTTTTTTTTTTTTTTTTTTTTTTTTTTTTTTACTATAAATGTCCCTCTGTTCCATGATATTTTCAACTTATTTTAACTTTGGCATGCCTTATAGTTTACTCACTATGTATATTTAATGGAATTCTGCCTATGTTTCACAAAGTACATGCTTACTCATATTTTCTATATAAAACATCCTATAAATTTTGCATTTATCTCCTAAGCTGCCAGTGTATTTAACACTTTTTCTGACTAACACTTCTTATGACTTTCATCCATCCCTAAGGAAACTGCAAGGAATTCCATGTAGCTGGAGTGGGAAGCTGAGAAAGGTAAGTAGAGGACAGATTATGTCTTTTTATGACCTATTAGAGATACTAAACTTCATTCTGAATGAAGTGGAAAACTGTAAGGGGTATGGAGGATAGGGAAGAGGTACAGTACTGGGCAGGAGAGCCAATATTCTTTTGCCCTAATGAAGAGATTAATAATGATGTCCTTCATCAACTCTGTCTCTGGGGTGATTCCTTTCTCCATCCCTTCCTTAGACATTTAGTAATGTCTGGAAACATGTTTTGTTTTGTTTTTTCAGCTAGGGGGTGCTACTGATATTTAGTGGGGCGAGGACAGGGATCTTGCTAAACATGCTACATTGTGGAAAACAGCCCCTCACAAAAGAATGATCTGGTTTAAAATGTCAATAGTGCCAAGGTTGAAATACTCCAAACTAAGGGAATTAAGAAAGCATAGAGATAGAAGTTAAACAAGCAGGTTTAGTAACTGATTAGATATAGATGTGAGGATGAAGGAGAAAATAATTTTAGGGTCCTGGCTTGGGTAATTCGGGAGGACAAAAGGAGAAATGGGTTATAGAGAATAGAGAGAAGGAATTAAACCTTGGATGTGTTAAATCCAAGACAGCCAAGTGAAGATGCACAATACGCAGTTGGAAAGAAGAGGCAGGTGATGAGAGGAATTAGAGCTGAAGATCCATTTTGGTAAATGTTAGTACTAGATCAGTCTTTACAGATAAGCTTCAAGAAAGAATCTGAGCCCTAGGTGGTTTGGCTCAGTGTACAGACTATAAACCTGCTGACTGAAGGATCCCAGGTTCGATTCCAGTTAAGGGCACATGCCAGGATTGCAGGCTTGATCCCCAGTAGGGGATGTGCAGGAGGCAGCTAATCAATGATTCTCTCTCATCATTGATGTTTCTATCTCTCTCTCCCTCACCCTTCCTCTCTGAAATCAATCAATCAATATATATATATATATATATATATATATATATATATATATATAATTTTTTTTAAAGCATCTTTATTTTTATTTTTATATTTTATTGATTTTTGTACAGAGAGGAAGGGAGAGAGATAGAGAGTTAGAAACATCAATGAGAGAGAGTCATCCATCAGCTGCCTCTTGCACCCCCCCCACTGGGGATATGCCCGCAACCAAGGTACATGCCCTTGACCAGAATCGAACCTGGGACCCTTCAGTCCGCAGACCAACGCTCTACCACTGAGCCAAATCAGCTTCGGCAATAAAAATATATTTTTTAAAAAAAGAAAGAACCTGAGATGTTGGCAAGCAATTACACAATTTTGCAGCATGCTAAAATTTGCAGACAATAGATTTAGATCTCGGAGGAAGTGAGGTAGCCAGAAAACAAAGGCAGAGCCAGGTACCACCTACCAAGGAAAGAAAGAGTTCAAAGCAGGGCTCTAGCAGTAGAGAGAGAGAGGTTACTACAGAACAGTACTGGCCTTTAGATGTATAATGAGACATAAGTAATTGTAATTTTTTTAGTAGTAATACTAGAAAGGTAAAAAGAAATAGGTAAAATTAATTTTATAAATATGTTTTGTTTAACCTAATATATTTAAAACATTATCATTTTACCAGGTAACGAATATAAAATTATAAATAAAGAATGTTATAGCAATTTTTTATACTAAGTTTATTTTAAAATCTGGCATGTATTTTATACCTCTAGCACCTTTCAATTTGGACTAGCCACATTTCAGGTACTCAGTTGCTCCATGTGTATAGTGGCTATCATATTGGATTGCATAATTGTATAAAATCAAGTAAAAAAAGGAGACTAAATTATGTTCTTTAGAGCAATTAAATGGTCAGAGATGGTGTGATAAGAGCCCTTTCAATGAAGTGGAGAAGCCAGCATACAATCAGTTAAAGTGTGGGAAGTTAGAGATAATAGCTACCATAGAAAACTTTTTCAATAGTCTTTACTATTATCACTATAGTATGAAGGTGTTTTTTGTTTTGTTTTTGTTTTGTTTTGTTTTGTTTGAGTATGATTAAGATTAAACAACACAATTCAGTTTTTTAAAATAGTTTTTAACAATTACATTTGGACTTTTGCTTCTGTAGATTGCCCTCCTACCGAAAACAACTATTTATATAAAAGCCTAATATGCAAAGTGTACCCTCGGGAGTTCAACTGGGAGACTGAGAGTTTGATCACTTGCTATGACGTGCACTGACAACCAGGGGATGGTGTGGAGGAAAGAAAGGCCCCAGCCGGCACCTGGCAGCCGGGGAAGGGAGTTCCAGCTGGCAAACTGGAAGGCCCTGATCAGCCCTGATCGCTAACCAGGCCTAGGGACCCTACCTGTGCACGAATTTCATGCACTGGTTTTAGATGTTCTCCAATATCTAGTTTTTAGATATTGGAGAACATCTAAATATAGAATTGTGGTCCTGAAAGAAGAGAAACAACTAAGGTAAGTCCTGCCCTAGCTGGTTTGGCTCAGTGGATAGAGTGTCAGCCTATGGACTGAAGGGTCTTGCGTTTGATTCTAGTCAAGGGCATGTACTTCTTACAGCTTGATCCTCCTGGCCCTGGTCAGAGTGCATGTGATGTGTCTGTCTCACATGGATGTTTCTCTCTGTCCCTTCCCCTCCTTTCCACTCTCTGAAAACCAGTGGGAAAATATCCTAGGGTAAAGAAAAAAAAAAAAAAAAAAATAGGTCTAGTAATAATTAATGTCGTTTTCTAATACCTTTTTTAAATCGAATTTATTTAAACAATGCAACAAAATTTAATCAACAGTATAGTTGCTATTGTTTTCTAATACTTGTGCCCAATGCTCAGGAAGCATTTTAATCCCTCTGTTGTAAAATTCTTGTGATTTTGATGCAAAAAATTCGGTCAATGCATTTTTGAGGCATTCTTCATTGTTAAATTTTTTTCCAAGAAGAAAGTTTTGCAAAGAACAAAACAAATGGTAATCGGAAGGGGCAATATCAGGAGAATATGCAGGTTAAGGGAGAACTTCCCATTCCAACTGGCGCAGTTTTTCAGCAGTGATTCTTGCAGTATGCGGTCGTGCGTTATCGTGGTGAAGAATTACGCCCTTCCGATTAATCAGCGCGGGTTCTTTTTCTCTTAAAGCTTGGGCTAACCTTTCCAATTGGGCACTATACACTGCACTTGTAATGGTTTGGTTAGATGGTAAAAGTTCATAATGAAGAATTCCTTTAAAATTCCACCAAACACACAACATCACTTTTTTCGCATGCAAGTCAGGTTTTGGCATGGGCTGCGGAGCCTCATTTTTGTCCAACCATTGAGGCCGCCTTTTCAAATTAACATACAGCACCCATTCTTCATCTCCGGTAACAATTTGCTCTAAAAACGGCAAACGGTTTTGACGAGAGAGGAGCCAACTGCAAATTGTGACTCTTTGATTACGGTTGTTGTCGGTCAACTCATGAGGAACCCATTTTCCAAACTTTTGGACTTTGCCAAGTGCATGCAATTGATTGGGAAATTGTTTTTTGTGAACAATTTAAAGTTGTCGCAAGCTCTTGTTGGGTAATTTGAGGATTTTGCACCAAAAGAGCTTGAAGAGCTTCTTGATCAAAATTGGACACACGGCCTCGACCACTCTTGTCATCTAACGAAAAATTTCCCTCGTGAAATTTCTCAAACCAACGCTGGCATTTTCTGGCGCTAACTGCATCTTGACCAAGAGCACTACAGATGTTTTTTGCAGCCTCACTTGCTTTTCTTCCTAATTGGAACTCGTAAAGCATGCAGTGCCGAATATGCTCTTCATCCGCCATCTTCTTAGCCCTAGTTTTGCAACAAAAACCAAACCAAGCACAAACTTTTTCAAGCAAAACTTGTTAATTGCAGTTCACACATTCTGTAGATACCACGTGTTTGAAGGTTATGTTAATACAAGTCAACGCCAAGCAAGATTTTAAACAAATGTTTAAAAACGACATTAATTATTTCTAGACCCGATAAGTCCTATAGTGATCTCAGCTTACTGCCTGGAGCCAAAGTTCAGGGCATAGAACAGGTAGGGGACCCTACCTACACAGAGACTAGTGGTTTCACTGAATGGAGGAAACAGAGATTCAGAGAAGCTGATGGGCTGGGATCAGAGAGGAAGTGTCACAGAGTCTTGGAGGACTCCCAGGTGAACCTCTCTCCTGTACCTTTCCTCTCTCCCTCACTTTTCCTCCCGAATACCAAGAAGGGGCTGGGGGGGATGTCTGGCCCAGGCCATATAAGGCCTGAGAAATCATTTGGTATGGCCCTGCAAAGGCAGTAGGAGTGAGTTAATATTTGACCAAATAGAGGAGGCTAATTTTTAAATTGATAATTTTGTATGACATGTGAATGATATAAATATCCGAATGGCCCTTGGCAGAAAAAATGTTCCCCATCCCTGCTTTATACCTTTGTCTGAGTATTGGTCTATGCAGTGGAAGGGTGAAACTCTGGGAAGTGCGTGAAAGAACCCCCAAAAAGTAGTAGGCCAAACAATTTCTAATGCTGAGAATAGTTTGTGTTTTCAGTTGGCCAGAGTAGAGGAATCTTGTAATAAGCACTTTGTCCCTATCAATCAAAATAAAAACGGGAGCCTGGCCAATGAATGTTCCTCTTCCTCCTTCTCTCCCCTGGTCCCTGCCAGCATGCTAGCTGCAAGGGAGCTGAATTTATCGCTTAGTGGCTCAAGGCTTCTGGTGCTTATGCTTCAGCAAGCAAAGTGAAAGCTGCTTCATCTTTTATGACCCATCCCCTGGAGTCATGAATTGTCACTTCCACCTGTTCTGCTGGTTATATGTGAGTCATTGACTTGGCCCAGAGTCAAGAGGAGGAAATATAGTTTCCACCTTTTGATGGGAGAAGTATAAAACAATTTGCAGATAAGTTTTAAAAATGCATAAAATGGCGTAGTCTATTACCAAATCTAATAACGACCATACTTTCAAAGTAGTGATGAGTATAAATGGTATTTTGAGTTATCTGTAACAACTATAATCTGTGATTTCTATTGGTGATTCTATATGACACTGTAGACATAGTTATTGATACTACAGCAGTGCTAATAGGTACTGCTAGCAATACTATAATTTGTTGTCTGCATTTGTAAGTAAATGAAATACTCAATTTCATTGAAAGGCTAGAGGAATAAAGAGATAACTATAACGAGGGGCATATAAAAGCAACATTTAGAGTCTCTATGAAGTCAGTATGAAGATGTAGACATAAATCTATGACGTGAAAATTTCAATTCCTCTTCTAGTGTGAGGGACAAATAGCTGCATTAATTCAAGACAGAAGAATTGTCAATTAGGTGCATCAGACAGGACAACAGAGTTTAGAATTTTGTCAAGGAAGTCACTGGATGATAAGAGTTCTGAAAGAAGATGCCATGTTGGTTTGGTTTACAACAGCATTCCCACAGCCTTGGACTGTTAGATGAGTACATAGTTGGAATGGTTAAACTTGTATGTCTCCCTCTGCTGGCTTCTTGTCAGTATTGCTCTTCAAAGCTCTGCCTAATATCCCAAATAAGGGTTCTCTCATGGAATCCCCAGAATATTTAGAATTGTTCATTTTGTCCGTATAAAGAAGCTCCCCCCCCCCCCCAATTCAGAGCATCCCCATCAAAGCCATCAGTATCTTCTCTTCCTATTGCTAACAATGGCTAATATAGAAAAGACAAAACATGTAAATACTAATGGCTTGACTCCTATTTTTCCTAGAGAGTAATTAGAAAGAAACAAGATATATGTAAACACTGCATTTTTGAATTAGAAGGCCTGGCTACGAGTCTTAGCTTTCCTTATTTCTTACTTGTTGTGCAAACTTTGGGAACTATTACTTTTATATTGGTTGTGTAACATTATCATTCTGAGTTTAATCAACCTCTGACACTATGCAACAGAATTCTGGATTCTTTCCTAATTCTAATATTTTGTTATTCTATGTGCTGCTGAGTTACAAAAATTTGATGATTTATTTCTGCTGTTTCTTTGTAACATTTGGATCATTTTCAGACATGAGCAAAATGGTTAAAAGCATTCCTGAAAATCACCACCTTCCTTCCTTGATATAGTGCCAAACACACTGTGAACACCCAAATGAATCTTAATTGATATAATAATTATTATGATGGTAAAAAAAAAAAAAAAGCCCTGGGGTTTTAATTTGAGCCAAATTCTCTTTTGGTTATATGGCTAGTATTCTGAGTAGCAGCTGTGAACGGATCTGTATTTCCTTCCCCATGCCACCCCCACAACAGTCTGAGATCTTTGCTTCAAATGAGGAAAACCAAAAGCCAAAAATGCAGTTTCAATCTGTTTTACTACCCAGTCACTTGTTAAATTCTCTATATCACATTTCTTTAGATCAGTTGACTCTTTAATGTCATTGCAAGAAATGAGGATACAAAGTGGTGGGAGGGAAGTCAGGAAATACAGGATCAAATAACAACTCCACTTCTCAGTTTACTATCCATCGTTCACGATTAAAATATAGCATCTCAGGAAGTGTGAGCTGATTATTCCAGTGTTCCCAGATATAATGGGACATCCATAAATAGTAGCAAGAATAATTATAGCTACCAGTTATTGAGAGCTTACTATATGACATATATATGTGTATATATGTCATATATATATATATATATATATATATATATATACACGAAGGAGGTGTATACATATATATTGAAAGGTATTATGATCTACAATAAAAAGATTTACTAGCTGAAACTGGTTTGGCCGGCAGTGTTCCCCAAACTTTTAACATATGTGTACCCCTTCTATAATTTTCGTAACGCTGAGTACCCCTCGTACTCATGAGAACGTAGAATTAGGCACAACTAAGCACAGTGCAGTGCATATCCCCACCAAACTCTTCCCGTACCCCTGGGGGTACGCGTACCACACTTTGGGAAACACTGGCTTAGAGGATAGAGCGTCCGTCTGTGTGGACTGAAAGGTCCCAGGTTCGATTCCGCTCAAGGGGCATGTACATTGGTTGCAGGCACATCCTCTGTAGGGGGTATGCAGGAGGCAGCTGGTCAATGTTTCTTTCTCATCGACGTTTCTAGTTTCTAGCTCTGTATCCCTCTCCCTTCCTCTCTGTGGAAAATCAATAAAATATATATATTTAAAAATTTACTAGTATAGTTGGTTTTGGTCACTTTTCCTGACAGAACTCCTAAAATCCTTGGAATTTCCTAAGAAATCAGAATGATAAAGGTGTCTTTGTTATTCATAAAAACACCTTTACAACAAAGCCTGAGTTTGTTAGTGAGGAGACTATTAAAATGCCCCAAAGGATAGTTGCCAGGGGAACCAACCATGTGATTAGAAGGTTGGCATTTTAGGCCCCACCCCACCTCTGAGAGAGGGAGGAGGCAAGAGATTGAGTTCATTCACTAATGGCTGATGACTTAATCAATCATGCTTACTTACTGAATCATGATAAAACCCAAAAGGATGGGATTCAGAGGGCCCCCCAGGTAAGTGAACACATGTGAGGTTCTGGGAGAACCGGTGCCCCAGAGAGGGCATGGAAGGCTCTGCGTCTCTTCCCTCATATCTTGTCCAGTGTGTTAGGGTCACCAAAGGAGGAATGCAGGAGGCCAAATTGGTCAGGGATTATAAATGTATTACGTCACCTGGACAATAAGATGAACTGAGCCCCCAAATGGCTCTCGCACCTAGGGACGGGGAGTTTGAAATTTTAAAGGACTCTAAGCAGATGTTTTCTGGGTGGAAAATTCTCTGGGCGGGTCCTGAGGGGAAAGATAATGATCTTAGCTAGTGGAATGGGGTCTTAGCAAGTAAAATATGGTCTAAGCAAAAGGGTATGTCAGAAAGGTGGGGGATGGGGGAATGGGAGATATCTGTAATAATATCAACAATAAAAAATGCATTAAAAAAAGGAATGTCTGTTGTAAAGTGGTTTAAAGGTCAGTTTTCAGGGAAGAGAGTATGGATTCAATTATTTGATCTGACCTAACATTGTGCATCAGTTATATCAATCTGTTTCTGAGTTATATATTTTTCTAATAAATCAGTAGTCTATTAAGTAAAATGTTTTCTTGAATTCTGTGATCTGCTTTCGTAATTTAATTGAGGTGGGAGGTTGGGTCATGGAAACTGACAGTTTTCCGAAGCATATGTAACAACCTGGACTTATTTATGGTTGGAGTCTGAAGTGCAGAGGAGTGTTCTTATAGGACAGAACCCTTAGCCTTTGGGCTCTGAGGCTGTCTCCAGGTAGTGTCAGAATTCACTTAATATAGTTGGACACCCAGTTGGTGTCAGAATTATTTGGTGTGTGGAAAACCAACACATCTGGTGTCAGAAGTAAAGGATTATATAGTTAGTGTAAAGGAAAACACAGAAGGAGGTGTGTTTTTTCCATACCCCTGGGGCAGTAATGCAAAGAACACAGACATCCTACCCAGTACGGGAAATCTGGAGTGCTTCCTGAAGGAGGGCCACCTGAGCTAAGTCATAAAGGCTGAGTAGGAATGTATTCTACTCCATACATTTCTTAATCTGACCTCTTTCCTCAGCTTTACTAGGGGCTTCTGTCCCCCATCTACATGATTATGGCAAGAGCAGCCATTCAGTGTACTTGCCACAAATTTTTGTCCATGATTAGACACCTGAAATATGATAGGGCAGTGTTTCTCCCTAGTAACTGCATTGTCATTTTTTTTTTTTCATTTACAGTTGGCATTCAGCATTATTTTATATTAGTTTCAGATGGGCAGCATAGTGGTTAGACATTTACATAATTTACAAAGTGATCTCAGTAACCCTAGTACCCACACGGTGTCATACATTTTGATTATAACATTATGGACTATACTTTCTATGCTGTGTTTTACATCCCTGTGTCTATTTTGTAACTACCAATTTCTAATTCTTAAGCCCTTCATCTTTTCACCCAATCCCCCTAACTCCCTTCCATCTGGCAACCATCAGTTTGTTCTCTGCATCTATGAGTCTGCTTTTGTTATATTTGTTCATTTTCTTCTTTATATCCCACACATACGTGAAATCATATGATATTTGTCTTTCTCTGTCTGACTTATTTCACTTAGCATAATAGCCTCTAGGTCCGTGGTCTGCAAAGGGCAGCTCGCGAGCCCCATGCGGCTCTTTGGCCCCTTGAGTGTGGCTCTTCCACAAAATACCAAGGCCTGGCGAGTCTATTTTGAAAAAGTGGCGTTAGAAGAAGTTTAAGTTTAAAAAAATTTGGCTCTCAAAAGAAATGTCAATCGTTGTACTGTTGATATTTGGCTCTGTTGACTAATGAGTTTACTGACCACTGCTCTAGATGCATCCATGTTGTCGCAAATGCTAAGATTTCATTCTTGTTTATGGCCATGTAATATTCCGTTGTATATATGTATCACAGCTTTATCTAATCGTCTATTGATGGGCACTTAGGTTACTTTCATATTTTGGCCATAGTAAATAATGCTACATTCAACATAAGAGTGCCTATATCTTTTCAAATTAGAGTTTTGGATTTCTTCATATAAATACCCAGAAGTGGAATTGCTGGTTCATAAGGAAGTTCTAGTTTTAATTTTTTGAGGGACCTCCATACTGCTTTCTATAGTGGCCATACCAATTTGCAATGCCACCAACAATGCAGGAGGGTTTCCACATTCTCACCAGCATTTGTTATCTGAAAGGTGTGAGATGATATCTCATTGTTTGTGTTTTTTTTTAATTTTCAATCGTCTGATAATTAGTGACATTGAGCATATTTTCATATGTTTATTGGCCATCTTTACATCCTCTTTTGAGAAGTTCTATTCAGATTCTTTTTAAAATTGGATTGTTTGCTTGTTTTGGTGTTAAGTTGTATGAGTTCTTCATGAATTTTTGATAGTAATCTCTTACTGGATATATCATTGGCGAATATCTTCTCTCAATAGGTAAGTCATTTTTTTGTTTTGTTAATGGTTTTCTTTGCAGCACAAAAACTCTTTAGTTTGATATAGTCCTATTTGTTTCCCTTGCCTGAAGAGATATATCAGAAAAAATATTACTAAGAGCTAGGTCAGAGAGTTTACTGCCTATGTTTTCTTCTAGGAAATTTATGGTTTGGGGTCTTACATTTATATCTTTAATCCATTTTGATTTTTTTCTTTTATATGATGTAGGAAGATTGGCTAGTTTCATCTTTTTTGCATGTATCTGTTCAATTTTTCCTACCCCTTTTATTGAATTCAGAGAAAATGACTTCCATTTTGTATTCTTGCTTCCTTTGTCATATGTTAATTGACTATATAGGTGTGGGTTTATTTTAGGCTTTCTATTCTATTCCATTGGTCCATGTGTCTGTTTTTATGCCAGTACCGTGCTGTTTTGATTACTATAGCCTTGTAGTATAATTTGATAACAGGTAGCATAATACCTCCAACTTTGTTCTTTCCCAAGATTGCTACAGCCTCCCTAGGTTATTTTCAGTATGGGACCCAGTAAAACTTGAGACTGTCAAATTGCTTTGTTTTCTGGTCTTTGGTAGGTGGAAACAACAATAACAGTAGTCTTAAATGACATTGACATATACAGGAAGAGGCAGAGGCAAGCTGTGGAGAGAGCCCATTCTCTCAGCATTCAAGTCTCTGGTTCTAATGTTATCTATAAGAGATGTGCAGTCACTTCCTTGCCCTTCTCTTTCATGAGGCACCCCATTATCCTTATATTAAATTTCTCTTTTCTTAAGCTAGTTTGAGTTTGCTTTATTTCCTTTGCAGCCACAATAATCCCAGCTAATCTAGAATTACTAAGGCAGAGAGAGGATGAAGGAAGCTTCAGGGGCAGAAGGAGCGAAGACATACTGTATTTTCTGGAGTATAAGATGACCCCCCCTAATTTTACAGTTAAAACATAGGTTTAGGCCTATATTCGCTGTATAAGACTACCCCCCACTTTCGAGGTAACACCAGTTCTGGTCAATCTGAGCAGGCTTCTTTTCTGTTTCAAAAGTCGTCTTATACACCAGAAAATACGGTAGAAACCTTTTAAAAAATAGCATGTATAGAGAAATACAAATATGTCAGTATTATTGAAACATAAAATATGTGTGTGTGTGTGTGTGTGTGTGTGTGTGTGAGAGAGAGAGAGAGAGAGAGAGAGAGAGAGAGAGAGAGAGAGAGACAGAGAGAGAGAGAGAGACAGAGAGAGAGAGCGCTAAAAGATGAGGTGGGAGATTTGTCATTTTAAGGAGTTTACCTTACCCTGAAGGCAATGAAGAGTCAGAATGGTTTACACCTGAGTGATATAGTCAGATTTGGGGTTTAGAAAGATCTCTCTGGAAGGAGTTTTTTCAGTACTTCTCTCATCTTTGGTCTTATAGTATGCTGTTTCCTCACCCAGTACCCTAAGGAAAGGGGATGAGCCTTGAAAAATGTGTTCTCTCACCAACAAGAGGAAACTCGGTCTTGACGGTCATGACTTTTAATCACTTCCATTTAATCACTGTGTAACAGTCTGTCTTCCCCTCCATTCTGAAAGTACACTTGAGCAGGGGCTATGCCTATTTTGTCCATCATGAGTTCTGAAGACCTATAGTAGTACTTGGGATATATGGTCATTCAATAAAAATTTGCTAAGAGAACAAATGACTAGCGTAAACAGTGATAAGGTAGAGGAAATGAATTCATGATGTATTTTGGAGGTCAATAGTAAGGACTTGATGAATTTGATAAAGCTATCTACACTTATTGAACATTTATTATGTATTAAACAAGAAGCTGAGTGATTTGCATGCTTTACCTTATTTAATCTTTAAAACAAATCTCTGTATAATATGTACCATATATAGATAGAGGGGAAATTATATAGATAAGAGGGAAACAAGCTTAAAAAGACTGAAGTACTAGGTTGAACTACAATATATGAAATTTCTATCCAATAACTTTGGCCAATTATAGTTAATGAATCAGGAGCAAGGACCTGTTTAGTACTAATCTCTGCATCACCAGGCTACTTACACTACTTCACATAGAAGTGAAATGTGAGGGAGAGAGGGGAGTCAAGAATGATTCTTAGCTTTCAATCACAGATGGATACAAGTAGAGAATGCAGACCTGGATTACTTTTGCAATGGAGATGATGAATTTGATTTGGGGCATGTTGAGAGTGAGGCCTGTGGAATGACTACAAGACAGTGTTCAGCTGCAAGTTAATGGGCATGGGTTATAAAAATAAATAAATAAATCTAGCCGGAACTGGTTTGGCTCAGTGGATAGAGCGTCAGCTTGCGGACTGAGGGGTCCCGGGTTCGGTTCCGGTCAAGGGCATGTACATTGGTTGCGGGCACATTCTCGGTGGGGGGTGTGTGGGAGGTGGCTGGTCAATGATTCTCTCTCATCGACGTTTCTGGCTCTTTATCCCTTTCCCTTGATCTCTGTAAAAATTCAATAAAATATATTTAAAAAAATCTAGACTTTGCTAAAGAATTTGCTTCATTGGTCATTAAGTTGTCAGTGAAAGATACTAAGTGGTCTATTAGGGAAAGTATGAGTACTGAGTGGAGGAGAGCATCTTGGGAGATATTTCATAGAAGACACAGAAGTGATTGACAGAGACAAGAGAACCCAGAGAGTAGAGTGCCAGAGGAGATCAAGGAAATAGAAACTTTAAGAAAGGAGGAGGGAATAATCTACATGATTGTGTACAGCAAAGAGTTCCTGTAAAAATGTATGATGGAAATTGACCTTTGGATTTAAAAACCAGGAGTTTATGATTGACTTAAATAAGACCACTGTTGGTAAAATGGTTGGACAGAAGTTAACTCTGTACGGTGTCAGATGGATACTACACTTACCAGGGAGATGACTTTGTAAGATATATAAATATATACTCACCGTGTTGCACACCTCTACGTCAACTGTAATTAAAAAACAAATGTTCAAAATGTCCCCAGTTTAAAAAGGAAACACTTGCTTATTATTACTTGTTTTTCTTTATGCATAAGCATACCAACTATATGTGTTTATTTCAACTGGGTACTAGACATTTAGGATATAACTGGTTTGTATGCTCAGAATGTCAGGGTGTGGGAATCTGGGAAATTCAGTGGTCCCGTACAAGAAATAACAAAATCCCCAGGATGAAATTCTAGAAGCA
The DNA here is from genome assembly GCF_014108245.1 of Pipistrellus kuhlii. Lineage (NCBI taxonomy): Eukaryota > Metazoa > Chordata > Mammalia > Chiroptera > Vespertilionidae > Pipistrellus > Pipistrellus kuhlii. The sequence continues at coordinate 14,583,316 of NW_023425595.1, forward strand.
TGAATGTTTGTGTGTAAGTTATTAAAATTGTTGTGCTCCTTATTTCTGCAGTGATAAAAACCAATAAATGTGAATAATCAGGGATCCAATAAAATATTTAAGAACAATCTCCGTTTTATTGAGTAGGCATTTTCCTGCCTTCTTCTCCAACTCCCAAAGTCCAGTTGGTGTATCATGTATCATTTTTAATTTTGTATCTTTTTTATTTGACTTGTCCCAAAATTTTTTGGACTCATCTATGTTGGCACTAAACTTAGAACAATCTCCTTGGGAATCTGATGCCCTTTCAGTTCACTTCTGAAATGTGCTTAAATACTGACAATCTTCAAACTCCTAAAGTCCTATCATTCCACATGGATTTAAATCCAGGTCTGATTTCTTTTCTTATTTGTAGTTTCCATTGTAGAGGACATTATAACTAGCACTGGAGGGGGGTCTCTCAGCCTGGTCTGCCCCCTCTCACAGTCTGGGAGCCCTTAGGGGTGGGAGGCGATTCAGCGATCAGGGGAAGGCGATGCCCCATCACGCCTCTACTGCTGCCACTGCCAGCAGCACAAGCCTTGGCTGGCCCTAGTTACCTGAGCCTTGGGTGGCCCTGGGCAGCTGGGCAGCCACCATTTGAGGCTTACTTGCACCATGGGCCAGCCTTAGGCGGCTGGGCAGCTGCCATCCAAGACTTGCCTGTTTCTCAGGTGTCAGCTGGGCAGCCACCTTCCAAGGCTTGCCTATGCCTTGGGCTGGCCATGGGGGACTGAGGGTGGGTCTGGCTGCACTGTGAGCCTGCCACCTCCCCGGTGGGGCTGAAAGGACTAGGGGACTCTTGACAGGGCTGAGGGGGCTGGGTGCTGCCATCTTGTGGCGATGGGCACCGTCATATTTGTGATGGTGTGATGGTCAATTTGCATATTCCCTCTTTATTAGATAGGATGTTGCCCTAAATACTTATGCTCTACCCAAACCCTTCTTTAAAAATCTAAATTGATATTTTAGCAGCTGGCTTCTTAGCCCAGAAAGATTTCAGAATCAATGAACATTTGAAAGGAAAAACCAGTATTTCTTGTGCATTTATTGTTAAGAGTTGCTGGGGTGCTTTATTTCATCAGGACAGTAACCAGGTATGCTTTTTCCAGAGTCCATTCTCAGTAGTATTTAGCATTCTGTCTGAAACAGAATGCCCACTGAATTTTATGTTTTGAAAGCTTGAATAAACACCCATGCTGCAAGGCTAGATGGAAATAGCTGCTGAAGAGTGGGCTGTTCTCCCTGTTTTACTGAGTGTCTTTGTGAAGCAGCCCTGTTTGTATACCTGCAAAAGAAAACCTTTAATAAACCTGGATTACTTTCATCTGTTTTATCAGACCCATCTGGGAAACCCTGGCAGAATTTGTATTTTTGTACAAGTAAGCTTGCACCTTTTCAGTTTTCAGTCCACCTTAAGGCTAGTGGATAGGCATTGGGGCAGTGCATAGAGAACTATGCTTACTCTACAAGTGATGTATCTGGAACGCATTCCCTTTGTCAGATGTTGTTATTCCAACTCCTTTAACACTGCAAGGCATTATTCTTTTGAAAATACTGTTTGGGTTAAATTATAGACTTACCCCCATGGACAACAGTTCCAAGGGAGGAAAATCTCCTATCTTAAAATTTCAATTTATACATTTTGGGACAAACGCAGGTGAGCTTTCATTTGGCATTTACTGATGTTTGTGTTATCCACAACACTTCTTTCCATTAGCACAATTAATCAGAGGTTGATTACACCTCCTCCGCAAAGCCACTTGGTTTCTCAGTTTTTCCATCTTCCATCACTTCACATGCCTATGACACAGCTCATGATTAATCACTCACTTTAAATATTTTTAACAACAGAACTGTTGCCTTTCTCAACCTTGGGGAGGGCTACCATCACTTCCAGCACACGTGAAGAGGTAGCCTCAGGGTCTCCTGCAGCTCAGAGGTAATTTTTCACAGAAATGTACTTTATAATTCGAGAGCAGTCTTTTGCCTTTTATTTTAAATTGATGAGCGATGTAATGTCTTTTTAATGTGAGAAGCCATTTGCATTGTCCTGAAGTGTTACAGCCTTTAAAACAACCACATGATTACACTAGGCTCCATTTGTTCCCAGATTCCGTGTGCTATAGTAACGGTGAAGGAAAAATCATACTCATTTCTCAAACGCTCTTGGCTGTTTCTGTTGCTACGAATGCAAAGGTTTGGTTTTTAATTTGTTGTTGGTTTCTGCAAAGCACAAATCATATTATTGGTTTTAAATGATGCTTGATGCTATTATTTTGTATATGTGAGAAAACAAAATAAGATTGTAGTGTGAAAATTCAATTTTAATTGCTTGATTAATTTATTGTAGTGGCATATAGCAAAGACTATTTTTTATTATGCTGCAATAAGCCAGTTTACTGTAAATCAGCCTAACAATTGAAATGCCTAGAGTTATCTTATAAATTGAAGTACTGTTTTTGTTATAGTGAATATAAATGAATTAAATGCAAATGCCTAAGACAGTCTAAAAATGTTTCTAGGAACTTATGTATATAAATCATCGACCCAACTTTCATACTCAGTTATATTCAGCTAAGATTTTGTTTGTTTATGTCTTTTCAATGCTGAAATTGCCAACCATTTTGAACTATGGATTTCCTTTCATTTTTTGCATAAGGAAGGTTGTTCATATTTCATTCTCATAGGCCATGCTATAGACTCAATGTTTGCCTTCCTTCCAAATTTATATGTTGAAACCCAATTCCCCATGTGATGGTATTTGGATGGGGCCTCTGAGAAGTAATTAGTTGGGAGGGCAGAGACCTCATCAATGGAATGGAATAAATGCTTTTATGAAAGAGGCCCGAGAGAGCTCCTCCCTCCCCTGCCACTGTGCACATAGAGCAAAAAAAGGCAGTTGCCTGTGAAATGGGATGTGGGCTCTTACCACACACCAAATCTGCTGGTGCCTTGATCTTAGACTTCTCGGCCTCTGAACTGTGAGAAATACATTTCTGTTGTTCATAAGAGGGCCAGTGGGTAGTATTCTCATTATAGCAGTGTGTACTGACTAGGACAGGCCAGAAGATAGCTTGAATGAGAGGGTGGTAAAACTCTCATAGAAATGTGAGTTGACAAGTAATTACTACATCGTGTCAATGGAAGAAACATCTAAATCTGTTCTAGAGGAAACCGAAGTCCAGAGAATTTAAATGACTTGTTCAAGATGACACATCTGGTCAAGAAGATTAAGACAACTTGACTCTGGGGCCATTGCCCTATACTACCACTAATGGGAAGGCAATTGTTTTGTTTTCTAAAAGCATAGGGAGAAGGAAAAGGCTATGGTATCATTTAAAGCATTTTGTCAAAATTTGTTATTACAGCCTAATTTCAAATGTGTCAAAATATTGTAGAGAATATAGCTTTAAGCCACACTCAATACCATATTTGAATGGGCAAAGCTGATTATTAATTCCTACATTTTTTCATCGATCCTTGCCACGATGACTTCTTAGTATGATAGGGTACTCACAGGGGAGGTGGGCTAAGCGCTAGGAAGCCAGGGTTCTAAATCTGGTACTGCTATGAATAGTCTTTGTGATGTTGACTATGATCTTAACATCCTTGATCTTTAATTTTTCTGTGTCCACCATTTAAGAAATGAACTGGAGAATCTCCAGGGCCCTCACCCACTCTGTTATTCTCCCTCTGCTTTGTTTCCCTATTACATCAGGAAATAAGTTAAAAAAATTACAGGAAATTTTGAAATGCGACTAAATCATTTTTAATAGTTTCAAAGGCAAGGACATAAAATATTTACAGGAGCACTAGGAATTATAAGTTAAGAATTTTTCTGCTATTGTTATAAACATGCACATATGTTAGCTGTTTGTGAAAAAATTCAAATTTATGACTCTAATGCCTAGCATCTTTATTTAAAAAAATAAAGTAGGATTGAATAAGTTACAGTAGTTAAAACATTTTAAGTGTGAAACAAGTACATAACTTAGAGAGGTATCATTTAAAAAAAATCAACTCATAAAATAGTTTCATTATGTACCTTCTTGTAAGAAATCATAGATTTCAGAGAATGTGAACAAACAAAAGAGAAGAGTGATGTAGAGAGGATTCTAGAAAACAAGTTTTCTTTTTCTTCATGGCTAATTCTTTCTAAAAGAGCTATTTATTTACACAAATGCATTTGTAGATAAGATAAATGCACTTAATAAGCTGCTGAAATTGCTTTAAAACCTACTTTCAAATCCTCTTCTATTTCAAGGAGCAAATCCAGTCCAGAGGACAGGGTAATGCATTTTACTTTTTAAAGGGAGTTTTGCAGGAGCGTGGCAGAATTTGTTCAATTTATTTAAATGTTGGAATAAATGTGGACTAATTTTCGTAGGCCCATATTAACATTTCTTGAGTTTGCCCTTATCTAAAGGGCTTGGAAGTAATAGCTTGGAAATCTTAATTCCCACCTGTACTGAGCAATTCAGAGGTGCAACCTGTCCCGTTTGCCAGAGGAGGAGAGATGAGGTGGAACTGATGCCCTCATTCCCATGGACTGACAGGCATTGTTGGGGCTGCCTCATCAGCCATCCTTTTTCAGTGTTTTCCTACCCCCTACCTTTCTGTTCTTACTTTCCTTAAGGAAGCCATTGTTGAGTTTCTCACTAAATTCCAGGCATGGTGTTAGACGCCAAGGCTACAATGATGAAGAAGATGCTGGCCCTGATTTTGAGGGCCCAAGAGCCCATCAGAAGAATGCAGCATCTAGTATTTTCACCCACTCCCATCTCATTTCCTCCCTCTGGGAGTAGGTATCCTGATCTGAAGGGGAAATGGTTGACCAAGAGGGTTTCTAAGATTAATAAACAGAAGGTATCCTTGTGTCTATATGTTAAGTAAGACTAAGTAAAACTTAAGGAACCCAACCTATGATACAGGGTGGAGTGGAGCCAGGATCCACCACCCTCAATTCTTTCACTCTCAAGCTCTGGAGAGGCCGGGATCAGTGGGGTCGGATGCTCCCCTAGGCCACAGTGGCTTGCAGCCTTTGCATGTTGTACACACGTGGACTTTTCGGATATCTTGGTCCTTCAGGACAAGGGTAGGCAGCCTAAAATGTCCATTGCTCCTTATTCTTTTATTTCACTGAAGGAGCAGTAGCTGGGTCCTAGGCCTTGCACGGTGCAGTCGGTGCTGTCTCTGTTACACTTGCCACAGTGACATTCAGTGGCTACTGGGTACATATACACAGAGTCTGCATGGTGAGCACAGCCAGGCACTCTCACTGTCTCATATAGCAGCTCCTTGAAGGTGCATACTTTCTGGGCATTGCGCCTGGTTGGGTCCTTGTACACCAGATCCTGAGGAGTTTAGGAAGGAGAGAGTTAGGTTACAGTATTCTGGGAGTTTCTGCTTAACTTAATCAAAATGTGATAGGAATTTAATTTATTCCTTAAGCTCACTTAAGGAATACCTAACCAAGGGAACATGATTTCATAAATGAACTACCTATATGCTATACCATGTTCCTGGTTGTTCTGGAAATCTTACAGAAAATATAAATCATTCCTTTTCCTTTCGTCTATATCAACATATTAATTATTTCTCAAACCACAGAGAAATTTTGAATATATAGACTATATCAAAATGTATTTTCAATATAGAAAAATGATAAGCAAGGGAGACATGACAGATATTTTAAGTTGACTTTTGTTGTTGTTGTTAATCCTCACCTGAGGATATCTTTTCATTGATTTTTAGAGATAGTGGAAGGGAGGTGGGGAGACAGAGAGAAATATTGATGTGAGAGAGACACATTGATTGGTTGCCTCCTGCACCTGCCTCAGTTATTGCAACAGAGGTACATGCTCTTTACCAGAATTGAGCCCCGGACCCTTCAGTCTATAGGTCAATACTCTATCCACTGAGTCAAACCAGCTAGGGCTTAAGTTGACTTTTTGTACTTAGTTGAAAGCTGTGTTAATAACAACTTAAAACTGAAGTTTAATTTCTCAAGAAATATTTAAAAATACATTGTCCCTGTGTGTTTTTGAAATGTTAATTCCAAAGAGACATAATATGGAATGTTAATGCTTAGTTGAATATGACTATAAAGGCTCACAAAAGATTTTAAATATTCTACAGTCCTATAGACATTTCCTTTCCTTAAGTGCTTTATATTTTGCAGTGCTCTCAGTGTCAAAGGGCACATGTTTGCATATAAGAAATTTTAATCCAGAAGAACAGGTGTGTCCCAACACTTTTGAATTAAAAAATTATATGCACTGAGGGAAGAATTATAACAGCTGCTTAATTTATTTCAATATCATGTTACAAAGTCTATATGCTTAGAAGATATAATAAACTGTATATTAAGTGGAGGTTGATCATATTTATTTGCCACCAATAAAATATATTTCATTAAAAAGTTGCTATTTTGCCCTAGCTAGTTTGGTTTAGTGGATAGAGTGTCAGCCTGCAGATAGAAGGGTCCCAGGTTCGATTCCTATCAAAGGCATGTACCTCGGTTGCAGGCTCCTCCCGGCCTGGGCCCTGGTTGGAGCTGGTGCAGGAGGCAAACAATTTATGTGTTTCTCTTACATTGATATTTCTCTCTGTCCTTCCCTCTCTCTTACACTCTCTCTAAAAATTGATGGGAAAATATCCTTGGGTGAGAATTAAAAAAATGAAAAATAAACAAACAAACCGTGTCGTCCCCCCCTCTCCCCCCAAATTGCTATTTTCAGTTTCAGTTATAGAATGGAATTTTTAAGGGGGAGCTTCCTTCTTACTTGGATTGATGCAAAGAAACTGTGACTACAAACTAGTGGTTTTATGCCTCTGTGCCTTGGTTTTCTCAACAGAATAAAGAAGTGAGTGGGTTTGCAGATTCATTTGGTTGTAACAGTCTGCAATGACTGAATGTGTTCTCAGGACGGTTGCTGGCATTTGTATTCAGGAGGGACAATATGGCAGTGTTTACTAGTATGATGTAGATGTTTATGTTTTTATGTGGCTTAGAAACATATCTCAATTGCAAAGATATAGCTTCAGTTATGTAGAAATAGAAATAGATACTAGTATACACGAAATACATCTTCCTAGAAATTAGCTTTGGGTGAATATTATAAGTCTTCTATTACTAAATATATGTATGTTGGTATGTTTACCTCTCTATATGTAAAATCTATCATAGAATTACTTTTAATTTTAATGCAGAGTTGGCATAGTGCTTGATAGATCAAATAAGATCCCAGGTCTCCCTAAATTTACCCAAATATCTAACTGATATCATGGTAATTAACCTTAATCATAACACAGACAGTATTTGCCTAAGGGGACTCATAGCTATTACTTTGGAAACTTAAAATACTAATAAAATGGGAATTAATAAAAATTGTCTTCTATAGACCCTCAGCACCCTCACTTCCAGCAAAGCAGAGTTCCTACCCGGGTGTAGCAGTAGCCTGCACACCAAGTGGTGTTGATACTGAGGCAGAAGTGACATTCCTCTTTCTCCACTGTGATGGTGATGTTGGTCAGCTCACAGCTATTGCAGCACATTGCTTTCCAGCAGCAGAAAAGAAAGCACAAATGGACTGACTTCATCCTGGACTATGAAGCAAACAATTGAGGCCATGAGAAAACAAAACTCAAAAGAGTTATAATCATTACGTAAGTTGACCAAACCAAAATGAATTGGTTTACTCATCTGCCCCAGTCACATTTGCTGCAGCAATTATTTTTCTTCCTAGTTTCTTGAACAAATAGTTGTTCTTACACTCCTCCTTCTTCATTTTTCTTGTCAAAGTAGAAACATAGGTTAAAACTCCAATATAATAATGAAAGTAAAGCAGTTTTTAAAGATTAGAGTATTACCGATTAAATCAATTACTTTGAAGCAAGTAATTGTATAATCATATTTACCCCTTTTAAAGATTATTTTGTTTAAAAAAGAAGAAGAAAATTCTGTACTACAAAATTAGTTCATTTTTAGCATCTCATATTTTCCTTTGTTTTTACTCACCTTTGTTTCAGAGGTCTATAAAGTCAAGTTCTTGCTAACGGAGTATATACTGATTAACCATATTTAAGGAGCTAGGTTGACAAGCACAGATTTTCTACATGACAGTTCAAAACCTCTAGATTTGTTCTCCAGATTTTGAAAAATCTGTAATTTGAAAGTAACTGTCACCACTTGATAACTATAGATGCTGAGACTCACCTGTGGTCCACTGCCTTGTCTAGGGAAAGCTGTAGACTGAGCTAAGTCTCAGTTCACCTTTTATACAGTATCGTGTGCAACTAATACCTTGTGGACTTACCAGGAATTAATAAGACCAATGTTATCCTGAAGCTTGCTGTAAGTGAAGCGATGTTTAGATAGACAAGGAGATCAAGCCTTACTAAAGTAGTCTAAACGAAGTAGATCAAGAAAAATAATGTTACCAGAGATGATGATTTTATACAAATTGAATTTGATATAGCAGCACACCCACTCCTTTACCTTGTCAAATTAAATGTGACTCTAGGTTTTTCTTTTGTATCTTTAACTCGGGGGATTCAGAATCCTTTCCAAGTATTGCTTTAGCCCTGTCAAGGAGGTGCATCAAAATTACATGATTATTTAATAAATTGCTCTTCGAGCATATTGAAAACTGTTAGGAAGAAACAAATACAAAGTGTTTCATGATCTGACTCCTATCTAAAGTATACACCATATTTATTTTTGCCTCCTACATCCAGATTCCCTTATTTCAAATGTTATTTTTTGATGCTTTATTTGTAATTCTGTAAATACTAGAGCCTGGTGCATGAAAATTCATGCACTGGAGGGGGTATCCCTCTGCCCGGCCTGCCTCCTCTCACAGTCTGGATCTCTCAGGGGTGAGAGGAGACCCGGTGATCAGGTGATCAGGGGAAGGTGACACCCCGTCACACTTCTGCTGCTGCTACTGCTGGCAGCGCAAGTCTCAGCCAGTCCTGGTTACCTGAGCCTTGGGTGGCCCTGGATGACTGGGCAGCCGACATCTGAGGCTTGCCTCGCCTTGGGCCAGCCCTGGGCAGCTGGGGTGCTGAGGGGAGTGGAGGACTCCAGAGCCTTGTCCTGTGCCTGTCATCCTGGCAGGGCTGAGGGGACTGGGAGCCACCATCTTGTGACTATGGGTGCCACCATCTTTGAGGGCACAGCAGTCAATTAGCATATTCCCTTCTTATTGGCTGTGCTTGCTGCCATCTTTGTGATGGTGTGAGAGTCAATTAACATATTTCCATTTTATTAGATAGGATTCTATTGATTCATCTCTCCAGGTCTTTGCACTTGCAATGCTTGTCTGCCTGAAAAGTCCTTTCTTTCTTCCTGTGTTCTCTAACATCACTCCCAGTCTTTGCAAATTTCTCAACGTTTAACATTCACCTCCCAGAGTTTTGAATGAGAAACAGAAGAGAACTTTAATTACCACTTTCTGTTTGTATTATAATCATTTATCTACCTCTGTTTTGTCCAGTCGACTGTGAGCTTCTTGGAGACTGGGTTTGACTTGTTTAAAAATATTTATTAACCAATTAGTGTGACTGGAGCAAAAGAACAATGGTGGAATATGATGTCCGAGATACAACAGGAGTAAAATCATATAAGACCATTTAGGCCAATGAAATGACTTTGGTGTAGACTGTATGTAAGAGGGAACTAGTTATAAGATTTTGAATAGAGGAGTGACATGATCTGATTTAGGTCTAAAAGTATCCTTATGGCTTCTGTGTAAGGAACAAAAGTAGAAACAGGAGACCTATTAGATGCTATTGAAGCAACCAAGTGAGAAATGATATTTGTTCACACTAGTCTGGTAGCAATAAAGGTAATCAGACATAATCAGATTCTGGATATATTTTGAAAGTAGAGCCAGCAGAATTTTCTGGTGGATGAATGTTGAATGAAAGAAGAGACGATGATTCTAAAGATTCTGGATTGAACAACTTGAAAGGTAAACTTACTGTCAGTTAAATGGGATGGCTATAGATGTAAGTTTTTGGAAAAAGATAGAGAGTTCAGTATGGACATGTTGAGCTTGAGGTGTCTTTAAGACACATGTAGAATGCTGAATCTGAATTTTGGGAGAAATAGTACACTGGCTGAAGATATAAATTTGGGAGTCATTGACATGAGCCTAGAACAGTGGGTGTAAATAGAAAAGATAAAAGGACCAAGAATTGAGCTTGGTGTATTCCAACATCAAGAGGTCAAGGATAAGATCAAGTGTTTTTCTTCCTTTTTCCAGAAGAAACTGGCCATTAAGAAAGAAATGGAATGAAGAGAAGCCAAGTAAAAGGGAGTATATCAAGGAAGAATGAGTGACAACTGTGCCAAATACTGCTGACAGGTTAAATAAGATAAGGACCTTGAATTGTGCAATGTACATGGCAATGTAAAGGTCACTAGTGTCCTTGGCTAGAGAAGTTCCTTTGGTGTAAAGGGATCAAAGCTCTGAATAGTGTATATTTTAGTGATTGGCAAAAGATAAATATTTAAAAAGTTGATATAGGCAACTTTTTCCAGGAGTTTTGCTACAAAGATGAACAAAGAAATGGGTGATTTGGTAATGTGCAAGTGGGGTAAATATCAGTTTTTTTTTTTATGTGTAAGATGGGAGAAATAATGATATGTTTGTGTAGTGAGGCAAATGATTGAGAGGAGAATGAAAAATGATGATGTTGGAGGAAGAGAGGAGAATTTCTGGACTGTCCTTGAGTAGGTAAGAAGAGATGGGTTTTAGAAGACAATTGGAAGGACTGACTCTAGACAAGAAAATGGAGAGTGCATCCCAATATCAGGTGGGAGGCAAATGTGAGTTCAGAACTGATGGTTTAGGGAGGTGTAGTGGGTATAGATGATGGTGATTGGGTAGGTGTGGTGAATGCAAATGCTGTGTGTTGGTAGGCGTGGTGGGTGCAGAGGGTGGTAAGTAGTGTTAAAGGCTCAATGAAAGTTGTCCTGGAATTATTTTTTATTTTCTCAGTAATGTAGACTGTAAGGTTATTATCTGAAAATAAGGATGGTGGATTAATTGTCCAGAGTTTGTGGAGAGAGGAAAAGATTAGAATACTTGTCTGAGACTGGGAGAGGGATTGAGTTAGCAGTGAGTTAGGAGTAGTATAATAGATTATCAGCATTAAGGATCCGTTTTAGGTTTATGGTAAAAAATTTAACACAAGATCATTCATCATGGATGTACATTTTTCTTTTGTCCAAGTTAACAACAAGGGCTCAGGTAAATGGGTGACAAAAGTTGGATTTTTGCAGGATTATGATTTCTTTTTTTCAAAGAAGTGACAAAGATAAAACTTAGCTAAGTATCTGACATGGAAAGTACTAATACAACATTTATGTAAGTGTTATTTGGAATTAAGAAATAGTTTGAGAGAGATCCAAAATGGCAGTGGAGTAGGTGGAAAATACACTCCTCTAAGCCCTAACTAGAATTATAATTTAATTGGAGAACAACCATCCTGAATAACTAATTGAAGATTAGCTGAAGATAAGTCTTATAACCAAGGATTTACAGAACAAGCCTGACTTATAGGAAGGGTAGAGATGTGAAAAGGGCTGGCCTACCTCACAAGATTGCAGCTGAGGTTCCAGAGGTTTATCTCAGATGTGGGGGTTTTCCCCTGAGAAGCATAGGGTCCAAACCCCAAGCAAAGTTTCACATTCCAGAGACCAGAGCTGGAAGAGGTGCCCACATAATATCTGGCTATGAAAAGCAGTAAGGTTTCTGTTCATCAAGGAAAGATATATATATGGAACATTTTCCAGGATAGATGACATGTTAGGCTACAAAACAAATCTCAGTAAATTTAAGAGGACTGAAATAATATCAAACATATTTTCCAACCACAGCGGTATGTAACTAGAAATCAATTACAAAAAAGAAAAATACCCGAGAAACACAAATATATGGACATATATATAAATAACATTACTAAACAATGAATGGGTTAATAAGGAGATCAAGGAAGAAATCAAAAGATACCTGAGATAAATAAAAATGAAAACTCAGCAACCCCAAATTCATGGAACACACAGTAAAAGCAGTTTGAATAGGAAAATTCATAGAAAAAAAAATCTCAAGACACAAGAAAAATCCCAAGTAAACAATCTAATCTTAAACCTAAAGACCTGAAAAAAGAACAACAAACAAAGCCCAAAATGAATAGAAGGAAGAAAATAAAGATGAGAGCAGAAATAAATGAAATAGAGTCTAAAAAATAACAATACAAATCATCAATGAAGCTAAAAGTTGGTTCTATGAAAAGATAGGATTGATAAACCTTTAACCAGACTTATTAAGAAAAAAAGAAGAGGACCCCAATAAATAAAATAAATGAAGAAGTGACAACTGACACTGCATAAATACAAATGATTATAAGGAAATACTAAAAACTACCATATGACAACAAATTACACAGTCTGGAAGAAATGGATAGATTCCCAGTAATAGTCTGACTGGTGTGGCTCAGTGGTTGAGCATCAATCTATGAACCAAGAGGTCATGGCACATGTCCGGGTTGCAGGCTCCATCCTCAGTAGGGGGCATGTAGGAAGCATCGGATTGATGATTGTCATATTGATGTTTCTATCTCTCCCTCTCTCTTCCTCTGAAATCAGTAAGTGAAAAAAGAAAACAGAGCCCTAGCTTATTTGGCTCAGTGGATAGAGCGTCGGCCTGTGAACTTAAGGGTCCCAGGTTCAATTCCGGTCAAGGGTATGTGCCTGGTTGAGGGCACATCCCCAGTAGGGGGTGTGGAGGAGGCAGCTGATCGATGTTTCTCATCGATGTTTCTAACTCTCTATCCTCCCTTCTTCTCTGTAAAAAATCCATAAAATATATTTTAAAAAGAAATAAGTACACATTGGCAATTGCAAAATAGTAATGGAGATACAAAGTACAGCATAGAAAATAGAGTCAATAATTTTTTAAAAAGCACAACAAACTTCTCATAAAATCTGATCAAGTAATGGTCTCAACTGTGTGAGAATCTCGAGACTTTCTCCCTGCACATATACTCAATGATCTATATCCTTTTTTTCATTTATAAATAATTTGTCTGCAAATCATTTCTTTATGTTCAGATTTTAAAATAGGAAATTGAGTATGTGCTCATATATTAACAAGTTACTTGCCTTTTATGGTCTGGCACCCTTTTCTTCTGCCTGTGTTTGTATATGTTTTGTAATATCAATGTAAAAAAAAAAGTTCATCAGCTTCATTTGGCAGGTTCCGGGGAAGGGGTGTCCAGTGACAAAAGTAGCAAAGAAGCCCCTGAAACAGCCCAAAAGGCAGGCCAAGGAGATGGGTGAGATAAAGCATTTAAGCAGAAGCAAACAGAGGAGCAGAAGAAACGTGAGGAGCTAAAAGTGAAGGCTTGGGGAAGGGCCTCCTGGCAACAGGCAGAATTCAGAAATCAGGCAAAACGTGAGCTGTACTTTGTGCATGGGCATTGGTGACTCTTAACTTCCTTCATGTTTTAACATCTGGATTTCCTGTTATAACATATCTTGCCACCAAGAGCTAAAATGAAGTGTTTTGGAGCCTGCTGTACATTTAAGAATAAATTTTTGTAAAAAAAAATAATTATCATTCAGTGGCTCATCTTTTTAGTTCTTCTAACTGCCATTTTAACCTTAGCTGTGAGGTCAAAGGAAACCCAGTCCACAGTCCTGCCAAAGTATGTTCTTCTGTTTTTATTCCACCCTGAATTCTGTACAACCTGGAATTAAACAAACTCATTTGAAAAAAAAAATCTTTAATTTTTTTCTAATTTAAATTTATCTATTATACCCTGTTTCCCCGAAAAGAAGACAGTGTCTTATATTAATTTTTGCTCCCAAAGATGCACTAGGTCTTATTTTCAGGGGATGTCTTATTTTTCTATGAGGAAGAATACGGTACACATTTATTGTTAAATGAAAATAAAGGAAATTTATTACCTATATATGGTACGGTAGTACGGTAGTTGTCAACACAGACCAGATAAACTGTGAATTCTATAGTATCAAGAATTTACTCATTTATTCAGTGACAATCATGTCATCATCTTCTGGAACATCATCATAACAATCAAATTCCTGAATTTCCTGGTGAATTTCTTGTGAGTCCATTTCTTTCAGAATCAGTGGACCAAATCTCTCATGTTTAGCCTAGGGGGAGCCATATTTTCGGGGGATGCCTTATATTTCACTCAGAAGGAAACCTGTAAGTAGGTCTTATTTTCGGAGAATGTATTATTTTCGGGGAAACACGGTACTAATTTAAATTCATTTTCTTTATTTAAATTACAAAGTAATTTGTAACCCCTATATTATAATATACTATATAATAAAAGCCTAATATGCTAAGTGTCTGGTTGTTCAGTCAGCTGTTCAACCAATCAAAGCGTAGTATGCTAATAATATGCTAAGCCCGCTCAACTGCTCGCTATGGCATGCACTGAACACCAGTGGGCAGACAGTTAACCAGTTGACAAGTTGATATGATTGCACGGACCATAAAGGGACAGATGCACTGACCAGTAGGTTAGCTTGCTGCTGGGGTCTGGCTGATGGGGACTGAGAGGGACTGGGGACTGAGCAAGATGGGCCGGATATTCCCTGGAGTCCTCCCACGGTCCTTCCCCAGCTGGCCAACCTCCTGCATCCCTTCCCCATTGTGCACCAATGGGGTCCTTCAGCTTGGCCCGCACTCTCTCTCAATCTGGAACCTCTCAAGGGATGTCAGAAAGCCAGTTTTGGCCTGATCCTGCATCAGTTTTCATATAAAGTGCTAAATTTTTATTGTTTTTACCCTACCAACTTACCCAACAATAATATAGAGTTGTACTTTCTAATATAGTAGTGACCAGCTACTTGTGGCTATTAAGCAATTGAAATGCAGCTAATTCAAAGTAAAATTTACTAGAAATATAAAATACTCTCTGAATTTCAAATACAAAATAAAAAAGCATGTAAACTATCTCAATGATTTGTATATTTGATTACATTGAAATGACATTATGCATATACTAGAGGCCCAGTACACAAAATTTGTGCACCTCAGCCTAGCCTACACCCTCTCCAATCTGGGACCCCTTGAGGGATGTCTGACTGCCCGTTTAGGTCTGATCCCACTGGGATGGGGCCTAAACAGGCAGTTGGACATCCCTTTCACAATCCAGGACTGCTGGCTTCCAACTGCTAACCTGCCTCTGCCTGATTGCCCCTAACTGCTTTTGTCTGCCAGCCTGATCACCCCCTAACAAACCCCTGCTAGCCTGATCGATACCTAACTGCTCCCCAGCCAGCCGATTGCCCCTAACTGCCATCCCCTGCAGGCCTGGTTGCCTCCAATTGCCTTCCTCTGCTGGCCCAATTACCTCTAACTACCCTCCCTTGCAGGCCTGGTCCCCTACAACTGCCGTTCCCTCCAGGCCTGGTCCTCCCCCAACTGCCCTCCCTGCTGGCCTGGTCTCCTCCAACTGCCCTCCTCTGCTGGCCTGGTCATCCTCATCTGCCCTCCCCTGCAGGCCATTTTGTGGTGGTCATCTCCTGTCTTGTAGTGATGGTCAATTTGCATGTTGCTCTTTTATTAGATAAGATTAGGCTACAAATATCTTAAGTCAATCTCACCTATTCACTTTACTTTTTAAGTACTTTACTATAAAATGTGGTTACTAGGAAATTTTAAATCACATGAGTGCCTCATATTATATTTCTATTGCTCTGCACCGAACTTGCTGGGTAAATTTGCAGAGGTCACAAGATCTGCTTTCTGGCCTAATATCTGACCCTTGTGCATTATACATCCCATGGTAGGTCAACTGATATAACTGAAAATAAAGTGAAAAGCCCTCTGGTTGCCAATGTTTATGAATATGAAAATATAATTTACTCTACAGTTGTCAGTGAAAGAGTCAGGAGGGTTAGTTTTCATATTAACAGGTAAATGGCTTGTTCTCATTCGGTGGAGCAGCCAGATGGAACTTCATTTCATCAGATGATATAGTAACACACTGTGAACAATGAAATGAAATGTAATACTCATTTCTGCTGCATTTTCTTTTCCTTACAGCAAGATGGAGCAAAGTGGAATGGCATTCTCTTGATAGTTCCTTTTAAAGCAGTAATGGTACTCAGAATATTCCATGATGATGTTCCAGTAAGAAGTCCGTACATTTGGTGTCAGTCAACTGATAATACATGAAGCTAGTAAAAATATTTCAAAGGCTTTGCAGCAATTGTATCTTGCATAGAGTAAGCATTCAGTAAATACTTGTGAATTTGATTTTTGCTTTGATGCTGGTTGGCAAGTTTCTGGAAACTAAAGCAAAAAGCACTTAGAACGGGATGTACGTCCAAGTAACTAACAATATATTGATGCTTGATGTAGGCTATACTGAAAAGTAATATACTGATGGGCCTGGCGTTATCCCCAGCATAAAATGCACATCCCAGCTGTTTTTACATCATTTTATTTTAGGAAAGAGCATCTTATAAGCAGGGTCAGGCAAAAGCAGGTTTACAGTTCATATGGAAAATAATATAAGAATTAATAAATAAAACTACAAGAATAAACTCTGTATTTTTCATACTCACAACTGTAAACTTACTTTGGCCCTCCCCACCCTGTGTATGTACACACATAAACTCACACCCTTATACATATAGACATATATAGAAAACACTGATTTAACAGTTTATGGTGCTTTCATAGCTTCTTTAACCTCATGCATATCTTTGAGGAAAGTATTATTATTCTCATTTTACAGAGTACAAACCTTTATTGAGCATTTATTCGGTACCAGTCACTGTGCTAAATTCTTACATGATGATACTGCTGAGTGTTTTCAACAGCCTTGTGAAGCACATATTTCTATCATCTATATATTAGAAATAAAGAAATGAGGGTCAGAACAGTGCATTAAGATGCTCAATGTCACAGTGAGTGGCAGAGCAGACAAAACCATAGCATCTATACAAGTTACCTTTTGTAAGACGCCCTTTGCCTGGAGTTGTTCCCTCCCTTGAAGCAGTTTAGATCACTAGGGCTTTGCACACATTCCATATTTCTACTGCTTTTCAGCAAACAGCAACAGAAGCAACAATAATGGCAGCAAAACAAAAAATTCCAGAAAATTGCAAAAATACCAGCTGATTTTATAGCTGCTCTGTTTGTCCTAAGTTGCCAGGATAGCTTCTTTTGCAAAACAATTGCTAGAACCTAGAATTTTGCCTGGAAAAAAATAACTTCTGTTTGAAGATCTGCTCCCTTATATAATAATAGCAAATACAGGGAGATGGTTGAGAGGACAGTTGATGGTGGGAGTCTTCATAAACGTTGGACATTTCTAGAGAATTTCCTTTTCGTTCTCTGACCCTAATTGAATCACCTAATATTAGACCACATACCTTTGTTTCTGGTCCTTTGCTTTCTTGACATCTGCCTGCTATTAAAAAACCTACAAGGAGAATGGAGATAATTTGAATGACAGTTATATATATTCAAAGGAGACAAAAGATAATTGATTAATTTAATAATGCTTTGTGTTGAGAGTTATTTATCTCACATTTCAAAAATTACTTTCACCTTTGTTACCAGAGTTTATCTTCAATTTATCCTTAGAACAATTTTTTTTTTAAAGCGGCAAGACAGACATCATAAAACGAAGAGTGAAACCACAGTTACCTAAACTTACTTTGAATGACAGAATTTTGACTCATACCTCAGTTTTTTACAAAAATTGAATTTCAAAGCATTCTACTTTAGGTAACTCCAGACTTTATTTTTACCACAGAAAAAAGTAATGATTTCAGGAGCACAATAGGACAGAGACATTCATTCTCCTTTTTTCTGCCATAGGAATAGAATTTTTAGCTGGCCTTATGGCTGCCCAGAAATGGTCATGTTTTGAACAAAAAAGATATAATTAAAATGTGTGACAGCTTTTAGGAACTTCAGGAGACAGGCAGAAAGCAACTTTTACCCTCTTCTTCTTCTTTTTTTTAAAAATATATTTTATTGATTTTTCACAGAGAGGAAGAGAGAGGAATAGAGAGTTAGAAACATCGATGAGAGAGAATCATCGATTAGCTGCTTCTTGCACGCCCCCCACCGGGGATGTGCCCGCAACCAACGTACATGCCCCTGACCGGAATCGAACCCGGGACCCTTCAGTCCGCAGGCCGACGCTCTATCTACTGAGCCAAACCGGTCTCGGCTACCCTCTTCTTTTTTATCCTTCCTCCATCCTGCTCCTGGTCGCGTGGGGTGTTTTGGGCTAAGAGGATGAAGGCTATGCTCTTTTGGGTCCAGTGACCTGAAAAGCACATGAGTTGCTGAGGACTTTCGGGATCAGAGGTGCCAGTCCAGCTCTTTACTGTGTGACTAGAATTTTACTTGAAAGAGAAAACAATCTCTATTTTGTTTAGGCCCGTGGTCGGCAAACTGCAGCTTGCGGGCCACATGCGACTCTTTGGCCCCTTGAGTGTGGCTCTTCCACAAAATATCATGGTTTGGTCGAGTCTATTTTGAAGAAGTGGCATTAGAAGAAAACTTAAGTTTAAAAAATTTGGCTCTCAAAAGAAATTTCAATCATTGTGCTGTTGATATTTGGCTCTGTTGACTAATGAGTTTGCTGACCACCGGTTTAGGTCATTGTTATATTGGGTCTGCATTATTTGAAGCTGTATAAATTTAACTGATTCATGTGGTCAAAGCAGTTATCTCAGGGCTGGACTCATATTCTTAGGCCAAATGCTTAGGAGAACTAGCTTTTTGATTCTGTGGAGGGCAGAGGATGCCTATGAAACCTTACGGTGAACCTGAGAGTAAAGCCTTGCCCTAAGATCTTGGAAACATCAAAATGGAGAAATTGCCATTTTATAATGCATTTAAAAAAAAATCTTCTACAGTATGGAGATTTTAATCATCTCTTGTGCAGAAACTTTTAGTTAGACAAATATACATGGGACATGAGGGATTTTCTGTCTTCATTGTTTTTCCTTCTTGATGCTGATAGAAAAGATTTCTTTTGGCATAATGTATCATGTGATGCTATTAATGACAAAAAGGAATGCTTGGCTGATAGATGCTCACTATTGAAGAATTTGAAAAATTAATTTCATTCTACAACTATATAATTAAAATGTGTGACAGTTTTTAGGAACTTCAGGAGACAGGCAGCAAGCAATTTTTACCTTCTTCTTTTTTATCCTTCCCCTTCTGGGAGAGCCAGAAATAAAGGTGTGTATGGCTTGGATTTTGGAGAAAGTATAAAAACCATCAGCCAGGACAGAAACATGGAAACAGAGAGAAGCTAGAGGGAGAGAGGATTACTAGATGCGCATCTGAGGTTGACTCAGTATCTATCAAAAGGGATCACAGTAAGGCAAAATATATTTAAATGCATCTCTAGGAACATTCCTGAGGGCTTAATAAAATGTTTATTTTAAAGTAGAGGCCTAGTGCACAAATTCATGCACTGGTGGGGTCTGCTGGCCTGCTCCGATGAGGGCCCCTTGGGCTGGGCCCACCAGAGGGAGGGACCAAAGGTGGTTGGTGGCCAGCCCCACCCTGATGGAGGTGTTGGGGGATGATCAGGGGCTGGATCAGCCGAGGGGCTGGCCAATTGGGGCCCAGATCAGGCCAGTTTGCTGCTGCAGTGTACATCATTGCCACCAGTCGTTCTGGTCATTCTAGTCATTCTGCCGTTCTGGGTGCTAGGCTTTTATATATATATAGATAATATATTTATTTGCCTTTATGTTTTTCCAAAGCTGTGATACATAGAAGGGGCTACATAAATCCAAGCATTTCTTTTCAAAGGGACATGTTTATGGAATTGTGACTGGGGAGCTGATTGGAAGAAATATACCATGTTGATAAAAAGAGAATTTTGAGTGACTAGTTTTGGACTATCCTGAGGAGGAAGAATTGTTGCATATTTTTGTTGCATAGTTGACAACTTTGGAGAAAGTTGTGTGGCTTCTTGTTCAGGGACCTGCTCCAAGAAAATAAGAAAAATGTTTTTTGGAGGCTCTGGTGACCAAATGTGGCATAGAGTTAGAGGGAGAGGAACATTTTCCTACCCCAGCAGGAAAGCCAGCATCCCTCTCCTTTCCAACCTTAGCAGTTTCATCAACAATGTCCATGGCAAGGACTTTGTCATGCATAGTTTTGGCACCATCTGCAGTGGGGACTGCTCTCAAGTCCTAGATAGGGTAACCCAGAGCCTGAGAGAAATGTGTCAGAATGGAACAGGCTAAAGAGTGAAACTGGACGACTGGTGTGTGGGTGTACATGGCATCTCTCTGCGTACCTCCTAAACATTGGGGACACTTTGGGAGGTAGTAGGATTCTCCATGAGATGGTAAGAATGGGAGGGGACTAAGGATCATAAAAATCTGTAGATATGGTGAATCATAGGTAACAGAATGGGGACTCATTAAAACAGCAGACTTAAGGTTTTTCAGACAAAGAGGAAGAGTCTGTGTATAGCCCAGAAGAAGCTGAGGACACAATTTCTGCTGAGAGCTCTGCTGTGAGTAACTCTAAAGGGGCCTATGGGGAATTGGCATAGTTGACAACCGTGTAGTAGAGATTGTGACTCCATATAGAGACTAATATAAGTGCCAACTAGTCAACTGACGGATTAGCCCAAGGCTTCATTTAGGAATCAGAATTCTGGGGAGACTCTAAAAGGGTTATTATTTAAAAAAACAAAAAACAAAAACCCACTACAGTTAATATTCTTATTCAGATAGTGAGAATTTTATAACAAAAAATATAAAACCTCCCCTTTTGCATTTATAGTGTTTTTATTCAGAACTAATCTTTTTTCCATTCTCAAACCAGCAATTTTCCTCTAATATACTAATAAAAAGCAGTTTCAGTTAAGTACTTGTACTTCTGAGCAATTTCTTTTGATGTGACATTTCTGCAGATATTACTATTTTAAAAGGCACAAGCCTGAAAGAATAGTTGGGGAAAAAAGTGCTTTTGTGTGGGATGGCACATTTAAGAATTTTTTAAAAAATCAGTCATAGGGTTTTTGAAGTCTTGTGTACCATTCTGGAAAATTACAGGCAGCAATGCCAATTTTAATAAACTACATTGACCATAGAATGATGAAAGACATAAAAGCCCATTTTGACTTGTACCTTGAGCAGAGAGGTCATGAGGTAATCTAGAGTGTTCCTAGCACTGGAAACTGCCTGGTTTTCATTCATACAACCCTTTTGCCTCAGCACTCTTCAGGTCTAAAAACTTGACACTTGAAATTCCTTATTGTTTCCCAAGGACCTTTCTGGTTTCATACTGGAGAGACTCATACTTGATAACAGATATCTCTTACTAGGGACATACTAGTAAGTAAATACTCAAAAAAATCTATAATAATAAAACTGCAATGTGCTAATTAGACTGGACAGCTGAACAACCTACCGGACATCATTCTGGATGTCCTTCTAGATGAAGCTGTGGCAGCGGGGGTCAAAGCAGAATAGTTAGGGGTGATCAGGCAGGCAGGCAAGTGGTTAGGGGTGGTCAGGCAGGTAGGCAGAATGGTTAGGGGCGATCAGGCAGGCAGGCAGGTGAGCGGTTAGAAGCCAGCAGTCCTGGATTGTGAAAGGGATGTCTGACTGCCAGTTTAGGCCTAATTCTGCATCAGGCCTAAACTGGCAATCAGTTATCCCCCAAGGGGTCCCGGATTGTGAGAAGGCCCAGGCCAGGCTGAGGAGTTCCCACCACCCACATGCATGAATTTTGTCTACTTAATAATAATAAGTTCTCAAAGAATGTTCTTGTGGTTGTTGCCAAAGTGGAAGAAGAAATAGTAGTGGTAGAGAACCGTCAATGAATATATTCAAGTAAATCAGTATTCTCTAGTCTTAGGATTATATAGGGAAAACTTAACTCTGTTGTTTATATCAGAGGTTAGCGAACTTTTCTGAAAAGGGAGAGATAGTAAATATTGTAGGTTTTGGAGGTTTCTTAGTCCATTTTGACTTTTATTAACAAAAATATGATAGAGTGAGTAGTTTATAAACAATAGAAATGTGTTCCTTATATTTCTGGAAGCTAGAAATCCAAAATTGAGGCATTGGCAGATTTGGTGTCTGCTTTCGGGTTCATAAGTGGCCATCTCGTTGTGTCCTCACGAAGGAGATTTGTAAGGGAGCTCTCTGGGGTCTTCCTATATGCCCAGGAAGAGGCATTCTTTCTGTCACATGAGACTATAATAAGGAACTCTATGGAGTCAGGCATGGAAATGAGCTCTGAGGCTGCATAGTCACCATGGTACGCTATTAACGCCACCCTCCCCAAAATTTCTACAGCTTAATTCCCTTAGCTCACTATATTACCTTACATGACAATAGGGACACTGACAGTTTGATTAAGAATCTTGAGATGAGATTATCCTGAATTACCTGGAGGGTCCAATGTAATCATCAGGGTCCTTATAAAGGGAAATTAGAGGGTCATAAGGTTTATAAAACGGAAACTATGTGACAACAGAAGTAGAAACTATGTGACAATAGAAGGTGAGATAATGTGGTATAAGGTAAAGTCTCAGAAGTGAATAATATCAATTAGGCAATGTAGGAGGTGTGAAAATATACAATTCTTTATCTGATCTTTTTCGTAGGTCAGATTTTTAAAGGTAGAGGAGATTATATATACACTAGTAGCCCAGTGCATGAAATTTGTGCATGGGTGGGTGGTGTCCCTCAGCCCAACCTGCAGCCAGCCTTTCCAATCTGGGACCCCTCAAGGGATGTCTGACTGCAGGTTTAGGCCTGATCCCAATGGGATCGCTCATCTGCCTGCCTGTCTGATTGCCCCTAACCACTTTGCCTGCGACATGTTCGACTCCAACTTTCCCCCCGACTCCACCCCCACTGGCCTGATCACCCCAACTGCCTTCCCCTCCTGGCCTCATCCCTAACTGCCTCTGCCTCAGCCCTGCCACCGTGGCTTTGTCTGGTAGTATGTCCAGAAGTTCTCCCGGTCTAATTTAGCATGTTATCCTTTTATTGGTATAGGTGTTTGGTAAGGGAGGCTTCATGTAGATTGGCTCAGACTGACTTGAGCTTTTAAATCCTATTGATATAAGCACGGGGCCTGAAGGAGCATTTCTGTTCCTTTATGTGTTATGGTTTTAGGGAGCAGGGCCTTGGTTCTTCCTCTACAGAATGCAGGTCTGAAGGAGGATGGATCAAGGGAAAACTAGCCCTAAGTTGGTATATACAGTGGGGAAATGGCTGATGTCACCTCTGAGGTGCTGCCAATTAAGTTTGGACACTTAATTGGAATTCTTTGGAGCATGCACACATCTTGTCATGAAAGCTACTGGGCTTTATCTCTTTGTATCTAACAGCATCTATGCCTGAGGCTGCTGACATTTGAGACATGGGCCATTTATTTAGTGCAGAGTACTCATTTGTATCAATGCAAATCAATTATAATCCAGCTAGCTTATTACTCTGTGCTAGGATAAGATGGGTAATACCAGGTCACAGCCTTTAGGGATCTTACAATCTATCAAGTTAGGATATACATGAATAATAGGCAATAATACAATATGCTTTGGGCTACAGTGTGTTCCAGTTAAATCACAGAAAAGCTCAAAGCTAGTCTCAGCAAGGATCAGAGCACCCTTATCAGATGTTCATGGGGGTTTTCTGATAGGTACATGAGAATATACGTTAGGGGAGAGTGGAAAGTGCAAATGAAGTGTGGTAATCAGAGCATCATGGAGCAAGAAGACTGTCACAAATGAAATTGGGTGCTATTTGCCCAAGGCCAGCCCTGTGTTTCTTTAGGAGAGTCTTATGATCTGTAACTATAATTTTCATTTCTCCTGGCATTTACCTATGCAAAAAAGTCTGTCAAATAAATGAGAGAAGACAGACCACCTGCTCAGCCTGCAGATCTCAGGTGCCCTTGAAGCGGCTGCTGAGGATGAGTCATGGCATATTCCCTGGTGTTTTGTTGCCTGGAAATAGGAAAGGCACCTCTGGCCCTGGCTGTGGCATTTTGGAGTAATCCCAGGAGCAGTTTAGATGGAACTCTCCCAAGGTTCACCTCTTGGTTACTTACATTCTTCACCTTTAAAGTGAGTTTCAGTCTTAACTTCCAAGGCTAGTTGAGGGGTGAGAAGCTCAAATCTGGGGCTCTAATGGGTGTCTCTGTTGGGAACAAGGATCAGCCACAGGCATCCTAACGGGCACAAGAGAGACTGAGAAGTTGATGTTTAGGGACACAGAATGGGAAGTGGGAGAAGAGTGATGGTTTCATCACCGGAATCAGAGAGAAGACATTAAACCTGACACATAGTGTATGAGGGACATTGGTATTAATATTAATAAGTCTGCTTTATGAACTTCAAGCTTTGCCTTGTTATTTCTTGGATAGTCAGCAAGCATTTATGGAACTGAGAACCCAGCTCCATTCTAGGACTGTTCATGACCACCAATTGTGCTTCATGAAGACATATTTTTAAAAACATATATTTTATTGATTTTTACAGAGAGAAGGGAGAGGGATAGAGAGTTAGAAACATCGATGAGAGAGAAACATCGACCAGCTGCCTCCTGCATACCCCCCACCTGGATGTGCCTGCAACCAAGGTACGTGCCCTTGACCGGAATCGAATCTGAGACTCTTCAGTCTGCAGGCTAACGCTCTATCCACTGAGTCAAACCGGTTTTGGCCATGAAGAAATAACTTTATTTATTTATTTATTTATTTATTTATTATTTTATTTTTTAAAAATATATTTTTATTGATTTTTTTACAGAGAGGGAGAGAGAGGGATAGAGAGTTAGAAACATAGATGAGAGAGAAACATTGATCAGCCATCTCCTGCACACCCACCACTGGGGATGTGCCTGCAACCAAGCTACATGCCCTTGACCGAATTGAACCCGGGACCTTCTCAGTCTGCAGGCTGATGCTCCATCCACTGAGCCAAACCGGTTTTGGCAATGAAGAAATATTAAAAAAAAATTTAAACACATTTGAAATCTGAAATTCAGAATTAATTCCTTTGTGCACTTGGAGTTTGGAGCTTTTAGACTTTTAGTTTCTTCCCAGGAAATTGACCTCACTGCAGGTGGCTGCCACCAGGTGAGAGATATTGCTGTCAGCTGCTCAGCCTGCCTGCTCTGTGCCAGGTGCAGCTGAATGGACCCCCACCGCAGCCCGGATCCTCACTGTGCTTACCCATAAAGTGAAAAGGGATGGACAGCAAAAATGAGCCCTATTACTAAATCACAGATCCCCCCTGCTGAAAGCACAGTTGCAAAACAAGAAAATACTTAAGTGCTCAATGATCCATTACCTGTTTGAGCAGTAACCGATTTTGTTCTCTGATAGCATTTTACTTGTATCAAGTCCTCTTTTCTATAGAAACTTTCCCCACAGTTGTACTCTGTCTATATTTTGTTAGTCTTCTTCCTAGTGCATCATTAATTTAGATAAAAGCTCCTCGTAGAAGTAGCCTAGTTGTACTGATTTCGAAGATGCTGTCAATCCATTTAGGAAGACAGTGGAGTGTAAATGATTAGTGGCGCTCTGGGTCAAGCTGTCATTCTTCAAGATCTGGACTGACAATGTGAATGAGCCTGAGGGAAGGTTCTGGGCAGGACATCCAGAGCTAAGGCTGAAGGTGGGGCCTTGAGCAAGGTGCCATGGTTCTGCGCATCTGGAGCTTCTGAACAGTTGGCAGCCCCCCTCCCATCCTTAGAAGGGCATGGTAACATAGTACTATGTTTAGGGATCAGGGCCCTCCTGCCAGCCTTGGCATGGGAGAGAAACTACTGAAGAAGGAATAAGTAACTGACTTTGTCAGAGGTAGAGGAACCTTTTGAGATCATCTATTAAAGTAGGGCAAATTCCTGGTAGGCGGGCCTCTATTTATTGCTTAAGATCCATGGCTCATATCTTAATCATGACATCTCCACTTGGGTTGTCTGTTGAATTCCAACACTTCCTCAGAATCCTTCCGATCCAGCATCCCAAACAATTACTGCCGTGGCCAACATGGAGATGGCTGTCCAGGCCTCCTTTCAGGAAAGGACTTGCTGCCCACCTGTCAAGAGTATGGTTGGTTAAGGCCTTCTGCTGTTAGGTCCTCAGGGTCTGTCTCAGCTTGTGAGCTGAGGTTGTACTCTTCTCCGGGTGGCTGGCTCCCTTCCAGGCCCCGAGCAGGGCCGAGGAATAAGGGCTCTGCCATTTCTTCTCAATCTTGGACGCCTGTAAGTGGCAATCTATGCTCTAGAGCTGCTAGATGAGCTGGCAGAGATAGCTCCCTCTGCACAACCCATTGCTCCCTCTCCTTTTACAGATATTACTCCTATCATGTTGCCTCTAAATAACCCTTCCTCTCCCCGCTCCTTCTCGCTTCCTGTCTTTCTAAAATAAATAAAAAGCATGGGGAAAAAATGATATACTTCTGTACACTTCTGTTGAATAAATAAAAAGAACAGCCTAAAATAGCTGGAAGGCCATGGGCTCTGTGTATTGAATCCACTTGTGGATTCACTAGCTATGTGAGCGCAGGCTACACACTTTTCTGAGTCTCTGAACCATTTTAGGAATAATATTCTTTTGTTATAAGGTTCTGTGTAGAGTAATTGATGGGCTATATGCATATCTGCTGCATAATAGGGACTTGATATTCCTTCTTTCCATCTTTGATAGCAGTATTGTCATAAAGCCTTACTTTAGTGGTATTAATAAACAAAGAAATGTTTTTCTCTTTTTAAGAGTACAAAAGAATTCGATTCTGTCTTCAGTGCTTATGTTTTGCTTTCTACTGATTTGTCAGTTTCCATCACTGACACTGAAGCTTTTATACTAAAGCTTTACTCCCAACAATACAAATAACAGAAGTGCTGCAGCTAAATCCTTTGGGAGTTAACCAAAAAAGGAGGTTTTCCAATTTGAGATTTGACACCCATTTCAGCTGAGATCAAGGTCTGGAAGTATTTAAATGTATTTCACTTCTTGAAAGGACTTCTATTGAATTGTATAAAGAAAGATAAAAGCCTTGAGGTTTAAGTTCTGATTCCATCTATTTTCCACTTTTAATATAGTGAAATTCTCTGAATCTTTTTCTCCTACAGGAAAGCTTTAATAAATCTTTGGTGAGTCATTTCCACTGGATAATTTATCTTTATTAAGTGAGGAGATTGGATCTTTAAATTCATGGTTCAATTCCAGTTTTAGGGTATTTAAATGCTCTTGTCTTTTAGAACATGAATGATCCTGGTTTGTAAAAAATTTCTAAAGGGAAGACATTTAACTAATTTATCCTTAATATCCTTAGACCATAAAAATACAAATATACCCTAGAATATAATAATAATGATAACAGCAGTAGCAACATTAATTTTAGCATTTAAAATTTATTGAGTGCTTACAATGTCCAAGTTTGCTAAACTTTATAACAATTCTGGAAAGTTGGTGCTATTATTATTCCCAAATTATGGATGAGAGAACTGAAATTCAGAAAAATAATATAACTAAAGCTATACTATGATTGGCCTTGCTGGAATATTATGTGAGCTTAAGAGTCATCCAGTCCATTCACTAATTATTGGTGGAATGTGGTTTATTTAGTTAGGATATTTGGCAAGTATCTCCAATTGAGGAAAGGAGACCTGTTCTTGTTGTGTATCTGACAACTTGCTGTGTCTTCTTCTTTTTAAAATAAATATGTTTAAAAAAATATATATATATTATTGATTTTTTTACAGAGAGGAAGAGAGAGGGATAGAGAGTTAGAAACATCAATGAGAGAGAAACATTGATCAGCTGCCTCTTGCACACCCCCTACTGGGGATGTGCCCACAACCAAGGTACATGTCCTTGATTGGAATTGAACCTGGGACCCTTGAGTCCACAGGCCGATGCTCTATTCACTGAGCTAGACCGTGAATTCAGAGAAGAAGGGAGAAGAAGAGAGAGATAGAAACATCAATGATGATAATTATTGATTGGCTGACTCCTGCCCAACTTCCAAGGGGAATTGAGCCCACAACCCAGGCATGTGCCCGGACCAGGAATTGAACCGTGACCTCTTGGTTCATAGGTTAAAGCTCAACCACTGAGCAACACTGGCTGGGCAACTGTGTCTTCTTAAATAATCTCTTTGTGACTAAGTGTTTTTATTGCATATAGTGGTGATAATAACATTAGTTAATGTATCTCAAAAGCGTTGTTACATAAGTTGGTAGGTTGGACAGGTTCCAAAATGTATCATATATAATAGTTTTATTAATTAACTAGAGGCCCGATGCACGAAATTCATGCAAGAATAGGCCTTCCTTCCCCCGGCTGCCTGCACTGGCTTCTCTCTGGTGCCCAGGAACCACGCTTCCCTCTGGCACCTAGGAACCAGGTTTTCCTCTGGCCGCTGGCAGACATCCAGGACCCGGGCTTCCCTCGCAGCCCCAGCTTTATCTGGAAGGTTGTCCCAAAAGTCGTCCATAAGGACATCCAGAAGGTTGTTTAGCTGTCTGGTCTAATTAGCATATTATGCTTTTATTATTATATCAATAGATGTCTTTATGTCTTTACTCCACAATGAAATTCCAGTTTCACTTTGATGCAGGTTGAAGAAAGCAGTACCCTACCTTATCTATACTAGAGGCCTGATGCATGAAATTCATGCAAGAGTAGGCTTTTCTTCCCTCTGCTGCCAGCACTGGCTTCCCTTGCAGCCCTGGCTTCATCTGGAAGTATGTCGGTCTAATTAACATATTATGCTTTTATTATATAGATAATTACAATAAAATATTATAGAAAAATTTTGTATAAAAGCCTTCAGGCTAGCATATGCATCAATTTCAATATTTAGAGACTACATGTTAAGAAGAATGTTAACATATTAAGAAGATTAAAATATTAATTAATAATTATTACATATAAGTATATTTGGAAAATACTATAGCATCACATTTAAGAAAATAGTTATCTAAAGCTTAAAAGACCATTGTGTACTGGGTCTAATATTTCTGCTATGTGATTAGATTGAACACAGATAGAGAGGATGGTTACATTTCTACTGACCCTGAAACAAATATCAAAGGACAGAGCAATATTAAATTCCAGACATAATAATCCAACTGTACAAAAATACCTAAATCCTGAGTAATTGTCTCTCCTTGTACTAAGTGATCACATTAAAGAGGGTACCACATGTCTGACAGATGTGAAAGTCACTAAGTCTTCAACAAAAACTCATCCCTTTCCCCAAACAGGTGAGCCAGTAACATCAACATTTTCAAATGTCAGCTGGTGGATTCTTATTTAATTCTGCTTGGTGCAAAACAAAATTAGTGCATTCATTCAAAAAATCATTTTGAGCACCTGTTATGTACCAGGCACCATGGCAGGCTTCAAGGGGTGCCTGAGACAAATAATTGACAGGACTTTTTCTAAAGAGTCCACAGCACAGTGCAACATGTAGACACACACAGAAATCAACTTCATGTAGAAAAATTAAGGGTGACATTGTCCTTGAAGGCAGGTAGGATAAGGATGAGCAGGATAAATGAAAAGGGCATTCTTATGTGAGAAGGCTACATGCACAAAGGGACAGAGGCCACAGAATTGGGAAAAGCATATGAGAACAATTCTATGTCACTACAGAAAGGTTTAGAAGGGACTGAAGAAATGGATCCTCTGAGAGGTATCGTGGTTTTGCTCATAAGCATACAACTTTATTATTTATTTATTTATTTTAAATTTCTTTATTGATTAAGGTATCACATATTTGTCCTCATCCCCCCATTCCCATCCCAAACCCCTCCCCACACATGCCCTCATCTCCCCTGTTGTCCATGACCACTGGTTAGGCTTATATGTATGCATACAAGTGCTTTGGTTGATCTCTCTGCCTTTCCCCCACCCTCTGAGGTTTGACAGTCTGATTGATGCTTCCCTGTTTCCAGGTCTGTTTTTGTCCATCAATTTATGTTGTTCATTATTTCCCTTAGATGAGTGAGATCATGTGATACAAGAAATATACTTATAAGAACCGAAAAAGAGACAAGCAATAATGGTTATGCTGAGAGGCAAATGAATCAGTCAGTAGTGAGTTTCTTTCTGGGCCAACAGTTCTTTTGAGTCCCAATTTCAATGTCAAACAGTTCCTTATGTATACATGTCAGCAATGATATTTCAGTTCTGGATGGTGAACAAATGGTGGTAATGCAGGTTCAAACTTCTCTGGTTTGGTCCTGGGCAACCTGTAGTGATGCACAGCTGCTGTCTGCTGGTATGGCAAGGCGTCGTCAGCATCTTCCATCTCTGAACTCTTTCTCTTCTGTCTTCCATGGCTGGAGCAGTCCTGCCAATTTCTCTCTGTTACAGGAATCCCCATATTCTTAGAGTTGTTTTCTGAAAATATACAAACATATTCTTGACCAAAAGTTAATAAAGGAATATTTTCTGTAAATTTGACTTGGGATTCTTTTTCATTTTTTGCCCAAATGATTTTCCTTTGTTTTGTTTTGACTCCATGAGGGTTTTTTCATAGGTGTCTTGCTGTTAGCATTACAATTAATTTTCTAAAGTACAAATTTTCTAGATGTAATTTACAGGATATTTTTCCTTACATGATATTCTTTTACTATCCCTCCCCCCCCCCTTTTATTTAAATATTAGGAGGCTTTTGGCAATTTTATAATGTAGTCTTGATAGCTTTTAAATTTATTTTTTTACACTAAAATATGACTTTTTTAGGTTCATTACATGTTATGCAATTTTTACCAAGAGATGAACTACCAATAAAAATTTTAGTTAACACTTTGGGAACAGCGTTTTGTCCAGTACAATTAATTTTTCTAGAATATTCATTTATTTCAGTTAGCCAATTTAAATTAGTCTGAAAACTTGACTACTATTTTTCTATTAAATTAATACTCTTAACAACAATCTTCTTTTACCCTATAAATATAAGTGGAAAGGATTATTAGCCTTCTTGAGTAGGCCCTGAGCACTCCTGGTAACAGGCTGGATTTAGATATTGAAAACCCACTTCCCCACATTAAGGGTACAAGACAACTCAAACAAGTCTTATTGCAATGAGAGGGCAGCTGCTGTCTGCCAAGTCTCTGTTACCTGGGTCCTGATTTGAGCTGGGCATGGGAAGCGAAGCAGCCATGGGGGCAGGAGACCTCCCTAAGAAGGGGCGAGGGTTTAGGCCCCAAGCGTACAACTTTAAACTGCCAATTCATATCTGCTTAGACAATGTCCAAGTCCAGGATCTTTCCACTACATGGTTTGCCTCTTATCCATTTTCAGATGAGAGATAATCTAGAGCATGTCTTTTAAATAAAGGTGAAATAAGATACTTTACTTTTTATTTTCTGTTCTGGAGAATTTCATCTCCTTAAAGAGCTTAAAGTTAAGACTCTACTGAGAAAAGTGTTGAGTAAGGAGAGTGAGCTTTGGCAGGTGACCACTAGATGGCAATGGTGCACACCCACAGCTTAAGTAACCCTTTCTGTTTAACCTTGTTGTGTACCATCCTGCCTCCCATCAGCATCAAATCACATAGAAAGACCAAGGCTCTGGTGTTTTGATGCAGAACATTAATAACATAAGTAGATGGAGAACCTGAGAACTGAAAATGGCACCTCAGCCTCAAGCCCTGGGCATGAGACAGACTCACTGATACCAAGGCTCCTATCGCCATACAAACAACCACCAAGATTAACTGTTCTGGACTATCTGAACACCCCTTTCCCAATCATGCTTTTGAATCCTTTTTATTTTGAAATAAAAAGAAGCCATGGAGGAAAACAAGTTTCTTTCTTTTTTTTCTTTTTTTTTCCATTTGGTAACATAGTCTCCGTTTGGGCAGTTGTCTTTCTGTTTTCCTGCCCATCCCTCCCTTGAATGCATTCAGACCTGTACTTTTTTGCCAGAGACAGCTGTGTTCCTGTTAGTATAGCTGAAGCTAAGGCCTGAACACTCTATGCAGGTTATGCATGTGCAGGGTCTTATCATATGCCTTCCCATCCCTGATCTTATTACCTTCGGGAGTCTAGTTTAAAATATGAACCTCTGTGCTGACTGCTTCATGCTTGCCTTTTAAGGCCTTCCTACCTGAATATAAGGCCTTAGCAACAAATTAAAACTGTTCTGCAGTTATCATTGCAATTGTTTGGTATGAGTTTAAGTTAATGTTGCTCAGTGTTTTAGACTATTCTACAAACAGTAGTTGCTGTTTTTTTTTGAGGGGATGTTTTGTGTGATGACAAAAGGAGTCTATTGTCAAATATATTTGAAGAATGCTATGTTGACAGTAGTAAGTGTTTTATGTCATTGCTTCTGAGTGTCTCAAAACCATTAATTTGCTTTTATTCAATGGGAATCTTTAAGGAGATATAATATAAGTGACTGTAAAAGTGGGGTTAGAACTATCATCCTAACCCCACTTTTTCCCCCCTCATAAAACTTAGTGATGCCGAAACTGGTTTTGCTCAGTGGTTGAAGCGTCAGCCTGAGGACTGAAAGGTCTGAGGTTCGATTCCGGACAAGGGCATGTACCTTGGTTGCGGGCACATCCCCAGTGGGGGGTGTGCAGAAGGCAACAGGTTGATGTTTCTCTTTCATTGATGTTTCTAACTCTCTATCCCTCTCTCTTCCTCTCTGTAAAAAGTCAATAAAATATATATTTAAAAAAACCCACAAAACAAAACTTAGTGATATCTCCAAGGACACCAACGTTTCTCTTAGAGGGTATAAGAAATATTGGCATATCTTATTGCTTATTATGTAATTTTTCTATTGCTAAAAAATAAAACACCCCAAACTTAGTGGCATAAAAGAATGACCATTATATTACACTCAAGATTCTATGGATGAGGAATTTGTCAAAGACACATTAGGGATAGGTTGTCTCTCCTCCATGATATTTGGTTTCTCATTGTGGTGATTTGAAGGCTGGAATCATCTGCAACTTCTTTCGCATGTCTGTGGGAACTGGGTCCTCTGCTGGATCTGTTAGCAGGATCACTCACACTATAGAAAATAGTTTGTCAGAATATGGGTCTGGAGCACAAGAGTAAGGTCTGGGCTCAGCATAGGATTTGTTTATCATTAGCAAATGCCAATGGAAGTTGTAACAAAGCACATTTCATTAATCAAATGCTTTAGGACACTTGTCTTATCCCACCTTTCTACCATTTTCCATGTGCTGCAAAGGCACTTTATTTTCTCCATATTCTTTTAAAAATACATTTCAAATATACCTCTCAAAATATGATAATATTATTTATAAGGAACCTTGGCCTAATGTAAACCTTCATAGACTTGAAGAACCATAAACTATACTGTAATAGAATCCATGGCTCTATGCAAAAAAAAAAACAAAACCTAGGTTTCTTATTTCCATGAATTATTTTGATTCCAAGTTCTGATGACTTTGGTTACATTGCTTTGACTTTAAGAAAATTTTATTAAACTATTGCTTGCTTTTGCTTTGTTAATATAAATTGTACTTTGCTAATGAAGTTGTGTCCTGGCTAATTAATGAAATATTGGGGGCTAATGCTAGGGATGAATACTAGTAGATTAGGAGGCAGGAAGCCCAAGAAGTTCCAAAATTATCTTTGGACCCAAGTGTGAGCAAGGTGGAAGAAAGAATATTAATCTCTGCTTTGGGATAAGGCGCAATTGGCAAATATGTGACATAAACATGGTAACTCCTGCCTTCTGCTTCTGTGGCAGATACCATGGATCCCAGAAGTGTCTCCCCAATCTATATTAAAGCCTGTCCTCTGCAGCCACCAATTGATAAGTAGTTGAAATAAAACCATTTTCTGTTCCATTAAAGGTGATGTCTTCATCAGGCTCCTATCAAAAATACTTGGAAGAGTAATTTAATATTTGTCTCCACCAACATATTTGTGAGAATTATTTTCAGGGTTGTTAGATATCACTGACACACAGGTAACTGGAAAACAATCCAGAGCAGACTGCACTATCATGAGCCTATTTTCCTTGATGTTTTTGCCAAATGCTTGGAGGAAGTCAGACTAAAATCAAGCTAATACATTTTTTTAGGAGACAGACTTGGAATGAATATTTAATCATAAGATTCTGCCCAAATCATGGTAAGCTAGAATGAAAGACTAAAGCTAGAAAGATAAGAGAAAACTGATTAGAAAGAGTGCAAAGTTCTGCCAAAAGTTTCAATAAGTCAATAATATAAGATGTGGGTGAAGGGAGAAGGCTTAGCAGATGTTTCTAAGGGAGCGTACAGCTAATGGCTCATTTCACAGAATGACGTCTTTAAAGAGACAATGCTGCTAGGAGGACAGAATTGCCCAAAGCCTGTTCTGAAGGAGGGACTATTCAGTGAAATAAGTTTGTGTTACATAATTTTGGAAAATGCTTGGTTAAATTCAATTCAACGGGGTTTCTTTCTTTTCAGGACTTCTCAGAACCCTGGCTATGCTAATATGCATTATATAACTCTAGAAGAGGAGCAATATTTTTCAAACATATTTAATTATAACCCATTGTCCCTACAGAGAAATGGCCTGCCACCCATGTAGCAAACTCAGGGGAATGCTGATGTAATTATTTCAGTTGACTCAAGTTCAGTTTTAGCTAATGGTCTGGAAGACTGGTATGATAGACTAAGCTTGCTGCTCTCAAAACCACAATGAATACACACAGGTAGAAGGCAATCCTAATACAGTTTATATTGATTAGACTAGTTAACAAACATTAATATGATGCTTACTATGTGCCAGGCAGGCAATAACATGCTATTCATGACCTCTTTTTATGAATGAGGAAACTAAAATGAGAAAGCTTCATAACATGGCAAAAACCTCACAGCTGGCAAGTGGCAGAGCCAGGATCCAAACCTGGGTAGTCTGTCTCCTGAATCTGTTCCTTCTCCTGCTGCAGTTGGACAAATGCTTCCGGTGCTTTCCATGTCCTGAGTGACATTTAGCCACCCTACCAAACCCAGTGTGGTTATATAATTTGGCAAAAATGTTCATCGGAGAATGAGGACACACCTGTGGCAAGACATACCTATAGTTAGCCTTCAGTTAATATCAAATTGCAGGGAGAAGGGTTCCAAGAATCTCTAAAAGAGCAGCTAATAGTCACACTGTTTAAAGGAACACTAAAAATATTACTGGAGTGTGACTAAAAAAGAGCAGTAACTTCCAAAGGCATGCTCCTGTGAATGCAGTCAACAGACACCCAGGAATTTGTAACATATTAACTGACAGCTAACATTTTGGCCCTTCTGTTTTTCATACAGCTTTCTGTTGAGAGGCAAAGTCATCCTGAATGATGCCCCATTTCTTTCAGACAAGAAAGAGGGCTGGGCATATGTTACAAGCCTGAGCAGTCTTTCTCACTGACATTACCTCCCAGAAATGTTAAAAGTGTGTGCCCTTTGACCTTGTAAATCCTACTAAGAATTTAAGACAATTTGAAGATATTTAAGAATATTACGTGCATTTTTTTTTCTGTATTGAAAAATGGGAAACATCCCAGGATCAACAAACATCTAGTTAGAGAAATTATAGTAAAGTAATCAATGTAGAAAATACTTTGCAGCCACCAAAAATTATATTATGGAAGGATGGATGTGTGGGGTGTTCATGACAAATTAAGAAAAATCTTGTCACCAAAGTGCAAAGGTTGGCAATGTTCTTCTCTGGAAGAGAAAAGATAAGATCACATTGATCACTTTTGAAGGTTTACTATTGGAATGGAAATATTGAGCACTGTGCTGCTGCTCTCCTCTCTTAGCTGTCATCAGGGAGCACAGTTCAGTTGCAGCACTTCCTCACGAGAAGTCCAGGTGCATTCTCAGAACCCTTTCCACACAGTATTGCGGACAGCCACTGTCGATGGGGTAGGGCTGCTGTATGAGACAAAATGATTTGTCACCTCTGCAACACTCTATGTCAGTTACTGTGCAGAGTGATTAGTTAGATTTATCGATAATACCCGCAAGGGGCTCACAATCCAGTGCCGTTTTCCTAGGATAAAGCATTTGACACTTCAGAAACCTGTGAAATGAGAATACAGGATCCTACCCAGTTTTTCCCACTGGATTATTATAAGGATCAAATGAGGTACTGTGAGTGAAAACATTCTGTAAGTGAAAAAACATTGAGTAATCTGTCTTTAAATACTTTCAGGACTCTTTTTATAAGTGAAATCACCAAACAGATATCTATCAAACCTCATTTTGATCTTAAAATTTGTACAGCATTGTGGGGTGAGGGTACAATCCCTATAAATGTCAAGGTTTACGTGAAGCCATTTAGCAACTGGGACATGAGAAATTCAACCAGCCACGAAAATGACTATTTTGAGAAATTAGGCCAAACATTTCACTTTTGCAAGACTGATGTGTGAATTGTGTTGCCTAAGGTGTCCTCTGTTCTCAAGTCTTGCAGATGCGAGGTGTCAAATTCTTCTGAAATAGTTCCTAAAAGACAGGGGTGTGCATGCAATAATAGTAGAAAACATTTTTAGAGCAGACAGCAGTTAGGTGGGAGCCTTCAGGGGAAGCTTGTTGGGAGATCTCAGGAGACTATACTATGTTTTCACTTTCAAGTTAACAGAAGCCAACTTATTCTCATCTAAGGAAAGACGGGGAATTTATTTTAAGAAACAAGGTTGTCTCTTGGAACCTAAGGGCAATACTGCAGCCAAACCTCAGGAAGTGACTGGAAACCGAAATGTAAAAGCCACGCGGCTTCTCTGGATTTTTACTTTAGTCTCTCTGTGTTCGTTTCATGTCATGCTTGCTCTCTCTGTGTGGAGTGGGTTTCTCTACGTCCCTAGTCCATGACGGTGAAAGATGGCCCCGCTTTACCAACCAGTTTTTGTGTCAGAGGCCTCAACTAAGGAACTTGATTCTTTGTTTTTAATCTCACATGTCCTGGGATGGAACTGTATGTATCAAATGTCTATTCTCGTTCAAACTGTATGAAATGAAATGATTTGTGGTGGTAGTCAGTGATTTCAACTATATGCCAAGAAGACATTTCAGTAAGTTAGGGGGAATGTATTTCCCTAGGGTTGTTGACATCTGTAAAGGGCAAATACTCCAAAAGATGTCCATTATAGGGTTCCAATAAAAAGATGCTCTTCCACCCTGGCCAGAGTTGCTAAGTGGTTTGGAGCATCATCCCATACACCAAAAAGTTGCAGGTTCATTTTCCAGTCAGGGCACATACCCAGGCTGCTGGTTCAATCCCCATTGGGGCACTTGTAGGTGGCAATTGAGCAATGAGTCTCTGCCACATCAGTGTTTCTCTCTTTCTCTTCCTCTCCACTTCCTCTCTCTAAAATCAGTTTAAAAAAAATTTTTTTTTAAAGATGCCCTTCTTGCTTTATAGTTTATGACTCTAGTGTTTGGGTATAAAGGCTGGGTTGGGGAAATAGGATGATCCTAGCCATGTCACCTCTGAGAGTTTTATCTTAGAGATGCTGACTTTTCTCATGTCCTTCATCCTGGATCCTGTGGTTCCACAGATTGTGTCCTCTGTAGTGTAGAAAGAGTGACTAATGAATGTTCTGTCTATTGTCCGTAAATGGCTAACATGCTCCTGCAAAAAAAAAAAAAAAAAAGTATACATTGCTAATCCCTGCTCCCTACTGCCCAGATATAGTGAAAATCTTTCTAGTGAAGTGAAGTGAGTCCTTGCATCATTGCACCTTCTGTAAATTCTTATCCTTTCATAATTACATTAGAAATCTTTGGAACAAAAAAGAATATTTGTTCTTTTATTTATTCCTTCCCCATGTCCCTATAACACTGCTGGTTATATGATAGCTGGTCCACAAATATTTGCTGGAGTTGCTTCTTTGATAGAGCCAAAACTTGTGTGATTGGGAATAGTCTGCTACTGAATCCTTTAATATAAAAGCTGGAAAAGAATTTAGCTTCTAAATTAATAATAACCCCCACATATATCCATGTCCTAACATTTTGGAACCTATAAATGTTATCGTATAGGGTGAAAGGAAATGTTTGAATGCTATTAAGTTGAAGATTTTGAGATGGGGAAATTATTATCTTGGGTTATCTGTGTGGGCCTGATGCAATCATCATACTTCTTACAAGAGGAATTCAGAAGGACTTGGAGTCCAAAGAGAAGACAGTATGATGGCAGAAGCAGAGTTGGAGTGATGTACTTTGGAAATGAAGCATGGGACCACAAACCAAAGAAAACGGGCAACCACTAGAAGATGACAAGGGCAAGGAGGCAGACTCTCCCCTTAGAATCTCCAAAAGGAACTAGCCCTGCTAGCACTTTGGCCTTAGCCAAGGGAAACAAATACAATGAAGATCACAAACTGAAAGTCACAGGCCAAATCCAGTTAGCACATCTGTTTTATTTGGCCAGCAGAGTATTTTGAAAATGAAAATAAATAAGTCAACCTTTAGTAATTGGTATGATTCACATAAAAAAAAAGGGAAAACTGGTACAATTTTTTGGCATTTTTTAGTAAATGTTAAAGTAGTCTAAAATTAAAATATTACCAAATGAAATCGAGCATATCTATACTAATAAAAGGGTAATATGCTAATTAGACTGGATGTCTTCCGGATATTCTTCTGGACAAAGCCACAGAGGCTGTTGCTGTGAGCGCCAGGTCGAGGCTCAGGCAAGCCATGGTGGCTGGCAGTGGCAGCAGCAGCATGATGGGGGCATTGCCTTTCGCTGATCAGCCTGGTTGCCTCCTGCGGAGGGAGGCCAGAGGCAGCAGCAGTGAGGGAGTGATGGGGGTGGTGCCTTTCTATGATCAGCCAGTTGCCTCCTGCAGAGCCTAAGCCATCAGTAGGACATCCCGTGAGGACTCCTGGACTGTGAGAGGGGGCAGGCCGGGCTAAGGGACACCCCCTCCAGCACACGAATTTTCATGCATCTGGCCTCTACTTTCTTTATGAAAGTGGAAAATATTATTATGTGTTATACATGAAAGCAAACTATTTCTGTGTTGAAAGAATGCTCCTTAGTCTGTTTCTCTCACTGCCTTACCCTCTGGTTCTCTGTGAACATGAATTTGTGATCTCCAGGCATTTTCATCTTATGGACAAGGATTCTGAGACCCAGAGGGATGAAATAATTTGGTTGGAATTACAGAGCTGGTCAGGGAGAAACTGTGAGTGGAACCCAGGGCATTTACTTGATTTATTCCTAGCCTAATGTCCTCTTTTCTTTCCTGCTGTTGAGGGAAGTAATAGCTATAGGGAGAATAATAGAATAAGGTTAACAGTCTGGGATGGAATGGGAATCTGACTTACTTTTCTGGAATCCTCTATTGGAGGAGAGAAGAGGCACCAGACTTAGAGCAGCCTGTTTGCTTGCCTTTTGCTTTTTTTAACTTTTCTCATTTATATTTCATAATCTGGTACATAGGGAAAACACCTTAACATTTGTCCAAATACCAAATGTACCTTGGGTTTCATCACTTTGTATTAGCAAAATCTAGCTATGCACAAGAATATTTTCTCTGAAAAGCAGGAACTTCAGGGATTGAGATGGTCGGAGCAGAGGACTCAGGATCAGAGCAGAGTGCTGTGACTGGGCTTAGATATTTGCTGTTGCTTTTGGAATAAAAGCTGAGGAAGACATCCCATGTGGGCTCCTGTCCTTTCGGAGGTGGGGATTAGGGGATTAAGTAGATTTCAAAGGTTATGACTACTTCCAGAACACTGATTCATGACCTTGAGTCTAAAGAGCCTTTGGTGTGGCAGGCTCAGAGCTGGCCAGAAGGTCAAGGCCAGCTGTTGGAAGACTACACAGGCTCTTAAATGGGCTGGCTGCTGGCTTCCTCTGGCCTTATCTCTGCAAGGGTATTTCCATGCTAATAGCTTTCTCTGGGATCTGAAGTAGTGATGGTTAGTGAGAGAAGTAGTTTTTCTAACTTTTCTTGTGGTTGAAAACTGGAGTTGTTGTTGTTTTTTTAATCTCTTTATATTTATTTATTTATTTGTTTGTTTATTTATTTATACAGAGAGGGAGGGAGAAGGATAGAGAGTCAGAAACATCAATGAGAGAGAAACAGCGATCAGCTGCCTCCTACACACCCCCTACTGGGGATGTGCCCGCAACCAAGGTACATGCCCTTGACCGGAATCGAACATGGGACCTTTCAGTCCAGAAGCCGACACTCTATCCACTGAGCCAAACCAGTTTCAGCGAAAACTGGAGTTTTGAGGGCAGAAAAGGAAAGGGAAAAATAAATGATAGCTGTAATTTTATTGAGTGATTCCTATGTGCTCATGTATGTATTATATATACAAGCAAGATATTTCTGTATCAAAATAGTACGCTTTTAAAAACATATTTTTATTTTAGAGAGGAAGGGAAAGGGAGAGAGAGAGAGAGAAACATCAATGATAAGTGAGAATAATTGATTGGCTGCCTCCTGCATGCCCCACACGGGGGATTGAGCCTGCAATTTGGCCATGTGTCCTGATCAGGAATTGAACCATGACCTCCTGGTTCATAGGTCAATGCTCAACCACTGAGCCATGCCATCCAGGCCAAAAGAGTACTCTTTAATCTGTTTCATTCATGGCATTATTCTTGGACATCTTCAAGCATGAGTTCATGACCTCTAGATATTTTCATTTAAGAGACAGATTCAGAGGCCCAGGGAGATCAAGTAACTTTGCTGAGTTTCACAGAGCTATTTGGAGAAACTGTGAGTAGAACCCAGGCCTCCTGACTTAAGTCTAGCCAATGCTCTTTTCTTTCCTGTGGCTGGCCATAGGGAGAGTGTGACAATTGAGATCAGTAATATGGAGTTTATGTTTACACTATAATTGCTGTATGGTGTAATGGCTATAAACAGAAACTCTGGAGCTGATTGCCAGGGTTTACATCTGAACTCTACTACTTAGTAGCTGTGTGACTTGTGCAAATTATTTAACCAGTCTGAACTTCTTTTTTCTTCTTCCGTAAAATGAAGATAGTAATAGTACCTACTTCAAAGGGCTATATAAGTCTAACATGAATTACTAAGAGATAGCACACGGTTCAGAATATCTGTCATATAATTTTAACTCCTACTGTGACATAGTTATAAGTAGTTTAAGCAACAATACACAGAAAAGAGCCATGCTGAGGTTGGATTCAGATCTCTGCTGTAAGTCATCTGTGATATTATTTGTTAGCAACTCGGATTTCCTCAGACCAATATTCCCTGGCTAGTTCTCTGAGTAGCCCATGGTATGTAAACAAAGTTTCTTAGTTCATGTTGGTAAAATACTGGTGTTTCTATAAGTCTTAGAACTTTCATCTCTGGTGTTGGGAAAACTCTACAGGTACATGCAAAAAAATGAAACTAGACCACTTTTTTACCCCATATCCAGTAATGAACTAAATTTTTAAATGTAAGACTTGAAACCATAAAACTCCTAGAAAAAAAACATGGGCATTAAACTCGGACATTCTCTTAGTAATATATATATATATATATATATATATATATATATATATATATATATATATATATATATATATATATATATATATATATATATATATATATATATTTTTTTTTTTTTTTTTGTATATCATCTTTGCCAAGGGAAACAAAAGGAAAAATAAGCAAATGGGATTGCATCAAACAAAACAGTTTTTGCATAGCAAAGGAAACCATCAACAAACACAAAAAGACAACCTGCCAAATGGGAGGTACAGTAACGGTTGGTACCAGGATGTCTAACCAGGTGGATGCGCTCAAGAGCAGCAGGAAACCATGCCCACCTAGACCACATGACCCAATGGGAAGGCACAGATTTTTGAAACCAATTATATTAGTTTGTCAGAGTTGCCATAACAAACTCCCACAAACTGGGTGACTTAAACAACAGACATTTATGTGTCATGGTTCTGGAGGCTAGAAGACCAAAATCAAGGTGTCTACCAGGGTGGTTCCTTCTGAGGAATATGAGCAAGAATTTGTTTCATGCTGCTGTCCCAGCTTCTGGAGTTTGCTTGCAATCTTTGGAGTTCCTTGGCTTCTCTGCCTTCATATAGCATTCTTTCTGTGTGCATATCTGTGTCCAAATTTCCCATTTTAGTAAGGACACCAGTCATATTGGGTTCAGGACCCACCCTACTCCTGTATGATTTCATTTGAACTCCACTAATTACATCCCCAATGACTAACCTATATAATAAAAGTCTAATATGCTAAGTGTCCATTTGGCCGTTCAACCAATCAAAGCATAATATGCTAATAATATGCTCAACCACTGCTATGACATTCACTGACCACCAGGGAGCAGACACTCCGACTGGTAAGTTAACTTGCTGCTGGGGTCTGGCGGATAGGAACTGAGTGAGATGGGCTGGACATGCCCTGGAGTCCTCCCACAGTCCCACACCCATGCCCAACCTCCTGTGTTTCTCCCCAGCTCTGATTGTGCATCGGTGGGGTCCCTCAGCCTGGCCTGCATCCTCTCGCAATCCAGGACCCCTTGGCGGATGTTGGAGAGCCAGTTTAGGCCCAATCCTGCATGCCAGGCCGAGGGATGCCACTGGTGCACAAATTCATGCACTGGGCCTCTAATATTACTGAAGAAGGTCATATTCTGAGGTACTGGGGGTTAGGACTTCAATATTTGACTTTTGGAGGGATACAATTCAAAACAACAGACTTGAGTTTGAATCCTCTCTCTTACTACTTGGCTTTTTTTTTTTTTTTTTTTTTTTTTTTTTTTTTTTTTTTTCATCTGAAATGGGGATAATAATGCTTACTTTGCAAGGAAGTTGTAAATTTAAAAGTTGGCAAAGCACTTAGCTCAAACTTGACACATAAGAAGCACTCAATACATGGCGGCTCTTACTGTTCTAAGCCAAACGCCCATTGATTGTTTCGATATATTGTGCTCCTCCTGAATAATAATTGAGAAATAGGTTCATTTTCATTTGAGTCACTTGTCCATTAGAAAGAGATCTGGCCCTCTGTACGATGTGTGCCAGCTTCTTTCTCAGATTGATTTCTGGGGAGACAGGAAAATAACTATCAAATCACAAGTGCTTAAATAATTAAGCCAAAGTTAGAGAAAGTTGATAAGAAACACTTTTTTTTGTGTGTGCATTATAATTGAGGGACAATATCTCCTAGATAGTTAATCCTGGAGGCTTTATTGATTTAACTGAAACCTAATCAACTAACAACTCAGAAATACTGTTGGAAGCACTTCTCCCTAGAGCTACTGTAATTAGCGGCTGGCCCCCTTCTGGGCAGTGGAGCTGCCACCGGCTTGTGTTGGTCAAGTAATTTTTCAGCTGAGTGCTCATCCCAGAGGACATCATTTCCCTTATTGCAACTCTCTTGGTTTTGCTGGCCACAGCAATTTAGCCTTAGCTTTTCTTCTCAAAATGGTCAAGACTTTAACCTGATTACCCCTTCTCTTTGGACATGAAGGGCAAACATTTACATATTCAGAGTTTGAAAGAGAGATCTGATAATCTTGATTGCTTTTGTGTGGTCCATTGAGGCTTTTATTACTTGGATCTGCTTCTACTTTCTCCCTAGAGTAACCAAGACTG
This sequence comes from Pipistrellus kuhlii, assembly GCF_014108245.1. Classification (NCBI taxonomy): domain Eukaryota; kingdom Metazoa; phylum Chordata; class Mammalia; order Chiroptera; family Vespertilionidae; genus Pipistrellus; species Pipistrellus kuhlii. The sequence goes on from NW_023425595.1 coordinate 14,626,946, forward strand.
GTTTTAGTTAGTTTGTTCATTTATCGCTTCCATGATTTCCTGGACAGATTGTCTTTCATGGACAATAAAGGATGCCTTTCCCAGTCCTGGGCTCCACATAGAAAGATTTTCCACATTGAAAGAGGCTAAGGATGGACCTAGCCTCTCTCAAAATCTTTACTGTTCCACCCTTGGGACCATGCAGGATTTTATTTGATTGTAAACTTGGGGAAAAACACTAGCTCTGCTTGGCCCTTCCTTCTTAGACACAGACTTGCCTACAGAGAACATTCCTCCACTGCTCCTCCTCTGGAGCGAAGGCCAGCCTCTGCCTCAGTGGGCTTAATTTGGGGGAGAAGTTAGCTGCCTGGCCTTGCTTTTCACACCGTACTATTTCAACTTAGTTTCTATTAGTAATAACGGGGATATGTGGGATTTCTTCTCATACTCTTGGTTTTATTTTTCAAAATTTTGGGGACTCAGGAAGGGATATGGAGTGCTATTTATTGATCCTTGTGTAGACAATGTTGGCCAGCCTCTGAGTTGGTGTCTTTATCTGAGTGGAGAACTCTTATCAGGAACAATTTCTGTGTATCTCCAGTTATCATTTCAACCAGGGATTAGGTAATCTCTACTGGGAAGGGCCCAAGGTCTTTAGAAAAAGCAGGAGGAAGGAGTAATATTTATTGAGCAAGCATTTTTTTTTTTTTTTTTTTTTTTTTTTTTTTTTTTACTACCAGCTCCTGTGGTGAGCACATTATTCACATAATTTCATTTCATAGTGAGAAGGATGTGGAACCTGGTAAAAAATCAGAGAAGATACCATTTGCCTTGGTAAGTTTTTTTCCGGTTTATGAGAAAAAGTGGAAAGTTAATCCTTTGTCATTAAACATTGTCTCCAAAAGAGAGACTATGTTTGAGTTCACCATCTCTAGGCACAAGAACCAAGGGCTTTTCTAGTTTCTTCTAATACTAATCCTAACTTTAACCCTCTAAGTAGCATACGGTTCAGAGATGAAAAGAAAGAGATGATGAAGTGCTGGTACTGGGTTCCTTTTAGAGAAGAGGAACAGGTCTAGAGAGGTGAAGGAACTTGCGCAAGATCACGCTGCTATCCAGTAGGTGCTGGGTTGAGAAGTGCCGTCTCTGAGACCTGGGCTGGTGCTAGCTCTGCTCTGTCCTGCTGTCCCTTCCCAGGCAGTATTGACAGCCACCCTTTCCCACCACTATTCTACTTTTCAGGCTGTCCTCAGCTTGAATGGGAAAACAGGCAGAACCCAAGACAGCGCTCTGCTGTGAGCCCTTCACTTGGTTAACTATTTCTCAGTAGCTTATGCCATTCTTACCATTCCCGAGAGTTAGCATCTATTCCCCTTCCTTTAGGATGCCAGGGAGCACACAGCTACCTGATGGCAGCTACAACTTGTCTTTTTGACATGACAGATAGCATTTTGGCAGAATTTTATTCTGTAGCATCGATCACGATGACAGGCTGTATGATAATAATTGGGACGCTCACCATGCGCCCCATTACACTTTGAAGTTGTTCACTGAGGTTTAGGTTTTTTCCTATTACCCTGTCTTGTTGGCAATTTGTTGAAATTCTCCAATGGTGTAATCATTTATTAAGTGCTTTGCCTCTGGTATACTTAAGGAAATTAGTCAGCGTATGTAGTTGCTGACTTAGTTATTTTGGAACTAATTGAGAATCATTTGGGATTAAAGCCCATCACCTTCTTTGGGGTGCATTGAAAAGCTGTTCTGGATATCCCCAGGCTGGACCAGGGACACACCTTTGGGTGCCTATGTGCCTTGTATTTCTATCAAAGCCCTCATCACCCTGTACTGTTACTGTTTATTTATTTTTTTCTTTATTGAATAAGGTATCACATATGTGTCCTTATCTCCCCATTGTTACTGCTTATTTATGAGCGTTTTTTTTTCTCTCTAAGTTAGAAGGTAGGTTCCTTTAAGGTGTGGTTTTTAGAGTCAGATGGGCTTGGGTTCAAGTCCTGGCTCAGCAGTGCATTTGTGGAAAAGTAACAATCTCAGCTAGCTCATTTATAAATAGCTACAATAATATCCTTCGAGGAGAAGTTTTGAATATTAATAAAGATGTATGTCAAATACACAGCATGGAGTTGAACAAAGGAAACATTTGATGAATGTGAGCTAGCATTTATCTTATTTTATTTTATTTTTTAAAAAATAAATCTTTATTGTTCAGATTATTACAAATGTGATCCTCTTCCCCCCCTCAATTGCTCCCCTTCACCAGGTTCCCACCCCACCCTCTGTCCTTTCCCCATCCCCCATTGTCCTCATCCATAGGTGCACAGTTTTTGTTCAGTCTCTTCCCGCACCCCCACTCCCCTTTTCCCTGAGAATCGTCAGTCCACTCCCCTTCCATTCCTCTGATTCTATTATATTCACCAGTTAATATTGTTCATCAGATTTTTAAATTCCCTTGGTTTTTAGATTCACTTGTTGATAGCTACGTATTTGTTGATCATAATTTTTATCTTTTTCTTCTTCTTCTTCCTAAATAACCTCCTTCAGCAATTCATATAATTCTGGTTTGGTGGTGATGAACTCTTTTAGCTTTTTTTTATTTGTGAAGCTCTTTATCTGTCCTTTGATTCTGAGTGATAGCTTTGCTGGGTAGATTATTTTTGGCTGTAGGTTCTTGTTATTCATCACCTTGAATATTTCTTTCAATTCCTTTCTGGCCTGCATGGTTTCTGTTGAGAAATCAGCTTCTGGGAGAGCTTCTGTGCTCAGCCACAGGTAGGGCGGAGTCTCGGGTTGGTGCAGACAAACTTTGTTTTCCCTTCGGCTCCTCCCCAAGTCCCGCAGTAATGGCCTCTGGCTTCACACACCTCCAAGAGATCTCTGCCCACTGCATGACAGTCTGGCCTCTCCCTGTCTGGGGCCGTTTATCAGAGCAATAGGGTGATTCTGTTTTCCTCTCGGACAAGAAAGCCAGCCGCGTCAGCTGTTCGCCCTCTCCGTGCAAGGAGTAAGCCAGTAGCGAACTCAGCCCGGTCCGCCCTCTCTGCGTGCAGGGAGTAAGCCAGCAGCAATCTCGGTCCGGCCCTTCCTCTCCGCAGCGGGATTAAGCCAGTGCCTTTTCGCGCACACAGTTCTCCGTACCTTCACAGTTCCTGAGGTTCAGCGTGCCTTCTCTCTCCTTCCCAGATGGCAGAGCCTCCTCTCAGCCAGCCGTCTGGCGCTTCAGGGCAATGCCTCCCCTGTTTTTCAGTTCTAAATTCAAATTTGTTGTGGTAGGCTGCATTCGGGTGTCTACCCTATGCCGCCATCTTGGTTTCTCCGCATTTATCTTATTTTAATTATTATTATCCCAAGGTATGGCACAATACTGTCACATCACAGGTGCTGAAAACAAATGCATGTTGAATAAAAAAAAATGACCTTCAACATTGCTTAAATGCTTCTATCTGTGTTAGTTAATTGCCATAAGATTAAAATTAAATTTTTTCTATTTCTATATCTCTATGACAAGCAGGTCCTTACAACTTGAAGCAAGGCAACTATTTATAATAATAAATATAATAATAATAAAATATGAGGGGCAATCAGGCAGGCAGAGGCAGTTAGGGGTGATGAGGCAGGTGAGCAGTTAGGGGCGATTAGGCAGGCAGCAGAGGCAGTTAGGGGCAATCAGGCAGGCAGGTGAGCAGTTGGGGCGATCAGGCAGGCAGAGTGGTTAAGGGTGATGAGGCAGGCATGTGAGCAGTTATGGGGGATGAGGCAGGCAAGCAGAGTGGTTAGGGGCAATCAAGCAGGCTGGTAGGCAAGCAGTTAGGAGCCAGAGGTCCCAGATTGTTAGGTGGACAAGCAGGGCTGAAGAACTGCCTTTCTTTCCCCCTTTCCCCCCCCCACAATGTGCACAAATTTTGTTCTCTGGGCCTATGGTATTTAATAATTCTGATTTGTATCCCATGTTGACTTTGAAAAGCAAGTAGCTATACTGGAGACTAAACCCTGTTCTAAGGACTGCAGGCTGCTTCACACTGATGCTGCTCTCTACATTTAATTACCTTTTGTTTTTCCCTTAGCAATTAGTAAAGTGCCAGTCTGTCTCAGATGTGCTAAGGAGAACTGAGAGAAGATGTTTCTATCTGCACTTGAGCCAACGTGTCAAAGGAACAGTGGCACTCTTGGGGTGGGGGCTGAGGGAGAGTGGAGATGGAAAGTAATTAATATTTATTGAGCAACCATAATATACTTTAAAGACATTATCTCATTTCATCCTCACAATAACCCTGAAAAGTATATTCCAGATAAAGAATTATGTTTAGCCAGGGTAGATAACTTGCTAGTACACAGCAGAACTTGAATTTAAACCTAGGTCTTTCCACATGGTACCAGTCTGCCCATCACTACTATAATAGAAGCATCACAGTCAGGGCACTGGTGGGGATCAGAGATAAAGAACTCAAGGGGTAAGCATCACTCTAAGAAGCCAGGCCTACTAATTTTCTCTTTTGCTCGCTTTCTATTCTTTCTGCCTTCAATTCATTCTAGAACATTTCTGGCATAGTCCTAGATTTTCAGGATACTGATAAACTGATAAGTTGAACTTAGTCCCTGACCTTATATGATTTTAATTCTACTAGAGGCCCAGCGCGTATGATTTCATGCATGGTTAGGGTCCCTAGGCCATCTTCTGTCTGCTTGCCAGTCCCTATCACCACCCCTTGGTTCTCCGTGGTTTGCTGATGGCAGCATGGCTCTGGTTTCCCACAGCCTGTGGGCTGGGGTGAGGGATCAAGAAGTCACCGTTCTGCCCACTTGCCAGTCCCGCCCCACTGCTCCATTTGCTGTGGTTTCCTCTTTACCATGCTGTGATCAGAGACTGTGGGCGAGGAGGGGAAAGGGACCAAGAGGTGCTCAATGCACCACATGGTGACCAGTTGAAAGGTCATTTTGGTCATCAAGATCACTGTCTTTTTATATATAGGATATAATAAAGAACTAATATGCAAATGGTCATCACATTGTCATGCTATAATGGCTCATACACTCAACACTGTGGGGAGAGGAATGGGGACCAGCCAGGCTGTGGTCTGGGAGAGGGACAAGCCACTTGCCCTGCGGTCTCGGGTTCTGCACCTGTGGCCTGGAAGAGGGACAAGCCGCACATCTTGCCGTCCTAGCTGCCAGTGGCTGGGGCTGCAGCCCAGGAGAGGGACAAGCTACCCACCTCAAGGTTCCGGGCACCAGCAGCTGCACCTGGGCCTGTGGCTCAGGAGAGGGACAAGTTGCCTGCCTTGTGGTCCCAGCTGCCAGCACCTGTGGCTGTGGACTGGGAAAAGCCACCTGCTCATGGTCCCTTGCTACTTTGACTGGCCTGGGTGAAGCCAGTCCAGGTTTTGGGTGCCTATGACTAGCCAGAGTACGGAATCCTGGGTCCTGGGTGTGGGGTGAGGCAGAGGCGGTTAGGGACAAACAGGTCAGCAGGGGAACAGTTAGGAGTGATCAGAAAGGCAGGCAGAGGTGGTTAGGAGCCATCAGGCAGGCAGGCAGGCCAGTGGTTAGCAGGCAGCAGTCCCAGATTGTGAGAGGCAGTCGGACATCCCCCGAAGAGTCCTGGATTGGAGAGGGTGCAGGTCAGGCTGAGGGACTGCGCCCCCCTGCATGAATTTTGTGCATGGGGCCTCTAGTCTAAGATAATGGTAGAGATTGAAAAAGTAATTTCATAAGACAGACAGAAAAATACAAGTAACATATAATTTCACTCTTATATGGGATTTAGTGAACAAACTGAGTTATCCAGGAAAATAGAGACAGACTCATAGATAGAGAGCAGGCAGACAGCTCTAGTGGTGGAGTTGGAGGGGTTGCAGAGGTGGAGGAATTGAGCAAAAAATAAAAAAAGAAAGAGAGAACTCATGGACACGGACAACAGTGTGGTGATTGTGGGCGAGAGGATCCTAGGGGGTGGAAGTGGAAGAGGGCAGAGAGGGGATAAATGGTGATAGGGAAAATAAGATGAAAAATAAATATAAAAAAGTAAATTTCAAGCATGATGTAATTGGTAAAGCTGTTTTGGAAGCACAAATAAGGAGATAATGGAAGATGGCAGTTGTTGGAGGGGTGGGGATCAGAAAGGCCTCATTAAGATAGTAGTATGTGGGCTGAGATGTGAGAGATAAGAATAATTTAGTTATGCCAAGAGTTGAGCAACAGTTGTTGCAGGCAGAGGAACTGCTGGAGCACTAAGATGTAATGCACTCAGGCAAGTGTAATAAGATTGGCTTATCCTTCCATGCAGAAGGCTGGAGGAGCCCACTTTCATTTCATTAGGGGAGGTAGATGTGCTGGTCCTGAGTGCTCAGGAAAGAGGATCACGAGGAGAAGTGTTTGGATAGAGAACGGGGCAGTCACCTAGGCTGATGATGAGTTGGTTGAAGGAGGTAGAGGCAGAAAGTAGGGATAATGACAAGAGCAAGCAAGGAGATATAAGGTTAAATCATTTGATAGAGAAAATCTCCGGCAGTGGCATCTCTGACTTTGCTTAAAAAAAAAAAAAAAAAAAATTATTGATTTTGTACAGAGAGGAAGGAAGAGGGATAGAGAGTTAGAAACATTGATGAGAGAGAATCAACGATCAGCTGCCTCTTGCACACCCCCTACTGGGGATGTGCCCACAACCAAAGTACATGCCCTTGATCAGAATCAAACCCTGGACCCTTCAGTCCACAGGCCAATGCTCTATCCATTGAGCCAAACCGGTTTCGGCTGACTTTGCTTGTTTTGAAATTGCATTTGGAATGAGGAGACAATGAAATTGTAAAGAGCCACTCTGCACAGGCAAAGAACATACCGAGTGGCATTTGGGATTGTGATCAAACCCAATCTCCCCAGTTCTCCAATTAAACTGTTTTCCCAAAAGTGTAGATAGGTAGGTAGGCTGATTAGAATATGTTCTCTAAGCCAAATGCCTCCTCCAGTGTTTTAAATTGAACCAGGTCCTTCATCCTGGAACACTTTCTGTATTAAATATTAAGTGAGATAATTTTATTTTGCAAATTCAATACTTAAAATTTCAATGTAGATGACGGGTCATGGGCTTTAAAGAAATGTCAACGCATGTCTCTTTTCACCACCTGCATTTACAGACTAGGGAGCTGGAGTCTGGAGAGGATACCTGAGTGCCCAGCTTCACAAGCAAGGTCATGGGTATTAAATCAGGTACACACGTTTTTCCATATAAAAGAAAATCAGATTGATCCTAAGCCTCAGCTGTAAATGAGCTCTTCACTAATGGTATATAGAATTTCTCCTGGTGTTTTGTCCCTTGACAAATATTTATTGTTCTGGCTTTTACCTCTAATGAAATCTCTATACTAAAGTGATGGTTGCTATTAGAAATCTGGATGGCATCCCATTAAAAGTGGGGAGAGGGAAGAGGGGATGGCAAGTGGAGTTAATTATGGGTAATAGAATCTCTCAGAATCATTGTGTTCTCCCTTGTGTCATGACAAAATGCCCCCCTTTTTTCTTCATTCAACCTATGCTAAGTATCGATAAACATCTACTTTGACCATTATTTTTTAGGGACCTCGGGTTTTAATGACAAGGTGAAGGTCATATGTGAAACACTTGGAAGACAGTCATGGCAATGTGTAACTGAGGAAGTTTGTTTGTGCTTCAACAGTCAGGACAGCTTCTCCAAAGCAAATAACACATTTGAGGACCTCAAAGTGTGAGTAGGAATGAACCAGATGAGGAGATGGAGCCTACCAAGTAGCCAATGACCTACTTACAGGGGTTGGGTGAATAATAAAAATTCAAATGTAAGAGTAAGACATGGTAGCCTTGTTTAGAATGTGGAAAATAAAGATTTGTTGCTGCTGTCATTGTTATTTCCCTTGGTGAGGACATCTAAGGCCAGCAGAGATCCAGGTTCAAAGGATTCTAAGCTTCCCTGGTCCCCTTAAGGCTGCCCTCGGGGCTTACTGGTCCCAGCACATCAGAGATGTGCAGTCTTCCAGCTTTCAGGCCAGACAGAGAATACCTGCAGCTAAGGAGCCCTGGGACTTCCTTCAGCCTGGCCTTGCCAACATGCAGAGCTGGGCTGAGCTAAAGCTCTGTGGGTAGCTACAGGAAGCCCTGTGTCTTAGGGAAAAGATAAGGCATTTTGAGAACATCCTTCAATTCCTGCTCAGAAGCAGCAGAGACAAATTCATACATGCACTTGGAGAAATACAGCATATAACTGTTCTCTGCAGAGTTGAAAAGAACAGGATGAAAGCATTTTTTAAAATACATTGTAGCTTTATAGCTCACTGTTTTATCTAGAGCTCTGAGATTTCTGACAGTAGATTCTAAATTTAGGTTTGACTGGATGTTGTCAGGTGTAACCACGGCTTCCACTGCTCTCTCCAAGGACACCAATGACTCTCTGTTCTCAGCCTCCTAGCTTGACCTTCCTTATTTTTCTCTCCTTTGAATTTCTCCTTTGGAAGATGATCATGGACCTTGTCTGAAGGTTGTTGCTTTTCTTTTAAAAAATATATTTTATTGATTTTTTTATAGAGAGGAAGGGAAAGAGAGAGAGAGAGCCAGGAACATCGATGAGAGAGAAACATTGATCAGCTGCCTCCTGCATACCCCCCACTGGGGATGTGCCCGCAACAACAGTACATTCCCTTGACCGGAATCGAACCTGGTCCACTATCCACTGAGCCAAACTGGATCCCGCTGAAAGCTGTTGCTTTTCTTACCCAATTACTTTAAGGTAGGGAATATATTGTATTCCTAACCTGCCCATAAGGTTGACATTGCTGGCGTCCCACACTTGACTGTGTCCTAAAGTGCAGAAAGTTCGGAAGACAAATAGCAGAAACATAAATCTATTCAAAATATATTTATACATAAATCAAAATATTTATTGTTTTTTTTAAATATGACTTGACCTTTGTGGGGAAGCCATATTGTTAGTCCTCCCTAAGGCATTTCTGCATTTCCTGGTTGCATAAATTTGGAAAACACTGTTAAAATTCATCATATTCTATACTTATAACTTAGACCTTTTAATATGCTAATTTTATTAAGAAACTTCAAAAAATGTATATGTATGTTTGTATTGCATGTTTGTGTGCTGAGTATACTTTGCTGTATTTCCTAAATTTTCATGAATATGGAGTGTCGTCCCCCCTCTCTTTTTCCAATGAGCATCTTGGTTCTATAATTTCATAGAACATATTTTAGAAAATGCTGCTCCAGAGGGTAGCTATAACTTTCTTGTGGCCCACATATTTAGCTGGAAGATAGACCTGAAAGAATAGTTTGACAAACCACAGGTATAACCTGCCAAAAACGTCATGTGTTTTTGAGATGTGACTATGACACTTGGTCAAGCCCCCATGTGATTTGCAAAGGAAGTCATCTCCATGATATTCACTACCCTCAAGCAAATGGACAAGCTGAAAGGGAGGTTTAAGTGGTCAAGCCAGGATGTGGATTAAACTGGTCAGAAAGAAGTTCTAGACTTTTCCATGGTAACTCCAGTGCAACTGTAGAAATCAGCTCTGATAACGACCCATAGCATTACTTCCCAATACTTGACATCCCTTACTGGATCCAAAAGACAACTTAAAAGGAGCATACTTTTATAGAATTATATTTGGATAATATTAATACTTCCTTGCCATTCACTATTGCTGTAAGAATTTATAAAATAAATGGACCAGTGAAAGTCACACATTTGGGTTCTAAAAGATCAAGAATAAAACTTGGGCTGGGGTGTCTTTTGCCATATGTTGATAGGAAGGTTTAAAAACAAAAAAAGAGTAGTAGAATCATGAACTGGCTGCATCTAGCTCTCAGATATTTCCTGATTGGGCTGCATGATGTTTCAAAAATGAGGTAATTGTATTACAAGTGAGATTTACACTTTCTCTGGAAAAAATTCAGATTTAACCTATAACTTTGCATTGCTGCATGAAAATTACCAGTGAGAGCTGAGTAGCACTTTCCCAATTTGGATGAGCCTTATGCTTCCAGTTATCCATAGTCCCTACCTCTTCATATTTTTTTGGACATGCGCTGTTCCAGTCAATTTTTTAAATCTTTTTGGTCCCATAGGACATTATAGTTGATGGCCCCTTCACTGGAAGTATTCTTCTTTAGACCCATTTAGAAATGATACTTTTTCTAACCATTTTATTTAGAAATACAAAGAGACATAAAGTGAAGGAAATGTTTATTTAATCCATGAACTTGCAGTAATCTCATCTGTAGATTGTAAGCTTGAAAAGGCAAGGACTCCTTATTTTCTGTTATAGTTGGTATTAAGCATGCTACCTACCTTGCCAAAACCGGTTTGGCTCAATGGGTAGAGCATCGAACTGCGGACTGAAAGGTCCCAGGTTCGATTCCAGTCAAGGGCATGTACCTTGGTTGCAGGCACATCCCCAGTAGGGGGTGTGCAAGAGGCAGCTGATCGATGATTCTTCTCATCGATGTTTCTAACTCTCTATCCCTCTCTCTTCCTCTCTGTAAAAAATCAATAAAATATATTTTTAAAAAAAGCATGGTACCTATTTCACAGCAGGTACTCAAATGTTTGTCAAATAACAAAAAGAGGGAAAGGAAGATTTAAAAAAAAGAATGAAAAATGGACACAGCATCTGCTTGTCCATTTTATTTATAAACATATCAACCAGGAAGGCTTTGCACCCTCTCTCCTCCCTCTTACCACTTTAACCCATTAATTCCCCTGCTCAAATATACCATGCAGTTTTTTTTCCATCTCAAAATGTATATCTGAAAGAATATTCTTTGACATGTATTTTGTAATTGTTATTTGCTAACATTTTGGGGGAAAAATATCAGTCAGGGTCTGTATAAAAAATTATGGTATGTGTATTCATGATATGTGACCACTTAAAATGAGGTAGATTTATAAGTTTTGGTATAAAAAGATATCCAAAATATATTATATGGAAGAAGCAAAGTTAGCAGGATTTTCTTTATATATAAAATTGTATATATAGAATGTGTGTAGGGATAAAGGTAGGGGAAGATTTACTTTTCAGCTTAAATTCTGTACATTGTATGGTGTTGTATTTTTTACATGCATTGATTTTATAGTGAAAAAGCAAGATTCATGTTTTCAGCCTCTTTCTCAATATTCCAATGGGTATAAAAGTGCATGTGAAAAAATTGTCTTCAATATGCTTAGTTTATATGTCTCCCTCTCACTTTTACTAAATTTTACTAGCATTAGAATCACTGTTGTAGAACTATGTTGGAGAAAACTAATTGGGAGAGTTAAAAAAAAAAAGAATGCATTTAATTCCTACCCTCACATGGATGACATTGTGTTATTCTATATCTAGAGTTTTCTGTTTCAAAGTGCTTTCAATAAAGAGGATGGAATCTATCTATCTATCTATCTATCTATCTATCTATCTATCTATCGTCTATCTATCTATCTATCTATCATCTGTGTATCATATATTTATCATTTATCTATTTTTTAAAATTTAAAGTCCTACAATCTTCTCTGTTACAGAAATCTGCAGGAAACAGATGACAAAATCATTTGGTAAAGGTAATTATCCTGAGGAGATAGATAGATTCCAAAATTATTTTGATCTGAAAAATCAATTCAATTGTCTACAGGCTTCATGGGATAAAAATCACCTTTGCCAAGGAAGATATTATTTTTGCCTCAGAGAGGAACAAACCAACACGGAGAGAGGAAGACTTTTAGGAGAGATGACACATCCCTCCACCTAAGAATGAACATTGACCGAGAAATGGGGAACATACACTTAATTTTTTTCAGAAGCATTGAATTAAAACCTAGTTGTTCTTTATTGTTCTCCCAGCTTCAAGGTTTCACTCACTTACACATACAGAATACAGAGGCAGAAGGCTGTCTCATATCGTAAGGACACAGACTGATGTCCTGATGAATAAAAACAAAACCAGCAAACAAAAGGTGTTTGCTTGAAGGTGAGAGAAGAATAGGAGGAATATGTGCAGAAAGAAATATCAGTTGAACAAATTATCTTCTGGGTCAAGAGTAGACAGCCTGCTGCAGCTTTTTTTCTCTGTTGGGTGACCCATGGGAAGATCAGTTACTAAAGATTTTTCTGTAAGGAGCAAGCAGAAGCATGAATATCCTTACAGCAACTTCTAGGAAGAGATTACCCAGAGATGTCTGTCTTGCGATGGAAAACCTGATTGGAACCAGATCCTTCCTTGGAGTGAACAGTGTCAAGATAGGATGCTGGGGGAGGGGATTATGAAATTTTGGAAGAGCCAGAACCCTAGTTCAGATGATCCAGTAGTAAAGAATTAATTGTTCAATCCCTAAAACCAGTTGATGACTTGATGGAAAATGTGTGAAAGGAATTTACATCCATAAGCATCTTGTTTGCAAGTACTGCCTTTATTTTCTCTTAAAAAATTAATAACATTATTTAATTTTTTTCAATTATTGTTTACATTCAATGTTATTTGTATTAGTTTTTGTCCATTGAGTATGATTTTTGCTGTAGGTTTGTCATATATGGCCTTTATCATGGTGAGATATGCTCTCTCTATTCCCAATTTGCTGAGGGATTTTATAAAAAATGGGTATTGGATTTTGTTGAATGCTTTTTCTGCAACTATTGATATGATCATGTGATTTTTGTCTTTTATTTGTTTTGTGATGTATCATGTTTATTGATTCATGAATATTGAACCAACCTTTTATCCCCTGAAAAAAATCTCACTTGGTTATGGTGAATGATCTTTATAATATATTGCTGGATCCAGTTTGCTAATATTTTGTTGAGAATTTTAGCATCTACGTTCATCAGGCTTATTGGCCTGTAATTCTCTTTTTTGTAGTGTTTTTATCTGGTTTTGGAATGGGGATAATGCTGGCATCATAAAAAGAGCTTGGAAGTGTTTCTTCCTCTTGGACTTTTTGGAATAGTTTAAGCAGTATAGATGTTAGTTTTTCTTTGAATGTTTGGTAAAACTCCCCTGTGAAGCCATCCAGAACCAGGCTTTTGTTTGCTGGGAGTGTTTTGATTACTGCTTCTATTTCATCAGTTGTTATTGGCCTATTCAAATTTTCTGCTTCTTTCTGATTCAGTTTTGGGAGATTGTATTTTTCTAGGAATTTGTCCATTTCATCCTCATTGTCCAGCTTGTTGGCAGAAAGTTGTTCATAGTATTTTCTTATAATCCTTTGTATTCTGTGGTGTCAGTGGTTACTTCACTGCTTTCATTTCTGATTCTACTTATTTGAGTTTTCTCTCTTTGTTTCTTTATGAGTCTGGCTACTGGTTAATCAATCTGTTTATCCTTTCAAAGAACCAGCTCTTGGATTCATTTGATTTTTTTTCTCTCTATGTCATTTATTTCTGCTCTAATCTTTATTATTTCCTTCCTTCTACTTACTCTAGGTTATTTTTGTTGTTCTCTTTCTAGTTCTTTAAGTTGTAGGGTCAAATAGTTTATTTTTTTTCTTGTATATTGAGGAATGCCTATAGTGCTATGAACTTTTGCTATGTCTCCAGGGATTTGGGGGTGTTGTTTGTTCATTTTCATTTGTTTCCAGTAAGTTTTTTATTTCTTTTTTTTTTCTCATTGGTAACCCATTCATTGTTTAATGATGTGCTATTGAGCCTCCAAGTGTTTGAATGTTTGGGGGTGTTTTTACTTTAGTTGATTTCTAATTTAATTCCACTGTGATCTGAGAAGATGCTTGATGTGATTTCAGTCTTCTTGAACTTGTAGAGACTTGTTTTGTGTCTTAATATGTGGTCTATCTTTGTGAATGACCCATGTGCATTTGAGAAGAATGTATATTCTATAGTATTCTATAGCTTGACGGTGAAATGTTCTAAAATGTCAAATCCATTTGGCCCAGTGTGTCCTTTAAAGTCACTGTTTACTTGTTAATGTTTTGTTTGAAAGATCTATCCATTGACGTCAGTGGGGGTGTTAAAGTCCCCTACTATAATTGTATGGTTGTCAATCTCTCCTTTAAAGTCTCCTAGATCCTCTTGTTAGATCGATTCCTTTAGTATTATGTAACAACCTTTGTTGTCTCTTGTTATGGCCTTCATTTTGAAGTCTATATCGTCAGATATGAGTATTGCTACTGCAATGCTCTTTTTCTTTTCCATTTGCATGGAAATGCTCCAGAGGGTAAAAAAAAATTTTTTTTTCGTTGACCCTGCTGTTTCAGGATCTGAAGGAGGGGCCAATGCACAAATGAAGTTGCTATACAAGAAATATAAATTTAGAAGGCATTGGGGGCCAAGTGGAGCCTCTTTCTTGAAGAGACACACCTAAACTGGGTTCCGTCTGCTTTGATTCAGTTTCAGATACACATCTTGCCCTCAGTAAAGCATGGCAAACAGGAAGCAGGAAGACTGTCTCTAAGATCAGTAAAGATCAGTAAAAATCAGTAAGGTCCAGTAAACATTTACTTGGAGGCCATGAAGTCAGGGAATTGCTTTGAGCCATCACTATCTCAACACAAACTATCGGTGCTTAGCATCAGCCCTGGGTCCATCAGCCTTCCTCGTTTCTTGGTGCACTCTCATGATAGAATTGGCAAGTGGTAGCTTCCAGCACATTCCTTCACTCTCATCCTGTGTGTGTCTTTTGTTCTGAGGTGAATCTCTTGTATACAGCATATAATTGGGTCATGTTCTATATCTATTCAGCTAGCCTATTTCTTTTGATTGGAGCATTTAATCCATTTACATTTACAATCAAAATATAATCCCATTTGTTTATTTTTTCCTTTGTTTCTCTTGCCTGAGAAGACATACCTCCCAAAATATTGCTAAGAACAATGTCTCAGAGTTTACTGTCTATGAAAAACACTTTATTTTTATTCTCATTAATAACTATGAGAAGTAACTGTTGTTTATATCCAAATTATGGGTAAAGGAGATTTAAAGGTTATTGTAATACCAAAAATAATGTTTAGTGTTACTCACTGAGAAAAGTTGTTTTGGAACTTGAGAGCTGGAATGGGCTTTTTGGCCTGAACAAGTGTCAGAGTAGACTAGAACTTGTGGGGACTTTTGTGCAGTAATTTTAATCTCCACTAGATGTCACTGTAAAAATGCTTTGAAATGTATTTTTTATTTGGCAAATGCATTACCCTTCAGTTAGTTTTAGAGTCCAGTTCTCTTGAGTGGCTGTCATCCTAGCTTACTCACAGCTCTCTTTTCTGATGCATCCTTTTATCTATTGTTGTTTGAAAGGGAATCGTGAATAATGTATCACTAATGACTCATCATTGATGAAAATTACCAATGATTAATCTTTAAAACCTCTCTTTCTTGGTTAGTTGATTCCTCTACTCCATGGAGAAACTGTTCTCCATGAAAAGTGTGTAGCTCTTCTGCATAACCCTAATGCCTTTGACCTACTTTTGTTTTGGAAAATTTGAAAATTGTCCCGAAGTTAATAACTGGATATTCACCATATTATAAGAAAGGAAGAGGGTAATCTACAGAAACCAGTTTGGCTCAGTGGATAGAGTGTCGGTTAGCGGACTAAAAGGTCCCGGGTTCGATTCTGGTCAAGGGCATGTACCTTGGTTGTGGGCACTTCCCCAGTAGGGGGTGTGCAAGAGGCAGCTGATCGATGATTCTCTCTCATCGATATTTCTAACTCTGTCCCTCTCTCTTCCTCTCTGTAAAAAATCAATAAAATATATTTTTAAAAAAAAGAAAGAAAGAGGGTAATCTATGAGCTTTACTCTTCAGAGATATGCTCTTGTCCAGGAGTCAGGTTAACTCTGGAACCAAACCACCAAGTGTGACAGACCCAGGGCTGAGTTAAAACTGTTGACTCAAGTGCATATAATCAATAACTATTTTGCTAGTTCTCAGTCATGTCGAGAGATGGTTTTTATTATTTGTTTATTTTCTATTTTCTGTAATCTTACCAATCAAATTAGCTTTCTCACCTTGGAGACTTTGCCTGGAATACTCTTGTTTTCCCCATTGGCCTGGATGAGGAAACAGAATATGCAAATTTCAATGCCCTGTTCAGATCTCAGCTTAATTATCACTTCTTTTTATACCCCATTTTAAGGTTAGAACCCACTGTTATATTCTTCTATAACAGTCTGTATTCTACCTTTAAAGCATTTTGCACACTGATTAATTATCTTTGATGTTTAAAATGTCTGTTTCCCCTGGTATATCTGAAGAACTATTAGAGCAGTAGCTTCTTTTTGTCTTTTTCCCTATTGAGTCTTTTGGAGTCTGGCGTATACCTTACATACAGTTAGTGGTAAGTAAATGTTTAATAAAACAGAAATGAGTGTATTTACTAGGATCCTGTTCTAATCAGCTATTTGAGGAATAGTATCACTTGAGGAGGTTTATGACATATGTCTTCAAGGTATATTTAGTTTTGAAAGATATAGGAGAGCCTTCCAAGGTCAAGAAGAGATATATATTCTCTTGGTAGAGGCAAATAAAATTGTCTTCTATGTGTGGGATCTAAAAGAAAATGCTTATTTTTGTATTATTTGAGCAAAGCACCAGATAAATGATTGTTCATTGCAACTGTTATATTGCATTTTTATGTCTTACCTTGGAAATGGATGGAATCCAGTTACTTGCTTATAACTAATGGAATAAGGCAAAGGTGATGGGATGTCACTTTCATGGTCAGGTCTCAACAGATTGTGACTTCCACCTTGCCGGAACATTCTCTCTGCCTCTATTTCTCTGGCTTTGATGAAGTAAGCTATTATATTTCAGACACCCATATGGTAAAGAACTGAAGGAGTCCTCTTGCCAATAGGGAATGAGGAACTGAGGTCCTCAGTCCAAAAGCCCCGAGGAACTGAATCCTCCCAAAACCATGTTAGTGAACTTAGAAACAATTCCCAGCTTAGTCAAGCCTTTAGCTGAAACCGCAACCAGATATAACACTTTTATTGTAGCATGTGAGAAACCCTAAAGCAAAGTATCCAGTCAAGCCAGGGCTGAATTCCAGGACTGGAATTTCCTGCACAGAAACTGAGATAATGCATGTTCAGTGTTTGAACTTCTAGATTTAAGGCTTCTATATCCTACAGCCCAGGGCCTTCCACCTTTTGGGGGAATATGACATAAAAAAAGGGGAAAAATGAGGGCATTTGTTACCCAGAAATAGGTAACTAATACAAGTGGTTTTCAAACTGATTGATGACTTTATGCTTGGGTAATTTCCTGTATAGCCTCCCTGTCCAGAGATATCTCCCCTCCTCTCACCTATTCATGCATAAACATGGGTAACACCTATAATACTTATAATACTGCTTTCTGTAAGGTTAATAAAGTGGAAACTTCTGCTATGGTCTTCAGTTATCAGAGGGGCAGCAGAGTAATAATGATAGGTGGGATCAGAGGAGCTAATTAGTAATAAGTGTTTG
The DNA here is from genome assembly GCF_014108245.1 of Pipistrellus kuhlii. Taxonomy (NCBI): domain Eukaryota; kingdom Metazoa; phylum Chordata; class Mammalia; order Chiroptera; family Vespertilionidae; genus Pipistrellus; species Pipistrellus kuhlii. The sequence goes on from NW_023425595.1 coordinate 14,644,359, forward strand.
AGCAAACTAGTTCAACTCTCTTGAGTCTCATTTTCTCATTTGTAAAATGAGAAGTCTGGACTAGAGCTAGGTTCTCAAAGTGTGACCCCTGCTAAGTAGCATCCACATCATCTGGACATGCCAGTTTATCAGAAAAGTTAAATATTGGTCAAAGAAGTAAAGCATTAAATTAGAAAATAGAATATGAACTGAACAGGGCCTAGTTATAGGTAGAAGGAAGATGATAGAATATCTCATGGAAAGGCACAACATCTTAGAGGTAGATATGAGCATAGTATGTAGAAGAAACATGGGGAAGACTATGCTCTCTCCCCTTCTTCAGGGCAGTTGAGATTGGCTGTGCATATTTAAGAACGTTAAAAGCTGTGCCAGAATTTATATTTGAAGTAATATATAATAAAGAGTTTTGGTGGAAATGTTCTACAAGAAAGGTGAATCTGGCAGAGGTGGATAAGATGGATGGGAAGGAGCCAAGTTTCTTCTAACTGGATTGCATGATGGGTCAGGCCAAGACAAATGGAGTGGAGGTAAGAATGCAGAGCAGAAGACAGATAGGAGTGGCATTTTGAATCAAGAAACTGAGGTCATGTGATAGAGTGAACACTGGAGATGAAGAACTGGCATGAATAAAAATTGATGCCCAATATTTTGTATTGGTTTTGTGTTACATTGGAATTTACACTAGTAAAATCAGGAGTCTACAGATTCTTAGTTCATCTAAACCTCCTGCTTCTGAAGTCACTAAGGAAGATACGTAAAAAGGAGTCAAGAGTAAGCAGAGTAATACTATTATTAGCACAGAATTCTGCTTGAAATTCCAGTACAAAATAGCAGTAAGCTAGGGTGAACCACGTGAAAAACTGTAAGACTCCAGAAATAGGCTATATATATAGCTTAGGTCCATAGGAGGCCAAACAGCATTCTCTGTTAAGTTGAGGCTGGAGAGAAGATCTTCCACTGATAGTGTGTGAAGACCAATTCAGAGTGTACGCAGTGCCAAGGAAAAGCGCTGGTGGCTCCAGGCATGAAGAGAAAATATTCATAAAGGAGAGAAGGGAGGATTACACAGAGCAGCCCAGAGCTTTTACTGGCCTGGCTAAATAAAGATGGGAATTAAGTTGCAATCACAAAAGCAGTAAGTGTTATTCCATTTGAAATTTTATACCAGAAATTGTGACTAGCTCAGTATCCTTGAGCTTTACCAATCCCCCTACTCTTTGTGGGTGGCATTTCTTGCCTTTTATCCTGGTTCACCTTTAGGGATGAGTTAAGACATTGAGGTGCGACGAGAACCTTCCTTTTTAGAGGATCACCATTTAAAGACTGGTTAATTGGCAGAATAGGGACACTGCTGATTGAGAAAGGGAACAGAAGAGGGACTTTTATTAGAGTGAGAGGTTGGAGTGTTAGACAGTGTCTATGCACAAGATGATATAGCACACTCAAATTGAGTAATTTTTTAAAGTGAGTGGACAGGGTTTAAAAGAACATGAGATTTATCAACCACTTCTTTTCTTAATTGTCTCTATGGGAGCAGCCTCAGAAAGCTATGACTCTAGGCCATCATCAACTCTTTGACTCAACAGGTAGGGCAAATACATACTCTGACTTCACACTTCTCTCCTGTTGAATCTTTTGTTGATGTGCCCATTGGCCAATGACAAACAGGCCCGTTCATGAAGGTCACATAAGTCAGTCAACCTGTGTACAGCCAGGGCTGGAGAAAGTGGAGGGAGCTTCCAGAGGGGCAACCCAGGAATGGTGGTGAACTCAATGGCGGGAGAACTAATATTTGGACCTGAGTGAGGAAATGGCTCTTAGTTTATAAGAAGAGCAATCCTAGTGGTAAGATTTGGGATACAACTGGTGGTATGTTTAACTGGGGATAATAGAGTATTTACTAACTGTGTATTATGTACTGGGCACAGTGCTAGGTTTTTTTTTTTTAATATTTTGTCTTTTTAAAAAATATATATTTTATTGATTTTCTACAGAGAGGAAGAGACAGGTATAAAGGGTTAGAAACATTGATGAGAGAAAAACATCGATCAACTGCCTCTTGCACACCCCCTACTGGGGATGTGCCTGCAACCAAGGTACATGCCCTTGACTGGAATCAAACTGGGATCTTTCAGTTTGCAGGCCGACACTTTATCCACTGAGCCAAATAGGTTTTGGCTAGGTATTTTTATATGTTACCTCATTTATTCTTTAATAATAACTCTTACAAGAGGTATTAGGATTCTGAAAGATTTGCTAGCTCATGGATCTCAAACTGGCAGCTCAAGGGCTGGAATCTGTGTTTCCTTTGGCTTGCACAATGCTTTAAAAGTCAGAAGATTTCACATAAAAATGCAGGTTTCTGGCATCTTTGGAAAAAATACGATGATCTCGAAGCAGCAAGCTAGAATTAATTGAGTGGTAACTTTCTTCTTTAGGTGGGACATTAATTTTGGCACACTCCCACCATTCTCTATTGTGTTATAACAGATTAGTTGATTCAAATTATCTGCAAGTATTTCGGTTTATAACCCTGATCTTCCTTCTATTTTGCAGTTGAATAAATTAAGGCATGGCAAATTGGATGACTTGTTCAAAATATCACAATTAGATAATTCCAGAGTCGACCCTACAACTTAGGTCTTTGGCCTCTGCATTAAACTATCTGTGAAATCTAAAAGTAGATTTCTACAAATTTTAGGTACCAAAGGCAGTAAAGTCAGTGTGATGCTGGCTTAAAAATACATAAATACATCATAACAAAACTGAGTCCAGAAATAAACCCATACATATATGATCAACTATTTTTCAATGCAGGTGCCAAGGCCATTCAATGGGGAGAGGAAAGTCTTGTCAACAAATGGTGTTTGAACAATTGGGCTAAGCATGCAGAAAAAAGTAATGTCTACTCCTATCTCTCATTATACACACAAATTAATTCAAGATGGATCATAAAATGTAAGAGCTAAAATTATAAAGCTTCTAAAGAAAAACATGGGAGAATGTCTGTGCGACTTGGAAAAGGGAAAATTTTCTTGGAAAGGACACAAAATGCACCAAACATAAAATAAAACAACTATTTAAAAGAATGGATATATTTCTTATCTGGGAAAATGTAGAGAGGGTCAGGCATGCTTATTATGGGAAAGTAGAAACATCGAGGAAGCAGCAGCAAGAGATAAATAAAAGGTATTGGCAGAAATATGGCAAGAGGTTAGGATATTTTGAGTCTTTTCCAAGTTTCTAATAACAACCTATTTAATTTGGGTCTATAAAGTTTATTTGGAAACTTACCAAAAGCTTATTTTTTTCAATAGACTCTAGTAAACTAATGGCTCAAGTCCTGAAGTTATTTCTTTTTGAAATTTTGAGCTCGCTGAGTCTTTGTTTAATTTTCTGTCTGTGGCATGATCTGAAACTTAATATTTTCCTCCCCAGTCTGACTCATACCAGGGTTTCTGGCTTTGGCCATCAGATTCTGTTAAGGCAATAGCTCCACACAGTGTTGGTTTTAAACAACCCTATGTTCAGAATGCAGTGGACCCTGAGCTAGAAAACACCTATAGCCCTTTCTCTGGACTGGATCAATTTGTGAGGTGCAAAAAAATGTGAATCTAAAGTTGAATGAGATAGGTTTTTTAAATTATTATTTTTTTTATTTCCCCTCACCACTTGGACACCAGGTCTCTTCAGATGCATAATCAGACATTTGGTTTCCTAATAGTGAAAGTTTTCTGTCTAACTGCCTAAAATAGGGGTGTCGAACTCAATCAGAGAAGGGGCCAAAATCTAAAATCCAGCCTAAATCGCGGGCCGAATGGTTTACTGAACAGTCATAAACTGTCATTGTGATGGAAACGCAGCGGAGTGCAGTGATGACAGCGCGGTGCGGGCCACATTGCAAGGCCTGGCGGGACGGATTTGGCCCGCGGGCCTTGTGTTTGACACATGTGGCCTAAAATATTCATTTTAGTGAATTATTGTATTCTTGATTCTTTTGTGGCAGGCATTCATTTTTCTGTGTCATATACAAAGTTACGAGTAGAGTTCTTTTTGGATTATGGTGCTCTGCTTCTCAAAGAGTATATTAATGAAAACTTTATTTTTTGTTCTCCTGTTGTTTCCAGAATATACTGGTGTTTTTCAATAGAACAAATTTACAATTTCCACTTATCAACCATCTTCTGTTTTCTTAATATAGCCTCTTGTTCTGATCCTAAATTTGGTCTTGCTTTTTCTAGTCTTTATATGTTATCATTTCTGTGTTTATTATGCCCTGAAGATCAACGGACATTTGAATTTGGGCAGCAAAAAGATGACCATCATTTAACCTCCTTTTCAATTTCATTTCCTTTTTTAATTACTTCTCTGAAGGTGAAAGCTTACCTTAGTTTCATGAAGAAACTGGAATAGCCAAATAGGAGTTCGGTTTCTTGGAAGAAAAGGATGTAGGAAAACAGAATAGCATACCTAGCAAATGTTCCCAGCACAGCCTCCTGCACGGCTCACACCTGGTATAATCACAAAGTGAATCTAAGCTATGGTCATATAACTTAGTGCAAAACCAGCCTAAGTGTGATGTCACTTAGTGTGATGTCAGCCTTGCCACACTGTAGAACAGGCTGAAAACATGAACTGTACAGACAATGCGTATCATTCATTCTAATACAGATATTTTGAAAAGCTGAAACTTTCTATGGGGTGGGCTTTTGTGCCCTTTGAAGCTCGTGTCTTCTAGTCGAGCCTTCTACAGAGCTGCTGTTGTCATTTGAAGTCACAACACAGCTTTGATTTCACAGAAAATGCAGATGACAGGAAAGGTTTGTGAGCTATTTTGCAGACCAAAGGAGACCGACCAGTAAATATCACCACTGCCCACTCCTAGGACTTCTCTGGGCCCTGTCCTTTTTCATCAGATCCCTTGCTTGTTTCCTTGAGACACCCTTTGATGTTCCCAAGTTTTGATAAGGTGATAGATTAGTCTTTGTTTTTTAATTATACATTTTAAAGTATTGATGTATAAATAGCACATCACAGATAATTTGGAAAACAGGAAATGATTAATAAGCAAAAAAATATTTTCAATGAATTTTTAGCGAGGTCCTGATTCTGTAACACCAAACACTTTGGACACATTTTACCATTTTGTCATGACAGCTTCTTTGAGGTTTGGTATTATCCTTTTTTACAGATGGGCTGGGAAAATGAATGAGACCTGCCACTGGTCAATGGAAGCTCACATCCTTCCTGTTCTTTCTGGGCCTCCTTATGTCTTGTTGGTCCAAGAGTAAGTGAATATCCTGACTTGAGCCAAGTTCTATACCAAGGAGTGGGGACAGATAAATGAAGTTGCTTTCTACAAGTTGCAGCAAAGATGCATGTAACTTTTCCTGAGCAGGGGATGACGGAAGGAAAGTTTTGGGAGATGAATGTTCACTCTTCATGCAGGGAAAACTGGGGTTTGGGTGAGTAGAGGCAAGACCCTGGGTTGGGAAGCCGTTGCTCTGATCCAGGTGTGATTCCATAAGGATCTCAGCTGAGTATTTTATCACCTTATGGACTTTTCACTTTCTCTTTAGAGGTCACTGCAATTTTCAAAAGGATAATATTGCTCTGAGACATATGTTTTTGAATCTACTTTGGTTCCATCCTTCTCCCCCCCCCCCCCCCAATATGTTCTCTGGCCTCAGGATGAGTGCAGGTGAAATACAGTCCTAATGCCACTTGTTTTTGTTTTTTGTTTTTTGTTTTTTGTGTTTTTATGTCCTGATCCCAATCATCCTTTAAGCCTGTTCTGTTCACTAATGAAAACACAGGAGACCCCTTTTTAGCATAAGCTGAGGCAGACACCTTGTCCTCAGTCTGATAAGCCTTTTATAGTTGGGGGTGTAGGTGTTTGGGGACTGCTGAGGGAGGTTATTTCTGCTCTGGTTGAGGCCTGCTATTTATTCTGCCTTGGAAATTGTATAACGGAACGAGGTTCCTTTCACTGGGGCATCCGGGTCTCTGGCAGCTTCTCTGTGGTCCCCAGCCACTTTTCCTGGCATTGCTGTGCAGTATCAACCAGATGCCTCTGGGAGCTCGAGGCTGCAACTGGCTGACAGCTGCGCCTCCTGCTTCTCTCCTTCCCCGGCTATAATTTGGGAAACCGTTTACCTGCAGAGAATGTGGTTCATCTGTTATCTGTCAGCCTGAAGCTGTGCTTTTTCTCTCTGATTCCATTGGTGCTCATTATTTACTGTTGTTCTATTTAGCTGCATGTTATGTGAAAACTTTGAGATGTTGCAGAGAATCAGCCAAGTCCTAACACAATATCTAGGAGTCACAGATTCCACACAGCTGTTTGCCAGCCTTCCATTGATAGAGCCCAGTAGTCCAATAGTCTGTGTCTGGAAAGAAATATAAATGTTACATTGAAAATGTCTTATAAAATTGGTAAAGTCAGACTGTACATCTCTTTGCTCTCCATACAGCCTCCTTTTTCCACCACCGCAATTACTATTGTTTTATTGAGGTGCAGTCAGATACATTACAGTAAGGGTCAGGGAAATAAGAAGAAGAAAACATCCTCGGAAATGGATGTGGAAAAGCAAAGTGCAGACATTTCCCGCTGGCCCCCTCCACCCTCCTGCATTTGGCATTTAGGAGCTGAGAAATGTATGAACCTCTATTCTCTGTAAGTAGCTTTCTCTTTCTTATTCATAGATTGTTTGCCTTCCCACATGACTGCCCTCTGGCATCTTTATAGGGTCCTCTTAAGTGTGGGAATAAGGAATGATACCCTAATCTATCAAATCCTGTAGACACTGAAAACATTTCATATTTGACATTTCCTTGCCCATTGCTTTATGAACTAAGACAGTGACGTTTAGCTCCCTCTATAGGTGGCCGCTTGCAATTGTTGTCGAGCCCTGGGGTGAGCTGGGGATTAAAAGTATTCATTCCCAACTCCTTTGGGGGATCCCATGTTGATGTCTGATGGGCATGGATTTAAAAAACATGACAGCAGTGGAAAGGAGCTGCAAAGTCAAAAGAAAAGTAAGGCCGATATGCACCATCAGCCAATTGCAACCATTAAGGAAAAATACCACTCATTCTCCATCACATTCTAGGGTCAAATTTTCCCTCCTCTATCAAATAGGCCGAGAAAATGAATGAGACCTGCCACTGGTCAGTTAAAGTTCACATCCTTTGCCTCGAGTCCACATGCCAAATTTACCAAGGCTAGAAACTAAGTAGGAGCTTTTGGAAAACAGTTTCATTGAGTCTTCATGAGAATGGACTTTAGTTATAATTAGAGAGTCCTGGTGCATGCCATTTGTGCACTTGTGGGGGGAAGAGAGGTGCCCTCAGCCCAGCCTTTGGCATTTAGCAGTTCGGGAGCCCTTGGGGGATGTCCAACCTATGGCCTAACCAGTGTTTCCTAAACTTTTGACATATGTGTATCCCTTCTATAATTTTCATAACGCTGAGTATCCCTGGTACTCATGAGAACGTACAATTAGTCACAGCTAAGCACAGTGCAGTGCATATCCCCACCAAACTCTGATGCAACTCATACCCCCACCAAACTCTTCCTGTACTCCTATGGGTACACGTACCACACTTTGGGAAACACTGGCACAGTCGGACATCCTTAGCTCTGTCACAAAGGTGGAAGAGGCTCCCGCCACTGCCTCTGTGCTCACTAGCCGTGTGGCACTTTCCCATGGGAGCTCACTGACCACCAGGGGACAGCTCCTGCATTGAGCTTCTGCCTCCTGGTGGTCAGTGCCTGTCATAATGACCAGTCATTCTACCATTCTGTCAATTTGCATGCTACCCTTTTAGTATATAAGATGTGCTTATTCTAACCATAATGCTCTTGATGTGCAGACACAGGCAGATGAGCACTTTAATACGCATGACTGTCCAATGTGGGAAAAAGCAGCTTGATTCCTTCATTCCTAAAAAGAGAGAGTCAGATCCCCAACATGCTTGCTCAATCTGCTCAAGCAATTGCAGTGACTCTCCGCATCCTTTGCTGACTAATTCTTCTCCTAGGTTTGGTCCTCATTCTAGGTATGTTTCCTTCCAAATAAATAGAAGACTGAATAAAATGTGAATAGTAAGGGAAAGTAGAATTTTTGAAAACATTGAGGATCTAGCCCAAGTAATGAAAACTGAACAAAGAAAAACAAGTGCCTATTAGACACTTCCGCTGTTTCTTAAATATTTTTTAATTGATTTCAGAGATAGGAAGGGAAAGGGAGAAATAGGTAGAAACATCAACGATGAGAGAGAATCTTTGACTTACTGCCTCCTGGGGATTGAGCCTGTAACTCAGGCTTGTGCCCTAACTGAGAATTGAGCTGGAACCTCCTGGTTCATGGGTTGATGCTCAACCACCGAGCCACACTAACTGGGGAACCACTGATTTTTTTCCCTCTCATTTATTTGGACAGGCTCTTGGGTCCTGGTTTCACAATTATGTTGTCCTTATAGAAGTTTCCATTATTATTATTATTATTATTATTTTTCTTTTTTGCTTTAAAATATAATTTTTTTTTAATCAATAAAAGGAACTTCAGTGAGGTTAGGTTAGTGACAGAAAGGCCCCTCCACCAGGCCTCCCAAAAGACGCAACCCAATGTCAGGTCACAGACACCTTTTTGTCAACTGACCCTATACTGAGCCTCTAACAAGTATAGCAAATAGGTTTCATCTTATTTTTTGACCCTAATTGGATGGATAATTCTGAAGCTTTAGCCAGGTTTGGAAGGAATAGGCATAGGTGGAGGTAGTGGAAGCCTTGATGACTAGTGTTTGCCATCCTAGAACATCTCACCCTTTTTTAAGTGAACCCTACTGCATGCTACATCTTATTTCATATCTCCATTCAGTTGATCCCCTAAGCTTACTGGGAATCTCCCTTCCCCCAGAGTTATATTAACAGCTGTCACTTATGTAGTGCTTATTATATAACAGGCACTGTTATAAGCATTTTATCTACCTTTACTCTTCACTACAACCCTATGAGGTTCTTTTATTATTGACTAGTGACCCATTGTGCGAAATCATGTGAGACCCAGGACACCTCCCTACTCTGCGCCATGGGACTGACCTGAGTCCTGGAGTCCCTCCCCATGTGGGCGGTGCGCCACAGGATGGTCCCAAGTTCTGGAGTGCCACCTTGATGCCCTGCCTCTGGGCCATAAGCTCGGGGCCCCAGAAACCCTCACAGAAGCTGTGTGAAGTGGCCGCTGGGACCCTGTGCCCCACAGGACTGCAGGAACCCTGGCAGAAGCCCCTGGCCCTGCCATCACTGTGCGCACCACCATCTTGTGACTGTTATGGCATGAGGGTCAATTTGCATATCACCTCTTTATTATATAGGATACCTTACCAGTAAGGAAACTGAGGCACAGAAGGTTAAGAAAATTGTCTGAGGTCACAATCCATAATAGACAGACTCAGAATTTAAACCAGGCCTTATGGATCTAGAATCTCTGCACGTCTCCACCACTCTAGATTATCTCTCTAATTAATGCAATAGGTATTCTCATCTCTCCAAGGGCTCTTTCCCCTCACACAAGTCAAAAGGCCAACCTTAATAACTCTCTTTCTCTACTTTCTCCCTTCCTTCCTTTTCTTTTAGAGAGAAGCAAAAAGATACAAACTCTAAGACATCTCAACTATTGATTTCATTGTTTCCTAGTAGAATTCAATTAACACTGCTCTCTAAGGCTCATGTTGTGCTGCTTCTAAAGTACATACTAAGAAGTTTATGTTATATGAATGTCAAAGAGGAAATGGTCTAAGAAGAATGGATTCAGAATCCTTGGTAGAGAGATGAGAAGAAAAAGGTAGTAAAAGGAAAGAGAAGAGTCAAGGCAAAATAATTAGGAAAATAGTGGAATACTACCATTTACAGAATTAGAAAATTTAGGTCATAAAATTAATTCAGCAATCAAGTATTTTATATCTACTATGTGTTAAGCCTAGAGCTGAGCACTGGAGATAAAAAGGTGATTAGGGCACAGTCCTTTTATCTAAGAACCTTGTGTTTATCATGAAGAAATACAATATGGAAGCAAACCAAACTTAATGAGTTAGTCTCCTGGTCATGGCCTCTCTCTGTCCCTGTCCACTCTTCCCCTGGGAGGAGGAGTGACTTTTCAATTTGGAACTAGGTGTGTGTGACTTAGTTTCTTCAATGTCTGTATGCCTGGAAAGAACATACATTCTCATCTGCTGTCTGGGCTATGAATAGGTTTACTTGGGGAGGCTCTGCCCCTATGAATTAGGCATGGAGTTTCTCAGACTATGATGTGCTTTGTATGGTAATAATACTACCTTCTTTTGGGCATTTTTTTTTCTTTCCATTTTGGTTATTTTTAATTTTGCATTTTAGGTTTATTTTGCCATTTTCATTTGGAGTGATTAAAAATGTCTTCATAATCACCCAAATTTTCTTACCACCTGCATCAAATATTTACCATATGCCTGGGTCACAGTTAACCCAGCATCCAAGCTAAATCACGCTCTTTTCCTAATCAGCTAAATTAACTAACCATTTCAACTGCTCCATACAAGATAAAATTCCATACACATGCTTCCATTCCCCATTTTGGTGAAGACAGTAATGTGTATTACAAAATAGATGTGAAAATACTTAAACTCTCTTAAATGTTATGAACTTTGTGTAGAGTAACATATCAAGCCATGTACATATAGTGGATTCAAACTTCCTTCATGATAAGAAAGCCTGCTTTTCATCCCTCTCTATGGATCTGATAACCATCCTCCAGAGTTTTTTCAGATTCCCAGCATCCTAAAACATGGCCCACTGTCCAGACTGGTACCAAATGTTCTTAGAGGTTCTTGTTTGCTCCATTTAGTTGCCTGGCTTCATCATTTCTAACAGTGTTATTGAAATGATCCTATATAATAAAAGCATAGTATGCAAATTGTCCCCTTGACCAGGAGGTCATCTGGGAATTTGACCTGGGGCGAGGACACCTGGGGGAAGGAGGGAGGCCCCGGCCAGCTGCCAACAGCTGCTAGGGACTATACCAGTGCACAAATTTTGTGCACTGGGCCTCTAGTCAGTTAATAACCACTCAGGCTCTTTAACTTGTTCATGCTATCTACAGTCTTCTCATTATACAACATTATACTCAAGAAACCCAAATGCCAGAATTGGAACTGGAGAAGAAAATGAATTATATTCTGATTCCAAACCCACATACATTGCCCATATATTTTATTCTTTGTCTTTTGAGGTCTATGTTATAAAGTTCTGGTTACCTCTTCTGCCATGCTTCAAATTAGTTGGCATATTCAAACCTTTGCATCCTTCTCTGTACAATTATACCTTGAAGGCCAACACAATGGTGAATTTGTCACAATTCTTGCCCTGTGGGAGTTTACTCTCTGCTAATGTATACAGGAAAACACACTGTGCCCTATATCACTATATCAGAGAGTGCCGTGGAATAACAAAAGGGAGATCAGGAAGGACTTCTTAATGGCAAAATATTTCTGGAATGACAAATGAGCTTAAAAAGAGGAGACAAGTCATTGAGAAAAGCCATGACTGTCTTCCCCTCGTCCGTGAAGTATCCTGGTATCCACTCTCTGGGGTTACCCTAATTCAATGAACACTCACTCTCAGAGTTTTGTCAGCTACAACCTCAGTCTCTATAGTGTTGACAAGCTACTGAAAACAGTGAAACACATGCTAGAGATTTTTTTTTAAGTTATACAAAACATTCCAGATGAATTTCTGGTAATCTTAGTAGTGATTGCCAATCAGTCCATGAATCATAACTATTACTCTCTTCTCCTTGGCAATGATGACACTTCTGGGACAGGGTTGGATCAATTTCCTCAGCCCATTTTTATTTTATCTTATTTAAACAAGGTTTTTTTTATTTTGTTTTTTGTTTTTGTTTTTGTTTTTGTGTGTTTTTTTTTTAGACAGAGAGGAAGTTGTAGGGATAGAGAGATAAAAACATCAGGGATGAGAGAGAATCATTGGCTGCCTCTTGCACACCCTCTCCTGGGGATGTGGCCCAGATCCCGGGCATGTGCCCTGACTGGGAATTGAACTATGACATCCTGGTTTATAGATTGACGCAAAATCACTTAGCCATACCAGCCCATTAAAAAAAAAATATATATATATATATATTTTATTGAGTTTTTACAGAGAGGAAGGGAGAGGGATAGAGAGTTAGAAACATCCATGAGAGAGAAACATCGATCAACTGCCTCCTGCACACCCCCTACTGGAGATGTGCCCGAAACCAAGGTACATGCCCTTGACCAAAATCAAACCTGGGATCTTTCAGTCTGCAGTCCAATGCTCTATCCAGTGAGCCAAATCAGTTTTGGCCCATTTTTGTATTGGAGAAGTTAAGGGACTACTAAAGTTCACTAAAACCGTGGGAGCCTTATGTGAACTGTTGAGGCTTGAGGGTTTCCAAGAAATAGTCCTCTGTGAGTTCAGATAAAATTGAAAGTTTGGTGACCAAAATATTGACTTCATTACTATTTAAAGTTGATTCAATCATGTGGCTTATGTGTGTGTGTGGCAAAAATGGTCTTATTAATACTGTACCTAATAAGTCACCTTACACATATTAAGAGTTATTTCTCCCAAACAAATTGACAATTTCAGCAACTCTAAAGTCCAACTGTCAGGAAGTTGAGCCCTCATTCCCAATTTTATTTACTTATAGTCTTCAGTATCCACTGCTTCTTTGGTTGTATGTTGTTGAAGCCTTTTCATCCCAGAATCACTGCCTCAGCCTGCTCATTAGTAATGGTCAGTATTTAATTAGTAAGTGCAATGTATAAACATATGCTATATAGATTGATCTACTTGTGCTCGTTAGCAACATATTAGTCCTCATATTGTGCTATTATTGTTAATGTAGGAAAGTAAAGCTCAGAGAGACAAAGAATTCATTTAAAGAGACAAAATCATTAAGTCGCTGAGCTGGATTCAAACTTCAATCTGTTTGACTCAGAATTTGTATTTCTAAACACCAAATTATGCCACTTAATTGCATGCCAGCACTTAGCCTAGTTAGTTTGTCTGACTGCTCTTACCCTTTCATAACCATAACTAGATTCGGGGGTAGCCTGAGAGATGGAAAAGCAACAATAGTCTGTTGTGCTAAGTATCTGGGCCAACATTTGGCATTATCAGAGTTTTTATATCTTATCAATCTATTTCTTATAAAAGGACATCTTATTGTGATTTTAATTTTCATTTCTTTGATTACTAATGAAGTTAACATCTCTGGATACATTTATAGGCTAGTTGTTAGCTTCTAGTTAGCGACTAATGACCAGGAAGATCTTAGAAGCCAAGTATTGAAGACAGCTAGCCTCCTGTAGTCTGGAGTCCTGAATTACTGAGGTAAGGGAAGCCTTTCCACGCAGACTTGAATTTACATACATAAGAAACTTAGTACTGCTTTTGTGTTATGCTACCTTGATTTCAAGATTTACCAGTTAAAGTAGTAGATAATCTTCTTAGAAGATACTGATCTTTTTCAAATTAGATGAGGTAAAGATACTTAGGTTGGAACATGTGGCTTGTGTGTATGGAAAAATGGTCTTATTAATATTGCACCTAAAATGTTACATTATCTACTCTCTATCTACGTGGGCTAGAAAACTGCAGGTGTTGTTCATAGGGACAGTAAACCGTCATGGCCCAGAGAATGCATGTGTTCTCTAGGCAGACAAATTCCAAGAAGATTCTAGAAGGGGCTAAGCCACACACAATACAGTTCCGAACTGAAAAGTCACTTCTCCTTCCTGGAGAAGAGCGGCTAGCAGGCAGAGTGAAGCCAGGACCAAGAGTGTAACTGATGGAGATCTGTTTTCTTAGAACATGAGACTTTGAAGGGAGTCCCCTTCATGAACCATGGGTCTTGCCAGCAATCATTGTGATTGTGAAGATTTAATGCTTGACCAAGTAGCTAGTGGGAGTTCAACTTCTCATTTTAAGGAGCCCTTGATTATCCTCCAGCCTCTAAAGGGAGGGAAAATGGTGATGGGCTGCAGTGCAGGTCTGGGTGTTTGGAATGAAGAAGCGGGCAGCCGCAACTGGTTTGGCTCAGTGGATGGAGTGTCGGCCTGCAGACTGAAAGGTCCCAGGTTCGATTTCAGTCAAGGGCATGTACCTTGGTTGTGGGCACATCCCCAGTGGTGGGTGTGCAGGAGGCAGCTGATTGATGATTCTCTGTTATCGATGTTTCTAACTCTCTATCGCTCTCTCTTCCTCTCTTAAAAAAAAAAAAAAAAAAAAAAAAAATATATATATATATATATATATATATATATATATAAACACACACACACACACACACACACACACACACACACATATATATATCGTATTTTCCGGCGTATAAGATGACCCCCTAATTTTACAGATAAAACATAGATTTAGGCCTATATTCGCTGTATAAGACTACCCCCCATTTCAAAGAAAAGACTTACTTTGCCATCAAGATCTGCAGGTAATTTTTGTGCAATTTTGGTCTTTTGCCCCCGATTTTCGGTTGACTTTTTTCGTTTCAAAAGTCGTCTTATATGCCGGAAAATACGATATATATATATATTGTGTGTGTGTATATATCTATCTATCTATCTATCTATCTATCTATCTATATATATATATATAGTATATATATATATATTGTGTATATATATATGTATATATATACATATATATATATATATATATATATATAGAGAGAGAGAGAGAGAGAGAGAGAGAGAGAGAGAGAGAGAGAGTAGAAGAATGGGCTGAGTTTCTGCTTAGCAAATACTGTACCCAAAATACAGGTACCTTTAATAAATTTTTAGAGGAACTTGAGCCTATGTCATGATTTTAATTTAGTTGACTTCTTCACTAAATAATTATTTATGAAGTTATCTAAAGCATTTATAGATCAACATGGAAAGGAAAGTGAAAACCTATTATTTTTGAGAGCAGGTCATTATTAAACTTGTCATTAATGTTGGTAGTACTTAAGAGTAAGAGTTTGAAGCTACACATAAGTTGGTTGAGGTCCCAATTCTGTCACTTACTAGCTATGTGATCTGGGTAAAGTTACTTGATTTCTTTCAGCCTCAGCTTTCACAACTGTAAAATGAGAATAACATGCATACAGTTATTGTAACAAATGAGGTTTAAAAGGTATAATGCAATTAGCATAATATCTAGAGATAGAAGGAAATTAATAAATGGTGGCTGCTATTATTTTCAGTCACAGGTCAGTTAAAATGAGATCCTATATGTGAAAAGTACTTTGTAATTGGAAATAATCTGGCTTTGTGAGCTGGGAACATGTTTTCCTGCCTCTATAAAAACACTTTCACTTTTTAACATTTTAGTTGTCAGATTGGCCTTGTTGGACCAGCCAGTGGGGCCTGGGACTCTGATGCAAACTGTGGTTCAAGGGAAAGAAAGAGGTATAAGCAGGACTTTGCTGTGGGGCAGGGCCCACAAGGACCATTGAGGACATCAATGGGGAGAGGAGGATAAAGGAGCAAAAATAGAATTTATGGGACCATAAAGGTTTCTGCATTCTATGATGGTTTGGCATTGACTTTGAAATGGACCAAACAATTCCATCAGTGCAAAGAGCTTGGATCTTTAACTTTGGTTATGACCAGGAAGGGAGCTCCATTATACACTTTTGTCTGCACGTTTTTCTCTACTATCACCTATTCAAACATAGATGTCCAGTGTCCGGCCAAGGCCTGGATTGGATCTGTCATTACAAATATTAATCCTTTATTCTATCCCTACCATCCAGCCCAATGCCAAGAAAATGGTGAGTCAGAAGAATGTGCTAATTAAATGTATTAATTGAAACCCATGAGAGGCTATGTGTTCACTTTGATTAGACCCCTTGTTTCTTAGATATCTCTAGAGCAGCCCTGAACTGCACAGAGAAAAGTAAAATAGGAATCTGCCATGTCAGCAGGCAAATGAGCAAGGGTTAGGCCTATGCCATCGTGAGAAAAAGAACTATTCTGAAATTGAATCTGCTACCATTGAGAAGAGTGAGCTGCAGGCAGAGAGGGGAAGCTGCATTACCATCTGAGGGTGATGCCGTACAGGCATGCCCGCACAAGGTCAAGTTGGATCCTCCTCTGGCTAAAGCAGAATCACCTGTAGGTGAGATTTTTAAAAACTTCTTCCTAGGCCCTATTCACAGAAATTTTTATTTACTATAACTGACTTGGGTCCATATATCTGTACTTCTTATTGAATTAACACACACACCCATTAAAGTGAAAAGCTTATTGATGAGTTGTATCATGTACACACACATATATCCATCTTAATAAGAACAGAACATTTACATAATTCTAAAAATTTCCCTTGGACTCATTGTGGTCAGTTTTCCCTCTCCTAGTTCCAGGCTCCACTGATCTGCTTTTTGTCAGTATAAATGAGTTTTGCTTGCTCTAGAATTTGATATATGGCATCAAGGTATGAAATCTTATTTGTTTGGCCTCTTTCCTTCAGTATTTTTTTAAATATATTTTTATTGATTTTTCACAGAGAGGAAGAGAGAGGGATAGAGAGTTAGAAACATCGATACGAGAGAATCATCGATCAGCTGCCTCTTGCACACCCCCTACTGGGGATGTACCCGCAACCAAGGTACATGCCCTTGACCAGAATCGAACCCGGGACCCTTCAGTCTGCAGGCCGACGCTCTATCCACTGAGCCAAACCGGTCCCGGCTCCTTCAGCATATTTTTGAGGTTCATCCATAGTTACGGTTGTATCAATACTTTGTTATTTGTATTGCTGTATCATATTCTACTTTTCATAATTTTTATCTTTACCTTTTTCTTCTTCTTCCTCTTCTTAAAGAATACACTCAAGCATTTCATATAATCCTGGTTTGGTGGTGATGAATTCCTTTAGCTTTTTCTTGTCTGTGAAGCTCTTTATCTGACCTTCAATTCTGAATGATAGCTTTTCTGGGTAGAGTAATCTTGGTTGTAAGTTCTTTCTGTTCATTACTTTGAATATTTCTTGCCACTCCCTTCTGGCCTGCATAGTTTCTGTTGAGAAATCAGCTGATAGACCCTTGTAGGTAACTGTTTTCTCTTGCTGCTTTCAAGATTCTCTCTTTGTCCCGGGACCGGTTTAGCTCAATGGATAGAGCGTCGGCTTGGGGACTGAAGGGACCCGGGTTCAATTCCAGTCAAGGGCATGTGCCTTGGTTGCGGGCATGTCCCCAGTGGGGGGTGTGCAAGGGGCAGCTGATCGATGGCTCTCTCTCATCGATGTTTCTAACTCTCTGTCTCTATCCCTTCCTCTCTGTACAAAATCAATAAAATATATTAAAAAAAAAAAAAGATTCTCTCTTTGTCTTTTGCCCTCATTACTTTTTTCTTTATGGCTTGTGTTTCTTGTGCCCTAGCTAAGCAATCTTTTTCTATCCAAAAATTGCCAAAATTTTCTCTTGTGTTGTTTTGTTTCATAATTTTAGCTTTAACATTTTAGGTGCATATTCCATTTCAACTTAATTTTTGTATATGGTATAAGGTCAAGTTAGAGTTCATTTTCTGTTTCAAATGGATATCCAGTTGTTCTAGCACCATTTGTTATAAAAACTGTTTCCCTATCCAATTACTTTGGAAATAAATTCAGCATACATGTGTAGGTCTGTTTCTTGGCTTTCTATTCTGTTCCATTGATCTATTCCAAAGTGCCTTTTTTTTTATTTAAATAAGTGCCATATGTGATTCTAACGTACAGCCAAGTTTTAAAACCCTGTGGATGAATGGTCTCTAAGAAACCTAACTATTTAATTCTCTGCAAGCTATCTCATCAAGTTACTGCCTCTATGAATCAACACTAGAAAGGCAGGGACTGATCAAATACATGATCTCCAAGAACCCTAGCATATTTGTTCTCTTCCTTGGCAGTTGAAGTGACTCAGAATTCAAAATGGGTATGGATTAAAAGAGAATCTCATGGAAAGAAATGTTGCCTAATTATTGAAAGTCAAATTGGGGCACTTTTTTTTTTTTTTTTTTAAAGAAGCATCTGTTAAATGGCATTAGCATTCATTCATAAGCGTCTGTTAAATTGTGTTAAATTATATCAATATAAGTTAAAATGTATTATCACTTAGACCTAGTAAGAAATTCTTTCATTTAATGTAAAAGGAGGAACAAAAGATGTCTTGGGATAGAATCAGATGAATAGAGGAGGTAGAAGTCCTAGCTCAGTGTTTTCCATAGAGTATACTGGTACTCTTAATAGATATACAATAATATCCCCAGTGCCTAGAATATACTCAGCACATAAGTATTTAATGCTGGCTAGTTGAATGAATGTGCTAAGGAAACAGAGAAAAGGACTTTTAGAAAATTTGGAACAGAATCAGGGTAGTTAGGCATCTAGTCAATCACACAGATACATGAAGGGTAACAATTCAATGATACAGTTAAGAGCAAAATCATTAGAATCAGAAGATTCTAGGGTCAAATCCTGACTTTATTTACCAATGGTGACCTTGGAAAAGATATTTAACTTCTTTAAGCATTAATTCTTCTTCTATAAACATTGGGTTAATGAAAATTATTTATTGTTGTGAACATTAAGTGAGCTAAGAATTATTCATTTAATGTTTTCTCCTTTTAGCTATAAATTCCACTCCTTAAGGGTAAGGATTGTGACTTGTTCATGATCTTATTTTAGAGCATAGAGAAATGCTAGGTATTTAATCTATAAATAGTTAATGGATGAGTGAAAACATATGAAATAACTAATACTGTGTTTTGCATGTAATAAGCTCATAGTTAATAATAGCCCATGGTTATATTTACTTTTTTACTCCCTCTCAGGAAGGATGGTATTACAGCCAGCAAATCCCCCTTTGATGACAGAAGCTAACTTTTATAAATATAAACATTCCAATTAGGACTGTTATACCGTAATGTAGGTACAACTTATTTTATTTATTTATTTGTTTTTAAATATATTTTATTGATTTTTCTTACAGAGCGGAAGGGAGAGAGATAGAGAGCTAGAAACGTCGATGAGAGAGAAGCCTCTTGTGCACCCCCTACCAAGAATGTGCCCACAACCAAAATACATGCCCTTGATCAGAATTGAACCTGGGATCCTTCAGTCCGTAGACTGACGCTCTACCACTGAGCCAAACCGGCTTCGGCTGTAGGTACAATTTATTAATGGTACCTACATTATGAAAGAATACCAATATTTTTATTATTGATATATTTATATCTTCATGGATATTCATAGGGTCATAGGCTGTAACTATGTCATATACAGTTTTTATGCTGATATTTGAAATAGTTATTATTGGTTCAAATGACATTTCTTTCAATAAATCATTTTTTTCCTATGGATGTCTGAACATTGATGCATTTCAAATAGAATTAGCACCACCTCTTGGTTGGCTCCATTATAAAATGTATATGGAGGCAGACCTCAAAGTTTATTCTCTAATGCATGTACCACTCTGGTTTCCACAGTCATTAACAAAATTTAGAGCAAACAACTCACTTCAAAAGTTAGTATAAAAGAAGACTGCTTGTGATTAATAACTGGTAGATTCTGTAACTTTGACAAGTGTTTGGGTAATCTTGGCTCTGGCTTTGTAATTATTTATTAGCTGTTAAATAATCAGACTAGAGGTAGAGCTCATAGCTTTGTCAGTTCATTTTACTCTCACCTGAGGGCACAAAACAGAGTTAACATGTGTGTCTTCTTTGGCAAGAAATAAAAATATTGGTATTCTTTCATTTTTAAATTGGAAATTTGAGAATCAGCCAAAACCAGTTTGGCTCAGTGGATGGAGCATCGGCCTGCGGACTGAAGGGTCCCAGGTTCGATTCTGATTAGGGGCATGTTCCTTGGTTGTGGGAATATCCCCAGAAGGGGTTGTGCAGGAGGCAGCTAATGGATGATTCTCTCTCATTGATGTTTCTAGCTCTCTAACCCTCTCTCTTCCTCTCTGTAAAAAAATCAATAAAATATATTAAAAAGAAAGAAATTTGAGAATCAGCAATTCAAGGAGAACTGAAATGCCAAACTCCATCATTCCAGAAAATAGCATTTGCTAGCACATACAATGCTTTTGAAAGAGTGGGCCTACCCCACTTGGTTGAGTGGTGTTGGATAGACCCACAACGCTGATTGACTAGGTCTAAATGCTATGATTTGAGAGCTTATAGAGGAAGTTGGGTAAAAATATCAACCTGGCTGGAGGCACTTTGGCTCAGTGCATAGAGTGTTGGCCTGAGGACTGAAGGTCCCAGATTCGATTTTCATCAATGGCACGCACCTCAGTTGCAGGCACTGGTCAGGGCTCATGCAGTAGGTGACATCAATATTTCTCTGTCTTTCCCTCTCTCTTTCACTCTCTCTAAAAATCAATGGAAAAATATCCTTGGATGAGGATTAAAAAAAAAAATCTCACCTGCTTTCTTGAAACCATTTCCCTCATCTACTTTTTTTTTTAGTTTGGCTCAAGCATTAGAAAGTCCCACTTTAATGCACACCTTGACTCTAAGTTGTTGAAATATCCTATTAAAATACAGATAGATTATCTTAAAGAAGAAATTATTTTCCCTTAAATTGGCAGTTAATTCTTTAGTCACTGATAATACTACTTAGTTTTTTTTGTTTTTGTTTTTTTTTTAAAGACATAGACTTTGGAATCAGTAAAATCTGGGTTTACAGCCTAATTTTGCTCCTTTAAACTGGACACATTATCGAGAGATTCACATTTGTACTGACAAAAATATTGAAAATGAGCTATTCCTGAAAGAGGAAACTTGCATCTTTACTGAGTGATCAAAATTCTTTTGATTACTGATTTCAAATGCTATCTATGCCTCATACAAGGGAACATTTGGGAGTGATAAAAAATTTGAAACCTTAACTTCAGCAGTTTTAAAGAATTGCCTTCATGAAATTATGTTTTTATTTTATACTCTTGCTTTTAGTAGAACATGATATCCTAAAGCTAGCCTTTAGATTGGCTTGCAAAAATGTTATCTTCCATGTCCCTTGATGTCTCCTTAGGAGGCATCCACGTAAAAAAAAGTCTTTCAGAATCCATTACAAGAAGTACTTTGTTTTCCCTAAGAAACTAGTATGCTTACTTTTTTTCTATTGTTGAAACATATATAACTTGCTTTTCATTTGGCTGCAAGGGATTTTAGAGACCAAATAAATAGTCAGTTCTATCTATTGCATAGTGCTTTATGACCAACATATTTGTATTCCTTATTTGGTCTTAACATTTATCTTCTTATTTATTGAATTCAATTATTTGTTTCTATTTTGTAATTATTGTATTATTTTTAATTCTGGTTATAAGCTGCTTTAAATTCTTTTGAGATGAGGCAGTATTTACTATCTAGTTAAAACAATAGTTACTATATTGTTAACAAATATAGTAAATGGATTATATTTTATTCTGGGTATTACAATTTAAAAAAGCAATCTTTTGATAATTATAGGAGATGGCAGATCAGGTTATCAAGCAAGGTGTATCAGTTATGTATTGCTGTGTAATGACTCACACCAACACCTAGCAGGTTAAAATAATCATTTTATTAATGTTCATGAGTCTGTGTATTAGCCAAGTTAGCTGGTGTCAGCTAAGGTTTGAGGTCTAGGATGACCTCCCTCATGCGACTGGCATTTGTCACAGCTGAGCAACTTGTCTTCACTATATTTTATCTCATATTACTCTAGGAGACTAGCTTGGGCTTTTTCACAGATGGTCTCAGGACAGCAAAAGAGGATAAGTGACATTGAGCAAGCACTTTTCTCACCTCTGCCAATGTCACAATTGCTAATTGTCCCTTCTGCCCAAGCAAATTGTATAGCCAAAGTCAGATTTAAGGAGGTGTGGGGGGAATAGATTCACTTCTTTATGGTAGGCATGGCAATGTCACATTGCAAAGGGAAATGACTAGAGAGATGGAAATAATTAATCCAATTTCAACCCACTGTACAAAGTCAAGATTAAATGAAGACTAATAGGTCTTTAATAAAGAACAAATAAAGACATAACACTATGACCTTTTAGCATTCTTTCCAATTCTGATATTATATAATCCCTTTATCTTTAATGTACAAAAGAAGTAAGACCATAAATTGTTCATGATGAATTTAAATTTCCCATACCTCTAAATTGGCAGTTCCTTCAACCAGCCACAATGCAAAACCATAGGTTCAACTTTCTGGAAATTCCTCTTTTCTATAATATCCTAAGAACTTTAGTCTGTTTCTCTATTTAAACTTACGGTAGATCTCAGTTGCCCAGATGCAAAAACTTATCTTGAAATAGAGGTAAAGAACAAATTAGAATGATACAGAGCAAAAGGAATGTGTCTTTAGTGTTTATTGAGCATCTACTTTGTATAGGTTTTGGGGGAAAAACTTATTTCAACTACAGAATTTGAGAATCAGTGACAGAGTCTTTTCCATGTCTTTGTCTAGATGGGATTCATGAATCTGCTTTATAAGTTCTTCAAATCCAGTTTTTCCTTCTCTGTGGATAGCATGTCCCTAGGTTGGGCTCTCAGTCCTGATTCCTAACTCAACTGGCTCTCTCTGACTTTGGATCTGCATGGACTACCATTGCTTCCAGTCCATTTCTGGGGTTCTCATCTCTGTTGAATGATATGGGCCTGGGAACTTTGCTGATCATGTCTTAGGGAATGAGAGAAGGGATATAGAAGGGAAGGATAACTTTTTGTCTACTCTTGGATCAATGAGGGAGAATTTCAGATTCTCATCCAACATTTATTGAGTACTTACTCTGCACCAGAAACTATGCCAGGTGTTTAATCCTAAGGAATCTCTGGCCAAGATCAAGTGGAAAGTCAGAGACTAAGCTTGTCACTCTTAGACTTCCATACAAAAAGAAAACAAAACACCTTTCTACTTGATCTTGGTCAGAAATTCCTTAGGATTAAATTAGAAGATACTGTATATCCTTCCAAAAAACTTCTCTGAGTATTATTTAAGTGACCCTATCATAGATCTCTAACTCTTCAACCTAGAGATAGATGGATTTCTGAAGGAAAGGTCGTAGTCAATTAATGATGATTTCAAAACCAAGCTAAGGGTGGTATAAGTTAACAATAAAATAACTGAGGATTTTTAGAAGGATTTAATTGCTTTTTAATTATTAATTGCCTTTGTAGTTGATATTTATTTTGTTCATTAGGTTTGATCCACACTCATGAGACTGTTTGTGACATAGAGCTGTCACACCGGGGGACCAATAGAGGGAGCTGTGAGTTGGGACCTGTGAGGACAGGGCTTAGGGAACCAGCAAGGTGGTTAGGTTGTCTACCTTTCTCCTCCGGAAAGGATCAGCTGCCCAGATCTCTCCAAGTCCAAAGGAGGTAGGTGTTCATGTTGTCCATAGGCTGTGGTCAGCAGTTGTGAATTCCAATCACAGAGATTGGGTCCTTAGCAGTCTCAGTACAAGGAAGCAAGGCAGCCCATTTGGGTTTATGCAGAGGACCAGCCAATCAATTGGCTATGTAAAGGAACAGCCTACTCTTGAAGGTGGGAAGACAGGTAATGACTGAGGGACAGATCCTCCTAAAAGGGGGTCAGCTGAAAGACAAAATGCACTCACTTTAAAATCAGAGCTGGATTTTAATTCTAGCTCTAGTCTTTACTAACAAACGATTTAACTACTTTGAGCCTCAATTTCCACATCATAATAAGGTCTGTGTTGAAGATATGTCATGAATATTTTAAAGAGATGATATGTATAAAGCAATCAGTTCCTGATATGCAAAGATTCTCAATAGGCATGTTATCATTATTACTATGGTGATAACGATGTTGATCATTATGATTCAGAGCTGTATACCCCCTCTGTGAAAATCATAGTACATACCAGTAGCAGAAGTGGGTAGCAGTGTAGGAGAATGTGCATAAAGTCACCTGTTCTTGGGCACCTGTGGAAGGGTTTGCTGTACATCCATCTGATAGCAACAGATCAATTTTTGCCTTACACTTCCCCATGTCATGCTTAGTAGAGGCTCTCCTGTGATAATGCCAGGTCTGATTCACATCAGTTTGGAAATGGGCAGGTGTGGGCTGCAGGTGGCAGGGCATCAACACCCACAGCCAGTCAGGGCATGCTTAGGAGCAGGCAGGAATGAAAGATTTGCCCACCCCCACTCCCCACCTCCACTGCTCTAAGGCAAGCCCTCCACTAAAGAACACACTGTCATTTGGTAAGTAATGAACAGTATCTCAAGCAGCATCTCTTGCATGGCATTGTCTTTTAAATAACTCAGAGGACTTGCGGAAGGTTGCGTACTAGCCTGAGATCACTGTCAGCAGCAGGCTTATATAGCTTATCTCTTCCTCAGCTCACAAACAGGCTCCTTGGAAGAATGGATGACATTGATATAAAAAGACAAATTATTTATTGCTACAGGCAGATAGCGGCAGAAAAAGAACAGAGATGATTTGTAATGATGTAGGTAAAAAAGGAGATAATTAGTAATAATAGTAAAAGCAATGATAATAAGAATAGCAATAGCAATAAGAATTATTACTAATAGTAGTAATAGTGATAGTAATAGTATAACAATAATATTTTAGTATAAAAATAGAAATAGCAATAATAATAGAAATAATAATAAGAGAAATAATATTTTTTCCTTTCTAAGTAACCATTGATTGTGATATTCACTACCAGTTGAAGAAAAGCTTATTCTAGAGATGGCTGGTGCTGGAGGAGTTGTATATTCCAATTTAAGAATCAGTAAAAGGAAAAATATTTTAGTAAATATAGTGGCTAATATTTTTGCATACTTACTAGGTTCCAGGCACTATGCTAAGTGCTTTACATGACTTATGTAATTATCACAACAAATCTGAATAGCTGTTGAATAACAATAATTTTATAGATGAAGAAACAGAGGCTGCACATGTATGTGGATTAGTGAAGGCAATGCTGTAACAGATAAAACCTGAAGTCTGAATGGTGTCTTTCAATAGAATTTTACTTATCAATCATATAAAGTTCAATGTCAGGGAAAGAAGGTGGTGGTTCATTCAGAGATCTAGGCTGAGGAGGCTTCACCATCTTCAACACATGGAGGTCCTGTGGCCCTGGGCATCAATATTCTGTCAGAGATGGGAAGAGACAGCATAGAGGGTGATTTTATGGGCCAGGACAGGGAGTGACATATATCACTCCTACCCGTATTCTCCTGGCCAGAACACATTCACATAGCCCTTCGTAGATTTAATAAAGGCTTCTGAATGCAATTGCCGGCTATGCAGCTGCTTCCTAACAGCAGCTCAACTCCACAGAAGAAAAGGCTGAATCTGATGGGCAGCAGCCGCCCTGCCACACAAAGGCTGAGTAGATTGTAGAAGGTCACACAATTAGCAAGTGACAGGGCCAGGATCTAAACACATGACTGTCTGAATCTAGAATCTACATTCTGCGTGAGGATGGGCAAGTTGATGTATAGAGAAAAGCATGTGTGTTGCTGTTTTTAATTTGCCTTTATTCTCCACCACAACTTAAGAAGCTCAAAGAGACCCACTATGGCCTGCTGCCTCTTTCTATTATAAAGAAGATTGCCTGGAGATGCATTGTGTCCCCCCCCACACTTTCTCACCCCCCCCCACCCCGCCCCCAACAAATTGCATAGAGTGACACTCTGAAGCCAGAGCTCAGTGCTTTGGAAAGACACAGAAGAAATGTACAATGAGCTCATTTTCTGAAGAAACTGAGAAAACAATTTAAAGACAACCACCATCACCAAGTTAAATGAAATTTTTCCCGAAGGCATATTCTATTCTGTCATTGCTACCCTAGTTACTTGTGGATCATGTATGTGCAGAAAACTCTTTTGACTGATTCACATGAATGCTCAATACATTTTTCACATAGAACTTGGGCAAATGTGATATTCAGAATAATGATATTAGTAAAAAATAGTGTTTACTCTGTACTAGCATCTTGCCGAATTGTCTCTCATATATTGTATTATCCCATTTAATCCTATCCAAACTATTGTAAACTATTTCTCAATTCATAAAATTTCATGATATAGGTATTATTGCTATTATTATTTATAGTTTACAGATTAATAAACTGAGGCCCAACATAGTTAAATAACTTGTCAAGTGTCATCCTGGTGGTGTGACTCCAGAGTCTACACTATTACTCACTATTTTTTACTCAGGGCCCCTCTTGCCGCTGGTGGATCATACACATAAACAGAATGAAGATATGGGAGCATTGGAGATCTTACATTAATGGAGAGCCTAGTAGGATATGGGCATTTTATACATGTGAGCACATACCAATTGTTTTTCATAGTCTCATAGTCTAACTGTTTTAGCCCTATTGCTAATGATGTTCAAAATTTAGCCCTTCACAAGCTTCCATAAGAAATCAAATCAGGCCACAGACTTATTTGGCCAGAGAAAGAAATTAAATTGCCCTTAAAAACCCACATTTAGGAGCTCCCTGGCCCACCTGCTACTATACTTTCTACCCATTTTCTTCAGTTCAGCAGCAGTAGGCTTTCTTCTTTTTTTAATTTTTTAATTTTAAATTCTTCATTGTTGAAATTTTTATATATGTCTCCTTTTTCCCATTGACCTCTCCCTGACAATTCCCCTCCCCCAGCACA
This sequence comes from Pipistrellus kuhlii, assembly GCF_014108245.1. Lineage (NCBI taxonomy): Eukaryota > Metazoa > Chordata > Mammalia > Chiroptera > Vespertilionidae > Pipistrellus > Pipistrellus kuhlii. The sequence goes on from NW_023425595.1 coordinate 14,671,074, forward strand.
TGCCTGCACTCCCCTATTGTCTATGACCATTGGTCATGCTCATATGCATGGATAAAAGTCCTTTGGTTGATCTCTTACCACCACACCCCCTTACCCTCTCCTGCCTCCCCTCTGAGGTTTGATGGTCTGTTCGATGCTTCTATGTCTCTGGATCTATTTTTGTTCATCAGTGTAAAAAACAAAGAACTCTTATCATTTGCAACAGCATAGATGGACCTGGAGAACATTATGCAAAGTGAAATAAGCCAATCAGAGAAAGATAAGTATCAAATGATCTCACTCATTTGTGGACTATAATGAACAATATAAATTGAGGCTTTTATTCTGCTTGAAGGCAGAGTACTGCAAGTATATCAAGAGGCATCTTCTCAACAGAAATCTTCCCGTACTATAATTCTATCTCTTACTAGCTTCTAAATAGATAAATTGTCCCCAAATCCTAACATATATGCTATCTCGTTCACTTTTAACAACACATTAAGGGTAAGAATTAGTCTCTCCATTCTGTAAATAAGGGAACTGAAGCTCCAGGAGGTCAAAGCACCTGTTTCAGATCACACAGTCAGTACTAGAGGGCTGCAGTAAAGGCAGAGTGGGATCTTAGGGAAGAATGTGGACAGAAATACCAGGTGAGGTTAACCATGAGGAGATCGCCCCAAGCAGGAGTGACTAGACTTGGTAGGTTGAGTTCTGCATCCCCTACTGGTGAGGCAGATGTCAGTTCTCTCTGCAGTCAGGTGTGAGACTGCCAAACATGACCAGGTCAATGGAACACTTCTGTTTATGTGACCTCTGTATAGCATGCACCATGTTCCCGCCCCAAAGGGCACCAGATGTGTGTCTGTTCTTAACTCTTTGGAAAATTTCCTGAAGTTCATATGTTTTCATTTCCTATTTTAGTTTGTTCCCTCTTCCTCAAAAAATAATTCTTTCCTTATAGCATCTTATAATGCTATACATAACACATTATGTATATATGTACTGTTTTCAGCTCCTCTTCTCCTATTCTCACTAATACCTTCTCCAATCAGGATTTCATCTTCACCATCCCAGCAAAACTGTTCTTGTCAAGGTCAATCACGTCCTCTCATTGACAAACCTCTCCGGTAGAAACTGAAATCTCCAAGGCACGTAATATAAATTTTGTATTCGGAAGCATATTCCTCACACCATGTTACGTATGTTCTGTCCGAATTCATCATGTATCAGATAAATCCCGGGAAGCAGATGAGCACATACTCTACCTGGTACTTCTTGTTGTCACCTTCCAGCTGTGGAACCACCCTCAACCTTTTCTTCAGGAACCTGAGTTGGAACAATAACATTTAGGTGATGCTGAGTTTAATGTGTGCCATTCTGCTGGGTGAAGGCAGAGATGTGATAGGGCTTGTCCACTTTGGTCTTGTGAAGCACTTGTCCTGGGAAAATTGTGAAAGAGGAGCAGCTTGACTTGGGTGTACTCTGTTACCCTTGACCTCCATTGGCCCCAGGACTCTTCTTCAGGCTGAGAAGCAATGGATAAATAAACAGCCCTATCAACACAGCAAAGCATTCTCTCCCCTTTCCAGTTTCTTTGTCTCTTCCATAAAAATGTATTCATTATTTGCCTCATGTCAGGCACTTTGCTAAGCCGACATGACCCCTGCCCTCATGGAGCGTAGAGTGAGTTTAATGGATGTGTAAGAAAATTAGCGGTCAATCAATATATAATGCATTTAAGTATCATCAATGATCTAAGAACAAAATATTGTGAGAGCACAGAAAGGACTGCGTGCCAACTTTGTGGGTACAGAGAAGGCTTTCTGAGGGAAGCTGAAGGTTGGATAAATAAAAGTTAACCAGCTAAAGATATGAGAATAAGGGGGAAGAGGCAAGAAGGTAAAGTCTAGTTTATGTGATGGCACAGAAGAAAGAGAATGTCTGATGTGTCCAGAACACTGGCTGTGGTTTGGTATGACTGGAGCTTACAGTATTGGGTGAGAAAGAGCAGAGAGAAGATGCTAAAGAAATAGACATCAGGGATTCTTGATCTGGAGGTGCCGGTAAGCATTATTAAAATATCTAGACTTTATTCTGAGAGTAAAGGAATTTGTTGATGAATCTTTGGCAATGCAGTAATGTGCCTGGTTTTATTTCAGGGAAATTATCTCATCATATTGTGAAAAATAGATGTATGGGAGTGTCGTGCAAAACTGGAGGAGGGAAGACAAGATGGGTGGCTGTTGGACTAAAATGGACAGATATTACAGGGCTTGAGCTGTGAAGTGGGGAAAGAAAACAGAGGACAGATTGAGAAATGCCTAGAAGGACATCTGAACCCTGCTGATCAGTGGAGTCTGGAAATTAATTCTATCTGCTCCCATTCAAGGGCTTACTTTAAGGATATCATAAGACTGACGGCTGGCCAGTCTTGCTTGTGGTTGGGGCCTGTAGAGGGGCAGGTGTAAAAAAGGACCGAGTTAATCCTGAGAGCCTGGGCCTGCAGGGATGCTAAACGGGGCTGGAAGGTAAAACTGCATTTGACAGGCAGTGCTAGATGCAGGCAGAGTTGTCAGAAGCACAGAGTTCCAGGAATTGAGAATCTAAGGGGTGAAATCAGAAGTCTAAGATACTAAACAAGAGAAAAAGAGCATAGACTAGCCTTTCTAAAGAAAAGGAGAGCCCTAGCTGTGTTGGTTCAGTGGATAGAGCATTGACCTGTGGACCGAAGGGTCTTGGGTTTGATTCTGGTCAAGGGGATGTACTTCAGTTGTAGGCCCCTCCCAGGCCCAGGCACTGGTTGGGGCTTGTTCAGGAGGCAACCAATAGGTGTGTTTCTCTCACATTGATATTTCTGTCTTTACCTCTCTCTTCCACTCTCTAAAAATCAATGGGAAAATACTTTTGGGTGAGGATTTTTTTAAAAAAGTAAAGGAGGAAATGTAAGGTGTGGAATGAATTTCAGACATACCTAATCAAGACTGTAATTGGCCTTTCATGAAGAGACAGACTGTTGTCCTGCTCCTTTTAATTGGTGTCCCCTGAGCTTCTTCCAGTTGCCTCAGGATCCTGGAGGATCCCAGGTAAAATCCTGCCCTTTCACTTCAGCCAGCTGAGATGAGGGGCGACTCTATTCTTGTTTCCATGCTGTGTGCATGCCAGGCCTCCATGTGTGCCCTGCCTTGCCTTGCTTTATGATAGAGTTTTCTGAATGACCCAGACTGCTCTGGTATTAATACTGTTTATTAAACCCCACCGTTGTCATTTCTGAGCCCTCACTCACCTTCTGTAAAAACACTTGTTTTCTGTTTTTATTTGGAGCGGAACTGGCTTTGCCTTCACTTTTTTTTTTTTTTTTAAGTATGTTTTATTGATTTTTTGCAGAGAGGAAGGGAGAGAGATAGAGAGCTAGAAACGTCGAGGAGAGAGAAACATCGACCAGCTGCCTCTTGCACACCCCCCACCAGGGATGGGCCCGCAACCAACGTATAATACATGCCCCTGACCGAAATCAAACCTGGGACCTTTCAGTCCGCAGACCGACACTCTACCACTGAGCCAAACCGGTTTCAGCTGCCTTCCACTCTTGGAAGGCGGTCACAAATGGTTGTTTCGTCAGTATTCTGACCCATATTCCTGTTCGCTCTATTCCTAGGCTCACAACTCGCTTTGTGTGATAGATAATTGTGCCTGGGAGCCAGTGCTGTCACTCTCTTTTCTACACTCTCACTCCTGAACTTGCTCTTGGTTTTCTCCAGGTCAGAAAACATAACAATGCTGGCCTGCTGGGAAAGTAAAAGAGGTTTAACTCTATTAGAGCCTGCCTGTCATTACCTTGTAATTTGACAGAAGTCTAAATAATTGAATTTACTTCCTAAGATGCTTTGAATCTTTTGGTTGAGAATGGAGACAGGACTGATGATTAGGAGCTTAGGCATTTCAAAATAATCCTTACACAAGAAAAAAATGAGGAAATACGAAAATCATTTTAAAAATGTGTGATTCCTCTTAAAGGCCAAGAAGAAAATATATAGCCTGTTATCTCACAAAACCATGACCGAATGCCATCCCCAATTCCGTTTCTCTCAGTCTGATAATACATTTCTGCAAGGACTATGGGATATTCTTGCATTGGAAGCCTGGTGGTTGGCCCCATTCATTTGGCATTGCTATTTATTAGCCCAGATTCAGTCCGGTCTGGACTTCAGAGAGACTCTGGACCTTGTTGCTCTTTTATTAGCTGTCCTATGCATCTGGAAAGGAAGAGGGTGGATCAATTCAAGATAGTCAACATTTTCATTTTGCTTTTGTCATCATTATTATCTCTCATTCCTTCCTCCCAGATCTGCATATAATTGGTCTCCAACCAGAGGCTGAGATTCCCCATGGCTCTGGGTCTAGGCCATGAGAAAGAGCTGTTTGTTGCTCTAAGGGAGGCACCAAGGCACCTCCTGAAGATGAGGAGATGGAAGAGGAAATTGCATGGTAGAGTCAGATTGGCCCCATCAAAAGGGAAAATATTCTTTAAGACTCCCTGAGAAAACAAATTCATACTATATCTGTGTCTGTGTTCATATCAATATCTCTTCTGATGTTCATCCACTTGCTTATTTTCCTCTGGGTAAATTGTCAGTTTTCATACAAAGTTATGATAAAATGAACTTCATTTCTCTGGGCTCTCTGAACTTTTGTTGAAAACATACTTGTATTTTTTTCCTTTTTATTTTTTTTTAATGTTCAACATAGCTTAATGATTTGAACATGACAGGAAAGAGATTTAATTTTTATACATAAGAGATTCATTTTGGTAGAATTTAATGCAGCATAGTGTATTGAGATTCATTTAACTGAGTACTTTAGCAGCAATGTGAAAAATTTTAAAAGTGAATTTTCTGATAAAAAAAAGTACGTTACAATAAAATTGCTCTTCTAAAAGATAGCATTTTCCTTCTCTAAATGAAAAATATTTAAAAGGATCTGCTCCAATTTGTAAAAAGGTAAAGCAAATATTTGTTTTAATTGAGATCCTTGGAAATAACTTTGGGTATAACTTGCAATATTTGTGGGTGTAATGACATTTCAACTTTCCACTAATATTTTAGTTCCTCCCTCCCCCCTCATATTTCAAAATGTTAAAAAGATCCATGGAACTGGGAAAGTAGCATAAATTAAAATGTATAACCTCCTTTTAGTTCTAGCTGTTTCTTTGTAGACTTTGGAGTGGTCAAAGAGGAAAAGGAACAACTTTTGTTGATAGAATCTCTGCATCAGGCCCAGTGGTACACCATTCCCAGACATTATATAATTTTAGCTTCACAAATTACTTATCAGGTCTTAATCCCATTTTTTCATGTGAACAAACTGAGATCAAGTTCATACAGCTAGCTGTATGAATCAATTTGAAAATTGATTCTCAATCCTGTACTAGTTTGTTCTTAGGTTATAATTCACTGAAAGTCAATTTACTATTCAGTGAGAATCCCAATTTAATGAGCTCCAAGTTTTAAGCACACCTCGTAAAAACAGGCTTAATGTAAAATGATACAGAGTGGTATTTTTGTTCATTGATTTTTTTTTTTTACATGAGAAGAAAGTATTGTACTTAATGTCACTGGTATATTAAAGTAAATTAACAGGAAGTATTAAAAATAATGATATGGCCTGGCCCTTGTGGCTCAATCTTTGAAGGTTGACCCAGGAACCAAGAGGTCATCGGTTTGATTCCTGGTTAGGGCACATGCCCAGGGTGCAGGCTCAATCCCCAGTGGGGAGTATGCTGGAGGTAGGCAATAGATGATGTTATGTACAACTCTTTAGGTGGGAAACAAGACACATTGTTGGATTGTGCCCACTAAAGTCATTGCTGGACAAGTGGCAAGAATTCCAGAGATGGAGGTTGTTAAGTGGATTTGATTAAGGACTACAAGCTATCTGCTACCACCAACTTATACACATATTCACTTAATCATTAAATATTAAACATCTTGTGTGTGGTGCTGAACTGATGCAGGTATATACTGAGAAACAAGATGTAGTTCCTGTCCTATAGGAGCTTACAATGTTGACTAAAATATGGTTTTTCGGCTGATCAACTAAGTCCCTTTTTGCTCTGAGATCTGTCCCCAACTCTTTGTTTATTTTACTCTTTATCAAAGAACTGCATTTTCTTTTTCCTAGGATAGTAGATTTTGCCATTGAAGACACTAGGGTGAGGTTAGAGTGTGGAAGGAAGAGGGGAGCTACTCACCTTTGCCACCCATGCTTCTGGTAGCATCTCCTGGAGCAACAGAATGTCCTCTGGGGTTCCAGCTCAAGGCAGCCTTTGCTGTGGTTCTTGCTCTGTGGTTGGGCCTACCTCTTGCAATCCACTTATTCCCAATGTTCCCTAGGAGGGGTCATGGCTACCTGTTGTTGCTAATCTGTGGATTGCCTCACTTTCTCTTAATTGTCTTTTACTCTCTTTCATCACCTAGTGATCAATTTCTGAGATCAATTTCTTCTATTTTAAAGACATAGCGTGGTTTCCTTTCCCTATCCAAACTCAATGAAAGCAGTTCTTCCCAAGTAATTTAATCCATAATGCTTAATAGTTTCATTGATCACGAAGCAAATAATCTGTGAAAGTAAGAGTAAAAAGAGTGAATATTTTGCTCACAACCAGCTGATGAAAATCCTCTGAGAAACATATTTTATAATGTAGAACTAGTCAAAAGAATCTTATTTTATTATAAGCCATAAGGAGTTAATATAAATCTATGATCTAGGAGATTGAGTATAATCTTGTCAAGATGAACATTTTTCTTCATGAACAGAGAACATTATTATTTCTGCCACGAGGTCATTAGAAATCAAACACATATATTGAATGCTGACTTTAATTTTGAAATAATACTGCACATGTAAACTGATAAGAGGGAAGAAAACTATGATTTTCTCTTTGAAATTTCAATGCTTTCATTTCCTATTTTTGAATATGAAGATGGACATGGAGGGAGAGATACGGAAAACCTTTTTAGGGAGGTCAGCTCTCTCCACCCATTGTTCAGTCTCAAACGATTCTTACGAATAATGCAGATTTGCAGTTGAGCTATGCTGAATGGTCTTAAAAAAATATTATGGCATATAAAATTTTTTATAAACTCACATCAATATTAATATTATTGCTAATATTGTGATCTGTATTACTATCCATCATGCACTCTTTATATATATCATCTCATGAATCTTCATAATATCCTATAAACTTGGTATCATTTTTTCTACTTTACAGATGTGTGAAACAGGGGCAGTGAAGTAATATGTCCAGCGTTGCAAAGGGTAAATATTAGAGCTGGATATCAAATCCAAGTCTTTTAAAATTTTTATTTTATTTTATTGATTTTATTATAGAGAGGAAGGGAGAGGGATAGAGATCCAGAAACATCAATGAGAGAGAAACATCGACCAGCTGCCTCCTGCACACCTCCCACTGGGGATTTGCCTGCAACCAATGTACATGCCCTTGATCGGGATCGAACCTGGGATCTTTCAGTCCTCAGGCTGATGCTCTATCCACTAAGCCAAACCGGTTTCGGCTCAAATCCAAGTCTTTAAGACTAAAACTTCCTCCTCCTCCTCCACACTATGCCACTACTCTCAACAAATAAAACAAACTTTCTATTTTAAGATAAGGCCTGAAAAAATAAGTAATTTTATATATTGTACATATATAAATATGCTATTATATTTTAGAAACATATTATAATTTAATTTTTTCTATGTTCCTTGAAAGTGGAGAATGTGAGTTGTTTTTGTTGAGTGTTCTCTTCCATAGGAAGAAATTATTGGAATTACGAAATAGAGAGTCTATAGAAAATAAGATGGTCCAATCCCTAGGCCTGGGGGCAAAACTGATTCAGACACGGAATCTTCTATTTCTCAGAATCTCCATTTAAAGACAAGCATTAGGTATTCAATGAGGCTAAAATAGGGAAGAGGGGAATGGAGTTTAAGTGAACCTTTTTAGGGAGGTCAGCTCTCTCCACCCATTGTTCAGTCTCAAACGATTCTTACGAATAATTTAAACAGTAACCAATTGCCAAATGGAACAGGTGCAAGTTTCCTTTTATTAGTAGCAAGGTTCCCCAGCGTGGCATGCTTTTGCATCTTTCTTTGGGTACTCTAAGAAATGAGGACTTATGGGAGGAGGTAGGCCATTGAGGTTTCCAGTCATGTTAAAGCACCAATAGGCTTCCTCTTAGGAAAATCTGCAGTTATGATCAAGACTTGTGAGGAAAAGTGATATACTGTAACTTTCTGAAGGCTCTCCTGGATTGAGAGGACACTTGCCATAGATTGGGAGACAGTCAAAGCACCGAATATCTACTTCAGTCAGAAATTTGGCCGAGGAAGAAGGGGTGAGTTTTAAGATGATTGTGTGAGACAAACTTTTATGACTTATCCCATAAAAGAATTTTCTGAAAATCTGAAAGTACAAATCAAATATTACAATCCAAAAAAAATAAAGACCCAAGACATATGAAGCTTTTAAAAACAGCCCCAGAAATATATGAGTTGAAACCAGCTGGAAATAACCTTATTTATACCTACATATGCTATCACCCAATCCATCAGATGTGGTTATGGTGCTTGCTACATAGAGTGGATTGGTAAACAGACTTGAATTCTAATTTTTTTCTGTATTCTTTGGTATGCCCTTGGAGCAGTTACCTACTTAACTGATATTAGTCTCAGTTTTTGAAATCTCTAAAATGGGAGATAATAATATCCTTTGCTTGGCTAATGTCATTAGAAGTGTCTAGTTCAACTAACAAAAGCTATATGGTTCCCTCTGTAATTACATGATGTAGTTGCTCTGAGAAAAAGGTTACTGTGCCTTCCCCATCAATTAAGGCAATCAGTCACACTTGATTAATTCAGCGGGTTTCAGTGTACTCAGCAGCTGGAGCACCTGCATACCAAGTGGATGCTCAGCATTGGGCAATCACAAGAGAAATTAGCCACTAGGCTGTCAATATTTGAAGGCTTTATTACCTATCAAATGTCTGCAGCTCATGGGGGTCTTAATAAGCAACAAAAATAGGTGGAAAATGAATTTTCCCTTTATTAGTGAATAACAATCAAATAATCTTGTGATATACTCATTACAAAAAATGACCACAGTAAGAAGGTATGAAAGGACAGAATATTTGAATTTGTTTGTAGTGAAGACAAAATTAAGTGACTTTGGATGTGGTATTTTGCTTCATGGATTACTTTGCCTAGCCTAAGCTCTTCTTGCCATTTCTAATCCTCAAGGCCGTTCTGTGCTAACTCTCTTTCCCTTTCCTATCCCAGGAGCAAAAGGGCCTGTCCTTGTATGTGAAGTGAGTTTCTGCTTTGAACAGAATAAAGCTAAACCAGTTTTCCATGGTTTTACCTTGATACTCTTTTAATAAATACAAGTAAATGCATTGCAATGTGTGTGTGTGTGTGTGTGTGTGTGTGTGTGTGTGTGTATATATATATATATATATATATATATATATATATATATAAATAAATAAATAATAGGCTAAGCGACCGGCCGACCAGACAACCAGCTGGTAGGTATGACATATACCAATCACCAGAGGCAGATGTTCAATGCAGGAGCTGCTGAGTGATAGCAACTTTGTAGAGTGCCCTCTCGCACTCCGGGACCCCTCCAGGGATGTTGGACTGCCAGTGTCGGCCTGATCCCTGAAGGCAGGCCGAGGGACCCCACCTGCTAGAGGGACTCTGGTCACTCAGTAGTCACCCTTTTAGTCCCAGCACTGCCCCAGGTGCAGACAACTGGGGAGGGACCAAGAGAGGTTGTCTCTAGGGCATGTCCAGCCCGTCTCGCCCAGTTCTGTCCCACTGACCACCTTCTAATTAATTTCCTTTCAATGTGCATGAATCCATACACCAGGCCTCTAGTATAATATTTAGCTTTATAGTGAAAAGAACAGAAGGCTTCAAATGTGCCCTGATTGGGGTCTGTCAGCACAGTGGAAGCTGGAGGCAGGCATCTTAAATAATTGGTTAGGGGTGCATATTTGACTTTTCTCTGTTTGGTCGGTCCTAAGCTGGAAATTGTGACAAAAAATAGGAAGGCTGTCAATTATGAATCAAGTCTTGATCATTTGGGGCTAGTTGTACCATGAGTTATTGTTTGACTTTCTGAACTAGTTACAAGAGATAGCTTGACTTCCTGTACCAGTAAGTCTGACATACATAAACTAGGCTGGCTTCCTGGGCTGGTTACTATAAATCATAAGTTGGTTTCTGGGCTGGTTGCAGCATATTGTGGATCAGAGTTCTATTTTTTAAAAAAAAGAAATATCTGACTTATTGTTCATTTATATATCTTGTCTCTCATAAAAGATAGATAAATAGCAACAACTACAACACATCAAATTATGTGAATGTTTCTTAGACTGTATTGTGGTTCTGCTAAGGAGCTTCAGAGATTGACCGAATGATGGTGGGGGGACCAGTTAGTCCCAACTCATGATTCTTTTGTTTTTATTTTGTCAATATGTCTCATTCTAAGCTTTTGGGTTCTTCCTACAACTTTAAGAAAAGGTTATTGGATTATAAAAGTTTAATAACCTGATAATATATGTCCTATTCATCTGAGCTATGCCTAATAAACATTGTCATTTGATATAAATTGCAACATCAGATTCAACACAGGATATTGAGAGTGACTGTGTGACTGAAGAGTAACTCTTGCTCTTTCCTCTCTTTCTCTTTTTTCTTTCTTTTTTGCCTTGAAATAGGGACAGAGGCAAACCTTATCTCTAAAATGGGAAAAGTTATAAACAATGCAAATAATTGAATATTAAGTATAATAAAAGGGCTAATTTCAGGAACAAATTTAAACTTGAAACCTAAAGAACACTGTACAAGGAAATTCTTACATTTTTAATTTAATATACCTTTTTTCTATTTCTATTTGAAATAGTTATGTTGATATGCAAAAAATGAGTAATCTCATCTCAATACTCTGGTTATGTTTATACTTATTTCAGTCTATATTGCATTTGATTTCATCACGATGAGGCTATTCCTATTTCTGATAAAAAGTGCACATTAAAATAGCTTTGAGTCTTGGCAGAACTGGATGCTGATCTTGTCTACAGATAGTTTTTCTTCAGACTGTGCCTATTTTTGTTCACTTTGGGTATCATATAAACCCATAGTACAATTCATCAAACAATCTGAGAACATTATTTCTTTCTTTGTTTAATGCTTTAAAACCTGGAATTATATTCAAATTTATTTTCTTTTAAAAATGACTGCACCTGATTATGAATTATTTTCTTTTCTTTTCTCACTTTGATAGGTTTTTTTAAAATATAATTTTCACACAAGAAAAGCTTTATAATTTTTATTAAAATGATACATAATCATTTTTTAAAAGCTCAATTGACACAGGAAGGAAAAATAATCTCATCAACCAGAAATAACAACCATTACCATTAAGAAAGCATAATGGCAGATATTCTTTAGTGTCTGTGGATAGACAGATAGGTAGATAGAAGACTGAATGGGTAGATACAGAATGGAAATGAGTTTATAAAATGGCATCCTAGAAGTCATTCTATCTATTATACATATATAAAAGTCTAAGTGACTATTACGACAGAATGACTGATCACTCTGATGCACACTGACCACCAGGGTGCAGACACTCAATGCAGGAGCTGCCCCCAGGCTGCAGCCCCCAATAGCCAATGGGGCCTGCTGACCAATCTCTCAGTTTCTCCCCCTGGCCGGCATGATCACCTTATTGGAGTCAGGCTCCTGGACTGAGATGGAGAACTGGGGGTGGGTGGTGGTAGACTTGGCCCCTCTCCTGGTGTGTGAGGGGTGGGGGGAGCAAGGGCTGGCTCCCTCCTTAGTGCCAGTGGTTAACCTCCTGGGTCCCTCTCCCCCCCATCCCTCCCTACAGCTGTCAGGCCCTGATTGGCTTGCTGCCCACCCACTGCAGTGGCGGTTGGCCCCTTCCCCCAGCTGGCATGGGGCCTGCTGGCCAACCTCCTGGTCCCTTCCTCCCAGATGGCAAATCCCAATCGCCTGATTGTGGCTGGGCCCCAGGCTAGGATGGGGAACTGAGAGTGGGTGGCAGCAGATATGGGAAGTGAGGGAAGGAGAGGAAGTGGGAAGGTGGGGAACCTGATTGGCCCTCATCACCAGCCAGGCCTAGGGCCCATGCATGAATTTCATGCACTAGGTTTCTAGTTTTAAATATAATATGTCAAATTACTTTGTTATACCAAATGAAAATAAATAGAAATGAGGTGAGCATCCAATAACTATTTCTTGCCCAAATATATGTTGTTTCTAATATATTGTCCTAAAGGTAGATAGAACTAGTGTGAAAAAATAAGATGTACCAGTCACTTTTTTTGAAATTTAGATTTCAAATTTCACTGGTACCGAATGCCTACCTGCTATAAAAACTAGGGGGGAAAAATCAGATTTACGTTCTTTCTTTCTCCATTTTCCCTCACATCCTTATATTAGTTAATTATAATTAAGTATATTTGTTTTGTCATAATTGATAATATTTACATTATTTCCTTTTAAAAAATCAGTGGCTGACATTTATTGAAATTTCTAGATTCCAAGCACCGTTCTAAGCCTGCCTGCCCTTGTTGTCCTTTATAACTCTCTCCCTCTCTCTCTCTCTCTCTCTCTCTCTCTCTCTCTCTCTCTCTCTCTCTCTCTCTCTCATCTTTTTCTTTCTATCTCCTTTTTTTTTATTCTTTCTTTTTTGCCTTGAAGAAGGGACAGAGGCAAAAGAAGAGGAAGAGCTCATCAGCTCCTGACATTACAGTTTACTTTGACAGAAAACTCTAACACTTAGGATTTACTCTCTTCTGAGATGGTGTCAAATATCCTGCACTGTAGTTTATTTTACTTGGTTGGAGGAATATCCTATTTTTCTGGTACAAAATAAACCTGTTAATTCACTCAATCAAAATGCAGCTTTGGAAGATCGTAACTCTGCAGGCATTTTATTCTCTTCTCTTTCTCACTCATCAGCTATCATGGCAATTATTCTTAAGAATGTACCTTGAATTTTTCCTACTCACCCATTTAGTCCAGTTCTCTGGAAATTAAAGGTATTAATGAAAATCTCAAGACTTGGAGTACTAATCTTATTTCTCCAAGATGGCTCTCAGGGGACAAATGTATCCTTAGTCATACTAAAATGTCCTACTTTCTCCCTTGGGCCACTGCTTTTATAAGTTGATTGCATTTACCACATTTTTTTTTTTTGCTTTAGTTCTTTTATGTATATTTTTTCAGGTATAGGGAGGGAGTATTTATAATCTTTAACATCAGGTTAAGAGTGGGAATGGTATATAAATTCTTTAGGCAATAGTCACTGTTAATTCAGGAGTAGAAGACGCCATGAAGGTGCAGTTTTGAAATGTGTTTTCAAATGCATATACATTCCAAAAATTGTCTGCAGAATGAATAAAAATAGTATTTGTATGCTACTATATTTTAAATGAATCCAGGTGCTGTTTTACGGCGAATAAAATAAAAAGTGATTTAACTGCATCACTGAATTCTTTATAGTTCATTGTCATTATGTATTTAGGTGAGGCCATATAACGGTAGTTAAAAAGGCTATATGCAAAAATCCGGTTCGCCATGAACCTTGAGGAAGTTATTTAACCACTGGGAGTCTCACTGTACAATGAGTTGATAATAGCATCTACCTCAGAAGGTTGTTATAAGGCCTACATGAAATAACACATGCACAGCATTTGCCACAGTGTCTGGCACCTAATAAGCACTCGATGTGAGCAACCACAGTTGTAATCAACGGATACAATCACAGGAGGATCTAATGACTGTTCAGAAGGGGATCTTTTCATGTTAATGGTTGGAATCACAGCAGGGCCAGATAAGCTTCTTGACTCCTTGGACATGGCTTATCTACTTCCATTAGGTTAAATTACATGAGCTCTTCAGCTGGAAGAAAACGCATTGAGCATGCCTACTAGGAATCAAGGCCAATGCCAGTTTAGCATGTATCATCCATTTGGACCCATGAGGTGTCCCAGCTCGGTTTCCACAAGAAGCAGATATTGGCACGAAGGTTAGCCTAATGAAGTTTATTTGTAAGGCTATCATGATCAGCATTTCCATAAGGAAGAGGGAAGAAAACAGGATTGAGCAGAGAGAGAAGTTGGGTCTTAATACATTTTCAAGGAAAGCCACAGCTGATTGTCACAGGGATCTGAAGTTATGGTGGGCCTCTTTGGGCCCCAAGTTGTGTCAAGGAGGACCACCTTTTGCATTTTCATATTGACCAGTAATTGGAGACAGGTTCCCTCTGGGGACACAAGCATGACCTTGGTTGAGGCAGCTTTCCCCAGTGGAGGGTGCCTTCTGATGAGAACTCCCATTTTTTTTTTTTTTTTTTTTTTTGTGTGTGTGTGTGGGTAGGGTGAAAGTTCTTTAGGTTTGAAGGGGAATTTGAGTATGTACAACAGAATCTATCCTATTAGAGATGGCATGCTCATTAAAGATGTTATGTTCCTTGTTTAAAATGGTTCTAAAATGCCATTTAAAATAAAGTTGAGTTGGTTTACTAGCTGCTTTAAAAATGCATATAATTACCATTTGTGTTGTTATGAAATAAAATAATGAACACTACCAATGCATTCTCTAATGGAAATGTATTTTAATACATGATTAACATGATTGTAAAAGTGTAATGTAGATGTTTATTGAATTGAATTTGAGAAATCCCGATTGTCCATCTGTGTTTTATTAAAGATTATATATGCATGTATTTATCTCCTCTTGCACATGTATATATTCTGGTATAGCCTTATGAACACATTTGATTTTTACATATCTAAGAGTGGTATGTTTTTGCTAGGGTCAGTGTCAGGTACTGTAGGAGAGAAAAATAATAAGAAGCATGCCAGTCCTCAGGAAGCTAAGAGGAGATAAAACCTGTGCATATTATTTGTAGCAGACCACTTTTTAAAAAAGTTAAGTAGTTTGGCATTGACATAACAGGGTAAACACTAGAGTAGAGTATTTGGGAGTACAGAGTGTCTAGCCAGGCTGTTCAAATCCCAGTTCTGCACTTCCTAGCTCTGTAACATTAGGCAAGGGACTTGACTTTTCTGTGCCTTACTTTGCACATCTGTAAAATAGGTTTAAATGTACAAATCCCACAGTTTTGTTATGAGGGTTATATAAGTTAACATATAAATGTGAATTTTGTCTATGATCCAATCTAAGAAACATGATCTTATTTTTCTTTTAAACAATCATCGTACTCAGAACTCCTCCCCACCTGATTAAAGATTGAAATTTTTGTTTTTGATGGGAGCCTACGGTCATATAAGACTCACAGCATTTGAAGAGTATTTGAAGAGTGGCCTTGTGATCTATGGTCCATTGCATCACCATTGTTACAGGCACTTTGTGTGCTTCAACAAAGGGGCGTGTATACCTTTGCTGAAGCTGAGAACTGCAGGGCTAGTTGCTGACCTCAGGTACATCTTGGAGTTGTGCTCATCTGAGATCTACATCTCCCTGGTTGTAGACTATGAAGCAGCTCATCACTATTGCATCTGAACTTTCCAGACTTCTACTCCCCTCTGTCTGGAAAAACTCAACACCTTTCTCTTTAAGGGCCAACTCATTACCTTTTCCATCCCTTTCCATTCCTCAGGTAATCTAGTTCCACATTCTCTTATGTGCCTAGACGTTTACAAACATCCTTTTTGGAAGTATTCTTTTGGGTATGCTTGTGTGCTTTTCCTATTTCTGCAAAAAATAATACAAAAATATTGCTACTTTCTTTACACAAAGAAGTGCAAACTATTTATAGCAATGAGGAAAAAAATGCAAATTAATATCCTAATACATTATTCCACATATTGCTCTATGTTAAATAGGGTTTATTTTTTTTCCTATTTAACTTGCAGTTCAAGCTATTATAAAATCCATTGCCTGTATTAATTTGAAATGAGTTTCAATATTTGCAAAATTCAAACGTAGCATTTCTAATAACCTGTTGTTAATGAATGAGTGAAATAGCAAGAGCAACCTTCCCCCCCCCCCCTTTTCTGTATCTGTTTATTAAATTGTGCACAGATGGTTCGGATCACAGAACTTCAATTTTTATTGGAAAAGCAAGTGTACTATTTGGAACTGTATTGCTCTCATACCTGTATCCATTTCCTAGGCATGTTCTCCAGTGTATAAAGATGTTCAGATATGCTGTCAAAATGATGCTGTTACATTCCCGGTGAGAGAATATTGAGCAGGCTGCATGTGAACTCGAGGAAGATAAGCGTTCTATTGAGTGATAGAAAGGGAAAGAGCCTGTCAAATAATGTTTTTGAAGAGTTCTAATACCAAATGCAATCTTGGACTTTTCAGATACAACTCAAGTGAAAATAAATTGAGAAACAAATTTAGTAATAGCAGAGAGGAGCATCATTAACAGAAAAGAAATTATAGAATACTAAATATCTAGCTGTGTCTTACGTTATATTATTACAACAAATACTGTTTTACTTTTACTAAATAACTTATTTAAATATTAGTGGCCTAGTGCACAAAATTTGTGCATGGGTAGGATCCCTAGACCTGACCAGTGATCAGGGCTGATTGGGGCCTTCCTTTCCTGGCTGCCAGCTGCTGGCCAGTGGCCTTACTTCATTCCACGCTGCCCTTTGGTGGTGAGCACACATCATAGAGAGCAATTAAACTCCCAGTCTCCCAAACTCCCAAGGGGACAGTTTGCATATTAGCCTTTTATATGTTAGATATGATTTTTAGAAAGAAGAAGTCTTTATAAGCTCCCAGGGGAAAATACAGCATCTGATTCCTGCAAGTGTCTGGTTATATTTTCACCAACCAATCAATATGTAACCTTTGTTTCTGTGCATTTCTGTTTAAAGATGCTTTTTTTAATATATGTTTTTGATTTAGCTTTGAACTCCTGGAAAATAGCACCATAACTCATGCCTGAATAAACCTTATCCAACACAGGTGTTTCCCCCATAAGTCATGTCACAGACTTCTGGGTCTTAGCAACTTTAGCCCTACACTTGAGGGCCATGTTAAACAGCAAAATGAACAAAAAATTAAACAATGCAAATAACATGGCACTGAATAGACTGCAAAAAGTGTGCTCTTTACTGTATAAAAACTGAAACAGAATTTTTCTATATTTGAACTCATCTGGGAAATGTATATGTTGTGTGACTCACATTTTTTGCCACAGTTTGTATACCCATGAAAGCAATGCAAGTATTTATTTGGGGATCACAAATGCATTTTAGTGAGTAGGTGAATTCATAAGTACAGAATGTGTGAACAATGAGGATCCCTTGTACTTTGAAATAAATGTTAATTGGGTGCCCCAAATGAGTACCCTACCCATATTTTTTTTTTTACAGGTTATTTGAATATTTTAATTTTGACTGGGTTATAATTATTCAGTCTGGAACATTAGTATTGGAAATGGTCTTAAAGATCAATCTTTATAGATAAGGAAGATTAATCTCAGAGAGGTAAGACAACTTTTCCAAAGTGGCATTATAAGTCACACATTGGCAAAACAAAATCAAAATGCCTTATCTCTTGATCCTAAGCCTGTTTCCCTTTCTAATATTCTACCCCATATGATGTAGGGTATATTTTTTAAAATTTAATGTTAAGATTGAGATTGTATCAATGATTATTTCCATTCCTGGTTTGGATTCGTCCAAAGAAATGTGAGGAGGTCAGCATAGCAAAAGAATGAGCATTAAGAGTCTTATTAATTTCACTATTATTAATGGCAGTTCTTCTCTGAGTCTAATTTTTATGATGGACATAGCATTTATTCACCATATCTATAGAGATGAATGTTTTCTACATACACACAATTTTAATCTTCAGCTGCACTCTGAGTACAGCCAACAGGATGGATCTTAAATGTATCATTAAAATGGTGACACTAAAATTTAGAAGTCTCTTATAGTGTATTCAGTATGAAAAACTAGATTTTTATTTCTTTTAAAATATTTATTAAACTGATTGGGGTGTAAATTTTATTTCTAACTTATTTTTAACTATATGCTCATAATGCTCTAAACACTCAGAAGCGCAGGTGACAAAAGCAAAATTAAATAAGTGGTAATACAGCAAACTAAAAAGTCCCTCATAGAAAAGGAAACAAAATAATGTGAAAAGGCAACCTATGGAATGGAGGAAAATATTTCAAACTACATGTCCTGAAAGGGTTTAATATCCAAAATATGTGAGCAACTCTTACGTCTAATAGTAAAATCAAAACAAAACAAAACCCCCCAAAAACAAAGAACCTAATTGAAATAGGCAAAGAACCTTTTCAAAGAAGGCCCTTTTCTTTTTCATAGAAGACATATAGATGGTCAATAGCTATATGAAAATATATTCAACATCAGTAATCATCATGAAAATGCAAATCAAAATTACAATGAGATATCACCTCATGCTTGTTAGGATGTCTATTTTCAAAACAAGAGATAACAAAATATTGGCAAGGATGTAGAGGCGAGGGAACCTTGTGCACTCTTGATAGAGATGTAAATTGGCACAACCATTGTGGAAAACAGGTTCCTCAAATAACTAAAAATAGAACTGGCATGTGATCCAGCAATCCCACTTCTGGGACTGAAATCACTATCTCAAAGAGATATGTGTACTCTATGTTCATAACAGAATTATTTATTATAACTACATTATGAAAACAACCTAAGTGTCTGTTGATGGATGAATGGGTAAAGAAAATGTCACACACACACACACACACACACACACACACACACACACACAAATATTATTCAGCCATAAAAAAATAAGGGTTAAGAAATTCCTGTCACTTATGACATCAATGTACCCAGAGGGCATTATACTAAGTGAAATAAACCAGACAAAGAAAGACAAATACTGTATGGAATCATTGAATTATATATGTGGAATCTAAAAATAAAAAAATAAAAAAGTTGAACCCACAGAAACAGAGTAGAATGGTAGTTGACAGGAGCTGAGGACAAAGGAAATGGGGAGATGTAGGTCAAAGGATTCACATGTTTAGTTATAAGATAATGTAATTACAGCATGGTGACTAGAATTAATAATATTCTATCGCATATTTGAAATTGGCTAAAAGACTAGATCTTAAGTGTTCTTGTTTAAAAAAAGATAACTATATGGGGTGATGTTAATTAACTTAATTGTGGGAATCACGTCAAAAATCCTGTGTATGTCATCACATTGTGAACTTTAAATATTTTATAATATTTTGGTCAGTTATATCTCAATAAGGCTGGAGAGAAAGTTCATCAAGTGTAGTGTTAAAGAACATGGATGAAGGACTCGGGCTGCCTGGATCCATATCCAAACCATACCACATATTGTCTGTGTCACCTTAAGGTATCTGACTTTTATGCCTGCCTGTGCATCTGTAAAATGTGGCTAATAATAGTAGTAACTTCAATGGATTGTGATATAGGTTAGGTGAGCTTTGTACATAAAAGGTCTAGAATAGTGCTTGGCACATATTAAATATTCAGTAAATGTGAGTTATTATATTTGAATGACTTGCAATCTCTTCTCTTCCCTATGTCTCATTGTAATACCTGTGAAGTGGGATTGTAATACATTTTCAAGTTGCTTGGAGAATGTTTTAAACTCTGTAGGTGTGATAGATCTACAAAGGGTAACTGTTGTTCTACTCTTAAAAAGGAGAAGATAATTACTATGTCGTCTTTTTGCAGGAGGCGCATTAGTCAACAAAGTTGGTTGTGTTTTTTTTGTTTTTTTTTTCAAGCGCCCACAGAGTTGCAAGTTACTGTGGGATGATTCACATGATTTAGAAAGCTCAATTCTGGACTGAAGTAGAATGTTTTTCTCAGATCAGAACAGAATTTTTGTAACTGCAATATCAGAGCAGGAGAATGTCAGTTTTCATGTGGAAAAGAAATCTTTTCATAAGAAACACACAATATTTTACAAAGGATAAGTAAAGAAGGAATGTATTTTGAACTTCCTTACCCCTTAAGAAAAAAAGCTATGTATTTTTATTCACATATTATGTCCATGACTTCCCTCTGCTTTATTAGCACCCACTAGGTCAGCCTCCCACCAAGTACATTTCTATTTTGGTTTCCTTGTAGGAAACAACAAAGCATGCA
The DNA here is from genome assembly GCF_014108245.1 of Pipistrellus kuhlii. NCBI lineage: Eukaryota > Metazoa > Chordata > Mammalia > Chiroptera > Vespertilionidae > Pipistrellus > Pipistrellus kuhlii. The sequence continues at coordinate 14,691,275 of NW_023425595.1, forward strand.
GGCTTGCTTAGGATTAGAATTTTTCCCATCACCACTGAGGACTAACTGAGACCTCCCACTGCCAAATCCCCTACCTAATGGCACTGACAGAGACTGGCTCAAAGGAAAACCAATGTGATAAATATCTGTTAGTGAGAGATGGTGACTAATAGAGTCCTGTTATTAGTAAGACTCATTTAATTAGAGGAGCAGAATATCATGGGCTCATTTGGGTATAATGTAATCTCCAAAGCAACCTCTCCCCCAACATCTAAAATCAAGCAGAAAAGGACACTGACTTTTTCTACTAGTTGAACACAACTGGAACTTAAGCCTTAGTTAATGAGATTTCTTGAGCAGTCATGCCAGACTCAAGTGAGCCCCAAATAATGGGCAGGGCATATGTGCTTATTAGGATATATATTGGAGAGAATGCAGAAGGGAGTTGGGGAAGCGTTGTAACATCCTGAAAGCAGAATGCACCAGGTGTCAGTGAATGAAGGCTAAACAGGAAGTCCTGAAAGGCCTGTGTGAACTGTGAAACCTACAGGTGTTGAGAACCAAGGTGCCTACCATATGTCTATCATGGGTCAAAAAGACCCCATAGAAATTAGTCAACAATACTATGATAATACATGGTGACAGGATTATTAGAATTAGTGGTGTGATCACACTGTAGGGTATAAAAATGTCCATCTGAAATGAAAATAACCAATGTAAGGTGATATACCACCTATACTTAAATTAAAAAATAAAAAAAAAATAAAAAAAGGAAAACTGTTCATACCCAGAGAAGAGCATGAGAAGTGACCCAGATACCTTGGACTTTGGTTCAGATGCGGTAACTGGCTAGGACTTTGAATTTGCTTCCTTTGAGGAGGGAGGGAGTGTGTTATATGTGTAAAGAACCCACACACATGAATATTTGGATGGTGATGGGCACACTAAGCAAAGATTGTTATATTTCCTCCAGTCTTTGTTCTCTCCATCTTTCTAGGTAATAAACACATCAACTTAAAAAAAACAACACAAAAAAACCCATAGCAAAAATCAATGGGAGAAGTATAAGCCATAGCCCAGGTGAAGGGTACAGCTGGGTCTTAGAACTTAGGAATAGTCTCATTAGAGCAATGTCCCAAGTCAGCAAGGATGGGGAGGAGGGATGAAAAATTTTCCCGAGTGACATTATTGCCACTGTTCTTTAAAAGGACAGTACCTCATAGTAGTCAGTTAGGTTTGGAAGCTCTACTTAAAGTTTTGCAAAGCCTGGGCTTATTGTCCCATTTTCTTGGTTTCAGCCCAGTTTTATATTAACTAGAGGCCCAGTGCACAAAATTTGTGCACAGGATCAGGGGGCCCTCAGCCCAGCCTGCACCCTCTCAAAATTTGGGACTTCTCGGGATATGTCCAACTGCTGGTTTAGGCCTGATCGCTGCAGTCAGAAATCCAGCAGTTGGACATCTCTCTCACAATCTGGAACCCCTCAGGGGATGTGCTATTGCCAGCTTAGGCCTGATCCCTGCCTGCCTGCCTGCTTACCCCTAACTGCTCACCTGCCTGCCTGCTCAGTGTGTGTCTTAGTGACGGTCATTCTGGTCATTCCACTGTAACAGTCACTTAGGCTTTTATATATATAGATTGCACTGCTCAAGCTTAAAATAAGACTTGTAGTAAACCGCATGACTGTTTAAAATATGTACAGATATCAGTGGTTGGATTGAGATTGGCAATAACTTAGAAAACAGTACTTCTTAGTTCCTAAAGCATTGAACTCCTTTCATGTTTGCTGGCATTTTCCATTTTTTGTTACCCCCAATGGCCAACAGCCGAGGCAATAACTGAAATGAAAACCAATATTTGTCAGAAATTAAGCCAGCTGTATTTTCCCTGGCGAGTAAGGGTTATATCATGTGAGACCAAATGTTGGAATGCATATTAAGATCAATTTTATACATTACAATATAGGTCAACTGATTAAACAAAGTTCTCTGTTTCTGGTGCCAACCAGAAATTTTAAGTGAAAAATAGAAGAATGAGAAAATAGAATAAGAACAATAATTTAACGAGATTGATTTCTATTATGATTTGGTAATCTAACATTAAATCAAAGTCCAAACAAACATCCCCCTCCCCTGCACACCAGTGCTGATAAAACAGCACTGCAAATAGAAAGTTGGGAGACCCGAAGATTACAGCAGAAAGCGCCTAGAATAAGAGGGCCAGCCACAGGCTGCTAATCAGTTGGGCAGAGAGTACCGGTAGTTGAATGTTTACCATGTATCAAGTATGCTCTGGGCACTGGGAGATAGAAAGTTGCTAACCTCATGGTGAGAGAACCAGACACATAAACAAATGGGATAATATGATTGACTGGTGGTGTTTGGGGGAGGTGTATTCTTAATAACTACTTTCTACTCTTTCCATTTGTCCCACATAAGAGTCACTTATTTGTGCTGAAGGTGAAAGAAGAGGCTGCTCTGCTGTCACTCCTACTCTCTTGCATGATCCTTAACTGCACTGTATAAATGGGGCTGGGGCAGAACAGCCATTGTGCTACATAAGCAGGTGTGTCCAAAAGAGGAAGGAGATGCTTCCTGTCAGGCATGCCCAATACCTCTTCATGGTTTTCTTAGAACCACCCTGCCTCCATGCCACACACACACACACACACACACACACACACACACACACTCAGACATTTTGGGGATGAGAGTGCATTCTTGTTGGTTCTCTCATGGAAAGTTAAGGAAAAGCCTCAGCACTTCTCTTTGGGTTTCCTATGGTCTCATACCCCTACAATTCTTATAGTCATCCTTATCGCCTCCTCTTCCTTCTCTCCCTCCTTCTTCCTCCTCCCCTTCTTCTTCTTCCTCCTCCTCATCACCTGAGGATATGTTTATTGATTTGAGAGAGAGAAGAAGGAGAGAGAGAGAGAGATAGATAGATAGATAGATAGATAGATAGATAGATAGATGGGGGGGGGAGAGAGAGAGAGAGAGAGAGAGAGAGAGAGAGAGAGAGAGAGAGAGAGAGAGAGAGGAACATCTATGTGAGAGAAAATCATCCATTGGTTGCCTCCCTTATGCACCCCGATCTGGATTAAATTTACAATCTATAATAGGTATGTTCCCTGATTGGGAATCGAACCTGCAACCTTTTGGGGTATGAGATGATGGTCCAACCAACTTGGCTACCTAGCCAGAGATTGTAGTCCAGATGCACCCCGATCTAGATTAAATTTACAATCTAGGTATGTTCCCTGATTGGGAATCAAACCTGCAACCTTTTGGGGTATGAGATGATGGTCCAACCAACTTGGCTACCTAGCCAGAGATTGTGGTCTTATATAAGCTGGGGTACCAGGTGGGAGGCCTTAGGTGAATCATTAAGGTATCAGATCGAGTTAGATGGCTTCATAATAAAACTCAAAAGGGGTATGTCACCTGCTTTGCATCATTTCAAATAGATTCTTGTTAATTTTCAGAAATTTATGTTCTAGTAATTCATTTCAGAGCAACAAAGTCCCAATTATCCTATTACAAATTATCCATGATAATACTTAATAATACCCTTTCCATGCAGTAAAATAAAATGACAAGAGAAAAGCATTTAAGGAAACTCTACTGAAAACATAGGTACCACTACATAGGAGTCCAATACATTCTAACAGTAACTTCATCCTTTGAATTGGGTTGAGTGGCTGAACCAAAGCATTGCAAGAGCTTTTATGAATTGGCTGCCTTAAGTATGGATACATTATACTTGGTTTTTACAAATTCTCCCAAGATGAATCTTCAAACCAGAGACCTGATTATAATAAGTATAAGAATAACAACCATGTCAATAACTATAACTAATATCTTGAATTTAAATGGTACTTTGAAACCAAATACTGTTATATTTATTATGTAATTTGATTTTTACAAAAACCCTACCTTGATGGTATGAAAATGATCATTCTTACCTTGACTTTGCAGATAAGGAAGTAAGATTCACCTCACTTGAGGTTAAGTGCCTTACATGGAGTCACCAAAGAGAGTGATTTTTCTAACTTTATCCTGCCAGCTATCAGTTTCAATTACACAACACTGCAGCAACATCATATTATGTGTGGTTTAGATTCAAAATTTAAAACTTATTGCAGAAGCCAAGTAAGGCAAAAATGACTTTGAAAAATCCCTGATAATCACCAGCAGTATCTGGTTTCTTTGCAGCTGAAAAACCAACAAGTAACACACACACTCTCTCTCTCTCTCTCTCTCTCTCTCTCTCTGTCACTCTCTCTCTCTCTCTCTCTCTCAATATATATATATATTCAATTCCAAGACATTAAATACTCATATGATACAACACTGAATTTTTGTAATAATGTTTGAAACCAAGGCCATTATCATTTATTTTGAAGAGAATATATTGTGTAATGGTCTATAAACCCCTTAATTTATCCTCCAGGATTATTATTCTCTGCTCTAAATTTTAGAGAAATCCTAAGGGTTCTAAGATTCAGGCCTGTGGTCATTAAGCAAGCCCACTACAAAGAACTTGTGACTTTATTATCTCAGCTTTGAAATGACACTATTTTCTCAGCTTTGTTGCTAAACATTTCTTCACAGCACAGTTTTCTCTTGCATACTATTTGGACTTTAGCTAACCCACATACTTTCTGGGAACTTTCCCAGATCTTTGAACCTATATAGTAAGAGCAGAGGATTCACATATTGATTTTTTGCTGTTATAAATTTAATGGCAGGAAATCTGCCATGTGGTTTAGTTTCAGGGATCTTATTTCTTACTAGAGGCCTGGTGCACGAATTCGTGCACCAGTGGGGTACCTCAGCCTGGCCTGCAGGATCAGGCCAAACTGGCTCTCTGACATCCCCCGATGGGTTCCAAATTGCAAGAGGGTACAGGCCAGGCTGAGGGACCCCACCAGTGCATGATCAAGGGCCAAGAAGGGACATAGGAGGTTGGCCAGGAGGTTGGCCAGGAGGGATCTCAAGAGGGCTCCCAGGCATGTCTGGCCTATCTGGCTCAGTCCCAATTGGCCAGACCCCAGCAGCAAGCTAACCTACTGGTCAGAGCATCTGCCCTTTGTTGATCAGTGCATGTTATAGGGAGCAGTTGAGCAGCCTTAACATATCATTAGCATATTATGCTTTGATTGGTTGAATGGCTGACTGAATGACTGGACATTTAGCATATTAAGCTTTTATTATATAGGATGAGGCCATGAGGAACAATGATTGCAAAGGAAAGAAGACTCCCAAGTTCTGCTTTGCTACCTCCAGATTTATTAGAAATCAGAGGCCCAGTGCACTAAATTCATGCACGGGTAGTGTCCCTAGGTCTGGCCTGCAATCAAGACCAATCTATTGGGTAACCGGTGGGGCAATTGAGGCCCCTGTTAGCACCCATCCTGGCTGTCCTGGTGCCACCCACTTTCCAGCCCTGCCCCCTGCTGCCAGTTGCCTTCCTCTGTGGGGCAACGAGCAGGGTGATCAGGGGATGCCCCAGTGGCACCCCCCTTGGCTGGCCTAGGGCCTGCAGGCTGGGGGAAGCTCCTGCATTGAGCATTTGCTCCCTGGTGGTCAGTGCACATCATAATGACCAGTCATTCCGCTGTTCTGTCTATTTGCATATTAGGCTTTTATTATATAGATGGGAGCTCAGGGATTTTATTTTATGATGCTTCTAATTTTTTAAATATTGTAGAATCTGCATAATTTTGAATAATAACCTATACCAAGATAACTTATTGAAGCTTTTAGTTCTAAAAGACATTTCTAACAGATGATTGAGAGTAGGTGATGATATCCTGGTGAAAACATCCAGCCACCCATTAGAAAGCTGTGATTAGAGCTCTTGAGTGAGGTCAAAGACAGAGGAATCTACCTGGGAATTGTCTGCATAGAGGTGGCCGGTAGAGTAGATGATATCCCTGAGAAAGGAAGGAAAGGGAAGAGCTGAGGGTGGGGCCTGGGCATTACCCACACTTAGGAGCAGGATAGTAAGTTGAGGCAGCAGAGCAAGGTAAATGGTGAAATGGTGGCTAGTTTTTTCAGGAGTAGGAACCCTTTTAATCCCCCTTCTGTTTTTCTGAGAATTTTGTTTTAAATCTGATAACCTTACTCCTGTCTATAACCTCTTTTCTTTAATCATGCATCCTGGCCTCCAGCTCTCTGGTATTCATTTCTCTTCCATAATAGTCCAATGTCTGTCTGTCCGATCATTTGACATCCAAGGATCCATGTATGAGTTTCAGAGCTGCCATTTTAAGCTGTGCCACTAAGCACAAGTGAATTAACTTCTCTGAGCATCTGTTTTCTCATAGGATAAAAGCTGAAAATTATGCTTTCCATATATGTACTTGTGAGAAATAAGTGAGATAACATGAGGCAGTGTCTAGCACAGCAATTACATAGAGTAAATGCTTTTGGAATCTAAGTCTGAATTGCCAAATAGGCTACCTAATGATGGTATGATTCATCTGTAACTTTTGTCTACAGCTGAAAGATTTACAATTATATAATAGTTGTTGGGGAACAACTACTTATTATAATGAAAAATTATGCTTTTTGTATTCCAAGAGAATTAACTTTTCTCTAAATTGCACTTTTTCCTTTTTTTTCTTCTTGGCATTAGTGTATTATGGGAAACATTTTTTCCTCCTTGCTTATGCCTCTATTCATGATAGGCTGTCATAAGCTTATAAACAGACCACAAAAACATGAGATAATCTAGAATTGTAAAACTAGAGCATAATCAAATTCATAACTTTGGTTTAGTGTAAATTTTTATGTCTTTTCTTCAAAATTCCATATTGTAGGAAGCATATAGCTGACTTGCTCTATGAGTTCAGTGGTGATTAGATTATTTATTCTCTACCTCTGTCACCATCTGCTTTTTTGTTACATTTTATTCATCAGCTTTTCTTTTTCTTTAAAAAAATACATTTTATTGATTTTTTACAGAGAATATGAGAGAGAATCACCGATCAGCTGCCTCTTGCACACCCCCTACTGGGGATGTGCCCGCAACCAAGGTACATGCCCTTGACCGGAATTGAACCCAGGACCTTTCAATCCGCAGGCTGATGCTCTATCCACTGAGCCAAACCGTTTTTTTTTGGGTTTTTTTTTGGCTCATCAGCTTTTCTTAAACATCTTATATCTTATATAATAAGAGAGAAATATGAAAATTAGGCCAGGACATTATGACCAGCTCAGGAGGCTGCATCACAACCAGCTTAAAGCATGCCCCCAGCCCCAGCAGACACACACCACACACCAGGGCTGGGGGTAGGCTCTGAGTGGCTCTGAGTGGCTCTGGCCCCATTCCTGGTACTGTCCAGCTCCAAGGCCACTCCCATCACTCCCACTGTGAGGAGTAGGCCTAAGCCTTTAATAGGACATCCCCTAAGGGCTCCCATACAGTGAGAGGGGGCAGACTGGGCTGAGGGACACCCACCCAGTGCATGAATTTTGTGCACTGGGCCACTAGTATATTTATAATTGAGAGGTTTTGTTACATGCTATGTACTTTTAATTGGCTGTTAAGTTCACATGAAACTTGCTGTAGGAATTAGCCTGTAATAATGCTTCCTTACTTTTATCTTCAAGATACATAACCCAACTGGAAGGGGAAAAGAAGGTTGTCTGTGGGATCCTGTTAAATTTCCGTTTCTTTTCCTATAGTTTTATCAAGGTCAAAGAGATTACACAATTGTCAGCCACACAGAGACTGGATCAGATGAATATGTGAGGTTGTGGTAAAAGAGTTTTATATAAAGGAAATAAAGGCCTAACATGTTAGCTGGCTGTTGAAGAAAGTGCTACTGTCATTATTAAAGATAAATGAATATATTGCCAAGGCTTAGAAAACATAGTATAAAGTACTGCCAGTGGGCCCAAGGCTAGATGATTCATTTTTTTCACCTTACTGTAAATGGGAGAGCCAAGTGCCTATTTAGAAAAATTGTTGATAATAGTAAGTTATGAAATAAAACACTTTAATAATTTTAAGATTTGCCAGATCCTTAGTTTGTCTAATTCTAGCAACAGCTCTATGAAGGAGGGGCTAGCACAGCCCCATTTTACAGGTGAGAAAACTAAGTTCAAAAAAGTTAGGTAAGTGCCCAAGGTTTATATCTGTTAAGTACCAGAGCCATTATTTAAGCTTAGGCTGTTTGGCACAAATAAAACCCCTAATCCTTTTGCTAAAAAGTTCATGTTACCTTTTAAGTATTGAATTACTTTACTTATGAACAATTCTATCCAAAGTTGAAGAGAGCCAGCTAGAAATAGGTTATGCCATTAGTGAATTTTTAAAATAATGTATTTAATTTTTTTCCAGTTCATTATATTTTTAAGGTACTAATCTAGTTCCATACTCTTTAGCTAGTGGGCCTGGTGTAAGTCTAAGAATGCATATTGCTTACTTGTAGATTGAGTATAATCAGAATTACTAACTAGATCTTTTTCTTTTTCCCTTCCTTCCTTCTTTTCTTCCTTTTCCTTTCTTCCTTCCTTCTTTCCTTCCTTCCTTCCTTCCTTCCTTCCTTCCTTCCTTCCTTCCTTCCTTCCTTCTTTCCTTCCTTCCTTCTTTCCACTTAGCAAATGTTTATTGAATACTTACCAAGCTCTGGCAATGGAACAACAAAAAAGCTTCCTGTACTTTAAAAGCTTTCATTCTAAAAATACTGAATAAGTAAATACAGATATTTCAGATAATGACATAGAGATCATAAAACAGAATGCTGAGATGGTGACCAGGTAATGATTCCTTTAGAATAGGTGGGCATGAAAGGCCAGTGACATTTGGCCCTGTGATCTAAATGACCAAGAGGAGCCAACAGCCCAGAGGGCTGAGGTTAGGCCTCCCAGGCAGAAGAAACAGCAAGGCAAGAGGCCATCAGGGTGGAAAGATCTGGGTGTACTTACAGAACCAAGAAGACTAATGTGATTGGTCCATGATGAGTGAAAGATAGCAAAAAATAGGAGCTGAGGTCAGTGATGGAAGCCTAGCCTGGTTACTTAAGACCTTCAAGGAGGTTGGTCATCGGATGAATACCTAGGGGATTCCTTTAATAAACAGGGTGGTAGCATGAGATAAAGAGCTTCACTAATAAAAAAAAGCTAAAGGAGTTCATCACAGCCAAACCAGAATTCTATGAATTGCTGAAGGGGGTTCTTTTAGAAGAGAAAGTAAATAAAGATAAAAACTATGAACAACAAATATGTAACTATCAACACGTGAATCTAAAAACCAAGGGAATTAAAAAAAAATCTTATGAACAATATTAACTGGTGAATATAATAGAATCAGAGGTATAGAAGGGGAGTGGACTGACGATTCTTGGGGAAAGGGGGAGAGGGGGGTATAGGAAGAGACTGAACATAAACTGTGCACCTATGGATGAGGACAATGGGGGGTGGGGAAAGGGCAGAGGGTGGGGTGGGAACCTGGTGGAGGGGGGAAAATGAGGAACTTTTGTAATATGAACAATAAAGATTTATTATTAAAAAAAAAGACAACTCTGCTGAAAGGAGAAAACATAGGAAGACAAGAGTAGCTGTGTGTGTGTGTGTGTGTGTGTGTGTGTGTGTGTGTGTGTGAGAGAGAGAGAGAGAGAGAGAGAGAGAGAGAGAGAGAGAGAGAGAGAGAGAGACACGTAGGAGTCTTTTAGAATGATATAGACTAGGGATGGTGGTTGCCAGGTACAAAACCACTCAATCTGGGATGCTGTTTCTAAGAGGCAAAAGGGTAAAAGGTTGTATAAAACAGCTAATAATGTCCATTTTAGATGAGTAGTAGAGGGGAGATAGAGAAGTATCAGATTTACTGAGTGAGGAAATAAATAACTGGCTCATCCTATATAATTTATGGAGATTATATTTAAAAAATATATATATTTTATTGATTTTTTTTTTTTTTACAGAGATGGAGAGGGAGAGAGAGCCAGAAACATCGAAGAGAGAGAAATATCAATCAGCTGCCTCCTGCACACCCCCCACTGGGGACGTGCCCACAACCAAGGCACATGCCCCTGGCCGGAATTGAACTTGGGATCCTTGAGTCTGCAGGCCAACACTGAGCCAAACCAGTTAGGGCAAAATTATGTGTTTTTTTAATTTTTTAAAAATTTTTATTTTTTTTATGATAAGGAGATATTTTTGTGGATATACCAATCTAACTAGATCTCTATTTTATTTCCCATTCAGTCCCCATACAGATGTCACAGCTGAGGCCAGTGGTATTATTTTTGTCCTCCTACCCTCTTCCCTACCCCTCTTTCCTCAGGGCCTAAGGCAACATAGGAATGAGAAGGACTTAGGAAGATCTAGATGTGAGACTCAGTGCTAAAGCACACTTATTTAATAAATGAGGCTCATATTTCCTTTAGAGACTGGGAAAGATCGATGTTTAAAAATGAATTACCATCTACACAATAGATTATGATTCAGCAATAAAAAGAAATGCACTATTAAGCCATGAAAAAAAAAAAAACCTGAAAGAACTGTAAATGCATATTACTAAGTGAAAAAAGCCAATTTGAAAAATTGTGTAGTTCCAATTACATGACATGGCAGAAAAGGTAATACTACAAAAACAATTAAAAAAAAAAAAAGATCAGTGATTGTCAAGGGTGAAAGGAGGAATAGAAATGAAAAGGCAGAGAACAGAGGATTTTACAACAAAAATCATCTGCATGATATAATAATGTGTATATATTATATACTAGAGACCCAGTGCACGAAATTCATGCATGGGTAGGGTTCCTAGGCTTGGCCAGCAATCGATTGATCTGTGGGTCAACAGACAGGGTGATCCAGGGGTGTCCCCCCCCCCCCCCCCCCCCCGCCTTGGCTGGCCTGGTGCTGCCTGCTTGTTGGCTCCATACCCCGTCACAGCTGCCAACCGCCTCCCTCTGTGGGGTGACCAGCGGGGCAATTGGGGGGGACTTCTGCTGGCACCTACCTTGGCTGGCCTGAGGCCTGCAGGATAGGGGCAGCTCTTGTATTGAGCATCTGCCCCCCGGTGGTCAGTTCATGCCATAGCGATTGATCATTCCACCAGTAGTTCGGCTGTTTGGTTGATTTGCATATTAGGCTTTTATTATATAGGAGGATTTGTCTAAACTTATAAGATGTATAACATCAAGAGTGAACCCTATGTAAACTGTGGACTTCGGGTGACAGTGATATGTCAATGTAGGTTCTTCCTTGGTACAAAAGGTACCATTCTGGTGAGTGATGATAATGGAGGAGGGTATGCATGTGTGAGGGCTGGGGCCATGTGCAAAATCTCTGTACATACCTCTTAATCCTCTTAATTTTATTTAAGCTAACACTGCTCTTAAAAAATCTTAAAATGAATTACTACAACTTTATATTTTTTAATGATAAAAGTTCTGAGCACTTTTAGTATTTTGGGGTTTATACCAAAAAACACTAAAAATGTACTCATTCTACTGAAGAATGGGTCTTAAGAAGAATTTTCTTTTATCTGAAGTAAGGGGTCATGTATAAATTGCTTTTAGTATGTAATTTCAAAAACATTTTTATAATGTGCTTACAGTATGCATTGTGCAGCATTTAAGATTTAGGAAAGACAAAACAGAAAGTGAAGGTTTTTTGTCGTTGTTGTTTTCTTGTAATTGGTGTTAACCTCGTTAGCACAGTGCCCTAAAGTTTGATTATATTATTCTTGCAAATAGGTTCAACTTGTCAGGTCAGACTTGTTCCTACCGCTCCCATGCATCCTTTACCCAGATTTCAGTTGTATTGCACCTATCGGAGCATGGCTGAGCTTATCCTCTCAGATTCAGCTAATTAAATGGAAAATGTTAGTAAAAGTAAGCATTTGTTACTACAGTGAAAAGTTTACTTGAACTGAATTTTTCTCTTTTTTGGACTGGTGATTTGGCATTGTAAATCTGCCTTCCAAATTCATACACAAACACGTTTCTGTGGTAACAGCCACAAATAGAAGCAGTGGTTATTGATTTTTCTTTGGGGGCTACCACCTGGTTTCTGCAAAACCCTGGAGAGCATATGCTAATTCCCATGCATATTTTATCTTCTTTCTATGACCTCCACCCACCCATACCCATGGGAGTTTAATATGAAACAGGCCCATCTATTATTTATCAAAAGGCTAGTGGATTTGTTGATAAAACAAAGAGAGTCTGTTCTCGGCTGATTTATTTAAGCCTCCTTACTGTGGCCTCTTGTGTGGCCAGTGTCAGTCTGTTTTTTGGGAACCCCACCCAGGCTCAGGCAGCTCCTCCACCTTTGGTTGGGTCCTAGTGCTCTCTATATCCAAGATGTTCTTCCTCGTGCTCCCAGTCTCTCCCTCAGCCTCTCCGAAGTTTGTTCACACCCTTATGTTTTCATCTCGGCCCTCCACCTGCCTGTCCTGCCTCCTCTCTCAGCTACCTCCCGCCCATTGCTGGTTGCACTTGAGACATGTCTTCCTTTAAAAAGCCTTTCCTGCCCCTTCCTCTGAGTAGGTTAGATGTGCCCATTAAATATAGGATGTCCCCCCAAAATGTATACACACTAACAGATGATAGCTCAATTTTGAAAATGAAATATCTTTCAATGAAAACTGCCTTTATAATTATTCAAACTGTGTGTCTACATTTTGTAAATGGTGATAATAAGGCTAATAAGACTGTAATTTAGAAGATTGTAGAAGGCTTAGGTTAAATGAAGGAAAAGATTTGCATACTGTGTTAGTTTTTTGTGGCTGCTATAAAAAAAACCCCCACAAATTAGGTGATTTAACCAATAAATAAAATTTTATTCCTTCCACAGTCTGTGGAAGTCAGAAGTTCAAAATCATCATTCCTTGCCTCTAGGGGAGATTTGTCCCTTGCTTCGCCTAGCTTCCTATGGTCGTCCTTTGCTTGAGACTGCATCACTCCAATTGCTGCCTACATGACCAGGTTGCCTTCTCTTGTCTGTGGATCTCTCTTGTATTTCTCTTATGAGGACAATTAATGAATAATCCAAGATAATTCCCTCATCTTGAGATTCTTAGTTAATTACATGGGCCAAGATCATTTCTCCAAATAAGGTAATATTAACAGATTCTGAGGACTTGGCACCTACACAATATACTAGTAAAGAAAAGCAACTATTAATAATGAGGATGGTAATGATGACTTATTGACAGAGAGCTCTTTAGACTAGTGGCTTTACCTGTGTCATGCTAATTCCCATATCAGTAACTTCATTTCTGCTGACTTCACTTGCTAGCCTATCTTGCCCACTATTTAAAGTTCAGCTCAAGTTTAACCTCCTCTACAAAGCCTACTTTGAACAGTAGTGTTGATAATAAAAGCACCTAACATTTATTAAGAGCTTTCAACCTGCCAGGCCTGGTACAAAGAACATTAATTTCCCTAGGTATACCCCACTGTTCTTTCTTCTTTTGACTTGTTGTAACATTTATATCTGTGCCACCATAAATACTATTTAATTATATACTGTCAGAAATACTAATTGTAGGCTATGTGTGTAGCCTAATATAAGTTCTTTACAATATATGCCACTTATGTAATGTTTTACTACTACCACTACTACTATGCTAATGTTCGTTAGAATACTTACCATGGGCTAGGAACATAGCTATATATTCACATGATCACTTTTAATCCTCAAAGCAATTTTTCAATATGTGTACTTCCTTAATTCTCACTTTTCAGATAAAGAAAACAAATTTTACGGTTAATCGCCCATGGCTTATAAATGACAGAATCAGAATCTGAGCCAAAGTTATTGAACATCAGAGACCACAGAAACTTATATATCTTCTGTATTTTCTACTATATCTTGTAAGGGTTGGCCTTAACTTCCCATACATTTAGGCAGATTTTGAAGCTTCTTAAGGGTATAATTCTGCTTTCTATGATTGTTTACTATGATGGTGAGTCTTTAGAATAAAAGTTTTGTCTTGTCTTGTTTTTGAATGTACTGGATGATTTTAAACATATATTTTATTGATTTTGTACAGAGAGGAAGGGAGAGAGATAGAGAGTTAGAAACATCGATGAGAGAGAGAGTCATCGATCAGCTGCCTCTTGCACATCCCCTACCGGGGATATGCCCGCAACCAAGGTACATGACCTTAACCGGAATCGAACCCGGGTCCCTTCAGTCCCCAAGCCGATGCTCTATCCATGTACTGGATGATTTTAAAGAATTCCTTTAGCCAGTGGCTATAAGATAATATCTCTGATGCAATGCAGATGTAAACTGGCTGTGAGACTCAGCTGAAAAAAATAACAACAAATAACTATTCCCTCATCCCACTATCCAACCCCAGTTTTTTAGCCTGTCCTCATCACAGGTAGGGAGTCAAGAAAATCAGCATAAATTATTTTCCTTCTTGATGCATTAATAACATCAGTAGGAGGCTGAGAATTGAATGAGTTATAGACTTTAAACCCTGTGACAGACCTCTCCAAGCTCTAAATAGAGGGAGAAAATTACAAGGTCACTCAAGAATTTCTAGGACTGCTTTATTTGCTATTCTTCAACAACAAAACCCCTGTCTTCCCGGAACCATGCCCACATAAACTATGATCTGGTAAGATTTTATTTCCATTAATTCACTCATTAAAATAAGATTACAAGATTAAAAACAATGTGTGTGTGTGTGTGTGTGTGTGTGTGTGTTTATCAAAACATCCTCAGTTTTCTAGTTTATATAAACTCATCTAGGAAACAGTAAAAATATGAATTTTAACACAACCCAGAAAAATACCATTCAGTTTTCTCCAACTTTGATTTTAGATTAATTGTTTAATATTCAGTTTCTTTAGGGACAATTTGTGTTATGTTTCTTCTACAATTGCAGAATTTTTGTTGTTAATCCTCACATTGACTTTTTTTTAAAGAGACAGTGGAAGGGAGGGGAAGAGAGAGAAATTGATGAGAGAGAGAAACATCCATTGGTTGCCTTTCTAATGCTACTGACCATGGCCAGGGATTGAACCTGCAACCCAGGTCTTTACCCGTGACTGGGAATGGTAGTAAGGGGTCATGTAAAAGGGCCAATGCTCCACTACTGAGAAATACCAGCCAGGTAGTAACAGAATATTTTTCTTTTATTTGTTTATTTAAAAAAAAAGAAATATATATATATATATATATATATATATATATATATATATATATATATATATATTGATTTCAGAGAGGAAGGGAAAAGGGGAGAGATAGAAACATCATTGATGAGAGAGAATCAATTGGCCAGAGATTGATTGGCATGTCCCACACTGGGATCGATCCCGAAGCCCAGGCATGTACCCTGACCAGGAATGGAACCATGACCTCTTTTTTCATAGGTCAACACTCAACCACTGAACCATGCTGACCAGGCCAGAATATTTCTAAGAAATAAATTTAAATTTTTCTTTTATGTCAATGAAATGATGAAAATGTTTAAATATTCTGTTAAATATCGAAAGTTTCTTTAAATTACCAAACTAATATTGGCAAATCAAAGGTGAATTCTGTGCTCTAGAAATGTTTACATTGTTAAGTAGGTTTTAGGAAGAAAACAGTGACCTATTTTCTTATGGCAATCATTTATTTTTAAATGGTGATGATAACAATAGTTAATCATTGTTTATGAGAGCTCACCAGGTGTTAGAATTTTTCATCTTTATCATATTTGATCTTCACAACAGCTTTATGAAGAAGCCACTACTCTTATTAACTGTTAAGAAAATTAAATGAACTGTTATGAAAATTAAAAAATCAGAGAAATAATGTAATTCCCCTATATAGCTATTAAAATATATTGCTAAATCTATTGGACTCCCAAAATAGTTGCCAATATGAGTAAACATTTTATTAAACTGGCAGTGTGACAATGCTGAACTTTATCTGAGCCCTTTGCTCCTGGAAAGCAGTAATGGTTAATAAATCCTCCCATCCTGGAAGGACCATCCTGTGGTGGTGCATTTTGAGATAAGACCCACGCCCATCCTTCTTCAGAACTCCCATAAACTCCAGATGACCTTTTTGCTTACTTGCCTCTAAAAACCCACAGGCTTTTTCCCTGTTCTTTGAGACATTCCTCATTAATGAATATTCTTTCTCCCTCTTGTGATAGTTTACATAAAATAATCTTCTTGTCTGGTGCATTTGTCTTTCACAGTTTGACGCTGTAACTTGGTTAGGGCCGGACCTCCCTTTGGATCTCTGTTGACTCCACCCAGGCTAGGAGACCTGCTGGAACCCGCTGTGCTCCATTCCTGACTAGTGATTAGCAACTCAACGGTGAGTCTGACTCCTGGTCATACGCTATGGATTCCTGTCCATTGGTACCATGTAAGTATTTGATTTTCATGCTTTTTGAATGCATGTTTGATTTCTGGTACCAGCTTCTTTGTTTGTTTGCTTTGTGGTCTGACCATTTGGTGGCTTCTGTAAAGGAATTAATGGTTTGTGGAGATCTTGTGAAAGACAACATAGATTCTTGTTTATCAGTCTTTTTTGTTTGTGTAGTTTGAATGGAAATCAGTAAAATTTATACCCACTTGGAAGAGAACAGCTCTTTAATATAGAGCAGTGAGTTTTGCATTTCAGTGTTTATGCTTGGCCTGTGACTGAAATTTTAGAATTGAAGGTATACAGTTTCTCTTTCTCTTTGTATATTTATGTCTGTCATCACAAGCCTTAGCCTCTTACTGTATGAGTGTATAATATTTTCCCCAACTCCTTTTTGTTAAGGAGTTGTATTCTGATCGGCTTACAGGTAAATTATTGTATATATATTAAATATTCAGAAATTAAAGAAATTGAACTACTGAGACTTTCAGTGTACCAGATTTTAAGAGTATCCTTACAAAAACCAAATCAGAAATTTTTTACAATTTTACGTTCACATAATTTAGGTAAATCTTTGACAAATAGAGTTGTTCAATATTTGTGGTTTAATAAAAACAGCTATGTTTTCTCTGATTTATCAGCATTGAGTATAATATACACATAGATTTTTATTCTATTGCATATTCCAAGGTAATACCTTCATCTTTTCAAATGATCCCATAGGATTCCAAGATGAGTTCCTTATTTACCTGCCTCAATAAAACCATAGGCCCTCTTCCTTTCGTTTGAGACTTTCCACATTAGTGAATGTTTGCCATATTGGAGTAGCTCCAATAAAATCATATATCTACTCAGTGTCTTGTGTATTTTGTTTTTCATGTAATTTACCTGGTCTAATTTTCACAATAGCCTTATAAAGTAGTCAGCATTCTCATTTTATACTGAGAACACTACATTTAGGAAACTTAAGAAACTTAAGGCCATACATCTAGAGTGGATGGATATTTGCTAATTTTAGATGCTGTGTTCTTAACCTGAAATCTTTATATCATCATATGTCAAATTATTATTTGTGTACATTACATTCAATTCAGGAATAAAATATTTAATAACTTCCCCTGAGTTGAAGAGGAGAGTATGCTGCAGTTTTCTTTAAGCTTAAGACGAGAGCCAAAGTTCATCACTTGATGGATTGCACTGTTTAAGCAGGAGAAATTAATTGCATTGTTAAATATATTATTAGAACAGGGACTCTGTTGAGCTAAGCTTGAAGCAGATGGACAGACCAATAACTACATATACTTCAGTGAAGGCAGAAGACCATATGAATTGGAGATCTCTTGAAAAATTGCACTAAATACTTTGATTGGGTCCTGGATAGAAAAAAACCATCTTAGGTTATCACATATCAAACTCACTCCTCCGAATGTTGATTTTAAATTGTGGTTATTAGTTAAGGTTGTTTTAATTGTTTTTAAAGGTCGCCATGTCACCCCTGATAGTTCTCTGGTGTTTTCTAATTGGTCTCTCTCTCTGCAAACTCTGTAGCTTTTTTAGATAAATATTTCTCCAACATATTCCCAGGCTACAATGAATTTGTAATCTCTGGTTTAGTCCCTTATTTAATACTATAGGCCTGGTGCATGAAATTTGTGCATGGGTAGGGTCCCTATGCCTGGCCGGTGATCAGGGCTGATTTGTGGGGTGACTAGAGTGGCGATCGGGGGAGGGCCCCCACTGGCACCTGTCTTGGCTGGCCTGGCACAGCCCGCTCACCAGCCTTGCCCCTGCATCCACTGCCTCTAGTTGTTTCCCTCTAGGCAATGGTATGTGTGTGTGGGGGTTTGCTGGCACCCGCCTTGGCTGGCCTGGCATTGCCAGTGGAGGTACCCCAATCACCCCTGCCTTGGCTGGCCTGGTGCCACTTGCTCACCAGTCCTGCCTCCTGCTGACTGGTTGTTCCAAAGGTTGTTTCACCATTTGGTCGATTTGCACATTAGGCTTTTATTATATGATTTGTTTTCCTCTAAGGAACAAAATTAAAACATTAGATAATCAAGATATTACTTTGAAGAGGGGCCCTTACATTGTTGGCAATGTAAGAGTCTAAAATAGTTGCTAGGCCCTAGCCAGTTTGGTTCAGTTGATAGAGCATTGGCCTGTGGACCGAAGGGTCCCAGGTTTGATTCTAGTCAAGGGCACATACTGCAGGCTTCTCCCTGGACATGGCCCTGGTTGGGGTGCGTGCAGAATGCAACCAATCAATGTTTCTACTCTTTCTGAAAATCAATGGAAAAATATTCCCTGTGAGGATAAAATAAAAGAAAATAATTGATAGGATGCTCTGCCTCTCAGAAGTTACTCTCGTGGTGCTTTTAAGTAATTTAGAAGAATATGCTTGTGTGAAACTATTCTAAGATGAAAGCAATGATTTAATATTGTCTTCAAAATAACTTTAATTTGGATCCAGTCAATTTTGCTGCACTCTTATTCAAATTATCTGCTTTTGAGTAAAGAAGATTTAGTACACCTAGTAAAATACCAGGGGAAACAATAATATCTTAAAGAAAGCTGCTGTTGTTTAGAAAACTGCACGAACAAATCTCATCTGCAAATTGTTATTTATTACTTAGCTATTTTTAGATTTTTTTTTTTGGCATGCATTTCTCACAGTAGCCTCTGGTGCATTTTGCAGAGTTTAATAATTAGCTTTCCCATTAGCTTACACGCAACATAGAAGACAACATAAACAAAGGTTATATTCATGTAGGTCAGCACATGTTCACAGGCAGACAGGTAAACAGGTGAGGATGCCTTTGATCCAGACTTTATCAGCTGAGATTATTTTATTCTTCTCTACAAACCAAGAATCTTAAGTACTTAACATATCAAGGAGCTTCTTCTTTGTTCAGGGAGTATGGTTTGTTTTTGGGCCATGCCTTGTGCCTACAAGCTTTTCAGGAGGCTATGAAATGTTTATAGTCCACATATAAAATTATTAGCTGTGAAATACAGAACAAAAAACCAATGGTAAAATATCACATAATTTTATTGTCTACTAGTCAGATACAACTCAATCGTAAAGCAATTTACATAACCTGTAATGTGGAATGTGTAAGCATTTAAAATACACTAAATAGGACACAGAAAAGATCCTCTATAAGTAAGAGTAGCATGGATTTAAAAAATATATATTTTATTGATTTTTTTTTTACAGAGTGGAAGGAAGGGAGATAGAGTGCTAGAAACATTGATGAGAGAGAAACATTGACCAGCTGCCTCCTGCACACCCCCCACTGGGGATGTGCCCGCAACCAAGGTACATGCCCTTGACCGGAATCGAACCCAGGACCCCTCCAGTCCACAGGCCGACTCTCTATCCACTGAGCCAAACCGGTTTTGGCAGTAGCATGGATTTTTAAGATCTTAAAACCACCTGGCATATTGCTGCTAGGATCAATACACTGGATTTATATTGGTCCCTGTTTAGAAAATCTCATTCCACCCAGACTCAGATGAGTAACTTTTCTTTGGAGGATATAGATGACTTGGGCAGTTAGGCTGGTAACTGAGTGGCCTGGTTTAAAAAAGATGAGCGAAATCAACCTGATTTCTTTATAGATATTTTAAAGTATGTGAAGGACCTTTACATTGAAAGACCATATAACAATGGGGCTAAGTCAGCCATTATGGGGCCACATGCATGGAAATATTATGGGAAAGCAGAGACTCACACATCCTGTCTTTATGGAGAATAGACAGGGCCAGAACAAGGAGAAGAATATGGGAACTACATTTATAAATCAGGACACCTGGGGATAGCAAGTATCATCGCCTTTTATGTAATGTGAGCTGTGTTCAGATGTAGAACTGGGAACACTTCAATCTGTCCAGGACTATCTCCCTAGTTCCTCCTATCCCATCCCTAGGCATTTAGAAGAGTGATGAAGCCTGGATGGTTAGTAGTGAACATTTACAGCACACAGTCGTGGCATGGGAGAACAAGATAACAAGAAGAAGGGTACTGTGGTCTCCTACTCTGGGGGGAGGTTGTGCCCTGAGGGATCTGAAAAAAGGGGATTACTCTGACATTTCCAAGACATGTTATTACAGATGCAAAAAAGACAATAGACAGTCTCAATTAAGGTAAAGATTTCCCTTTGTCAAGAAAGATGCTGGCCGAGTACCTTACTTACCACCTGCCATAACTCGCTTTAGTTAAGAAGTTTTAATTTCAGACCATCCTATGTAGTTACTTTAGGTCTCTGAGTTTGTCAAGCCCACCATGCAGATCTCCCTTGAGGTAGTCAGGTTTAGTATGTGGCCATTTTTTTTTGTCTATATCTGCAGTAATCTTTTTTATTTAAGAGCAGGGACTGTAGGTTGTTTTTTTTTTTTTTTTTTTAATATATTTTATTGATTTTTTTTACAGAGAGGAAGGGGGAGGGATAGAAAGCTAGAAACATCGATGAGAGAGAAACATTGACCAGCTTCCTCCTGCACACCCCTACCTGGGATGTGCCCGCAACCAACGTACATGCCATTGACCAGAATCGAACCTGGGACCCTTCAGTCCACAGGCTGATGCTCTATCCACTGAGCCAAACCGGTTTCAGCAGGACTGCGTTTTTGATTATTGCTACTGCTTAGTGATAAGATGAACACCTGAGACAAAGGAATACCATTGTAAATTAACCTAGTTAGGAATAAGAAGGCCAAATTCGGTAGGCATTCATTTGTACAGCAGTTTAAGGAGGCTCCAGTTTAACACTTTCCAGGTCTATTCCCCACAGATTGATAGGGGAAGGGACTGGACAGGAGAAGAATACACACATGCCCAGTAAAGTCTGGGTGACACAGGGAAGGTACTTGTCTGTCAGTCACACCTGGGAATAGGTCATTGGCCAGCATAGGCATGGGTACTACAAGGGCATGAAATTTGAGATATTTAATCTTCTAAACAAGGGCATTCTCTCTCTTGTTGCTCTTGCCTCTTGTGCTCTGAGTTCATGCTCCTGGCTTGTGGGGCTCTCACAGTCTTGCATTCTTCCACATAGACCACAGCCACATGGACCCCACACAATAGACTGATGACCTCCAACTAGCCTAACGCTAAACCAGACCCAACTCCACCCTGGAACAGAAACTAGACACTGGCTTTGATGCTAGCTCTACTGAATTCCCAGGACTGGATTAGGGAAATGGGACTTCTGAAACTGGGGGATATAATTCCATGAAAATAAGCTTTCTACCACATTTCATCCTCCTACAGGGCCTCCAGAAATACTTATTCCAGTGATACCACAAGAGCCCTACTCCCACTAGCAAAGGAGAAATACCATCTACAGTTTTCTTCAATAACAAAGGGAGATACTCAATAAAATTTTGTTGAATGAATGAACAATTAATACTGCTCTAGCCCCTCAGAGCAATCAAAGAGTAATTGCGTTAGTCAAATGTTTCCCCCCTCCCACTCCAAAGGCTGTTGTAAATCATTAGAATTTTACTGGAACTATAATGTTAAATTTACATTCAGGTGAAAACTTATATAAGAACTAGAGCCCCGATGCACAAAATTTATGCACCAGGTGGGGAACCATCCCTCAGCCCAGCCTGTGCCCTTGCACAATCCGGGACCCCTTGGTCATAACCGCCAGCCTGCACACTCCTTACCATCTACCTTCTTGCTCCTTACCATTTGGCTCGCCACTCCTTAGCACTGCCACCACCACCACTGCTGCACTTGCCACTGTGAGCTGGCTTCTGACTGAGTGGCACTACCATTGTCACATATAGCGACTGGTCGTTCTGGTCATTCTGCCATAATATCGATAGTTGCTGGTCTTTTATTTTTATAGATTTTGAGAGGGACTCTTTCAAGACACCATCTAAAGGGAACTGTGCTCTCCTTTGTGACCTTTGGAGATGTCAGCCTATGAGTTTATGCTTATTCAGAATAAGAGCTGATTTGTGAAGTCAACTGAGAAACAAATTAGAGGGGCTTCTGGTGTATATGAAACCTGACAGGTGATGCATTGCTCTCAGCAGTCACTGTTGAGAAACCATGAGTTAGCATCCTTATGAGACTCATCCTCTCAGCTTTGTTTGTTTTGGCTTTTTGTTCTAAAATACATCAGTGGGCCAATCCCCAGAACTGTGTTTCTATCTTTAGCCAGGAGTGGAGAAAAGTGAGCAAAGAGCAAAAATAATTTGGGGTATATTTCTTAACTGATCTTAACCTAGTAGAAATGTCTTTTATGTGAAAACATTTTTTTTCTACAACGCTGGTCATGTTGCAGGACAGGGTCTTCCTAACACTTAACCATAAACAAGGGATGCTGGTCTGATGAAGGGGAGGTAGTCATGGCTGAGATGGGATGGCAGCCTGGAGGAAGCATGTAAAGGTGTTTATGCTGCAATGCGGAGGCCTGCTGTAAGCCATGATGATACCTGTCATAGGAGGTGAAAGGTGTTGGTTAAAATTAAAATAGGGGAGAGGGAGAAGGAACCAACTCCTAAGAGAATAGAATTCAGCCTGGCCTATAATCATTGACCATACTTAAAGCAGCCTTTAGAGAGTTTGGAACACATTTTTGGCAGGAAGAGGAGGATGCCTCTTATTTTTATAAAAAGGCCCACGTTTAGTTACATGTGGAAAACTTTTGACATAGACTATTAGGAGTTAATACAGAAGGCATAATGGGGGTAGTTTCTGTAAGAACTGCAATGCCATTCTATACCTAAACCTTCCTTGATTCACCTTGTCTCAAGTTTGCTCCTGATTGATTTTTGAGAGCAGACAAAACTGGTTATGTTTTACTTGCATCCCGGTTGCTATTTCATTTAAGTGAGCCTCTACAACTGCCCTATTTCCCAACCACATATAAGGAAAGCAGAACAAAGATCTCATAGCATGATTCTATGTCATTTTGTTAGAGTGGATCTAACAGGGAGGATTTCAACAGCAGTCTCACCCCACATTGGTGAATCACCGTTCACGGTGAAGTGCATTGCAAATTCGAAGTTACTTCAATTAAAGAAGGGCATTTTTTATTGATTTGTATTTTAGAAAACTAAATCTGATTATGGTTATGCCAATTCAATTCCACTCACTTGGCTTTGAGATACTGTCATAGGAGAGGAGGAGAAAGGGGTCCCATCGAACCAAGAAGACAAGGAATGCTTATAATTCAGTCTTTTTAGTGGATGGCATTGCTGCTGATCTGGGTTTGTCTAAGAGTTGATGTTTTCTCACTTTAATAAGACTTAAACAAGCTTGTCTAATGTCTTAAAACCTGACAAGGGAGTGTGTTGTGTATGTGAGGTACATCTAGCCTGCATGTAGAGATGGAGAAGAGTTGAGAATCCTTTCATGTAGTGTTTTATTGTATACCCTAGTTTATACTCTTGAGCATGGCATATCTAAATCCACCATCACTGTTACCCTTGCCAATTCCATATTGGATTCTCTGCTTATCTTTGCTTATCTTCAAATCTGCCATGCTCATTCAATAGCCTTTGTCATGTGGCTCCTTTTGCCTTGAAAACCCTCTCCCCAAACTCAGTGAAGTACTTTCCTTTACCCATGTCTGCCTTCTGTCAGACCATTACCACATGAGTGAGTGCGCTGACTCAATTCTCACGTGCTGGCCCAGGGCAGACAGCAGCTGCTTTATTCCCACTGTGCCTGTCACAGTGCTGTGATCAGTCAGGAAGCAAGTGAGTGGTCAGTCTGTCTCTCCAGGGTTGATGTTTTCTCACTTTAATAAGACGTAAATATGCTTTTCTAATGTATTAAAACCTTGCTTGTAGGCATAAGATGGAATGGGAAGTGGTTTGAACAGTCATTAGAAAATCTGTGTACAAGAAACTAGCTGAGTGATTCACATTTATAAGAAATTATGGGCTGCTCAGAATACCTGAACCCATGAATTTGGGAGTTGGAGGCATGAAATCAAGTTGCCCAGGACTCTCACCCTCACATCCCTTCAGGACTTTAAGTCAGATAGGTGAGAGGCAGGGGTAAGCTGGGGGAGAAAAAAGTGATTTTATTTTAGTTTTCTCCCAACACATGCACTGAACTATCTTGGCCAACAAAAGTCTTCATTATTCATTCACGTTAGTACATTTTTATAAATGCCTACTCTGGGTCAGATTTTGCGCTAGTTGCTTAGGATACAGCCCTGGTTTCAAGGAGGTGCCTCCGGCTTCTTGTGGGAAGAGAGGAGGAGTAAACAGAACTTTGCAATTCACTGGGGACCATGGTCCCCAAAGTGAACAAGAGCACTTAGATTATATCCCACAGGGCCTCCTAACTGCTTTGTAGACAGGAAGATCTGCTGCCCTTTGCCCCTTTCTATGTAAACAAAGGCTTCCTGGTGCAGTCTGGACCATTTGTGCCACCACTGAGAGAATGCAAAGCCAGGGAGAAATGATTTGTTGTGGTAGGTGTATTTGGGGTGGGCAGGTTGAAGAATTTTGACTAGTCAATGACAAAGGCAATAAAGGAATTTTTGCTCTCTAAAGAAAATAGACTTATGGGATTGAGACAAGGTAGATTTTTGTTGGTCACAAGTGAATCTTTCTAATGTTTATTTGTGTGGGTTTCTAGGAATAATTGAGAATTTCAGGGACAGAAATGGAATGTTTCTCATTTGCTTTATAATTACTTAAAAGGGCAAAGAGGTGTGTGTGTGTGTGTGTGTGTGTGGTATGGGATAGGGGAAGGGAGGCTGGGGGCAGAGCATACTCTTCTCAATTGGATCACACCTATCTCTCAGGTTCCAGTTACTCTTGGTCCACCCCAAAGCCATGTGCCCCTGTATCTTCATGGTAGCTGCTCTCATTTTCGCCATTCTTTAGACAAATCTCCCCTTTCCCAAGACAGGTGCTGCTCCGTTCCTTGCCCCCCAGGAAAACCATTCTCACACCAGCATCATAGCATGCCTACCCTTGTTTCAAAATCTGTCTGTGCATCTGATACAGCCACTAGTTTATGGGATGAACGGGCATAGACCACATGGTATTATCATTGCTAACATGAGGCCTGTATACATTGCAGACAGTCCGATGTTTAAGGCCCACTTCCACATAATTAGCTATATAACTTTGGAGCAAGTTAGTTAACCATTGTAAACCTCAATTTCCTTCCCTGTGCAATGTTGACAATAATAGTATCTAGTATATAATGTATTTAGTTATTCAGATAAAATTAGACAATATGCATGCAAAGAACTTAGCACAGAGGTGGGTACTGGGTTGGCACTGAACAAATGTTACTTATCTTGATCCAGTTATCACTAAATATTTGTTGTATGACTTGAATATCTCCTTGAGAGTGGTTATTCCTCAGCTGCATTTGACTGCAATTTCCCTGTGCTTCAGTAACTCGGATTAAATATAAATATAAATATAAATATAAATATAAATATAAAATATAAATATAAAATATAAATATAAATATATATATTTTTTTGAGAGGAAGGAAGAGGGAGAGCGAGATAGAAATATCCATGGTGAGAGAGACATTGATCGGTTGCCTCCTGCAAGCCTCCCGTACGCTTCCCACTGGGATCAAAACTGTAACCCAAGCATGTGCCCTGACCGGGAATCAAACTGTGACCTCCGGGTTCATAGGCCAATGCTCAACCTCTGAGCCAAGATTGCCAGGCATAACTCAGATTCTCGATGCCTAAGAAGTGCAAATATTTCCAAAGTCTTTAGGCACTTTAAACTTTAAAATGCTCCGGCTGTGATAGGAACACACGATAAATGGTACATGGAAGCATAATTCATAAAGTTTTAACACGATCCCATTAAAATGTCCAAGCTTCAATATAACTGTCATCTTTTGGCCATCATTCCATCTGTTTTCATCCGCCTGAAAGCATTCCACAGTTGTTTGGATTGATCTCACAAATTGCTTTTGGGAAGATCCTATGCCCTCAGCCTGCCTTCTATCATCCCAAGAAACATTGTTCCGATGAGACAACCAGAAACTCAATTATCTACCTTTGGTGTATATGCAACTGCACAGCGACTACACCACAGTGTGGAGCTACAGATGGGGTTTGGGCTAGGGCATCTGATCATTTTTACTTTGGGAGAAACCTTCCCTCCCTCGTTGCTGGAATGAACAGTAGTGGTGAATGAATGAATGGAAGCAAAGAGCCTCTCCCTCTAGAAATGATATGGAGGTACCTTTCTCTCAGCTCCCCAACTGTGCTTATGGCCAGGGCATCACAAGTAAATTTACTAACAGCAAAAGTTCAAGCTGCACTTGCTGGAAGAAGTTAGGGAAACCAAAGTTGCACTTCAGGTTTCTTTTTGCTTTTTCTTTCTTCCTTTAATATTTCCTTTTTCACTGCTTACAATGAGAATATTTTATTTATTATTTATTTATTTTTAATTAAATAGCAAAGAATAGCCGTCTTCCAGGTGTCCTTCATGGAGCCAGCAGCGGTTAGGTGAGAGAGGGCTGGGCATATCTATCATTCAGCTCAGGAATATTTCTCTCAATAATTAATGGAGCGCCACAAAAGGAGGCCCAATGAGGCCCTTGAACAAAGCTGCCAGCTGAGGACTACAGTGGCAGCCTGGGTGCCAACTGACCCGCCCGAGGTCGAATTTTTTTTGGCATTCCTGGCCCCTGGGTGTGCCAGTGCGTGGTCCCTCCCCAGGAGCGAGGGGAGGTGCAGGAGCCGCAGTCACCTCCTGAGCTCCTGGTTGTGTGCCTTAAGTTCGCACTTCCCGCCGCTATACTTTCTTTTGGTATATTTGTGGGAATCGCATATTTAATTTAGGTCCAGGGCCATTTCACGAGCTTAATAAACAACCTGGGAGCCCATCAGGTGAAGGCTGCAGCCCTGGGCTCACTCGCCTGTCTCCCAGGTTACTACAGTTTTTGTTGTGTAAGTGAGGTGGGTGAGGTTAGAGATGCGACCATTTCGCTGAAGTCATATTTCTTTTTTGTAGCAACAGGTTCACGGAGGCCTCCTCCGCTCCTTCCAAAGCTTTCTCCCCCAATTCCTTCCCCTCCCCCCTCCCCTCCCCCCGCGCCCCGATCCAAGCCAGACTTCCAGCCGGCACGAGCCTTCCTCCCACTCGGATGTGTGACCCCCGTGCGCAGCCTTTAGCCGGGGCCTGATTCATCCTCTGGGTGGAACACATATAAAGTCCATCTCCTCGCCCCTGGAGGTCCACCGCGATTTGAGGCGAACAAACTCTGTACAAGGGGAGCGGAGACCCAGGGGTCTGGGCGCGCTCGCAGGTGTTGCCAGGGCTCTGGGCCCGCGGCCCCGCCAGAAACGCACCTGAGCCCCTAACCCCACAAGCCCCTTATAGGGGTGGGGGTGCCACGGGAGCCGTAGAGAGAGCGGGACAGAGAGAGAAGATGCCCAGAAGCTCTCCGTTGTCAAGGCTGGACCTCCCGATCTCTTTTCGGGGCTCCGGCTCTGTTGTCTAGAAGCACATTTCAGCTCCAAAGGACATCTCTCCCTCCGGGATTAGCTCCTCGCCGCCGCCGGAGCGACAGCCAGGGGTTCCTGGAATGGTTCCCAGTCTTTCCCCCAGCCTTGGCATAGTGGGGGAGGGCCTGCCCATTTTTGGGGGGTGGGTGGGGGGTGGGTGCTGGCAATCTCCGCGTCGTGACTGCTCCCGCCCCGCTTCGCGGGAGGCGCCCCGGGTGACTGGCGCGCACGCCACACCCCTCGGCCTGGCCCCGCCCCCGGCGGCCTGGCCCCGCCCCCGGCCGCGCGCTCCCGCCCGGGAGGGAGGCGTGTGCTGCTCCTGCAGCCAGCTCCAGAGAGGGAGAGGGATGGATGTTGGAGGAGGAATCTGGGCTTAACAAGTGATTGCTGCTATCTAGGATTTTGTTCTTTTTTTCTGGGGGAGCCTTGACTTCCTTTCCCAGGCAAGCCCTCCCGTGCGGAACTCCAGTGGAGCCAGAAGTCTTGGGGGGTCTTCCCCGGGGCAGCCCAGGACCGCACACCTGGGCGCCTGCAGCGAGGACTCCGTGCTCCCCCCCTGGCCAGGCAGCAGAACTTGTTCCGTGGATATTCTGGAGCCTCCACCTGCCACACAGGCGTGATTCCTTCCACCCCCAGGAGCCTCCCCCCCCACCCTCCAGCTGTTGTTGCAGCTTGAGGGGGGACATCAAAACCAGCTGGGGGGAATTGTCTTTCTTTTTATTTTGGACCCCTCCTGGGAATGGTAAGTGTGATGCCTCTCTTTTCTTTCTTCCCTTTTCCACCTCTGGCTGGGAAGAAGCGGTGGGCATTGGAGGGACAAATAACATCGGGAATGTGACAGAAGGGCATGAATGGAAGGCGGTTAAAAATAAACCAGGAGGTGGGAGAAGGGAGGTGCAGATGCTGCGCGGCGCTGGGGGTGGGGGGTGGGCAGCAGTTGTTATGTTCTCTATCTCAGGGATGGGGTGCGTGCGCCCTGCTTCATGTGCCTAAGCGGGAACCTGGTCTGGAGGCGAGGGCGCGATTAAAGATGTCGTTTCCCCAACGAGGTGGTGTTTAGGTTTAGCATCGTTTGGCCTCATCCCAGACTCACCGGTTCCGTTCCTGTGGGAACAGCTGGTGGAAAGGGTTTGAATTGCTGCCTCTCCCAACACTTGGATTTTCGAGCATTTGAGCAACACATAGGGACTGTACAAATGGCGTGCGTTGAAGTGTATATTTCTCACGGTTGTTAGCCTTTCTGATGCTCTCAATCTCTCTTCTCTCTCTCTTCTCTTTGGTAAGGTTCAGGTACCACCCTAAGACAGTTGTGGAAATTAAACATGAAAACAGCCTTGCTGTTGGGAGGTGGAAGGAGGAGAGGCAGGATGCGGGGCTGTTGTTTCGGGGACCAGGGAATTGATAGTCTGCAAAACCTATTAACTTGATGGTGTTAAAGAGGAAGGGAAATTTTCCTGCCAAGTGTCCCCTCATAAAGGCTCCTGGGAGTTGGCTTGGTTATATTCTCCTAACATGAATACCTTGGGAAGCAGGAGAGATTTTAAGCCAGTCTGATTTGTTGGGTGGGAGGATTTTTTTTTCTTTCTTTTCCTCCCTCCCCCCCTTTTTCTCCTCCTCCTCCTCCTCCTCCTCTCCTTTTTCCTCTTTCTTCTCCTTTTTCTTTCTCTCTCTCTTCTTTAAGATTAGGGATAGTGAGGTAGCTGGTAGCCAGTCAAAAGAAGGATGATTTGCTTTTTGTAGGCTGGGGGAATTGGATAAACCAAACCTAGCAAACCTAAACTAAAAACTAAGAACTATTTGGTGGACAGCAAAAGCAGAGCAGGTGTAGGTCTCTCGCAGAGTTAATTGTGAATGAGAAGACCCTCTAATTAATGACCTTCTGGAAGTCAGTTGGGTGGGAGAGGGGTATACATAGTATACAAATTTACAGGCACTTTGGTTCCACTTTATTTTAATAGTGTATTTTAACTGCTTTGAGGGAGTTGGGAAGTAACCGAGCAAACTCTCCAGCTATTTGGCCTGTGGAAGAATTTAAAGGATGTCAGCCTAACCCTCCACATTGAAAACAGAGAATTAGAGGCCTCCCGAGGGTAAACATTTCAGAGTATGAGTTGATGTTAGGAAGGAAGGAAGGCAAAGGAAGAAGAACATCATGTGAGGCACCTTCACGGGTATATTTTCTGAATTTCGTGTCCCAATCAAGCTTGCCTCTTAGCCTAGGAGAAAGTATTCTGATTGGGAAGGGACATATTTTTGCCACTTCCCTGATTGTCACTTCATAAAACTCAGTGTGTTTAAGCTACTAGGCTGACAGGATTCAGCAAGCAGCAAGCAGCAGGTGGTCAAGAGCCAAATCCCTTCATTGGCTCCAGAAAACCATTTCTCTCTTGTACCCCAAGTGCTTCCAGTAATAGAAGCTAGTAGATGCACTGAATTCTAACTGTCCTTATCCTCCCCAATTCTTTGGACCACTATTCTGCATTCTTAGAAGTCCTGTTGGATAGAATGAAAGAATGGAAGAAGCAAGACTAGACAGAAGATTGGGACAGGAGCTTTTATAGGTTCTGGTGGAGAAGATGTGTTAGGTGGACCTTGGGAAATATAAACTAAGAGAGAAGGAAGGCCAGGAGTACCAAGAGATAGTGGGGACAGAGCAGGCTGCAAGGAAGATGTGATCTGGAAGTGGTGGATTGGAAAGAAAGGTGGGCAGAGAAAGGCAGAGAGAGAAGAGGGGAAAGTTGGGGAATGGGAGCTATGGATTAAATAATAGGGGAGTGTGATAGGCTGAAAACAAAGTCCATACAAAGTGGGATTTAAAACATAAGGAGCTAAATCCTTGAAAAGAGTGTAGGAGGAGACAATGAGATGAACATGGAGGAACTGCAAGGAGAGAAAATTATTATTAGAGAAGTGGAAACTGGGATTAGCTCCTAGGTTGTGGGTGGCAGGGACATGCTTCAGGGAGTCAGGAAGTACCAACTTGATACAGGCCATTGGTGGAGTCTCCAAATGCCCTGATGTCCTCGCATTTTATCCTTCCCCAGCTTCAGACTGTGGTATGAGGACATACACAACCTTACAAAAGTGGGATGGGGAGGTTGCATTATCCTCGGTTTATAGACGAGGTGATTGAAGCTTGTTCAAGTGCCGGGCCCTGGATTTAAAAAATCCATGTCGAATGTTTTTCTGACTTCTCTAATCCTGAATCAAGGGAGGTGGGTGGGGGGAGGACACTATATTCAGAAATATTTCACAAGTGGAAATTTTTTTAAATGCCTACAATCAATGCATGATGGAAATTGCTATAAAGCAACAGTATTCTTGTTGTGGAATGAAGAGAGAGACAAGAAAATAGACTGAGCTGAAATCCAAAGAAGAAGGAAAGAAGGATGTTTAGTGAGAAGGAGATTTAACCACCTGGCCCATGTTCCTTGGAAATTTATGGCTGCTTGGTGCTTTATATGGTTTGCTGGAGCACAAGAGACAGAAGTGTATGTGAAGGAAATGCTCAGTTTGCTTTTTATGATTTGATTCTTCTTTTTATTTTTCTTCCATGCTTGTTTTCCTTCCTTTTTTCAGGTGAAGTGCTTCTTCTGCATGATTTTAGCTGACGGATACTCTGCATTTCCTTGATCTCTATGGAGACCTCAGAGCTGGGTTTGCCCCTGCTGACACCTCATCTTGCACCACCTTCCACCTTCTCTACCTCCCAGGGTCTTTGCCCCTGCCGCTGATAGTTTGGCATTGCCCCTGGGTCCAGGAAGCCTGTGATGAACTTAAGGGGAGAGCCCGGAGGCTCATCCCAGTAGGTGTGAGGGACAATGGCTGGACGTACTTCAAGTCTAGTGTTAATAATAAGCAGTCACGGGAAGGCAAGTGCTAAGACGAAAGGCTTATCTGCATTGTGATGGACTGAGCTTTGGACAGTTTCCATGGCAGAAAAATATATGCCATCTTCTAGGCACAACCGCTGGCTGTCGGAGACT
The DNA here is from genome assembly GCF_014108245.1 of Pipistrellus kuhlii. Classification (NCBI taxonomy): domain Eukaryota; kingdom Metazoa; phylum Chordata; class Mammalia; order Chiroptera; family Vespertilionidae; genus Pipistrellus; species Pipistrellus kuhlii. The sequence continues at coordinate 14,723,054 of NW_023425595.1, forward strand.
TGCTGCCTTTGAATTTTGCAGCAGCATCATCATCCACATCCTTATATGTATCCCCAAATTTGAACACCCACCCCAAAACAGGTGTCTGGGAGACGCGGACATTCTGGGACTTAGGCTTGAGTGTGCCAGGCTGTTCACCTGGACCCGGCCAAGCTCCGAAGAGCCATGTCGAATCCCTGGGGAAGACAGAGCATGGGGCGTGCTGATTTAAAAACAGAAAATGCAAAGTTGGACTGAAACTATCCTCCGTCTTCCAAGCAATCTGCTTAAGGGTTCCAAACTTACCTTACTTTGGTGAGGAAAAAAAAAAAAAAAGAAAGAAAGAAAGAAAGCTGCCCTATTTTTTTTTTTTTTCTTTCTTTCTTTCCTCTACAACCAGAACCAGCCATTTCCCCAAACCGCCACCATGGAGGTTGCAATGGTGAGTGCGGAGAGCTCAGGGTGCAACAGTCACATGCCTTACGGGTACGCGGCCCAGGCCCGGGCCCGGGAGCGGGAGCGGCTGGCCCACTCCAGGGCAGCGGCAGCTGCCGCGGTGGCCGCGGCCACGGCTGCCGTGGAAGGCAGCGGGGGTTCCGGAGGGGGCTCCCACCACCACCACCACCAACACCACCAACACCACCACCAGTCCCGGGGGGCCTGCAGCACCTCCCACGACCCCCCGAGCGGCCCACGCAGTCGCAGGAGGCGGCGCCCGCAGCCGGAGAAGAGGAAGGGCCACCACCGGCCCAGCAGCTTCCCGCACTGCGCCGACCTCATGCCCAGCGGCTCGGAGGAGAAGATCCTGCGGGAGCTGAGCGAGGAGGAGGAGGACGAGGAGGAAGAGGAGGAGGAGGAGGAAGAGGAGGAAGAGGAGGGGAGGTTTTATTACAGCGACGATGACCACGGAGACGAAGGCTCCTACACGGACCTGCTGCCCCAGGAGGACGGGGGCGGCGGCGGGGGGTACAGCGCGGTGCGCTACAGCGACTGCTGCGAGCGAGTGGTCATCAACGTGTCCGGCCTGCGCTTCGAGACCCAGATGAAGACGCTGGCCCAGTTCCCCGAGACCCTGCTGGGGGACCCCGAGAAGAGGACCCAGTACTTCGACCCCCTGCGCAACGAGTACTTCTTCGACAGGAACCGGCCAAGCTTCGATGCCATCCTGTACTATTACCAATCCGGGGGCCGGCTCAAGAGGCCCGTCAACGTGCCCTTCGACATCTTCACCGAGGAGGTCAAGTTCTACCAGCTCGGCGAGGAGGCCCTGCTCAAGTTCCGGGAGGACGAGGGCTTCGTGAGGGAGGAGGAGGACCGCGCCCTGCCGGAGAACGAGTTCAAAAAGCAGATCTGGCTCCTCTTCGAGTACCCCGAGAGCTCCAGCCCGGCCAGGGGCATCGCCATCGTCTCCGTCCTGGTCATCCTGATCTCCATCGTCATCTTCTGCCTGGAGACCCTGCCCGAGTTCCGGGACGACAGGGACCTCCTCCTGGCGCTGAGCGCGGGCGTGCACGGCACAGGGCTGGGGAACGACACCTCGTCCCCCCACCCCGAGGGCTCGGGGCACACGGTGTTCAACGACCCCTTCTTCATCGTGGAGACGGTCTGCATCGTCTGGTTCTCTTTTGAGTTTGTGGTCCGCTGCTTCGCCTGCCCCAGTCAGGCGCTCTTCTTCAAGAATATCATGAACATCATAGACATCGTGTCCATCTTGCCTTACTTCATCACCCTGGGCACGGACCTGGCCCAGCAGCAGGGCGGCGGGGGCAACGGGCAGCAGCAGCAGGCCATGTCCTTTGCCATCCTCAGGATCATCCGCCTGGTCCGCGTGTTCCGGATCTTCAAGCTCTCCAGACACTCCAAGGGCCTGCAGATCCTGGGCCACACGCTCCGGGCCAGCATGCGGGAGCTGGGCCTTCTTATCTTCTTCCTCTTCATCGGGGTCATCCTGTTTTCCAGCGCCGTGTACTTTGCCGAGGCCGACGAGCCCACCACCCACTTCCAGAGCATCCCAGATGCGTTCTGGTGGGCTGTGGTGACCATGACGACCGTGGGCTATGGGGACATGAAGCCCATCACCGTGGGGGGCAAGATCGTGGGGTCCCTGTGTGCCATCGCGGGTGTCTTAACCATTGCTTTACCAGTGCCAGTGATTGTCTCTAACTTTAACTATTTCTACCACAGAGAGACCGAAAACGAGGAACAGACGCAGCTGACGCAGAATGCAGTCAGCTGCCCGTACATCCCTTCCAATCTGCTGAAGAAATTTCGGAGCTCTACTTCTTCCTCTTTGGGAGACAAGTCAGAGTATCTAGAGATGGAAGAAGGAGTTAAGGAATCTCTCTGTGCCAAGGAGAAGTGTCAGGGAAAGGGGGAGGACAGTGAGACAGATAAAAACAACTGCTCTAACGTGAAGGCTGTGGAGACTGATGTGTGAATCCTGGTCTCCGCGCGCCATTGCCCCCTCGCCCCCAAGCCCGGCATCTCCAAATATATTTATGCACAGAGAGTGCAGTTATGAAAATGAAATATGCAAACGAATCCAACGCATACAGTAGTACACCATTCAATGGTTATACATGGCATAATTGTTATAAACTTGTATTACATATCAAATAAATGATGCATCTTGGAGAAGAGGGAGGCTTAAATAGGAGCAACTCAATCTTTATATTTTTTATTAGGATGCAAGAATTTTGCACATTAACTGGAAAGGATGTTAAAAGTTAAAGATGGCTTTGTGGAATGAGTGTGTGCGTTTGTGTGTGCGTGCTGTGTGCGTGTGTGTATGTATAAGTAAATTGTCAATGTTTTTTTTTAGTAATTGTGCAGTAATGGGAAAAGTTGGCATTTTGAAGTATTTACTATGTAAGAACTAATGAATTTGAACAGTCATTTATCAGTGCTTTAATAGCATCTCCTGTCTTTGGATTCCATGGTTGTTTTTTTAAAATTGTTAAGAATTACTATGTAGAAAAAAAAAGAAAGTGAATTATTTAATAGCATATAGGTCACAATTCTATCTTGGATTTAATTAAAGTTTATTTTTAACTGGAAATTAACTTTTCAAAAGGCTGCAGGGGTCTTTAGAAATTGTTTATATTTTATTATTAATTTTGGGATGATATGAGAGCAAATGCCTAATAATATGGGAGAAATGACATCAGAGAAAATGTAACAAGCTTTGTTTAGAAATCCCAGCACTGGAATTTTTTTTTTCTTTGCACTATTTTATATGCTGGAGATTGAGAGAGACTTCATACTGTGAATGTTTACTAATGTAACAGTTCAATGACAATCATTGGAACAATAATTTCTTTGTCCTATTTTATTGTTCTTTTCTTTGTGTGAGACTAAATGCCATGCAGATAACAGCACAGATTCCCTTCTCTTTTTAAATCTAAATAACTGATCTGCAAAGGGCCTCTGACGTCGAATTTAGCAACTGAATTCTTTTGAAATCGGTCTGTTACAATGATGTTTCTGAAACCATCCTATTCTTCTGCCTTTAAATCCAGAACAATTTAACCAAAGCTAATGCATGCACTGAAAGAATTAATGAAGAAATAGATGCCCAGATGCTACAGTGATTATGGCTTAAGAGCTTTCTATTAAATGTATAACATAAGTGACAGATTTATTAAATTTATTTCTTTGTGCTGCTGTATATGAGGAAAATGTGGGGATTCACCTCAGAATTTGGCACTCGATTCACTAAAATTGGTATCAGAAAGAATTGTGTCAAAACATGTGCTTTCAACATCACCATCATGATTAAAGGAAATCATGACACATATGAGTGTTTAACTCACCGCAAGGTGTTCTAGAATGTGAGCTAACAGTGATTGTACTTGCACTATTAAGTTATAATGAGATATCGGTTAGCAAACTCAGAATATGTAATAGGCCTTACATATTCTGGAAAAAAAAAAAAAGACCCAGAATAACTTTCCTCAAGCTTTTTAACCACGGACCATCATATGATAATAATATGAAATTTACCTCTCTTTTAATGTTACTTAAAATTCAAAGTAAATCCAGTGTTAGGTTTAAAAGCAAAGCTGCTTCCTTCTCCCCTTTTCTTCCCCACCACTTATAGAGAAAATTCACTTGAGAATACCATGGAGAATGAAAAGCAGCAAGCAGAGGAGTTGATTGAATGTGTAGACCAAATATCTCTAGTGGGCAATAGAGAGTGACAAAACAAGGAAATGCCATCTTGAAACAAGACTTCAAAGATGGCATTATCCTCTATTTTGGATTAGAAGCAAAAGTATGCAACAAGCATGACACTAGCCCTGTAAGGCTACTCAGGTTGGCCGCTATTTATTTGGAAAAGTCACCCTGTTAATCTCTGCACCACAGTTTCCTCAATAGTAAAAAAGAGGGCGCATGATGTCTCTGCTACATCAGTTGTTAGGGGAAAGCAAATGAAAACATGTGAAAACTCTGAAATAAGTTCCATATAAATGTCCAATTTTATGTTTAAATTACTTTTAATCTTCCTCTAGGAGATTAAGAGCCCGCAAGTTACATCTGCCTTATTAGGATGCTGTGAAAATCATGGGTAATTTCTTTAATTCAGGGCTCCTTACAAGGAGTTGATTTGCAGACACACAAGAGAGCCTATCATTAAGTAACTGTTGCAGTTTCTTCTTTTGGGGGAAGATTTCATGGTGTAAAGATGACCCCATGGACAAGGTGCCACCTCTCTCTTGCTGTTCTCAACTAGGTCTGGTTATATCTTAAAATAGTTTAAATGCATGCTCTCCAGCTTTGATGTTTCTTGAACATTCTACAATAGCATTAGCAATGACGTGGCTATGTTTGGAAGGAAAAATACATTGTATTTCATTTGTTCTACAACACTCTTTTAAATCAGAAAAGTTATATTACACTTAATTGACGGTTTTAGAATGAATAATTCTGAGAACCCAGTCATTTGGGGACCCTGGGGCTTCCTTTTATTGTACATAGTTTCTTTTTAAGCGTAAAAGAGTCCGAAAGTGATAGTCATGGGCTTTTATTGGTAACCACTAAATGTATGGGTTTTTTCCCCCCTGCAAGATCCATTCATTTTAGGATGTCTGGATCTTGATTCCATTCTGAGAAGGAAGCAGTTAAGTCCTTAAGACTTGTACAGGGCACTTCCGTGCAGAATACTTGTCTTTCAGAGGATGTGTGAAGGTAGTCATGGACTTATAGCATTTTTCCAAGTCAAAGCTAGGTAAACTAATTAGCACTGTTTGTGACAATTTTATACTGAGAAATGCTCTTTCAGGGGCTATTTGTAACTAATTTAGGCATCTTCATCTTCTCAGGGGCCCCCATACATGTTTGGTTATAAGATAAAAGAGAAGTGACCCATTTAGAGATTTGAATTTTTGGGATCTGGGATCCTTTAGTTGCTTTTCAGATGATAATACGTTACCAAAAGTATCATATTTGAGGGTCATCTTAATCAGAATCTTTTCAAGGGTGGATGCATTGTTCTCTCTTGCAATTAATTGCTTGAAGAGGAAACAATTATTCATAGCAGTTATGGAGAAGAGAGGAGGACTAAATATTCCTTCCTTTCTGTGAAAGGGAGGGAGCTCATGGGTGCCAGAGGAATGACAGGTGGTTAGGAGTCCAGAGCTGGCTTGTTGACCATGGACACATCATTTCATCTTCTTCATTCTCAGTTTGTGTTTGGTTAACGTAAAGTCAGATTGTTGGGCTGCATTATCGCTTGAGTCCTTCTAGCACCAAAATTCTGTGGAGTCAAAGGAAGTATCAGACCAGCTTGATATTTTCTACGTGCCCCTCAAGTCACACCAGCCTTGATTTTATAGTTAAGAACAAAATAGTTTCAAAGCCTTACTGTTGGGTTAAATGCAGCACCAGGAGTATGGGATTGAGTTTTTAGAATGTAAACTAAGCTGAATGAAGAGAGTGTACTTTGAAGCTATTTATTCTAACCACTTCTAAACGGAAGAAAATCACTTAATAAAAAAAAAATAACTCTTCACTCTCCAACACAAATTGGTAAGTAAACATTTTGATTTCTGGCTTTGTCACAGTGCAATCTCATCAGTAAACACAGTGTTCCGACCTGTGCTGGAAAACTCATTTTATGCTCAGACACATGTAGTATTTCAGAGTGCTGCTGCTTTCCTTGTCAAATTTGTTTTGAACAGGACCGCTAAAGCTTTGTGATACATCTTTTCATGAGGCATGTGTTGAAATAGAATGCAATATATGAAGAAGAAACAGTTAAGATATATGTATATATTTATATTTTTTCATTTTTTTAAAGAAAGTCAACACCAACCAAAATAAATTTTTAATTGCATTGGAATCATAAAACTAGTACCCCCACATCCCAAGAGAATCAGAAATAGTGTTCTCCATTGTTGATTTTCAGGCCTGTGATGCATCTTCAGCACTAACATTGCAGCTATTTCTAGGTAAAATGGGAAATAACACTTAGGTTTGGTTTATATTTTTCAAATGAATATGTGATATGCTCATGTGCAGGGTGCAGAGGATAACATCCCTGTTTATATGTTTGTTTATTTTTTATTGATACAGTTTAGAATGATTATGGGGGTTGTCATTCAGTGACAAAGGGGCCTGTTCCAGGAAGCCTTCCTGACCCAAAAGTCATTCTGATTACTGCAATGGACATTTGGTGTGGACAAAAGGTACCTCTTGGTTTTCTTGCCTGCAAAGAAACTTGACTTAAAGCACAGGGTCTTCCATGTAACCATTTTAGGTTAGAAGATAATTCCACTTTTTGGTATGGAGACCAGTATTCCTGTTTGAAAGAAGGTTGAATGAAGGGTTTGTGTTCAAGATTGAATGAAGCAGAGCTATTTTTGCAGTAAATGGGAATATGTACTTCTGAAATATAAATTAAGACTAGGGCTGTGCTAGGAGTTTTATTTCGGACTCGGTTTTTTGTTTCCATAGCAGTCCCAATTTCTTACAATATCTTTTTTCATAAAAAAAGTATGTTAATACATATCAGACCAGATGGCCCAATTTGAGGTTCAGAAAATATGGTTACTTTATTTATAGGTAAATAAATTAATCCCAAGGCATGAGTCGGGGTGCTTTGAAGACCATAACATATATTTAATGAGCTGTAGCTCTAAGTGAGACTCTAACACCCTCTTTTAGACTGGTGGGTAATAATAAATGGGAATGGAATAGGAATAAAGCAAATAATGTCCTAAGGAAGGTGTCTTGCTATTGTCTAGGAAAGGGTATTCCCACATTTACTGAGCATGGTATTGATAACATACAGTTAATTGTGTTTTTTTTGTTTGTTTGTTTGTTTTTACCCATTTGCTATTACTGGTAACTTGGAAGAAGGCTTTGTATCCAGAGTACCAGGAGTGAAATGATATTGGTAGTTAATTCACAGTGAACTAAAATTATTTGCTGCATAGATGTTCCACAACTGGTTTCTCATCCTAGGTTGTCTTTATTCAGGCTCAGAATGATGGTCTCCCATTAGACAGCCAGTCTAGAAAATGAATGTTATCAGAAGGAAACAATATAGTACAAAGAACCAATAAATACTCTAAAACTAAAAACTCAAGCAAAACCTAATGGAGAAGTCTGTTGTTCAAGCCAAGGTGCCACATTCAGCAAGAGAAAATATGAGGGATTCAGGGGCAACTTTGACATGGTTCCTCACCATTAATAGACATAACCAAGAGGTGACTATTGTGGCGAATGATGCAAAACACAAATAAGTTACTGAAGAAATATACAAGTTAACATTTTCTGTGAAAATGATAGAAATGCCAACTTTATCATTGGTCTTAATAGTAATTATTAGAAATAAATAATAGATATGGAAAATATGCTTGTTTTCCCCCCAGTTATTAGCAGTATGTGGAAATGTACTTGAAATTTATTTATTTATTTATTTATTTATTTATTTATTTATTTAGAATTCTGTAGATCAAGGTTGTATATATTTGGGGTCAGAGAGCATGAAGGCATTTTCATTCACAGCTTCTTAAGCTCCTGGCTTTTGAGGAGTTAGTTACATCTTCAACTAATCAAAGCAGTCCAATAGCCCCTGTGGATATCAAGGAAAGCTGTGCCAATGCTGAGCCTAAGAATTATATTTGTTTTAGAATACATAGATTAATACTATATATCCATACATTTATGTCATGTATTTCATATTCTGCCTTTGTTCTGGCAAAAGGTAGACAAGCAAAATGAATAGAACGAGTCATTGAAGGAGGCTTCTTGGAGTGTAGTGAAAGTGTATAATTCCCATGTGTTTGGGAGAAATGGTAAGTCTTAAGGATTGAAAAGCCTTTCTTTGCACTCTAAATTGGCTTTTTGTACCATTGTCATAGTGTTATTAGGGCTCAGCTCTGAAACATTACATAGTAAAAAGAAATATGAAGTTTCTTTCCCAAGAAGGGTTACTTTTTATGTTTTATGGAATATTGCAACATTTCTTTTATTTTTCATAGACATTATTCCTGTTACATAAAGGTTGCAAATAGCAGGGAAACTAGACTATCTGGCTCCATAGATCTATTTTGTCCTCTCTAGAAATAGCCTTACTTGAAATCATTATATTTCTGTATTTTTGTTGTAGCTGTTGTTTGCTATGACTTTCTGAATTCTCTTAGGTTCAATTCCAGCAGTAAAATGTCTTAGGTTATTGTTGGGTGTTTTTTGTTTGTTTGTTTGTTTTTGATGAATGTTACAATATCGCTCAGCATTACATACAAAATTATAAAATAATAGGAAAATCCCATATATCTTGGAAACCAGGGCTGTATTATCTCAATTCTCTCAATAATAGAGGGCTATGTTAGTTAACATAGAGGATACATGCTATTCTATTTATAAGCTTAATTCACTCAGACCTTAATAGATTGATGGTTCCTATGGAGAACATTAATGGTGTTTATATCACCTGAGCAAGTTTTCTTTCTCCTCCAATTGGTAGGGATCATAATCCAAATGAAGCTTTTATTTGCTATCAGGCATAGTGGGAAGTAATTAATAAGGCTTCCACTGGACTGAAATCTATCAAGAGGTAATGGAATCTCTAGAAAATGTAGTATAATTTATGTTTATTTGTTTGCCGTTCCTTGTTGATGTCATTGTTGGCATTACTGTTGGGGGGTGGATTTTAATTTTTGGATGATTTAACTAATAGTAAAATAGCTTTGTTAAGAAGCTAGACACTATAAGTTCCACACTATCTTTTTTTTCTCACCTGAGGATATGTTTCCATTGATTTAAGAGAGAGGAAAGGAGAGAGAGAGAGAGAGAGAGAGAGAGAGAGAGAGAGAGAGAGAGAGAGAGAGAGGTGTTAAAGAAAAGCATTGATTGATTTCCTCCAGTATGTGATTGGGAATCGAACCACAATCTAAATATGTACCCTGACTGGTAACTGAACCAACAACCTTTTGGTGTGTGGGACAACATTCCAAACAACTGAGCTACCAAGCCAGGTCTCCAAACTATCTTATTAGCTTGAGTAGTATCTCTATTTCAATATTTTAAAAAATTATTATGCAATTTGGAGATTGTTATTTATATCTAGAACCATTCATTTGGGGGACAATTTATCGCATAAATATGATTCATTTATTCATGTTTTTTAATAGAATAATGAAATATCTCTCTCTCCCTCTCCCTCTCCCTCTCCCTTTCTATCTTGTTTCCTTTTTCCTGGCTTTTCCACATTATATTTAAATTTGTGGATTATATTTAAATTGGTGGATATAAGCATTTTATCTTCTAGCATACCAAGTGAAATCTTAATTACCAATTGATTAGAGAATGAAAAGGTTGTTTGGATGGTCTGTTTTGCCCCATTTGCTATTAATCAGTTTAGAAACTGATTTCAGTATATGTGAAAAAAAACAGCATAGGGAGATGCACTTATACCATGTAAGAATCTTGATGAGATAGAAGAAATATTAAGAATAGATTTTTCCTTTTGGGTTCCTAGAAGTATCCTCATAATTCTTGACCTCTTTCCTCCAGATCTGATCCAATGAATGTGAAGCTAGTAAACTGCATTTTTTGCTGGAGTAACAGCAGAATGTAAGGAGAAACAAAGCTAATTGAGGGACAGGGAGTGGGAGGGAAGTTGGCGAAGGTTGAGGAGTCATGCCTAAATGAAGTTATTAATTTGATGGCAAAAATAGCTAGATCAGTCTAAAAACTACTTCATTTGATAATGCTATCTTTTAGTTTTTCTTAGTTCAGGGAATCCGGGAAAGTATATTGATAACTTATTATTGGAACCAAAATTAGTAATCATGTGTATAATACATATGGTCTCTGAGAACATGCCCATACAAAACCGTTAAACTGTTGCTGAAGGTTAAAGCTACATGTCATATTAAGGATAGAACTCATCTTTTCCTTCAGAGCAGGGCATTCTTTCACATCCTTCAAACATTATCAGTTGGCATCCTCTATGCATCCTCTTCCCTAATTCTAGTGCGGAATTAAAACTAAGATGGAATTAAACAACCAATTGTAGCCTTGAGAGTGAATGGCACTAACACAAAGCTGAATGATGTGTTCATGTTGGTTATTGTCAGCATGCAGTTCTTAGAGGAGTAGAGAAATCATGAAATCTGTGCAGCATAATTAGAACTCTTTGCTGCCTCCTTTCTGATTTAGCTGCCACTGCTCATCTGCAGAGTAGAGGTGTCATTTCACTACTAGAATCCACACACTTCACAGGCTTCACAGCAGTGTGAGAAACAGTGGAGAAAGAAGGGTTAGATTAGATAGAGCAGGGATGAAGCAACATACAGTATTTTAAGGTGTGAATCATCTTGTGACACCAGACTATTTTTACTCACTCAAGGGACTGATTTGACTCTCTGGATGGGAGAGGCTTTGTTTAGAAATTACCCTTTCCTTTTTGCTTGTCTGTGGTATTACTGTTGGAGATAGTTGAGCTTGGGATAAGTTTTGCCATCGTTGCTAAAATAGGATGGAAATTATATGTTGGACACATTTTTTTTTTTCATTTTAGTTATGAAATGCTGTAGTTGTGTTATAGGGTTTGTAAGGGAAATTAGAAAGCCACTTGGCTTTTAAATATTTTTAAATATTTTACTGCTCCTCCGAAAGGATTTGGAAATGAAATACAAGTAGAAGATTCTAATATTAAGTTCTGACCAAATATAAACGTGTTCAAAATAAAGTGTTCAAAGGCCTCCTGTTTAGTTGCCAGTTTTGATCTTTACCTTCAGTAATTAAGCCTGTTGCTTTTTATTTTTAATTGCAGAGGTAGACATGTAAAATGCTTGGTATTCCCACCTCCCTTCACCCCCCTGCACTCCTCTCACCTTTGCTTCATTCAATAAAAGCCCAGATCAGAAAGGCTTCTACCGGTCCATGCTCACAGATTTCTCATGGAGAGCTTTTTGTGTGTATGTGATCCAGGTAGATGTCTTCCCATTTTTGAAATCAGGTCATGCCAGTGTGTACCCAGAAAGCTTCTATAGCCACCTGCAACGTGGCTCTATTTTGTTCTATTGTCATGCTAGGTATTTTCCTGCCTATTACTGAATGGCTGTGGTTTTAGAAACAGCTGGATGATTAGTGGCGTATTGCCCATTTTTCACCCAGATGCTTTATTACCGTGTAGAAACAACCCATGTGGAATGAGCTGGGAGGATAATAGCAAAAAAATCTTGCTCTGGTGCAACTGTTGTTATTAGGAATTTAATCAAGAAAATGAAGGGCAAACTGTTTTGGCTGTTGTTCGATTTACAAACATGTTGTTAGACACAGCATACTCATTTCCATTCCTAGGCAAAGCAGTTGATTTACCAACTCTGAAAATGTGTCTTGAGATATTCCTTAGGCTACCCAGCCGTGCTTTGGCTGTTACATTTATTTGCTTAAGGGGAAATGTCTACACATGATGAGGCATCCCCTGAGTGTTCCATTCACTGCTGGCTAGAGGAGCTGACAAGGCGGACAGGCTCCAGCTCTCTCCCTGGCCAGTCTATTTTTAGTTCGGTCCCTTTGTAACTAACTTCAACCCAAACTAGAGGGGTTGGAGTTCAAATACAGTGAAATGTTTTATTGGGACAATTCTCAGGTTGATGGAATTGTTTGCTATTGTGAAAGGGACACATTTAATTTAGGTTCTGTTTGTTAGATCCTCACCAGGGCTAAAATTAGAATCACAAGGGAGCATGGACTTCTTTTCCTTCACCAATTATTTTTCAACAGATGTTGGTTAAGCTTATGCTAGGTTGACTGGGCTGTGCCTGTGTTTCTAATCTCTAAATGTGCGAACACTTCAGAGAATCACACTCCGTGTAGAGGATTTTTTTAGTTACGGGAAGATTCATCTTTCTAAATAGCAGATTCTTAATAATAATAATAATAATAATAATAATAATAAATAAACAAACAAACCTTTCCTTTTTTCTCCCCAGAATCTATATGTGTGGCTGGATCTAATTTTTCCTGGAAAAGTGAACTGCCAAGCTATCATGCTTTAATGATATCTCTAATAAAATTTATCCTGTGTTCTGTAATGTGCTTCATTTTCTGAATAGCTTCTGTATAAACTGCATAACAAATGGGACCAAATTCAACTTGACAATTCAGTTTTTTAAATGATTCTTGTATGAGCAATAACAATAGTCAGTGCTTTCAAATAGTATGTGGTTAAATTATAACAGAAAGAGGGAGGGGAGCAGATTTGACTGAAACTAATAAACACATCTGTGAAATAGTAGACAATACCTATATTTTTTATTCCAAGGTTGTTGTTTTTTTGTTTTTTGTTCTTTTAATGAAACCTATTTGTATCATTCTCCTTGGGAAAGGTTTGAGTGCCATTGATGATACATCAACATTTTTTTTTTTTTTTTTTTTACTTTAGTAAAGAACTGAGTTAGTTTCTTGGATAAATTTTAAAAAGATTGTTCTTTTGGGGGGACATTCCTTCTTAGGCAAGCCAAATGAAATGAATCGATTATCTGGTTAAGTCAGGGCAGTTGATGCAGAGGTTGGAGATCTTTCTGAGGTGCCTTCTGTCTCTATCTGATCTCATAGGTGTTGGCTTGGCTTCAATTTCCTTTCAAGATGATGTCTGGTTCCTTTTCCTTAGAGTTCTGGCTTTCACACCTGAAATACTGTTGTACTCACATTTTCAGCTCTCTTCAACCAGCTTTAACTTCTTAAGAATAGCTCGGGCTTCTATGAAATGTATCCTAAGGACTGTTTGTTTTCTGAGTGTTTTGGAACATACATTAGAGATCTTTTAGATTTTAGTCTTCCTTCAAGCCAAACAACAATTATCTTTAATTGAAGTCCCTTCTATTTGAAGCCAAAAACAGTTGGCCCAGTCAGTGAAGGAGCAAAAAAGCCAAGCTGATTGTCTGGCATTGGGAAGCCATTGATTCAATTCTGCTTCATTTGAAGCCATTAGTTTCAAACATCCTGTATTCTCTTTAAAGTTGGAGAGTTTCCAGTTGCTATCTATTCTGTCAGTGAAATACTTTTAATTGTAAAACCATTATTTTGTGGGATTTTAAAATGTTTTAGGTTAGCAAACTGCTACTATTCCTTTGCCTTAGAAATGTGACATTTTGCATATTAAATGAAAATGAAACCATTATTTATGTGATTTTTTAAAAAAAAAAGCCAAGGTGATTTTTCTCTTCCCCATTTTTTAGGAAAGTATTTGCAAACCTTAGGGATGTATATTTTAACCTAAATTAGCAGATACTTAGTTAATGTTTGAAGATTTTCAGGCAAGTAACTGAATTACTCATTATTATAGTATGAAGGGGGAAATCACTAACAATTACCTTACACATTGGAAATTGGAGATGGAAGGAGGTGCCTCCGGTAGGTATTGATCAGATACCATAGGTGTTGGCTCAGCTTTCCATTGGCTTTTTTATTTGCAGTTTCTGAAAGAGACTGAGGGGGATGGATGCCAAAACATTCTATGTGGCTCATTCAGAAGTCCTTTAATGGAAGCCAAGTGCATTTAAAATACATCAGATTGTTCTATTCTTAACTAGAGGATGTAATTTAAAAATGTGATATTATATTAAGTAGATTACATTTCTGAGATTAAAAAAAATTCTATTATATAATATTACCTTACTTAGGGCCTATTTTTTTTTTTTTTTAGACATATTAAATAGCCTAACAGGCTGTGTGTGAATGTTCTCAGAATAGAGTTAGACAATTTGAAAGTCTATCTCCCTGGAAAAGCAATATGTTTTCAGAAAAAAAGTCTCTTTATGTAAACATTCGAACATAAATATATTAACCTAATATTGTTAACTCTTATTTTAGATCTTGATTTTATAATTTGCTCTAGGTTTCACTTTTTTTGATATTGAATGGATGACATCATGAATTATTTATTCCTATTAGAATAAAACTTTTCCTTAAAAGTATGAGAGACTAATAATTTGTACAGATTGAGACCTTAGAGAATTAGCACACAAAACAAACATTTCTCTTTTTATTGCTCATGTAGGGCAATTTCTCAGTAATCATATTTTTCTGCTTTTTAAAATTTCAAACTCACATTATTTAACTAAGTATTTATTGTAGCCTGGACATACCGTATATCAAAACCCAACTGTTTGCCATGAAGAAGTAAATCTCTTAGTCATCCTAAAATAATATTAAAAGTATCTTGTAGTAAAACTCTCATCAGAAAGATGGTTTCATGGCATGTACTCAAGGTCAGTATTACTGGCAGCTGGAAGGTCTTTAATGGAAAGTGCAGACAACTTAAGTAATTCAGTTTCATTTTTAAAAAGTTCAGATTCTTGAATGTTGTCATACCTCCAATCTTTTAAATCACACTATTTCTCAAACATTAATTATCAATAAATGGTCAATTGAGAAATTGGGGATGAAGTATAGAAGATTTTGCTATTAAATTGAAAACTTTATATTTTTATTTTGACACTGTTGTTACCCCTATAAGCAAGCTCTATTTATGGCCAATTTTTTTTTATTTTCTAACCGATAACAAGAGCAAGAAGTTCCTAGTCAGATTAATCATGAATAAGTAAAATTTGCCTTTGTGTGTTTGTGCTAATGATTATAATACAAACCTATTGTTTTGTCATTTCTGTCCTTACTGAATGAATTACATTCAGCATGGCCAGCGGTGAACCTGAGGAGGGGCAGTGAAGTATTAAAAAAAACAGAGAAGAGAATATAGTTGCGACCAGGTGGATCATTGTGCTCGGATGAGGAAACAGTGACCCTGCCTGTAAGCAGGATCTTTATTTTATAGTCAGATCACACAAAGCAAAACAAGGGCAAGATATTTACAGTGTTCTTGTGAATTTCAAATCTGCTTCTTTCCTGTTGTTGCCAGTCTCTGAACTCTATCAAGCTCTGTTTAGGCAGCACTTGCTGCACCTTTCCCACCCCCTTTTGCAGCCCACATCACTTAGCTACCTAGGACTGCAGGGTCAGACTACAAGGTCAAGCTTACAACCACAGCCTTTTGGCTATAATTGTGCTTGGAGGGCTTTGCCCTCTAAGCTGGGACTTGTATGTGGCTCAGACACAAGTTAGTCTGAGGCTTGATCCTGTCCAAATGCTATAGCTATTCTCCACACTTACCCAGCTAATATCACATATTACTAATTTGTCAATTTCCAGGGAAGCATTTAGGTTGTATGCTTTGCAACAGCTCCCAGTTATAAGGTGGACAGACACAGTTACTGTCCATCACTACCAGTATATACTTTGAACATATTTGTCCTGAAAGCTTTTATTTATTTATTTTCTTTCTCAGATTCTCTGGAAACAATGTTTAATTTTATTTAGGGAAATGGTTATTTTTAGAAGAGTGTAACTAATCCATCTTTGAAGTGAAGATCACATGACAACAGAGTGTTTGGGAGAAGCAGTTGTACGCTTCTGTAATTTTGGCCCATTAGCTTGTTTGTCCATGCCCAAATCAAGATTGAACAAAGTGACTAATATATGCTTCTTATCTGAAGTGTTTTAAAGGAGACATACATGGCTGACAAAAGGTTCTTCATTTGTATTCATGCTAGTGGAAGATAAGCTTCATATTTAGCTTGGCTTATGTACTTAATGACATTGGAAACTCAAGGAGGTGTGGTGTGCTTTGTGCATTCCAGCAATTTGTAAGAGGCTCTGGGAGCATTTGAATTGTTCCACTATATGGATGAGACTAACCAAATTATTTACTCATTGCTTTTAAAGTGTGTTTATCTCATGTTGGTATTTTAGAGTATAAATATCATGATCAAATGTACCTACAATGGCATGTGCTCATAAAGAAAACAGTTATGTAATTAAGGCTAGAGGAATTATTTTAAATATTTTTGTTACTAAAAGATTACCATATCATGTTCTCAACATCTATATAATAAAACCCTAATATGGAAATTGACTGAGTGGCAGAACGACCGGCAGACTGATCTCTATGATGACCCTGCCCACCAATTGCCCCACAGAGGGAGGTGATGAGCGGCAGTGGGTGGGACTGGCCAGTGGGTGCCAGCAGGGGCCTGCAGGGATCTGCCCTGATCACTGGCCAGGCCCAGGGACCCTTCTCTGATTGGGAACAGCCTCTTAGATTTAAAAATTAAAACCTGGCAAGGCTACTCTAACACTGAAAAAACAGGATGATGCAGTGATGATATGCATGGACTCTGGCTTGCACATTTTGTGATCAGTCCTGAATCTGACACTTATAATTGTGTGACAAAGCCAATTACTGAACTTTTCTCTGCCTCAGTTTTTCCACCCATAAGATGGGGAAAATGGTACTACTGCCTCAGAAAAAATCATGTTATGTACTACTTTTTATAATCAGGGCAAAAAAATGCAGCTGCTCATACAACAGCAAGATGCCTTTCACCTGCATGAAAAGTATGGCCACTGGTGCATGCAGCATCCCAGATTGTGAGAGGGTTGTCTGACTGCCAGTTTAGGCCCAATCCAGGATCAGGCCTAAACCAGCAGTTGGAAATCCCCTGAGGGCACAGCCTGGGCTGAGCTCCCCTCCTGCACCCCCCCCCCTCTTCCCCTGTGCATGAATTTTGTGCACTGGGCCTTTATTGTAAAATAAAGGAAATGGAGCAGGGATAAGGGGTGGGAGGTGATTTGTTATCCTAACTCTAGTTCCTTTTTCCCTAAGCATCTTTATGCTACCTCATTTCATGAAAACATATTTATATCTCAGTTATTCTTTTCTAAGGACATAATATCACTACCTTCTTCCTGTTGCTACATATTTATTTTTATTTTGATATTTTTGCTATGATTTTGTATCTGCACCACATTCTATCAACTCAATTTGCACAGCTTCTTGTTCATTCCAGTCTGATGGATATTTTCTAAATTGCTTTATTTTTTTCATTACAAACAAAACTGTGATAAATAGCCTCATGAATAAATATTTGAAAATTATTTTTAAAGCTAGTTTCTAAGAAAAAGTTGTTTGTTTTTAAATAAAAGGATTTTAATTTTAAATGATATTACAGTCTTTTCCAATATCATATGATATATTAATAATGAATCTAGCAGGGCAAGAAATAAATTTGGAAACTAATTCATTTGCTGTTCTCTGCAGTTTAACAAGCATTAATCATTTAACTGTTATCAATAATGTAACGGATATGTGTTGACTTTAGCTTTGCCTAGTCATATAGCAAATAGTTTGAGATTACAAATGTTGTTTAAGCAGCCCATAACCAAGTGGTCCATGTTGGTTCTCTGCTCTCCTATTTTAAGCAGACTCCTTCTGTACCTTTTCATCTGGCTCATTGTGATCAGGTTAATTACCCCCTCCTCCCTCCTGTCTACCTGAAGGGCCTGCCTTCAGCTCTCTAATTTTTATTAACTCCACCATCATATGCCCCTCATTTGCCCATAAGATAACATAGTATCCTGAACTAGCTAATTTGCTCTGTGGTTTATGAAGGGCTTCATGCTAACTTAATCAAAGGATACTTAATAATAGGACACAGGTTTTATCTTCCATTCCATTTCTCCTCTTTCCCCCCCGCCCCCTTCTCCTTCAGTTTCTTTTCTTCTTCTTTTTTTCTGATTTGATATCTGGATTTTCACTGACTTGATGTTTCAGTACTAAGGGATAAAATGGAAAACTCTCAGCCCACTTCTTTCTTCTTTCTCACCTACTTAAAATTGGGAAGTCCTTTAGAAGAGCTTAAAACTGTTAGGATTAGCCCTGGCCTGTTTGCTTAGTGGTTAGAGCATTGGCCCATGGACTGAAGGAAGAATCTAGGTTCAATTCCTAGTCAGGGGCATATACCTAGGTTGCATCTCCAATCCTGGCCTGGGTCGAGAGCTTGTGCAGGAGGCAACCAATTTACGTGTTTCTTTTACATTGATGTTTCTCTCTCCTCCCACTTTACATCCTCTAAAAATCAATGGGCAAAAATATCCTTGGTTGAGGACTAATAAACAAAAAATAATTAAAAAACAAAACTGTTAGGTGAAAGCTTACTAGTCTGTCTCCCAATAGGAGGTTGAGCTGCATAGAAGAATAAACCTTATATTCATATGGCAGTTATCTATGAATATATCATTCCTGATATGAGACCAGTCTTCAGGCAATTCAAGTATTTCTAGAACTTTGGGTTTTAGCATTTCTGGATTCTATTTCTAGTTCTAACACTAATTTTGGCTTCAGATCTTATAGATATATTTATTTTCTCTATGCCTTAGGCTCATTGTGCCCTGGATCTGATGAAACCAGATTCAAGAAAGATGGATAAATTCCCATCAGTATTTTGTAAAGTGCTTAAAGATTTGAATTATAAATTGGTTTACATGTTACCATAAATATCAAGGATCATTTTCCACGTATGAAGCCACTCTAAAATTTAGTGTCCTACAACAGTGGACAGTTATTAGGTATAATTTTGTAGGTTGACAATTTGTGTTGGGTTCAGCTGGATAGTTTTTAAGCTGTCCCATGTATGCGCCATGTTTGTCCCAGATGGCCTCTAATACATGCCTGGAGGTTAATAGGGGTGATCAATCCCTGTGTCTTCAGCAGCTAGCAGGGTAGCATGTGCTTCTTCACATGGCAGCTGGCTTCCAAAAGCCACAAAGAGGGCAAATATGATAAAAGGTTTTCTCGAGCCTGTGTTTGCATCTTATGTGCTAAGATTCCATTAGGCAGACAAGTCTGTTACATGGCAAGCCCAGATTCAAGGAGTAGATAACAGAGTTCATTTTTCGATTAGAGGAGCTATGAACTATTTATGGCTTTTTTTTTTTCTTTTTCAGGTGACAATAGCATGTGACCAGATTTCTTTTGAAAATGAATCTATCCCAGAACAAGTATTTTAGAAATAGCTGTCCCTGTCTATGAAGAGAATGCATGGAGAATAAGAAAATATTTTAAGTTAGCCTACTTTTTAAACTCTCTTCTACCTAGTACCCCTTGGGTTATTTATGGAATCTGGATTATATGTGCTTGTGAATTTTGTAGTTTATACAAAGGGCTTTAAAGTTATTTTGATCTCTGTTAGGTTTTTTTTTTTTTTTTTTTTTTTTAAATTCCTTCCTGAGAAAATGATAAGCTCCAAGAGATAAAGGATTGATTACTTCTTTTGGTATTTTCTTCCAGTCTAATGGTTTACTCATAGTGTTATTGGCTAATCTATAGGTTCCATAGATAAGAATTTCACATGAAGCATGATTACATAATTTTGTTATATTTGCTTATGACTCAGTGCTTCTTAGCCATTATTTATTACAATTATTTGAAAAAAACTAAACTTTGTATTAATATGAACTGCTTTTTGTGTGCCTTGAATTTTAAGCTAAGAATATTGCTTTTTATTATGAATTTAAAGCTTATCTACTATGATTTTATTACAAAATGCATTCCCCTCTATGGATCTGTCTTTTGTATGTGGTACACTCGAATTTCATCAAGCAGTAGGTCAATTCTAGTCAGAGGCCTATGAAACATCTGGTATTGAAATGTGCTCAATTTGGTATTTGTTGAGTGTGTATCATTCTTGTAATACATCTTCAAGTGATTTCAGAGCTTTCATATTGGCTGATTACTGGTATCAATAATAGTTAATGCTAAAGTTGGTACTTCTATTGCCATGTTCATAGATGTCTGGCAGTCATGTGATGTACTTTTTTTCTAATGTACCTGAGAGAAAATGACTTGAGAATTACCGTATTGTTCCCCTCATTAAGGCATAAAAGATGTCTTTCCAAATGCAGTTGATGGTATTATTTATTAGAAAATTGTCAATATTTTAAGGATTTTGGAAAGTATAATTGATGTAGCATATAAATCCATTTATTTAGAGAAGTTCTCATCAATATGCCTACTCGTATAATAATATTTACTTAATTATCTCCCGTATTGTTTGTATAGACATGTATATGTGTGTATCTTTTTCTCTATGGTTCAAAAGTCTAAAGTTTTTATTCCCATTCATAAAATATTTTTGAATGTTTCCTTTGCCATGTTTAAATTTTATAAATGAAAATTGCTATTATACCCAAATAGCAGTTAGACTACAAAGTCAGTGCTTTGGGTAACATTAGGATTCTTTAATAAGCAAAGACAATTCTTTTCTGTGGATACCTCCATCAGTTACATTTCTTATAGCAGTAACTTCTCTATACACACCAGACAACAGAGCCCTTAAAATGTGCTCTGGATGCATATAGATTAAATTTTGAATAATAATATTAAGTAGAGTTTCCTAAGCACTTCCTTACCAGAAAGTAGGCATATCCACTGCTTGGTACGAGTGGCTTCATTTCATACTCCATTGTCAAGTATATCTTGAGAAAACCACCAAAAAAGCAGAAGTATATATTTAATGAAAGAAGACAGTAGTAGTCAAAAGGTACTTCCTAAATTCACTATGCTTAATCATTTTTAAGAATTTTTGTTAAATTTATTGGGGTGACATCCTATATAATGAAAGCCAATATGCAAATTATCCCCTCAACTGGAGTTAGGCTGGGAGTTCGACAACTCAACCAGTTGCTATGACACGCACTGACCACCAGGGAGCAGATGCTCCAACCGATAGGTTAGCTTGCTGCAGGTGCTGGTGATCTGGACTGGAAAGTAAGCTGTGAGGTGAGAGCTGCCAGGAAGCTCCCAGTGTTTGGAGGTGGGTGGGGGCGGGAGGGAGGAAGGACTGGGTGGCGTGGGAGGCTGCTACATGTGATCCAAGAGCTGTGGTCTGTGCAGCCCTCCGCAGCCTGTGGTGTTCTCTGTGCGCAATTTATAATCTTCAGAGCTGCTGTTTTTTATTTGTTGAGTTTTACTAACTACTCCAGGAGAGTGGGTAGCACCATTATTGGGGAGAGGTCAGTTAGGGGTGACCAGGCCAGTGGGAGGGGTGCAGTTGGGGTTGAGCAGGCTGATAGGGGAAGCAGTAAGGGGTGACCAGGCAGGCAGGCAGGTGAGTGATTAGAAGCCATCAGACCAGGATTGTGAGAGGGATATCTGACTGCTGGTATAAACCCAATTCCTGGGATTGGGCCTAAACCAGCAGTTGGACATCCCTTGAGGGGTCCTGGATTGGAGAGGGTGCAGGTTGGGCTGAGGGAACTGCCTCTCCCCCCTTGTGCATGAATTTCATGCACTGGGCCTCTATATATGCCTAATATGCTAAATGTCCAACCAAGCAGTCAAAAGACCTGTTGCTATGACATGCACTGACCATTAGGGGACAGATTCTCTGAGCAGTAGGTTAGTTTGCTGCTGGGGTTCAGCTTGGGACTGGGCGAGATGGCCCTGATTGGCCCCAATCACTGGCCATGCAGAGGGATTCCACCCATGCATGAATTTTGTACACCAGGTCTCTTATTTGGTTAATAAAATTATATAGGTTTTAAATGTACAATTCTATAATATGTCATCTGTTTAAAGTCAAGTCTCCTTCCATCACTATATTATTTGGCCCCTTTACTGTTTTCTTCACACTAACTCTGTTTTCTTTCAGAATATTTATTTAGGTTTTTATAAAGACACAAATGGTGTCCTTACAGGTCATTTCTTATGTACTTTTTGCCCAATGATACGGTTGTTAATATTAAAAAGCCAAAAAAAAAAAAATGCTCAAAAGAGAGGTGACAGGGACTAGAACTGAAGGATCTAGAAGAATTTGCAATCTATAATAATAAACGCATAATATGCAAATTGACTGAACATGGGAACAGCAGAATTACCTTCCAGATTTCCTTCTAGACAGACGACCTTCTGGACAAAGCTGGGGCTGCGAGAGCCAAGGCAGCCAGGGCTGTAAAAGCCTACCCTTGCCCGAATTTCATGCATTCAGCCTCTAGTATGGAATATTTGTCAAAAATAGTGGGGCAGACTTAGACTTCTCTCTGTGGCCTTTTCCACATTGATTATACTTTCAGACATCTCTATATCACTGTAAAATGTGAATAATCACATTCAAGAAGCAGGAGTGGCCATACCTGGTTTGGCTCAATGGATTGACCTTCAGCCTGTGGACTGAAGGGTCCCAAGTTTGATTCCAGGCAAGGGCACATGCCCTAGTGATCCCCTGTAGGGGGTGTGCAGATCTCTCATCATTGATGTGTCTCTCTCTCTCTCTCTCTCTCTCTCTCTCTCTCTCTCTCTCTCCCTCCCTCCCTCCCTCCCTCTCCATTTCTCCCCCTCTCCCTCTCTGAAATCAGTAAAAAATATTTTTTTTTTTTAAAAAGAAGCAGGAGTGACAAAAACAAAACAAAACAAAACACAAACTATTTTTTTGGACCATGTATTGCTTGTTTGCACTTACCTGCAGTGGCTATCCTACTCATAAGGTCTTCCACTGAATTATGGTCCTCCTTCTTATCCAGCAGTTGTGAAGTAGCTGAATGGATAGGTGAAGCTCTGAGGAAACAAGCCCCACCAGGATAATCCAACCCATTGATCCTCAAATGGTAAATTAAAAATGCTCCTTAATTTATCCTGGAAAATATGGCAAGATCAGACCCACACCCTATTTTTTTCTCTATATTATTTTTTTTCTTTAAAATAATCTCTATTCAGGCTTAAGTTTTTTGTTTTTTTTTGTTTTTTACAACAAGCAGTATTCACTTAAAATACAAATTATAGAAGTCTGACAAATATATACACCCATGAATCCAATACTACAATTAAGATTCCTGATGCTAGCAACCTGTGAAACCTGCATTTTGTCACTATAGATTAGTTTCAATTTCTAGAAGTTTATATAAATGATATAAACTATAACCTCTTTTGTTTCTGGTACTTTTACTTAGCATAATTTTTTAAATTATATTTTTTATTGATTTCAGAGAGGAAGGGAGAAGGAGAGAAAGATAGAAACATCAATAATGATAGAGAATCGATTGGCTGCCTCTTACATGCCCCCTACTGGGGATCAAGCCGACAACCTGGTAACATGCCCTTGACCGGAACTGAACCTGGGACCTTTCAGTCCAAAGGCCAATGTTCTATACATTGAGCCAAACCGGCTATGGCTCAGCATAATGTTTTTGATTCATCATGTTATTGCATGTGTCACTAGTTAGTTTCTTTTTAATGCTGAGTACTATTTTATTGTATGGTTATACCACATTTTGTTTATCCCTGTACTTGTTGGTGGAGATTTAGATTTTCCATATTCTATTTTGATGTTTTTCTCCAAATCTTGGGTTTAGTGCCACCTGCTAATTGTGTCATGTCCTTAAATTTTATTCATCTTTTGTCATTTACTACTTGGATATAAACTTCCCTCATTCAATACAAGAAACCAATATATCATGAAAGTTTATATAGGATATGTATATTTAAGTGGAATATATTTAAGGATATGTATAAAATTTTTAGTTCTTAATGATTTCTTTCTCAAAGGAAATTGCTTCTAATCAAGAATGGGTAATCTTTTTCTCCAGAGGTCACTTTGATCGCTGGCCATTTTGTCACTTTGATGGCAGCAATATGAGGATTTGTGGAGAAATACACGCTGACATATAAGCAGACCAGCAGTCTGCTGACAGAGCACTTCCTTGGTTCAAAGAAATAGTGATGACATTTAGAGGGATTTCAGTTATAAAAGATGATAAATGAAATGTAGAGTTTTCTGTGTTCCCCATTCAAAATTTAACATTTTTGAGACCTTCATTAGTGTTTTTTTTTGTTTTTTTTTGTGTGTGTATGTGTGTGTTTTTTTTAAAGTGACAACCTTCTGACCCAGAAGTTGCAAATTTTGAAGAACAATTTTGCTCCTGCCAACTAAGGTTTAGCATAGCAACTGAAGTTAGGAGCAATGTGAGTTTAGGCATCCTGTTTTTAAAAATTTTCTCTTAGATATTTTCTTTTAAATCTTCACACTTAGCCTCCTAAATCTAGTATTAATGTCTGAGTAGCTTCACATTTTTAAGTTCTCTGGGATCCACTGTTTTTCTGTTCTCTCTTCCTCCTCTGGTTTTCTTCTTCTTTCATTTTCCCATCTGCATTTGCATTTCTCCCTTTTTCTCCCTCCTTTCTTATAGCCACAAAGATTCTTTAGGCAAGAGAAATTATTCTGCTTTGACTATCTTGCCTATGAAATTTTGCTCTCCTAACACAGAAATCTCAATGATGCTGCTGGAGTGAGTTCTGTATCTTATACCCTGGCACAGCTCCTGGAACTGGTCTCAGTGGGATTTCTGTTTTAGAAGCCGCCTTAGGATCTTCATAGCATCGTTCAGTTTGCTTTCCTAAAAGAATTTCAGCAAATGCATCTCCTCAAAATGTTTTGCCAAAGTATTTGACCATGTCATCAGGGTAAAGCTTATACATATAAAAATACAAACATATGTGTGAGTGTATGTTTATGAATATATATTTACCCAACACAAGTATGTTTCTAAACAACTTGTTAAGGCTCCTTCCTCTTCTTACCCAAAGCATTTCCTTTCTCCTTCTCATAGTTGCTGTGAATGCACTGATTGTGTGAGGCTCCTGGGAGTCTTTCTCACTGCATCTCATGTTAAACTAATTACAGTATTCTTTAACTTAGTCATGATAATATAACAATTAGGCAGTTCTACTTGTGCTTCCAAATGTAGATTGGAACCCTGCTGAACCAGTTGGCTAGGTGGATAGATGGATGGGGCAGTAGGAAAAAGAGGTATTGATAGGCTGAAGTGGGTTGAACATGAATAGAAGAAAATTATCATTACTTAATTTACAATCATATTGGCAGTTGCTTTTACAGTAAGGGGATAATAGACTTGGCTAGTGGACAGTTAAGAGTCTTATAAAATGGTTATGATTTGATGAGTGTCACTGATTTTAAGATTTAAAAACTTCACTAATAGCACCATATGCTCTTAGTCTTCAAGGAATGTTTACTGAGCTTATACTATATGCAGAACCCTGTGCTGTGTCAGACATTCTTTTTTAAAAATATATTTTTATTGATTTCAGAGAGGAAGGGAGAGGAGGGAACGGGGGATAGAAGCATCAATGATGAGAGAGAATTTTTACCTTTGAATGTATACAATTGACAAATCTAAGAAAGAAAACTGCAGTTCTACTTGTGCATTCCTTCTGGGGGCTGTAGTAGAGAATCTATTTCCTTGTCATTTTTAGCCTTTAGATACTGCCCACATTCCTGGGCTCCTGGCCATTTTCCATCTTCAAAGCCAGCAATCCCATCATCCTGACCTCCAATTCACATCTCCTTCTCTGACTCTCTGCCTCCTCTTATAAGGATCCTTGTGATTGATTGCTTTGGGCCCATCTGGAAAACCCAGGATAATCTCCCCATGTCAAGATCTTTCATTGCATCACATCTTCAAAGTCCCACTCACAAATTCTGGGACTCAGGACATGAATATACATGCGGTCCTTTACTATGCCTGACAGAAGCCCTAGCA
Organism: Pipistrellus kuhlii; assembly: GCF_014108245.1. Taxonomy (NCBI): domain Eukaryota; kingdom Metazoa; phylum Chordata; class Mammalia; order Chiroptera; family Vespertilionidae; genus Pipistrellus; species Pipistrellus kuhlii. The sequence continues at coordinate 14,748,938 of NW_023425595.1, forward strand.
AAAACCATGACCATTACTTGCTGGGTAGAATCACAGAACTTAAATCTAAAAGCACATTAGATCACTCATTTTAGAGATGAGAAAACTAAAACATAGTAGAGAACGGTTATGCAACCTGGTGAAAACAGCACAGATTTTTTTTTTCCTCAATCACATTACTTTCCCAGTGTTTTTATGCAGCATCTCATAAAACTGTGCTTGTTAATTGATTAGTTTTTTTTTAATTCAGAGCCTGTATTATAAAATTATAAATAATAGTTTTTGATAGATCCTCCTTTCCTCCAACTGATGGACGGAGTATGATGTAACCTGCACCTGAGGCCTGGACATTCCTGAGCACCTAACCAGGCACCTTATATGGACTAAACATCGAACCATCAATCAGCACCTACCAAATACCCTAAGCCCCCGATTCCTAAGTAACTTAGTGCCTAATCATGTGTCTTATAGGAAGCCACCAATCATTGAGTGCAGAGTACCCTAAGGCCCATCCTTTCCCATTCCTCCCCTCAAAAAGTGTGTTCCCCTCTGCACTTGTTGCTGTTCTCCCCTTGCGAGACGACCCTGCAGGGTCCTTTTGCTCTAATAAAGTCTGCAGTCCTGGTTTTTCAGCCTTTCTCTCATTCTTTCAGTTTTAAATTGAATTTGAGGCCAATTTGAAATTTGAAGGCAGTCTCTAGACTTGGACTCCATTTTTGACATACTTTAAAAAAAAAAGAGCTAGATACCTCAAAATTAGTTCAGCAACTTTTTTTTTTAAAGGAAAAATACCTTAAGGCTCTCCAAGAAGCTTATAAAATTTATAACTGTGGCTCCAGTTGAAATTGTGCAGTCCAGAATTCTTCCTCCTCAGAGGGGAAGAACATAGGATCTTTGTGAATACTTCTTACTCAGGCTTCAGTTAAGAAACTTCCATAGTGAAAAGGTAAACAATTGATTTTTATGAACAGAGAGCATGCTTAGAGCTGTGCTGTGGCTTATTTTGATAGACTATGTAATGGACTGTTGAGCAAACTCATGGTACCGTTTAATTTTCTACATTTCATCTGTGTAGTGTGCCTCTATGCTATAGTCAATTAGAACAGTGTGTTCTTATGTGCAATATATGTGATTTTATGGAGCTCACCCAAGGATAAATTAGAAACTGGCTCACTGCCTCTATTTCTTTCCTTTTCCTTTTTCTTTTTTACTCTGTTTGAATGTTTACAGTCTAGGGAATACATTTGGTCGTTTGGTTGCTCTATTTTCTGGTTGCATTTCAGAAGATGACCTGAAACATAGACAACTGATCTTATCATTTATATTCACTGGACATGTCTAAATTACCTAGCCAAAATGCAAGGACTTATTAAACATCTCTTATGTTCAAAGAACCATGCTAGGGATATCAAGATGAATTAGACACAACCTTTTGTAGCGGGGAAGCCTTGAACTTCAGATTCAATTTAGTTCCTATTTCCTTCCTAGTCCTCAGTAAAAATCTGACTCTGATAAAAAAACTTAACTGCTTTGAGCTGGCTTTCTTGCCTCCAAAAGTGGGCAAATGAAAGCCACCACACAGGGAGTGATAGGATTAAATTGAAGTAATGTGTGTGAAAACACCAAATATAGTGCTAGCTTCAAAGAGCTCATGGTCTAGTGGGCATGATGAGATCTATAAATATCTGTAGGACCAGGCAAAGGTGATAAGTGGCATGGGAGAGGTCCAGATAAGGAGCTGTTGGGGGTTAGAGATGAATTGTGTGATAGGTGTCAGAGAAGGGTTCCTAAAGCATTTTCATGGCATTGTAGCTCATCATTAAAAGAGGAAGAGGATTTAGACACATAGTGATACTGGTCCTGTGATTGTTGCTTCCATCTCCTGATTGATCTTCCTGTGCTGTATCTTGTGCACTATCAACATTGGGATTTCAGGTCTCGTCTCTTTTAATCTGACTCTGGCTATCAGAGTCAGATTAAAAGAGACAAGATGCTCATATAATGTTGAGGCTTAATATCCTCTCTTGGAAGGGTACTCTGGGTTAATGCTTTTACACTTCTCAGTTATATGCCATTTAAATAGAATAATTACACATATTTTAAGGCAAGTTATTCTCTCCCCTCCCCCAATTTACTTCTGACGGTAAGATGGGTCCAATTAGAGTTATCTCATTTGTTGGTCTGCAGAGATCTGGGCTACTTTTGGGGGAAGCCTTTGGTGGGAAAGAATCATGGCCCATGGAATCAAGATTTTCTTTCAGAGAAAAAAGCAGTTGTCAGGTGTTTTTTTTTTTTGTTTTTTTTTTTTAAAGATGTGTGATGCTGAAAGTGTCTGTCTCTCACATTCGCCCACACAGTTGGTTCCATCTGTGTGACCATCTTAATAGCAGTCTGACCTCCATTGGCCTCTGCAGCTCACTGAAGACCTGATTTAGAAAATAGACTCATTTTGCACACTATTGAGCAGCTATTTGAAGGTACTGCCTTCGGTGACTTACAGCTTGAACTAGATTGAGAATCCCACATATGGCTTTCTTTCCTTATTTATCTGTAAAGTCATGCAACCTTTACCAAGTCTGAGTCATGGTCATTCTCATACCCCTACTCTTGTTAGTGTTAGAATGACCATATTTTCTGAATCAAAGGTTGGGATATATTGTATAATATGATTTAGGATCCAATTCGGGAGCCTACTATATGCAATATATGCCATCGAGCTGAGGGCATCCAAAACTTTTATATATGCATACAGGATTGGAAAAAAATAAGTTTACAGTTATTCATATGGAAAATAACACAATAATTAATAAATAATAATATAAGAATAATCTTTTGTGTACTCAAAACAGGGTCCCTGCTAGTGGTTCTCAACCTGTGGATCACACAACCCACAGGTTGAGAACCACTGCTGTCAAGCCTAAGACCATCAGAAAACACAGATATTTACATTATGATTCATAACAGTAGCAAAATTACAGTTATAAAGTAGCAACTTAAATAATTTTATGGTTGTGGGTCACCACAATATGAGGAACTGCATTAGAAAGGTTGAGAACCACTGGTCTAGAAGATTAAAGTAAAATTCAACAAAAGAGTGGGGCTTTGTGAAATCAGAAGCCACATCCTATGTCTTTTGGAAGAGATGGAAACAGAAAACTCGACAAGAATATATGAGTCCCTATAACGAGGTTTTGACATGTATAGTGGCGGAAGGGTTGAGTGGGGAGTCTAGGGACCCTAAATGATTTTCTTCATCCTGTTATCATCCCCTGTTTTTCATTCAACTTTTGTTTCACCTTGTCTTAAACTCTGTCCTCTTCCTTTAAATATATGGATTTGGGTGGTTCTGAATGGTTAGTCCAATTAAGTGTTGGGAAGTACCCTACCTTTGACTAATTTATTGATACAGTTTTCAGAGAGCAACGATATTCTTATTATGAAGCTACAGAGATATATTTCTTTCTCCTTACCTTTTGTGTATTTACTATGGGTGTCTGCTTTGTCGTTACCATGGGGCTTACATATAACAACTTATATTTGTAACAGTCTATTTTAGGTTGATAACAGGTTAAGTATGATCCCATTCTAAAGAGCAACATTTTTACTCTCTTTAAGGATATTCACAAACAAGGAAAGAACTCTTCTTGGTATGTGAATCATCTTGAGCAGTAATATCACTTTAAGAACTTCTAACACTAAGGCATCAGGCTGAGGGCATCCAAAGCTTTTATTGTCAAGCTTTTAGCATGGACTGCTTTGTTGACAAGGATCATTTTCCAACTCTAGATCTTCTGTATTTTGACTCCAGGCAAGTGTACAGGAACCTTGTGAAGACTGACTAGTCACTGTTTATTTGATACAGGTTACTCTGGGTCCTACCCAAGGTTCTCATTTTTCTTTCTTTTCTTTCTTTCTTTCTTTTTTTTTTCTTTTTTCTTTTTCTTTTCAGTTTTAACCCAATATGCCAAAAGGACTTCACTGCTCCCCAGTCTCTGCATAGTATGGATCACAAAGGTGAGGTTGAGGAAAGCCTCCAGGTGCTGCGTATTTTTGTGGGCCGGAGGAAATAACAGTCTGTAGCAGTTTCCTAAAGGGTCTCATAAGCAGTTGATAGTTACTGGTTTTTGAAAGATTTAAAGTAGAAGTAGTATTTTTGTGATAATAGTTATCATAGCTATAACATGCTATTGTGTACAGTAAATTTCCAAGAAGATGATGTGTGGACATGAATACCACTCTCTCCCCACTTTTTTGTAGAGCATGTCCCTGGATGTTTGTTCCATAGAACAGAATCAGTCAATACTGTTTGTAGAATCTAAAACAGAGAATTTTAAAAAATGTATTAACATTTTGTGACATGTCTCTTGGGTTGGGGGTGTTTCTAAAGGTTTAGATCAGTGCTTCTATAACTTTAATGTGCATGCAGATTTGCTGGTAGCCTGCTAAATATGCAAAATTTGATTGTCTCAGTCGGGGGCAGTGATTTTGCATTTCTAACAAGCTGCCAGGTGATATTAAGGCCAAGGGCCTTTGGAACACACTTTGAAGGTTTCAGGGCATTCCCAGGTGAAAAGTGTTAAAATGCCTTCTGCTACTGAATCCAGGAGGTTAGCTGGCTAGAGAGTCATTTCCGTGCGGGACTTGAAGTTGGAGCTGAGTAAGTAGTTATTATGCCACATATTCTACTTGTAAATAACTTATACACAGTTTATTTTTCTTTATAATTTTCCTGGCTACAAGGGACACACACACACACAAACACACACACACACTCACACTCATAGATTTAAAATTATGTAAATATCTATGTACTTTGATAATTGCTGTGTGTCTGAAGTATTTATTTTATGGCATTTTTGAGAAGGCCCCAGTGGGTAAGTTTGGGTCTCTGTTCTGCAAACAATAATTCTAAATGTTAAGTACACATTTAGAATTCTTACTTAGACTGACTCATGTAACCCCTTATCTCTCTTAATACTCTTGCATTCAGCCTAGAGCTAAAATTTAACTGACTATAGGAAAGTTTGTCAGTGATTCAGAAGAGGTTTTAATTATTTAATCTAAGGCTGAGGTGACAAATAAGATTCATTTCTTGGGCTAACTCCACTCATTTGCTTTTGATCCAATGGGATATCTGTAGACAGAATCTAAGGCTATGGACTGAGTTTGCTGGGAAAGAGCAACACAGTCTATTGGTGAGGTCTGTGCTGGGCCTGGTAGGCAGGGGTCCTCCCAGGAGCTGAGCTGTTTAGTTGATGTACCAGGTAAGGCATTAAGTGATGCTGACATCACATTGTCAACAGATGGTCTTTGCACCTTGTAATTTGGTTAGCATCTTTTGTCAAATAACTAAGTATTGGCTAAAGCTATTATAAAATTCATTTGCTTAAAGTGCCAATTTTTTTTTATTAGTACTAGGTTTGTTGTTTAGGCTGTGTACTCAGAGTAAATGGGTCAAGTTTCCAGTGAGATATCTGGATCATGCAAAAAATAAATTCAGTGTTATTCCTTTAAGGCCCTTCTCAGTGCTTAGATTGATTACTCCTTAAATTCCTTGCTAACAAATTCTTCCTAATAGAGGCCCTGTTATAGAAAATTAAGGTTCTTTTTGTAATTAGAAACTCCTATTTGCTAACAATAGATGGAGTCATTAAAAGTCTTCTGTAGGGTAAACATATTTTCTGCAGTTTTGATTATAAACATTTTCTTTGTCATTGTGACAGAGTTAAGCTTTAGTCTAATCCTTGGTCATATTAAAAAAACAACACCACCAAAACAATTGAATCTGAATAATGATTGTATTATGTTCCTAGAATTGTGTAATTATTAACAATAGTAATAATGAAGATGCTTCTTTTATGTGTTACTCTCAGTTTGATGAAGCAGAGTGATTCACTGTAAAACAATATAGATCCAGTCATTTATTCAACTATAAGCTACAGTTTTTTAAAGGGTGGCATAAAATAGCCTTGGCACTTGTGCACATTCTTGTGTTATGTTCTTGTGTTGTTGATTCTATATATTGTTTTGATTTGTTCTCAATATATAAATTTAAGTGAGAGCTTTTCTTACTTGGTAGTTAATAGTCAGGATAGAAAACAGGATAAGCTATCCTTCTTTTATAAATTGTATAAAATCTGTTGGGCTACTCTTGTTTCCACCTCTTCATAAGTTTAGATGGCTGCTTCTGATTGTTATAACAAGGTATGTAACATAGCTATGTAAGAATGCAAAATCTATCAACTACTATAAATTCAGCTCCTGTTGCTGTGTAATTATGATATGACAATTGAAGAAAATAAAAAAGCTAATTCAAATATGTGTTCAGAATATTATTTTCTCATTCATGTATTAGGAAAAATGAAAATGTGGATTACCAGGTAGAAAACAAAAGGGAAAATTTGTGTCAGAGCTACTTGTAAGCTTATGCTTATATTCTTACTTTTGTGTACTTCCTTTCATGTATCTTTATATAAATCACATTGTCTTATGCATTGGGGAGAAGAGATGATAGCATGCTGAATAATCCTCTTTGAGAGAAGGAACCATGTATTTTATATTTCTCTCCATATACACCCTGGACTGGGCTCTCTACTGAGCAAATATATTGATTATATAATCCCCAAATCATGTCTATTTGTGTTTAGGCTGTAAGTAGGCATAACTTTAGACAAAGGCAACAAGAGGGGTCTATAACATGAAATAATTCAAGGGAAATATCAATCAAAAGTTATTTATGTTTTGTTGGGAGAGGGAGAAAAAGGATCAAAAGCATCAATTCAGTCAAAACAAGTGCTAAACCAGTTATTGTATTAAGATGTTGGCTATTTTAATTTGTTCAGATTTTAAAATCTTATTTTAAAAGAGAAACTGCAAATCTCCTTTAGTTTGTCAGATATGGATACAAAATTTTCTTTTTAATTTTTTTTTAAATTTTAGATAAGGAGGAAGGGAGAGAGAGAAAGAAATATCGATTGAGAGATACATTGATTAGTTGCTTCCTGTACATATCCCAATGGGGGATCGAACCTGAAATCTGGGCATGTGCCCTGACTGGGAATCAAACCCACAACCTTCCAGTGCACAAGATGTCACTCCAACCAACTGAGCTACACTAGCAAGAGCCATGATTTTCTCGAGCCTGTTTTCTTCCTGTTGCTTGAGTTACTTCTTTAGGCTCAGGCTTGCTATTTCTTAGGAAGTACTGAGAATTAGGTATAAGAAAATAGATTACCCAGAAGTCACTACCATTTGTGAACAAAATGAGAGTTTGGGGCCTTAAAGAGAAATAAAAGGTTTTTTTGGAGCATCATTATGTAATACTGTTTGTACACATGAAGGTATTTTCACAATGCATCTTGGATGCCAGATGGTTAATCATGCACATATAATTAGTGCCTCTGGTCAAACATAATATGATTTTCTTCTGTTTGCTCCAAGAGCATGGTGGGAAAATAACATTAGAATGTGGAACTTTAACCATAAATCTTAAGTTTGCTAAAGCTCTCCTTAAAACTGTTATTGCAGTTGTTTTGAACCAGTGGTAACACATTAATTGAAACACAAAATTCAGACCATCTTTCTCCAAGGTCAGAGAAAGGCTTTAATGAGTTAAAATATGCTGTTTAGGTGGTGGGCACACAGTGCATTATAAAGATCTTGTATCATACAAATGTACACTTGAAATCTGTATAATCTCATTAACCAGTGTCACCCAATACATTTAATTAAATATGCTATTCATTCTCAAGTGAGCATTATAATAAAATAAAGTAATAATATATTATAATTATGTGCTGTATGATAAAAGTTCTGGACAGTGATGATAAATCTAAATTCATCTAGTAAAGACTTGACTTTTTTTTTTTTTTTTTTTTTTTGGTTAGTGTCCATGTAAGAAATATCCAAACCTATAAGGATTTTTATGAGTCTATTTGAGCCAAACTAACAACAATTGCTGGGAGACAAAATCTCAATGGATTGAGAAAATGCTCTGGAAAATAGCAGTTTTAACCACTTATTTTATACATAAGAATCAAAGGGGAAGATGTAAGGGGTTTACATGAGATTCATTGGTGATAGATTAGGGAGACAGGAGAAGACAAAGAAGAGTAGGGAGTGAAGTTGGGGAGTCATATAAGTAGAGATCTCTGGGATTGGATAAAAAGTAAAATGAATAGACATAAACTTCTTTTATATTGGCAGGTATAGGATAGTTAGCTGTTAACAACATGATAACAATAATAGTGAGGGGCTCTGTGGTCTCCTGCTCTGATAGGAGATTGTGCCTTGCGGGGTCTAGAAAAGGAAATTACCCTTGGATTCCAAAGGCATATTATCATAGTTGCAAAAAAGGCAATAAGCAGGCTCAAGTAAGGTAAAGATTGACCTTTGCCAGGGAAGATACTGGCCTAAGACATGACTACCTGCCATGACTTGGTTTTCACTAGAAAATTTTAATTTCAGACCATTCTATGTGGTTACTTTAGGACTCTGAGTTTTAAGGTCTGCTATTCAGGCCTCTTCTGAGCTTGTCTTGTTTAGTATATGGCCCCTATTTTGTTCACACAAGCTACCAAACACCATGATGTGGGCTGAAAATCATTATGGTTGGAGACTTACTTTGTTCTAAGTCAGTGAGCAGTTCCATGTTAGTAGAAATTAGTTCTGAAATCTGTACTTGGAACAAACTGCTTCAAAAGGCAACAGAGTGTGACTATCAACTTATTGAAAATAGTTAACATAAAATAATGCTTATTATATGTCAGACACTATGTAAAGCACTATTAAATACATTATGCCATTTACTATCAGAATAATATAATGAGTATTATATTATTACTACAGACCAGATGCACAAATATTCATGCAAGAACAGGCCTTTCTTCCCCTGGCTGCTGGTACCACCTTCCACCTCTTGCCTTGTTGCATCAATTTGTATATTCCCTCCTTATTGGCTGTGGGTGCCACCATCTTTGTCTCAGAGTTACAGTCAATTTGCATATTCCATCTTTACTAGATGGGATTATAATTATTATATCCTGAAGATTGTAAACAGGTTTAGGTTTTGGCCAAGGTCATATGTGTGGGAAATGTTAGAGAAGAGATATGATCTCAATTATTCTGCCTCCAGGGTTCTTGTTCCTAACCAGTATATTAAGTCTCCAATTTCTCCAATACATTAATTCAGAACCAGCCAAAAATTGAGATGTTCTTAACAAAACAGAAAGTCTTTATTTCAACTGTGGTAATGATATCAGATGAAATTGGGGGTGAGGTGGGGTGATTCTTGCTGCTGCTGGGGTGGACTTCTTACAATAGCCTGAGAAAAAGAATTTTCTGAAACTGGCATGGGAGAATGAGTAATTTTTATTTGCATGGAGTTAAATACTTGTGTTTCTAAAGTTCTGTTCTCCTTAGTCCAGTTATAGAAGAAGTGTAGATGGAGTTTTAAGAAATTGGAAGCAGGTCCAGTACAGCAGCAGGCTAGTTAGTTCACTGTGTGTGTGTGGGGGGTCTGCATGTCCATGGGCCACATGGGAGAATGCCAGGAAGCCAAGCGTGAGGCATGAGCCAAGCATGCCAAAAGGAACCTTTGCTCCTTTCCTATCCTATATAACAATCCTATGTAATAAAGAGGCAGTATGCAAATTGACCATAACTCCAACACACAAGATGGCTGCCCCCATGTGGACACAAGATGGAGACCACAAGATGGCCTACAGGTGAGAGCAGTTGTGGGCAATCAGGCCAGCAGGGGAGGGTAGTTGGGAGTGACCAGGTCAGCAGGGGAGGGAAGTTGGGGGGGGGGGGGACCAAGCCTTCATGGGAGGGAAGTTAGGGGAGACAGTGGAGGGTAGTTACGGGCAATCAGGTTGTCAGGGGAGGGCTGATAGGAGCAACTAGGCTGGTGAGGGAGGGAAGTTGGGGGTGACCAGGCCAGCGGGGGAGGGCAGATAGGGGCAATTGGGCTGGCAGGGGATTAGTTAGGCATTGATCAGGCTGGCAGGGGAGTGGTTAGGTGGTTAGGTGGTGATCAGATTGGCAGGCAGAAACGGATGGAGCAATCAGACAGGCCGGCAGGTGAGCAGTTGGAAGCCAGCAGTCATGGATTGTGAGAGGGATGTTGGACATCCCTCGAAGAGTCCCAGATTAGAGAGGGTGCAGGTTGGGCTGAGGGACCTCCTTCCCCCTCTGGCATGAATTTTGTGCACCAAGCCTCAAGTTATTAATAATTAGCTAATTACAATATAACAGTATTATTAAGATTTCATTATTTTTTTAAGTTGAAACACGGGGTGTAAAATACAAAATAGTGCTTCTATTAATGTGTTAGATTAGACAATTTAAAAAAATTTTAATTTCTAAAAGTCGTTAGTAAAAACTGTTTAGTTAAAACTGTTTTCTCTTGGGACATGTTTCAAAACACTTTTCAAATAGAGAAGCAAATTCAGCTCAATATTTAATTCATATCCAAATTTATCTTTTAAAAGCAATACCTAATTATCACTCCAAATGAGTTTATGGAATATATACTTAAAAGGAGCAGATACTGCATTTTGACTTTTTTAAAAATAAATCCACCTAAGAGAATCCAGAAATTGAGTGAATATCCCAATGAAGTCTGTGGTTTTTTATTTCTCCATTTTTCTTGTATAAGCAGAGTGCTTTTATGGGAAAACAGGCTTAATTAATTTGAAAAAACATGCTACAGTACATTTACTGAGATGCTATCATAAGTAATTAAAACAAAATTGCTCTTGTCAAAATAAATGAATAAATTTGATGAGCTATTTTCCTTTATTTTGTAGATTTGTTCCACTTTATTACTAATTCATAAAGTCCACAAATGTCTCTAGTCATCAGGGTGCTTAGTTAAATTCTGCTGTTGTTGCATTGTTAGAAAAAGGGCATAAAAGTCAGAAGGGTATACCAGCCCAAATGGGTAGGATGAGAGTATTGCAAGTATTTTAAATGAGAAGGTATATTTACAATAGCCAAGATCTGGAAATAGCCCAAGTGCCAATCCATACATGAGTGGATAAAACAGTGTGGTGATAGCCAGATGGGAAGGGGTGTGAGGGTTAGGTGGAGGTAGTGATAATAGTGATGCTATCTATAATAGTAATACTAATTTCCTACATAATAGTAATGATATCTGGCTGGCAGTTTCTTATGATGTTGGGTTCAGACCTAGGTTTCATTATTTCCTGGTCGAAAACCTTAGGCTAAGGGCTTAGCATATCAAATATCAGTTTCTTCATCTTTAAAACAGAGACGATACTGCAACCCTTTTTTAGAGTTGTGACATATAAAATTCAACAATATATTGGATCATAGTAGGTTCTCTTTGTGTCAAAGTCATCAAGCCAAAGGATGCTTTATGTTGAAATTTGAAGTTGAACTTGAGGCTTTTAATGAAGCCTTAATTGTGGACTTGCAGTTTTCACTCATATTACGGCTTTCATGAGTGCAGACATAGTAACAGTGATGTCTGGAGTTCAGAGGTGATATTCTAGAACTGAATCTCTCTGGTTATCCCAGTGTTAACATGACCCTAGTTTGATATGACCAAAAAGATACAGATAGAGCAAAAAATCCTCCAAGTAAGAGATATTTAGAAGAATAGATTTAAAAAAAAAAGAGGTGTGGGTTTAAAACTGTGTTTCAAGACTAAACATATATGTATTTTCAAGTACAGAAACTCATATATCACCTTTCAAGATTACTTGTTTTGGATATTAGTTATAGGAAATCTTCCTCATAACCATTATCACATTTCATAAACCACAATGATGTCTTTAAACTCTTTACATTTAAGCTTATGATTTGAGCATGAGCATTAGGAAACATGATCAAACAAACCTGGTGAAAATACCATATCACATATTCTGCAGTTCAATTTAAGCATATATTTATTCAATCAAACCATACTAGTAAACACCCTACTAGGTGGTGGGAACACTATTGAATATATATAGTATGAAGGCAAATAAGGTCACTTTAGACCTGAGGAACAAGAATAAGAGCAAATAAACATGGCCCATATGTGCTAAAATATCAAATATCAAGGAAGCAGCAAGGAGTGACTGTTGAATAAAGCTTCCTGGAAGATGTGACATGTAATTAGGTTTGATAGGCAGGCAGTTCACCAAGCAGCAAAGAATTCAGAGGGGGATCTGATGAAGCGAACGACCCATAAAAAAGGCATGAGGAAGCATGGCACGCTCAGGGACAATTGAGATGCCTGGATTACAATAGGAATACAATAAGTTCTCTGGATATAGCTCTTATTTGGGGACACATCTCTGCTTCCCTCTGTAGGCCCACTGATATAATCTTGGTTCAGACACTACTTACTCCAGAAGCCAACATTATATAGAAGAGTATAAAGATTATACACTCCAAAATTTGACACTATCTCAGTGAGTAAAAATGGGTGTATTTCCTTCTAACATCTCTAAACCCAGTATTGCTTCAGTTTGGGTCTTAATTTCTTCCCCACTAGTGCCTAGCATGGAGTCTAGATTGACAACTTGTTCTGGTCAAATGGTTAAATATGAGATGTGGAAGGGTAAATAAAAGTAAAAACAATACATTCTGGATGAAGATTCAAACTTCACATTTAACTCAGTGAGTTTGGCAATGACTTCTGGGAATATTGTGTTGAGATGGTGTTTTGGAGTCATATGCAGAATCAATGGGAAAGAGGAAGGAGGGAATCGTTGTTATTCTTTTTTATATATAATTAAAAAAAATTCATTTTAGAGAGAGGAAGGGAGAGAGAGAGAAAAACAAAACAAAATATAGATCAATTGCCTTCCCTGCCTCGAACCTACAACCTGGGTATGTGCCCTGACTGGGAATTGAACCTGCCCTCTTTTGGTGTGTGAGATAACCAACAGAGGCACTGGGTCTGCCAGGGTGTGTGGAAAGCTTGGCTTCCTCCATCGCTAGGGAAACCCAAGCCTCCTTCCTGATATCTGTGGCCATAGCCATCTTGGTTGGTATTAATTTGCATACTTGTTCCTGATTGGCTGGTGGGCCTAGCTGGTGGATGTGGCTTATGGGTATAGTGGAGTGATTGTTAATTTGCATATTACTCTTTTATTAGATAGGATATATGTTTGAAAAAAATGACAGTGGCTGCTTAGTGCCCATAAATTTAAGCATGAAATATTTACTATAGTAGTCAAGACTTCTAATTCCTGTATACCTTTTTAGTCTATTGGGTTGGTTTCATATGTTAACATCTTTATTATTTATAATCCTCTCAATACCTTTGGAAAGTCATGCATCCTTCAATATTTACCTTATTTGCTACTTACTTGGTAATAATCTCTAATCACCTGAAATGATCACTAACTTAGATCTCCTATAACTTTTATTGTATGTATTATTATTAGAAGATACGGTTTGATTTTTTCAACGTTTATTTATTTGCCCCACCCCTAGCCATTACTGTAAGTTTCTTGAGATCTTGAAACACATGCCATATACATTTTGTATTTTATGTCATCACTGGACATACTACATAGAAATGCTCAAGAAGTATTTATTGAATGAATTGATGCAGGGATAATCTTTTATGCTTTTATTTCTTTCCAGTATTCATATAATTTTGTTACCTCTACTTTGTTGAAATCTTACATTTCTTTTCATTTGGGTAAGATGTAATTTATAAAAATTAAAATGTCTAGGAAATTTTTCTCAAAAGAAGAAATATTACTTCCACTCATAAAATGAGACTTCCTATCATATGATATATAGATTAGGTTTTTTATCTCTCATTTTATAAATTAGATCCTAATTAATCTGATTCATCTATTTGCTATTTGAAGAGTGTGATTTAATTTTAAAATATGCATTATATTTACATTAAGATATTAGGAATATTTTAAAATTTAATTTATATTTGTCTTCATTAATTTAACTATTTTTCAAAATCTTGATTTTACTGCAACCCATTAATTTAAAAAAGTCTCTGAAGGGAAAATTCCACTAGAGCTTTCATATTTTACGAACACAAGTTCATAAAAAGAGAAGTGTATGAGGATAATCTGCTTCCTAGCAATTACTGTTTGTGCTGTCTATCTTGTAATGAGTATCAAGAGGAATTTTTCTTCCAATTTCCCCCTCACATTTGAAACTTGATCAGAGGTCAGCATCACTCCAGTGAAGACTGGCTTTAGTCAGTGTTTGAAGTTTGAATCCTAATGAAGGAATGAATCACTTTACTCCTTTTCTAAACCAGTCATTTGTTTTCTTTTCCATTCGCATTATATCCCTCATAAGAGAACTCTAGTTCCTGCCATACATTCTAAACCCATTTCTATTAAAATTCACCAAGCTTATATTACTTGGTCAACATAATAAAAGTGATTACTTGCTTTTATTTTTATCCCCCAATATGTCTTAAAAATTCTAAAATTTTCATTACTTCACAATAATGGGGAAGTTAATTAGTATATTTTTATTTATGCAATAACATAAGGATAAATTAAAATTGGAATTATTTTATTAGAAATGTATATTTTGTTTTTATCAGTTTTCATCTAGGATGATGTAATTAGATTAGAATATCTGAAGGAAGCATGATGTTTTCTTGTTCTGTGTGTCTTACTCTGTCTATAATGGAATGAAGTCCATGAGGATGTGCAGTAAGCACTTAGAAAATGCAGAATCAGAGGGCTGTGGAGGTCCTGAGGGGGGTCTACAGGGTTATCTGCTTCAACCCCTTTGTTTTATAGGTGGGAAATTGCTCCTTCCCATCTTCTCCCACAAATTTCCATAGCTTGAATATTATTTGCAGGTAATAATCAACAAAGCTTATTGAGTACTTACTTGCTATATCTAGGCATAATTCTAAGCAAATATCTATATATACATGTGTGTGTGTGTGCCAGTATTATTTTTTTCCACTATGTTGACTTTAGTTTGGATATAATATTACATTTTCTTCTACTTTAAGTGGTTTAAGATACAAAACAAATGTCTCTTGTGTATAGAAATTGAATTTAATGTAGTTCTTTTATTTCAGTTCTCTTTTGACTCAATACATGTCCATGAATCTTTCCATTCCCAACTCTACTTCTATAAAGTTAATCCCAGCTAGCAACTCCTTTTGCCCACCAGCATTAATTTTATATTCCATACACTCAGAACCCAATATTGTGATATCTTATTATCCATCAAGGAGCAGTTATCACAAAGCACAATTCCTGGTAGTCAGTATCATGCCAGAATGTACTGATTATTTAAGCTATTTCTTAGATCTGTTGGAAAGTCTCCAAGCTACATAAATCAACAAATCATGCCTCTAGTCTGAACTCCTTGGTCCGATAAAGAATCTGAGGTCAGGTAAGAGATAAGGGATTTTATTATAGCACTACAAGTGGCAAGTGGAAGAAAAGTCATCTGATTCCAGTGTCCTTGACTGTACCAATTTATGATCCGTTATCATGCCTCCCTCTCAGGAACAACCCAAAAAAACACATCTGAGTCACACTAGTTGCTTTGATATGTTGAAAAAAGTTTGAAAAACCACCTGTCATGACATCTCCAACATTTGCCATTTTATTTATTTATTTATTTATTATTTTAAATATATATTTTATTGATTTTAAAAATAAATATATTATATTGAGTTTTTACAGAGAGGAAGGGAGAGAGATAGAGAGCTAGAAATGTCAATGGGAGAGAAACATCGACCAGCTGTCTCTTGCACACACCCTACTGGGGATGTGCCCACAACCAACGTAAATGCCCTTGACCGGAATCGAACCTGGGACCTTTCAGTCCGCAGACCGACGCTCTACTACTGAGCCAAACCGGTTTTGGCTATTTTATTGATTTTTTACAGAGTGGAAGGGAGAGGGATAGAGAGCTAGAAACATTGATGAGAGGGAAACATTGATTAGATGCCTCCTGCACACTCCCTACTGGGAATGTGCCCACAACCAAGGCACATACTTTTGACTGGAATCAAACCTGGGACTCTTGAGTCTCCAGACCGATGCTCTATCCATTGAGCCAAACTGGTTAGGGCAACACTTTCCATTTTAATACACTCCATTTCAGTAGCTAAATCTGTCAGAACCTCATTTTCTTCATTTGTAAAATGGGACCAATAATCTGTTGGGATTTTGTAAGATTTAAAATTACACACACACACACACACACACACACACACACACACACATGCATATATAGATATTTGCTTAGAATTATGCCTAGATATAGCAAGTAAGTACTCAATAAGCTTTGTTGATTATTACCTGCAAAATTTCATATCTTTTCCAAAAAATAGACTTGAAGGTCCTGGGGGTAGGACTGGACAGATTTATAGGCTAGAAATAAAAATGTTCTCAAGAGTGGTAATTAATTTGCTCTACAAATATTATAGAATGTTCACTGTGTGGTTTCTACTGTAGTAGTCTCTGAGGATAAAATGGTAACACGCTGAGATAGTTTTTGCTCTTATAGGAGTTGTATCCTCATGCAGGAACCAAACAAAAGAGACAAATAGGATTATAAACAAAAGAGATCCTTATATAATGAAAGCTTAATATGCAAACATTCCCCACGGGCGGTTGTTCAAAATGGGAGAACTGGAGTTTGACTGCTTACTACAACAAGCACTAACCACGAGGGGGAGTTTCGAAACATGGTGGGCATCAGTGACATGGTATTGACAGCAGGTGGAAGTGGAGGTGCTGCCAGCCCCGATAGGCCCCAACAAGAGCAGGACCATGGTGGAGCAGATGAGCGGTGACACCATGCCAAGGCAGGTCCGAGCAGAGGCCTGATTGCCCCACAGATGGCGACCACCAGTGGCGGCAGGGAGCAGGGGTGCTGCTCATGCATTGAGGGAGTTGGGGGGGGGGGGAGCTCCCATGCATCAGACCTATTGCTCCCAGGCGGGATAGTGGAACAGGTGAGGGGGCAGTGCCAGGCCAAGGTGGGGTGCCAGGTGGGGCTTTGTTGCTGGGGCCCGATCTCCACAGGCCACCATGAGGGACCTTAACTGTGCACAAATTCATGCACCAGGCCTCTAGTCTTACCTAATAATAGAGAAACATGAAAATTGACCATGCCTCCGCTATGCCCATAGCCAATCAGAGAGAGTATGTAAATTAGCTCAACAAAAATGGTGGTTAAGTTGCATACATATCTGAGTCCCAGGAACCTCCTCAGCACCAAGGTAACTTCCAGCCTGTGATCCGAGGGGTGGAGGGGCTGTGCCCTCTTCCCAAGCCTAAAGCCTGGGGCAGAAGCTTTAGGCTTGGGAAGGGGCTGAGCCTTTGATAGGAGGTCCTGGAAGGGATGAGGGGAGAAAACCCCTTTCCATGCCTAAAACCTGGGCGGAGGCTTTTGGCTTGGGTAGGGGCCAAGCCTGGGATCAAAGGGAAGGGAAAAATCAATGGAAACATATACTCAGGTGAGAATAAAAAGAAAAAGAAATATCCTATCCTATGAAAGACACATCTTGAAAATGCTTAAAGAAAGTTGTCATTTTTTCATGGTGAAGGGACTGGAGTCCATGTTGATGAAAATACCTTTGTGGCTGTGGTGACTGGCAGTGGCTGCAGCAGTAGGGTGATGGGGCTTGCTCCTTCCCCTGATCAGCCTGGTCACCTCAAGCAAAGGAAGGCAAGACTAGGGCTTAGATCTGCTCCCAATGGGGAGCGGGCCTAAACCATCAGTAGGACATCCCCTGAGGGCTCCCAGTATATGAGAGGGACAGGCTGGGCTTAGGGATTCCTCCTTGGTGCATGAATTTTGTGCACCAGGCCCCTAATGTGACTATAAAGTTCAAAGAAAAAGCAAACAAAAGGAACAGAGTTAAAGTTGCAGAAGGAACATTCTTTAAATAAAATTTTCAGAGAAGGTCTTTATTTAAGCTGATTTCCAAGGAATGGGTAGGAGCAAGTCACCAAGTAGAATGGGTGGAACATTCCAAGATGGCTGGGAGTAATGCCCAGTGATCCTGAGGTAGAAAAGAGCTTGGAATATTCAAGGAACTAGCAGTACACCATTGGGATTAGAGTGTGGAACATGAGAGTGGCAAGTTCCTAAATGGGAGAATTAGACAGTGGGTTGACCATATGGGGTCTTGTTGTTCATGATAAGGAGTTTTTTGTTTTGAAAATTTCATGAGAAGACATTGAATGATTTCCAAATGTCCCTGATTTAATAGAGTGGGGTATAAGAAAGAAAGGATGTCTGTTTCTGTGCTATATTTCATAGAAACTTTACGTTATTTTTGTTTTCTGAGCCAAGTCCATACTCACTAATTTCCCTCTGCCCTCTTCTTCCTTTCTTCTCTCTTCACATCTTTTGCCTTCATTGTTGGAAGGAAGAATAACTTCTTGGATCAAAATATTTCCCACAGGTTTCCTGCAGAATAAGTCTCTGTGTGACCCTAAGAGAACATTCAACTGTCCACCCAACAAATTTTTATAAATGTTTTTCATTGTGAAATTATATTCATTTTGTAACAATTTAAAACTATTTACCTCATGCTGTGGTATATTCCCAAATGTAACTAAGGATAGATTTGTTCTCTAGATCAAAGAGGTATTTTGTTTCAACACGTATTTATTGTATCTTGCCTGCTCTAAAAGAAGCTCACTTTGGAGAGAGGTCTTTGAAAATGGCACTCAATGTGCTGAGGCATTCAGGTTGTGTTCTTATATTCTTACAGACTTTTTTTTTTATACTCCTGTGTCTTTCTTCTTCACTAAAGGAATACATATGGGCTTATTATTATGTTCTCACTGGTCATTTGGAAGTTGTTGCTTATGCTGAGAAGCATCCAAAGTTAGTGATGGTTCAAATAGTCTACTACAGGCATAGACTAAGCAACTGTGGTCCTCTGTGTCTGTCAAACATTCTTTAAAATGTTAAATATTTCCTGTAATGAAGTTGAACTGACAACACAGCAGTGTGAAAGGAAATATTAAGTATTAATATTTATGTTAAGTATTTATGAAAACACAAACTCTCACTTTAATATTATAAAGTACATTAGGACAACTATAGTAATCTATATTTGTATTAAGAGAATATGATTAAAGTTGTCAGAGAACTTATAAATATTGCTGAATATTCTGAATCACCATTCTTAGTAGTTTTTATTTTTTGAAGTTCTTTGAATTTTTGATGGCAGTCAGCTAGTGTATTTTCTTTCTTAATTATTGTTTTTTAATTTGATTTTTTTAACAATATATAAAATAAATCTATTGCCAGATTGTAGATACAAAATAATTAGCCATTTACATGCAATAAACATTAATATTTCAAGAAAAATATTTTAAATATAATAATATTACCAAAACTGTACTGACATAGTATACTATCACTAAAATTGTAGGAAATATTAAAAATCTGCAAATAACAGGATCACTTCTATTATATTCTAAAATATCTTTTTTCCTTTGGCTCTATTTTTGTTCATCAGTTTATGTTGTTCATTATATTCCACAAATAAGTGAGATCATCTGATATTTATCTTTCTCTGAATGGCTTATTTCACTTAGCATAATGCTCTCCAGGTCCACCTATGCGATAGCAAATGGTAAGAGTTCCTTCTTTTTTACAACAGCATAGTATTCGATTGTGTAGATGTACCACATCAGACTGTTCTTTTTTCATAGTTATTGCATATTTTTTTTCATGCTGTTGAGCATTTTTACCATCATTACTCTTAACTCCATTTCAGATAAATTTCTTATCTCTGCTTCATTTATCTCTTCTTCTGGAGAATTTGCTAGTTCTTTCATTTGGGGGTTGTTTCTTTGTCTTCTCATTTTGACTTTCTGTTTGGGTTTGTGATTATGTACTAGGTCCGTGGTCAGCAAACTGTGGCTCTCGAGCCACATGTGGCTCTTTGGCCCCTTGAGTGTGGCTCTTCTACAAAATATCAAGGCTTGGGTGAGTCTATTTTGAAGAAGTGGCATTAGAAGAAGTTTAAGTTTAAAAATTTTGGCTCTCAAAAGGAATTTCAATCATTGTACTCTTGATATTTAGCTCTGTTGACTAATGAGTTTGCCGAACACTGTATTAGGTAGATCCTCTACACCTCTCAATCTCTAGTGCAGGACAGTGTTAAAGCCTATTTCTGACTAATTAGATCAGGCAAAGGCTCAAAGCCTCTGCCTACAGACTGATAGGATTCTGACTTTAATTGCCCCAGGCAATGGTCCTTAGTTGTGGCAAGAGTTTGTTTTTTTTCAACATAGTAGGACATTTGCTTCTGCCTGGAAGCTAATTGCTATTTTTAATCTTTAAGTGTTTTCCAATAGGGTGTGTCGACTGTCTTCCAACCAGGCAAGGCATATGTCTATGTGGGAAAGATGTCTTCAGCTGAATGAGGGAATGACTCAGCCCAGGAAACTTTCTTGGAGTGTCTGCTTTCTGAGCTCTATTTCCCAAGTCCCTGGTCCTGGTTTCTGCTCTTACAGCTCCAGTCCACTTCACCCTCCCTCTGCTAGAGCACAAGGTGGTGGGGGGGTGGTGGTGGGGGGGAACTCCATAAGGAATTTTGTGCATTGTCCCTTTAAGAGGGTGCCTGAATTTTTAACTGTTACTCTCTGGCAGACAGTGCTCTGCTGCTTTTCACAGCCAGATGTTAGGTGGGTACTCTCCTCAGTTTTGGTGCTCTCTGCTGGGGGTCCTAGCTTTGGGATTAGGTCCCAGAGTTCTCTGTGGCAACCCCCCTCAGCTGAGATATCTCTCTGAGACTTCAGTTGCTATTTGTGGGCACCCAGCCAGCCCTTTTGCACCTCTGCCCCTCCTGCTGGTCTCCATTGTCCATCCTCAGGTGTCAGGGTTCTTTCCTGCCAGTTTTCTATTGATTATTCTGGAAGTTTTTCTGAATTTTAGTTGTAATACCAATTTGTTCCTGGGAGCATGTCTGTGTAGCATCCCCTTACCCTGCTGCCATTTTTAATCTCCTCATTCTCAGTAATCTATAATCATCTATAATAATAAAAGCATAATTTGCTAATTAGACTGGACATCCTTCCAGACATCGTTCCAACAATCTTCTGGATGAAGTCGGGGCTGCGAGGGAAGCTCGGGTTCCAGGTGCCAGAGGAAAGCCAGTGCCAGAAGCTGTGGGGAGGAAGGTATACTCTTGCATGAATTTTATGCATCGGGCCTCTATTTTATAATAGGAGACAAGCCATCATTTGTGGAGTAATGGAGAGGAAATAATATTCAATATGATTTTGTCACCAAACCGTTCTTGTGATCAAGAATATAGATTTTGCCATTACATATCTGGATAATTGTGTGTCTGGCCCTGGCTGACCATGGCACATGCCTTCATTTTACCCCTTTGTGTCCACTTTCTGCTGTTCTCTATTTCTCCAGGAGACTGATCTATCTAGAGACCCCGTACATGAAATTGAGAACCTAAGATCATCAGAAAGCACAAATATTTACATTAAGATTCATTAACCATAGCAAAATTACAGTTTTGAAGTAGCAGTGAAAATAACTTTATGGTTGGGGGTCACCACAATACGAGGAACTGTATTAAAAAGGGTCGCAGCATTGGAAAAGTTGAGAACCACTGCTCTAGAGATTCTGCCTCTACTGCTTGCCATTCCCTCACCCTGGGAGCAACTTTTTCTTCCTCGGTTACACTAAAGTTCTGAACAGTTTTTATCTGAAGCAAGGCCTCTATGACTAAAACCACTTGAAAACCATGGACCTTGAGTGATTGTAGGGCTCTTGATAGTCCTAAAAGTCTGCTTCTCTGTCTGGCTGTTATTTGAGGTATGAGAGTACTGTTCTTTGCATCACAGCCTCTGACCAGGGCTGGCGATTTGGTAGTAGGGTTAGTTAGCTATCGGCCATCCAGTCTCATGACTTACTATCTGGGCACAGGAAAGAGTCCAGTTAATTCTCCAGGATCATATTCTCTTTTACAAAGTGTTTTCATGGCTTAGGATAGAGAGCCATTGGGGCCAATAAATACAGAGTGAATAGGAGATCAAAAGGCTGCCCACAGTGGTTTCACTGTGGCCTTCTCATCACTCAGAGCTCTTGAGCAATAATTGCTTGTCAGTGTGCTGAGCCCGGACTGGAGTGGCTGTTAAACCTTGGAAGTTGTTCAAGTCCAGGAACACATTTGGAACATTCCACCTCTTAGCTTGTTGCTTCATTCAACTTTGTAGTTAACATCTTTTACTCCCTTTTCTGTATAAAGGAGTAGAGGAAAGATATGAACGAATTTCTTGGGTGTGCTGCAGGCTAGACATTCCAGAGATTTATTGCTTCATTGATTGGGACCATGAATCACCCCGAAGCACTACCATATAGCATGTCAAAGAAAAGATCTGGAAAACTGTTTATTATGAAGTAGTTTAGATTTGCTCTTTATAACCGTCTAAGTGGCTGTTTGTATTCAGCAAATATGTCTGAGTACCTACTGTGTGCCCAAGAACTTGCTATACACTGTGGAACATGAAATGAATTGGATAAGGCTCCTATTGCCGGAAGCCCAAGCCTAAATTGTATTCAGATTTCTGCAATCTGACTGGCTGGCTGGCCAGAGGCAGCCTCCTAATCAGCTTGTCTCCTAGAGGTGGTCCTGGGAGACTGAGTAGGCTGGGATGCCTAGTGGCTGGTTTTGGGAACGACTTGGTTTTGCATTTCATCAGTACATGCCTCTATCGCAGGGCCCTCCCCATGTGGCTTTGTTCTGTGTACCTTTCATTGCCACAGTATAGTTCATTTCACTCTGGGCAGTGTTGCTGTCATATTACACACATACATTTTATTACTTTTTTTCTCTTTTAGCTAGTCACACCAGGAAATCTTCTACCATGCCTCCACTTCTCATTCCATTTTGTGAGCCCATAAAAGGTCCTAATCATAGCTGAGTATGGAGAGAGAAGTAATAGCCTGAAACCACTGGGGCCCTTGTAACTACCTTCAGAATGTTGGTAAATTTATTTTCGGCTTTTCTAAGTATGAACAGTCGAGGTTTTAAAACAAAAAGTAAAACATATATGTATTTCATTTATTAGAAACTTTTTTTTACCTCATTAATTGTAGGACATTCTTTATTTTATTTTATTTTATTTTTTATTAGGAACTTTCACTACATATTTGGGGAAGAGACATATCTACATTGTTATGAGGCATGCTTTCATGAAGGAAGTGGCATTGGAACTTGATGCTATGGGATATAGTTATATGAAGATGCAAGTATGGATTGTGGATACAAGTAAGGCAAAGCAAAGCAAAACAAAACAAAAAAGACAACCCCCTCCCACACACACACACACAAAATCCACATTTATAACCCGAAAACTCAGAGCTCTTCCTGGTTTCCAATGCACTCTGACCAGCTTGACTTATGGCAATCATTTTCCTTGACTGTAATAACTTATTTGCATGTCTCTTTGCCTATTACACTATCAACATTTGAAAAAAATATTCTTCTAGGGAACAATACTATGAGCTTTTTTAAACTTTATTTTTATAGTTGATACTATTGCAGATGTTCCCATTTCCCAGCCTACCACCTTTACCCACCTCCACCCAGCCCCTGGTCCAGGGCTGGTGGTGCTTTTGGGTGCTTCTGTTTCCAGGGTTTAACACAATGTCAGGCACATGGAGGCACTCAGTAAGTGTGGAAGAGTCAAGGATAAATTTCAAGATGGATATTGAGGATAGAAGGTTACCTAGTTTGACAAGAGCCAGGATTTGATAGAGAAGTGGGATTTAATATTAGGAAGGTAGACCGGGGTTAGATTAAAGAGGTCTTACACACCAAGGTATTAAATAGACTGTGGGGAGCCACAGAAGGTTATGGAGAGTGTGGCACAAAGAAAGGTGACTATAATAGCAGTGTCCAGTGTTGATTGGTAGAAGGAAGGTGTAGACCAGAGAAATGGAATAGAGCAAAACAAGTATGAGTGGTCTAAAGAATATTTAATGTTATTTAACAGTGTAATACCTCAAACAACTGACTTCAGTATGCTTCTCCCTTCAGAGTATTGCCAACCTTCCCAAACCTCAATCCTAATATGATGCTTAGTATTCAAATGACCTTGAACATATTACCTAGGTTCTTTAAATATATTTCCAATGTGTTTTTTTATTATGAGAAAACCAGTCACTCTAAAGTATTTGGCATGGTTCCTGATGAGTAGGAAGCAGTTGGTGCATGATAATTATTAGTTGTGATGCTATCATTACTTGTGAAGGCTGCAAGGAGCAATTTAATGCTGTAGGGATGGAATGAGTTCTATACTTTTCTCCTGGGGTATTCTCAGTCAAGGAGTCAGATCATGATGAATAAGATTTGATTGATTTGATGAAAAAGGCTCCACCTCTTTTGTCTCTTGGCAAAATAACAAGTTTCCAAGCAAATAGTACATATAGAGGAATCATAGGTCATCGGGTAGCATGGAAAAACCCTAATCCAACATTTGTCTCAGGAGCAGAGTGACCTCAGGCAAGGCAGTTCATCAATCTGGATCTCCATTTTCTCAGTTAGAAAGTTGAAGGGGTTAGACTAACTGATCTTTAAGTTCCTTCCTAACAAAATATTAAATGACTTTTCAAGTTGCTCATTAAATTTCCAAGCTCCATCAAACAGCTCATTATGTAGCCTGCTTGTTCATTTGATGTCTCTATATATTTCCCATTCTATTTTTCAATGTAGATTTTTATTTGGTACATTTTCATTAGCACTACAGTTCTTTGAACTGCTTTCTGTAGATGATGAGAGAGAGAGAGAGAGAGAGAGAGGAGAGAGAGGAGAGGAGAGAGAGAGAGAGGAGAGGAGAGAGAGAGGAGAGAGAGGAGGAGAGGAGGAGAGGAGAGAGGGAGGAGAGGAGAGAGAGAGGAGAGAGAGGAGAGGAGAGAGAGAGAGAGAGAGAGAGAGAGAGAAGAGAGAGAGAGAGAGGAGAGGAGAGAGAGAGAGAGAGAGAGAGAGAGAGAGAGAGAGAGAGAGAGAGAAGGGGAGAGAGAGAGGGAGGAGAAGGCTTAAATTTGTTGGTGGAGAGGATGGCTTTAACTGTTTTCACAAATATCTATGAACTCTAGCAGCTTGGATGAAGTTGGGCAGCATCGCTCTGGTTTAAATTTATTTACATATAATTTCGTGAGCAAGAACACTTCTAGGTAGAAAATAGATTGGTTTTGACTCCTTTTCTCTAAGATTCAAAGATACTGAAATATGTCTGATGGATTAGGATGACCTTGATAAAGGCCAGATTGTGGGGAAGAGCAAAGAGGTGCTTGAAGGGCAACTCATCTGAAGCATAAATAATTCTGACCCAGGGTGCCTTTATCTCATCAGTGGCTAAGTTTTGGAGGAGAGGAAGGTCTGATTCTTGCCCAGGATGATTGAATCTGGAACCATTTTTACATATCCACCCGGACACCTTGGATATGCTGTGGTGGGAAAAAATCAAATATGTTTGAATTGAAAGAACTTCACCCAAACATGGAAACTCTTAGGCATCAGGCAGTTTTTCTGTGGGACTGCTGACTCCACCACCCATTGTGGCAGTATCTCTCCTGCAGAATCCGTCAAGCTCTCTGCCAGCAAATATAAATGCTAATTTTAATGGTATCAGTTCAATCTTTCTTTCTTTCTTTCTTTCTTTCTTTCTTTTTTCTTTCTTTCTTTCTTTCTTTCTTTCTTTCTTTCTTTCTTTCTTTCTTTCTTCTTCTTCTTCTTCTTCTTCTTCTTCTTCTTCTTCTTCTTTTCTCTCTCTCTCTCTCTCTCTCTCTCTCTCTCTCTCTCTCTCTCTCTCTCTCTCTCTCTCTTTTTCATCCTTTTTTAAAATTGTTGAATAAACACCTTTATTACCTGAGCTAAGATAGAAGGATTTATTTGTCTTCCAGGGCCATGATTTTTCTCTTACACAGAGCCATCTGCTTGGCCACACTGGCCTGGTCTTGGCGTGATGCTCCAAGCTTTCCTGCTGAAACTGCTCCTTGAGAAAACTGCTTTTGGCATTCTTTTTCCTTTCATCATATTTCTTCTGAATTATTTTTGATCTTTTTTTTTTTTTTTTTTTTTTTTTTTTTTTAACTCTTCCTCCTCTGCAGTCAGTTCTGTCTCCCTTTTTGCAACACGGGGAAGTGCCTATCAGGACTTTGCTGTTATGTGTATTGTAGACAACATCAGTAATCTTTGTTTTGCACATAAAATACTTGCATTTCCAGGAGAAGTTGCCCATGTCTGGTTTCAGGGCACAGTACATCCTGCAATGGGGCTTTCTCTTGCCCCTAGTCTTGTGGCACTTGTGCCAGTTATCCTGAGAGATGCCCATGGCTTGGCAGCTGCTGGAAAGAACTCAAGTTCAATCTTAAGGGCTGTGTTCCTCTCTTCAGGCAAGAAGCAGGAGACAAGCAATGGCTTTTGGACACATGAACATGCTCGAAGATTCTCATAGGTCTTTGGGGAAAGATATATGTAGAATATATTTGAACTATTGCTTAAAGAGTAGAATAGATGAGAATGCAAAGCCATTGGCACATTCTGTATGGATGTAAGTGTGACTTCATTTGAATACAGGCCCATATTGAATTAATATAAATAGATTCACCGAGCATAGAGAAAGGTTAAAATTATTTGAGGGCCAGTCATATTTATTCGTGTGAAATAATAACAGGGCATTCTCATTTTACAAGGTAGATGAGATGAGGCCACCTCTGACAGATGGAGCCTCAGTACACTAACAAGCAAGATCTTTTAGTCTACTCTATAAAGCTAAGGAAAGTATCTCATAGATCTGAGTGGCTAGCCAGACTCTATCAGATGATACCCAAATTCCCTATACAACTGTATCTTCTATCTTATATTAATGGTCATCTGAAAATCTTCATGAGTTAGAAGGGTAGGTAATATTATTTTATTCATTTTAAATGGAATTGAATATGGGCTCAGAAAAGACTAACAATTTGCCCAACATCATGCTAAGTTAATGGTGGAATGTGGACTCCAGGTTTGGTCTTCTGACTTTACTGTATTATTTGATTTCCTCTCCTCTGTGGTCAATGGGACAACCTGAAGTGTGAAAATATGAATGAAGTGGGAGTGGAGGGAGGAAAGTTCCTTCTTTCATTGGAAAAGGGGTAGCAATTTTATATATATTGTTGAAACTAGAGTTCAGCCTTTTTAAAAAAGTTCTCTTTAAAAAAAAAACAAAAAACGATTCATCATCCTAGACCAGAGGTCCTTGGATGTCTAGGGGTGTGTGTGTGTGTGTGTGTGTGTGTGTGTGTGTGTGTGTGTCTGTGCATGTTCAAAGATCCTGGGATTATTTTTGTGATTCAACTCACTATATTTTACAAGTAGCTCTAATAAATGTGGTGAGACAATAACAATTTATCTCTTGCTGATTCCAGATGCAAAGGAGAAATTTATGTCCTGGGTCATTTAGTTCCCTCCTGAAGCTTGGAAATTTAATGATCTTATTTTTTCCCCTTTTTGCTATAATCCAAGTGGCTTATTATTAATTTTCCAATGTATTAATTTTTTTTCTTTGTAAGAGTTTGGGTTCCATATAAGGTTAACCATCAGATTGAACTCAGATAATGGCTGAGCATAGATGCTCTGTACAGAATACCTAATGATACTTAGATCAGTGACCCTGAGACAGAAAACACATAAATCCTCTATCAGTCTTTTATTCCATGGGGCTTGGCTTTTTGAATGAACTAATGGTGATTTCAGGAGGCTCTGAGGGATTTAGACATAAAAAAGTACTTTTCTGGGGTAAGGGTCGATCCAGAATGTCAGTGCTTCTCTAAGCAAGAGTCAGACAGCATTGCACAAGAAAGAGGATGTGTTGGAGTCAGAACTGTGGGGCTGCATCATTTTGACTATGACACTTTGGACAATAAAGATAAATAACACAAACCTCTATTTCTTTCCCTATAAAATGGGATTGATAGTATTTTCCTATCTGGGTCCAGAGGAGTTTTTTGTTTTTTTTTTCCTGGGGGCCAAGTTAAATAATGAATCTGAAACTTGTTATATAAAAGCTTATATCATTTAGGATTCTTTGGATGTAAGCAACAGATTCCATCTAACTTAAGCATAAAAGGAATTTATCAGAAGGAGTAACTCACCAAATTAAAGGGCAAAGCTTGAATACAAGACACAGGAGTACAGGAACCAGGACTGGACCAGGGATCTAAATGACAGGAACTACTGTGTGGTCTTGCCAGGATGCCATCACCAGGAAGAACCAGTTCCACCTCTCTATTTTTTGCTCTAGACTCAGAATCCACCTCTCTATCTTTTGCTCTAGACTCAGAATCCCTGCTGAGAGACCATGACCAGATATCCCCATCTTGGGGCAGAAGCCCTCCACCTGGATTAACTGGAACAAGGCACATTGATTAACTGACCATCAAGGCTGCCAACACTGAGGGAAAGGAAACACTATCAGGGAAAAACTGCGAATAGAGATGGGGTGGCAAAATCACAATGTTCACAGCAAGAGCTAGGCCATTATTTGTTCCAGTGGGAGAGCATGCTGCTGAGAAGATGTAAGGAGTGAGGGATAGGGCTGGGGAGCTCTGATTAGCTATGGTGGCAGGGGTGCCTACTTTGGGGATAAGGTGAGTAGGATGAAGGAGGTGGGAGGGAGGGTGGTTGAGGAAATAGAGGCGGCAGGATACTCAAAAGATAAACACCAGTAGTTTTCCCACAGAATATTTTTTGTGGCAAATGGATTTCATATGGCAGTTCAAGATAGTCATAGACATTGACATTATCAGTCTTTTCTTTTCCTCTTCTTCTTCCAGTTCTTCAAAAGTGGGAGAGTCTCTCTTGAATGCATCCTCGGGTGAGAGGAAGGTATACTTAGCATGGCTGCCACATGTCAGCCAGAAATGCTCTAGTTATGGTTTTATAAATTGGGGTTTTGTGTGTGAATCTCTTCAGAGTAGGCAAACAAATGAGAGAGGAGAGAGAGAGAGAGAGAGAGAGAGAGAGAGAGAGAGAGAGAGAGAGAGAGAGAGAGAGAGAGAGAGAGAGAGAGAGATTGATTTTGCTGCTAAAAATAGCACTAGAAAGCCAGCATCTCCTAAAGGAAAACATGATTTTTTTGGCATAGCATATTTAGGCTCTTCAAACTGTCTCATCTCCTTCAACAGCTAGGCAGCTGAGTACACAAGCACAATATTGCTTTATTGTTTGCATATTGACATTGCTGCACAATAGCCAGAAAGAGCCACGATCTGCAGAAAATATTTACCTGTGTAGATGGATTGTTGAAATAACCCCAAATTGTTCTTGATCTGTTTGATCAGCAGAGGAATCATTAGACTTAGGCAGATTGGGCTTCTTTGCTGACAGATATCTCCTTTTTCACTGTGTGCTCTGAAAAGTTGGAATTCAGCTGTCCTGAAATTCCCAGTCGTCCTTAAACCTGGGAGTTATATTAGCTCATTCATTTGTTCTCATATCCTTGTGTTTTGCAGAGTGAATGGGTCTCTCTGGCAAACAGGAGTGCATTAGGGAAGTGTGTGCTAGTGGAGAGGCTGACAGACTTTGGGAAGTGCACATTCTTAGCTTTGCCCCAAGCAAAACAAATTGAATGAATATTCTTAGATTGTTCAAAATAATCTGAGCAAG
This sequence comes from Pipistrellus kuhlii, assembly GCF_014108245.1. NCBI lineage: Eukaryota > Metazoa > Chordata > Mammalia > Chiroptera > Vespertilionidae > Pipistrellus > Pipistrellus kuhlii. Next base: position 14,778,543 of record NW_023425595.1, read on the forward strand.
GAATTTCATGTAAGGTCAAGTCAGTACTAAAGCAATACCTTAGATATACAATAATCTACTTTCAGTGTTGACTTTCAAGATGCTATATAACTTATTCAGTTGTGTATTTACTCATATAGTTACACTCTCAGGGTCAGAGTGGAAGTAATGTTATATCTTTGACTATCTGTCATATTTATCTACCTCCAAAATACCAGTATAATTGTTTTAGTCTATGTACACTGCTAGCCTTACAAAATTCTTTGTATGAATTACATATGCATATATGCATATGTCACTGTTATGGGGATAAAAAAAGGTTTGGGGATGTGACAGAGGTTGTCTAATGTAGAAGAGGAAAGATTAAACACATTATATAACATCACAAGAATGAAAAATGGAAGACTGGGAAGATTTTTGAATAGATTGTGTAGAATGCTTTTTATATGAGTTATGTTTTATATGTCTGAAATAACATTTTTGAAAATGTTGAAAGTATTAAAACACTAAAAGGATCAGAAATATCCTAATACAGCCTGGCTGGTGTGACTCAGTGGTTGAGTGTTGACCTATGAACCAGGAAGTCATAGTTCAATTCCGGTTGGACACATGGCTGGATTTCAGGCTTAATCCCCAATGTGGGGACTGCAGGAGGCAGCTGAACAATGATTCTCTCTCATCCTGATGTTTTTAGCTCTCCCATCCTCTCTGAAATCAATTATATATATATATATATATATATATATATATATATATATATATATATATTTTTTTTAATTCCAATGCAAATCCCACCACTCCAAGGCATGTGATAGCATCTTTGTATATTTCCATTCAAGCTTTCTTTCTTTCATTTTCACAGTTTTGTTCATGCAACATATAGAGTTTTGTGCTTTGCTTTGTTTGGTAAATAGTATGTCATAGACCTATTGTGTTTATAGTCGATGATATCAAACATTTAGCCTACTGAAAGATACACACTAAATGTTGAATTAGTGTTAGCTCTTGTTAACAGGGCTATCGATTTATAAGTGATCTTCAGATCTTTTTCTCTAGATATGAAATTATGAAGGAAGCAGCGTGTTGTGAAATTTCATGTTTCTTGGTGGGGATGGTGCAGAGAAGCATAAAGGAGAAGCAGTTGATGGGAGAACCTTGTACTATGACGTATTTGGTTATAAAGTCAAATGGAGATTTGTATTTCCATCTCCTGTGTTTATAACATAAATATGTAGGTACTAATACACATACATATGTCATCCTTTAACTTTTTAAAAACCATATTGCACAGCAGGATTTTTTTTTTATATCTCATAAAATTTCTGTTGCTCCCTGGTAGACACTCACCTCTTTACTATGATTATACCTATCTCCTACATCAACTCTGAGAAATGTACCCAGCACTGCTTCACTAATATAGATCCTCAAGAAGAAAAGACAGTTGAGAATGAGATATTAAAATTTATTTCTAGTTGATTTGAACCTGATTCTTTTTCATACTCTAGGCATATCTTTTCTCTTTTTAAGGCTAATACTATGAGCGTAAACACATGCCTATCATGGTGGTTAGATTGCAGCTAACTTAGCCCACATCAAAACTCATACTTCTGGTTTTGATCTCTATTGTTAGACATTTTTTATTCCATATTAAATGAGTCAGTCTACCCTTTTCTTTTTTCTTTTAAAAAATATATTTTATTGATTTTTTACAGAGAGGAGGAGAGAGGGATAGAGAGCTAGAAACGATGAGAGAAAAACATCGACCAGCTGCCTCTTGCACACCCCAACCGGGGATGTGCCCACAACCAATGTACATGCCCTTTACTGGAATCAAACCTGGGACCTTTCAGTCCGCAGACCAATGCTCTACCACTGAGCCAAACCGGTTTCGGCAATCCTTTTCTTTTAATAATAATATGCAGTGACCATCATTTATTCTCCCAAAATTGCTATGCCTGAGAAGATCCTCTCCAATATGTATTATTTTTGTCATGTAGCCACAACTTTGAGTGAGAGAAGGCGATAGGGTTGGGCTGATTATTTTTGATGAGGAGGTCTTGGGGAACCCTGCAATGAGTTGAGTGAATTCTGGTGAATGGAGGGACAGCTTAGTCCTGCGGATCAAGCACAAAAGTTGGAGTCAGACAGTTCTCAGCATGCATTCTGCCTCTAGCACTAATAAACTGTGTGTAATCTTAAACAACCTTCCTGAGCTATAACTTCCACAGTTACTATAGGAGAGATAACAGAACCCACCAGTGTGGGAGCATTCAACAATGCCATGTATGTTAAGAGCTTAACACAACACCTGACACATGTCATGTCAAAGGCATGATGACATGCATGATCGTTATACTCATTCAGGTCAGGTGTGGGGAAGAAAACAATCAGATTCTGATAAAGAGTCATAGCTGGGCTAGTTTAAAATACTAGTAAGTCCTTAGGAGAGCGATTTTCTTAAAAGGAAATGATTCCAGCTAAACTGTGAATATACGGTGAGTGGAGAAGGCAAGGTGACTTTCAGCCCTGCTATGTGTTGGTAGCTTTGCTGGTGAACGGTGACTGGTAAATGTTTTCCAGACTCTGCTGTCACCCTGACAGTTGATGGTTTCCTAATAATTTTCCATTTCTTCAACGTGTTCAATCATAAACTATAGCTATTTCGTTGGTTCATGGCAGGCCTATCTGTGATGTTGAGTAATTGCTTGGCAAACAGAAAAGATTGCCTTCTATATTTAAACATGTTTATCAATCATGCCTTCCAGACACCATCTGCCCAAGAAGGGCCACAACAAGTAGAGGTCCAGAGAAGGATGACTTTGGGAGGAAGCCTTTCCCAGGAGATAGAACAGAGCCGTCTGGCTCTGAGGATTGTTCAAGGTGGATGAGGAGAGGGGAAGGGGGGACACTTGCTCACATAAAACCCTTACTTGCTTATTAATCGAACAAAACAGGTGCCAGGCTGCTTTGAATTCTGCTGGCAGGTTGCAAAACATGCCATTTTCCCTGCTAATAAGTCCTTCAACACAGGAGGCATCGCTAGCCATCTTTACAGCAAGCAATAAAGGAAAAATTCAATTAATATGAACCCTGAGGTTAACTTTAAAAATCTCCTACAAGTGGAGGGTTCGAAGGGAAGATAAGAAAAGGAAAGGAAAGAAGGAAATGGAGCTCACTGTCATTAGATTATTCAAGAGCACATTCGCCAGATGTAGTCTGGACTCCCCAGCTTGGGATTCAAGGTTACTTTCATGTCCCCAGTGCTCTACCTGAGAGGTTGTCTCTGAAGCTTTAGTACCAGCTGCATTTAGGCCCTGGGAGTGAGGCTGCAGAGGGAAGGGGCTTATTATTTGCTTCTCTTATGACACTTTTCACATTCATCTTCATAGGTATCCTCATTGTATTTACTAGCTGAGACTCAAAGAAAGTGTGGGGAACTTGCCTAAGAAATCCGGGTAAGGGGAGTGAGTGAATGAACTCACCTTAATTCCACTAGTATCACTATTTGCTTCCATGTCATGTATGTCTTCCTTCCCCCTCCCAATTATCTGAATGCTCCTTGAGGGTAAGGTTTATTATTTATATCACATTTTATATTTATTTTTTATTATTAAGAGATATACATACTCTATGCAGAAAATTTGGTAACAAAGAAAACACAGAGAAATTTAAGCATTTCCACTTCCAAGAATTTTCATTTATAACTTTATTTGTGTGCTTCTGTTCCTGTGTGTGTGTGTGTGCGCGCATGCATGTGTGTAAGGGCTTGTACATAATTACATTATTTGGAAACCTGCGTAATAGTTAAGAGTACACAGACTAGATTCAGACAAATCTACATCTGGGTCTGAATCTTTTATTGTTGTGTTACATTAACTATTGTAAATTTCATACTAATTTTGACCCTCATTTTTTATTTTTTATCTGGTAAAATAATAGCCATTCTAAATTTCCATTTCCTCATTTGTAAAATGGGAGTAATAACATCCATTTCATAAGTACTTTCTGAGAATTAAACCATGTTGTTTATGTAAAGCACATAATAGTGGACCCACTTGATTAACTACTATTGTAATAATAGCAACAATAGTTACTGTAGTTATTATAATTATTTATAAGGAATATTTTCTTTGTCAGTAAATGTTTTTCTATAATATTATTTCTCAACATTTTTGTTCATGATTGTCCCACAAAGGAGCTTTTTAAGAGATTCTTATTTCCTGAAATCCCCCAATGAACTTTTAATATCACAGATATAGTGCATATCTGTTTATATATTGTTTATATATCTGTGCTTTGTACATACAAATAGCAAGACTTTTTTCACTCCTGCAAAACAATAATTTTAAGCCTCCATTGAGAATATCTGTTCTACAATATGATTTATAATACCACATCAGAGTCTATTATATAGATGGATTGCAATTTGGATCACCAAGACTATTATTTAATATGAGAGGCCTGGTGCATGAATTCATGCATCAGTGGGGTCCCTTGGCCTGGCCTGCAGGATCAGGCCGAAACTGGCTCTCAGACCTCCCCCAAGGGGTCCCAGATTGCGAGAGGGCACAGACCAGGCTGAGGGACCCCACTGCTGCACAATCAGGCCCAGGGAGGGATGCAGGAAGTTGGCCAGCCAGGAGGAACCATGGGAAGGCTACAGGATGAGTCTGGCTCATCTTGCTCAGTTCCAATCAGCAGACCCCAGCAGCAAGCTAACCTACCGGTCAGAGTGTCTGCCCCCTGGTGGTCAATGTACATCATAGCAACCAATTGAGTGACCTTAGCATATCATTAGCATATTACACTTCCATTGGTTGAATGGATGACTGTACTCTTAGCATATTAGCTTTATTCCATTAAAATTGAGTTATTTTAAATTATTTCCTGGGAGAAAAAGATGAAAGGAATAAGCAAAAACAAAACAACTAAAAAACCCCAACTCATAGACACAGACAATAGTATGGTCATTACCAGAGCTAAAGAAGTAAAGGTGGGGCATAAATGGTGGTGAACACGCAATATAATAGACAGATGATGTATTATAGAATTTACATTCAAAACATTTATAATCTTGTTAACCAGTGCCACCCCAACAAATTCAATAAAAAATTTAAGAACTCCTTTTCTCCCTTTTCCTTTGGCTGCATTCATAGTAAATTTAGTCCATTAAGGCTGTGAATAATGAGTCAGCCATAAAGACCCAGCAGGCATTGGATGGCTGCAGTAGAAGACTCCTGACCCCTAAGAGCAGTCCCCCCACATGGTGGGAGAACAGAGTGCTCTGTCTCTTTTTCTTATCTTCAGCAGGAATTATCCTGTCTACAACATTCTCCTGCTTTATAAAATCTCAGATGTTGGGGTCAGATATTTTAAAACTCTGTGTTCCATGCGAAGGTACTATGTTCTTCTTTTGCTTACAGATTCCTTTGTGGATAGAGACATTTTCTCTTGTACCTTTAATGGAAATTCTGCAGGATAATGTAATGGAATACATTTAGTCTGCTCTTGGTTGGTACTGAGTATATTATTTTATTGTTTATAGGGCTGGTAAAATTGACTTAACTTCTTTGTTTTCCTCAGCGGCTACCTTGTGTGTATATTGTATGTAGTTCTTCCATTTGGGACATTCAATCAACAATGAAGCAGAATTCTAAAATATAAGCTTTGTGGATCCTGCTCCTTTGCTCTATTTTTATCTGAAGCTCTTCACAGGCAGAGCCCGTGCTCAGATCTAAATCTCTCGCTGGAACTTACAAGGACCTTTCTCATAGCAGGTGCTTATGTATTTAAAAAAAAATAATTTTGGGTGAAGATTTATTCAACAATATAAAAATGATGTGGCAATTAAAGAAGAGTCATGTATTTATGAGAGGGAAGGATGTTGGGAAAGGGATTTTTAGTTTATAGTGTTTCCATAGCCAGCTTTAAGTTTTCTAAAATTTTATACTATGTATGCTATTTTTAAAATAATATACCTTTCTTTAGAATAATATGGAATATTCTTCAAATGTAGGAGGAAAAAGGTCAAAAAAGGAGGCATTGATGTCATGGAAAGATTTGGCATTATATCAAACCTAGAGATTTTCTCCATTGAAGTAACAGGGTGTGCAGTCCAGCACTGCAGTCTATTGGCAAAGTGGGAGAATCAACTTGCCTGTAGTAGCCTTGACGCCTTGGTGTCCCCTTTCCTCTGGCATAATAGCACTGGGTAACAGGAAATAGAGACACTAGATAAAATCTGGTTTTAAAAAGAGGTTAGTACTGGGATAATTGAACAATTAATTCAATTCATCGAAGTACATTAAAACAACATAAGAAATATGACTCTATCAAGTAAGGTCTGGGAAGGTCAAAATAGGCCACATTATCTTCTGCTGATTTGTGAGTGCATACTTTCTTAGGATCTGGTGACTTTCTACCAGTGAAGAACTTTCTGGGCTCAAGGGTGGCACAGCCAGAGAATCAGGTTTAAGTTCCCTTTTTTAAATCACCCATGTGACATGATGCTGATAGTTGATTTAAGACTCATTATCCCTGGTGCATGGGATGATGCTCCAACCAATTGAGTCACCAAGCCAGGGCTCCATAAACAATTTTATTTTTAAAATAAGGTGTATAGTTTTCAAGGCATTATATTATTAAAGGTTGGTCTTCCAACATTTTGTAAGAAAAACCGAAATCAGAGAAACTAAGTGAAGGGCACTGAAGTCATCAAACCATGACATGATGAGAATCTGGGTAAGGGTATTGCCAGTGAAAATTTAGCAGAAGTTCATGGATATCCTGTTGAAAAACCAAACAATAGGTAAATCATAGATGAATCTGTGATATTGAGCCTAATTTCCTGGACAAATAATTGGGTCCATGAAATATTCACAGAGATGAATTTTGGGGAATGTGGCAGAGAAAACGAATGAATTGGATTTTGAAAGTGATGAGTTTTTTTTTATGAAAACAAGACATGTAAGTGAAAACATACATAGGTTTCTGGAAAGAGAAGTTTTAAGTCTTGCCTGGCTGATGGAGCTCAGTGGACTGAGCATCATACAATGAACCAAAGATCTGAGTTTGATTCCCAGTCACGGCACATGCCCAGGTTGTGGGTTTGGTCCCCGGTTGGGGGCGTGCAAGAGGCAGCCCATGATGTGTTTCTCTCATCGATGTTTGTGTGTGTGTCTCTCTCTCCCTCTCTAAGAATCAATAAAAACATTTAAAAAAAAGTTTTAAGGTTCAAGTCAAAGGGTGTAAGTGTTCAAATAATTTCAAAGGTCATAGATAAACTGGCTTTTCCAGGGCAAGATGATAAAGGGGATAGGATAATGTGTAGTCTTGGGGGAACTCCACAGTTTAGATGTGAAAGAAGAAAGTAGAGAGATACTTGGAGGTACTAGCTGAGGTGAAGAGTAGGAATCAGAATGCTTGTTGTATAGACACCAAGGGTTGACATTTCAAAACAATGAGCTAACTAGCACTGTCATCTATATAGCAGAAGCTTCTTGGCAAAGAAGTTTGAGAAAGCCACTGGACCCTGGGATTCTGTAATAAGAAAATTATTGGTGAAGCTTGAAAGAGAAGTATGGTGAGGTTGGAAACAGTACACTAGATTGAGGAACATATGAAATTTTTGAGAATATATTTTAGTGTGTTACTCACTTTTAAAATGAAGGAAGACAGCAGAAGAGTAGCAATAGAGAAGGCAGTAGATGTCATTCCCCAACAATCTCTCTCCTCATTCTTTCTCTCTCCCTCCCCTCTCTTTCTGTATGTGTGTACTTCTGTGTATCTATATATACAAAAGCCAAGTGACCAGAATGATAGGAATGACCAGAATGTCTGGTTGTTATTATGTACACTGCAACCAGCTAACAGGCCAGATCGGGGTGGGGCTGGATGGCCAACCTCCCGTGGCTCCTCCCCCTGGCTGGCCCTCCCCCTGATTGGCCCCCAACCCCTGCCCCAACTGGGGGTGGGGCCAGCTTGCCAAACTCCCATATCTCCTCCCCCCCCTAGTATACATATAAACAATATATATATGTGTGTGTGTGTGTGTGTGTGTGTGTGTGTGTGTGTGTGTGTGTATGTATATATATATATGTTTGTGTTTAAGTATATATGTATACACAGACAGAACCACCTACTCACACACACACACACACACACACACACATATATACACACACACACACACACATATATATAGGGTTAGGGTTAGAGAATATATATATATATATATATATATATATATATTTATTGATATATATATATATACACCCACACCCACATACACACACACACACATATATCAAGAGGCAGTTGGGGCTATAGAAGAAGCTGGAGAAAAGAGGTAACTGTAAATGAGGTTCAATGACAATAGAAACACAAAAAAATGTCAATTAGAGTATGAGAATCACTTGGATATACATCCCTGAGGAACTTGCAGGCTCTAGAAGGGAACTATTATTTCCATTTATTTTTGTTACTATATTTCCTCGAAATAGTATAATTCTTGAGATCTCCTACAGTGCCTTACACATTTAATGCTCATCAAAAATGTGTGTCTAGCCTAGCTGATGTGGCTTTGTGATTGAGCATTGACCTATGAACCAGGACGTCATGGTTCAATTCCTAGTCAGGGTTGCGGGCTTGGTCCCCAGTGGAGGGTTCGCAGGAGACAGCCAATCAATGATTCTCATCATTGATGTGTCTATCTCTCTCTCCCTTTCCCTTCTTCTCTGAAATCAATAAAAAAATATTTTTAAAAAAATCTCACTGATTTAATGATGTTATTGATGTTGTCATTGTTTTTGTTGTATTTAGAAAATGGCATGTTTTACAAAAGTTGAAAGGAAATATAAAAAATGGAGAGCAACATGACATGTATTTGGTTCTCTTAAGACTGAAATGAAATTGAAAATTTAGGCTAGATTTATTCCCAATGCATTTGGATTGCACATTGTACTTCCTGAGGGAGATTGAATGATACTACCATTTTTATACATATATAAATCATTAAATAGGATTACCTTTTAATCTTATAATTTACATTTGCCCAGTATTAAGCACTGAATTATTTCTATGCAAGAAGAAACACAGACAAACCAGAACAAATGCTGCTGAAGAAAATGGAAAAAGAGAAAAGTGATATTGTCCAAGAGACCAATCCAACAGTGTGTGTATTGTTACATATGACACCTGCTCTCATGAGATGCATTCCCCCCCCCCACCCAAATACTCCTACAATCTTCCTATGGTGACGGTGAGATGATGGGTGTCATACTTATACAGTACATGTACTGATGCTTAAAACAGAGAATGACATTCACTCTTACTGTTCTGAATTATGAGAAGTCAACCTTGTAACCTCCATCTTCCCCCACCCGACACACACACACACACACACACATACACACCACGTGAAAATCAGCTTTCTGTCTGCTAAATCCTGAAATATGATTCTGTTCCAGGGTTTATTTCCTTCCATAAACAAACTAGGAAAACAAATTTATTTTCTGAATAACAACTTCAGTGGATTATATATTTTCAAAATACATATTAGATGAACCTATTTCAGACAAATCCAAAGGATGTGAGCATAATGGAAAACTGGGTTTTGGTTGTTGAAATAGAGTCTCATTATACATTAATCTTTAAAAAAATATAATAGTTTTGACCAACCTTTAAAATGGTTACAACTTTTTATTTTTTTTCATTGTCTCCCAAGAGAGGGCATGTACCTGGGTTTCAGGCTCAATCCCCAGCCCTGGTCAAGACACATGTGGGAGGCAACCAATTGATGTGTCTCCCACACATTGATGTTTTTCTCTGCTCTCCCTTTCTCTTTCGCGCTCTAAAAAAATAAATGGAAAACATATCATAGGTTGAAGATTAACAAAACAAACAAAACAAAAAAGTATATAATTGAACAATATAAATATTAATATTGCTAACCTGGTATATATCTCTAATACCTCCTTTTCTCTTTGGTGTACATCTTAATAGTTAAAGCTTTCCCTCAATTTTGATAGTTGATGGGTTGCCATTTAGTGGGTGGAATGTATTATTTCTTTAGTGTCTTTCCAAATTTTGCTTTTAAATTAACCAGAGTTCTAGAAGAAAAAAAATCAGCAATATTTGTTCTATTTCTCTGCTTAATGCCCACTGGATTACCTAATGGATCTTACTTGCTTGTTTTATGACTTTGAGTTGAAGGCTTCTATCTGAATACTATCCAGGTTTAGACACTTTCTGCATTCTTTACCTCTTTTTGTTTAATTATGTATTCCAAAGCTGAATGATTTCATATTGGGGCTTAGGACTTTGACATATGAATATTTTTAGGGGGAGGGGTTACAATTCTGTCTGTAGCTCGTCTCTACAATTGTGAATGGCTCAAAACAATCAATAAATATTCACTGAGGGATTAGTATGAGCTCAGGACTATGCTGGATTCTGTAGGAGCTGTGAGGAATGAAGAAGACAATGTCAGGCATTTTACATACTATACCTGATTTAATTCTCATAACCCTCCTACAAAGTAGATATTTTTATCTCTATTTTACATACAAAGGAACTGAGACACATGGAAATTAAAAACCTTGCTTCAAACAAGTGTTCAAAAGCACTCATTCTGCTAATAAGTATAGAAATAGAAGTTTAGTCAGACCATGTTGACTCTGAAGCCCATAATCTTTTTATCACACATACTAGTAGCATATGAATAGCTACTATCCCCCTCACCCCCTGAAATAACTGCAACCATCCTTATATCTGATTTTACTTTCCATGTTTTCAGTTACCTGTTGTCAACTGTGGTCCAAAATATTAAATGAAAATTTGCAGAAATAAACAATTCATGAATTTTATAGAATGTAAAGGGGAGCAATCTGATGCTACCCCCTTACATTCTACTCAGAATGTGAATCATCCACTTGTACAGCATATCCATGTAGCTGTCCTTTAGTCACTTAGTAGACATTTTAGTGAGAGAGAGAGGTGGGGGGGGGGGGAGAAAGAGGAAGAGAGAGAATTGTTATAATTGTTCTGTTATTAGTTATTGGTATTAATCTCTTACCATGCCTAATTTATAAATAATCTTTATCATAAGTAGATATATATGGATAGGAAAAGACATAGCATGTATAGGACTCAGTACTATTCATGGTTTCAGGCATCCACTGGGGATCACAGGTTGATCTAATTAAGAATTACATGCAAACAAATAAGAATGGTGTTCACCCTAATGAATTGCTTGAGCAATGATTTATAGGAAATATAGTGGATATTGTATGAAAATAAGGGCCTATGGTAAAATAAACTTAGGAAATTATGTCTTAAATAGTTAAACAGGTTCATACCTTACAAGATTTCTTATATCTTCACAGGATAGTAGGTATTGTGGATTTCCAAAAGAATAAAAAGAATAAGCTTCTGCATTTTCCTAAATGATTTGACCACAAAACCTTATTCTTTTTGAATAGTCATTAGATTAGAGTCTTAATGACCCTAGAGCACAGTCCAAAGCACTGGCTTCTGGTAAAGAGTGTCACCTGTTTCTTCTGAGTGGTTTCCCAAGGTCGCTCTGAGAATGCATTTGTCTCTTGAATTAACACTCAGAAGCCCAGAATGCATATGTATGTGCGCTAGTCCTTTCATTTCAATTGGTAAAGCAATTTGTGGAAGATGACACATAAACCACACAAATATGTGCACAGAATTGTATTTGTGTAGTTCAGAGCAAGGTGAATTTAAGATTTAATTGCTCTGATGGAGTGTGAGTGTGGGTAGGGCGTGGGTGTGGGTGGGTGGCATTCATTTTAAACCATAATGAAGGTAGAACTTACTTGCTTTTACTATCAGCACAATATGTGCCTTTGTAAACAGGACACAATCTGGAACCCAGTTCCTCTATTCAACACACACTTTTTGTAGTTCATTTTTAGAATTTTGAGCTTGGCTTCCTGGTGCTATTGTAGAGCAGGTTTAATTTATGCCTACAGAAGACAGTTCTCTCGGAGTCGGTGGTATTATGGGAAAGCAATACATGAATTGGCTTTGGTGGGGAGAAAGAAGAACTGATGGCCACAGATCACTCTCCAGCTTTCAGCCATCTGGAGGATGCCAGATGGAAGGAGGGAAGGGTTCAGAGAGGACCAGCGCTTAAATCATCAGAACCCATTTTAGTCTCTGTTGGACTAGATTTGCTCATAAAGAATTGACCATAGTTATCTTCTTTTTGACTATCGGACTCACACAGGACTAGGTTAATATAGTGCGTCCACCACTTACTAGCTGTAAGTGGTATCTATTTTCAAAGTATTTACTTTTTATAAATCTTATATTAATCATCAGTAACATGAGATTGGCACTCACTTAATGCACTTACTATTATTATTACTAGAAACTAAAGTGCCTACATTTTTCCTTGCTCTTAGCTGATATCTAAGGAGGGTTGCTTTCCTTTCCATCCTAGATTTTTCGATGGAGTTGGAGAAGAAGGACTTGATGAGGGACAAGATGATCCAGGTAGAGGGAACATGTGCTGATGCTTCTCAGACAACAGGTCCTGCATGTTTGCAGGTTCTGCATTTGACCAACCACACATCAAAATATTTTTTAAAATGTTATGTTGTTGCAATGTGTTCCATGTAGGCAGGCTTACAATTGTTGTGTCTGTACTGAATGTGTACAGACTTATTTTGGTCATTATTCTCTAAATAATACAAGTATAACAACTGTTTATACAGCATTCACATTGTATTAGGTAACATAAATAATCTAAAGATTTAAAAAATATATGAGAGGATTTCATGTAGGTTATATGCAAACACTATGTTGTTTTATATAAGGGACTTGAGCATCTGCAGATTTTGGGATATGTGGGGGTCCTGGAACCAACCCCCCTCGGGCACTGAGGGACGACTGTATTTGATACTGTTTTTGCATGGAGGCTAGTCAGTTTTACATTCTAGACAGGAGATGATAAATGTACTTAATTTCTAGTGAACCTTCTTCTATTTTCATTCTGCTTTTCCTCTCTGCAGCCTCCACTAATGAAGTATACTTTCTCTTCCTTTGGCTTCCGCAAGGCTCTCCATATTAGTTCTGCCCAATGATGTGACTGTACCACTTCCTCCTGGTTTCAGAAAGACTGTGTGTTCTGGTTACCCATCATTGCATAACACACCACTTCTGAACTTCTTGGTTTAAAACAAGAAATATTGTATTTTTATCCGTGGAGGTTGACTGGCTCAACTCGGTGGTGCTTGCTTAGGTTCAGTCATGCGATTACAATCTGGAATACAGCCCTGGAGTTGTTTGAAGACTTATTCACTCAGGTCTGGCTCCTGGGAGGAGGGGGGGTGCTACTAGGTGGTGGCTGCAGCAGCTGTGGATCCTTGGGCATTTATGGAGTCTCTTTTCATGATTTTTGAAGTGTAGCAGCTTCAGGGTAACCGTACTTCTTATCTGGTGCCTCAGGGCCTCAAAGAGAGAGAGAAATAACTTTTTATGATGTAGCCTCAAAGTCATGTGCTATCATCTTTGAAGCATTTTATTAATTGGGACAAGTCACAGAGGCCTGTTCAGGTTCAAGGAGAGGAGAAATAAACTCCACTCTCAATGAGAGTGAGACAAGATTCTGAAAGAGCATGTAAAACCAGAAATATTTTTATGGCTACACTGGAAAGATAAATTTTACTACAGTACCCTGGTCCTGAGAATACATGCAAAACAAATTCAACCTATCCCTAAGACTATCTTCCTCCAAATTTCATTCCATTTTGGCATTAGGCTCATGTTTGAGGGGCCAGGATCTCAGCATATCAGCCAGGTGTAGGTGTGGATGAGTCTCTTCGGTGTGCTTCCTTGTGTGTAGCTTCTTTGCTATCTTTCTTCTTGACTAAGACCTGTAAACTAAAATGGCAAACTGTCTGTGTCTTCCCCCACAACCAACATATAACTGTGGGACAGACCCAGAATAACTACAGTAGACACTCCAAGTCAGAAAGGGGGGAATAGGCAGCATAGCAATCGTTGGTCCTTAGCAATTCTGAAAAAAAAAAATAGCTGGGGATATATTGTCAAGCACTTGATTAAGGTTTTGTTGTACTATCTGGGAATAATTTTATGCAACTCTTGCCTATTCCGTGAAATGTAGTCTGTGTTTGCAGGTCAATAGTTCTGTCTGTTTCTTGACAGTAGAAGCTCAAGAGTATATGGGATTCTGTCCTTTTTAGTCCAAGGTAAAACAACTCTTTTACAAACTGTGTGTGTGTGTGTGTGTGTGTGTGTGTGTGTGTGTGTGTGTGTTTTACTGCATCAATCTCTAGTGCATTATATTAGACAAAAGTTACACCCAAAATTTCTTCAGGACAATCCCTGTGCCACCTTGAACTTTGTTTGAGATTGTGTAGGACAATACAATTCAGATTCTTGGAAATGCTATTGTGTAATAGAAAGAATATGTGAGTCGTGACAACATTCTTAGGTCATTTATCTGTTTCTTAACATATAACATAGGTTTTTGTAGTCCTACTCCTCCTTTGCTTTTAGACCCTGTGTCCTAATTGCATGCTAGACTTTTTAAATATATAAAGACATTACTAATTTTAGAATTGTCCTTCCTCCAGAGAAGCTTGGAAGGAAAGTATTCTATTCACTCAAAAAGTCCTTGCTTCTTGCTTCTTTCTATTGAGCAATTCCTTCCTTAGGTTCTTTTTTCCCTCTTGCAATTTTGCTATAAGCAGCAAGAAGGCAGGCAGCGACTTCAATGCTTTGTCTGGAAATCTCACCTAGCTCATTTGGTTAGTACATTTCCTTATTTTCCACATTGCAGAGGCAATTGTGTTATCAAACATTGAAACACTGCTTTCAGACTAGCCAGACCTTTTATTTATTTTTTACTAGTTCCATCATAAAGGGCTTTATTTATATACATAACAAAAATAACTATTGGTTATGTCATACAAACATGATCATGTGGTCTTTTTTTCAGTATTCTTTTTTTAATTTCTTTATTGAATGTGGTGTTACATATGTGTCCTTATTCCCCCCTTACCTCCCTATCCCCCCCTCCCTCATGCCCTCACCCTCCTGTTGTCTGTGTCCATTGGTTAGGCTTATATGTATGTATACAAGTCGTTTGGAGTTGATCTCTTCTCCTAACCCCCACCCTCTCCCCAGCTAGTAAGTCAAAGATACATGTCTCAGGATAAATATGTTTAATTGATCACAAAGCCCCACTCAGGTTAAAGAAGAAGGTAAACAGACTCTAATTCTTAATGGAGTAATAAAAATGTTATGGCCATTTATGCAAAGTATAATCAAGCATATCCAGACTATAGGTATTCCCAGAGGTTCCCCACTCCACTCTTCCCTCCCTCCCCCGCCCCCCACAATAATTGTTCCTTCATGATTTAACTGCACATATGGCATCAAGTAACATACTATGTATATGACTCCAAAATTAGCTTCATCATCCTAGTTGTCACTATTATTGAGTACCTGTAGTGATCTAGCACTGAGCTGAGGGTTTTACATAAACTATAATTTATATGGTCCCTGTGCCATTGTTTTGGTCTATAGAAGAGATGTAGAGGTTTAAGTAACTTAACTGCCATACAGCTATTATGTGGTTCTGATTATATATATATATATATATATATATATATATATATATATATATATTATATATATATATATATCAATATAATCAGATTATATATATAATAAAATCCTAATATGAAAATCAACTGAAGGGCATAACGACCCATTACTATGACCACCAGGGAGCACTCAACCCCAGGAGCTGTCCCCTAGTAGTCAGTGCTCTCTCACAGGGGGAACACTGCTCAGCGAGAAGCAGGTCTTAGGGCTGGTGAGCACAGCAATGGTGGCTGGAGCCTCTCCCACCTCTGTGGCAGTGCTAAGGACTCCTTGGGACACTCCAAGGTGTCCCAGACTGTGAGAGGGTGCAGGCCAGGCTGAGGGCCCCCCATACACCGAGCCTCTAGTATATACACACACATACACACGCAGAGTGAAACATCAATTTGTTGTTCCACTTATTTATACATTCACTGGTTGTTTCTTACATGTACCCTGACCAGCGATCAAACCCCATACCTTGGTGTATCAAGACGATGCTCTAACCAAGTGAGCTATCCAGCCATTGCTATAATTCTGATTTTTAATCTCAGATCTTTCACCTCCGAAGCCCATACCCTTAGTCACTAGATGAGTTTTTCTGCCAGGTTTTATTCCTGGTTCTGACTTCTTTTCCAAGGCTGTCTAACTGCGTACAATAATGATACCTTTTTCAGTCTTTTCTCTGGGCAGGAAGATGGTAGGCAAAGGAGGAGGGCGATAGGCTTAATTGGTATGTGACTGAGACTGGCGAAGGGGAGACACCCTTCATCTCAAGCTGTGGACTTTAAAGAACAGGCAGTGTAAGATTCTGATCATCGAGCTGAGGAGACTGCGTTCTGTAAACCAGGGATGAGGGTTCCAATGTGTCCTAAGACAAAATAGTTCTGGGTCAGGTTATCAGGCATAATCATCGAACATTTAACTTGGGAACTGTTGAGCACACAAGTAGGCAAGAATCTCAGCAAAACATTACCTGTTTGTAATATGTGATCAGAGCTGCTCCATTTCAATGTCTAGGCCCGGAATAGATGCCATTGTATATCTCATGATCCCATTAATGTCTCAAACATACTTTCCTCTCCATATAGAGATTCAAACATTTTTTTGACATATAATGCAGACACGGCTTAAAAGCAATTTAGGTGAAACACAATGTAGAGCTTTTATCTTATTAGTACTTCAGTGTGAGTCTACAGTATCCTGTATCTGTATTTTTCCCCCCACTGAGATAAAAATAGGTTGCCTTGGAAGAGTCTGCAATGAGGGAAGTGAGCATTCCATGCTGTTCTGAATATGTACAACCACTGCTGAAGTCTGCACTGTGTTTTGATCAAGCCACTTTCTTGGAGGTCATTGTTAAGATCAAATTTCTTCTCTATAGCTCTTCAGAAGCTTGGCTAGTGAAGCCACTCAAATATGGGCCAAGTTAATTATATTTAAATAAAATATATAATAATAAAAGCATAATATGCTAATTAGACTGGACAGCCTTCTGGATGACCTTCCAGATGAAGCTGGGGCTACGAGGGAAACCAGGTCCTGAGTACCAGAGGGAAACCCAGGTCCTAGGTGCCAGAGGGAAGCCAGTGAAGGCAGCCGGGGGAAGGAAAGCCTACTCTTGCATGAATTTCATGCATCAGGCCTTTAGTAATTTAAATGAAATAGAATAATTTACCCAGCAGGAGCCAGAATATATGTATTAGTTTTTCATTGCTGCTGTAACAAATCATTACCAACTAAGTGGTTTAAAATAGCAGTCACATGGTGGTCAGTGAGGTCTGAAAGGTTGGCGACCACTGGTTTAAAACAACCTTCTCTATATATTGTATAAAAGGCTAATATGCTAAATGTCCATCCAGGTAATGACAGCATGTAACAGTGCCTGCCTTCCTCTCCCTAGTGACAACTAGCCTCCTTGTAGTTTCTTCAGCCCAGGAACATGACTAGCTTTATAGTCAGGTGTAAATATGTCACACTTTAACCAAATGTCTGTGAAGCATTTTCCTGTGCCTCATCTCATTTGATCCTCATAGAAGTCCTGGAGTAGGTAGATAGGAGACTTGGTGGAACCCTATTTTCTTTTCATTCACTAGAAAATAAAGAGTTAGAAAGCTTAGAAACTTAACCCAACTGAAAAGAAATAAGAAATGGTGGGCCTTGAAAATAACTTCAGGTTTTCTCATTGTGCAGAATATAGTCAAACACTGCTACAGGTAAATATTTTACTCTTTGTTCTCTGTAATAATCTGTAATACTGTAATAATCTGCTTCATGTTGATATTTGCTGTTGTGTTGCTACAATTACCTGAAAGAGAAGTTGAGATGCTTCACTGGGCTGGGAAAATTTTAGCTAAATCAGAAAGCAGATCTAATTAAGTAAGTTTGTTCTATATCTACAAAAGGTTAAGTTGACTCAAGCATGTGCAATACATATAAAGCTCTTGCTGGCACCAATCACATGCATGTATTTCCATCTGTCATTGTCAATTGTGAATTTGGTTGACACTTCTATAATAGAGAAAGGGTGAATAGCAATATTAAAATATTTCTTCTAATTAATTTCCTTTCAATGTGAATGAAATTGTGCATAAGGCCACTAGTATAAATATATTATCTTAAGTTTTGTAGGTCAGAACTCCAAACACATTTCACTGGGTTAAAATCAAGTTGCCCACAGGGCTGCATTCCTTTGTAGATAAACTAGGGTAGAATCCACCATATTTTTCTACTTCTAGAGCCTGCCCACATTCCCTGGCTCTTGGCTGCTATCATCCTCCTATCTTCAAAGCTAGCAAAGGAGGTCAAATTCTTATATAGCATCTCCCTGAAAAGCAATTCTCATCTAATTTTAAGGAATTATGCAATTAGATTGGGCCTGCTCAGATAAGATAATACAGGATAATCTTCCTATATTTAAAATCAGCAGATTAACAATCTTAATCCCATCTTCAATATTAATTGACTTTTGTTATACAATCTAACATGCTAACAGTTTCCAAGGATTAGAGCATAGAGACATTTGAGGCATTTTGCCTATCACAGTATATAATCTAAATAGGCAGCTATATTTAGGTTTATATATTTTAAAATTTTAATGTTATATGTAAAAATTTGTATATGAAATTACACACACACACACACACACACACACACACACAAAGACACTCAAAGACAATGCAGAAGTATGGTCTCTGGACACTATAGATACCCAAGAAGATGTCTCTCAATCGAGACGCCTGCCAGTACTTCAATCTGCCCAATTCTGCTTTTCCTTGTACAAATTAGGATTCTATGCCAGATTTTCTCTGAGGATCAATGGCTCTGCTATTTAAAAAAAATGGAAAAATCACTAATAATACTCATCCCTCATTTTATTTATTTATTTATTTATTTATTTATTTATTTATTTTTAAAAATATATATTTTATTGATTTTGTACAGAGAGGAAGGGAGAGAGATAGAGAGTTAGAAACATCGATGAGAGAGAGTCATCGATCAGTTGCCTCTTGCACACCCCCTACTGGGGATATGCCCGCAACCAAGGTACATGCCCTTGACCGGAATCGAACCCGGGTCCCCTCAGTCCCCAAGCCGACGCTCTATCCATTGAGCTAAACCGATCCCGGCTCATCCCTCATTTTAAAGATAAAGAAACGGAGACTCATAAAATTTACCTCCTCAAAAGCACATACATAACAAGAGACTAAGGCAATCCCATCATTAGAGTTCATAGGAGATTTGTGTAGAGGCTTTGGTGGTACTGGGTCATATGCTCCTGGCCTCACCAAGTCAGGGCTCTAAGAGAAGACTTCTAATTACCTGTGATAATGTCTCTTTACCTGATGATTTTGAACTAGGGAAGCTGCTCTGCTCCAATGCAAGGAAAATTGGAAAGGCTAAAGAATGAAAACTACTAAGCTTCAGCCAACGAGTGACAAAGTTGGGGTATAAATACCCCAAAATAAATACCCCAACTTCCTTGCTCCTCAAATGGGATAACTCTGAAATGTGTGTTCTATACTATTTTTCTAGGATATGACCTCTGGGATTAAGCTCTGATTATCCTTTATATTTAAGTCTTCCCTTATATAATACTAGAGGCCCAGTGCACAATATTTGTGCATGGGGGGTCCCTCAGCCCAATTTGTACTCTCTCCATTCTGGCATCCTTTTTGTAATCCGGGACCACTGGCTCCTAACTGCTTACCTATCTGCCTGCTTGGTCACACTCTCTCCCCTCCCCCCACTGCCCTCCCATGCCAGCCTGGTTGCCCCTAACTGCCCTCCTCTGCTGGCCTGGTTGCCCCTAACCACCTCTGCCTCAGTCCCCACCACCATGGCATTTTCCAGAAGAATGTCCGGAAGATGTCTGGTCTAATTAGCATATTATCCTTTTATTAGTATAGATAAGTATTTGTTATATTATTCTCTACTTTTCTATATGTATTTAAAATAATATAGAATATTTTAAGTGAATAAAAAATGGCCAAGTTGCAGAAAAATAGAAGTTTTGAAATACAACCTCGTAGGCTTGAAAGCAACAACATTTGCATAATAGGGCATAAGTTGCAGTTAGCAACAAAATTTGTTGTTAGGATTGCTTGGTTAATATTCTTTTGTTGGAAAGGCATGATCTGAGCAAAGGAGAAAAAGGAAACCAGCCCTATAAAAGGGAATGTCTGATTGGGCTGTTGCCAAAGCAGAGAGGGGCAGGTGTGGCAAAGGTGCAGGCTGTCCCACAGGTACGGGACACCAAAGGACACTTGTCACACCTGAAACACAATCTTCTAACACTCCCAATTGCAGAACTCATGAAGCATCACTGTTTTTAAAACTATTATTTTCCTAACATATGAAATATACATACTTATAAATATACATGCCCTCTTCTGAGCTTCCCCTGCCCTCCACTTAATATTTGACTATGGCTTTCTTTTCATGTCAGCGAATTGGATGTACAGACATAATTTTTAATGGCTACAGTGTTATCCCTGACTGTTTGACATTGCTATGGTTTACTTCACTGACCCTTTATTGTTGGGCAGGTTGTTTCCGGTTTTTCCTGGCATCAACAACTACAGTAAACATAATTGCTTATTTGACTGTTTACTTGGGACACATTCACAGAAAATGGAACTCCTGGCCCAAAGCTAATTCACTTAAATTTTGATCCACATTTCCAAATTGACTTCCAAGAAAGTGCTTCTGTTTGTTTAGTCCATTGGTTTTAAATCAGATTACACAAATGGGGTGAGAGAAAACTGTTCAACGCGCCTTTGGCAAATTGCAAACTCTTGCTGAACTTGAGCAACCGCTTTCCGGCATAGGTGTCTGAGCACTTTTCAGGACACTTTTGAAGAAAGGAAAGGGATCCGACGCCCCTATGGCTCTCCTGTGGGGACAGAGCTGGAAAAGCAAAGTTTTCTAAGGAGTGGAAGTGCAGCGGGGACCCTCCAAGCTAGGGGAGGGGTGCACCCAGACATCCCCTGTGCTCTGGGGCTGGGGTGGGGCACATGGGGTGGGATAAGCCCTGGGCCTGCGGCGGGGCGAGGCTCCTGGGCCATGTCCCCCTCTGACTGCATGCCTGCCAGCCCTGAGTGGTAAGAGTCCCTGTGCCCTTCCCTTTCCCCTTCCTCAGACAGGCGGGTAGGGACAGTGGGTGGTGAATTGATGGCACCATCGATCCCAGTCCTGAATCCCAAATCCTGCATGCTGTGTTACTGATAAACCTTAGCTGGGTACAGGCCACCGGGCAAGGGACCAGGAGTGTCCGAGCTGGTGGATGAAGTCCAGGGAGGCACGGGTGGCACAGCCAAGGCCCTGTGTGGGTGTGGGCGTGTGAGCGTGTATAGCTCAGGTCCATGCTCATGCACACACCCTCACGTCCGCCCTCCGGCTCTGCACCATAGGCCACCAGGAACCTCTGTGGAGCCTGCTGTGAGCTCAGATGCATTCAGTCGCAGCACCAAGCAAGTCTGAGAAAGTTTCCCCAGACGGACTCCTGCAGTGCTGGTGGGAGGCAGGACCCAAAATGATGTCCCACCACCCTCCTCTGGTCTCCTGCCTCCCACCTCCCACAATGCATGAGGCTCCCTGCCTCCATGCACCTCCTGGTGACTGTTTGTTTGGTCGTTTTGGACGTGAGCCCACAGCCCCTCCCAAGGCCAGCCTGCTGTTCAGTCGCCCATCCAGTCATTTAGGTCATGGTGGCCCCTAGCTTTTTATATATCGGGTCTAGTAATAATTAATGTCGTTTTAAAACATTCGTTTAAAATCTTGCTTGGCGTTGACTTGTATTGACATAACCTTCAAACACGTGGTATCTACAGAACGTGTGAAGTGCAATTAACAAGTTTTGCTTGAAAAAGTTTGTGTTTGGTTTGGTTTTTGTTGCAAAACTAGGGCTAAGAAGATGGCGGATGAAGAGCATATTCGGCACTGCATGCTTTACGAGTTCCAATTAGGAAGAAAAGCAAGTGAGGCTGCATAAACCATCTGTAGTGCTCTTGGTCAAGATGCAGTTAGCTCCAGAAAATGCCAGCGTTGGTTTGAGAAATTTCGCGAGGGAATTTTTTCATTAGATGACAAGAGTGGTCGAGGCCGTGTGTCCAATTTTGATCAAGAAGCTCTTCAAGCTCTTTTGGTGCAAAATCCTCAAATTACCCAACAAGAGTTTGCGACAACTTTAAATTGTTCACAGAAAACAATTTCCAATCAATTGCGTGCACTTGGCAAAGTCCAAAAGTTTGGAAAATGGGTTCCTCATGAGTTGACCGACAACAACCGTATTCAAAGAGTCACAATTTGCAGTTCGCTCCTCTCTCGTCAAAACCGTTTGCCGTTTTTAGAGCAAATTGTTACCGGAGATGAAGAATGGGTTCTGTATGTTAATTTGAAAAGGCGGCCTCAATGATTGGACAAAAATGAGGCTCCACAGCCTACGCCAAAACCTGACTTGCATGCGAAAAAAGTGATGTTGTGTGTTTGGTGGAATTTTAAAGGAATTCTTCATTATGAACTTTTATCATCTAACCAAACCATTACAAGTGCAGTGTATAGTACCCAATTGGAAAGGTTAGCCCAAGCTTTAAGAGAAAAAGAACCCGTGCTTTTTAATCGGAAGGGCGTAATTCTTCACCACAATAACGCACGACCGCATACTGCAAGAATCACTGCTGAAAAACTGCGCCAGTTGGAATGGGAAGTTCTCCCTCAACTTGCATATTCTCCTGATATTGCCCCTTCCGATTACCACTTGTTTCGTTCTTTGCAAAACTTTCTTCTTGGAAAAAAATTTAATAATGAAGAATGCCTCAAAAATGCATTGACCGAATTTTTTGCATCAAAATCACAAGAATTTTACAACAGAAGGATTAAAATGCTTCCTGAGCGTTGGGCACAAGTAGTAGAAAACAATGGCAATTATATTGTTGATTAAATCTTGTTGTATTGTTTAAATAAATTCGATTTTAAAAAAGGTATTAGAAAACGACATTAATTATTACTAGACCTAATATTAGAATACACCTCTCTAGAATGTTGTTGAGATCTTAGCATTAATAAACTGCTTTCATTGGAATCTTTGTCTCAGGATCTGTGTCTAGGGAAACACAAATTAAGCCATCTTCTTACTCACAGTGTTGGGACTTGAGTTAACCATTGATGGCTGAGTAGACTGGGCAAGGAAACAATGCGTGAAGGACTGGGTGAAAGCTGGAAAGTGAACAGCTCTGTGCTTCCTATAATTCACGGAGAACTCCACCATCTTGGCATAATTTTCTTCCCTCCTGTTCAATCCACTTTCAGAACCTTCTATTTTATACCCTCATTGCACTTTATATCCTCATCTTACATATATCTGTATATCCATAACACTTTATAACAAGAGGAGAAATTCATTTCTTATTGGGGATCTGAAAAAGGTCATAGGGAAGACCGTCTTTGTGTTGTTCATAATTAAGCAAGCATCACAATTCTACATTGTGTAGAGTTTACATAGTCTAATAGTGTTCTATCTTCCATGGTTTATTGTGACATCTTCAGTCAGTGGCCTCTCATTCAAGCAGCAAGTCGTACAGTGCTTGGTGCAGAGTTCATTTGGCTCCTGGGAGCTCATGTGTTAGGGAAATGGGTCAGGAGCTCATTTATCTAGAGAAGCAAGTGGAAAATAAGGTGCCTATACAGCATTGGGGAGGAGTGTAGCTGTGAAGTTGTAAGGACTCACAAACCACAAAAGGTCTTTAAGTACATGAGCAACATGATGAAAGTGCTATTTAAGGAAGAAAATGCTTGAAGCTAAACTTAAAATAGATTGGATCAAGGGAGCTTGAAAGTCAAGGAGGCTGACAGGAGAGCTCTGCTATAATCCAGGTGTGAGCCGTGGCTTGAGGGGGAGGGGGAGTCTGTGTCCAGGAAAATGGACTGAAAGAGATAAATAAGAGGAGAAACACTTTGAACAAAATTTTGTTGGGAATTGCTAAATGTTCGTAGGTAAAAATACACTAGATTATGTATCTATGTGGTGCTTTCTCTTTTTCATTGTACTTGACTCCAAAGTTTGGAGTCATTGGGCAGACAGAATGTCATTACAGACAAAGTCAGGGACACTGAGAGCTGGAACTGCTGTTGGAAGGGTTAACAAGCTAATTTTAGTTACTTTAAATTTGTGCTGACAGGAAACTCTTAAAGTAGTAACACCATTAACATTCAGAAGCCAGAACTCCTTATCTAGCCCCTGCCAATTACTGATTTAGAAACCTGTAGCTTTGTCAGCTTATTTTCTTAAATGTCAGCTCATTTTTAAATGGAGAAAATAAATAAAATAGCTCAATTAAACTATTTCTGATCACTTCTCTTTTATAGTACTCAGTAAAAATTCAACAATCTTATCAGTTTAAGATTCAGCTTTCACTTAAAATAATGAATTTTTAAAATAAAACAGAATTAAATTTATCATGAACATTCTAAATCTTTATGTGTCATGTGAGGTCATATATCATTGTAAGTCCTGGATTGAAGAATGATATGCATTTTATGCTTCCATTTAACTTTATTGTATATTAAACATTCACTGCATACATTACACTTTGAGGGAATCAAGAATGAATAAAATAATGTTTAAAAACATGTTTGGTGTCAACAAACTTCGTACCTAGAGCAGTTCTTTTGAGACCAAGTCGAAATAGCCACCTTAAAATCACAGGTGTATATAAAATAAATGGATGGGCTTGCAATATCTTGGGTGGGGATTAAAAGAGAGTCCTTTGTGCTGACAAAGACCATCTGGAAAGAGGTGGCATTTGAGCTGATCCTGGTATGGGTGACTAGACCATCAGGAGGCGGGAGAGTGTGTAGCAGGTGCTGGGTGAGTTGCATTGTCTCAATGAGTAAGGAGTATCCAGGTGTCCTTGGGCCAAGTTGTCAAGGCACTTGTGAACATCGGAGCTGGGAGGCTGTGGCCATCGCAGTGACTCAGACTTGAGAGCTTGACAGCCTCCCGTTGCTCACACCCGCTCTGTTTCAGAGCAATGCCTGAGTCATCAGTGAACAGTTGGCCATGTTGTCACCAGTACACTTCAAAGCAATCACAGAATATTTATGCCTGTTGGCAAAGGGAGATCAGATGGGGTGCTCAGGATTCACTCCTGTAGAAAGGAGTGTGCCTCAAGTCTGTTCTTTCTCTTGAGCCTCCCTCACAAGGCAGGCAGCAAAGTTGGGAGATAAGGATTGACAAGAATATTAACAGGTCATCAGTGGTTCCATTTATAGATTGCCTGTGCCCTCTTCAAAGCATGAAAGCATATGGAGTCATAATTTCATTGAAGTAAGTCTTCATAACCACCCTGCTGTTCTTGTTTGTAGGTATGGGAGAAAGGCTTAGGAGGCTGAAGTAACTTTCCCAGCCATCACACCCAGTAGTCAGTTAGTATTTGATTCCAACTGATTCTGACTCAACATCTCATTCTTTTAAAACATTACTGTCTCTCATGAGTAACCAAGGGTCATATGTATTCTTGTCGATGAGTCATGAAAATCACTCATATTGGCACAGCTCTCTAGTGCTTTTAATATGCCAAACATTGTTATACTTATTAGTAAGTTAAAAGTGCTTCTCTTAAATGTTATATTTGTTCCTCATAATAATCCTGCAAGTCTGAATTGAGGTTAATGTTCAGAGAAAGTGCTTGGCCTGACCAGAGGTCACAAGATAATCATATGAACTCACTGGTGCCTGAGACCCTAACTAAATACTGTTTCTACTGATGGCTTTCAAAATTTTCAAAACAGAAAAACCACTTCTCTAATGGAGCAGCCCATTACATGATAAAATCAAAGAGAGTGGGCTGCTGAGGCTGAATTTGAGTTTTGGAACCTTGGAGAACCTGCCTGTTCAGATTGTTCTTCCTTTGTTTCTTAGCTCATTCCAAGGAACCTGGGCTTGAAGGGCTCAAGGTCTAGCTAGTCTTGATGCCTTTGATGGAGGAGACACAGCCACCTTGGTCTAAGTCCCCCACATTCTAAGTATGCCTGGCTTCAGTCATTACATAACGTGTTTCCTACTTTTTGACTCTGTTATGTGAACCTTGGGGGTTTTGTTTCATCACATGAGAGTTTATGGATTGGCCTGCACATATATCACATCAGAAGCAGGATTTTTCTTCTCTTTCCTAAGGGAATATGAGGGATCTTTATGTGACATTTTAATTAACTATGATCACTGAGAAGGCATAGTGATTCCGGTGTCAGATTGCACAGGCTCAGAGTCTAACTCTTTAAGTTAGTAAATGGGAACATAGTGTCTCTCCTTGTTAGCCTTCTCATCCATAAAATGGGGAGAATAATGACAATGACCACTCTAGACCACTTTGATAATTAAATTAGTACTTCATGTAGAGGGCTAAGAACAATGTTTGGTACAGAAAGAGTGCTCAATAAATATTAGCTATTATCATGCATTAAAAAGTCTTAGAGGTTTTTGTCTGAATGAATCAGTATGACTCAGTGGACACACCACCACCACCACCACCACCACCACCACCACCACCACTACCACTACCATCACCACCACTGTTGATCTGAGGCTGCACTAGTCAAAAACATTATATTAAAAATAAATCTTAATCTTTCCTTTTTAGGAACAATCATACTTGTGTTTGTAGCCACACTTTAGGATGGGCATTGAAAGATCAGTGTATCTACAGGGTACATAGTGCAGTGTACCATGGGAGGTATGCAGGCTGCAGAACATGAAGGGTGAATAATGTTTGAAATGAGGTGATTGAACTGGAGACGAGGATAGGTTCTCAGGGTGGGGCATCATGGGTCTCAGGTGGAATCTGAACCAATAGGTGGAGACTAGAAGGAAAGAAGGACATATTTATTTAGTGCTATGATGTGTTAGATACATGCATTCACATATTTAATTTTTAAAACTATCTCATCACATAAGAATTGTTGTCCTCATTTTTATACATAAGGGAAGCTGGGGTTCAGGAATGCCACCCGTTCAAGGAGGATTTCCAAGTAGGTCCAACAGACGGCAAGTTCTAAGTCCTTTCTGCTGCTTCCCTTTATGTAACAGGCAGCCTGGAAGTCTGGAGGTGTACACCGAGTTCTGTGGGTGGGTTTCTTCTTCTCTTGATTCCAGTCTTTAGCACATGACAAAAAGGCATTTCAACCTCGATTTTCTTTTGAGTTGCATTTCATCTTCCATGTTGATTTTCTTTTTCAAACCTGAGGTTTTCAGTTTCAGGAAATTTTGGCAAATCAGTGTTGAGTTTCATCAAAGGACAAATTTCAAGATGAAGCAGTATCTTGCCTTTTTAGATACTATCTTCACAGATGAAAATAAAACATTTAAAGGTGGCTTTGGCCATTAGGACAACCGTATTATGCTATTGGGAATTTTCTAGGCCTCCTAGCGGTGAATATAAAGACTGCAAAATAAACCCAGAGTTAAAACCAGTTTTTCTAAGTGGCCCCTTCTGCATTTGCTTCCTTGCTACCTGAATCTGTATCCTGCCATAACACCAGTGGTTCCCCCACTTGCTGTGATTTAAGTTTTGTCATCTGTTTGATGAAGAATTTGAACTAAAAATCCTTAAAAATTTATCCCCATACTTACATTTTGTGATCTGAGCATTAAATTAAAATGAATTTTCTATACCTTTCCTCCCTCTCTCTCTGCCTCCCTCACTGCCTCCCTTCCTTCCTTCCTTCTTTATCTTATTTATTTGATAACTTGATTAATAAGTTAGACTTCAGTTTAAACTCAAAGCCCTGAGGTTTGTTGTGTTGTTGTTTTTTAATATTAATTTGAAGGGTATAGTTCCTAAAGCAAGCTGGCACTCTACCAAGAAAAGAGCCGATTCTCACTTAGGCAAAACAGCAAAGTTGCAGATTGCAGCTATCATCACTAATTAGCTGTCCCAGATGGAGGGTTGTCCTACCCCAAAGCAAGAGCTGGATGACTTCCTACAGATAACTGAGACATAAATAACTTGCTCCACTCTCCCTCTACAGTAGCCATACCATATTGCCTCTCCTGTAAGAAACATAATTGGTCCATTTTAGAATTGGGGCAAAAGAGGCTTGCTTTATAATCGACTTTAATAGAGTTATCTAGGTATAAAAATAATAAATGCTATTGCAGAATGTTTAGGTAATGGGGAAGACACAAATAAGAAAATAAATCATCCACAGTTCTCTCCAGCTATCACTACATATTGGTACATATCCTTCCACATGCATCTGAAATACAAGTTTACACTGTACACATTTTGCAAGCTTTTTTACTTAACCCTTAGCCTAAACATTTCTATATCATTACTGTTCTTCCACCACATTATATTATGAATGATGGATAGTATTCTATTACATGGATTTTTTTTATTGTAATGACATTTAATTTTTGATACTTAGGTTGTTTTTAATTTTTCACTATTATAAGCAGTGTTGCAATGATTATCCTTGTAGATAAATCTCAGTACACATCCACAATTATTTCCTTGACATAGATGTTTTAGTTGTAAAATTGCTGGAGCAAAAGAATAGGCAATTTCTAAGCCAAGTCTTTTACAAAAATGAGAAATGCTTTTCATTATCACAGATTATGAATGTGGAAATTATCCTTATACTCTCACCAACATTATACATTACTGTTTTATTTAAAAAAATTGCTATTGTTATTGGTAAAACTTTATATATAAATATATATTAAAGTCTCTATGTATTTAAGTAGACATTTTATATGCTTATTAGTTTTTATAATTCTGTCATAAATTTCCTCTTCCCAACCTTTTTATCTCTTTATATTCTAAGGATGATAATTCCATGTTTTATATATTGAAAATATTGTCTCCCAATTTATTGTTTTCCTTTTAATTATTATATATTTAGCACAATATTGAGGATATTATGTTGTGGAACCCAACTCTTTGACTACATATTTTTGAGTGAGGGCCTGAGTCACTATGCCTCAGTTCATTCACTTATACATTGAAAGTAATAATAGTATGTACCTCATATGGTTGTGAGAATTACTTGGAAAAACACTTAGCACAATCTCCGAGTAGTCATGCATATTTCTGAACCTTAAGGCACTGCCAATGATAAGATCAACTAAACCTGTGTACAATAAACAGCCCCTGATGGAGAAGAATTCAGGGAGCTGTGAGGCAAGGTCCAGGATGAGCAGATAAATCTACAAGTCCTTTGACTTATCTGTACTGTCAATTGTTGACACTTAATTTGGTGCATGTTTTATGGTGAAGAATGTTGGCCCCAAGTGGAGAGGCCGTTGGCCAAGATTTAGAAATTATTGTGACAGTTAAAAGAGGAAAGTGGATTAGTAGTAATACAGTAAATGGTCTAAACCACATGTGTCAAACACTAGGCCCGCGGGCCAAATCCGTCCCGCCAGGCCTTGCAATGTGGCCCGCACCGCGCTGTCATCACTGCACTCCGCTGCGTTTCCATCACAATGACAGTTTATGACTGTTCAGTAAACCATTCGGCCCGCGATTTAGGCTGGATTTTAGATTTTGGCCCCTTCTCTGATTGAGTTCGACACCCCTAGTAAACAATAGGCCTGGCCAATCAGAGTCATTGATGCAGAAATAGCAAGTTAAAGGCAGGCCAGCTCCATAAAAAAGGATATTCACACAACTCAGACTTGTTGCATACACTGGCATATGTGTGTCAGAAAACTTTTCAAGTTCCCAGAGGTGATAATGTGGTAGGTACTTCAGTAGAAATGCTTTTACAAAGCCATAATGTCTGAAATTGTTTTAATCAGGGTTAGGGATCACAAAATTAGTTAGAATGGCTGAATTATTAAAGAAAATAAAAAACTAATTTATTCCTAGGAATGTCTATTGGTATTTGAAATGTACTTGATAATAGTGGTCCTTTGATGAAGCCGTAGAAATGCAGAGAGATTATGTAATTGAGAGTTATATAATGTATGCATCCATGTGTCTGAGTAATGAGAACACATGGTCTTATTTCAAACAGAGAATTCAGTATTTAGCAGGTGTGTTTTTTTTAAAACTCTAACAGTAGAATCAAACTACTGTAGCAACCTCCTCCCACCAAGAAATCCATTTATTAATAAAGATTTATCAGTAAACACATGTGTATTTCCTACAATGTGCAAGACACAGCCCACCAGTACTTCTTTAGCTGGTTGCAAGGTTGATGCAAAAAATCCAAACTAGCTCATTTTAAAATGTGTCTTAAAAAAAGAGATAATATTCTTAACATCTATGAAAAGATAAACAATCTTATTAATAATAAAATAGACTTAACTTTTTATGTTACCTATCAAACATGAAAATGATATATTCACCTCTTGGTTAGATTATGTGAGAATAATGTAAGAGGGAATCTTAGTAATGAATATCAAAAATCTTAAAATATATTTTCTTTTTTTAAAAGTATATTTTTATTGATTTCCGAGAGAAAGGGAGAGGGAGAGGGAGACAGAAGCATCAATGATGAGAGAGAATCATTGATCAGCTGCCTCTTGCACACCCTCTACTGGGGATCAAGCCCACAACCCGGCATATGCCCTGACCAGGAATCGCACTGTGATAAACCACATTGGTCGGTACTCCACCACTGAGTCACACTGACTGGGCAGAGTATACTTTCTTTTTAACTACTAGACTCATTTCTTGGACTTTATTCTCATGTTTAAATAGATCTACACGGAAGCATTCTCAGTTTAAAAAGACATAAAAATTCAAATGCAAGTCTTTTTTGAAATAGCCAAGAAAGGATGAAGGGAGGGGTTGGGGTACTTCTACATAAACTCTGGAGAGCCACTAGTAGAGAGTTGCTTCTGGAAGTTTTAATTCCCTGGAATTCTAGCCTGCTGAGGACTGGGGCTGAATGACTTCTGCAGTAATGCAAAAAGCATTCATCCATAAAGATGCAGGTAGCAACAGTTGGAAATAGGTTAAAGGCTCCTAAGATATGGACAATGTCTTCTAGCTATATTAAGAAAACATTAAAAAGAATTGCAATTACATAAGGACAAATATATTTATTATAATATATATTTTATAAACAATGTGTCAAAATCTTGGGGATTGATTGCAGAAATCACAGGGTATACAATTATATATAATTTCTAAATAATATTTAATCACTAAAAAGTATGTTGTAGAATACTTAATGACATGAGTGTTTTATTTAGGAAAATAAGCAAGTTACAAAGCAGTGTGTATAATATGATTATATTTTAGTTTGGAGAAAAAAAATCTATCATTAAAAATAGATTTGAAAGAACACAAAACAGTAACTCCCTCTGAGTACTGTGATAGTGCATGTACTCTTATTTCTCTCCTCCTCCTCCTCCTCCTCTTCCTCCTCCTCCTCCTCTTCCTCCTCCTCCTCCTCCTTCCCTGTTTTATAGGGCTGTTTTTTTTTAATGTTCTATAAGCAGTAATCTTTAAACTGTCATCAATGAGTTAAAAATACAATAATTAAAAATTCTTCACTATGTCTAGGAAAATGATGTTTTAAATGTAATAGGATGATATGAATTTCAAGTGTACATTTCTAGGACACATGATCTATATATTGCATTGTGTGCCCACCACTCAAAGTCAAACCAACTTTTGTCACCAAATATTTGGTTCCCTTTATCCCCCACTACCCCCTCACAAGAAAAATAGTTTTGAAAGAAATTGATGTTTACTTTTTTGAACTCAGTTAAGATTATTTCTACAAACATAAACATTGTTCCTCCTGCTGTTTGACTGGTCATGCCTGTCAGTCAGCCGATATGGTACATGCAAACAGTCTGGATTACATCTTGTACACTTCCAAATCAGAGTTACTTGTTCAGTTTGTTATGTTGGTAATATAGAACTGCAATTCTAAATCCAAGTGTTCGAATTCAGGCATAGAGAGTTTAATGAAAAAAATTAACACCCTCACCTTAGTTGTTTTGACTCAGTGGATAGGCACATGTGTCAAACACAAGGCCCGCGGGCCAAATCCATCCCGCCAGGCCTTGCAATGTGGCCCGCACCGCGCTGTCATCACTGCACTCCGCTGCGTTTCCATCACAATGACAGTTTATGACTGTTCAGTAAACCATTCGGCCCGCGATTTAGGCTGGATTTTAGATTTTGGCCCCTTCTCTGATTGAGTTCGACACCCCTAGGATAGAGTGTCAGCCTGCAGAGCAAAAGGTCCCAGGTTTGATTCCAGTCAAGGGCATTTATGTACCTTAGTTGCAGGCTCTTCCTGGCCTGAGCCCTGGTAGGGGCTCATACAGAAAAAAAAACCAATTGATTTGTTTCCCTCACATGGATGTTTCTCTCTGTGTTTTCCTCTCTCTTCTACTCTCCCTAAAAACCAATGGAAAATTATTCTTGGGTGAGGCTTAACAACAACAACAAAAAACAAACAACAACCACACCACACTCTACCAAGAAATAACTAAAAATAAAAAAGCAATATTGAGAAATGAAAATCGCTTGTACCCCAACAGAGAGATGTGCTGAACTGTAAGATTCTTTCCTGAAAGGAATTTAGACTTGCTCAGTTTTAGGTGCTAGTAAGAAACATCTTTAGAACTAAGGTTAGATAAGGGCAAATTGTTTCTTTTTCATAACATGCCAGTTATGGAATGCTACTACTAATCTAATCAAATGTCAAATAAATCAGGTTTGTGACATAATGCTCTACACACAGTAGGCCCTCAAAGACACTCATCCAATAAATTAATATTAGATTTTGCAAAAAAAAAAAATCTGTCACAATTATGATTAACACATTTGTTAGGTGGTTGATCTTAGTCAAAATTGCCAGTTCTTTTTTCAGAAAGTTTTTTTTTTCTTTCAGAAAGAAAGTGGGAGATCTTTGTTCTAATCTTTTTAAGAGCTCATCAATAATGCACCAGATCAAAATTTAGAACAGGCTGTGTAACGATTGGCATATGGGGGATGAAGAAAATTAATTTGATTCAAGAGAACAACCAGACAAGTTCCCTTCAATAATCCTTCTACTTCTGTGAAGGGAGGTTTTAGGAGATGGTGAGGAATGGTGAGAAGCAGATTTTAAAAACCTGGTCTAATTTTTTAACCACATAAAGAGCAAATTGATATAATTAAAATATATATCTGTAATCTTCCTTCATCTTAGCCAATCAGTTGTTCTGTTATATTGATTCTAGTTTTTCAGTTTTACTAAAATTTACCCCTTCCCTTGTATTTAGGCCCACTTTCTAAGGTTCAGTTATCCTATCTCTCTTTGGTTTATTCTAGTAGACCCCTTTTTTCCTTGTGTCCCCCCACAACCCAGTTTTTCCCTAATTCAAATTTAGTTTTTTTATATCTTGTAAAGTTAATCTCCAAAACCACAATTCTTATCTTTATTCAATTGCTTGGTAACATTTCACATTTCATTTTGTATTAAGATTGTTTGCAATTGTTGTATTCACCTTATCTTTCACAAATCAAGGCTAACCCTATGAATATTGTATCTGGATTTAGAAAAGTAGAAGGAAGGATGTTGGTAGTGTGGAAATTCATATAAAAGACATATCTGCTGCCTATAGGCAGTACCTTAAAACAGCAAGTTGAGTGATGTGGGACCCTTGAGGAAAAGCACCACTGTGTTGTAGACTCTCTGCTTGAGTTCAAGCTCACAATATACCCACACTAATTCCGGAGAGGCCTCAAGTACTAGGAATAGAGTAGAATAAGAATCTTAGATATTACTACCAACTTCTTTTCGAATTAACCACAAGAGACCAGGAGATAAAAGGATTCATTTATTAATTCCCTTATCTTACAAATGTCTACTGAATTTCTATCTCCTTGTTCCAGGGATCCTGTTAGCACTTAATAGGCTTTTAGTAAAGGTAAAGCTAATCCTTTTTAAAGCTTTGTCCAGATTTCTCATTTGAAAAAATGAGTAAGTGAACTGATTAAGATCATATGATAGCTGAAGCCGGTTTGGCTCAGTGGTAGAGCGTCGGTCTGCAGACTGAAAGGTCCCAGGTTCGATTCCAGTCAAAGGCATGTACATTGGTTGTGGGCACATCCCTGGTAGGGGGTGTGCAAGAGGCAGCTGGTCGATGTTTCTCTCTCATCAACATTTCTTGCTCTCTATCCCTCTCTCTTCCTCTCTGTAAAAAATCAATAAAATATATTTTAAAAAAAAAAGATCATATGATAAACACTAAAATATTTTTTATTTATAGAGAACAGAGGAAGTTCCCTTACTTCTCTAGAATGGGACTACTACTCTTTCTGGAACCGCCATCCTGATCTTTTAGCTCCTGTCCATAGATTTCACTTCAAATGTTATTTACTCAGGGAGGTCTTTTCTGACTTTTCTAAAATTAGATTTAGCCTACATAATAAACTTCATAGCATCCTACTTTTCCCTTATAGCACTGCTCAGAATGTTTAATTATATAATTAGCTCATAGTTCTCTGACTAGACTACATAAGACCTTCAGATTTGCCGAGTGCTTCTCTTAATATTACCTGGAACAAGGAGGTTCTCAGTGGACATTTTTAAGGTGAATGAATTAATGAGTGAATCTTTTCATTTCTCAACCTCTTATCATTCCTGTGAAAAGAGATTGATACTAAAACCCAAGATTCTTATTTCTAGTTTGTTACTGGTATTCTCTCTGGAGTTTCCATAGCGCTATTGTGAAGCTTGAAGTAAAGCATAAGAGTCTATAATATACTGTTCAAGAGTCTTGCCTGGGGTGACCTGATGTACTGAGGCACTTCACTGGATAATCAAGAGCTGAGTGTTCCTTTTATATGGATTTTTGCAGGGCCGGCACCCTGCCTCCAGCCTTATTGTTCTGAACCCAGAGATCTCTAAGTTTAGCCTTTATCTATAAAAGGCAAGGTGAACACAAAGACTACAAACATCTGAATGTAGAATAGAACATAAGATATTACTCAGTAATAGAATATTATTCAGGTACTCAAAGAAACTCTCCATGGAATATAAATTTTATTTTAAAAAATAACTGGAGGGTAAAAATGTGGGCCAAACTGATCATCATGCTGACTGATATTTACTACCTTCTTCCCCCTGTCTCTCCCCTCCTCCTCCCCCCCCCCCCAGCAGTAAAGTTTGCCCCAATTTTGTTTGATATTCTGATGGCTCTTTTATGAACCATCAGAATGCAGTCCACATCTCTTTCTATTTTCATCATGGAACGATAGCATTCTATATTTGTGGAAGAGTGTGTGTACATGACTTGCTCAGGCAATAGAAAAATAATGTAAATTCTTAAGTGGTTTCAGCTGTGATTCTCAGCAAACTCAAGGCGCTGGGTAATAGAGCAGTGAATAATGCAGATGAGGTCCTTAATCTTATGGAGCTTACATTACCATTAGGTTGGGAGAGAAAAACAATAAAGTAGATCAATGAATAGCTTGGGTAATTTCTCAGAATCTGATATGAGCTGCTTAGAAAACAAAGCTGGGTGCTGTGATGGAGGGTGCCGAGGGCTGGAGGTTGCTGCTTTTAATTGGGCAGACAAGGGAGTCATTCTTTGTGGGGGGACTTTTGAGCCTCCACTCTTTTCTCCTACCGTGGTGATTCTCGACTAGGAATGATTTGTCCCACCCTCGAACATTTGACAGTATTTGGAGATACCTTTGGTTGGGACAGTAGGGGGTGTTTGCTACTGCTATCTAGTAAGTAGAGGCAGGGATGCTGCTAAAAAAAAAAAAGTCTAAAATGTACAGGACAACCCTCAACAAGGAATTATTATCTCAAGAATATCAATAGTGCCAGTTGAGAAACATTCATAAATTCTGATCATAACGCCCATGTTAATTTCTTCAGGTAGTGAATTATATCACATTTATCCCCAGTTTGAAATCTGTTTTGAATCCCCATGTTGCCCAGACTTCCCATTGCCCCTTATCTCTATGTTATTTCCTTTAGAATTTACAATCCAGGCTCAGGGCTTTATGCTGGCTGATTCCCCCGCCTGGAATGACTATTTTCTCGTCTCTATCGAATCTTTGCTTACATGTCACCTTTCCAATGATCAAAATTGTAATCCTCTACTTCTGATCGCCTTACCCTGATTTTGTTTCCATAGCACTTATCGACATCCAACATGTAAGAGGAGTAAGTATAGAGGCACTAAAAGTGAATGTGCCAGTTGGCTTGAAGGACAATCAGAAGACTGGTAGCTGGAATACAGTGAATGAGAGAGAGCAATGCAACATCAGTCAGAGATATTGTCATGACTAGTTCCTGTAAGGTCCTTTAGAGCATAGCAGTGTCTGTGTGTATTTTGTGAAGGAAGAATTTGGGGTCATATTTAGGATAGGATTTATATATATTTTTCCCAAGTTTGTACATTTTTATATCCAACTTTGGTAATAAAATCTTCAGTGATTTCAGCTGTGATTCTGGACAAAACTCAAGGCACTGGGTAATAGAGCAGTGAATAATACAGATGAGGTCTTTCATCTTAGGGAGCTTTCATTACCGTTAGGCAGGGAGAGAAAATCAATGATCAAATCATGAATGATCCAAATGACTGCTTCCTTTCTGTTTTGCATTAAATGGCTTTTCTCCATGTACTTGCAACAAAACCACCATCCACGTTGTAAAACCTATGAGATGTTCGAAGGTCCAACTACACCCCAAATCTTTTAACACTGACCCATTTTTAAAATGTCCACCATTGTTTTGTGTTTTAACCATTGTTTTAGAGGCTGCTATTAAAAAGTAAATATGTTATCTAGAACATATAACATAATTTTACTAAAAAATTGTTATGCCATTAGCAGGATTGTATTATCTCTTGAATAAAGACAGAATGGATAAAGGTAGAAAGGAGTCTTTTGAATGGAGGTATTATGAGAAAGGAGACAATGTCAAGCAAGGAAAACTAAAATTTGCTGATCACCGAGAAGGCAACAAGTATTTTGCTAAGTAGTTTCATATATATTCTCATTTAAACATTAGAAAAGTACTCATTTTATTTTAACAATGAAGAAATTAAGTTTCAGAGATGAATTGACTTGCTTATTCATGAAGCTATTAAGAAGCCTTGTTGCAATTTGAATTAAAATATTTTTGGACCCAATACTATATTAGTGTACTCAGGTTGTTATAACAAAAACTGTGTAACTTATACAGGTATTTATTTCTCAGAGTTCTGGAACTAGGAAATCCAATATCAAGGCACCAACTAATTTAGTTCCTGGTGAGGACCCTGTCCTGGCTTAGAGTTGGCTATCTTATATATCTGTGTCGCTTCATATATGGCACAAGATTCATTATGAGGGTTCTATACTACTGAACAAATTATCTCCCAAAGGCTCCATTTCCACATACTATCACATTGTGGGTTGGGGCAGTAACACATGAATTTGGGGAACACACACATCAGCCTATAGCAAATACCAATATTGTTTCTATGTTTTTAAGCTGCCTTTTTACTAAAAAGAAAACACATGCCTACTTTGAAATTTTGCCAAAAGTAGGTCCTCAATGAATTAATCACCTGTGAGTTTAGGCCTAGGTTCATTTCCTTTAATTAATTCAGTTCTTAAAGTCTTTTGTTAATGCTGACAGAGTTTCTTTAACATCTATGAAAGAAGTTTTGATAGAGACTGGCTGAATAAATAAATTCTTTTTTTCTCAGTTGTCTGAAAAGTCAAAGTTTATCCTAATGCAACTCTCACCCTTGCTAGATGTAAAGGGAACATCTTAATGCCAAAGCCCTGTATTTGGACTTTTGATACAACTTTTGTGTCTGGTAATAAAAGCCAAGATTGATATTGACTAGAGAAATTCAACCCTTCCCTCATACATCAAATGGACAAAGGGGTATTCACTATTAAATAAAGAATGCTTTGGTTGCAATATTCAGCTCTTCTACACAAAGATACAGACAATAATTTGTATTTTTGAAAAATGAAGGATGAAATTATCCTATGAATCTGATCATCCATTCCTAAGGAATTGTCCATGTGTTTAAGTGAAGAACTGAAAATAAAAGTTTTTACTTTTTTTTTTTTTTTTTTTTAAAGAAAAGAAAGGTTCATTTTTCTCCCCATATTTCCTTTGGTTGGAGGGTTTAGATTTTTCCATTAACTTTATTTCAACTATAAAACAACAACAACAAAACCCACCAAATTCTTTATGTTGTGATATGTAAAGATTACCTATCAACATAGATCACATGAAGTGGTTAGTTGCTTATAGTTGCAATGTTTTTATCCAGAAATGCTTGCAGTTTATGACAGTATAATTTAAAATAGACAAACACATATTAGAATAAGTTTAAGGAACATCCCTTCCCTAAAAATTCCGTTTTATTCCTTGTCAGAGTACCTGGAATCCAACTTAAATTGCTATTGTCTTGTCAATGGATATACTAAGTCAATTTATAAAAGTTATTGTTTTCTCCTGTGAAATCAAATCAATTTATATTGGGTAACATCCTGACTCATCAAAAATCTAAATTTCTGCAGACCTTAAATGGGATATTGACACACAGAATCCAACTGCTTATAATATAACTATGTTTGAGAATTTTTGTCTTCTTATCTTGGGAAAATTAGTATTAGAAGCCTGCATATGTGCATGAATGTATGGTTATTCAGAATTGCTAGAGTTAATGCATTGTTTGAAAGAGTTATCTTCGTTTTTACCCCAATTTTAATTGCCTATTTGAGCATAAATGCACTTTGAGTTATTTTTAGTCCTATACATTGGATTTAGAATTCAGTAGATTTACCTTTTACCAATACAAATAACAAGTCTGTTTTATTTTTGGCAAGCAGAGGGTGCAACACTCTATCTTAAACCACG
Organism: Pipistrellus kuhlii; assembly: GCF_014108245.1. Taxonomy (NCBI): domain Eukaryota; kingdom Metazoa; phylum Chordata; class Mammalia; order Chiroptera; family Vespertilionidae; genus Pipistrellus; species Pipistrellus kuhlii. The sequence continues at coordinate 14,817,504 of NW_023425595.1, forward strand.
CTGGTTCATAAAAATGACGCATGGCACTAATTTAAGAAGCAACCAGTCACGGAATCACCCTCTATGAAAACATCCTCCAAGGAAACACACTCCACCTTTATAAGAAATTACCACGACCCAGCACTGGCAAAATCACAGTTTGGGAGCTTGGGACGTTTACACATTATTAAATCTGGGAGGAGTCAGATCCCTTCTTTGTGGAATGGCTATTGTCTTCTGGCTAACATCTCTATTTCTTTGCAAGAGACAGATGGCCACTCACATGGGGGTTGCAGTTTATGCTTATTAGATAGGTTGTGACAGGTGTGGATTGCAGTTAAAAATTGTCACTCTGCAGGATATTTTTTAGAACTTCATTTATATGATTCTCTGTAATTAAAAAATAATAAAATGATTTGTCAGAGCAGATTCTCCCCCAACTGCTCTCATTCAACATGTATGCTCTAGTACTTTGTTGAGAATTTTTGCATCTATGTCCATCAGGGATATTGACTTGTAATTCCCACCTCCACCCCCCTTTTTTGTAGTGTCTTTGGTTTTGGTATCAGAATAATTGTCTTTATAGAATGAGTTTGAAGGTGTTTCTTTCTTTGCAACTTTTTGGAACAGTTTGAGAAGGATATGTATTAGTTCTTTAACTATTTGGTAGAATTCACCTCTGCAGCTGGCTGGTCCTGGACTTTTGTTTGTTGGGAGGTGTTTTTATGTTGTTTCTTTTCTTTTTTTTAAATCACTGCTTCAATTTCATTGCTAGTAATTGGTCTCTGTAGATTTTCCATTTCTTTCTGGTTTAGTTTTGGAAGGTTGTTTGTTTTTAGAAATTCATCTATTTTTCCCCTATATTTTCTTCTTTGTTGGCATATAATTAATTGCTCACAGTATTCTTTAATGATTCTTTTTATTTCTGTGGTGTCAGTTGTAATCTCTCCTCTTGCATTTCTGATATTACATGGACTCTCTTTTTCTTTTTCTTGACGAGTCTGGTGTAAGTGTTCCATTCTTCATTTTTGTGTTTTTTGACATTGAATATTGAAGATTAAGTATTGTGTTAGGGTCAAATAAAAAGTGTAATACTCCAGGCAATAAAACTAAAATGAGGAATTTGGTATCAATTATTTTACAGAAAATTTAAAATTATGGCAGAAGAATGAACTCAACTTGATTACTACATCCATCATAACTCTTTCTGAATAGAGTGTTAGCTATACGGAATAATTTAACGAAAAATCTGCACTTTGAGAATGGTAATTTCTATGGAAGCTGTCTGCTATAATGTGCAGAGTACTTAAACTGTGTGGTATATTTTCTGACAACGTATAATTCCAAAATTATACATTGTATTATTTAATTAATAGCACTTTTACTTTCCAGCTTCTTTACAAAGCATAGTGACTAATATAATAAAACGTTCTATAAATTGTTATGTATTAAAAATGAAATTCTATTTTGGAGCAGTTTTCATGGCATCCTTTAAGTTGGCAGACTTCTATAAGAAAACCCAACAACTTCTCTTTTCTGCTATAAAATTTGAGATTCTCAAAATGAAAATTTTCAGTTTTGTGTAGCTAGAGCTCCTTTCAGCTGCTTTAATTTTAATTTATTTAGCTCAAAGTACATAGGATTAATTAGAAATAATTTGTTAAATACACATGAACCATTAAAGAATGAGACCAAGCAATCCTGTTTGAATGATTTTTTTTTTTAGAAATAAAATGTACTTACAAACCAGAACATAATCTGTTATATTTTGAAAAGGCACATTTATTCTTATATATTTTTTCTTTCCCTTCTATAATACACACATTATCTCTATTGTTTGGTTTTCAGAGAGTGGAAAAGTAATATTTATAGAGTGTCTACTTTTTGCCAGTAAGAATTTCATAAAACACACAGGAAAACTCTTTGAGGTAAGAGTTTTACATAATAGACAACATCTAAATGAGATATACTTTAAAAAGAAGAAAACTGATCTCAGAAAGAAGGTTTGAGATAAAAGAATAACTGTTGAACCTGGTGTGCATGATTCAGTTGGTGAGAGCCTCCTCCTGTACAATGAAAGGCTGTGGGTAAAATTCCTCATCAAGGCACATACCTAGGTTGTGGGTTCCATTCCTGGTTGAGGCGAGTACTATGGGAGGCATCTGATAGTTGTTTCTCTCCCACATTGATTCCTCTCTCTCCTTCTTTCTTTCTCTCCTGTTCTTTGTAAAATCAATACACATATCCTTGGGTAAGGACTAAAAAAAATAAGATAAATAAGAATGACTATTGAGTAAAATACAGTTGCCCCTTGAACATGTGTTTGAATTGCATAGGTCAACTTATGTGCAGATTTTCCCCCCAATAAATATACAGTTGGATCTTCATATCCCTGTATTTCATCCTCAAATCTATAGTTGACTTTTCTTCTATATACCAAGGGCCCACAATATGAATTATTCTAGGCCATTTTATATAAGTTACTGAGTGCCTGCTAATTTTGGTATCCTGGAACAAATACCCTGTGTATGGTTACCTAGGGGTGACTGTAGTTATCTGTGGAGTGGTGGTAGATGCCCCAAACCCCTGTATTATTTGAGTTAACTGTACATGCAGACATAAAATAATATGTGTGATAAAATATACATAAAAAAGTAAACACAGAGGTACATCTAAACTAGCAATGATTTTATAAATAAAAAATGGAGTTGTTGGAGGTTGGGCAAAAAAAGGTGAAATTAAAAGACTGGACAATAGCATATTCTTGAATTGTTTGAAATGAAAACAGAATGATGGAAATGCTTATTTCTGCTTATTTATTTGTTCACTAATTAATACAATCAACAATTGTAAATTTCCAGACACTCTTTAAGTACTTTTAATAGCACTGATGAAAAAAAATCATTCAAAATTCCCTGTTGTTACAAAGCCAACATTTTAGTGAGTAAAGTCAGAAAATAAATTTAATTAAAAAATAGCATACATAGTATTATATATTTATGAGTCTTTTGGGGGTGGGGAGAAGAATGTGATTGTAAGTACAGAAGTTCAATTCTTACTATTTGCAACAGCATGGATGGAACTGGAGAGCATTATGCTAAGCGAAATAAGCCAAAGAAAGATAAACATGGATCTCACTCATTTGTGGAATATAATGAAAACATAAACTGATAAATAAAAACAGATCCAGAGACAGAAAGGCATCAATCAGACCATGAAACCTCAGAGGGAAGGTAGTAGGGGAGGGTGGGGGTAAGGGAGAGAGATCAACCAGTCCATGCATGCATGCAGGACTTGTATGCATGCATATAAGCCTAACAAGTGGACACAGATACCAAGGAGGTGAGGCATGAGTGGGGGTGGGGGGGAAAAATGGGAGGATAAGGACACATATGTAATACCTTAATCAATAAAGAAAACAATAACAAACAAATATTGACAGATTTGATTTAAAAAAATATTAAAAATTTTCTGTACAGAGTAATAGATATCATAAGGGGAGGGGAACACAGATAATGACTAATATACATATATGCAGAAAATGGTTATTATTCATAACATATAAAAGTTCTTAAAAAATAAAACTATAATTTTAATAGTGTGATCAGGTGAGTGCTCCATGAGGAGGTGACATCTGAGCAAACACTAAAGAAGGCAGAAGAGTAAGAAGCCCAGATATTTAGGAGAGGATGATTCTTACAGCTAAAGGAAGCAAATGAACAGCCCCGAAGGTGAGGTGGGAGCATGGGTCTGAGAAATAACAAATATTCTCTGTGGGGGAGTAGAAGGAGTGAGGAGCAGAGGGAATAGGATCAGCAGGGCAAGAAGAGACAGAGAGTTCAGGGCTATGGACATTGTAGTCTGATCTTTACACTGAGTGAAAGAGGGATGGGTTTTGAGTGGAGGAGAGTTGTCATTTGCCCCACATCTTAGAGTGCTCGCTCTGTCGCATGAGTGCAAGGAGGAAGCCAGATAAACAACCTAATTACTGGAGCAATCCCATACACAGTGATGGTGGTTTGGATGTAGCATGAAGATGGTAAGAAGGTCTTGACTCAGGATATATTTTGAAAATAGATGTGAAGCTAGTGGCTAGTGGAGTTAATGCAGAGTATAAGAGAAAAAGAGGAGTCAAGAATAACTCCAAATTTCTTGGCCTGAGCAATGGAAGGAACGAAATTATCAATTTCTGAAAGGGGAATAGAAGGAAGCAGATTTGTGTGTGTGTGTGTGTGTGTGTGTGTGTGTGTGTGTGTGTGTGTGAAGGGAAAACGTGGGTTAGAAATGGAAAGATCAGGACCTCATTTTGATTCATTTCATGCTGGACATTCTCAAAGAGAGAAGTTTTAATGAAATAAACTAACTTGATTTTAAAAATTGATGTATCCTAAATATTTCAGATTGTGACTCTGGCCGGTGTGGTTCAGTTGGTTGGAGTGTCAGGGTGGCTGTCAAGTTTGATCTGGGTGGCTGTTGAGTCTGATCAATGTTTCTCTCTCACATAAATCTCTCTCTCATCAATTTTTTTAAAAAGATTCATATTGGAATTAATCTTTCCAAGATATTTTATGGGATATAATGAATATGACAAGAAAGAAAGGAACAGAAAGGGTGTGAGATAAAAGTGAAGGGGTTAGAGAGGGAAAAAAGACTCTCTATCTCTAATCACCTAAGCTTCTCCCCTGAGCTCCCGAGGTGGTGACAGCCTGGGCAGTGTCCCCTCCTCAGAAGTCTGAGCCCCAGATGTATGAGGATCCTCTTTCAAAATGCTAGATTCTGATAACTCCAAATCTGCTTTTTCCTCTCCTGATCCAAGGCAGTAATAGCTGTTTTCTATAATTATCTTTACCTTTTTATGTTTTAAGTCTTCCAGCATCCATGTAATCAGCCCCCTGTATTATAATTGATTTTTTAAGATGCCTAGAATGGTTTCTATTTTTGTAACTGGACTCTGACTGACACACTCTAAATATGTGACACAAATCAATATCAGTATAAAACAATTACACTTTTCATAGTTCTTAAAATTAGTCTTTCTTTTTTTCTTATTTGCCATTATCAATAAATAGTTTACATAAAGGTCATATTGCTTTCTATGCCAATTGCATAATAGTTGTTTGAATATTTGGGGCCATAATAGAGCAACTATATTGAAACATAGGTAGAAATTTAAATTGAGCTGTTACCTTTTCTTTTGTGTGTGCAGATTTTTGGCATATGAACTGTTTTAATGTAGAACAGGGCTCACATTTTCATAATGTCATACTCTGTATTTTTGAAAGGTTCTCAAGAGTTGAAATGTTATGTAGACTTTTTTTTTTTGTGAGGGAAGTAAGTCATCTCTCCCTGCTGTGGAGCCGAGTGACTGTTTTATGTCTTTGAAGATAATTAAAAGTCTCTTTATTTAACCAAGTCTAACTTATCTATGCAAGCTTCAGAGGAAGAGTCCTTAAAATTTCTATCAATCTACATTCTCCTTTAATAGGTCCCATTAAATCTTGAAAATGAGGGGATAATTTCTATTGAAAAAGTGAGTTTTTCTGGATAATGTACAAGTATGTAAATTATACACATTACTTTTGGGGGCTGTTGTGGAAGCAAAATCCCAGTCTTGAGAGGAAATGGCTAGGTTTGAACAAGAGACAAAAATTAAACACTTCCAAGTTAATTATAGATAGCACTTCATTTAAAATTTTTTAAATTTGTCAATTTTGAGAGAGAGAAAGAGAGAGAGAGAGATACATAGATAGAGAGAGAGAGAGAGAGAGAGAGAGAGAGAGAGATTGAATTGTTTCACTTATTTATGCATGCATTGGTTTATTCTTGTATAAACCAATATACTGGGGATATACCTACAATCTTGGCATAGCGGGGCAATGCTGTAACCAACAGAACAACCAGGCCAGAGTAGACAGGACCTCATTTAAAATCTTATGTTAGTGCTCTAACCTGATTGTAGCATCCCTTTATTACTCAGGATAGTCCTCTATTTAATATAATAAAAAATAGCCAAGACTGAAAGTATTAATCCAATAAACTAAATTTTCTTTTTCTGACACCAAATTCACTTTCTGCAGCTTTCAATAAATTAACTCAATTAATTACAATATATTGCCATATAGATTCAGAAAAAAATTCCTAAATTTTACTAGAGTTTCAGTTTCACATTCTGTTCCATTTTGAAAGAGGAATTATACTTCTGTTTGAAATGCATCTCTATGGCCTTAATCATCTTACCTACATAAAAAATGATCTCATTTTCATATTCTTATTCATTGTCCACAAAGATTAGATGCTCTAGATCCGTAGGCATTGAAAACAACTTGGTGAAAGGATACAATCCTGCACATTAGTTATGGCAGGTCTTATTATCCAGCAGACATTCCCATCATTTTTTCTTGCTAACTAAATCTGATTTTTTACATATTTCAGCCAATAAAATTGTACAATAATAAAAGGTACTTGAGGCAAAACTTACAAGGATGTGAACCCCAGAGGTTTGGCAATAACTTTATGAACATAAATAGGACAAACTTGAGGGGGGGAAAAATCAAATACGCAGAGTCTTGTTGTGGATGGCAGAGCAATAAGTTAGAGGAACCCTGGGCCTTGATGGTATTGCAGAGCCATTTCACCAGCACTAGAATTTCTCTATCTCTTAACATATAAGATAATTAATGTCTAACATTTAAATTGCTTTACACTGCGTCTTCTGTGTTTTAACCAACTTTTATAGATTTTGTAATTGATGATTTGGCATCCATTGATAACCCAGCCTAAATTAAGTCCCTGGAACCCATTCTAATGTGGGTGCATGCCCTCATAGAATTTAAAAAATAAAGATGAGGCTACTATTACTCTCTTGGATGTGGACCCCAGCCTCTCTGAGGTCAGTTGGAACACTCTAGATAGTGGGACTTCCCAGTAGAGGTCAAGCAGGACCACCAGGAATTGATCAGTTTTAACAAGAACTTTATCAATTTTTTCTTATCCTAAGAAAACACAAGGGGAAATTTTATTTCCCCCTGATAGTCATAAATTGGAAAAGATTAAATAAAGGACCAGTGAGTGCAATGAGACCAGAAGTGCTATTGTATACAGAGCCTTATAAAGGTGACAATGACCAAATACATGAATGAAGTAAGGATTGCAGCCTTGCATCTCTCTAGGAAGAGCATGCCAGGTAGAGGGATTAGCAATATGCAAGGACCTGGACATGTTGGTTTGGCTGGAGCCCTGCAATGAGGAGGCAAGCAAAAGAAGATGATATCTAAGAATACAACTGACTGGTGGAAGGATTAAATGATATAATATACACAAAACATTTGGCATCGTGGCTTGAGAGTACTAACTACTATTTCTCCATTCCATTTTATTGCAATTTAGAAGTGCACTATCTAGGTATTATTTTTGAAACCCACAGCTTTGCTCATTGGTCCACATTTTCTGCTCAGAGTGGCTCACTATGTCCTAGATGGTCAATTGTCTTAATTCAACCTTTTACAACTTTTTCTCCTGTCACTCATATGATAATTATGACATTCACAGTTAATAGCTGAGCTTTTAATCACACTGATGACATTTATTACACTTATGAAAAATGAAAAGCCCTCCTGAAGTCTGCAGAATTTCTAATGACTTTTTAAATATACGGGTTAGAGAGGTATATGTATGTTGATATCCACAAATCATTATAGTACCATGTTATATCTAAATTTATTGACCAAGAGAAATATAAAATATGAAAAGACATGCAAGGCATGTTAAGTGAAAAGAACAGGTTGCAGAACCATATGTAGAATACCCATTATTTTAAAAACAAACTGTGTGTTTATGCATGCATAAAAAATGCTAAAATGGTCTTGACTTGGAGTTTTAGCTGAGTTCTCATAGATAAGAAGAATAGATGTTAATTGTTAAATACCTCCATTGAAGTGTTTGACCATCAATATAGAATAGTCAATATGGTGGTAAAAAAAATAATAATCCCTCTCAGGATTAGCTTATTTCCCATATTAAGTCCAGTGTACATAATATCTTCTTAGAAAACTGAGAGTTCTTTACAGCAGCCAGCATGTGACTATTTTGGGAGAGACTTGTAAGTTTACTGAGTGATTCCTGCATCCTGTTGTGAAGGAGTGAGGGATAGGTCTTCCTAGTCTCGAAGCCAGCTGAAAGGCTCTTTAAGAGAATCATTTAGAGAACCTGGCTGTCCCCACTGGAATTTTTATGATGCCAGGCCTGGCATGTAACTTCTGCCTGAAGGGGTCTGCAGCAACAGAGAAAGAGGTAGACCTCAATTTCTAGAGCTTTGTGGGAAATGGATGTGTGATTAGGTAAATGCCCAAAAGAAGGCAGGAGGAGTGGCTTCTCCAAAGACATACTACCCAACAGGAACACTTGAAGGGACAAGAGGCCCCACAGGGTGGACCATTTGAGGACTGAAGAGAAGATGTCACCTACATCAAAGAAGCTGCAGTCAGGGGATCTCTGAGGATCCCCAAGTGCCTAGATATAAAACAAGTTCCAGTTGACCAACTCTGAGGGCCTCAATATCACTATATCACTTAGTAAGGCTTTTCCTGACCCTACAGTCTTCCTTGCCTACTCCACTTCTGGAGAAGCCCGAGGAGTTTTGCTGGATAGGGGAAGAAATAGAGGAAGAAGATGTGCAAGTATTGAGGAGGCCACTATACCCTTAGCTTCTGCCCCACTGTGTGTTTCTCATCCAAGTGGCAGGTCCAAGCAGGGAGAGAAGAGATGCTTTCCTGGTGAGAGACAGCACTGATGCAGATTGGGTTTAATAATATCATGTTAAAGGATGTTTTTAGAAAGGTAAAATCAAGACTCTCATATAAATGTAAAATGAACCTGTTCCAAGATTATATTTAAGTTCTAAATTAATGAGGAAAATAGAAATATAACTAGTGCAAGTGTTAAGAGTATAAAAAAAATGAAGGCTTCAGGGGCTTGTACATACAATAAGAGTCAGACAAGTGCTAAGAACAGTGAGTACCTTAAACACTCAGTGGTAGGAAAAAGCACTGGTAGGCAGACTGATCTGGTCAGACTGGAGTATAGGTACATATTAGGAATAAAGAATGATCTCAATATAAGCAGAGGGAAGGAAATAAGTGGTTCTTAGTCAGCAGCAACAGTTAAAATACAGTGTTGAAGGTTAGGTTTTCCGATTCTGATTTGCCCTGGACATAGGAGTAGAAGGTGTTGGAGTTCAAAACATCATCTCCTTTCCATGCCTCTGCTCTTGGGTTCAACATCCACTGAGGCTGGCTGGGTGAGGGGCAGGTACTCTTACACTGCTGGGCCATCTTATAGGAGATGGCCTAGAACACAAGGATTAGTGTCATCAGAGTTCACCTACTTTTCCTTACAGGCCAGGGCCAGGCAGTGTTTATACTGTTACCAACCCACCTACTCATGGGGCCTTTCCCTCAATGAGCCCTTCCTTTCCTTCATCTCCTTTGTTTCAGCGTAGACTCAGAGGCTTCAGAGAGCAGTGGACTAATGTTCAGAGAACAACTATGAGACAATGGTGGGTTTACTAAAGTTCCCTACTTATGAAGACGACAACTCATAGAATATCTATCAATTAATTGGAGCAGTGGCTGGAAGAATTTATGTGGTTCACCACAATGAATTATGGCTCAGACAAGGACATTACTTAGCTAGTGAAAGTTGTGCCAATCAAAAGAACATTAACAATTTATAAAAATCAACAAATGATTTGGAAATACTTGGTAGATTTGATGAATAATATATTTCACTTAGAAAATACTTTCAGCTTGAAAAAAATGTTTTAATATTATTAAATATTATTTACATATTACTAATATGTAAATATTAGTTACATATTATTTGTACAGTTTGCTGTATTTCTAACATGGTTGATATTTATTTTAATTATCATTTTTCCTTGAAATTAAGTGCTTCTAACTGAGGAATTTTGATGGAAAGAAATATTAATTCATCCCAACAGTAGGTACAAAAAAGTTTACTCAACAATGGAATTTTTAGTTCTGGCAACAAAAGAATGATAAAAGCCAAATAGTACCGACATTAGTGAACTTCTGCATCTTTTGAAAATCTTGGCAGGACTCTCCTTGCTTTGGCCTGTGTCAGGTTTATTTGAACTTGTCTCTTGCTCAATCCAAAATAAGTGGAAAGACACAAAACTACATTTTTTATTAAATGTGAAGGCCAGACATTGGTACAATTCAATTGTGAAAGAAGAAGCCAGGAAAATGTTCCAGGTTTCACTCACCCTTAAATGAAAGACTTTCCACCACAAGTATATCCTCTGTAAGTAGCATTTGTTTTGCTTGCCTTGGATGCCAAGACTAACACAGCTCAGATTTCACTTGTTGGGAAAACTCTGCAGGCAGATGCCTTGATCTTTAGCATCACTCCATATACTTTCAGAAAGTAATCTCTCTGACATTGTCTGCTTGAAACTTATTCTTCTGTTAAGGACATTATGATTAGATAATATAGGCTATTAATTATTAAAATTGAAGAGAAATATGGAAATGATAAAACAAATATATAGTTAAATTTCTTTATGGCCATTCCCTAAATAAGATACGGTGGAGGGTAGATTTTCATTTTGTAGTCAATTGGATCCTCATGATCCTTTAAGGTTTCTTAAAGTTCACTGTATAAGGGGAAATTCCAGTAAGTGTGTCTGTAAGCCTTTTACCCCTTATCAGATATTGAAACTCTGCTTTTATATGTTTATATATTGGGGTTCCACAAAAGATTAAGCAAAATTTTACTCAATACTAATATCTATATATTTTTATGTTCAGTAAAATGTGTCTATTTTAAGTGTACAGTTTGTGGGTTTTCACAAATATACATCCCTATATAACAGGCATCTCACCATAATCATGGTAGAGAACATTTCCATAACTTTCAGAACTTTCCTTATATCCTTTGCAGTTAATCCCCACCATTCCTGGCTTCAGAAAACATGCTTCACCCTTCAATAACTGCAGGTGAGATTTACCTATTCTAGAATTTCTTATAAATGAAATCAAACAGGATTTATTTTTTGTAGCTGGCTTTTTAAAAAAGATTAATTTAAGTTGTTACATGTATCGGCATTTTTTAATGGGTGAGGAATAAACTATTGTATGGACATACCACAATATATTTATCCACTTAATTAGTCACGGACATTAGTGTTTCCAGTTTTTAGCTATTATGAATAAATTTGTAATGAACATTTGTGTAAGTCTTGATGTGGAAGTATTTTTATTTTATTTTTCTTGGGTATATAGTGTAATAGCTGGTTTAAGTGGTAATTATAGGTTTAACCTTGTACAAAATTGCTAAACTGTTTCCTAAAGTAGTTTTTGTTTTGTTTTGTTTTGTTTTTTTTAATCATTTAATATTCTCACCATTTGCAGCTGCTCCAAATTCTTCCCAGGACTTGATATATTTTATTTTCAATCATCCTAGTGGGTATGCAGAGTTATCTTATTGTAGTTTTAATTTGTATTTCCCTGATGACTAATGATATTGAGCATCTTTTTTATGAGATTAATGACCACTGGTATATCAAGCCATATGAAAAGCCTTTACAAAACTTTTGTCCATTTTCTATTGGATTATTTATTTTCTTAATATGGAGTGGTAAGAGTTCTATTTGGTTTACATCTCTTTTTTATATATAAGCATTGTAAATATTTTCTTCAGTTTGGGGTTGTTTATGTTCTGAAAGGTATCTTTTAAGGAGCAGAGGCATTTAATTTTAAAGAGATCTACTTTGGCCCTGGCCTGTGTGGCTTAGTTGGTTGGACATCATCTCATACACTGAAAGATCAGGTATTTGATTTCTGGTCAGGGCACATACCTTGGTTGTGGGTTCCGTCCCCAGTTAGGCTAGGGTGTGTATGATGGATGGTTCTCTCTCATCTCACATTGATGTTTATCTCTCTCTCTCTTTCCCTCTTTCTAAAAATCAATGAATAAGTCCTCAGGTGAGGATTAAAAAAAGGAAAAAAAAATATATATATATATATATTTTTTTTATGGGTAATTAATTTTATTCCTTGGGAAAATTTTGCCTGCCTGTGGGCAGTAAGATTTTCCATATGTTTTTTCTATATATTTTATAGTATAGTTTTTGTATTTAGATCAGAGTCAAGTCCCTCCCCCACCCCTATAGATATCCAGTTCTCTAACACCAACCTTAACCATGTTTGCATGAGTCTATTTTTTGGATTCTGTATTTTTATCCTGTCATCTAGATTCCTACATTTTCACCAACCTCATACTCTTCTTGATTATTGTAGCTTTATATTGTTTTGAAATTAAGGAGTATAGTTCTTGTTATGTAACTTGGTTATTTTTCAAAATTAGTTTGTCTACTCCAGGTTCTTTACATTTTCATATAGATTTTAGGATTGCCATGTCAATTCCTAAAAACAAAACAAAACAAGACAAAACAAAACAAAACAAAACAAAAACAACTTGCTGGGATCATTATTGGGATTATATCATACTTATAAATAGTTCTTTTATTTAGTTACATGTGTGTCATTTTTGTCACTATATCTTACTTTTTATAGATTTCAGTTTCTATCTGGTATTATTTTCTTCTGCTTCTAATGAAATATTTTTCTTAGACTTTTTTTATAGTGCTAATCTGCTGATGAATTTTCTCATCTTCCATCTATCTATCAAAGTCTTTATTTCACTTTTTAAAAATATATATATTATATTGAATATATATATATTGAATTTTTTACAGAGAGCCAGAAACATCAATCAGCTGCCTCCTGCATACTTCCTACTGGGAATGTGCCCACAGCCAAGGTAGTACATGCCCTTGACCAGAATTGGACTGGGACCTTTCAGTCTGCAGGGTGATGCTCTATCCACTGAGCCAAATCGGTTTTGGCTTTATTTCACTTTTATTTTGAAATATATTTTTGCATGATATAATTATATATATCATTTATATATTATACTAGAGGCCTGGTGCACAAATTCGTGCACGAGTGGGGCCCCTTAGCCTGGCTGGTGATTGGCCGATTGGGACCGTTTCACTTGAGGAGGGACCATAGGAGGTTGGCTGGCTATGGGAAGTAGGCTATGGGAGCACACTGACCACCAGGGGGCAACTCCTGCATTGAACATCTTCCCCTGGTGGTCAGCATGTGTCATAGCAACCACTTGACTGGTCATTTGGTCTACTGGTTATAATGGCCACTTTGGCTATTATATAGATCATATTAATTATATCATATTTAAATGTATTATAATTTGCAGTTTTTTTCTGATGTGATGTCAAACATTTTGTAAAATATAATTTCATTGATTTCAGAGAGGAAGGGAGAGTGAGAGAGAAAAAGAAATATCAGTGATGATAGAGAATCATTAATTGGCTGTCTCCTGAACACCCCACACTGGGGATGAAGCCTGCAACCTGGTCATATACCCTGGGAATCAAACTATGACCTCCTGGTTCATAGGTTGATGTTCAACCACTGAGCCATGTCAACCAGACTGAACCAATCTTATTGATGCCCCCCCTGTATCTAGTTTCTTTTTCTATAGCTGCTTTTAAGATTTTTCTTTATCAGTGGTTTATTTTCCTTGGTGTTCATTGAGAGCCTTGCAACTGTGGGTTTCTAATTTTCACCAAATATTGAAAAATTTCAGGCACTATTGCCTCAAATAAGTTACTTGCTAATCAGTTTTATTCTTTCAGGGCTAATTGTTCATCTTGGGCACGGCAGGTGTAAACAAATCATTCAAAAAACGCATTAGTCATTATACTAAGATTTGAGCTGTCCGGAGTCTTCACTATGTGCCCTATGTGCTCAGCGAGGACTCTCCTCTGGCTGCTGGAAATGCCAATGTCATCCCACTCTGTGCCAGTCCTGTACTCCTCAAGTTATTGTTCTTTGCCCAGCATCATTGAGGATCAGCTTAAGCAGGAGTGCTTAGCATTAAGCGAGATTTTCTAAGGCATTTCTGTGAAGCTCTCTGTAGGTCTTGCTTTGTGAAGTGTTCTCTTTTCTGGTACTCATTTCCATTCATTCCAGCCATCTCTACCCCAAGCCCCACCCCTACTCCCACCTCTAACTCTACTTTCTGTTCTCCTTTACTCAGTGAGATCTTTCTGAATTTCTCTTCCCTGATCCATGGACCAGAAAGTGCTACCAGGCAGAAAAAAGCCTAGATGGTTCTAGGATTCAGCTATTTTCCTTCTGTTCATACTCACAGCCCTGCCTTTCTTGTGCATTTTGTCTGGTCTTCTAGCTGTTTTCGGCAAGAGGGCAAGTTCTGTACCAGTTACTCCATCATGGCTCAAGGCAAACATCTCTGACTTCTAAAAGGCAGTTTTCCAGCTAAAGTGATTTGGAATCCACTCCCATGGATCTATTTTTAAGCTGTATGCACATAAACACTAGATTGAATAACAGAAACAAACATGATTATATAAAGGAAACATTATAGAGACCCTTTGAACTGGGACTGAATCTCTGTCATAGGTCCAGGGGTTCTAGAAAGAAACTTTGGAATCTGTTCTGCTTTTTGGATCACCTCATCACAGTCCTAGTTCTACCACTTCATACTGTGAAGACTAACGGAATATAAAAGGCTTTATGAAATAAAGAGACTTCAAGGTAAAAACCATCCAGAAATAGACACAAAAGTGTGTGTGTGTGTGTGTGTGTGTGTGTGTGTGTGTGTGTACAGGGAATAGGAGTTGAGTGCTGCAAGTGTGAATCTGCAAGTGTCTGGAATTCCAGCACAGAACTAGTTAAGTGTTCTAGGAACCATGGGTAGGACTATCTTGAGAATAAAATCCATTAATGAATTTGCTCTGGACTCTGTGTTCTATAATTTTAAGTGATCCTGTCCATTGGAAACTCATTTGATGAAGTGAATGACCTTTAGTAAACTCCCATGTAGTCACTAATGTATTGAAAGAATTACTGGTAATGCATCCTGATGACAGATTAACACACCATAATAATCCACTGGAGTAGAGCTATTTTACTTTATTTCTCCAGAAGACTGTCTAGGGAACAATAGGTCCTAAAGATGATTCCATTTAATAAATCTGGAAAGTGCAATGATACAAGAGACTGTTTCATCTTTTAGACATAGAATATTTTAGAGAGAGGCCTAGCATGGAGAAGTTGATATATTTTCCTGCAAAACAGGAAAAGGCCTATTTTGGAGTTGTCACCTAATTTTGGATGTTCTCAGGAATTAATTCGAATGGGTTCTGTTGATGTAAAGAAAACATCTAAATCTATAGAGAATTTGTATGAGTTTATTTGAGCCAAACTAATGACATATGCTGGGGAGCGAGATCTCAAATGCTCCAGAGAAAGTTCCATCTTCTTGTATGTGTTTGAAATTAAGTAGGGAATGTACATGGAGGTGGGATAAAGCAAGGCAGGGATTAGATTACAGGACAGTTATTAAGATTATGTGCTCTCCTGAGGCTTAGTTCTTTGAGTATTCAAAGACACATCATCCTAGGTGCACAAGAACAATGGATAGGGCTGGCTTCAAACCTTCACTAAAGAAGTTATAGGCCATGACTACCCACCATGACCTCCCCAGTTAAAAATTTATCATCCGATCACCCTGTGAGATTACTTTCCATAGAACAACCCCCCCCGCCTTTTTTTTTTAATTGTTTTTGTTGAGAGTATTACAGTTCTGGGTCTAGCAATATATTTTGAGCATATAACAGAGACGTTGTCAAACAATTTTTTTTAATGGAGCCTGTCCAGGCAACCACATATATCAGATCAGATGTGGTATAGAATGTTCATTTTATTCTGCATAAATAGAATAAGATGGAGACATGGGGCTGACAAAATAAGTCAGGAGAGAAGGCTGTGGGTGATAAACAGATTTCATTTTGTGCGTTATTCCAGACAATTTGGTAGCAGTTATGTAAAAGGCTGTTTTGAGAAAGATTCAGAGGCAATTGCTTGTCTCTGCAGGAACATGCGCTGATCAATTAATGGTGACTGCTCTGAGCCTGGGAGGAGAAGAAAGTGGAAGCAATATTTATTTTTATTTTTATGGCATTCCTTCAAGTAGAAACAAAGATTGCTTAAATTGTGTTATGAGAAAAAAGTGACAAAATCATGCAGACACATGAGTACAGGGTCATATAATAACTGTGATTGAGAAGTTAAGTATGGGCCTAGATAAGGTAGGTGACCTATATGTGCATTGGTGAGAAAAGATTAGGGAGTGTGTGGATGGCTTTATTAGATAGAAAATATCAAAGTGAAGATTTTCTGAATGTATTAATAAGGCTATATTTGTTTATTTTAAAAGTAATTTTCAATTTATTAAACATAAATTCAGAAACTTTGTTTTTTACTTTTTCTCAAATTTTTTGGTTCATCTCATTCTATGTATAACTCAAGTAAATTTTGATGATCATTGATTAGCTCAGTTTCATTTACAGACTTGGTCTGTTAAGCTCACTCAAATATTTTAAGCTTTATTTATTCTATTTCTTTTTTAAACAGTTCAAATTTATGACTAACAACCCAAACCTCCCCAAATACCCACACAATTTCAGAAAAACTAACAGATTACATTTGGTGAATCTGAAACTATTTATCAAGATTAAATAGCATTATACTTTCAAACAGAAGTCACAAATCATCAATTACTCGATGAACACAGGGCTTATTTGTTAGATCCTTTCAAGTGTCAAATTACTTTAAACAGAGATCATTTAAATATAAAATATAGGCTCTCACCCTAGCCAGTTTGGGTCCCGGGTTCCATTTTGCTTGGGTTGCGGGCTCAATCCCCAGTTGAGGATGTGCAGGAGGCAGCCGATCCTCTCTCATCATTGATGTTTCTATCTCTCCCTCTTTGAAATCAATAAAAATATATTAAAAAATAAAATAAAATATACACGCCCAACTTCAAGTCCTTAGTTTATAATTTAGTAACCTCTGGTTTAAGAGTAGATAACTATGGGATTAAAACAAAAAATAAAATAAAATATAGACTCCCAATTTCAAGTCCTTAGTTTATCATTTAGTAACCTCTGGTTTAAGAGTAAATAACTATGGGACTAAAACAAAAATTCCCCTTATAGGACCCTACAGATATTAAATCTTCCATGGGATACCAAGGTATAAAGCAAAAGACAAAGTTGTACCAGGATCACCAAGGGCCATGAGTTACTCCAGGTGATAGTGAATCAGTTTCCAAACCTAACTTTTGTGCCAAATTTAGGCCATAACTGTTAAAATTGGGAAAGGCTTCTGGAACTCCAAGCCCCCCCCCCCCCTTTTTTTTTTTTAAGTGAGGTAAGCCCTGACTGGTTCGGTTCAGTGGATAGAATATCAGCCTGCAGACTGAAAGGTCCCAGGTTCGATTCTGGTCAAGGGCATGTACATTGGTTTCGGGGCACATCCCCCGTAGGAGGTGTGCAGGAGGTAACTGATGGATGTTTCTCTCATTGATGCTTCTAATTCTCTATCCCCCTCCCTTCCTGTCTATAAAATAAATCAATGAAATATATTTTTTTTAAAAAGAAAAGTGAGGCAAAATTGACATCACAGAATTAAAGTATACAAATCAATGGCATTTAGTATGTTCACAAAGCTACACAACCATTATCCCTATCTCATACTCAAACATTTCATCACCCAGAAAGGCAACCCTGTACCCATTAAGCTTAGCCATTCCCTAGCTTCTGGATCCACTATTCTGCTTTCTGTCTGAAAGTGTTTACTAATTTTGGATATTTTTTATACATTAAAATACATAGCATATAGCCTTTTGTGTCTGCTTTCCTTCAATTAGCATAATATTTTTGAGTTTCATCCAAGATATACTATGTCTCAAAACTTCATTTCCTTTTCACAGCTAACTAATATTCCATTATATAGCTATATCACATTTTATTTGTCCATTCATCATTTAATGGACATTTGGGTGATTTTTACTTTTTGGCTATTTTGAATGGTGCTGCTATGCACATTCATGTACAAGTTTTTGTTTAAATGGGTTTCCAATTCCTCATTTTTGAGAAGTTAAGTAAGTTCAACAGATAATACTGAAATTGGGATACGAATAAGGACTTTGCAGTCCAAACCCATATTCTCCCAGGAGAGAAGCATATTTCCCAAAGGCAAAGGAGGCAGGGAATTAGTCCACTTTCTTGCAAGAGGATGTGAAAGCTGCCTGCTTCCTTGCATAAAAGAACCAGAATTTGTTTATTCCTCACTTTCTAAAGTAGTCTGTGTTTAGAAAGGGATTGTAAAAGCTTGGAGAGATACAACTGATTACAAATTATCTTTGTATTTACAGATGGGTTCTGTTTCTTCCAGTTTACCTCAGGGGGCTTCTGTTTTGAAAGCATTATTGGCTAATATGATAATTGGTTTTAGCTTAGAAATTATTTGGAGGAAATCGCTCTGAGAGCAAAGAAGACCTTGCTCTGTTGGTGTCCTTTTGTAAACTATTCCCTCTAGTGGTTTGAAATTGTTGTCACTGGGTTGACAAGATTCCTGTCTTCAAAAATATAAGCAAGAGAGACCCAGGCTATCTATTATTGATAATAATCAAAACAACAACAACAACAATTCTGAAGGTTTCTGGCTGTCATCACACACAGGAGACCAGGGTGAGCTGTTAAAATATTCATCATTCAAATTACTTGCTGGTGTTACACTCCTATTAGAATAAACTCCAAACTTTTTTTTTATGCCTTATAAAAACCCCAAAGGATTGAAGCCTGCCTGTTGCTCCAAACTTTTCCCAGAGTGTCAACCCCAGGGCAGCAGGGGCTTCTTCTTTGTCATTCATTTCGCTTCAGCCTAGCAAAGGGTTGGTGCTCAGAAAAAATGTAAATGGCTTGTTAAAACCCAAAATGCAATACAGTAAATTTGAAGATCTAATTGGCTCTGTTAAGAAATTCCTGAACTGGGCAGTATCCCACCCAGCAACTAGAAGAGTGCTCCAGGGTTGTACTAAATGGAAGGTTTTTTGTAGGAAGAAGGATGGGGCAATGGAGCTATAAATCAAAGAAAATAGGATTTTTAGACCAACTCATCTCCCTCCCCCACTCCAGGAAAAGGAACCTCAAGGGTTTTTATTATGCAGAGTACCTCTTCTTTCTATGGTGGTTAAGGGGAATAGAGAGGGCCCGTGTGACAGGTTACCTCACTGGTGCCTGAGCAGAAAATTCCAGACTGATTGAGCAAGATTATAGTGCCAGGAAAGGATGAAACAGCAGTTAGACCAGGTATTCAATCTAGGTTTGGGATCATGAGCTTGAAGCATAAGCAACGCCATTTTGGGCCTGTGGTTTTTCTCTTTAACAGACTGAATAAATGCCTTCTCATTTTATTGTCCTTCTCCAATCCCCATAATAAACAACCCTGATCTCATCCCTCAGTATCTTGATCACATCAAATGCCTTACTCAATTACATATTTGGCGTTTATAATCCTCTCCAGCTGCAGTTTTCTCCTCCAGATCTTTGCATATGGAAGAAACTTCTTCATATTCTACAGGGGGTCCCAGGTTCCAAGAAGAGATCATGTAAAGTAGCCCCTGTCCCATGATCATTCCCAATCACAATACTTTATATGTATCCTTGTCTGAAATGCATGAAAAATAATGTGTGCCATGCAGAGTTGTGCAATAACAAAATTTTGACCAAAGTAAAAGTCCCCTGATATATAGCAGGGTGCTCACCTATTGATCCAAGGTGAGAGGTGGGGTGGAGGATACATTTTGGTAAAAGGGAACAGGAAGTGAAATGGCTCTGAGGTAGAAGAGGAATCACGGCCTGTTTGAAAAACTGAACGGTAGTAGTGTATGCTCTATCCCAGGGAGCAAGGAGGACACTGATGGGACAGGAAGCTGGAGAGACATGGATGTTGAAACGTGCAGGGACCTAAAGAAATGGTGTTACAGAAAACCAAAGAAGAACAAAGCAATACTTAGAGAGATGGAGTTACATTTACTACGTGCGGGTCCAGAGGAAAATATCTCTTAAATTCTGGGTTTCAACATGCATGAATCTTCCCTATTTATATGTTTTTACCTTCTTTGTCTCACAAATATGGGGTGTTTCCAGCCCCTTTTGCAAGTTCTTAAAGAGCCTGTATGTATGTACTGGGGCCTTGAGAGCTGGTCTGGTGCCAACACTGATAACCTTGTCTGGGGAAGGTTTAATGGCCTCACTGAAGTGGGAGTAGTCTTAGCAAGCAAGAATTTACAGATGCCAAATAGCAGGGTTAAATTTCAAACAGCAATTTTTATGTAAGATGGATGCTTCAATGGGACACCAGAAAATGGTCCAGGCAGGGAGTAACATGATTCATTTCGCATTTTGCTTTGACCTATAGCATACCATAGGTTTCACGATTCATGAACTGCTGAGTTAGGCTTTGAATTTAGATCTACTTAACTTCAGAGTTTTACCCTTCTCCTTAAACCACCCTACCACTTCCAATACAGGGCAACTTACCTAGTCACATATTTTCCCTTTAATAATGATCTTTAATACCTATCCCACTAGATGTCTAGCCTTAAGGGAATTTATTTAACCTTGCTACATGTCATTTCTCACATCTGTAGGACTGTTGTGAGAATTACATGAGTTATAAATGTTTGGCACTGTTAGAGGTGACATAGGCTCTCTGTCTTGACTCTGTAGGAAACATTTCAAAAAATGACTCCAGGTGATTTTGAGAGTGTATTTATTAAAGTGGAACAAAGGAAGTGCTTAAGATAGAAGAGGCAAGATCATAAGAACAAGAGTGAGTGAGCCTAAGTGGAGCTGCATTGGGCTTTGGAAATGTGAGGAAGAGTGCCGAGCAGGACACTGGGGCTGTCTCTCCCAGTCCTGATAGGGCCAATCTGGGCAGCTACCAGGGGGAGGAACCATGGGAGATTGGCCAGCTATGGGATGTTGGCTGTGGGAGCACACTGACCAAAAGGGAGCAGCTTCTGCATTAAGCGTCTACCCTCTGGTGGTCAGTGAGTGTTATAGTGACCAGTTGTTCTGGTTATTTGGTCGCTTAGGCCTTATATATATAGATTTGTTTGTTTGTTTATTTATTCATTTATTTATGTTTTTATTGGTTTTCTTTTTGAGAGAGAGGAAGAAAGAAATAGATACATTGAGAGAGAATTATTGATCACTTGCTTCCTGCATGTCCCACACTGGGGATTGAGCCCACAAACTGTGACTTCCTGGTTCTTAGGTCAACACTCAACTGCTGAGCCATACCAGCCAGCTCTATGCCCTCCACCCAGGCTGGGGTGAAAATTGCAATCCAGGTATGTGACCTTGACCAGGAACTGAACCTGAGACCTTTTGGTGTGTGGGTTGATGCTTTAACCCCTACCCAGAGCTTTAAGAGTTTTTATCTGTTTTCTAAAGGCAGAAATTTTAGGAGAGGTCACAGGTGAGTATCTCAATAGAATACTCATCAGCTTTCTGGGTATTTCATTTCAAGGTCAGTCTCTACTTATTGGTTGGCATTAGGACAGGGGGGTCATTAGTCATTGCATCTGGTTCTGACATCACCCATAGCATTGCTTCCACTGGTTTTGCAGCTTCTCTGGGCCTGAGCTGAAACTATAGCTGAGGCCTAGATGTTATCTCTAGTCTGACCAAAACTCTGTCTCTGTCTTCAACAGACCCGAGGCTTTATTTCTAAGATTATTTGATGCTGATCAGAACCTCATTGTCTTAGTACTTAAGGGAGTGGATATGCAAGGGAGAAGGAGGCAAGTGAGTCAAGGGTGCTGGAGGCCAGTTTGAATGAGCTGGTTTCCCCATTCCACTTGCTAAGGAATTTTCCTAGCTTCTTAACACTCCTGCCTCAGCAAGAGGCACAGACTCAATTACTACCGTGTTTCCCCGAAAATAAGACATCCTCTGAAAATAAGACCTACTTACAGGTTTTCTTCTGAGTGAAATATAAGGCATCCCTTGAAAGTAAGGCTCCCCCTAGGCTAAACATGAGATATTTGGTCCACTGATTCTGAAAGAAATGGAGTCACAAGAAATTCACCAGGAAATTCAGGAATTGGATTGTTATGATGTTCCAGAAGATGATGACATGATTGTCATTGAATAAATGACTAAATTCTTGATACTGTAGGATTCACAGTTTGTCTGGTTTGTGTTGACAACTACCATACTACCGTACTGTATAAAGGTAATAAATTTTCTTTATTTTCATTTAACAATAAATGTGTACCGCATTCTTCTTCATGGAAAAATAAGACATCCCCTGAAAATAAGACCTAGTGCATCTTTGGGAGCAAAAATTAATATAAGACACTGTTTTATTTTCAGGGAAACAGGGTATTAACTCCAGTATTAGCCTAAGGATAGGATGAGGGCAAATATTAGATGCTTTAGGAAGCTTATAAGAGACCTATCGATAGTTTGTGAGTGATACACCTTTCTGTGTCTCTCAGTAGAATCTACCAAGCAAGCTGTTCTTAAAGGCTAGAAAGACAAGAGAAATATGTCCTAATCTCATTTCTACTAGAAATTCATTTAATCTCCCTGAACCACTTATTTATCTCGGAATCTAAGTTTCTCCTTTTGTAAGGGGGATTGGAGATTTTAGTATGAGTCTCTCTTTCCGATGCTGTGGGGTCAAAATGAGCTAAAAGGGCTTAGAGCTCTTTGAAAGAAAATGACAATATAAATTTAAGGAAACTGGTGTGATTTCTAATGTTGTGGTTGAAAGGTAATGCTATTATACCCTGAATTTGCCTTAATAATTTTGCTCGGTAACAGCAACATGAAATGGCTCTGAAGAAGTCTAGACAGAACTGGCCTCCCTGGTATTAGCAAAGCTAGAGAAATATCAATTAAGATAAATACCCCAAGGCAAAAAGCTATTAGCTTTTGGAACCAGAAGAATCTAAATATCTTGCACAGAACTCAGAATAGCCATGAATAAATTTT
This sequence comes from Pipistrellus kuhlii, assembly GCF_014108245.1. Lineage (NCBI taxonomy): Eukaryota > Metazoa > Chordata > Mammalia > Chiroptera > Vespertilionidae > Pipistrellus > Pipistrellus kuhlii. The sequence goes on from NW_023425595.1 coordinate 14,840,464, forward strand.
CTCCACTGTATCCTGTGATTCAGAGACTAGAATGAACTGCATTCGTTTTATAAGAGGAGTGGCTGGAGCACAGAGAGGTTAAATGACTTGCCTAAGGTCACACAGTAAATCGGCAACCATTAGAATCCATTATTTGCTGATGTTAAGTCCTGTACCAGAATTTATTAGACTTGATGGATATCTCAGCTTGATTTGGAAATTCACTGGACCTTTCTATTAAGCTGTGACAAAAAACCATCAATGGCAGAATAATTCTGACATTTCTTCCCACATAAGCTGTCAGTAACAGCCATTTATGTGCCGTGCTTAGTATTGTTGCTATTTTAATTATATACAATACTTGCTTTAGACCAAGGCAAGTTTAAGATCAAATTGAAAGGGTCCAAGTTTGCTTTGTTGCTCAGGAACCCAATGCCCCAGGTACTCCTGCCTTCCTTATATCAAGTTGTGCTGTAGTTATTCACTGCCTCCCTCCCCCCCCCAACCCCCCCTATCCCCGTGTACACACACCCCTTTTACAGCAAAGCTTATGTACTCCAGGTCTCTGTCCCAGTGCTTGTAAAAGATGAATTCTTCTTACTATGACAATGAAGGCAACAGGCACTTAGTTGAACTGTCACAAGAATTATCTGGTTCCCAGATTTTCATACCTAGCTATCATTTCATTTTTATTCTTATGTCCTCATGGAGTCACTGTTCTAAAAGATCTCACTATCACTCCAACTGCATATATTAAGTAATAATTACTTTGTTTTCCCAGTTTTAATTAACTAGGGACTTAAATAGCTGCAAGATAAAGCTCCTGGTCAGCATGAGATATAAGCAGTGTGACCACTCTGAAATAATTATATCCAGTGAAAAGCAAGAAAATTTCTAGCTGAAACCAGTTTGGTTCAGTGAATAGAGCATCAGTCTGCAGACTGAAAGGTCCCAGGTTCGATTCTGGTCAAGGGCATGTACATTGGTTGCAGGCACATCCCCAGTGGTGGGTGTGTAGGAGGTAGCTGGTCGATGTTTCTCTCTCATCAATGTTTCTAACTATCTTCTCTCCCTTCCTCTCTGTAAAAAAAAAAAAAAAAAAAAAAAATCAATAAAATATATTAAAAAAAGAAAAGGAAAATTTCTAGTTTTGCCATATGCAAATGGAGAACCTCAATTAGGCTTTAAATATATAAAAAATTTGCTCTTGAAAATCTATTTTTTCCCTGGCCAGTCTTGTTTAGTGTTTATAGTGTCAGTCTGAGGACCAAAGGGTCATGGGTTGATTCCCAGTCAAGGGCATGGACATGGATTACAAGATCCCCACCTTATCTCTCTCTCTCCCCCTCTCCCCCTCTCCCCTTCTCCCCCTATTTTCCCTGTCCCTCTTCCTTTCCCTCTCCCTCTCTCTCTCCCTCTCCCTCTTCCTCTCCCTTTCCCTCTCCCTCTTCCTCTCCCTCTCCTTCTCTCTCTCCCTCTCCTTCGCCTTCTTCCTTTCCCTCTCCTTCTCTCTTTCTCTCTCCTCTCCTTCCTCATTCCCTTCCATCCCTCCCCCCTAGAAAAAAAAAATCAATGGAAAAAATATCCTCAGGTGACAAAAAGAAAATCTACTATTCTCTGATTAAAAAATACTTCAATTTTAGGCTAGGGACCACTGAACCACAGACATAATCCAAGTCATAGCTCTTGGGTTAACTTTTAGGAGTTCACAGGGGCCAGAGGATGATTTGATTTTAGAGGGGGTAAGGATGGGGGAGACCTTTAATATTACTTTAAGGTCAGCATCTCAGCTGAATGTTCAAGAAGCATTTCTGCCATCATGCACAAATGTTTGTTGGTACTTGCCAAGTGCCAGGAATTAATGGGTTCCAGACAAATGCATTTCTGCCCTTTGCCTCAATGAAATGACCATGTAGGAATAGCAGGCTTTAAGCATTTCTTATTTAAGAGTCACTTTTGGTTTCTAACTTCTATCACGAAATAAATGTGATACAAAATGTCTGATCAAAGAAAATGAGGGAAATGAGGAATCTGGCTAGTTTACATATAGAAAAGTTTAGTCATTATCAAGAAAGAACCTCTCTTCCTAAAACTCTTTCATTATGCTTCAGGAAAGGTTTAGTTCTATCCTTGGCTAGGATTTTAATTAACACTGCTACAAGAAATGTTTCTGTGACTTTTTTTTTTCTATCTTGTCAGTTAATTTTGGGGGAAAACAATTTGTTCTACTCCAGGTTGATATATAGGAAATGAAACACTGTCGTGTCCCCATAGTGGTTAATCCTTCTAAATTCCCTATTTTTCTCCTTTCAATTCTACCCAAGCCTTCAGGATTTCTCCCAATTCAGTAGTTTACTACCCTTTCGGAATTCTGATCCAGATATATCACATCATATATCATATCACACCATGACTCATAAACTCCTTTTCTGCTCAGTTAAAGCGAAGCCTGACACAGAAGACCCAGTATAATTAAACCTGACTTCCAGCCTGAAATTCTTAGTCAACTTTCAAGATTCATTTGAAATGCACTTCCAGAAGCCTCACCTGCTGGCCCTAGCCAGGTAAGATTGCTTTTTCCTGTGAACCCTTGTAGCATTTAAACTTCTCTCATATGCTGCCTTAAGTCCTAGTCATATACTCATTTTTTTTTTCACTCTCCCAGATGGTTGACTCCTTTAAATGAGGGCCTTTTTGCAAATCTGTATTCACAAAGGGCCTAGATTAAACTTTTAGAAAGAGAGAGTTCTAGATTAGATGCATTGAATGGATGAGTGAAGGAATTCAGTCCTCAATTCTTAACATTGGGGAACTAAAGTACATACTTTTCTCAGTGTTCAGTATATTGTGCACTAGTGATTTGGGCCATAAGACATTTGGGAGAATGTTCTGTTTCTGCTGGAAATGGAGATGGGGCAAATGAGGGCATTAAATTTTTGTTTTGTTTTGTTTAAGGAAAAACTCACCAAAAACAGTAGGAAGGAGAGAGAAAGGTTTCATTGGCAACCTCCAACACTGTATCTCTGAAGATTCAGTTTATATGTTTAAAAAATGTGTCTCTATTTATTCTTCCCATAGAGATTGGAACTTAGTTAACTGCTAAAAAGTTTTATGGAGGTTTTAATGATATCTGTCATTTTGGGGGTAGGTAAAGCATAGAGAAGGCTGATTAAAAATGGTGAAATGCACTAAGGTCAGACTGCTGGCCTTTCTGATTTTTTAGAATAAGTGTCTGTGATGAGTGATGGAGGTGGAGGTGGGCTGAAACTCAGACCCGTCCCAGAAGGTCAGTGACTAGGCTGACTTATTGCCATGTTCTGTTCCCAGTGCCCACCTCATCACACTATTAGCCTAAAAGAAAAGAAAATGGACTCAGTAAGCTAGAGTTAAATTGATCATCAAATGCAACAATTCAGGGGAGATGGAGAGGAAGAGAAAATATATAAATTTAATAAATCAACAGATGTTTATAAAGAGAGGCAGAGTATATGAGGCATAAAACTTGAAGTCAAAGTTGGTTAAACATCGTATTCGCTCTGGCACATGCTAAGAACTCAGAGAATGTCAGATGAGGGTAATGATGGAGATAGTGACAGCGTCTGTTGTGAGATGATTTCCTTCTGTGCATAGCACTGTTGTGCAAAACGTAACCTTTTATAGAGGCATTAGCCCCAAAGGATTGTGGTTTAGCCTAAGATATATGACAGTCCAAACTTCTTAAAACCATGTCAAGGCCCCAGATTTATGTCTCCTGCTACCCTCTCTTGCTCATGTCCTGCTACTACTACAAACACAGCTGATACCAACACACAAGCCACATCCACTTACCTTCTACCCTCTGGGTCCACCAGGCACCAAGCTCTCATTCCTCCTGCCTTTATACCTGCCGTTACTCCTTGGCATGTCCTTTCGCTCTTCATTACCTGCTGGCCCATCCTTTAGGCCTCAGCTTCTTTGAAACTGACCCCAGGGCACTTGTATGTATCTTTGTTAGGAAGCTTTTCTTTCCATCAACATTTACTATACACGTGCCAGACATGGAGCTAGATGCTGGGATCCAAAACCCAGGGACTCATGATACCTGCCCTCAGGGACTTTTTTTTTTTTTTTTTTTTTTTAATCATTTTGCTTGTCCTCAACAGACCGCTGTTATGTTTCTCTATCCATTTTTTTTCTTACCCCAAAGGCAGAATGCAGAGTCTGAAACTGTAATCGATAATAAGGATTAATGAGATAAAATAAAGAAATGAGAGGCATCTAGTGCAGGGCACTTAAGCTAAAGAGACAAAGTTGTACTCATTTTGACTGGGTGAATGCTGGGATACTTCTTTCACACAAACAAGTGGGCATGCCACGTCTGTGTTGCCCTGTTCTGTCTATCTGTATGTTAGAAAGAAGAGGGTCACAAGCCAGTGGCTGCAGGGAGACACTTAATGCTTGTATTTTAATGTGCCTTGATTCATTTCAAAGCCAGTTATATTTTTGTTTTAGGATATTCGTTGTTTTTATAATCATGTGGAAGTTATTTCACCTATTTGTGCAGGCCATTTAAAAGTGAATAGAAGTATAATAAAAGTCACCAACTTGATGCCCAGTATGTAATTGGTTTGCACTTTAAGGAGAGTAAGCTTAGGAGATAGAGAGGTCCCAGTAATTGAAACACCAGATGTTTCTCTGGAAAGAAAGGCTCCTCCAGAGAGAAGAGAGTCTTATATGTGTTGAATTTATTTTTCTTATAGGTGATGCTTGTTTATTTCATTTTTGTTTATTTGTACAAATTATTTATTGAGCCCGCAGGCTGTATAAGGCACCGTGGCTCTGGGGCTGGCGTGGGGCTAGATCCAATCTGTGCAACGACACTTACTGGAGATTATCAGAATTTTAAAAAGGGCATAATAGCAGATGTAGGGCTAGTCTCTAGTGTACTTTCTGCCATAAAAATCTATTCCCTACCTGTCTTTTTCAACCCGCAAAGCAATTTTACACCAAAGAAATGGCCAAATTTGAACCTGAGTGGTTGGATGTGATTATTGTTGCACAAGTCTCTCAGTGAAGAAAAAGAAAAAAGAAAAAAAAAAGCATTATGCTGATTAAAGTTGTGAGAAACTTTCCAGCCTGGTGGAAAAATAATTTCTCTCTTTCTTTCTCTCTCTTCCCTCCTGCTGCCCCTGTGTTCCTCTGTCTGTTACCACTACTAGACAAATTAAGAAGAAATCCTTTTTCCTTTTTCCCCTTTTCCTCCAGAGCTGGAGGCCTGTCATTTGCTATCAAAGAGCCTGAGGGCTGAAACTCCAGGCAGCTGCTAGAAACTCCAGCAAAAGCACCAGATTCCTCTCTCCAGAGCTGGCACCTATGTCCATCCCAGCTCCAGGGAGTTGCTAATGGGAGTGCAGATTAGCGTAGGTCATGTTCTCAAAATCAGGAGTGAGGCAATTAAACCCACAAGGTGACAGTTGATTAAACTCACTGTCCAACCGCTTCATGGACAGATGCTGGAAAAAAACATTCTTCCCATCAGTTTACTTGGTTGTGAACATTTTGGTAATGAGCACAGTTATCAAAATACTATTACTAGGGCCAAGAGGCTGAGATTGATGACTTCAATGATAAAACCTTTTGTTTCAGATTAATTTAATCTGTAAATACAACTATTTCCTATTTTTTAATGTCTTTCATGCACTATTTAAAAAATATATATTTTATTGATTTTTTACAGAGAGGAAGAGAGAGGGATAGAGAGTTAGAAACATCAATGCGAGAGAAACATCGATCAGCTGCCTCCTGCACACCCCCTACTGGGGATGTGCCCACAACCAAAGTACACACTCTTGACTGGAATCCTAACTTGGGACCTTTCAGTCTGCAGGCTGATGCTCTATCCACTGAGCCAAACCGGTTTCGGCCATGCACTATTTTTACTTAAAGGTCATGATGCTTGATCTCCAGAAAAACTGATGAACTTTACATGAAGGAACTAAAGTTCATGGACCTTCGGGAGGTCGCCCACAGTTACGGTTATCGAGTTAGGAAGTGGTCGAGATGGGACTCCGCCCCACGTTTTTATATTCTATGACTGGTGCTTTTTGTTTTTACTTTTCCAGAGATGTGCTGATGTCTTTGATTAATGCTGCTTAAGACCTGTTGTTATTGGTTAACATTTTCCCAGCAGTGCTTCCTAGAATTGGGAGGCGTATCTAACATGACTGATTAAAAGCTAAGCAAGATCAAAGACCATACAGCAGGGACAAGCTGATTTCATCAGCGGAGAGCACAAACCCAGAGCCTTCCCTCAGTAACACTGCTTCTAAAATGAGGTGTGATGGGTTTTGCTGGTGACTATGAAATAATCATACCCTTCATTGTGTGTTTTCCATGCCATTTTGTTCTATTAACAGTTGCACTTTTAAATGTGGAGTTTTTACATTGTATTATTGATATGATAGGATTTTTCATCACTATCTTTTTTTTTAAAAAACAATTGGATGGTTTCTTCAAAAGTTAAACATATAGACATCATATGATTCAGTCACTCTATCTATTCTTAGGTATTTTTTCAAGAGGAAGAAAAGCACATGTCTATACAAAAACTCAAAGAAGGCATTCATAATAATTTTATTTCTTTTGCCCCAAATAGCAAACATCCAAAATATCTATGTGGTATATTCATACAATATTTTGTAGAGATAAACAGAAATAAACTCTTGATTATAGGTAACAATATTGGTTGAATCTCAAAATAATAATAGTGAGTGTAAGCATTCTGACAAAAAATATTTATACTATATTATTTCATTTATACAAACAAATTTCCATGATAGACAGAAAATCTGTGGTTGCCTAGGGCTTAGCAAGGTCGGGGAGAGGTTACGGAAGGGCAGGAGGACACTTTTGGAAGCTATGGTTAGGGCCACTATCCTGATTGTGGTGATGGTTTTACAGGTACATACATATGTCAAACTGACCAAACTAAACACTTTAAATATGTGCAGCTTACTGCACATGTTTGTCAATTATACTTCAATAATACTATTAAAATAAATGTCTGTCCCTCAAAACTTCCGATTATACACCTATCTGTTAGAATATTTTAATAAACTACTAAAATGTTTTAAAAATCTTCTAAAGACACAGGTAAATGCTTTTGTATACAATTAAGTGAAATTGCTCAAATATATAACTTAATGTACGGTGATGTCAATTACATAAAAAGCTTATGTACACACAGATAAAAATATCTCTAGTTAGAATCAGATCTATATTCATAATAGTCTGTCCTGGGTTATGGAATTATCACGACTTTAAAAAACCCGTTTAACATTGGCCCTTCTGACATGCACCTGCTCTGGCCATGGATTTTAGGCTGTCTCTAAAGCTGTCTGCCAGAGCAAAATACAGCCAAAGTGACTGTCACTTTTACAATTGATGCTAATCGTTATTGGCAGAACCATGCTTCACATTTAGTCTGTGGCTGGATTAGATCAACACATTGTGGTCTAATCCATTTGAAACAGGAAAATGTTCTTTATTTTTTATATCGAAGATTCTGTGCTTGCTTGGTTTTGATGAGCTCATAAAAAAACAGAGGTGTCAGGAGCTTGAGACTCCATTGGAAAAGAAAGGCATACCAACAACTAATGAAAATGTGAGGCTGAATGAAGTATGTAGTACCCCAAAGGTAAACAATGCTATGGGAGCAAAGGTAAAAACAAACAAACAAACAAACAAAAAAAACCCACAACAACTGAGTTTGACAGGGAGACTTTGGGAGGGTTTCACAGACATTTGAGCTGGGCTTTCATGAATGAATTGGATTTCTTCTATATAGAAGTGTATGGGGAAGGAGACTCGAGGCTGAGGAAATAGCAGCAGCAGGTAGAGGTAGAGGGATATGAAAGTGTGCTTAGGAAACCACAAGTATTTAAGATAGTTTGAAGGATGACTAAGAGAACTGCAATAAAGACAAGGTGTATTAGGGCATGACCTAGGGAAGCATCAGTGGTGGCCTTTGGATGCCAGATTTAGCAAATAAAAATACAGAATGCCTAGTTAAGTGAGAATTTCAGCTGAACAACAAGTCATACTTTTGTAGATGTGTGTCACAAGTATTGAGTGGGGCACATACAAACGAAAATTATTTGCTTATCTAAAAGTCAGATTCTACTATGCCTCCTGTATTTTTATCTGACAACATGGTGGGAGGAAGGGGAACTAAGGGAGGGACAGGTGGAAGGTAAGGAAAATACAGAAGAGCGATACTCTGGCATTTGAGTTTGGTGAGTTGAAGTTTCTCATCTGATCTTCATCCCCTCATCCTCTTCTAAATGTCTAACAACAGGAATGGAGGTGCCTGATCACTCAGGGGAAACTGTAGCTATTTTATATTGTCAAATTCAAAGGGCAAATTCAAAATATGACTGTCTTTGTATTGCATTTGAATGCCACCAGAGAAAAATGAGTGCAAAAGAGGCACCAAGTAATCAAGTGAATGAAATGACTTGGCCAGTTGACATCAGCCAGCATCTGCTCCTGATCACTACAGGACCCCAGTGTTTACACAGTGGATTATGAATGAGGAAACTATACTGGCAGAGTCAGGAGCTATGTATAGAGCCAACAGCAGGTGCTCCTTCTCATCAGGGTGTTATTAATGTGTCTCCAGTAGGTAGTGTATATGGGTCAAAGGACCTAGGGATAAAAGTAGGGGTCACTTCCAATGACCCATCAAGGTAATTTCTATTTCCTGTCCCCACAACTTTAGGTTGATAAGTCTAGAGCAGGGGTCAGCAAACCAGACCAATGGAGCAAAACCTCCCCACAACCTGTTTTACCATAGCCCAATGAGCTGAGAATAGTTTTTACATTTTATTTTTTTCATATAGAAGAAGAGAGAGAAAGAGAGAGAAATATCAATGATGGGAGAGAATCATTGATTGGCTGCCTCCTGTATATCCACCATTGAGAATCAAGCCCATAATCTGGGCATGTGCCCTGATTGGGAATCAAACTGTGACCTCTGGGTTCATAGGCTGGCGCTCAACCATTGAGCCACACTGGCTGGGCAGTTTTTATGTTTTATCTATCTATATAAAAGCCTAAGCAACCATCTGAGCATTTGACTATCTGATTGGTAGCTATGAGGTGCAATGACCACCAGGGGGAAGATGCTCAATGCAGGTACTGCAGAGCTGCCATATCTTGACAACTGTGGTTCTCAGGCGACACACCCAGAACCAGAGAGGAGGGAGCCTCTTGTAATCCAGGATCCTTTGGGGTATGTGAGATTGCCAGTTTTGGTCCCATCCCCACATACCAGGCTGAGGGAACCCCACTGGCACATGAATTCATGTAGCAGGCCACTAGTAGAGGATATATATATATATATATATATATATATATGCAATATATATGCAATATATATGCAATATATATGCAATAGTGACAGAGACTGAATAATATGAATAATATGTATGAGGCCTTAAGAGCCTAAAATAGTTTTGTTTTTTTTTTAAATATGTTTTTATTGAATTTTAGAGAAAGAAGAAGGGAGAGGGAGAAGGAAGAGCGAGATAAATACATGAATGTGATGTGAGAGCAGAACATTGATTGGCTGCCTCCTGCTGCCCTCTATTGGGGATTGAGCCCACAACCTGAGCATATGCCCTAACCGGTAACTGAACCAGTGACCTCTTGTTTCATGGGTTGATACTCAACTATTGAGCCACACTGGCCAGGCAAGAGCTTAAGGTATTTATTCTCTGACTTGGGTCTTGGGTCCCAGAGAGGAAGGATACTTTCAGGGGACACAATACTAAACTGCCATCAAGTTTCTTTGAATACTTTGTGCTTGTAGGTCAGCAAGAAAAGAATGATGTCATGGGCAGGGGTGATTGACCTTGATCATCACAATGAGATATGATTGTTGCTACATATTTTTGGCAATTAGTTGATGTTCGGGGGCATTTCTCATTAGTCTTATGCACAGTTTTAATTGGGCCTGCAGGTGCAGCAGCAAAGTTCTCATAAAACACTCAGAACCCACATAGATGAGGTCCACTCTGCCAGGCAACCTAGCAGTCCAGTGAAAGAGCTAGAGAGCCAGCGGGGAATCTAGAATGGGTGATGAAGGAGGGAGGTGATGACATCAGTTTCAACCACAGGACCAACAGTACCAGTTCTAATCCTCCTCATATAAACTTTTCTTGAAATTGTGACCAACCAGAATCCTAGACAAATATTGTCTGATTGGACCAAAGTTCATGTGGATTTGTGAGGTTCAAGGATGGAATGTGGTAGATGCTATTAATGTATCATTTACCAGGCCAGTGTTCCTAACTTGTCGTGGCTACTAATGGCTCAGAGCTGCCCATTTCTCCTGGGCATTGCCCTTGGTTACACAGGAGGAGCTGCCTATCTAGGAAGCAACCTTTTGGTAATGACTGATGACATGAAGGAACAAAAGGCCATTCTTCTTGCTGCAACGTTCTCCAGATCTCCCTATGGCGTTGGACTGAGACTAGTCTCTGGCCAAAGCAGAGCTCTCACATTTTTGCTTCGTTTTATTTTGTTTCCTCTTAGCCTATACTGCTTAATTCCTATCATTCTCTTGAGAGGACTCTCTTACTAAATCAATTTCACACCGATTCTTGTTTGAGATTCTGCTTCCAGGAAACCTGAACTAAGGCAAAATACTATATGATCTTATCATTGCATACCTCGCTAACCTCATTTCCTACTACTTTTCCTATCTTATATTTGATTCCAGTTGTGCTGGCTTCCTTGCTGTTTCTTGATATGCTAAGCTTATGTCATTTTCTGGGTCTTTTATACTTAAGTTTCCCTACACCTGAAACTCTCTCAATAGCAGCTAGGCTCCCCGCCTCATTTCTAACATATTAATATGTCACCTATTTAGAGAAGCCCACTCTGGATATGATTCTACCTAATGTGCCCTGCCCTTCTATCTCATCTTCTTCATTATTTTTCATAGAGCTTATAACTACCTGACATTGTCCCATACTTTTTTTTTCTTTTTTGCCTGTGTATTATCTACCTCCCTGACAAGAATATAAACAAAATGATAGGGAATTTTCTATTCCATTTGCTGCAATATCCCCAGTGCTTAAGATGCTATCTGGCAATAGTAGGAATTAAATGAAGGATGCTATTTCATGGCAGTCACTCTACTTATTTATAAGTTGTGAATCTTGAATTCAAATCCAGATTTGTCTGGCTCCAAAGACCCTGCCTTTGGCTTTGATCCCTGTCACTGCACATTCATTTCCCCCAGCTCTTCCATTTGCCAACTCACTTAACCCAATTCACTTGACATCAGAATTCTGGTGAGGCTAAATTTTCTGACATCCCCACATATTTTTAAGGTAATGCCACCTGTTAAAACAAATAAAATGAAACATTTCAGTGGTTTAACACAAAGTTTATTTTACTCACATAAATCTCAGTGGGGGGTAGTGTTTGAGGAGGATAGGTTGGTGTTTTGTTCTCTGTTGTCATTCAGGGCATTAAGTTGATGGAGTTTTGCTATATTACAGCAGAGCTTCCAAGGTTGTCTTGAGGGTCAATGAGTCAGCACAATTAGGGGACAAAGATGTGTTTTAGATTCCTGAGACAAAATTCAATTTTTAAGGGGGGAGTTCTCACACTAACAACAAGCTGTTCTTCAACAGGAGCAAGAATGCAACTCAATTCAACACTTTTGACACTATCTACCCGAGGACAGAGCCCGATTCAACAGGTTAAGGGTTCAGGCCTATAAGACTGACTCCCAACAGCAACAATTCAGATGTCAATCACAAGCCATGGTTGCTCATTACCTGGGCTTCTCACCCACCGGCTATATTTAAGTTCCAAAGTGCTGCATCCTGGAGTTCAGACATCATCAGCAAGACCAGGTTGTTACTTGTGCTTCTGTCTGACAGATTGTAGTTCAGAGGACTCCATGATCCCCTTCCTGGGTTGGATTAATTTGCTAGAACAGTTCACAGAAGTCAGGAAACCCATTTACTCACTAAATCACCAGTTACTTCTCCAAAGATCTAACTCAGGAACAGCCAGAGAGAAGAGATGAATAAGGCAAGGTATGGGGAAAGGGCATGGGCTTCCATGCTTTCCCCAGGCACTCTGCTTTCTCAACCCTCTCCTGGGTTTTTCTGGAAGCTTCATTACCTAGTGATGGTTGATTAAATCATTGGCCATTGGTCTTGATTCAATCCCCTTTCCAGAGATTGGAGGTTAGGGGAAAGAGTTACTGAAAGTTCCAATCCTCTAATCTTGACTTCCTGGCACCACCCCAAGCCTAAGGTTACTAAGAACTTTGCAAAAGGTGCTTCATTAACATAACAAAATGCAACTTTATTGCTTTTATCCCAGGTAATTCCAAGGTTTAAGGATCCCTATGCCAGGAATGGGGTTGAAGTCCAAAAATATATTTCTCATTATAAATCATTATATTATAGGATCTGAAAAAATCACATGGCATTTTTTATTTTTATTTTTTTTTATTATTGGCTAGGTCTGGAAGTAGTACACATCACTTCCACTGCCATTGAATTGACCAGTTGTCCATCATATTACCCTACAGGGATGTAGAGTAGGTTGAAAATATAGTGTTACAACTTCCAGTCTTTTCTTGGCAATGACTGTGTACAATTAAAGGGAGCATGAGTCTTTGATGGAAAACTAACTCCCATCTACCACACGTTCCCTCTCCTATAACCAGTGCACTCTGCTTTCCAAACCCGAGCACACTATCCCTTCCCATGGGGGAAAATCTAGTGTTTCATTTACTTACTGCATCTAGATCACCCCAGAGGCAGAATGTCTCATTATTTGACTAATCCTGATTAAGAGAAGTGGTTGCAGGAGCTGTTTGATCTTCAAAATTTTGTAGCGGAGTAAAGAGAATCTTATTCACAAACTTTACCCTACTTGGACTGAATTTCTCTTTCATAGTCATTATCTCCTTCAGCTTGAGACTCTGGCATTACTCAGTAATATATTTTTCTTCTCACAAAAACAGATGGTACTAAAAATTCTAACCAATGTTTTACTAAACAAGGTATTCTATATTAATTTACCCCTCCCAATAAATACTCTGTAATTTTGCTTATAACATTTGCTAGTCATTGTTTAAAGTTTGTTTGTTTAGAAATATGTCTCTTTTTTGCCACTTTGCTCTCTTACACTTCATTAATTAGGGAGAAATGTTTCTTTTGTATTTTAAGTAAGACAAAGGAAGTCATTATTTTATTGAAGCACATAACCTACCATTCTATGGGCAGTAGTCATAGTTTCTGGATTTAAACTGTCAGGTATCCTCCCATTGCCAAGTGAGTTAGCACCTTATTTAGGATTGAAAAGACCTTTGAATAATAGTTTTCTTTTACGTGCTGATTGCTGTGCAGGTAATAGTTTTCACATAACCTTATTTTTGATAGTGAATAAAGTTAATGTAAAATCCTGTGGCTAATGGTGGTTGATATCTATCTCTATTTTAGTATATCTGACTTACTTTGGTTGGAAGGCATTGGAGGAGATAGGTAGGTAGATAGATAGATAGATAGGTAGATAGACAGATAGATAGATTTCTGTTCATTCTTTTAGTCATTATGATCACTAGCCCTATATAATAAAAGCCTAGTATTCAAATAGACCGAACAGCATAATGACCGGCAGAACAACTGGTCACTATGATGTACACTGACCACCAGGGGGAAGATGCTCAACACAGGAGCTTCCCCCAGCCTGCAGGTCCCAGGCTGGCCAAGGCAGGGGCCAGTGGGGGCCCCCTGATCTCCCTGCTGGTCACCCCACAGATCAGCCCTGATCGCTGTCTGGGCCTACGGACCCTACTTGTGTATGGATTTCATGCACCAGGTCTCTAGTTACATCAATAATACTCAGTTAATTATGCACACCAATAACCATTTCCTTGGGTAGTCCCCTCATAAGTTGACTCTGGGCTTGATCTTATGGCTTGTTTTGGTCAATAGGATACTAACACACATGACACAAACAGCAACTGTTACTGGACTTTAAGTGCGAGATTTTTGAGTCTCAACATCATAGAAATGAGCACTGAACTCAGTATAAGGCTAAGCAGATAGTTTATTGAAAAGAGCTTGTGCACAAGGGAATTGGCCAGAAAAGAGAAGTCAAGGTCCTCGAGGGGTTCTTGTTGGTGGTTTATATAGGGGCCTTGGGGTGGGTGTAGGTCTTGGGAATGAGGATGAGGTCAGTTGTCCCAATATCATCATCTGATGGTGGTTGATGGAAATAGTCATAAGATGTTTTCCATGGTCAGTGGACCACCCAAAGGGTCTATAAAATAATACTTGTGCAAAAATTCTAGTTTACCATTTAATGAACAAAACACTACTTTGCAGAACATAAATGACGAAGGATGTTATTGTCATACATTCTTTCCTTTAAGAATGTGGTTGGGTTAATTTCAACTACAGAATTTTATTGAGAGCAAGGAATCATAGTCAGGCCTCTAAGATAGAGTTCTTTCAGTCATGATAGAGTCCAAATGTTAGCCTTATCCTGTCCCACAACCTGCTAAGTGCTAGAACATTGAGGCTTACCCTTTAGAATGCTGTTGCAGAAGTGTGTGGAAGTCTCAGAAATAGGGCAGGGAAGTGGAAGGGGGATGAAGGGGCAGGTAAGCAAGGGACATGGACTTCAACTTGAAGGATATAGGATGTCACTAAAGGCTTTGTTGTATGTCTAAAGATCTTTATAATTGATATACACCCTTGTATACGTTTAAAGTTCTGCAAAATGAATTGACATACATATATTGTGAAATCATTACCACAATAAGGTAATCTATCTCATATAGCTATAAAAAATAGTTTCTTTGTGATGTGAACTCTTAGCAACTTTCAAATATGCCATGTGACAGTGTTAAACATAATCATGTACATTACTTCCCCAGTTCCTATTTATCTTATAACTGGAAGAAGGTGGTCAAAAGGTATAAATCAAAGGCTTTAAAGAGGAAAATGATATCAAATTTGTCATTTAAAAAGATTACTCAGGCTGTTGGGTATAGGACTCACTGGAAAAGTTTGCCAGGGAGACTAGTTGGGTAATTTTTGCAATGATCCAGAGGACTTCAACTGGGCCATTGGTGTAGGATTGGTGACAGATTGAGACTTTTTTTTAAAAAAAAAATATTTCATTGATTTTTGATTGAGAGGAAGTTAGATGGATAGAAAGTGAGAAACATCAATCAGCTGCCTCCTGCACACACACCCCCTCCCCCAAACTGGGAATGTGCCCGCAACCAAGGTACATGTCCTTGACCAGAATTGAACCTGGGACCTTTCAGTCCACAGGTCGACACTCTAACCACCGAGCCAAACTGGTTTCAGCATGGTGGAGATTTTTGATCTTCTAGGGCAGTGGCTGGCAAACTGCGGCTTTGTTGACTAATGAGTTTGCCTACCACTGATTTAGACTCTCTATTCCAGTAATAACAGGCTGTTATTCCTTGTGAGTAAGCCCCTAGGGCATTGTCCAGAATCCTGCAGAGGGAGGGAATGTGAACATTTTTCTTGGCAGCTTCTTATAGTTACCTACCTTCATGCTCCCCAATTATTAAGTTCACTTAAGAAAATCTGTCATTATGCACAAAGTTCCATTTAACCCATGATGTTTTATAATGAATTTATTTATATTTAAGTGAAAGAGAAAAAAAATGCCATTAAGACTAGACATATTAGCAATTCTCTTCTGTGAGTTAGCTTATGTTAGGAATAGTATCAGTCATTTAATCTATCTCAATACCTAATTAATACAGATCTGTTATCTATAGGTATGTATAGATACATATCAGAATACCAGCCTCATTGTTGAGCACATGGGTTCTAAATAACTGCTACTTTGGTTTGAGTGCCTTTTACTGGTTAGGTTCTGTATTAAGATCACATAAATGGTCTCAATTGATCCTCTAGGGATCTTGCAGGATATATATAACTATTACATTTAAAAAAAATATGCCAAGGCTCAGAAAAATTAGGTAACTTCTTAAGTCAGAAAGTGGAAGTGTTCATATCAGGATTAACTTTCAAACACAAATTCTTTCAAATATCCATGTTATTTCCCAACCCTCCTTTTTTTTTTTTTTAATTAGGAGACTACAATTTACTATTTGATGGCTAAGTAATGTAAACATAGAAGGCATTGCTACACTTACTGTACAGATGACAAAACAATGACAGAGATTTTAAAGTGATTGGTCCATGCCACTCTGGAAACTATTAATAATTAGCAAGAATTTAGAAAGTTCTCAAAGGTAAAGTACTACCTTTTTGAGGTGACCTGTGCAATGAACAAAGTTAAGAAAGAGCCCTAGTTAAGAAAGAGCTCTAGCTGGTTTGGCTCAGTGGATAGAGTGTCGACCCTTGGACTGAAGGGTTCCAAGTTTGATTCTGGTCAAGGGCACATACCTGGGTTGCAGGTTCCCCGGCTCTAGTGTACAGGAGGCAACCAACTGTTGTGTCTCTCCCACGTGGATGTTTCTGTCTGTCTCTCCCTCTCCCACTCTCTCTAAAAAAATCAATGGAAAAATTATCCTCAGCTGAGGATTAACAACAACAAAAAAAGAGAGGGTAATGGTTTAACAGAAATGATGAATTGTCATATTTATCAAAATATTTTATTAAGTTAAAGAAGGGATTTTTTTTCCTCTTTGCCCCAGAAAATTCTCTATGAAATAGATATTTTTTTCAATGGAAAATATGGCAAATATTAATATTAAAAATATGAATTAGCCGAAACTGGTTTGGCTCAGTGGATAGAGCATCGGCCTGTGGACTGAAAGGTCCCAGGTTTGATTCTGGTCAAGAGCATGTACCTTGGTTGAGGGCACATCCCCAGTGGCGGGGGGTGCAAGAGACAGCTGATTGATGTTTCTAAATCTCTATACCTCTCTCTTCCTCTCTGTAAAAAATCAATAAATTATATTTTAAAAAATAAAAAAATATGAATTAATGAAACAGGAAAGTGAAACATAAATGCTTTTATTGGCTTGATGACTATCTTCTAACTGATCTGAAACTGTTGAGAGCTTTCATTTGTATTCACCTACTTGGTTTACCTCTAACTTTGCTTTACTGAATAGGTTTTATTTCTTGTGATTGTAACTTAAGGACATTCTCAACAAACAGTCTCAACTCCCATGTCTGCATTAAGCCCCAATGTTTCTCACTGCCAGCAGGACTGTGTATCCTACCACAATTTTCCATTAGGCTCTGAGTCAGGATGTTAAGATACCGACTAAAGCTATGGCAGCCGAGATGTAAGAAGTCCTCATTGGAAACTCTGCAGCTTAGCTCCAAGTCTCTTCCTAATTGGTCCCAGGCTTCACCGCAGTGGTTTCCCCAGATCTTGTATCATGCTGATATATTGACTGAGCACTGCTTCAGATTGATCCCATCTGGATTCTTTTCTTTTGGGCCTTACTGTGAAAAATGAACAAATTACTTGGATTTTAAAAAAAGGTAATCTCATTTTGTCTGGACCAGACATTTCCGGCAGAGAAATAATGTGACCCACACATGTAGTTTTCAACTTTCTACTAAGGCTGTTTGTAAAACAGTAAAAATAAAAAAGTACAGTTAATTTTTTACTTTAACCCAAAATATTCTCATATAATATGTAACCAATACATTTTTTTTTCATGAGATATTTTATATTCCTTGTACCCAGTTTGTGAAAGCTGGTGTACCTAGCATATTTCCACTTGAACTAATGACATTAAATGTTCACTAGCCACATGTGGCCAGTCCCTGCCATATTGGCCAGTACAGGCCTGGGCTTTATGATGATGGGCATAAAGTAGGTTTTTGTACAATGAAAACTTGCATTAAAGACTCTCATGAAAACTGCCATAAAAACAATTAAAAGTCAGTCAATCAAATATTTATTAAGTGTGGACTATGCACTATACTAGGTGCTGGGGGTGTGGTGAAAGTGGGTTATTTGGAAGAGTTTAAAATAAAGCTTTCCCATCATTCCATCTCTAAAGAGCTGGAATGGCTACATTGGGTGAGGTCTCGGTAAGACAAAATAAACCAGTATTACAAAGGAATTTGTTTTAGTACTTATTTTCTTAGCAAATTGGAGAACTATTTATGTATTTACTTACTTAATTACTTACTTATGCATGCATGCATGCATGCATGCAGCCAGGACACTTATGAAGTCACTCTACAACTGCATCACCCTTCCCCCCTCACCCCTGCCTCAAGAACGAAATAATTCCCTTCCATTGGGACAACTTCAGGAGAAATCTGAAGTTCCAAGGCAGAGGGGCTGAATGGCCCCAGCATACGACCCACTCAGGGAGAGATGGGGAGACCTAGCCCTACACAAATAGAAAATCTGACCATTGCAACCAGAGATATGGTACATGGACAAATGCTTCTATATTTTAAATCTGAACTTTGGAAATCTTTGATGGAGAACAAAAATCTCTGCCGCAATTTCAAAAATAATGCCCTTAATGTATGAAAGCAACACTTCTATGCAGCTTTTCATGAGATGAGAACATCATGGGGGCCAAACAAGAGATTCAGCAATGGGGAGGGCCACTCAATATGAGATCCTTGTGGCTTAAGGGTTTACTTTTCAACAGCCCTTTATTGAGAAGACTGGGATTCTAACGTAGGACCTCCCTGCATGCATTTTATGTCAAAGGATATAGTAAAATCCTATAAGGCCTGATGTCAGGATGCCCTGTTATACCCTCTACTATAATCTTACTTATGTGACTCCCTTCTCAATAATCTGAGCTCCTTCAGGGCACGGTCTGTATCTTCTATATCTTTCATGTCAATAGCTCCTGGTACATAGTAAGTGCTCAATGAACACTTGCTGAATTATTGACCAAGCTACCATTCTTTTTTTTCTTTTTGGTATTTTTAAAGTCATAATTTAAAGAACCTTTCTGGATAGTGTTAGACAGGCCTTACCTGTTAGTTCAAGTCATGACTCCCATCCCCAGAACCACTCAAGCAGAGCCTTGTATAGAAAACTGCTTAACAAGTCCTATTTCTTACTGGTGACACTAATCCAGATATTATAGAATAGCAAAATATGTTCATTGAAAAAAAAAATCAATGCAAGGCCATATGAGGGAAGTGCCAAAATGGATGGAACAGATACTGCATGAGTTCAAAGCCATGTGAGTAGGTGTGGGCTTTGGTGTTCAGGGGCGAAATGCGAACTGGACTCAAAGAGAATGGACGGAATGTGTGCAAGGATCAATAGGGGGTTGTCTAGCAGAAAACCAGAAAGCTTTGCTTGTCGTTTTTATTTATGGATGGAACGTCCACTTTAGGAGCCCACATGGCACTTTTACAGCATGGATAGCTCCAGTCTGGTCTTAATGCCAGGCCTTTTTTTTTTTTTTTTTTTTTTTTTTTATCATTTAGAGGATATGGGAAACACGCAGTTCTCTGTGCTCTGGAAGGTACCATGGGTATTGCTGTAATTCAATAAGGATTATTACTGAAAGGAGCAATAAATAGTAGTAGTAATAAAACAGAATGATAGCCCGGTACAAAGAGATAGAAGTGAAACTGCCCAGAAACAGTTTAGCTTTTGATCCATCTATCAGAGCAATTTTGAATTCAAGGCAGGGACAAAAAAAAAAAAAAAAAAAAAAAAAAGTCAGAGAAGGTTAAGCTATATCCAGACTCCTTTAATAAATAATAAATCATTTTAAATGGAATGTGGGACTTGTTTCTTGCTTGCTTTTCTTTTGTTTGGCAATTCACCAGAGTCCAAAACCGATCAATCCATTCTAATGAGTTCTCTCTCCTTTCTTTCCCACTTTTTTCAGACCATTTTTTATTGTACATTCTCTAGTTTGATTTAGCAAGTGACTGAAGAAATTCATATTTGGGTACAATATCTTTTACACATGCTTTTCCCATGTTCTAAAATTTTGAGTTTTTAATTTTTGCTTCAAAATATATTAAATACTTCTAATGAATCCTTGATTTTATATGTTTAATTAATCCTTGATGTCATATTAACAGTGGATTTTGTGGATGGCGTTATGTATGAAAACATGTAAAGAAGGGAGAAAAATGCCTTTCTTTTTCTAAAAACGAATCTCTACTCCTGAAAAACTCTATTTTTTTCTTTACTTTCTTTTTTACCTCCCTTTTTCCCCCCTCCTCACCATGCATATTGTTTTTTGTTTTGGTTTGGCTCCTTTATCTGTTAGAAGATGGTGATACTGCTCAATTATAGTAGAGAATTTAGTAAATTCTTTTGTAATATTTTAAATTAGTCTTCAAAAACAGATGTTCTTAATATGTCATATAAAATGTTATTTGGCTTAAAATTTTTAAAAATCTCAAGCAATTAAATGTTCTGTATTGTGTATTAGACCTCATATTATTCATAAGAATATTTGTATTTTATCTAGTTCTACTTTAAAATTTCTCTTTGTAACCTATTGCATCTATGTCTGCAAAAGTGTTCTAAAATGTATTGAGTATCTATATCTAGAGGAGGTAATAGTTATAAGAGGTATGGATTTGAATTTGTAGGTGGGATGATGTCTTTTATTTTCTCACATTTATTTATTCCTGTTTTTAAGAATCAGTGTATTTGTTCAGAAGCTAAAGTTCTTTATGTAACTGAATCTGCTTCTTAAATTCCTGTTACTATGCAATCAACAGATTTTAAAATTTCAACTATCAATTTCTTTCTGATTAATTATATGGCACAGGTATTTGATTTACCCAGTTTTTGTTTTTCTTAATTTAGATTCCTTCACAAAATTGGCACTTATATACATGGAAAAAGAAATTGAATTGCCTATAATCCTATACTACTCTTAAGCAGGGTTAACATTATAATATATATATATATATATATATTTGGTAAATCTATGTCTATCTATATATCTATATCTATATCTATATCTCTATATATCTATATATCTATTCTATAAATATATCTATATCTATATCTAAATGTGCATGCATATACACATACATAGATATATATTTAGTCAATAAATATATTTTATATGTAATTCATATTATGAGTAAGCATATATAAATGCATAAATATGTTACACATCTGCATATTTACATGTGTAAATATGCATATATTAATGTAGAATTCAATCATCAATACTAAGCATTTAATATATTCCTCTTAGTAATTTTACATACCTACATATATATTTTCCAGTTTTATGTTACAAAAATGGACTGTGATGAGCATTCCCATTGCTACGTGGTACAGTAATAATTTTTTATGCAACTGCAATTTTCCCAATCCTATTTAAGTCACATTTTGAATTGCTCTGACTCTTCACATCTTAGAGACAGAATTGAATGAAAGCACATTTTGGCAGTCCTAGCTGTAGTCACATAAAAAGTCTTAAACTCACCTCTTTCCCTGTCTTTGTTCTTTGATTTCAGTCTGGTTGCTTTTATTACCCACAGACCTTCTTGGCTTATTTATCATTCCTGATCCCAATTTAGCCCTTGGTCTTGACTACAGATCTGGCTTCTTTTCTGGAGTTTTAAACCTTGGCATGCTCCTCTGGATGCAGCTTACACTCCCCATCTGGCTGTCTTCCCTCCTGACCATACTGGGAAACTGTGAAGCTCAATCAAGTTTGAGCTTGGCTGCCCTGTTGTCTGGCTGAAACTTAAATACATGGCAGGGTAGAGCATTTAGAGCTGAAGGTTGTGATGAAATTATGGAAGCCCTGAGTGCCAGAGTAAAAAGTGCAAACTCTTTTCTGTAGACATTGTGGCCCCAATAAAGGTTTTAAACAGGGTGTGCTTTAGAGAGATTAACTTGGCATTTGTGTGTAAAATAAAAGAGGGAAAGACTATAGATGCTATCAGAGTGGGCTAGGTAATAGACACTCCAAGTCTGTTACAAGGTAGAGATAGAGAGAAAGGGAGGATGTGACAGATTAAAACAACAACAAAAACCACCAGTCGGATTTATAAGCCACATGAACATTATTATTAGTAACTAGAGGCCCAGTGCATGAAATTCATGCATGGGGGGTGGGAGGGTGTCCCTCAGCCCAGCCTGAACCTACTCCAATCTGGGACACCCTCTCACAATCCAGAACTGCTGGCTCCCAATCGCTTGCCTGCCTGCCTACCTAACTGCCCCTAACTGCTTCTGCCTGCCAGCCTGATTATCCCCTAACCACTCCCCTGCCAGTCTGATCAATGCCTAACTGCTCACCTGCTGGCCCACTTTCCCCTAACTGCCCTCCCCTGCAGGCCTGATCACCCCCAATTGGCCTCCCCTGCTGGCCTGGTCACCCCCAAATGCTCTTTCCTGCAGACCTGGTTACCACCAACTGCCCTCCCCTGCAGGCCTTGTCACCCCCAACTGACCTCCCCTGCTGGCCTGGTCACCTCCAACTAACCTTCTCCTACAGGCCTGGACACTCCCAACTGCCCTCCCTTGTAGGTCTGGCTGCTTTTAACTGCCCTCCCCTGCAGACCTGATTGCCCACAACTGCCCTCCTCTGAAAACCTGGTTGCCCCTAACTGCCCTCCCCTGCAGGCCTGGTCCCACCCAACTGCCCTCCCCTGCCAACCATCTTGTGGCAACATCTTGTGTCCACATGGGGGTGGCCATCTTTGACCACTTGGGGCCGCCATCTTGTGTATTGGAGTGATGGTCAATTTGCATATTACCTCTTTATCATATAGGATAATATAAACAGTAATACTATATAGATCTTATTATATGCCAGGTACCATTTTACAAGCATTATTAGCTCATTTCATCCTTTGAACTACTTTGAAGTAGATACACCCATTTTCCTAATTTTACAAATGAAAAAACAGAGGATTAGAAAAGTTAGGTAACTTGCCCAGGATCACCCAGCTAAGTGGCCTTCCAGTCTAGTTTCTCATACTTCGGTGACCATGCTGCTGACTGAGGTAACCTGAAAGGTATTAGCAGAAATAAGGAAGGCAGAACAGGACTGCTCTGCTGTTCATGAATAAAAAGAGGAGGGATTTCCTGGGGGAAATCATTCTTTACACTATAACTATGACTTCCATGACTACTCCTGATTTTCAGGAGAGAAAACCTTTTATTCTATAATAAGGAGGAATAATGGCTCATGCTCCGCTTTCTTTCTCCATACCCCTCACAGAGTTTCCTATTCCTATTTACATAGAATTGAGCATTGTTGGAGCTTTGCCTAAATTGTGATTGCAGAATTAGCCTCCTGCAGTTTTACCTCTGGTGTTGTGAAATGAGATCTCATGATATAGTTATAGTCACCCAGTAGACACTGATATTTTTCAGTTGCTGTTTCTTCCCATATGAATGAAACTGCTGCCAAACATAAATATTAGCTCCCGGTATAAGCCATTTCTGCATTTAATCCAACACAGAGCATTATGCTAAATGTTAGGTGACATTAATTTTGTCAGCAGAGTGTATGATCATATCAGAGACCCTAGGGTGCTATGTTAGGTAAATATAAGCCCTATTCTTGGATTGTAAGTTAATACAGAGAATTCCTTCTCTTTAAGATTAACTTCCATTGTAGCTGCATATATACTGTAAACTTTTCCAGTTAGCTGTATCAAAAGTAAATCAATATCACAAAAGATTAAGTTATTATAATAACCCTTCTTTTTTACCTCTTCTGGTTAAGAAATAAAATACATTATAGTCAATTTTTCATCATTCTTGGAGCATGCTCTATAAATAATTGGGAAGTTATCCAAGTTAAGGCAGTGAGAAAAGAGAAGGATATAAAAGGTAGACAGATTGGAAAGAAGAAATAAAACTGTTTTTGTTCACAGTTTTCTATGTAGAAAATCCCAAGTAATGACAAAATATAAAACAAGAACTAAAAAAAAAACCCCTCAAAATCAACAATCCAAACTCCTGGGTTTAGTAAACAATTTTAGTAAAGCTATCATATATATGGTTAATGTGCAAAAGTCAATGCTTTCCTATACATCAGATATGGAACAATTTGAACTTGGATTAAAAGCACAATGCCATTTTTATTAGCACCAAAAAATACTTAAGCATAAAATTAATAAAATATGTAAAGAATCTGTATGATAAAAACTAGCAAACAGATGAAAGGAATTAAGAAGGTCTACATAAATGGAGAGATATTTTGTGTTCATGGATAGGAAGGTTAAGATGTTAATTCTCTCCAACTTGATCTATAGATTCAATTCAAACCCATTCAAAATCCTAGGAAGTTATTTTGTAGATTTAGATAAATTTATTCTAAAGGAATAATTTACATGTATATGGAAAGGCAAAAATCTCAAATACCAACAAAATGCTGAAGAAAAAGAACAAAGTTGAAGGGCTGACTTGCCCTGACTTTAAGACTTTTTATAAAACCATTAGAGGCCCGAGGCATGGAATTTGTGCAAGGCCTTCCTTTCCCAGGCTGCCAGCATCGGCTTCCCTCTGGCACCAGGACCCAGGCTTCCCTCCAGCAGATGGCTTCGTCCAGAAGATCATCTAGAAGGATGTCCTGTCTAATTAGCATATTATGCTTTTATTATTATAGATAGTAATCAAAGTGAGGTAATTATAGGAGATAATGAATAAATACATCAATGGAACAGAGTAGTTGGTCCAGGAATATACCCATACAAGAACACTTAAATGATCTCTTACAAAGGTAAAGGCAATTCAATGTAGAAAGGACAATCTTTTCAACAAATGATGCTGGAACAATTGGATACCCACATGTAAAAACAGGAATCTAGACCCAGACCTTATATCCTTCCCATAAATTAAGTCAGAATGCATCATAGACCAAAATGTAAAATGCCAAATTATAAAATATCTATTATAGAGTATAACAGAGTAGGAAATCCAGGCAACCTCCTGTTTGCAATAAGGTTTCAGATATGTCACCATAAGCACGATTCCTGAAAGAAAATTGATGTTGGACTTCATTAAAGATAAAACTGCTGCTTTGCAATAAATAAAACTAAGAGAACAAAAGACCTATCCACAGCCTAGGAGAAGATATTTGCAAAACACTTACATGGTAAGGGATTTATATTCAAAATATACAAAGTACTCTTAAAACTCAACAACAACAAAAAATACACCAACAATAACAATTATAAAATGGGCAGATCTGAAAGCCACTTCAGTAAAGAAGATATACAGATGACAGATAAGCCTGTGAAAAGATGCTCTACATCATGTTATTAAGGAATTTCAAATTAAAGCAGTAAGATATCACAATATACTTACTGTAGTAGAATGACTATAATCTAAAAATTTGACCACACCATATGCTGACAAGGATGTGGAGCAATAGGAGCTCTCATTCCATGTAGGAAGGAATAAAAAATGGTATAACCACTTTGGAAGAATTTGTCAGTTTCTCACAAAGTAAAACATCATCTTATCATGCAATCTAGCAATTGTGCTCCTAGATATTTACCCAAATGAGTTGAAACTTACATTCCCACAAAAGTCTGTACATAAAACTTTACAGCAGCTTTATTCATAATTTCCTAAAAATGGAAGCAACCGGGATGTCCTTCAGTAAATGAATGGATAAGTAAACTCTGGGATATACAGACAATGGAGTAGAATATAGTAATAAAAGGTGAACTATCAAGCCACAAAAATATATGGAGAAAATTAAATGCATATTGCTAAGTGAAAGAAGCCAATATGAAATATCTACATACTATATGATTCTAGCTATAAGGAAATTTTGGAAAGGGCAAAATTAAAGAGAGACTAAGAAGAGCATGAATTTGGAGGAGAGAGAAAGGGGTTAATTAATGAGCACAGAGGATTTTTAGAGTAGTGAATCTATTATTCATGATCCTGTAATGTGGGTACATGTCAACATGCATTTGTCCAAACTCATAGAATTCTACAATACACAGAGTGAACCTTAATATTTATTATGGAATTTAACTCAGCAATGCATCAATATTGGTTCATCAAGTTAACACACATACCACAGTCATAGAAGATGTTAATAATAAGGAGCACTCTTGGGGATAGAGGGAGTATATGGATACTCTCTGTACTATCTACTAAATTTCTCTCTAAATCACAAACTTTCCTCAAAAAAAAAAAATAAAGTATATGAAAATGAAAATTTTAAAATTGCATTTGTTAATACCACCACTGACATCATCAGAAAAATCTTTATGTATAGGGAAGCTGTCAAGCTCATGGTAGCAGATACAAGTTTTCCAAAATTTTAGTTTTTGCTTAAATCTCAGGTTTAATCATTGGCAACAGACACTACTGGTTTCTATCTTTGAAGTGACAGGCTCAATTCATTCATTTTCAAGAAAAATCTTGGAAAACACTCAAATCCAAATAGTCATTGTTTATCTGTTCTTTCAAGTAAAAATGGCGCTCCATCAAAAAAGCAGTTAGTAGAGCTCATAGCTCATATAACACATTGTGCTTTTCTTCTCAGCAAACATACTTTAGTATGCATCGAAAATGCTTAATGCATTCTACCCATTTCATTACACAAAATCTTAAAAAAATATTATTATTTTTTTATTATTCATTTAAAGATCTTCTTATTTATTTATTTATTGTCTAAAATTTTACATATGTCTCCTTTCTCCCCTCCCCCCCCCCTCCTGCTTGACCCCTCCACCCTAGCCATTCCCACTCTGGGCTAGCCCCCACTGCCCCAGTGTCTGTGTCTGTTGGTTATGCTAATATGCATGCATACAAAGTCCTTTGGTTGCTGTCTAATGTGCCCCCCCCCAATTTAAAGGTATTCTTAAGTGGAACTGGCTTTAGAATGTCAGTACTTGGACTACTATTGAGGCTACTGCCTTGATTTGGGCTCAGGTACCAGTGGTTTTACCCATTTCCCCCTCCCCATCCCCATTTTTTCCCTTTGGTACCAACATTACAAATGTCAACCCAGTTAGTTTGAACATTATCACATACACCAAAAGGTTGTGGGTTTGATTGCCTGTTAGGTACATACTTGGGTTGCAGTTTGGATCCCAGTCGGGGTGTGTGAGGCAACTGAGTGATATTTCTCTCACATCAATAATGTTGTTTTTTTCCCTCTCTCTTTCTCTTTCCCTCTCTTTCCCTTCCTCTCTTTCTCTCAAATCAATGAAAACATAGTCTCATGTGAGGATTAAAAATATATATCTACCAAGTGAACAGAAAAATAACACTTCAGTATTTTATAAAATACTTCTGACCTCATATAGACCATCTGAATGTGTCTTGGGGTCCCTGGCATAGGATGACTCCTAAGTTGAGAAGTGTTAGCTTAGATTTTGGGCCTGTAAATCCTTTCTATCTTTTCAATTAAAAACAAACAAACATGTTTTAGGCGATTTCAGCATAATTCTTTTTGTTTTCAGCAGTGGTTTGGTCTTTTTTCTTTTTCATCCAACTGACTCATTTTGATAGTATTTTGTTGCTTACTTCTCGTTTAGTCTGTCTTTTTAGTTCTTTAAATTTTTCATGTATTTTTCTCTTTTTTTTCTTTTTTTATTATTGATTATGGTATTACATAATTGTCCTAATCCCCCCATTCCCATCCCAAACCCCTCCCTACATATGCACCCATCCCCCTGTTGTCCATGGCCACTGGTTAGGCTTGTATGCATGCACGTAAGTCCTTTGGTTTCATGTATTTTTTATATTCTGGAGTTACAATTCTGACTGAGGTAAACAAAAGATCATGTTTGGTTGAACTTTAAGTGTGAAATCCTGAAGCTATGAATTAGGGATGCTAGGGGATATTTGTATTTGCTTCTTGCCTAGAGTCAGCTAGTCATACTCTTTGGGGAGCATTTTCTTCCTTTTGAGAATCCTGGCTTAATACGGGGTACACACCATATTGGCATCTGCTGTAGAAGAACTTCAGCTTTCTCTTTGGCTTATTGAGCAAAATTCAGGTTTTGATTTACTGTTTATTTTCTTTATTCATTTACTTCCACATGAAGCATTAGTGTTAAACATGTTTTTGTCTCCATTCAGGGATCTATTCATATCCTATGGATGGGAGACCATAGAGTTTGGAATGACCCTGCACTTGCCTGGACTGTGTTTTTTCATAGTCCCCATATGGCTGACAATGAAGATCTTTATTGTTTTCATAGCACTGATTTTTACCTAAAATGATGTCTTTAAAGTTTGCCTGTTTATTGTTTGTATCTCTCATCAAAATATACACTACAAAAGGGTAGAGATGTTTTTCTTGCCTTTGTTTTTATTCCTATGACTATATGACTATATCCTATGCATAGCAGACTCCCAAGAAGTGTTTACTGAATGAATGAATGAATGAATGAATGAATGAATGAATAATTGAAGTTCAAAATGCTATCTACTGATAAAATTAATCAGTAAAACTGCTGTCCCTTTGAAGCTGGACACTGACTGCCTCCTAAAACCCAGATACATGACTCTGTTTTCCCTAAGAGCCTTCTGTGTTTATCTCTATAGATTTCTGTAGATCCTTCAACTGACAACTCCTACTCTGCTCAATGGCCTTTGCTTGTGAATGAGATGAGTGTATCCTAGAGAGTAAAACTGGGTTGCCCATGGTCACAATGACTAATTTCTGGTGGAACTTGAACCACAAGTGCCTATTCATGTGTCAAACAAACATAAATCTTCACTTCTCGCAGCTCTAATGGCCAGAGGCATTCCTTAACCAAATAATGTTATCCTGAAATTAGGAACATAAACAGGACACAGATTTGAGATTTATTTGGAGGGTAAGGAGATTCTCATGTCAAGGTGTGAGTCAAGTAGAAAAAATAAATTGTCAGAGTTGGTTCTGAAACCATTTGAAAAATTATACTTTTCTGACTGCTGAAAGGTTCATTCTTACTTATAAATTCTGGTCAGAGAATTTGAGCTAGGTAGGAGATTAATGGATGTTGTTGAAAATGAGTACTACCTTTCAATTTGCAACGCACAGCATTTAAGCAAATAACAACCTTTCACTGCATGATTTTACCCCTCATTTCTCCTATAAAAGTCTCTGATCAACATGACTCATTTTATATGTGTCAGGTGAGCAACATCGAGCCTTAGTATCATGTGTGTGCCTTTAAAATCCTCTGAATTTCCTTATCTTGTCAGATCTGACAGTTTATTTTAAGTCTAGGTCTTATCAGCCTTATATAGTTAAACTACATGACTAGTTGATTTCCAAGCATTTTATTTTATTTTTTAATATTTGCTGTAAAAAATGCTTATGTGTTAGAGCACTCATCAAACATACCTACGTTTTGACACCCACATCAATATCAAGGGACCATTTAATGTGCAGTATTCTTATTGAGAAAAATGAAGAACTCTTGAATAGTAGAATAATATAGATTGCACTCCAAGTGGAATGTTACCTCAAGAGAGGGAGGGAGATGTTAGAACCTGGAGGGGTTTGGAACTCTCCTGATGCATGGATGGAGGCACATGTCCCTGCTGCTGTGGTCTTTCCAGGACCATCTCCCGGTTCTGCTAATACACTGGTGCACAGGATGCCAGAATCAGAATAAAATGAGTCTCTGTTTGGGGGAGATGAAGAAAGCTAGCCTCCTCCCCCATGACTCACCCAGCTGGCTGTGAGGTTGAAGGAGTCTTTTTTAAGACTGGGAGGAGAGTGGAGGAGGCAAGAGGAAAACTCTGGAAGGCTATGCAGAAATTCCTTCTTCCAAATGGTGCATAAGAAGGTATCTATGTGTGTTAGATGGAGACTGGGCCTTGCTGGAATGCATGCATTTGCAGAAAAGGGATAGTTGGAGAGATGAGGACCTAAAATAGATTGTAGGTCACCTATAAAGGTTGGCTGACAAGATTTCCTGGGATGCATCTGTTTATCATTTTTGAGCTTCAGAGATGGTATTCTAGGTTGAGTTGGACAAATAAGTGTTGGGGTTAGGTTTTGAACTTAAGTCTCCTTTTTTTCATTATGCCATGTTGCCTCTCATTATTATTGTTAATTAATATTTGTTGGACTTTTACTGTAAGTCAGGCACTACTCAAGGAGCTCTGGATGTTTAATAAACTCTTGGTTTAATCCTCACAACACTAGCCTGAGGGAGACATGAAATAATGTTATCATCATTTTACAGTGGACGAAATAATATCATCATCATTGCTATTACATTCATTGTACATGAGGCCAGCTCCAGTCGTCGGAAAGCTTTCTTCTAACTGGGTCACAGAGGCTTCCAGCTGCCCACCCACTACCAGTCCCATGGGATCCAGGAGATGCTATTTCTGTCTCCTGCCCATCCCACAGAGCCTGGCGCTCAGCTCTCTGGTGGAGGGCTGCTCTTTGGAATTCTGGCATTGTCTTAATTCTCCTCCTCCTCACACACTGCTCATCTCTCCCAGTAATGCCTGCACTCATTTTGCCTTCTAAACTCAGGCACAAGCTAGCATGGCCCTTGGCTTAGGAGTCACCAATTGAAATCTGGGCAATGCCTCTGGCATCTCGAGCTTCAGAAAGGAGAGTGGAAGTGAATCACCAGCAGCAGGATCCTCACCTGCAGCCAGTCCTCTGGGAAGGTTTGGTAGGATTGCTTCATTTACAGAGATCCTATTTTCTATGAAGCTAGGTTTGCTGTTTATCTGTGGGACATTTGCTTCCCCTCCCTGCAGCGCCTCTGGGTTGGGTGCTGGTAACCAAGGAAATGGTGCGTTGTGGGGGAAGAAGGCTTTGGTTGTACCCAGTTGCCAGAGTGATTGTCAGCCTGGTGGGCTGACTCTGAGGTGGTAGGTGTATGTGAGGTTTCTGTGAACGTGTGTGCCTATGCTTGGAGAGCTGGCACAGGGACGTGGGTGTGATTGCAGTGTGAGTGATGCACACTGAGGGTAATTGTCAGGCAGCTCAGATATTTTCCCTCTGACTTCCCCCTCTTCCCCCAATTTCTAGTAGGCAAAGAAATCCTCCTCTGCTTCAGTCAGGTGATATTTTTTAAAAGTTTCCAAGGTGATGAGTTATGTGCTGTCTCAGTTCCTCAAGGTTATTGATTCCCCAAGACTTCATGACTAACATTTCTTAATGAGGGGTCCTGGGGTCATGGTGAAGCTCAGAGAGTCAGCTTCGTCTATTTTTTACCACGAAATGCATGCAAGTCAGATGCTTCTGTGGGAAAAGTCACTTGCTTTAGTTTTTGCACTTGATGTCCACTCCCCACCCAAACCCTTAGACAGTACTAGATCCAACTTTGCTTCAGTGAAAACATGTTATAGTGTTCAATCTACAAGTTTGTGTGGTTCTGATCCCACAGCCATTTAGAGGTGAACTACATTTAACTACTACAGTAGTAGTTAGTTCAGGGATGAGTCTGAGACTCAATTAAGACCAATGAGGGTGAGACTTTAAACTATTGTACTTCTCCAAGTCACACAGATAGTAAATGGGAAAGGCTGTATCTAAATTCAACTCAATCTGAAACCAAGGTCTGCTTATAACCCATGATAAACCACCTTCTATTTTATTATTTGGGATGTTGAACTTCATTTAGAATTGGCCTCCCCATATTACTTGGCAAGCAGCTTAGTACCTCCTACTTGTAAAACTTATTGCAATAGCTGAGAAAGATATTAATAAACTGAAGTCAAAATCCTTACATATTAATCCTGCTTTTTGTGTAACAAATTTATTGGATGCACTAAGCTTGTTAGGGTACAAACAGGAAGCAACTTCATTCCTTTATCTCTATTCTGTTTAATGCTCTTCTGGATTTAATGCTACTCTGTATTATTTATCTTTTCTGTATAGCAAATGACAAAAACTTAGCAGCTTAAAATGACAAACATTTGTCATCCTACAAAATTTCTGAAAGGAATCTGAGAATGACTTAACCATTAGCCATGTGGTTCTAGCTCAGGGACTCTAATAAGGCTGCACTCAAGATATGAGTCAGGGCTTCAGTTATCTGAAGGCTTGACTGGGCTGGGACTCTCACTTCAAATAACCAATATATCCCTTGGTAAAGGCTTTAGTCCTTTATCACATGGACTCTATTGGGCTGAATGACTCTCCTCATGGCATGGCAACTGGCTTCCTCTAGAGCAGCTGATCCAAGAGAGAAAGCAAGGAGGAAACTGCATTGCCTTTTATGAACTAGTTATCCATGGTCACTTCCGCCATATTCTATTCCTTAGAGCAGAGTCACTAAGTATAGCTCACATTCAAAAGGAAAGGAATGAAACTCTATCACTTAAAGGAAGGAGATTTTATATATATATATATATATATATATATATATATATATATATATATTTATTAAATTATTATCTGTGTACATATTTTAACATGCCCCTCCATACATACCCTCCTTCCCCAGAGTTTTGTGTCCATTGGTTGTACTTATATGAGATTTTTAAAATACATTTTAAAACCACAGCAAACTGTTTCCCTGAATACAATCTCAGGCATAGCTCATGACCCTTCCAGTCATTCTTAGATAGTATAACTCTAACCCATTCTAACAAAAACTTTCTTACTCTGTGCTTCTCTTCCCCCAGCTTGGGCTCCTTCACTAAAGGGAAAAAGTATTTGGTTGATTCTGCCTTCTTTCTTCTCCATTTTATTTTCCTGTTCATTTGCTATTATGAGGGACTCCTTTAGAATCAGCTGTTGGTGGGCTGGGTCAAGGAGTTTTAGAACACATAGTCTGGTTTTGTTGATGCCTGTGTTTAGTAGTGCCAATGATGTTTTTTTTTTGTTTTTTTTCTTATTGGCCCCTTTTTGGGGCCTTCAAGATTTCTCCTTATAGGAGCCTCTCCAATGGCAGATATAACTATGAAGGTGGTCAAGAGAAGATCTATCTTAGCCCTCTCTTAGATCTCTCTTACAAATCTCTCTTAGCTTATTTCTTCCCCCTTTTCTGCTACTACTGGCCATTCAAGCTACAGCCAAGTTCTTAAATGGTTCTCTTAACACTCTTCTCATTTAGCTTTAGATAAGAGAGAAATACTCCTCTCCTTCCCACATTGAGAGTGATGGTTGTTAGCATTTTCACTCAGCACAGTAGAAAAATGGTTCAATCTTCTCCATCCAAACCTTAAACCTTCAGTCTCAAAGTTCTTGATGAACTAAGGATTAAATATAGAATATAATCATCTCTTTTAACATAACCTGATTATGTGGCCTGCTGCCTATTGTCTTCAACTGTTGAGGCCTCTATAGAACTTTAAAAGAATATTTTAAAAATACACTTCATATTCTATTACATCTATATAGAGTGATCAAAAATTATTTATATCCTAGACTTTTAGATAGTTTTCACTTAGAAATGAGGCTAAAAAACCTTATCTCCATGATCAATAGCATCAAAGCTTTGAGTCCCAAACTCCTAATACAATTGCTTGTTTTTAGACTCAGATTTGATCATGGTTGTGAATGCAATTTGGGGAAATATAAAGTGCTGTATAATTTATCAAAAAATTTTAGCTCCACCCTGGTCCAGCAGCTCAATTAGTTGGGGCATCGTCCCTTACACCAAAAGGTTGTGCGTTCAATTCCCAGTCAGGGTACCTACCTAAGTTTCGGGTTTGATAGGGGTGTGTATGGGAGGCAGCGAATCAATGTTTCTTTCTCACATTGATTTCTCTCTCTCTCTCTCTCTCTCTCTCTCTCTCTCTCTCTCTCTCTCTCTCTCTCTTCCTCTTCGTCTCCCTCTCTCTCTTTCTATACCTCTCTATCTCTTTCCTTAAACAATAAAAAATCAATAAACATACCCTCGGGTAAGAATTTAAAAAACAACTCTGCTCCATTTTTACCAGCACAATAGTGTCCTGGCAAAGATAATTGGTTTTCTGAAGAGCCTGCCCTATTGGCTCTTTAAAAAGTCTGGTTTAATCACAAGCCATAGAGTATTCATACATTTATTATTGATACTACACTTAGCCTTCTGGCCTCCAAACACTTTCACTGACAGAACCCTTCACCACACCCGCTATGCTTGCTTTTCTATTGGAAATAACTTTTTTTGGGATGTCATAGGAAGGCAGTGGTAGATTCAGAATCCTGCCAGTGGCTTAGAACTTTAATTCCACCATTCCCATG
Organism: Pipistrellus kuhlii; assembly: GCF_014108245.1. Classification (NCBI taxonomy): domain Eukaryota; kingdom Metazoa; phylum Chordata; class Mammalia; order Chiroptera; family Vespertilionidae; genus Pipistrellus; species Pipistrellus kuhlii. Next base: position 14,874,527 of record NW_023425595.1, read on the forward strand.
AGAAATGGGACAAAACACAGGTATGTATCTTTCTCTCTGTGCCAAAATACCTTAGTTCTCTATTTGTGTGCTTATATTGGCACCTTTATCTGTATATTATTGGTATCCCTCTATATGACTTAGCTTTCCTAATAGATCCTATGCTTCTATACTTGTGTGCCAATTCTGTACCACTCCTCTCCTCACCCCATTCCCTGCACCCAAACACAGAGTAATAGGTATAGTCAATTCCGTGATCATATATTAATTTAGATGGATGAGTAAGCAATTAAATAAACTGTTGGAGATTTAAAGAATGGGATGCTCTCAACCAATCCATTTTATTAAACTTGATACCCCCTTTAAGTGAACCAATTTTATCCTCTTCTCACCCTGCTTTATGAAGAACAGAGGCTTGAAATCTGCCCAGCTGATTCAAGAGCAATCAGGGGGACCAAGCTGAACCAAAAATATTCTTTTTGAAATTTTGGTTTGTGAAATAGTGACTCATCAATGATCTGCTGAGGATGAACCTTCTCCAAGTTGTGCTGACAAAGCTGGTGTGCAGGGAGAAGTGTTAAGGATGATCACAGAGAGAAGCAAAATCAGGAGTGGGTTGGCCCCCAAAGAATGGTTATTTTGGTTCCCAATAGCTTCATAATCCCTGATAACTTTTTAATTCATGGTTCTGGTCTATGAACTTTCTATTTGTGAGTTCATGGACATTCTTTCCCAGGTCTTAACATGGCTGACTTCTCCTGCCATATTGGTCTTAGCTTGAACGTCATCAGGTAGCAGAAGTCTTCCCTTAAGAGTTCCTGTTGTCATGCTCTTTACCTCTCATCACTCCGCTGTATGGCATGTAGTACCTTAAATGGGTGCTAATGAGATTTACATGTTTGATTTGTATTTTATTTGTTTATTTCCAGGTTGCCCTAGAACACACCACAGGACAACAGATACATTGTCTATTTGGTTCACCACTCTTTTCCCAACACTGTAGAATAGTGTTTTTACATTGGAGGTCTGAATAAGTAGTTTTTGAATAAATAATAAATAAAATAAATCCTCCATTATTTCAACTATTTTAAGGAGGCTTCTGTTATTGGAAACATAAGAGTATCAACACCTAAGCAAGAGGCAATAGGACTTATTGTGCCCATATTAATGAAGGTCTCCTTATATAACCAGCCACTTCAGTTTTTCTACTAGTTCAAAAGTCCTTTCACACACCTGATCTGAATTCTGCTTTCTTTGTTCAATACTTTTATTCTGAATCTATTGAAACCATTAATATTTTATATTTATTGACATCTGTAGATTACTGGGAAATATCCTCATACTTTTTCATATTATTAAGACCTTTGAATCCTGTGTCAGCTTTCATATTCAAATACTTTGCAAATGATGGTTTTTGGGGTACTGATTTAACTTGGTCTAAAATACCTCTTTTATAATATGTAATAGTCAGGGATAAATTACCATAGAGTGTTAGAGCACAGTTCCCACCTGTTTAATGTTGCAGACCTTCTGAAGGAGTCTCATGGAGATTAAAAATGTATAGCCGAGTACTCATCACGTCTGCGAAGGAAGTGAGAAATCCTACCTGGTAAAGGTCTTCCAGAAACTCAGAAGCACTCTGAGTTCTGTGGTATAGCTGTAGCAACAAGACTGCTATGTGATTAATTTGTGCAGTGTGTTTAATTCTGTTGATCTCCTGTTGGCAGTAAGAGCCCTGACCATCCTCTCAGAAATGAGGTGTAGGAGTTCATTGTTCAGTTCTAAGGTACTGAGTGTGGGGGAGCCATGTGTGCTGTGCAACAGGCTCCAAATGAATCAGATGTCTGTTAGGAATGTTTTCTTGGATCTGATACCTGTGCTTTCTCTCTCACATTGCTCCTAAGTATATTTATAAAAGCTTATACTCACATCTTATGGCTTAGAATGGCCTCAGCTCTATCAAAGGTGGGGAACCCTCAGGCCATATAAGGCCCATGAAATAATTTGATATGGCTCTGCCAAGTCATTAGGGATGAGTTAATTAAATGTTTGACCAAATATAGCAGGCTAACTCGTGGATGATTTTATAAATGTTTGAATGGCCCTTGGCAGGAAAAAATCTCTGTATGACCAATACAGTTGAGGTAAGCCCCCACAAAGATCATATTAGAAAATAGTACAGTGTTTACGGTGTCACCATTCTTGCAAAAAAAAAATAATGGTGTCAAATTACGGCAGAAGGGTCAGAAGAGTGGGCTTATAGAATCAGATGGACTTGCATTTGAATCCCAACTAGGTAATTTCCTGCCTATCAGACCCTTGGACAAGATTTTTCATTCTAAACCTTAATGTTCTTTATGTCAAAATATTGCTAACATGTCAAACAAAATTGATAGTATGGGGTTGTAGTGATTATTGAATAAAATAAGCACTACATACATAGAACTCAGCTGGGCTATGTTAGATGCTCCCATTTTTCTTAGAACCTCAGTTTCTTTATACATAACCAGAGGCCCGGTACATGAAATTTGTGCACGGGGGGGGGGGGGGGGGTTGTCCCTTAGCTCAACCTGCACCCTCTCCAATCTGGGACAGCCCTCTCACAATCCAGGACTGGTGGCTCCCAACTGATCGCCTGCCCGCCTTCCTGGTTGCCCCTAACTGCTTCTGCCTGCCAGCCTGATTACCCCCTAACCACTCCCCTGCCAGCCTTATTGATGCCTAACTGCTCCCCTGCCAGTCTGATTGCCCCTAAATGCCCTCCCCTGCAGGCCTGGTCACCCCTAATTGCCCTTCCCTGCAGGTCTGGTCACCCCTAACTGCCCTCCCCTGCAGGTCTGGTCACCCCTAACTGCCCTTCCCTGCAGGCACAGTTGCCCCCAACTTCCCTCCTTTCTTGGCCTGGTCACCCACAACTGCCCTCCCTTGCAAGTCTGGTCCCTCCCAATTCCCCTGCTGGCCTAATCATCCACAACTGCCCTCCCTTGCAGGCCTGGTCCCTCCTAACTGTCCTTCCCTGCTGGCCATCTTGTGGTGGCCATCTTGTGTCCACATAGGGGCAGCCATCTTGTGTTGGAATGATGGTCAATTTGCATATTACTCTTTTATTAGATAGGATAAGAACAATAATAATATTTCCTATTTCCTAAGCAGTTACTATATGCCAGGCATTATGCAAACTCCTTTTTTTAAAGATATGTTTTTATTGATTTTAGAGAGAGGAAGGGGGAGAGAGATAGAAACATCAATGATGAGAGAGAATCATCTATCAGCTGTCTCCTGCACACACCCACTGGCGATCAAGCACATAACCTGGGCATGTGTCCTGACCGGGAATCAAACCATGACCTCCTGGTTCATAGGTCAATGCTCAACACTTAGCCATACAGGCCAGGCTATGCTAACTACTTTAGAAGTCCAATGCGCTATCCATTGCGCGACAGAGCCTTATGCTAACTACTTTAATTGTTGGAGCACTCATGGTCAATTATGTTTTCCATATCTATTCTTCTGCCATAACAAAATCCTAAATTATGTGCATGGCTTACAAAGTACATTTCTTAGCCTCACTTAAAATTAGGAATGGCCATGTGACCATGTTCTGACAACAGTTTTAGACTCAGAAATCTGCTATGGATTTCTGCAAAGCCCTGTCACTTCCTTGTTACCTCCTCTTTGTTTTCTTCTTGAAGTATGCAAGCATTTAAGCTTATGTAAACTGTTAAGAAGCAGGAAGATAGAAGAATCCTGTGGCATTTTGGAGCCTCTGTACCAATCCTGGAATTCCTACCTTTAGTCTTTGATTTTATGGAATAATATTTTTGATGTAGTTAAACTTTTGTAATTGAGTTTTATAAACATGCAGCCAAAGCAATCTCTAAAGAATATAGGCACATTACATTATTTATTAATCTGATTTAGTTTTGACATTATTGTTATTTATTTTGTATTAAGGATATTGAGATGCAGGCTAAGTTATCTGCCCAAAGTCACAAATTATTCACCTAGTAAATGAAGCAGGGATATGAATTCATGCTTTAACCAATAAAATATAAAATGGGGATGATGATGTTTCTTCCCTAGCCTTATTTTACAAATTTTTGAGATTATCTTTGTAACCTACAAACTTGTTCTGACTACCAGTTCTTTTTGTAAAAATCTCTTGAAATCCTCCCAGAACACAATGCTATTGGAAGACATTTGAGCCTACATTGGCAGTTCTGGGGTTAACTACCTGTGTGATTTGAGGCCAGTCATTTAACCTCTTTGGTGATTTATAAAAGGTAATGTTGGAGTAGATTATTCTAAAGTACATTTAAACAGATTTCTAATTATCCAGTTCGCTGATCATCAAATTTTTATTTTATCTAGTTTTATCTCATGACCCAGAGGTTATTGAATAAATATTAATTGATGACTACCCTAGGAATAAGGCAACCTTTTTTGATTATCTCACTTTTCCTTTAAGTCATCAGCTTTTTATTCTATTTTCAACCAAAACCCAACATCTCATTAGGTTGTTTGAGAGAGCCGACCCAGTCGAGATCAAAGACCATTGCTTCCAAAGAGTGACACTTACTTCTGTCAGGACAGAAGCAGAAGGAACAAATCAAAGGCCCTGATAAAGGCATATTTGGGGGAAAGAAAAGAAAAAGTACAAATTTTCCCTTGGGGCGAAAGGGATGGTGTTGGCACGGAAATTCAGAAAAACAGTCTTCAAATAAGAAACAGCAAACTAAAGCAACTTTAGTAGGAGGAAGAAGAAAGCAAGGTGGTAGGAAAAAGGGAGAGGGAGATATGTATTGCTTTTGAAGCATTTTAGAAGAATAAGTAGTGAACAGAGCATTAAAAATATTAAAATAGATTTGACCAAGACTAGAAAGGATAATATTGTGTATTAAGAATGATTGAAATATATCGAATGATTCCATAGGTAGAGAGTGCTCTGACTTAAGCAGAACTCTTTTCCACGGGAGGTCATTTAAGGAACAGTCTTAGAGGATGGGGTTGTGGGTGATGGGTGAAAATGGTGAAGGGATACATCTATACTAATAAAAGGGTAATAAGCTTATTAGACCAGGAGACCTTCTGGACAAAGCTGGGGCTTGACTGGCTTTCAAACCGCCCCCAAATAACCATCATCCCTTTGCCTAGGCCCACCATGCCCGCCTCCCACCCACCCCGGTGGAGACCCCCATCCTGAAGGGGGCATGTCCAGCCTGCAAATGGTCCTCAGCCCCTCACCTAGGCTGCCCCCCTACCCCCAGGAGGGACCCTCACTCTGATGGGGGCATGGCTGGCCTGTGAATGGCCATCAGCCCTTCACCCAAGCCAGCTGTGCCCCCAGTGGGGACCCCCAGCCCAATTGGGGTGTGGCTGGCCTGCAAACCATCCCAATTTCTTGCCCAGGCCAGCCCCACCCTACCTCTCAAGGGGACTCCCACCCTGATTCAGGATCCTCTTCAGGGCAGATCAACTGGGCCCCAACCAGGCACCAGGCCTCTATCTATACTATTAAAAGGATAATATGCTAATTAGACTGGGAGACCTTCTGGACATCCTTCTAGACAAAGCCATTGTGATGGGGCCAAGGCAGAGATGGTTAGGGATGATTAGACCAAGAGGGGAAGGCAGTTGGAAGAGATCAGGCCAATGGAGGGGCAAGAAGGCTGGCAGGGGGGACAGTTTGGGGCAAGCAGGCTGACAGTTGGAGCAGTTGGGGGTGATCAGGCTGGCAGGGGGGCAGTGGGTTGAGTAGGCTGGCAAGGGGTGGCAGGTGGAGGTGAGAAGGCCAGTCAGGGGGCAGTTGGGGGCAAGCAGGCAGAATGGTTAGGGACAATCAGGCAGGCAGGCAGATGAGCAGTTAGGAGCCAGCGGTCCTGGATTGCAAGAGGGATATCTGATAGTTGAACATCCAACAAATGGTCCCAGATTAGAAAGGGTGCAGGCTGGGCTGAGGGACACTGCTCACGCCACCCCCCCCCCCACCCCATGCACGGATTTTGTGCACCAGGCCACTAGTAGTCCAATAATATTGTGATAAGTTTGTGTGGTGACAGATGACTACCTTGTGGGTGGTCACATTGTAAGGCATAAAAATGCCAACCCACTGTATTATACACCTAAAACCAATATAACTAAGGCACCATTGTATACCAACTATATTTAAATAAAATATATACTTAAAAAAATAAAAGAAATAGTCTGGAACAGGCAGTGCTGCAATGTTCCTATGATGTAGGAGAAGGCTGCTGTCTACAAACCAGGGAGAGTGGTATCACCAAGAACAAAATCTGTTGGCCTAATCTTAGGTCTCCTAGCCTCCAGAACTGTGAGAAATAAATGTCTATTGTTTAACTGCCCTATTATTTACGTTTATGGTATTTAGATAGGGCATCCCGAGCTAACTAAATCAGTCTCCTTGATTCCTTGAAGTAGATTTTAGTTTGAAGCCATAGGTGCTTTCCAAGATCTCATCTTGCTGACAAACCTGAGACAATTATTTATCTAAAAATAGAGTTAATATCTATAGCAAGGGTGGTTTGCATTAAATCAAAACACCATAGGCTGTTGTGAAGTGCCTGATATATAATAGCTACAGGATGAATATTAATTCTTTCTTCTAGTAACAATGGGTAGATTTCCTTCTCTTGCCTAAGGTCAAATTCAATTTTACTTGTTATGAAGTCCATTTTTTTTTAGAGCCAACTTTTATGCAAGAAGAACCTGTAAGAAGAGCTCAATGTGTGCAGTTCTATAGTAAAAGTTTCACTAAGTAGCACAATAATTCAACTTTATATGCTATTTGGAGATTGCTTCTATCATATGTGGAACTAAAGTTTGTACTTTTCAAGGACTTTTATATTTGTTTAGGGTCCCTCACTTGACCTCTGTTTGGTGGCCTGAATTATACCAACATTGTTTTCTCAGGAGCAAACATGTTTATTGTGGAAGGAAAGTAAATCACCTTAGTAATATTACTGTGGATATTCTGGATTGAATTTAAAATGTAAGAGCTAAAGAAATCTGATTTTGAGTCCTTAGGTAGACTGTAGTTTGGGGAGTGATTTATTTTATTAATTACTTTCTAAGAAATGAACACTTCCAGGCTGTAGTCACAATCTCTATGAAAATAGCAACAAAGCCCTAGCTGGTTTGGCTCAGTAGACAGAGCATCAGCCTGGGGACTGAAGGGTCTCTAGTTCGATTCTGGTTAAGGGCCCAATCAATGATTCTCTCTCATCATTGATGTTTCTATGTCTCCCTCCCACTCTGTTCCTCTCTGAAATCAATTATATTTATATTTATATATATTATATATTTATATAATTTTATATATTTACATATATTACATATATTTGTATATTATATATATTATATAAATTTGTATATTATATTTATATATATTGTATGTATTATATAAATTTATATATATATTATATATTTATATAATTATATATATATATATATTTTTTTTTAAGATGCAAAACACTTGGGGCTTCCTTTGTATAAATGTCTTGATTTGTGCATATTTCAGGACATTTTAATTATAATATTAACTTAGGATTGCTAACAACATTTAGTTGGTACCATGGTCGTGAATTATTGTATGATGCCTGGTCTTGTTTTATGTCCGGGAGTTACCATCCTTGCTAAGAGGAGAAGTTGCTGCTATTAGATGCTGCCAGTCGTTGGAACCCCTACCTTGAGGAGAGGCTGTTGTAAACTGTGATGATGAGGACCCCATCCACGATGGGAACTGCCAGTAAAGAAACTGCCTACTTTTACTGCTTTGAGCTACTGGAGAACCTGGGACTGTCCACTGATGGGTTTCTATTTTCTTGGGTTGCGTGAATTAAAAGTACAGTATTTTGTGGGATAATCAATATATATATAAAAGCCTAATATGCACAGTGTCTCTGCGGGAGTTCGACCAGGAGACCAGAAGTTCTATTGCTTGTTATGACGTGCACTGACCACCAGGGAGTGGCGTGGAATGAAGGAAGGCCCTGGCCGGCAGCTGGAAGGCATCGATTGAACCTAATTGCTGGCCAGTCCTAGGGACCCTACCTGTGCATGAATTTTGTGCACCAGGCCACTAGTCTTATAATAAAACAATAGCACAATTATAATGATTCTATTTCAGAATTATCTCCAGAGTTGATCTTTTAGGAGACCAGACATGGCAAGTTTTCTAAACATTCTATAATGAGAGGAAAGAGATATAGAAAAGGGAGGCCCTGGAATTTTGGGAGGTAGTTTCTTCCTAATGAGAAAAACCATGAAATTGGCACCATCCTTAGATTCCTAGTATGATTTGAATGGAGAGGATTACACTGAGTAGAGAGATAGATAATCACAGGCTCTGTTAGCTTCTAACGACTATTATTACAAAGTGCCACACACTAGGTGGCTTAAAAAATCAGAAATGTATTTTCTTACAACTCTGGAGGCTGGAAGTTTAAAATAATGATTTCCCCAGCCCATTGTTCTGTATAGTGTTGGCAAATGCTATGCTCCCTCTGAAGGCTCTGGGGCAGATCCTATTTTGATTTTTTTCTGGTTTCTGCTGATTGCAGCCAATCCTTGCTTCTTCTTGCCTTTAAGTGCATCATTCCCACCTCTTCCTCCATCATCTCATGGCCTTCTCCATGTGTCTTTGTTTTTTGCTTTCACAAGGCACCATTCATTGGATTGAGAACCACTTCAAGCTAGTATGATTTCATTACAACTTAATTGCATGCACAAAGACCATATTTCCAAAAACAATAAGGTCAAATTCTTGGGTTGTGGGTGAGCATAAATTTTGGGGTGACACTATTCAATCTAGTACAAAGGCAACTAGTAAAATCATGTGTTTTCTTTAAAATGTACAACTAATTCAAGCCCTTAATATTGAAACAGTAGCAATTTTCTACAATGGCTGATTTCTGTGTTTGTTTGTTTGTTTTGTTTGTTTATTTTCTTTTTTTGTGGTTCTTTTGTTTTGTTTTAATGGCTATGGCCATTGCCTATGTCATACAGTTTTCTTGGATTCCAGTACCAGAGTTCAGGACTAGAAGCTTGAAAAAGATACAGTTGAGCAAAATTAGATGTCTTATCTATTTGAGTCTCTATCATTCGAGTTTTCATTACATTAGAGGGCTAGAAGTTGACAGAGATCTTGCTTGGGGAATTAAAAAAAGTTATTTCACCATTACCCATTGAACAATGAAACAAATGAATTTATTAAATTGGTTGACTCTCTTCTAGCAAGGTTCAAGAGATTATAAAGTAGGAGTTCAGAGTGAGAAACCTGAATGGTTTCAGAGTCTGAGGAATTTTAATTATGGGGATAGTGTGAAGATAAGCCATATATAAGTCTCAGTTTTTCCCCCCTGATATTATTGTATTCATTGTCTAATTGCCCAAGCATCTTATTGGCATTCAACTTTGGACCAATAATGTTGACTCTTCTAACGTTGCTCATTTTTGCACAAAAAATTTTAGGCATAACAAGGAGGATAATGAGAAAACATTCAATAGAGTAGATAAAACAGAAGTTCTCAGCCCATGGTTCTGTACCATGCTGGCAAATTCTATTCGAGTAATTTGCTTTCAGAGCAAGAAAGAATCTTTTATAATGGCAAACTAATGTGAAGACTGGTTACATATATCTAGTAGGATGCATGTGTCAAAGCATAAGGTTTTAGCAGAGACAGAAGTTGGAAAGAAATGAACAAGGATTGGCACAATTTTTTAAGTATCTAACCATCTTTCAAAAGGAATTGATTTGGAAACAAATACCCTTGACAGTACTGGAAGCACAAAGAAAAATTCCTTTATACATTTAGTGCAGATATGAATTCTGATAGTTTCTTTTAAGAATGCTTTTAGGAGCAGTTTTGCACTGTTGTTAGTAATTTGTTTGTCTCTGAGTGTATCATAGGGTTCAGAATACAAATCTGAATAAGACATGATGAAATACTATTTTTATTTTTTGTAAAATTGTATTTTAGATCTGGTTTACTTCTTCAAAAAAACCTTTATATCCAATTATTCTTTCATCCAGGAGATTCACTGATATATCTACATATATATAAAAGCCTAAGCAACCTTTATGACTGAATGACTGGTTGACCAGTCACTATGACATGCATTGACCATAAGGGGGCAGATGCTCAATGAAGGAGCTGCCCCCTCATGGTCAGTGTGCCCCCACAGCCAACTTCCCATGGCCCCTCCCCCTAGCTGGCCAATCTTCCTCGGTCCTTCCCACTGGCTGCCTAATCCCCCCGGTAGGCCTCGATTGTGGCCAGGCTGAGGGACCCCACCTGTACACAAATTCGCTCACCAGGCCTCTAGTTTATAATAATAAAAGCATAATTTGCTAATTAGATTGGACAGCTGAATGATCTTTTGGAAGAAGCTGGGGCTGAGAGGGTTGAGCCCCCTGCATGAATTTCATGCATAAAGCCTCTAGTTACCTTATAAATTCATGTCATTTCCCTGAGAAAATCCAGTTCCCCCTTCTCTCTCTCTCTCTCTCTCTCTCTCTCTCTCTCTCTCTCTCTCTCTCTCTCTCTCTCTCTTTCTCTCTTTCTCCCATATTGGGTCCTCAGCTACCCACTGACCCAATGTCTTTGTCAATACAACAGGGATTACTGAGCTGAGGTGGTCAGATGTGTAAGGCCTGCTGACGTAGCCTCAGAGGATGCTGTAATTTTCAATCAGAAAAGGAGTGTGTGTTTAGGATCTGGTCCCAAATCTCAGAGCAATCTGCCTGCTGTTTCTGAAATATCTGGCTGCATGTAGCAATTGCACCTCAGCAGCAGAAACAACCCAGATAAGAGGATACCATTCTTGTTCCTGTCAGGAGAATTGTATCGTAGGTCCAGCGCAGTCCCCTTCTGTACCCTGCACTATGGGGTGATGCTAATTTGTGAATTTAAGGTCCAGTATAAACGAATGACTTATTCATGTCAGGAAGCAATTCCTCTCTACCTCTAATAACTAAGGGTTGTATTGAGCAATTACATGCATTAGGGACACTTAATTCCCTCCTTTGAAGCAGATATTTTTGGCTACTGGAGTACATACACCAGATGCTGTGGCAAAAGAGATGATGGGTGATGATGGTTATAGATTTGCATATAAGAATGAATTTTTGTGGAAAAAAATATGAACCAAAACAGGAATAAGAAGAGAGCTACCTACCAAAATACCACTAATAAGTAAATATTAATGTACATTAATAGTTGTTTTCACTGCCGAAATCAGTTTGGTTCAGTGGATAGAGCGTCAGCCTGTGGACTGAAAGGTCAAGGGCATGTACCTTGGTTGCAGGCACATCCCTGGTAGGGGATGTGCAAGAGGCAGCTGATAGATATTTCTCTCTCATTGATGTTTCTAACTCTATATCCCCCTCTCTCTTCCTCTCTGTAAAAAATCAATAAAATATATATATTTTTTTTAATTAAAAAAAAAGTTGTTTTCACTAGATTTTTAAAATCCTCTTAAGGTGAAATTTTAAATACAGAATAAGCAAATTAAGTTGTTATTTTCTAAGTGGAAAATTATCTATATTGTAATTATTTTTCTTATGTTATAGCAGATTAACTATATTTTCTACAGAGGCCACACACATAGAAATAAGTAATAGGTAGCTGGTCTCTAGAACTATAAAATAAAAATAAAAATTATATTGTTTTAAGTCACTACATTTGTGGCAGTAATTTGTTACAGCAGCAACAGGGAAATAATATCAAAGTAATACAATCATTAACTGGCTGAGCTGGGATTTGAGCCATCTGGCGCCAGCTTCTATGTGTTATCCATTAAAAGTATTCTTTCTCAGTATAGTGTGGTTTAGTGTTATTAACACAAGTTTTGGAATTAAGCAGACTAAAATTCCAATACTAGTTTCCCAAGTCATTGGTTGTCTCATCTTGGACAGTTCGCTTAATCTTTCAGTGTCTCAGTTTTCACAATAAATGAGTTATTCTGTACTGCTATTTTGTACTATTCTGCTATTTTGTACTATTAGGAACACAAAAGGTCAAGTAGAGTATACACTATAAAGTAGGCACTCAATCAATTAATGTAGCTATTATTACGCTCATAACTTGAAAATACAAAACTATCTGCATTAAGCTCTCTGTAAAAGCCTCCAGGCCATTTACTTTGCATTTATTCTTTAAGACAATCACTCCACTTCCATTGGCCATTCTTGGATCAAGATAAGGATGTTGCAACTAAGTGACGTATTTTGAGTATCTGTTGTAAAAGGTATTGTGAACCTTTTCAACAGGAAGGAATCTTTAGCCAGTTATTGTACCACTCTTAGTTTTTGAGTGTTTGTTTGTTTGTTTTTTGTTTTGTTTTGTTTTTGTCCAATATTCAAGTCCATGTTCTTGAATTCTGGTTTCACTCCTCTGATTTCTCATCTGCTCTGCCTGTCATTTGCCTGTTTGCTTTCTGGTTATTGCCTTTCCTATCACTGATCTGTTCTGAATCTCAGGGAGCCAATCAATGTTATTTCTCAGACTTATTTGCTAGCCAGCTTCCTGCTAGGGTCAGCCAATCAAAATCCTGGCGAGAGATTGGAGAATCAGAAGAAGGAGTCAGAGTCCCTTCCTTCAGTATTTTGCTCCCATAATATTATATCTTTGCCAGGTGCTGTTTCCTCAGTGGTTCCAGATCCTGCTGTTAGGCCTCTCTTTTTGGTCCAAGGTCCAGACTCTGGTAAGACCTACTCCTGTATTATTTCCTTCATATTTCCATCCAAGGGTATCATTATACTAATCAAGTATTGTTAACCTTGGAGTTACCTCATATCTCCGAGTGGATGTTTAGATTGTTCTAGACCTTTATAGCTTGTTAATGCTATTAAAATCCCTCTACTGAACTAGCATGTGTGACTCTGCTTTACTTCTAGAACCTGACAGATAGAGCCACCTTCCCCTCCACCCTGCCTTAAGTTTAAGCCCCAGGCGTGATTTATCTCCATGTTCTCTGCTTGGCAAGTATCCAGGCCTACCCTCTGCATGTCCTGGTTTTTGGTTTTTGCCTTCATCATCATAAAGGCCTTATACTTCTTTCTCATTCTGATTGTCTCTGTCTGTCTGTCTGTACCTACTCTACCTCCTTCTTTGATCATGGTGCACCTACCTATCTTACAATCTTAGGTGAGAATCACTTTCCCTGACCCATTCCTCACATCTGAATTCATTCTGCTCTCAAACATTTGGTTGCCACTTTTGGACATTTTGGTCACCCACTGTCTACCTGGCAATGAAATGCCTTAGTGAGTTCTTTGCTTTGCCACTGTTCTTTCTATGGCACCCTCTGCTTATCTCTGTCCCAGATCTTATCACATTTACTTGTTAGTCCCCCTTACTGAGACCATGAGCAACAACTATTTAGAGAGACTTTCTTTCAACTTCATGTCCATAGAGCTCTTCAAAATATCTGGCATTGGGCATGTCCTAAGTAAATGAATGAATTGTAATGACAGTAGTGGTTTAGCTAAGAGAATGTGTAGTTTTTTCAAGTTTATATGGGTAATACTGAGTGTAATAGGGGCATGAAATATTTAAGTGGGAGTAATCCTCGAGGCTGAGTAGACCTCTGGCGGTTATTTGTATTTCTTATAAATAAAAACCAGGATAAAGTGCAACAAACTTAAAAAAAAAAAAGTGTGGTATCAAGTGGAAACATGAAGGTCCATTCTGCCTATCAGAGTGATAACACCCAAGACATCAGACTGGAGGGTCTCCAATCCTAGAGCTCTGCATGAAAATAACGTGCATTCCCAGTCCTGAGTGCCTTTTTAGAAGACTACAGGCTTAGCCTGGCCATTTCTCAAGGCTCCATCTGGTCTTAGCTTTCTAGAATAGGTCTACTTTCAGTGGAGTTGGAGAGCAAAACAACCTGATAATTCACAAGCATTGAAGTGTAAGGCCTGAAAGACCCCCGGTCCAAAGGATGAGCGGCGACCCCAAATCAAACGCAGAGCCCGAGTCTTGATGCAAAGAGCAGGAGGTTTATTCCAAGCGCTGCGCAGGGACCCACAAGCAGCAGTCCAGAAAAAGACTGCCGCTTGAGAGCCCTGAACAGAGGTTAGTTACAAGCTTTTATAGGCAGAAACCACACCCAGGTGGCCTGGGGAAATTGGCAAATTGGCCTGGGGAAATGCAAACATAAGGTCGAGATTGCAATCTCTTGGCCGTTTCCCGGGCAGTTAGAAACAGGCCTGACCTTACATTCCCTCCTCTTCTCAGGACTGAGTTTCAACCCTGGAACTCATATTCTGTTTCCCCTTGCCCAGTTACGATACAGGGCCCGAGGGTTAGGAGTAATCAAAGGCCCCATGAGGTGGAGATTAGGGTGGTGAGCCACGGGGAACGATTAAACCAATTTTCAAACCACCCCTGTTGAGCTTCTCTATCTCTTTGCCTCCTGTCTAGTCTCTCTCTCAGTTTGGCCATAGAGTCCTTCACCATGCCTGAATGATCTATAAAAACAACACTCCTCTTTCAAAGCTGCACACAGGCCACCGTCCTTACTACCTCAGACAGCGAGGTCAGGGATAGTGATGGATTGTTCAATGGCTCGTATTGCCACTCTGAGCCCTTCTATACTGTGGGGTTTGGATTAAAGCTGCTGTCCCAGTCCCCACCCCGGCGGTTACCCCTAGCCCCAGCAAGACAGCTAGGGTTATTGAAACCAGCTCTTACAAAAGAAAACCTCAGCCCCTCCACACCGCCGGGCCTCACTCCTTGTTCTCCCATAAAAGGGGAACTGATTGGGCGGGGCATCATCAAGACCCGCCGCGAGTAGGAGTCAGTGGCAGCCACCATCCCCAAAGAGTGTCTATAAGCAGTCTCCACAGTCCATCCATTGTCAGGCGGTGGTGCAGGTTTGGCATGAGAGGCATGGATCCAGGAGGCGATGCCGTCTACCTTGATGGCGGTGGGTGTCCCTTCCACCGGGGTTCCAAGTTGGCTGTAGACAAAGTCCCCAACCTGGAACTGGTGTGGTCAGCCAAAGGGACCCACACGTCCTTTTGGACCGTCTCCAACGCCTTCAACCTAGCGAGCAGGGATTGAGGGGCGTGAGTTTCTGTCCACGGGTCAGCAGTGAGTGGTGGTGGGGCCCCGAAAAGGATTTCAAAAGGGGTTACTCCCAGGGGCCCGGGCGTATTCCGGGCACGGAATAGGGCAAAGGGAAGGAGGACTGTCCAGTCTGTCACGCCAGTTTCTAAGGATAATTTAGTCATAGCCTCTTTTAACGTTCTATTCATCCTTTCTACCTGTCCTGAACTTTGGGGTCTACATGAACAATGCAATTTTCAATTAATCCCCAGCACCTTGGCAATTCCCTGACTTACCTGGGCGATGAATGCCAGCCCATTATCTGAACCAATTACCTCTGGAACTCCAAACCGGGGAAAGATGTCTTCAATCTTGGCTACTGTGGTTGCCGTTTCGCTAAAGACTACCGGGCCGGCTTGACTTCCTTCCGTAAAGTCAACTTCCCAATAGCTGCCTGGCCTATTTCCCCTTTCCTTTCGAGGGGTGGGAATTTCATGCCTTGCAGCTAGCGACAGTTCTCTCGGCTAGGGAGGTGAGCTTTCGGATTTTGGACCCAGATGGGTGAGGCGGTGTTGCCATTTCTTCAGGGACGATTATCTTCTCACCTGCCTTATCCTTTCAGACCCCGTACTTATCCTTGACGTATTTGCCAGGCTTTCTGGCCATCTCCCCCTCCTCTTCTGGGGAGTAAGAGAAGGACCTAGGAGGGTCCAAAGAGACTTTTGCTAGCGGCAGGATGTTTAGTCCCAAGGCAGCCTGTTTTGCTTCAACATCTGCCTTCCTGTTCCCTTCCGCCACCTCAGACGTCCCCTGTTGGTGCCCTGGGCAACTTCTTTGGGGGCATGTATGGCCTCTGCTGTCAGTGTAGATGTTGACTCTTCAGCCAACCTGAGGGCTTGTGTTCTGCCTTCTGTGCTGAGGTGCCTTCTGGCAGACTGCTAGACCAGATTACCTCATCCGTGCTGACTACCGCGGTTCCTGCCCTCCTCTTCCTGTCCGAGAGGTAGCTGCTGCCATCTGTGAACCAAGTGAGGGGGGACCCGGGTAGGGGTGTGTCTCTGAGATCCCGCCTGGCCCCCGTTTCTTCAGCCAATATCTTCTGACAGGAATGCAGAATCTCTCTCTTTTCCAAGTCTGCTTCTGGTAGCAGAGAGGCAGGATTCAATGTCACGGGGGCCCCGAATTGGACTCTCCCCTCGTCCAACAAGAGACTTTGGTCACAAGGAAAGAGTGGGTGACCGTCCCAGTCTCAAGATCTACAGTCCGGTTAGTCATCCACGGGTATTGCTCATTACCGGTGGCCCCAATGACCCAAGAAGTTTTCTTAGATATCGGCCCCAAGGGAGCTTTTATTGTGCTCCTGTGTCCACCAGAAATTCTACTGGTTTCCCCTCCACTTGGATGGTTACCCTGGGCTCAGGGAGGGGTTCCGAGCCCCGTCCCCCTCAGTCACTGTCCTCATGAAAGGCCAAAATGGTCTTGGCTTCCTTCTCCTTCCTCTGCCTTCTTGGGCATTCTCTCTTCCAGTGTTCTTTTTCTTTACAGTAGGCACATTGATCTCGGTCGAGTGGGAGGCGATCGCCCAGGTTCTACCCTTACCTCTCCCTTATCACCTACCGCTGCTGCCAAGATGCGCGTGAGATTCTTCTCCTGTCTACACCTTCTCTGCCTCCTTAACTAAGTCCTGCAAAGTATAAAGCAGATTGGCCAATAAAGGCCATAGCCACCGAAGCCCGCTGCCCCTCGGTCGCAGGGTACCGCCTGAATGCTTCCATTAGTCGCTCAAGAAAGACCGAGGGAGGCTCCGTGGGTCCCTGAAGGACATCCCTTACCTTAGCCAAATTGGTGGGCCGACGCGCGGCTCCTCTGAGGCCGGCCACTAGAATCTGGAGATAGACTGTCAGTCGCTCCCTACCTTCTCATCACATGTACAACTTTTATAAAAACTTTCACTATTTTACATTAGCTCTTAAACCTTCTTCCTATGTCCTTCAAAAATCTATAACCATTATTTTAGAATATTTAGGAAAGGCAGAGGGAAGAGAGAGCAGGTCTAGCACTCTGTTCCCAATAGCCGCTTGAATTTTAAACTGCCACATTCTTCCTACAGATAAAGATCTCAGATTCTGATAAGACTGAAAAGGGGCACAGGAGAATTTTAACTGTGCCTTTAAATCCCCTAATAGAACACGGTGAAAAGTGTCCAAGCAGTTACGGGGGGTTAAACCACGTTTTCACATTGTTTTAACACAATTCTAAATAAATTATAAACCTTTGTGATGAAGTCTACTTAAGCCTATAAAGTAGATACACATGACTGAAATCAAAAATGATTCCCAAAGTTTAAACAACCAAATGTACAAAATACAAGATGCAGGTACAAGCCCAAATTGACAACAATGGCATATGAAAAAAGCAAAACAAAACAAATCAAATACAAAAGTTTCATGTTACATTAAACATTACTTCAGAAAACCCGACTTAGAATAATTTCTTAAGTGTAAGCATTACATACTTTTTCATCTGACAAATGAGAATCATTACTGCTTATTCTAAACATATATAATACAGTTTAGCCTGCCATATTCTAGGCATCTAGTTACTGCAATTAACTTTTCCTAATTCAATTTATATTTTGAACTTTTAAAGCTGGCAAGTTCAAACAAAGCACTGAATAATCTCTTTGTAGGAGAACTAATAGTCTTTCGCTCTCCGGCCTCCCCTAGACCTCTCCACACCAGAGGCAGTTTACTAGGATTTAAGACAATGTCAGAAAATCATAGGTCAATCACAATTCATACTTAAGTAGCTATATGACTCTGCTTAGCTGATACCAATGACAAGGAAGACTAACCATTGTGGGCTGCTGGAGCAGCATTCAAATGCAAATGAACACATTCTTTACCTAAAGACTCCTGGCCATTCAGGGCCATTCACCACCATTCACATAAACTTGTTACCATTACCATCTAGTTTCCGCCTCATGGCGGGGAATTTCAAGAGCTGCTTACAATGACTTGGGAAACCAGTTTTTAATTTATCTGCTGCCTCCAGCTACTCAACTCCTGGAGGTGAATGGAGGCAGGGAGCAAACGGGTCCCAGATGACGAAGGCGGTGCTGCCACCAGAGCACTCAGCTTTAAACAAATTAAAGGTTTCTTTCTTTCTCTCTGCTCGCCTGTGGCCGGGCGAGTAAGATGGACCTGGGAGGTCTCTTTCCCAATTTTCCTTTGTCAAGGAGACAACCACACTCCTTCAATCATTTGGGGTTATCAAAAAGAACATCAATCCAGATATCAGTGTATGGAATTTGGTCCGGATGCCCAGGGCTCCTATAGACTATCCGCCGGACTCCCGTGTAGGGCCCCATGTCTAGGGTCCCTGTTGAAGGCCAATCAACCCCAAATGTCGGCCACTCCAATTCACAGAGTCTCCGGAGAGTGAAGGCATCTACCGAAACACCATAGCCTTCACCTCGTTTTTTGAGGTCCGGAAAATTTTTAACCATGCATTCAAGGGGACTTAGGTGACTCTCCTTTGAGTTTCCTTGCCCCATTTTTCTCTTTCTTCCCAATTTGTTAGGCAACAAATAATTCCAAAACAAATCCAAAAGAGTAAAAACAAAAACACTGCACTTTTACCAATTCCCACACACTCGATTGCGGCCGCACTCTCTCAACACTCACAAAACACTCACTCAGACCAGAACCAGGGAATCTCCAGACTCCAAACCCAGACAGAGCCAAGGAGTCTCTTCCACAAACACACGATTGGGGCAGACGGTCGCGGCTGCCTCACTGTCTCAGTAACCAAACCTATCCGATCTTCGCCGGGACTCGAACCCGACACCTGATTGCCGGGACTCGAACCCGACACCTGATTGCCGGGACTCGAACCCGACACCTGATTGCCGGGACTCGAACCCGACACCTGATTGCCGGGACTCGAACCCGACACCTGATTGCCGGAACTCGAACCCGACACCTGATTGCCGGGACTCGAACCCGACACCTGATTGCCGGGACTCGAACCCGACACCTGATAGGAGACCGCCAGGCGCCCCTGGCTCTCCTGCACCCTTGGGGCGTCCCCCAGGGTTGCAGCCTGTGGCCCTCCGACACGTCTACCGACCACTGTTCGGCCACTCTCACGAGTTGCCGAACGGCTGCGAACTCAGAACCAGATCAGATTACAGAAGTGCGCACACAGAACCAGATCAGAACAGAACACAAGACAAAGACAGACAACTTCGGGGTACCCCTTCTTACCTCCAAGATCGGTTCTGGGCTTGAGGGGGGGCCGCTCGGTCCCGGACGAGCCCCCAGAATGTAAGGCCTGAAAGACCCCCGGTCCAAAGGATGAGCGGCGACCCCAAATCAAACGCAGAGCCCGAGTCTTGATGCAAAGAGCAGGAGGTTTATTCCAAGCGCTGCGCAGGGACCCACAAGCAGCAGTCCAGAAAAAGACTGCCGCTTGAGAGCCCTGAACAGAGGTTAGTTACAAGCTTTTATAGGCAGAAACCACACCCAGGTGGCCTGGGGAAATTGGCAAATTGGCCTGGGGAAATGCAAACATAAGGTCGAGATTGCAATCTCTTGGCCGTTTCCCGGGCAGTTAGAAACAGGCCTGACCTTACAGAAGTAGAAATATAAGTGATAATTAAAATGTTTATTAAGTTGAAATGTGATTGACCTAAATTAGCTGAGACTAGGGGCAAGATTTTTGAGATAGGAAAGGGAAAATACTAATAGCCATCTAATTCTAAGGTTTTGAATACCTATTACTTTATGTTTTTGTATTTAGCTGAGGGTCATTTGGGGCTAGAAACAGCAGGGGGTTTTGTTTTTGTTTTTTTTACACAGGAAGAATGACAACATTTATAGTGTGGATGCCAATTCCTTTCTCCTGCTGCTCTGGGACACATTTTATGGATGAGGTCTTTCATGTGTCTAGTATTCTTACCCTGCATTCCACTTTGCCTCAAGCAGGAGGCATGTAGTGGTTCCATCTGCTGAGTCCATGCAAGGGATGATGCCTGTTCCTTCAGCATTCCTGCTGGCTCCTGGACCCAGCTCTTCTATGATGTTGAATGAAAGGCTCTTCAAAGAAGCTTTCGAGGTATCCCTAAATCAGTTAAACCTACACGCTAGGAGGCTGAAGGAAACCTCAAGATGTAAGAAGAAATGAAGGAGCTGACCTTTCCAAGGGATGGAGTGTCACATGGTGAAAGGGCCTGTTTCCTGAGACTAGAGATCTGGTTTGAATGCTGGTTCTGCTCCTCACAAGCTGTGGAGCTGTGTGGCCTTGGGTGGATAGCTTGATTCTTCTATTTCCTCCTCTGTACAATTAGAGGATGGGATGGGAAGTGATTAGACTGTAAGTTTTCTTTCAGTGATAACATCTAATATTGTGGGAACATTTTCTCAGCATCATGGTCATGGAGACAAAGGCAAGGAAGCTGGGGAATAATACTAGTATGAATTTCCAGAGCAATTCTCTTTTCTTCTTATTTTAATGTCTCATTACCCGGGAGATGTTTTGTGTTGTTTTGGTGTGGAAACATAATTATTGCAAAAGAGAAAGAAACACCAGGGTTTCTAACACAATGACAAAGGTTGGTTCCCTCTGACTCTTTTTGCAAGTAGGTTTACTGTGAGAGTTCAGGTTGATGAATATCCAAATGAAGACTAATTGAGTGAGCTCAGGTGTCAAAAGCTTACCTTGGAAAGAACATATATTTATTCTCTTCCTTCAGCAAAGATTAGTCAAACAAGTTACTATAGTTTAGGATTTATAAAAAGGGAGTTAATCAAGGATTTCTATGGAAATTTTCATCTCTTTCCTATTCCACATTTAATCTTAATTAAATCATCTACTCTTTATCACATACCTAAGGTGAGAAGTCCCAATGAGAAGACTTTTTTGAAGCCCCAGTTAGAATCAGATTCCTAAAATATCTACAGTATGTTAGCATGTGATTTTTAAATTCTATTTAATGCAATTCATCCTGCTTAATTTTCTTCTATTTATGTATTTTCTTACCCCACTACATAATATGGATTTCTGAAAGCAAAATTATCTTACTCATTTTTATATTTTCTTTTTTAATGTGTTTTTATTAATTTCAGAGAGAGGAAGGGAGAGGAGAGACAGATAGAAACATCAGTGATGAAAGAGAATCAATGATTGGCTGCTTCCTGCATGTACCTTACTGGGATTGCCTCCTTCCCCCCACCCCAAACCTCCCCCCCCATCCCGCCCCACCACCGTTCCCTCTCATCCCCTGGGCAACCAGGCATGTGCCCAGTCTGGAAATTGAATCATGACCTCTTGGTTTATGGATCTATGCTCAACCAGTGAGCCAGACCAGCTCAACATATTTATTTCTTAACATAATACCCAGCATATGATAAAGCTTAAGAAATATTTATAAAATGTTTACAAACTAATATTACTTATGCTTATTGAGTCCTTGCCATGTATTAGGAATGGTTCTTGATACTATTTATGTATTGTCATACTTACCATAGTTCTATATCATAAGCCTATTATTATTACTTTACCAATGTGGAAACTGAGGTCCAGAGAATTTCAGTAACTTTACCAAGGTCATTAACCAACTAGAAAGCCTGTACCTTTAGCCATTATATCATACTTTGTCTTAAATAAAGGATCAGTGAATTAGTCCAAATGAATGGAAATGTAAATTGGTATCATGAGCTATATTTTCAGGATTTCAGTGACCATATTTGCTAAGAGATTTGACTAACATTCAGAAGACTGCATAATAAGAATTGTGACCTATTTCCCCATTTGGTTGCTTGTTAATGCAGTCAATGTTTAAAACATCATTCTTTCTACCATTCCCTGTATGGCTTGGAGGTAAAGTGACTCACTGGGTAAATGGAAAATCCAACAGCCCAGTTTTTATCTTTTTATGCTTCTTAATGATAGTCAAGAGAAATATGAAAGATAGCTATAATGAGGTTAAGGCTGGTGGCTGGTGGTTATAGGCTGTTATGACAAGGGTGGCTTACTCAGCACAATGACAACAACAGAACCTTTAAGATACCCAGGAAATAGGATAAGTATAGCTTGTGGGCTTAGAAATATTTAATATCATATCCAAGAGACTGAGCATTTGCACAGGTCACATGGCTTGCAATGGGAGCTTGACATAGGTATTGCCATGCATACATTGTCTCCTGAAATTTATAAGAAACTCATATCTAATCTAGGAATTAGCAGAATCTGTAATGTATGTCAAACATTTTATATCTGTAAGAAATTTCATTATGTTAGAATATACTTACTTTCTTTACATGATTGTTGATGAAGAAAACTGGCTAATTTTTCTCATATAGGAACAAAGCATTGTGTGTGTGTGTGTGTGTGTGTGTATGGGGGGGGGGGGTTCCCTGACACATCATTCTCAGAGGCTGACATCTCACAGTTGCACACTTAGGGGAATAAACTTTAAATTAGAAGAAATAGGATGAGATCTGGCCATTCTCAGTATACTTGGCTTACAAAAAGACAAGTTAACATTTACTTATTGACGTCACTTGGGACCCACTTTAGCCCTGTAATTAGTGATTTTTTCTAAGTCACTGCCTCTGGGTGGTGCTGCATCATTCTAAGTTGCACACTGGATTCAGGCCTCTGCTCCTCCTCTTGGCTGGGGGCCCTTGTGCAGTGTGCGGAGCGCACAGCAGGGTGGTGGCCCTGCCTTTACCGCTCTATGTTTGGTTTTTGGATGAACAGACATATTAACACTCCTAGTTGAAACCAAATGTGAGCTAACCTTGGCCTAAAAAGAGGATAATTAGATACTTAACCGAGGGTAGAGTAGTGGTGCAGCTGGGGCAAGAAACAACTGCCTCCATGATAACTTGAGCTCATTCTTTCATCTCTGCTTTCTTTCTGTGTAGTTTTACTTATTTCTTTAGGCTGATTTTCCTCACAGGATGGAGACCGTGTTTGCCCATAGATCTAAAGTCTTATAGCATCATTTAAGGAAAGAACATGAAATGCGCTCTATCTCTCTAGTCCCAAATTTAGCAGTCCCAGGGAGAAGCTATGATTGTCTTTTTGCAGTAGATACACATCTCTGGACTGGCAGTTTGACTGGTAGATTGGATTCTCTGATAGGCCTACGGTGGGCCAGATTCTGACTATGGGAAGAGAGATTGGTTGTGCAAAAATCTAGAATTGTTCATTCAATGTACATGCTTAGAATGAGAGGAAAGAAACATTTTCTCAGTGAAGGGGTGATTGAAGTTGTTTCCTGCTTCAGGATGGTAAACACAATAGATGCTCATTTCCCAGGTCCTTAAATTCAAACTAGTTAGTGTCTCATTTCTGAAGGTGTATAAAACCAGCTCTAATAATGAATAAGAGTCTGAAGCAGATAATTAAAATGCCAATAGACTGAACACGTTATTTCCCTATAGGAAAGTCTCAGGGAATTAGAGAAGAGCAGTCAGCTCTGTGATGCATCATTTAATAACTTCAACCCAGTGCAGGCTGCTCTGTCTATTTCCACTATAGGAAGGTGCCTTCCAGGAAGAATGGGTATGTTTTACGAGGTCATGCTACCTTGAGCAAACCTACCAGCATGTGTCTGCCAGAGTTTCCATTGTCTGCCCTTCCTCTTAGATTGGAAACATAGACTGTAGTGGTTCTAAAGGTTTAAGTTCCAACTCCCATTTGCTACCTGTGGGAACCTTGAGCAAAGTAACTCATTTAATGGCTCCATGCCTTTGTTTTCTCATCAGTGAAAGAGAACCATGATGTTATCTTCCTTATAAGTTTTTGTTAGAATTAAATAAAATAATTATGACAAGTGCTTTATGTAGTGTTTGACACATAGGGTGCATCGATTTCAAAACTTTCTGTCCAACCTGGTTTGGCTCAGTGGATAGAGCATTGGCCTGTGGACCAAAGGATCCTGGGTTTGATTCCAGTTGTAAGCTCCTCTTCGGTCAGGGCTTGTGCATGAAGATATGTTTCTTTCACATTGATATTTCTCTCTGTCTTTCCCACTCTCTCAAAAAATGTTTTTTTTTTTTTCTAACTTGTTGGTAATGTTATTATTGTTGTTGACATTATATTTTTCCTCTTAATAGTCAATTTTGCCTCTCTAAGATGACTGCATACTTTTGCATCGATGCATTTTTTGCACTGATTATATTGCATGGTTTAACTCTCAAAAGGCAAAATTACTTCCCTCTTTTCCATTTATGTAGAAGACACTAAGTTCTTGCCCCATGTAGTGATTGCAGTTTTAGCACTTTTTAGAGAAGCAACTTCTAAAGTTTAAAGACAATCCTATGGAAGGAATCAGTGTGTAAAATTTTCCCCGAAGACTTTTTCTAGTCCAGCATAGACTATCTTGAGTCTGTGGGGTACAAAGTTTGGACACAACAGAGGTCTCCCAGAATAGATTTGGGACCACTTTTGTATCTGGTATAGGGGCAAGAGATTTATATAAATATACAAATGTCCTTTCAGTTCCAGAAAACCCAAGCAAAGGCCAATGTAGAACTCCCCTTCCCTAGTCAGAAAACGGTAATTCACAGGGTTGGCTGGATGAAAAGCTGAGAGCCCTTTAATTATTAATATGATAAGCTAAAGCCTGATCCTGGTATCAGACAGAGAACACTTTAAAGGGTAGGTTTGAAAGCCAGTATTACATGTTGGCTTGATTGGAAATGCAGGCAGCAGCATACAGTAGCAGTGAGGGGGAGAATTGAAGAGACTTATTTTTATTAAGAAAACCTATTATGGAAACTCTGGGCACTTTCTTCCAGGAGGAATTATTATCAGTTCAGTCTTTCCAGTTTTATGTGAACAGCAGCTGCCAGGCCAGGCATGATTTAGTCGAGATGGAAAAGTCAATAAATAAGAGTAAGGGCTGACTGAGGTGAGCAGACAAAATACAAAGTTGGGAAGACTGTTGAGGATAAAAATGCAAAGGCTGAGAAAAATTTAACAGCACTGAAAGGAAATTTTGTCATTAGAACATAAATAAATTTTTATTTCTACTTTCTATCACCTCTTTTATTAAGTTGAAAGAAAATGTATTTACTTATATTGTCCTAAGCTGCTAAGATACAGATGTTCATTTCTGAGGGGTCCCTTGCAACTTCTGGTCTTCCCATTTTAGAGGTTTGGCATTCTAGGCATTCAGACTTTCTATTGACAATTGAAATGTTCTAGAATCAGGCGTCTTCAAACTTTGGCCCGTGGGCCACATGCGGCCTGCAGAGGAGTCTGATCCGGCCCGCCAGGTTTTTTGGGCAGTGAGCGCAGCCGAGGTGTTACAGTAGGAATTAGTAGTTCATATAGTCCGGCCCTCCAGCTCTCTAAGGGACCGTGATCTGGCCCCCACTTTAAAAAGTTTGAGGACCCCTGACTTTTTTTTTTTTAATACCTCTCTCTGTTTGTTTTTAATTAAATTTATTGAGGTAACATTGGTTAATCATGTTATATAAATTTCAGGTATGCAGTTTTATAATATATCTGTATATTCTATGTGTGTCCACCTGAAACCTAGTCTCCTTTTGTAACCATATATTTGATCCCTTATCCCCTTGGTCCTCCCCCTCTCTTGTAACCATTCTGTTGTCTATGTCTATGAGTTTGTTCTATATTGATCTGTACTAGGAAGCTGATTTTCATGGGCTGCCTTCATAGTTTCTGATGCCCATTGGTTTATACTTAGATTCAACAGGAAACTGATAGGCAGAAAAATGTGAATTTAGGAAAAATCATATAATTTTTTTATAGTATGGATATAACTTCTAATTACTTATTTGCATTTATTTGTGTTTTTAAGCATAAAACCATTGTGTGTAAATGTTTGTGTGTGTGTATGTGTGTGTATATCCATATGCATGATTTTTATTGTGCATTATGGAACTAGCAGTGGCCATGTTCATGTCTTAAGCTCATTTTCTCCCTATAACAGTGATATGTATTTAGCAAAATGCTCAGCATTTTTGACTTACTCAGAAAGGTAACTGATTGCTTGCTTTTTTGCTATAATAGAGGGAGAAAAAGCCAAAACATCTTTGTCCTCAGGATTCCTTTAAAAGTATTTTGCTCATAAACTCTATTTTCTCCCTCCACAACTGAAACCACTTGGCAAGTAACTTAACTCCTTATACAAAGGCCACAAAACTCATAATGTTGCCCAGAAACTATTCGCTCGCAATCACTAGCCCAATGTAGCCCAAAGCTTCTGGCTTCACATGGTTCCCTGCCTCCTTCTCTTTTGTGGTCAATTATAGAGCATATTATTCAAGAAGCTGAAAAGCCTAAATGAAAGGGAAAGATAGCAGCACTGAGAAAATAAGTTATTTTCTGCTTGAGAGAACCATGAGCTTGTGGATTTGGAAATCTCAGAAGGGAAGTCAGAGGCTGGTATTTGTTAGTGCTCAACCCAGTGTTCATATTCGAGAAGAAAAATGCTGGTTGAGGATATCAATCTTGCTTTACAACTATGCCTCTTCTAAAACCTTGAGCCATCGTTCTAAACAAATAGATTAGTGTTTGGCCTTTGCAAAAGCAGAAGACTAGGGAAAGGGACTTGCTCTAGGCAACTTCGTAGCCATTTCCTGCAAGTGGAGTAGGTCACCTTGGGAGAAATAGGATTGAAGTCTATTTGAGGCCATTCATAACTCTGCTGCATGATCATGTCGGTCCGTTTTGTCCAAATACGGTTTCATACTTCCTGTAAGTATTCAATCTTATTTGATATTGGGTTATATGCATTTTGGACACTATTTTCTATTTCAGGGATTTTGCCTATTCTCAGAGGTTACTTAAAGGAATCTTTAAAGTCATCAAGTATTAGTAAATAGACTTTTCATCTAGATGTACTGAGGGCCTACTTTGTCCCAGGTCTGTGTGAAGTAATAAGGATACAATGGTCAACAAAACTGAGTACTGCCATTTATGGTGCATATGTTCTAGCAGTCATTCATTTATTTAACCCAACAATATATATTATTTCCCATACTAGTATGCTAGATGCTGTGGCATGTGAGCAGAAATGAATGAAGTTGCTGAGCTCCAGGAGCCTACATATAATTCATGGCAAATAAATTTGATATATGCAAGGTGGGGCGAAAGTAGGTTTATAGTTGTTTGTATGGGAAAATGGCATAATTAATAAGTAACAGTAAAAGAATAAACTCTGTATTCTATGTACTCACACCCATAAAGCTACTTTTGCCCCATTCTATAGAGTTAGCATTGTCAGCATTAAAGAAGTTCATTTTTCAATTGTTTAACACAGATTTGACGAGCACATCAAAATCTCAAAGATCTATGACAGAGGGTGGGTACAAAGGATAGTGTGTGACACTTGCTATTTGTGGGAATTATAATTAGTCAAAATTAAAATTAGTCAAAATATTTTAAAGGTAATATAGTATATGTTCCATTGCAGAGATAATATCGGGTCTAGTAATAATTAATGTCGTTTTTTAAACATTCGTTTAAAATCTTGCTTGGTGTTGACTTGTATTGACATAACCTTCAAACACGTGGTATCTACAGAACGTGTGAAGTGCAATTAACAAGTTTTGCTTGAAAAAGTTTGTGTTTGGTTTGGTTTTTGTTGCAAAACTAGGGCTAAGAAAATGGCGGATGAAGAGCATATTCGGCACTGCATGCTTTACGAGTTCCAATTAGGAAGAAAAGCAAGTGAGGCTGCAAAAAACATCTGTAGTGCTCTTGGTCAAGATGCAGTTAGCGCCAGAAAATGCCAGTGTTGGTTTGAGAAATTTCGCGAGGGAAATTTTTCGTTAGATGACAAGAGCGGTCGAGGCCGTGTGTCCAATTTTGATCAAGAAGCTCTTCAAGCTCTTTTGGTGCAAAATCCTCAAATTACCCAACAAGAGCTTGCGGCAACTTTAAATTGTTCACAAAAAACAATTTCCAATCAATTGCGTGCACTTGGCAAAGTCCAAAAGTTTGGAAAATGGGTTCCTCATGAGTTGACCAACAACAACCGTAATCAGAGTCACAATTTGCAGTTCGCTCCTCTCTCGTCAAAACCGTTTGCTGTTTTTAGAGCAAATTGTTACCGGAGATGAAAAATGGGTGGTGTATGTTAATTTGAAAAGGCGGCCTCAATGGTTGGACAAAAATGAGGCTCCGCAGCCCACGCCAAAACCTGACTTGCATGCGAAAAAAATGATGTTGTGTGTTTGGTGGAATTTTAAAGGAATTCTTCATTATGAACTTTTACCATCTAACCAAACCATTACAAGTGCAGTGTATAGTGCCCAATTGGAAAGGTTAGCCCAAGCTTTAAGAGAAAAAGAACCCGCGCTGATTAATCGGAAGGGCGTAATTCTTCACCACGATAACGCACGACTGCATACTGCAAGAATCACTGCTGAAAAACTGCGCCAGTTGGAATGGGAAGTTCTCCCTCAACCTGCATATTCTCCTGATATTGCCCCTTCCGATTACCATTTGTTTCGTTCTTTGCAAAACTTTATTCTTGGAAAAAAATTTAATAATGAAGAATGCCTCAAAAATGCATTGACCGAATTTTTTGCATCAAAATCACAAGAATTTTACAACAGAGGGATTAAAATGCTTCCTGAGCATTGGGCACAAGTAGTAGAAAACAACGGCAACTATATTGTTGATTAAATTTTGTTGTATTGTTTAAATAAATTCAATTTAAAAAAGTATTAGAAAACGACATTAATTATTACTAGACCTAATACTAATTATTATTGTTAGAATGAAAATAATAGTAGTAATAATGGTAGCTAACATTCAAATTGGTCTTACTATGTGCTAGAGATTCTTCTACGAGGATTACACATTTGAGCAACTTTAATACTACAATAACAATGCAAGATATGCATTATTGTTTTAATTTTATAATTGAGATGACTAAATGATATCTCAGATAATCAATAGGTAAGTGTTCATCTCAAGACCACATGGCTAGTAGGAGGTAGGGTCATATTTTCAACTCCAACAATAAGGCTGCAATATATGGATCCTTAAGTAACTCAGGAATATATATGTAGGGGTGATGTTATTTGTATTTTGTTGAAATAAATATGAACAAGTTGCTTATGGGAGCATAGAAATATGGGTGATTTCAGACATCAGCCACATTCTAGAGGTGATCTCCTAAGCATCTTTTTCTCTTACATGGCATTTTAAAAGCCCTTTGTACCTATCTTCATGAGTAGGAAGGTCTAATTAAATTTGCAGAATGTTTTCTGGAACATCTGAGAGTGAAGCATGAATAGTCCTACCTTCCAGAAGGTTTTCTGTGAGGAGCCTCAGAGTGTGAAGAGATTTCACTGTGGAGAGAAGACATGATTTCAGGTTTGCCAAGTTTAGAAATCACACGAACTGCTGGATGTGGAACAAACTCTGATTCCTCTGTGGTCGTTCACTCCACGTTCTATTAGATCGGCGTCAACTCTCCTTGTCTTCTCCTGTCCCTCTCCTCCTCTTTTTTAAATGTATCCTTCTTTTTCTTTCTTCTCCTCCTTTCCTGTCTTGCCTCTTCTAAATGTATCTCAAACATGGGATTATATACAAAACAAATACTTTGCTACAGTTAATCTTGAATGGATGAGATCTGACTTTTGGATCTCGTTTTCCTAGAAATGAGCCTTATTTTAAAAATAAAATTAGGACGAACACATAAGTTAATAGAGCTCACAATATTTTGAACAAAGATTATGTTCATGCTAGATTTGTTAGAACTTTATGTTCAGCCATGGGTTTCTGTGGAATTAAATTTAATGCCACCCGTTTCTTTGAAAGTTCCAAAGAATAAAAATAACTCCTGACTTCTATACATTTGCATGACTACGCTGCATAGCATTTTCTCTAGATTACACAGTAGCACACTTGATATTTACATAAGCAGTGTTGTAAGAATGCACATTTTCCACCCCAGAATTGCAATGTGTTCGACAGCATAGGCCTGCCTCCTTTGGGAAAACTTGAGATAGGAGCATATGAATTTTTGGAACAGATAAACGAAAAAGTTTCCAAACAACACTTGGCTTTAAAGCAACTCTATAATGGAATAATTTTACATGCATTGAAATATTCATAATATGATTTAAATTCCTAGACATTTTTTTTTTACATATACCTTTTTAGTATACTACCTATCATCAGGGAAAAAAACAAGAATCTTTATGGAACTCTGTGTTTTGAATGTGATTTATCTGGGTGAGGATCTGATAGGTATAAATAGAAAAGTTTAATCAGACCCATGGATGCAAAAATCTGTGTGTTTTATTCCAGGAAAGGGAAATTTCGCTCTCAAAATAGATGTGCATTCCCAAACCAATAATTAACTTACAAGAAATAGTTGAGGTGGGTTTTCTGAGTCATTGGGATCTGGTCTTTGAGTCCTCTTTCTAATTAGCTGGGGGTATCCATCAGCACACTTCACAAAGTTAAATGGTATGGTACAGTGTTGGGAGTTTGACAGTTTATTACATTCCAGTGGGAACATTTTAACTAAACAAAGCTTTAAAAATAGCATTTTAAAAAGTGGGTGAAATAATGGCTTGGTTGGTAAACACACAAAACAATATAATATTGTATGTTATATTATATATAGCATTATATACCTGAAACCTGCATAATTTTATTAACCCCTACAAATTCATTTAAAGATACTGAATATAAACTGTAATTGAAAAATAAAATTAAAATAGAACGCTAATATAAAAATTAAATAGCCTTAGCTGGTTTGGCTCAATGGATAGAGCGTCAGCCTGCAGACTGAAGAGTCCCAGATTAGATTCCTGTCAAAGGCACAGGCCTGGATTGCAGGCTTGATCCTCCAGTAGGGGGAGTGCAGGAAGTAGCTGATCAATGATCCTTTTTCATCATTGACATTTCTATTTCTTTCTCCCTCCCTCTCCCTTCCTCTTTGAAATCAATAAAAATATATTTTTAAATATCTAAATAAAAACTTGTAAAAAGTGGGTGAAATGAATAACCATGCAAAAGCTCTGTAGCTATTCTTATTGAAGAAAAAAACAGGACAAATGTCTACCTTCTGAATTATTGTTTTAAGTCTCGACTTTTAATACATGCTACTCCTCTAAATGGATATATTCTGTTGGTTAGTGGGGTGGCAAAATGATGGCTATGGAATGAAGGTCATCATATAGCATCGCTCAATCTCTCATCCAGCCTTCCACTAAACTGCCCTATACTTGGAGCTCTTGATATATATTTTCTCCCATGGACTCTAAAGCAGTGGCGCTTCAGCAGGCAGGTACAGAGAGAGGCAGTGGGAGAAGACTAGTTTATCAGGGCAGTTTTCCAGGCACATTGCTCAAGGAATGGATGGTTGGAGTTGACTCCAGAAGCATGGTGACAACAGAGAATAGCTGGGATGTATGCTGTAGGATCAGGCAGACCTGAGGTCCAGAGAAGTTAATAACACTTCAGAGAATTTCTCTGAGGATTCAATGAAATAAGTACAATGTTATTATTAATATTACCATTAGCACTTTGCATTCATTCAGATTTTTGCTTACATACAACAGCTACTCAGAAAGCCCAACAAACAAGTCTAAATTAATTGTTAATGGACAATCACATATTATTTTATTTTTTTCTTACCTAACCAAGAAAGTATTTATGCTATAACAAGTACTTCTTGCAAGGCAAATAAATAAGCTCATGACTAAACCAAGAATAATTTTTAAAAAATGTCACTTGGTTCTCTCAAAAAGACCCTACTGGATTCATTCCCTGGGGTTTTATAAGCTAGGCCCCTGTTTTCAGGCTGTTTCTGATAATGGACTTGTGTTGCAGGTATGCTGATGTGTCCTGCATAGACTTTTACACATCAGAGGGTCCAGCCACTCATCCTATAACCAAAAGAGCAGGAGAGACTAACCCTCTTCCCATGGAATACCGTATTCTCTGAACAACTTGCTCAGCACAATTTCCACCATGGTGAAGGTATGGGTAGTGTGGATTAATGTCCTGCCCTTTGTCAGAAAAGGAGGAATGAGACAGAGGTAAGCAGCTCCTGGTGCTGTCAGCTAGGATTTATGGTTGCTGCCCGCTGGCCTAGCACTCCCGGCTAGTTAGGCTTGGTATTCTTCTGTGGAATATAAAAATTTCCCAGAACAGCAACATCAGACAAGACCATTCTGTGATCTTTGTGATTTAAGACAAAAACAAGACCACTCTGTAATTGTGTCTGAACCGAGGCAAAACACGAACATTGTCCAGACCACAAAACGACCAACATTTTCTCATTCTGGCCCATAGGAATGGCTGATACTTCATTATTCACTTAAAAAGTGTAAGTCTCAGTCTAGTTCTTCTAGATAAGATTTATTAAGATACCCAGTCATAGAATTACCCCTCTTTCTTGATGCATACAATCCAAAGCAAACCTCCACCTCTTTGTATTCTTCCTAAAAGCACCTAAAACAAGCCTAAATCTGTGTTTTCTAACTTTCTAACCTTGAGATATTCCATGATTTTTCATGGTGTGCTACAAGTTGTAATAAGTGTAATAAGTAACAAGTTGTAATAAGTCCTTTGTTAAGAACTACTCCCAGTTATCTGGCTCTAGAGTGTTGAAAAAAGATAAGCAAGGAACTTTCTCTGTGATTTTAAAGATGCAAACGTGAGTCAGTTGGTTGTACTTATATGCATGTGTACAAGTCCTTCGGTTGATCTATTATCTCCCCCAGATCTTCCTCCCCTCCCCACTGTAATTTGACAGTCTGCTTGTTGCTTTACTGTCTCTATATCTGTCTTTTGGTTCATCAGTTTATAATGTCAGGTGAGTTGCTATAAATGCTTTTTAAAAATCAAATGGAATATAACAATTTTGCTTTCTTGATTCTTTAAACAAAGTTAATCTCCCCCCACCCTCCTCTATTTGGCATCAACATGCATTAGTTTATTTTAGGAAGAAAAAATGACAAATGGATTTTCCATGACAGGATCTGGGCTTCCTTTGAGAGCAATCTCCACCAGGTACTCTCAGGGCAAATCATTTACAAAAACAAAACAAACAAAAATCCCTGAACTCCACAGTCCATTTGTAAAACATTTTCTCCTAGAGCAGTAAAAATTTGGTTACCTAGATTATGACAAAGAATTGCCAGAGTGGGGGAGTAGAGAGGCATTCTGGTTTACTGAACGTTCTAATTAACTTGAGTGTTTCTTCAACAATGGTAGAATGGAACAAAATAACATTGAAGTTGCCAGCCTTAGGAAAGAGGACATAGAGAGGAAGGAGGAAGAATACAAGTGATGATGTGGGTGGCTCAACAATATTTTAGGGAAGTATTTTAGAGAAACGTTATAAGGTCTGGAAGGTTTCTATGACTAGCTCAGAGCAAAGTTTAAGAAAGTTCAACAGAGAGTTGTAGAACCAGCTGTGTGTGCTGTTGCCATTTGGGAGAAAAGCAATGATATCCATATGTATAAATGTGTGAATTCATGGCAAGTTTTCTAGGCTAGAGAGAGGAAAAGAGAGATTCATATACATCTGTATATATAATAAGAAATTTTAATAAGAAATATATATACATTATATATGCCACACACATGCTTTTTACTAAAAATACATAAGTATTTTAATATAAAACTAATAAAACATAAAAGGAGATATGTTTATATCTTGGTATGAGGCATAGAGAAACTAATGCCTGATACTGAGATATAACAGACGCTCTTGAAAAACTGAAGAAATAAAATGGCAAATATTAATTGTGAATGAATACAACATGAATGCTCCCTGGAACTTTCTGGAGTTGGAATCCAGTTTGAGTCCTGGCTTGCCCTGTTTTAGCCAGATGACAGTGTGACTTAAACTTTCTGAGATGTAGCTTTCTCATTTTAATAGAGTGGTTTAAAATGTTACCTTCTAGCATCATAGTGAAGATTTAATGAATTAAAGCAGAAATATATTGAATACTTAGCCCAGGGAGTGACCTTTAGAAAATGCCTTCCCATTTCTTTCATGAGTGATAATTTTGTTACTCTCTCACCCACTCTTCCTTGAAGTGACTAGCAGTAAAAGCTTTAACAACAGAACTGCCAGTGAACTTTGACAGAGGGGAAAGATTGGCCATTAGCCTCTGCATTGTTTTCTTGAGCTGCTGCAACAAATTACCAAGATGCTGGTGGTACAAACCAACAAAAACATAGTCTCTCACAGTTCTGGAGGCTAGAAATCTGGATACCAAAGGACTGGCAGAACCATATACCCTGGGAGGACTCTGGAAGAATCCTTCCTTGCCTCTTCCTACTTTCTATTGGAAACAGTCTCTCTTTGACATGATGTGACTTATAGATGCATCACTCTAAATTCTCTCTGTTGTCATATGGAATTTTCTCTGTGTGACTCAATTTTCCTTTCACATAAGGATGCCAGTCATCCTATATAATAAAACTTTAATATACAAATAGACCAGCGGAATAACCGGATGCTATGACACACACTGACCACCAGGGGGAAGACACTCAACAAAGGAGCTGTCCCCTGGTGGTCAATGCAGTTCTACAGGGGGAGCGCTGCTCAGCCAGAAGCTGGGCTCACAGCTGGTGAGCGTAGTGGCAGTGGTGGGACATCTCCCAAGGGATCCCGGACTGTGAGAGGTCACAGGCCAGGCTGAGGGACTTCACCCCCCCTCATTGTACTGGGCTTCAAGTGTTAGAATAAGATCCATTTAATGACATCATCCAACTTGTGTACATCTGCAAAGACAGGTCACATTCTCAGGTACCAAGGGTTAGGACTTTTGCATCTTTTGGGGAAACACAATTCAACTCAGCATTATGCAAGGCCAAATATTTAGTCAGTGTTACAGATCTTATCTCAGGCATACTGGTTCTAGAACTTGAATCATAAGCAGTAAGACTTGTAAAAATTCATTTATTTTAGGAGATAGCTGAGCCAGAACTGGGACTTGAGGTACAGAATTCTCACATCACTGACATTTCTTACAAGGCTGGCACTCAGAAAAAAAAAAAAAAATACACATACAACTAAATTAAAATTAGCAGAAATTTATCCCTATTTAATAGATAGTGATTGTAATAGTTAGTGGTTTGCTGTTAAGTTTTGAGATTATGTTTCTTTAAGAAGGTGGAGTGAATAGTGCACTATTTTAATGACTGGTGAGGAAAGACAATCCCTTCCTCAACTCCCAGCCTATGCTTTTTGGTAGTGTTGGTCTACCCCAAATCCTGTTTTGAAGCTGGGTGTATGACACAGTCTTGATCATTAGGAATATTTAGTTCCCTAGCTTCAAGGATATATTGAGGGGTGGACAATCAGGTCAATGGAACTTAAGTCCAAACTTATAATCTAAAAATTTTCAGAAGAAAGCATTAAATCATTTTTTAAAATATATTTTATTGATTTTTTACAGAGAGGAAGAGAGAGGGATAGAGAGTTAGAAACATCAATGAGAGAGAAACATTGATCAGCTGCCTCCTGCACACCCACTACTGGGGATGTGCCCGCAACCAATGTACATGCCCTTGACCGGAAATCAAACCTGGGACCTTTCAGTCCACAGACCGACACCACTGAGCCAAACTGGTTTCGGCACATTAAATCATGAAGCTAGTGGTGGCCAGCTATCTATTACAATGTGAGGCATCTTTTGGGAATAAAGCCGATAGAAAGGAAAGCCATGTTGAGAAATGTAGACCACTTGGATTCAGATGTTGCTGAGATTAACCTTTTAGTTATGTGAGACAATACTTTTTAACTTTTTGCCTAAGCCAATTTACTCTTTTATCATTTGCAATAAAAAGAATACAGTGGTTTACTGGAATTTAAGACCTGAATATTTGTAGATTAAAGTGATCATTTAGAGCTTGTACCATCCTTAAGACTATTTCCCTATATGAGGAAATGAAAATTTAGATCCTCATTAGAAAAAGCCTAATCTTAATATAATCAAAGTAGAAGAAAATGCCATTATTTGAGGTATAGCTTGACTATCCTTTGAACTACACATATCCTGGAGATAAAATTCAATCACATTCACTTCTTTTAAGTGTGCTCAAGACAACCCAGCAGCCACCATGAACTCATCTATTCGTGCTGATCACTTTACCTCAGACACAGACACTGCTTGGAGCCTCATGATACTGGCCATATTATTGAATTAGAGCTTCAATAGAAGCCACTTCTTTTCACACCATTCTCTGGTTATTTTCTGAAAGTGTGTAAAGCCACTTGATTTCAAAGTCACATGAGTTTGACTACAGAAAAGAACTGGGAAAAGATGATCAATGAAGATCAATGAATATGTGCTTAAATTGCTTATTATTCACTACCTATTAGGGCTGATAGATAAGAACCAATCTCTCAATTGCCAACCAGTCTGACAAATTGTAATAATAAAAACCCAGGCAGTATAAAGGCTCTTCTGAGGAGATATGCATGGCTATTAGGAAGATTTATAGTTCATAGTTTTAAATTACAGATGAACTGTTCAAACAGTAGAAAAATATGAGTGGAAAGATAAAAGTTTTGCTAAAATTAAATCCGTCTTTCTTTAGATTGGAATAAAAACAAGACAGATTATTAGATAAGTATGCATTTGAGATGAGTCTCATTACAGCAAAACCTTGCTCTCTTTATAAAATAACTTAGCCAGGTTAAGCTTTTTTAGTCTTTCCAGTCATGTGGAAAAATTTGGAGAATTGATGTAAAGATTTAATACCTCAAATGGTTTCCAGTATTGGAATAATTAAGAGCATAAGCTCCAGGCCTAACTAGTGAGGCTCGGTGGATAGAGTGTCAGCCTGTGGACCAAAGGGACCGGTTTGATTGTTGTGGTCAAGGCCATGTACCTCAGTTACAGGCTTCTCTCCAACCTGGGCTCTGATCAGGGGTCATGCAGGAGGCAACCAATTGATGTGTTTCTTTCACATACATATTTTTTCTCTGTCTTTCCCTCTTTCTTCCATTCTCTCTAAAAATCAATGGGAAGTATCCTTGGGTGAGGATTAAAAAAGTAATGAAAATTTTAAAATGAGCATAGGTTCCATAAGAAGTTCTACATGAGTTTTAGTTCACTCACTAAATTCTGACATTTGTGAGTTTTGTCAGCTTGGACAAGTCATCTAATCACTATGTAAATTGGTATCTTCATTGGAAAACTAAGAAAAATCACAGCATCTACTTCAGAGGGTTCTTGTGACCTTAAGTAATTCACACATTAAAAAATGAGATAAGTAAAAAAAGGACAAGAAAAAAGAAGATGAAATAGTATAATTTCTCTGTAAATCATAGGAGTTTTTAATATTAATATTACTAAACATTCATATTATTGCAGTAAAGTTATTTTTTAAGTCATATAAATAATTACCCTAAGTTTTGTCTCGTACATTGTATTTGGAGGACATAGTTCATTAATAGATTCAACAAATATTTATTCAGCCCCTACCATGTGTCAAGCATTATTTGGTTGGTTTTATTCACTGGGACAAATAAGTAAACAAAACTCACAAATTCTTCACCTTTTTGGAATTTCCTTCTTGTGTGGATGGGAGATAATTGATAAATCATAAACTTTTTTAGAAAAAAGTAAATTGAAGAATATTTTTTAATGTGAAGAATTCTATGGAGAAAAATGAGTATTGAAAAATAAGGAGAATTGGAAGTTCCAAGGAGTGCAATTTTAAACAGGGTAATTTATCAGTCAGGGTTCTCCCATTGGTTCTGAACACACACACATACAAATAATACACATTCCTTTAAAATCTCTTTAAATATATATATATGGCACATGACATATATATATGAGACAGAGAGAGAGATGAAAATATTTTAATGAATCGGCTTACATGTTTGTTAAAACTGGCAAATAATGAAATCTGTAGGATAGGCCAGCCGGCTGGAAACCCAGACTGGATCAATATTCCAATCTTGAAGCAGAATTTCTTCTGGAAACCTCAGCTTTTGTTCTTACGGCTTTCAACTGACTGGATGAATCCCACTCATATAGTCAAAAGTAACCTTCTATACTTAAAGCCTGGCTGGTGTGGTTCAGCAGTTGAGCATTGATCCAGAAACCAAGAGGCTAATGGTTTGATTCCCAGTCAGGGCACATGCCTGGATTGTGGGTTCCATCCCTAGTAAAGGGTGTGCAGGAGGCAGCCAATCAATGATGTTCCTCTGTCATTGATGTTTCCATCTCTCTATTGTCTTTCTATTTTACTTCCCTCCCTCTCTATCTAAAAATCCATAAAAACATATTTTAAAAAATTAAAATAAATAAAGTCTTGGAGCCAAAAGCCATGCTGTTATTAGAGTAGCATACTTTAAAGGTGTGCTCTATAGCTTAGATAGTGATAGTGTGGTATGGGAGATGTTTATGAGCAGGCTGCCTAGTAGAAGAGCATGCATAAGTATGTGTACTTAAATTTATAAAAATTTTAATTATATAAAGACAGCATAGCACATTTACAAATAATAAAATCAACAAAATTCTTTATTATAAATACCACATAATCAATTGGTTCTCAACAAATGCTCTGTTTATTTTTTAAAACTCTTTCAGCCATCTTTCTTTGGTTGAAATTCAACAGCCATCTGACAAAATTAGACTACATGTAAATGCTTGATTACTCTCAGATTTGACAAAGGAGTCACTCATGACACTGATAAATGAGTGTAGATTCAACATAAATGTTGATTGATGTTTTCATTTACAATAATGAATAAAAATGAAACAATGAAGATCTTGGTTACAATTTTATTCA
Source organism: Pipistrellus kuhlii (assembly GCF_014108245.1). NCBI lineage: Eukaryota > Metazoa > Chordata > Mammalia > Chiroptera > Vespertilionidae > Pipistrellus > Pipistrellus kuhlii. The sequence continues at coordinate 14,913,364 of NW_023425595.1, forward strand.
TTCTTTATTCATGCTGGTGATTTGTTTTTGCTGAGTTAAATAATAGTTTTTGAATAGTGGAACAATATTTCCTCATTGGGGGGAATAAATTCATAATATAAGAGCTATAACATGCCAAAACCGGTTTGGCTCAGTGGTAGAGCGTCGGTCTGCGAACTGAAAGGTCCCGGGTTCGATTCCGGTTAAAGGCATGTACCTTGGTTGCGGGCACATCCCCGGTAGGGGGTGTACAAGAGGCAGCTGGTCGATGTTTCTCTCTCATCGACGTTTCTAGCTCTCTATCTTTCTCCCTTCCTCTCTGTAAAAAATCAATAAAATATATTTAAAAAAAAAAAGCTATAACATGATCCACTTTAAATATGATCTTAATTATTAATATTTTCCATCCCTTTAAGTCTAGACACAACAAAATAATAAATCAACCCTTAATTTAATGGTTTCTATAACATGGCCAATTTCAAGTTACCCATGTGATGTCACTGAACATGAAATTGGGAAGAGATGCACAAAAATCTATTATTACATAACATTTTCATTATACATCCAAAATAGATGCAAATAATCTCAAGAGCATAGTTAATAGTAAAACATTATAAATAAAAATAATTAAGAAGCAATCAGTTTATGTATTTATTATCTTTGTTTTTAATATACTTTTTCAATTATAAATTTGTATAATGTACTTTTTTTAATAGCTGTGTTTAAAAACTAGTTGGCAAAATTCCTGAGAATTTAATGCTTGGCTTTTGCTATCCAGTACTATAGATCCCAATAACCACAGACAAGAGAAAAAAAATAGGTATTTTCCCCCATGTTTCCAGCCAAAAATAGCTAGGGAGAAATAACCATGTATACTAAAGTCTGTTTTTCCCAAAAAAAGTTATTTTCCAAATTGTAGGATTAGGTACTTTTATAGAGCACATAAAAGCACAATAGAAACCATAATAAGAACTGGTTTTATCAATCCTTTTTACTGCCTTTTTACAAGCACATATTTTTTTTTTCCTCAGCAACCAACTCAAGATTGCAAGTCCTGGCTTACATACAGTTTGCTTTAGATTTCCTTAAGTTTCCTTGAAAAAATATCTATAGTCTATCACCCATTTTAGTCCTATTTATAGTTCTGAATACCCTTTTCCCAATTTTAAACAATTATTTCTACCAGCCACTTACATATCTATAGTAAGTCCTTGAGCCATCCGCAACCTCATTATAGTTAGTTTTCTGATAACTACTTTTTTGGAGCATATGGTTATGAAAGTCTATTTTTGGTTACTTCTAGTCATGTTGAACATAAACACAAATTTTTGTCCAAGATAGTGCTGCAAAATAATTTTATTCCTAGGAAAAGAAATAGCAAAGTAACCATGTATTTTATTTATTTATTTATTTATTTATTTATTTATTTATTTATTTATTTATTTTTAGCAGGTTTATTCTCAACTGGATCAGGTGCCTTAATTCCTAAAGATATTATTTATTGAATGACAAATGATTTTGTTGCTTTAAGATGTCAACTTTTTAACAATTCACTTCTGGAAAGTTTTTATTTTAACCATGTGAGCTATGTGACTAAGTATATGAGTCAGTGATATTGAAGTAATGGTACAGTACTTACATCCCAAGTAATGAATTTATTGGGCAGAAAAACAAATTGGAAGCATGGACTTTTATATTTGTTTAAAATGTTAACAGATGGCATAAGAGGGTAGTCTTTTAAAAGCACGCTTTTTTTGGTGGTTATTTACCATGCTAAGAACTTATGACATTCCAATTTAAATATATGAATAAACATGATATATGGTAATTGGATAAACTGGAAAGTTCTTAGTTTAGGACAAGTAATAAATTTGGATTTCCAAATAACTATTCTTCATAATTTTTTCCAAAGTAATGCTTGCAGTGGGTCACTATGAGGCAAAATACAGTTTTAGGCTCATATTAAATGAAAAATAGCATTGACATTTTCCTTAATGAAAATGAAACAGGCATTAGTTGGACCCAGAAAATGGATTTAGAATTTCAGTGATTCCAATGGCATATGAAATTTTTCTTTGATGATTGTGTAACTATCGATAATTGGGATTCTAAATAGAACTTGTATATAACTCTACTTCTATGAAAATCTGTTGATTGTAGGATTTTAATAAACAAACTAACAAAGCAAAACAAAACAAAAACCCTGAAAGGATTACAATAATTGTCCTCTACTCCTTCCCTACTCTCCTCTGTGTGTAGATCATGTGGTAAGTTTTGTTAGGTGAGATGATAGTGAGGCTGTTGCGTACAAGGTGTTTGGTATGAAGTGTTCTTTGTAGAGAAATAATACTCTCTCCTTTGCCCCTTCCTTCTGAAATGTGATGTCTCCAGGTTTAACTGTTCTCTGGGATAATGAAATGAAAATGGCCATGAGAACAGAAACTGGAGAGTAACCAGAGAAAGAGCTTGGTTCACTGATACAATGGAGCAACCATACCAGATTGCTCACCTGTGGAGTTCTTTCTCTGGGTCTTTGGTTCTCATAACTGACAGAAATTGTAAATATACATTCATTAGCATTAGTTCATTTAATCCCTACAAATAGGATTTGTACTATTATTAGCATCACCGTATTATAGATGAGGAAAGTGTTGCAGAAACAAATGAAGTAAAGTTGCCCAAGGTTAGATATCTCAGTATGGAGTCAAACCAGAATTTAAACCCAGACAGTCCTTTTCTAGGGTCTCTTAACAGTTTATCTATATGAGAAACAAATTTTAAAAATTCAATTCAGAATATCTGATAAACCCAGAGAGAATCTATAGAGCTAATCAGGTGACAGGTACAATTCCTCATCATTATAATGGAAAGTTCCAAAACATCTAGTTACCCTATCTTCTAGATGCCAATGTAAGAAGTTGAGCTTTAATTACACCAAAGATGTACAAATACTTTAATGTTGTGTAAAGTGCTAGGGTCAGTCTTTAAAATATAATACGAGAAAGAATTGTTTTCATCAAAGTAACTCAAATACTGTGTTTAATAAGGAGCTATAAGGGAAATTCAAAATTACCAGTCCTGGATGCTCAGAGTATTCCTGAAAGTTCTTAAAAAATGGGTTTTAGAGCATAAAAATTGGTAATGAAATGATTGACAGCTGAATGAAAGCATTTGGTCAGAATGCTAAGCTATTTGATATCAGTTCAAAGAGGTAAAATGCTCCATTTCTGGATGACAAATATATTATTTGTCTCAAATAAGCCCTCTGCCCTAGTCAGATTGATTCTTTATTATTTATTTATTTATTTCTTTATTTATTTATTTTTAACTACTGCTTTTGTACTTGTGGTTAGTCCCTTTCTAAATTATGTCCAGTTAACTCATTTCTCCAGATCACTTAGAGCCCAATTTCAATCCTGCTTTTTTCAAAAAGGTTTTTTTTCTCGTGATGGCCCAGCATTCTCTCTGTCTTCCCTGGAATCTGATGATGCTCTATTAGTTTCACTGTTTGCATGCATTGTATTGCTTAATTAGCAGTTCCCTTCCATGGATTCTTAGCATGTCTTTTCAATGCACAGACTGCCAGGACTGTGCTTACTCCTGCCCCTCTTCCTGCTACAGTTTGATGGATTTGGCTTTGCAAGTTTTTAAAAAGCCAGTCAGAGAAAGACAAATATCACATGATCTCACTTATATGTGGAATCTAATGAACAAAATAAATTGACATACAAAATAGATTAGAGACATGGAAGCCTGGAACAGACTGATGATTCTCAGAGGGACATGGGGGTAGGTGGGTGGGAAGGGATTAACCAAAGAATTTATATGAATATATGCAAAACTCATGGACTCAGACCATAATGTGGTGAAGGTCTTGGGAGGGACAGAGAGGGGGATGGAGGGAATTGTGGAGGAGGGCGGGGTGAGGGGAAGGAGGATATCTGTAATGCTTTAAACAATAAAGATAAATTTAAAATGAATGAATAAAGGAATTGATCCCCTCCAATTTATGTGAGACAGTAATGGGGATAGTTACTTTTGCTATTGACAAAACATTAAAGTGGTAAGATGAACAACAACATCTGGTGGGGAAGTAGTAAAACAAATAGCAAGAAAGGACCTAATTCCTTAGTATCTGGACAGGTATTCGAAGAGGGAACTGCATAATCAAATAGAGGTCTTTGTAGAGGTAGTGAAAGGACACAATGATTGGGTAGATGATGGTATTATTAACCCAGGGAGGATACACTGGAAGAGGATTATATTAAGGTAGGGGAGGGCCACAGAGTGAGTGGGAATGAGGTAGGGAGAGCAGACAGCTGCTGAGTTCAAATAAAGGGTAATTTATCATCTGTTTTGAGTCACAGTGAAAATCCGAGGTTTATGGAATATGGTGCACTTGGGTCATTGCTTCCCGCTTGAGCACTCACATTTGCCCATTCCTGCACAGAATCTCTATTCACTATGAAGGCAGTCAAGCTTGTTTGGGGACTGAGCTTGAAGGAAGCTGGCAGAGGGAAGGCTACTAACAATTAACTGCTTATTGCGGTCACAATAATTGGAGTTGTCTCTAGAGAAGGTATATCTATTGCAGAAAGCTGTTACCTCGAATTTTTGCCTTCTGTCCATCTATGCAGATCTTTTTTTTCTTCTGAAAGGATGATGGATCATAAATAGGGAATGACTTAGCAGTATATATTATACATTTTGAAGTTGGAACACTAGCATTTGTTAGTAGACTGGCTTCCTCTTTCCAGCCAAAATGAATCAAAGATTTTATCTTTAAGCATTTTGAAATTTGCCATGAAATGACAAAAGCTGGGGACTTCAAAACAAAGCCTGGTTATTTTTCCTAAGCTTGTGATTCTGAGGTGGAAGAAAATGCTATTTTAAAAATTGAAGTTGCATAATATCTTGAATTTTCTGGGGCTAGTTAAGCACACAAATTGTCTTCATTTTTTTCCCCATTACAACATCTGTTTTAAATAAATGAATAAAGATGATCATAGAAATTGAATTTCTGAACGCTACTGTCACAGGCCGGTAATGAATGGATTTCATTTCTGCTCTTTGTTAAAGAGGCAGATGTGATTCTTGAGATTAGGTGATAGCTGTCTGTGGGTTTGAGCCAGGCTGAAAATGAAAAACCACTGGTTTCAGTTCTGGCTTTGAAACTAACTAGACCATAATCTTCACCATATTGTTCAACCTGCTGAGCATTCAGTGTTCTCTGATATGCTATGGCAGTCCTAAACATTTCTTCCTAACTCACTGTGATAACAAGAGCAGTAATAACAGCAAGGAAAAAAGAAAACTACCACTAACATTTACTGAGTAAATATATTCAGCACAGAGTTACATACTTTACTTAGCTTAGCAATTATTTTTTTTAAAGTTTGGTTCACAGATGATAGATAACACTACCAAAAAGGAATAAAATTTTGTTTTTTTTAGAAGGAGAAATTATGTTTTCTAAGCTTAATTTTATCTCCAACATTGTGATCCTTAGACACATGTCTAAAAATGATGTACCCAAACTTTTATTGAGCACGAGTTGTCTATCCAGAGTGCTGTTGGGCACTGTGTAGGCTAAGCCGTACACAACTCAGACCTGTTTTCACTGACCTGACAGTCTATTTGAGATGGCTGAATAGCAGAGCATGGCTGAGTCAAACTTTTTGATTTGCAGGCTAGTCATCCCTTTGCAAGATATTCTAATTGTTATTATCTCAGTTCATTCATGTGTAAAATGGCACAATAATAGTTTTTAATTCAGAATTATTGTGAGAGTTAAATATTTCAGTTAAAGTGTTTGGCATGGGGTAAGTGCTCTGTTGCTATTACTCTGTTACTATTTTGGGAGAAAATTTTATGTATTAAATAATTATATAATTAGAATAGGATAAGTGATCAGTGGAGGGTATACATGAATTATAACTAAAGTTCAGAAAATAGAGTTTATTGCTACTAGGAAGAATTAGGAATTAGCATTGGATGAGGAAGGTTGCATTTGTGCTGAACCTTGACAAGTAACTATGATTTAGATCTGTGAGGATTAAGGAAGCATCCAAGGCTCAGGGAAGAGTATAATTAGAAGCACAGGGGAAGGAAAGTACAGCGCCACTAATAGGAAGCAGTGATTGACCCCATTTGGCTATCACACAGGATGACAGAGAAACAGAAGTTGAGAGATTCAGTTGGAAAGGCAAGGTGGGCCTATGACATGGACATTCTTGACAGTGAATTTATTGAAGGAATCTGAACTTTGGTTTGGAGACAATGGGGAGTCAGGGAAGTGTTTTGAGGAGTGATGTGATGTAAACATAGTCATTGCTTAGGAAGATTGACCTGGTGTGTTTAATGATAAACAGGATGGACATGGAAGAGGACAAAAGCTGGAGGATAATCACTTAGAAGAATTTTAAATTGAGCCTGGGGAGAAACAGTAAGGCAATAGAGGTGACCACATCCTGCTGATTTAAAAAAAATTTTTTTTAATATACTTATTTAACTTTATCCTCCCCAAACACATATAGGCTACTTTGGTCTCAAAAAGGGAAACACAGCCACCAAAGAGTCCACAGCTCAACAACTTCAAATTTATGTTCCTGGAGAATCACTGACTCAATCCTGAATTCCAGCTCCAAAATGATTAAGGAAGATTCTGATTAGCTCAACATGGGCCAGGAAAAGCTTTGTCTAGTATGCTCTATGAAAAGTTTTGGATGTCATATCAGAGAGCTTGGATATATTTTATGGAGCAGAGTTTCTTAAACTTTTGTGTTCCATGCAGCTCTTTGGCAGCCTATTGAAGCTTATGAGCCCCTTCTCAGAATAATACTTTTAAGTGCTATAACACAAGACTATTGGGATTTTAAAGGAAGGTATTTGGACTGAACCAAAAAATACATTTTTAATTTAATTTAATTTAATTTTTTCATTTTTTAATTAAGGTATTATATGTGTACATATCTTACCATTGCCCCCCTATTCCACTCCCATACATGCCCTCACCCCCCAGTGTTTGCGTTCATTGTGAACCAAAATATTTTTAAAATTGATATTATAATATGTATTGTTCCTTTATTAATGCATTACATGACAAGATTCAGTGGCAGGCCTAACAACTGACATGATTACAAAAGTGGTGATGACATAATGTTTTGAGATATTTTATCACTGTGAAGTGATATGAAGATATCAGTGGTTTCTATTAGCGACAAAGTTAGAGGTGCTACCAATGCTGTCCTCCTGTTCTGCTTTCATTCATAAATGAGGGAGCTTCTAAGTGCATTGGAGGTTGTGAACATAAAGATGTAACTTTTTTCTCATCCATGTTTATAGACACCCAGAATTCTATCCACAGCCAATTTATAGCAGAATGAGAAACTTGGCTACAGGTGACGGGGACTGTCCAAGATTGTAATCAAAGGAATAATGTCATTATAGAGACACTGTCAGAATAGTTAAGAGACAAAAGTCAACATCAGAAAAATGTGTGATTGTATTCCATTTCCATAACATTGCTATCTTTGTGGACTGACTGAACCAGTATCTTAACAGCTCTAATGATTTTTTTTCAGCCACTAAATAATGGTAGCTGTAACTAATATCCTAGAGTCAGTGTCAGGATTCGATTTACATGCTTTAATGTATGTGAGTGATTAGTGAAGGTTTGGCAGGAAGATTTTAGGGTAAAAATAATCATTGTGAGTATTGTCCCCCCTTCCCCCCTTTTTTTATCTTTTATATTCTTTGGATATTGATATACTTTCATATATACTCGTATTTGTAGGGGAAAAAATCTTTGGTTATCTTCTTGGAAAGAGTGCTAGACTACTGCACATTAAACCTTTCTTGGAAAAAGATGGAGGAGAATGATATTTCCTTTTCCTGTTAGTTTGGGGTTGCAGGCATAAATTCAGTGACATCTTGGAAAGAGTGACTTCTCATATGGATGGCAGATGGGGCTGTCATATTTCTTAAAATACCAGCAGCAGAACCAGGAAAGGCTCTGTTCTAAGTTTGGGATGTAAGCACAATCTCTTGGGTATGGCAAGCTGTGCCTCCCAGCCTCCTGAAATGATGTCTGCTAGCGAAAATAACACTGAAGTCGCTAAAATTTAGTTGATTTTGCATCCAACACCTGGCTCTTGGCCGAATTGTTTATATTCGTGGGTTTAATTTTAGATTTAAGTTTCACGTTTTTCCTACTACTCTAGATATCTAGATATTCTAACTGAATTTAGAATGTTTATGATTTACCAGCAGTAGTTTTAGACATTATTATAAATATATGCAAAATGCTACATCAGCCCATTAGTATGAACTTACTGTTTCTCTAGGTCTCTTTCGCCAGAACACAGATCTTTACCAGTTCCTTTTATAATCAACCCCTGATTCCCTGACAAGGCCGAAGGGACGTAGGTAATTAAATGAAGTGGTGTTTGGTTTGTTTGGTTAGGTAGCCCTGGCAGGTGTTTGTTTTTAATCTACCTGTCGGGAAGAAGCTTAATATATTCCAACCAGTCTGATTAGTCAGACTGCAAGGCCTTCTTGCCATTCTATAAATTCTCTGTAAGTTTTTTAGCAACACCATTCACTTCTCAGGAATTCCAGCTCCTTTTTCTTGCTTTCGGGAGTCTCAATGAAAGTAACATTTTGTACAACTTGTCTGGGGTTATTTTACCTTTAGATGTTTTTCCCTCCTCCTGCCCTTCCCCTTCACTGTTTCGCTGTAGGTAGGTGTCTTTCTTCAGTTGTCCAAACACAGCACCCAACTCACTTTCTCTCATGGGATTCCTAAATAGGAATATTAGTTAGACTTTTCCCCTGTCAGCTTCCTCAACTTGGTAGCAATATCACTATTATCACAAATAGTGAAGATTATAGATAATGCAATTATCTCCACCAGACAGTTTACAGCCAGTTAGTTAGTCAATCAATTGATCAATCAATTTAAAAACTCATTTATTTATTGAGCACTTGTATCAGGTAAGTTTAAGGCATAGACTGTTATTGGTGAACAAGAGGTCCTGGTCTCACAAAATTTAGAGTCTAATGAACTTTCTTTCATTCCACACCTAACATTTTCCACCAAGTCCAGCATATGGGAGATAGTGAGGAAACATTGACAAAATAAATAACAAAAAACTAAATTTATAGTTAACAAACCTGTTAAAATAAATTATGGAATTTACCAATATATAGTTATAATAAAAAGGAACTATGCTGAGAATATATCCTGGGCAAAGGAAAAAGGGGAAGATAGGTGAGGTATTTTGAGAAACGTATCTTCTCTCTCGGGTTGGACAAGATTTAATTGTGAAGAAGACCACTGTGTTACCTATGGCTTTAGAGAGAGAAATGTGCCATTTCCAAAACTTTCCAACACTGACCTAAGAAAAGGCTGCCTGCAGGTAATTTGGGTGTCTGAAACTTTCATTCCTAGCAATTATATTCCCATGGGTAACGCATCACCATGCACTGACATCTTGTTATAATGGAGTGTATTTCCTCTGCCTGAATAGAGTTCAGTGCTCCATTCATTGATAGTTTTATTCATGAAAAATCCAATCTTTGCCATCTCTCCCCATTCCATTATCTTTGAAATAACTTGTAAGCAAAGATAACACAGAATGGATGTTATTAATAGAGCATGCTATAAGCAATACACTGGATGTCAGATATGACTAGGAGACTGTGTATTTTATTAAGGCAAAAATAAGGAGAGGGAAATGTCTTAAGAATATACTTAGGTAAAACAAAAGCAATGCAATTCACATTGCATGGCACAGACCGTAGTGGCTTAGGGGTCAAAAAGAAAGTAAGCAAAGAATAAGGAAAATGACTATCGTTGAGAAAGGGAAGCTGTTTAAAATATAGGCAGGGACATTATGAATTGAAAGCATCTATCTGGATAAGATGATTTGCATTTCCTTTACCAGGCATTCCTTGGGTTACTTCAAAGTTAATGCACATTGTTTTGTGGTTACGTTGCCATCTCCCATATATTTATATTAAAAAAATCAGCCATTTATGTATATATGTGCTTTATGTGTTTTATTGTTTATTTACCACAAGTAAAGGTCAAGAATCTTTCTTTTAAATTTTTTTTTTTACTGTTTCACTTCATTGCTGCTGTGTATGTGCTCCATGTGAGTGACACAGGTGCTTTTGTAGGTGGGTTCTGACTTATGGTGAAAATCACTTTACATTGCACTGTAGGAAGGTCTCCGACGTAACCTGATGACTTACTATAATCAGTGATGGGAACAGATTAAGAAATAAACTTCTACCAGAATGGAAAGTCACTGACTCTGAGGGACTGACTATAAGCAAATATTTGGCATCCCTGACATCGTTTTTCTCATCTACCTCATAAGGACATATAGGAAGTAGGTTTTAAGGTCCTTTGTTATTCAAAAATCTCTAAGAGTTTCAGAGCACTCAAAGGCATTAAATACTCAATACTAACACCTATATGTCAAAAGAAAATGTAAGTGCCTAAGTTTTCTATACTTTAAAAAATATGTTTAGCTCTTAAACAATGTGTTAACAATAATAAAATCTATATATCAAAAGAAAAAAATAAGTTCTTAGGTTTTGTATACTTTTTTACATATTTATCTCTTAATATATTTAGGTATCAAATCTGTCAAGAGTGTTGTAGCAGGCATGAGAATTATGGCAGCTTTCTATCTGTCAGCAAAGAGCCATTATAAATTTTATGGAAACTGGGGGTTTATTCTAGAAATTCGATTTTAGACAAATGGAGGAGGAGGTAAGGAAGTGGAGATCTGAAAAAGTTAAGTCAGAAGGTCAGAGCAGCAGCTGCTAACCAGTCTACCTGCACTGGTGAGAGTGGACATGTCAGAGCTAATGTGGACAGTGAAGGGGCAAATTTTAAGGTGTCTATAGAAGTCGCTGCCTCTGAGGAAGCGGTTGCTTCTACAAAAGAGAAGTTACCCAATAACAGTCTATACCAGAAATGGCTCACCTGTCCAAATTTCAAATGATGGACTGGGAAACAGAAACATGGCAAAAATGAGACTTTTAGTAACACGCTTGAGAGTGGGTGTCCATTGTATGGCACACCCCCTGGGGCAGGAAACATAGCCTATTTATTTAGTCCCTCCTCTGGTTCCTCATTGGCTGAGTACTATTTGGTCACCTGTTTCCTAATATGTTGCCTAGGTCTTGCTGTGTCCCATGGGGCCATTAAAATATTGGACTGAGACCTTTCTAGCTGACTCCACTTCCCTTTGCTTAGGACAGTGGTTGGCAACAGAGCTGCAGTTTGCTGACCAGTGGTTTAGGAGACTCTTCCTTGAAAATATGCAGGCACATCTCTCATATCCTCTCCTACACCTCACATCCTATTTGCTCTGGGGAAATTCAGTAACTGCCTAGCCACCTGCTGTTTCTGTTCTATGAAGATGAATCAGAGGAATGTTTCTTACAACAGCCATGTCTGGGGTGTTGAACCTGACATTGCTGTTGATGTGAATGATCAGAAGGACTTATGAAACCAGACAATCATTGGGTCCAGGTGCCTTTCACTACTTGAGCCAATTAAGCAGAAACAGAGTTGAATCATATTTGAGCATTTATTCCAATTTCTAGCAGTATGGGAGAGCAGCAGGTCATCCACAAAAATCTGCTCTGCATCACTTATAAACCAGCTGCTTGTAGTGGGTAGAAAGATAAAGATTAAGTGGGTAGTAGGCAAGAGGGATAAAAATGTGTATTGTGGTTTCAGACTACAGGCAATGGAGGGAGGGTTTGCAAAGTGCGGGCACCTCTGGAACTCCATTGTTTCAGCAACAAGGTGGTTAATCTTTCCATGGTGGTAGTCAATACTCAGAAGAGAACGGACCACATTCCAAAGTTAACTCCCATGTCCCAGGATGTACAACTCCCAGCCAGATCAGAATATGCTTTCTTTAATCAGAACAAAACAATCATGTTGACCAGAGCATGATTAATATTTCTTAAATCTAGTCTCTACTATTCCATTTCTGCCCCTAACAGAAAATTAAGAATGAAGGTTTAGGTACCACCAGGAAAGCTACCTGCAGAGATGATAACTGGAGGAGAGGGAATTTAGAATTAGAGGAGGGAGATGATCACCAGGTACAATTTCAAGATCAACAGTAACAGTAGAGGGTGTAGTTCATCTTATTAACGTCTTCATTTTAAGTTTCCTTTTTGTGAAGAGAGGGTCAAAGGGAAAACAGAGCAACAGCTTTGAAACTGTGTAAAGTTGCTTTGTATAGAGTGAAGGGTGGACTGTAGCAGCAATGGAGTTCTTTTCAATCAGAAGAGAGAAACTCCTGGGATGAAACAAGGAGCTGATAGCCTCTAGCTACATTGTTACTGGAATGCACTGCATGTTCACCCCAGGCCTTCATCCCTCTATCCAGTGACTGAGAACAGGGAGGACTAGACTCTGGCTATTTATGTGCAATGCAGGGCTCCCCTGGGATCCTCTTTCAGCTGGCTGAGACTTTCTCAGAGCTACAGTGCAACACCAGGCTCTTTCTACTGCATTATCCTTCCTCCCCTTTTCCCTACCCAGTAAGAGCTTCTTGCAACACGCACAGACCTGCACCAGTGTAAAGGCAGTCCCTGCCTACTTCTCTTCCCTCTTACTTTAATTTTGCACTGGCCTTGCTGCACTAAATATATCTTGTACTTCCAATTCTGTCATGGTATTTGCTTCCTGAACTGACACAAGGCTCTAAATTTATTCCTTCCCCTCTTATAGGCCATCTTCATGGATAGTATCTGTTTACTGAAGAAGCTGAAGCAGCAAAGGGCAATACAGGGCAGTTGAATGGTAACTGTGATCGAGTGCTCTTGATAGCTCCGACCTCTTTAGCAGTCTGCTCCACTGGCTGCTCAATGGTAGCTTTTTTTATTCCGAGTAGATTAGAAGCAGAGTGGGTGTCCAGGCAGAATTTGCTTCTCTCTCCTCTCCTGGCAATGTACACATTGGCTCAGTCTTAATCTGTTTGGGGTATCTGTTGATCCTCACTTTTCAGTTTGACAGTCACTCCTTCATATGGAATTCTATATTTCTCATATTCTAGCTTTTTTTCTTCCAGTTTCCTTAGATACACATAGTTTCTCTGTCAGCTGACCCATTTTCAGGCATAAGCCCTTGCAAAACTATCATGCTTCTCTTTCTTCAAGGCAAATTCTGGGCACCAGAAAGCAGCCAAAGATTCCTTTGACCCTGACCTACAGCAATCCTTTTTAGCTAGAGTTTCAGCATAAACTTAGACTGGGTTTAGATAAGTCATGACATTTATCCAAAACATTATTGCAATTATAGGTAACATATGATATTGTATTTGGTATTTGTAGTCCCTTATAATTTGGAGAGGAATTGTGAACCATCGCTGCAAAGAGTTATTCATAGTCTCCTAAGCAAAACACAGTTGTGTGACATTATTTTAAATATTTCTCTCATATTGACTAAGAAAATCCACCAAGTCTGCATAACAGTTTTAAAAGACCCAAGAGCCTTATTTCTTAAATTTGTTTCATGTACTATTTTGATATAACAGCCCAAATAATTGTTAAGTAGACTTTTGACAAAATAATTCAATTATTTGAGACTCTAAATCTTCTTAATTCAATAGATGTAAGGGTCTTGGAAAATAAAAACTGCTGCCCTCCGCTGATTGCCCAAAGACCTTTCAGAAGTATCTTAGTCCATAAGCATAGGGGATATAGAAAGTTAAATCTTCTCTTCCTTTGCTGGGAAAAGCCAGGTTCAAATATAATGATATAAGGTTAATTTCCAGAGATATCAACACTGATTTTTATCAAACACACCTTGTCCCAGACTCCACTATTTACTCCACTGAATGCCATGAAACCTGCTAAAATTGGTTGATAGTAACACATACTAGCATGGTGAATAAATCATTTATATAAATGTGACTCCTAACTCCTAATTTTCTGTTTGTAATGAGCAGAGACAGCTAATTTAACACCTTGTTTTTCTGAAAATTGATTGAAAAGTTAAAAATTCCATCTCCTAGCTGTCTTATTTAGACTGTTCATGTCAAAAAACTAATTCACTGCTAGTTTTCCTCCCATTTAACCATTTCTTCCCTTAATCGAATCTCATCTTCATTGTAGATAATGGTGACAGGTATATTTTTCAGGCTGATTCTATAAAACCTGTCTGGTATCTCTACAATTTCCTCTTTCTGGGAATCCCTCCAGTTAGTTTATTTGATAGTAAAAGCCTGAGTAATGGATAACTTCTAAAATGTAAAGCCAACTTCTAATTTTTGTGAAAAGATTCAAATTAAATGTTAGAGATTATAATCCCTGGTCATCCTGAGGCATAACCTAACTCACAGTGCCTGAAGTATTTTCATAAGAAAGCCAAGGTTTAATAAATGTGTTTTAAAATCAGCAAATGTATTCAAAGACAACATTGAGTTTTGTTGTGATGGATGTTAAAGTGGACACAGTTGGGAGATACAGTCCAGTTACTGACTGAAATATTTCTTGTTTATTTGGGGGTCAAGTATTGTTATATTGGACTCAAAGCCCTTTGAGAATAAGAAACTTGTGCTTGCCATGTTAGCTTGATAAAGTGTTCAATAAGTGTTTACTAAATGAATACATGATGCATTAGTGAAGGGAAGAAAACAATTTAGAGCTAAGTGCTGTAGAATTGATGATGCTTGCCATAAAGCCCTGATAAGAAGGAATAAGAAATAGCCAGAAAGCATGAGATCTTATGTATATATTGAATAGTGACTTTTAAGATGAATTAGATTAAAATCATTGAAGTCACAAATTATGCTGGTCAGTACTTTGTAGATATTCAGCATCGATCTTCCAGGCATACACTTTATCCAATGCTGTCACTCTGGGCACTACCTAGTTAGAGATGGTCTATGAGTGAGTAAAGGCTGCTGAGGTAGGGAAGCAGCAATGAGTATGGGTGTTTGCACTGTTGGGCACTCTTCAAATTTCTAACCTTCTCTAAGTGCCAGCCCTGAGATTGTCAACCTGTAGCACCTATCCCAGTTGCCCTGTCACTTCAATCCAAAGTGGACAGCATAGGATCATTTAATCATCCCATGAATAAGTGGAGCCTATGCTAGTCTTGCTGTATTAAGCCATATATAAAGCCTGATAATTAGAGTCCCTCAGGTCTGCTCAGGAGTAATTTTGAGTTAATGAACTACAATCTTGCTCTAACCACTGCATCTGCCATTTGGTAATCTGAATAAAATGAGTCTTTCTTATATTTCTGATTACTGGTATATTCCCATTCATAAAATTTTGAATTTTTTCCTGACCAATACATTTGACTAGTATTTTGACAAATCCTCCAGCCATGTTCAGTTTCTCTTCCTAGGACTGGTTGTTGTATAGACCAGTGGTATAATTATTATTATTATTATTATTATTATTATTGTTATTTTAAATAATGGGCCATGTGATACCTATAGTATCTCCTAGACTGATTAATAAATGTACAATTATCAGTATCTTACTATAGAGTTATCAAATCATAATCTATGTATATAGGGCCCTGAACTTGGCATGTAAATAAACAATTAATAAAACTTTGAGAAACAAAAAACACATATTTTTTCTTTTTCTTTTTTATATTTAGATAAGATGATGGATTTTAACTAGAATTATTGTGGTAATCATTATACAGTGTATGTAAATCATATCATTATGCTGTACACCTTAAACTTATATAGCACTGTATATGAATTATCCTATATAATAAAAGGCCAGAAGCATCACAACTGGATTGACCAAAGACCAGACCACTACAGCTTCTCTCAGGGCTGACCCCACCCCTAAGCAAGAGGTTAGGGGCAATCAGATAGGCAGGCAGAATGGTTAGGGGTGATCAAGTAGGCAGAATGATTAGGGGTGATCAAGTAGGCAGATTAGTGGTTATGGGTGATCAGGTAGGCAGACAGGTGGTTATGGGTGATCAGGTGGGCAGACATCCCCTCACTGGGCTGGCCCCACCCCAAGAAAGCAGTTAGGGGTGATCAGGAAGACAGGAAGAGTGATTAGGGGAGGTCAGGTAGGCAGATGACCTCTCGTGGGCTGGCCCTGCTCCCAAGCAAGTTCTTAGGGGCGATCAGGTATGCAGACAGCCCCTCGCAGGGCTGGCCCTGCCCCCCAGCAAAGAAAGAGAAAGGCCCAGGCCAGCCAAGCCATCACACTCCAGCCTGTTGCCTACACAGGGAGACAACCAGTGGCAGGGGAGAGAGGCGGTCAGCACTGCACAGATGGCAAGCAGTGGCAACAGTGGGAGTAGGGCTAGCTGCCTGCAGTCAGGGGAAGGAAAGCCACAATAGGCCCTGATCTCAGGCCAGGCCTAGGGACCCTACCTGAGGGGTCCTAGATTGTGAGAAGTTGTAGGCTGAGCTGAGGAACTCCCTCCCCTTCCCCCCCCCCCACAAGTGCATGAATTTTTGTGCACTGGACCTCTAGTATCTCGATAAAATTATTTAAAAAAAAACTTTTAGAGACACTGCACTAAAGTGTGACAAATATTACTATAGTTCATACATCTGACTTTGACTGTTGTATCCAAATTGAATGTAATTATTATTGTTGTTGTTGTTAAGCCTCAACCCAAGGATATTTTTTTCCATTGATTTTTTTTTCTTTTAGAGAGAGAGAGAGAGTGGAAGAGAGGGGAAGAGTCAGAGAGAGAGACATCAATTGGTTGCCTCCAGCACATGCCCTGACCAAGGCTGGGAATCAAGCCTGCAACTAAGGTACATGCCCTTGATCGGAATTGAACCCATGACCCTTCAGTTCATGGGCCAACACTCTAGCCACTGAACAAAACTAGAGAGAGCAATATATAATTCCTCTATATATAAAGAGTCAGGGTCCATAACATCCAAAACAACTGAGGGGACAACCAAACATCAGGCTGCTCACACAGTGGGCTCAAGTGGGCAGGGACTGGTGAGCGGGCTGAACTGCTGACCTCTCAGAGAGAGAGAGAGGCGGTGCTCACTAGCAGCCACCCCAGGCTGCTAGCAAGGCCCAGATAGAGAGAGAAGCAAGAGCTGGTCAGCCCTTGCTTCTCTCTCTCGCCTCACCAGCAGCTGAGCCTTTCTCTCTCCAAGGTCAGCAGTTCAGCCCACTAGCCAGCAGCCTGGGGCAGCTGCTGATCAGCCCCAACTCTCTGATCAGGACTGGAGATAGGCCCAGAGATACTGACTGGCATAGAAACTGACCAATCAGAACCAAATCTGGGTGAACTGCAAGGAGCCAATGGCTTTTTAGGAGGTGGAGCTTCTGATGCTGACTGGCATAAAAACCAATTAATCAGAACCTAATCTGGGTGAACTACAATATAAGGGCAGAAACTAAGATGGGGGCTAAGGAGGGGTTTTAAGAACAACAGCTGTTTGGTATAAGGTGTAAGATAGTGGTTTAATTTTTTAATGACCTGTTTGGCAGTATAGTGCATATTGCTGGCTATCAGTCCAGATATAGGGATTATGTGTTTTTGTCTGCCAAGAGCATCTCCTCCTGATGAAAAATGGCTTTCTCTCACCCCCCCCCCCCCATTTAAGCAATCCTATCCGATATAATCTATCTATACCAATAAAAGGGTAATACGCTAAATAGACTGGGTCAACCAGCCATCTTCCGGACATCCGACTTCCTTCCAGACAAAGCCATGGTGGTGGGCGCTGAGGCAGAGGCTAGGCCGGAAGGAGAGGGTAGTTGGGGGCAATCAGTCAAGCAGGAAAAAGCAGTTAGGGGTGATCAGGCAGGCAGGTGAGCAGTTAGGAGCCAGTGGTCTCAGATTGTGAGAGGGATGTCTGACTGCTGGACCTCTTGTTATTTTAATAATAGCTTTATTGAGGTATAACATTCATTTAGCATAGTGTTTACCCTTTTAAAGAGTACAATTCAATGTGGTCTGATTATATTCTAGATGTGTTGTTGAATTTTTGTTTGTTTGTTTTTTAGTAATTCATTATCCTGGAGACTCTACTGTACTACCTTTATATATAGGATAGTCCCTTTAAATATAATAATGAGTTTACCATATCTCTGAACATTTAGACTGCTGATTACCCACCTTGGAGACCAAGTCTACTGCTGGGAGTATTTACTTGGGTTCATTCATCACAGACTTTTTTCTTCCAACTAGCTTTCTTCTGATGAACTAGAGACACCCTTTTCTAAAATAACAGATAAATGTTTGAAATAATGTACCATTAGCTTTGGTGGAGAAAGTACAGGGTCATATTAATAAAATGAGTACCTAACATTGGGTTTGGTAGAAAATAGGGACCCATCAGGAAATCAATGAAATGATGTGAATGACTATGTTGTGGGTGTTTTTGTAAAATTAGACTGGCAAGGGTGAACCAGCGGGGTCAGAGAGAAGTGAGCCTAAAATCAAGAGAACCAAAAAGAATGATATTGGACCAAACCAGGAGCCTGGGTATGAGTATTATCAGTCAGAAAGGGGAAGAAATATACTAAGATTTGTTGAATAAATGGAGCTGAAAAGATTAAACTATGTAATACTAGGCTTAGTGGCTGGAACATGGTGTGCTGCTGGGAATGGCAACAAAGTTTATGATGGAGCTGATAAGAGATGAATGAAAACTCTCAACCTTGTACCTCACAGCTGTGCTCACGTTGCCATTGTCATTTCTCAACTACAAAACGTGATTGATGCTGGGATGGAGAACTAAAAATGGTGATTACTGGATGTCTGAGTTAGTGCATAATGCTATGTTGTTTGGGCAAATAATATTTTTGAAAAGTGATTTGTCGATGGTGCTTATGTGCATCCATGAAATGTATTGTATTAGACATTAATCCAATATTTTATTTATTTATATATATATTTTTTTTCAATTTTCACCTGAGGATATTTTCTTTATTATTTATGAAGGAGAGGGAGAGAGAGAAATGTCAAGTGAGAGAGAGACATCCATCAGTTTCTTGGATCATGCTGAGTCAGCCTGGCCCTGAGTCATTGCATGGAGAACTTTCTTTTGAGAGTTGTCTGATCCAAGTCAGACCTCTGTGTGAGGAAAAAATAAATCTTTGTTCTCTTGAGCCACTGGGTTTACTTGTTACTGCAATCTTGTTCTATATCCTGCTTCATATTCCAAGTCAGTGTGACTTGTGTAAAAACAGAAAAGTAAATGAATTAAATTAAGTTAGATAACAAAACAAAAACAATATTCTAAATCTCCATGGGTAACTGACTTTTGGAATAGCTGGACTTAAATGATGCCTTTTCTTTGCTTTGCAATTCTCTATGTTGACTCCATTCCTAGACAAGCTATTACCCTAAAATATTGCTGGCTATATTTATATTTATAGTTTAGCAGTCTAATAAAAAAGACTCATGTAATTGCAATGTTTTCCTCTCTCTGAAACAAACAAACACACATGCCTGGAATTGAATACCATCACATTGGTTTGGGTCATGTATTTATCTCTCTGTCCATGAAGATAAATCGTGAACATAGATTTAATATATTGTGATTGTCCTGTTCAGAGTCCAAGAGAAATAATTAGTTCCACGCAAATCACATAGACTAACAATAAGTGATGAGAGGTTCCACAAAATAAAGTAAAATTGCTATTACTAAAAAAGGATGAATTGATGCTGGGAGGCAAAAAAAAAAAAAAATCCACATTAATTTACTTATTTTCAATATAGACATTATCTTTTAATAACTAACTCCAGGCAACATTGTACAAATATGCCCTATAGAGTGTCTCTTTAGTTAATATTTCCTGATGGAATGATGTCTTTTAGAGTTTAATATTCAGTCTTCATGGAGCTTATAGCATCCTCATTTATAACATTTTCAAACCTATCTTTGCATCAGAAAATTCATATTGTTATCTCTAGAATTCAATTCAACATTTCAAAAAATTATGTTTAAGAAAAGCCTTGAGTTATATTGCAAAAACAATTAAAATAATGTCAAAATAATTATGTTTTGAAAAGTATAAACTATGTTGAGTGTTGAGTATAAACTATGTTAAGAGGACATGAAGTCTGTGTGTGTCTGGTGCTAAGAAAGGCATCACAGTATCATTGTCAAGGGCAGCCATGCTTGGCCACTGGAAATCAGTCCTGAATGTTTTCATATTGTTGCCAAGTTTTAGCCAAGAATTAATTGAACATTATGACCCCAAACACAAGGAAGTATTCATGATGATTGTGGGAAAGTAAACAAAGCAAATGAGAAAGTGATTGCAATGAAATTGAAATGTTACTGCATAAAATGTATTTTTTTAAATTACTATATTATTTGATAATCACAGACCTATAGCATAAGTATATTATATTCTTAGATGATAATTTGTTAATTCCCTAGAGCAGTGGTCAGCAAACTGTCTCTCTCAAGCCACATGCAGCTCTTTGGCCCCTTGAGTTTTTAGCAAAGGCCGGTTTAGAAGTACCCTAATTAAGTTAATAACTATGTACCTATCTATATAGTTTAAGTTTAAAAAAATTGGCTCTCAAAAGAAATTTCAATCATTGTACTGTTGATATTTGGCTCTGTTGACTATTGAGTTTCCTGACCACTGCTCTAGAGGTAGTGTGTGAGTGCGTGTGTGTGTGTGTGTGTGTGTGTGTGTGTGTGTGTGTGTTGTGTGTGTGTTAGTCATATTTAGAAATAGGTTGAGAGTTTTGGGTTGAGGCAGAAAATTTTTTTTCCTGTATAAAATAATGGGAAAACTTACCAAGTGTTGTTTGGCTTTCCTCCCCACATAGTGCATATGAGTTTCAGAGGTGAATTACTATCCATAAATAAGAGATCTCTGTATTTCTAAGCTGTAGTCTTGGCACACTACTTGGTTCTGTGTTTGTCTCTCCCTTCTAGTGTCACCTCCTCTGCTGTTCTTAATTTTCCAGGACAATGGGGTAGCTAGAACTCTTACTCAATGAGAAGTGCAATGTAAGAGTGAAGGACAGAAATTAGGAAGACATTAAATACCAGCATCTACTAGGCCTGCTCTTAGGCTATGTAGCAGCATCATTAAATAACCCTGAGGCTTTTATGGGTTCTAAAAACATTTCTTAGACAGTGGACGTGATGAAATTTAACTCCTTTATTTTACTTTATACACATTTATGGATAATAGATTTTGTAAGATGGCATAACAGAGGGCATATCCAAAATAACAAGTCTGGATAATAAGCAATCCAATTTGTGAATGGTATATATAAGGTGTTGGCAATTAATGATAAAACATAAAGCATCTGGAATGATTGTTTTTCCCATTTTCTGGTGAACATCAGTTGTGCCTTCTCATTTGTCCATTTATGCTTTAATTCAACAAATATCCATTGACTTTCTACTGTTTTCAGGGCTTAATCTGACCAAAGTATTTCCACTTTGAAGGATGGCTCTTAGCTCTTTGAGAGCAACTTTCTCCAGTGATCAATTCAGAGCCAAGGTTTAAAGGAATAAATAGGAATTCTTTCACATCTTCGGTAACAGAATTCTGAAAATGAATCACTAAAATCATGGAATGAATGAAGAAAACAGACTATTTAAGAACTTTAAATTTTTTTATTGATATATTGGGGTAACATTGGTTAATAAAATTATATAGGTTTTAAGTAAAGTGTGTTCCAATATTAAAGAGCCTTCACTGAATACTTATTGTGGGCCAGACACTGTGTTAGCCCTTCACATGTAGTATGTGTTCCAATCTTCCTAACAACCTTGTGAGGTAGTTACTATTACTATGCATATTGTATAACTAAGGAAAGAGTTAAGGAGATGAAGCAATTCATCCATGATTACTTAATTAGGACATGGGAACTAGAATGTATAACCAGTTCTGCCCTGAGAGATGATTAGAATTTGCATACGTTCATGAGCACAAAATCTGTATCACAAGCAAAGGCATGGCGAATGCACATGTGAAGTCAGATTGAAAATCCTTTAATAGGCCAATTTGACTGAAATGAAAAGTTTACTTAGGCAAAGTACACAAATTCACATGCCATTTAAAGATAATGTATGTTTTCGTTATTTACTGCTGTGTAATGAACAACCCAAAACTTGGTGGTTTCAAATGATAACCAGCATCTGTTATCACTCAAAATTCAGTGCATAGACTGTGCTCAATGGGATTCTTTCTCTGCTTCATCTGGTACCAACTGCAGCTGTGATAGTCCAGAGGCTGGAAAGAGTTGAAACATGAGATTACTTACTCAGCTAGTTCAAAAATAAGAGATGGCTGTCAACTAAGTGCTCACCTGACTTTTCTACTGGAGGGCATTGGTTTTCCTCCATGTGGCCTCTCCATTTTACCTGGGTTTCCTAGAAAGTGACACCTGAAACCTAACAGAAAATGTGTGAAAATGGAAGCTGCACATGTCCTAAGTTATACATACAGCATTGTTTCCCATTGCATTCTATCAGTCAGAAAAAATCACAGAGCTAACTAATCCAGGTTCAATTGTAGATGAAAATTCACCTCTGCTTGGGAGGAATGGCAAAGCATTTGTGGCCATTTTAAATGAGTGAATGAGGACAGTGTGATATTTATAAAACAAAACAAAAAATAAAAGCCCAACCTGTGTGGCTCAGAGGTTGAGCATTGACTTATGAAACAAGAGGTCAAGGTTTGGTTCCCAGTCAGGACATACTGGTATGCCTAGGTTGCAGGCTTGATCCCCAGTGTGAGGCATGTTGAAGGCAGCCAATCAGTTATTCTCTCTCATCATTGATGCTTCTATCTCTCTATCTCCCTTCCTCTCTAACACCAATAAAAATCTATACTAATAAAAGGGTAATATGCAAGTTAGTCATGACACCCTCACAGTAACAACCGAACAGCAGGCTGCGTGGGGCAACAAGACCAACCGGGGTTTAGCGAGGGATGACCAAACGTCTGACTGGCAGGCTTCGTGGGGTGACCAGGCCAGCAGGGGAGTCAGTGAGGGGCAACCAGCCATCGGGGGGGGGGGGCAGTTGGGAGCGACCAGGCTGGCAGGGGGGCAGTAAGGGGTGATCAGGCAGGCAGGCAGGCAGGTGAGCAGTTAGGAGCCAGAAGATCTGGATTATGAGAGGGATGTCCAACTGCCAGTTTTGGCCCGATCCTACAGTCAGACATCCCCTGAGGGGTCCCGAATGGAGAGGGTCCAGGCTGGGCTGAGGGGACCCCCTCCCCCAGGCACTGGGCCTCTAGTATATTTTTATGTGCATTGTGACCCCTCCCCCCAGGCACAGGCCTCTAGTATATTTTTTAAAAGAGTGGTATGAAACATGCAGACCAGTGGGCATCTTGCCCCTCCTACGTAGTTTAGATTTCAGATTTAATAAATACTATTGGGGCTGTAGAGAATGTATTTGTGGGTTTGGTTTCCTATTGCCCACCTGTTTGTAAGCCTTGATGAAAAGAAATGTTGGGAGAAAATTGTCAAGAGCTGAATAGCAGGAAAAATTATTCAAATGCATTCTGATAGAAATATAAATATGAAGAAAATGAAATAGAATTTTATTATGGTGAAATACAGAGGGTTTTTATTTTTATTTTCATGAAATAGACCAGTGGTCTAAAAATTTTTAAATGAGGGAGAAAACAAAACAAATAAATTAGACTCTACATTAATATTTATTATTTAATTCTTATGTAAAGTACTATTTTGGTTTATGAATTATGATATGCATATGTTCAACTAGTATAGTACCTGTGCATTATTTATAAATAAACCAGTATTTATATATTATTGAGAAATGTGTGCTCAAAAATTTGTACTAATTGCTGTGTAATATTAAAATAGGATTTGTAAGTTATTGATTTCAGAGATGAAAATGACAAATGTAACATTAAATAATGAAACATATATTCAGGTTTGAAAATTTCTTGGTACTAGTGTACTTAATGTTGAAGAACTATAAATGACAGAGACAAAAGAACCCCATACCCTCACCCTCAAAATAATACTTGCATTCATCACTATTTACAGGGGGAAAATTTTTGAGGATAAATGACCCAATTTTATTGTCAGGAATAAATAATCTCTATCATTTAAATTATGATAGGTCCTTACATGGTAGGTCTTTACATGGTAGGTCCATGTGGCTTTATTTGCAGATGGTGATTATCAGAACACTTGGCATTATATTTGAGCCTGTAGCTAAATGTGCAAGCAAAAACATTTGATTACTGAACTTGATTTCTTAAGCACTTGATTGTCTAAGACATTATTCTGAATCCTCGTTTTTTTTTCCCCCCTCTAAGCCAAACTTCTTAAAATATTGTCTATTCACTTAAATTGTGTCATCCTTACTGGTTGGGCAATGTGGCTTTATTTGCACATGGCGATTATCAGAACACTCAGCATTATATCTGAGATTGTAGCTAAATGTCCAAGCAAAAAGCTTTGGTTACTAAAATTGATTTCTTATGCACTTGACTATCTAAATTAGCATTATTCTAAATTAGTTTTATTAGTATTAGTATTATTTTTCTCTATATGAAACTCCTTTAAGCCATGTATTTCTTTAAAACTCTGTCCCCACATGTTGTCTTCAAACTTCTTCCTATTTGCCTGAGTTGTGGGTGCTGGAGCTCTTCATAAAGTTGCCGCATGTGCTGTTGATACTCCTTCTCTCTTTGGGAGTATGGTGTTCTGTCTCTTGTATGACCTTGGGAAAGTCACTTGACATTTCTTTCTTATATTCTTCATGTGGAAAAAGCCAAGATCAAAAAAGATAACTTCTTTTTAAAAAGATTATTTTTCAATTACAGTCTAATGCAATATTATATTTTATTAGTTTAAGGTGTACAGCAGAGTGGTTAGACAATCCTATACTTTACAAAGTGTTCTCCTGATATTTCCAGTTACCCATCTGACTCCATACATAATTATTACAATATTATGGATTATAGCCTCTAGGCTCAACTTTACATCCCAGTGGCTGTTTTGTACTTTTGAATCTCTTCACAAAAGGTCATTTATAATACCCTCCTTAAGATCTAACAAGAAAGGTTTTCTTTCTCTAGATCTTTATTTTAGTAAGTACCATTAAGAAATCAAGTAGATCCTGACTAGCCCCTTACTTACACCAACCATTTTGAAAGGTGGTCATGAGTTCAAAAGGGACTTCCTAGGGAGCCTGGCAGTCAGTGGGCAATGGACAACAAGGGAAAGCACTGGTGTTCACAGAGGCCTGGGTTGGGTGTGAAGGAGGGGAAGTGGTATTGCTGATAAAAGTAGTGGGAGCACTAATTTGTGGAAGGGAGAAAATACTGTCGCTTGGAATTAGAGGTCAGTGGCTTGAAAAGGCTATGTATCATGTGTCCAACTGACTTGGTTTGTATTGAATAATCAATAGAACATGGTTGAAAACAGAACCAGGGGTGAGGGTAAACAGGTAAATCCAAAAAGGTCAGGATCTATATTAATATTTTCTGGGTGTCTGTGTCAGTTTGTGTCCTCCAAGAACTAGGGGCCCACATGGGGTTACACTGCAGGACATTTGTTGGGGGGACTGTTTGTGAAGGATGAAAAGGGAGGGGAAGCCCGAGGAGGAAGGGGAGCCTTCGCACTGCTGTGCATGTGTGGGAGAACAGGATGAGGAAGAGTCTCAGGCTGGAGGCAGTTCTAACAAAATTGCATTCAGATTGATGGGGAGTATTGAAGCTGAAGGCACTTGTTAAAATAAAGCTGGGTCTTATTGGAGGGACCTATTGTACCATTCCCATCGTGCTCAGCCAATGACTAGGAGCAGCCTATGGGAAGTGGGGCCTTGGCATGAATGTGGGGATAAATCCAGAAGGGCAGCTGCTAGGGCTATCAATCAATTATACTCCCCACAGCAGGAGACCTGAGCTGCATTTCTCAAGGCTGCCATTATATCCAATGGAATCTAATATGCCTCCTTTAAGATTTGTAATGGTTCGAATAATAAATATAGAACATACCCCTTTGTGATAAAGCCTCCTGATAGGAGTTTTTTTCTGAGCTTTTAGGGAGGATAGGATGATGATAAGTGCCATTTTAAATTAGCCCCATGCTAGGAAGTTTATGTACATGGTATAAGAATGCAATGAGGTAGCCATTATCATTTTAATTTTAATTTTGAAGATGAGATAATAGACATTGAGATTATTGTTCTTATTCAAGGTTGCATCTGTTGTAAAGGACATAATTTCTAACCACTGTCATAAATAAAACCTTTTTTTTACCTAGATCCCAGTTCCACCTAGGATTTATGAATCTCACTTTGAATATTTCATAAAACAATTTGACTATTGAGAGTTATGAGATTTTCTTTTTTCTTTTTTTTTAAATATATTTTATTGATTTTGTACAGAGAAGAAGGGAGAGAGATAGAGAGTTAGAAACATCGATGAGAGAGAGTCATCGATCAGCTGCCTCTTGCACACCCCCTACTGGGGATATGCCCGCAACCAAGGTACATGCCCTTGACCAGAATCGAACCCGGGACCCTTCAGTCCCCAAGCCAACACTCTATCCATTGAGCCAAACCGGTCTCGGCGAGTTATGAGATTTTCATAATGTCATGAACTTTATTACAGTCCAAAAAATCATTATTTTGTATTCTAATCACCCAATATTTTCTCTACTAGCTTTTATAAAAAATACTAGAGGCCTAGTGCATGAATTCATGCAGGGGTGGGTCTGGCTGACCTGCCCCCATAGGGGTCCATCAGGCCAGGCTGGCTAGGGAGCAAGGGGAGGGAGGGAGGGAGGGAGAGAGGAGGAGGCACATGATCAGGGCCCAGATCAGGCTGGTTGGCTGCCATAGTGCACATCATAGCTACTAGTTGTTCTGGTCATTCCATTCTTGTTGTTGGGCTTTTATATAGAGAGATTTCACTTCAGATATAACATATTTTAGTAATTCCTCCACCTCATTATATATTTAGATCACATGTGTCAAACACAAGGCCCGCGGGCCAAATCCGTCCCGCCAGGCCTTGCAATGTGGCCCGAACCGCGCTGTCATCACTGCACTCCGCTGCGTTTCCATCACAATGACAGTTTATGACTGTTCAGTAAACCATTCGGCCCGCGATTTAGGCTGGATTTTAGATTTTGGCCCCTTCTCTGATTGAGTTCGACACCCCTAATTTAGATTGTACACATGTTAAGGCTTTTGATAGATGTCTATGGTATATGAGAAGAACAGAGCCCTACTCGGTTTGGCTCAATGGATAGAGAGTCGGCATGCAGACTTCAGGGTCCCAGGTTCGATTCCGGTCAAGAGCATGTACCTTGGTTGTGGGCACAGTAGGGAGTGTGCAGGAGGCGGCTGATTGATGTTTCTCTCTCATCGATGTTTCTGACTCTCCTTCTCCCTTCCTCTCTGCAAAAAAAAAAAAAATCAATAAAATATATAATTTTTATAATGAATGGTAACAGAATTAGGGCAACTATGCTTAGAATATTTTAATGTAACCTGTGTATCATTTCTTAAAACTTCCTTGAAATAACACAAAATTTTAATGACCAATAGATTGAGGGCTAACACTATGTGTTATTCAGAATAACACCCAAGAAGGGCCCAAAGTACGTACTCAGTCAGTATTTTCTTAACCAAAAAATGATAAAATTAAAAATTCTTTCTCCCATTTTTTTAACTAAAAATAGCATTTGTTAAATATTCATCTTGAACCAGGTATTTTTCTAAGCATTTAATATGTGTGTATTAGCTCATTGAATCCTTAACAAACTAAATGAGCTTAATGATTATTCTGATTTTATAGATATGTAAACTGAGATACAGAAAAATGAGTTAATTTTCCCAAAGTCATATAGTTAGAGCCAGCATTTGAAGCCAGGTGGTCTGCGTGATAGAGCCTACTTAGTAATGACTAATTACTTAGTAAGGAATCGGTACTTTGTGACAAATAGTGATCAATTAATTATTCAGCAGTTCTGGTGCAGTAGCCAGCAATGGGGTGAAAGAGTTTCTCAGGTTTGTTTTTATTCTCCTGTTGGGATGGTCATATAAAGATTTCAGTTTGAAAACAACTTTATTTTCCCTTTCTTTGTTTACAGAAAATGTAAAAGAGTGAACAGAGAGGTGAAGGATCAGATATTCACTCTGGCCCAGCTTCTTCCAGGCTGCTGGTCATGAGCTAATAATATTCTACTTGCTTCTTTTGGAGCAAAAGTAAAATTGCAACTACTTCCTTCAGGCTCCCACCGTTAGCGGGGGTCAAGGAGAGGTCTGGAAGAGGGTGGGGAGGCACAGCTTTCCTGTGTCAAATGAAACACATTTAGTGTCAAATTCATGATAGGAGATTGCTGGTCTCTTGGAAGAAAGAAGCTCAGTGCCCACATTGTAACCAGTAGGGACCGCCTATGTACCTACTTCTGTAAGTGAAATTTAATTGCAACACAGACAAGCCCATTCATTTCTCTATTGTCTGTGGCTGCTTTTGTACTCTGCCAATGGGGCTGACTGGTTTCTACAAAGACATCATGGCTCATGTAGCCTGAAATAGATGCCATGTGTCACTTCATGAAAAAGTTTGTTGATCCCAGTGTTGAGCATCATGGAAGCTCATTCTGTGGATCGGGAGCTAGATTGTCAATGTTGAGTTCCTGGCTCCGTCACTCATGAACTGTGGGACACTGGACATGGTACTCAAACGTTCAGCACCAGTTTCCCTCATCTATAAAGTGCGATTAAAATACTTACCTCTTAAGGTTTCTCCAAATTAGATATTTTAGTATATGATGATCTGGTAATATGATGGGTGATACATAATGAATACTCAGTAAGTGTAGGCTATAATCATTTTTATCATCATTATTTTTAACTCACCATTATTAAGTCTTAAATTATTCCTTTTCTTAGCCAAATCCATGATCCTTACAGTTAGGGGTAAAAATGGTAGCAGCTCTCTTTTGAATTAAATTTTGTATCAGGGCCAAACATTAGTATTTACTCAACGGTATGCAAACTACCAATTCCTGTCTGCCTGGAAGAAATTAAAACACAAATTTTCCAACCAGCGTAAATTGTTTTTCAGTATGTTTGTAAGCTTCCTATAATTAGTCACTTCCTGGCAACGAATAAATTGATTGATCAATTACCATAATCATGGTGGTTTCTGTCATCTCTTATTCTTTAAAGAAGAGTGATATATGTATATTTGTATATTAGTATGGTAGGAACTATAAGAGACAAGGAGAGCTGTGAGGGATGTGTAGTCTGTGGAATGAAACTTAGCCCTTGTGGTTCTTTAGGGGTTCAGAGAGCAAGCTGCAGACACTGTGGTTCTGCTGAGTTGTCTGTGGCTTTCAGCAAAGCCGCTAATGGAATAATGATAGTTCCTGACACAAAGCAGAAGGTGTTCTATTTTTAGGCAAGAGGAGCTAAGCACCAGAGATGATCCGCATACATTATTATAGAGGGTGGTGGAAAACGCCCCGTTTCCTAACACCCAGTTGCCATAGGTGAGATGTCAGTCCCCTGGAGAGGAACCACACAGACACTCTCAATAATACTACCATTTTTCAGGCATTTACTCTGTACCTGGAACTGGGCAAAGCACATATCCAAGTGAATCAGATAATAGTCCAATGAGGAGTTGTTAATATTTCCCCCATTTTATAGATGAAACTGATACTTGGAGGAGTTAAGTAAGTTTGTAGGTGTGAAAAGAAGAGCTGTTTTCAAGTACATTTTTTGGTTGACTCCAAATTCCAAGCTCAATTAGAAAGGGAAAATAGGATATAATTAGTTTAAACTCTCAGTTCTCAAATCAAATTAGAGAAATGATTCCCTGGCCTTTCATTATTTTCAAGGCATATTGCTCTCTATTTCATGAACTGGAAATGAATAAAGCAGTCAGTTTAGAATATGATAATATTATTCTGTGCCAAGGAAAGAATTCAGTCAACAAGGGACCAGAATTTGAAGTTAAACCTATGAATGGTGGAAGGAGTTAGGTCATGGTTTTCTGAGGAAAATAGGAATAGACAGTGGAATCAAGCCAGCAAGTGGCTTGGGGGCGGGGGGGGGGGGGGCGGGTAGTGGGTAAATCACAGAAGTAGGTTACCCAAGAGTGGGCACTATTTGGGTTCTGGGAAGGTGGTTACCACGGGGTCAGGCAGCAATTCTCAGAAAGTCAACACCACACCTGTTGGGATCAGGTGTCCTATCTGAGGATTTTGATAAAAGATTGACAAGTCCTTATATGAGGGGACTGGAGTCTTGAAAAATTTTCAGGACAAAATATTAACTAAAATCTCAATTATCAGAACAGAAGCCTAACTACTCAGATTATAATAAATAATAAGAAATAGACCCTTGCCGAAGCCAGTTTGGCTCAGTGGATAGAGCGTCTGCCTGCGGACTGAGAGGTCCTGGGTTCGATTCCAGTCAAGGGCATGTACCTTGGTTATGGGCATATCCCCAGTGGGGGGTGTACAAGAGGCAGCTGATCGATGTCTCTCTCTCATCGATGTTTCTAACTCTGTCCCTTTCTCTCCCTTCCTCTCTGTAAAAAATAAAAATAAAAGAAATTCAAAGAATTCAAAGCAAAGACCTCTCAATAATTTTGTGTTGGCCAGGAACTGGGTCCAGAATATTAGGCTGTGTTCCTAAATATTTCCCTGACTACAGTTAGGTAGGGCTGGTTGCAGAATCAAGGAAGAAAAATCAGTGAACATAGTGAGAGTGAGGGCAATTGCATAAAGCTTCAGACATGTTTGTGCCTGGCAGTTTTAGATGGAATATGTATGGTTTGGTCCCATTGAAACTGGATATCTTGACTAAAGTAGTGACTGATAACAGATGATAGTATTCAAATCTTAGAACTATATGAGTTTCATTTATTCATTATTTACTATTTCATTCACTCATTTCTTTCAGAAAAAAATTACTGGTGCGCTCTATATATCAGACACTATGTCAAGGACTAGGGATACAAGATCAAATTAGATTTTTGTTCCTTTCTCAGAGGAGTTAGTGTGTAAGGTAAGATTCTCAGATGTTTGTGTACATAAGAATGACCTAGGGCACTAGTTAAAATTTCACATGTAGATACTCACTTAGTGATGCAAATTAGGTAGGTCAGGGTAAATGGACTGGGGATGTGCATTTTCAGTAAGCATCACAGGGAGTACTGACCAATCTAATTTGAAACCAGTAATCTGGAAAACTCTAATTTAGATAAATATGAGAGTCTCTGGGGAGACTTTTTCTGAATGCACTGTCAGGTTTCAGAAAAATAGAAATATGTGGCACTACACTGCATTGGGATAATATGTATTACTTGGGGAGAAAGCAAATTATTCATTCCTGTGTTCACACAAGCATATATATTCACTTGCCTGAATTTTGTGTAGGAAGTTGAATCCCATGTATTCTAAAACATTTTCAATACTGATATCTGTGCTTCTGTAACATCAAAGTTTGATTCACCAAACTTTATACTTTAGTATAAAGAAATAACAATTTTTAAATTCATTTCAATGACTACTTCTGGCTTGGTTGATAGTTTGTGGCAATTTTGTCCTTTTCTTTTTCTTCTTCTATCCCTTCCTTTCTCCCTTCCTTCAGCTGGCTCTTGAGTTACTTACCACTTCTTACTACTATTGATTCAGATGTTTCTTCTGAGAAATTTGTAGCTAAGGTTATAAAATATGGTTGAACTTCATTACTTGGATGCAAACTAATTTTGAAAGATATGAGGCAAATTAAAATAAATCATTATTATTTAGCTGTATTTAAATACTCAGGTTCCCCTTTAATTATCTCAGTATCCCTGGAAAGAGGATGAAATTGATATTATAATTTATCACAGATGAATTAGAGGTAGATGAAGGCTAAGCACTTTCATAATGCACCATATGGTGTTTCAATGATCTGTGGACATATAACAAACCACAAAACTAAGCTCTCAAACTTAGTGGCTTTAAAAAAAAACAATTTATTATTTCTCATGATTCAGTGGTTTGAATGGTGGTTTTTCTGTGGATTTCATGGAGCCACATTCACCTGATGTGTCAGATGGGAAGTCTGGAATAGCCCCAGTGACCAACCTCTTTCTCCCTGTGTGGCTTTTCATTCTGTTCTTTTTCACAGCACACTGCCTACAGGTTATGAGGGGAAAGAACCTGCCATGCCATTTGAGGCCATGGCGTAGAATGGCTTCACTCACTTTCTTTTGGTCAAAGCTAGCCCCAAAGCTAGCCCAGAAGCAAGAAGTGCAAAAGTAGACTTCACATACTGATGAGAGAAATGGCAAAGTTGTATTGCAAAGAGGTTTATATAGTAAGAATGGAAGAATGTGGCCATGTTTTATAGCATCACAATTTATTAGTAAATTTGGCAAATGTCTGGATCTCTGGACACAAATTATTCACATTTCTCCCACATGCAAAATATTATCAACTCCATTGTAAGGTCCCATTTATGATCATTTCCCAGTAGCATGAGTGTCTTGTTCCAACTGTGGCATCATACTTGAAAGTGTCCTATTTCCTCTTATTTGTGGGAAAGAACATACAGGTGGTCCTTGGGTTATGTCAGATTCGACATATATGGTTTCGTGGTTACATCACCACCTCCCATTTATTTATTTTAAAAAGTTCTGTCATTTCGACATATGTACATATGTGTTTTATGTTTCTTTTATTATTTACTGTATTTACCACAAGTAAAGGTCAGGAATTGTTATTTTTCTTTTAAATATTTACTGTTTTACTTCATTACTGCTGTGCATATGGTCCATGTGAGTGACATAAGTGCTTATGTAGGTGGGTTCCGACTTACAGCGACAATCGCGTAATGTCACAGGGTAGGAATGGATCCCCGAGGTAACCTGAGGACCTACTGTATTCTTAGATTCATTTAGAGTCAACTTCTGCTTTCTGGGAGTAATCCTTTAGTTCTCTTT
The DNA here is from genome assembly GCF_014108245.1 of Pipistrellus kuhlii. NCBI lineage: Eukaryota > Metazoa > Chordata > Mammalia > Chiroptera > Vespertilionidae > Pipistrellus > Pipistrellus kuhlii. The sequence continues at coordinate 14,946,271 of NW_023425595.1, forward strand.
TCTCTTTGGCTCTTGAACCTGACCTCCTGCTATGCCTACTGAAATGTAATTACTGTTCCATGTTTACAGCTCAGTGGCTTAGTTGATCTGCTTCCTGCTTGGAAACTTTGGACTATGGGCCTCTTTTCTCTTTGAACTATCTCCTTCAGTCCAAGCAGGTAAATTATTCATACAAATTTTTTGATGCAACCACATTTTTGAGACTTCAAGTATCTAGTAGCTACCACCTTAAGGCTTTCTGAGGTCTTGAGATAGAATCTTACAGCCACATCCTTGTTTTTATCTCTACCTTGAGGTCATTTCTTACTTTGAAAAGGTTTTGCCACCTGGAGAGAACAGAAATGTGAAACAGTTTTCTTTTCTGACCTAGATAGTGTTGGCTGCTTTATATTTCTTTTAAAATCTATTTGCTTAGGAGATAATTTCCTTTTTAAATTCATTACTTTAGTAACATAATTTATATATACAGCTTAAAAATAAAAGTCAATGGACATATTTAACATTCTGCCCTGACACTTTAGCCAGATCCACAGTTTTATTAGTTGCATTTGTGGCTTTCACACCTATCACAGGAAATGGAATCTTTAGCCAAAAATAGGAGAGAAGTTTATTTCCTAAGGCTAGAACACTGGGTCACTGTGGAAGGAAAGTGAAAGAGACTTAACTGGCAAGTCATCTAAGTTACTGAATTTGGCTCCTTATGTTCCCTTGTCTAAGGGCATAACAGACCTCAGAGTGGTTCCTAAGAGAGCCTGAGGAGGTGGGAAATGGGATAAAGAAATCAAGAGGGAGAAGCCAAGTGATTAAAAAATTGTGGGGTGGAAATGGGGTTGTTAGGGTGCCAGTCAACTTATCACACTAAAGAGAAAACCTTCTGCTGGTCTGTCTGGTTTATATTATAGGACTCTTTTCACAGGCATGCTGGTACATTTTTACAACCCCCTCCATTATGTAGTGAAACAGCAGGTCCTTCTAACTCCCTTTCTCACCTCTATCCCTTAAACTGCCAGGAAGAAGGATCCTGGCTAAGGAATATCAACAGAAGTTTCTCATCCAGCCAAACAACCAACCAATTTCTCTGCTCTGTTCTTAACTCCCACCTTTGGGCAGAGATTTCATTCTAAAAGCACATGTGGGAGCAGAGCGAGACCCAGCCTGTCAATCCTCTCTAGTTGTACAAGTTCCATAGTATATGCAAATGGCCCAGAAGAAAATGGCTTCTAGGAAGAAGAGAGGGCTGGTTGTTATTGTTCTCCTCCCTACTGGCACCAAAAGCTGTTGAAGGAGATGGGCAAAGCCTTTCCTTGGGGGGATCATTTAGCAGATTGACATTTTGGAATCATCATCACATAGATTTCTAACATATTGTGTTCTAGATTCCAAGGCACTGACTACATGACAGGTGCCTCTCCTCAAATGTGGCATGTCTTGGAGCCTTTAGATGTATACACATCATGCCAATTTCACTTCTCATTTTTAAAATGAATAGTATATTTTTCATAGAAAGCAAAGTAATTTTTTTCAAAAGAAAAAATAAAAGATTAAATTCTCCTACAGCTACACTTGTATATCATTCTCAGCTGATTATTCAGAATGGTTTTTCCATGTTTTACTTATAATTCCAGTTTAGTCTTGGGAGAGTGTCAGTGTAGCTTCCATCTAATCTATCACCATCTTGGAACTCCCTCTACACTTGTATGTCATTATCTAGCAAGCATAAAAGATTATCTTAAAGGACATTCTTTCCTGTTTATTTATTTTTTTTAAAGAATAGCTTATTGATTTTTTGAGAGAAAGAAAAGGAGAGGGAGAAATATCAATGTGAGAGTACAGTATCATCAGCTACCTCCTACACACTCCCTACTGGGAATCAAGCCAATACCCAGGATGTGCCCTTGATCAGGAATTGAACCAGCAATCTCCTGGAACAATGCCCAATCCATGGAGCATGGCTTTCTTGTTGAATTTTATAATTGTAGTTATGTGTACCATGAACATCTTTGTGGTTATGTACCATTTGTTCTCAGGTAGCTTTCTCACATGTATCAACTTCTCCATGCCTTGTTTTCTTAGTATTTACACATTCTATAATAATATTTTTGTAGTTACATGTTTAATATCTGTCTCTTAATCACAAGTACCTTGCCTCCACCACTGGCTGAATGTAAGGAATGTTTTTCTCTGTTTCTCTCCAAGTCTAACTTTCTCCTTAATGTTATTGTTGGTTTTGGTGGTAATATTATTATTACAGCTAAAACCTCAATATTGAGAGAGAATCATTGATTGGATGCCTCATGCATATCCCTTTTTGAGGATTGAGCTAGAAACCCAGGCATATATCATGACTGGGAATCAAACCATGGCCTCCTGATTCATGGTTCAATTTCCAGTCCACACCAGCCGGGCAACATTATTATTCTTATTAGTATGTGTCAGCCACTTTATTGTGTACTTCATCCACAAATCTCATTTAACCCTTTAAAAAATTCAAGGTAGTTATTTCTTTTTTTCACCTCTCTATAAATGAAACACACACACACACACACACACACACACACACACACACATGCACTCACAAAACAATACCAAACTAAGTCTCGGAGTAGATAATTTGCTTTGTTCCAGTGACAAGAAGTACAGCTGGCACAGGTTAAGTCTTTAGTAAATATTTGTGAAAAGAATGCATGAGTAAGGTGGAAAATTGGGTCTTCAGTCTTTCAAATTATAATAGTAAGGGGAAAGTATTAGTTATAAACAGTTGTCTCTTAAGGCCAGTAAATACAGTATTTAAAAGATTCTTTGTTGAGGTGAATGTCTTGATACCTGAATGAGCTATTTGCTATTTACTATGTGACCTTCACCATGACCCTCAAATCTTCATGGTAAGGACAGGAAGCCTGGAGAGATTAGATGAGTCAGAGGTCAGACTCAGTGCAGGGAACCAACATTCAATAGACTAAAGAAATGAGAATCAAAAGGGAACTTGAGAATGTGAACTCCCTTAAAATTTTAATTCACTCCAAGGAATACTCCAAGGAAACCAACCTAATTTCGATCTTAATGAAGTGGAAGACATGTGCTAAATTAGTGTTAGACATACCTGGCACAAGAAGGCATCCTCCTTTCTCAAAAACCAAAGACAAGAGCAAAAAACAACATATGAGCATTGTATTTAGCATAGTTTAAAAGGGGAATGTAATTTTAAAAAATGAAAAGACACTAAAATATTGATAGCATATATGTAAATATTAAAGATAGCTCTAATTTTAAAAGATTATGTTAAGGAAGGCAAGGGCTTAGGAAATGCATAGAAAAGTAAAGAAATCTGTTTTCATAGATGATTAATCAAGACGGTTCACATAGGGACGCCACAGTAGCGCTGGTTGCACTTGAATTTACAGTTTGCCACATGCCTGGCATATTTAAAGAGCTCAATAATGATAGCAATTTTTAATTACATTACTTCTTTGCCTTGTGAGCTCTTCCTTAGTCTACAAAGTCCAATTCAAAGGTTATTTTTTTCTTTGAAACATTCTCAACTTCCCTTTTCTCTCTTTCTGGCAGGAAACATTTCCCCACTTTGGTTGTGTTCCCATTGCATCTGTTGCACAATTCTCTTGTAGCCCTTAACCATTTCTCCTATGAGAATCACTTGCACATTTGTCTTCTCTGTTGGATGATGTGCTCTCTGAATCCCAGGTATACACCTTATCCATCTCTGTCATGTGCTTACCTGAACATAGTTATAGAGTAGTCTTGAATGAATGAATGAAAAATGCATGAGTGAGTGAATGAAAGAATGGAGGTGACCCTGGGTAATGGGTAGGTCCTGTGTCAACTCCAGGTTACTGATAAAGAAAAGTGATGCTCAGGGATGTTAAAGCAGTCATACTTGCAGCTAAATTTTACTGGATATTTACCATGCTCCAGCTGTGATGCAACATTATCATCCTTACCATAGTCATTCCAAGTACCATATTTTCTGGCGTATAAGACGACCCCCTAATTTTACAGTTAAAATAAGTTTAGGCCTATATTCGCTGTATAAGACTAACCCCCACTTCTGAGGAAACACCAGTTCTTTTTTTAATTAAATTTTTAATGAATGACCTCCGATTTTTGGTTGACTTTTTTTTGTTTCAAAAGTTGTCTTATACGCCGGAAAATATGGGTAGGTGGTATTCGCTTCATTTTACATTCAATTTGGTAGCAATCATGAAAGGTATTGATTATTATGCCCTATTTATCAAAAGAGTAAGTGGAAACTCATCGAGATTATAGACTTGCCCAAAGTCACAGGGATAGAGATAGAATCTATTCCAAGTCAAGCCAGCTACAAAGGTGTAGTTAGTTTTAAAATTAGGGCCAGAGCCTAGACTCTCTAACATTAGTCCAATATTTCATATTTACCCTCATTCTCATTTTTGCAGCTTAAATTTTTTTTATCAAAGCTTTTAATATCCCTAGCTGGTTTGCCTCAGCAGTGTCAGCCTGCAGAATAAAGTGTCCCAGGTTCAATACCAGTCAAGGTTACATGCCCAGGTTAGGGGCTTGATCTGGCTGAGTAATGATTCTCTCTCATCATTGATGTTCTCTCTCTCTCTCTCTCTCTCTCTCTCTCTCTCTCTCTCTCTCTCTCTCTCTCTCTCCCCCTCTCTCTTCCTCTCTGAAATCAATAAAAATAAAAAAAATTTAAAAACCTTTTAATAATCTCAGATATAATCATGCATAAATGGAGCAGGTATCTATATACATTGTGGAATAGAAAGGAAAGTGAAAATCTACCTTACTATTCATTTTTTGTCTCAACAATTTGCCAATGTGTCTGTAATTCCTAGCATCATGGAAGGTGGTATTTCCCAAAGGGGGTCCTGCTGGCTATTAATGAGTGTTTTGTGTTCAGAAATTTGGTATTAAATCATAGTTTAATTTATTTTTAACACATGCACACAAGTCCTTTGACATGCTAGTGTGTCCTGAGATATAGACACCATCCCATTTCCTTTTATTTTATTTTTTAAATACTACAGAGAGAAATATCCCAGGAGAATTTTGTTCCATAAAATGCATTTCTGAAAAGTACTTGTTTAAGGCATTGTGCCTTTGGAAATCTCCAACAAAATTGTCAATGGTGTTAGTTGGGACAGATCACACACAGACCCATAGCCCTCACCCTCAAGTTGTGGCAGGAAAGGTATATTTTCTACCACGCAGTTTTGTTCACAGAGCAATTGAACTGCTTATGAACCTTTTATACTTATTTTTCAATAAGTTCTCTCCTCAGATTGTTGACTTCGCAAGATCAAAGTCCGTCTGTATGTCTTTATATCTAATGCATTGATGGCCATGTAGTGATGCCAAATGTATGTTGAGTGACTGTCTCATCATAACACATGGGTAATTGTGACTTAGTTGAATAAGTTTTAACTTGACTTGAATGTTTTGAGGATTGTTCTACATATATAATTTTTTTTTTACTTTAAAATATATTTTTATTGATTTTTTTATAAGTTTTTATTGTTCATATTATTACAAATGTTCCTTTTTTCCCCCCCACCATTGCTCCCCTCCACCAGGTTCCCACCCCACCCTCTGCCCTTTCCCCTCTCCCCATTGTCCTCATCCATAGGTGCACAGTCTATGTTCAGTCTCTTCCCACGCCCCCCTCTCCCCTTTTCCCCAAGAATCGTCAGTTCACTCCCCTTCCATACCTCTGATTCTACTATATTCAACAGCCAATATTGTTCATCAGATTTTTTTAATTTCCCTGGTTTTTAGATTCACCTGTTGATAGCTACGTATTTGTTGTTCATAATTTTTATCTTTGTTTACTTTCTCTTCTGAAAGAACCCCCTTCAGCAATTCATATAATTCTGGTTTGGCGGTGATGAACTCCTTTAGCTTTTTTTTATTAGTGAAGCTCTTTATCTGGCCTTCGATTCTGAGTGATAGCTTTGCTGGGTAGATTATTTTTGGCTGTAGGTTCTTGCTATTCATCACCTTGAATATTTCTTGCCATTCCCTTCTGGCCTGCATGGTTTCTGTTGAGAAGTCAGCTGACAATCGTATAGGTGCTCCTTTATAGATTACTACCTTCTTTGCTCTTGCTTCTTTTAATATTCTCTCTTTGTCTTTTGCTCTTGGAATTTTAATAATGATGTGTCTCGGTGTGGTCCTCTTTGGATTCCTTTTGTTTGGAGTTCTGTGCGCTTCCTGGACTTGTAAGTCTAAGTCTTTCACCAGGTGGGGGAAGTTTTCTGTCACTATTTCTTTCAGTATGTTTTCGATATCTTGCTCTCTCTCATCTTCTGGGACCCCAATAATTCTGATGTTGGTTTGCTTGAAGTTGTCCCAGAGGTTTCTTACATTATCTTCAATTTTCTGGATTCTCTTGCCTTCTAGCTTCTGTGGAGGAGTGTCTTCTGGCTCTTTATGTTCTAAATCTTTGACTTGATTCTTGTGATCTTCCCTTCTGTTTTTAGGACTCTGTAAAATATTTTTTATTTCAGACAATGTATTCCTCATTTCTTGTTGATCCCTTATCATTTCTTGATGACTCCTTATTAATTCTAGTTGATCTCTTTTCATATCCTCATAGGCCTTATCCATCTTTTCTAGGAAATTCTTGAAAAACCCTATAAGCGTAGATTTGAACTCTATATCCAGACGCTTTTTGTCCTCCATTTCTTTCGTTTGTGATCTATTTTGTTGTCGCATTTCGCAGTTACAGATGGTTTCAGGGTCTACATATATAATTTTTGAAAAATATGCATTTAAACAATTGAGGAAACATTGCTTTCACATCTAGAACTTTATTTCAATAGCACATTTTCCCATTGATGCATGTCCTTTTATTAATTTATTCCCTAATTTAATTATGAAGTCATCTATAATGCATTTATCTAGTGCCTATTACTTGCCAAATACCTTATTATAACTTAAATAAATGCATGGGTTGTTTTTGTTATTGTTATTCTGCTTATATTTGTTTTCTTCATTAATATCATGGGTTATTATTTTAGCTTCTACCTGAATTTTTAATAGTAAGTGAATTTTAGAACTTCTTGTGCCTTCTTTTTTCTTGCTGTAAGTATAAATAATGATTCATACACTTGTTCCTAAGGTGAGAGGTGACTAAGGAGTAATTATTTTGACATTAATATTTTGATGACAGACAAGGGAAGAGCAGAATGAGTTTATAATAAATAAGTTCATTTCCAAGGGAAGGAAATGATTTGTGGAGCTGAGTAATCCAGAGTGGCTCTCTGTTTTTGTCAAGGCCCTAAGAATTTTCCTCTTATTTCTTCTGTCTTTTCCTTAGAAGATGTTATTTGTGTTTCTTCTTCCCAGTGGGTAGTAACTCTTCTCTCATATTTTCTTCCTCTCTCCCTAACATGTACCGTATTTTTCCATGTATAAGATGCTATTTTTATCTTAAAGTCATTAGACAAAAACTTGAGGGGTGTCTTATACACAGAAGTCAGCCAAGGAGGGAGCCCCATGGGTGCATAGCTACCCATACCTAGTCAAACAGGCTTCCTCCAGTCATGAGCCTTATTGTTACTGGTGTCAGTTGATGCCATAATTGGAGGTGGAAGTGGAGGTGGAGGGGAGGTGGATAGTGAGCAGATGCAACAAGGAGCAGAGCATTCTGAGCTCATAAAATGTCAATAAATAAAAAGATAAATACCAGTAAGTGATTATCTTAGTCTGCAAAATTCAAAGCGAATGTAATCAGCTATGCAAAAGAGCTTGGACATAGAGCTGCAACATAGAACTTCTAATGCCTTCTTGAGACAATTTGAACCTCTTCCCACTGAATGTATGATCAGACAGTGGATAAAATAGGAAGAACAACTGCTTAAGATGCCAAAAAAGAGGAAGGCCTTAAGAGGAAAACCAGCAAAATGTTTAAAATATTGATTTCTTAATTTTTGGGTTGGAAAAGTGGTGGGAGGGCATCTTATACACAGGAAAATGTGTATTTGTCTCATCTACTCCAGTCTATTCCTACTACATCTAGTATAATATCTTAAGAATAGCCATGACCCCTACTCTATCCACACCTGTTACAATCATTCGTGCCTCTCATTGTCCACAGCTATTAGTTGGTTATTCAATGCCTTCTATCTTTAGGCCACACTTACTTTAGAAAAATTATTTCCCATGGATTTCTTTATATATTTATCTCAAGTAAAACTTCCCACTTATAGTTCCATGTTCTATATCTCCCAAGGAGCTGCCTCTCTGCCTTTATTCATGTTTTTTTTTTTTTCTTAAACCAGTAACAGCCTTTCCCTTTCCCTTCCCAAATCCACATTCCATCCATTCCAAAGACTCATTTCATATCCCAATCCCTTCATTAACTCATTCTTTTTATTTTTTTAATTTTTTTTCAAATTCAAGTATAGATGACATACAATATTATATTAGTTTAGGTATCCAGCACAGTGATTCAACATTTATGTACCTTTTTCAGTGATCACCATGATAAGTCTAGCAACCATTGGCCCTCATACAAAGTTACTATGATAATACTGACTATATTCTCTATACTCTTCATTACATCCCTGTGTCTTGTTTATTGTGCAGCTATAAGTTTGTGCTTCTTAATCCTCTTTCTTTACCTTTTTCACCCTCCTCCCAACCCTTTCCCTCTGGAAACCATCAGTTTGTTCTCTGTGTCTATGTATCTGTTTCTGCATGGTTTTATTTCATTATATATATAGCAAATTAACAAAAGTTTCACTTATATATATATATTTCACTTATATTTATATACATATATATATTTCACATACAGTATTTGTCTTCATCTGACTTATTTTGCTTAGCATTATATATATATGTCTTTATTCACTTATTTATTGATAGATACCTAGGTTGTTTCCATATTTTTAAATTGATTTTAGAGATGAAGAGAGAGGAAGGGAGACATAGAAACATCAATAATGAGAAAGACTCATTCATTGATTGGCTGCCTCCTGCATGCCTCTCCCCACTGGGGATTGAGCTCACACCCTGGGCATATGCCCTGACAGGGGATCGAACCATGACCTCCTGGTTCACAGGCTGATGCTCAGCCATTGAGCCACACCTGCCAAGCATGTTGCTTCCATGTTTTGGCTATTGTAAACAATGCTGCAATGAACATAGGGATACATATATCTTTTCAAATTAGTATTTTTGTTTTCTTCAGGTAAATACCCAGAGAAGTAAAATTGCTCAGTTATGGTGGTTCTATTTTTAATTATGTGAGGTAACTCCATACTGTTTTTCCATAGTAGCTGCACCAATTTGCATCCCCACCAACAGTTCTTGAGGGTTCCCTTTCCTCTGTATCATCATCAACACTTGAACACTTGTTATTGGTTGTCTTTTTAATAATACTCATTCTATTAGGTGTGAGGTGATATGCCATTATGATTAATATTTCCTTTATAATTTGAATGCTGAGCATCTTTTAACATGTCTTTTAACTATTCAAATATATGTCTTATTTGGAGAAATGTCTATCCAAATCTTCTGCCCAAAGTCATTCTTTTTTATTTTTATTTTCATTTTTATTTTTGTTGTTGTTGTTAATTCTCACCCGAGGATATTTTTCCATTGATTATTTAGGGAGAGTGGAAGAGAGAGGAAAAGACAGAGAGAAACATTGACGTGAGAGAAATCCATCAATTGGATGCCTATCACAGCAGCATTGGGGGCCAGGGAAGAGCCTGCAATTGAAATATGAGCCCTTGACCAGAATCGAACCCAGGAACCTTTGGTCTGCAGGCTGATGCTCTATCCACTGAACCAAACCCAGCCAGAGCCCTAAGTAGATATATAATATTTTTGATCTCCCAAATTAGATATATTTTTTTCCTCTCCTTGAACTCTACATTTCAAAGCATTTTATCTGCAACTGCTTTAGGACATAAATATTAATAAAGCATAATGGTTAATATATAATAACTGCATTCTTTTTTGCATTTCTAAACTATATTTTTCTTTATGGCGATGTAACTTTCTGATTCCTTATATTTTCAGTATACATGTGAGAGACAATATCTGATGAATAAATGAATGAATGAGATATGAATGAATGAATGAATGAATGAATAAATGAGAAATTTATAGAATATCTTCTTTAATACTACAGTAAATATTTATATTAGTATACCACTACTTTTTATAAATGGGTCAGATTATTGGAATCTTAAACTATCCAAATATAACAAAGAACCTGAAATTAAGTAAAAAACATTTTTCTGAACAGCAAAGAAAATAGCTATCACAAAGTTAATTTACATTCGTGCATACCCTCAAGCTAGCTGGTATTTATTCGGTTAGTATTGGGTATTACCGTGGGTTACTGATTTAATGAAGTTAGTCACTTGGTTGCCATAGAAACTATTAGGAATAAGAAAGGACAAGCATACCATGAGGGAGAGGGAAGAATGAAAGCAAGCCGCATGACATATAGTATTAGCCTGGAAATCATGATTGTTGCAGTGTAAGAGCCCCGAGAAATAATTCAATCATTTTTATAAAATATACTTTATTGGGATATGTATTTTGCAAACATTCCCATCAATAATGCCCCCCTCAGCCCCGAAAATGAGATCAACTCTACTAATCTGGGAATGATGACTGTAAGAATACCTTATAACTGTAAAGCATTTTGACATCCATGAATGGCAAATATTATTTCCAATGTAACAAGAAGAGAGGCTCAAAAAGATAACCCAACAAGATTAAAAACTCGAAAGCTAGGAAACAACACAGCCAAGACCCAAATCCATATATTCATCCCCCAATTACTTCTATTTTGCTGCATTGTAATGGCACTTATATTCAATAGTTTCTCCCACACTGCTTTTGAAAAAAATGTTATGATTTCTATTTTGGATCAACATACCTGCAAAGTGACGGTTGTGATGTGGTCATTTCCAAGGTTAGTTAAATCTTAAGGTTACAAGGAAATCACCCACCATAGTTCAGAGTTGTGTCCTGAATGCTGTTTATTTTCAAGACCTTGAGTTATTATTAATTTCAGATGTCCATTCAGTGCTCCAGACATCACCCAGCTGCCAATATGAACATCTCTTTGCTTAAGGGTTCTTTCTATGAGGCTTCTGTGCCCATTGACAGTTGCCTGGAAATGTTGGGGACTTAGCATCATCAATCAATTAGTAAAGCTAGTGTGTGTGTGAATGCACCAGTTCTATCAACTTTCAAGTGATATGCAAGCTTTTTGGCTGGCTTAGCTCAGCTTGTATTGTCAGCCTTCCCTCCTCCTATTATTGTCTTGTTTCCCTAGTCATCTCTACACATTTCCATTTAAACTACCTACACTCAAACCCTCATCTTGATCTACAGTTGAGGGAGCTCACACGAAGACAAATATATCTGGAGGTATTATTGTGTTTTAACTAAATCGCTGCATCTACTAACTCATAACAAGAATTAATATTATTACAATAAATGATGCTTTAGTGACTTATTATGTGATCTGAGTGTTTGAATGCTTTTCCTTATTTAATTATCACAACCAGCCCTATGAGATAGAAAGTACTATTATCCCCATTTTACAAGACAGCAAACTGAGGTTTGGAGAGGAAAGGTAACTTGGTCAAGGTTGTGCTACTTGACAATGATGATACTTTGTTTCATTATACTAGTAGTTGAACCTAGTAGTTGAACATAATATACATTAAACTAGTAGTTGAACCTAGACTTTCTAATGTTAGAGCCTGGTTTTTAACTCTAGAAATTAAATTACACACACACACACACACACACACACACACACACACACAGTCTGAATAAAAGGAAGTAGCTCTTTGCTGGCAGAAAGTTCACAAAGAGGTGGATTTTTTTCCTGAAGGACCTACTCGCTAATGCCATGTTGAAGCCTGGAAAATCCAGGTTTTTCTGCAGTTCCTCTCACTGTAAGGGAATTGGTGATTAGAAAAAATAATTGGTCTGAAAATAGCTTCATCCCATTTGTTTAGACAATTAAGCCCATCATTGAAGTTAATTTATGAGAGGAATAACAACACATGGGCAGATTGTCCTCTTCATCTAGACAATCTTCATGTTTTCTCATTCTCGCTCTTTTTTCTGCCTCAATTGTTGTCACTTCTCAGTGTCTTTTAGGAGCAGATGTTTCCTACAGCAATTTTTTTTTCATCTCCAAATTCATGCACAATTTATTTTATCTACTTGTTTCTAAAGATGTTTGCTATCTCCTTTCTTCTAAGTGTTGTAATAACCAGTTGATTTCTTATCACCTGGTTTTGATCTGCTACAGTCATTTTTTATTAAACATCCCTCATACTTCTTGCATTTTGATATTGAAGCAAAATAATCACATAGAGTAAAATAGAAGCAAATGACTCTTGTACATGTAAAGGAAAAAACTAATCACAACTTTAAAAGATTACTATACCTTATTATTATTATTATTTGTTAATTCTCACCCGAGGATATTTTTTTATGTTGCTTTTTAGAGTGGAATGGAGAGAGGGAAGAAGAGAGAGAGAGAGAGAGAGAGAGAGAGAGAGAGAGAGAGAGAGAGAGAGAGAGAGTGTGTGTGAGTGTCATATTGATGGTTGCCTTCATATGTATCCAACCAGGGGACAGGGAGCTAACCCGAAACCCAGACATGTGGGTTTTCAATGCCCTTGAGTTTTTAGAAATTAAATGACAACAGAAATTCAGGGCGCATTAATGGCAGGAGAACTTATATATGTCCCCTGACTCTACCTTATGCCTCCTCCACACAATTGTTGCCAGAATCAATTCTTCACATCTAAACAAAAATAAAGTTTTAAAAACACAAGCCTGATCATCTTATCATGAAAAACTTCTTATAATAACTTACATGTCCCTTTATAGTCCTATTCATCTCTCCAGCCTCATCTTCCAACAAATGTCCCCACCTTATTTGTTATTCATCCATGCTGGCATCTGCTCACTTCCTCCAAGTTGCCATGACCCCTCCCCCACCACCACCACCACAGAACCATTACATATGCTGTCCTACCTGCCTAAAATATGTTCCTTACCTACTTTGAAAAGTTGATTCCTGTTTATCCTTTAGATTGCAAGCCATGTGTCTCTTTTTCAGGAAGCTATCTTTGCCCTCCCTGACCAGACCTCCTCTCAAAGCCCTGTGCACCTCTGCTTCAGTACACCTCACACAGTTGTAATCTCACAATTAATCAACTTGTGAGATCAGTTGGTTAATACCTATTTGCCCCCCAGTCACAAAGCTTTATTTGACAGGTATACCCGACTGTAATAAAGAGTTTCATCCCCAGGGCCTTGTTCAGTGTTGGCCACATCATAGGCAATCAGGAAACGTTTTCTGGGAGAAGGAAGGAAGGAAGGAAGGAAGGAAGGAAGGAAGGAAGGAAGGAAGGAAGGAAGGAAGGAAGGAAGGAAGGAAGGAAGGAAGGAAGGAGTTTATATACATTTATCAGGGGCCTCAAAAGTCTTATCTGCCTGGTGCTGCTTTAAAAACGAAAATTTGGAAAAATCTGTTTCCCTTCTGGTTCTTAGAGCTGCCTAAGTCCTTTATTCAGAGATAAGGGAAACGTTTGCCCAAATGGACAGTTAAAGGAGATTCCTTATCTATTTAATTAAGGCTGGTCCTGGAATGATGATCATGTGTCTGACTTTGATGAGAGATGGAGGAATTGGGAGAAGAGGAGGAGGAGAAAATATTTTCTGATTACTCTTCTTAAACTATTTGATATGTATGTATATGTTTGCATGCATCCATTTGTGTATATAAAAAGAGATACATTTCTCTCCAGTTGCAATAATTTAGCAACCTTGTGAAGAAGAAATTCTCTTTTGGTCCATTTGACTAGCAGTCACTGCTTCTTAGGAAAGAATAATTAGGCAAGAGTGAAGGATGAAAGTGAACAAACAATGATCTAATGACCTTATCCCCCACCCCCACCCCCAAGCTTCATTTTTTGCAAAACATACTCATCCTTCATGCTTTAGCTGACTGTTAGGGTAGTTCATCCTTAGGCACTAACTGTGGCATTGAAGACCTAATGTAAGGTTGTTATCCAGGCTGCAAATTCTAACCTGACTTTGCCACTTAGGAGCTCTGTGACCTTGGGTAAGCTATTGAATGTGTTTGAGCCTCAGTTCCCCATATTTAAGATTGATATAATTCACCCATGTCAGGGGTTGTGGTGAGTTCTAAAATGAGGAAATGTATGGAAAGCAAGCTGTACCGTAGATGCTTAGATGTTCCTTTCTTGTCTCCTCTCTGAATTCCCTTTTTAAGCCTGTTTTCACTTTCCTTGCTTTTATGTGTCAGCTTATCAGTTATTGTTCCACAGTTCAGGTGGGTTGCCTTTTCGTACCGTGAAAGATGGAAAAAGAAAAATCACTTTAATTCACTCTCCTGAGAAGGATGAGATGCCAGAACTGAGTTTTAGGAGCAGCTTCAAACACAAGAGCCGGGTGTTAAATATTTAATTGTTATACACCTCGAGAAAGGAGAACTCACCGTGATTGGTGCATCTTTTGGTTAGTGCCTATTTGCCACTAATGTGGCGACTGAATAATTTAGTTAAAAAACAGAACATCCAAAACCATTTGGCTCAGTGGATAGAACGTCTGCCTGTGGGATTGAAGGGTCCCAGGTTCGATTCTGCTCAAGGGCATGTACCTTGGTTGCAGGCACATCCCCAGTAGGGGGTGCACAGGAGGCAGCTGATCAATGTTTCTCTCTTATCGATGTTTCTAACTCTCTATCCCTCTCTCTTCCTCTCTGTAAAAAAAAAAAAAAAAAAAAAAAAAAAAAAAAAAAAAAAAAAAAAAAAAAAAAAAAATCAATAAAATATATTTTAAAAAAATAAAAATGAAAACCAGAACAAAGTTCTCCAGCTTCTCCCTCCAGCCATCCTCTTCTCCTTTCTGAAAGCTGCCAAGGGCAGGGCTCACCTGGGTCAGCCAGAATCTTTAGAGAGAGAGAGTGACTACTCTCTTTTCCCATGTTTGCTCTCCTAGGATTCCCTCAGAAGAGACCTCTGAGCAGATCTCTTCTATTTGCTGTGACTTATCCAACCTGTAAAAAATAGAGAAATGCCACTCCGTGGTGATTTTATCTATGTCTCTCATTCAGAAACACCATAATTCCCCAAATTAAATTTTGAATGAGACACCGTTCACTGATCATGGGTACAGTGAATATATGCATAAATAAAATCAAACCTCTTTTCTCAAGCAATTTGTCTTCACTCTAGCCTGAAATTATCTTTTAACACTGAGAAACAGACTTTATTTGGACTCTAACTTCATAGTTAATGACTGGGGATTAAGTATCTTAATCATCAACAAGAAAAGAAGTTTGTTTGATAAAAATAGAAATAAGGGAGATGCAGTTATTATATCATTGCCCAGTAGTGGTCAGAAGAGAAATTGCTTGGGTCAGGTCTGGAGGCTACGAAAAACTTGAAAAGAAATGACATTTATGAAAAAATAAATAAAAAAGAAAACAAACAAACAAAAAACCAACAACTATTGTATTAAATTATCTGCATCAAGAACCTGTTGGAAGTTGGTGACTGTTAATAAAGCCCATTCATCTTACAGATGAGCTCTGAACAGAGTTCAGAGAGATTCAGTAAGATTTTGGGGGTCTTATAGTTAATTAATGGAGACACAATTGAAACCGGAATTTTCTGACCTTGACAAAGCTAGCTTCCCAAGGTCCTAGCTAACCGCTACATTACAGTGTGGGCTGGTGTTCCTTCAATTTTTGCAAACATACATAAAATTATAGCTAATAATATCAGGCATTTTTGGATGATGCTAAGTAAAGTTACCTACAAAGAGTGAGGACATCTCTGATCAGGTTTTGTTCAGGATGGCAGCCTAAGACACCAGACCCTAGAATCTTGTCTCAAGGCCAGGAGGGTAATTAAAACCTGTTACCTGTTTTTAACTTGCCAAACCAATGCAAGTTTGAAACTGTACAATTGATGAAATTGTATATCAAATAGCAAGCTTGGATCCTACTCATACTTTCATCACAGTGTCAAAATGTCCCACTTACTTTATCCCAGTGAAAAGAGTTTCTTAATAAGGAAGAGGCTAGGATTTTTCTTACAGAAGATTTTAAGATAGTTTATTTGGAACCACATAAATCAACCAGTTGTCTCTGCTTCTACTTCTAAATTTCCATTCCCTTAATCACACATTGTTCATCCATTCAATATCCCTTTATTGAGTACCTTCCATATCCAGGCACTATACACTGTATTTCTCAGTTGATCTGCTCATTCTGGACACCATCTATTCTAGAGTAGACCTCAATAGTTCTCTGAAATTAAGCACGGTTTAAGCTGCCTCCACATTTTGTAGAAAGTAGATACTATGATTCAAAGGTAGACCAGTTACTTATGTTTCTTAGTACCTGCATCTGTAAAAGAGAGACAGGTAGAAAAGAGTGGCTGAGACTAGCTGGATTATCAGATGTCTTCTAGTTCTGACGTTCTTTGATCTACCAGCTTTCATCCTAAATATACTCTGCAAAGTAATCTTATGAGTCCTCTCAGGTCTTGAGGGCCTTGTTTTCATTTGTAAAATAGACTTTGGATGCATTTTCTTCCAGAGCTGAGGTACTGTGATTTAACTAAACTTCTACTCCATGCTGCTCCAGAGCACATCCTCAGTGAAGGAAAAAGTGGATGCCTCTCTGCTGCTCCCTGGATTCTGAGAAGGTTCTCATCTCTCATTGGAGGACACTGTAGCTTGAGAAGATTGCTTCCAGAGTTTGAGCCAGCACTACCATGTCCCCTCTGCTTCTCCATGGGAGGCAGGGTTAAGGGAAGGCAGTTAGGAGCAGGAGTTCCAGCTTCAGATTGCTTGGGGTTAAATTATGACTTCTTTCTTTCTGTGGGCCAAGTGATTTAGCCTCAGTTTCTTTATCCTACAGTTGAGCTGATAATAATTTGCAGGGAAGTGATGACAACTAGAGGCAAGAATACTTACGAAGCACTTGGAATTGAGCCTGAATCATGAGGAATAGTCAATAAGCTATTTTGTCAAGTAAAAATGGTTGGTTAAATGTTGTCTCCCAAGTTTGAGTGCCTTTGAACCCAAGGAAATGTAATAGGGCATGGCTTGGGAAATGGAGTCTGAGTAATGGGCAATGAGAAGGCTGGTGGATGAGATTGGTAAAGGGCCTAGACTGTGTCTTCTGGCTAAGCAGTGGGAAGAATAAGAATGTATGGGCATATTTTCAAGATAGAAAAAAATATATATTTTAGATCTTCCAATACATCCCTTTTGATCCTTTCCTCTCTCCTGTCTCTTTTCTCTTCCCCCCCTTCTCATCTTTCTTCTTTTTTCTTACTTCCTTTCTTTTACCAGGCAAAGGTAAGAGTTTATTTTGGCCTTTTAAAAAAATATTCAAACTGTGTTTCTCTCATGACCAGGGAAAGGCCAGATAGGTCTGTGGCCTATTGATAAAAAATGGAAGGAAACATGTTGGCAGGAGTCAGGTGGCTCTGCATCCAAATGAGCCTGGGCCTCATCGTGAGAATCTTGGAAAGAAAATACCTCTATTCTGATGGAGGGTGCATTGCAGGCCCAAGCTTTGCAATGGGGTAAGGGAGAATGGCTGTGCCCTTGGTCTCCCATCCAGAGGGAAATCATGACATCCAGCTCCTTCTGTTTGTGGTAGTAGTTTATGAGCCTCCAGG
Source organism: Pipistrellus kuhlii (assembly GCF_014108245.1). Classification (NCBI taxonomy): domain Eukaryota; kingdom Metazoa; phylum Chordata; class Mammalia; order Chiroptera; family Vespertilionidae; genus Pipistrellus; species Pipistrellus kuhlii. The sequence continues at coordinate 14,963,997 of NW_023425595.1, forward strand.
CTGGGATGGGGACTGGATTCATGTGCCCTGGGATTTGAAAGCTTTGCCTCAGCCCAGTTTGCAGAGAAAAACACCCAATGCAGCCTCATCAGTTAATCTCAAGCCTTGCTCAGAATAAACACCCAGGCTTAGGCTGTCATGGAAAGAAGCACTGCCAGTGTGGATTGGGAACAGAAGTTTGACAGGGTGGCTGCATCTGATGGCAGGGGCTGAAATAGGGAGAAGCTACGATTGAACATGCTGGGCAGTGTGCTCACAGTGTTTGTCTCTGCCTATGTCATCCTTCTCCACACTATCTCTTTGATTCTCAAAATGGCAGTGGATTTACAGAGCTCTGAATAATAGGGATGCACAGATACGATCTGACATAACTGAGCCTCAGAAGAAAACCAGACTCTTCATTCACAATCGGATAGATGTTATAAGGGACCTTAGGCGTCTTCCACAATTTCCCTGTCAAAGCAGGAGGCTTTCAACAATAACCCAGGCCATTGGTCATCCTGCCTCTTCTTAGATGTTTTCATGACAGTAATCTCACTACTTCTTGAGGTCACTCACTCTATCGCAGTCAGCCAGCCCTCTTTGCTCCTGCTTTGCTGTATGCCCCAGGCACGACATGGGTGGGATAAATTAACTCTTTATCACTGACACACAACTCCAGCTCAGTTTAGATTTTGGTTTCCAATTCCATCAGCACTCCTTCCTTCAAATGTCTTATTTTTCTTCAAATTCACCAACACTACCTCAATTAGCTCCAATTCACACTGGTGGGCCTAGTTTTAGAAGAAGGACTGCACCTTAGTTTTTCTGCTGCCTTCCTTTTAGCGATGGTTTCCTTGCGTGCCACCTTTTATTCTGTACCAAATAAAGATGTTCTGTTTTACCCATAATCATTCTTTACTTCACAAGAGAAACTGTGTTCTTTCTGCTTTAGAACTCTCTGTGGGAGCATGTACATGTTCTCAGGAAGGCCTTCTGGTGAAAGTAACAGGTGTGTGCCAGAAGCCAATTCCAGCATGTCATAATTACAAGGGTTTCATCAAAAGATTGATGATACTTGGGGACTCAGCAAGGACTGTATCACATATGTAATCACCTGTTGGCATGGCTAAAAGGCACTTCCCCCAAACCTGAATAGGATAATTGTTTGCTGCCAGACAGCTCACGGCATCTCAACCTACATGTTATTGCCTCCTCTTGGCCAAACACCTGAACAGCCTTAGATTATTCCCCAATCTGACAATGCTTCTGTACCCTACCCTTTGAAGTGTATTATCTCCACATTGCCTGAGTCCTTGTCTCAGGACTCTTGCTATTAAAAAGCAAGAGTCCTGATATTTTCTGATAGGTTTCTTTTCTATTAAAAAGCAAGAGTCCTGAGACAAGGAGAACTTTAGCTCCTTTAGCTGAAGCTCCTCTGATCCCCAATGCCTTTCAAAATTATCTTCAGTCTTTGGACTCTTACTTAATCTATGCACAGCCTTTCTCCAGATTGCTGAACCCTTTGTAATGTTGGAATAAGAACTGCAACAGGTGTGTGTTTTTTAAACCTTTATCAAAACTGTGTATCAGGGCAGGCAGTTGATTATTAATGTCCCTGACCTGAGGTGGCTACCCTTCCTTCTCAAGGCCCCTTAACTCACTCTTAGGAGTTAGGAAAATATTCATCTCTTCTTTTTCAGCCGAAGGTCTTTTAGTCAAAAGTCTCCGGTATGTCCATTCATTCCTGGCCCCTTGATATGGTCTTACTCTATATATTCCATTATAAGAAGTAAAAATTCTAGCTGTGTTAGCCCATGAAAATAATTTGTCCAGATCTTTCTATTCTGACCTTGATCTCATCCTGATTCTTGAACTGTTTCTGTTTCTCTTAGAAGATGACTTTGGTGTTTTTCTCTAACACTGTCCTCAAATGAAGTGCCTGAAATCCATCTACCTCCCTGTATATAAGAGCAGAGTTGATGACAAGCTCTCCTCCCTTTGCTCTATCTTTGAGGAGCCTGATCATTCAGATCAGACCCTCTGGACCTTTGTCTGGAAAAGAGCAATAGGCTAGAAGTCTAACCTGCAATCCAGAACTCCCTCCATTATTTCTTTGTTGTAAGTGAAAATGAATACTAGGCCCAAGGTAGACTTTCTCCAGCAATATAAATGCAAAGCCTATCTCCTAGTAACATCAATTGGTTTGTGTAATTATAGTTGAGCTCTGCAGGACCTGACAGTATCCTTATTAGATAAGAAAAGTTCTCTCTGAAAAAGGAAAGGAGAATAGGAGATACCATATGGCAACTGCCTTTTTTAGGGTGGTATAGAGCTAGTAGTTACTCAGGGTCCAGATCGCAGATGTCTCTTTCTAGCACTGGTCTTGCCACATACTGTGGTTCATCTCTGGGCCTTTGGGAAGGAATGCGAGCTTAGGAGAGAAACATCATATTGCCAATGCCTAGGCATACTAACAGGCACCACTGAAAGTAATGAGACGCGCTCTGGAGCTGAAAATTTAATAGGTGTGTTCTCCCTGGAGAGTTCAGGGCTGCAGCAGGCTTCAGGCCTCAAGCCTTATTTTGTTTGCACGTCAGAAACTGCTCGTGCATGAGAGACAGACACCTATTGAATTTTCTACTTGAAGCTATTGATATTTTCTGATAGGTTTCTTTTCCATTCTCTTCTCTCCTCATAAAGATTTATCAAACTATATTTCTGGTGCTGCCTTTAAAAGCCTCTCTAGTGAGGGAGAGAAAAAACCAACATTTATTTAGTACCTATCACAGGCCACCAAATATGCTAGTCATTTTTTTGCATGCTCTCATTTTATTATTATTATTATTATTATTATTGTTATTGTTATTGTTATTGTTATTGTTATTTGTTAATCCTCACCCTAGGATATTTTTCCATTGATTTTTAGAGCGAGTGAAAGGGAGGGGGAGAAACAAAGGCAGAGAGAAACATCTATGTGAGAGAGGCACAATGGTTGGTTGCCTCCCACATGTACCCCAACCAGGGCCAGAGATTGAGCCTGCAACCAAGGTACATGTCCTTGGCCAGGAATCAAACTTATGGACCTTTCAGTTTGCAGGTCAATGCTCTATTCACTGAGCCAAAATGACTAGGCCTGCTCTCTCATTCTTATCAGGAAGCAAAGTGTGAGCCAGATTATCACAGTTTAGGAGGAGCAAAAGGCTTTGGATTCTCAGAAACTTTGGTTCAGAGTGCCAGTTTTATGTGACCCACAATTAATCCCTTTGAACCTATTGCCAAAGGTTTCCTAGGGGCTAATAACACCTCCATAAGCCACTGCTGGAAGGATGAGCCCTGAGTGGAATGGTGTGGAACTATCTCCAGGACAAGCTAGGGGCTCAATAGCCTTTCCAACAAGCCTTTTAGAGAGACCTTTTTATCCCATCTTACAGATAATTTAGAACTTAGAGACTTAGTCATAATTCTAAGACTTGAGTTGTTACGTATCTTATCCTGGGTCACATAATGGCAGAACTAGATGTCAAACCCAGGTCAGTCTGTTTCCAATTTAAATGCCACTACAATGGCAGAATTGAATACTTATGACATGGACCTTGTAAAACGTAAAATATTTATCACCCAGCCCTTTAAAGAAATACATAGCTAGCTATATCCCAAATAATATGCAAGAATATAGAACCTGTTCTTACTGAAGAACCCCGAGACACAGAAAACATTCATCAAGGTCAGTAAAGTAAATTTAGTTTCTGGCAGAGAGGTTAAATATGGTTGTGGCAGAGGAAAAATGTATTATTTTGTAAGTTGCCTTTGATATTAAGAAGAAAAAACCATAAAAACATAAAGCTATTAAACATGTTGCAATTAATAAACATATAGTTCAAGTCTATAATTTCTGTATAGATTAGAGAGAGGGAGACGGTGCCATGTGGACTGATTGTTTTTCCTTGTGGGAAAATGGTAATGGGCGTGTCATTCTACAGACCAATGAGTGGCAGCAGTCCCTTAGTGATGCCCACAGATAGTGCCCAGCAGGAGGCTGGGAGGACTGCCTCTGCTTGATCATCAAAGAGTGGAACATCCTGGAAGGACACATTGTGCTTCACTCAGTGTTAAAGGAGGTTGTAACTTCCATGACTGAATATTTTTCTGGGTAACCACAAACAATTTGATGCTTTACTATAAAAATGAGGTATCATCTCACACCTGTCAAAATGGCTATCATCAACAAATCAACAAATGACAAGTGCTAGTGAGGATGTGGAGAAAAAGGAACCCTCATGCACTGCTAGTGGGAATGCAGACTGGTATAGCCACTGTGGAAAACAGTATGGAGTTTCCTCAAAAAAAAAAAAAAAAAAAATGGAACTCCCATTTGACCCAGTACTTCCACTTCTAGGAATATATCCTAAGAAACTAGAAACACCAATCAGAAAGGATATATGCACCCCATGTTCATAGCAGCACAGTTTACAATAGTTAAGATTTGAAAACAGCCTAAGTGCCCATCAGCAGATGAGTGGATTAAAAACTTGTGGTATATATACATGATGGAATACTATGCTGCTGTAAAAAGGATCTCCTACCATTTGCAACAGCATGGATGGAGCTGGAGAGCATTATGCTAAGTGAAATAAGTCAAATAAGTCGCATGATCTCACTCATTTATGGATTATAATGAACAACATAAACTGATGAATCAAAACAGATCCAGAGACAGAGAAACATCTATCAGATGCTCAAACCTCAGAGGGAAGGTAGAGGAGGGTGGGGTCTAGGTGGAGAGATCAACCAAAGGACTTGTATGCATGCATATAAGCCTAACCAATGGACACAGACACCAGAGGAGTGAGGGCATCAGCAGGTGGAGGAGCCACTGGGGGTATAAGGACACATATATAATACCTTAATCAATAAAGGAAAGGCAAAAAAGCAGAAAATTCTACTTTGATTAAATCAAATAGTTCTTTATAAGCAGCTTTCCATGCAGTTTTTTACTTCCTCTGTCTTTAATGTCTGCTTAATAAAATCACACATTCAATTATTTCAAAGAGCCAAGAGCCAATAAGGGATTTGTTGACCCATTGCTTAAAGCTTAGAAATTCAATTTGCCTCATCTTCATTGTTGGCAGATAAGACCCAGGTTGAGGGTTATGAAAGCTATTGGACATTTTAAACTCATTTTGAAGAGCTGAGAGATTTGCCTTACTAAGTCTCAGCTATACCTGTATAGAATGAATTTCATTATTGATGCTATCACAATCGCCATTTCCCCAGGTTCTCATCTATTGTATCTCCAGATTCAGTACCTTTTTCAAATTGTTAATATACTAATGTACTGAATTCTGGCAAATTCCACTGTGATTTTTGTCTAGGTAAGAATTTTAAGCTGTCAGAGGGGAAGGGGGCTGGAGGCTGAGTATGAAGGTGAAGGGATTAAGCATAGATACAGATAACAGTATGGCAATTACAAGAGGGAAAAGGAGATGGAAGAGGGGCAGAAGAGGGTAAAGGGGTATAAATGACAATGGAAGGAGACAACTTGGGGTGGTGAACACATACTACAATGTACAGATGATGTATTATAGAATTGTAGCTTTGAAACATATAATTTTATTAACTAACTAGAAGCCCGGCACATGAAATTCATGTGTGGGTACAGCTGCTAGGCCTGGCCTGTGATCAGGGCCATCTTCTCCAGTTGCCTGCAGCCAGCCCCACCCTGCCACCACCCAACCCAGGATCCTCATTCCCCATCATGTGATCAGTGCCTGCTGGCTGGAAGAAGGGACCGAGAGTGGTCAGTGCATCTCATAGTCCCTGGTCCAGTGGTTGTTCTGGTCGTTCTGCCTTTAGGGTCAATTTGCATATTACCCTTTTATTATATAGCATAGAGTCCTGGTGCATGTGTGGGGCAGTTGGTCTTCCTTGAAGGGGGCCCTGGATTGGAGTGGGGTGTCCCCATGGGGCTGGGGCCAGCCTGGGTGAGGGGCCGCCAGTGTTTAGCCCTCTAATTATGTAATTCATGCTGCAGTTTGAAAACAACTGCCCTATGTCATACTTGTTGCTTCTCCTCTTTATTTTATGTGGCAAGTCCTATATATTTTTTTTTTCCATTTTGGTTTAAAAAAAAAAGAAACAAAACCAAAACAAAACAAAAGACTTCTTTTTATTCCATCTAAAAATGCCTTTCTTGGTTTTTCCTTTCTCTTAATTTTGTTGTAGCTAAAAATATAAAAATAAAACCATTGCAAGGGATATGTCTATTAAACCTTGCTTTATAGTTGTTGGTAACAACTATTATCTCCTGTGCAATAAAACAAGCTTTCAAATCTTGTCTCTAACACATATCCTCTATCACCACAGACTAATTTTGCCTCTGAAACTCTCCTAATATTGTTCTACTTCTTAACAACTTATTGCTACCTCTATGATGTATAATTCTTATTAAGCTGCTACTCAGTCTCCTTTTGTGCAGTGAGTAAAAGGTTATCTTTTTAATAAATGATTCTGGGTCAATACCATTCCCATAAGCAAAGCCTGAATCTTTTATTTTAAAATATACACAAAAGCATATTTCTCTAAAGTACATTTCTTTAGACTATAGAAACAATAGTTTCTAGAAGTCATCACAGGATAACATTCTAATATTATTTAAAGTATAAAAGTATTTCTTACAGAGGCCTTAAATGGAAACCAAACAGGAAAAGTTGATAAATCAGATAATATTTGAATAAACTTTTGATCTTCAGAAAACACCACTCAGACAAAAAAACAACAAGCCAGGGTAGACAAATATTTTTGCAATATGTATATCAGAAAATGACTTTTTTTTTCTAGTGCGAGTGATGATTAAATGGATGTATCAACTTTGTCAAAATTTATTGAGCCTCTATATTTAAAATGTGTACTTTTTGTGTGTGTGTTTACACATCTATGAAAATTGATGGCCTCATTTTTCGTAAGACATCTAATACCTTTGGGATTCATTAATTTATTCAGCACTTATTAAATACCTATGATACACCAGAACACTAGGTAGGCCAGGATTTACAGCTGTGAAGAAAATGCAGTCACTACCTTCATGGAGTATATACAACTTTGGTTATTTGCAGCTTTCTGTAGCATACCTGTGTAAGGTCAGAATGTTTAAGCACAAGCCGCTATAGAGCTGAAGAAAATATGCTTATATATTTGGTTCATATATAGTTTAAATGGCATTCATATTTAGAGCAAGCATAGCAAAAGTTAACACAGCTAACATGGCTTTGAGCTGATGTCCTCCATCTGCCCCTCATGGTGCATGTTCCAGTCTTTCCCTCTCTCCACTAGGAATCTGATTTGTATGGACTATATCAGGCATCTGGAAAAGTATAACCTGATTATGTAAATAAAGTTTTATTGAAACATATTTAAACTAATTTTTACATGGTTATTCTTAAGAGACCTTAGGCTGAAATATTTACTGTTGATCTCTTTATAAAAACAACTGAACTCTGGATTACATCAATGGCTTTCTTGCCTTCTAATTTCTACTTGGGTAGGTCAATGGAACAAAGAGCTAGATAGAGATTGAAGAAAGGGAAAAGAATGAGTTCTCTGCAAGCGCTCCTTGGGCTAAGGAGTCCCTCTGCCAAAGCTCTCAGCACTCCCCCGCCCCCCCCCCACACACACACACTTTTTTGTTGTTGTTAATCTTAACCTGAGGATACTTTTCTCATTGATTTTTAGAGTCATTGCAAAGGAGGAAGCAAGGGGGAGAGAGAGAGAGAGAGAGAGAGAGAGAGAGAGAGAGAGAGAGAGAGAGAGAGCGAGAAACATCAATGAGTGAGAGAAACACATCAAGTGGGTGCTTCCTGAAAGTGCCCCAACTGGTGTCAGAGATTGAACCTGGAACCCAGGTACATGCCCTTGACTGGGAATCAATCCTGTGAACCTTTGATGTATGGGTCAACACTCTAATCAATAAGCAACACATGCCAGGCCTCCCAGCACCTCTTAAGGGAGGTTTCTCTTCCTTATTCTCGTCTGCTGGGTCAGATAGCTCCATCTCTTCATTCCTTCCCATACTGTGATGGTAATAGCCCTGTACTCTCTCTTGTGGTTTTCCAATGTCTTTTGCATATCTTTGCAAATTGTCCTTTTATTGAATGCTCCTCAGATTACTCTAAACTGTGTAAGCCATATATTCTCCAAGGGGACCTCGGCTGTTAATTTGTTAAGTACTTATTGCTGGCCAGACACTGTTAACAGCTTAATATTCATTATGTGACTTAAACCTGACAAAACAACTCTGTAGGACAGATATTATTATCATTCTCTTTTTACAAATGAGGCAGCTCATGTTCAAGCCTGGAGGCTTTACAAAGTTTGCACAGCTAAAAGGTAGCAAACCTCACTGGAATCCCTGCTATTGGTTACAGAGCCTCTAGAATGAAAGATCTTAACCATTATCTCAATGATTTTCATCACATTATAGTTTTCTTGGCAATGATTTATGGTTTCATTAATTATATCACAACAATGGATCTGAAATTATTATCTTCTTACAGGTAGATAAATCAAAGCAACAATAAATTAAATGGTTTTCTCAAAGTTTCTACAAGATAAAGTTTAACACAGCCAAGTTTCATGCATTTAGGTCTGACATAAATAACTATACAGTCATCATTTATCAAATCATCCATTTTGAATGATACTTAGAATTGTTTGCTATAAGAATTACATATATATATATATATATATATATATATATATATATGTATATATATATATATATATATATATATATATATATATATATATATATATACACTCATATCATTATATACTCTACTTGTCCTAACGGGTTCTCATGTGTGTAGAGTAATGTGGTATATGTTATATGTCTGAGATAGGGATTAGGAGGTGGAAAAAATAAGAGGCTGAACAAAATTAAATTTTCTATACGAGTTAGGAATTGTTAGCTTTTTTTCTGGTCTTACGGTATTGCAAGTTAATTAATTTGAACAAATTTAAAAAGTAGAGCTAGTGCTCACTTTGGCAGCACATATACTAAAATTGGACCTATACAGAGAAGACTAGCATGGCTCCTGCACAAGAAAAAAAAAAATAATAAAAAGAGTGGAGATGAAGTGCTTTCCTATGTTGCTGGAATTTGATTGGTGAGAAATAATGTTTCAGCCAGGTTGCCAACTAATCTCTAATGGTTGGCTTCCTACAGTTCACTCCATCCCAAGTAAAGGGTCTGGCCAAGATCAGTGCTGGAGGCACACGGATTCTGCATTCCATGTTTAATTGGCCCCCTGAAAAGAGAAACAGGTAGCAAGCATCCAAAAGGTCCTGGCTACTTCCTCCAGCCATAAGGCAGGAAGCACAAGGAAAGCTCCTCCCATTGGTCTCTGTAAAATATTTTTTATTGCCAGTTTCTTGTAGTGAGCACAAATGCTCCTAGTTGGCGCTCCCACATTCAGAAAATGTATATTTTAGGGAAAATTGTCTAAAAACAAAGATTTATATCCTATTTGTTAAAAAAAAAAAAAAAAAAGCTATATCCAGGTAAGAACTCGGAGTATATGCTGTGCATGTGTGTGTATACATATGTGTGTATGTGTTTTTAAATTCCTTCTCTTTGATGATAATCCTATCAGATCCTTCTTTCCTAGGTTTCGGGTACAGTGGGGTGAGGGGAAAACCTAATTTGAGCTGCCATTTGCAGGGATAACATTGTCCTATTCAACAGGCAGAACAATTAGCCTTTGTCATGTGTCCACATCAGCAGTCAATGAAGAAAACATTTCTGTCTGTTTGTTTGTTTAAGTCCAGGAGTGCGTCAGCTCAATCACCAATGAGAGCTTTGATAGCAGTGTGCTAAGCAGACCGTGGTGTCTGCTCTTGGTATCCTGACTGCATCCTTCCCACTCCCTCACTCCCAGCCTGTGTTGCTTATTAAGCAAGGCTTGTGGAATGAGGCTTAATAGAAATATCTTTCACATTTTATATGCCTTTCTCTACTGTAGGTATTTGTTAAAAATAACTGGGTCCTGCCGAAACTGGTTTGCCTCAGTGGATAGAGTGTTGGCCTGCGGATTGAAAGGTCCTGGGTTTGATTCCAGTCAAGGGCATGTACCTTGGTTGTGGGCACATCCCTAGTAGGGGGTGTGCAAGAGGCAGCTGATCGATGATTCTCTCTCATTGATGTTTCTAACTCTCTATCCCTCTCTCTTCCTCTCTGTAAAAAATCAATAGAATATATTAAAAACAATAACAACAAAACAACAACAACGAAAAACTGGGTCCATCCCATTTAGAGTCACAGCTTTTTTCCTTATTATACATTGCAACAATCCTTGTAATTGTTTGCTCATCTGACTGTGAAGTCTGGCTCTTCCTTCTACACAAGTTTTATTGAGCTTATCTTTTCAGACACAGTCACACCTCAGTGAGTAAGCATGATTCAAGCCCACAAGGCTGTCTTTTCATTTGAACCTCTGTAATTCTTTGATAAGAACCAATAGCTGGCTCCTTTGTTGTTTTTGTTGCTAACTGATGATTTCTTGAGTTCTTGCTTCACTTGGCATATTGCATTTTGGATATCTAGTAAGTGACCTTGCCTGTGGTACTTAATCCCAACCTTTGCCACTGTGACTGCTCTTGAAATTTAATCACTGCTTCTGTCCTCATCTGCTCTTTGGTCTTGCCTCATTGTCAGTATCAAGTCAATCTGGGTACATCCACAAGTGTCTTCAACCATTGAAACTCAGTCTAAAAAAGAAACTTTCTTCAATAATGGATTGAGGATGATCTCAGCTATTCTGTTAGAATTTCTAGGCCAGATTTTTACTTAATATATATTTTATGCAGACGGATTCTCAATGGGAATAAATATCTCATTAATAAAGCATTAAGAACATAAGCCTTGAAGTCAGGCAGGCCTGCAGTTTTAATTACTCCTGTTCAGGCCTCAGTTTTTCCATTTATAATAAAAATGTTAATAGCAGCACCTATAACATGAGGGTGCCATACTTATGGAAGTAATACTGCCTACAGACCTTTTCTCCAAATACCAGGCAAAGATTAAATAAATAGTCTAGGAATTAGTATTTTTATTATTATTATTATTATTATTATTATTAATATTCAGCCATCTTCAAATACTATAATGAGATGACACATTCTCTAATTTGGAGTTCCTAGTCTGGTAGTAGATCCTAAAAACCAATGTGGCTGATGAAAGTATGAGTAATATTAGAACTAATACAGCAGTCATAATGACAAAAGGACCTAGTGCATGGGCTAATTGATTGGTTGCTCCAGGGCTAAGAAAACACTGCCTCAGTAAATGTCACCTTGAGTCCCTTGGAGAATCCTGGAATTCAACAATAATGACCTTACTCATACTTGGGTCCAAAGCCTACCCCATGGAATACCTTGCCTTTATGAGATGACATTGAGAAAAATATAACCCATGACATTTCTTTTAGGAAATCAAAGGACCAGATGTCATTGAGCTTTTTTGTGTATGTCTTTGAATACAGGAGATGTACTATTGATTTTCAACCAATTACACAACATCTTCTGAAGCCTGACCTTGGATTATCTGGGTCACACGTGGAAAAGTTCCTTGACTTTTAATCAGAACATTACTATCCAGGCAGAGAGTAGGGGGAAGCAGAAGATGTGAGGACAGCATCCAAGATCTGTGATTAATGCTTTTTTGAGCAATTTCCTTCTTAACAAAACTGATAACAAGAGAGACTTCTAATTAGAGAGCTGGAACTGTGGAATAACACAGCTGTAGAGATCCTTAGTCCAAGCCCCAATTTTACAGAGGAATAATCTTGGGCCTGGAAGGATGGATCACTGATAGAGATTAGCCAAATCCTCAAATCATCTCATACTTCAGGTTCAGTTAATGTCAGTTTAAAATCTGATATTAGTTCTCTCAAGTTATGAGGTGAAGTACCACTGGACTATATTAATGTAAGACCATCAATCAGCAACTTTTAGAGAACAGTGGTTGACAGCATGGCATTGACATCAAGCAAACCTAGGTTCCAGACTTGGTTCTACCAATTCCTAGCCATGTGGGCCTTGGACAAACCCACTCAACTTAATTTCCCTCAGTTGTAAAGAAGTTCATTATAACTTGCATCCCTTTATATTTCTATGACCATTAAATGATATAATGAAGATTAATAACTTAATACAGTGCCCAGGACAAACAAATATTAATCATTAATACTTAGTTATCATTTGTTTCAGTCAGTAGTCATTGTTAACAATTATCAGATAACTATTCAAACTATTTTGAGCAGAAAATAAATGTATTAAAGATATTATATAGATCAATGGGTTCCCAGAAAGTTGAGAAGACTAGATTGTGAGGCTATGCAATAGGAATAATGTACAAAATTGTGTCCTGAATTGATGTAGTGGGGACCCTGGGAATTGACCCTAAAATTTGCATAACTAACTCATGGATGCTGAATTCTGGAGGTCACACACCTAGAACCTCTGCACTTTTTCCAATCTAAGACATGTTGTACATGTGTTACTTTCAGCAAAGCTGTTTCTGCATAGGGCCTGCTTTTCCACACCACTAGCTCTTAAGAGTTATTTTTTATTGCTGTAATATATACATAACAGAAAATTTAACATTTTTAAGTGTACAGTTTTGTGGTATTGAATACATTCACATTGTTATGGATCACTTGATATTAGTTCAAAATAACTTGGTATTAATGTATATTTTTGGTGGAAGCTTTTGTATCTGGTTTCTATAAAGGGACTTGGGGTCTCCTAGGTACCGAATTCCATAGATGTAGAAACAGTGTTCAAAGATTTGGTGCATTCAGATAGAAGAAAAGTATCTGCTATAGTTCACCCCTTTTGGCCCAATAATAAATTATGCGCTTAGATGATATTTAAATGTCAAACTAGAACAACAGTGACAAATAATTTTGGCCAACATAATGTTGTAATTGTTCTATAAATAAAATGATATGCTCATTGTTTATTCCTTAAAAAAATAGGAAAGTGTAATATTTATAGAAGGTGTCTCATTAGGAGTAGTTCAATTCCATGTTGTAGCTGGTCAAAGCATGACCTCAGTACCTAATCTATCCAATGGTATTTGGAATGAGATACCTTTGGAAAATTACTTCCATATGATGTTGAACCCAACATTTGATCAGGGTCCCTTTAACACTGTGATTAAGAGGAGGACTTTGGAGCCAGAGATGCCTGGGGGGAAAATACAACTCCATTATATCCTTGCTTTCTGACCCCAGACAACCAACTTTCCTTTCTTTGCTGTCTTGCTTTTTTTATTTGTGAGTACCTATTCCATATCTTAGAAACATTAAATGAATTAATACAGGTAAAGTGCTTAAAAGACTGCTTGGCACAAAAATAGACACTAATAGGTATTTGCTGATCGGTCACTCTATCTACTCTGCCTCTGGTTTCATGATGAGCCCCTTGATATTCTCTACATTATGGAATAACTTACTATGTCCAGTAACATAGTTGACATAACATAGTTGGACAAAGAGGAAAACAGAAGGATTTTATTTAAGGTAAATAAACAGTAAGAGAGTAAATCTGGGAAGATATGGTGGTCTTGAGTGTGATGGCTGGTACTATTTTTCCTGATTTTACTACCAAGCTCATGTGTCCTTTAAATTAATCATAAATACTGAATATTTCAACAAAATACAATTTGGTTGTAGTTTATTTAAGGCCTTTATACTATGATTAAAATTTAACCTAAATCCTAGCTCTAAAGAATAAGTAATATTTTTAAAAGGTGATGAATGGCTAGAAAGATGCAGATGACCTTGATAGCATCTTTGACAGTGAGCACTCAGAATATATTGCATTATTCAATTCTTTGTGCAAATCATGAGAAAGGAGTCCCTGATGTGATTTATGATCCATCTCTAAGCAGAAGGCACAGTTGTTCTGTGATTGAATTTTGCTGGTGTAGTGAGCCCTCATTTTTTTTTTCAAACCTCAGAAATTCCCATTTACATGAGTAATTGAGAAATAATCAAATAGAAAAGAAAGTCTGCCGTTTTTCAAAAATTTTTTCAGTTTAAACTTTTATAATGAGAATGAGAAATCAGTTTGGAATCCTCATGGAAGCAGTAAAAGTACGTTTTCAGTTGCCCAGGATTACACAGTATATAAATAATGTTCAAAAGAGGCATCTGGCTTAAGGGGGTGTTAACAAAGGAAACTTATTGACATTTTACCTAGGATGTATTATTATTGTTATTATTTTTACATACCAAATACATGGCCAAAATTAGAAGTAACTTAGAATCTTATGTATATCCCAAGTTTTATTAGACTCCTCAACCCCAAATCTAAGATAAAAATTTGAATCTTGTTAATCATTCAAGTTGTTAGCTCTTGTTACTATGAATGCCAAATAGCCACCATTCAGCAATGTCTTCAGTTAGAGATCCCAGGCTGTTTCTTACACATGTTCCCAAATATGAAATATCTGAAAATGTGGACCCCATAGTTGCCCCAGAGGAGATGGGATGAGGCCTCTGCAAAAAATCTGGTTGCTGTGTCATCTCTTCTTGTGGATTCTGTATACTCCTGTACTCTTCTCTGAAAGCCACATTTTTAAGAAAGCTATGAGCTGCATGGCTTCCTTCCTGGGTGAGACATTCAGGGTTGGTTACAGGATGCTTGGATCCCTTCTTGGAAACCCAGTGGTGGTTCAATTCAAATTACATCTCTTCCGTTTCCTTTATTTTTCTATCTTTTCAGAGTTTTATCTTTTTAGGAGGTGGCACAAAAAAGTCTTCTTTTTTTTTTCTTTTTTTTTCTTTTTTTTTACTATAATATTTCACATTGAGGAGGGTACCCAATGAAATATATCTGGCTAGTTGAAGGGTCAGAGAGAGAGTAAAGAATATGTGATTATTATTCTCATGGATATTTTGGTAAGCTTTTTTGAGTCGGGGGTAGGGGGGAAGTGATGAAAGCGATACAGCCAGTGCTTTGAATTGTTCAAAGGTAACAGCATATCTTATTTATTACATTTCCCCATAGGGTACCCACCAACTATCATGTCTACCATGGTTAAAGTGGTAAAAAAAAAAAATGGTCGCTATTCTAGCTTTTGGTAATTCACTTATTTTTGCTGTTCTGCATTGGGAAAATGACAAATTTGCCAACATTCTGACAAGAGGCAAACTAGCTGAAAAAGACACCTCCTCCCCCCTTCCATCTGTTAACTGACTCCAAATGCCTCCTTTGATATTGGCCATGCTAGCAGCAATTAGCAGAAGTCAAATGCTATCTTGATTATTTCCTCTAAGTTTGATTTTTGTGCAGTTATATTACATGTCTTAGAAGGTTGATTTTCTACAGCTTTAATGGACTGTGCAAAATACATCAGGGATTAGGAGTAAAATATGTTTGTTTTCCTGAGGATTGACAGTGCCATCACATTTCAAACACTGGCCCAAGGTATCATAAGAAAGCCCATGTTTTAATATTAATTGCTTAAAAGTTGGGAAAATGTGATGTTTTGTAAAACCATTAGTTTCATAAGCAGAAAGTCTTGACTTCCCACTCCCCTAATTTAATGGCTATGTGACCTTCGATAGATCAATTGCTAAATCTCCTGGACCTTACTTTGTCCTCTATAAAATGGACATAAAGATGCTTGTCTTATAGTTCAAGATCATTATGATTTTTTTTTGGTCTGGAGAACATAGCTGGTTTACTCCCAGCTATTTCTCTATTTAGTAACAGATCCTGCCACCTTGACCAAAGTTTGCCACATGACCAAAAACCACCAATCAGACATTTTTCTTCAACCCTCTTGCCTGAGGAAACATAGAGATTAGGCATGGTTGTAGCCAAGTCATGCAATCTTCGGATACCCATGCGATGGTGGCACCCCCCAGTAGACACATGATGTACTGCTGTTCATGGGACCCTGGGGTTGCACAACAGCTTGTCCTGTGAGAGGCCTGGATACTACATTCTTTCTTGGCTTCTGTGAACTATCCCAATGTCCATTTCATAAACCTGTGTCAGTTTAAATTTAGTCAGGAATGGTTTTTGTGTCTTATACTCAGAAATCTTAACTAGAACTCTTTCTTGTTAAATGCCTCTGTAGTACCTTTGCTCTTTATAACATATGTCACACTTGTAATTAATTGGTCAGCATTTGTTTTCCTTACCAACAAGTCAATTCTAAAAAACCACAGCACACTGGCTGCCTTGTTCCTCTGTTACCCAGAGCTTGTTAGCACAATTTCTGACACTTAGAAATAGTTCATGGGCAGTTAAATAAAAGGTTTAGATAGTGTGGTTCTTATAGTGCTCAATGAATGTGAATGCCTTTCTTTCCTCCTTTTTCTACCATAGCCTTTTTTTTTTTCAAACACCAGAAGCACACCTCTTTGCAAATACAAATACTGTAACACCCCTCTGTCCTTGTGCTTTAAATCTGTGCACATATATTTTCCCTCTGCCCACACCCCCATTCATTGATTCAATAGAGCACCTTCACTGCAATCTTCCCCTGCAGTGAAAACAGATTCAGAATATGCTTTGAGAGTCAAAGCGAGAAAGGATTGGTGTCTTTCCTAAGGGAACGTGACAGAGATGCCCCACATCCAGTTAGTGCAGGAGAATATGAAACAATAGAGATGGTGTCTGCCAAAGCCTAGCCCTCTGCTCCATCTTTTTCTGTGGCCATTGCTGGGTTGGTGGGAAGAGTGGCCCAAGCTATAGTGCCAAGGAGGCCTTATGAGAGGGTGAATGTGACAGGGCCCACACGGGCATTGTACCCATGACCCAGTCCTTATTAGCAACTCTACCCAGCAGAACTGATTCTAAAGTGGTTGCTGAATTTCTCTCAGATAAATCCTGCTGTCTTAGCCCCAAGGTCATGTATCTAATCCAATAAAGATAGTTAACTTGAAAAAAGACTTTATGCCATTTTTAGAATAGCTGGAGCAGAACGACCTCGGCATTGGTCAGTGTCTGCAAAGGGCATCTGGTTTCAGAGAAAATGAGCACATTGCTATTCCGGGGAGCCCACAAGATGATGTTACGGGTATATATGTTTTTTCATTTTTGATCATGGAGGGTGGTTTCATAGTATAGTTATCAGACTACAGAAACTGCCTCCTCACTTAGTATGTAACCAAAATTAAACAGAGCACTCTCAAACATCCAGAGAATTTAGGACTACCTGCACAGAAGCTTGCTATTTTAAGAAAAAGTAAGCTATTTCTGGCTCAGTGCCTATTACACGGCAGACACTCAGTTGCACATGTTAACTTACAGTATCATTGTTCCTTCATAGATATTATTTCCCCCATTTTATACAAGAGTAAACTGAGGGTTAGAGAGATTTAAAGATTTCAAGGCCTCCCAATAACAGATGCAAATGCTGACCAATTTCTATCTCAGAAATTCTTCCTTTCCTGTCAACAATACCACACTTTCTCTGTTATCCCGTTTCCCTTGGTCTCTCTAAGTTAACAGTGGTATTGGAAGTGACTGAGATTCTACTTTGCACTTAGTCTTAACTGACAGACACAATATATATGCCTTTCACATTAGCCAGTTCTGAAAAATCCTATATAATAAAAGCCTAATATGCTAAGTATCTGGCTGTCTAATCTGTCATTCAAGCAATCAAAGTGTAATATGCTAATGACATGCTAAAGCTGCTCAAATGCTCACTATGACATGCACTGACCACCAGGGGGCAGAAGCTCCTACCAGTAGATTAGCTTGCTGCTGGGGTTCAGCAGATCAGGACTGAGTGAGACAGGCTGGATATGCCCTGGAGCCCTCCTGTGATCCCTCCCTGGCTGGCCAACCTCCTTGGCCTCAATCGTGCATTGGTGGGGTCCCTTGGCCTGGCCTGCACCCTCTCACAATCTGGGACCCCTCAGGGGATGTTGGAGAGCTGCTTTTGACCTGATCCTGCAGGCCAAGCCAAGGGATCCCACTAGTGCACCAATTTGTGCACTGAGCACTAGTGCACCACTAGTGCACCAATTTGTGCACTGGGCCACTAGTATTAATAATATTCCATCAAACTTTTATTTCATTTCTTTGTGTTTTCTTCCAATGTAGCAGGTGTTTTTGTTCATTTATTTGTTTTTTTGGTCTCTGCTTTTCTTTAGTAAGTTCTGTGTGAAGCTGATGAATTTACATTTGCATAAGGACCTCTTCCCTACCCCTGTTCCAGCTCCAAAGATTCTGAAGTGGGAGATCCCAGGACACAGACAGAGAAACACTATGCTTAGGGGAGAGGGTTATGCTGTTTCTCTAGCTGCATTTAATTGGAAAGTTGGGCTCAAGAGAAGTTGATGTTTTAAAGACATAAGGATTTTGTTTAAATCCTGACTCTCTCGCTTCTAGCTGCATAAATGTGGGCTGCTTTCTTGATTTCTGAAAGTGTCAGTTTCCTCATCTAGAAAACAGGAACACTAATAGCACCTGCTTTACAAAGTTGTTATGAGGGTATGATGACAGTTGGTGCCTGGTACAGAGGCAACCATTCAATACTTTTTTTTTTTTAATTTCTTCTAAACATTGTACTTCCTATATGATACCAGATAATTCTCTAGCAGAGCCAGTCAGAAAACACAGATTAAAAGTTAGAAATAGTTTTAAAAATACATGCATGGGTTATTCTTGAATTTAGAATGTCAGTCATCCCAGTAAGCATTTTTACCTGTCTACTTTCTGCTCTGCTCTAGGCTGTGCTAACCATGCCCATGTTTTTTGGACACATTTACACCTGGTGGCTGAATGCACTTCACTGGTTTCTTTTTTTGGAGATGAAAGAATGGATTGAGAAAACCATGATTCTGACCTAACCCGGACAGATTTGGGGATGCTTGTTCTATGTTTCTAAGGCATTAAAATGTGAGAAGACTATTACTAAATTAAAATATTTTTCATTTTCTCTAAGCAGAGAAATAACACAGCCCATGTAGGTTTGCCTAAATCCAGAACTCCAGGAAAATACAAACCTTCACCCTGAATATTCACTCTCCTCATTTTCTTTGGCCTGACTTCAACTCTCTGAGTTAAATGAAGCCAATTTATTTGGTGAGGATTTTAATAACATATTAATTACGATCAGATTGAAATCTAATCACTAGCTCCCTGAGACTGGCAGATATTGGACTATTTATATATACTCTCCACCCTCTCAGTCTGACCTACTTTGACCATTCAATTAAACCAATTGACTTCTGAAGTTTGTTTATGAAACTGCTGGGGCATGATGACTCTTCGCGGTGTTTGGCATTTGTACAACATACTATTTAACAATGCTCAGTGCATTTCTTGAGCCCAGAAAACTGTCACTTTCTAACCTGTTGAACAAATCACAGTTGAGTGACAAATGGAGAAACAAGGTGTGTTGGTCTGTGTTTGCATGTTCACTCGGAACATATATGTAGTGTCCAGGCATGATTTCCTCATAAAGAACAAAGAAATCTTTCTGCATGAAACTTGATTGCTATCAGTCTGTAGTTCTAAATTTCACATAACCTGAAAGGGATTCGTTTATGTGATTAATTGCTTAAGTATGTTTTTGTTTATTGTTCATTTATCCAACAAATATTTTTTGAGCACCTACTATGCCACTAGTGTTGTTGTAAACTCAGGAGATAAACAAAAAAACAACAAACACCCCTCCCCCAAACCTAGATGGAACTCTTTCTGGAAAAGCCCTAGATGGATGTTAAGTAAATCATCAAATGAATGATTTACTAAGTACAATAGTGATATGTGGGATAAAGGAAAAACACATTCATTTCTTTTATTTAGAAGTTTTAGCTATTACATCCTTATATTATTACAATTTCTCTATACTCCACTGTACATGTATCCCAAGATTATGTTGTTTGAGCTACACTGTTATGCCTAATACATATAAAAATATATGAAAAATGAATTTTCAAACTTTTAAAATTATTTTCAGGTGAATAATAATGTATTTGCAATGCTATATTGTTCAGAACTGTTATATAATTACTTACCTTTTCACTGCTAGCTGAAATGTCAATAGTTGTTAATCTTATCACCAATAGCTCTTCACAGTCTCTGATACCTCTTGTTGCCATCTTATGTTAACCTCTGCTTTCTGTATTGCCATCTCAGATCCATAATGAGACTCGAGGCCCTTCAGAGGCAGGGTTCATTTTTGTGCTGGAGGGCAGATCTTGGCTCCAAGTTGTGCTGGGCTAATATGTGTTGATTTGCTGACACATTTCTTCCTATTTATAGCTTATCAATGGCTGAACATTGATCAGTGGTCAGGACCATTGTCGCCCCATCAGTTAATCAATCAAAGTAACGTGTGTTAGTTAATTAGTTTTAATTCAAAGTTGCAAAAACTGAATGAAAATCTTAAAAGGTAGTAGAATCTGGTCTTTCTGGCTCTATGACTTTGCAGGTGAATTGCCAAAGTTAAAATTTGTTGAATAAGGCTACTAACCTCATACTGCTCAGTGTCAATACAAAGGCATATTGGCTTGAGACCTGCCCACTGCCAAGGGAAACAAAGAAAGACAGAAATGGCAGCCCTGGGTGTGGACAGACTTGACTCCTTTTGAGAGGGTGGCAAATCTCGGTAAATATGAAGACTTGGTATGTGGAAATGTGGTTGGAATATGATTCCTTATTTCTCAAAATAAAATATAAAATCTCTAAATCCAATTGAGAAAAGAAGCTATTATTACAATTACACATAGGCTATGATAATCTTGGCTTCCCTACTATCCATGTAAGATATTTGTTCTAATCTGTTATATACTCAAAGACATTTTCCTATTTCTTTCTATAAGTGGCTTTATACTTGCTTTATTTTTATTTAATTCAAATTTAACTAGTAAGAGGCTTATCTTAACTTTTTAATTTAGCCATAATAGTGAGGTGGGTTGGAGCAAATCAATTTCTGCATTTACCTCCTTTTTATAGGCACCTACTCAGAGGCAGTATATTAGAAAGGAAAAGAGCTGCCATAGCTGGTTTGGTTCAGTAGATAGAGTGCTGGCCTGTGGTCTGAAGGGTTCCATTCCAGTCAAGGGCACATGCTTGGGTTGTAGGCTCAAACCCCAGTAAGGGGCATGCAGGAGGCAGTCGATCAATGATTCTCTCTTATCATTGATGTTTCTCCCTCTGTCTCTCCTGCTCCTTTCCTTTCTGAAATCAATTAAAAAAAAATAAAAAAAGAAAGGATAAGAGCTGTCATTTGCTAATGTCAAAATTTCTGGATTTGCATTCCAGCTTTTTGCTTCTATTGGCTGGTTTACTGGGAAGGTGGTGAATTTACTTGTGCCTCAATACTTAGTTTATTGGATTTTCTTGAGGATTACATGAGCTAATACATCTAAAACATTTAGAAGAGATCATGAAGAGCTCAGGGCTAATACCACTGTTGTTATCACTAATATTGCTATTATTGTATAAGATATTCACGGGGTGAAATTTTGAGGATAGCATTTCAAAGAAGAAAGAAATAGCCAGATCCTGCCCTCCATTTACTTCATCTCCTGGTAAAATACTGGACTGAGAGACATGTATACATGGGACAAAAAGAAGAATGAATAATAATGAGTCAGTGCTCAATGTGCCCAAAATAGGGCTCTCTAGTTAAAGTTGTGTTGTACAGTTGTGACATAGGAAGGATAATTAGTTTTGCCTTTCTGAATCTTAATTTGTTCATTTTTAAATGCCAATTATAATTTTTTTAAATTATCATGAATATTAAATGACTAAATGTAATTACAAATATCTGTTAGAGCATCTGGAATATATGAACTTCTAAAAAAACACTTTTATTAGAGCTGATGTTGAGGCTGTGTAGTTAGAAATTTTAATTGAAGAGAAAGTCATCAGTCTGGTGGAAATTTAAAAGTATGGATGTGGATTAGAATCCATGTTATCTGTATGCATTTTTCAGGTTCCCCTTAGTAAAGAAAATAATTTCTCGTCAATGTATTGACAAGGAAGAAATTAGTTATAATCTTTTGTCTTTCTTGAGTGCTCTGTGGAAAGTACCTTACTAAAGGATGTGGTTTATGACTTCTTGTCTCAAAGTAGCATGGGCTAGAGTAGTGAAGGGTGTGAAAATGGTGTGAAAAATGAAAAACAGTTCATTCCACTCGAGAAAATTCAGAAAAAAAAGGAGTCACGTTTGACATGACAATTGAGTAGATATCTGCTGACACTGGGATGGGTGCATCAACTTGGTACAGACCAGAACAGTGCTGAAAATATATTATCCACCCCTACCTGGTCTTGTGCCTAACTGAATCCAATGATTTTCTTAGGGTCTAGAGCCTCCAGGCAAAGAACTTATGAATTTAAGCCCATTCATACGTGGGGGTCAGGGATACCTGAACATGTATGGAGACCTATGGGGGTGGAGAAATGAGGACACAAGTACAGAAGGCTCAGGAGAGTATTCATCCAGCCTAAGCAAATCAAAGATTTAGATCAGTGAGCCAGAGTTTGCAATAGAGCCTGAAGGTCCTGTGGGAAAAATTGTTTTAGGCATAAGTGCATTCTTTTTGTATTTTAGATCAGCCAGAATCAACCATCTGAGTAGTGTGTATGCTTTCTAGGAGAGGGAAGCAATGCATCTATAAATATTAAAATATTTGTAACACCTAGATGCTCAAGCCATCTGGCTGTGGGAAAATGAGCAGAGCAGTGAGATCCAGAGGAAAAAAAGGAGAGATGTGTGCTCAAGTAGATTGGAGAGAGGTGAGCATTGGATGTGTCAGAATTACAAGTGACATTGGTGCCAGCAGCAGCCAACGGGAATGAATGTTAGTGTCTTAGAAATGGAAATAGGTGCCATGATGATGAAGAATTTCTTTCCAAAGGAAGCCACACTGCAATGCTGCAAGAAAAGATGCAAGAAGAAGCCTGGGCAGAGCACTGGAAGCAGGGCGACTAAGCACAACAATTGCCCAGGTCTGAGAAGAGTTTCAGAGTCAGGGACTTTTGTCCTAAACTGGGAGAGTCCTGGACAAGTTGCTTGTCCTAACCAAAAGGATTTGTAAAAATATGTAATACCAGTGGAAGCTAAGATTTTATTGGAGGCAGATGACTTCAAATAATTGAGGGGCATGGATGTGGCTGAGAGGCAGCCATTCAGCATGTAGAAGATATCAACAATTTAGGCCAGATATACATGAAGTGTGACCTAATACTTATAGTGTAAAATCTAGGATTATTGAGGTTGTTTTCTTCTTCACAAATATAAAAGTTGGTCCAGTGACTGGGCTGAGGATGTACTTCTGTGGGACCAGAACTGATGAAAAGGTTTATTACCTGACTATGGAAAATGCTGGTCAAGAAACCAGGCCAAGTCAGAATTGGTCAGGAAGACTAGAATCCCAGTTGTTATGGGTAGGTGAGTCTGAGGTCAAATCTGAAGCTGCAAAACCATGGATTCAAGATTGAAGACACAGAGATATGACCTTGACCTAAGGGCACAAGATAAATAGCAAACAGGTAGAAACCAATTGTCATAGAAGGAAAGGAAACAGTGTTGATAAATTACAGACTACAAGTTTTTATTTAAGTCTCTCTTAATAGACCAACAGTGGGTGGTATGAATAGGCTACCTTGATATAAAGAGCCAGAGGAAAATTCTGCAAGTACTAGCACAATGTTGGGAATGTAACAGGCTCTTAGTAAGTAATGACTTTCTTTCTTCTTTCTTCCTAAATATGCGGGACAGCATAACATTTTATTGAATTAGATACCTTGCAACTAGTTGATCTGATTCTAATCCATTCTTCCTGCTGCTTCCAGAACTATCATGTTCCAAAAATAACATGTCACCTTTTAAAAATCACTAGGTATTAATTGGCATTTAAAGGCTAAGACTCAACTAAAAAAATCAAACTTGTAAAAAAAAAAAAAAGAGTAAAATGATGGTCATCAGGGATGAGAGATAAGAAGATTAATAGTATTTTTTAAGGGTACAAATGTAACAAGTGGTAAATAAGCCATAGAGTTTAAAGCAAGTATAAGAAATATAGACAATAATATTTTGTGCTATAATTATAATTACACTAGAGGGCTGGTGCACAAAATTCATGCATGGGTTTGGGAGAGTGTCCCTCAGTCCAGTCTGGACACCCTCCAATCTGGGACTCCTTGGGACTGAGCCTAAATGGGCAGTTGAACATCTCTCTCACAATCCAGGAATGCTGGCTCCAACCACTTGCCTGCCTACCAGCCGATCACCACCTAACCATTCCCCTGCCAGCCTAATCACCCCTAAATGCCTTTCCCTGCCAGCCTGGTTCTCCCCAACTGCCCTTCCCTGCAGGCCTGGTCACCCCCAACTTTCCTCCTCTTCTGGCCTGGTCACCACTAACTGCCCTCCCCTGCAGGCTTGATTGCCCCCCAGCTGCCCTCACCTGCTGGCCATCTTGTGGTGGCCATCTTGTGTCCACATAGAAGCAGGATTTTTGACCACATCGAGGCAGCCATCTTGTGTGTTGGAGTGACAGACAATTTGCATATTACTCTTTTATTATATAGGATAATGTGATAAATATCACTGCAATAGCAATCATATTATAATATATAGATATAGCAAAGTAATGCTATACACTTTAAATTTATACAGTGTTATATTTTAATAAAAATTAAATTTAATGTAATTTTAAAATGAGAAAAAAAATAAGATTCAAAATTCATAGCATTCAAGCTTTTTAAAACTTGACCCCAGCCATAAGGATTGAATCATGCACCAGACATACCAACTCTCTCCTTTAAAAATAAAAACTCCTGTCCCATATTTAAAACACCCCATTTTTGAGAAAGAACAAATAAGAAGGAAACAATGAAAAACAACCCAAATGAATAAACTTGAAAAATAATATGAAACTTCTACAGGAAGAAAACAGAAATACTACCAGGAAACCCAAAATACAAACAAATAAAATTAAATACCATACTCTTGGAAGAAATCAAATAATAATGCTAACAATTTATATATTATTTGGTCTATACATTTAATATGATAACAAAACCAATTTCATACATCATTTTCTTACTGGACAAATTTACAATAATCTGAAAAAAATAAACAATAATATCCAGGACACCACTGGCTTGATTATGGGAGGGCATAGTCCTACTACATATTAAAACACATTAGAAAGCTAGAATAATTAAAACAAAATAGTACATTTATACATTAGGCCAATAAATGGGATATCATAGAAATCCAGAAATAGTACCAACTATATATGAAATTTTAAGTATGTGGTAAATGTGACATTGGCGAGGAAATGATAGACTGATTATTCAATAAATTCTGGACTATCTGGGCAATCACCTATAAAATAATAAAATTGCATTCATAGTTCAAGCTAAATAAACTACAGATTTAAACATGAAATATCTGCTAAAAATATTGGTCAAATATATGGAGAATAATTTTAAAAATTCTTTTTTTAGTATGACACAAAGCCCAACCATAAAAGAAAAAAATAAATTCCATCAGAAAGATGGTTGAAATTTATGTTATAAAAGCACAATAAGTAAAGTCATAAGACAAACATGAAATTCTGGGAAGCATTTGCTAATCTCATCACTGAAAAATGGCTGCAAGCTCTATAAAACTGTAATAAATGGGCCAACTGTTCAATAAATAAACAGGAAAGGAAAGGAACAAATAGTTCATAGAAAAGGATATATAACTGGCTCTTAAACATATAAAAAACTGTTTGACATCACACATCATAAAAGTAATGTAAACTAAAACTATAGGACTCTTCATATTTACCTCTGGGATTGGCAAAGGTCAAAAAGTTTGACTTGTCTTCTCATAATTCGCCAGCAGAAGTATAACTTGGTATAACCTGTGCAAAGAAAAATAAAAAGGCAATCTGTATCAAATTCCATTGCTTTATATATACCTCCCAGGTTACTAAAAGGAAAACCTTTGCAACACTCTTTTGACTGTCACCCAAGTTAATAGATGTGATTTCCTTTGGCATCACTTAATAACATACTAACAGGAGAGTCCGAGGTAGGCCAGGCTGGAGAGTTAGCTACATGGAGAGCTCCAGGAGGTATAATTGATTAGTTGAATTTTTCTGTCTTAATTCTGACCACAGCATTTCATCAGCATCAACATATGGAGAATGCCTAATTTGTGTATCCTGACAATCAATGCCAAATGAGTAGGGGTCATTGTAGTAACATGTTCACTAACTATATATAGAAACAAATTAAGACTAGTTGCTTTGCATATAAAGTAATTACAAGATAAAAACAAAAGCAACCATAGGGAGGCAGTTCCTCACACGTGGACTTAAAAGCCCTCTGCTTCCATAGCTCAGTGCCATTTCCCCTGCTACAGGTGCATGCAGTTCCATTGCTCTTCTAAAGCTTGACATCTTTGACTGAAGGCTGTGAACATTGCTCTAGCAGGAGGCCATCTTAGAATTGATCTTCAGTGGTTGTCTATTCACTGGGGAAGGAAAGATTTCCTTGCTACATAGTTCAGAGATGTAATGGAACACATGGTTCTGTGGAGGAATATGTATTTGTTTTATTTATTAAGAGAAAAAGTTTCTTTAGATAAATTTAATGTTTTTAATTTAATTTTTAAATGTTGAATAATTCTATAATAATTACAAGCAATTTAGAATGACTACATTGTATTGAGTTTCAGTTATATATAAACCAGGGTAATAAATGGAAAGCAGAAGAGGACAGGGTAGTTTTAAAAAGACACAGAAATTGGATAGAGTCATAGGCACATACAAATCTCTGTCCCCCAAAGTTGGGAGCAATGATTCATGCTGGAGAAACAATATCAATGATCAAATTTGAAGGGTGGGTAGAGACCAAAAACATCAGCAGCCCAGTGAATGTGGAGAGAGGTTAACAAGGACTAAGGCAGAAGGCAGTGAGAACTGGGCCAAAATTTGACCAATTGGAGCTTTTTCTGTGGTTGGTGTTGGTAGAGAGGAAGATGTAGAATTGGAGCAGAGACCTTTGGCCTTGGGTCTTTCACTGTTCTCAAACATTTTACCATTCTATAAACTTCATCACTAACACCTGAAATAATGAAGTTACAAAGCCCTGATCAACTTTGAACAGCCATAATCTGTAAACTCATTCACACCATTGACCATGATCTATTCTGACTTTTTATTGCTTCATCTCATTCTGAAAGGCACTGTGGCAGACCCAACCAAGATCAGTCATTCCTCTTTTGTATCTGTTTGCCCTTTAAGAAGCATCTAGCATTTCCTAGAGAGTATAAACCCAAACAGGACTCCTACCACAGCATTAAGAACTAGACCTAGAACCCCTCAAGTGCTCTACAATATAGAGTATTAAAAAGTGGGAACTTTTAGAAACTTCTCCATCTTCAGGGAAACTTCTGAATATTGGAGCTCTTTATTGCTAATTGTAAATGTCCATTCTACCAACCCAGGCACTATACTTGATAGATCATCTATCTCTGTGTCCATTAACAGGGGAGGAACATGTTTATAGCCGTAAAGAATGTTTTTGTGCAGGCTGCCTATAAATCCCTGACAGAGATGAGTCCTGATGACTAGAATGGGAATGAGGAAGCACAGGGAGAAATTCTTCTGGTGAGAGAGACATGGAGCTCATAACCAAGTGACAATCAATGGTGAATGTACCAATGAGCATTTCTTGTTGCCTTAGCATGAATTATTCCTGCAGAGAGTGAAGGAAATGACACATGTGTCAAACACAAGGCCCGCGGGCCAAATCCGTCCCGCCAGGCCTTGCAATGTGGCCCGCACCGCGCTGTCATCACTGCACTCCGCTGCGTTTCCATCACAATGACAGTTTATGACTGTTCAGTAAACCATTCGGCCCGCGATTTAGGCTGGATTTTAGATTTTGGCCCCTTCTCTGATTGAGTTCGACACCCCTAATCTAGTACCATGTAGTATTACATTAAAAAGGACATCTGACATAATAC
Source organism: Pipistrellus kuhlii (assembly GCF_014108245.1). NCBI lineage: Eukaryota > Metazoa > Chordata > Mammalia > Chiroptera > Vespertilionidae > Pipistrellus > Pipistrellus kuhlii. The sequence continues at coordinate 14,991,994 of NW_023425595.1, forward strand.
AGACTTAGATGAATGAAGGTCCAACATGCCTGGCTCCACACATAGTTGATTATGATAGCCCCTGGCTCTAAGACTGTGTGCTTAGCACTATTTAATTCACACACTACATGTTGCATTCCAGAGGACAATGCCAGAAATTCTGTTTAATAGCTGACAATCAGTATTTCTCTTGGGGATGGAGGTGGGGGATAGAATCTATTCAAGCAAATTCATCTTCTTAACAAGCTATTAGCTGATGTCTGGGCCTTCGATTCTCTCTTGGAATTTAGACTTCCTAAAGTGAAATTGACAGTTGCCCAAGTGGGAGTCCTGATTCCTCCTTCCTCTGCCAAAGCCCTGTGGATCACTTTGAATTTCCTTACTGCTGGCTAGTTTCACATGATGTTCTAGGAAATGTATTTCCTGCCACATCTTGTTGCCCTGCTCACATTTTGTGGCCACATTCTTCAAAAATCAATATTTCCTGGGGAAATAAATTCATCACAAGCCTCTTGCAATATACCTCCAGTCCATGAGACATTTGGAATGGCATCTATTTATAGATTGATTATAAATAGACAGCAATTTACACCCAAATAGATGTAGAGGGAAATCTAGGGTTTTAAGAAAATTTCCATTCACTCAGTATGCAGTCTGTGTGTTGGCTGAGTAACTCACATAATGGCCCTTTGTTAAGGTCTCACCTTATGTATTTTCCACTCAGACACTCCTAATTTGTGTAGAGCCTGGGGACTGAGTTAAGACAGGGTAATTAATAGGAGCACAGCAGCTTTGTTGGGTGGGCGGGGGGAGGGGGGGGAGGTGGAAAGGCAAAACTATTTTACTTCTTTTCTTTAAAAAAAAAAAAAAAATGTCTGAATAGTGAGACCATACTTTTTTTCCTTGAACTTCCTCACCCCCCAAGATTGCAGTATTTTTAATAAATTAAAAACATTCAGGATATGTCTTTCCTACTAAGAAAATATTATCTAAATCACAAATTGCATGCATACTTTGGCCACCCCTAAAAATCATAAATTAGTTTCAACCTGGGCTGGTTAATATGAGCTTGTGGGCTTTGGGAATGGGAGAAAAGGCAGGTAATAATCAATGGGGGACTTTGATTATATAGAGTCTAATCACTTCTGTTCAAAAAAAAATCTCATCTAAAATGAGATTACTTCATTTTGAAGCTTCCACAGAAATTTACAGTGATTAGTTCAAATAAATCAAAATTACTGCTAAGAATTGACTATTATGAGAAGAAATCTGCAGAGAGTTTTATTAAATGAATAGAATGAGTGCTGATATTTAGCTCAAACAGAGGAGGGGAACATTTACTTAACCCAGTAGCTTCAGATAGAATTATGCACAAATATACAATGTGCATTTTTTTTGTGTTGGAAGAATTAAAATGAAAAAAGAGTTGCTCGAGTGGTACTGAACCTAGTATCATCATGCAAAAAACAGCCTGAGCTCTTGTAGAACAGTACTTTTCAAATTTTAATGTTCTATGAATCACCAGGGGATCTTGTTAAACTGAAGATTCCACTGGATTCAGATCTGCTGGTTTTGTGCCAATGATGCTTTTAGTACTGAAATTGTAGGGCATCTGGGTTATGATTACAAAAACTAATTGCCACTGTATGGAGATAAGCTAGTTAATACTCTGTGCTGATTTATGAAATGCCATATAACTAGTAATATAATATAATCACTTTAAAAAAAAAAAGAAAAGAAAATGGTTTAAAAAGGTAAAGAATGCCCAGCCAGTGTGGCTCAGTGGTTGAACACTGACCTATGAACCAAGAGGTCACAGTTCAATTCCTCATCAGTGTATATGCCTGGATTGTGGGCTCAATTCCCAGTGTGGTGCTTATAGGAGGCAGCCAATCAATGATTCTTTCTCCTTCTCTCTCTCTCTCTCTCTCTCTCTCTCTCTCTCTCTCTCTCTCTCTCTCTCTCCCTCTCTCTCTCTCTCTCCCTCCTTCCTCTCTGAAATAGATAAAAATATTTAAAAATGTTTTAATAAATAAAAGGTTAAAAAACTAGTATATAGTAGACTTGTGTTCTCAATTTGCTTCTACTACAAATAACAATTGCAAAAATGTGTGCAGTACTTTTCATTTTACAAAGTAATTTCCCATAGCTTATGTCACATAGTTTTATATTGTGTCACATAGTTTTAAATCTACAAACCTGTAAAGTCAAGTAGGCATTTTATTTTAATTTTTCTTATGAATATTCTGAAATTTAGAGTCTGTGTGATTTGTCCATTTCATACTATAACTCAGCAAGAAAAATTCATCTCAAACTGATATCTCTGATCATAAGTTGATTCTTCTTTCTACTAACAGTGATTTTGTGTGAATCACATAACTTCTCTAGTCCTCTCACTTATAAAATGGGTGATTCAGTTTCATCTAGATCAATGATTATCAGCCCTTGTGTGACCAGATTACCCTGAGAATACAATAATAGCAGTGACCAGTTCTATCCCAGAATAAGTAAACTAGTATCTCTAAGAGTGGAGCCAGGATACCATTTATTTTAATATTCTAGGCTGATTCTGATGCATAGTGAAGATTGGGGACCAATAATATTAGATATCCATTAAAGCACCTTTAATTGCAGGAATTGTACTGGCTGCAAAGATAGGTTTTGTCCCTAATGTTCTCCAGGCAAATCTCAATGGAACCTAGATAAGTAAATATGGATAAGCCAATTGTTAAAAACATTTAATTGTGATTTAGAAAGCTTTTACTATTTCTTATTGCACTGGCCTAGAAACTTTAGTTGATACTTAAAAAAAAAATCACTTTTACTTAAATGAATAGTTTAGTTTACTCCCTGTATCCACACTTTATGCAAATCAGCATTTCTGAGTTTCCTTTTTGTTATTAGATCTTGGCTCTGAATATTTAGGCTTTTTGAGGCTTTTAAAAATATTTTTTATTGATTTCAGAGAGGAAGGGAGGAGAGAGAGATAGAAACATCAATGATGAGAGAGAATCATTGATTGGCTGCCTCCAGCATGCCTTACTTTGGGGAATGAGCCCTGACCAGGAATCAAACCCATGATCTCCTGTTTCATTGGTCAACACTCAACCATTGAGCCATACCAGCTAGGCGTAAGGCTTTCTTTAGAGTGGATTTCCAAATGCTTCTAATTGCATTCTGGCATGACTCCTGCTTTCTCTTGTGTTTTTTGTGACCTCATGATGATTTGGACATAAAGTTTGATTCATTAGTTACTAGATTACATAAGATTTCTGTGTCAGAAATTGATCATGCAAAGTTTAACCCTTTTAACAGTTAAAATTTCAGCATTAAATTCACTAATGTTAATTTTGGGGAAAGTTCAGGTTGTTGGAAACAAATTATCCTGTTTCATTATACAAAATATTTTGCTTTTTTTATTATTGTCATAAGGTCAAAAAGACATGATTGGTCAATGGTTTATTGTAGTAGATTCTATTCTGCTGATTATTTTTCAAAGTTAAATATACAGGAGGAAAATAAAGGCTTTGAACTCTTAGACAGTGGTTCTTAACCTTTCTAATGCCGTGAGCCTTTATTACAGTTCCTCATGTTGTGGTGACCCCCAATCATAAAATTATTTTTCTTGCTACTTCATAGCTGTAATTTTCCTACTGTTAATGAATCATAATATAAATATCTTTGTTTTCCGATGGTCTTAGGTGACCCTGTTAGCAGATCTCAACCTGTGGGTTGTGACCCACAGGTTGAGAAGTGCTGCTTGTAGAACCTAAGACTATCAGAAAACACAGATATTTACATTACAATTCATTAACAGTAGCAAAATTAGTTATGAAGTAGCAACAAAAATAATTTTGTGGTTGCAGGTCACCACAACATGAGGAACTGTATTAAAGGGTCACGGCATTAGGAAGGTTGAGAACCACTGCCTTAGGAAGACCCAATGGGGATTTTGGCATTTCTGGGGTAATCCTTAACTTTTTGATCACCTGAAGCCTACCCCTTCTGGAAGCATCCTAATTCTACGTGATGTTGCTGGGTCAATGATGAACTCTCTAATGTCCTTTCAGAAGGGATCAGAGTTGGAAACCTAACAGAAATACAGCTCATTCAATGTTGGTAGAGGAAATTCAAATATATCATACCTTTGAATGAATATTTTATAATCCATGTCTTGATTCCCAGACTTTCTGACTTGAATTTTCTATAACTAGACAATTTATTCAGTAAGAAAATAAAATGGAGACTGCTCCAAGGAGAACACAATATTGACTTATTAGGGAAGCAGGTGCAGAAGTCTTTTTGACAGTAGATCATCAATACTAGTTCCTTGATTTTTAGACGGATCTCCTAGTCTTTATTATACCATATGTTTGAAAGTATTCATGGGGTCTAGAGATGCTTTTCTCATTCAGTTCTACTGTGAACTTTATAGACCCTGTGGAGAATTTCCTGGTTGTCATTATAAAATACATTTTTATTCACTCCCAGCAAAATGCTCCTGTAACACCCCATTGCCTTTGTTAATGTCTAGATTTCCCCACTCATTCTTACTGTGCCTTTAATAACATCACTCCTAGACTCCAGAGAGAATATTCTATTTTGTTTGGGAGATTCCAGGTGTATTTCCTTCATCTCCTTCCTCAATAAACAGCTTTGTCTAAATCCAACTGTGCCTGGCCTCCCAGAAATCATTTGTCTACCACTGTTCTTGGGAGATGGCTACTCTGTTCACAAGATATTAGAAATTTCTTCTGCTCCATTAACTCCCCTACTTGAATTTTGGAACTTTAGTTTCTAGTGGCATATTTATGTAATTTGTAAATGTTTCCCAACAGGGCAAAGTTTGGAGTAACCATCTGACATTAAATAATAAGTAACAGGAAAGCAATTAGTCTTATTTAAAATTAGTAATACTTTATTCAACTTTCAAATATACATTACAACAGTATTAACTAAAGTTAGCTTTTACATTATATCCCTATTACTTACTTATCTTATATGCTTTTGATAACCTTTGTTCAGTTCCTCCTCCCATCACCCCCTACTCTGGTATCTACAAATCTGATTTTTATGAGTTTTTTTAAATTCCACATATAAGTAAAGACCATATAGTGTTTTCTCTTTCTGACTTAATTCACCTAACATGATGCCACCAAGATCCATCTATATTGTTGCACTCATAAACTATTTCAGAGTATTTTCCTTTTTCAGGAAAAGTTCTTAATAGAAATTATACTGATAAGGATGAGGGTGTTGCTGTTAATAGGTGCCAGCATATGGCACTTTCTCATCCAATTAGTACAAGACTGTGTAATCATGTGCCAAGCAGTAACCTTTCCTGAGCTGACACCGTGTCACCAATAATTTTACATAATTAGGTTATAAATAGGCATCTAGTGGATAAGGACAATGAGTAAATTTTAAAAGTATAGCATATAATTCTTTCACTGAAATTAGTTCTAAACAAAAAGGAAGAAAGATAACTGGTTATCTATATATATAAAAGCCTAAGTGACCACTCAATCATTCGACTGTTTGACCAGTAACTATGATAAGCACTGAGCACCAGGTGGCAGATACTCAATGCACATGGAACAGAATGATGAATCTCAGAGTGAAGGGGGAGGAGAGAGGGCAGGAAAAGATTCACCACAGATCTTATATCCATACTAGAGGCCCGGTACATGGATCTGTGCACCAGTGGGGTCCCTCTGCCTGGCTTGTGGGATCAGGCCGAAACCAGCAGTATGACATCCTCCAGGGGTCCCAGATTGCAAGAGGGTGCAGGCCAGGCTGAGAGACCCCAACTGAATCAATGCACTGAGCCTCCAACATCCCCAGATTTTGAGAGTGTGCAGGCCAGGCTGAGGGACCCCGCTGTTGCATGGATTGTGCATGGAGCCTCTAGTAAATATATAAGAAATGTGATTCTCAGGAGAAAATTATCAAGTCTGTCTAGAATTCCTAATAATGAAGGGAAAGAATGCTAGACATGGAAAGTCATAGACTTTAGACTTCAGAGAACAGGTCCTGTCAATAAGAGTAACTTAATTTAGCCAAACTTTATGACCCCAACACATAAAGGAAACTAACCTGGAGAACAAGGCATGAAAGCTAAGGTCCACAGGTTTACTGTGAGAAAAATCAGGAAATAAATGTTCCTCCCCTTCATCTGCTGCACTTTTGCTGGGACTTTAGTTCTTGGCCAGGTTATAAAATGAATTCTTTAAAAGCATTCTAATTTAGAGTGTGTATCTTCTTTTTATTCTTTTTTTTTAATCTTCTTTCTATGGAAATGCAGAGAAAAGTAAGTCTTGGCACAGTGTTGCAAAATTCTACAGAGAGGTTATTTATCTGTTCCTATCTGCATCTCTAGGTAGCATAATAAACATCCAGACAAGATGTGAATTCTGTATGAAATTTAAAGTGCCTCTCTGCACTGAGGGGAAAGAGCTGTTCCAGGTAATCGCTGCTGCAGGTTACTGGGAAGCAGATCAGCCTCATGGAGCAATAGATGTGAGAGTGGTTTTTTTGTGACCAGGAATCAAACCTGTTCCAAATGCGGAACAGAGTTTTTCTTCATATATCAGCATGGCCTAGCCTCTTCCTCACAGTCCACCTACAATTCACTTAATTTTTCCATAATGTACAAATATCTTCTCTTGTATGAAAGTTACTTGTTTTACCTAAAAAGATTTTGTCCATTCCTGTCTGAGTTTGGGCTGCTATAGCCGAAAACCATAGACCAGGTGGCTTATAAACAACGGAAGTGTGTTTCTCTCAGTTCTGAAGATTGGGATATCCAAGATCGAGATCAAGGTGCCAGCAGGTTCTGGTTCAAAGATGGCCATCTTCTCCCTGTATCCTTAACAGAGCAGGGGGGCCAAGAGAGTTCTTTGGGGTCTTTTTTCTATAAGCATGAATCTCATTCATGAGGGCTTCACCCTCTTGACCTGATCATCTCCAAGAGACTCCACCTCCTAATACCATCACCTTGGGGGTTAGAATTTCAACATGTGAACTGTGGGTCCAAACATTTATTCTATAATAGTCCCCATTTCCTAAAAACACCTACTTGTCATGAAGATCTTAACTTCAAATGTTCCTGAGGAATCATCCTAAACAAAGTTAAGTTCTTTTTTGCATATAGTCATGTGTCTTACATTTCTGTTTTAAGCAATTTACTCGATTTGTAACTAAATAATTCTTCATATTACTTTTAATTTCTTGTATTTTGCTTCTGCCCAACAGTTAAGTGTCATAAGGGTAACATCTGGGTCTTAGTTAACACCTGAGCTATAATAAGTGCTCAATAAACATTTTGTAATGAAAATAGTTAAATGGCATTCACCAGCTTAGTGGCACACAGGGACCTGCTTCCTTGGCAGATGAACAGTGCAATAAATGGAAGTAGAAAGAGGATTTGGTCTGGAATTGAATATTTTGGGTTCAAGTTCTGGCTCTTCAACTGTAACATCAATACACTTTTTTTAAACAGACAATTCCTGTTTTTAAAAACTATTTAGATCTATTTAGATACTCTAAAATGTAAACAAGGGTTTTAAATTTTTAAAATAATTTTATTGAGGTATAATTGATAAATAGTTATATCTAGGTGTCCCAAAAATGTATACACACTTTGAATATTTATAAAGGCATTGTTTATTAAAATACATTTTATCAAAATGTAATAGAATCAGCTAGTGAAGTGTATTTGAGTGCACAGCATGAAGATTTGATGAACATAGATCTTGCAAAATGATTACCACAGTCAAGTTAACACATGTACCACCTCACATAGCTACCTTTCATTGCAAACTTTAATTTTAGAAAATGTCAAGTATATATAACAGTATTATTAACTCTAGTCATCATGCTGTAAATTAGATCATTCGAATTTATTCATATTGTGACTAAACATTTGTACCTTTTGACCAACATCTCTCTAGGTCTCTTATGCCCCATTCATGGCAATTATCATTCTAATCTCTGTTTTTGTGAGTTTGATTTTTTTAATTTAATTTTATTTTTTTAAGATTCAAGGATTTACAATGGAAAATAATAGTATATCATATAGTACAATATTGTCTATACAGGCAGTAATCTACACATTTTGGCAAATATTTTTTAATGTACCCATTGTCATTGACTAAAATTTAGGAAGAAATGATGAAAATGTGCTATCTTAAAAATTGACTGAAAAGCTTAACAAAGAGATCATAATAGCCACAAAACCTTCAAAATTCACAATAGCTTCTCATTGCGCTTACAGAATTTTAGAAAGAATGCTGCTTTTCTTTAGGGGGCTTTTGAGTTTCTTTTTCTTCTTGGCTTGTTGTACACAAAGCCAATGCGGAATCCAGAGATTAAAATTACGTTTTACCTGAGATAAAATGATAAGTTTAATCTATTTCAAAAAACAATTCTTCCGTATTGTACGCATTATTCTGTGTGAGATGGTAAAGAAGATAGTGAAGCCCTGGCCGGCGTGGCTCAGCGGTTGAGCATCGACCTATGAGCCAGGGGGTCACAGTTCAATTCCCAGTCAGGGAATAGGCCCAAGTTACAGGCTCGATCCCCAGTGTGGGGTGTGCAGGAGGCGGCCAATCAATGATTCTCTCTCACCATTGATGTTTCTATCTCTCCCTCCTTCTCCCTCTTTGAAATCAATATCTATCTATCTATACAGATATTTTTTAAGAAGATAGTGAAAACACATAACAGACAGTACTTGGAAAAGGGTCTACACTAATAAAAGAGAAAAATGCTAATTGACTGTACTTTCGCTACAGCCACAGTCAATTCAATCAGAGTGAGTATGCAAATTAACCCAACAAAGATGGTGGTTAATTTGCATATGCTGAGGGAGGAAGGAGTGAAGACTGAAGACAGCATAGGATAGGGGTGTCGAACTCAATCAGAGAAGGGGCCAAAATCTAAAATCCAGCCTAAATCGCGGGCCGAATGGTTTACTGAACAGTCATAAACTGTCATTGTGATGGAAACGCAGAGGAGTGCAGTGATGACAGCACGGTGCGGGCCACATTGCAAGGCCTGGCGGGACGGATTTGACCCGCGGGCCTTGTGTTTGACACATGTGGGAAGGAAGAGGGAGAAAAAGCGGAAAGCAAGGTGGCTGCCAGAGGGAAAGTGCGGGCGGGGCCGGCAGCAGCCAAGGCAGCATGCTCGGCAGTGGCAGCCCCTTGAAGGAATCTTCCTGCAACGGGCTCCTGGTCGACAGCCATGAACCCGATAGAGGCTCCTTTGCTCGGCAAGATAATGAGCCCAGCTCTGCCCACAGAGCAGCCTCAGAGAACTTTGCCGCCTCTGAGAGTGAAGACGTTGCAATGGCATTGGTGGAAACCAGAGGATATTGCACTCCCAGCTCTAGAGAGTAACCCTCTTTTTCTTTCCATCTGCTTTTCATTAGAACTTACTTGACAAATCTTGCTTCCTCACAGGATGCTATTTCAAGATAAGTTTATCAGTTCACCTGAAACAAGGTTTCAAAATGGTGGCTTTTGGGGAAAACACTTATCTGTTTGGTTTCATTCTGTGAGTGTCAAAAATAAAAGAATTTGGTGGTCAGAGAATACATTCTCAAATTCACATTTTCCATTGTTCTCTAATATTACTGCCCTTAGCTTTATGCATCTGCTACCTGCCTTGTTTCTCAGCCAAGTATTGCTTTTCCTGAGAAATATCCTCAATTTTAAATAACTTCTTTTTTCTTTTTTTATTAATCCTCACCCAAGGATACTTTGCATTTTTTTTTTTTTAAGTGGAACGAAGTGTGGGGGTGTGGGGGAGAGAGAGAGAAACAGCAATGTGAAAGAGACACATCAATTGGCTGCCTCCAGGACCAAGCCTGTAACTAAAATACATAAGTGCCCTTGACTGGAATTCAACCCGGGACCCTTCAATCCACAAGCTGACATTCTGTCCACTGAGCCAAACCGGCTGGAGCAACAGTGACTTTCTATTAAAGGAGGGGAAAGCTGTAATAAAAAGAGTGTAAATTGAAAGGCAGAAATAAATTTCAGTGGTTTATGGTTAGGTACGTATTTTTTACTTGAAATAACATTTTTTTATACTCAAACATCAATAATATGTCAGAGCTAAAGAAATACTTAATGAAAATCTGAATAGATAGGATGTAGGAAATCAAGCAACCATCTAAGCTTAGACTCATTGCTTTTTAAAATAATAATGGACACTTTATACTTATAAGCCACTTCAAAGATAATAAAACATATCAATATATTTTATGTTTTTATTTTATTTTATTTTTTAAAATATATTTTATTGATTTTTTTACAGAGAGGAGGAGAGAGGGATAGAGAGCTAGAAACGTCGATGAGAGAGAAACATCGACCAGCTGCCTCTTGCACACCCCCTACCGGAGATATGCCCGCAACCAATGTACATGCCCTTCACCGGAATTGAACCTGGGACCTTTCAGTCCGCAGGCCCACGCTCTACCACTGAGCCAAACCGGTTTTGGATATTTTATGTTTTAAAATATTTTATTTATTTAAAATATGTTACTTAATTTATATATTTTATTTTGACAAAAATTTATATGGCTTCAAAAGTAATTTAGAGGATGGTGAACACACACTACAATATACAGATGCTGTGTTATAGAATTCACTGTCTGAAATCTACATAATTTTTTTTCAACCAATATCACCTCCAAAAATTCAAGAAAACAAAAGGAAAAAAAAGAAACTTAGAAACATCTATATTCTGAGCCCAAAACTGACAAGGAATGCTATTTTGGTATATTTAATTCATTTTTATTACTAAATTAAATATTTTAGTATTTTAACAACAACCATTTAGAAATTAATTTGTAACATGATTCATATGAAGCAGGCATCACAAATATAGCAGTGTACTGAAGGACAGAGTTATTGTTGGATGAAAGCTCCCAGGGAAGACATGCTCCAAGTCATAGACTGGATTAGGTTTCCTTGGCAGATTTTAAGAGCTCCTGGAAGAGTTAGTAGTGGAGTTCTGATGAAGTCTGGGAGTATGAGCTATCTGGGTCTAGTCCATGGTGTGGGCTAAATATTGGACACTGGAAAGGAATCTGAAAAGGGAGAAAGGGCTCCTCAGTATTTTTTAACTTCTAGCCTTTCCTTGACCTACTTCAAAAATTGTTATGAAGATAAATACGTACAGGATAAGAAATACAGTCAATAGTATTGCAATAATTATTTATGGTGCCACCTGGGTACTAGACTTATCAGGGTAATCACTTTGTAATGCATATTAGTATCTAATCACTATGTTGTATACCTGACACTAATGTAATACTGTTTGTCAGCTATAATTGAAAAGCAAATTAAAAAAAAAAAAAAAAGAAAGAAAAGAAAGAAAGAAAGAAACAGTTCTTTTGGGTCAAAGGAGTGTCCACGACTGATCCAGGAAGGAGGGTCTAGACTAGACAGCAGGACCTTCATCCCCATGTGGTGAGTGTAGATAAGAATCTGTGTGAGGACCACATTGATATTCTGTCACCAAGTTTGAAAAATAATATGAGCCCATGCAAAAACCAGTGCCCGATGTTTATAACAGCTTTATTTATAATTGCCAAAACTTGGAAGCAGTCAAGATGTCCATTAGTATATGAGTGTATAACTAAACTGTGGTACATCCAAACAATGTAAAATGATTCAGTCCTAAAAAGAAACGGGCTATCAAGCCAGGAAAAGCCAGGGAGGAACCTTAAATGAAATAAGCCTATCTGAAAGGCTATGTACTTATGGATCCATTATACGATATTCTAGAAAGAGGAAAATTATGGAAATAGTAAAAAGATCAGTGGTTATTGGAAGGTGGAGAGAGAGAAGTGTGAAGAACTAGGCAGAATACAGAGGATTTTTAGGGCAGTGAAAATAATCTGTCTGATATTATAATTATAGATATATGTCATCATATATCTGCTCGTGCAACACCAGGAGTGAACCTTAAGGTAAATGATGGACTTGGAGTGATCATTGTGTCAATGTAGGTTCATCCTTGATAATAAATGTAGCATGTAGCACTCTGGTGAGTGATGTTGATCATGGGGAAGCTAGGCATGTGTGGGGCAGGGGGGGTATATGGGAAATCTCTATCTTTCTCTTATTTTTGTTGTAAATGTAAACATTCTCTCTCTCTTTTTTTTTTTTAAGTCTTTTTAAAAATTTGAATGATTAAAAAGAAAGAGAGAGAGAGAGTGATGACAACCCTCAGTATGCACCCGTACTTCATTCACTCTGCTGTGAGAGATATTGGTCAGAATTAATATCCCCACTTTTCATTGGAGAGACATGCTGTGGAGGGTTCAGTGGCTTCCCTGGCATCACGCACATGTTTGTGAATGCTGACTCCCTGACTGCCTTCCCAGGGCTCTGTATATCAGCGTGCACTGCAAATGCAGTTAGACACCACAGCCACTTCTCCGAGGCAAGTCCACGCCTGCAAATACTGTTTAAGATCATTGAATCACAGCCTTTTTTTTGGCATTTTGTTTTATTTAGTTATTTAGCAAGTCTTCGTTATTTAAAAAAAATATTTTTTAGTATTTAATTTTGTCTTTGCATCCTAAATAACCTATGTTGTAGCACGTTATGACATTGCGTCTTCTTCCTTGGATCAGTTGGGCTGTGGGTAGGTGGAGTGCTGATTTGCCTACGTGGGTCTTCATGTGCATAGTTCCAAGTTCACTCTGAGAACTGGGGCAATCAGAAAACACCCAAGTTGAGACTTGCGGTCAGGATGGCATTAAGATGAATGTAGGCGTGAACTTCACTATCAACTGTAAATACAACAGGAAAATAAAGTTTTTTAAAGAACAGAAACATGATTAAGATATGGAAAACTCAAGCCAAGGAAAATATATTAAGAGAACAGAAAGGCAATAGAAAATCGCAGCAGTAATTTAGTAATCAGAGGCTGGAGCCCGGGCCTGCTGGGCTCTGGGACTGGATGCAGCTAGGATTTGCCTCCTGCAGAGTAATGGGGACAGAAGAGCTCCATGCGCCTGCAGGAGACTAGTCAAGTAAATTGCATGAAACCCAGGACAGGTGCAGGGCTCACCAGCCTATAAACATGGTCCAAAGAAAGTTATGTGGACTGCCTGGGACAACAGTTTACGTAAATGTGCATACCTGAAATGTCAAAGGATGCAGACCAACTCTTATTCACAGGAACTAAAATGAAGCCACCCTACATTTAGTGAATGGTTTTGAGAAAAGCAAGAACTTGAGCCATGATCAAAACAGGTCCTAAGATGGAGTCCCCTTAGGAACCAGGTTTTGTCTCTGAAAGAAAGTGGGATCTCTGTGGCAACCAGAAAACAGGTTCCCCCAGATTGGGGAAGGAGGGATGGAAAGAGGCTTATCCAGATGTGAGGCTCCGTGCCTTTTCCCCAGGCAGAATCCTAGGGAGGCGGCATTCCCACATACAAATGAGTTGTTAGATAGGCTGTAGATATTTCCAGGTCTCCACCTGTGTTATAGACACAGCAGGGAAGATCTTCCAGACCCTCAGATGCCAGAAAGACAAAAGTGACCTTGAAACCAGTGGTTGATAATCATTTAGGTTGATAATCCAGGGATACTGATGAACACTTTTGTCTCCAGTCCCCTACACACCTCGCCTTGGAATGAGGCAAGCCCCTTAGACACATTCTAATACAAAAGGAAGAGTACAATTAGATTGACATTATTTCCTGCTGCTCTGAGAAATGGTGAGTTTAAAATATAAATTATGTTGGATTACAGAAAAATGTTGTCTCCCTGGCCTACTAAGAGTTATATCATATTCTAATCCAAACAATTCAACCAAGTAAAATATGAGGCTATATTACTATGAGGTCAGTGAAAGGAACAGAGAATCCTAATGAGCTAACCAAGCAGGAGCACCAGGGGTCCAGCTAAGCCATTCAAAGGCATTTCTGTCCTCGCTGGAGTTCTGCAACATTTATTGGTGGTTGTTACTCTGGCTTAGACTTTGGGGAGAGTACTCAGGTCTTTGGACTGGCCAAGATTTCCAGAGCAGCAGAAATTCTAGGTATGCCCTTTTCATGAGATCACTTTTTACTTTTTAGGGAACCACTTTTTTTTTCTTTTTTCATTGTATTTCCCAAGGATGCAGAGGCTTCCTTCAGATTAGCCCTTCTCTTATCGACTTTCCTGAGGTGGTATAAGAAGAATAAGCAACTTAAATACAAACTTGTGTTATTGTGGACACTTTCCTCAGTACCTAAGAAGCACTTTATTTCTGAAAGCTTCAACTCAGATGTAGCTGAGAGCTCCCTCTTCTAAATCCCTTTATCACCCTAGATATCAACATAAGAAGCTCAGTATGAAACCCTTAAAGGGCCAATGATTCCCTGGGGTGCCTTTCTTAAGTCATTTTAACAAAGAAGGAAGACACTGATTAAAGGCCACTAAGAAGTCTTCACACAGTTTTCTATTCCACCTTTCAACCTAACTCCAGAATCCCTCTGCCCATGTCCAAGTTTGCCGAAGAAAGACAAGGTTGTCCTCCTGAGGGGCATTGACAGTTGTAATTTAACAAACCAGCAAGCAAGATGAGGATCAAAGGCACTCAGTAAGATTTTTTAAAATCTTCAGTCAACTTATATTTTCATTTTCATAGCAGGATCTCAAATAATTAATTAGAAAACAATTTTTTTAGCAATTGTCAGAAGTTGAACTTTTAAGAAAAATAATTTCCATGTGCTTTTTACTTTTCCTTGTGCTGTTAAGTCACCAGGGCAAAGAGAAGCAGCCAATCAGACTCTCTAACCTCAGAGGGAAGGTAGAGGAGGGTGGGGGAAAAGGGGAGAGATCAACCAAAGGACTTGTATGCATGCATATGGGCCTAGCCAGTGGCCATGGACAACAGGGGGGTGGGGGCATATGTGGGGAGAGGTTTGGAATAGGAATGGGGGGATGAGGACAATTATATGATACCCTAATCAATAAAATTAAAAAAAAAAATCATCCCCACATTCTGAAAAAAAAATTTTTTTTTAAAAAGCAGTATATTTTTAAAGCCTGGGCAGGTATGCATATGGAAGAGGGGAGCAAAATATTTTGTGTTTCAGGCTCAAAGAATGAATGTTAGTTCAATTGATCACAAAGGTAGGGGGTAAAGGCTGTTGTTGGTGTTGGGGGCTACAGTGAAAGTTTTGCTTCCCAAGCTTGTCACTTAGGGAGAAGGGTATCAGGTGATTGAATGGGCCCTGTGAGCCAGGTCATGTCAGGGGTAAGCATGATGGACTGAAGGCCAGAGGTCAAGTTCCAAATGCTCAGGCAGCGTGAGCCCTAAGATGCCTTGGCAGTCCTGGCAATGGAGAGGTGTTCACCAAGAATGTCTGGTGTGAATGACTTGTCACCTTAAGCAAGCAGGGTCACAGAGCTGCATTTGGAAACGTAGATTTAGATATTGGAAAATAAAGAAACATAAATATCTGTGTGCAAATATATCTTCTATACGCAGAAAATAAAGTATTATGTGTACAGTTATGAATGTCTACTGATAAATTAATTTTTTCTACAAATAAGATTTCATAGTTATAATTTTTATTTCTATGAAATATTAATTTCTCAGCTTTCAGTTTCTTGGAAAAGTGAAGCTTTTTAGAGCTTAATATTTTATCTCTGCTTTAACCTCCTTCAGTCATACTTACTTTTATTTCTGTACTAATGTTTCTGTATGTACTTTAAAATCCTCATGTTTCTTAAAAATTTTTGAAGTCTTAAAATTTACTAATAAGCTATTCAAGGGAAACTGCATGATCATAGTGCCTTCCAGGCAAAAATCTTTATATTCAATACATGTTTTTTTGTTTTTGTTGTTGTTGTTAAACCTCACTGAGAATTTTTTCCATTGATTTTTTAGGGAGAGGGGAAAAGAGAGGGAGAGACAGTGAGGAACATTGAAGTGAGAGAAACCCATGGATTAGTTGCCTCCTGCATGAGCCCCAACCAGGGCCTAGGCCCAGAAGGAGCCTGCAACCAAGGTACGGCTGGCATCGAACCTGGAACCCTTCGATCCTCAGGCTGACGCTTTATCCATGGAGCCAAACTAGCTAGGGCTCTTTACATGTGTTTAAAAAAAAAAAAATTGATACCATCTCTCAAAATTGTAAAACTCTTAAAAGAAAACAAGGAAAAATCTTCATGCCATTAATCATAGCGATGATTTCTTGGGTATGACACCAAAAGCATTGACAGTAAAAGCAAAAGTAGATAGTGGGACTCCATCAAACTAAAAAGATTATGTACAACAAAGAAAACAACATGAAAAGGCGGTTTCTAAACAAATTTAATATGAAAGTATCATATGAACCAGCAATCTTATTTTTGAGTACTTTCCCTAAGAATTGAAAGCAGGATCTTGAAGAGTATTTATACTCTCATGTTCTTTGCAGAATTATTCACAATAGACAAGCTGCAGAAACAATGTAAAAGTCAATCAACAGAGGAATAGATAAAGAAAATGCAATATGTACAAATAACAAATATTATTAAGCCTTAAAAAAGAAGGAAATATTGTCATAGTTTACATGTATGACCTTGAAGACATTAGGCTAAATGAATGATGAGCACCCATAAATGACATTGTTACGTTATTTGTTATATTCTATAATATTAATTTGACCACTTATAAGCAGACTACTTTGATAAAATATGGTATCAATTCCTAACATCAATATATTTGGGACACAACCCCATCATTACAAGTAGTGGGCAGTCCTTCACTTTATAATTATTGCCAACCTCATACAAAGGTATTCAATTATTGCTTTATTTCTTTTTTTTTAACCACATTAATATTGAGCACTTTAGCCCATATTTTTTGGACACTTTTATTTCTTCTTCTGTACATTGCCTATTTTTCTACAAGGACAACTTTATTATAAGGTTGTTTGTCTTTTTTGACTCACTGGAAGTTTTTCAAAGAGTAAGCATAATAACTTTTTGTCATATATAATACTTTTACTATAAACCTTTTTTATGCCTTTTATTGTTCTTACAACAGTTATAAGACAGTCAAGGTATATTTCTAAACATCTACATATGTATTGGTTCTAGATGTACTGTCATAGTTAAAAAGAACTCCCACCAGAAAGTTATAATGTAATACAAAGTCTATTTACTGTAGACTATACCTTTCTTTTTTGGCTTTAATTATTTTAATTATGTATTTTCTCATTTCATAATCAATGTATGTGGTTTTCACATTTTCCATATGATGTGAAGAAGGAAGAAAAGCAAAATTTATTTTCTGTCCAGTGAAAAGTCATTTATTCTAGCAAAATTTATAAATCTTCCTTCTTCCAGTGATTTAAACTATCATCTTTGTCACATATTGTTTTTATATCTACTTGATTCTATGTGCTAATATAACAACCTATTAATCTCTTTCTGAGCCAATAGCACATGATTTTGAATTTAAGGCAATCATCTAGTACATGTGGCATCAAAAAGCACATCCTTTCTTAGTATTCTTTCTTTCCTTCAGTGTTCTTGGATACCTTTCCATGATACCTTTGAATCAACAATTCTAAAATAATTCGATTCTGTGCATTTATTTATATTTTTGAAACAATACATTTGAAAGACAGCCAGCTCTTACAGGGCCTTATAAAAACCTCAAGGACTTTGGATTTTTTTCTTGAGGTCAATGAGTATTAAGTGCATTTCTTGAGATCCGAAATGAAAACCTCTGAGAAACAGAGAAAAGACAGTCATCTATAAAATTTAGAAGCACAATTTTGTTTACAGGGTGAGGCCGGGTTGAAATAAAGGGGGCACAATCTGAGATAGAAAGCTCAGTAAAGCAGCTGTTGTTAATTTCAGGTAAAATAAAGGAAGAGAAAGTGGTCAAACAAGGGATACAGTTGTAAGTATAGATAAATGGTCAGATTTTTAAAACCGTGGATCTGAGTTGAGCAGGGAATAAATGAAGCATTAAGATTTATA
The DNA here is from genome assembly GCF_014108245.1 of Pipistrellus kuhlii. Lineage (NCBI taxonomy): Eukaryota > Metazoa > Chordata > Mammalia > Chiroptera > Vespertilionidae > Pipistrellus > Pipistrellus kuhlii. The sequence continues at coordinate 15,009,966 of NW_023425595.1, forward strand.
AATGTCATGACTTGGTTACCACATCCTGTGATTAAAATGTAATGCAGCTTTGGCCAGGTAGCTCAGTTGGTTACAGAATTGTCCTGATATGCCAAGGTTGTGGATTCCATCCCTGGCCAGGACACATACAAGAATCAATCAATGAATACATAAATAAGTGGAACAATAACTTGATGCTTCTCTTCTCTCTTTCTTTCTAAAAATATCAATTAAAAATGTAATACAATATCCACAAAGCACAAAGTAATATGTCAATATGTTTTTGTCAGAATTAGACATTCAAAAGGCAGGAAGTCAAATATCATAAAAAAAATAAGTACAGTATGTAACCAAAATAATATAAAACAATATATAAAAATTAAGAAGATATATGAAAGGCTTCCATGAATGAAAGAAAAATGTTTCTAATATCTAGTCAATTGTTTTACAGGAAATAATGGAATATGACAATTTTAATATTTCCCATAATAATTTTTAAAAAACTGTTATTGAGCGGAAGAAAAAGAGACAGAGACACAGAGAGGGAGAGAGAGAAACATCAATGTGAGAGAGGAAAACAGCCATTGGTCGCCTCCTTTACACATACCAAACGGGGATTAAACCTGAAAATGAGTAGGTGCCTTGACCAGGAATTGAACTGCCACCTTTTGGTGTATGGGATGATGCTCCAACCAACTGAGCCACACTGGACAGGCCAGTAATACTTATTTTTTAAAAATATCATTTTAGGGCATTTTTTAATGTGGCTGCCTCTGTGTTTAACAACTACAAGTTTTCTTTCATTTACCCCTCACAGACATCCTTTTAAGTAAGATGGCTATTAGTCTCCTCTTTTTAATTTATTTTCTTATAAGTTGAGGAAGCTGCCTCTTGCAATATAAATTATCTGCTGAAAGTCATTTATGCACTAACAAGTGACAGAACCAGAACTAATGGGCAAGCTAACAGGGAATAACTTCGGCGTTTCTTTTTTCTTGTGTTCCTCACTGTGCTGTGTACCTATTCAGCACCAATGAATGTCAATTAATGAATGCCATTTCTTGGTGCCTCAGAAAAAGAGACCACAATTACTGAAGGATTAAAAAAAATATATTTTTAAAAATACACAAAAGCAAAATACATTCTTTAGAAACTTACAAAAGGAAAACATAACATTATTTACAAGGTGGTGCTCTTTAAAGATGTCATCATAACTGCTATCATTAACCAAAGCATATGAAAGCCAGTGGAGGTTCAAGGAAAATGTTATGATCATATACATATATAAAAATCTATGAACCTACACTGGTATTCATGTTTTAACTACCACTATCAGTAAAGATAATGCTCATTTTGGTCATAGAAAATTTAGTGATGAATGTGAATGTCTTACCTTCAGCCACAAACCCACCATTACCATTGCTCTTTTGTTTGGGCCATTGGGTTCTGTGGAGAATGGGAAGTCAAAGAAATCATAGCTCTTTCATTCATGATTTTTTGTCTAATTCTGAACGGCATTCAACAGGATGTTCTCCACTCTAAGTGAGCCTCCCAGTTTGATTCTAATATTATGTTTAGTGACCTCTTTCTCCCTTTTCAATAAACATGGATGGAATTGATTTTAGGCAACTGAGTTATTCAGGGAAGCAAACGTGTTGAATACAGCAAAGAGTACCATGCTAAGTCTGGGAAATAGAGACAATCATTCAGTTCAGACAAATTTACATGAAACAAGGCCCTATAGTCTGCCTTTGTATTAGAATGAGCTAAAAGCTGAAGTTGTGCAGAGTGCTGTCAACACAATTAACATTTGTATTTTCAATGGTCCAGGCCCCATGAGTAGTGCCAGCATCATTGAAGGTGAGCCTGCTAGTCTGTTGGTGCTAAAAATAGTTAACTGAAGAAGAGCAATTTCTTTTCTCTCTTTCTCTTCTCAGTCAGGTACCTTCTCATACAGGATGATGGGTTTTGGCCAGGATAGCAATAAGAGAAAAGAGCTCCATAGTGAGGCCCCTTCAATTGGGTGGAAGAAACGAAAAGGGGTTGCTACAATACAGAGGGAACCAGGTATGATGACAGAAGGATTCTAGACTCCAAAGAATGGTTCTATATTTCAATTTCAGTTCTGCCTCTTTTTAGCTTAAGAGCAAGTTTTTAAACCCATTTTAGATTCAGTTTCCCCAACAGAAGGTGGGGTTAAAATATGCCTCACAGAGTTATCGTGAAGAATATGCAAACATAATATCTGCACATGTGCCAATAGCATTGGCTTCCCTTTCTCTTCGTTCTTTTGCCACCCCCTCATTACCCTATTCTCACCAATTGATTATATTCTTGAAGCAAGAAAAACTACATTTAGAAGGTACTGTGTACATCATTTCTCTTTCTCTTGGTCTGTGGGCTGGCTTCTAGCTCTTTCTTTCTCAGTAAGTTCTGCTCACATTCTCCTCCTCCATCTACTCTGGCATTTGCTACCAATGAACATTTCCTAAAAACTGATCATTTCATGATAATCTACTTGCCTTGTTCTCTATTCTCAACTAATCCTTTTTCAGATAAATAATTCAGTGCCACAGTATAATAAAGAGTTTCCATTTTGACCAAGAGTTTCCATGGCCTTTAGGAAATAATTCCTTAAAAGCTCTGAAGAGTACTGTCCTCCTAGCTCTTGAAGTGTCAAGAGCATGCTTGTCAATTCCCAAATTCATAACACTGGGAAACTCCCAGCTGGAGAGGAAAGAACAGGAAGAGTGAATGGCATGTTTTCATGGCTGACAAATATTGAGGGTGCAAGATGGGAAAAGATCTAGAATAGTCATTAAGTGTTGGAAGCTCTAGCCCTCACTCTGCCCACATTTCACTGTGTGACCTGAGCAAGTTTTTTTCCAAGAGAAAAAAAAAAAGGAACATTCAGATTTAAGGATTCCTAAGAAAACAATTTATGTTTTTATGATTCCATAACTAATGTTCTCAGGGATTAAATTTATTTTATATAAAAACAAAACTAAACATTGTTCTAAATACTATAAATTATGAACTTAACCCTCAGAATAGCTCTATAAAGTAGGCGCTATAATTATCTTAGTACGGATGAAGAAACTGAGGCCCAGAGAAGTATAGTAACTTGACCTAAGTCACACAGCTTTTAGGAGGTATAGCCAGGATTAAAAAACACCAGATTGGCTCCAGCATTTAACCACTATATGTAGCTGCACTGAAAAGAATATATTTGTAAATAAGGTGTTTATATACATCTGTACTTGTTTCTAAGTATGTATTCTAATCACTTTGCTGTGTGAAAAGGACCTGCCTACTACTCTTGTGTCTGGAGCTGTGGCTGATTTTAGGTAATTCTCTACTCTGAAGAGGAACATTAGCAATCCTTTGCTGTTTTAGTCATTCCCTATCACTGAGCCTCATTCTTCTTTGCTCAAAAGTGGGAGGAAGCTTAACATATAAAACATATTTAGCCTGTCTTTTCCAAGATGATACAGGTCAACTTGGGCTGATAGTTAAATGCTTTTTTCAGCACGATCTTAGCGAGCAAAGCACATTTAAAAATGTCTCTGAAATTAATTTTAATGGCAGACATTTCTCCTTCAAAGAAACTCTTTTCTAAGGTTTTTTTCGTGAAGCAGACCTGCTGCTTGGCTTTTAACTCTTGGGAGAATACTTCCCTCTATATCAACTAGAAACAAAATTATCCTGCCATAGTCATGAAGTGGCTGTCAATCAAGAATTTAACTTTAATGTGATCTTTGAATCCCCATACAGTATCCAAAGGCATTCTCTTGCTCTGCTCGTAAACATCTTTGAAACATGACTATGAAGGAGAACAGAGAGCATAGCAGCATACAAGGATCTTGAGCTCAATATTATTACTTCAAGAACCTCTCTGACTCTCAATTCCTTGCCTTTTAAAATTCTGAATAATGACCCTGACAACTCAAAGAGTTGTTTTGAGGAAGAGAAGGGATTACGTATGTAAACAGTTTGGTGCAGAATCTGAAACATAGTCCAGTGGTTCAGTAAATACTAATTTCTCTCTACTATCATCTGGGGCTGACCCTGATTTGCATATATTGTTTATGCAATGATATACCATGATTGGACCCAGATTCTACATCTATAACTTGACTTTATTTTTCCCCATTTATTACAACAAGTTTATTATCAAGTTAAGTTTTATTATCAACCATCTACTATACTCTTCACTGTGCTATTTGCTGAAGATAATATTAAATTTGTAAAACCCACCCTAGCTGGTTTGGCTCTGTGGATAGAGCATTGGCCTGCAGACTGAAAGGCCCAGGGTTCGATTCCAGTCAGGAGCATGTACCTGGGTTGCAGGCTTGATCCCCGGCCCTGGTTGGGGCTTGTGTGGGAGGCAATTAATCAATGTACCTCACATTGATGTTTCTCTCTGTGTGTCTCTCTTCCTCCCTTCCTTTCTCTCCAAAAATCAAGGGGGGCGGGGATATTCTTAGGAGAGTAACAACAACAAAAATTGTAAAATCCATGTATTGATAATACCTACTTACCTAAAAAGAGTTAAGAATTCTATTGAATAACAAGCCTACCACCTTCTGTTCACTCCCCAGCCCTCACTGAAATGTATACAGACACACACACCATAAATATCACTGAAGGAGAAGAGAGAGTATACCATCATACAAGGACCTTGAGCTCATTATTACTTCAAGAACCTCTCTGACTCTCAATTTCCTGACTTTTAAAATTCTGAATAATGTCTCTGACAACTCAAAGGTGATTTAGGAACAAGAGTTGTACAATGAGATAACTTGGAGTAGTTGATCTTGATTCCAATGATTGGCAAGTGTTTTCAGGGGGAAAGTGGATTGTAACTTGAGCCTTGAAGGTTGGATTTAGATAGTCAAAGAGGAGCAAAGGGGAATCTTTAGATTAGAGAAACATCATCAGCTATAAATATGGAGACCAAAATAAGCAGGATAGTATATAATCAAGAGAGTGAGCAGAGTAAAAGGGTAAGAGTCATAACTGAAAGGCACAGGGTCAAAGGTGCAAGAGAGAAAAGTTAGAAATAGATCCACTGGGAGAGATGGTAGATCCCTTTGTTATGACATTCTTTGGATTTTTAGACTTTCATCCTGCAAATCTAGACTCAAATACAGAAGATTAATTTTGTAAATCACAACATGAAGACTACTTTTTGTGAAGTGATAATCATATTACTAGGATTCCTTTGAATATATTCTGAATTTGGGAGGCATAGAAGAGGTTCCATGGTGTAATGGTTAGTACTCTCGACTCTGAATTGGGAGGCAGTATTCTCATACTCCACTTGGCCATCCAGTTGGTCTCCATGACTCCTCCGTTTACTTATATAATCTTGTGGACACAACACTGTTTACACACTTAGTCTGGGAAAGTTGTTTTGGGTGGAATTGATTTCAGCAACATCTGAGAAAGTGGAGTCAACTGGGACATGGTCTTGGTTACATTCTCAAAAACTGAGGAGTCCCATGCTCTTCTTACAACAATAATTTCTATTCAGCAGAGCAAAAAGATGATGCCTGGCTTTTCCTACTACTAGGTGTGGAGACTATTTATTTCCTAGAATTTCCATAACAAAGCATGACAACCAGATGGCTTAACACAACAGCAGATTATTGTCTCATTGTTCTGGAAGCTACATGTCTGAGGTCAAGGTACTGACAGGGCCATGCCTCTTCTGAAATCTGTGGGGCAGCTCCCTGCCTTGTCTTTTTTTTTTTTTTTTTTTTTAACTTCTGATGTTTACCAGCAATCCTTGGTGTTCATTGGCTTGTAGATGTATCGCTCAAATCTCTGCCTCCATTGTCAGATGGCTCCTTTCTCCCTATATGCCTGTCTCTGTGATGCCTCTCTTATAAAGACACCATTCACATTAGTTGGAGGACCCACCCTACTCCAAGATGACTTCATCATAACTTGAATATATCTGCAAAGATCCTATTTAAAAAAAAATCACATTCACAGATACCAGGGGTAAGAACTTCAACAAAGCTATTCTGGGAGGCATAATCCAACTCTGAACAGAGATCATTACCGAGAGATGGGAATGAGGCCTTCATAGAAAAATGTTTTACCTAATGCTGAGGCATCCTGTAAGTGCCCACTGTTGCTTAAAAACTCTGAAGCCTCCATCCTTGCTCTCACTATTATTTCTATTTTAAAGAATGAGTTTTAATAGTAAAGTATATTGCTAGAATAAAAAATGTACACATTTATATGCAGATTTAAATTTGTGCAACAGTTCCACATTCAATACCACATTTGACTCTCCCAACAGAATTGTCCATCACAAAGTATTATTGTTAGGAGTTTAAGTAGAACTTTTCTTGCACACCAGAATATGAAATATTTAAAAATAAAAACTCAAAGCAGGTCTGTACACATTGCTTTATCATTTCATTATTGACCTTGGAGAATATTATCAAGAATATTATCACTGTCTTACTCACCTGCCTCTTTCACAAATCCTTCCTGAAAAGAAAAGAGGAGCTGAATAGGGCAGGTTCAGATTGTTCTCCATAAATTTACCAATCCATGAAGCAAAATAAATGAGGCAGAGAGAAGCCAGAATGGTTACATTCTGTTCCCTTCACCTGGAGGAAAATATCAGAAGCAGTAAAGAGACATTTGCTCACAACATTTATTGCCCGCATTTTTTTTTCAGATTGGGAAAATGAGGCTCAAGGAGATAATACAATTTATTTAAGTTTCTCTATCTATATGCACTGTAGTTGTCTTCTTTCTGTAATCATACTTTTTAAGCATAACCTGGTCTCTTTACACTTTTGATATAGATTCTAACAGATGCAATTCTTATACCAGCAAAACCTGGTATGTCAGATTGATATAATTAACTGTTGGAAATTATGCTTTGCCATATTTTCCCAGTCAAAATGTATTAGATTGGCATTCTGAACTGCATTTGAACTCTTTTGCACTAAAAATAACTCACTCAGGAAGACAAACCCTTTATCTGAAGAACAAAAGTTAAATTTACTCAGAAGAACTTAAGAATATTGAGTTGCCCCTTTAAAGTAGGAAACTAAATGTAGCCAATGATCAATACTGATCCTCTTGATACTACAGTGAATTAGTCTCACGGGTTAGTAAGTTAGCAGTGATCCGAGGATTGTTGGAACTTTGTGATGATCAAGGGCAAAGGCTCTCGTAGCAATTTCTAAGAATTCTGTTTCTTTGCATATGGATAGCTTCTTGGAAGGTAGCCTGCTGTCTTCTGTGGACCATTCCTCTAACAGCATCTGTGACCTCCCACCTTGCAGAAGACCCCTTGGATAGGGCACTGTTCTCCTTCCCATTTCAGCCCACCACCCACAAGCATTTGGCTGTACCACTTTCTGCAGGTACCCACTTTCCTTAAAATGACCTCTTATGTTGCTGTCCTTGGCAGTATATAAAAATTCACTGCCTGTTGAGGATTTAATCTTTGTGTTACACTGACAGCCCTGCCCACCAGACACGACATCATTATAAACTATCTTGCTGTCAAGAGGTAATATTTTATAGCTTCTTAAGTCTTTCCCAAAGTTCTATCTACCGCATTTGTTTGCCCTTGAAACTTTTAGTGAATGATAAATATTATCCTAGTATAACCAGTCAACATGCAAATATCCCACCAGGCAAAGAGAAAATATCAGTTCACTCACTCTGGGACCCATAATGTCAGGGGATCATTGGTTCCTAAGATCTAAAATATAAGAATGGGGAAGGTAAGTGCAGACCTCCTAGGCTGGGCCTGGGAGCTCTATACTGAATTTTGTCTCCTCTTTGTCTTTCCTCTTCTCCCTTCTTTTTCATTTTTACTATCTTTTTCCTCCCCTCTGGCTATAGTTGGAGGTGTTCACAGGATAAACATAAGCTAGGAACATAAATTCAGGTCTTCAGTAGCTGAATTTTAAAATCACAAGGAACAAGGAAGAATGCCAGTAGAGGAAGACCAAAGCAGAACTTGTGATTTCTAAAGGTTTTCAGTTATGTTCTTACCAGTCTTAGCAGTTTCATTCACTGCCCCTATTAGTTTGCTATTGGCTACTGGTAGGTTTGCAAGGCCATTTTTCTTATCATAATTTAAAAGGCTTTAAAGTGTAATCTCTTTGGCTCTGAAGATAATAATCCTAGTTGATGTTATAAAGAGCAGTACATTTTGTTTGCCTCATAGCATATTTAGATCCATTATCCCATTTGACCCTCACATGACCCTTTACGGTAGCCGGGACAGGAAATTTTGTTCCAGTGTTCCTAATGAGACTTGGAGAAGCTAAGTGACTCATGTAAGGCTACGGAGCTAACAAGGGCCACAGCTGCTCTTTGTTCAGTTCACATGCCATATGTTCTAGGGATACTCCAGGGACCCACGAAGCTCCATAAAGTACTGTTCATGTCCAGATAAGCATCAAGGGAGCCATGGTCTCATAGATTGGTCGGGGATTCTGTATGTGAGAGTCTGGAAGAGTCTTATACTTTGGGTAAAGCATGGTAGCATTGCTCATTTTTATAACCCTGCAACACCAGGTGATATCTGCATCTGGTCCACCCACACAATGGATTACTACAAAGCTACAACAGACAGTGGGAAATTCAATAATGTGATTTTTTTTTATATTTCTTGTTAAATATAAAAACAAAATGAAAAAAGCAATCTGTCACATATATTTAATGTTAGCTATTTTGTAAGAAAGAAGAGGATATTAAAATATATATTTTTTTCGAAACAAAAAACACCATCACAAGCACATACATGGAAGATAAACCAGAAAGTAGTCTTTTATTATCTTTACAGCATGTTTGAAAGCTAAGTAGAAGTGATTAGAGCAGAGGCCTGACACTCTTCTATCTTTTTGTATAATTCTAATTTCAGTGTCCTGTTATTATTTTATATTCTCAAAATATCACTAGATCAACAAAGATGTAGGGAAAACTTAAATGGGATAGAAACAAACTCATAAACTTCATCATGCTTCAAATGAATAACATAACTACACTTAATGAGAGTGTGACAGTTAACTCAAAACTTAACCTTTGAACATTGGCCCTGATTGCTCCTCCAGTCACCCCACAGATCAGCCCTGATCACCAGCCAGGCCTAGGGACCCTACCCATGCACAAGTTTCGTGCACCGGGCCTCTAATAGTCAATAATATAGTATGTACTAGAGGCCCAGTGCATGAAAATTTGTATACTCAGGGAGGAGGGGGTCCCTCAGCCCAACCTGGGCCCTCTTGAAGTCCAGGAGTCATCAGGGGATGTCCAACTGATGATGGCTTAGGCCTGCTGCCAGATCAGACCCAAGCCTCTGTCTGGCCGAGCAGCTAGCCCCACCCCCTGCTGCCACAGCAGCTGCCACCATTGGCCTCCCTCTGTGGGAGGAAACTGGGTGGGCCAATCAGGGAATGGCACTGGCCACCGAGTGGCCAGCTCTGCCATTCTCCCCATCACCTATCTGCCTCAGCTAGTCGCCGTCTTCCCCCCATCACCATCCCCTCTTTCTGCTCATTGGCACATGCCTTGGCTGGCCTGGTGCCACCTACTCGCCCGACCCCCACCAACTGGTCATTCCACCTTTCAGTCTATTTGCATATCACACTTTTTTATTATATAGGATGGTGCCAGGGGACAACTTGAAATAACAGAGGGATCACTTTTAAAGTGTATGATTGTCTAACCACTATGCTTTAGACATGAAATTTATACAAAATAATGTTGATGTCAACTGTAATTGAAAAAAATAAAATTTTAAAAATAATGAAATTAGATACACAAAAAATAGAGTACTAAGGGTTTGATATGTATTTAATTTTCCCACAATTATGTTATATATATGTTGCTATTTCAGATTTATAAACCTAAGTCCCATGACTAAAACTTGTTTATATACTTACTTCTACTAAACTGTACACTTAAAAATGGTAAAGATGATAAATGTTATGTGTATTTCACTATAGTAAAAAAAAAGAATATTACAATTTGTCAATGATCACAGTAAGAATTGAGTTAGGCAAAAATCTCCGACCTACTGGGTAATATTTGCTATGGAACAGGATTTACATATACTCAAAGTATCTTCTCAAAGTTTACTTATTCATTAAAAGGGGAAAATCCAATAACTTTGCCATGGAGTTCTGGCCGACATCCCCTTAGCCAATGCATTTATCAGCATTAATGGGACAAACAAAAATTATGTGACTCCAGATATGATACACTAAAAAGGTCACTTCACCATTTTTATAATATTCCTGCCAAAAATGAGTCACCTAAATCTTATCACAAGGAAGCATCAGCCAAGCCCAAACTTGAGAGACATTCTAAAAAATAATTGTCCTGTACTTTTCAAAAATGTTAATTTATATAAGGCAAAGAGATTCTGAAAAACAATGTCTGCTCCTGGGTTGGGTCCTAGAACAGCAATAAAGGACATTAATTCTAGAGATTGGTAAAATCTGAGTAAGATCTGTTAGTTATATCAGAGATTGTGCTACTACTGGTTACATTATTTAGCCAGTTGTGCTTTGGTTATATAAGAGAAGATCTTGTTCTTAGAGAATGCATACCAAATATTTAGCAGGAAAACAGAATTATGACTGCAACATCCTGCCAAATTATTCAGGAAAAAATATTACCCACAAACAAACACACACAATGATGAAGAAGTGTTACAAAATGCTAACAACTGCAAACGCTGGATGATAGCACTACACAGTTTGTTGCCCTATCCTTACAGCTTTTCTGTAAAACAAATTATTTGAATGCAAGAAGTTACAAGAACACACCAAACAGAACAGATTAAGATGATATTGAAGTCTTCCAAGAAAATAATACTTTTCTTTCACTCCAGGTTTCTAAAACTTGAGTTTTAGCCTCAAATACGATAACCAGAAGTGAAAGGAAAACACACGCACAAATGCCTGGTGTGATGAGAAGGCTGATATCTTTGTCCTGCCTCCTTAATCACTGCCTTTCTTTGGATGCTATTTAAATAGGCCAACGAGAGAGCCTCCTCTCAGTTAGAGGTCTATTAAAGGCAGGCTGGATCTCAGAATTGCTTGCTCGTCAGCCTACCACATCATGGTGGCCATGGCTCATGACGGAGTTGGAAGCTGTATCAGCTGAAGGAGGATCCGATTGTTGTCTAATCACCCTAAGTAATATTTACCGTGCCCTTCATTTGGTGCTCACTCGGGAGCCACCTGTTTATAATCACACAGTACAAACTGGGAAAGGTTGAGTCATGGTTTTCTATGAGGAATCTCAATAGGCCAGCAATCTCAGAAATCTCAGAGGGCTATGTGTCTAGGGCTCTGTGTACATTTTTTAAAAATTTTATTATTGAAAGTATTACATATGTCCCATTTTTCCCCCCATTGACCTCTCCCATCCTGCCCCTGCTCCCTCAGGCCTTTACAACCCTATTGTCTGTATCCATGGGTTATGCATAAATGCATATGAGTTCATCAGTTGATCTTTTCCCCCTCACCGCTACCTTCCCTTTGAGGTTTGACAGTCTGTTCCATGCTTCTATGTTTCTGGGCCTATTTTTGTTCATTTTTAAAGGAGCCCCAGAATTATCATATTTCTAATACACAGAGACCACCTAAATAGGATCTTGCCCCAGGCTGAGTTTGGGACCCAAACCAGGATAAGATTAAAAGCTTTACCACTTTAAATATTAAAGCTATAAAAGTATCCCTGCCACCTGCCACCTGAGTGGATTTCAAAATGAAGACAAAATTATACTGTGAAATTAGACATCAAACTGAGTCCTAATGTTTTAAAGATTACCATGTTAATGCTTTTCATGTTAGTTATCAATCATTACATAGTTAATTTCATTTCTTTATTCGTGTGCCCATGCTCATCATTCGCCTAAATTTTGGGTTATTCTGCCTGTTCATCAGATAGCATGTACCACCTGGGAGCACAGAGCTCCAGAGAAAAGATCCTCCACAGGGAGCTGGGGAGGGAAGAATGCTGCTCATTTCTCTAAGATGTACAAGGATCATCTGGAGTGCTGCTTCCAGCCAAGCATGCCTTTCAGAGACCCTGATGCACACCAGCCAGCCAGTAGACTAGCTCCAGCCTGCCCACACTCTGTTAAGACTGCAAACTTGAAGCACTCTCACCAATGGGTTTACATGTGATTCCTCAGCTGTGTAGATGCTGAAGGATAGGATGGATTGGGGGAAAGGTTTAGATGTGTTATTTTAAAGACACTTCTTTAATACCAGGGAGCGTGTAGCCATGCGTTTTTATAGAATAATTTCCTTGTGTGACTTCCAGTCAAGTCATAAAATACGATAATGCAGGTGATACCTGAGTGCTTTCAAAGACCCTGTATATAGAATAAAAGAAGGTGAGTCAGGATGCTGGGAAACAAAAGAGTATGGTCATGGCTCAGTGGTTGAGTAACAGCCTATGAACCAGGAGGTCACGTGGCATGGCCCGTGCCCAGGTTGCAAGCTCGAGACAGCCAATCAATGATTCTCTCTCATCATTGATGTTGTTTTATCTCTCTCCTTCTCCCTTCCTCTCAGAAATCAATAAAAGTATTTTCTAAAGAAGCTATAGTTTCTCTCAGTCAGTCACAAGGCCCACCAATTCCCACAAGTGAACCTAATAATTTCTGGAGGATAGATGCCTACTTCGTAACATTATGAGTAAGTGGTGCTAATTAACTTTACAGTTAACATATAGTAATGTGTTGCTTTCCTTCCAGCCAATCTTTATCCCCTCATGTGATATCCTCAAAGCCCCCCATTGATGTGCACATAGTAGTTGTACAATAAATATTTTTTTCCATAATCATCAACCCACAAACAAGGACTTTTTTCACTTTTACTCTCTGTCTCTTCCAGTCCCTTCTCTCAGGTGAAATTGTTAATTAGCAGGGAAATGTCCAAAGCGGGGATTCGGAGAAGAGAAGCCCAGGGTTTGGGCTAAGACGTTACAGAGGAGACATCCCCAAGTGGTTCACAACTGAACTTGTTTCTAATATGACTCAGCTTCTATTTTATTTATTGCCTGAGCTAGGGTAAAATTCTACCTCGGGAGAAATATTTTCAACTTTTAAAGATATAGTGGTAGTATATATTTTTCCTTCAGCCTCAATATTAGACCTAAGTGGTAAATTTTATTTTCCACTGAGAAGACAACAGAAACTCTGCTCACATGTCATTGATCATGGGCAATGCTTTTGCAAGTCTAGCATCCATAGTCAGAGGTGGAGGTTCAATTAGGAAATAAACACGCCAAAAAGAAGTGTCTGAGAATTTTTGTTTGAATTAAACTGCCATGTCATTGCTACCAAAAGAAATTTAAATTCATGTTTTAAAAGTCACCTAGTTAGATTTTTACTTAAAAGGAGGCAGAGAGAGATAGTGTTAAAGGCAGTTTGGCAACCTGCTATTTTTCTTCTATAAAGTCATAAAGCTTAATTCAAAAATTTCCTGGAATTTATAGTGCTGGAGGCTAAGCTAAAAATAATTTTCCCTCATTAGATCTGTAGCTTAACCTCCAAAGTGGAAGGTTTCTAACAGCTGCATCAAGACTCCAACTCTCAAAAGCACCATTCAAAGAGGAGAATAGCGGCACCACTTCTATTAAATGATCCAGAGAAAATTGAGGAGACAAAGAAGCCTATTTCTGCATCTTTCTGGGCCCAAGCATAGGGTTGCTGGGCTGCTCCAGGTGGATCACTTCTGTCAGTTCCAAAGGTGTCCTGTGCTAAATGAGCATGAAATTCTATCTGGGAGAAAAGCATTGGAAGTTCAAGTTGACTAGACAATGACAGAAATGGGAGAGGAAAGAAAGAAGCAGAAGGTGTGTTCAGTAACCCCAGTAAAAATGAATCATCAGTTATTGTCTCCACATCATCTTTTCCAAACCCTGAACAAAGCTTTTATATTATGCCGGTAGAATAGAGAAAAACGAAGCTACAAAAATTTAAGCCATAAGCGTCTTGAAATCTGAGACTAAGGTAGAGGTTTGGGTTTAATTCTTGAAATCAAGACTTCTGGATTTAAATTATATTTTTTCCTTATTGCATTTGTCTTGAATAATGAAATCATTTCACTTAATGATTAGTTCTTATATTTCCCTTTATTAATATTATACTATCCACAATTAAATCCTTTTTTACACTCTGTATCAGTTAGGGTTGCAACAGGAAGCACATGGTACACTTGTCTTGGGTCATTAAAGAGAGTTCATTAGAGGAACCAAGTAGAACTATTTGCCAGTAGAGATTAGAGAAATGAGTGAAGGATTGTAAATTCCCTGGTACTAGCAATGGCAGAAAGCCATTGCAAATACTAAATCTGAAAATGGAAGGACAGGAAGCAGTTACAGCTACCTGAAGGGGTAGCAGTGTGGAGAAGGCTCCCAAACAGGAGCTGGAGCCTTTGATAAAAGGAAACAGCTAAGCTGTGGTGCTTAGAAAGAAGGGAACAGAGAGAAAAATACCTTGACCCCACTTTCTTTTCAGCCTTCTTTTTCCTGTGCTATCCATTCACTGACCTCTATTCTCTCAATCCAACCGGAAACCAATGAGCTAAGAAATCCTTTTATGCAATCAACAGAAATCAGTATTCTGGGGGATGGATAGATCATGTTGGAGAAGGGTGAAGATTGTTCCAGAGGAACAACTGGAACAAATGTAACATAACATTGATTATTCCAAGAATAAAGCATTGGTAATGATTTTAGGAAAATATTTTGCTTTTACTCAGACTCATAAACTCCATCAAAATATTTTTCAAAATAATGCCTACACTTTTCTTAGTTACTATCTACTAAACATTTTTATACTTTTCATCATGGACTGTTTTTTAAATTTTGAATATACAATGAGCTGGTGAAAAGACCCAAAATAAGGACAAACCTTCACCAGAGTTTCAGCTTCTAGTCGGGATGGTTGGCAAGGGGTGTGGGCAAATTGTCTGTGATCTCTGGGACCATGAGTAGATCTTCAAATAACTTGCATCTATATTAAAACACCAAAGTGTGCTGCATGAGTATGGCATTTCTAAGACTAAAACTAAAGTGAACTTGATTGTAGGCTGGGGAGGAGCCTGCAACCAATGTACATGCCCTTCACTGGAATCAAAATAGGGACCTTTTGGTCCACAAGCCAACACTCTATCCACTGAGTCAAACTGGCTTGGGCAGGAAACTGAAGCTTTTAAGCCTGAGTCCAGTATTTACTAGCTGAACAACTTTGGGAAAATTGTTGAACTTATTAAAACTTTTTTTAAAACAATGAAAAGTGAATGTTTCATAAAAATTCTATGAAGTGATAGAATTTGTTATTCTATGAAAAATGATGGCTGTAAGTGCCTACATTATTAAATATGAAAGATTAAAAATAAATGACTTTAATTCTTTCTTAAGAAATTAGACAATGACACATGATTATGATATGACAAATGGTTATAAACCAAAGTTAAGAAGAATTAATTGTTAGAAACAAAATCTGAAGTTAATGAAATGGGGGGCGTTATTCCTTGGGGAGTCTACTCATCTTTTTTTCAGTCAGATGCTCTATTTGTAGAATCTGACCCTGTTGGAGAGATTTGAATATGAAATTGGGGGTAACTTTAACTTATTGAGCAATGGCAAACCCAAACCCTTTGACTGAATGGATCTAAGGGATGTTATTGTATTATGGGCTGAATATTTTTTTTCATGAGTTTATAATGTTTATCAGAGAGGAATGCAGGCTAGGATTTTGTGCCAAAGAGACTACATTTATGTAGTATAACAAAATTAATATAAGCTTTAGCTCAAACTACTTAAGGCCAGAAATAAATATGCCTTTCTAGATTAGTTGATTCAAATTCTGTTCTTCCTATTTGATGTTTTGAAAAGTCTTCAGGGATAGATGGGGAAACTGCACGGGCCTTATGCTTGATGAATCTCTGTAATATGTACCTGTGTGCGTGTGTGTGTATGTTTAGGCTTTAGCAAATGTGCCTTCAAGACTCAACAAGCATATGTAGTGTAGAGACAATGAGTTAGATGACTTAATTCATTGCAAAGGAGTGGAAGCCCCACCTATTATAAATTTGGTATATAGAGTTGAGGATAGGAAACAACCCTATGAAGTCATTAAATACTCAAGGTAGATAGTCAAAAAAGGCCTATGCCAATAGTGCTATCTTTGGAAATCATACTTCTTCAGAACTTAACAGATCTAGAGGGTTTTGAAAAACTTGCTTTAATTTTATTTCAGAGTAGAAGCAGTGAATGCTAGAAAGTAAAAACAAATAAAACCAAAAGAAGATAATTCCTTAAAAATGGAAGTATTATAAGCCAAACTAATGCTATATGAAAGGGAAAATGAATCTTATAGTTCAGGACAGACAGACATTAAAAGGGAAGAAGGAAGGAAAACGTTAGTTCAGACTTGAAAAGGGCAGACAAAAGATTGACATGAACTATCAAAGCAATATTAGATGGATTCTATAACATGGTTACTATAAATGGAGGTTGAATAATTGTCTCTCCCTAAGGGAACACACTCATGAAAGTTACAGAATTAGAGCACTAAGGAAATTCATAGCAAATCAGAAATATATCAAAGGAGAGCTAAACAGTGCAGTTCTAGAGCTGATGTTGGAACCCTCCAGAATAAGGTTATCCAAATAAGGGAGTAAAGAAGGACCTGATTTCTTTGAACAGTATTCATTGGTTTCATAGACTTTACTATGGGAGATTATAGAATTCAAATTTAAAAGGATATTTTAAAAACATACACCTGATCCAAAAGAACAAATCCACAAAAAAAGGGGGGACGAAGGGAGTAAAGAAACAAAAGGGCCCTGGGTTTTAGCAAACAGTTTTGAGTTGTAGCTATGTTTGAAGAGGAATGGAACCAAAGGAAGAAGTATATTAAGCTGCTAAAATTGAATTAGGACCTCTCAGAAAGAAACAGGAGAATAGATTGTCCTCTTGCCAAATGGGATATAGCAGAACAAATGCCACTGCAGGCACATGACATCAATAGCTTAGGTAAGCAATTGAAGTAAGTGTCTTTGCGAGTTCGTGCCAGATGCATTACTCTTCAGGAGGTGACTGAAATACAGATTTTGGGGAGTAACTGCAGCTTTGGTTCAAGAATCTGTGAAGGGTGAGTCTCTAGTTGTAACAAATGAAGAGGTGATGATAAGGTCCTCTAATAAGCTAGTTTTGTAGGCCTAACAATTACAAATTAAGTGATAGTGTCAGTAGGTACTGTAGCAACCAAACAAATATTCTTGCTCACTGGGGAGGGAAGAAGCCATCTGTATTAGTCAGGATGAGCTAGATTGTGCAGTGCTAACGAATTAACTCCTGCATCTTGATGCCCTAAAAATAAAACACTCAGCTGTATTAACAATATACTGGCTGGTGCGTTTCAGTGGTTGAGCATTGACTCATGAACCAGGAGGCTATGGTTCAATTCCCAGTCAGAGCACATTCCAGGCCTGGGTTGCAGGCTTGATCCCCAGTAGGGGATTATGCAAGAGGCAGCTGATTTATGATACTCTCTCAAAATTGATGTTTTATATCTCTCTCCCTTCTTCTCTGAAATCAATAAAAATGTATTTTAAAATAATAATAATAAATATACCATGGAAAGGGCTTTCTTTTCTTTTTTTTATATTTTATTGATTTTTGTACAGAGTGGAAGGGAGAGAGATAGAGAGTTTGAAACATCAATGAGCGAGAGTCATCGATCAGCTGCCTCCTGCACACCCCCTACTGGGGATATGCCCACAACCAAAGTACATGCCCTTGACCGGAATCAAACCTGGAGCCCTTTAGTCCCCAAGCTGACGCTCTATCCATTGAGCCAAACCGGTCCCGGCTGGAAAGGGCTTTCTTTTTGACATAGCCATTCAAGAAGCCTATCTGTTGCTAGAGTTTTGGTGATATTGCACTGTGTAAGCCTTTGGAAGAACTCACATCACTTTTGGGAAGGACCATTGTCCACATTTCATTGGTCAGATCTAGTCACATGACTTCTCTTAACTACAAGGTAACTAGAAAGTCTTAGTATCCATGTCTTCAGGAAGGAGAGGAAAGTTTTGGTGAACACCAGAAACATTTGGCACACCATATTGTTAGAGTTATCCCATACCAATAAAGCACTGGTGAGCAAAAATCATAGAACTTAAAGGGGAATGACAATTAAGGAGCTTTGAATATGGTAGATGGAAAATAAAAGACACATTAATAAATAATCCTAGTGACAAAGTCTATCCTCACTACAAATCCTCAAAAGGTACCCTCTGAGAAAGGAAAAAGATCCCATCCACTCCCAACAGCCAAACAGGTAAACATATTCTGCCACAATGAACTCTTGACCAATTTAATTTAAATTTAGGTGATGGACTCTACCCAACTATCATAGATGACAAACATCATGGGAAGGTGAAAATTAAGACCAGTCTCTGATTTTTCCTCTTCACCCATAATGAACCACTTCTCTAGCCTTTGTGAACATCATGGATAGGGCTCCAAAAAGTAATTTTGCCTGGGATCAGGGATTGATTCATTTTAAATAGTTTTATTTATTTTAATATGTTACATTTTTATCAGTAATATTTTGTAAGAGTAGTTGACTTCAGCCCAGCCACATGGCTTAATGGTTGAGTGTCAACCCATGAACCAGGAGGTCACAGTTCAATTCTTGATCAGGATTGCAAACTAGGTCCCCATTGGTGTGCAGGAGGCAGCCAATTAATAATAATTCTCATCATTGATGTTTCCATCTCTCTCTCCCCCTTCCTTCTTCTCAGAAATCAATCATATATATATATATATACATACACACACACACACACATATATATATGATGAGAGTGGTTGACGTCATATTATATCACAGCAGGTGGAACATGTACTAACAAGTATTTTAATAATTAGTGATGCTAAACATGGTCACTTGTTTAAGGGGTGACAACCAAATTTCTTCATTATAAAAGTATTTTCCCCCATTGCAATTATTAAAGTAATCTGTGTGGTGATATTTTGGCAGTATGCAAATATCCTGGCACATCATTTTTTTATTTTTTTTTGCTTCTTTTTAGCATCCACTTTTTCTGACAATTACTTTATTTCACATCCAAAATGGTATTTGAAAAATACTATCATAGTTTATTAGCTTTCATAAACTAGTTTTTAAAAATATTTTCAGCTGTCAATTAACTGTATTTCCTCATAAAAAGGCAGGGTTAATTTTTTTTCAAAACATATTAACATTTCTTTTAATTTTTATTTTTAGAGAGAGAAAGGGTGGGAGAGAAACATCGATGTGAGAAACATCAATTTCCTGTCCCCTACATGTCCCCTACCAGGGATCGAGTCCACAACCTAGGTATGTGCCCTGATCTGGAATCGAACTGGCAGTCTTTCAGTGCACAGGGCTATTCACATATATTTTAGAAAGCTAAAAAAAGATAAGCATCTTATAAAAATTACCCATAATCTATGGATAATTTCTGTAAATTTTTTATTTATCTTTCCAAGATGTTCCACTATGTATGTATGAGATATGCGTGTACGTGTGTAATCTCATATTTTCATGTGTACTTTGGTCCCTGTAATTGAGGTTTCATAGCTGCTGTATCTCCAGTAGAGTTTTCTCTGTTGACTTGTGCCTTTCTAAAGAGAAGGCCTCCAAAGGTCAAGGATTAATTCAGCTAATGAGCTATGAATATTGGTAGATTGACATTTCAAAGGGTGATGGCATTCAGCAATGCTCTAAAACTCACCATCTCTATGAATTAATATGTGTATGGAAAAATATAAATATTTCCTTTATGCTAAACTACATTGGAACTTACTGATTTTCCTCATTTGCCTCTTCTCTCTCTCTTTACCTCTTAGAGTCTTTTTTCTTTAACAAATGAGGAATGAAACTGGTGCTTTATTACCCTGTTTCCTCGAAAATTAGACAGTGTCTTATATTAATTTTTTCTCCCAAAGTTGCGCTCGGTCTTATTTTCAGGGGATGTCTTATCTTTCCATGTGCTAGGTCTTATTTTTGGAGGATGTCTTATTTTCAGGGAAACACGGTAGATTTGGTTAATAGATGCATTTCTAAATGTAAAAAATAGATGCTTTATCATTTAAAGTACTTTACAATGTACAAAAATGTATAATTTTTAAGCTATGTATAAGTAGTCATATACAGATTGATATTTATCACCCTTCCTCAAAGCATATCCAGCATGTTAAATTTACTACCAGCTAAATTCGCTTTTCCATATTTGTGTGGTCTTCATGTGTTGGTCTCTGTGCTCTGACAATAGTCTTAATCTTCCTTGGTTTTGGGATTCTTGCTATAAGGCACCTTCTCTATAAATGGTTCAAACAGTTTATGCAGTAGCTTCTTGCCTAATAGAGAAAAAATAAATGGTAGGTGTTAAAAGAAATGGTATATTTGAAATACTAAGTAACAAAGCAAATTTAGGTAGTGTGTTTTTATCAGGCAGACACATCACATGTGACTGGAAGCTTTTTAGCAGAAGGCATGTTAGAGAACAGCTTTCAGTCCTCCATTTGATAAATGAGAAAATTAAAACTCAACAAGATAAACTAAATACCTCTTGTTACTAATATTGCTAATAATAAGACAGAACTGTAATCTTGTTTTCTTAATCCCCAGTTCAATAATATTTCCACTATACCACATTGGCAGCTCTAATTACAGTATCAACGATCTGCATTCTATTCTGTTTGCACCACTGAAAAATTTGGGCTATAAAACCAATTATAGCCATTCATTTAACAACAAACTATTATCAAATGGATTTGAAATTCTACCAAAGAAGACAGAAGAAAGAGGAGGGAGAGAGTTAAGTTTATGTAGTAGATGGCTGAAGAAGCAATCATTTGTACATTGTCTATGCATCTTTCCTGAGAAATCTCAGTAGCTAATGATTTGATGACCAAAAAACAGCAGTGTTCTCAGTACTAGATGCAAATAACCAAAATGAAAAATGGAATGATAACAAAGTAGTATTTTTAGAAGACATATTCACTAGAGGAGATTCTGCAGTATGTTATCTATGGGGATTGCCCTAAAACTAAATTTCAGGATAGTACCTAGTAGATTCTGAGTTAAGGCATGTAACCAGATTCTGCTTAATTTATCAATGAGACAACATCAAGACACATAATCTACACTAATAAAAGAATAACATGCTAATAAACTGTACCTTCACGACTCCCACCAGCCAATCAGGAGTGAGTATGCAAACTAACCCAACAAAGATGATGGGCTAATTTGCATGTTTAGGCACTGAGTGGCCAGAGGCAAGACAGGATGCTTACATCATCGCCATGGCAATGACACAGGTGTTCTGCACCACCCCAGCCTCTCCAGGCCCCTGGGCAGTGTGGGAAGGCAGAAAGGCAACTCCAGGCCAGAGCGAAGGCAGTGCTGGCAGCCAGGGGAAGGAAGACGCATTCTTGCACGATTCTGAGGCCTCTAGTTCATAGGTAATTTCTTTAACCCAAATTGTGAATGCTATTTGCTGCAACTTTATTCAAATTTAGTTTCTTCAAAAATGCTACCATCAAAATTAATGTTTTAAAGCCAAAACATCCAAACTTTATTACTGTTCATTAAACTACAATTTTTCTTGAAACAAGGGGGTGTTATGATTATAATGTTATACTGCAATAGTCATTATGATTGGAGAGCAAGTATGAACTAACTAATGATCCTTTACAGACTGAATAAAATAAAAGATTCAATCCTGAAAATCATAAACGAGAAAAAAAAATGAAAGTTACCACCGAGGGGGAAAGTGTTAAAGTGTGCTCCATATGGTGCTGAAACACCTGGAATACAAAGTACTAACTCTGGTTGAACATCTGGATCCTGGACCTGTTCTGTGCCAAACATCTGTACACGTCCCATTCATGCAGCTGTTTTGGCATGTTCTGACAAGGAACTAGTGTCTTCTCAAAGTATTGCATTACAGATTCTTTTTTTTAACCTCTTCTTCTTCTTCTTCTAATTTTACCATAGAATGGAGAGATGATTGCTGTACACCCAAAATGTTCTATTTGGCTGTCCTGCCATGTTCCTCAACTGTGATGTGAGTGTTTGCAAGATGTGATGAACATGTGGGGATTGTCTTTGTGCCTTAATTCAGCAGGAAAGGGAACACATCCCAGTTTTCCCACTGGATGTATGGCTAAAATGAAGCTCAAGCAACAGTAAGCAACCTCTAATGTGGTCTTTAGCTATCCTCAATGATCACTCATTTTGTCTGGGAGGAGGAAAATGAGGACAAGGAGAAGAGGAGGAAGACAGAAGAGGAGAGGAGAGGTAATGGATCCCATGACAGGGTTGTTGTTGGAGCTCAACCTAGAGAAGAATAATGAGTAAGAGTGCATTGCCTGAAAGTCAGATTTTCAGAAAGAAATGTTGGTTAGAGCAAAGACCTTGGAATCAAGAATCTCAAGGTTTACTTGATGTCCATCAGTGACTCATGACACTCAAGTGCAGGGTGTGTACTAAAGAATAGGAACAGTGGGGCTCGTATTAGGCCAGATCATGCAGGAAATAGAGCCCTCTCCAGTTCTGTAAGCAACAAAGGACCTAATGTAGATAAATATGTGCTTACAAAATTATTGAAAGGGGTGAAGTAGTAGGAATCTTGGGTAGTATACACAATGTTCAAGAACACACCCACTTTTGGAAAACTGTGATCTGAAATGCTGCCACCACTGTGGGTACCACCTCATGACTGCCTTTGAACCTCTAGACTTTGTGAATGGACCTTACACGGAAGAGTCTGTGCTCTGCAATTTCCTCTGAGCATTCATTCTCAGCCACCTCAATTGCCTGCACAACCAGCAGCAGCAGGATGACATCCTTTGCATTAATCTGCATTCCGAATCTCGAACATGTGCATCTCATCAGTTGAAACTGTTTTGCAGCCAGAATAGTAGTTACAATAAGTCTAGGAAATGTGTTGATAGCCGGTCAGCCTCCGCATTAATGGGACGTATCCTGAAAGGCAGATGGAAGAGGGGCTGCCTGAGCCAGCAGATAGCATCTACCTCAGAGCTCTAAGTATTTAAAGTTATATTTAAAGGTATAGGGCTTGAATGTCAAACAAAAGGTGATAAGTAATATCACCATTCCTATACATCTGAGCAGCTGACAACCCCACCAGGACACAGCTTAGAGGCTGCCATCCTTTGTCCTTTGGTTTATCATTGAGTTTAGTCAATGAGGTACAAGCAGGAGATTGGAGGGCGGGGAAATAGAAAAGTGGGGGTATTTATTCTTTTGGCTTCCTTCCTGCCCTGGTTCAGGCTGACACAGGCTGCCTTCCTTTAAGAGAGGGACATAGCTTCCGTCGAGCAACCCTTCCTTAGAGCAGAAGGCTCCACCTTCTTCAGCTCTCCCCCCTTGCATAGAGTAGTATTGACTTCCAGATGCTGTTAAACTGCCACCATCTGTTACCCTTGATTTGATTTCCTTTGCCCTGCCCACACCTTTGTAAATAATCCTTTCTCTTCAGTCATCTGATTTCTGCCTGTGCTCTGACCTCCATAATGTGCCTAATTGTTTCCCATAGCATTGTATGCTTTTTAATTAAATGCTTATCTATAATAATAACAAAAAGGGTAATATGGTAATTAGACCAGACAGCTGAATGACCTTTCAGATGTCTCAATGTCCTTCCTGACAAAGCCAGGGCCCAAGGGAAGTAAGCCAGGGTCCCAGGTACCTGCTAGCAGCCAGAGGAGGGAAGCAGCCTGGGTCCTGATGCCTGAGGGAAGCCAGAAGCCAGTGCTGGCAGCCTGGGTAAGGAAGGCCTACTCTTGCATAAATTTTCATGCACTGGGCCTCCAGTAAAACATAAGCATGTAACTGAGAGAAACAAAATGTAATCTCATTTCTGTACCAAGCTGGGGACAGTCAAAAGTCCTGGGTGAAGCAGCACACTTCTTTCTTCCTTTTGTTCTGCCAGTGGCTTTATGCAGCTCTTTGGGTGCCATTCTCCACCCTCAACATTCACCCCACCACAATGATTACCCCCCATGGCCCAGAGAGCCAAGCAGTCGGGGCCCATGGGCCCCAGCCTGGCGGACACAGCGAACACAGGCCAGAGACACACCCCTAGCCCAGTGAACACAATGCAGGGGATCCTCTGTGCTTGGGCTGCAGAGGAAACACCTTTTCTTTTCTTTTTTTAAAAATATATATTTTATTGATTTTTTTACGCAGAAGAGAGAAGGATAGACTGTCAGAAACATCGATGAGAGAGAAACATCAATCAGCTACCTCCTGCACACTCCCCATTGGGGATGTGCCCGCAACCAAGGTACATGCCTTTAACAGGAATCAAACCTGGGACCCTTCAGTCTGCAGGCCAATGCTTTATCCACTGAGCCAAACCAGTTCGAGCGTAAATACCTTTTCTGACTGCTCATTGGATAAGCTCCCTGTACGCTGCTACTTGCAGTGATCTTGGTAACTTGGATAATAAGAATCCAATAAGGTGATCTAGGGTTTTACCACCCTCACTCTTGGAGAAAAAATACAAAGGTCTACTGCTGGAGGGGCTAAGAAATGTCATATTCTGCCCTTGCCGGTTTGGCTCAGTGGATAGAGCCTTTGTTTGCCAACTGCAGGGTCCAGGTTCGATTCTGATCAAGGGCATGTACCTACGTTACAGGCTACTCCCTGGCTGGGGCCCAGGTCAGGGGCTCATGAAGGAGGCAACCAATCAAAGTGGACCTCTCACACTGATGTTTTTCTCTGTTTCTCCCTCTCTCTCTCTCTTCCACACTCTCTAAAAATCAATGGAAACATATCCTCAAGTGAGGATAGAAAGAAATGTCATATCCTATGAAATACACATCTTGAAAATGCCTAAAGAAATTTTTTTTATGGTGAGGGGCCTGGAGTCCATGTTGATGAAAATACCTTGGCGGCTATAGTAGGTGACTGGCAGTGGCTGGAGAAGTGGGGTGATAGGACTGGTGTCTTCCTCTGATCAGCCCGGTTGCCTCCCACAGAGGGAGGCCAGGCCTGCTTTCCATGTGGAACGGGCCTAAGCTGTCGGTATAACATCCTCTGAGGGCTCCCAGTCTGTGAGAGGGTGCAGGTTGGGCTGAGGGGACCTCCCCACTGCCCCTAGTGCATAAGTTTTGTGCACTAGGCCCCTAGTTATTTTAATAATACCATTTGCATTTTTATGATAAGACAATTTTTTGGATCATGAAGACATACCCAGGATACCACTCATTGTATTGTGAAAAGTTGTTTAAATTGTTGAAAAACTACATTCTTGTAGAAACTGGCTATAAAAGTTAGCTCTACAAACACAAGTCAACTGAAAACAAATGCTTTTATAATATTTGAGCACTTCTGCATTCTAAAATGCCCTTACAGTATGTGTCTTATTCTATACAGAATGTATGCAGTTGGAAATCTCAAAATTAATAGGTGTAATCTTATAAACAAAGTGTCTCCTTAGAAACGGCTGATGTACTTGTCACTCATATTCGTGAGGAGAGTTTCTGACAAATGAGCATCATCTCCTTACCTGAAATACTGTTATGGAATGTTACTTGCCTGCTTGTTTCAAAGCATTTATGAATTAGTCTTTTCCCCAGACCTTCTGAACTGTGGCTGTCAGTAAGTGATCACAATTCACTAGCAAAAACTGCCAGCTCTCAGTTCAATACTTGTCAGCCCTCTCACCAGTGAATGGATCACTGCAGCAATCCATTTTTTAGAGAACAATTTCTTTTTTTGTTGTCTTTCCAGAATCAGTCTCCCATGCCCCATTTTCTTTAGGGAGCAACGTCTGCCCTCACACCTAAAGAGTTCCCTGGTAGGTTTAGCAATCTCCATGTATCATCCCCCGTCACCATAGAGATCTGTCTAATTTTGGGTACATGTCCAAAACAAGCCAGTGTAGTCTCCCTTTGGGATTGGCCCTAAGTTCCCTTTTCTCTCTGGAGATGGAAATATATGAATAGGGCCTGTAAGTGAATAAATACATAACAGAGGGAGAAAGAGGAATCAGAGGAGGAGAAAGAGGTATGGTGAATCCACTTCTAATTCAGATGACCCTTAAGGGTGCATTGCTTCTTCCTGTGATTATACTAATCCAGACCTAGTTTTCAAGAAACTAATTCTTACCTCTTAAAGTATTCATTCATTCATTCATTCATTCAGTAAGTCAGTCAGTCAGTCAGTCAGTCAGTCAGTCAGTCAGTCAGTCACTGTTACAGTTGAGAGCTATTATTCTGTGTGTAACTGGTTTATTGAATGGGCTAGATCTAACAGGATAGATTCACATTAAATTTTACTTTTTTTTAATTTTCTCTCACCATTAAACTTATTCTATGGACTTGTTCTTCTCTATATCCAGACAAAGAGTTGGCCAGTTCCAAAAGCCTTCCCAGTGACAATTAGATAATGAAGTATCCAGTCTAATCTTACTTAATCCAAATTTAAAGTGGCTCTATGTTTGAGCCAATTCAGGTATGGGCGAGTGGAGAGTAATTTGTTTTATTTTTTTCCCCATGCTTCATGTCTAACTGCCCATCTTTCTAACAGCTATTTCTGATACTCTCAGTGTTGGGTTGGAGAGGGATATGATTAAAGGGGAAAGTTGTTTTTTTTAATGTTTTATTGGTTTCAAAGAAGAAGGAAGAGAGAGAAATAGTAACATCTATGATGAGAGAGAATCCTCAATCAGTTGCCTCCTTCTACACCCCTTACTGGGGATCTAGCCGGAAACCTGGGCATGGGCATGTGCCGTGAATCAAATCGTGACCTGTTTCATAGGTCGATGCTCTACCACTGAGCCACTCTGCTGGGCCAACTACCACCAATTTTAGAACATTTTTATCACCCCAGAAAGGAATCCATACCCCTTAAGCAATCGTTCCCCATGTCTCCCTACCTCAGGCTCTGGAAACCACTAATCTACTTTGTCTATGAATTTGCCTATTCTGAAAGTTTCATATAAATGGGATGTAGCATTTAGCAGTACTTTATTCCTTTTTATAAATGAATATCAACAATGTGTGGATAATATCACATGTTGTTTATCCGTTGATCTGTTAATGGATGTTTTGATTGTTTCCACCTTTTTTTTATTTTTTTTTAAATATATTTTATTGATTTTTTTGCCCCCTTCCCTCCCTCCCATACATACCCTCCCTCCCCAGAGTTTTATGTCCATTGGTTGAACTTATATGCATGTATACAAGTCCTTCGGTTGATCTATTAAAGGGAAAGTTGTGGTCTTTACCTGGCCATGCTTTAGACATATGATGCTGGTATTTTCTGAAGATGAAAGCAACACAGTCAATACTTTTTTAATGTTGTTGTTCAAGCTGCTTATATAGGTCTTTTTAGAGCTGCTCTTTAGACTTGAGGTACTTCCACCTACATTTGCCTTCTTCTAGATTATGCTTCCTCAGCCTCCCCGATTTTGATTTTCTCATCAGCTTCTGTAAGTGCGTACATGTTCCCATTGAGGTCCCTCTGCTTTTCCAGAACATTGTCTTGAGAGGTTCATTTTAAGACAAGTCCTGGCTGGTGTTGCTAAGTGGTTAGAGTGATGGCCCATGCACCAAAGGGTCACAAGTTCTATACCCAGTCAAGAGCTTGTGCCTTGGTTGGGGTTTAGTCCCCACATTGTGTGTGTGTGTGTGTGTGTGTGTGTGTGTGTGTGTGTGTGTGTGACAACCAATCGATATGTCTCACATTGATGTTTGTCTCTCTTCCCTCACCTATTCCCTCCCTTCCATTCTCTCTGAAAAGCAGAAGAAAAAAAAATATCCTTAAGTGAAGATTAACAACAACAAAAAGACAAAAGCAGCCATTCCCTTACACACACACACACACACACACACACACACACACACACACAGCCTTTGGTGGCAGTATAGTTACCACTCTGCTAAATTGCCAGCAGGGACTGGTCTAGTCACACCCTCTTACTTTTAGGTATTTTCAGGCAATTTTATATTTGGGCAAGGCTGCTCCCTAAACATCAAGGAATAACATAATAAGAGGAGGCAAATGAAGCCCAACAACACTGCTGCATAGACCCTTGCTTAGCCACCTCACTGCGCTCCTGAAATCCATGCACAGCAATGTACAAGAATAATGCTGTTTTGTTCAAAGTCATTGCATTCTAAAGTTGATGAGAAGAAAGTTATTGCTGGCAAGGACCACTGTCTATGTGGAGTATGCTCATTCTCCTGATGTCTGCGTGGGCTTTCTCTGGGATCTTCAGTTTCCTCCCACATCCCAAAGATGTGCTCGTGAGGCGAATTACGTGTCTCAGTCTGAGTGATGGTGAGTGGATGCTGAGGTGTAAGGTAGGAGCCTGTTTTTTGCCCTGAGCTGCTGGAACAGGCTCTAGCCACATAGGACTGGAATAACCAGGTTAGGGAATACTGACCTTACCTTACTTGTTTTATTCATCTTTCTTAAATATATGTATCGCTCACTTGTGTTTAAATGATTAATATTAAAACTGTTTGGGGCCTTCGTTTAGGAGTTTGGCAATATTTTTGTGACCAAAACATATGCTGCAGGAACTTAACTCATATTTATATCAATTAACCTCTGGTAAAATTGATAATTCATTACCTGTCATTTCTCCTAGTGTCACAGTTTCTAAGAACCTGTCAATGACATTAAGTGAGGACTTACTATGTGATACTTCCACAACCTTTAACATTATTTCACAAATGTCTGGTGTTGCTCATATTAGGGGTGCTAAGCCAATAATTTGTTTAAAAGCTTCTCCACAAAATTAAAAAACCCCACATAATACATTTTTATGTGCCTTTTGGCCTTCCTTCTGTCTTATGCATGATGTTCTCCACATAATACATCACCTAAATGCATGATTTTCAATTAGGTGTTTAGCACAAGCCTCTTTGACTACTAAGGACTGCTTATGTCCCCCTGCTTCTCTCTTCTATTTTAATCCAAAAGCAGTGTCAGGACATGCCTTATTGTACCTGAATGAACTGATCAAATGAAATTCCATTAGAATAAAGATTATTTCCCCAGATTGTTCAAATTAACCAAAGACAAAGCATATAAGAATAAAGGCCTCGATCTTTAAAGAGGTAAGCTGCTATTATGCTTTGGTCCAACCTAATCATCTGAGGAATGAAAGCACTTGGCAATTAAAGTGGCTTACAACAGGTACCTAGGTCAAGCTGATCAATTGAATTCTGCCCCAGATTCAGCCACTAAGGCATGTCAGTATGGGATGACTGTACCACACTGGAGAATTGTGAGAAAGCTGTTTTTCAAACTGGAAGATTGAATTAAAAAACAAAAACAAACAACTTTTCCAATTGATTGCTTTTAACAGAGATGGCCTAATTTATGTAGAGGAAGTCTGCATTGAAATCCACTGTTTCCCAAGAATACCCATGTTTGTATATTTTCATATGCAAATATCTCACTAACAGCTCCATGGCTGCTATCAACTTGATAAACCCATGGCTACTTTCTACTGGTAGTAAATGGCTTCTCATTTCAAAGTGCAAGTCTCATTTCAACCTCACTGTTCATGAAACATTTCAGGAACAAATGATAGAATAGAAAAAACATTAAGCTTCAAACTGTTAATCCTCCCAACCATGCCTGGTGTAGGAAAGATTGACTAATAATCCTTATGGTGCTTCTGGTGGAATTATTGAATAATTCAAATAAGAGATTATTTAATAATTCAAATATATTATTTAAAGCAATCTGCTGAAAGGGGGAGGCTGATGAGTGACTTGTTGATTTATGAGCCTGTAGTTTCCCCTTGTTGCATATGAAAATGGTGAAGCAAGAATGATGCTATTTTATAATCTCTGGAGGAGAGGTTCTTTTTCAGGAGGTGTCACCCAAAGATGTTAACAAGTGGAGTTCTTTGCCTTGTTGTTAGATTGCCTTATGACAATTTCATTGTTAAAGAAGCAAGTAATCACTCAAGATTTTATCAGAGGAATGGCATAAAAGTTTCTGAAACTTTTGTCATCTCAACTATAGGAAGCCTCAGAGATGCCATTTGCTGTTCCCATGTTCTCTACAAGGTTACCATCCTACTAATAATAGTGATTATCTTCTTCACATGCAAAGTGTTTGCCATTTTTAAGGAACCTTCCTGAGCATTATTCTATTTAGCCTGCCTGCCTCCTTTTCAAAAGGGACCTCTGGCTCTAACTTCCAGGTACCCTTACCTAGTAGAGTTCAGGCACTTCCAACACTTTTCTACAGCTAGTTAAAAGGTAAAGGTGGTCTTTACTCTTTGCATGATCATGGCAGAACTGTTAATAGACATAGAGTGAGCTGTGCTTATTATGAAAACTCTTGCTGTGGTAGGGCTCTCTTTTTATGACAAGTCAAGCAATAGCATAAACACTATTAAATGTAAGGGCATTCGAGTTTTAAAAAAATATTTCCTAAGTTTCTACTTATAGTAGGCACTGTGTTAAATCCTTTGAAAGCATTATTTTATTAAGCTTCTCAAAAACCACACGAGGAAGATACTATCATCATTCCCATTTTTAAATGAGAAAACTAAAGATCACAACAAAGTAAGTCGGGTCTTCATTTAGATGTGATTCAAGAATTATGTAAATAAGAAAAAGGAAATTGATTTCTGATATTTGTAGTGTAAAACCAGCATACTATGAATGAGAGCTGAGGATGTCTTTTCAAGAAAGAGTTGCTCTTGCCCTGGCTGGTTGTTCAGTGGTTAGAGCATTGGACTGCAGAACGAAGAGTCTCACTCAGATTCTGTTCCAGTCACGGGCATATACCTTAGTTGCAGGTTTGATCCCTGGCCTGTTCAGGACTCATGCAGGAGGCAATCAATCAATGTGTCACTCTCACGTGGATGTTTTTCTCTCTCCCTTCCATTCTCTCTAAAAATCAATGGAAAACATATCCTTGGGTGAGGATCTTTTTAAAAAAGAGTTGCTCTTAGCAAGCAAGAACTGACTACTGACTGAAAACACCAACATTTGTGAAGGGAAGGAGATCAATCTGCCAGAAGGCTGCCCATAAAAGTTTAGTGATAGAAATAGATAAATGCAATATTTATAGTAACTCATCAACATTTTGAGGAAATGGAAAATTAGACAATGAAATGTAAGCATTCTAGTGTTTTTAACCAGACCACCCATGTTGTGGAGATGACTTTATTAAACTACATAAAACTCATGGTAATTACAATTCAGATTTTACAGAGCATTCTAATTATGATTTTTTGTTTCCCATGATGTCTGCCAACAGAGATAAAATAAAAAGCAATCACATGCTTCAAACTGCAATTATGTTTTAAGCAGAAAATTAAGAAATTAGCATTCTGATTTTACCTGCCAGCATCATACATTTTGTTAATGTGATTTTCCCTGAGAAAATTATTTGCTCTCCCAGTTTAGTTTATTGTGCTAGTATGCTTGAGGGGTAAATGTTAAGCACTGGAAAGCTTGCAAAGGTGATAAATTAATGACTACCAAATAAAATTTTCACTAAAAACTATACAGAAGACATCCTGAAATTATCTTCCCTATCTGAATTTCTTTAAGTAATAATATTTGAGTACCTAATATGTTCCAGGAATTGTGCCAGATACTCAACATGCATTATTACTCATCTAAATTCCAGATGAGCCCTGATTGAAATGTGTTATGCTCTTATTTTATAGATAAAGAAATTCAATATTAGAAACATCAGGATGATTTAATTTCTTATGTCTTAAAGTACATCTGAGTTATGGTGCCTCAGTCGTACACTTGAAATCAATTATAGTTTCATTCTAACACTCAAGCTTTTCTCTGCTCTTCCAAACCACTTCGTTCTCAAATCCATGAATCTGTCATTAAAATTTAGCCTTTGGTAAAAAATAAGAGAAAAAGAAAGTGGAGAAAATGATTAAAAATTATGCACCAATTATAAGTAAATTAGAAAAGTCATTTTATTTTTTTTTCTCTTTTACATTTTTTTATTAAATTATTATCTGTTACATATTTTAACATTGCCCCCCCTCCCATACATACCCTCTCTCCCCAGAGTTTTGTGTCCATTGGTTGTATTTATATGCATGCATACAAGTCCTTCGGTTAATCTATTATCTCCCCCAGATCTCTCTACCCTCCCCGCTGTAATTCGACAGTCTGCTTGTTGTTTTACTGTCTCTATATCTATCTTTTGGTTCATCAGTCTATAATGTTCTTTACTATCCATAAATGAGTGAGGTCATGTGGTGTTCCTCTTTCATTGACTGGCTTATTTCATTAAGCATGATGTTCTCCAATTCCATCCAGGTTGCTGCAAATGATGAGAATTCCTTCTTTTTTATGGCAGCATAGTATTCCATTGTGTAGATGTACCAAAGTTTTTGGATCCAATCATCTGCTGATGGGCACCTAGGCTGTTTCCAAATTCTGGCTATTGTAGATTGTGCTGCTATGAACATAGGGATGCATATATCTTTTCTGATTGGTGTTTCTAGTTTCTTGGGATATATTCCTAGGAGTGGGATTACTGGGTCAAATGGAAGTTCCATTTTCAGTTTTTTGAGGAAACTCCACACTGTTCTCCACAGTGGTTGCACCAGTCTGCATTCCCACCAGCAGTGCAGGAGGGTTCCTTTTTCTCTGCAACCTCGCCAACACTTGACGTTTGTTGATGTTGGCCATTCTGACAGGTGTGAGATGGTACCGCATTGTTATTTTGATTTGCATCTTTCAGATAATTAGTGACTTTGAGCATGTTTTTATGTGCCTTTTGGCCTTCCTTCTGTCTTCTTTTGAGAATATTCTATTTAGGTCCATTGCCCATTTTTTAATTGGATCATTCATCTTCCTTTTATTTAGTTGTATAAGCTGTCTGTAGATGTTGGAGATTAAACCTTTATCAGTGGTAACATTTGCAAATATGTTCTCCCACACAGTGGGCTTTCTTGTTGTTTTGTTGATGGTTTCTTTTGCTGTAGAAAAGCTTTTTATTTTGATGTAGTCCCATTTGTTTATTTTCTCTTTAGCTTCCATTGCCCTCAGGGCAGTATCAGTGAAGAAGTTCTTTTGGCATATGTCTGAGATTTTGCTGCCTGTGGATGCTTCTAGTATTTTTATGGTTTCCCGTCTTATGTTTAAGTCCTGTATCCATTTTGAGTTTATTTTTGTGTATGGTGTAAGTTGATGATCTAATTTCATTCTTTTGCATGTATCTGTCCAATTTTCCCAACACCATTTATTGAAGACACTGTCTTGACTCCATTGTATATTCGTGCCTCCTTTGTCAAATATTAATTGAGCATAGTGATTTGGGTTGATATCTGGGTTCTCAATTCTATTCCATTGATCTATATGTCTGTTCTTGTGCCAGTACCAGGCCATTTTGAGAACAGTGGCTTTGTAATACAGCTTGAAGTCTGGTATTGAGATCCCTCCTATTTTACTTTTCTTTCTCAGGATTGCTGTGGCTATTCGGGGTCTTTTATTGTTCCAAATGAACTTTTGGAGAGTTCTTTCTAGGTCAGTGAAATATGCCATTGGTATTTTAATGGTGAGTGCATTGAACCTATAAATTGCTTTAGAAGTATGGACATTTTGATGATGTTGATTCTACCAATCCATGAACATGGTATGTTCTTCTATCAGTTTACATCTTCCTCTATCTCTTTTTTCAGTGTCATGTAGTTTTCTGCAAATAGATCCTTTACTTCCTTAGTTAAATTTATTCCTAGGTATCTTAATTTTTTTGGTGCAATGGTAAATGGAATTGCTTTTTTAGTCTCTGTTTCTGTAATTTCACTGTTGGTGTATAGAAATGCCATGGATTTCTTGGCGTTAATTTTGTATCCTGCTACATTGCCAAATTCATTTATTAATTCATTTAGTTTTTTAATGGAGTCTTTTGGGTTTTTGATGTACAATATCATGTCGTCTGCAAATAAGGATAACTTTACTTCTTCTTTTCCAATTTGGATGCCTTTTATTTCCTCTTCTTGTCTAATTGCAATGGCTAGTACTTCCAGTACTATGTCAAACAGGAATGGCGAGAGTGGGCATCCCTGTCTTGTTCCTGTTCTTAGAGGGAATGTTTTTAGTTTTTGCCCATTGAGTATGATGTTGGCTGAGGGTTTATCATATATAGCTTTTATTATGTTGAGGTATGATCCTTGTACTCCCAACTTGTTGAGAGTTTTTATCAGGAAAGGGTGTTGGATTTTATCAAATGCTTTTTCTGCATTAATTGATATGACTATATGATTTTTATCTTTCATTTTGTTTATGTGATGTATCACATTTATTGATTTGCGGATATTGTACCATCCTTGCATTCCCAGAATAAATTCTACTTGGTCATGGTGTATGATCTTTGTGATGTTCTGCTGGAGCTGATTCTAAAATTTTGTTAAGAATTTTGGCATCTATGTTCATGAGGGATATTGGCCTGTAATTCTCTTTCATTGAGTTGTCTTTTTCTGGTTTTGGTATTAGGGTGATGCTGGCTTCATAGAAGGAGTTTGGAAGTGCTCCTTCCTCTTGAATTTTTTGGAATAGTCTGAGGAGGATAGGTTTTAGTTCTTCCTTGAATGTTTGGTAAAACTCTCCTGTGAAGCCATCTGGCCCTGGGCTTTTGTTTGCTGGAAGCTTTCTGATGACTGTTTCAATTTCTTCCCATGTTACTGCTCTATTGAGAGTTTTAGATTCTTCCTGATTGAGTTTTGGAAGTTTGTATTTTTCTAGGAATATGTCCATTTCCTCCAGGTTGTTCAGTTTGTTGGAATAGAGTTGTTCGTAGTATTTTGTAACAATCCCGCTTCTGGGGAAGATTATGCCAAACCCAGCACTGGGTATAGCAGGGCAGGATTCTTTCTGCAGCAGTAGCCTTCTTTCAGCACAGCTCTGTGTGGGAGCTGCTCGGGAGCTCTGCGGCTATAGTCACTGCCTGCGCTGCGGAGGGACCCAGAACCCTCACGTTTT
This sequence comes from Pipistrellus kuhlii, assembly GCF_014108245.1. Taxonomy (NCBI): domain Eukaryota; kingdom Metazoa; phylum Chordata; class Mammalia; order Chiroptera; family Vespertilionidae; genus Pipistrellus; species Pipistrellus kuhlii. The sequence goes on from NW_023425595.1 coordinate 15,044,984, forward strand.
CCCCGCAAACTCTGACCTTTCCATGGGTGATTGAAGGATTCCCTTGAATCCACGTATTTGCGCCATTTGGTCTCCTCTGCTGTGGGTTTTCCAGGCCTCAGAGAAGATCCTCCTTTCCTGGTAAGATGGCGCAGCCTTCCCTCTGAGCCCGTAGCTCCGGGAGAGGTCACCGCAGCTGCAGCGCTGGCTGCTTGGTCAGGAAATCCTGTCCAGCAGACCCTTCATTACCTTTCTTTAGAGTTCTCCCGCCCCATAACAGTCAATCAATATTCCCTGAGCAACTCAGACATTGCTTTTCTCTGTTCTGGGACCAGGGTCAGAACAAGTCCGTCTGTTCGGCCGCCATCTTGTCGCCTCTCTCTAGAAAAGTCATTTTAAATGTCAATAGCTGATGTAGGCAAGGAAGGATAGAGCTGATGTAGGATAGGCATGTGCAATTCATTGAGTCAGAGAGTCTTGGAACTGGTTAGTTTAGAGCCAAGAGAGATTAGTATAAATGGAATAACATAATTACAACTTCAAGGTTGTAAGTGATAAGATAGGGAGTGATAAGTGAGCCATGAGCCCAGGAGATGACATTCTACCAAGGCCACCAATATCACTTGAAGACTGGAGACACTGTTTTATGTGTATGAATCACTCAAAATTTCTTGTTTTAAGATTTCAAAAGCTGACCCTAAACCTTGGCATTCAAACTTGAAAGCTTATATAGTTGCAAAAATTTGTGAGAATAATATTATGCTACCAAGGGGATTGAAGTGCACATTTAAAAAAAAAAAAATAAGATTTTGGTGTTTTTGTGTGACACATCATTAATAGAGCTAGTTATCCTATATAATAAAAGCCTAATGTGCTAAGTGTCTGGTCATCCAGTCAGCCATTCACCCAATCAAAGCGTAATATGATAATGATATGCTAAGGTCACTCAACCACTCATTATGATGTGCACTTACCACCAGGAGGCAGATGCTTAATGCAGAAGTTGTCCCCTGGTGGTCAGTGCACTCTCACAGGAGGAGTGCTACTCAGCTGGAAGCCCTGAGCCAGGCTCACAGCTGGTGAGCACAGTGGTGGCAGCACTAAAAATGTTTGACTGCTGGCTTGGCGAGCAGGCCTAAGCCTTCAGTTGGACATTCCCTGAGGGTTCCCAGGCTGCAAGAGGGTGCAGGCCAGGCTGAGGGACCCCATCACTACCAAGTGCAATGTACCCACTATATAATTTAAGTTTAAAACAGTTGGCTCTCAAAAGAAATTTCAATTGTTGTACTGTTGATATTTGGCTCTGTTGACTAATGAGTTTGCTGACCACTGTCTCAGCTCAGTATCTCCTCACATGCTATCAGAGCAGCTACTGTTGTATTGTGTGTGGCCATGGCAATGGAAGAGACAGCAAGGAAAATTATCCTCTGGCTTTTAAAATATTTCAGTTCTAATGATACATGCCTCCTTTGCTTACATTTCCTTGGCTAAAACAAGTCGTGTGGACATATTCAACCACAGTGGAACATGGAAGTTCAATTCTACATTAAGAAAGCTTGGAGCCAAGGAACAGAATTAATGACTGTAATACTGGCTGTAGTTTTAATTTTATTGTAATGAATAGTATGTGCTCTAAAATTTAAGAAGATTCATGACTCCCATAAATGATCATTTGTTGGGTATTTATCACTGAGGTTTCTATGGAACAATAGGCCCAGTCTCCAGAGCATTCACAATGTGTGATTCACTGACATGCTAAGCTGGATTCGCTGAATCTTCCAGTAGTCCCAGTGGTTTGGCGAGAAATAACATGTGGAAGAATGTCATTAGCACAGCAGATAGAACATTTTGCTAATGAGACGTGGACTTGAAAGCTGAGAGGTCACACGCACTGCTCAGGAAGATTCTCACATTCAGGCTGACAGGTGAAAATGGGGCAGGGGAAGCAGCAAGTTCACTAGTTAGGATTCCTCTGATCTGATAGACATCTCACTGAGAGAAAGTCCCTATGTGGAGACCTCCAAATTCTAAAAAGCATCTTTATTAGGAGTTGGAGAGGCAACAAGTAGCTGTATCTGTTGTGCCCTTAATTTTCCATATATCCATTTTGTTTCTTACTGAATGAAGGAAGAGTAAGCCCCAAGGAAAGTGAGCTTAGTGTTTGTTGTCATTTCCAATAATTTTTGTATTTGGACCAATCTTTCTGGTCTGGCTGAGCTTACCATGTTTCCCCTTGAAACTATCCTGATTTAGTTTCTACACTCTGCTCAAAAATGAACTTTTCTTGCATTTTCTTTTACTCTTGATTTTTCATTCAGTTATAAGCAATTTATTTTTGCTTTTCAGCTTTATTGAGGTGTAGTTAACAAAATTATAATGTATTTAAAGTATACATCACAGTGATTTAATATATGTATAATTTGTGAAAAGATTCCCTCCATCTAGTTAATTAACAAATCCATCACCTCACACTTACCTTTAAAAAAAAAAAAATTATTGGTTTCAGAGAGGAAGGGAGAGGGAGAGATAGAAACATCCATGATGAAAGAGAATCATTGATCAGCTGTCCACTGCACACCCCACACTGGGGAATCCAGCCTTCAACCCGGGCATGTGTCCTGACCGGGAATCAAACCATGATCTTCTGGTTCACCACTGATCCATGCCAACCAGGCCTTTTTTCCTCTCATTTTTATTTTTATTTATTTATTTATTTTTGGTGAGAACATGTAAGTTCTACTCTATTGGCAAATTTAAATTATACAATACAGTATTATCAACTATAGTCAACATATTTTACATTAGATCCTTGGATCTTATCTTACAGCTGAAAGTTTGTACATTTTTATTAATCTCTCTTTCCCCCATTCCCAGTCTACTTTTCTACTATGTTTCTATGATTTTGAATTTCTTCTTTTTAAAATCCACATATAAGTGATATTATGCAGTAATTTTCTTTCTCTGTCTGGCTTGTTCCACTTAAGTTAATACCCTCAAGTCCCATCCATGCTGTCACAAATGGCAGAATTCCCTTTTTTCACCACTGAATAATATTTCATTCTATATATTCTATACAATAAAAGCCTAATATGCTAAATGTCTGGTCCACTGGTTGGCCTTTCAACCAATCAAAGCATAATATGCTGATGATATGCTAAGGGGGCTCAACTGCTCATGATGATATGCATTGACCACCAGGGGGCAGACACACCAACCAGAAGGTTAGCTTGCTGCTGGGGTCTGGCTAATCTGGATGGAGTGAGACAGGCTGGGCATGCCTTGGAGCCCTCTTGCAGTCCCTCCCTGGTTGGCCAACCTCCCATGTCTCTCCCCAGCTCCAATCATGCACAGGTGGGATCTCTTGGCCTGGCTTGCGTTCTCTGACAATCGAGAACCCCTTGGGGGATGTCAGAGATCCAGTTACAGCCCAATCCTATAGGAGGAGTGCTGCTCAGCCAGAAGGTGGGCTCATAACTGGCAAGCACAGCAGCAGTGGGGGAATCTTCTCCCGCCTCCACGGCATTGTTAAGTATATCTGACTGCCAGCTTAGGTTCACTCCTCCTGGGGAGTGGGCCATGCCATCAGTCGAACATACCCTGAGGACTCCTGGACTGCAAGAGGGCACAAGCCAGGCTGAGGGACCCCTCAAGTGTATGAATTTTGTGCACCATGCTTACAGTATATACTATATATACTATAAATACATATACTATATTTATACTAGAGGCCCAATGCTCAAAATTAGTGCAAGGGGCTCGGCCATTGCAGCCCTGGCTGCCTCAGCCCAAGGCAACCCTGGCTGCTTCGTGGCCCCAGTTGCCTCATGGCCCCACAGTCTGGCCCACTGGTCATTCCAGAAAGTCACCTGGAAGGTAATTCTGGAAGGATGTTCTGCTTTACAGTCTAATTGGCATATTAGCTCTTTAGTATATAGGGTTTTCTATACCTATACTTTTCAGAGAAAAATTTTAATATACCTTCCAAAGACAGTAATATGTTTTTCACAGAAGGTTAAAACTAAGGAAAAAATCTTAGCAATCTTAGGAAGCTGGGTAAACATTATTGATATATCTATTGGATTGGAGCTGGGGCAATGCAAAGAGCCCTCCTGGGAAACTATATATGGATTTTTTGCCATTTTTTAAAAAGGGTTCACTGTGGTAACTATACATGGATTCTTATAAACTTTCTTAATTAAAATGGTGTGCTTAGTTAATTGTAAGGGGTTTTGTTTTGCTGTATGAAAAGATAAATTCAAAGCTGAATTTCTTAACATTTTAACCCTCCAAATTATAACTTTACACTGTTATTAGAATTTATTTCCTTGAGCAAAAAATTAAACATTGTCACACTTCTGCTCAAAAACTGCAGTCCATGTTTGTTAGAAAATAATCTATGCTGCATAAAATTCAAATCCCTCCAATATCTGACAAATCACTGACCGGCTGCCTCTTGCATGCCCCCACCAGGGATGGAGCCTGTAAGCCGAGCATGTGCCCTGACCAGGAAGCAAACCATGATCCCCTGGATCATAGGCCGGGCCATGCTCACCAGGCGACAATTTAATTTTTATTTCATTCTTAATTTAGCTAGATGTCATTGCACCATTAAAATTTGGTTCTATTATCACTAATCTATGTATTCTCTCCCTTCATTGTACTGGGCTTCTTTGCTCTGAACCTCAGCTTATGCCAGTGCTTCTTAAAGTGTGAGACAATGACTACTGGATATCCCTCAGACACTTCCCTCAAGATAATAATAATAGATATCACTTGCCTTTTTAAATGGGTATACTCACATGGGTATAAAGGGGACTTTCTAGAGGCATATAACAAGTTTATTATTTTATTTTAAACATAAATCAGTAAATGAATGTTTTATAATCTTAGCCATTTCAATTTATAATATGGAAATATTAATAAATATGATGCATGTTTTTTAAAAAGCCCCTTTGGGTGCTAGATAATTTTTCTAAGTGTGAAGGGCTTCCAGAACCTAAAAGTTTGAGGCCAGCTGACTGAGTCTGTTTCCTCTCATTAAAATGTTTTTCCTTCTTTTTCTTGTTGCTGGAATTCTATATGCCCTTTAAGGATAAAATAAAATACTACTTCTCAACACTCTGATAAAATTCTCTCCTACCCTTGACTATCTATTTGCTTTATTTTTCAGTTCTAGAACACGTACATAGTGATTTCAGAATTGTTTACCCATTTCTCTCTGGGAAACAACACTATCAATTGCAGCATAGAGTGTGTGTACAGTGGCTTCTGCCTTTAGTATGGCAGAGCCATTCATTCCAAACTTACTACAGCTCAGCACTTTTACTGTCTCTTCTCTCAGTGAGGTGATCTCATACATCTGTAACAATTAGATTCTTTTGCCATAGTCCGCATTCCTTCCTGCAATCCCTTAGCCTTCAAATAAATTGTTGTATGGATTAAAGTTTGTCAGTAGTATTGTAATATTTTATCAATTTTAACAAATGCATAATGTCTTATACCTACTGTTACAGCATCATCTATAATAATAAAAGCATAATATGCTAATTAGTCCAGATGTTCTTCCGAACAACCTTCAGGACAAAGCCAGGGCTGCAAGGGAAGCCGGGTCCTGGGTGCCACAGGGAAGCCGCTGCTGGCAGCCGGGGGAAGGAAGGCCTACACTTGCACAAAGTTCATGCATCAGGCCTCTAGTACAGAATAATTTCACAGTGCTAAATATCATCCCTGTGTTTCCACTATTCAACCCTCCCCCACAAACATACCCCTTGAACTCCTGGTGATCACAGAACTGTTTATCATCTCTATAGTTCTGCTTTTCCTAGAATGTCATATAGACAAGATCAGAATTCCCCTGTGTGGCTGTGCCACAATTTTTGTTTGTTTGTTTTGTTCATCTATTGAAGAAGGTCTTGGGTCCCCCTGTTTCTCAGAAAATTGTTAATAAAACTACTATAACCATTTTCATGCAAGCTTTTGTGTAGACACAGATTTTAAAACTAAGAGAATACTTGCTGGGTGGTATAGTTAGACTATACTTAGTTTTGTAAGAAACTGTCAAACTATCTTCCACAATGGCTGCACCATTTGTATTTCTAACTACAATGAATTAGAGTTCCTGTTGTTCCAAATCCTTACTAGCAATTAATATTGTCATTTTTTTCCTGTTTTATCTTTTTTAATAGGTGTGTAGTGGTATCTCCATACATTTTTAATATATGTTCATTTTTTAATCTCCATACATTTTAATATATGTTCATTTTATTTTCATTTTAAAACTTTACCTTTTTGTTATTCTAGTCTCTCTTTGGTCTCTAAATTCCTCTTATGAATAACATGGGAAATAGTAACAATATGCAATTATATGATCTTCTGAAAAGAATGAGTATATATCTATTTGTGTGATGTTGATATTAAGCTTTTTTTTTTTTTATCATATTCAGTTAACTCCAATAGTAGGTATATGGATTTAATTAAAAATCAATAAGATGATTTGAGTTTGCTTTATTTTTGTCTGACATCTATCTGGCAGAAGAGGTGACAGTGAAGATTAATTCACTAAATCATTGGTATTGACTTGTTTTATTTTCTTACAAAGTCTTAAAATAGTACATGCTCTACAAAATTACTGAAGTTGATGTGGTAAGTTGCTGCTGGATCTGAGATACTTGACAGTAAAAGAATAAAGAGAAAACTCAGTGTGCTATGTGATTTGTGCTGAGATAAGTTCACTTATTTCCATATCCCTCTCATTTCAGTTGCTATTTCAGATACCTATAATTTGATAAAACGCTGTTGAGGGATTATAGATTCACTTGAAATACATATAGTTTAATTTATGGTGAAAATCATCAAGATATTATAGGCATATAAGAAGTTTTCAGGCTGATAACTATAGAATTAGGATCATAGGGATTCAAATGGAGAGTGATTAGAGTACAAATGTTATTGAGGAAAGCAAGGAAAAGCCATTATGAGATTTAGGCAAAGCTCTCTATCCTTTGATTAATGTTTCACTATTCCCTTATGAGCTTGAGCACTAAGATACCAATAAAGTAATTCTATAATTTTTTTTCCACCAGAAGAGTCTGGGATGTATTTAATAAAATAAGCACAGCTTCAAGCTGCATTTGTTATAAACACACTTTTTTAAAAAGTTAACCCATTCTTTTTTTTTTTTAATATATATATTTTATTGATTTTTTTTACAGAGAGGAAGAGGGATAGAGAGTTAGAAACATCAATGAGAGAGGATCATCAATCAGCTGCCTTTTGCACCCCCCCCATTGGGGATGTGCCCGCAACCAAAGTACATGCCCTTGACCGGAATCGAACCCAGGACCTTTCAGTCCAGAGGCAGATGCTCTATCCACTGAGCCAAACCGGTTTTAGCGGTTAACCCATTCTTAAGGAATTAGTTCATTATGATGCTCAGTAGGAGATGGCAGAGTGGTTATACTAGAGAGCCACTCTGTATGAGGCCAATCTGGCCAACATGTCCCAGTAAGACCAGCAAAGGCTGGCTCCATTTCCACCTCAAAGCACTCAATGCCTTGATGGTCTCTGCCTCCTTTCCCTCTTGTTTGATGAGCAGATTACACTTGAGTTGTTATGTAAGCTGTTGAGTATCTATTTGGTTTTAAACATCTTAATAATATGATAGTTATACTTTATAATTTATACATTATACCTCACATTCTCCAAAGCTGAAAAGAGAAACAAACAAATCAATCTATAATGTTTGGGCTTTGTGGTCCCAGAGACAAGAGTTTGAATCATATTTGGCTGCTCATTTTCCTTGAGAAAGTTGCATAACTCCTTAAAACTTAATTTTGATCACCTGTAAAATGGAGATGGTAATATTTATCTAATTGAGATTTCCTCAGAATTAAAATGGAAGGGCTAGATCTTTATAATCAGTTAAAATAGATTTATTTCTTCTCCTTTTTGGTAATTAATTACTCAGATTGATCATCTTAGTAGGTAGTAGTAATCATGAAACAAAGTTATTACAAATTGAATGTAATTAGAATTAGTGCTTTGGTGAAGCATCAGTTTTTTTGTTTGTTTTTTTAAATAAATTTCTTTATTGATTAAGGTATCACATATTTGACCTCAACCCCCCATTCCAATCTCCCACCCCACCCACTTTATTCCCCCACCCCCCTATTGTCTTTGACCACTGGTTAGGGTCATATGTGTGCACATAAGTCCTTTGGTTGATTTCTCCCTTTTATCCCCACCCTCCCTTTGAGGTCCAACAGTCTGACCCATGGCTCCTTATCTCTGGGTCTGTTCTTGTTCATCAGTCTATGTTGTTCACCATTTCCCCTAGATGAGTGAGATCATGTCCTACTGGAAATATACTTATAAGAATAAAAAATGAGACAAGCAATAATCATTATGCTGAAAGGCATATGAATCAGTCTGTATTGAGCTTCTTTCTGGGCCACCAGTTCTTTTGAGACCCAATTTCAATGTCAAACTGTTCCTTATGTGTACATGTCAGCAATGATATTTCAGTTCTGGATGGTGGGCAAATGGTGGTATTGCAGATCCAACCATTTCTGGTTTAGTCCTGGGCAACCTGCAGTGATACACAGCTGCTGACTACTATTATGGTAAGGTGTCATCAGCGACTTCCATCTCTGGACTGCTTCTCTTCTGTCTTCAAGATTGGAGTAGTCCTGTCAATTCCTCTCTGTTGCCAGAATCCAGAGGCATCAGTTTTTCTGATGATGGGGAAAAGCACAACAATGCAGCTCTACCCTCTTCATTCTGACTTTGAATATGGATGTGATGCCTGGAGCTTCATAGACATATTTCAACCATGAGAGAAAGGCAAAGAGAATTCCAGAGGTACTGGTATTGATATTGTTGATTTTCTGAGTAAATGCAAGGAAAACCAGCAAAGACTAGCTCCATTTTTTCCTACTACCTACCATTCTACATTTCTTAATAAGAAAAAATAATTTCATATTTATTTAAGCTCTTGCATTTTTGAGCATCCTATAACTCGCAGTTAAATGCATCCCTAGCCTATATTTTAGCTATAAAAAGTTGCTTAGACTTTTGTATCTATCTATATATATAGATATATATATCTTTTGTATCTATCTATATATATATATAGATAGATACAAAAGTCTAAGCAACTGTTAGGATTGAACAACTGGAACAATTGGAACAACCAATCCCTATGACGTACACTGACCACCAGGGGGCAGATGTTCAATGCAAGAGCTGCCTCCTGGTGATCAGTGTGCCCCCACAAGGGGAGCACTGCTCAGCCAGAACCTGGGCTCACAGATTGTGAGCGCAGCTGTGGCTGCGGGATCCTCTCTGATTCCACAGCAGCTCTACCAAACAGCGGTGGAAGGCATAGTGGGCCAGGATAAGCACAAGCAACATGGCGCCCGACCCCACCTCAGGGTCCTCCCTGGCTGCCTGCCGCTTGGCACACTGCTATATCCCCTGAAGGGTCCCGATTGCAAGAGGGCACAGGCCAGGCTGAGGTACCCCTTACCCTGTAAAGAAATCCATGCACCGAGCTTCTAGTAGTTATAATAAAGAAAGGAGGAAATAAAATCAAGGATGGCTTCCTTAAGAAAGACACAATTGAATTTGATCTTGGATTTAAACAGAAAGTGTCCAGGTAGATAATTGTAGAAAACTTCATCTGGGTACATAAATACAAAACAGCACAATATATAAGCAGATGCTTCATTAAGTTAAAACAAAGACATTCTACATAGCTCCTTCATGCCCCAGAAATTCCAGTATACATCTTACAGATGAAAAGTAAGTGAAGTAAACAAAACCTAATGTTTTTTACCCTCTTCCTAATGGTATTGGGCTCTGAGAAGAGCCATATTCAGTGAATATTTCATCATTGATATTGGAAGAGTGCTCTAGAGAAAAACATTCAGAACAGAAACTGTTGGTAAGGCCAGTGAATGATTAGCTAAGATATAAATGAGGGAAAATTAATTAAGGGCCACCTACAATCAGTAGTTTAGAATATATAATTTTAATGTTGACATATATACTATCAGTTCTTCAAAGATAGAGATCAATTTCTTATCTTAGTCTTCCACTGATCCCAGACTCACCTTCAGAATCCTTATCAACTCAGGACTTCAGTTAGTCACTATTTTCAATTAGAATTGGTATGTGAGGGGGGAAAACACTTGCAATCATGAGATATTTGTTGTGGGGTCGAACCGTGGGTTCAAAATAAGGCCACTGGAAGCTATGATTGATTAAAAAAGCAGGCAAGAATTTATTGAAATAAACTGGCCAGGACACCCACAAGAGCACCATAAAGCAGGTGGACTCCACACGACCGCATTGTTTTAGGTGTAGCCAGTCCTTTTAAAGGCTCAAACCACAGGAATTTTCCTTTGTTCTAAATTCTAAAATCTAAAGACTACGTTCTAAAGACTGGGGTCAGCCTACAGGGTCGTTCCCAGTCACATCCTGCTGGACATTGGAATGTGGCCCTATCTTGTGATAGCCATAACACAGAAGCAGAGCTCAGAGGTTATCTACAGTTTCTATCTCTGAAGGTTATCTACAGTTTCTATCTCTGAAGGTTACTGAGTCAGTGGGAATCAATCTCCTGTGGTCCAGGTCCCAGGCAAGGGAAAATTGCCTTAGCCTCCAGGTCTCCACCTGAAAGCTAAGGTAAATATCCTGTGTTTAATCAGGTGTAGGAGCCAGACAAAAGGGTTAAAATTCAAACAGCAGTTTTTATCAAAGTATGGTTGCCACTATATTTCAATATTATCATTAATCTGGGACTTGAAAAATCTCATAGTAATGCTTAAATTTCAGGTCAACATAAAAACAAGGAATGATTGGGATAAAAACAAAGTTTAATTAGGGAAAGATATAGTCTTTTGTTTTAGATAGTTATGAGTGATATATTCTAAGTTTAAATGAGTTCATTATAAAGTATTTGTGGTGATGATGATGATGATGATGAGTCTTAGAGTCTCCTGTTGAATTCAAAGAGGAAAAAGTTGTTAATATCAAATGGGAATTTCATCAAATGGAAATTCTTGGACCATTTCTAATTCAGAATGGCATTTAAGAATATATCTGAGAGTTACTAAAAAAAAAAAAAAATGGCAAGATAGAAAAACAACTCAAAGCTGCAAAACACAAATACCACATTCTTTTCAAAATACTGTTTTAAGAATAGAGTCACTGTCTTGGAAATGTGTAGTTATTTTGCAGAAAAGGTTCAATGTGCCCTTCTTCACTCTGAATGTCTAACATTTACATTTCTAAGTAGGCATATGACCAGCAATCCCTTCAACTTTCTTCAAACTTGTTCCACTCAGGGACAGAACCTGCTTTTGCAAGGGTTCAAGAACATAGAGTTACTATGCCTTTCTCTGAGAATAGGGATGCAACATCACAACTATAAAGTTAGATATGGAAATGAATATCCTTGTAAAATAAGAAAAGAAATCACAATAAGTCACTGTAGACTGAATGACTAAGGTCTCTTTTCCTGCATTTTCTTTAGGTAATTTGCAAGTAATTCTTAGAGATGCTTTCTATTGTTATCTGACCTACCTTCCTGAACACTGCACAGCTCTGAGCAACTCCCAGCTCTCACAGGGGCAGAAGCAAGTGGGGACACTGATGCTTAAGTTTCATTAAGTTCACAGTAAATCCAATTCTGATTCTACTCCATGTCCCTCTAGGTCCTATTGAACTAGCAAAGCAATAGCAAATCCAGTCCTATTGTACTTAAAGTGTTTCTTCAAGTACTATGCATTGACAACCAAATCTAAAATAAATGCCCACTTTACTTTTAAGCAACTTAGTGCTCCTAGAAAAGTGGTTTTCAGCACTTGCCATGCATTAGAATGATTCAGGGCACTGTTGAAAAATACCAGTGCCTAGGCCTCATTCCAAGAGATTCTGATTTAATTGGCCCTTATTGAGGCCTAAGCATCAGTATTTAAAAGCAATGTCAGCCGGGACCGGTTTGGCTCAATGGATAGAGCGTCGGCTTGGGGACTGAAGGGTCCCGGGTTCGATTCTGGTCAAGGGCATGTACCTTGGTTGTGGGCATATCCCCAGTAGGGGGTGTGCAAGAGGCAGCTGATCGATGACTCTCTCTCATTGATGTTTCTAACTCTCTATCTCTCTCCCTTCCTCTCTGTACAAAATCAATAAAAAATATATTTTTTTTAAAAAATAAAAAAATAAAATAAATAAAATAAAAGCAATGTCATTCTAATATAATGGCAGAATTAACACTCTCTGGCCTAGGGATTTGGAAGGTTCTAAAATATTTATTACAGTTGGCTACTAAAATCTGCATCCTTACTGGGACTTGAAAATTAAATATGTGCCTTCATTTCCCAGTGCTGAGGGCATCAAACATTATAAGATATTAAGTGCCCACTTAAGAATGTGCCAAGCAGAAAAGAGAGGAGGAGCAGAAAGGGAATTTGAAATTTTTCAATTTTCTTTTTCCTAGAAAAATAGGAATCAGATAAATAAGAGCATGCTACAGATCGATACACTTTTGTGGACTATAATAACAAACCAAAGAAGGAAAAAAACTAAAAATAATTGAAAATAAAGCATCAAGCAAGATAATGGAATATGAGTAGATGTTAAATATTCCTGGATGACTCAATATTGCTGGTTGTAGCACATCTGTAGGTGGGTTTTTCTTTTTTTTCTCAGGCATCAAATTAAAGATTCTGACAGCATGACATGTTATGACATGACAAGTTCTGTCATTTTCATTTTTCTTTCTTCCTTTCTTATCAGTTTTATTTAATAGCAAACATGAATTTTCCTGGACACTAATTGTAGCAATTATTAGTCAGCAATTCAATCTACCAAGAGGAAGACAGAATGGCAAAATAAATAAATAAAGTAAAAAAAATCATTTGTCTCACTTTAAAAAAAATTAAAGGTATCAGTTTAAGAAAGAATTAAAATATATCATATTTTTGAGGTTCAATAAGACTCCATTTAGCTCCAGAGTTGGCAAAGACTTAAAGAAAAAAAAATAGTGTTTATACAGATCAAAATAAGTAGAGAGTTAAAAAAAATGACCTAATTTGTTTCCCAATTTTTTTGATTTTTGTGTGTATGTGTTTTGTTGTGGTTTTTCTTTTTCTTTTTTCTCTGCAATCCCTGACTCTAAAAAAATCTTACTCAGAAACTCAATATGGAAAACAGAAATAGTAGAGTTAGTCTAAATGAAAAGAGAGCTGGAGAATTTCAGACAGAACTCTCAATGGGTCAGGGTGAACGTGACTCGTGACTTTTCTTTTACACTTTCAGCAACTCTTGTAACACATCATCAGAATCCCAAGAGGGATATGGAAAACAGTCTAAACACCACTAGTCTAGGAAATTCAGATCTCAGATTCTGATGCTAACAGAAGAAGAAAAAAATTAAAGAGAACATGATCTTTTCCATTGGTATCAATAGATATGTGCAAATAGTCCTTTGTTTTGTTTTCTGATTTATTAATATGCCAACTCTATGACTCTAAAATAAGCCATTGAAATTGTTTTCAATGTAATTAACTTGTGTTTTTTTTTTAATAACAATTAGAGGCCCAGTGCACAAAATTTGGCCAGCAATCAGGGCTGATCAGGTTCCCCACCTCACTGCCTCCCCGCCTCCTCCTTCCCTTGCTCCCTCAGCACCCTGCCACTGCTGGTTGCCTGCCATGTTCTGCACCACCCCCTGGTGGTCAGTGAACTTCATAGAGAGCGATCAAACTCCCAGTCTCTTGGTCGAACTCCTGAGGGACACTTTGCATATTAGCCTTTTATATATGTAGATAATAGGAGGAGAGCAAAGGGGAGGCCAGACATTATAAGCATGGTTATTTAGGCAACTTCATCAGGAAGTTACAGCTTCAGTTCCCCAGGGAACCACCTGACCACTCCCTGTACATCACTAGGGGAAAGGATTGAACAAAGGAGGATATGTATGCATAGGCAATAAAGTTGAGACTTGTCTGTAAGACTAGCCTCAGGGATAATGGATTGGCTACACCAGAAGCGCACAAAGTCTATATTAGTTAATTGGTTCTTTTGAAGAATACCCTGGTTAAAATCTGCAGACAAAGAGTTCCCTTTCTCTTCTTCACCATCTTTCACTCTTATTCTGTCTTGCTCCATGACTAGCACTCACCCATGTACTCACATGTTCTCTCTCCATAGCCATGTGAACTTAATTAGCTGCATGGGGACCCCACCTACTGTCCCGACCCGCGGGACAACAACGGGGGGCACGCAGGAACCACCTAAGAGAATGAATCAAACAAGGAACGCGAAAGAATGGAGGCAAGACAAGGTTCTTGATCAAGCCTCAGTTTTATTCTCTGAAATGGCTGTATTTATACAGCAGAGACAAAGGGGGTCAGGGCAGCTTATGCAGGGGGGTCTTTGGAATGGCAACACAGGATTGACTAATTGCCAGAGGCGGTGTGACATTCCAAGGTGCAACATTCCAAGGCTGGGCTATCTAGGGGGGAGGATCAGGAAAGGAAAGAGGCAAGAAGACAGGAGATGCTAAACCCCAGGTTAATCTTATCTTCTGGCCAAGCCCTCAGGGCACCACACAACCTCTGCTAGAAGGAACCCAATTCCATTTCCTTAAGACTGAGTAGCTTGCCTCAACTCTGCTAGCTCCCAACAACCTACAATGGACTGCAGCTGGGAACACAAGCTAAGCTAGCCAGATGCTGGACTGGACTGGACTTTAATATGAAGCAGAAACTATGAGCAGTGGCCTTAATGCTGGCCCTGCTGAAGACACAGTTGGACTTTTTCCATGATGAATGGACACAGATGGGACCAGGGATGTTTCATTTGTTGTTACTAGTACTTTTCACAGTAACATTGGTTGTTACTTTTAACAGCAATTACCACCAGAATATAGATGCAACAGAGGGCCTAGGTGAGTTAATAAGGCGAATAATTTGACAGAGAAGGTAGATTGTTATGGTTGCTATTTTAACTTTGTGATTGAAAAAAAAACAAAAAAAAAACCAAATCATGAGAAGTAGAGGGGACCCCATTTTGTTGAACACTTACTGTTACATGTCCAGTGCTTTTTATAGCTGATCCTTCTTCACCCTCAAAAAGTGCATCTGGGCTATGGGCTCCGTGTTTTCAATTGGCAGGTAAGGCAGATGAGATTCCAAAAAGTGAAATGACCTTCCAAAAGCCACATAATCCGCATGGTGAAAGGCCTAAAGCCCTGTGATCATCAAACCTATGCCTTTTCTCTTTGCGTCACACTGCTTCCCCAGATCTTCGGCTATAAATTCAATGAAAAAATGTTAAAGGTTTCTTTTATGTAAATGCAAATTTATGAAAAATCTAAAGATAAGTAAACAATTATGAAGTACTGATGGAGTCTGGAGCACAACAAAAGGTTACCTGAGATCCTATTGTGAAGGGCTCTGAGGCTTCAGCATCAAGTCAGGAAACAAAGGTGCAAGAAGATACCAGGAAGACATGAAGAATGGCTGAAATAAGCCCCACGTCTGCACCAGGAAGGTAACCATAACATGGAAAGAAAACTGCTTCTCATTAGAGGCACTACAGTGCTTCCTAAGCAGTTGGCTTGTTTTTCACACTCCTTTCTAGGAAACAGCTCTAGGAGCACCAGAGTTGTTCTGATTCTAAATGCGTTTATTTTAATAAAGCCACTTTTTAAATGAACTTGGAGCACAGTCAGTTCTGAAAGACAGGCCTGCTCTGTGAATGCCGTGCAATTCACAACAAAGCCTAGCAGTAAATTGATAATTCAGAGAAGGTGTAAAAATAGAACCTTGGGTCCTTCCTGGGCATCAGTGCCATTTTTTTTTTTTTTTAAATAAAGAAGAAAGGGACTTTCTATTGCTCATAGTTTCTCCATCAGCAGCTAAGTAGAGAAGCCTCCGGAATTGGATAAAAAGTGATACCGAATTTTTGGACTGGAACCTGGATTCTTTGTCCACCGGAATTGAAGAATGAATCCACGGAAAGAAAGTGGTATAGCAAAGGTGGAGATTTATTGAAGAACAAGTATAGACTCCCACTGGGGAGAGGGAAGAGTCCCACTGAATGGACTCCCAAGTAGGGAGGGGGAAAAGGTCCCACTGAATTCCTGTTTTTATGGTTTGTAAAGGCTGCAGTTCCTGTGTCCTGATATCCCCTCTGATTGGTCAATATTCCCCTTCAAATTGGTTACCATAGTGATTCCTGAGGCTCTCTTCCCTCACAGTCCTTCTATACCTCTGAGCTTCTTCTTTTCCATCTGAATGAAGGGCTTCCTTCTCTTTATATTGTAAATATAGACCTTTCTTGGCTAATTCCAGTTCCCTTGTCTTATGGAAATATACCTGTTGCTGCTTCCTTGTCTTATGTAAATGCAACTGTTGCTGCTCCCATGTCTTATGGAGATATAACTGCACCTGCTCCCTTGTCTTATGGAAATGTACCTTCTCCCAGTCCACAGCCCTGTGTTTTTCCATAGATCCCAACTCAAAAACTCTCTAAGCCTGCCTATATTTCCCTAAAATTCCTGCTTCGGAGTAGTGAAAGACACATACTTCTTTTACTTAGGTGGGTACAGAATAGTTAACAGTCAACAATTAACTCACTAACAATGAGGGGATTTGAGGTCTCCACAGAGCAGTTCCTGTGCTTTGAGGGTGTCTGGAAAAAGGAAAATTACTCTGACATTTCAAAATATGTTATCCTAGATGCAAAAACACAATAGACAAACTCAGTTAAGATACAGATTGACCTTTTTCAGGGAAGATATGGGCCTAGGATATGACTTATTACCCCTTACCCCCAGCCCCTGACCCCCATAAACTGCTTTTAGTTTTAAAAATTTCAGACCTTCTTTTGTGGTTACTTTAGTTTCCGAATTTGCAAGACAGCCATGCAGGCCTTCCCTGAGCTTGTCATGTTAGCATGTGGCACCTTTTCATCCACAATCTGACCAAGAAGATTATTTTACCTAGTGTATTCTTGTGAAAGAAAAGAGCCACAAGCTAACCTGACAAGCTCAGGGAAGGCCTGTGTGGCAGTCTTGCAAACCCAGAGACCTAAGATAACCACAAGAGATGGTTTGAAAATTAAAAATCTAACAGGTTATAGTAGGTAGTCATGTCCCAGAGATTTCACCTGACAAAGATCAACTTCGATCTTTTACTGAGCCCCTCTGCCTTCCTGCATCTAAGATAACATATCTGCGAGATATCTGGGTAACTTGTAACTTCCTTTTACTCCAGACCCCTCAGGCACAACAAATGGCCTCGAGACATTCCTCATTGTTATTGTTATCAAGTTAATTGTCAACTGTTAATTATGTTAGAGTATCCTGTATCCATCTCTGTGAAAGAAGCTCATGTCCATCATTTAACCTTTTACCCTATCCCAGAGGTCCCCCCCCCCCCCCCCCCCCCGCTTCGCTTTGTCCCACCTCCCTAATCTATCACCAATAAATTTCATGTAACTCACCTACATCCCTTTCCTTTGATTGCAATGTATAAATATAGAAATGTAACCCGCCATTCTCCAGAGCATTATCTCAATCCGTTGAGGTTCTGCTTCCCGGCACGTGTCGACAATTTTGGCTCAAATAAACTCACAAAAAAATTATTTACAGGTTTCAATGTTTTTTCGTTAACATTCTATATATCCATCTCTTTGAGTTCTTAAATAAAACTCCTTTATCTCTCTTGAATTTTCCTTAAGAGTAGGAATCTATCTTTATTTATTTTTTAATATATGTTTTTTATTGGTTTCTGAGAGAAAAGGAGAAGGAGAGATAGAAACATCAATGATGAGAGAGAATCATTGATTGGCTTCTTCCTGCACACCCCACACTGGGGATGGAGACTGCAACCTGGGCATGTGCCCCAACTGTGAATTGAACCATGACTTTCTGGTTCACAGATTGGTGTTCAAACGCTGAGCTATCTTTATTTTATAGGCTCACTTTCATGTTATTTTTTGGTTCCATTTTAAGCAGTTCATTCTCTTAAGATACCAGAACCAATAATCCCCAAGGATGTATTCCAGGTCAGGCACAGAGTAAATTAGGAAATTTTCCCTGATTAATTCCAGTGAAAATGTCAATGTCATTCATATTATTATTGAACTGCTGATTGGCTCAAGCTTGTTAGACATTTCACCTCTACTATCAATCCACAGGAAGTTAATTAACAAAGTGGAGAAGGAATGGCTTTCCAGAAGAAAACTGAGGTTTATTATAGAGGGTAAGAATGAATTGTTATTAGAATGCAATAATAGCAGTTAGCAACAACATCCTAGGCTTCTATAAAGCTTGTAAAGACACTGTTGTAAAATGGTCAGCACAGTGTGTGGCACAGGGGGTAACTGAGCCACTTAAATCACAGTATTACTTTTTTACAAGTGTACAATGTTTAAGTGTACTTCAATCTATTGTTAAGTCCTGTGAGAATAAACAAGTCATCTTTTATGTCAAAGAACAGTTTAGACAGCTGCCATTTTGGACTATGTGACTTGGCAGCCACCATGTTGGCCACATGGCTTGCAGCTCCCTTTTGGCCTCCATCTTGAAATAGCAAAGGCCAGCCCCTCCCTTTGAATTAGCCAATTGCAAAAGACTGTGCACTTAAGCTCCAATAAAGAACAAAAGATGGGTCATGTGCATCAGGGGTTATAAAGCTGAGCAGCCCGCCTGTTCAGTGTGCATGTACTTCCAGACTATGTGTATATACCCTTCTACATAAAAGTAAAGATGTTTGCCTTGCTGCCTGGCTCCCAAGTATGTTTTATATTCTACCAGAACTCCTGACTTGGGGGGCTCGCCTTATTTCTAACTGTCCCAACTGCTCACTTCAAAGACAAAAAGATATGCTAAATTGTGTCATAATGATAAAACATTAAGCCTTTCTTGCACAAAGTGAGGTAGGGAAAGATAAAATTCTTGTGTGACCATGAAGAATGGCCCATCTGATTATTCTTTTTCACACTTCTTCTTTTTTCACACTCTTGTCTGTTTTCCCTCATGTAGATGATATAGTGAGAGGGGTCTGGGATCCATTCTCCCATTCTATCGTGTCTAGTAATACTTAATGTCGTTTTTTAACATTCGTTTAAAATCTTGCTTGGCGTTGACTTGTATTGACATAACCTTCAAACACGTGGTACCTACAGAACGTGTGAAGTGCAATTAACAAGTTTTGCTTGAAAAAGTTTGTGTTTGGTTTGGTTTTTGTTGCAAAACTAGGGCTAAGAAGATGGCAGATGAAGAGCATATTCGGCACTGCATGCTATACGAGTTCCAATTAGGAAGAAAAGCAAGTGAGGCTGCAAAAAACATCTGTAGTGCTCTTGGTCAAGATGCAGTTAGCGCCAGAAAATGCCAGCGTTGGTTTGAGAAATTTCGCGAGGGAAATTTTTTGTTAGATGACAAGAGTGGTCGAGGCCATGTGTCCAATTTTGATCACGAAGCTCTTCAAGCTCTTTTGGTGCAAAATCCTCAAATTACCCAACAAGAGCTTGCGACAACTTTAAATTGTTCACAGAAAACAATTTCCAATCAATTGTGTGCACTTGGCAAAGTCCAAAAGTTTGGAAAATGGGTTCCTCATGAGTTGACTGACAACAACCGTAATCAAAGAGTCACAATTTGCAGTTCGCTCCTCTCTCGTCAAAACCGTTTGCCGTTTTTAGAGCAAATTGTTACCAGAGATGAAGAATGGGTGCTGTATGTTACTTTGAAAAGGTGGCCTCAATGGTTGGACAAAAATGAGGCTCCGCAGCCCACGCCAAAACCTGACTTGCATGCGAAAAAAGTGATGTTGTGTGTTTGGTGGAATTTTAAAGGAATTCTTCATTATGAACTTTTACGATCTAACCAAACCATTATAAGTGCAGTGTATAGTGCCCAATTGGAAAGGTTAGCCCAAGCTTTAAGAGAAAAAGAACCCGCGCTGATTAATCGGAAGGGCGTAATTCTTCACCACGATAACGCACGACCGCATACTGCAAGAATCACTGCTGAAAAACTGCGCCAGTTAGAATGGGAAGTTCTCCCTCAACCTGCATATTCTCCTGATATTGCCCCTTCCGAATACCATTTGTTTCGTTCTTTGCAAAACTTT
This sequence comes from Pipistrellus kuhlii, assembly GCF_014108245.1. Classification (NCBI taxonomy): domain Eukaryota; kingdom Metazoa; phylum Chordata; class Mammalia; order Chiroptera; family Vespertilionidae; genus Pipistrellus; species Pipistrellus kuhlii. The sequence goes on from NW_023425595.1 coordinate 15,065,116, forward strand.
CTTCTTGGAAAAAAATTTAATAATGAAGAATGCCTCAAAAATGCATTGACCAAATTTTTTGCATCAAAATCACAAGAATTTTACAACAGAGGGATTAAAATGCTTCCTGAGCGTTGGGCACAAATAGTAGAAAACAACGGCAACTATATTGTTGATTAAATATTGTTGTATTGTTTAAATAAATTCGATTTAAAAAAGTATTAGAAAACGATATTAATTATTACTAGACCTATATCTTAGAATTCTGTCTTGGAAACTGATAGGGATCACTTTACTCCAATGAGGTGCCATGGATAAAGAGGTCTGTATCAGTCTCCTTTGTCCCGACCCGCTGGACAACAACGGGGGCACGCAGGAACCACCTAAGAGAATGAAACAAACAAGGAACGCGAAAGAATGGAGGCAAGACAAGGTTCTGATCAAGCCTCAATTTTATTCTCTGAAATGGCTGTATTTATACAGCAGAAACAAAGGGGGGCAGGGTTGCTTATGCAGAGGGGTCTTTGCATAACATTCCAAGGTGCAACATTCCAAGGCTGGGCTATCTAGGGGGGAGGATCAGGAAGGGGAAGCCACAGGAAGATGCTAAGCAGCAGGTTAATCTTATCTTCTGGCCAAGCCCTCAGGGCACCGCATAACTTCTGCTAGAAGGAACTTAATTCTATTTCCTTAAGACTGAGTTGCTTGTACCAACTCTGATGGCTCCCAACACTCCTTGTCTTGCCTACTTAAAATAATATGTTCCTGTGGCTTCCAGATTGTCTCTTTCATTTGACTAGAAGTCTTGCTGGGGCCAGTTGCACATTTTCAGCTATAAATATAGTATTCCTATGTCTGAAATATCATTTTGGCCTCTCTTTTAGATTTTCAGCATTTGAAACTGTGGTCATTATTCAGAAATTATAGATTGTCCTATATAGAGACCCTATAGAGATGGCCATTTTGTTTCCATGGACACCTGAAGATTCATACATCAAGCATGGAGGCAGACAATGGCTCTTATGTTCTTTGGCTTTACTTTTAACTCTCCAGTTACTTTGTGGCCCCAGGTCTGATCTGAGCAATTAAGGGAGATACTGGCAGTGTCTATCTGATTCCAGCCTATGAAATGAGGCAGGAAGATACTGTCTTGTATACTTGAAATTTGCTGAGGGTAGGTCTTAAGTGTTCGCATCGCACACAAAAAATAACTATGTGAGGTGATGGATATTTTAACTAGCTTGATTATGGTAATCACTTTACAATATACATGTCTATCACATCATCATGCTATACAACTTTATTTAATATGTACAGTTTTGTACCTTAATAAAACTGGGAGGGGGGACTGAAAATAAGGAGAATAGTTGCTATTTCATATGGTTGTCATGATAATTAAATGTACTTATTTATATTAGTTTTCTATTGCTGCATAGCAAAGTACTAAAAATTTAGCATCTGCAAACAGCACCTTAGTTATTATTCACAGTTTTTGTAGGTCAGAGATACCACAAGGCTAAAATCAAACTGTAGGCAAAACTAAGTTAGGGTCTAAAGGTTCTGAGGGGAAAGGAATTTCCAAATTTATTCTTGCTGCTGACAGAATTCTATTTCTTGATTATAGTGTTTGGGTCTGCATTTCCTTGCTGGCTACCAAGTGAGGCCACTCAGCATCTATCTACAAGCCACCCTATTTCTTTATGCATGACCCACATCATCGCTAAGCCAACAATGACACATTAAATATATCCCAAGCTTCAGTCTTTGAATTCCTTCAGTTACCAGCCAGAGAGAACTTTCTACTTTTAAAGGGTTCAGGTGATTGGCTCAGCATACCCAGAAAAGCTCTCTTTTTGAAGGACAACTGTGCCATGTAGTGTTACCTAATCACATGAGTAAAATCCATCAGATTTACAGTTCATGGGATCATGTAGGACATGTACACAAAAGGATAGACAACTTTGGGGACTATCTCAGACTTCCACTTATCATAGGACGCTTGTAAAGCACGTAGAAAATTCACTATTCATATAGGCCCTTAAAAAGTATTTGATATGTTATTTTATATGTAAAGGCTCAACATACAGTATTCCACAATGTATGGAATCATCAGAATTCAGAATGATCACTCTGTAGTAAAACTGAAATTTACCTATATGTTTTCATTATTTTGTTACAAAAAAATTCTGAATGAAGTCTAAAACCTTCAATGTAGATTTAGCAAAGTTTAAGATACTGTCTAAAAGGCTACTTTATATAACAGACTTTAGCGTGGTTGGATATTTTCAACCGTGTGCATCTTCTGCCTTCTTCTGGTACTTTGGAGCATGGCACGAGGATATTTTTTCTTTCATGAGGGAGAAGTCTTAAAAAGTGCTGACTTTCTGTATGAATATTATAAAACCTTAGTTGGCCTTAATTTTAGAGTACTCCATTTAGAATTTGTAGTATGACTAGCCACATTTATCTTAGTGAATATGTTTAAGTATAAAGATACTGTGATTCAGTACACATATCATTTTCTTGAATATCCTGTGGCTATAATGCCTGCTTGATTTTAGAACTGATTTACAGCTACTGCTATGGTGCCTATTTTAAGGCCCATTGGCTGGTACACAAATGGGCATGGAATGGTTCAATCAACACATTAAGCCCACTGGTTTTCAAGAGGGTAGTGAATGTATGGAAAGTCAAGTCTTTTCAGAGAGGTTCAGAAACTTTCTGCAATGAAATTAGGTTTTATTTGTAAGGTCAGGCCTGTTTCTAACTGCCCAGGAAACGGCCAAGAGATTGCAATCTCAACCTTATGTTTGCATTTCCCCAGGCCAATTTGCATTTCCCCAGGCCAATTTGCCAATTTCCCCAGGCCACCTGCGTGTGGTTTCTGCCTATAAAAGCTTGTAACTAACCTCTGTTCAGGGCTCTCAAGCGGCAGTCTTTTTCTGGACTGCTGCTTGTGGGTCCCTGCGCAGCGCTTGGAATAAACCTCCTGCTCTTTGCATCAAGACTCGGGCTCTGCGTTTGATTTGGGGTCGCCGCTCATCCTTTGGACCGGGGGTCTTTCAGGCCTTACATTCTGGGGGCTCGTCCGGGACCGAGCGGCCCCCCCCTCAAGCCCAGAACCGATCTTGGAGGTAAGAAGGGGTACCCCGAAGTTGTCTGTCTTTGTCTTGTGTTCTGTTATCTGATCTGGTTCTGTGTGCGCACTTCTGTAATCTGATCTGGTTCTGAGTTCGCAGCCGTTCGGCAACTCGTGAGAGTGGCCGAACAGTGGTCGGTAGACGTGTCGGAGGGCCACAGGCTGCCCCAAGGGTGCAGGAGAGCCAGGGGCGCCTGGCGGTCTCCTATCAGGTGTCGGGTTCGAGTCCCGGCAATCAGGTGTCGGGTTCGAGTCCCGGCAATCAGGTGTCGGGTTCGAGTCCCGGCAATCAGGTGTCGGGTTCGAGTCCCGGCAATCAGGTGTCGGGTTCGAGTCCCGGCAATCAGGTGTCGGGTTCGAGTCCCGGCAATCAGGTGTCGGGTTCGAGTCCCGGCAATCAGGTGTCGGGTTCGAGTCCCGGCAATCAGGTGTCGGGTTCGAGTCCCGGCGAAGATCGGATAGGTTTGGTTACTGAGACAGTGAGGCAGCCGCGACCGTCTGCCCCAATCGTGTGTTTGTGGAAGAGATTCAAGTGGAGACTCCTTGGCTCTGTCTGGGTTTGGAGTCTGGAGATTCCCTGGTTCTGGTCTGAGTGAGTGTTTTGTGAGTGTTGAGAGAGTGCGGCCGCAATCGAGTGTGTGGGAATTGGTAAAAGTGCAGTGTTTTTGTTTTTACTCTTTTGGATTTGTTTTGGAATTATTTGTTGCCTAACAAATTGGGAAGAAAGAGAAAAATGGGGCAAGGAAACTCAAAGGAGAGTCACCTAAGTCCCCTTGAATGCATGGTTAAAAATTTTCCGGACTTCAAAAAACGAGGTGAAGGCTATGGTGTTTCGGTAGATGCCTTCACTCTCCGGAGACTGTGAATTGGAGTGGCCGACATTTGGGGTTGATTGGCCTTCAACAGGGACCCTAGACATGGGGCCCTACACGGGAGTCCGGCGGATAGTCTATAGGAGCCCTGGGCATCCGGACCAAATTCCATACACTGATATCTGGATTGATGTTCTTTTTGATAACCCCAAATGATTGAAGGAGTGTGGTTGTCTCCTTGACAAAGGAAAATTGGGAAAGAGACCTCCCAGGTCCATCTTACTCGCCCGGCCACAGGCGAGCAGAGAGAAAGAAAGAAACCTTTAATTTGTTTAAAGCTGAGTGCTCTGGTGGCAGCACCGCCTTCGTCACCTGGGACCCGTTTGCTCCCTGCCTCCATTCACCTCCAGGAGTTGAGTAGCTGGAGGCAGCAGATAAATTAAAAACTGGTTTCCCAAGTCATTGTAAGCAGCTCTTGAAATTCCCCACCATGAGGCGGAAACTAGATGGTAATGGTAACAAGTTTATGTGAATGGTGGTGAATGGCCCTGAATGGCCAGGAGTCTTTAGGTAAAGAATGTGTTCATTTGCATTTGAATGCTGCTCCAGCAGCCCACAATGGTTAGTCTTTGTCATTGGTATCAGCTAAGCAGAGTCATATAGCTACTTAAGTATGAATTGTGATTGAGAAATGTAATGTTGCTTGCCAGCTTTAAAGGTTCAAAGTATAAATTGAATTAGGAAAAGTTAATTGCAGTAACTAAATGCCTAGAATATGGCAGGCTAAATTGTATTACATGTGATAAGAATAAGCAGTAATGATCAAAGATCTCAAGGATTGGTTTATTCTCATTTGTCAGATGAGGAATCTATATGATGCTTGAGCCCTATCCAGGTTGTTTCATACAGACCTAAGTAAATTTGTTGGGAATTTATAGTGTGCCTCTTGTGAAGAAGTAGGCCAAGTCATATATTTTTCTCTTAATGTAGAAAAAGTGATAGCCATATTAATTTGTTTTGTTTTGCTTTTCTCATATGCCATTGTTATCATTTCTAATTGCATTGTAAGCTTGAATTTGGGCTTGTACCTGCATCTTGTATTTTGTTTAAACTTTGGGAATAATTTTTGGTTTCAGTCATGTGTGACTACTTTATAGATTTAAGTAGACTTCAATAATTTATTTAGAATTGTGTTAAAACAATGTGAAACTGCTTGGACACTTTTCACCGTGTTCTATTAGGGGATTTAAAGGCACAGTTAAAATTCTCCTGTGCCCCTTTTCAGTCTTATCAGAATCTGAGATCTTTATCTGTAGGAAGAATGTGGCAGTTTAAAATTCAAGCGGCTATTGGGAACAGAGTGCTAGACCTGCTCTCTCTTCCCTCTGCCTTTCCTAAATATTCTAAAATAATGGTTATAGATTTTTGAAGGACATAGGAAGAAGGTTTAAGAGCTAATGTAAAATAGTGAAAGTTTTTATAAAAGTTGTACATGTGATGAGAAGGTAGGGAGCGACTGACAGTCTATCTCCAGATTCTAGTGGCCGGCCTCAGAGGAGCCGCGCGTCGGCCCACCAATTTGGCTAAGGTAAGGGATGTCCTTCAGGGACCCACGGAGCCTCCCTCGGTCTTTCTTGAGCGACTAATGGAAGCATTCAGGCGGTACCCTGCGACCGAGGGGCAGCGGGCTTCGGTGGCTATGGCCTTTATTGGCCAATCTGCTTTATACTTTGCAGGACTTAGTTAAGGAGGCAGAGAAGGTGTAGACAGGAGAAGAATCTCACGCGCATCTTGGCAGCAGTGGTAGGTGATAAGGGAGAGGTAAGGGTAGAACCTGGGCGATCGCCTCCCACTCGACCGAGATCAATGTGCCTACTGTAAAGAAAAAGGACACTGGAAGAGAGAATGCCCAAGAAGGCAGAGGAAGGAGAAGGAAGCCAAGACCATTTTGGCCTTTCATGAGGACAGTGACTGAGGGGGACGGGGCTCGGAACCCCTCCCTGAACCCAGGGTAACCATCCAAGTGGAGGGGAAACCAGTAGAATTTCTGGTGGACACAGGAGCACAATAAAAGCTCCCTTGGGGCCGATATCTAAGAAAACTTCTTGGGTCATTGGGGCCACCGGTAATGAGCAATACCCGTGGATGACTAACCGGACTGTAGATCTTGGGACTGGGACGGTCACCCACTCTTTCCTTGTGACCAAAGTCTCTTGTTGGACGAGGGGAGAGTCCAATTCGGGGCCCCCGTGACATTGAATCCTGCCTCTCTGCTACCAGAAGCAGACTTGGAAAAGAGAGAGATTCTGCATTCCTGTCAGAAGATATTGGCTGAAGAAACGGGGGCCAGGCGGGATCTCAGAGACACACCCCTACCCGGGTCCCCCCTCACTTGGTTCACAGATGGCAGCAGCTACCTCTCAGACGGGAAGAGGAGGGCAGGAGCCGCAGTAGTCAGCACGGATGAGGTAATCTGGTCTAGCAGTCTGCCAGAAGGCACCTCAGCACAGAGGGCAGAACTCATAGCCTTAACACAAGCCCTCAGGTTGGCTGAAGGAAAAAGAGTCAACATCTACACTGACAGCAGGTATGCCTTTGCGACTGCTCATGTGCATGGGGCCATTTACAGACAAAGAGGACTCCTCACCTCAGCCGGAAGGGAGATTAAAAACAAACCCGAAATTCTCTCCCTCTTAGAGGCCATACATGCCCCCAAAGAAGTTGCCATCATACACTGCCCAGGGCACCAAAAGGGGACGTCTGAGGTGGCGGAGGGGAACAGGAAGGCAGATGTTGAAGCAAAACAGGCTGCATTGGGACTAAACATCCTGCCGCTAGCAAAAGTCCCTTTGGACCCTCCTAGGTCCTTCTCTTACTCCCCAGAAGAGGAGGGGGAGATGGCCAGAAAGCCTGGCAAATACGTCAAGGATAAGTACGGGGTCTGGAAGGATAAGGCAGGTGGGAAGATAATCGTCCCTGAAGAAATGGCAAAAACTTACCTCGAGCAACTACACCGCCTCACCCATCTGGGTCCAAAACATCTCAGTGCTACCTGCCGGGCCCTGGATTACTCCATCCGAAAGCTCACCTCCCTGGCCGAGAGAACTGTCGCTAGCTGCAAGGCATGTCAGCTAGTAAATTCCCACCCCTCGCAAGTCTCTCAGGGGAAAAGGGAAAGGGGAAATAGGCCGGGCAGCTATTGGGAGGTTGACTTTACGGAAGTCAAGCCGGCCCGGTATGGTTATAGATACCTTCTAGTCTTTATAGATACCTTTTCAGGATGGGTTGAAGCTTTTTCAACGAAGAGCGAAACGGCAACCACAGTAGCCAAGAAGATTATTGAAGACATCTTTCCCCGGTTTGGAGTTCCAGAGGTAATTGGTTCAGATAATGGGCCGGCATTCATCGCCCAGGTAAGTCAGGGAATTGCCAAGGTGCTGGGGATTAATTGAAAATTGCATTGTTCATGTAGACCCCAAAGTTCAGGACAGGTAGAAAGGATGAATAGAACGTTAAAAGAGGCTATGACTAAATTATCCTTAGAAACTGGCGTGACAGACTGGACAGTCCTCCTTCCCTTTGCCCTATTCCGTGCCCGGAATACGCCCGGGCCCCTGGGAGTAACCCCTTTTGAAATCCTTTTCGGGGCCCCACCACCACTCACTGCTGACCCGTGGACAGAAACTCACGCCCCTCAATCCCTGCTCGCTAGGTTGAAGGCGTTGGAGACGGTCCAAAAGGACGTGTGGGTCCCTTTGGCTGACCACACCAGTTCCAGGTTGGGGACTTTGTCTACGTTCATCGTCACTGGACAGCCAACTTGGAACCCCGGTGGAAGGGACACCCACCGCCATCAAGGTAGACGGCATCGCCTCCTGGATCCATGCCTCTCATGCCAAACCTGCACCACCGCCTGACGATGGATGGACTGTGGAGACTGCTTATAGACACTCTTTGGGGATGGTGGCTGCCACTGACTCCTACTCGCGGCGGGTCTTGATGATGCCCCGCCCAATCAGTTCCCCTTTTATGGGAGAACAAGGAGTGAGGCCTGGCGGTGTGGAGGGGCTGAGGTTTTCTTTTGTAAGAGCTGGTTTCACTAACCCTAGCTGTCTTGCTGGGGCTAGGGGTAACCGCCGGGGTGGGGACTGGGACAGCAGCTTTAATCCAAACCCCACAGTAAGCTGGAAGAATCCCTGACCTCGCTGTCTGCGGTAGTATTACAGAATAAGGGGGGGGGGGCTAGACCTCCTGTTCTTGAAGAACGGTGGCCTGTGTGCAGCTTTGAGAGAGGAGTGTTGTTTTTATATAGGTCATTCAGGCATGGTGAAGGACTCTATGGCCAAACTGAGAGAGAGACTAGACAGGAGGCAAAGAGATAGAGAAGCTCAACAGGGGTGGTTTGAAAATTGGTTTAATCGTTCCCCGTGGCTCACCACCCTAATCTCCACCTCATGGGGCCTTTGATTACTTCTAACCCTCGGGCCCTGTATCGTAACTGGGCAAGGGGAAACAGAATATGAGTTCCAGGGTTGAAACTCAGTCCTGAGAAGAGGAGGGAATGTAAGGTCAGGCCTGTTTCTAACTGCCCAGGAAACGGCCAAGAGATTGCAATCTCAACCTTATGTTTGCATTTCCCCAGGCCAATTTGCATTTCCCCAGGCCAATTTGCCAATTTCCCCAGGCCACCTGCGTGTGGTTTCTGCATATAAAAGCTTGTAACTAACCTCTGTTCAGGGCTCTCAAGCGGCAGTCTTTTTCTGGACTGCTGCTTGTGGGTCCCTGCGCAGCGCTTGGAATAAACCTCCTGCTCTTTGCATCAAGACTCGGGCTCTGCGTTTGATTTGGGGTCGCCGCTCATCCTTTGGACCGGGGGTCTTTCAGGCCTTACATATTCTCTCATAACTATTCTTGCAGTTATGATTTTCTATGATGATTCTGTTGGATGTAGGTGGATTTAAATAGCTAAATTTGCATAGCTGTCTCACATCACTCCTTCCTGACATTTCAACCCAATGTATTTCTTTGTAATGTGGTCATTGGATTACCCTTTCTTCATTACCTTTTTCTCCTTTCCAATCTGAGGTTTTTTGGGGGGTTGTCTAGAAAGCCTTATTTCCCTCGTAGCACCAGCATAATCACTGCATGAGGAACTGCTTGGTTAAGAATCCTTCAACATGTTAACTTCAAGCTCTAAAAGGAGAACTACCATAAAAGGGCTGTTGTCAAGATACTGTAATCACAGCACTACAAGAAAGGAAAACAACCTTGGATTCTGGAGTTCTCATCAGAAATGAGAAAACCTTGGTTGCAGGCTTAATCCCCAGTAGGGGTTGTGCAGGAGGCAGCTGATTGATGTTTCTCTCTCATTGATGTTTCTAATTCTCTATCCCTCTCCATTCCTCTCTGTAAAAATCAATATTATATATATATATATTAAAAATTAGAATGCTATGACTCAGATCAAATAGCCAATCATTCAGGATATTTCTTCCTGTTAACTTCCCTGGGTTTCAGTGGGCAATTTTTATTTTCTTTTTTTATAGGTTACTGAGTTTATGCTCAGGTGCTGTCTCTTAGTAGGTTCCTGTTCATTTTATGGACCTGTCCATATTCTGGATCATTTACTCCTAAGGATTCAAAGAAGTTCAAAACAGATAACACCTGCTTCTTTACAACCCAGTTTGGTTGAAAGGCTCACAACTGCAACATTCACTCCTTGTACCAGGAAGCCAGTGATTTGAAAGTACAGAGAAAATAGGTGTGGTGTGCAGGATGGGGAGTCCTTTTCATGGGATCTGTGTCTCTTAAGTAACTGCTACATTTATCATGAAATCTTTTTTTTTTTTAATTATTTCTTTTGAGGAACAGGGCACCCTTAAGCAAATACCACTTTGTAATAAGTTGTCCTTTCTTCAGTCAACAGATTGACTCCAACAGTGATATGTAAATTCATTAGATTATAAGTAGTGTGTACTTATCTTCCAGTCCCTGAATTTAAACATAAAGTGTGATGGGCATGAGAGGCAGGGATTTGCTCTCTCTCTCGGTCCCCTACTCCCAATATAATGCCTATGAATATATTTATTATGTGGCAAGGGAATTTTAAGGGTGATAATTGACTAACCTTAAGATAGGGGAATTATACTTCATTATCTGGTTAGGCCCAATGTAATCCAATGGACCCTTAAAAGTAGAAGAGGGAGGCAGAAAGCTCAGTGAGAGAGAGAGGAAGTAGGAAATGAAGGATGAAAGATTCAAAGAATGAGAGGGACTCACTATTGCTGGCTTTTAAAACAAAGGTGGGCACAAGCCAAGGAAGGCAGGCAGCTTTCAAAAGATGAGAACTGCCCTGCCTCCATGGCAGCCAGCAAGAAAATAGGGACCTCAGTGCTACAACTGCATGGAGCTGAATTCTGCCAGCAACTTAAATGATCCAGGAAGCAGACTGTCCCCTATGGCCTTCAGGAAGGGACACAGAGCCACAGGCATCTTTATTTGGACTTTGTAAGACTTGAGGCACAGAAAGAAGCTGAGCCTATCAGACTCTGACCTCTGAAACTGTAGTGTTGTTATGTTAAATGGGTACAGGTTTAAGCTGTTAAATGTCTAGTGAACCGTTACATAGCTTCAGAGAACAAATAGTCACATTTCAGTGATTTCTCTTAAGAGGGTCAGTAGATTGCTTTTGTATGGGCATCTCTGTCCCTCCATGCTTAGCCTTTCATGATAAGGATCCATATGTTCCATGGCTGGGTGTAAAAGGAAAGCTTGGTGATTTGCTTTCTGGGACATAGATGAAAGCACTAAATGCAAACCTGGTCTCTGAATTTTCTTCCTCATCTGAAAACTGCTGATCAGAGTGTTTTCCACCCCAAGCAGATAAAGACGAGCCCAGTTTCTGGGTCAATAACAAATTGTCCTTTTGATTCTGTCCCACTCCTCTCTGTTAGCCACATATGCCAACCCCTTTGTGTATTGATTCTAACATCTCATGCTCAGTTTTGGTTAGGAATCTTTTTTTTTTTTTCTCTCCTTGCAAATCTCAAGAAGAGAGGAAACATTTTGGCTTGATTGCATTATACTCCATTACCTGAGACTATGTCTTTGGGGAAAAGCCCAACTAGGCAGAAATTGAAAATACTGATTATAATCTGAATCCAGAAAGTAAGTTCTTAATGAGAGGGATAGACTCTATGGGCTGCTATGAATATAAATTGTTATAGTAGAGTGTATATAATTTTGTTTAATCACTTGGGCAGCTGTGTAAGTTAGGTATTAATATCTTTATTTTTGTTTTTTAAAGTATTAATCTCATTTTAATAATTAATAGACTTTCTTTTTGTAAATTTTTAGAAGGACAATAAAATGGAGCAGATAGGATAGAGTTCTGTATACCCACCCCCTTTACCAACTAACTCCTTTCCCTAGGCACACATCAGTTTCTTTATTATTGATTTATTTCTTGCATTAATTACAATCAATGGGTCAATATCAAAACATTGTCATTAACTAAAGCAGGGGTCTTCCCACATGCGGCCCGCAGAGGAGTCTGATCCGGCCCGCCAGATTTTTTGGGCAGTGAGCGCAGCCGAGGTGTTACAGTAGGAATTAGTAGTTCATATAGTCTGGCCCTCCAGCTCTCTGAGGGACCGTGATCTGGCCCCCACTTTAAAAAGTTTGAGGATCCCTGAACTAAAGTCTTATTTTACAATAGTGTTTACTCTTGTTTTGTACAGTTCTATGGGTTTAGACAAATGAATAATGTCAAATGCATAATGACACTGCCATTATATTGTAGTATCATACAGAATTATTTCATCACCCAAATGATTCCCATCAGTCCCTTCTCTTCCCTTCGTTGATCAGTCCCTTCTCTTCCCCCAACTAAACTTTCTGACAACCACTGATATTTTAATTTTCTTTGTAGTTTTCCTTTTCCAAAATGCCCTATAGTCAGAATCAGCCAGCATGTAACCTTTACAGACTGACTTACAGTATGCATTCACTTATACTATGCATTTAATGGTTCCTCCACATCTTTTCTGGCTTACTAGTTCATTTCTTATTATCACTGAATACCCCATTCTGTGGCTATACCATAATTTGTATATCCATTCATCTACTGAAGCACAACTTAAAATGTACTTCCTGCTTGTGGCTATCTGAAAAAAATTGTTATAAAAATGTGTGCTTAGGTTTTTGTGTGGAGAGTGTGGTTTGGGTGTGGACATTACCAGAGATGGCCTTGCATTGTTGGGAAGAATAGTTTCTGTAGCAGCAGAGCTAAAAATGGCATCTCAGTTGTTCAGACTTTAGCATCTGTACTCATTCTACCAAACTATCTTTTCCAAACTTCCTTCCTCATTAGTTCCAATGGTTACTTATGGTTATTACTGGGAAAGGCAAAGCAGGGAGGAATTCTTATGTATATAATAAAAACTCAGTGGTCATAACACCAAAATTACCAAAGACCAGTCACCAGGAGGCTGCATGTACACATGGGTGGGCTGGGCCACGCAATTTTACATGCAAGGCTTCTAGTATTCAAGTAAACTTTGTAATGTTGGATTAGATAAAGGTAATTTGGCTTATTTTCAGCATGTTAATTTTCTATCTCTCTCTCTCTCTATATATATATATTACAATTTTTTAAAAAATTTATATGGCCGTGGAGCTCCCTCAAAGAATATTTCATGGGACTAAGTTTCCATGAAGTACTCTTTAGCAATCACTTCATTTGAATAAGGAGATTTGGGTGCTTGGGTATGTAGAGAGTGGCTCAAAGGAGGAGAAAACAGCTTTTGTGGGCATGTGCCCTGGATCCAGGGGATCTCCTGACCCATGAGAAGGGAACACAGTTGAAGGTGAGACAGAATGAGATCTCCACACTGGGTTTAGAGCAAGGATCCCACTTGTCTAGGCTATAGTTAACCTTTATTGAGTACTCCCAGTCTTCCAACTTCACATCTTCTTAAACTCTCACAACACTGAAATTACATATTCTTAGTATTCCCACTTTATAAAGAAGACAGTTATAGGCACGATAAGTTATTTGTCCAAGGCCACATTAGTAATAATAGAAATAGAATTGGGGCCCAAGGTGTCTATACTTATAGACTTTATAAACTAAAAATTTAAGGGGACTAGCTAGTTTTCTACCAAATATCCAAATATAGTCTTAAAAAAGTATGTATATATATATATATGTGTGTGTTGTGTGTGTGTGTGTGTGTGTGTGTATAAATATATATAATAAAATATATATATTATTGATTTTTTACAGAGAGGAAGGAAAAGGGATAGAGAGCTAGAAACGTCAATGAGAGAGAAACATCGACCAGCTGCCTCTTGTACACCCCCTACCAGGGATGTGCCCGCAGCCAAGGTACATGGCTGGAATTGAACCCGGGACCCTTAAGTCCATAGGCTGACGCTCTATCCATTGAGCTAAACTGGTTTGGGCCAAATATAGTCTTTAAAGAGCCAGGGATCCCACACTGGGTACAACTTAATATTGTAAAATGGTCATTCAGGAGTTTTGGTATAAAAATCTAGTTTTTTATTTGAAGACATTGGATTAAATATAGTTAGAAATTTTAAAAATTAGAGAAGAGATATTATCCTTACTCCCAGGGAGCATCTAATGCATGCATTAGAATATTGTCTATTGCTCTATTCTAAAACTCATTTAACTTCTGAGTTTTCAGGTCAGTATTCACTTCAGAAGGCATTGTTTGGTTCACTTCATCGTTTCTGTGATACAGGAGCCACCTCACCTACAGAAACACTTTAAAGCAGTGTTCCATATGGCATGGACCACAGAGGATCCTTTTGCAGGATGGGGATAGGCAACGTGCTGATGAGGAAGTCAGTGGCCAACGTGCAGAGTTATGTTAAGGATGCTTCCTTATTGCAGGACTTGTCAGAGTCTTTACTATGATACTCTGCTATTTCAATCTCCTGAGAGGGAACAGAGAATAAAATACTTTCCAACAATGTTTGTAAGAAGAGCTTTTATTTTATTTTATTGCTTCCTAAATGATCTTTGTCAAAAAACGATAGGAAAATGTTTTTGCTTTGTGGCAAATGGCCTTTCCTCTTAGCAGCACCATATATTTTCATCTCTATTTCTCGAAAGGAAAATGAATTGAAACTCAGTTGTAGGGGCTTTTAACAATGTGCCATAAGAGATCATTTAGCCTTGATTGCAAATGGTCCTGTGCTTAAACGATTTCTCTTACGGAGCCACTTTGGACTTGGAAAGTTGTTCTGCCTCCAGAGATATGAAGAAATGAAAGTTGCAGTGGAAGCTATGATTGACAGATATGCTGAGAGCAGCAACTGGGGAATGATGCTCAGCTACGGACCCTCTTTTAAGATGCCTTCATAACTGGGAGGTCAGAGGAGAAGGAACATACTAAAGGCATCCTGTTACAGCCCTGCTGATGCACTCAAATCTGACTCTGTACTGTTTACATCCTAAGTGGATTGCAGATTTATTTACAGAAGCTACTGGGCACTTTACAATGTATTTTACTGCTTGCCAATATCATGGTTCATTTTCTGCAACTAGCTCTAGGAGCTGGTTTAATAAAACCCAGCGTCAATTCTCTTTCAGGTTAACTCATTGAGGTCATAGCTGAACTAGGCAAAGGTTTTTGAACCTTGTAAGAAATGATTCTCCTCTTTAAAATAAAAATCATTTATAGCATGTCAGAGGGATTATTAAATAGGAAGTGCAAACTGAAGAGGGAGAAAGGAAATGCATTAGTACTTAGTCTTAAATACCATCAGTCTTAAATACCATCAGGCTTAAATAGTCTTAAATGCCTTGCAGGCATGTTCATTATCAATATGGAGTAGACCATAAGCATTTTTAGCATCAGTTACTAGTGTGGGATGCCAAAGGTCCATGATGTCTTCTTCTATGATTTCGCTCAAGCATTAGCATGAACTGTGCCGTACACAGAGAAGTGGTGTGTGGAGACAAGTCAATTAGGTTCTCAATGAATCAGCCTGGTTCTTCTCCCCTCCACTAATGAGCATGAAGAGTGTGGGAGGCTAAATAATGTACCCCGTACTATATCCACAACCTAATCCTTGGGGCCTGTGAAAATTAATTTTTATTGAAAAACAGATTTTGCAGAAGTGATTAAATGAAGGGCTTTGAGTTGGAGAGATTATGCTGGATTTTCTGGGCTGGCCTGGTGTCATCACTAGGGTCTGTGTAAGAGGGACACAGGAGTCCTGCCGATGTTGCTCAGTGGTTGAGTATCAACCCATGAACCAGGAGATCATGGTTCGATTCCTGGTCAAGACACATACCCAGATTGTGGGCTCTATCCCCAGTAGGGGGCGTGCAGGAGGCAGCTGATCAGTGATTCTCTTTCATCATTGATGTTTCTATATCTCATCCCCTCTCCCTTGTCTCTGAAATCAATTTTTTTTTTAAATGTAAAAAAAAAAGGGACATAGGAGGAACCAGGGTCAGAGGGGGAAACAATGGGATGTTGGAATTAGTTGCACTTTGGAGTCACAGTGGAAGAACACAGGTGGCCACTAAAAGTGGAAAAAGGCAAGGGGACAAATTCCTCCCTCAGAACCTCAGGGCAGAACCAGCTCTGTCTTTACCTTGATTTTAACCCAGAGAAACCGATTCAGACTTCTGAATCTATTTTTAGGGCACTGGAAATTTTTTTGGAAGGTTTTAGGTGAAAGAGTGGCATGAAAGAGATATTTTAAAATATTACTCTTGTTAACATCTGGAACATAGGTTGCAAGAGGCCCAGATAGGTGGCTTTTGAAGTCCTCCCCTTGAGAGATAAGGATGGCCTGATGGCAATGGTAGCCATGAAGTTGGAAATACATGGGAACTTTCACAATATGTTTTGCAGGTGGAGTTATAGCATTTCTGATAGATTGGATGGAGCGTGGGAAGACAAAAGAGATATAAATTATGGCTCCTACATGTTTGCATTAAGCAATGAGGGGAATGTTGGTTTCATTTTTCTTTTTTTTCTTTTTGAGATGGGAAGAATGTGGGAAGTATCAGGTTTAGGGGAAGGAAATAGAGTTTTGTGGTAAATTGTGAGGTACTATTAGACATCCAAAGGGGAATGTTGAGCAGGTCATTCTGTATATATGCTTGGAGTTCACAGTATTAAGACATTTAATCTATAAATAATAGGGATTTAGATACTTGATGATATATTTCATTGGGAGGCAAATTAAATAAATTCTTACTATTACTGGACATTTTGCTGAGAAATGAGATAATTACTCTAGTTATTTAGAGATAATTAGCTTATGGTAATTAGATAATGAGTCAGAAATTGTTTGTTTTAATTGTTGTGTCCTTTAAGCATCACTTTTTATTGTGTTTTTGTGGCACTGGTAGTGGTGGTATTCTCATTCTTCAAAATGATGCCTCTTGCAAAAAAACCTTTTGAAAAGCAAAAAACTAAGGCACTATTATTTAATTCCTGCTGCCACCTAGTGGCAGTATTTGAAATTAAACAGTTAAACTTGAGAATCAAGATTGTTAGTAGACTCTACACAGCAGCTACTTACTGGATCCTATCTCATTTTCCAGATGAGGAAAGTAAGACTCAGAGGAGGGCAGTGTCTTGTCCTACGTCTCACAACTGCAGGCTTGAACTCTGTCGCTGAAATCTCAGTTCAGGAGGTTTTGCCCTACAGGGTGTATATGCTTCTCTCATAAGTCCTCTTTTGCCAGCTCTCTTTGAGATTATTTTTCTATTCTTCAACTTTGAAAAGGGTCTTAGCCAAAATCGGTTTGGCTCAGTGGATAGAGCATGTCGGCCTTCGGACTGAAGGGTCCCAGGTTCGATTCCGGTCGGGGGCATGTACCTTGGTTGCGGGCATATCCCCGGTGGGGGGTGTGCAGGAGGCAGCTGATCGATGATTCTCTCTCATCGATGTTTCTAACTCGCTATCCCTCTCTCTTCCTCTCTGTAAAAAAATCAATAAAATATATTTTAAAAAAATGAAAAGGGTCTTATTTCTAATTTCTTTGACTCCACTTTGATAGTCTTAGCTGCTGGTGAATAGAGACTCCTAGAGCTTAGTACCAAGTAGATTTCGATCAATGTTGTATTCTTATCAGTTACAGAACTTTAAAGACATGATTAATCAAATTTCCTTTTCATATTTATTTTGATGATTTCATAAAAAGATATGTTTTAAAATACAGGTGTTGTTATTATTTAGGTGTGGAAAGTTCAACAGATCAGTAGACAGCTACCATGGAAAAGATTGCTTGTTGTACTCACAGATTCCAAGAGGGAGGGCATGCCCTGCCATGGGGGCCAGGAGGAAGCAGCAGGTCAGTCAGGAGGCAGGAAGAGTGAGCATAAATGTAGGCAAGAGGCTTTATTGTAGTTTCCCTGGGATGGAATAAGCAAGGCAGGGTCAGAGGTTTACAGCTGACCAGTTTGAATAATTTCAGCGGGCTCTCGGGAACTGTCCCTACATATCTGGTGCTTGGAGATGGAGTGATTAATGGTGTGTGTGTGTGTGTGTGTGTGTGTGTGTGTGTGTGTGTAATGGCCCTGACTGTAAATGCTTGACAAAGAAGGTGGTTGTGAGTTTGTGCTCTGGACTGGTTGGTTTGCATCTGGAAGGCATGCTCACAGGTAACTCACTTACTACCTTAAGAAATTTACTAGCCCTGGGAGGGGCAATCCCTCCAGAGTCAGCAAAGCCCCAGATGTCAAAGCATCAGAAACACTTGTTTAACATGAGGTTTCTCTCATGGGCACCTGGAATACATGGAGACCACAATCATGATAATGCAAAGATAGATATGGGATGATGCCTGATCTTAAAGATATCACAGTCTCCTCTGGGCACACAAAAATGAACACAAATTTAATATAACTAATAAATAATGCAGTGGTAGTACCACATTGCTATCAGCTGAGAGAGAGGGAGATAGGTTTAGCTTGGTGAAGGGAGGTTAAGGGCAGTATGTGTGAAGTTAATATGTGAATTGGTTCCTAGAAGATAATTGCAGGTTAACACAAAGAGCAAAAGTAGGGTCAGGGATGAGGAGGGACATTATCCAGAAAGGGGCTGATGTGTAATGAGAAGTACCAACGATGAGAGAGAATCCTTGATCAGCTGCCTCCTGCATCCTCCCTATTAGGTAGGCATGTGCCATGACTGGGAATTGAATCTTGTCCTCCTAGTTCATAGGTTGAAGCTCAACCACTGAACCACACCAGCCGGGCTCTCATTCTTCCTTATTCACTAATGTATCTTAAGGACTCAGAAGGGTGCCTCACCAGTAGCAGGTGTCTGATAAATATGGAATGAAATGAGGTTTCGGATTCCAGAGTATTTTCTATGACCCATTGCCTGTACTAATAATGAGGATGATGGTGATACAAATCACCACAACAGTAGCTGAATAACCTCCGTTTGCTTCCCATTTTTACATAAATCGTCTAAGTAGGTCAGAAACTGTGCAGCTTGGCTCTGCCAGGTTATTTTTAAAACGCAAGCGATCCAACTGGAACACCAAGTGTTAATGGAGCAGAGCCTGGCTTTTGCAGCAACAAGCTGTATACACTCCGAAGCTACGAAATGAGGAGCAACACTCTCATTCTCGGGGAGTTCTAGATACATTAGGAACCTGTAATTACCGACTCCATCTGCCCACTCTGTCTCGAGCTTAATTATGGATCTCAGAGGACCGTTTTTTCATGTTTTCATGTTTTGTATATATAAATATTTAGCTACATCGCTTATCATTTTCTGCCTTCCTTTCCCTCTGCTTTTGCCATTTACCATCTCCTGAGCTATTTTTACTACCAAATGGCAATGTCTTTCCGAGGCATCAACACGAGAAGAACTGGAGCCAAGAAATTTAGCTCTACCCATGTCTCCACAGGATGTTTGAAGAGGGCTTCTTAAATCCCAGACATGTGTGTACAAATGGTGGGGGAGAGGGGAAGGGCAGCTTTAGTGTTTTTTTCCAATCAAAATGTGCAAAATATTAACAATCTTTATAGTTAATAATGTGCAGGCACTTCCTGAGAGGATGGAGGTGTGGATAAAATCAGAAAACAATGAAGTAAAAGAATGTTTAATAGGATTCTTTACATCAGAATTTAGGATAGTCTTTACATATGAATGTGCCTCTCTAAGGGGCAGAGAGACTGTATCCTAGGATTACTCAATCAATAAAGACAAACTTTTGGGAGGACAAGACACCTATTAGTGTACCCCCAACAATATTTTGGAAACAGGTGATCTAGTGAAATTTATTTCCTTTAATGACATAAGCATATAGACGTATTGGTTGGTATTAGCTGGATCTGTAATAATTTCAGTGTTCCTTTCACTCTAATAAAACACTAAGGAGAACCACAAATATAGGTTAAAATGTGGTAAGAAAATATACAGTAAAATTAATTTTTAACTCCCTCTTCCTGAAAGAAAGAAAATAAAAAGCAAAACAAAGGTGATTTTATTTTTCATTTTCTCCCATGGTCACCCTCCAGGCCAGCTCAGCCTTTGTGCCCTGTCTCTTTAAATTCCTCTTTACGTACCCTCCGCAGCCTCCACAGGTGTCTTGAAGGAAACTCCACCCAGGTCTGTGTTTAGAAAACCCAACGATGGAGTTGTCCGGCCAGGCAGGGGAGTGTGCCAGTGCTTGGATATGGAAAGGAGCATCGACCCAGGAGTAATGGCCTGGGACCTAAAATCACTGGAAGGTTGATCATTTAGTTTTGTGTAGGGAGAGACATGTGTTCAATAGGCGATGGAGATGAGTACCTGCTTACATCCCTGCCCCCACGTGAAGGTACAGCTGTGACCTGTCCAGGTAAGAATGGGGGTACCTTATTTACCCTATGTGGTAATAAAGGTAATAGGTCCCCAATGGGTCAAGGGTAGAGGAAGTGGCATTAAACCTGGCTTAGGTAGAGAAACAGCTCTGGTTCTACTTTCAGGACTAGAAAATTCACATTTAGGTAGACTAGAACACCACTGATTTCAAGTTAACATTATTTTTTTTTAAATCCTCACCTAATGATATTGTTTATCGATTTGAGAAAGAGAGGAAATGAGAGAGAGAGAGAGAGAGAGAGAGAGAGAGAGAGAGAGAGAGAGAGAAACAGCCATGTGACAGAGAAATATTGATCCATTGCCTCCTATAAGTGAAATATGGCACTATCTGCTATGATCCTTAAAATCCTTCATACTACTCGTAATATGACTTGTACAAAGACACTAATTTGGAATTCTAGGTCAGGATAATACATATTAACCAGCAGCAGGAGTGGGATTCCTATTATCAGCATTCCATAATAGGGACATTAGTTACTGGCCTTGGGCATTAGTGTGAGAGGGGACTGGTGACCTTGGGTGTGGAAACTAGTAGGGAGACGAACCAGAGATGAGGTCCTGATGGCAGCAACATAAGGGATGTTGGGAATAGTGGAATGGTGCATAAACAATGTTTTTTCATGCAAAGATTACAAATGACTTGGGTAGTTATATATTCTGCACTACTTTAATGTTTAGGTATATTCTGACTTAAATATATTTTCTAGAAAATGGATTTGTCTTGTAGTTTAGAACCTGGGAAAGCTATTTGCTTAACTTGAAAAGGTTGGCCTGGGGGTGGGATAAGAACCACAACTTGTCCTTCCTGACATTTTTTGCAGAACAGGAAACAAACTCAGGTTAATAAACTGGTGGAAGTCATGGAACTAATCCACCTCTGAGCAAAGATTCCAACCCACATATAACTCCAAGCCGGTGGGCTCCTCTCTACCCTAGTAGCTCCTCAGCCTTGTTCATCACAATCACCGGAGGTGCTGGTTATGTAATAACAATTCCTTACAGCTGGTCCTGGAGACTCTGATTCCGTAAGGTCTGCCTCCTGGTGGCAGCCAGGTGCAAGAACTCAGGTATTTGTAATGCTTCTGAATCACTGTCTCACTTTCGCTATCACTGAACAGGGAGAACAAGCATCCTTTCCAGCAGAGCATAGTGGAGTCAGGAGGCCAACAGTAGCAATCAAAGCCTAAGCAGAGTTGCATGCTCAGGGGCATAGACTCACTCTCTAGGAGGGGCAGGGAAAGTGAGGTGGAAGAAGCCAGTCTGGGCAGCAGTCCTGGCAAGGATTCGGGCAGGGCAACGAAGCTACTGCACCTGGTGAACAAAGGATGTTGGGAATGGGAAGCAGTAAAGACAAATGAGAGCATCTGATCCTTAGAACAGAGGGTAAAGGGTGTGTACGATTAATTGGATTGATTTTTAGTCTCCAGCAAGGGCTAAGGCCACCACCATTTATTTATTCGTGCATACATTTCACAGAATCTTTGATTCCATAAATATTAGTCGAGCGCCTGCTGTGTGGTAGGCTCTGTGCCCAAAGCAGGTGGGATTTCTGCCAGGTGGAGGGTACAGCAGAGTGGACATTGTGAGAAATGGCTCTCCTCTCCAAATTTCAAATGAAGGACTGTGAACAGAAGCATGGCAAAAAAGAAACTTTTAATAACACTCTCCAGAGTCTGCATCCATTGTACAGGATCACACGTAGGGCCGGATGGTAGCCTATTTATTCAGACCCTCCTCCTGTTCCTCATCAGCTGAGTACTATTTAGTCACCTATTTCCTAATAGATTGCCTTGATGCTTCCATTGGGTTATTTTAAAAAGTGGGCTGGGGCCTTCTCTAGTCCCCTCCACCTCTGCAGTGTTTCCCAAAGTGAGGTACTGTATTTTCCGGCATATAAGACGACACCCTAATTTTACAGTTTAGGCTAGGGGTGTCGAACTCAATCATAGAAGGGGCCAAAATCTAAAATCCAGCCTAAATCGCGGGCCGAATGGTTTACTGAACAGTCATAAACTGTCATTGTGATGGAAACGCAGCGGAGTGCAGTGATGACAGCGAGGTGCGGGCCACATTGCAAGGCCTGGCGGGACGGATTTGGCCAGCGGGCCTTGTGTTTGACACATGTGGTTTAGGCCTATATTCATTGTATAAGACTATCCCCTACTTCCGAGGCAACACCAGTTCTTTTTTTAATTAAATTTTTAATGAATGACATTTTTCGAACATTGACTTTTTTTCATTTCAAAAGTCATCTTATACGCCGGAAAATACGGTACGTGTACCCCCAGGGATACGGGAAGAGTTTGGTGGGGGTACACGCGTTGCACTGGAATTTGGTGGGGATATGCACTGCACCTTGCTTAGCTGCGCCTAATTCTACATTCTCCTGAGTACGAGGGATACTCAGGGTTACGAAAATTATAGAAGGGGTACACATATGTCAAAAGTTTGGGAAACACTGGTCTAGGGGAATCTTGTTAGGACATATGCCATCAGTCATGTGTCAGCTCTCATCCCCTCTTTCACCCCCACATCCTGTTTGGGGAAATTCAGTAGTTTGATCACATGCTGTTTCTTTTCTATGAAGATATATCAGACACATGTTTCTTACAACGTGATTATCACTAAACAGCGATTAGTTAATTTTCAGTCCTGGTAAAAACGAGAGAGGAATGACTTGGGGCTGTGATGGAGGACAATGGGGTGGGATGAGGCTAGCAGGCATTAGAAGGGGAAGGCCTCTCGGCCTGACAAACTTCACCTGCGATGGGGAGGGAAGCAGGCTACCCTCTCCAATGTGCAGGAGCCTAATCCTAGAGGACAAGAAACATTCTTCTCATCGAACGTGGGAATCAGAAAACAACTCTGAAAAGGTAAAACACTTGGATTTTTAAAAAATATGCAAAACTGGTTTCTAATGTGAAACATACTCCTAACACCCAGGGGTGATTGTTACCACCCTGGGCTCCTGCCAGTGGCCTCCTCTGCCGGCTCCAGGGACAGTCAGGTCCCAGGTGGACCCGTGTTGGGATGTCTGTGGGCAGCTCACGCTCTAAGTCCAAGAGGGAGGCCCAGTGCTGAAGCCAGAGCTGGAGTTGGAGACCGCTGATGGCCAGAGCATGGTTATAAAACCTCCTTCATTCGGATGTCTTCGTGCAGGTTTAGCCCCCTCCCCCCCTTGGGGTGGGGGGGTGGGGGAAGAAGTCTGACTCCATCAGACAGTGATGCTGGATTGGTCCCACCTTAGCTGCCAATCCTCAGCTGGTGAGAGTGGCCCCTGGCAGGAGGGTGCTTAGTATTGTCCCAAGGCCCCATCTGGCACAGCAGCAAAGTCTGCAGGCACAACACAGAAGGGGTTCAAATCTTTCCAAACATTGGCATTTTTTTTTTTTTTAAACGCCGAGGGATGTGGGACCAATTGTTAAAAATCGGGACTGTCCCGCCAAAAGCCGGACGTCTGGTCACCTTAAACAAGACCAAGCTTTCTCTAGCCATTATTTACATTTGCTTTCAGACAATCAGTGGGGCCCCAAGGAAATCCTGTGAAGCTAGTTAAGAGAGAAGTTCAAAACCCAGGCAGCCCTGTGAGCCATCTCCTTCTAGTTCTATAATCGTGGTGATGGTATACTCTGGGCCTCAGCTTCCACAATTGTAAAGGGGAACCACAGTGCACCCCACTTGGCTTTTTAAGTGGATAAAACGAGGCAATGGGTGTGTTGGCCTTTTGCAAATTCCCAAACGCTAATAAAATGTTACGGTAAAGGAGATATCCGCTGAGGTTCCCTACCCGTTGAAAGAAAGGATAAGATTGGCTCCCAAGTCAGTTCTCCATCTGTGAAAAACCAAACACTCCAAGGTTTTGTCACGTTCTGAAAAGTCGTATTTCTCCTCAGTTCTGGCTCTTGTTGCTGGCTTCGGCATCTTGCACCTGTTCTTCTGTTCCTGCTTTGTCATTGACTCAGATGGCAAAAATGGTGCCCATTCCTGGAGCACTTTCTCACAAACTCATGCCGCAGGAGGCAGGCGTGCACAGGAAACTTTTACTGGGGATGTGAGGGTACAGGGTAGGAGCTTACCTGACACACAGAAATAATTTTAATATCAGTTTCAAGAGATACATTTTTTGGGGGCAATTACTCCAAAATTTAGCTCTCAGTGCTCATCTATTCATGTTCCCATCTCCTCTTGCCCTTCTTATTTCCTGGACATCTAAATTTTTGCTTTTCAGGATTTCACCTTTTGTTGTTGTTTATCCTCACCGGAGGATATTTTTTCCCATTGATTTTTTAAGAGAGAATGGAAGTGGAAGAGAAATGAGAGAGAGGTGTGGGGGAGAGGGAGAGAGAAAGGAGAGAGAAATATCGATGTGAGAGACACATCAATCGTTTGCCTCCTGCATGCATCCCGATTGGGGCTGGGGATTGAACCTGCAACCCAGGTGCATGCCCTTGACTGAGAATCAAACCTTTGGCCTTTGGTGTGAGGGTCCACACTCTAGCTACTGAGCCACACCAGCCAAGGCAGTATTCCACTTCTTATTCTTCATGTGCTTCCTTCCATATAGTCTTCTTAATATTAAGGAGTAGCTTTCAGGCGGGCAGAAAGGGAAAAAATCCTTAGTCATGGGTTCTGGATATTTAGAGAGCCCTCTTTTGGACTGCTCTAGTGACATCAACCCTACAAAACTGTAGCAAATAGTTGAAGGTATGTGTATCTGTTCTTCCTGAGAAGAGAATTTGTAGCTTTTCAATGATTTTCAAAGGACTCTCTGGTCCAGTGAATTTCAATGCTATCTGGTTGTAAAGCTTATTATTATTTTAACTATGTTTTTAAAATGCAGGAAATCACAACAAAGCCCTATTCAAGAAAGAAATCAAAGCATACAATTCTGTAATGTAAATCTCATCAATAAATGCTAAGACCGCACACAATTATTTGTGTCCGTGAAAAACATAAAATGGAGCATGGTTTCAATAAACTGGGAATAACTATTGCTTCCCCGAGTGATTCACGTTAGGATTTATTTAAAGACATATTTTCTTTGGGCGAGAAACACTTATTTGTGAAATGTCTTAGTCGGTTTGGCAAACTGTCAGGGACGAGGTGCATTAATAAACAACAGAAATATGTTCCCCGCAGCTTGAGTGCCTGGGAAATACGAGTGCATGGAGCTGGCAGATTTGGTGTCTGGTGAGGATGTGCTTCCTCATTCTTAGAAGGCCACCTGTTTGCTGTGTCCTCAGGAGGCAAGGAAGGCAGGTTGCTCTCCTCGGTCTCTTTGGTAAAGCATTTTGTAAAAATCACCTCTTCATGGACCCTCTCCCAAATGCCTTCACATTGGGGAATAGGCTTCAAAGTGTGACTTTACTTTTGTGGCAACATACACATTTAGACTACATCGTAGAATTATAAGTAATTGAAGAGTTTGAAGACAGGGGAGAACAGTGGAATGAGAGGTGTCTACTTAAAGTAATGTGCCAGGCGCTCATGTTTAAAATCTACCAGAAAGCAGTGTGTGACCTGCCACAGGACAGAACATTTGGAGGCATAAGTTGTTGTGACTTAGATTAAGTCACCTTATCCCTCTAGGTCAGGGACCACCCATCTGCAGGCTGATGAAGTATAAAGTAAACTAAGGTGCCAATGACGATTGGAAATGAGAATGAAAGTCAACAGGAACATAGCTTTTTATTTCCATGGGGCTTGGATGCAGTTTGTGGAGGAGGTGGTACAGCTCTGCTCACCTACAAAGACAGTGGGCTCTGAGGAGGCACTGACTCCTTAGAGCCCTCTATGAAAGCTTGCTGCTGGCTGCTCGGTGCTCGATAGCCAGGTTCTTAAAAAGATCATGAGCCCCACCTGAGCCTGAGTTTTTCCTGTGGTAAACCTGTGGCTCAATGGTTGAGCCTTGACCTATGTACCAGGATGTCATGGTTTGGGGTGTTATATAATTGATGTTTCTATTTCTCTCACCCTCTTCTTTTTTCTCTAAAATCAATAAAAAAAAAATCAGACTATAGTAGGAAGGCTGGAGAAGGTAGTGGGGAGGGAGGTAAGAGATCAACTGAAAGACTTGTATGCATGCATATAGCATAACCAATGGGCGCCAGATACTGGGGGGAGAAGGGGAAAGCATGTACTAGTGGGTAGGGGAGGCAGGGGAAGGTCAATAGGGAAAAAAGGGAGATGTGTATTACTATTGGTAATACTTTAAACAATAAAATAAAATTTAAAAAAAACTTGAAAAGAAATATATACTTTTTATTTGTATTGTCCCAAAGTTCCCTTAGACTTTCCTCCTGTTTTTTAATTTTTTTTTCCCCAGAAGCTGTTCTAATTGGGTATTTTTTTCCATCTTGTCTTCTAGCTCACTGATGCGGTCCTCTGCTTCTTCTAATCTACTCTTGATGCTTTCTATTGAGTTCTTTACAGTAGCAATGTCATTTTTCATTTCTTCTTGGTTTTTCTTCATTTCCTCTTGGTTCTTACTCATATTGTCAAATTTGTCTTCCATTCTTTTTAGCCATTTTATGATCAGTACTCTGAATTCTTGCTCTGGTAGGTTGCTTGCCTCTATCTCGTTTACTTTCTTTTCTGGTGAAGCCTGCTTTTCTTTCATATGCGGGCTGTTTTTTGGTCTCCCCATGATCTAGGATGTCTGGTTGTGTAGTTCTCTCTCTCCTTTTCGCTGAGCAGTGGGGCACTGCTGTGAGGCCAGGTGTTCGCGCCGCCTGGGATCCACGTTCTGGGGGTCACAGATGCTTGGTGGTCGCTACGGCTGTGGATATTCAGGCCTCTGACACGATCCTATCTTCCTCTCAAGATGGCGAGGTTTTCCTGTCCAAGCCGGTAGGTAGCTCCGGGCAGGGACGTAGCTCGCGTGGGTGCTTCCCTGTGAGGGGTACCTCTGTCAGCGGCCCCCCAGCAGTTTCTTCTGGTGTTCGCTGTCTCTCAGCTTGCTAATAAACACTCACAGCACAAGACCCTCAGTTGCTCTCTCTTTCTGCTTTGGGTGAGGGCTCAGAATCCGCCCATCTATTCTTTTGCCATCTTACCTCCTCTGTAGAAATATATATTTTTTAAAGAGCACACATTAGCAGTTAAGAACAATGAATTATGCATGGTATTTTGGGAGTGTAGCATGGTGCTTTAAGATAATAAAAATTGCCTACTGTCATTTTATCATTTGAGAAATAATTTTTTATTCCCAACTTCCAACAATGCCCACTGGTAATATTATGACACATTAAATACAAATGGCAATGTCCACATTCTCTTCCTGAGTGGTTTTAGAAAATTACTGTTAGCTGGGCACTTTATCGAGTGTGGAGAGCTTGAGCATACAAATTACACATTGGAGATTACATGTGTAGCAGTGTACCATGGCTAAGCTGCTTCTGCCAGCAGGGGGCGCACCCAGGGGAACCACAACAAAAAGGGTGACTATTTTCTCAACTTTCTAAACCCAGAGGTTCAATGCAATTTAGGAACTTTATATGCACATAGACTGTGATGCAGAGAGGCCTGGGATCCTATTGAGCTGGCTTCCTTCCTAAATACCTGGTGAGACACCTGTAGAAAAGATATAGAGATTGAAGGTGTAGGTGATGGGATGCAAATAAGATTCCAAAGGATTTAGAAGATCTAATCTGTCTCTTTTGCCAGCCTCTGACACTTTGAGAGGAAGCTACTGTAAAAATGCTGTTATGAGCAACCTGATGTGGAACACTTCATTGGTTGGTTAACATGTGGTTTAGGAAGGCCCACCCCTAACATTTTACAAGGTCAGGTGAATGAGTGCTAAAAGAGACCACATACCCTATATCTAAATATTTTAAACTCATAAACTAGGAACTGTTTAAATAAAACACAGTGAGCTGCTTTAGTGAACTGCCATACACTGGGTGCACTATAAGCAACACTGTTAAATAGAGCTTTGTAGCCAACATCAAAGGCCAGATCCAAACTTAGGATTCTCACTTGTGTCTGTTCTTCATCTGTATTTCCTTTTCCTTCCAACTGCAGCTCCATCACACTGAGTGGTGAATCTTGTCTGCACGTGTGTGACACTCCAGCCTTCATGTCCAAGTCCTGTTCATACTCCACCACAAACAGACACCCCACCAATGATGGGGCCCATTCTTGGGCACAAGGACTGGAGAAGATGCACAAGCCCTGGGCCATTTGGGTGGAAAAATTATTGGGTGGTAATTACCTGGATTGTGGATCTGAGGGCCTGTCAGAAGGGGGACCAGTAGAAAGGGTCAGAGAATCAAACAGGAGGAGGTTCAATTGCAGGCTCTGCTCCATCTAATATGACACTGGGCATTTTTCTGAATTCTTCTGTTCCTCATTTTCCTCACTACAAAATGATGTAATGATGATCATTATTAATGCTTATTATCATAGTGTTGGGGAGGGTATTAAATGACTTGGTGTCATACAGTAGCATCCCATAAATAGTAGATAATAATTACCATCATTACTATTAATCATCATCATTAAAATATCATGTGTCTCATTCATTACAGACATAGGTAGATTCAATAAAGAGCGAGATAAGATTATTGGAGGAATTCAGAAGACCCAAGGATATCCTGGAAATTAGCTGAGAGAATATAATTTATACAAACCTTCAAGTGTTAGTCATTGACCAAAGTCAGAAAGTGAGGCAGGCTTCAAATATGCCTCTTCCTCTAGGCAGTGGGAGGAAGGATGGGCGCAGATTACGTGGGGAGACAGAACCACAGAGCATCAGAGCCACAGAAGTGCAAAGAGAAAGGAATGTGTGAATACGGTGCTTCAGGAGTGTGGGAGCACAGAGACTGGCCTCAGATGAATCTGGAGATACTGGTGAAGAGTCCTTAAAACTGACATTTTTGAGTCAGTTTGACTGCATACAGCAGTGTGTTTCAACCTTTTTTGGGCAAAGGCACACTTGTTTCATGAAAAAAATCACAAGGCACACCACCATTAGAAAATGTTAAAAAATTTAACTCTGTGCCTATATTGACTATATATAAAGTAATTCTCTTGAATAGGAATCAAATAAACACAAAGAAAGTATTTTATAATTACTTTATTATGAAATATTAAGTAAACAAAATAGTGAAAAATTATAAAATTCTTGTCTTGTCTGCACCTACGGCACACCAGGCAACATCTCGCGGCACACTAGTGTGCCGCGGAACAGCGGTTGAAAAACGCTGGCATACAGTGTGTGCAGTCAAAAGGAACAGCATGGCAAAAGTGTGGCAGTGGAAAGCAGACTGTTACGAGAATTGTGTGTGATTCCGTGGTTCATCCGAGGACTGCATCTCCTAGTGCAGTGGTCTGCAAACTGCAGCTCATGAGCCACATGCGGCTCTTTGGCCCCTTGAGTGTGGCTATTCACAAATTACCATGTGTGGGCGCACACCTACGGTGTAATTGAAACTTCGTGGCCTATGCGCAGAAGTTGGTTTTCGGCTCTCAAAAGAAATTTCAATCGTTGTACTGTTGATATTTGGCTCTGTTGACTAATGAGTTTGCCGACCACTGTCCTAGTGTGTGGAGGACAGCACGGGAGGTGATCAGGGAGGGACAGGCTGGAATGGATTGTGGAGGTTCTGTAGGCAATGCCAGCAAGTTTGGATTTTATTGTTGGGTAATTGAAAGAGTTGTAGGCCATTGAGAGACAATAATCTTATTTGTGCTCTGGAAAAAATCACACTACTGCACTTATGGAGAAGAGAAAACCAACAGATAAATTGGAAGTAAGAACCAGCAGGAGACTAAGGCTAGAGGGCATGAACAGATGAACACAGGAAGGATTTTAAAAATATGAAGAAGATGCTATTAACAGGATTGGATTGAAGGACTAACAGTATAGACAGGATTAGTACGGCAGGATTTTGGCTTGGGTGATGGGGTGAGTCACATATAATGTGTTAAAAATTGAAAAATTGACAGAGGGGTAGAAGATATAAAGGTAAGTGTAACCCAAGTCCTTTCCAAATGTGATAAATCAAGCTAGGATGTAAAACGAAGATTTGACACGAGCTTTCCCTATGTTTTCTCATTCAGCAAGCTTTATTGGGATGGTGGATGGTCCTTAAAGCTAGTTACTGTACAGATTCAGGTGTAGTAAGCCT
Organism: Pipistrellus kuhlii; assembly: GCF_014108245.1. Lineage (NCBI taxonomy): Eukaryota > Metazoa > Chordata > Mammalia > Chiroptera > Vespertilionidae > Pipistrellus > Pipistrellus kuhlii. The sequence goes on from NW_023425595.1 coordinate 15,095,055, forward strand.
AGTGAAGAATCTAATGAAATAGGATTGCTTTCCACATAGAGATAACACTGCTCAAGTCGCACCGCCTAGGGCACTGTTATGGACAAGAGAGTAATAAGGGATGTTACCGGAATCCTTATGTGAGAAAGAGTATGGGTGCCAAGGAAGAGGGTTTCCACTGACTTAAGATCGTGTCAAAATTAGATTTGTTAGTTACAAACAATTGCCTCCACACTGGCTAGTAAAAGTAGAAAAGGAATTTAGTAAGTGGAATTAGATAATTTGCAGAATATCCAAGCGGTAAGAGAGCCAGATACTGAGACCCAGAGCCAAAATCGTTGCCCAAGCCGACTTTAGGTACCATGGCACAGCACATGTTATATCCAAGACTGGAGACCAGGCACTGCCATTAACATCCACGAAGAATTAGACTCACTCAGCATTTTGCTTTCCTGAAGTTCAATGTCCAAGACACATGGCCTCTTAGGGTATTTAATTCTCAAAATCTTGCACAAGTGAATTTATTGATAGAGATCAGATTTTTCTAGTTTTTTCCTTGGGGAAGGCCTGACTAATAATTTGGAAAATGCTAAAGTATAGGAGGTTTTTCAAGAATGGTGGGTGGGCTCAACTACAAACATTGCCCTAGTATAGATCAGCAGAAGTCTGTAAAGTCATATGATACCTATTGCACATCATCAATTTGTATGTATTTTTTTTTAATTGTCAATATAGTGAACAGAATATAAAAGTCCATCTGAATCTTTGGCAAAATGAAGATTGAATCTATAAATGTGGGTTTCTTTGGATTGTGTATCAGGATAGCCTGAAACAAAGGCTTGAGAGTCAGGAGTTGGGATTTAAATGTTCACTCCATCAATTAGCCGATGGGTCATCTTCATTGATTCTTTATCACATCTTCTTCATCTCAATGATGGGGACAATAACAGAAGTCTCTGCAGTGCTATTGTCAGAATGAAATGAAAACACACATGCAAAGTACCTAGAAGAGAATTGCCAGGCAGCGGATCCTCAGGTTTCTTATTCAGGACTCTGCACCTCTGATTTAGTACCAGGATGATTTCCCCTTATTGTGAACATCAAAAGCCCTGGTTTGGACCCTCCCCCTTTCTTTCAGCTTCCTGTCTCTAGGGACAACAAGCAACCAGTTATGGAAGCCCAATTAGGCATGCACAACTCCTGCCTGTCTTATCTTAATCCTGCCAGTAATAGAACAGCAACAGAACAAGGGAGATAGTGAGCAAGCGAGGAGCACAGACAGTGCTCCCATTGATCTCAATTACTGTCATGCAATTGAGTCTTCTGTCCGACAACTAAATTTAATGCTTCCTTTTCCCTGAGGATCTGTCCCTCTTTATTGCATTCTGTTGTATCCCTTGTAGGCACGTTACCATTGACATTGCACTCTTCATCAGAATGATGGGATTGTTTGCATTTACCTAGTATCTCCTCTCCATGCTGTTCGCTTCCCAGTTCCATCCTCGAGTATTCTGACATTCAGATGCGAATCATTTCCATTTTCTCTAGTTCAACACCTGTGCAAGAACTCTGTGTTTTGGCATAAAGTATTGATTTCCATTTATGAGCAAGAAGACGATTTTTCAAAACCTAAACAAGATCTGTGTAGACTTTGCCCAAAGGGTAAAAACATATTCTGAAGTGAATTATTTCCCTCTTTATTTGGGTGCAATTAGGAAAGTTAATGATGGGTAATTTTCAGCATGCATATGCTTTCGCTTTGCTGATTTATAAGTAGGCATAAACATAATTAGGTGTGCGTATGCATGCTCACACTTTAATAGGCCCTGCATCCTGGTAATTAGGAGGCTCAGCGTGAGGTTTATGTGTCATTTTTCAGGCTAAGGTATAGAAAGCTTTTCAGATCGACTATTACCAGGAAATTCTATGGAAATGCAAGGTATATAATTCTATGAGAAATAATGGCATCTTAGGATGCATTTACCATCTGTTTTTCTTCTTAAATAGATTCAATAGATTTAGGAAATGTGTCTTCCTAAAATAGTTCCATTTTTTAATGTTGTAAATTTATATGTATTTACAAATCAACAGATTTATAGTATTTTAGAATTACAAGTTCATAAGAGAGCAATCTAGGACGAGGTTGTTACAGGTTCAATGAATTAAAGTGATTTTCCCAAGGTTACATATTTATTAGAAGTCTATCTATGGTTTACCTGAAGATGGAAGAAAGATATATTTTGATTGTCCATATAGCATCCTTACCTCACCTTAATTTTTAAACGAGGTGTTTCTCTTTTTTTGTTTTATGATTGAACTCTTAATCAGGCCTAAGAGGAGAAAAAATCCTGTTTCAGCTGTAAAAGATAAAATATAGTCAACCTAGAGGCCTGGTGCATGAAATTCATGCACAGGGGGTGGGATCCCTCAACCTGGCCTGCACCCTCTCCAATCTAAGACCTCTAGGACATCCATCTCCCAATCCAGACCACTGGCTCCTAACCACTCACCTGCCTGCCTGACCAATGCCCCTAACTTCTCCCCTGCCTGATCACCCATAACCACCTCTGCCTGCCTTCGTGGTTGCCCCTAATGGTCCTGCCCTGCCAGCCTGGTCATCCCCAGTGGCTGGTGTCCCTCAGCCTGGCCTGTTCCTTCTCGCAGTCTGGGAGCCCTTGGAGGGATGTCCTCGGGGGAGGGAGCCTAAGCCAGCAGTCAGACATCCTTAGCTCTGCTACGGAGGTAGGAGAGGCTACAGCCACTGCTGCTGTGCTTGCCAGTTATGAGCCTGCTCAGGGCTTCTGGCTGAGTGGCACTCCCCCTGTGGGAGTGCAGTGACCACCAGGGGGCAGCTCCTGCATTGAGCGTCTGCTCCCTGGTGATCAGTGTGCATCATAGCAACTGGTTATTCCACCGTTTGGTGGATTAATATAATGTGAGCCTTTTATTATATAGGATGGGAAGGACTGACTGAGGTCAGAGAGGAGGGAGACAGACATAGACAAAAGTGTGGTGATGGCCGAAACCAGTTTGGCTCAGTGGATAGAGCGTCGGCATGCGGACTGAAAGGTCCTGGGTTCGATTCTGGTCAAGGGCATGTACCTTGGTTGTGGGCATATCCCCAGTAGGGGTTGTGCAAGAGGCAGCTGATCGATGATTCTCTCTCATCGATGTTTCTAACTCTCTATCCCTCTCTCTTCCTCTCTGTAAAAAAATCAATAAAATATATTAAAAAAAAAAAAAAAAAGTGCGGTGATGGCCAGAATTGGGGGGGCTGAATGGAGGAGGGTGAAGAGGGGGAAATGGGAAACATCTATAATAGTGTCAACAATAGAATAAAATCAACAATGATATACAACTACACTACACACCTATTAGGGGGAAAAAAAGACACATTATAAACTACATATTTGCTACTTTGATAAAATTTAAAAATTTAAAAAGAAAGAATTTTGTCCAGAAAGGAGTGTTGTTGAAATGTTTTTTTTAATTTTTAATTTTATTTTTATGGTGAAGCTAAGGAAGCTTCAGAGCCCCTGTGAGGGCTGGATTTGTTCTGGGGGAGAGAGCAAGCAAATTGCAACCAGCAGCATTTTGCCTGAAGTGATTTAAAAGAGAAAGGGTCAGATTCCCCAAGCCTATAGTTATTTGTAATTTATTCTTTTATCTTCATAAAATCATTTTTGAACGGTATTAAAAAAAAAAAACCTCCCCTGCCACCTAAAATTAGTCCTTTAGGTTCAGTAAACGTTAGGCCTCATAAAACCTGTGTTAGTCCCTGAGGGTTGGGATCCCCAAAGGAGTTTGGATTCATTCATTCTATTTATTTGCTCCTTTTTTTCCCCTAAATATATTTTAATTGATTTTTTTTACAGAGAGGAGGAGAGAGGGATAGAGAGCTAGAAATGTCGATGAGAGAGAAACATCGACCAGCTGCCCCTTGCACACCCCCTACAGGGGATGTGCCTGCAACCAATGTAGATGCCCTTGACCAGAATTGAACCTGGGACCTTTCAGTCTGCAGACCGATGCTCTACCACTGAGCCAAACCGGTTTTGGCTATTTGCTCTTTTTAATTCTTATTCTAGAGGGAGAGTGAGAACAGTTTTTTACTCAGTAATTTTTGTAATAAGAATTATATTGGGGAGAGGATCCAAGATGGTTGCTCGGGTAGACATCTAACCGCAGCAGCACACAACAATTTCAATGGAATACAACTAAAATGTAGAGTGAACATTGCCCAGAGCTACAGGAAGCCGACTGACTGAAAATTCTACAACAAGAAGGAAAGAGAAAACCAGAAGGAAAATCAGAGGAGCTGAAAAAAAGCCTAAGGTACAGAGACATGCTGCGCGCTCGCACGCACGTGCGCCCGGAGAGGTCGCAGCCGGAGAGGCGGAGAGGGCTGGGTGCTGCCTGGCATTCCCTAGCAGGAAGGAAATAGAACCCCCAGCCTGGGCTGAACCCCCGAACCGGCAGCGCTGAGCCCCAGTTATGGGCCAGACCCTGGGGACCCAGGGGGAGACGGGGCTGTGAGGCAGAATCCCAGGGGAGCAGCGAAAAGCAAGGCCCCCGGAGTCGTGCTCACATTGAGCCCAGAGGACTGAATGTTGACTCTGATGCTGGATTACCCTAGCCGGAAGAAACAAAACCTCCGGCGGCGCTGAGCCTCAATCCGGACTGCTCTGAACCCCAGTTCTAGGCCAATCCCTGGGGACCCAAGCTCAAGCAGAGGGAGATGGGGCTGTGAGGTGGAGTCCTGGGAGAGCAGCGAAAGGCCAAACCCCCGGAGTCGCGCACATTGCTTGCAAGGGAAGGAATGTTGACTCTGATGCGGGATTGCCCTGGAGGGAAGGAAACAGGAGCCCCGGCCGTGTTGGGCCCCAGTTTTGACTGCTCTGAACCCCAGTCCTAGGCCAGACACTGGGGACCCAGGCTCAGGCAGGGGGAGACGGGGCTGTGAGGTGGAATCCTGGGGGAGCTGAGAAAAGCGGAGCCCCCGGAGTCGCGCACACTGCGCGCAGAGGACAGTCTGTTGACTCTGATCCTAGACTCCCCTAGCGGGAAGGAGAAAAAAAGCTCCAGACTGGAGGAACACGACGAGGAGCAGGAGCCCCTGCTGGACACCGGCCAGCCGGGCACCAGCAAGGAGCCGGGTGACGGGGCCCCCAGGGGGGGGGGGTGCCCCTGAGCCTTCAACCGCTGAGCGTGGGCAACAGAGCTAAGGCCAGGGGCTGTTTCCTGGGCGACACCGACCCCGGCAACAGGCTAAAGCAGCGCAGGAGCCCGCGGAGAACAAAGAGGTGCCACAGGCCAACCTGCTGAGCTCCCAGGACAAGAAGGAAGAAACCAAAGAAGTTCTCAATGTGAAGAAATCAAGTGAGAGCAAAAGATAGTAAAATTACTTAAGAAAGAATACAAAGATCTTGAAAAATCAAAGACTAAGTCAGAACTCAACTCATCAGCCAACATTGCAACATAAATGCGTTTAAAAAAAAAAGAAAAAGGATAGAATGGTGGAACAGTGGCGGCAGTCAGGCCTAGAGTGGCCAGGCACAAGGCAGTGGCAGCCGGGCCCGGAGCAGCAACGGCCAGGCCCCAGAGCAGCAGCAGCCAAAACCAGAGCAACAACAGCCAGCACTGGAGCAGCCAGACCTGGGGTAGTGGCAGCCAGGCCTGAGGCGGAGGCGGCCAAGCCCAGGGTGGCCAGTCCAGTAACACCCAGACCCGGAGTGGCCGGGCCCAGAGCAGCCAGGTTGGGAGCAGCCAGGCCCAGAACAGCAGTAGCCAAGCCCGGAGCATCCAGGCCAGGAGCGGCCAGGCTCTGAGCGGCCGGGCCCGGAGCAGCTGGGCCCAGAGCAGCCGGGTTGGGTGCGACCAGGCCTGGAACAGCCGGGTCTTGTGCGGCCAGGCCTGGAACAGCGGCTGCCAGGCTGGGAGCGGCCAGGCCCGGAGCAGCCGGGTCTGGTGTGGCCAGGCCTGGAACAGCGGCTGCCAGGCTGGGAGTGGCCAGGCCCGGAGCAGCGGCTGCCAGGCTGGGAGAGGCCAGGCCTGGAGCGGCCGGGCCTGGAGCAGCAGCAGCCAAGTCCAGAGCAACTAGATCGGGAGCGGCAGTGACCAGACCCGGAGCAGCTGGTTGTGGAATGAACCAGAACAACAGAGGCCAGTCCCGGAGCAGCCAGGCCCAGAACAGCTCGCTCCTCACCTGCCCCTGCCCCACGGCTGCCTCTCAGACATGGCTGGAAACTTTTGCAGGAACTTGAGGGGCTGCTGAATCAAGTGATGAAGGCTTAGATCTGGATGAGTTGAGTTAGTATAGCGCTGGGGTGTTGATCTGTGAGTGCCTTGGGTGGGGCCTGGATGAGGCAGGTTGACCTATTTGGAAATGTCTTTTGTGTGAAGTGTATCATTGGGCATGTGGAGGTATTATTGATATGAGAAAATGCTAAGTAACTGATTTACTATCTGAAAAGGGATTTACTATCGGGGAAAGGGAGGGAGGAAGAGACTGAACATAAACTGTGCACCTATGGATGAGGACAATAGGGGATGGAGAGGGGGCAGAGGGTGGGGTGGGAACCTGGTGGAGGAGGGAAGAAATGAGGAACCTTTGTAATAATATGAACAATAAAGATTGATTTAAAAAAAATTATATTGGAACCTGCTCCTTCTTTGGCTGTTTACAGGTTTCCCTTACTGGGAACCACAGAGACTTTAAGCCCTTTGAAGATAGGGACAGAGCTGTGCTGTGTGTCTGTAACACAGACACAAAGTTAATACAACTTTTATGGATATTTGTTGAAGAAACATAAATTTCAGTGCCAAGAGGAATTACTTTTCCTTCTGCTCCATCTTCTTATTGAGACTTTTGTGCAAAGCATAAGGCTGAGGGGATGAGCAGATAGAGAGGAGTAAAATTCCTTTTTCCAAGGCCTAGATCCGATACTTTGATTTTACATAGAAGATGCATTTCTGAATGACATTTTGAATTGGGTATATTAGATTTTTCTAATATCAACTCCTTTTACTTGTAGAGATTATTTTTAATGATGTTTAAACGTTTCATACTATGAGATGCAAAATACATTGCTTATTTCAAGAATATTTGTGCATTCTTTCTATAGACAAGTAAATTATCAACATAGTAAGTCTATTTGGGGGGGTTTGCTTAAAATGGGGCACACCAGTACTAAATCCAGTTCTAACAAAATAACTACACCACGTGTGGAGTTGGATGACTGTTGGACATAACCAGTTTTTTTTGTTTTGTTTTTTTTTTTTATCCTTTTTTTACTACAGCACTTGCTTCAACCAGAGGAGGCGTCTTGACCCTCCATGACCTCTTTGTCATGGCAACTGCAGGGCACTTAGTGCCTGAGGCCTTGGCACTCAGCCTGGCGTTGACCTTCCCAAGATGGCAGCAACCCTGAGGAATCCGGGTGCTGGGTGCCCTCGGCAGAGGTGAAGTAGGGAGGCACACGGGCAGAGCTTTCAGGTAGGCCAGCTGAACCCAACGGAGTGGCACTGACAGCTTCCCTCCTCTTACCACCTCCCGCGCTGGCGGGCTGGTTGAGGGGAGCAGCAGGCACTGGGGAGGCCGGGTTTGGACTCATGAGGTGGGGAGCCTGAAGTGCTGGTCCCAGCTGGGCAGGTGGGCATTTGTTCCCAGGGTTTCAGAGAATGTTGGGAGTTGAGTGTGCCCTGGCCTCTGTGCTGGGATGGGGCCTGGAAAGGAGGAAGGCTACCCCCTGCTGGGTGGGATTTTGCCGAAGAAGGGGCTGTGGATCCCTCGCCTGTACCCACCCTCCCAGGGGCAGGTCATGGGCTCTGGCACCGTTAAGGCTGGACCCTGGGGGCAGGAAGGAGCATCTGGGCCCTCCTCGCTGCGAGTCCCTGTGGGCAGACAGCAGGTGACAAGAGTAGATGGAAAAACTGGCTCCGGGCCGGATAGGTGAGGTGCGCAAAACTGCCTGGGCAGCGCTGGCCACAGAGTTGTGGAGGATAACAAAGCACTGGCAGCTAAGGCCTTGATGCTGGCACGGGGGTCTGAGAACCTTGCATGGTGCAGGATGAGCCTCTCCTGCCTCCACCTGGCACCAGCTCTACTGCACCACTGGCTGGGGGAGGGGAGGAGCTGGCCCAACAGGGGCTGCAAGCTGCTTGCTGCCTGCTGCAGTTTGCCAATCCCCTATGGCCTGAGGGGAGATGACAGTTGAGTCCACAGCATATGGCAGTGGCTGTGAAGGTCGCCACGGCAACCCAGCACTGATTGCAGGGCTGACTTTGGGACTGACTTCCAATTGGTGGAGCCTCCTGTTGTTACTGGTTGTTATGACCCAGGGTTTTTATATATTAGGATATAACTTTTATGAGAAGGGGTAATCTGTCCTTTAATATTCTGAAATAGATTTGTTTTTTTTGCTTTCATATTTGCTGAAACCCTCTAAGCCTAGTTGAATCGTAATGTTAATGTGAAAACATTCAAACCTATAAAGAATTTTTGTGAATTTATTTGATCCAAATGGTTGACAATTGCCAGGAAGCAGAATCTCCAGGGGTTGCAATAATGCTCTGGAGAATGGTGGTTTTTCACCTTGTTTCATACATCACATTCAAAGGAGGAACCTTAAGTGAGTTACATAAAATCCATTGGTGCTAGATTAGGGAGGAGGGAGAAAGTAAAGAGGGAAACCTCTGGGATTAGATAAAAAGTAAAATTATAGACACTTATTTTACTTAGGTGGGTACAGGATAGTTAATAGTCAACAATTAACATGATAACAATAACAATGAAGGGATTATGGTCTCTGTCCTGGCACCCCTGCACCTTTGGTTGTGCCCTGAGGGGTCTGAAGAAAAAGAGAAGTTACAAGTTACTCTGGCATTTCAATGATAAGTTATCTTAGATGTAAAAAAGACAATAAGCTAAATTAAGGTAAAGATGGACTTTGTCAGGGAAGTTACTGGCCTTGGAGGTGACTCCTCATCATAACTGCTTTTAGTTAAAGTTTAATTTCAGACCATCCTTTGTGGTTACTTTAGGTTTTTGAGTTTTCAAGACCGCCATGCAGGCCTTCCCTGAGCTTGTCAGGTTAGCATGTGGCCCCTTTTATCCACATTACCAATCCTTTCACACCTAGATCGATGTTTACCCAGGGTGACTACCTCAGTCCTAGAACATTTGCTGATTACACTACTCCTTAAAACTCATTGAGAAGTGGCTCACTACTTTTTCCTGAATGGGCCTTATGAAAAATTGCTTATTCTATTTTTTTTTTAAATTTGGTTTCTTTAGCTAGACTATAACCTCTCTGAGAACTGTTGGGTCCCTTCTCTCTGACAGACACCAATTTTCACTTTTTTTTTTTTTTTAAACTTCATAGCAGTCATATAAGGTGCTTATACTATTGTTCCCATTTTTCTAACATGGAAATCATGGCTCAGAGAGGTCAACTAACTTGCCCAACATCACACAGCTAGTTAGGGATGGAAAGAGGTATCACACCCAGGACCATTTTACTCCAGCACATTATATTCTTGTAGCACCGTCTTCCTAAGCTTAGCCTGGGACTCCCCTAGGCTAGGCAGCTAAGTACACAGTTAGCAATTTGATTTGTTATTTATCCAGGAGCAGCAAATTACAGAGAACTTCAAAGCTGTAATTCATACCAGCTTTACCTCCTCTTCAGAGGCCGTTAAAAATTGCTGGCCATGTCAGCTCAGTTCTGAGACTAGAAATGATATTACCATTTTCTATAAAAATATTGAGACATGCACAGACACTAAACCAAAGGAGGTTGTTATATCCCATTTTCTAAAATTGCAGCAAAGAGAGTGAGCGCTCCCTTCAGATACCAAATTGTCTATTTTTTTTTTTGTGTGTGTGTGTTATTTTTTATTTTATTTTTTTAAAAATGTCATTTCAGCTCAGAAAAATTGGTTATCTTTCACAATAGATTTCCTCTGGCGGTAGAATGCTCTGAGCCCTAGGTGTTGATGAGTTGGATGTTATCATTCTTGTAGAAATAAGAAAAGAGCAGGCCCAGGAAATAGTGCAGAACGGGCTGGGTGATTTGGAGGCAGGATTTTTAGTGCTGCCTCAGTAACAGGTCCTGAGTGCTGGGAGTTGCGATCATATGGGATATTCTCTACATCACAGGATTTATCTCATTTCCTTAGAGAATTTGACTATTTCCCTCAATATATGTAATTGGAGGGCGCTGACCAAGTGGAGATAAGTGGCACTGTGCCAAAGGATACACATCACATGTTTCAGATAACTGATAAGGAGTTAGCAGAAAGAAATAGGGGTCAGCTGAAAGAGCACCAGGGTCAAATAAGGGATGTTGGCTTTTGGGTCAGGATACAGGAGAAGGGTGGTGTGTATTTGAAAGCAGAGGGAAGGAGCCTCACATGATAGAGAGGCTCTATTCTACTTATGGGCCAAATAATCCCTAAGATGCGGGAGAACAGGCTCAAAAGCCAAGGAGTAAATGAGTCTTAGCCTCTCATGCAGTACTGGAGGAAATGCAAGCAACTATAATCCTTCTGAAAGTGAATTTGGTAGCAGGTATTGAGTTAAATATGGTCAGATCCTTTGATCCAATATTTACAGAAAACTTGCCAACAGAAAGAAGTAGAAAGGTGTGTGTCCTCAGATTTGTAACCAAGCCTGTACATTATACCAAAACCAAAGAGCAGTGAAAACTGGAACCAATCCGGATTCTTAAATGTATGGAGAACTAATTAATGGGTGTCATTCATTCGTATGGAATATTGTGCTTTCAGTATAGTTTAATGGCCTGGGAAAATTCTTGAATATTAAGTGACATAAATGTATTAAAAAATGATATAGACAAATGTGATTAGAACAACGATAAACACATACACAGTGAAGTAGAAGGGGAAAAGTTCATAGTTTTCTCTGGCTTGTGTGATTATAAATGGTAATTACATTCTTTAGTTTCCTGTACATAAAATTTCTTCATGAAAAAAAAATTAATTTTATATGAAATAAAATATTGGAAACATAGGCTTTAGTTCCAGTTCTGTTGTTTTCTACATCTGAAGTTACTTAATCTTTCTTACATGCAGGGAGTTTATTCAGTCATTCACAGACTCCGATATTATCCTCCCAGAGTACAGATTCCAAAGTCCTGGCTTAGTAATTTTGTGATTTAAAAGTCTGCCTATCCTCTTTATACTGTGGTTCCTTCATCTATATTAAAAAAAAAAAAGTTAATAATAGTACTTATTTTGTTGGTGTATTAGGAAGTTAAATAATGTGATGAGTATATGGAACAGTGGCTGGCACAGAATAAATCCTCAATATTCAATATTAACATGAATACTTTTAAAACAGGTACATCTACCTCAATGAGTTGTGGGAATTATACGAATGCATTTTAAAACATCTCCACCAGACTCTGGCACGCTGGAGACCTTCAAGAAATGCTTACTTCCCTTCATTCTCCCTTCTGCCCTGCCTTCCTCCTTTTTTCTTCCCAGAGGGGCAAGCTCTCGAAACCAGCAGGCAGGAAGCCAGGTGTAGTGTGCTGCCACCTAGTGGACCACTATTGTTCACAAAGGCAGCCGGCTGTCTTTTTTTTTTTTTTTTTTTTTTTTTTCCTTCTTTTTATTTTTATTTTTAAATAATTTTATTGATTTCAGGGAGGAAGGGAAAGGGAGAGAGAGATAGAAAACATCAATGATGAGAGAGAATCATTGATCGGTTGTCTCCTGCTTGCCCTCTACTGGGGACCAAACCCACAACCTGGGCATGTGCTCTTGATTGGAATCGAACTCTGGACTCTTCAGTCTGCAGGATGGTGCTCTATCCACTGAGCCAGGCGTCCTCAAACTTTTTAAAGTGGGGGCCAGATCACGGTCCCTCAGAGAGCTGGAGGGCCGGACTTTATGAACTACTAATTCCTACTATAACACCTCGGCTGCGCTCACTGCCCAAAAAACCTGGCGGGCCACATGTGGCCCGCGGGCCGTAGTTTGAAGATGCAAACCGGCCAGGGCTCTTTTTTAAGGCCTCAGGAAATCACATAAACCTACTTGTCACAGATACAGACACATTTCTGCTGTCCTTGCCCTCTGCAAGATTGTGTTGCTTTTTCTTCCTAATGCTGCTTTGTGGAAGGTTTTGATTTGTGAGGCAGCTGAGTCAGAACCAATTGTATTTCTCTGTAAAGGATGACAAATAGAAAGCCACATCAGTGTTCTTTAACCCCCTCTTTGCAGAGAGTTCTGGTCAACCCAGGTGAGAAATGAACAAGATGCAGACCAAGAAGGGGTGGCCACTGAGGGACCTCAGGCCCAGGTGGGGCACAAGGGCTCCAGAGAGGAGAACTGCCCTTCTCCTGGGTTTTCACCTTTTATCTGGCCTTCCAAGGTGACAGGAAAACTTGTTTTCCCTCCACTCAGGGGAGAAGGCAGAGAAAGACAAGAGTAGTGCAGAGCACTGTGCAGAATGGGTTTCTCCCCCACCTCCTTTAAAAAATATATTTGTATTAATTTCAGAGAGGAAGGCAGAGAGGGAGGGAGAGAGGGAGGGAGAGAGAAACATCACTGATGAGAGAAAATAATTGATCGGCTGCCTCCTGCACACCCCTACCCAGGACTGAGCCAGCAACTTAAGCATGTGCTCTGAACAGGAGTCAAACCATGACTTCCTGGTTCATAAGTCAATGCTCAACCACTGAGCCATGCTGGCTGGTCTCCTCTCCCCCTTCTTTCTGGAATCTAAGGACTTCTTCAGGGTGGGCTAGCAACAGTATTGGTTAATCAAAAGTCTCCCATCTCCAGTGAACCCATTTCTCAGTGTTGCATGGAGGGAAGCATAGGGCAGAGATGCAGCGGGACCTTAAATCCTGTCTTAGGCTCTCCTTAGTACTGTGATACTCAGGAACTTATTTCACATCTCTGGGCATCAGTTTCTCTAATTTCAAGTTGAGAATTATAATGATCATGTCATAATTTTTTAGGGTGTCATGAAATAATGTGCATGAATGTATGAGATAATAAAACGACAGGCCACAGTGTTTGATACCTGCTGGGTTATCCTATCTAGTAAAGAGGGAATATGAAAATTGACCATCACATCATCACAAAAATGTAGGTGTTCACAGTGGAGGCGGGGTTTCTGTAACACAAGATGGCTTCACCCATATAGGAGGCCGAGTTCCCATATTGAGCCTTAAGGAGCAATCAGCAGGGACCTGTAGCTGCGTGGCGCTGGCTTGAAGCAGGGGACCTGAGCCTGTGCCCCCGCCTGGTAGGGCTTGAGTGGGAACCTCAAGGTACGCCCTCCACTCTGGTGCTGGGCTAGGGGGACCTCAGACTGCCTCCCCCACCCAGGATAAGGGGACCTGAGGCTGTGACCCCACCTGGCTGGGCTTGACTGGGACCTATCGCTGTGACCCCACCTGGCTGGGCTTGACAGGGACCTGAGGCTGCACCCCCATGGGGTGGGACTTGACAGGGGATCTCAGACTGTGCCCCCCACCTGGAAGGGCTTGATGGGGGACCTCAGGCCGCACCATCCGCCCTGGCGCTGGGCTGGAGGACCTGAGGGTGTGTTGGGGGATCTGAGGCTGTCCCCCCTACCTGGCATGCACCAATGAACCTGAGGCTGTGCCCACCACCTGGCAGGGTTTGACGGAGGTGGGGCCAGCCGGGTCTGGATCTCTTCCAATGGGTGTGGGGCTGGCTGGGGCTGGGTCTCGCGTGATTTTGAGGCACAGTGGGTGGGCAGGAACTTGACTCTGGGTCCTGCAGCACACCCCAGTTTCTGACAGGAGGAAGATTTTCATATACATTTTACTAATTTCCTCTCATCTCTGACACTTTTATTATAGAGAAAGGGCAAATAGCAATATTAAAATATTTCCTCTAATCCCCTTTTATTGTGCACAAATTTCATACACTGGGCCACCGGTCCTATTTAATAAAGAGGGAATATGCTAATTGACCCTCACACTGTAGCAAAGATGGCAGCACCCACAGCCAATAAGGAGGGGATATGCTAATTGATTGTCCCATCCTCAAAGATGGTGGTACCCACAACAACAAGATGGTGGAGCCCAGTACCCTTGGCCATGCTGGGATGGCAGGTGCACAACATAGCTGGGCCTGCCCCCAGGTGGGTCTGGCCGATTCACGTGCCTGCTTCTGGAGTCCCCAATCTCCTCAGCCCCCAGCTGCCCAGGGCCGGCCGAGCCTTGTGCAGCCAGCAGTGGCAGCAGCAGAGATGTGATAAGGCATTGCCTTCCCCTGATTTCCAGGTCGCCTTCTGCCCCTAAGAGCTCCCAAACTGCGAGAGGGGGCAGGTGAGGCTGAGGGACCCCCGCTCCAGTGCATGCTTATCATGCACTGGGCCTCTAGTGCATATGTATTGTGTTCCAGGGAACCCAGATTTTATCATTTGAAGCACCTTTCTATGATCAAGTCATCAAGCCTACAAAAGGAGCCCAGGCTCTGGGCTGCAGGTAGGCAATTTTAAAAATGTCAATCAATTACTTGAGGTCCACTGTGGGTTATTTCTTGGTTAACATGGTTGGCTAGGAATCAATGGACCTGGGCTCCAAGCCCAGTTCTTTCATTAGCTCCCAGTGTACCCTTGAGTAAGCATATACTTTAGTCATTTATTCCTGTGTCCAGAGAGATGAAATAACTTGTTCAGTTTTACTTATCCCATCTGGGCTAGATTTCAAACCTTCACCTGTTTGATTCTAAATCTTGGCCCACTGATTACAGGTATTTTGAAGTCAGGTATCCCTTGAAATCACTTTGAAGATGAATGCCTGCCCACTCTGTCTATCATAGAGCTAGCCCTGCCAACACTAATACCTTCACATGGCTAAAAAAATCAAGGCAGTTTTTAGAGAATTTGTTGGTTTAAAATAAGGTCATTCTAAAAGTTCAGAAATCACAATCTTTGAGATTTGGGCCCTCTTTCTTTGGGACTTCTTTTTTAGCATATATTTTGGGGACAATATGGTTTAGGGATAGGTGAAAATTTGCACGTTTACCTTCTCAACTCTCTTGCCTCTTCTCATCTCACTACACCCACCCCCACCTGTTCCTATAGAACAACTCACACTTTTGTATACCCTTTGCATTTTCTCTAAAATGTCATGGAATAGAAATTTAGAGTCATGAAGCTGGCCTGAAATCCCAAATCTCTCACTTACTGAATATGTAGGGTCAGGAAAGCCACTTCACTCTTTGATCTTCAGTGTTTTCATCTTCTGAGTGAGGATAATGTCATCCGCACTGTACAGATTAAATCAGTCCTGGAACAGGCATCCCAGTTTCTGAGCAGTTGTTCGATTTTCAGTTCTAAGTGCTTCCAAGCAACCTCTAGACCTTGTTCTCAGGTCTCATGCTCTCTACCTCTTGAGGAACGGTGAACAAATTTGGGGTCATAGATAATGTGTATGTTTTGTTTCTAGTAAAGCTGAATCTTCTAGATTTGCCTTTCCGGTTGTGGGTCTCTTGGGAAGACATGTGTACTGTGCAATATACCACCGAACAAAGAGGTGTATTGCCTCTTGAATGCTTTGTTATATAATGATGCCACTTAATCTGAGTAAATTAAAATAGTTGTTGGGTGTGAGAAAAGCAAACCACAATGGGTTGGGATTTCCTTTTATTAATACATTGACTAGAGTTTAAAAATTGTTTTGAGCGACAAAGAAGAGAAAAGTGTAACACAACAAAAGAGGCAGTTGTGATGTGGGAATGTGAAGATGCAGCCACACTAACATGTACATACACATTCGAACAAATAAGGGGATATTAAAGTCCTCATAAAAATAAAGATGAGTTTAATCCTATACCATTTTAGGTTATCACAATAATACAAACTTAATCTAAAAAGTAATAAAAACAAAACAGAAAAAATACCAAGAATATGTAATCCATAATCCTGTAAACTAGAGAAAGCTTCTGTTGACATGTTTCAGAATTCTTCAAATAATAAAGGGTTTTTATAAACTTGCGAGCATAATTTGCATTTAAAGATACAGAACAAGTTTCTTACAGTAACCCATTTAAGAATGTTTTGCTTTCAATATCCTATATAATAAAGAGCTAATATGCTAATGGTCATCATGCCATCACATTGTAATGACCGATCAGCAAGAGGCTATGTGCGTAGCAGGAGCACATGGGTGGGCAGGGCTGCATGCTCACCTAGGAGTGCACGGGTGGCTGGGGACTTGACCCTGCATCCTTCCGGACAAAGCCACAGTGGCTGCTGCTGCCCAGGGCCAGCCTGAGGCTCAGGCAAGCTATGGATGATGATTGCCACTGCCCAGGTCTGGCCCGAGACTCAGGCAAGCTGGGGATAGCAGCTTCTGCTGCATAGGGCCCTAGGCTCACGCAATGAGGGCCAGGCTAAGGCCCAGGCAACCCGCAGTGACTGTGAGGGCCAAGGCTCAGGCAGCCACATGGCTGGCAGTGGCAGCAGCAGAGGTATGATGGGGTATTGCCTTCCCCTGATTGCCAGGTCGCCTCCCACAGAGGAAAGCCAGAGGCACCAGCAGTGAGAGGGTAAGGAGGTGCTACCTTTCCTGATTGGCCACAGAGAGTGGGCCTAAGCATCAGTAGGACATCCCCTGAGTGCTCCCAGACTGTGAGAGGGGGTAGGCCAGGCTGAGGGAGCACCCCCAGTGCAGGAATTTTTGTCCACTGGGTCTCTAGTCTTTTATAAATTCCTGCACAGCCCATTTGGTCTCAGAACAAGGTGAGTATATCATGTATACCAAGGAAAGTGGGAATCTAATAGGCTTTCTGGTGCCTGACTCAGAGGACAGAAAAGAATGCTTGACAACTTATTGTCAAGCAATATATGCTTTAAAGACCACACCTGAAAGGTCTTTAAAGCATATAAAGAATTTAGCATCCATTACAATGTAGGGGGAGGAGGTCCTAACACCAACAAGCATTTCTCAGACCATAAAATTCAATGGAATTCTGACATTATCTGGAGATAGATAGCATCACATTCCACAAGTTAAAAGCTCAGTCCTACAATATTAGCTCTCTCCTCTCCCCCACACAAACATACTTCAGAGGCCAGTTGGAAGTCCAGGTTGTCACCTGTGCAGATTGAAGGTTTCAAGGACCCTCTCCCTGGCTTTAATTAATTTCCTAGAGTGACTCTCAGAGAACCATTTTACTCACCAGATTGCTGGTTTATTACAAAAAGTCATTACCCAGAACAGCCAGATGAAAGAAATGCACAGCATAGAAGAAGGAACAGTGGGGATAAATTGAGAGAAAGAAAAAAATATCAACAAGGGCATGAGCTTCTAGGGTCTCCCCATGTGCACCACTTTCCCCACATTTCCATACATTCACCAACTCCAAAGCTTTTCCTCTGCCCTTTGGATTTTTATGAATGACTAGAAGCCCGGTGCATGAAATTCATGCACAAGGGTGTGTGTCCCTCAGCCCAGCCTGCACCTCTCCAATCTGGGAATCCCTTATTGTCAAGCAATATATGCTTTAAAGACCACACCTGAAAGGTCTTTAAAGCATATAAAGAATTTAGCATCCATTACAATGTAGGGGGAGGAGGGATGCCCAGTAGGATGCCCAAACGGGCAGTCAGACATCCCTCTCACAATCCAGAACTGCTGGCTCCCAACTGCTCACCTGCCTGCCTTTCTGATTGCCCATAATAGCTTCTGCCTGTCTGACTGATCATCCCCTAACCACTCCCTTGACAGTTTGATTGATGCCTAACTGCTCCCCTGCCAGCCTGTTTACCCCTAACTGCCCTCCCTGCAGGCCTGATCACCCTTAACTGCCTTTCCCTGCAGGCCTGGTCTCCCCCAACTGCCCTCGCCTGCAGGCCTGGACTCCCCCAACTTCCCTCCTCTGCCAGCCTGGTCACCCCTAACTGTCATCCACTGCAGGTTTCATTGCCCCCAACTGCCTTCCCTTGCAGGCCTGGTCCCTCCCAACTGCCCTCCTCTGCTGCCATCTTGTGGCAGCCATCTTTGACCACATGGGAGCAGCCATCTTGTGTTGGAGTGATGGGCAATTTGCATATTACTCTTTTATTAGATAGGATTCCTTAAGCATATAAAATCAGTAGCCATTCATAACTGAACTTGATTTCCAGCCTTTCCCCATTCACAAAGGTCAGGGGTTAGGACTGAAAGTTCTAACCTTGTAATCACATGCTTCTTTCTCTTGGCAACTAGCCCTATCCTTAGGTAAAGCCTAAGGATCACCACATTGCATTAACATAACAAAGGAACCTTTATCTCAGTACTCAGGAAAGTCCAAGGGTCTTAGAATTTTGGCCTTTTGAAGCATGGGGCACACAAGCTTGAGTTTGGTAACAGAATCTATTCACACATGTTTGTTGCTTTCATTTAAATTGTTTCATCTTAAGTGGTTGGAGAGTGGGGATGAAAGTAGGATGAAGGGAAAAGACTAGAAAGAATCTATACATTGCTTTGGCAGCCTCCAGCTGTTACCAGACCTCTTCCACATCAGGGACTGATCCTACCAGGCAAAAATTTTGACTCTATCTTCTCACTGGATGTACGTGTGTGTGTGTGTGTGTGTGTGTGTGTGTGTGTGTGTCTTATTTCTATCATGATCCATTTAGGAAGTGTCATGGCATTTGTCCTCCTTAGTGCCCCTTCTGCTTGTGGTATCAATTTTCATTTTAATGAGGATATAATGAGCTTTAGGGTCATTCTCTGGTCAATTGTTTTCTCCATCTTGGATTGGTCTGGATCTAACTGGTTTTTGTTATCTGCCTCCCTGACTATGGTGATTTAAACCACCTGCTTTTAGGCATCTTCAATTAAGGAGGATAGAGTCTTGTGATTTATCAGTTGGCTGTTAATTGCCCAGCCATTGAAGTCCTTTGTTCAACCATTTGTCTCAGTTTCCGCATTCTACTTGCCTCACAACCTTCTGAAGTTCAATGATGGTAAAAAACTTGCTGCCAAGTTTCTTACTGGTGCATCAGAATAAATTCAGAAAGAAACAGGAACCATTTGACTTGCTTAAATTTAAGGTATTTTGTTGCCCCTATAACATTAGAATCTGAAAAGTTTTCTAATCCAAACCTGAATCCAAAAGAGAAACATTTATAATGAGTTTTTAACCTTCTCAAAGTCAGTAACTTCTCATCTTTCAAATTTAAATTCACATCAACCTGCACAGTGATTACTCATACCCATGGGGTAAAGAGCAGGAAGGACAGTCTATTGTAACCATCGCCCTTTGTCTGGAAGGTCTAATCTCATGCTTTAATTTTCCAAAGATTCCCTGCCAGGCTACTTGCCATCCCGTGCTAGCTGTTTAAAAAAATGACATTCTAAATTTCATATCTACGAAACTTATTGTCCTTCCTAAGTATTTCTTTCATATAGATTGACATGCTGCTGTCTGGAGTGTGTTGAAAGACTATTCAGTAGACATATGCTGAATCTTGGGTCAGGTAAAGGAGAGCCTCTATTGCACATGTTTGATCAATAAATCCACCTTGCCTTCAAGAGTTTTGGCAGAGATGGGGAAAGTTAATTTCCAAGTCTGTTTCAAGAATTAAATCCCTGTGTACTTATTATTCTACTTCAACAAATTCAAGGAAGGTGTCCAAGGATGGTTCTAAGAAAATAGTATTGAGCATCAAGTCCAGAGTATGATATGTAATAAAGTTGAAGATGAGAAAGTCAGTCAGTGACAAGGTCACTACTTGGAAATCAAAGAAGTTTGAGGTTAGATCATGTGGACAGTGAGTTGAGCCAGCAAAAGGAGTTTGTCTGTAAATCTATTCTGTTTTATGGGGCTTCACCAGGAGAAGCTTAGAAAGAACTAGACAAGGATAAAGACAGGGACCTCCTCCTTTCCATAGGTGTGGAATAAGAGATCTCAGGCACATTTACTGCTCAAAGCCTAACTGGTAATCATTATGAAAGTTTTGTCAAGGTCTCTCATGTCCAAGGTGGTACAGAGCCTGGATCAGAGATGTCCTTCAACTGGATGCTTTGGGAGGACTCTAAAGAGCAGTACAGGTGCCTCACATCCAGTCACATCAGCTTCCAGCCTTCCTGTGCCCTGTGTTTTAGTCCTGGTGACCAAGTTTCCACTTGGCTCCTGAGAACATGACACCATTTTGTACCTCATGCCTAAAGTGGGGCCCAGGTTTAATCCTCACCTCCAAACATATCCTGACAAGACTAAAGCCTGGTGTTGCCAATCCTATTTATTTATGAAGTGGCATTCCTGTGATTTGTGCTCAGCAGTCTCAGCATTGCCTCCCAGAATCCCCAGTGCTGAGTATATTATTTCTCCATGGCCATGGTCAACCCATTTGCAGCGACAGCTCTTTATTTTTCCAGTTTTCAGTAATGACCTTCAAAGCTTGCTCTAGATTAGGGGTGTCGAACTCAATCAGAGAAGGGGCCAAAATCTAAAATCCAGCCTAAATCGCGGGCCGAATGGTTTACTGAACAGTCATAAACTGTCATTGTGATGGAAACGCAGCGGAGTGCAGTGATGACAGCGTGGTGTGGGCCACATTGCAAGGCCTGGCGGGACGGATTTGGCCAGCGGGCCTTGTGTTTGACACGTGTGCTCTAGATGGACTCCCAGAGAGCTAACTGCTTTTCTCTTTCAAAGCTACCTGGGATGTTATTACTTACCTTCCCCAAGACACAGATGTTGGAGGGGAATTCCCAGTGTAATTCATCTCATGCTTTAAATCTAGATTCCTCTGTGTATTTGAGCATTGTTTTAGGATCATCTCTATTACAACACCCTCTGTACTAGTCTAGGTTCTTCAGAGACACAGAACCAATTATATATATACTAGTGGCCTGGTGCATGCAATTCATGCAGAGGAGGGGGTTGTTCCTCAGCCTGGCCTATACCCTCTCCAATCTGGGACCCCTTTCAGGATGTCTGACTGCTGGCAGTCATACATCCCTCTTGCAATCTGTACTGCTGGCTCCTAACTGCTCATCTGCCTGCCTCATTGCCCCTAACCTCTCTGCCTGTCTATTGATCACCTTTAATTGCCTCTACCTGCCTGCCTGATTGCCCCTAATTCTACTCCCCTACTGGCCTGATCTTGGCCCCAACTACCCACCCCCCATTGCCAGCCTGCTCACCCCCAACTACCCCACCATTGCCAGCCTGCTCACCCCCCACTGCCCCTCCCACCAGCCTGATTGCTCCCAACTGCCCCCCATTGGCTTGCTTGCTTCCAACTGCCCCTTCTGCTGGCCTAATTGGCCCCAACTGACCCCCTCACTGGCTTGATCACCTCCAACTACCCCTCCTGCTAGCCTGATTGCCTCCAACTCCCCCCACACCCCACTGGCCTGCTTGACTCCAACTGCCCTCCCCTGATGGCCTGATCACCTGTAACCACCTCTGCCTCAGCCCTGCCACCATGGATTTGTCTGGAAAGATGTCTAGGTCTCCCAGTCTCATTAGCATATTACTCTTTTGCTAGTATAGACTAGAGGCCCAGTGCACAAAATCATGCATGGGTAAGCCCCTAGGCCTAGCTTGTGGTCAGGGCCATCTTCTGCCACCCCTTCATCACACATCCCGGTTCCCCGTGGTTCCCTGTTCACCATCGAGGTGATCAGAGATTGCGGGCTGGGGGGAGAGATAGAGAGGTGGTCAATGCACCTCATAGTGACTGGCCAATTGGTCGTTCTGGTCGTTACACCGTTATGGTCGCTGGCCTTTTATTATATAGGATGGAATTGACCCTTGTGGTTATGGAGGCTGAGAAGTCCCAAGTTCTGCAGCAAGCTGGAGATCCAGAAAGGCTAAAAGTATAGTTCTAGTCCAAGTCCAAATGCTGGATATATCAATGGTGTAAGTTCCAGTCTCAGTTTGAGTCCCAAAGCAGGAGGAAACCAATGTGCCAGAAGACAGCCTGACAGAATTTCCCCTCAGTTCTTTTCTTCTATGCAGGCTTCTAGCAAACTGGATGAGCCCCACCCACCCTGCAGAGGGCAATCTGCTCTACTCTGCAGATTCAAATGTTAGTCTCCAAAAACACCTCCACAGACACACCCAGAATAATGTTTAATCTATTATGGGAGGCCCTCAGGCCCAGGCAGGTTGACAGATAAAATCACCCTTTCCCCTTTTATTCCAGTGATTAAAAGCATACTTTCCCCCACCATAATCACTAAACTCAGGGTCATCAACCTGAATATGAAGGTCCAAGAGCAAACTTTCAATGCTCAGCCTTGGAGAAGAAATCATTTAAGGAGAAGAGGTCCTTTTGTTATTGTTTTACTGTTTCTGGTCTCCATTCCCTCAGATATGTTTACTAGACACTCATGTACCCTCTTATCAGACTCGTTCCCCACCTATCCCACAGCCCCTACCCCTGCCCGATCCGTGGTGCAGGTCTGTGTCCCTGTCTTCAGATTCTACCCCTATGGGAGCAGGCTGCATTCCTACCTTATTCTTTCCCAAATATATATACTGTAGTAGCTACAACTGTCTTCTCCTGTATACTTCCTGTGCTTACTGTGTGCTGTATTTTACCTAGATCAGCATGCTGAATCCTAGAAACAATTCTGTGAAAGGTGATTTCTATTTTGCAGATATTACTGAAATGCAAAAGGACTACAAGCTTGCTTAAAGCCATAAAGCTATGAAAGGGAACACCACAATTTAAGCACACCATCACTATGCATTGTTTTGCCTGCCCCCTGCCTCTCCAAATTGTTTCCCAAAAGGCTGAATATCTATCTGGCTCAAAAAGAAATTTTCACCCCGATTCAGTCTGGTAGCTCCAATAGATCCAGATACAGTGAGCTTTTCCAAGCACTGGCAGAAACAGGAAGTTGAAAATCTGATGTGACTTCTCTGTGAGCAGTTAAGGGGCTGCGTTCTATAGCATGCCATTCACATCCACTGTTCATCATCACAAACCTCCAGACACACCGAAGGTCATAATGGAAAACAGTTATTTTAAGAGACGGCATTGTTCTCAAAAAGACACAGTAGGGCCACTGAAGAATAACTTTAACTCAGATCTATATTCAGAGGCGAATTCTTCTTTTGGCTCAAATGACGCAGGTTTGTTGGTTGGGGTGTGAGTAGGAAGTGAGGAGATAAAAAAGGGGGAGGTAAATACTTATTTTTATCCATCTCTTGCTCTCCTATTGATAGGTGCTTACTTCCCCTCTTCTTGGCACATTCAAATTCCTTGCTTTGACCTGACCTCCCCATTTCATTAATTTGTCAAGGAATATTTCTCCATAAGGGCAAACATTGAAGGAGAATTGAAAACTATAATTAATAGGGGCAGAAAGAGAATATTGGGGACCAGCTCCATTTGTAAGCTCTGTTAACAGTGATTGTTTTGTTCTGATTAAAGAAGGCATATTTTTCACCTGGCTGGGATTTGCATTTGGGAGCTGAGAGCTCACCTAGTAATGCAGCCCATTCTTCCTTTCTGGAAGCTGCTCATTATCATAAAAAAAGATGAACAACCTTGTGCAGCCACCAGAGCCACCAGCCCTTTGAAGACCCCCACCTCTGCAAATCCCCAGCCCGAATTTCCTGTAACCATTTGGCATACCCTTTGACAATCTTTGTCCTTCTACCCAATATAAGCAGCTGGCTTATTTATGGTGGGGTGCAGAGCAGATTTTTGTGGATGACTTGTTACTCTCCTATACTGCCAGCATTATTGGAAGAAATGCTCATATATGGTTCAACCCCATCTCTGCTTCATTGGCTCAAGTAGTGACAGGCAGCCTGGACCCCTTGGTTGTCTGGTTACATAATCACCTGCATAATGAAATGTTTTTGCAAAAGATGCAAGGTTTTGCTTGGGTCATGTTTTCCTCCAAATAGGTGGAGGGAATATATTAAAAACACTCCCACCTTTGTCCTGTGATTTTGCTTTGTGCTCAAACACTTTCTCTACTCCCATAACTAATGGCCACGGAAGACCCGGAGATCTGGGGCCCCACTGTGTAGGGGGGAAACTACCATGTACATAAATAATGGGTAATATTTAGTAGTTGATTGAGTTATGGGTCTTAATACTCTACTTCTCTATAGAAACAGTATATATTCCATCCTCTTGCCCTTTGAGAATGTTAAATATTCCCATCTCTTGCCTTTCAATTTGTTCACATGACTTGTTTAGCCATTTGGTTTTTGGCAGATGTGCCATGAGCACAGGCTGGTATCCTAGCACTAGTGCCATCCCCATGAGAAGAGCAGGCCATGACAGATCTTTGGTCCCAGAATCCACAGAGGCCCATGGAACGAAGCTGAAATGAATCTACAACTTGGAGGCAGGTCTAGCCAGATCCAGCCCCAGTTACTAGAATCCAGGCTTTGTGCAAATGCAGCATGAGACCTACAGCACATTTCATTCCTTCATTCAAGAAATAAATGTTCAGGCAGGCTGGCTGGCATGGCTCGGTTGTTGGGCATCAACCTATGAACCAAGAGGTCATGGTTCGATTCCTGTTCAGACCATGTGTCCGGGTTACAGGCTCCATCCTCAGTTGGGGGTGTGCAGGAGATAGCTGATCCATGATTCTCTCTCATCATTGATGTTTCTATCTCTTTCTTCCTCTTCTTTTCTCTCTGAAATCAAGAAAAATATTGTTTTAAAAAGAAAGAAAAGAAAGAAATGTTTATTTTTGCAAGACACCAAATTTGGCAGTGGTTTGTTATATGATATTTTTTATGAGTATAGCTGACAGATGTACAAATCAAATCAGGAATAAGAAAATCATTAGAAAGGAGCCCATAACACTGAGCTAGATCATATGCAATGTTTGATTCTGCTAGTACTCACTAAGCACCAGCATGCTGCTGCTCTTTTTTTTTTTTAAAACTTTATTATTGACATTGTTACAGATGCCCCCCTTCCCTCCCACTTTGCCCACCACACTGTTGTCTGTGTCTAGTGGTTATTTACATTTTCTCATTTAGATTTTACAACTACCATGTGAGCTAGGTATATGCACTAAGTTTCTGAAGGTGTAGAGAAATGAAATGACTTTAAAATATATATATATTATTGGGTCGGCAACTAAGTAATTGCTGGTTTCACACATATATGGCTTCAGTTGAATTTTTAGGTTTGCAGACGTAGTACAAATGTAAAACACATTTTGTTATTTTATAGTTGGCTATTCAGCTGTTAATCAGTAAAAAAAGTTTTTTGATCTGTTTTGTAGTTTTCGTTTGGCGTTCGTTGAAAAATGGAAAATCAAAAGGAACATTTTCGTCATATTTTGCTTTTTTATTTCCGTAAAGGGAAAAATGCATTGCAAGCTCATAAAAAGTTATGTGCTGTTGTGCTGTTTATGGTGACGAAGCCTTAAAAGAACGGCAGTGTCAAAATTGGTTTGCCAAATTTCGTTTTGGTGATTTTTCACTCAAAGATGAAAAACACTCTGGTCGTCCAATTGAAGTTGATGACGCCCTAATCAAAGCAATAATCAATTTGGACTGTCACAGTACAACACGTGAGATTGCAGAGAAGCTTCATGTATCACATACATGCATTGAAAATCACTTAAAACAACTTGGCTATGTTCAAAAACTCGATACATGGGTTCCTCACGAACTGAAAGAATCACAGTTAACGCAACGCATTAGCAGCTGCGATTTGCTAAAGAAACGTAATGAAAATGATCCATTTTTAAAACGACTGATAACTGGCGATGAAAAATGGGTTGTTTACAACAATATCAAGCGGAAAAGATCGTGGAGCAGGCCAGGTGAACCAACTCAAACAACATCAAAAGCTGATATTCATCAAAAGAAGGTTTTGTTATCAGTTTGGTGGGATTACAAAGGAATTGTCTACTTTGAACTCTTACCACCCAACTGAACGATCAATTCTGATGTCTACATTGAACAACTAACGAAATTAAACAATGCAGTTGAAGAAAAGCGGCCCGAATTGACAAATCGAAAAGGTGTTGTATTCCATCATGACAATGCAAGGCCACACACATCTTTGGTCACTCGGCAAAAATTAATGGAGCTTGGTTGGGATGTTTTGCCACATCCACCATATAGTCCTGACCTTGCACCATCTGATTACTTTTTGTTTCGATCTTTACAAAACTCCTTGAATGGTAAAAATTTCAATAATGATGATGATGTCAAATCGTACCTGATTCAGTTTTTTGCTAATAAAAACCAGAAGTTTTTTGAACGTGGGATTATGATGCTGCCTGAAAGATGGCAAAAGGTCATTGATAAAAATGGGCAATACATTACAGAATAAAGTTATTTAGTTCCATGAAAAAATTGTCTTTGATTTTCTTTAAAAAATCCGCAATTACTTAGTTGCCGACCCAATATTATTGTTTTTTTTTACAGAGAGGAAGGGAGAAGGATAGAGAGCTAGAAACATCAATGAGAGAGAAACATCGACCAGCTGCCTCCTACACTCCCCCCACCCCCACCCCCAACCAGGGATGTGCCCGCAACCAAGGTATCTGCCCTTGATCAGAATCCAACCTGGGACCTTTCAGTCCACAGACCTACGCTCTATCCACTGAGCCAAACCGGTTTCAGCTGAAATTACTTTCTTAAGCCGCCCTGGTCAAGAGCTACACCTGAATTTGAGTTTTTACTAGATCTGCTTCTGCTTTGTAAAATCATGTTTCTTTTCTCACCTTAGTACTTTTGGTTGAATTTGTGCATATTTCCAAAGTATTTTGGAAAGAAATAGTAAGAATACTTTAACATTGTTTATATTTAGTGGTTCACAGCTGATTCACATTCTTCTCTATTTTTTCCTCCCATTGCCCATATTCTAGCTTGTAGATAAGGATGCTTGAAATTGCTGTAATTTTACAGATTGGGAGACTGGTTCACCAAGACTTTAATGCTCCCCTTTGACCTCACTAACCTTGAGACAAGTTTCTTCCTGACTTTAGGCCCCTCCCTCCGTTTGTAAAGATCTCTTACTCTAGAAAAACTGCAATGATAAATTCTTTCTCCGCTCCTTGGAGATGTAAATTTTCTCCTCATCTTTGCCAGTTTTATGACCTATGGCTGTCTTTCTCAAGGACATGGGAGCCATCCCTTTCAAATATAATCATCAATATTGAGCCCCTATCTCCCAGTCTCTTTGGGAGGGTAGGAACCTAACTCCAATTAGCAAACACAGATGGTCTAATGGCACTAAGCCCTCCAGTATTTTCCCACTAGCTCTTGACCCCCATTGCAATAGTCTTAAGTAATGTCTTCCTTGCCTGTTCAACTTGACCTGGAACAATTTTTCTTTGACTTGAATAAAGGAATATTTCCTTTAGGAACACACAGTGAATGATTGCCAGAGCTTAAATTCGGACACTTGGTTTCAAATATAATTCCTTCTTCTATCCTTTCCTTCTATTCTATTTACACTCACTTATCATGGAGGTATGTGTTTCTTGCCCTTTGTCCTTTTCTTAGAGGGCTTTGTTTGTGAACTTTTTATCATTTTTACTTGATTTGTGAGATTGGGTGAAGGAGCCCGGGTTCAGAGCCTGGTTTTCGATTGTGTAAGAGAGGTTTGGCCTCGAGTTGTAGAGACTGTTAGTCTCAGAGGATTGCTTTGTTTAAAACTCTACAACATGCCCCAAAGCTCGTTATTTGAAACTCTAATGTGGACTCCAATATTTTAATTAAATGTGTATTGTATGAAGCCAACCTTTGGCCACCTCTCAGTTCCATGTAATTCTTGTCGCTTGTTCACTGGGGTGAAAATTCTCCTTTGCTCCACAAGATGGCAGTATAGGTTAATGTTGAGCCTCACCATACCCTTCCTTCAAAATCCCACAGTGGGGTTTTGTTCAGAATTGGCACTCAACTCTCCTCTTCTCCACATGCCCTCAGCCTCCTGCAAACCGGGCTCAAAACATTTCTCACTTCCCCCTTTTCTGACCCAAACAAAAGCAGCCTCTTCAGTTCAAAAAGGGCACTTATGAATGAATATGTATACAATACCCTAGCTCCTTTATAAAAGACCCCAGACACAGGAGGCTGGGGTTCAGCTGCCCGCAAAACCACATGCAATGAAGCCTTGTTCTGGGGCTGGTGAGTAGTTGATTATAAATAGCAATGGTCAGTTACACATTGTCAGCAACCTGACCTAATCGCTGTTAATCAATGAAGTCATTGAAGTGTAACAGCCTCATTGGCAGAAGATTGGCCTGGGTCCAGGCTGCAAGGAAGCAGTCTTGTTAGTAGTCAGTCGGGTGGTAATTATTTAATCAGGTCTGCGTGGCCTCAGCAGATCCACTATAGAGAAATGACTACAAAACCGTATCTGAGGTATCTTTCCTATCCTCCAGAAAGGTGAAGTAAGGCAAATAAAATCTGTGAAATTGGGATAATTGGGGACTGCTTGCAGACTTTAAGAAGCACAGAACAAGGATATTCCTTAGACAAGTAATTAGACAATATTCATGCTACTCCTCAGAAGGGGGTAATTTTTTTAAAGCTACCTTTTCTTCTTACCTCTTTAAATAGTAAGACAAGCTCTTCAGCTACATAGGTCAGGTATCACACTCTTCTGGGCGACAGCCACCCTACACCTTAAACTTTTTCAATTCTCATAGTAATATGCTTTCAAAACTGAGAATTAACCAGGAAAAAGGGAGGTTTTAACTAGAAAGGTGTCTTTTGAGCATCTTCTTTGTATTCTCTCCTATATTCTTTATAATATTCCTTTTCCTTTAGTCCTTTTTAAAAATGGTACCATAAATTATTGAATGCCGCCTCTGCTCTCCAACTTCCAATGTGCGCAGCACAGGTTTATGACAGTGTCTCTATAACTATGCATCTCTTTAACAAACCTAAAACTCCATCAAGGCCAAAGTAAATACCAATGCTCTGCAAAAACACTGCTCAGACTTCTTCAATAAAATTGAAAAAGAGGAAAGAATCTTCTAAAATTACCATGGAAAGGCCTAGAATTGACTTTAAAAAGCAAAACAGTGATGTTTAACTTTAGCCATTTTTTCCCCCCAGGAAATAGAGGAACATTACTAGAGTATTATATGATAGAAGCCATTTTTCTAATATTAGGTTACAAATCTCAAATGTGTGCCTTGTAGGCTTGAGGAAAATAATGTATTTTTTAATGCAATTGGAGAGGTTTAACAAAGAAAGCCTTTTCTGGTCCCCATGGGGGGAAAATCAGCTTTAGACTGTTAGCAAACACATCTAAAAGTTCAATGAACTTCAGTTAGTTGCTATGCCAACCAGCAGAAGACCTGTCCAGATATGAATTGATCACACAAATAAAATCTCCCCGAAGATGATGCTTGTTTGGCTTAGGGACATAGTCTTTGTAACAACCCTTGAAAAAACATAGGTCTGTCCACTTGGAAGATTTATTTGGACCACAATCCAAATTTCCTCAGTGTATTAAAAATACTTACATTTCTTAAGATAAAAAATTAAACAGTTATTTTTGGGGTGGGCAGTGGAGGGGATGCTTCCCCTCTCATTTTTCCTTTTTCAAGTGTAAATACAGAGTTACACATAGATTCTGATTTTGAGGACGAAAAATGGCTAAAACTAAAGCAATAAATCTTAGGGGATGTTTTTTATTTTACTATAACCTTGTGATAGGAAGTCTGGCATTTATCTTCACTTCTTAATGCCATGCCTCCCACATCCTGCTGTGGATGGGGTCCCTTAGGCATGCCATGTAAAAAGCCCCTAATGAATGTCTTTTGAAGAATTTTTTCATAGGCTTTGCATTTTGTGTGTTTCATATCCACAGAGTGAACCGATTTGAGGCTAAATAAATGCGCAATTTGTGTAATATAGTAATTGACATCAACTTAAAAGAGGTTGGAGGAGAAAACAGTAAGATGCTATCACATTTTTTCCATTTATATCCCACTAGAGGCCCAGTGCATGACATTCATGAACTGGAGGGAACATGGAGCCCCTCAGCCCAGCTTGTACCCTCTTGCAGTCTGGGACCCCTCGGGGGATGTTCAATTGCCGGCTTAGAGCCTAAACTGGCAGTCAGACATCCCTTGAGGGGTCCTTAGGTCTGCCAGGGAGGCAAGAGAGGCTCCTGCCACCTCTGCTATGCTCACCAGCCGTGAGCCCAGCTTCTGGCTGAGAGGCGTTCCCCCTGTGGGAGAGCACTGACCATCAGTGCTCCTGCATTGAGCATCTGCTGCCTGGTGGTCAGTGTGTGTCATAGCAACTGGTCATTCCACCATTTGGTTGATTTTCATATTAGCCTTTTAGTATATAGGATTATTGTCCCCCTGGAAACTTAATATAAATTATTTTTCTTCCTGTTGTTAGAATCCCTCTTCAGGAATATAAGGTGTGTCTAATATAAGGAATAGAAAAGAGTGGACCAAACATTTGGGAATTACTATGATATGTTATAGGTGTATTCTGAATACACACATTAATATATGTGCCTAGCAACACAAACCTATGAAATAGAGTCAGCAAGCATTTATTATATCTGTTTTGTATGTGAACTTGACCTACTTTAATTGAGCATCCCTGCATTTTCTCAGAAAACGTTTTAACTTTAATTTTCCAATGCACATACTATGTTCACCTCTTGAATCCACACGGAAATTGGGTTCTCTAATATTGAACCTTGGTGATATTGGCAGGATTGACTTGTGTAAGAAGTACTAGTTTTTATCTTTGGATTGTCCTGCTCCTTCCTAACTTCTGAATCTATACTTTACCTTGGCTAATTTCGCCCTTGGCCTCTTAGAGTAAGTCTTGAATTCCCCAATAAACTATGAAATAGATATTATAAATGATAATCATAATAGATCAGGGTCTTTCTATAGTTCAGATTAAAGAATAGATTCTTGACAATGGGTATAGGGACTAATGCAAATTTCTGGAGAAGGAATATTTACTATTGAACTATGCACAAATAAATCAATATTCAGTCTACCCAAATAAGAAAACAAGCCCAGGGCCAGGGTGGTGGGGTGGTGGTGTATGGGAGATACCTATAATACTAATCAACATAAAAAAATATTGAAAAATCATTAAAAACTTATATCTTTGCTATAAATGAGAGAGAGAGAGAGAGAGAGAGAGAGAGAGAGAGAGAGAGAGAGAGAGAGAGAGAGAGAGAACAATAAGCTAAAAGTGAAGGGGTACTTTCCAGTGGGGTTCTTTATGTCTAAAATATCCTTTACCTTGTTGGTGCATCCGTGACAAAAGGTGCACCTGTCTGTAATATTATTAGCCTGTTTACCCCTTGATGGTCAAAGTGGATCAGTCTTCAACAGTAAAATAATGGGGCTGTTCCTCTTTGTTTCCTATCCCACAGGGATTAATAAAACTCTACAGTCTGAAGTGAGTTGATGCTAGATTTATATCCCAAGGCAAGCCCAGATCAGGAATACAGAATCTTGCACTTTCTGCTTTTGAGTAATGGTTTAGATTCAAGAACTGGCTTGGAAAGAAAAGGAGAAATATCTACATTAGATAAATATTCACATGATTACATATTCCCATAGGTAGCTCCCTAAAAGCTGTGACTTAGAAAATCTGCAAAATGATGACAATTCTTAATCTGCTTTCTCTCTCTCTGCTCTACAATAATATAGTATTGAGCTATTGAAGGAAAGGATCTTGAGTTAAATGGCATGGTTTAAAAGTATTCCCAAGTTAATATTTGCAATTGTTTAGGATAAGTAATATATTATCTATCTATATATACAAAAACCTAAATGATTATTATGACCAGTTGGCCAGTCACTATAACACACAATGACTACCAAAGGGCAGATGCTCAATGCAGGAGCTGTCCCCTGGTGGTCAGTGCATTTCCACAGCCAACCTCCATGGCCAGTCGACCTCCTGTGGCCCCCCATTGGGACTGGGTGAGATGGCCCGATCACTGGCCAGGCTGAGGGACCCCACCTGTGCACGAATTTGTGCACCAAGTCTCTAGTGTGTCAATAAAAAGCATCTGCTTTGTAGTTGTGAAGAGGTTGGCAGAAAGCAAGTTGGTGATGGCAATTTCAGTGCTCTACTCCCAAACAGTTGAAGAACCATGCTGTTCAGAAGAGCCTCCTCAGGCAGTATTGATGTTTATTCCATTCCCATAGCTCAGGGGCCAGTCCTGGGAAACGTTTGTCATTACATGTTATCTTCCCAAGAAAAATACATGCTCTTCTCACACCCTCACCCAATGGGAAAGAATGGTAAGGTGCAAAAGAGTCATTTTATAGGAAATGGGACTTAAGGCTGAGGTGGAATAATTGGAGAGAGATGTCTGGATGGTGAACAGAACCTACAGAGATATTGTTGAGCTGGTGACCATTAGCGGAGAGCTAAAGGGACAGCAGTCATACTAATGACTGCTTTGGTTTTCCAAGTGCTCTATGATGGCTTAGGGGTTCTGCTGAGGCAGTTTCTATATATCCTGTGGGGATTTATGAAGAATGAGGAAGAACAGGGGAGCTTATCTTGCCCAACCTTAATTTTAATTAGAGCTGCTTTATTTTGATCTGTTTTATATATTGGGATTCTGTGAAAGAGTTCATGTGAAGAATTAGTTGTCCTAAAAAAATAAAATAAAAGAATTACCAACAATAAAACCTGTTGTGCAGTGGGAAGCTCTGAAAGAATTATTGGGGTCTTGTTAAGTCAGAGAAAACAATAAAAAGGGAGCCTCGTGATTCCCTAGTCAGAAGTGTACAAAGTACAGTTCCTTAGTGAAAAGCATTAGTATCTCCTGGGAACTTGTTATAGATGCAAATTCTTGGACCATACCTGGACCTACCTGAAGCAGAAATCCCGAGGGTAAGCCCCGGAAATCTGTGTTATAACAGGCCTCTGGTTGATTCTGATTCAAGCTCAAGTTTGAGAACTGCCATAGGACCTAATGTAATTTGCCAAGTAAAATAAATGAGGTAAAATGAACAGAAAGAAGCTATCAGTGCAGTTTCTAAGGAAAACCGGTTCCAAGTAGAGAAGATTGGTATTCAGTTTCAGGGACAGGAAAATGCATCTATTCTTCCTATTCCTTAAACACCAAAAATATCATTAAAAAAATATCCTTACAAGTTAAAGCCATTGGATTCATCTTCGACAACTCAACCTCGTCCAAAAGTGTTTATGTGAAAACAGGTAGAATTATGGAGGAGTCAAAAGTAAAGTCATCAACAGATTTGAATTTTACTGGCCAGATGATATCTTAAATTTTATGGATTTGTTCTTTAAAACCACTTTATTTATAAATTCAACCCATCTAAGTCACTAGATGATAGGCCTTTGGAATAGTGCTCGAGGAAGCTGGAGTCAGAGAGAATGAGGCAGAGAGAGAGAGGATGTCTGTTGTCTTCCCAGACTCAGTCATCTGCAGCTGGAGCTGTGTTCCTGAAATGAATGAGTCCTCTGTGTGAGGTTGTTCCCAGAGATAGGCAGATTCCACTGGAGTTACAAATGGGCTCTCTCTGAAGACTAAACCCCCGCTCTTCTCAACGTTTTACTTCAAGGACGTTTCACCACTAGATGGCTCTAGAGTGTCTATCCTGCTTATGAAAGGCCAGAGGTTGGAAAAAAACGGAGTGTGCTTTGTGAGCCATCCCCAGACATCTTCCTCCGCTATTGACTCCCACTCAACCAAAAGTGATGTCTCATTTTCTCTCCTCCATCTTCCAAGAGCAGCCCAGTAATGGTGTCTCCAAAGGAAAAAAAAAAAAAAAAGTGTCTCAGGCCAGAAAGTGCTTTGTCTTCTCCACATTTCAAATGTTCAAACCCAGGCAGCAACAGTCTGTTCTTACATTTTTTCGCCTTTTATAACTTATGTGGTTGGGCTACTAGGGAATGCAACAGCACAAAAACAGACCAAGGATCCCCAATGCGTGACTCTTGCTTGATCAAGGAAGTCTCAAAATGAGTTGTTAAGAATGATCTTTACCCATGTTGCCCTTTTATATCCTTCCTAGAGGTGTCATTGGTTAGAGTGAAAATTCAATTTGTTATTTTTCTGAGTTTTAAAAATTATTTTAGCTATCTTACCTTTTTAATCTGACATGAACTCAGTTTCTTCTAGGCTCAGCTTCTTCTTCTAAATGGATCTAACTTGATGACAATCTTTAAAGTGGGCGGTCGGGTTTACCAAACTCTCCCAATGTGGTCATAAATTGTTTCTAGGGTGGACATCTGAACCAAGAGAAAAGCAGCCACAGACTAAAATTTCTCTTCTGGATGTCTAAAACAAAACTAGAACCAAGAGACAAAAAGCCTGAGTTCAGAAGGCAGAGGGATCTGGGGGTTGAAAAGTCACTGTGTGTCCGGGTAGGGGGCTCACAGACTAACCAAAGCCATAAGTAATTTGAAGTCATGGGGATGTTGATGCTATGAGTAAGCAGAGAAAGTCAGTCTGCAGAGGAGAATGGAACATGTGTGAAGAAAATATCAGATAGGAGAGAAAATGTAGACTCAGAAAGATATACAGTGTAAGTATCTGAAATATTTCCTACGGGCACTGCTTTATATTTGCTTCTCCCAAATTCTACATGTGATTCTCAGAGTCTTTTCTTTTCAATCCTTCCATCTCTTGCCTTTTAAAGATTACTTTTAAGCTAATTGGCAAAGATCCTTGGATAGGTTCTTTGTTCCCTGCAAACAAAAATTCAGAAGGTATTTTTATCACAAGTCAGCTTCACATACTACATTTTTGATAGTTGAGTTTACAAAATAGAGGGAATTTCTGACTTAAAAGAACTCTAAAACTTGCTGGAAAAAAAAAATTTCTTTCCAAATGTTTTTTTGCCACTTGATGCTCAATTAATACAACTTGCCAAGTCAGTCCTGAGGCTTGCGGCCAGAAATGCACCCCACCTTTTCCCCATTGCTGCCCACAGTAATGCTATCTGTGGAGACCAAAGAACTGATTAACTTGTCTCTAAATCCTTAGCCCCAATAGATGATAGATGTGCAGTTCTTTGTCACCACCATTTCTGGAAGGGATGACAGAATTGGTCCCTAGATTAGGTCTCTGACATGAATTCTCTTTTCTTATTATTCTCTACCTTCCTATAATGGTAGAATTTTTTAAGCATCAATCAGAATTTCTTTCATGTTTTAGTTGGTCCGAAGGTTGTGGGTTATTGTTAAGCTGATTAACAGAATTTCTTTCATGTTTTGATTTATGTCACCTTACTTATTAGAAAAAAATTAATGAAATTATATTTAGTATGGCCTTCAGCGTCCTTGGCTGAAACCCTGTTTCTCTGTCCAACTTCATCTCAGAGTTCTCTTCTCTGCATTTTCTAATGCATATTTCTTCTTTGTGTGTGTGTGTGTGTGTGTGTGTGTGTGTGTGAATGTAAGTCTGGTACAGTGTGTCTATTTAGCATTGTATGGTTCCTGGAAAGCCTTATATTTTGGAAGC
This sequence comes from Pipistrellus kuhlii, assembly GCF_014108245.1. Lineage (NCBI taxonomy): Eukaryota > Metazoa > Chordata > Mammalia > Chiroptera > Vespertilionidae > Pipistrellus > Pipistrellus kuhlii. Next base: position 15,130,444 of record NW_023425595.1, read on the forward strand.
AAATATAAAAAACATTCAATTGAAGAATGTTTTATTACAATCAACAATCTCAGGGACACATCCATTTTTATGAATTAATGTGTGGTTCTACTTGAAAGATGGAATGAGCTTAAGATACATGACAAGAATAGAACTGAAGGGTGTAGGCAATGCTGTTGGGAATTCTAGTTTAGGTCAAGGTTTTAGGGGAGACTTGGTCCTTATCAAGGTAAATTTAAATACACATTCCTCCTATTTCCTGGATAGCCTTAGCGTTTTTCCCGGTAACTATAAAAAATCTGCCCACTAGGATAACTTCAAACCATATGAAAAGCAGAATAGACATTGCCTGCAACTTATAAAAATTTAAAAATATATTTTTTCACCGCCTTTATGAAAAAACTGCCTAAAGACAGTGTTTTTAAAAATTGAAAAAAATATGAACAAGGAAAAATAATCCTCTTTGTTGTCATTGAATTATCCTGAGTTGAATTCATAAAACTTAATCAAGACAGTATGTTAAATTTATTATTTTCCATGTTATTTTCCTTTTATTTCATTTTGATTTATTAAGACCCCCTTTAAAAAGTCATCAATAGAAGTATAGGTCTGTAGATAGTTACTCCTTCACCACCCTCAGAATTCAAATTTCATAAAAATTTCTTCCTCTGCCCCTTATTTGAAGGTGCAATTTGGCATTTTGTCTTTTAAAAGCTCAGTGCCAACTCTGAGTTTATCATTATCACTATATTAGAGGCCCAGTGCACGAAATTTGTGCATGGGGGTGGGGGGAGGGGCTGTGCCCCTCAGCCCAGTCTGCACCCTCTCCAATCTGGGACCCCTTGAGGGATGTCTGACCTCCTGTTTAGGCCCAATCCCACTGGATCGGGTGGTCAGACATCCCTGTCACAATCCAGGACTGCTGGCTCCAAACCACTTGCCTTCCTCTGCCTGATTGCCCCTAACTGCTTCTGCCTGCCAGCCTGATCACCTCCTAACCAATCCCCTGCCAGCCTGATTCGATGCCTAACTGCTCCTTGGCCAGCCCTATTGCCCCTAACTGCCCTCCCCTGCAGGCTTGGCCCCTCCCAGCTGTCCTCCCCTGCAGGTCTGGTCCTCCCCGCCCCACAACTGCCCTCCCCTGCAGGCCTGGTTTCCACCAACTGCCCTCCTCTGCTGTCCGGGCCCCCCTCCAATTGTCCTCCCCTGCTGTCCTAGTCTCCCCAACTACCCTCCTCTGCTGTCCTGGCCCACCACCAACTGCCCTCCCCTGCAGGCCTGGTTCCCATTAACTTCCCTCCCCTGCTGTCCTGGTCTCCCCAACTGCCCTTTTTTGCTGGCCTGATCACCCACAGCTGCCCTCCTCTGCAGGCCTGGGTTCCCCCCAACCGCCCTCCCTTTCTGGCCTAGTGACCACCAACTGCCCTCCTCTTCAGCACTGGTCACCCCTAACTGCTTTCCTCTGCTGGCTTGGTCATCCCTAATTTGCCACAACTACCCTTCCCTGCAGGCCATCTTGTGGCAACCATTTTGTATCCACATGGGGGCAGCCATCTTTGACCACATGGGGTGGCTGTCTTGTGTTGGAATGACAGTCAATTTGCATATTACTTTTTTATTAGATATGATGTCTGACACAGGTATTGTTAGATGCCTCTTTCCTTTTGGAAAATCCCCCTCATTTCACTAGTTGGGTGAATTAGGGCTTCACTTTTCACTCTGCCTTTCAGTGCTTTTAGAATTTATAATGCTACATCAAACTACACAAAATCATATAAAGCTGCCAATGTTTGACAGATCTGTCATACAAAAATGGCAATTTCATATGATTCAACCTAATATAGCAATAACTAACATTTACTGAAATATTATTATATCTAAAACATTTTATAAATACTTTGTATACATTATTTTATTTAAATTTCTCATTTTACAAACTTGGAAATTATCGGAGAAGTTAAAATTAAATTATCCAAAGTCAAATTGCTGTTAAAGAGTGCCATGGAGATTTAAACCTAGATCTACCACACTCCAAAGTCCACGGGGTTAAACATGACACTGTCTTTGTAGGGTGATTTCTGATATTTAAAATTTTTCTGACAATGTTTAGGATATCATTAGTGAAAACTTCTTCCCAGGGGAAGCTATCAAACACTCAGATAAAAGTTATCATTTCACACAAAAATCTCCATGGTTCATATAGACAAAGCTGAATATAATGTGCTTTGAAGGAGCTATACTCAGATGAATATCCAGATGTTTCCAAATAGCTAACCAGTAAGTTGCAATTTTCACTTTTCATTGCAATGATTTGTCATTTTGTAGATAAAATATTTTATGTGTTCCTAGAGCAATTTAATTTCTTAAAAACTCGGTGATCTAAAAACAGGGCTCAATACCAAACTGAAAACATTCTGACTTCCCCTCATTGGCACTGAAAGAAAATATAAATATCGGGGGGAAAGAACCATTCATAGCGTATCACTTGCCTTCACAAATCATCCAAGAAATAAATGTGTCCTTTGCCTGCTAGAACCATTTCAGAAGTCCTTAAAAGTCATTTTTAATTACTGAGGATGGGGTCTATATGTGGCTTTAATAACATTTTGTTTTTAAGTGCGGAAACTGTAAGTTCAAAACCAAAATCAAATGTGCTTTGTGAGCTTTAGAACATGGGATTGTGCAGCCATCTGGCCCCCAGGCCATCTCTGCATATAAGACATTAATAACATTTTTAATTTAAGTAATAGATAAATCTGTTGCAAGGGCCTCAGCATCCATTCTCAACATTGCCTGCAGATCTGTTGATCCTAAATAATATGTTCAAGCTGTGGTAAGGTTATTGGTGTTCTGAAGCAATCTGGAAATACCAAGTTCTTATGCCAGGAAATGGGTCAAATTGTAATCTCTTCATGTTACTGTTTTGATTTTCAAAAATAGCTCTGTCCTTCACACACTAGGAGCCTGTACACTCTACCCTTCTCATGGATTTGATTACAACTGCCATCCTGTGTTTCAATGAAAACTTTATTAAATATCTACTTTTAATTAACCTCCCTGGCACTCCAACATCTCCTCAACCTCCATCTATTTTTAGCTGCTCAGTTTCTCTTCTCTTCTTAAAGAGTTACTCTATATGTCACCCTCTAGTAATTATTATAGAAAATAGCACCATACTTGCTCAGCCAAGAGAGACAGCATGCGTGTTAGAGTCAGAGAAATTTACATTTGGATCTGAGCTCGGCCACCTGGGGCTGTGTGAACCTGGGCAAGTTATGCTCTTTTCTGACAACCGCATTGGTGAAATGGAGACCTCATGGGGTTGTGAGGAGGACCTCACTATAAAAGCAACATCGAGTACCATCAGTGGCAAGAATTAGTGTTAGATGCTAATTTCTTTCATTTCTGTCCAGTGCGTTTCCTACAGAAATACATGAAATAATTCTGTCCTTTTATTCCCTTGTTCTCTTTGCTTTTGGAAGAGCTATTTCTTCTGTCACCGATGAACTGTTTCATTTGAGAACTGTGCAAAGTTCATTTTGCCCTGTTCCATTCTTTTAGAGATAAGGACGCTTCTTTCTCATGTTATTTTCATAAAAGTGGGCCAAACGTATGCATGTTCCCCATAAGAATTTCTATCATTTGGATACCTGGCAGCATTTGTAGCTTTCTTTTTGGCTTCTCCCCTCATGGCACTGGTGGAGAGTTAAGTATCAGGATCCAGAAATGAGGAGGAACGCGGCTCTCTGAAAAAGGAGAATGAACTCCATTGTTCAAACAGCAAAATAAATTAAGAACCCTCTACTCTTTTGTTCTAATAAATGACACAACAAAGTCTCTGGCCTCTACCAGGCTTGCCATATTTACGTCCACTCAGTGGTTTTTATGGAAATATAAGAACCAAGAGAGCAGCCCAAGGAGCACTTGGTAGCTTAGAGGGAAAGGTTACTCTCAGTTGCAGAAAGAAGATGGATATATCTAAACTATGTCCCACACTGTTGGAATTTCAACTTGACCTTAAAATATTATCTTGCCGAGGTGGAGTGGCTCAGTGGCTCCTTGACCTATGAACCAGGAGATCTCAGTTCAATTATTGGTCAGGGTACATGTCCTGTTTGTGGGCTCAGTACCTGGGGGGGAATGCGCAGGAGGCAGCTGATTGGTGATTCTCTCGAATCATTGATGTTTCTATCTCTCCCTATGGCTTTCTCTCTGAAATCAATAAAAATATATTAACCATACACACACACACACACACACACACACACACACACACACACACAATCTTGAAAACTGCTTAGAAGTTGTTTCAAAGTAGTGATCAGGTTAAAGGATTAGCTGAAGGGTACCCCCCCCCCCCCCAGGTGAGTTGTCTTATTGTTATGTTTGCCGAGCAAGCTATACTATTTTATTTATACGGTGGGCTACTGCCCAACTAGTTATAGGCCCAGTGGTGCAATTAAAGTAGAATGCAAGAGTCTCTGTATCTGGCATTATAAACAGGGATATATGTTAAGAAGAGCATTCTTGACTCTTGACATGATCTGTCCCCCAGCCACATTGAACAAATATACTGTGAGTCTGACTCTGACCTATGCTGATCAAGCAGACATGTCATTTTAATGGACTAACTAATGACTTCAAATTCAGTTTACATCTCCATAAAACAGGGGGGCCATTAGAGTCCTGCCCCTTGCTTGTGTCTGTGATTCTCTGTCCCTTTGAGCTGTTTATTTGCAGGTTGAGTACTTACATGTGAACAACCTCATAATGAGTAGAGGGTTCCTCATCAGTCTCCCAACCTACGATTGTGGTTTATGTCAACTTAGAAAGTGTGTTTATCTGAGCTTTCTATGGGAACCAATGGATAAAATGGGTGCTTATACAGGGCCTCACTGAAGCCATTACTTGGTGTGTTGTCACTACCTTTCAGGATGGGTATGTTCTGAAAAAAAAAATCATGTGTGGGAAGAGCAACTAACAATATATCAAAGAAATGACACATTTGAAGGGGAGAGTGGGTGAGTAATGCTAAAAAGGGAGTTTAGTGATATCCTAGAAGGCCTTGAATATCAACTCAGGGAAAAAAAAAAAAAGAAAACAGATTTCATGATCTTGTCAATGAGGCATCTCTGAAAGGTTAGTGAATATATACGGAGTCATCTGGTCTTAATGAAGAGAACAGAGCTGTGCTTTGGAAAAATAAACCCAGAATCATGGAGGGGGCTTGAGGGGGAACAACAAAAACAAAAGCAGCTGAAACTGGTTTGGCTCAGTGGATAGAGCGTTGGCCTGCAGACTGAAAGGTCCCAGGTTTGATTCTGGTCAAGGGCATGTACCTTGGTTGTGGGCACATACCCAGTGTGGGGTGTGCAGGAGGCAGCTGTTCGATGATTCTCTCTCATCCATGTTTCTAACTCTCTATCCCTCTCCCTTCCTCTCTGTAAAAAAATCAATAAAATATATTTAAAAACAAAACAAACAAAAAAGCAGCTCATATCATCTAGTAAGAGCATAGCAACTTCATATTCAAATGAGAGATTCTCATGTTGTTTTCCAAACTCATTTTATATTGATAGTACATACTTAAATGAAATGTAAGGCTTTGGAACAATTTTTTTATTATTTCACTAAATACCTGTCAGGTACAGCTTATTTGCAAAGTCAGATGATTTATACACATAATGTACAAGAGACAATAATTGACAGAATTAGGCTTGTTTTCATGGTTGTTTCCATGGTGTAGTAGTATTTAAAGTTTTTGTTTTTGTTTTCATCTTACAGCTTCAGTTCTGCTAGGTAGCTTTAATTTTTTTTCTTCATAATAGATGACTTGTAGGTTATTATTCAAATGATTTAATCAGTGGGTTGAATTGTCAGTTTTCAATATAGTAATGGCTTTAATGACTGGTTTTCAAACAAACATTTTGTTCAATAGCAAAATTACATGAAAGGTATTATTGCCTCTTCTATTATGTAAACCCCTGATATAATGTTCTAACATAATGACTTTCAGTTATGTCTTGGGGAGGACTGAGGAGGTTGTAGGCTTGTTGGTGTATGCTGTGAGTCATAGATCTGCTTTGGAATGGAGCATAAGCTTGAGGATTTATCATTAGATCAAATATTGGTTTATAATAACGGAGTTTCAAAGCTGTTCTTTAGATGAATCTGTTGATTTTGAAGCTTATTTAAAAAGATTGTTTTGTTTTATCCCTCACCCTCTTTGTCTCTTTTTATATCTCTCTATTTGTTAGGACCAGAACAAGCCTGGACAAGTAGCAGACACTCATTAAATAAAGATATGCTTAAAAACAAAAAGACCCCATGGGAAAATGTGGGAAGAGGTGCATACTTTAAGGAGGACCCCATGCAGCCATGGAATGTCTTTAGTGCTCCTCAGACCTCATTCCTCAACTCCTACTCTCACTTTAATTGAGGAAAAAGGAGATCTGATTTGTATTGATTAATTAAAATCCAGTCTGGCACTTGAGTGATGATATCATGGGCAAGTTGTTTCCCTTCTTTGAATATTACCTTATTTAATCCTTAAAATGGGATAATAACATGCCAGGGCTGAAATTCATGTCTAATGAAATGAACTATATAGTACTCAGTTCAATGTCTTGGCTATAAAGGTACCCAACAGATAACTCAGTGTCTTAGTAAAACAATGGTTAAGACTGAAATATATGGGTCCCTGACTATCTCTTTGTTCCATTTACATTCACAGTTCACACTTGGAGGTTGAGGTCAACCAGCCTTCTTCATTCAAAGCATGCCGGAGACATGCCACAAAGGTGCTGACATTGTCATAGATGTCCAAGTTGGTCAACACTCTAAAAATGGTCAAAAAGCACAATATACCAGATCTCCTCACATCTACTAGATATTATTTTGTTATATCTAAAAGTACATAAGTAATCTGGTATTTCTGATAGTTTACCAAATGTTTAACTTACTTCTCTCTGTGAATGTTTAACAAATCATCCTGAGCTTCCTTCTCAGAAGCTTTTCACCAGAAGCATTTCTTGTGGTACAGTTAGAAGAGAAGAGTCCCCCAGGTGACCTTACCTTGTGAAGAGTGTTGCCTGCCTAATTTTGCTTGGGTTGATGTGGTTCTATTGCCACAGGCAGACACAGCTATTAACAAGACCTTACGGTGCATCTTCATCCCTTACAAACTTTAGGGTGAGGTCTATAATGGGAAGCCCAATAATGGCCCGAACTACAGCCTTCCTATAGGCTTTAAAAACACTTGAATATTTCTTCCCATCATATCTAAAGACATTCTCAGTCTTCTCTGTACATGTACATAATGCCATGCATTTTCCTTCATACCAAAATAATGTCATATGCCATTCTCAGAAGTAAGTATCTAATCTCGGATGGCTATGCAGAAATAGGGATGAGCATGTTCTTACTTTTGGCACATTTGTCATATACTCAAAAGGATATGTTTGAAAGATGCAGTCTAAAACTTTGGGATTTGTGTTTTTGCCACATGAAATTGAGTGAGTCAATAGGAATCACACCCATGATTTAGGCATAAAAAGAAGAACAAGAGGAAGCATTTATTATGTTAAAACTAGATACCAAAGACAGTATGAAGCACCTAATGTGAATTAGTTGGATTAATTTTCATAAAAGTACTAAAAGTACATTCTATTTCCCCCTGTTTCTCAGACATGAAGACTGGATTTCAAAGACATCAAGCCTATAACTTGCAAAGGGCAAACTTCAACCAAGGTCATTCAAAATCAACTTCTGATATCCCTGAAGGTTGGGCAGAGTACACCGAGGCATTCTGTAAACTTCCCAACTTGGAGTCCATTCCCAACACACAGAGGGGGCAAGATGACCTTGTATTTCTGTAGGGAGCCCTGTGATCCACCAGCCTTCCCAGGGTGTAGTTACATTGGTCTATGAGCAGTTATGCGGTTGTTGGCTGGCTTGGCTAAGAACCTTCTCGTAGAATTCTCTGCCCAGGGTGCTGTAGCTAAAGGACTCCTCCCCAGCGGCACAAAGGCAATTATTTCTAAACCAGCCCACTCACCTTAAACTCTTGCATGAAGATAATGAAAGACAAAGGAATCTGAATCATCTACAGTACATCTGTAGAACCTGAGGAGACTTTGCCAAAAGGCAGGACAGACAAAGCCAACCCGAATCCCTGATTAAAAGTGATTTCTGCTTTAATTGAAATGATCGTGACAAGCAGGTGCCAGGTGAATTGGGTGAGCGTGGTGAGAGGCAACTAGGAATGTCTTCACAGCTGAGACCAGACTCATTTGTATTTATTTATTTCTCCTTGGTGGGGACAAAGGAAAGGGAGCATATATTGCAGAGTAATTTATTGAACCAATGAAAATGTCATGAAAACATTTCAGAATTGGACTGTGTGGGAGACAAACATGACTCGATTCTGAGAAAGGCTTAATATTTAGTTTCCACATAGGCAGATGGAAATTCTTTACAAAACTTAAAATAAGCAGATAAAGAATATAAGATAGACAAATCATTAAAAAAAAAAACAACCCTCTGGGAGGATTAATTAAAGGGGAAGTTGAGATACCCCCTTTCCCCCCATTTTCTTTGGCAAAGAAAAGTACATTAATTCTTGGCCCCAGTGGAACTCAACTTAGCTTCATTTTTCTTAGCTTGAAGGGGTAATATTATAGAAACTACAAATAGCCACAGAAGTCATCTCATCTGACCCTCTCATTTTCTTTTTTTAAAATAAATTTAAATTAGTTTCAGATGTACAACCCAGTGATTAGCCATTTATATAATTTACAAAAGGATCACCTTGACAAATTTTGTACCCATCTGACACCAGACAAAGGTATTACAATATTATTGACTATACTAGAGGCCCAGTGCATGAAAATTTGTGCACAGGGGAGGGGATTCCCTCAGCCTGGGCTGCCTTCCCCCGCCCCCACAGTCCAGGAGCCCTCACAGGATGTCCTACTGATGGCTTAGGTCTGGCCTCCTCTGTGGGAGGCGACTGGCTGATCAGGTATATATCAATAGATACTTTCTGGAGGCAGCACAGACTCTTTCCTTATTTCTTTCCTCTGTGGTTGGAGAACAGGGCACTAAAAAGTGGAGATAGAACTGTGGCCAGGCCTGGGGCTTTTATAGGCAGTGGAAAGAGGGAGAGGGCAGGGGAAAGTCTAGACACATTTTCTTCAATTGTTCTCCTTTCCTGTTTTTTCCTTCTCATGGTGGACCCTAGGGCCTTGGACTGACCAGAGCCTAGTGATGGTAGTGTTCAGCTCCCTCAGTTCTCAGCTGAATGTTCAGCTATCTGGAATTCCAAATGGAGCTGTTTTCAAGTGATTAAAGCACTGGGAAGCCACAGCTCCTGGCCTCTCCCCTCTCGGTTTCCTCCTTGTGTCGGTTGCAAAGTTTACTGAGACATTGAAGCAGCTCTGTGATGGGGGTGGGGAGCATGCACATAGGAAGCACTACATCCCAGGTCAGGGACACAGGCAGGCAGTGTCACATCCCTGGCCAGGGATGCAGGCAGGCAGGCAGCTTTACCTCAGTGTCTCCGCTGGGGGTGGAAGTCCCCACTCCTGCCCTCACCCCCCAACTCCTTTGAGTGTACAACCTGTTGACTGCTCGTGACTTGGATACCATAACAGACAAATAAGCATATTACCTCTTTATTAATTAGGATTCTCTATGCTGTATTTTACACCCCCATCACTACTCTGTAACCCATTTGTACTTCTTAATCTCTTCACCTTTTTCACCTATCATCTCCTAATGCCTCTCTCATCTGGCAACTGTGAAAATATTCTCTGTATCTATGACTCTGTTTCTGTTTTGTTTGCTTATTTATTTATTTAAGATTCCACATATAAGTGAAATCATATGGCATTAGTCTTTCTCTGTCTGACTTATTTCACTCAGCACAATACCCTCCAGGTTCATACATGTCATTGCACATGGCAAGATTTCATTCTTTTTAATGCCTTGAGTCATATAATATTACACATACATACCACCTCTTCTTTATTCATTTATCTACTGATGGACACTTAGGCTGCTTCTATATCTTTGACCCTGTCACTTAATAGAAAACTGAGGTTCCCAGAGGAAACAAGATATGTATTCATTTGTATAAATTTTGGTGAAATAAGGAGGAAAACATATTACATGATTGAGCCGATAGAGATGATTTGTTCTGGATGACCTTGGTGACTTTATATGTGCCCTGGCTTTCTTACTATTCTTTAGTTCATCTGCTGCTTGGGAATTATGCTGCTTCATTGTGCACAATTCCATTGTTTCTCCAGTCTAAGAGACAAAGAGTAACCAATCTGGATTAGTTATTTTTTGTTTTGTCTCAAGTAGATTGAGAATTGCTATTTCTTCTTTTACTACTTAATGTTTACAGGCTAATGACAGGATTTCATTGCTTTTGATGAAGAAGAAACACTGGAAGAGTAAGCATTAACTTGCAGTCTATCTATATAATAGGGGAATATGCAAATTAGCCGGTACACCATAATATCAGACTGAACAGCAGGGACCTGAAGCTGCATGGCACCTGCTGGTGTAAGGGACCTCAGGCCACGCCCCCTACCCTGCAGGGCTTGACAGGGGACCTCAGGCTGTGCCCCCTGCCCAGCAGAGCTTGATGGGGGACCTCAGGCCATGCCCCTCACCTGGCAGGGCTTGATAGAGGACCTCAGGCCACACCCCCGCCCCAGCACTAGCCTGGGACACCTGAGGCTGTACCCCCCTGCCTGGAGGGGCTTTATGGTAGTGGAGCTGGCTGGGTCTGGGTCTCACACAATTTCGAGGCATGCGTGGGTGGGCAGGGACTTGACTCTAGGTCCTGTGGTGCACCCCAGACTCTGACAGGAGGGAGGTTTTCATATACATTTTACTAATTTTCTTTCATCTCTAACACTTCTATTACAGAGAAAGGGCACATAGCAATATTAAAATATTTCCTCTAATTAATTCCCTTTTAGTATGCATAAATTTCATGCATTGGGCCACTAGTTAGAATATAATTATGATTAATAGTTGGCATTGTTGAGGGTTTACTATGTGCTTGGGATTGCACCAAGTATATCATATATTTTAATTGTTTAAATCCTCAGCAACTTTATAATGTATGTGTGATTGTTCTCTGCATTTTGTAGTTCAGGGATCCCAAGGCTCAAAGAGGTTTGGCAACTTGGCCATAATCACACAGCATTTATTAATGGTAGTTCAATTTATGCCATTTGCTGCAAAGATTGCATTTTTAACAAGTTTATTGTTTCTCCAGTATGAACTAATTTTACCAAAGGAAAAAAAAATGATGTAAGAAATTAAATAACTTGCCAAGGACACGGCCAGGAAGTAGTGGGACAGAGATATGAATGCTGTTCTGTTAATTAATCATGATGCTGATCATAAGCTACCAGGAGCATATGATGTTGAAATAGAGTAGCCAGAACAAAAGAGAGAGGCCAGCAAGATGCAAGGTGGGCCTTTACAAGATGTATTCCTAAAGGAGTTTCTTCAGGTGAAGGTGTAGTTCTGGCATAGATCTTGTCACTGGGCCACCACTGCATTGTTACAGGCTTGGGAAGGCACAAATATGTTTTAATCTAACCTGAGTTTATTTAAGTTTATAGGAAAGGAGGTTCAGCATTCACACCATCTTTATCTCAAGGGAAGGCCTGTGTCCACCTGAGTTCACAGATATAGGGTGAGCATGGCTGCCTTGGTTAAGAGCCAAGAAGTGTATGGGTTATTTTGGTTTAGAAAAACTGCTTCCTAATTTTCAAGCAATCTTCTGTATTTCTATTTGCATAGGCTGAAGGCCCATAAGCTGAATCCAGCTGCCTCAATCCAGGTGTAGTTCCACACAGTAGATGAAACAGACCCAATATTCCACATTTATCTTTACTCTGTAGTTTCCAAGGAAACAGTGCAGAGAGGAGAGAGAGACACTGAGCTCCCAACTCTGTATCAGCTCAGGCTCAACTTCACCCTTTACCCACAGGTAAAAACCCCAAAGTAATAGCTGGGCACAGTTCTGGCACCTAGTAGGCATTCCAGAAATAACATGAAAAATTACTGAATGCATATATTGATGAATATCACTTGCCTATTATCATCTCAAAGTAACGGAACTCAAGGAACTGATTAAGAATTGATTAATATAGCAGAGAGATGTTTCTGGCAGTTGATTCAATTCCTGGTATCACACAGGATATTCTCACTTGTTATGTATATTAATCAGGAAGACCAAATTCCAGATCAGAAGGCCTCTGGGTTGCCAGGAAATGAAACCAAATAATAACAAAAAAATTTAGTCATTCCCATCAATTTTTAAATTCTAGTGAGTTTCCTTATACATTTCTATACATGTAGAAGGTAATTAAAATACAGCAAGTCCTCAAATAACATTGCTTCATTAATTTGTTCTCATTATTATATTAATGAGATATCATAGGAACTTAACTCTTGCTTCTGTCAATTAACCTATGGTAAAGTTGGTATCATTTCACATTATTTTGCTTAAAGTGGCAGAATCTATCAAGGATGTTAAATGAGGACTTACTGTATATCTTATTCTCTGAACAACATTGGAGTATTGTTAGCAATTTATTCTTTTTAGGTCTCCTACTTTATGTAGAAAAAGTTAGTCACTTATTCATTAAGTCAATACTAGTAAATCCTTATTGGATTCCTTCAGTAAGCCAGGCACATTGCTATATGGCAGGGTTGCAGTGATTAGCAAGACCATGCAGAGCTCCTGCCATCATGGGGCTTACTGTCTAGTGGGACAAACATATATTAAATAAACATTTACATGATGCTATTTATAATCCTTAAGGTCATAATTGCCATGAAAAAGGTTAGTAAGGATAGTGGGTATGCAGGACATGAGCCAGGAGGATGTGGACTTATCAGTGGTCAAGGAAGGGTTCCTGAGGAAGTGCTACATCACTGAATGTTGGAATGGGGAATAGCTACCCTAATTAATTCACTGGGGAGTATTCCAGGCTTAGGGAATAGCACATACAAAAGTCTTGTGACAGGAGAGAAAATATTGCTTTCACTAAAAGTCACTCATTATAATACGACATTGCAATTTATGTGTGGTACTTCTAAGACTAATACAGTTTACATGTAAAATTTCAATCATTCATTCAACAATTTGTGTTTTAGATTGAGACCATACTATGTATCAAGCACTGTGCCAAGGACACAAGTATCAAAACTGAAAAGTACATTTCTTAAAAGCACATTATAATGGAAAATCAAACCAACATGGTGATGCTAACTATTGGGGATCATAGAAGCATAAATAAAAGGCAGATGACTCAGATGGTGGAATGTTAGTTAAGTCTAAGAGGAGGTGACATTTCAGTTGAGATGTGAATGTAGATTGAACATTCAGCATCAGAAAAGTTCTTAAAACTCTTGCATAGGTTTGGGCTGAACCCTACTTTTTTTTTTTTTTAATATGTTTTTATTGATTTCAGAGAAGAGGGGAGAGGGAGAGATAGAACATCAATGAGGACAGAGTCATTGATTGGCTGCTTCCTGCACGCCCCCCACTGGGGATTGAGCCCACAACCTGGGCATGTGCCCTGATAGGGAATTTAACTGTGACATTCTGGTTCATAGGTTGATGCTCAACCCCTGAGCCATGTTGGTTAGGCCAGAACTCTACTGTTATGAACAGTCTTGCAAACCACAAATTAGGTAGAACTTTGATTGGATTTCCCCAGTGAATATTTTATTAATAGTTAATTTTATGAATGTAGTGTTGATTTTTGATAGTTTTAGGCTTGGCTAGAGATAGTTTTCTTGTATTATCTCTAAAAATGTAGCCCATAATTTTCTACTTACTGACATATATATTGTATATCAGTAAGAGAGAGAGAGAGAGAAAGAGAGAGAGTCTAAAGCACATTTCAATCCACATAAATGTCCCTCTAAAACAGTCAGACAGCCTGACTGCTGGTTAATGGCCAAGCCAAGACTAGAACACTTGGTCAGGTATTGCAACTGCCTGTCTTAACAGGAAAAACAGAGGCCCCCTTGAAAGAATTGCTGTCGACTGGATCTTTTCTTTGAATCATATACAATAGAAACTGAAGTTCCTAGCTGAGATGTTATGAAGGATTTGCTGGAATCAACTTTGGTGAGATTTTCTTGGGAGAAATTTTGCAGCATATTTAATCAGGCGACCAAGAAACAACAGCTGCTTGTGTATGAAGCATCAGTAAAGCTGCTAAGATTTATATAATCTTTAGTGTGCAACAGATTGCTAGCATTGATAGGACAGTCAATGCATGCCTATGCTCATATGCAGTCATATATGCCGCCTCTCCCTTGGCCTCTGAACACGAGGGGCTTCCTAAGAGGGATGTGCTTTGGGAAAAGGATGGAATAAGAACCCCAGGACAGAAGACTTGCTGATCCAGTTCCTGGAATTTGGCCATAAAAAAACTTTTCCCCAAAGAAGGCAATGATGGCTGTTCCCACTTTTAATGGAAAACAATAGTTATTTAGTTTAATCTAGCCTATAGAAGGGTTCACATCTATCCATATAGCAGCAGATTCTTTACTTTACATCTTGTTGTCAAATCAGTGTCAAAATATCTATAGTTCTAATCTGAGTACGGGGACATTTTTAACTCTATGATTATTAACTATTGCTTTTAAAAGCTGATGGTTGTCAAATCTTACTGGTTCAAATTCTCTTTTAATAGCATCACTAATGGACCCACACGAAATAACTTTGAGAGATAGGTTTGAAGAACCACAGCTGGGAAGGGATCTTAGAGATGATTCAGGCTACAGCCCACACTTCAACAAGGAGGTTCTTATAGTCAGCAGAGATGACACTACTGACAACAACATGAAACAGTGTTATTGACTCTTGGTTCAGTGCTTTCTCTACCGTTTTCCAGTGTCTTAAATCTAAGTTGATCAGTCAGCATTGATATTGTCAAGAAAATAGCTACCATTCTAATCCTATATTCTGTGTTTATATATCTCTCCTCCTTAAATAGATCTTTCTCATGTCCACCTCTAAGGCTGGTTTTATACAGCTTCCCTTTATTTTTATTAACAGTTTTTCACCTGCTCCCCCATTCATTTCAAGATCCAAATCAAAGCACGCCGGCAATCATGAACCCAAATTGAAAATGATACCTACTTCATTATGAGCTTACAAGATATATAGAGTGTGAGTGACCACACATCAGCAATGGATTTACATTGCTTATTAAAGCAATATGATAGAGTGGAGTCAGGTGATTATAGATTTTTACATCTAACTCTACCCTTTGCCCACTGTATATTATATATAAATATATGAGTAAGGACATGCTCTGCTCTTCTGTACTAGTAGGTAAATCCTGAAGTCTCAGTGATTTAATGCGAGGAAGATTTATTTCTTCCTCATACAAAGTCCAAGGTGGATTAAGAAGCCTTGAGGCTCAGAAACCTCATATAAACAATGACTCAGGTATGAAGGTGGTTTCTGTCTTGTGACTCTGCCATCTTCATATGTGGCCTCCATGTTTGCTCAGAAGAGAAAAAGACGTGGAGGTGTCATACAAAGTTATAACTGCCTTGTCCAGAAAGTATCTCTTTTCATTTCTGTTCATATTTCCTTGGCTAGAACTGGTTGTACGACTCTGCCTGAATGCAAGGCACCTGGGAACGAGAGTACTCCTGTGAGCCAGGAAGGAAATGAGAACTGAATATGGGTGATCCCTAAATATCTCTCTTACAATAGTCACTTAAATTTGCTAATATGCCTCTGATTGTTTTGGTCACAAAAAAGTGAGATAATACATTGTAAAATGCTAGTATCTGGCACACTAAAATTCAAGAAATGACCATTGATCTAATTTCCTCTAAAGGAGCTTAGGACCCTGTAAATCTCACTTTGCTTTTCTTTAGTATGAGCACATGCCTTGTTGATTATCACCAAGTTTGTGATATCACCGTCCTCTGGGAATGCCTCACTGATGCCAGTCCTTGACTTGGTCTCATCTTCTCTTCAAACTTCTGTTGCTTCTTTCCAAGATATAATATCTGGTTTTTGAGGCGCTTTACTTAATGACTATTGTGCAACCTTGCTTTCGGTGTAAAATATCTTCTTAAGACTGTGCACATAATTATGCAGTTTAAGTATCTTTGCATTTATTCTTAGTTGCTTACCTTGGAAACCACAGCTACAGGTGGGCTATTCTTTGTTTACAACTTCACTGATAACTTTCCTAGGGTTGCAATCTCCTAAACATGCTATCTGCTCTGTCCTTGTATTATACATACCTGATGCTATGCATGCTTTATATTATATCTATATATCTATATATCTATATATCTATATATCTATATATCTATATATCTATATATATATATATCTCTATATATATCTATATATATCTATATATCTATATATATATATATAAAAGCCTAAGCAACTGTTATGACTGGTCAGCTATTTGCTATGACATGCACTGATCACCAGGGGGCAGGCGCTCAATGCAGGAGCTGCCCCAGATGGTCAGTTCACTACCACAGCCAACCTCCCACAGTCCTGCCCCCTGGCTGGCACTGATCAGCCCCTCCCACCTCTGACCCCCTCCTCTCGTTGGCTGGCCCCAATCAGGGGCAGCCAGCAAATCTCCCAGGGTCCCTCCCCTACTGATCTGATGGCCCTGATTTGGCCCCTCCCCCCCCAGCCATCTGGCCTCATAGAGAAAGGGCAAGATGGCCCCAATTGGCCCTGATCACAAGCCAGACCAAGAGACCCCACCTATGCATGAATTCGTGCACCAGACCTCTAGTTAGTTATAAATCTACTTCCTTGAACTAAATTTAAACTAAGTGACCAGAACGACCAATCACTAGGATGCACACTACAGCTGGCCCTGCCCCCAATAGGCCTCTCCACCCCAATTGGGGGAGGGGCTGGCCAGCCAGACCCCACCTGTGCATGAATTCATGCACTAGGTCTCTAGTAGTCAATAATAAATTGGGTTCCATCGACATGTATTCCTCGGTATGGTGATTCTATTCAACCTAAAGTATAATAATAAAGACAGAAAGGAAAATTTAAAGTAAAAATTCACCAATAATTTTTCCATTTTGCTACAATTGTTTTACAATTATTAATGATTCTTAATTTTCCTTGTTTCAGTTTCTATTTCTAAGAAGAAATAGCTTTACATTCTGATCAGAAAGGGGGAGTAGCGCATAGTGAACTTAGAGTCCAAGGAAATTAGAATAACACTGTGCTTATCACTCTTCCTTTCCTTTCTTGCTTTCATTACTTTCCCATCTATGGATCCCACTTCATCCTTCTTTTGAGAAACTCCTCAGTTAGAGAAGGACTTGGAAATATCCTGGCCCTTCCCTATCTCTATAAGAGGCACTTAGCATGCCTTCCCTGCCATCTTTCTTTCCTCTTTTATCATATATATATATATATATATATATATATATATATATATATATATATATATATATACATACACACACACACACACACACACACACACACACACTCCCTGCACTTTCTCCCTTTTCCAGCTCATTTAAATTTTTCCTTTCTTCCTCAGCATCTATGCTTCAGACAACATGAAGCACAATACCAAAGATTTAGACTTTAGGTATTTTGCCGTTACACTTTGGACTGAACACAAGTCCATTTGGAGGAAGTCATTCCTAGCCATGAAAGGGTATATGTCTCCATTTGGGCCAAAAGATAAGGACATTTTCTTAGCTTAGAGAAATTGCTCTGAGGCTTTGCAGGAAACACACCAAAATAAAAGACATTAACACAGGAAGTGTAGTGAGAAAAATCGCCAGTATTTCTGCAGAATAAAGAGCTCTTGGGCTCGAATCATATCACATTGGTGCCCTCAGTTCAGAGTGGCTGAGAGGTAACTGATGGGTCACGCCAGAATCTGGGACTCTGAGCTATATCAACAAAGCCAGTGCAGTTTATTTCAACATTTTTTCTCTACGGGAAGGCTATTTGGTCCGGATTCTTTACAAACAGAGAATACCTAAAGCACTTACAAAAATGACTCCTAATATTTCCTTAGAAATACTGTTGAGGGCAGGTGAAACTTCTGCTGAGAATTTTCTGACTCTGACATTCAGAATTGCTTGACCTGATGGCAAGGCAGCCCAACCTTTTGTGCTTCTGACTTGAGAGAAAACAGTAAGCCTTCTCAATAAGGTGGGTACCTACTTATTTCAAAACAATAAATAACTCAGGTCACATGGTTCTTTGGAAGAGATCCCTCCAAAAAACTCTAAAAAGTATAGTCTCTTTACCAGATTCTGAAGGTTGCACATTATCTGGGCTCTCCTTACCTCACTAAACTCACCTCCCACCACTTGGTTCACTCTTTATGTACTCTGATTGAGGTGGCTTTTCCAAGCAGAATGGCCAACTGACACCTGTTTTCATGGATTTTTTTGTTGTAGTATCTCCAGACTCCTCAGCCCAACAACAGGTACAGTTGGTCATTCTACTTCTAAGCTTTCTTGAAACATTTCTTGTCCTTCCTCTGTTTTTTTTTTTTTGCATTTTGTTTATTCTCTCTGCTTGATTGGCATTCCCTCATATCTCCAGGTGTCATGTGATCTCACCTTTTCTGAACCTTCCTTCCTTACCAGGGTATCTTAGAATAGCCTTGTTCCTGTCACTTGCTATCCCCCAAATCTGCCCTGTCTTGAAACTCAGGACAGCTATTGCTATCTGAAGTTGTGTTCTGTTCATCTTTATTTGTGGATGGTTTCCTCTATCAGAAAAAAAGACCTATGATCTCAGAAAATTAGTGTATTTCGTTCACCTGTGTGTCACTAGTACCTAAAAAAGTGAATTTAATAGCTGCCCAACAAATATTAGTTGAAAGAAAAAATGAAGAAATATAATTTGCAATTTAGTAACAAAAAATAGTTCCTTGTGCTAAATACTTTGTTGTAAATATGGATACATTATTTAATTTGCAACGAATAGAAAAGTAGACCTAGTTAACAGAATGATACGTAGAACTCCTTAACAATTTCAGAATGTAAGGCATTCATAAATTTTTACGTGCATTTTTTTCTCCAAAGTATTTGTCATGTTAATAGAATGAATGACCTTTATTGTATGGTATTTCTGAGATCATAAATGCTAAGAGTGAAGCCATATAAGGCTTTGATGGTGTACCCACAGTAGGTCACCCATTCTGAGTCATATTTTGACCAGCAAGTTAAAAAAAAAAAAGAAAAAGAATAAATGAAAGCCATGCTAATTGTATATACCTCACTGGGTAGAACTGGAGGACAGGATTAGTGAAAAGAAAATTATATACAGATACTTTTGTACTAAGTGCCTTGGCAAATTTCCTTTCATTGCAAAGCTGGGATTTTGATAAATTGATTTTAAAAATGTGGTAATGGTAGTGATTAATCTCTTCCTCCCCATGGTCCACAGCACTGGGAGTGTGCCTTTATCAGTGCACTTAATCTATCTTGAATGAGAGATAATGATGAGAGGTTCTCTCTCATCCAATAGATTGTGCAGCCCAGAAAATCAACAGGGATCTGACTCACTGGGTTTTTATTTGTTGGTTTGCTTTTTAACCTTATATGTATATTTTGCTATGATAATTATAATTGAGAGGCAATAAGTAGTCAATAAAAGTTAGTTGAGTTGATAGGAGTCATCAGAATCTATGAGAAAGAATGGCATCTTTATAAAAAAAGAGAAGAATGCTTTATATATGCCCCTCTGATTTTGTTTCGTCTCTCATTTAGAAAGAGATAAAAACAAAACAAAATACATGAGCTTTTGAGCTTTCTGGGTTCACAGGCAACATTCAAAAGAGAGTGGCAGGGGAGTTGAGTCATTCAATAAATGGCTTCAAAAAGTATTCACCTATTATCCTGGGGTGTATGATACATTGTCCTACATCTTTGTTGATACTCCATGTTGGCAGTCTTTAAAAATTTTTTATTTGTTAGATGTGAAAAAAAAAATCCTCTCTCATTTTGGATTTTTCTGATTATACATAAGGTCAAACCTTCTCATATTTACTTGTCTTCATTTTTCTTTTCCTTTAAGCTATATTTTCATATATTTTGTCCTATGGAGGCTTGTCTTTTTTTTTTTTAATGATTTTAAGGAACTCTTTATATATCCAGGATATTTATGTAAGAGTTAATAGGAAGCTATTCTCACCTATTTAAAAAATTATTTGTATTTATATTTATGAGAGTGGAGGGGTTAATTGATTTCTTAGACTTTCTGGATGCTGTATTTTTAACAAAGCTATTCTCTACTATAAAGTATATATTTTCCTACATTTCATATTTTAGCTCTTTGATCCATCAAAACTTTAACTTAAGGTATGTCTGCAGTACAGTTTTACTTTTAAATTATTAAGTAGACAATTATTTGAAAATAATTTATTTAATAGTTAGGCTTTTCCTAAGAGACTTAAAATACCATTCCTGTAACATAGGTATTTAACCTGTAGTAGAACCTTTAGTAGAAGAGTAATGGATATACTTAAATATTTTCCTTCCATATGAAGTTGAAATACATTGTCAAATCCTATGAAATTTATTTTAATATTTTGATTAAAATCACAATTCCTTTGGGAAAATTTCTGTCTCTAATAATATATCTTTCTGTTTATGAACTTGGTATGCTACTCAGTTTATTTGTGAAGTCATGTTTGATACTTTTCTAAGACTGAGATCTTTCATAGTAGGTGTATTCCTAGGCATTTTATTCTGTCTTTTCATATTCCAAATTTGATCCATTTTTTTTTTGTCCATGAGTTTATTTTTTATATTTGGTCACTTTTGAAATTTATAATTGTTAGTTAAAAATATATATAGTTATCAAGACTCTTTCTTCCTTACTGAATCTCTCATTAGTGCTTACATCTCTAGGTGACTTTCTGAGTTTCATATATATATAGATAATTGTACTATATGCAAAGAGTCACAATAGTACTTTCAATTAATTATCTCATTTCTTTTCCTGGCTCCCTTTGACTTGGACATTCAATATGCCCTGAGGAGTAGCAGTGATGGCCAGCCAACTTGATCTGCCCTGTCATTAATGACAAAGTGCCCACCTATTCAGTAATATTAATTAAACACCTATGTGCCAGAAACAGTTCTAGTTATTCTTTAAATAAATTAATAAAACTTTAATATATCAATGGAACTTCTACTCTTGTGGGAGCGGTGCACAATGCATAATAGAAATAATAAGTATATTAATTACATAAAATGTTAGAAGGTGGAATTGCTATCGTTAGGGGAAAAGCAGCCCGAGTTAATAAATCAGGAGGGTTGGGAGCATCAGGTCGTCATGGCGTGGTGCAGGATAAACCTCACTGGGAAGAGATACTAAGCAGGACCCAAAGGTAGTAAGAGAGTTAGCCGTGTCCGTATCTGAGGAAAGAGCATTGCAGGTGGAGAAAATGCCAGTGTGGGATAGGCCTAGTCCAGTTGCAGAGCCGTCAACAGGCCCAGGTGGCTGGAGTAGAGTGAACAACTGGGAAAGAAGGAGGTGAGTCAGGCAGGCCATTGGGGCAGACCACACAAAGCCATTGAGAAGAGGACTTTGGCTATAATTTTATGAGAGACGTTTGGAAATAGTATTTGGAGAGAATGGGGACATAATATGACTTACATTTTAAAAAGGCCACTCTGATTGCAGTTTGAGGATTAGGTGATAGGGGACTAAGGTATAAGATCAGGGAGACCACTGAGAAGATTATTTCAATAATGCAGTCAGAGACTGTGCAGGTCCAGGCCACAGTGGTGACAAAGTATGGAGAAATAGCCAGAGTATGGATGTACAGTAGAGTCTTTCCTTATCTGTGGTTTCTCTCGCTACAGTTTTAGTTTGAAACACTAAATTAGGGGTGTCAAACTCAATCAGAGAAGGGGCCAAAATCTAAAATCCAGCCTAAATCGCGGGCCGAATGGTTTACTGAACAGTCATAAACTGTCATTGTGATGGAAACGCAGCGGAGTGCAGTGATGACAGCGCGGTGTGGGCCACTTTGCAAGGCCTGGTGGGACGGATTTGGCCCGCGGGCCTTGTGTTTGACACATGTGCACTAAATGAACAATTCCAACTCAGTTCATGTCATCCCCTAGACACTGTACCATCTCACACTATCACAAGAAGCGTATCTTATCATCATAATTAGCTAGCTATTAATACTATGTAATAAAAGGGTAATATGCAAATTAACCATCACTCTATCACAAAGATGGTGGCACTCATAGCAGTTGGGATGCTGGATGCTGGCGGCAGCGCCCCAACAACCAGCCCCAGCATCCCACACTCCCTGGCCTGTGGAGAGAGGGAGGGCGGGCCTCTGGCCAGAGGCTGGCAGGGGCATGGGACACTGGCATTGTTGTAGGCTGGGCTGAGGGACCCCTCCCCCCATGCACAAATTTTGTGCACTAGGCCTCTAGTATTAATAATAAAAAGAGAGCAAAGGGGAGGCCAGACATTATAAAATTGGTTATCTGGGCAGCTTCACCAGGAAGCTACAGCTTCATGGTCCCCAGGAAACCACTGGTCCATGTCCCACTGGGGGAAGGGTTTGAACCAAGGGCAAGGTGGGCACATGCACAACAAAACTGGGGTGACATAGGAAAGATGCTTGCTTGTCAGTCTAATCTGGGAACCAGATAACTGGCGAGAGGGTAGTGAAGCCACTGCAAGCAGGTGAAATCAAGTAATCTCCTAGTTATAATCCTCAAAGAGTTCTCTCACTCTTACTCCTCCCTTGCGTGCTTGGACCTCTCTTGCCCTGTGACCCACATTCACCTGCCATGTGGCTTTCAGAAGCTGCATAGCTGTGAGGTCCCTATGCACAATGAACTGTAGCTGGGAATGCAGACTAAGCTAGCCAGATTCTAGACTGGGCTGTACTTTAATATAGAGTGGAGACTGTGCAGTGGCCTTCATTCTAGCCCTACTGAGACAGGAGTTGGAGGCAACCCTGTGGAAACAAAACATTGGAAACCCATAGGTTTAAATCCACAGAAATAAAGATCACCCATTCTACAATGCAGGTCTTAGGCAATTTTTTTTTTTTTTTGCAACATCACGAGAATGCCATTTCTACCAGTAACAAGTGGGGATACAAAGGCACCTACTGATAACAAGTACAGTACAATAAGATAGTTTGAGAGAGACCACATAACTCTTTGACAGTATTTTAAATATCCTATCTAATAAAGAGGGAATATGCTAATTGACCCTCACACAATCACAGAGATGGCAGCGCCCACAGTCACAAGATGGCAATGCCCAGTCCCCTTAGCCCCACCAGGGCAACAGGCACACAGCAAGGCTGGGCCCACCCCCAGGTGGGCATGGCCACTCCACACACCTGCCTCTGGAGTCCCCCAGCCCCCTCAGCCCCCAGTACGGCCCCCCCCTCCCCCCAGGGCTGGCCCAAGGCACAGGCAAGCCTTGGATGGTGGCTGCCCAGCTGCCCAGGGCTCCCAAGGCTCAGATAACCAGAGCCACCTGAAGCTTGTGCTGCCGGCAATGGCAGCAGCAGCAGCAGAGGTGTGATGAGGTGTCACCTTCCTCTGATCTCAGGGTTGCCTCCAACCCCTGAGGGCTCCTGGACTGTGAGAAGGGGCAGGCCGAACTGAGAGCCCCCCTCCCCCCTCCGGTTTATGAATTTTCACGCTCTGTGCCTCTAGTATTGTTATAATTGCTCTATTTTTATTACTAATTATTGTTAAACTTTTGTTGGGCCTAATTTATAAATTAAACTTGATAATAGGTTTTCTCTCCTCCTCTTGCCTCTCCCCCCCCCCCCCCCCCCCCATAACTGGAAGCTTGAGTTTCAATCAGCTGAGATTACAAGAGTCTGGATATGGGGTAGAAGTTCAGATTTTCATGTGGTGAACTTGTAATCATTGTGGAGAGCTAACATGGGTCTGAATTATAGCTGGGGATACAAAATTGGGAGTCATCAGTACAGCTGATACTTATAATTGTATGAATGGAATTGTCAGGGACGTGCAGATAGGAAAGCGAAGTGACCCTAGAAATGAGGTATGAAGCATTCTAATGAGCAAAAGGGACCAAGAGGAAGTGGCCAGTGAGGTAGGAAGAAAACCAGCAGAATGCGGTATCCTGGAGCCCAATGAAGGAAAGGTATCAATGAGCAGGGAGATCAAGGGAGTCCTATAATTTTGATTTAACATGTATGGAAAATTCAAAAGAAACTTTACTTTTTTTTTTCCCCCCATAGAAACCTCTCATGGCACAGAAAATGCCAGCAGCCAGATGAAGACACCTGTCCCTATCTGCCTGTGGAGTTGTAAGCAGTCATTTTCCAACTTGGCAGCGCTCCTCCGAGTGACATTTCCAACATCACCTAGAGGACCAGGAAGTTCAGTCAGGCTGCAGTGCCAGAGGGGGGCTCGATCAAATCCCTCCTGGCAAATTCTTAGTCAAGAAATAAGAGAAAATGGACGATCCTGGGCAAACATCCCAAGATACTATAGAAAATTTTTTGGAGTTAACTGCTGATTATGCAAGTAGGCAAAGTTTTTAAGCTTTAATTATTTGGATCAGGATAAAAAAAAAAAAGCTAATTCCTTTTCTACTGTAACTACCCAGACAAAATAAATAAGAAATTAATTTTAATGATTCAAAAATGTTTCCTTTAGAAACATATTTTCTCCATTATATGGGTATTTCAAATAATCAGATCCAAACATGGCTTCTAGTTCTCTCTCTCTTCATGGCTGTATAGCTTTCCTCTCTGAATTCCTTCCTTTTTTTCCTCCCTCTTTCCTTCTTTCCTTTCTTTCTTCTTCCTTTCCTTTCTTCACTCCTTCTCTTCCTTTTTTCTTCCTTTCTTTCTCCCCCCTCCCCCATCAAATAATTAATGAATACATGGAATATTTCAGACCTTTAGAATATATAAGTAAATTTTACAGACATGGTCCTTTCCTCATAGAAATTAGTCTAGTTGGAGGATCAGGCATTATATTAAAACTTAGACAAAGTGTTACAGAAAATGAAAATAGGCTATGTGAAGTCATAGAAAATGAACCAATGTATCTGTAATATATTCTAGTTTTAGACTCACATCCAGCAATTTTCCAGCTGAAATCCTATTCCCAAAGAAAAGGGCCTGCTATTAAACATCACCAAACAGGTTGGTGATATCAACACTAAAAGAGAAAGATGCTAACTGACTGTACCATCGTGACACCCACCAGCCAATCAGGAGTGAGTATACAAATTAACAAAGATGGTGGGTTAATTTGCACACACAGGCGCCCAGTGGCCAGGGGTGGGACTCTTGCATTGTTGCATGGTGACGACATAGGCTTTTCGCACTGCCCCAGCTGCTCCGGGCCTCTAGGCAGAGTGGGAAAGTGGAAAGGCAACTCCAGGTGGAGTGAAGGCAGAAAGGCGGCTCCGAGCAGGAGCAAAGGCTGTGTTGTCAGACAGGGTAAGGAAGGCCTGTTCTGCATGAATCTTTGTGCATTGGGCATCTAGTAACTAAATAACCAAATGCATTTTTACCCTAAATATTAGATGACCTGTAAATTAAAAGAGCAAAAATGATGAATAATTCCCAAAAAGGCATTAACATGACTGCGTTAAAAAACATCTGCTTCTATTTATATTATGTAAACATAATTCTATTCTGTCCAAAATTATTATTTGCACCCCCAGTGCAGAAGTACATTTGTTAGCATATAAGTTTGACTGCTGTGATGGAGACTCAAAGCACCAGAAGCTGAAACATAGAAGTCTGATTTTCTTCCATCTAACAGTCTCAGTGTAAGTGTACCAGAACTGGAGGGTAGATCCATAGTGTTGGGGTCACAATCTCTTTATAGCATGTTGACCCCTATTCCATAGAATGTTGCCTTGATCTGCATGTTTGAAGATTACTCGTAAGAAAGGGGAAAGAAGTAGGAGAAAATTGTACCCTATAAGAGGAACAATCCAGAATTTTCTTATGTGATTCCTTAAATAAATAAAAAACAAAACAAACAAACAAACAAAAAAAAAAACGGTTTGGCTCAGTGGATAGAGCATCGGCCTGTGGACTGAAAGTTCCCAGGTTTGATTCCAGTCAAGGGCATATACCCAGTGGGGGTGTGTGCAAGAGGCAGCTGATCAATGATTCTCACTCATCGATGTTTCTAACTCTCTATCCCTCTCTGTAAAAAATCAATAAAATATATATTAAAAAAATCAGTACTTAGATAAAATTTGCCACAAGGCCACATCTAAATTGGGAAATGTAAGTCATTATACTGGGCAGGCATATTCCCAAGTGAAAAATATAAGAAAGAAAAAAAATATGTCAGATATAGTTGGTCCTTCATATCTGTGGGTTTCCTATCAGCTGATCCAAACAATCTTGGGTCAAAACTATTAAAAAAAAAAAAAAATCCCAGAAAGTTCCAAAAAGCAAAAATTAATCTTTCCACTAGCCTAACACTACACTGAATCCATGAGAATGAGGTGCTATGTAGGCATACCCTGCTTTGGCCTTTATGCTGTAGCCTATCCTATATAATAAAAGCCTAATATGCAAATTGTCCCCTTGACCAGGAGTTTGACTGGAAGTTCTACTACTCACTATGACCTGTGCTGACCATGAGGGGGTGGCAAGGAACAGCAGGCATTGGTGACGCAGTGCTGGCAGCAGGTGACAGTGGAGGTGCTGCCAGCCCTGATGGGCCCCAACAAAAGCAGGACTGCAGCAAGATGGTGGAGCAGGTGAGCTGGTGGTACCAGGTCAAGATGGATGCAAATGGGGCCCAATTGTCCTGCCAATTGCCCTGCTAATCTCCCCACAGACAGAGACCAGCGGCTGCGGCAGCTGGGCAGGGGCCCAATGACTCAGGCAGAGGGGGGCATGTAGGGGCCTGGGTGCCCAGGTGCTGCCCAGGGCCCACATGTTGGCTGGGACCTGCCCTTCTGTGCCAGATGCTTGCACTTTGATTGCCAGCTAGGCTTAGGGACCACACCTGTGCATGGATTTCATGCACTGGGCCTCTAGTTTTATATAAGAGACTTGAGCATTTTGGTATTGGGTATTCCTAGAATCAACCCCCCCGCGAATACTGAGGGGTGGCTGCAATAGAGGAAAACTAACATTTACTGCCACAATGAGAATGGATGAAAGCACTCCAATAACCCAAAAGATAAAAGAATGGGTGAAACTAGGTTCCTGACTTCAGGGTGCCAGGACCCAATGGGTTAAGAGGCAGCATAGATGTTGTAGAAGACAGACAATGTTTTGGGGATGAGAAGAGGTTATAAACTGAGTCTGGGGAATTATCTTTATAGAAAAGTTAACAGATGAGCTGGACAATGAAGTATGTGTCAGGATTCGATAGGAAGAAGGGGGTAAGGATCTTTCAGAAAGAGGAAACGATCTTTAGCAACTTCTTTAATGGATCTACATGTTCTTAATGTGTTTAGCTGTATCTACACTTAGTCTATAGTTGATTTATTCAATTGAGTCATATTTTAAAGAATAATTTGAATAATCTTAGCTACAAGTTTCAGTCAGAGTAATCAGCTTATCCATCTTAATGTGAAAGTGGATTCTCCAAGTTTTTGAATAATAACTACTGCATTCCTGAGTGGTGAGATCCCACTAGATTGACCTAACAGAAAAGATAAAGCCAAGATTCTTCTTAGAACCATTAATCCGTAAAGTATGTAGCCATAAACATAACATTTCCTTTTATATTCTAAAGACATCCCCAGAGTAAGGTAAACAGTGAAGGGATATCTGTAAAATAATCCATTTTAAGAACATCACAACTTATGAAAATTGAATTAACCAAACTCTGGCATGATGAGAACATAGTCATAATTTTCATTAGTATACCAATTAAACATTTTTAAATATATATTTTACATATATATTTAGTTGATCCTTAACAAGTTTTTGATGTAGATACAGTTAGTATTGTTATCTCCAAATATAAAAGATATTACAAGTCAACATCAAATATAAAGGTTTTCAGAAATAAAATTCAAACCCATGACATAGCAAGGACATATACATTCACTGTCTGGGAAAATAAAATGGCCCATGCTGGTTTTGTCTGGTGGAGGACAAAAATCAAAACTAAAGATAATAGTTAAATGCTGATCATCTAAATGTAGTCCCCATTAGCCCTTTCACAATCTTGCCATCATAAAAGGTATCTAAACTTTTTTTTACTCTTATTAACTTAGGTGTCAGTTATTTAAGCAAAACAATATAGCTCCTGGGAATTCTAGAAAATTGGGACCACGCCCCTGTCTTAATTTACATATTGATTTTTTTTCAGGAATGGAATTCTGGAATATTCTGATATGAGATTTATCCTATAATGATAAAATTTAATAATTCATTCAATTGATCATAATATTTTAAAAATTGTGTTGATACAAAAGGCTATGGTAGAAATGTAGTAATAATTAATTGAAACACTATTAGGTCAGATTAATTAGAAATGGCTATTTTGATCAATTAGTTCAAAGTCTGAATTTGGAACATTTTAATAAAGTATCTCTTCTTTTAACATTTAGCAAATAGCAATATATAATCTAATTAGAAATTTTAATGGGTATATATTAACAAATGTTTTTAATTTGTAACTCATACAACCAATGCCTAAAGGGTTACTAAATCAATCTTCTATATCAATTTTCTCAGAAATCATTATTTTTCAGATTCATAATCTCTGAAAAGACAAATATTAGTCAAGGCAAATATTTCTAATTTAAATTACTGGCATAAGAAAAATTGTCATGTATACACATATATAATAACTAGAGGCCCAGTGCACAAAATTTGTGCAAGGGGGGAGGTGTGTGTCTCTCAGCCAAGCCTGCACCCTCTCCAATCTGGGACCCCTCTCTGGATGTCCTACTGCTGGCAGGCATACATTCCTCTTGCAATCTGGACTGCTGGCTCCTAAGTGCTCATCTGCCTGCCTGATTGTCCCTAACCACTCCTTTGCCAGCCTTATTGATGCCTAACTGCTCCCCTGCCAACCTGATTGCCCCTACCTGCCCTCCCCTGTGGGCCTGTTCACCCTTAACTGCCCTCCCTTGCAGTCCCCCTCTCCCAACTGCCCTCCTCTGAAAACCTGGTCCCCCCAACTGCCCTTCCCTTGCAGGCCTGGTGGCTCCCAACTTCCCTCCTCTGCGAATCTCATCATCCCTAACTTCCCTCCCCTACTGGTCATTCTTGTGGTGGCCATCTTGTGTCCACATGGGGGAAACCATCTTAGACCACATGGGGCAGCCGTCTTGTGTATTGGAGTCAATTTGCATATTTCTCTTGTATTAAATAGGATACCTTTGAAGCATGCTTAATTTCTAGTGGTAATAGTTACTATTATATGTCCCTCACATACATCTCTACAAGTACATGTGTTTGTGTACATATACCAACCTCATGGCTACATTGAAATTTGAGTTTTATCATTCCCACTTACAGATATCTATGCTGAGGGTTAAAGAGATTAAATGACTTGGCTGAAGTCACACAGTTTATAATTAAGGAAAATAAAATTAATCCAAGATCTGTGTGATTTTAGAATCTTTTTTACTATATCACAATTTTTTCCTACATATCTGTGTAACCATCTCTAAGAAAAGCTGTACCCTCACAAGGAAATCTGGTTGATTACAGTGTCCTATTTTTTTTGAGTATTAATTACACAAATGTCTGAATTATAATTATTATTCTGGACTTTTTTAGTTTTGCTTTTTCACTTATCTGTGAAATGCAATTTCACAATAAAATGGTAAAATACATATTGTGTCTTCTAAAGCAAGATTCTTTTGACAAACAACTTATAAATCAACTGGGTTTGGGCAATAATTGGCTTTTAAGTAAACAGGTACGGGTCTCAATTTCACAGCAAGTCCTTGCCTATGGGAGAAAGGCAGGACATTGTGGGAAGATCTAATTATGTTAATTGAGGAGATGGAGATAGGAAAAAAAGTTATGGATTGCCAATCATATGCAGCTAGCTACCTACGTGCATTGCCAGTCATTTGCTCCAAAAAACAACCATTCACAGTAGATATAAGAGGCCTGTATTTAGAGGATTTTAGTATATTTTTCACAACTAAGTGGCTTTATTTCGATTTACTTATAGATCTACCTTGATAATCAAGTCTAAATAGTTATTGAGGGAGCAAGAATTGAAGAGTAGAGAGTAATCAAATAAAGTGACCATGGTATCTACGGTGCATTCATTCTTTTCGGAGAGTTTACCTACCATCTACCCTCAAACCTGTTATCTGGAGTGGCAAAATGGGATTAAAACAACACCAATGGCAGAAATGTTGGCTGAAAAATGATGCCAAAGGAAAAAGTCATCTGCATGAGGGCTGCCACTAATATGAGTGGGAATATATTGGTGGTTTGGGTAAATTATGTTCTATAACAAGCTCTGTGTCCAACCCTTGTGTCACATCATTTCGACTCTTTTTTTTACTTAAAAACAGGATGTGACTGCATTATGAGCATACTCTGAACAATGTAAAAGACATTTATAAACACTAAACCTTGTTATTTTAGGATTACAATGCCCAATTTGCAGCCATTAACTACACCACAGCTTTTTTCATTGACTTTCATTTCACTTGGGACTTCAGTTTTATTGAAGATAATAAGGAAAACATGGCTTGCAATATCTGAATTATCTTTGGAGTAATCTTGTTGACATGCACACACTGCCTAAAATAAAGAGTGGAAATATAACACCTAAAAGCTGTGTATCCAGCCCATTTGTGTATCCAGCCTGATTGTGTATCCAGCCCATTTGATGTCATTGAGGTTTACTGAGTTTTAATTTGGGGAGAGAAATTTTGGATAAAAATCCAACATAATTGATACAACAATCTCTACATCTATGACCTATTCTTATTCATAATTTGTAGTAGTAATTTTTCTTACTAGAATAGGATCAGTTTTCATTATTTATTATTTCTCAGTGTGTTCCAGAAAGAATGTATTAGTAAACAGACTTTCCAGAATATATGGTAAAATTATGGAAAAAGAAATATGGAGGCACCACATCAATTTTAACTGAAGCAAATATCTACAAAAGTGGTTATGTTGTTTTCCACTTTCTTCTGACTCATTGCCTATGGAGAATAACCTTTCACTATGACTAAGATGTGAAATAAAGTTTATAAAGTTACTTGTTCAAAACATTGATAACTGGACAGTAAGCTGAGGCCATACAGTACAGATACCTGCAGAACAAATTTGCTTTCTGAATCAGAAATCAGCATCCAAATACACTGGGCCCTCTGACATATCTCAAATATTTACACAGTAATCAGACTTGGGAGCATCCTGATTTTTCCCTTTTCCACTGATTTAGTCACTTATTGGCAACATGATGAGCTCCAGCAGGGGGTCAGGAACCCACCAAAGCAATTTGTGCTTAAATCACAGAGAATCAAGATGGGAAGACTTCATTGATGTGGCCAGTGCACGTCTGGGGAAGCGGACTGTTGGCCATGATGTACTTTCTATTCCCCTGTGCAACCTGGGTTCATATGCCTCCTGGGAGGCTGGCTGAATCACTTTCTTGGAAGGAGTCATCATTTTGATAGACTTTCCTGCCAGGAAGTTTTCTTTTCAACCAACATTTTGTTTTCTTCATTTTCTGGTTAAGTTGAACTTGGTTTTTTGGGGCAGGGGAGTGATGGTGGGGGGGTGAAGGCTGCACAAAGAGGCTGATACACTTAATGATTATCCCTTCTATATAGATCTCAATTCATATTTGGCATCATTTTGGCTTTTCATAGGCTCCAAACTACTTGCACATATTTTCTAGGTAGAAAGTCTTTCCTTTAGTTTGGGACTTGAGAGTTGTTGTCTGGTAATCAATTTTATTAGTCTTTTAAATGAAACCCAAACTTTCTTGAACTTGGTACTGTTTAGTTAATGGGGTGGCCTTTGTGACAACGGACCCTGGTACTGAATGCCTGGTCACACATTAAAAGTCCCTTCTTACCTCTTGGACATCTCCATTATTGCTTATGCTCCAGACCTGCCCTTCCCTAGGATTTTCTATTCCTAAGGAACACAATAATTAACTTAAACAAATAAATCATTGGTCATAAATTGAGAAGGCTTTTCACTCTTCACATGTTCCCAAGATGATGAATATCAATAGAACTGGAAGATGACTCATGACCTTTGGGTAGAAGAAGCTGAGAGAGCAGAGAGGAAGAGCTAATCTATAGAGAGTTCCCATTGTGTGCCAAACATAGGGAACTGGGGAGGAAGTCCTTGACAGCACCAAGGAATTGGGATGTAGCAGTGAAGAAGACTGACAGAGTCCCATGTCATATAATCCCTATGATAGTTTAAGCTAGTTATTATTATCATTGTCTTTCATTCTCTTCAATTGATGGCTGAGAAAATTAAGCCATTTGTGCAAGATCATTTATTTGAAAAGGTAGTTTGGATCCTATAGCTGCTTTATTCCAAAGATAGAGAAATTTCTGTTCTATCACCTAGTACTGTGTCTCCTTTAACTTCCAGGTCAGCAAAGCTAGAATGGCTATGTCTCTGACCTTTATGGGTGCCATATGTTCATCCATATTAAAATTTCTTCATCTCCTTATAAGCTTGGAGGAGCTCCTAAGCAATCATCATGCCCAGGTCCTGTGTGCTGCTCCTAGGTCCCTGGCCATCTTGTGTTTCTTCCAACAGTTTGGATTAGTCACAAAAGTAACACGAAAATTTTCAGGGGAAATACACCAGGATTTAGGATTTATATCTTAAGGATAAATCATGGCTTATACTCTTTCTGAGGATGATTCAGAACACCCACTTCTACCAGCTTAAACAGAGATGAGAATTAGTTATTAAGCACTGGTCAGCAAATGTGGATCTCTGGGCTCTACATCTAAATGTGTGACTAGGAACTCCCCTTCAGCTCATTTGTCTCAGATGAAGTTCTTTGATTACCTTGGGAATAATCTTAAACCTTCTCCTGTCTACCCCTGTGATCTTAGTCCCGAATCCATAATGCAGGAAACTCAGTCAGAACATTTTATTGAGGCCAACAGATTTGCCAAGTAACATCAAAGGAGAAACAAAAAAGTAGAATAGAAATGGCATGCATGGAGATTCCTTATCATTTTGGCACAAAACTAGGAGGACTATCTCCTTTCCTTTTGGCTGGAGCTTTGCAGGTACTGCTCCCCTCCACAGTTCCTAAAGCAACAGCCCCCACACTTCAGTCACTCTGGGATTGGGAACCAAGGAGGAAACAGAAGAAAAGAGGTCTTGTGATTCCTCTTTTGTTCTGGGCAAGAATATCTTCTGAGCTAAGAACACTTTGGGGTTTTTTGCTACCTTTGTAAATTTCCTCATTTTGTTATTCAGTTATTGTGTGCTTTTTTTTTTTTTTTGTATCATAAAAGACTTGGAGGAGAGGATTTTGTAAAATCAGGGACCTAGTTTTAATTTAAACCCAGTCAAATAAAATTTCTCAAAATAGAGATGTGTTTCTTTTGCCAACATCTCTTTCTAATTTGGATTCTTTATTATGTGTAGGGAGAATGAAAAAAACAACAACAGACCAATTTGGTAAAACAGTCATGATCACAGGTAGCTAGAGAGGGATCAACTCTGCTTTCTCACTACAACACTCAAGTCTTCTTTCACATATATTATGAGAGGGAGAACTTACATAGAACTGGGAAGGGTTACCAGGAATTTGTTAGTAGACAACAGTAGCTGCTTTAAACAGTTTTGCTTCTACATCATGGAAAGCCATGGAAAATCTGGTTATATGTACATAGAAACATAGACAAATACAAATGTATATCTCTAGGCATTTACCTACATTTATCAGTCAAAGAGTAAAAGAAAATGTATTTCTGTTATAAAAGGCTCAAGCCAAATTTGTCACACAGATGGCTTCCTTTGTTCTTTGAATCATCACTGTCTAACCTGTGTGCAAATTATAAAACCCTAAAGAGTTAAAAGTGTTTGTTTCACAGGAAATTGGAAGAAATTTATGTGCGCAAGTAAAGCTGAAAGGTCGAATGTGTGACTCACATCTATTGACAGATGGAATGAGCATAACATAAGCAGACAGTGACTAGAAAACAAGCCGGTTGTGTGAAAGTATTTTTAGAGACTAATTTCTACCCAGCTGTGTCATCTATGAATGGGAGAAGTTTGAAAAAGTTACCTACGGGTATCTGAGCTCAATCAAATGAAAGGTAAAGATACCGATTGGGATGAAATACTCACTTTGAACTTTGATGTGCAAACGGAGCTGGTAGTTGAACTAATTTTCAGGGGTCTCTAGTCTCCTTGAATCTGTGCAGGTCTATGTCTATGGTGAAAGTGACACTATGTGACTATGTCATGTAAGGAGGTAAGTTTCTGCCTAGAGCCTCACTCTTAGAAGTCAGTCACATGTTGTGAAGAGAAAGAAAGATGACATAGAAAAGCCACATGTAGCTCTTCTGACAGAGGCCAATGAGGTCCAGCCATAGTTGGCATCAGTGTCCAGACCTGTGACTGGGTGAGCTCTTAGAGAACTCCAATCCTAGTCTTCGAGTCACCTCAAGTCTTTGGGTCTTCTCAGCTGAGAGGCCTCAGACATCCTCAAGCAGAGATAAACCTGTGTGCTTTCCAAATTCATCACCCACAGACTATAGGAGCCTAATAAAAGAATTTTTGTTTTATACAATTACATTTAGTTTTGCTGTTATGCAGCAATAACTGACTGTAACAACTTCCAACTTCAATCTACTTTCAAAATATTACAAATTACGAGGACTTCAGAAATAATACTAAGAGTGTGTAAGATATGAATTACCATTTTGAATCAAACTTTAGAACTAGAGCATAAATAACCTAAGGCCCACCGTTAATGATAAAATATTCCTTTTCAGATGTTGTTAAATTTTCTCATTTGAATGATCTTGAAAGGACCTTTTAGCTTTCCTAGAAAAATAAAACTATAGAGACAACAAGGCACATGTAATATGTGGTAGAAGAGTTAATGCATAACCAAGTTTATTGCTAGAAATAAAATGTTTGTATATCCATGTGGTCCTCCTATGCACATCTAAGAACAATCAGTTAATTCAAAATCAAGAAAATGTGTCTATATAGGCTTTGATGCATAACCATTATTAACTTAATAATGGGGTGGGTTTGCTTGTATAAGGGCTTAGGTTTTGCTTGTCTTAGTTTCAGCTACATGCTTAGTAATGAACAAATGCATACTTATTGGATGAATTAGGAAAATACTGCCTGAAGCTACCTATAAACCATTCCTTCCTCTTCCCTAGCACTATTTTGGTCCTTCAAGGAAGTGGAACATGAATGAAATGCAAGTTTAATTATAAAAATTAAAATGCTTAATCATTTTTATGACTATAAATGATTCTTAAAGAAAGAAGGGTATCTTCCTAAAAAGTGAGGAAGTTTTCTTAGTGCTAGATCTATAAACACAAGCCTTAATTAATTTTCAGTGGTTACTAGCTTTTACTTTATGTTACTTTGCTTAGTGTTATCCTCTCTATAAAAAGTAATCAATAAGCATAATTTTGACATCTACACATCCTCAGGAAAATAATCATAGCTTAATCCTTGTGACGCCAACATTTAATGTTGCTACTTTATTTTTTAAAACATCATAAATTTTATAGTAATTCTCTATATAATGATTTATAAGTATAAATACTCTCTTTAAAAATGAACAGAAATCAGAAAGCATTATATTATTCCAGTATCTGTACATCCTCTGATATTTTTAGTTCTTAATTCCCGCTATGCAAATATATTGTACTTTTTCTTTATGTTGAAGAATATTTCTGAATATGATGAGAAATATGAAAACACAAGATGTTGCATTACAGAAATACTCTATTTAAAGCTTCTCTGTGGATTTACACACTGTACTCACTGTACAGTTTGCGTGTTAAAAATTCCTGTTTATAGCAACTGTACCAGGCTATTTTAACCACTGTGTTTCCTTTTCCTTACTGAGTCTTTGAGATACTTAGTATCGAGTATCAGATGATCTTTAAAAAGGGGTAAACACTGGGGGGGGGGGGGGACGTGGTGAAGGTATGTGCCAGGGATGCGGTAGGGGAGGCTGGGGGAAGGTAAATGGGGGGGAAAAAAAGACATATGCACTACTATTTGTAATAGTTTAGACAATAAAATAAAAAATAAAAAATAAAAAGGGGTAAACAGAGTAAGTCATTCAAGAGAAAGAAAAATACTATATGATTTCTCTTATATGTGGAATTTAAATAAAGATATAAATGAATAAACAAAACAGAAACAGACTCATATATACAGAAAACAGACTGATAGTTGCTAGAAGGGAGGCAGGTTGAGGGACTGAATGCAAAAGGTGAAGCGATAAGAAGTACAGATTGGTAGTTACAAAACAGTCACGGGGATGTAAAGTACTATATAGGGAACATAGTCAATAATATTATAATAACTATATATGGTGTCAGGTGGGTACTAGAAATATTGGGAGAAATACTTTATAAACTATACTAGAGGCTTGGTGCACAAAATTTGTGCACGGGGTGGTGGTGGCGGCGGGGGAGGAAGGGACATGTGTCCCTCAGCCCAGCCTGCACCATTCCAATCTGGGACCCCTCGAGGGATGCTCTCACAATCCAGGACTGCTGGCTCCCAACCGCTCGCCTGCCTGCCTGCCTGCCCGATTGTCCCTAACTCCCAGCCTGATCACCCCTTAACCACTCTCTTGCCAGCCTGATCAAGGCCTAACTGCTTCCCTGCAGGCCTGGTCACCCCAACTGCCTTCCCCTGCAGGCATGGTTCCCCCAATTGCCCTCCCCTGTAGGCCTGGTTCCCCCAATTGCCCTCCCCTGTAGGCCTGGCTTCTCTCCCCCCCTATCCCCCCAAATGTCTTCCCCTGCAGGCCTGATTGCCCCCAACTGCCCTTCCCTACTGGCTATCTTGTAGTAGCCATCTTTGACCACATGGGGGCAGCCATCTTGTGTGTTGGAGTGATGGTCAATTTGCATATTACCCTTTTATTAGATAGGATGATTGTCTAACCACTATGCTGAAGACCTGAAATGAATACAAAATTATATTGAATGTAAACTGTAATTGAAGAGCAAAATTTAAAGAAAGGGATGTGTGTACCTGACCCCCAAGCAGCTTAATTTTTAAATTAATTATCTGGCATTGCATGTTCAGATGCATGCTGACCTAATGCATATTCATAATTTATATGGCATTGTTGAATGGAGTAAACTGCCTCACATATTTTCCAGAGTAGGTTAGTGGAGAATTAAACTTTAAAAATGGTACAGTATAAAAGTTCTATATATATCAAAAATATTCTGTTTCTAAAGGCCAGGGAGGTGAAAGATGAGCCGGGCATAGGGAAGGACATGCTTTGAATAGTAGCTTACTTCTCAGAGGGGAAGTTTTAACTCCTCCCTAGATGGGTGAGGAGACAGATAATGGGGTGGTGAAGATGGTAGGCATGTCTACACCCCAGATAAGAGATGTGCTGTGGGACCTCAGGTCAATAGGGGAGTTTGTATGAGGGTCAACTCAGGGCCAGCTTACAGCAGCACTTTTAAGGAGCAAGACAGGTAGGACTGGTAGTTGACAATAGCATCATTGGTCATAAAAAATGACTATCTCCATGGATTAAGACTTCTCCAAATGTAAATCCTTGAAGGTAAATTGTCCCCAAATTAGACAAACTGAAATCCCTGTATTTTACTGGTGAAAGCTTTGAGGCAATTAAAGTCTAATTCAGAGAAAAAAGGTATCTCTTGCATCTTTTGATTGTGAACTAAATTTCATACTTGTTCATATATTTATACACATATCTACATCTATATCCCTCTGCAATTATGATGCAGAGGTAGATAGGTAGGTAGATAGGGAGATGGGAGATATCCCTGACCTTGAGTATTTGAAATATAGGTCATTATTACTTTAATGATTCTTCAGAACATAAAGTACATAAAATATTTCAGCTTATAAATCTGATAACTTTTCTTACTGTGGTTGCTAGTTCATTTTCACCACAACAAAACTATATGTCTTCAGATTCATTTTGATACAGAGTAGGGAATGTAAGAAATGCTACTTATTTCCAGCTCAACAGTCTCAAAGTAATTGTCCCTGTGATTTTATTGATCTGAGGGAACTATAAGTCCTATCCAAGCTATCAAGAAAAAAAAATTTAAATATCATGTCAAATATGCAAACATATGATCATTCTGATGATTAATATGTGTATCATATTTTGGCATAGCATAAATATGTTTTTTAAACTCTGGTTTAGAGAAGCATTTAAAGGCTTTTTTATGTGTTTTTCTCACTCACTGGGATATCTTATATAGGGGTGAGTTAATATAACATTATTCTACTTTTAAAGAGAATAAATTGTTATTTCTAGATTGTTGAAAATGCAGGGACCCATTTTATAATATCAAACATTGGCATTCTTCTACCTGGCTCCTTACAACTCTTACTTTTCACATGTGCATTGTTCAAACACCAGGGGCTTTATGCACCCAGAACTGGGATTTCTACAGGTCAACTCCAAAATGAGCATTTCATGAATACAGATGCTGTTTTTCTAGCCAACAAAACAACTTGACCAGTATCACCATCCTTTGCTGTGGTGTCTACAATTATTTAAATGCTTCACTCATGTTTTTTTCTTAAATTAAAAACAATTTACAAAGGAAGAAAGAAGGTTGAGGCTAGTGATAAAACTATAGTTTTCCTTAATCCGATGAAACAGAGACAAAAGCAATATTATTAAGCTTCCAGAAAGAGGTGCTTCTTTAGCCTCAATTGGACTCTCATTAAACTCAAGCTGGTTGCTGCTACTATGCAGTTTTAGAAACAAAAGGACAAATGATAGCACATGTTTGAAAAAAATGGTTGCTAACTGTTGAAGAAGAGATTCTATATTTTAATCTATGGACATAGGAATTCTCTAATAATGTGTAAGTTTTTTACCCATTTGACATTATCATGTGCTTTTGAGACATGAGAAAAGTAGAAGCTGTGTTTCTCAATGTATTTTCCTTAACCTCATATGTGCAGTGTAGACAGCACGGGCTTGGAAATCAGGAAATTATTTGGTTGCAAGTCCTGACCCCTCTACTGATGGGTAACCTTGGCCATCATAGAATGTCTCATACCAATTTGCAAAGAGTTGTAAGGATGAAAGAAACATTTTAAAGTGGCCTCTGTGGTGCTTCCCTGTAGGTCAAAAACAAGTAACCTCTTTGCACTTCAGGCTACCCTGTGTACCACTGTGAATAGAGCATTTTCCCTTCCTCTTTCTGCTTGCTTCAATAGTATACATTTTGAAGGGCTTTGAGACCATCCCATCTCAGTTTTAAAATACATTTCATACCACACACACACACACACACGGAGAGAGAGAGAGAGAGAGAGAGAGAGAGAGAGAGAGAGAGAGAGAGAGAGAGAGAGAGAGAACCCTTATAAATGTATATATTTGTAAATATATGAGATATATATTTTTGCTATTTATTTTTCCAGCTTTTTGAGATATAATTGATATATATAACACTACAAATGAAGGTATCTAACTTGATGATTTGATATACTAATATATACTAATATTGCAAAGGTACCTAACAGCTCTATAAGGACAGAACATTGAAGATCTACTCTCTGAGCAACTTTCAAGAATAGAATACCTTATTATTAATTATAATCACTATGCTTAACATTAGATCCCCAAAACCCATTCATCTTATAATTAGAGATTTGTAGTCCTCGATCAACAATATAGTCATATTTAAAAAATTTATCCTTGAGATGCCTACAATTTTGTCTATACACTCACCTTGATTCCCCCTTATAAACTTGATTCACCTTTATTTCATTGTTATGTTTGAAAGTTGTATGTTTACTTAATTTATCTTACCACAAAGGCTATTAGTTCTGTGAGGGCAGTGACTGTGTCTTAGCCAATGACTTGTCTTAGACACGTTGGCTGACTAAGCCAGCATTAAACATCGTAGGCAGACTGCAGACAGCTCTTCAGGGACACAAGGACTTGCTTCAGGAGGTAGAGAAAAGGTGTTCTGTGTACACAGACTGTTACTCACCCAATAGTAGAGAGTTGGCCAGATGGGCATGTAGATCATTCCATGCATTCATTACTGAGGAGTCCTTGGAGTGTGCTGCTATCATCTTGGGTATAGTTTTTCCCCAATCTAGACACCAGCCAGGATAGCTTAAGAGACAGAAAAGAAGGATTTAGAGGATGACTTGGCTAATTCAGTGGGAAAAATTATAGTTACGAAAACCCTTTTCAAACATTTTTAATTTTCTGCTTTATTTACATACACAGCCAAATGTGCATAGGAGATGCTGCTAAGAGGCCATTTCACCTGCACCACCAGGGAGCTGGACAAGGGAGGCAGGGACATGAGTTTAGATCTTATTCTCCTATGACTCAGCCCCAACCTCAGCCTTGGCTTTCGTGGCAATGCCTGAGTGACTCATTTTTTTTGGCACTGTCTTTGTTAACTCCTGGGATCAGAAGAAGTGTCCTGTTTACATAGCCTCACATATGGATGCTCACTCGTTTTTGTTTGTTTGTTTTTTGTTTTGAAGGAGATGGAAGATGTCTGCTTCCACCCCTGAGATTGTTTGGTGCTGATCATTGACCAGAAAAATGTGCTCCCTCCCACTCAATGTCTTGTCCTCTTCCTGTCAAGGAGCCAACACTTCCCCACAGCTTTTCCCATCATATCTCAAGGTAAAGTATTTCTTGTTCCCCTTCAGAGACAGCGATGAAGGTCCAGATCATTGACATTAGCTCTTGTAGCCTGTTTTTTTTTGTTTGTTTTTTTTTTTTAAATATATTTTATTGATTTTTTTACAGAGAGGAAGGGAGAGGGATAGAGAGCTAGAAAGATCAACGAGAAACACCAATCAGCTGCCTCCTGCACTCCCACCCCCCATTGGGGATGTGCCCGCAACCAAGGTACATGCCCTTGACCAGAAGCGAACCTGGGTGGGACCTTGCAGTCTGCAGGTTGACGCTCTATCCACTGAGCCAAACCGGTTTTGGCTTGCAGCCTGTTTTTAGTATATAACCATTTCCTAAGATATACGAGTGGATTTTATCACAATTTCCAATTCCGTAGACTGAACACCTTTCTATTTTTATTTATTTTTTATTTTTATGATTCTTAGGCTTCAATTCAGATGTCACATAAACTGGGGACCTCTCCTAAAGCAATATTCATCTGGAAATGAGTAATAGGCTGGGGGTCTCTAAGGACAACATCATCAAAGACTCAAGTCAGAAAATAATTAAAATCCCTCCCCCGCCCCACACCCTGGTAACTTGCTCTCCGGAAAGCCTTGGGAATGTACAGTGCCCCCCCACACAGCCACGGGAACAGAGACAATGACAAGCAGACAGGCACTCAGCGGCCCACCCAGCTCTAGCTAACTGCCTCTGATCACTCT
Source organism: Pipistrellus kuhlii (assembly GCF_014108245.1). Taxonomy (NCBI): domain Eukaryota; kingdom Metazoa; phylum Chordata; class Mammalia; order Chiroptera; family Vespertilionidae; genus Pipistrellus; species Pipistrellus kuhlii. The sequence goes on from NW_023425595.1 coordinate 15,172,002, forward strand.
AGCTCAGCCTCGTCCCACACTGATCCTTGGGGACTTGCTCCCTCTTGCAATGTCATTATTTGCACCCCCCCCCCCCCTCCTGTCGCAGCGTTTCCAAGGTAAAGAATAGCTTTTCTCCCTGATGTTTTGGACAGGCTGTCCTGATTCAGCAGGAGAAATCTGAAAATCGTGATGTTTGTGCACTTCCTAATCCATTATTCAAATGCACTACTAGCATTCAGACAGGAGCCTCCTCCTGCATCCTCTGGAGAGAATCCCTCATTCAAGTGACTGATGTAAAAATCAATCCTTTCACTCTTTTTAAAAGATGTCACTTCCCCCTCCCCTCGCAGTTTCCTTTGCATTCTGATGGTTGCCAACTGTAGTGCGTAAAAGACATAATTTAAATAGCGTGATGTGTTTGTGGCTATGGGATACCTTGACATTCAAAATCAACTCTCTGCCCTCACCCCACCCTCCACTACCCCCACCCTCACCCCCGCTGCCATTAGTGGACCTTTAATAAAAATGTTCTTTCAGAATAGAGAGTGCAAATGTTAATGACAGCCTCGTGTTAGTATTACAATCTGAGCAATAAAGCTACAAACGTGTGATCACACAGCAACTCTAAACAAACCCTGCATGGTACAAGGAAAAGGATTATTTATCAAAATCAGGCTTCTGATTAGTTTTCTCTGAGGATAGCGCTCTCGTGGAAGATGGTATGATGTCATTGTCAGAGTGTTCACATGCAGGTAAATCATAAACACACAGGCGCTCGCAGACATATGTACACAGATTTGGCAATTGCTACCGTGTTTCCCCGAAAAGAAGACATCCTCTGAAAATAAGATCTACTTACAGGTTTCCTTCTGAGTGAAATATAAGGCATCCCCTGAAAATAAGGCCCCTCTAGGCTGAACATGAGAGATTTAGTCCACTGATTTTGAAAGAAATGGATTCACAAGAAATGCACTAGGAAATTCAGACATTGGATTGTTATGATGATGTTCCAGAAGATGATGACAGGATTGTCATTGAATAAATGAGTAAATTATTGATACTGTAGGATTCACAGTTTGTCTGGTATGTGTTGACAACTACCATACTACTGTACCGTATACAGGTAATAAATTTCCTTTATTTTCATTTAACAATAAATGTGTACCGTATTCTTCTTCATGGAAAAATAAGACATCCCCTGAAAATAAGACCTAGTGCATCTTTGGTAGCAAAAATTAATATAAGACACTGTCTTATTTTCGGGGAAACAGGGTAGGATACTGGCTGGTGTGGTTTAAAGAATTAAAGAAAAAAAAAGAAATGGGAAACACAGTTACACTCCTACCTAGTCATCAAAAATGCCACCTGCCTAATTAACATGAAACTAGGGGGTGCCTTTCTTTGGTGTGAATCTAAGTGAGCCATCTTTGTCTCCTCCAGCCCAGCCCGGGCAGGGAAAGGACCCTGAGATGTGGAGTTAGAGCAGGCATAAACAAGACCTCCTGTTTAAAAGTCTCTATCAGGACTCGGTTTCTCTTCCAACCAATCCCAGCCCCTGTCCCCTGACCACTAGTGTTGCTAGAAAAGATTACACTTCTCTAAATAAATGATGGGCAGTCACATGACAGAGACTTTTCAGACCTGCTGGTGCTTCCCCTCCAATTCATTTATTCATATTTTTGTTAGGTGACCAGCTTTTGTTGGAGGAGTACTATCTGCTTAGCTAATAGTGTTTCCTTTCTATCCTTTGCCGCTCTCCTCTCCTATTGCAATAATTAAATGTCTTGCTCTTATTCCACTGACAAGCATTACTGTGAGCTGAATGGGCAGGGCAGATGCTCTGCCTCGCTCGGGCCACTCCCAAGGGAAGGAAAAGCTTACATGTAATATTTATTTTCTGAGTACAGAGAATTCTGTAGTTGGCTCTTCATTTCACACACAAGGCTTTGTTGAAATAAAACAATCTTATTTTCCGCAGAGGAAAATGAAGACAGTGATAAGATTAGAATGTCAAAATTATATCCATTCGATAAAGGGTTCCTTTGCAGTAATCTAGAGAAAACTGAAATGTAAATATTCAGGCTGCCTGATGGAATAAACATGGCTCTAGTGAGAATGTGCAAAGGGAGAGAGTGTGAGTGTAAAAACAGAGTGAAGCCCTATCTGGTTTGGCTCAGTGGTTAGGGCATTGGCCCGTGGACTGAAGGGTCTCAGGTTCAATTCAGGTCAAAGAAACATGCCTGGGTTGTGGGCTTGATTTCCAGCAGGGAGTGTGCAGGAGGCAGCCGATCAATGGTTCTCTCATCATTGATGTTTCTAGCTCTCGCTCCCTCTCCCTCTCTGAAATCAAGAAAAATATTTTTAAGAAATTAAAAAAAAAAGACAGACACAAGCATAGTCTTGTGTTTCTTAAGTCACTGTGAATATTGGTCAGTTTTTGTAGCTGTTGGTTTATTCCCCCAATAGCAGCTGAATCAGTGTCAGCTTGCTCAGCTAAATAGGTCCTGCTTATAAGCCCATACATATGTATCATTATTTCTGTCACTAATTTATTACAATCAAATAATTCAATGCATTACTTTTCTTTCACTCTTTTTAAGTGTTTCATCTACCTGACTATTAGTCCAACCTAAACCTACTGTAAGAATTTCTCATTTTCTATCCTAATATCTCACAATAGCATTATCTTTTGTATCTGATTATGAATTTAATTCTGATCTAACCAGCTAATTTTGCTAATCAAAATTTATATATCTATACATTTGGCACACACACATCACCCCCACACATAAACACAATTCCCTAATTTTTCCCCCCATACCATCAAAGTGGTTAAAAATCACAGTTATGAACATTGTAAAATCACTCAGCTAAGTTAAGCATCTCTTTGTGGTCATTTTCTTCTCACAAATTTTGCAAGTTCCCCTCTTCCCTAAATTCCTCTTGTCTTCTAGGCTGATTGGGAGGTGAGCTGTGTTTCTTAGTAATCATATTTTCCATATTAAAATTTCTTTTATTTAAAGGGAATAAAAACAGGATAGCAAAGTCAAGTTCTTAGGGAAATTGGCTACAAATGATATTTGAAAAGAAAAGTTAACTAATCATTTTAGAAATGGTTAAACAGCTAAGCCTGGTAATGGTGTAGGAAATGGGGAGTCTCAGACCTTGCTAATGGGAATGGAAATTGTTAACAGCATTTCTGAAGAAAAGTGTGGCATTACATTATCAGTGTATTTGAACTTGACTCAGTAATTCCTTCTCTAGGAAACAATCCTAAAGGGGAGAGGGGCCTTTTGGTACACAGAAACATGGTTATAAGAATCTTACAGTTTAATCTTAGAATATTACAGTTTAATACGATAATGAAAAGAAACTTAGTATCTAGCCATAGAAAATTAGTTATTTAAATTACAGCAGTTCAATATCATGCAACAGTAGAGCTTTTGAAAATTATTCTTTGAGAAATATGTGATGGAAAGATAAGTGTATCTTCCAGGAAAAAAAAAAACTTATCAGATAATATTGCTGTTTAATCCTGTTTTGTTAGTACAAAAAATTACATTCACATAAAGCATGTAATAAAAAGCCAAAACAAAATGTTAGTGATGGCTATTTTTCAGTAATATATGTACATATTTTATTTTCTTCTTCATGTGTTTATACTTTTAAATTTATAAATAAATAATTCATGTTACAATTATAATAAGGAAATATTATTTTTTGAAAATTAACTAGTTGGATAGCAAAATGGTTTATAAGTTTAGCTTTTTAAGACAATTATCCTAATATATAAAAACCCAGGGTCTGTAATGACCAACCAAAGGCTTGACCAAACATTGGAAGTCAGTCCTGCTGCTTATGCGGGTGCAACGACCCAGCACTGACTGCCACGAGGGCTGCAGATTAGACCTGGAGAGAGGCCTGAAGAGAGAGGCAGGGTCTGATCATTAGTCTCTGTGGCACCTGTTTTGGGCCCTTGCCTCTCTCTTTCTCTCCAGACCTGGCCAGCAACTACACCTCTCTTTGTCTCTAGGCCTCTGCAGGGGCTGCTGATCAGTCCTGCCTTTTTGATCAGGCCAAGAGATAGGCCCAGAGACACTGAATGGCATAGAAACAGACCAATCAGAACCAAATCTGAATGAACTGTGAGGAGACAATGGCTGCCTAGGAGGTGGAGCTTTTGACTCTGACTGGCATAGAAACCAACCAATCAGAACCAAATTGGCCAGCAGGGAAAGGCAGTTTGGGGTAATGCAGGCAGAGGCAGTTAGGGGCAATCAGATTGGCAGGTGAGAGCAGTTGAAGGCTAAATCAGGCCAGCTGGGGAGGGCAGTTGGGGGAGAGATCAGGCTGGCAGGGAAGGGGCAAGATTAGGTAAGCAGGGAAGGGGTGAGATCAGGCCAGAAGGGGAAGGCAGTTGAGGGCAACCAGGCCAGCAGGGAAGGGTAATTGGGGGCAAGACCAGGATGGCAGGGGAGGGCTATTAGGGGTGATCAGGCAGGCAAGCAGAGGCAGTTAGGGGCAATCAGGCAAACAGGCAGAGAGGTGAGGGGCTATCAGGCAGGCAGGCAAGTGAGCCATTAGGAGCCAGCAGTCTCCAATTGCGAGAGGGATGTCCTGTAGGATCAGGCCTACACCAGCAGTCAGACATCCCCTAAGAGGTCCCTGATTGGAGAGGGTGCAGCCTGAGCTGAGGGAACCTCCCTTCTGTGCATGAATTTTGTGTACCAGGCCACTAGTTTATTATAATAACATAATTGTCACTTTTTTGTCACATGCATACATGTTATTATTTCAATTGCATAATTGTACTCTTTGCTACATAGCTTCAGAATATATCAACATACATTTAAATGTATTATTTAAATAATAAAGGATAAAAATAAAGATACATCACTTACTAGCACTTGACCTTAACTGGGCATTGCAAGTGCTCCACACATATTGCATGTATTTATTTATGTTTTTAAATTTGAAATAAATTTCTAAATCCTCTGTTCCTTAAAAGAAGTGGCTGTACATGTTTTCCAATTTCTTAGAACTATTTTATATTCACTCATATAGCTATGTGTATATTTTTTAGATATGACTTTGCATCTTAATGGCTTAGTAGTTAGCATCCCAAGCAATGAAAAATTTTATGTAAGATGTTAAGACATGAAAACTTCCTATTCTGACTTAGGAAATTGTATTCAATTTATGGTGTTTGGATTTATGGTTAATGTGGGATATGGTCAAGGTGGAGGCTGAAGGAGGATCATGAGACGTGATATCATGTAGCTTTAGTAAGCCTTTTTGAGTTTGGATTTTATAAAGGTAATAGGTTTTAAGCATAGAGTCATAAGATCATATTTATATCCTAGAAATATCATTCTGGATATAGCAAGGAGAATACTTTGATAACTGAACTGAGGAAAACATATGTCTATTAAGTAAATATAACTTAGAAATAATGGGACCCATTTAAGGCAGAGTTAAGAGAAATTAATAAAGATCTGCTTTTGTCTCCTTCTGATGTAAGGTGATGAAGGAGAAGTTTAGTAATACTTGCCAGCTTTCAGGTTTAGGTAAATAGCTTGGGTAGATGGGAAATTTTCTCATAGTCTAATTATTTTATAAATATAATTTATAAAAGGATTTAGGGTTGCATATCCTTTTGGTTTTCTACTGCACCTTGTGCTAATTCCAAGAGGTGTGTAAATCCATTGCCTACTTTATCCATGAAGAAAGTCATAAAGTAGGCCAACTGATTGCACAATATTTGTGCTCCATAAAATATCTGGGGCATCACTGCTTCTCAAAAAGCATGTGACATACCTCATTCACTTTAGCATGGTAGATACTCCTAACTTTCCCTGCTTCCCTCAAGTTGCTAACCCAGAATTTTTCAAATTGCTTTCCATATAATACAAACTTCACACAATGCTTTGAAACAAAGGGGTTCTGTGGTAAAGATAAGTTTGAGAAACAGTGCATATGGTGACATGCATAATAACTTATGGAGATATTCCTATGTTATAAATATTCATTTATCCTAATGTCTTAACAAGTCAACTTAATAGTTGAGAGTTTGGGGGCATAACATAGTTCTCAGTTCTTCATCTATAAATTAAAAAGAATGAAGATTCTCGCACAAGGACTCTTTTCATTTATTTAAAAGATCTGGCTATACGGTATATGTTCATCAACTATTGACCACTTAAGCAACTCGTTCCTCTTATAAGGCTTTAGTACTTTTATCAGTGAAATGAGAGAATGTGATCTTGAAGACTTGTGCTAGTTTCAGAAGTCCAAGAGAATAGCACAGAGAGGCATATCTTGTTGACCAAGCATTCTCAATAGAAATAATTTGTTCTTCAAGAAAACATTCAGAAATGTCCAGAGACATTGTAGATAATTGTCACTACAGGAGCTGGGGAGAGAATGGAGGATGCTACTGACATCTAGCGGGTAGAGGACAAGGATATTGCTAAACAGCCTACAGTGTACACAGTGTTTCCCAAAGTGTGGTATGTGTACCCCCAGGAGTACATGAAGAGTTTGGTGGGGGTACGCGTTGCACCGTGCTCAGATGTGCCTAATTCTATGTTCTTATGAGTACGAGGGGTTACAAAAATTATAGAAGGGGCACACATATGCCAAAAGTTTGGGAAACACTGGTGTACAAGGTAGTCCCAACAACAATTATCCAGCCCTCAATGTGAATATTGTTGAGGTTGAAAACCTCAGGTTAGAGGGCTCTTCATAGGGCATGTTGACAATGTCTAAAGCAAATTTGATTTAGCCAATCTGTAATTCATTCCTATTGGTGTAGTTTTCAAGTCCAAGAAGATGAATGAATCTTGACTCCAGTCCATTTGCAGGTTTTCTCTTTTAAACACCAGAGCTTCACTGTCTGCCATCAAGAAGGCTGGTGGTAGTGTGTGAAGAGATATTAACTGTGTCCTCTTTATGTTCTCATTAATTTGTGAATGAAGTAGATGGAAACCAACAAGGTGGAAAATGGTTGTAAATGTAAATGCCAATGTGCTTAATGATCCGGGGAAACAAGTTCAATTGGAGCTTGACAGCTGAAAATTATTCTGCTGGTTGACCTGTCCATAAACACAGTGAGGCTGAGAGACTGTAGAAGATTGGCCAAATAGCAACACCAGCTGAAGAATGACTTAATTAAATGGATGAAGGAAAATCCAGAGTAATAAATCAATCTCCGCTCATTCCCTGTCCTGGGAAGCAACTGAGGAGTTACTCTAATTAGAAATTTCTCTCCTTGAAATTTCTCTCTTTGTTTCAACTTCCTTGAAAGAGCTACCGGCTTTGGATGTGTCTTCCAGCACAAGGACAAAGGACCTGTGTTTGAATTCTAGTTTCACTGTCTTCTAACTTCACTTTTCTCACCATAAAATGAGGATAACTATGTGTAATATCACACAGGATCATTGTAAATATTAAAGGATGTAATATATGTAGAATGCTTAGCACTTTTCATGTCCCTGGCACCTAAGTAAGGATTAAATAAATAATGGCTCACACAAACTAGGGGTTTGATCTCTTGGACATCTTGCTTCTTTCTTCAGGACTCAAATTATTGATTTAAAAATATATTTTCATTGATTTCAGAGAGGAAGAAAGAGAGATTGAAACATTAATGATGAGAGAGAATCATTGGTCAGCTGCCTTTGCACATCCCTTATTGGAGGTAGAGCCCACTACCAGGCATGTGCCCTTGATCAAAATTGAACCTGGGACCCTTCAGTACACAAGCTGACAATCTATCCACTGAGCCAAACCAGCTAGGGCTCAAATTATTAATTTAAGATTTAGAAGATTTTCAGCCTTCTAAATTAAGCTGGAATAGTGGTACATTGAAATACTGTCAGTCATAACCATTTTTATTTAATCTATTAAGGATTATGTGCATTTTGCATACCTACAATGTATCGAAAAGATTTTTAGAAAATGATTGAAAAATAAATGTTTCTTAAATATAGTTCTCAGCAATCTCAGGAACATGATTTTATAGCATTGTATTGGCTGCACAGTGTAGTTTTGAAGTTCCACAGATGAAATATTAAATCCAATTCCACATTTAATTAACTATTGTAGAATTCTTTATAGTCTTAAACTTTTCATTTCTAAATTATGGATAACATCTACATCATAGTGTAATTTTCAACAAGTGTTCAACAACTATTAATTCATTTTTTCTCCTCATGTCTAGATATAATTTAAAGCATGCTATAATAATTCTACCTACTTCAAGTACTCTACAAGCTGTAAGTCAATCTATAGCTGGGTTTATACTGCATCAATATGACCAATTTAAAGATTTGGTGAATCCTACAGCGGGGAGGGGAGGAGGATCTGGGGGAGATAATAGATCAACTGAAGGACTTGTATACATGCATATAAGTACAACCAATGGACATAAAACTATGGGGAGGGAGGGGATATGAGGGAGGGAGGGAGGGGGGCAAAAAAAAATCATTAAAATATGTTAAAAAAATAAATAAATAAATAAATAAATAAATAAATAAATAAATAAAAAATAAAACAAAAGTTGCAAGTGAAAAAAAAAAAAAAAAAAAGATTTGGTGAATCCAGAGATAGGACAAACAAATCCAAAAATGAAGACAATGTTTTTACTCAAGAGCCATTAACTGTCTAACCGTTTCACACACAGCCAGATGTTTTAGCATCCTATTGACCCAGAGGAACATTTTTAGTTTTGTTTAATATTGTTGTTGTTTTTAATTTTTTTTAGCCTTTTATTTTTTATAACTTGGCATGACTGTGATTTTTTTTTTTGAGACTTGAAAAAAATCAACAAACTTGGAACTAAATAAATCATGGGCTAAGTAAGTGAGTAAGTAAGTAAATAAGTAAAGCCACATACAAACCAGTGTATCCCACAAGAGGACCCTGCAGAATTCCAAATGTCTCTGAAGTGAGAAAGTGAAAATATAGAGGTGGGGGAGCTTTTAAATGTTTACATTGTATTCTCTGAGTATCTTAAGCCCAGTTTATTCAGAGACGGAGGAAAGCATGATATTTTAGACAATAGCAACCAAATACTGAAATACTGAATCATTGGAAACTTGAGACATTCTGCAAGGAGCCAGTGGTCCTATTTTGCCAACAAGAGAGGTGTAAAACAGACGATGGGACAGTTGCAATGAGCTTTTAGGGGAGCAAGACATCAGTTATGCCAGAGGAGGCCTAACGCACTCCATGTGTAAATAGATGAGGTTTTGTTCTCTCCCTCTCTCTTTATTTCTCTCCCTTTCTTCCTTTTCTTTTCTAGTCTGAGGCTGGGGAGAAGGTACACATAATCTGTCCCAGCATCAGTCACCCTGCTTCCCCTTTGTTCATTGTTTTATTGTTTTCCTATAACCTTAAGAGATGTAAAGCAGTTTTTGTATCCTCTCTCCATCTGGGAAATTATCATTATTTTTTTATGAACCCACTGTATTTATGTTCAGAACAGAGCCTCAGCAAGATGCTTTTACTTCCCATCTCTTCCCTCTTATTAAGACACATTGGGAATGAGATGGGGTAAGGATGGCTGTGCTCCGAATCACCAAATGGAGCTCCATGGGTTTAGAACCAAACAGATCTGGCTGGAAATTCTGACAATGTCACTTAATAGCTGTGTGGTAAGCAACTTTCTTAACCAACCGAAGATTTGTTTTCAGTGTCAGTCATCTGGTGGCAATAGTTCTTATCTCTCATTTCAGTATAAAGAATAAAAAAAGAATGTAAATGGTCTTTCTTTGTACCTATACTAAAGATGTCGATTGAAATATTATTCTTTTAACTGATAATAAGTGACCAACATTTTATTTATTTTTAAAAAGTGCTTTTTAAAATTTATTTCAGAGAGGAATGGAGGAGAGAGAGAGAGAGAGAGAGAGAGAGAGAGAGAGAGAGAGAGAGAGAGAGAGAGAATAATCAATGATGAAAATCATTGATTGGCTGCCTCCTGAATGCCCCCTATGGTGGATCAAGCCCACAATCCCGGCATGTGCTCTTGACTGGAATTGAACCCAGGACCCTCCAGTCCACAGGCCAACGCTTTATCCACTGAGCTAAACCTGCTAGGGCTAAATTTTTATCTTTAAATAAATGGAACTATATTTTTATTTCAACTGATAGTAGAGCTGGTCTCTTAAGGAGTTGAGAAAGTCAATGGCAATGGTATCTAGGTGTATAAACATTAAGGACTGAACAACCCAGATATATTTATTCTCAGGTGAGATTAGATATTAGCATTTTATTATCTGACTATGTTGGTCTTCTCTGTTTTCAACATTAAAACCAATAATCTAAAAGAAATTATTATTTTCATAAAAAAGTAGTTCAATATGAGTCAGAAACATTGTTTTAACTCTGTCAAGTTCTTGAAAATTCACTGAATCTAAAATCTTTCAAAGGAAGAATACCATTCAATTCTATCAAATGGGAATTATTATAATACATAAATCCAGGACTATGAACAAAATTATTTGTGTAAAATGTTTAGCATAATACTTGGCCTAGAGTAAGTTTTCATTTAGAAGGGATGGTCATTTTTAGCTTTGTCTTAACAAATGATATCCAAACCCATCTACATATTTTAAATTGTATCTTGATAACATTCTAGAAGTAGAAAATGAGATCTATAGAACATGGGAGCCTGAAATAAGCACAATTAGAAGCTGTAGTGACAGAGTTGGTAATTTAGAAGCTACTTTATAAAGTCATCAGAGACCCAGATTTTCCCCATTTTTCTTAGGGCAACCACAGAATGTTTGCTGTTTCCTTAGGTTACATAATGTTGTTGTTTTTTTTTTTATCAAATATTAAAATGCCCTTTTATGTTTCTACCCCCAGAAAAGAGATCTGCACCCATTATGTTTTCTTTGAAGCAACATTTAATTAAAATGGAAAAGCCTACTAGGTAATTGTGAATGTGTAATAACTGAAGAGTTTATTTTTTTAATTACTTTTTGGTGCCACTTATTCCAATTTGAAAACATAAGATTAAAACGTTTCTCTGTATCTATGAAAACTCCAAAATGTTACATCTGCTTTCCCAAAGCTGAAGGTCAAAATCAATAGAAATTATGTGTCTCATACTCTGGAAATGACTAAATTTGGTTGTAACCCACTCAAGAAGATTTTAATTCAGCGCCTTCTGAAAATGACAAGACAAAAACACAACACAAAGAGCAACCTGACAACGCATTGCTATTCACAGTAATAAGGCCAAAGGAACACCATAGGAAACACCCCTGCAGCTTAATCAATGACCAGGCCTTGCACATAAGTCAAAGATTCGCTCAATTGCTCCAAATTAGGAATAACTGACGTCAAGAACTGGCTTGATTTCTTACTAGCTTCACACCCTGTTGCCTGCATTGGCAAAGTAATAACAAAATTTGTCCCTTTCCAAGCACAAACTCTGTTATCCTTTTTCTACTTGTATGCTTCCCTAATTTATGACAAAGGCAAACAAATACATTCAGAGAGACTTTAACAGCAGTGCTGATCTCCATGTTGATATTAGTTAGAGATGATGATAGTGAAGCAATTAATCTGGTGTCATCCCATCCCTGTTCTCTACAGAACTTGGGATACATGATGTTGTATATACTACCACAAAGAAAATATAGTTATCTTACCCAATAAAAGAGTAATATGCAAATTAACCATCACTCCGCTACACCCACCAGCCACGCCCACCAGCCAATCAGAGCAAGTATGCAAATAAATCCAACCAAGATGGCTACAGCCACAGAGAGCAGGAGGGAGGCTTGGGTTTCCCAGGCAATGAAAGAAGCCAAGCTTTCTGCCTGCCCTAGCCAGGCTAGGCCTCCACTCAAGACTACAAAGTTTCAATTATAGAAGTTACATACCAACAGAAATGGTGGCAGCCATGGAGCAAGCAGAAAGTTTGGCTCCGCTCCAGGTTACAAAGTTTCAACTGTAGAAGGTAAATAAATTCCAGACACTAGGGCCTTCAATTGGGTGCCCAGGGGGCATGGCTGGCTTGCAAACCACCATAGGACCCTCGCCCAGGCCACCCATGCCCCAAGGGAATCCCCACCCTGATCTGGGACACTTTTCAGCAAACCAGCTGGCCCCTATCCATGCACCAGCACAATCTGCAATAAAAACTTTTACTTCTATTAAATTGTATACACCTTTGTCCGATAACCTTGTCTTCATCTAGCTGTTTCATTGGAAAGCTATATAACAAACTAATGAATTACTTTCTTGTAATGTCAAAATCCTTATGGTCAGTTAACTTTGGGAAGTCTCATTTCCTCAAGTATAGAATTTAAGAGTAGGATGGAAGTTCTCTAAACCATCTAGCATTAAGATTATAAGGTTGTTGGTTATACCATATGCATTCCCCTAATATGAGCAGATGCACCATGCTAAAGGTATCAGACAAGGAGAACAAAGCTGGGAGTTACCATAAGAGTTTCTTATTATATGCAGAATATGAGGACAAATTCCTGAGAACATTTGTCTTTTTTGGGGTATTGGGGGATACTTAGTTAAGACCAGTTTTGGTGAAAGTTAAAGTTGGGCTTAACTTCACAGATATTTTTCAAACATACCAGATGCAATTCATTTGAGTGCATCATAATCCAATTTGATTATTGCATTATGGAGTCAGTGGCAAAATGCTCTATTTTATCAGAAAAATAGTGAAAAAGATAGTCCAAGGTTTTTAGGAACTCATAGTAATTCTTGATATAAACTTGGCTCATAAAGTTGGATTTTGCATAGGTTACACAAATTTAATTTTATAATAAAGCATGATATTGGTCCTCTGCCTAAAATAGATATGCTACAAGATATATTGGAAAGCACTCAAGTTGGTTTTATTGGTTTATGTAAAGATTTTGGCAAATGGTTTTTAATTAAAACAAAACAAAATAGCATTTGCAACACTGAAGCACATTATAAGTATTTTTCTTTTAACTGAAAAGTTTAATTATGGATTTTAAAAGTTGAATTTAAGCTGAATTTGTGGAAGTAGATATGTTTCTTCATAATAGATTATTAGGAATAAAACCTCTTATAGTAATTTTAGGCAATCATTATTCTAGTATTTGAGCCTTTTCTACATTATTTCTGCCCAATAATTACATAGTAAAAGTTTGTATTGGTCAATATTGAAGAGTTCAAAACCAATATTCAGTGATCAATTCTTATAGTGGAATACAGATGAACTTCTAGAAAATCAACATCCTATTCAATGAAGAAAGTAAGTTGATTATAATTTGAGGCATGTCAATTTGCTCTTTTTAATTGGAAAAAAATTGGAAAGGAAACATGAAGGAAATACACATATTTACTGCTCTGGAGAAGTGTCTATAAATGCTATTCAAGTGAGTAAATGTCTGTATGATAAATGTCTTGTATTGTTATAAATTAAACAAAAATACATTTCTCATTTTCTAGCACCAATTTCTCTTATTCACTTCAGACTGGACTAATTGTTTGATCATGTTTTAAAACCAAAGCATTATCCCAACCATTTTTGGAGGGCATATCTTATCCAAATTGACAATATTTGGCTTAGAGTTAGACGTATTTTTAGATATAGTACCTTAAACCCCTTCTTCCACATCCTAGCCCAATCACCTTGGTCAGATTTCTGAAATTCCTTGGGCTTTAGTTATGTTTTCTTTGAGATTACCACATAAATAGTACTTCATTGACAGAATATTCTGAAGATTAATTGAGAAAATGTACATGAGCCCGAATGGTCTCCACACTTGGTACATTATAAATACAAAATATTGGTGGTTGTTGCTGTTTTGTTCCTGTTAGTCTGGTCCTAACAATAGAAACAGATTTTTAGAAATTAAAAATGGCTAATTTCCTTACTAGTCTAGAAACCCAAGATTAAATATTTTTAGTAACTCAACATTTTAAATAGAGCGTGGTTTTCTTATTTGCCAGGAGAAATGTAACATATCCTGTAATATATCTTAGGGGAAAATTAATTTCAAGGGAAAGATCTGTCTTTTATGCATAAAGAAGTTCTGGCCAGCATTTGGGGTCTTTGTAAAATGGGTTCATATATCCTTAGCTAGAACAAAAACTAGGGGAAATGCTAATAGCAAGCTGCAAGGTCATGGAAATTTTAGGATTTGTACATAAATATGCAGAATGTTCCTGAAAGACAAAGTATTTGGTGGGAGCAAGAAAAAAATGTAAATATCTTTATACTTTGCAGGGGGCCTTGGGAATTTGATTTCTGCTGCTAGAGAAAGGTAGTGATAGGATTAGATTTTTCTCTATTGATCACTTTTCTTTAATTAGACTGCTCAAAAGATGCCTTCTTTATGAAGCTTTAATATCCCTTAGAGATCACTGAGGTTTCTAGAGAAAAATAAACTCAAGAGATGGTGTTAAGTAATTTACCTTAAGGTCAGAAAGAATTAAAGAGCTCTAGTGTGTAAAAAATAATAATAATAATAATTATAGGAATAAAGCATTGACCTTCTAATTTTGGAAGGATTACAGGTATTTCAGATTTTGTTCCTCGAATAGAGGAATAACTAGAGGATGAAATTCACACGAGCTTCTCTCATGAACAAAGAAAACAGAGAAAGGAATAAACTTACTCTATTGCCTATGCTGGGATCTGAGATATGTCACATTATCTCATTTTAACCTGTAAATGGCCCTGTAGGGTAGGTAGCTTCTCTTGCTGTCAGTGGAAGTTAGGCTCTACTAGGGGATCATGTGAAAAGAATTCCAAGGACCTACTCATGAGAGTTGTGGTGTGGTGGCAAGGTCATTTATTTGTGATGGCTGCCTCTGGGCTTCCAAGATCCCATCTCCCTTTGTCCTGCCATAGAGAATATATAAAGGCAACGTTAATGAACTCAGAAGTGAAACCTTTATCACAGAATAATAAACTAGCACAATCCTGAAATCATTGCCAAATAAAATACACAATCCTAAAATCATCCCCAAATGTAGGAAACCTACTTTGTTGGAATTCTTTTTCTAAAACATGATCATCAATGAAGTCACATTTGTTGCTAATTTTGAATTTTGAAAATTCGAATTTCATCATAGACATATTTAAAAATCTTAAATGTTCAGAAAAGTCAAATGAAAAAATTTCATGAACATTTGTTATCTTACCATCCCAGCAATAAGCATTGCTAACAGTTGCATATTTTATAATGCACTTTTAAATATATTTTTACAAAGAAGTTTCCATCATATTACTTTTTATAAACTTAATTACATTTTAACCATTTCCCCCCAAAATAAAATATTTGAAAAAATATATATTTTTGTTGTGATGCGGAATTTTGCAATCCATATCTTTTTTAAATCATCACATTCGCAACAACACAGAGCTTACTCTAAATTGGTAAAACTATTCTAAGGGCCAAATGATATTGTCACTTGTAATAGGATATGATGAAAATGACACCATGGGGAAGTTTAGTTTTTAAATATAAGCCTTTCTTTAAAAATACTCTAGCCAAAACTGGCGTGGCTCAGTTGATAGAGCTTTGTCCTACAGACTGAAAGGTACCAGGTTCAATCCTGGTCAGGGGCATGTACTTTGGTGGCAGGCAAATCCCCAGTGGGGAGTGTGCAGGAGGCAGCTGATCAATGATTCTCTCTCATCGATGTTTTTGACTCTCTATCCCTCTCTCTTCTTCTCTGTAAAAAATTAATAAAATATATTTAAAAAAAATCTAATTGTTAGATTGTTTTTCATCTTAGCAAAATTTATACTCACTACTCCCATGAAGTATGAAAACAATTGTGGGTAATAATTTCCATGATCATGATATCTTTGAAATATTGCATAATTTAGTAATCAGGAAATAGTTACTGAACCAAGTTGGGTACCATGAACTCATTCAAATAATGACCCACAGATATTCCCATAACTTCATTCTGTCTAAAAGAGTTTTTTAGGGAATTATTTGAGAGATCCAGAATAAAGTAACCATTATCAAGACAATTGATGGGTGCCACTACTTTTTCTTACCTCACTCTAATTCATTGCTCCATCCTGTGCCCAAGCTCTGCTTTTTGCAAGTAATATATTAGAAATATTTCTAGAATTTCAGCACCTCTATATTGATTTTAAAAATTTAGAGTTTTTAATGAAAATACTTAGCTCTGCCTTGATTCTCAGATTGATTCTAGCCATGAATTATGAAAACTGTTTTCAAGCAAAATAAAATAAAATGCTATATGTTATCCATATATTTTTATGACACTGATCTCATTTCATCTTGCACTGTTGCAGTTTTCTTAAATCTCATCTTCCTGCTTGCCTGTGAATGACTGTAAGGCAACCCTGAAGTCTTAGTTACATTCTTATCCCTGATAGTGTTTTGCAATTAAGATAGCATTTGTTAAATTAATTGAGATCAGGGGAAGAAAACACATCACAGAAAAACAACTTAAATATATTTATGATTCTACATCTCTTCTTGAAGAGTGATTAACAGATCGACTCTATCTAAAAGCTCAACATTTAGTTTGCCGGATTTATTTTTTAAAACCCCTTCCACATTATTTTAATTAGAAACATGAACTACACCAACTTTTGAAAAAACAATGTGAGGACACTTAAAGTAAAACTGCTAATTATACTACATATGACTTTAACTTCCAGCCATAATAAAGTTATATTTATTCTTAAAAACAGGAATACAACAGAGGAAATCAATGTCAGTAAAAGCTGGTTCTTTGAAAAGATCAATGAAATAGATAAATCTTTAATCAGACTGATGAAAAACAAGCAAACAAACAAAAAAAAACACACAAGTCCAATTACTATCAGAAAAAAAAAAAAGAATAAGGCGCTACATATAATGAACAACTTTCTGCCATATAGAGTAGGTTCTCAGGTTACGCTGGAGATACGTTCCTACTATGGCATGACACAACACGATTTTTGCTGTAAGTTGGAACCCACCTACATCACTCACATGGAGCACATTCACAGCAGTAATGAAGTGAAACAGTAAAAAAAATAAGTAAATAAATAAAAGAAAGATAATTCCTGACCTTTACTTGTGGTAAATAAATAATAAAAAACATAAAGCACATGTGTATATATGTCAAAATGACTATACAAAGTAGACAAATTCCGTGAAAGACACAAATGACCAAATTTCATTAATGAAAAGCGAGATAGACTAGTTCAATACTGTTTTAAATAAATTTGTAGTTTAAAACTTTTATATCCAGAAAACTCTGGGTACAGAGGGTTTCATTGGTGATTTTCCCCAGAATTTTAAGAAAGAAACAATTTCAATTCTATATAAATTCTTCCAGAAAAATAAAAGAGAAGACATCACATTTACATTATAAAGCCAGGATATCCCTGATGCATTAATTAGACAATGGTATTACAAGAAAGTAAATCTACAGAACAGTATCTCTCACAACCCCAGACACAAAAATACTTCACAAGTTGAATTCAATAACACTATGCTAACAAAATAAAGAAGAAACGCTATGTATTTTCAATAAATGCAGAACTGGAATTTTGAAATTCAATAGACATTTGTAATAATAATAAAAATCTCTGAAAGTCGAAATAATAGAACATTCTCAAATTGTTTAAGGACATATAGGAAAAATATATACCTAATATCATACTTACAAGAATAGTTTCCTATACTATCATCAATAGAGCAAAATTAAAATAATAACAACAACTAAGATTGTTTGGGAGTTTTTAGCTAATACAATAAATAAATAGAGATATTCAGATTAGAAAATAGGAATAAAATTACTCTATAAAAAAGGTGACAATTGCTTATGTAGAAGAAATCTACAAAAACATTTTTAAAACTGAAAGATTTGACAAAGTTATAAGAGGTTATAATGGGAATAAATATTTGCAGACCAAATACTTTGTAAAGGTACTGAGTTCAAAATATATAAAGAGCTCATAAAATTAAAGAAGAAAGCAAATGTCCAATTTAAAAAAACGAGCAAAAGATTCTAACAAATACTTTACCAAAGAGGGGATAACAAAGTGTATGAAAAAAGGCTTAACATTGTTAATGACTACAAAAATGTAAATGAAAGCACAATGAGGTCTCATTGGACATTTTAGGATGGCATTTTTTTTTTTAATTGACGGAAACAAGTGCTGAAATAGTTGTCCAAATCTAAAACTTCATAATTGCTAGTGGGAATGCAAAGTGTTATGGCCACTTGGAAAAATAATTTGACAGTGTCTTTCTTATATATTTAAATATACACCTAGAAGATGACTGAGTAATTGCACTCCTAGGCATTTACCCAAGGGAAATAAAAATATTTGTCCACATAAAAAAATGTGCTCAAGTGTTTATAGCAGCTTATTTTTAACTGCCAAAAGCAACCTAAATACCCTACAATTGGTGAGTGGAAAATTGTGATATACCCATACAGTGGATTACTACACAGCATTAAAATTTTATTAACAACCAATATAAAAACAATATATCAAAATATCATAAAGATCAAAGTGAAAACCAGATACAAAAGATTGCATATGCTAGAACTGCATTTATATATCATTTTTTAAAAGGTAAATGGTAAAGAGAGATCATTGGTGGCTAGAAGTTGGGCCTAAGGGTACAGATTGACTGTGGGAGTATAGTAGGGAAACTCCTTGGAGTGATGGAATATTCTGTATCTTGATTATAGTTATATGTCTATAAATATTTGCTAAAGTTTACTGTATTACATACTTAAATTTAAGAAATATTATTTTGTACAATTATACTCATCTGCGGATATCTTAGGAGCATCAAAAAGATTGATAAAGAATATTATCAACCACCTCACCTAATACTGTTACCATGATTGAACATAAAATTGATCTCTGAGCTTATTAGCAGCCAATGGAAAATAAAAAGCAAATTATGTTATTACCCAGTGTCTACTATAAGACTGTATTTACCCATGAAACTAAATTATGAAAGAGATGTATCACATTAGTGTTTTCTTTAAACTATCTGGACAATTTTATATAAACATTCTTCATGTCATATATTAATCCTTGATAAAAAGCAAAGGGTTTTAATTAACAGATGACCTCCCACTTTTCCCAATTCACTAGATTACTAGAATAGTTTTGGATTATTTAAGCTGCTGCAATTTCTAGAAGTACTAGAGTGTTCAGAGAGGCAAGTTATTCCTCCAGGTCTGTACTAGGTGAGTATGTCACATGGTTTTTGGGGTGCAATTCCATCTCTAATGAAGTGGCTTTAGTGTGTCCACTATCAGAGATAGCTGTGGAGTGTTCAGGTGCAACTGTCTTCCCTGATTCGTGTTGTGAATGGCAGAGACTTAGGAAGGAGACCCCAACATGCACTTTCACATTCACACCTATTGTTCATTAAAAGAGGCTATTTCCAAGGTCAATCATATCTGAGTTTTGTCTGCTGAGGAAAAAGTTTTCAGCTTGATTAAGAGTCCCTGAATAAGACTCATAAAAATTACTGTCAAAATTTCTAAGACAAAAGAGCAAATTTTGTGCTACATTCGGAAAATTGCTTCCACCTATGACCCAGATCTCATTAGTAAGCTCTACATAAGCCTCCTCTAATAGCCAGTTCTCCTGTCTTGTTCCAACCAGACACCGTCTTTGTTGGAAAGAAAAAGGAGGACCCAAGTCTGACCCTAACTTTCCTTTTCAAATTCCACTAGTTGGTTTTCAATTTAATGCCTATTTCTTATCACTTTGTGTAAATAAAATGAACCAAACAAACATTTTTCACTCTTGGGAGAAAATTCCACCTGTATTCTTTCTTGCACCTCTTGTTCTGGCCTGTTCTCAGTATTCCTGGACAGTCACAGATTTATATGTAATGTTGTGCTATTGATTAAATTCCTTGCTCCATGCTCTAATCAAAGATAAATAAGAGCCAGTCCCAATCCCTAAGAACTTTGTAATATAGAAATGATGATATAATGAAAATAAATCACACACACACACACACACACACACACACACACACAGTTCTGTTTTTTAAGAATGCTGACTATTGCTAACAATAATTGGGAAGATAGTGAGAGGCTAAAATAATGATGCTTGGATCCCCAACACACCAAAGAAAAGCTTTACTTTTATCTATTTATTATGATGGTAAATACTTTTTTTTAAATACAAATTTGTCTTAAAAATGTTTAAGACACTTGGGTAGATGATAACTCCAAGTTCTAGTTTTGGAATGTTGCATACAGTCATGTCATTGAACAGAAGCATATTGGATATAGCTGGCAGAGCAATTGACTTTGGTTTTGGATGTTATGAGATCCAATAGGGTATTACTATAGAGACATGTGCAATGAAGAATATCACTGGATCTCCTAATACAATATGGTTGAGGTGGTTCTTCCAGACATTCCCATGTCTTATTGTTGAGATGAGAACATAAATAGAGGTAATGGAAGATAATTATATCAAATCCAAGGAAGGAAATTACTGACCCTTTGACCCCAACCCCCCCAAAAAGTAACGTAAGCACATGTTTGCCCCAATTAATCAATGCTTTAATCTCATTTGTTGAAATTAACAAATTGACTATGATGCAAATAGAAAAGTAGAGAAAGAAAAACAAAGGAATGGAAGAAACATTTAATTATCAATCAGAATATGTATATCATAATACCAAAGTACAAAAACATAGCCTTGGGGAATTTTGCAAGGGGTCAGGATTATTCAGAAAATATTCTCACAAGACAGGAATGAAGTGGTTTGTTCTCTCAAAGAAAATGAGAATTGGATTTGGATAAGAGGAGGTGAAGTGATGGCTAGGCTCTAGGATGCTGCCAACATTTCCAGTGATTCTGTATATTAAACACTTACCAAGAATGGCCTGTCAGAGGAACCAATGGGAAATAGGGATTTAACTGGGTTTCAATATTCAGCCATAGGCATTTATTTTGTATTGATACTGTTTAAGACAAAATGAAATCCAAATCTTCCTGTATCACCTAGTAGTCATTTTGCCCAGCCATAGAGGCTCAGAGGTTGAGACTCAACCTATGAATCAGAAATTCAGAATTTGATTCCAAGTCAGGGCACATGCCCAGGTTTCAGGCTTGATCCCCTGTAGAGGGCTTGCAGGAGGCAGCTGATCAATTATTTTCTTCCATCACTGATATTTCTATCCCTCTTTCTCCCTCTCCCTTCCTCTCTTAAATCAATACAAATATATATATTGGAAATATATATATTGTAAATATATATAGGAAATATATATATGAAATATATATATAGGAAATATATATGTAAATATATATAGGATATATATTTATATATATTTCCTATATTACAAACCTGTACATATTACAAACCTATACATTTTAAA
This sequence comes from Pipistrellus kuhlii, assembly GCF_014108245.1. Taxonomy (NCBI): domain Eukaryota; kingdom Metazoa; phylum Chordata; class Mammalia; order Chiroptera; family Vespertilionidae; genus Pipistrellus; species Pipistrellus kuhlii. Next base: position 15,193,352 of record NW_023425595.1, read on the forward strand.
CAAGTGCAGTTTATTATATGTTAGTTATTTTTCCACTGATTTTTAGAGAGAATGGAAGGGAGAGTGAGAGGGAGAGACAGAGACACATGGGTTGGTTGCTTCCCACATGCACACTGACTAGGGCTGGGAGCTTGCAACCTATATACAATACATGCCCTTGAGCAAAATTGAACCTGGGACCCTTCATCTCACAGGCCAATGCTCTACCACTGAGCCAAACTGGCTAGGGCTAGTAGTCATTTTTTGATATCAACAGTGGTGGCTTTCGACCAGGACTGCATGGTAGAATCACCTGGGGAGCTAAAACAAAGAAACCAACAAAAATATGCACATAAAAACATTTCTGGGCCCAACTCCAGAGCGTTGAGGTGCGCACAGCTCCCCAGGTGCTGCTAACCTGCCACCGGGTTTAGAAACAACTGGCCACCAAAGCAACTCCTCCAGTGACTTATCAGAATGTGCCGGATGTTTGGCTTGTTTGGTTGCAGCTGCTCTCTATTTATTACTTCCAGTGTTAATGACAAGGCAAAGATTCACCCAATTTTATTAGGGACTGGGGAGTAGGGAAAGGCACAGATGGACAATCAACCTTTAAAACCTTTGGTGAGTTCCCTTCGCGATTACAAACCTAAAAATCCAAATGCCAGCCCCATTAATACCTCTGCCATTCAGGCCAGTAAATATTTTGGTGTCTTTTATGCACAGATGTGGCATGAAGCAGGCAGAGTGAACAGACTCAGACAGAAGGGATGTCTCATAGCCTTTTGAGACTGGATTTTCATTTCCAAGGTTAGAGGCAATTTCCCTCGGTTGGCCCATTACCTCCCAATCCAGATGACAGCTGATGCCCACTAACTTAGCACACGTTCTTTGATATCCGGCATTTGTGGAGTGGATGTGATTGAAACAAAGACAATACAGCTACAAATGATTATGTTATTAGTGGTATGCTTCCTTTGGGGATTTTTTTTTCCAACAGGAAGAACAATGTCATCTTCCTCCTATTTCAATATGATCTGGCACCCATAACTTCTATGATTTCATTTCCTATCACTCTCCCCTTCATGCTCCAGGCATATTGGCCTCCTTGTCATTTCTCAAGCATGGTTAGATCTCAATGTCTTTACATGTCTCCATTTAGAATTACTTCCTCCTGATGCCTTTATCTTCCAAACTTATTCCCACCCCTTCTTCAGGTGTCTCTGCTCAAAAGTTCTCTTATTGGAGATGATTTCCCAGACCATCGAATGTCAAATAGTAATTCACCATCCCTTTTTTTTTTATTGCAGTGCTTTATTTTTCTTCTATTTTTATACTTATTATCATCTGACATGACAGATATTTCATTGTTTTTCTCCAGATTCTTTGTACTGGAATATTAGCCCCATATAGGCAGGGACTTTGTTTTCTTTAGTGGCACATAGTACACATTCAATAAATATCTGTTTCATGAATGAATGAGTGAGTGAATGAATGAATTTATGTAACTTTCAAACCATTTGGAAATAATGAACCTGTGACTCTGGTGGATTATTCTTTCTAAATGGCCATACCCTGATCGGTTTGGCTCAGTGGATAGAGCGTCAGCCTATGGACTGAAGGGTCCCAGGTTTGATTCCGGTCAAGGGCATATACCTTGGTTGCAGGCACATTCCCAGTAGGAGGTGTGCAGGAGGCAGCTGATCAATGTTTCTCTCTCATCAATGTTTCTAACTCTCTATCCTTCTCCCTTTCTCTCTGTAAAAAATAAATAAAATATATTTTAAAAACAAAACAAAGGAAATTCTTTAAAAAATAAATTTTAAAAAATTAAAAAAAAAATGGCCACAACAGCATTTTCTATCCTACACATTCTCCTTACAAGGTTTGGACACTCCTCTCATCAACAGCTATGCTCTTAGTTCCTTTACTTGTGTCTGATTGACAGAAGTGACACTATGTGACCTCCAGAGTTAGGTCATGAAAAGCAGTACAGTTTCTACTAGGTTCTTTTGAGATGTTTGCATTTAGAACATAGCCACCATAGGGTGAGAATACCCAGTGAGCACGTGGAGAGACTCACAGCTACGGTGAATCCTCAGATGACAGCACCAATTTGCCAGCCTGAGAGCAAACCGTGGTGAAAGTAGATCCTCCAGCTCCAATTTGCCACCCCAGGTTATATGACTTGGAATAGGGAAGAGATGTCCCTGCCAACCACTGGCAAAATATCAGGTTTATGAACAAAATAATCAATTGCGATTACTTTAAAATACTATGTTTTAGGATGTTTTTTATATTAAAAAAGGCTACTGATACAATGACGGAACAAATGTAAATGTAAGCATGACAATATAAATCTTCACTATGTTATATACACAAATACATATATCTCAGGAATATATTCAGGAATCTGGCTTTAGCATCATATATACACTCATATAGCCAGTACTTTATATTCACATTTTATATTTATAGTTCTATAAATAAAAATATGAATGCAGTTATATATGTTCCCTATATACTGAACACACACATATATAAAAAACAGTATAGCAGTTCCCCATAAATTAAAAAATAGAATTACTGTATAATCCACCAGTTCCATTTCTGAGTATATACCCAAAAGAATTGAAAGCAGGAACATGAATAGACATTTGTACACGCTTTTTCATAACAGCATTATTCATAACAGTCAAAAGGTCAAAGAAACCCAAGTGTCCATCAACAGACGAAGGGGAAAACAAAATGTGATATATATATATATAGCTTTAAAAAAAAAAAAGGAAGGAAATTCTGACATGCAACAACATGGACGAGTCTTTTGAATAATTTATTGAATTATTTGTTCTATAAATAAATTATTTATTTATTGAAATATATTAGTCACAAAATGACAAATAGTGTATGATTCCACTCATTTGAGGTACTTAGACTAGTCATAGAGACAGAAAATTGAGTGGTAGATTACAGGATATGAGAGCAGGAGGGAGGAGAGAACTATTGTTTAATTGATATGGAGTTTAATTGGCAAATTGTTTAATTGCAAGGTGAAAAAGGTCTAGAGATAAATGGTGGTATGGTTGCACTACAATGGTGAATGTACTTAATGCCAGTGAACTGTATACTTAAAAGTGATTAAAAGTATAAAATTGATGTTATGTATATTTTATACAATTAAAAACATTACATGTAAACACAATTTATCAGTAGCATAATGTACATCTCCTATGTGGTAAGTACTTATACTTGCATCTCCAATATAATGAACATGGTCACACATATCATCAGTATTTATATATATTATAACTTTCAATGTTGTAATTTGAAAGTTGTAAAATATATAAATATATATAAATTCACATATTGATAGTAACAATTTATGGTATTGACATGTAGAATCCATGAATACATTTCAAGTTTTTTATGCATATACCTGTATACCTAGGGGTATATTCACACATACATTGTAATCCACACTAGAGGCCTGGTACACAAAATTCATGCAGCGGGGAGGGGTGTCTCTCAAACTGGTCTGTACCCTCTCGCAATCCAGGACCCCTTGGGGGATATCCAACTGCTGGTTTAGGTCCCATCCCTCAGAATCAGACATCCCTCTTGCAATCTGGGACCCCTGGCTCCTAACCACTCACCTGCCTGCCTGATGACCCCTAATTCTTCTGCTGCTTGGCTCATCACCCCTAACCACTCGCCTGTCTGCCTGATCATCCCTAACCACTCTGCATGCCTGCCTGATTGCCCCTAACCACTTTGCCTGCCTGCCTGATTGCCCCTAACTGCTCGACTGCCTGCCTGATCATCCTTAACCACCTCTGTCTTGGTCCCTGCCACCTCTTTGCAGGGAAGAACATCCAGAATGACATTTGGAAGGTCATTTGGCTATCCCGAGTTTAATTAGCATACTACACTTTTATTATAAATAATCTATTTTCATTGTACATTAACATTACATATTATTGTAATTGAATATATAATATATAAATTATATATCAAGTATGCCATACTAGTCACACATATTCATATAGAATTTGTATGTACACAAAATACATACATAAACATCCCAAGGATCAGCATAATCCTTTTTCAAAAGTGGATATACACACACACACACATACACACATGATTAAGCTCATATACACATAGAGTGTTTGGGTCATGAAACTTACCCTCTTGTAATTTGTGGTAACAGCCTCATTGTTTTATAATTTTAACTTGTGTAGTATAAATTTTTGACCTTTGTTAAAAGGCTTTAATTTAATCAAAACCTTGGAGATTAAATAATTAAACCACCCACAATTTTTATTGCTAATTAGCCAGGGTGATGTGCCATTGTCATAGGATGCAGGCTCCCTAAATTCAACGGTGAAATATTATATTGTTCACACACAAAAACAGCCTGGAGTCTCTGGGGACCAGCTGCACGTCAGCAGGTGCATTGTGGTTGAGCCCACCCTTCACCTATGAAAGGGGGAGCTCCTGGAGTTGTCAGCAGCAATCTGCTTGTTCTCTAGCTGCACAGAGCAACCAAAACACCCTGCCATCCTTAACCCCTTGAGGGTCTCACGATAGCAACTCAGAGGAGGAGGATTCTCTTTCTCAGCTCTGGGCTGCTTGCCTGCCTGCTTGGTTGAACTAGAGTTCATCTCCCCCAGAGAGACAGCTGCTTCTCTACCCGGAGCCACAGGCTGTCTCCCAATCCCTTCCTCACAGGCTGGACAAAGAGAACCGACCAAGCATGTTTCCTTCTCTGTGCCACGTCCGGTGTCTCTGTCTACTGTTCTCTGAGAAAAGAATAAGGAAAATTGCATAGCAAGAAGTTCTCTAGCATCCCCGTTGCCATATTCTGCATATGCATATCCTGGACCTGAAGATAGCTCTGCCAAATATCAACATTAATCAGCAGAGACACAAGATTCCACCTAATGCTCTTTGTCCCACATGGCTCAACCTGGAAGTGGCATCCTGCTGCACCTGAAAGAGTGAAGGGCTCTGGGAACTAGTAGACATAGGTTCAGAACTCAGCTTTGCCACTTATCTACAGTTTTTATTTCCTTGTAATTTTTTATTCTTGCTGAAATCTCAGTTTCCTCATTTATAAAACAGGACTTGTAAGCATGAAATAGATGTCTACTAATTGCTAGTCCTATTCCCCTTTCCATCACAGTGAGGTGGAGAAATGTCCTTTTTTTTTTTTTTTTCCTTTTGTTATTCTCTTATCACCCTACATTGCTATATCTCAGGCTAGAATAGTGAAGGTTTGGGTCACAGCCATGGATACAGAAAGAAAGCAATGGTTCAAGAAAGAAGGCAAGGACTCAAGAAAACACTTTAGATGAAGAAGTAACACATTTGAAATTCTAATTAATCAGAGATGGAAATTTTTATAAAGAATGATGCTGACTTAGGTGATTGAGGATGGCGATAACCATATCCTAAGATAGATACACAGGAGGAAAAGCTCGTTTAAGGGGAAAAGAGATATTTTGCTTTGAAAATGTTTTCAGCACCAGTGGGATCTTAAGTGGAAGTGTGTAATGGCACCTAAGCATGAGGATGAGGAATCTAGACAAGCGATTGGACATCCAGAGCATGCCAAAGGAATATTGAGCTCAAAATCTGTAAATTCTATTCAATATCTCAAATACATAATGAGATAATACATGTTTGGTTTACAAATCCAATATTTCTGTTAAAATGCCTGTATAGTGAGTAGAAAGCAGTTATTTGAAATGTGTTGCAGTACAATTATTGGTGGTAAGGCAGACCTCAACTACATACAAAGAAACTAGCCGAAGTTTACTTTTAAAATTCTGTTCACAAGGGGGCAAATGATAGAACAAAGAGGACTTAGGAAAGACTTATCCTCATAACTAGCAAAGAAAAATTCACACTGCAGTTCCTGCTATTGCTAGAACAAGGCTGTCATTTTACAGTCTGTCCTATCCCCCTGAGATTCAGTGAACATTTTCCTTGAAATTCTAGCAAATTCACATTTGGTGAGAGAGTGTGGTATAGTGAAGAATGCTGTACTGGAGTCAGGAGAACTAGGTTTTAGAATAAGCTGTCAGCAGTGAAGCTCAAAGAACTGCAAAGTCTCTCTCTACAAGTCCCGAGGATTTATACCTTGTAGGAACTGGGCCTTGGGTTGTCAATGAACAATTCCTACTGATTGAATGACTTAATCTGAAGAACCTAGACCTTATGTTCTTCCAATGCCCAAAATTCTACTTTTCAAATCTATGATTTGACCGTGGGCATTGCTGCTTTTCCTAATCCAACTCTGTTTTGCATATTTGGTCAACTAAATTTAATGTGTCACTTCATTTTTTTAAACAATGCTCAAACTCTGCCTCTTTCTTCCTTGCTTTATAACTCCTAACCAAGTCCTGACAGTTCACAGAAGCCTTATCCTCTTGCGGTTCTGTTAATGAGATTAGGGTCCAGCCTTTGAATAACCTTTCCATGTGACCCAAGGCAAATTATATTGCCTCTATGAAATATTTCTCATCTAAAAGATTTTTGACCCAGAATAATCTGAGATCTATTCCAATCTGTCATCCTATGAGTCAAAGACAGAGGCAATAGCATCTGAGCTGACATATATAAGAGAAATTGAGTTTTGTGAGAAAGTGGAGGGTTGCAATGATTTTACATGGAGAAGGTCTGGGTTGATAGGATGTAAGTAACAATACAGCAATTATGATATGTAGGTGAGAGTCAGTGGAACTAGATGATTCAGCCTAGATAAAGGATGCGTGCAAGATAAATGGAGGCATGTATTTGAGGACCTTGTGACTCAGAATACTGAAATTACCAAAGATCATATTAGGTACCAAAATTCCCATACCAATCCATCGTCAAGAGTCCAAGACATCAAAGCCACGAACTGCAGTAAAGAGAGGCCTCCTAACATATTTCACACCAAATAAAGACTTCTGTGATCAAATAAGCCTGACAAACAGACATTCATCATCTCCCTCCTGAAAATGCAGAATGCACTTTTACTTTTTAAAGACATAGAGCATTTCTAGAGTGAGAAAACTCATCAATTTTGTTTAGCACAATATTTCCTAAACGATTCTGACCTGGAATAGCATCTCTATATTTAGTTGCATTCAGTCAACTAACACACTAGGGCGTGTGCTATTTTAGTTCAGTGGGGAGTCTACCCAAGGTTTAGGATCTTGGGCATCAGAAATGCTGAGAAGCAGAATCAGGTCTCAGGTGTTAGGAAGGAGAAGGGCCATTGTCTAGCTGTTCAGGCCTTTCTCTCAAAGGCAATCCTTACAGATGGGAACCCACTCAAGTGAGTTTCTTCCAAAATAAGGTTTGGTTCTATACCCTCATTCCTTCTGTCTTCCCAGTGAGGGAAGTGGTGGCAGTTGAGGACCCTGCAGATAAAAGAAATGTGGCATCAGGTGTTTAAAGAAAGGGCTGATTGCATTTGAAGCGGCAGGTGGACTACAGATAAACACATCTCAAGCCAACTTAGGTAGACCAACAAGAGAGGCTGTTTTTTTTTTTTTGTTTTTTTTTTTTTCAAAGTTGGAAAGTTTGTTAGCCTTTCTCTGTGCGATGCACTAGCATAACAGAATTGACTCACCAGGAGATGACACACACAGCACAGGGAGTTTGAAAAGGCACTGCTTAACTTTGCTAAGAAATGCTGGTTTTAAGAACAGCTGGAATATTGCTTTCTGATCCTAGACCATCAGCCCAGCAAGGACAAGAGAGGTTTTGATGGAGAACAAAAAATAAATAAAAAAGAAAAAAAGACTCCATTGGGCAAATAAATCTAGTGAATATTGACAGCGTTGGGGAAAACAATTTGACTTAAAATAATCCTTTTGTATGTAAGTAAAGGAGGCACCAGAGCTGCAGGAATCTGGAGATGCATGTTGTATAAAGAGACCATTTCAAAGTGGCTTTTTCCATTGACATTTTGGGAAATATTTTTAACCTGCTTCTGTAAAATCTAGTATTCGTGCTTTATCTCCCACAACTGAAACCAGCTGAAGCTGCACATTGTCAGTCTGGTGGCTTGAACATGAATAGGGATGACTTCTGTGTGTTGCATGAAATGCATGTAGTAAAAAACAAACATAATAATAACCGTTGAGGACAAGCACTGAACCATTTGGGGTGGGAGGAGGGTGTACAGATTGCTAAAAGAGAAACATGCTGCCATAGCTTTATTGAATCCCTACTATGTACAGAGCACTTGAATCAATTCAAAAGAAATAAATTAGTAGAGAATTTAGTTTTTTAAGTTTGCAGTTGAAGCTGATGTCTGCAAGAAGCAGAAATCCACTTGAAGTAGATCCAAAAAAGGGGTTTCATCCAAGGGGACACAGGAGAATCCTGTATAACCCAAGGGCAGAAAACAATGTACAAATCAGCCTCCAGGAACTGGACAACTTATTAGGAACAAAATAAGCACATCTCTCTATAGACTCAGTTTCTCCATATGTATCTATTTCATTGTTTTTGTTTTTCTGAAACACTGGGTGATGCATGGCTTTGTCTTATGGTATTGATTTCAACCTCAGTTCCACATAAATGTTAGAGGAGGAGTCACTGATGTCTCTCAGTTTAAATCCTCTCTTCAGAGAAACTCTGATGGTTGCTGGATAGAAAATAGACTTGAAGAACTTTGGGTTTGGTTTATATTTCTCTCCAGAAAGCAAGAACTGAGTTGCAAGTGTGCCCATAGGTGATATGTATGCCTAGTCCTTCTTTGAGCTATGTAAAAACTAAATCTGAAAGGAACCCTCATGTACTGCTGGTGGGAATGCAGACTGGTGCAGCCGCTGTGGAAAACAGTATGGAGTTTACTCAAAAATGTAAAAATGGAACTGCAATTTGACCAAGTAATCCCACTTCTAGGAATACACCCCAAGAAATCAGAAACACCAGTCAGAAAGAATATATGCACCCCTATTTCATAGCAGGACACTTTACAATAGCTAAGATTTGGAAACACTCTAAGTACCCACCAATGGATGAATAGATTTAAAAAATTGTGGTACATCTACACAATGGAATACTACACTGCTATAAAAAAGAAAAACTCATACTATTTGCAACAGCATGGATAGATCTGGAGAACATTATGCTAAGTGACATAAGCCAGTGGTAGAAAGATAAATATCCCATGATCTCACTCATTCCTGGAATATAATGAATAATATAAACTTATGAACACAAATAGATCCAGACACATAAAAGCATTGAACAGACTGTCAAACCTCAGAGGGAAGGCAGGGAAAGGTGGGAGGGTAAGAGATAAACCTAAGAACTTATATGCATGCATATAAGCATAACCAAAGGACACAGACAAAAGAGGAGTGAGGGCCTGTGCTGGGGGAGAGGGGTGGGCAAGAGCAGGTGGGAAGAGGTCAATGGGGGGAAAAAGGAGACTTATGTAATACTTTCAACAAAGAAGAAGTTTTTAAAAAGGAAAGAAACTTAAAGCAAGATATAAAGAAAAAAAAAAACAAAAAAAGGAGAGATTTGGGTGGGACAGATGATTGAAAATGCCTCTTATACTTAATCTTGAATGCTTATACTTAGATGAGAAAAGAAGACAAAAGATAGCAAGAAAAATGCATGTGAATTTCTAAATAACATAGATAATAACATTTTCTGGGTTGCAGATATGGAATTTTAACCTTGGATTTGGAAAGAAAAATCCAAACAGAGTTGGAAAAGTAATAGGAACAGTATATGTAACAGATGAGATGGTATGAGACTAGATATTCAGATGGTATTGGATAGTGTCTTCAGGATAGGTATTGGTTCATTTAGTTACAAATATTTTTTTTAAATATATTTTATTGATTTTGTACAGAGATAAAGGGAGAGAGATAGAGAGTTAGAAACATCAATGAGAGAGAGAGTCATCGATCAGCTGCCTCTTGCACACCCGCTACTGGGGATATGCCTGCAACCAAGGTACATGCCCTTGACCGGAATCTAACCCAGGACCTTTCAGTCCCCAAGCCGATGCTCTATCCATTGAGCCAAACCGGTCCTGGCTAGTTACAAATATTTTTTGAGGAAGTCCTCTGATCTAGACAAAGCAACATATGAATATTACATTTGTTCAAAATACTTATTGAAAATGTACTGTGCACCAGGCACCATTCTAAGTGTTAGAAATACATGGGACAAAACAAAGTTTTTGTCTCAGGGAGCTTACATTTTAGTAGAGGGAGACAGTATATAAAATTATAATTTTGCAGGTGTGGTTAAGTGGTATAGAATTGTTAGTTACACAAATAACATAAATATTAGCTTTATTTTTTATTCATTCAATTGGTTGCCCCTGCTGGGCCCCTTCTGGGGACTGAGCTTGAAAGCCAGGCATGTGCCCTGAGCAGAACCAGTGACCTCTGGTTGCATGGGGCAATGCTCAACCCACTGGGCCAATGGGCCAGGGTCAGCTTTATTTTTTAAATCAGCTTTCTCCAGGAAACTAGAACCTTGATTATATATGTAAATCTGTGTTTATATTCTCAGGTTTTCACAGATGAAAGGATATTTTCTGAAAATTCCATTAAGAAATAAAACTTAGAAAAAGCTCAATAACCATGCTAGCGTCATGCCTATTTCATTCTCACTTAAACCAGACTCTGTAATCAGAACAGGGTACTATGACTGCCTGTCAATCTCTCTATATTGTCTATAGAAATGTGTGAATCTCTTACTTACTGGGTGTAGCTTGGGAGGTTTTTCCGGCTTACCTTATTTTACCAGACCCTCTAAATATTGGAGTACTCTAAAGCTCAGTCATGGTACCCCATCGCCTCTCCAGTTACACTCTTTCCATATGCAATTCCATTCAGTTTGAGGGTTCAAAAATCATGTCTTGATGTTGGTGACTCAAGAATTTATACTTGTCCTTGTATGTCAGGCTGTACCCCTTTCTCCTCTACTAGCTGTCTTATAGGCATCCTAGACATGACTTTAAAATTGCACTCTTGAGATAACTCCTACTCCTGTTCCATTCTTTTGTCTTCCTCATATCAGTAAGTGTTCACACTTTCCATTCAATTAGTTAGGCAAAATGAAGAATAAATCCTTGACTTCTACTTCACCTGGTCTTTCTTCCCACACCAAACAATTAGGAAGTCTTATTCACTGTATCTTCAAAATGTATCTTGAATTCATCCATTTCTATCCATCTCTAATGCCCCATTCTATTCAAAGCCACACTCACCTCTCAAATGAAATATTGCTACAACTCTAATTATCCCCTCCCTTTCTTTTCTTATTATCCTATATTCTATCTTTCTCACCATGCCAGAGTAATCATCAGATTATTTCATTGCTCTGAATATCTTGCTATGATATTCCTAGGACACTTCAGAAAGGAATCAAAACCCTTTACCGTGGTTTACAAAGCCTGGCAGCATTCCTATCAGGTACACAGTATTGATCAGAAAGGAACATTACTGTATGAGAGAAGGAAAATACATCAACATGGGTTGGTAGAAATAAAATTAAGGAGATTCCTGGGAAAATGCACTCTTTTGTGACTTATTGTAAAGGATCTGAAAAAATAGTAATAAAGAGTTGCAGAATGTTTATATTCCTCTCACCACAGAGTGAAGAATGACCAATTAAAACTGGGTTATCTGCAAAGATTGAACTGCTCATGCGCCACATCCTGTTGCCTTGGTGATGAAGCACCTGCATAATGCTATTTATGCACTAAGTAGAAAAGCCACATGCAAATTCAAGGTGTAGCAAAGCATGGTCTATATAGCTTCACTTTTGGGTATGTGGAAGAGTTTATAGAAAAAAATATACGAAGAGGAAAATAATGTAATTTATAGGCTAACTGGGGCTTTCACAGCACTCCCACTGACCTTAGTCATAGGTACTGCAAATAAATTCACTCTTTTGAGCATCTCTGTTGTGGTTCCACTCCTCTACACTCTACTGTTGAATAAAATTAAGCCTCTGAAGGAGTGCAGTAGGGACTCAGCAAATTTGTCTATGAGCTTGCATACCTTTCAGATTTTATTTCATACCCTTTTAAGGTTATCTATATCACTTATTGTCCAAATTCTGACACCAATGAGTACAAAATGGGGTGCTATTAAAATTACATCGAAGCAACATGTATAAACTGAGACTATACTGGGGAAACTAGAACATATGAATGTTCCTCAATTTATTATCTTCTTTGGTTACTATGTTTCAGCTCCCCCCTCCCCCCTGCCTTGCTTTTATCTGATTTTTCTAACATATCACATTCATTGCTATCTTGGTTCACCTAAATTCACCTATCGAGATGGGTTTCACTGCCTGCCCAACCTAAAGTACATTGAGTCATTCTTCATCACATCAATTTCTTCATTATGTGCTGACCATATCTTGATATTTTCTTATTTATTTTATAGTATGTCTTCAACCTCTGAAATACGATAAATTCCTTGAGGTCAGTGTCCCAGATACCAGAGAGTAGAGGTTAATTAAATGTTACACAAACATTTAAGTAATGTTTGTGTAATAAATGAATAAATAAGTAAAATCAAGAACTTATCATTTTGGATCATATTTAAAATGATAATTTTAATTAGTTCATGGATTTTAGATTTAGTCCCAATACTTTATAATTTAAACTGCAAATCTCTATTCCTTCTATCTCCACCCCCCTTTTTTTATGTTATGATTTTTGTTGTTGTTATTTCTGTTTGCCCCAAAATTGTCTGGAGTATGTTTTTAAGGAAGAATATGTTTGTCATCTTTCAAAGTTCTTGGGTTTTTTATTTATTTTTCATTTCATTCCCAGATAAAATAAAGCTTAGTTGGGTATAAAAACTCAATTGTCTTCTGGAGTTTAAATTTATGGAGTCAAAAGCTTTGTTCTTGGGCAAATCCAGTCCTTCTTTCACAGAATATACTCTTCCCTGCTCTCACTCCCATTCCTTGGCCTGAGTGTTTGCAAGTGAATTTATTTATTCTTGATCTTCAAAATATTCTTCTTTAGGCTATTTCTAGGTGGTTGTCTTAGTCAGTGTGAGCTGCTGTAATAGAACACCATATAATGGGTATGGCTTGGGGTAGAGCATTTGACTGCAGAATACTACATGAGTGATTTATATATGACACAATTTATTTCTCATAGTTCTGGAGGTTTGGAAGTCCAAGATCAAGGTACCATCATGTCTGATGAGGGCTACCTTTCTGGTTTATAGACTATTTTCTAACCATGTCCTCACATGGTGAAAGAGACAAAGGGAGCTTTCTGGCATAAGAAAGAACATGAATTCCACTTATGAAAGTTCTGTCCTCATGACCTAATCACCTTCCTAAGGCTCTGTCTTCTGATAACATCAAATAAGAGGTTAGGATTTCAACATATAAATTAGATGGAAGAGGCATAGTCACTCTATAACAGTATTGCCTATTTTACATAGATCTCTCAAATGAGTACTATCATTTAGTACAGTATTTTTTTTCTGCCTTAGAGAAGTTGCATTCTTTTCCACTCCAATTATCATTTAAACCATTTTTGTAAATATCATATAGTCTCCTCTTTTGAGGCACATTTTTTTAATCTATTGAAGTTCTCTATGATGCCATTGCTATTTCTCTGTTATCTAAGTGCCTTTTTTTTACTATTAATTTATTTAGTATTTTACCTCCTTATTTTGTGGGAGTTACATAAACTTGTTTTTTTTAATACTTTTTAAAATTGATTTTAGAAAGGAAGGGAGAAGGAGAGAGAGAGGGAATCATTGATTGGCTGCCTCCTGCACCAACCCACTGGGGATGGAGCCTGCAACCCAGGCATGTGCCCTTGACTGGAATCAAACCTGGGACCTTTCAGTCTACAGGCTGACATTCTATCCACTGAGCAAACCGGCTCTATGGTATAGGGTCATAGACTTGTTATTCACATCATTTTTGGTCTGCACTGTTGATTCTGGACCTTACATTTTCTAATGCTCATTTTAATCCTGTGAGTGAAATGTTAACTTCTTTTTGTAACTCCCTTCTATTTTATGACCTGATGTCCTCAGCTTTATCAGGAAGGCAGAAGAGGTGAAATCATATTTCAAAGAGGGTGGGAGTGGAATTGATACCTGGGGACCTAGAGAGTCTCCTGTGGGCTAATGTTTCCAGGAAGGTCAGGTAAGGCAGCACTTCAATTTCATTTCAAGGAAAGGTTCATTAATTGATAATCAATGCACTTTGCCCTGAATATTTTTCCCCTCAGCTTAAAGTGCTTCGCAACAGACATAATACTTTAAGAGCTATAGACAATATTTAAAGTTAATTTTATATATCTCCCAATAGCTATTGGTAAGTTAAGTACTATTTAAGTTGTTACAACTCTTAGTGGTCATAATTTAGGTTACACAAACACTGGTCACTACTGTTAAAGAATTCATCCAAACAGCATCCATTAAAACAAGCAAACAAACAAGTAAAACAACCCATCATGCATTGTTGGTATCAGAGAATTCCTCTGCTAGATCCCTTAGCTATATAGTGATGCCTCTAGGACAGTGTCGGCAAACTGTGGCTTGTGAGCCACATATGGCTCTTTGGCCCCTTGAATGTGGCTCTTCCACAAAATACCATGGCCTGGGCAAGTCTGTTTTGAAGAAGTGGCATTAGAAGAAGTTTAAGTTAAAAAAAAATTGGCTCTCAAAAGAAATTTCAATCGTTGTACTGTTGATATTTGGCTCTGTTGACTAATGAGTTTGCCGACCACTGCTCTAGGAGATTGCAGCCTATTATGGAAGATAGTACAAGGATAATATTCCAGGACAGTATATAATTCTTAAAATTTAACATATCACATACAACAGTTATATTCATCTCCATATCCCATACAATTTGTGCAGTTCCTGGAACAAAACTGGTTTTCTATAAATTGCAGAATTTTGTCTATTTCTTTATGTCTCAGGACCTCATGTCAGCTCTGGGATGCTAGAAAATTTACTTTTATATTAATATCTTTGGCCTTTTCCAACTGTCAAATGACTAGGCACCTAGGAATTGCTTATTAGGTATCTGCTTATGGATTTAATGAACTCACAGTATGAAGTCACTTTCCTCAGATCATTTCTACTGCATTAGAGGTCTTCTAAGAAAGTCTGCCAAATAAGCACACCTACTCCTGTGAGCTAAAAACCTTAACACATGACTATATATTTTTCCTTTGTTGTTTTTAAATGTTAAGTTTACATTGAAGGTTTTAATGAGTAGAGAACTATGGTGGCAAAAGTAAAATGTAGAAAACAATTGTCTTTGATATGCAAGATCTAAGCACCGAATTTAGATAAAAGAGTTTGATGCATCTGCCATTGCTAATCATAAAGATGGCTGGGATAGTCTTGATGGCGGTGCTGATGAAGCAGGTGATGGCAACAATAATTGTGATAGTGCTAGTGCTAAAATTAACAATGATGAGGGTGTAGCAATGCAGACAATGGTGAAAGTATAGCTGCTAGATGATATTGGTGGCATAGCAAGGATGATAGTTATCATAATGCTACTGGGGAGGTGATTCAAAAATGATAGAGATTATATGAAGGTGATATAAATGGATGAGGAAAGTGATGAATGCAGTGACTGCAGCACTCCAGGACTTGGACAGACAGAGGGGCTCAACAACGTGTGTCTTACTTTTAGCCAGTAAGGACTAATAAGTAATGGATGGAGAAATATCATCAATGCTTTGGGATTAAATGAATCCTCTGGATTTTTATATAGTCCTTGAATTAAAAAAGGAACAAAATTAAATTGCTTGTAAACAGGCAGTTTGTGCACTGAAACTTGAAATTGACTTGCCAAGAAAATGCATATAAGCCATTTCTTGCATGTATGTAATTCTGAGCAATGAACTTCAGAAATCTAGAAGAAAAATGTAATCAATGTAATTATCCATTCAGTTTTTAACTGAATTGAGAAATCAAAAAGGGACTGACATACTTTTAGTTGTATCTATGTCTAAAAATAAAGCATTCAGCTCTGATCAGGTAGCTCAGTTGCTTGGAGCATCATCCCAATATGCCAAGGTTGTGGGGTTTGATTCCCGGTTAGGGCACATACAAGAACTAATCAGTGATTACATAAATAAATGGAACAATAAATCAATGTTTTTATCTATTTTTTCTCTCTCTCTCTTCCTTTCTCTCTCTCATATCAATAAATAAAAATTTAAAAATAATCAAATATATAAATATATAAATATAGCATTCATAATCTCAAGTCATCATTTTAGGCAACTAAAAGAACTTACTGTTATTTACAATTAAGAATCAATTCAATGAATTTAAAAAAGACAGTATAACATCTTAAATACCTAACTGTTGCTTAGAAATGTTTAAGAGCTACAGAAAGTAAAAATGATAGCTGAGAGAGCCAACATCTATAATAATAAAAGTACAATATAGAAATCGACCAAACGACAGAACAGCAGAATGACTGAACAGCAGAACGACTGTCTGGACAACCTTCTGGAAGACCACATTATGACACACACTGGTGCCAGGCCAACCAAGGAAGGTGTGAAGTGATTGTTCAGGGGACCTGCCATCACTCCGCAATTGCCCCACAGTGGGAGGCCCAGGCCACTGGCCCCGGGGGCAATCAATGGGGGGGCTCCGTGATCACACCAAAACAAAGGCCTAGGTCACCCTCTGTGGAGCAATTGATCAGAGGGCTCCATGGAACCAGGAACTCAAGGTGTGTAGTAGTGGATGTGGGCAGCGCCAGGCCAAGGTGGATGTGGGCAGGGGTGAGGTAGCTGGGGCTGTGAGGTAGCTGGGGCTATGAGGGCCCTGGCAGCCAGGTCTGCGAAGGCCTACCCTTGCACAAATTTTGTGCATTGGACCTCTAGTCCTATATAATAAAACCCTAATATGCAAATCAAATGAATGCAGAACAACCAGTTGCTATGATGTACAATGACCACCGTGGGGCAGATTCTCAATGCAGGAGTTCCTCCCTGCTGGTTGGTGCGCTCCCCCTGAAGCTGGGCTCACAGCTGGTGAGCTCATAGGTGGTGGCAAGAGCCTCTCCCACCTCCGAGGGAGCACTAAGAAACAGTGAGCCTGGCTTCTGTTCTGGCAAGCACAGTGGCAGTTGTGGGAGCCTCTTCTGCCTTTGAGGCAGCAGGTGGTAAAGAGTGAGGGGTCCCGAACTGCATGATCCCAGGACTGCGAGAGGGATATCTGACTGCCAGGGATATCTGATTCCCCAAGGGGTCCCAGACTGTGAGAGGGTGTAGGCTTGGCTGAGGGACACCCCCCAACCCAGCCCCAGTTCATAAATCTCATGCACCAGGCCTCTAGTGTTAATATAAAATCAACCCTCTAAAGCAGTGGTTGCCAACCTTTTGGACCTCATGGTCCACTGGTTGGCAACTGCTGCTCTAAAGTAAACTTGCTTCCATAAGAAATTACTGGCATCATTGAATGAATCTGCTTAAACATCTACTCTGCACACACCACTGCTTTAGGCACTTAAATATAGACATGAGTAAAAGTTTCTTTTAAAGGAAATGAAATAAACTTGGAGAAAGAAAACCCAAGGCATATACCATATATCATAAGGAAAGTGCTTTGGATTAGAAGTCAGATAAAATGGGTTTTCATTTTGGCTCTAATCAACCATGGAGAAAAATTTTCTTAAATCTAGTCTTTGCCTCTTTTTTAGTACTTCATTCTCACCTCCATTGAGGAGGTGAAGTGGCCTATTTGACTCATAAATTTGGGAGAAATAAATTTCTCTGGTCAGATTGCTTCCCCTTCTTGGAAGCAAGTGTTCACAGAAAGCATAAGTTCTCCACTTCTTCATGCTGTAGATCAGCCTGGCTGATTGGCTATGCCTGTCACAATACAATGCTAACTGGGCCTAGGTATAAAAATGCCTCATTCTTAACAAGCCTTCTGACCATCAGATTAAAACTACATACTCAAACTCAACCTCTATGAGTTGTAAAGGTGATATTTTAATAATCATGTTTAATATTTTGTCATTCTGATTTACTTCAAAATCTGGGTATGAAAAAAAATCCTCAGACTTCACTAGGTGCCATATCATAATTTACATTACTCTAGAGGCCCAGTACATGAAATTCAACAAAATAATTTTATGGTTGGGGGTCACCACAACATGAGGAACTGTATTAAAGAGTCACAGCTTTAGAAAGGTTGAGAACCACTGTTCCTGCCAGCCTAATCAATGCCTAATTGCTACCCTGCTGGCCTGATCACCCTCAACTACTCTCCCCTGCTGACCCAATCACTTCCAATTGCCCACCTCTGCCAGCCTAGTTGCCCCTAACTGCCTTCCCCTGCTGGCCTGGTCACCCTTAACTACCCTCCCTTGCTGGTCTGATTGCCTACAACTGCTCTCCCCTGCCAGCCATCTTATGGTGGCCATCTTGTGACCACATGTGGGCGGCTATTTTGTGCAAGGGCATGACAGTCAATTTGCATATTACCTCTTTATTATATAGGATAATACATTATGATTTTAGTCAAGATAATTCTGCTTTATTAAAAAAGATAAAATGCATTACATAATTGTAGTGTAGGTATTACAATATAAACTACTCCATTCAAGTAAAATCACATGTCCAAGAAATGAATTAATACTTTCCTTTCAGAGAAAATATTATTCAATATATTTAAATGGTGATCAGTTCTGCAGGAGACGTTTGGTAATATCTGCATTACGTTTTTGCCATCATTGATAGTATGTACTTTAAGTTAGGGTATTGAAAAAAAAAGGGGGGGGGGAGAATATCGCTCTGAAATATATTTCCTTGACTCTGTCTATGCAAATAAATACATCGTGTAAGACATCATACGGCTCAACTTATAAGCAAGCTCTACTTGGAGATTTCTGAGTTTAAAAAAGATCATTAAACTTCTGAAAATACCCTCCTTCCCCACTAGATTCACTAACCCAAAGCAGTTTTCTGACCTTCCACTAAGTGCCCCAATGATTCTGATGATCTGTAATGTATTATAGGCTAGAATCCTGTGGGAAGAATTTACTGGGGACACAATTATTTTCAATGCAATTCAATGAACTTAATTGTTTCTCCCATATTTCAAGAATAGCTCTGGGAAAACAGAGATAAGGAAAACATGGAATTTACTCTAAATAGTCCAATCAGCCTAAGAAATAAGTACAAAAGGGCAGTACATGATTATAGTTGGTTCAATAAATGCAATAATAAGTATGCAGAAACTACAACAGGGGCGTATAAAACAATGATTTGCTCTAAAGGGATTCATGTGTTGGACAAGAGAAAAGAAAGGCATTAGAAAACAAAGTAATTGGAATTATAAATGCTGGAAGTCTACAAAACAATATGATGTTTTCAGAGAGTCACACATATTTTGGTATTGTTAAAATACAAAAAGAAAGAATAGATTTGGAGAGAATATCAAGTCCATGGTATGAAAGGCATTGCTTGCAATATTAATAGACTTGTAATTTATTCTGTAATGAGGCAAACCCATGGGATGGTTTTTAGACATAGGATGAAGGCATATTTCTACTTTAGAAAGATTAAAAGTAAGGCAGAGTAGAGAATGGCTTGAATAAGGTAGAGACTATAAGGAAGAATACCAGTTATATCTATTAAAATATTCCAGGTGAGAAGAGTCATGGTTCCTCAGAGGGGGAGAGGATTAAACTATGAACTAGCTTTGAAGCAAAGTATGAATTGTGCAAAAAAAGGTAATGGCCTGGTTGGCATGGCTCAGTGGTTGGGTGCCGACCTACGAACCAGGAGGCCAAAGTTTGATTCCCAGTCAGGACACATGCAGGCCTGTGGGGTCAATCCCTAGTAGGGGGTATACAGGAGGCAGCTGATTAATGATTCTCTCTCATCATTGATGTGTTTATTTCTCTCTTTCCCTCTCCTTACTTTCTGAAATGAAAAAAGAAAAACATTTTTAAAAAGGTAATGAATTATACTAGAAGGTAATAAGTCTCTGACCAAATGTCATCTCCATATGTTATTATTTGTACTTAGTTTCAAATAAAAAAATATTTACCGTTTGTTTTCTTTATTAACAATTATAACTATAATTTTGAATTTTAAAAATCTCTGGGTGAGAAGGAAAAAGAATAGATCATCTCATGATTCTTTGTAAGAGGGTTGAAGCTGGGCTTAGAAACCAAACTAAACTAGAAGAAAATGTCACCACTAGCACATCAATGGAGTTCTACTGCAGACTCCAGGAATGAAGTACCCAAACAATTATAGTTCTAATGTCAGTTTGTCATCATATCTAACCATGACTTATGATCATCTGACCTGACACTTGTTCATCGCGACCTTTTTTTTTTTTTTTTTAAATATATTTTATTGATTTTGTACAGAGAGGAAGGGAGAGAGATAGTTAGAAACATCGATGAGAGAGTCATCGGTCAGCTGCCTCCTGCACACCCCCTACTGGGGATATGCCCGCAACCAAGGTACATGCCCTTGACCAGAATCGAACCCGGGACCTTTCAGTCCCCATGCCGACGCTCTATCCATTGAGCCAAACCGGTTTCGGCAATCGCGACCTTTTTAATAAGGAGCTTACCATACCATCCATTTCCAGAAAGTACCTTAAAATCATCGCTCTCTGTAGACTTTGGTTTCTGAAAGACCAGATGCAACTTTCTATTCTGAAACAACTTTTCAGCTAGGCAACTATACTCCATTTCTTGCCTCACCCTTGGAATTTGTTGCTATCTAGGCAGTCATCCTCAGAGTGTCCTGCGTTTACCTTCTCTACCAGTTAGATTTCACTCCAAAACCATTCTCCCATCTAGCCATTATCTTCCTTAAGGTCAATATATTGATATTGCAATTATCATGTCAAATTGTGATAATGTTATATTATAGTGTATGAGGTTATAATAATCATTATAGTGACATATAATATTTTAATATCATTTTTGGGGTAAGGTAGCTCTGATATAGATTAAAAAACCACAAGGTTTAGAATCAGACTTTTCAGAGATGTAGTACACACCAATTTCTTTTTAGCTGTTGATTTTGTGTAGCCCAAACCTCATGAGAACAGGTATACATATCTCAGGGGGATTTTAGGGGGGAGGGAGGACTGGAGAGCTTAGCATATTCCCTGGCACACTTTAGTTATTCATATGACCATTTTACCTAAAACCTCTCTCAGTGGGATTAAAAAATATGAAGCCACTATGTTACATAATATGAACATAAAGAATTTGCATTATTACTATCTTATATAATAAAAGGTTAATATGCAAATAGGCTGAACTGCAGAACACCCAACCAAACAAAGTGTAATATTCTAATGATATGCTAAGGCTGCTCAACGGCTCACTATGACAGGCACTGACCATAAGGGGGCAGATGCTCTGACTGGTAGGTTAGCTTGCTGCTGGGATCTGGTCAATTGGAACTGATGAGAAGGGCCAGCCATGCCTTGGAGCCCTCTCATAATCCCTCCCTGGCCCGATTATGCACCATGCACCAGTGGAGTCCCTCAGCCTGGCCTGCACCCTCTTGCAATCCGGGATCCCTTGGCGGATGTCAGAGAACTGGTTTCAGCCTGATCTCGAAGGCCACTCCCCTTGGGAGGGCACCAGATGGAGGGCTCATGCCTGGCAAGTGCTGCTGCTGCAGCAACACAAACCTCTCCCAATCGGGACTGATTGGGCATGAGCCTTCAGCAGGCACAGTGGGGCCAGAATGAGCAGGAGCTCATGATTATAATAATCATTATAGTGATATCCAGGGGGATCCCACCCATGCATGAATTTGTGCACTGAGCCTCTAGTATTAAATAAAGCACCTGCATTATTACAGTATTTCATCCTATGCTGTATATCCTGTTGTATTTGAATAATCTATCCCTGATATTTCCAAGATTTAAACAAAAGAAAGAGACTATTCCAAGAACACTGTCCAATTTATCTTCATTTTTTTTCTCAAGGCTTTGCAAACACCTCATATATTTAGATACTCGGTTGTTGACTGAGAACAGGTGGTATCATTAGCTATAGGATTATGCCTTTCATATCATTCTTCATTTTCAGGACAATAGACATTTGTGAAGGTCAAACTTTAAATCATATTGCAAAGGTGGGATAGGATTTTGAAAATACTCTTTCCCCTAATTGCAGAGGTAACTGGGGAAATCCTAAGCACATTTATTTGTTCACAGAGAAATGCTCGACTTTGCTAGGAGATTTGCAACTGGGAAGAGGAAATGTGACTTTCAACTGAAAGAGCCCCGGGAGACAACAAGAAAGGCAAAGATGGCAGGGAAATACCAGCACAAGATTCACTGGTATAAGCTCTTCTAAAGGATTTCAGGAACATGACATATTTCCCTCCTCAAATTGGGATTTTTGGAAACGTTAGAGGTCTCTCTCTTTTTCTCTCTCCCCTTCTCTCTCCTTTGTTTGAGATCATCACTTTGATATCAACTCTGTTTTGATTTCCTGTTATGGGAAATTGGGAATTGAGAACCAATGTATGGAAAATTCTGGCTATGAAAAAGAGAAACTACAAATGGCCCCAGAGCCTTACGAGCCCATAATGCTCAGAATGAGCATAAACAGGAAAGCAGCTTGAATGACAGCAACTGACTCACCCTGAGCGTCTGGGACTTGTTTTGCAGTTCACCTGGCAGGTGCAATTATGTCGGCAAAGAACGGCCTGGAGAAATGACCTTTGAAGGCAGCTCTGGGGTGTGGGAGTTATGTGTGGAAACCTTATTAGATATTGGAAGCAGAACTTCTAAAATAACAGTCCAAGTGTAAAATAGCACCTCTGGATAACTGTAGCATAATATAATAGGTTTGGCAGGGAAACTTGAAAAGAGGTACCAGATAAAATGGGAGCTGAAAATCCGCATTTTTATAGAAATTTCATTTAATGTCCGGAGACTTTTCTCATTTGAAAATCCTATTTATTTCCCTGAATTCAAATGAGCTGCATTTGTGCTAATTTGTCTGTTATTTGTATTTATATAAGGAAACCCAAATATTCGGTTGACTTAAACAGAATGTTGTATGTATGCTACATAAAATACACTGTGTTAGGCAACATGATAGTATGAAGGTAGATCAGGTATTTATTTATAAATTTTACTTCACCTATTTCCAAACTATATTTTGCATGCATACAAGTATATCATTTCCTTAATAAAATAGAAATATATTGCCCAAATTAGAAAAGAAATCATTTGTACCAATATTCTAGCAAATGTAACAGTAACTATTGCTCTTCAACATTAAATTTTACCCTGATCTTTCTAGCATGTTTAAGGTAAAGAGTAAAACAGAAGTGATAATGTCATTTCTTTGACATTACAAAAGAAATGCAAGTTTTTCATTAGCTATCAGCTTTTCTATGATTAGTTAAAAGGTTTTACTAAGTGTGGCCCCTTATATAAGAACAAAATAATTCCTGCCCTTAAAGGGGACAAAATATTGTAGTTGAGTTGCATATTAGCCGAGAGTACAGATTCTAACCACTCCATTGGGTTCAAATTCTTGCTTTTCAGCTTATAGTGAAATGGCCTGTGGTAAGTTAATGTCTTTAAACCTCAGCTTTCTCCTCTGTAAAATAAAATACTACCACAACTAATATCTAAAAGTTGTAGAGTGCTTTCAATGTGCTAGGCACTTTTCTAAAATATTTCCCATATATAATTCATTTATTCATCACAATAGTCTGTGTGGTTAGAATTATTATTATCTTCATTGTAAAATGAGGAAACTGAGGTACAGACTGATTAATTAACTAAGATATCACAAACTAGAAGCCCAATGCACGAATTCATACACCTTGAAAGGAACTGTGGGCTGCAGTGGGCATAGGGGCGGGTCTTGACCCATCCTCTGTGCACTCACCTAGAATCTTTCACTGTGGTCCCAGACCCCCTGTCTGCTGGCAGCCCCGCTCCCACCACCAATGCTCCCACGCGCTAATGGCACCTGCTTCACCAATGCTCCCACGCGCTAATGGCACCTGCTAATGGCACCTGCTTCACTTGCACCCACTGACGGCATTGTGCAATTAGGGCCTGTTCCAGCAGTGGGTGCGAGCAGGGCCTATGCTATCAATGGGCGTGAGCAGTGGAAGAAGCCCTCAGCGGCGACTGGGGCTGGAACTGGGAGTCAGCAGCAGGTGCAAGGGGCAGGTGGGACCATGGCACACGGGAGCAAATAATTTTCAGTAACCACCAGAGGCTCACCCAGATGAATGACCTATGCCCTGCCTTTGTCTGGGACCACCACTCACCTGCTCCACCATCCCACTGCGGCCGACACCCACCATGTTCTGTGCTCTGCCACCTGCTGCCAATGCCCTCCATATTCTGTGTGTGCCCCCTGGTGGTCAGCACAAGTCATAGTGACCAGTTGTTCAGTTGTTCGGTTGTTCCTGTGTTCGGTCTGTTGCATATTAGCCTTTTATTATATAGGATAATAGTCCAAGTGGAAAATAGTACCTCTGGATGATTTTAGCATAATATAATAGTTTTGGCAAGACAATTTGAAAAGAGATACCAGATAAAATGGGAGCTGAAACTCTACATGCTTATAGACCTTTCATTTAACTTCCTGAGACTTTATCTCCTGGTAAAGAGATGAACCAGGACTTTAGAAACTATTTCATGGAGTTATCATGAAATTTAAATGTGATCAAGGAAATGTTTGATATGCAGTACACATTTGATAAATGTAAATGTAATTTTCATTATTATTAGATAAATGAACTAAAATTACAACCATTATTAGATAATATTTTAAAGAGTTTATCCTTTAATTTATTAATAACAAAATGCTGACTATCCTGTGAAATCCTAGGATGTAATTATTACAGAGAAAGCTATCTGGAGATATCACATCACACACTGTAGATCTCCCACTTTCTGTGCCAGAAAGCCCAATGCAAACACCAATGCATCACTAAGTACCATCAGGATATGGAGCACATCTATGCTTAAGCATCTCAAGCTGCAATTTTAACACATGTTAAGCACTGAACTAATATTATCTAATTCAACTCTCACAAAAAACACTATAACATTTGTACTATTGTCTTCATTTTTATCTATAAGGAAAGTGAAGTTCAGAGAAATAAAGTACTTTACCCACACTAACAGAACTGATAAGGGATAGAGAGGAATTAAGCCTGGTTTTATCTGATGCCACAAATAGTTTCGCCTTATTTTTTTTCTCTTATTCCTGAGGAACTTTGCTTTTCTGTCAGGTTATACCTGGCCCAAACGGCATTGAACAATCAGAATATCTGTGATAGGTATTATATTAAAGATGTTCCAAAAATGTGACTAGTGTTGACATCTTGAAGACACTTCTCTTTTCAAGCTGTTTTTTATTTTCTTTTTATTTTTTAATGTAGACTCCATCCCAGTTTCCACCCTCACCTCACCCCCAGGCTCTTTCATATTTAATGATATGGGATTCCCCTGTTTTATTTGTTCTTTTTCACAAGTTAAAAATTTTATATTGGCTTCAACATTTGAATGAGAAGATTGTGAAGCTCGCCTACATGCTTCACTTTTAATTCGATTGCTAGGGACTAATGGAATTGGAAAGTGAAAGAAATGATGTTGACAAATGTATGCAGAAGAGCCCCAGCTAATCAGGCAGTCCCCTTCTGGGCAGAATGGCAGGCTAGTGGGGGTGTTGGAAGAACAGGTAAAATCAAATTCAATAGATTTTCTTTCACAGTATAGAATTCAATCTCCAATACCAAGCCAAGTAAGCCACCCACACTATTTAATATTTTCCATCTGTTCAGCTCTATGACTTTGAAAACAGCAACAACTGATGTATAAAAAGTGTTTAATATATTAATATGAATTTCAAATAATCTAGCAGTCAAGGCAAATTTTAAAGTAATATTGGCAGTACTCATCAGCGACTAAATTAGTTTTATAACTACTATTATCGGGAACAACTACTTCTCCTTGTCCTCTAAATGCTGTTCTCTTTTATTGCCTTTCTAAACAGTCTTGATATTTTGTTTTAATATTTATGGTTTTATTATTTATGTATTTTATTGAAAAAAATCTCAACACTTTTTTTTTTGAAACAGCCTTAGTGGATTTGGCTCAATGGATAGAGCATTGGCCTGGGCACCAAAGAGTCTGGGGTTCGATTCCAGTCAAGGGCACATACCTTGGTTACAGGCTCCTCCCCATCCTGTGCCCTGGTCAGAGCTCATGCAGGAGGCAATCAATCAATGTGTTTCTCTCTGTTTTTCTCTCTCTCTCCCACCCTCCCTAAAAATAAATGGAAAATATCCTCTGGTTAGGATTAACATTTTTTTGAAAGAATGTTAAAAATATTAATGATTTATAATATATTTTAGATGAGGATGGCCTCTAAACAAAATTTGGAATAATAAATGTACAACTGTGCTTAGAGAATTAACTCTACAAATTCTAAATAAAAGTGCTAATAATATAATTCCTGTTAATTTAAAAGAATATTGATAGAATATTTTGTTCTTATAAAAGCTAAACATGTCCCTTTCAGGACATTTACTTTTTCAAAAAACTTTTTAAATTTTAGAACAGTTTTACATTTAAAAACAAACTGAAAAAACAATACAAAGAGTTTCCTTATAACAATCTATATCCAGTTTCTTCTATTATTACTATCTTTTATTTGTATAATACTTTTGTTATAATTATTGAACCAATATTGATGCACTGCTATTATCTAAAGTCTTTTTTCAGATTTCCTTAGTTCTTAATTAACTAATGTCCTTTTTCTGTTCCAGGATTCCACCCAAGATACATATCACATTTATAAGTCCTGTGATATTAGAATCCTTTTGGCCATGGGTTAGTACAGTTGATTTTTAACTGTAGAGAAATAGTTTCTTTTGAGACCACCTGGGAATCAAATAACAAATATTTTGAATAGTTATATAGAAAAATAAAATCTTACTCTTTTGGTCCTAACTATTTTAGTAGTTTCTTTTGCTAATTGAGTCCAGATAAAGCTGGTCTCTACCTGTGTGACTTCCTTCGATTTATAGTTGAGGCTTTCAGGCATTGGTTCTCAGCTCTCCCTACACATTAGTATTACCTGGGTAGCTCTGAAAAACAAAAATGCTTAGGTTCCACTCCAGATCAATCAAATCAGAATTTCTGAATGAGTGACACAGGAATGGCACTGTGTTTGACATCCCCTTGGTGATGCCAGCCTGTAGCCGGGATGGAGAACCACTGCTTTAGAAGTCGAGCCTTTCATCCTCAAGTTACATAACTTTTCTGAGAATGAGTGTGAGTTAGGTTGGCAGCTACTATTTGATCTCTTGAAGGATTGGAGCAAAGCTGTGGCAAAACTGGAAATCAATCTCTCAGGTGTACAGCAGAAAGGCACTGACCTAAGAGTCGGGAGACATGGCTTTGTTCCTTCTGGGTGACTTGGAATGCATTTATCCTTACCTCTCATGGTTATGGCTAAACAGGTTTGGGCTAGATCATGTGTAAGATTATGTGTTAATTATTAGCATGAACATTCTAACTTCATCGTATTTACTGCTATTATTCCCAAAGGTAGCAATAGCCCAGGGGGAGGGGAAGGTTCCTAATACTCAAACAAAATATTTGGAAAGGAAGGAGAATAATTACTCCTAATTTATTCTTTTTCTTTGGCTAAAGAAAATTTCCACTTATACCAACTGTAATTAGAAGATCTCGCTGTCTAGATGAATGCTTGAATTTCTGAGAATGAAAGTCTGTATGTAATTTAACACCAATGGATTTAGTTTGTAATCACTTCTTATTAGTGCATCTTCTTAGTTGATGAAGAGTGATTGTTAGTTATAAACATTCCAATTGCTGGTACTTGCTTGTGTGTGTGTGTGTGTGTGTGTGTGTGTGTGTGTGTGTGTTTGAAATATAATATGGTGGAAAGGAGGATTATTTATGCTTTTAATAATTCATTGTGGGGAGGGGAGTTTTGTGCCCCCCCCCATACATATTCCAGCTTTTTAAAACATTGAATAAACTGTTCTGAAATATTGGTAATTTTATTGCTATTATTGATTTTAGAGAGAGAGGGAAAAGTTTGAACAGCTATCTCCTGTACGCTCCCTACTGAGGATGGAGCCTGCAACTCAGGCATGTGCCCTTACCAGGAATGGAACAGGTGACCTCTCAGTGCATTGGACGATGCTCAACCAACTAAGCCACAGTGGCCACAGTGAAATATTGGTAACTTTAATCCCTTAACCAATTTAATTTAATACAACATGCATTTACTGAGCACCAACATATACAGTATATGTTACACCAGAACAAAAAATGGTGAAACAAGAGGAAATGTAGATATTTATAGTATCATAATTATAAATAAGCAAAGAGAAAAACAAACCACTGTCTAAAATGTGGGTATATGTTTCTAAACATTATTACAAGTTTTTAAAAACATATGTTTCTGCTTTATTTGTTAGTCATTGCATCAAGAGATACAGCCACAGCATCAAAGACTCTGTGTGTGTGTGTGTCTGTACTCATACACACACTCAATAACACATTTATATTTAGGCAGCCACTGAAATAAACACGTTATAATTTATTTTAATCAAAATAATAACCATACAAAATAATTATGGTCAATATTTTTTACAGATGAGGAAACTAAGCCCAGAGAATTGGCATGCCCTTATCTGAGTTGTCAGAAGTAGTCTAACAACTAATGCAAACAACAATGATTTTTGACTCCAAAGCCCAGACAGTTGGTCACTATTTCACTGTTTTTAAGGAAAGCTTAAACAGTGATAATTACTTGCCTTTTAATTTCGGAACCAACACAGTTAGATATTTATACTTAAGAATGAACGATAGCTAAAGTTCCCTTTGAAGAAAGGAAATGAGTATATTACTAGGGAAACAAGGTTAATGGAGAGAACTTACATTTGTATTTTAAAATAATTGAAAATTTAAACATTATTTACATAAAAACTGGAAATAAATAAAACTTAATATTAATATTTTAAATTCTTGGTGGTGAGAATATGAATATTTGCCATATTTTCTTTATACTTTTCTGTTTTCATTGAAAGTATCAGAGAGTCATTCAAAACTTTAGAACATGCAAAAATAAGTGATTTCTAAAAAATACATTAGAATTATGATTGTTAATAACTAAACCTATTTAAGTCTCACTTTTTTTTTTTTTTGAGGGAACCACGGCCCAGAGATATCAACTACTCATAGAAAGAATTTATTCTGTGCATTAACTCAGGACTGAAATGCAATCAAACACCTACAAAGAAAATGAGAGACGTCAATAACTATAACATGCCTCATGGTTGCTATTTGCATTTATTTGAAAAGTCAAGATGTTATTTGTGGTTTACTTGTTTTGATTTTTTCTTCAGTACTTTAAATGAAGGCCAAAGGTGATTTTATGAAATAGGAAAATCAACTCCAAGTTTAAAACAAATCCATCCTTCCAGAAATGTAAATTCACACCTTGAAGAGTAAACAAGTTTGTTTACTGCTAATGATTTAAGCAAATATGTCAAGATACTTGCTGGTATGCAGTTATGAGTTACTGGGGCTTTGGGTGTGGAGCGATAAATCTGGGTTTGGTGAAGATGCTGATGAAGTGGGTTGGAAACTGGGGATGAATGGGCAGTGCTGAGACTTAGCTAGGAGGGACAGCAGGCCTGTTGACTAGGGGATACTGAGTAAGTGGGACAGAAGAATAACTGTTTAAGAGTCAAAAACATGTTGGAGCAGAACCATAAATACCAATCAGATTTTATGCATAAAAGTTTTAAGAATAAAAAGGTGTAAAATAAGACAAGATAATTGGGTAATTTCTACAAGAGAGAAAATGATGTAAATCACATCAGAGTGGAGGAAGTTGCATCTCTAATATCAACCAGGCAATAAGAATCCCAGAGGTGGGAGCGATTCTTTCAGCAGAACCTCATAAAGACTCCAGGCTTGGAGAAGGCAGGCACAGACATGGAGAATTGACTTTGAAATGGTGTTCAGTGTAATGAATTAAGAACTATATGTGGAGAGTTGAAACATTATACTTTTGTTCCTGTTCTTGCCTATTCTTTATATGAATAAAAACCTCATAATCTCTATGCCAAATGCTACTTTAGTTGGTCATTCCAAAAAAGTGACACTTAATTGTGCCAGTTGTACTTATCTTCTCACTCTATAGCCATCTCTGATGATGCTCTCTGATGGTATCCTTATCCTAATCCTTATCCTAATATTGAAGTATAACCAGATACCTCTTAAGGTAGGGCTTTTCTACTTTGTATTTAGAGATTGAATTGAGCAAACTATTGAACTCTATGGTGAAATAATGAGAAATGAGTCCTCCTATGGCATATAAAAGGAAAATATTACTTCCTTTTGATAATGTGAACTTAAGCCATCAATCACTCAGTTGTCTTTAGCAGTCTCTTTTGAAAATGGGTCTTTGATAGCAGTAAATAGGTATATTCACTACATTTTCTCACAACTTTTGGCAATAGAAACTTAAGATGTTTGTTCCTCAAGAGGAAACTTCTAAGTTAAATAAAATTTAAAGTGATAATATAAAAAAAAAAAAAAAAAACAAATTCAGTCTGTACACCCTGAATTATCCCTTTCAAGATTATAGCACTGGAGATACCTGTGTTGTATTGTGCCCTCATCTGACTGCTTTCTGGCTCACCTCTCCCATTTAGCTTTGTCCCTCCAGAACAGTGCAGCAATTTCCAGCTTCTCTTTCAAACATGCTTATAATATTTTATAGAATTTTATTTTAACTGCTTGTAAATTCTGAGAAACAGTCAGTGGCTGTATCAGACCCATAAGCTAGCTCACTAAATATTCATTTCGTATTACCTTATTCCTTTCTTTTCTTTATTCAGAAGCTAGAAATTCTAGCACTTAATTTCCCAGTCTCCCTTAAGCTAAGCTACATGTGATAGTGTTGATAAAAGTAAGTCTGACGAAGGGTCTTCTGGGAGCGCTGTCTTTTTCTGTTTATAAAAAGTAGGTAGAGATGTAGCTACTATGGTATTTATTCTGCTTTTTTTTTTTTCTCTCAGCCTAGAATATATATGTGATGTTTGGAGCTGTAAAGCCATCTAAGAAGATTAATGTGCTAAGAATGGGCTTTTTATGAGATAAATGATATTTTACAACATCTCTGTATGCTTATTTTCAAACTTCCTATTATGTGAGAAAGTAAACCTCTATTTAACCCACCAAGTAATATTGTTTTTATTACTTATAGCTTGATATATTCCTACCTGTAACAGTGGCTAATAATAGTACTACAAAATGGCCATTGAGAATGTACCTAAAGTGGCTCTAATGGCGTTTCAAGACAAAATGGCCAACTTTGTAAAATATTCTCCTTTCCTTCCCTCTCATATTCCTTTGAACCACAATTAAAATACTCAAATGGGAATAAATGCATAAAAGTTTTAAGAATAAAAAGGTGTAAAATAAGACAAGATAATTGGGTAATTTCTACAAGAGAGAAAATGATGTAAATCACATCAGAGTGGAGGAAGTTGCATCTCCAATATCAACCAGGCAATAAGAATCCCAGAGGTGGGAGCAATTCTTTCAGCAGAACCTCATAAAGACTCCAGGCTTGGAGAAGGCAGGCACAGACATGGAGAATTGACTTTGAAATGGTGTTCAGTGTAATGAATTAAGAACTATATGTGGAACAGTTGAGTCAGCTTTCCAAGTACAGTAACTAAGCATATAGACAAAACTGGCAGTGAAAGAACAAGCTCTTCAAATCTCTGAGATTGGTTCTATAATAAATTATAGCATGTGGTCTGGAATGGAGACCAACTATTAGCACCTTTATAAAATTTCCTAGATTGTATAGCTCAGGGTTGAGAACCACTTATCTAGTGATAAAGAGATGCTTAATTATATTTTATTTTCCTAATATATAAAAACCCTGAGCCTGTCACATCCGCAATAACTGGGAGGCTCCACCGTTCACAAGACTGTATGTACAGCAGGTGAGCAGGCTGAACTGCTGACCTTTCAGAGAGAGAGAGGTGAGGCTAATCAGGAGTGGCAGCAGCTGCTGAAGAGGCACAGATGATCAGTCCCTGGACAACAGCCATCTCTCTCTCTCTCTCTCTCTCTCTCTCTCTCTCTCTCTCTCTCTCTCTCTCTCTCTCTCTCTCCCCCCCCCACAGGTCAGCAGTTCAGCTGTTAGCCAGCAGCCTGAGGCAGCTGATGATCAGTCCCGCCTCTATGATCAGGCCTGGGTATGGGCCTAGAGATGCTGACTGGCATAGAAACCAATCAAATCTGGGTGAATTGCGAGGAACCAATGGCTACCTAGGAGGTGGGGCTTTTTTTTTTTAAATATATTTTATTGATTTTTTTACAGAGAGGAAGGGAGAGACAAAGAGAGCCAGAAACGTCGATGAATGAGAAACATCAACCAGCCACCTCCTACACATCCCCCACTGGGGATGTGCCCGCAGCCAACATACTTGACCGGAATAAAACCCGGGACCTTACAGTCTACAGACTGAAGCTCTACCACTGAGCCAAATCAGTTTCGGTGGCGGGAGGTGGGACTTTTGATGATGACTAACATAGAAACCAGCCAATCAGGACCAACTTGGTTAGCAGAGGAGGGCAGTTGGAGATGAGGTCAGGCCTGCAGGGGAGGGCAGTTGGGAGAAAGATCAGGCCAACAGGGGAGGGCAGTTAGGGATGATCAGGCAGGCAGGGGAGGGTAGTTGAGAGGGGACCAGGCTGGCAGGATAGGGCAGTTGGGGTCAATTGGGCTTACAGGGGAGCAATTATGTATTAATCAGGCTGGCAGGGGAGCAGTTAGGGGGTGATCAGGCTGGCAGGCAGTAGTGATTAGGGGCAATCAGGCAGGTTAGAAGTTAGGATCCAGCAGTCTCAGATTATGAAAAGGATGTCCGACTGCTGGTTTAGGGATCAGGCCTAAACTGGCAGTCAGACATCCCCCAAGGGATCCCAGATTGGAGAGGGTGCAGGCTAGGCTGAGTGACACCCCTCCCAGTGCACAAATTTCATGCACTGGGCCTCTAGTAGAGTATAATGCACTGTTGATGGTGATAATTAGCAGGTATTATAGGGCTGTCTAAGCAAATTGGGAATAAAAGGAATAGTTAAAAAAAAAAAAGATATCCAGCTAGGCCCTTGTGCCTCAGTGGTTGAGAATCGACCTATGAACCAGGAGGTTACAGTTTGATTCCCAGTCAGGGGGCACATGCCTAAGTTCTGGACCTGATTCCCAGTAAAGGGTGTGCAGGAGGCAGTCAATCAATGATTCTCTCTCATCATTTATGTTTCTATCTTCCCCTATCCCTCCCCTTCTCTGAAAGCAGTAAAAAATATTTTTAAAATATGACATTTGAGCCATTTCCAACTAAGCCACTTTTTCCTATTCTTGATAAATTCATGTCTATGGTCCTATAAGTTCAAAAGAGGTTTGGGGGTTGGGAGAAAGTGCTCCTGAGAAAATAGCATATTTAAAGTCATACAAAGCAAGGAGAATGTGACATATATAGTCAGCTACCAGGCATTGGAT
This sequence comes from Pipistrellus kuhlii, assembly GCF_014108245.1. Taxonomy (NCBI): domain Eukaryota; kingdom Metazoa; phylum Chordata; class Mammalia; order Chiroptera; family Vespertilionidae; genus Pipistrellus; species Pipistrellus kuhlii. The sequence continues at coordinate 15,226,940 of NW_023425595.1, forward strand.
GTGGCTGGAGAACTTGGTACATAAATGACATGGCAGGAGGAGTTACTAATAAAGTTAATAGGAATTAGAGCTTAAGAAACATCTGGGGAACTATGTAAATATTTTTTAAATTATTCATAGAAATGATATGATTGATTCTGAATTTTAGAGAAATCACTATGCCTACAGCATGAAAACATTGTAAGATCTAAGGCAACAAAGTGTGGGGCTTTTGCAAATGGCCCTTAAGAGAAATAAAATGGCCTGAAGTATAACAATTAGAGTGGAAGGAGGGGATGAATTCCAAACAATTTAGGAGAATTAGCCAGGCTTGATACACAATGGAATGAGGATGGAGTGAAATGATCATAAAGAGCAGGGAAACTTACTGTATATAATAGAAAATAAAAATTCAGTGAAAAAGATTTAGAGTTCAGTTTTAAAAACACTAAATTTTAGATGCCTATAAAAAAGTCTTTTGAACCAATGCTTTGATTTTTTTTTTTCTCTCTCTGGTTCAAGGGATAATGGGTTGCTATATTCAGTCTCTCTACTTCATATCAATAATAAATTTGTCAACAATATTTCAAGAACATTAATAGATGTCTTAGGAAATTCCCAAACTCTTCATTTTTCTTTACTTTTAGATCATTATTTGACACACGACTTCACTTGTTGACCATAAGCAGTGAAATTCACACAATGTCTTCTCCTGTCTATGTTGACCTCAGACATAGGTCAGCAGAGGTGTGTTGTGAGGAGTAAGTAGTTTATTTTTTGGTTCCCACATACCTTCTTCAACTATGCCTTTATTATCATACTCCCTATATTTTCTTATGAATTTGAAGATAATGTTGAAACATAAGTGCCTCCTGAGATAATATAGCTCATTAAGCCACCGTTAACCATTAATGCTGTGCACAAAAGACTTTGAGAGTAAGTTGGCTCTGGGACTAGGAAAATAAGTAAACTATCAAATTAGCTGTCAGGCAAGTCTTTCTGTCGAAAGTAATGGAATATACTGGTAATGATGGCTTGAGCAACTGGGGGTTTACTGATCTTCCTGAACAAGAAATCTGGAGGTAAGAAGCTTGCTGGCATTGACTAAGCTGCTCAACAATTTCATCAAGAACCCAGGCTTGCCTGGCCAGCATGGCTCAGTGGTTGAGCTTCGACCTGTGAAGCAAGCAGGAGGTCATGGTTTGATTTCTGATCAGGGCACATGCCTGGTTGTAGGCTCAATTCCCAGTGTGGGGCATGCGGGAGGCAGCTGATCAATGATTCTCTCTCATCATTGATGTTTCTATCCCTCCTTCTCTGGAATAAAATATATATTTATATATAAAAACCCAGGCTCATTTCTATATTTTCTCTGCCAGTCTTTGCTGGTTGGCTTTTCATCTTTAAGTTACTGCTCCACAGTCAGAAGATGATTGCTCAACTAGATCACAGGTCAAGAGGGAAGAGGAGTGATTATAATAAGTAGTTAGAAAGTGGTACAACTATGCTCTTTTTAAGAAACAAAAAATATTTTTTCAGAGTCACCTTTAAAGATGCCTTCTTACATTTTAATCGCCCAGAGTTGAGGTTGGGCCCCTCCTCCCAAATGTTGATGATTTTGGCTTAATATTTGAATAAAATCGGGTCTGTGAACAGGTAAATGTGGTAGATGGAATTCTTGTTGGGCAAAAACAGGAGGTTTCATTTAGAAGCCTGGTAGTTTTAGAATCACTGTAAGAAAATATTTTTCATTGTCAAAGGCTTTTGCTTAATTTTGTTTCACAGGAGTAGAATTTGAAGGTATAGAGGGAAAGCTTTCTAGTTTTTTATTGGTATGTTTCTAAAATGTGTATTGAAAAATGTGAATTTTAAATGTACATGAAGGCAAAATTCTGTTCTTTTAAGAAACTGAAGGTTACTTGACTGATCAAAATATGATTTTTAAAGGGTATGTGGGGATGACTGTGAGTTGAAAAAAGAGAATTTATGAATTTATTTTAAATAAGTGGGAACTGATGGTAGCTGAAGAATTCAGAGGGGGAATTACACCTACAAGCTTTAATTGAGGGAGACAGATAGGTTAGGGGAATAACAAAGTCCTCCTTCTACCTATCTTAGAAATAAAAGGTGGTTAAAGGCATACAATATGAGCATTGCTTGAATGGTGGCCTCTTCTGTTATAATCAGGGTGAGAAACCAAAAATGTCAGTGAACAATGGAAGCTACAATTTAGACTTTGAAACATAGCAACTAACAGAGATTCTAAACCACAAAGGTTGTGTCAAAGTGTTTCATATCATACATTGCTCTATGGTTCCTCCTCTGCATTATTTGTGTATTTTTTTCTGAGCCATCTATAGCTACACTTAGAGGAAAATATATAGCCTTATTTGCATTCATTAATAAAGCAAAGCTAAAGACCAATGATCTAGGCAACTATTTTAGAAACTTAGAAGAATAACTGCAAATTAAATCCAAAGAAATTTGAGCAAGAAAATAACATGAATGAAAGCATAAATTAATAAAATATAAAAAATGCACACTAAATAAACCATAGACGGTCCAGAGTTGGTTCTAAAATATTTGAAAATTGACAAATCATTCATTATCTGAACTACAAAAGTACTTTTTATTGGAGACAGCACCTGAGAGATTCACAAGATACAAAATAGATTTTATTGTTGTTGTTGTTTTTTGACATCAGGTTCATGGGACTATTAGCAATTCTCTGTAAGATTTCAGTATAGCACAAGAAATAAAATATGATCCTGCTACCAAATAGTTGAGGTAGAGCTCTCTGAAGTTTTCGTTAAATCATTTCAGGACATAATGAAGTCTTAGCTTACTAGGGCTGTTCCCTTTTAGAAGTTTGCTCTTTACCTTACATGGTCAGAGTAGTGTAGAAATATTAGATATAAATGAACATGTTACTTCATTGGAAAACAATGGAATCTGGGCAGAATGTATACCTACTTTATTAAGACTCAATTCTTTCTCATGACTGGTATTTGGATTGTTAGTATTCTAATGCAAACAAAGGGAAATGTTTAGGCTACTAAATGAAGTTGGAGTGATACTGTCCTGAACAAAAGGTTGTGAGTTTAGAGAAAGGAGGAAGAAAATGGTAAGGAAGGAGACTTTTGAGTTAGCCTCATACACACAAACAAAAGAAAGCCGGAATGCACTTTGCTTACAAAGAACAAGGTCAGTTAATATCATATTCATTATTGCCTTGAAAAATGCCCTCATAGAGCATTATTAAATTATTGATGTTGAAGATTAGCCATTCTTTTGAATGATTCCTTGGGAATGCACTTTGTATCTAATTAATGAACTTTCAGAGAGAGAGAGCTATTCTTGTCTGATGGGTCAGTTAGTCCTCTTCTAATGTCCGACTTGCTGGCTTGTTAGAGGTAAGATGGTGACATGATAAAGACTAAGCCAAAACTCCAGCTATAAAGGTAGATTATCAATAGCTGAGGTAGAAAATGGAAAAGCTATAAGAAAGCTAATGTAGGATCTTGCCTTAATCATCTCTGAATTGTATTGTAGAAGTCACATGATCTGTTTTTGTTTTAACAGAACTCATTGAATTACATTAGATTGAACAGAATGAGAGACAGTCTAAAAGTAAAGTCAGATCTTTGAAAATATACTAAATATAAAATGAGCCAGAGGAAGAAGAGATGTAGGAGGGTAGTGACACAAACTGGCCCATGACCAAACTGCCCTACTCCAAGGGCATAAAAATCAACGGAGGAAGAATGGATGGGATGAAAGAGAAAGGCAATATGCAGAAATCACATAAACAGAGATGAATAATATGGTGACTATCCTGTTCTCTCAACCTAGTGACCCTGTACATAGTTAGGACTCAATTAATATTAGCTGCTTGTTTATCCTGTGTATTTTTTAAGCTCTAGTGCAGATAATTAGTTTAAATAAATTGTCATTGAATCATGCTACAGAATAGACCGTGCTTATGATTTACATGCTGTATCTCAATTAAATCCCACAAAAAGCCTATATTTACTTTTATTATCTCCACTTGACAAAGATTGGAAAGTCCTAAAGAGATTGGAGAGACACTTCCAAAGTGGCACATGTAGGTGGTAGGTTCTGAATGAGTAAATACAAAAATAATTAATAAATACAGGTTTGTATAATCCAGTAAGCCTAGAAGTTATTGTTTATATATTTATCTTGTAGAAGAGACAAAAGCAGTAAAAACACTGGAAAAAACTTAGTTTTCTTAAATCCTCAGTTCTTATTCAAATGTCACTAGCTTGGCCTCCTTTTTGCTCTTGTTTACTCTATTATTTACATACTCAGCCAGTTTTAATTTTCATAATAGTAAATATCCACCTTGTGTCTACAAAATAGTTTATAGAAAAGAGATGGATTTTTCTTTGTTAAGTAAGAAACAGCTACTCTAAGGACATTGCTTAAGTGCTTCAGAGGATAATATTTATATATGTTTGTGTAATATGTATACACTAGAGGCCCGATAAATGAAATTCATGCAAGTGGTTCGGCCCTCGCAGCCCTGGCTTCATCCAGAAGGTCGTTCTTCTGTCCAGTCTAATTAGCATATCATGCTTTTATTATTTGTGATAAATACATACACATAGGTATGCTATGTGCACCCCTGGTTTAGGCTCCCTTTAGCTCTCTATCTGGCTCCCTCCATTAGCTAACTCCATTAATTAGTACAAGTCTTTGGTAGCATTAACCTAATACTCGGAAAAATATGCCAACTAACAAGAACATCGCTGTGGAGAAGTCCCTTAGCATAGACTCTGAAGCCAGACTACCTGTTTGAATGCTAGCTACAACATTTTACACCTTTGTAAACCTGGGCAAGTTTCTCAGCTTCTTCAAGCCTCAGTTCCCTTATCTGTAAAATAAGAAGAAAATACTATTGACTTTGTCTGCCTCAGTGGTTGAGCATTGACCTATGAACCAGAGGTCATGGCATGATTCTTAACTAGGGCATAGGCCCAGGTTGCAGTCTTAATTAAATGTATATATAAATACAATTGAATTCAACATTATTTTTTATGTATACTTCATCAGTTATTGTATTACTTATAAAGGTACATAGGAACCACACTACATAAATGTTAACTGTCTTTTTAAATGATTTATTTCTCAACTTTTTGCCTTACAGAGTGAGGGTTGTCCCAACTTCCTCTTTAAGGCATTCAGAAATTGTGCCTTCAAAGAGAAAGATGGGGAATGGAAGAAGAGAAACAAAAATATGAAACCAATAAGAGGTTAAGTTCTCCTTATTTTAATGACAGACTTGACATCTGATCCATGTTTCACCTGAGAAACCTCTGACACTCTGAAATTGGATTTCCCAGCAAATTAAATATCTGATGCACTCTCTGATACTAAAGTCCTGAAGTGCAAGAGGGCAGGTTTAAGAAACTACATGACATAGGTTCCTTCCTTTTGGTGTTAACATGAGACAGCAGCAATTTATGGGGAGAATATAAATTCATTCAGACCCATGACTTTAAGTGACACTGTGCTTTCTCTCCTGGGGATAAAGTTTGGAATGCATAACAAATCTGTGACCCAGAGCAGCCTGCTAGCCCCCTAATGTATATAAAGTGGTAATGATCAGGAGTCCTGAGAAATGAATCAGAAGGAGATATTGCTGTTGTGGTTCTGAGTTGTGGAAGCTTTGCTGGCATCACTTCCTACAAAGCTGTTTCTGTCCCAGATAGAGGCAGGCACATGAATGTGGCGCAGGACACAGAACCCGGCAAGGCATTGGTACTAACTAATTAGATCAATTAATTCAGTAAAGGTGCCATGTGACTACTGAGCTGTGTGGCAGGAAATATGTACAAATCCCACAGTGAAAACATGGCTTCCATGGATCACCTGCTTTCTCCATGCAGATCCCTAGAGGCAGTCAAGGTTGCCTATGAAAGGACTTGTCACTGGCTAAGTGCTGCCTACTGTCCTTCAAGGGAGAAATCCCAGCCTCAGATTTACCTGAAGTATGAAACACTGTTAATTGCCCTGTCCTCTTATTAATCCAGTGTATGCCAGGGGCCAGAATTTTCCAATATCCTCCCTTCTGTTGGTCAGTCTCAGGCTACTCAATAAATGTATTGCTTTAATAATGACCATGGATAATGGACTAGAGCAAGACTGATGTGAGCTTGGGTATGGGCCACACTACTCTTCATTACTTGCTTGAAAAGGAAAAAGAAATGCCACCAAGAATTATTCTTCATAAACTTGGTTTAATGCTTGCGAGCAAGTTTGTGAGTCATTTTATGAATGGCTCCCACTTCAAATTAGGGCTCCTGTTTCCGCTTCCAATGAGCCTCTAGTATTACATCTAATATTGTTTCCTCTCAGCAATTGAAATGTACATCCCTGCTGGGTTGGTAAGAATAGAATTTCTTTCCGGAATTCTTTCTTCTTTCTGAAATGCTTCATTTTACTTCCACCCAAAAGTAAAATAAAGTAATTTGTACTTAAAACTAGACAAAATTAACCTCATGGCTTGTTCTCCTTTCAGCTTGTGACCTGACTGTTTGGCTCAGAAGGTGGCTCTCCCTCCCAGTTCCCCCTCCCCTCTCTGTGCCTCTCCTCACTTTCTGTAGAAAGAAAGGAAATGGCTTCCACAGTAGCAAATGGGCTCAGGCATGAGAAACTGATAAAAAATGGTTAGAGCTCACAAAGATGAAGGATAAAAATAAAAGTTCTGGTCCAGTCTGTGTGGCTCAGTGGTTGAGCATTGACCTATGAACCAGGAGGTCACGGTTTGATTCTTGCTCAGGGCAAGAGGCAGATGATCAATGATGCTCTCTCATCATTGATGATTCTATCTCTCTCTACCTCTCCCTTCTTCTCTGAAATCAATAAAAGCATTTTTAAAAAAGAATAAAGGTTCTTGGATCAGGGCCCGTGCCTCTCATGCCATGAGTGTCACCTGGTTACTATGTTCCTGGTGAGTGGTCACTATCCTCAGCCCATCTTCATAGACCAACAACTACGTCAGCTAGGCTTCTGGATTCTCTGCTCTGGATTCTGTGCTCTTGAACATACAATGCATACATAAAGGCTTTCCTCATCTTCCTTTCTGCAAAGGGAACAGTCCAATCATGAAGATAAAAATATTTGCTGCAAATCCTCCCTTTGTACATAACAGACATTACTGAGTAAGACGATACTCCTCCTGCTGACACATAATCCTTCTCAACATAATATTTGGAGATGCCAGCACCAATTGCTTGGCATTGTTATGCAGGAAAAACCAAGGGCCCCCAAAAGAAAACACTATATCCACATTGCTCTAGACTTGAGAAACCCAGGCCCACCAACGTTGTTTTTTAGCAGTGGGTAGGAAACAGAGAACACAGAAATTTAATGGGGTGAACCATGCCATGCCTGACAGGCCTTTCTTTTGTCCAGACCTCTGTTAAGATATTGAGGGAGGGAAAGAGAAGAAGAAAGGAACACACAAACAAGTCCATAAACAATTATGTATTAAATTTAAAAATTCATTAACAGTTGCCATGGCAACACAAATACTGATGTTGTCCTTTATTTGACCATTATCACATTACATGCATTAAACCAGAAGAAAAAGAATGCAAGAAGGGTAGACAATAATCAAATAAGGATTTTATATATATATAAATATTCTATATATTATTATTGACAAGAATTGCATCACATGACCACCCTTCACTACTATGGGAACTGAAAAATGTGTTGTGGGTTTATTTTTAAGCTAACATATATGTGACCAAAACCCAGTATGGGGTGGGGAGGGCTTCTGTTAATAAGAAAGGGAGAATAGATTTTGGTTGAGTAACTAACCATGTCTGACACAGTCCATTTTAGTGCATGCTTTCATAATAATAACTACCATTTTTTCTTAGAATTTATCAAAGACAAAATTATGTAGTTGTTTTCTTTGTCACAAGATTGTGGGCTCTAAGAGGCCCAAGTATGTCTTTTTTTAGTGACCATTTCACTTCCAGGAATCAGCTCTGTGTCTGTAAAATAATAAGCACTCAAAATATATTTGTTAAAAATGAATAAGTTCCCACTACACTTTTCTAGTTCAGGCAAGCAATATCTTACACCTGGTTTACTGCATTTCTGCCTAACATCTCAATTAGTCTTGCTTTCACTCTATTGGCTGAGTAATTCCTCTAATATGATTTGTAACCACGTTAAACCATTCAACATGTCTCCATTAGCTTAAGGATAAAGTCTGGATTCCTGAACATGGTTTACAAAGACTTTAATGACTTGATACCTTTATATCTTTCTTGCTTTGTCATTTACCCTTTTCTTCTTATTATTCTATTTCTATAGTACACTACTTTTCCATTCCTCAAAGGAGCCATACTCTCTTTTTGTTGAGGTATAATTTACCTATAATTAAATTTACTTTTTTTTGTATACAGTTTTATGATATTTGACAAAAAAATAGAACATGTGACTAATACCATAATAAATGTATAGAACATTTTCATCCTCCTCCAAAATTCCCTCATGACCCTTCATTGTCAACCTCTGTCCCTGCCTCTCCGGTCCCTGGTAACCAATGATCAGTTTCTGTCCCTATATTAGTAGTTTGCTTTTTTTCCAGAAAAACATATAAATAGATTCATACAGCATGGAGACTTTTGAGACTGAATACTTTTACTTAGCATAATTCTTTTGAGATTCACTCATGTTGGAACACGTATTAGTGATGGTTTCCTATTTATTGTTGAGCAGTATTCATTGCATGGATGTACCACAGTTTACCCATTCACCAGTTAAAGAGCATTGTTCACCAATTAATTTGCATTATTCAAGTTTGGGTAAGTTATGGATAAAACCCTTATAAACATTCACATACAGATTTTTATATGAATATATGTTATCATTTCACTTCAGAGTGGGATTACTACCCTGTTTCCTGAAAATAAGACAGTGTCTTATATTAATTTTCTCTCCCAAAGTTGTGCTAGGTCTTATTTTCAGGGGATGTCTTATCTTTCCATGTGCTCGGTCTTATTTCTGGAGGATGTCTTATTTTTGGGAAAACACGGTAGATTGTATAATAAGCATATGTTTAACTTTACAAGAAACTGCTTTCCAAAGTGCATAGTATTCCATTTTGCTTTTCCATCTATTTTTTTTAATGCTAGTCCTTTTGCTTGTCTAACTATTACTCCACTTATCTCCTTCAGTCTTCCCACATATACTTTAAGTTTAAGCTTGGTGATTGCTTTCTTTGGTAAAGTCTTCCCTGATCCCAAGTCTGGATTGATTCATTTCCTGTGTTCTGTCATACTATTATATATTTCCCTTGATTTATGTTGCATAACCGGAAAGAATATAAAAATAATACTATAAGTCCCAACTTGAAATGAAGATCACAGATGCCCACATCCCTGACATTCAAAGTGATGTGCTACACTACCTTAGTAGACTTTACCAAGAAGGTAGCCCATATCTATTTTTTCAACTGTGACTTAGTACTCATTCAAGGATACATAAGGGAATGAATGTTAAAAGCCTTGGAGAGAAAATTACCTTGGAAATACAATTGAGAGTGAGCCTACATACTCTGTTCTTTTTCGGGCAAGGAGAGGGAGCTTCAATTGCTGTTCAAACAAGAGAGAGGGGCTTCAAGAAGACCATGAGCCAGCTTGATCTTTATCCCTTATTTCAGTGGGAACACAGTAACTGGTGCCAAATTCTTTTCTAGAAAGGCCTAAAATTGCAATATTTTGACTAAATAGCTAATATGATTGATGGTGAGAAAAGAAGTGAATCAATTGGGGAAGTCATAGATACCTAGAATTTTCAGGGCAAATGATGTGTGAGTATTTCTCATGGACCAATTGGAAACTATATAGTAGCCTCTGTGCACCGATCTTTAAAAGAATGTGATTGCCTAGAAGGATACTGAGAGCTAACAGACTCTGTCAATTGGAGTCTCTCTAGTGAAGACATTGTCCATGGTATGAGAAGGAATGGTACAAGATCCCTTATATGATGATGGTCACCTACAAATGTACTCTAAAAGGAGATCAAATGAAGATCATGGCTTCTTAGCAGTGCAGGTCTTTCCACCCACTTGCCTTATTGTACTCAGACAAACACCATCAAATAAAAGAGATAGTGATCTGTAGTGAGTGAAAAAGGTGGGGTATTCGAGGAGAGGAAATGCTGGGAGGGGAATAGAGGAGAGGAAATAAAAGCAATAAATAATTTATTCATCCCCTACATTTTTACATTTAGCTTATGGTCAATTATTTACTACTATAGGTGATGATGCAAACAAACATTTTGATATATAGATCTTGCTCCATATTTTCTAACACAACATTCCAACATGTGAAGTTAGAATTCCTACATTATCAGAACTCAAGGGTCTCATAATTTTGAGACTCTTGAAACATAATTTTTAAATTATAGCCCAGAAAGATTTATGGTTTACATTTTCACTAGTAATTTACAAGGGTATATACCTTTATATGCCATTTCCAACAAAAATAGTTTTAGGAAACATCTTTTAAATTGATAAATACAAAGAGAAATATCACTGTTGTTTTAATTTCAATCATTCAAGGGACTAAATTATGTGTATATTTATTTTCTACTTGTAGTTTTTCTTCTAAATGATGTGTTGGTTAGTATATATTTATGTAATTTTTATAAAACAGAAAACTGTATTTTAACCTAGATGAGAATAACTAAAGAAAAATGCACTTCTTTATCTTTCTAAACTACTTGATGTCTTGCATATTTATTTCTGAGAAAAATGCATTTTCAAACACAAACAATTATATTATTTGTTGATCTTTCTTTAATGCATATTCCCCTTCTTTGTCGGTCCAGAAAATCAATTCAACCAATTAATGTGCTGGAGAATAGAAATAAAAGTTGATGCTTCTGTATGGTAGCCCTTCCTGTCACTTGGAAATGCATTTTAAATGTTTCAAGAAACATTAGCATGAGTATATGAATGGACATCCCCAGAGATGGAAAGAGACGGGGGGGAATGGGGGGGTGTGGGGTGGTGGAGAGGTATGGAGGAAGAAAGAAGGACAATACCCAGATGTTCACATGGGTTGAGTTGAAGTTAGAGGAAATGAGGACTGTTGTTACCTCAATGCTTCTCCTATTTACTTCAAGCTTGGCATTCAGGGAGCAGAAAGAAAGAAAGCAAAGTCAGACTTTTCATTTCAGACACAACAGATTTTCTGAGAGGGCTGATTCCAGTGTACTATGGGAAACTACAATTATCTTGAATTTGATTGAACAAACAGAAAAAAACAACAACAGTTTTTCTTGGTTGAAACTAGAGAGCAGAGGGAGAAATAAGAAGCAACTTCTCAGCAATCTATTCTTCTCTATAGGGTCCTGATCAAATAATTCATTGCAACAAACTTGGCCTCAGCTCAGAGAGTCATTGAATCAAGAAGGAAATAAAAATAGTAATACAAAAGTAGAAATAACCACATTTATCTGGTGCTTACTATGTTTCCGACATTGGTAAACAATTGCTCCACATCCATTGTCTTGCTTAATCTTATGTCAATCATAAAAGGTTAGGGTAATAATTATGCTAAGTTTGTAGAAGAGAAGACTAAGCTTTAGAGATGCTGAGTTACTTCCCTAATATTACAGTTAATAAATCTCAGAGCTGGCATTTACATTATGATCATTTAAACTCTGGAGCCTGTTATTTTAAACCCTGGGTACACCACTCCAGCGTGGGTCTCGCCAGGCAAGGGTAGCCTCATGTTGCTTTCCTTTATCCTTTCCAAACACCAAATCAGCCCCATCTCCAAACCTACCTTTACAGCACTTTTCAGTATTTTCTTATTAATTTTCATTGGGGCTAACTATATAATTTGAGGGGCCAGTGTAAAATGAAAACAAAGAGCACACTAGGCAATGTGGTTCATTTGGTTGGTTATCATCCCATGCACTCAGGGGTTGCAGGCTTGATCTCCAGTGAGGGGGGTGGCGGTGCAGGAACCAGCCAATCCATGTTCCCTCTCACATTGATGTTTCTCTCTCAGATAGGCTGACTTTCCAGAACTCAGATCTCTCCCAAAATTTGAGAGTGATGGCATGGCCAAATACAAATAGAAGTTGAAAGAGAGAGAGAGAGAGAGAGAGAGAGAGAGAGAGAGAGAGAGAGAGAGAGAGAGAGAGAGAGAGAGAGAGCGCGCGCGAGCAGGGCTTCATTTGGAGTTGCAGAGGCCAACCTTTATTTCCCATTGTGGGGGGGGGGGGGTGCCACCTCAAACCAAAGCAGATGGGTGACTCTCAAAAGATGATAACTTTGACATCAGAAGGTACTAGGTTTATGGAAATACAATGGAGAAGAGTCCCCTGCTATGTCATTGGCTGAATGAGACTGGACTTTGGTGACTGTTCCCTTGCTTTGCACAGAGATGTTGCAGGATGTTTGCCCAAACTCGACCCTCATGCAACCATGTGCAGGATCCTGCCAGGGGCAAAATGATGGTTAAATACACACCTCTCCACCTCCAACTAACGTGACCAAGTCACCAACCTGGGAGGAGGAAAGGAGCAGTAGTAGGATGGGAACACAGAGGGGAAGCACTGATGAGCCCAATGCACCAGGTAATGCAGAAAGGAAATGGAAAGCAGGACTATGTGTCAGCTAAGCCTCCAAGACCCCAGGACATTCTCCATTGACCTGTTAGATTTCACTTACAAATATAAGCTCAAAGGTAAAATCATTACGTATTTCAAAATGGCAATTGCAAAGATTTAACTCCTAAGCACAAGGATCTCCTGACCATGGAGTCCTGTGCAATTACAGTGCCTGGCTGAACAGTTAGGAAGCTAGGCCATGATTTTCATCCTCTGAATTTAGTAAAAAAGGGAGTGGGAAAGCATGCCTTATTTAAAGAAACTGCATACTAGAATTGATCCTGTGCAGATTTATTATTTTTGGTGACAAGACTGTATAATAGTTGTTAAAACTCTGAGTTTAGATATACATATTCAGACATGAGTTTGAATCCCAAATCTTCATACCAGATGATTTGGGGGAAGACTTAAATTCTCTCAAAATCGGCATCTTCCCTTGTAAAAATGGGTTCAAGCACATCACAAGCAGTTTAAAAAGGTAACTCATATAAATGATTCAACACAAAGCTTAGCATATACTATTGTTACATGTGCAATTATTATTATTGGTATTTGTGATACAAAAGTATATAAATTAATGTGCTTCAGGTGATTCTTGTGTGCAGCCAAGGTTAAAAACCAACTAATCCAGCCCTCACTGGTTTGGTTCAATGTATAGGGCATTGGCCTATGGACAGAAGGGTCCTGGGTTAGATCCTGGTCAAGGGCACATACTTCAGATGCAGGATCCTCCATGAAGGAGGCAACCAATTATGTGTCTCTTTCACATCAATGTTTCTCTGTCTTTCCCCTTCCCATCTCTCTAAATGTCAATATAAAAAAATATCCTCGGGTGAGTATTAAAACGCACACACACACACACACACACACACACACAAAAAAAAAAAAACAAAACAAAAAAAAAACCTAAACTAATTTAGGTGTAAAGTGCACACAGATAGCTCTTACTTTTAATATGGTATGCATTACCAGTATTTCATATTAGTATAACATTTTTATATCATGGAGGGCAATGGGAACTCCAATCTATTCCTTCCTATACTCTTTTTTTTTAATCCCAAGAACATTTTAAGGCAAACACCAAAGAACAATCATTGTAAGAAAGCAGTTATTTTATTTTTATTATTTTTATTTTATTTTTTTTGCAAATAAAGAAAGAAATGTTATTGCCATGACCTTGAATAATCTTTTAGAGATGGGTTTGGGAGTATGATTTATTCTTTCAAACTCAGAGAAGTAAAAGCATCTGTGTATTGACCTGAAAGTAAGTGTGGAAAACATATGATGAGGAGAAGGATTGCAACACAACTTGGATGGAGAAATGTCGGGGTAGGCGGATGTGGGATGATGGAAAAGGAGCAGGTCATGAATACTTCATAAGTGGACCCCTGCCTCCTTCACATTTGTGTAATTTGTAATGGGATGAATAGTGTTCAGATGTATGCTCTGTGACATGTCCCTTAATCTGAACAAATGCAAGGCAGCCCAGAGAAAAGTATTACCTAAGGCCAGTACATGCAAACAGAGAGATGTTGTTGATGAATTAAGCCCCAGTCCAAACTGCAAGATAATTTTCCAGATAATTGCCTACATTTTTTAGAAGCAGAGGGTTTATAAATGAAGTCATGAGTCTTGCAAATGTTCCACCCATTATTTTATTTTTCACTAGAGGCCTGGTGCATGAAATACTTGCAAGAGAGTGGGTCCTCTCAGCCAAGCCTACACCCTTCCCAATCTGGGACCCCTCGGGGAATGTCCAACTGCCTGTGGATCAGACCTAAACCAGCAGTCAGACATCCCTTTCACAATCCAGGACCACGGGCTCCTAACTGCTCACCTGCCTGCCTGCCTGCTCACCCCTAACCCCCCTGCTGGCCTAGTCACCTCCAACTCCCACTCCCCACTGGCCTGGTCACCCTTAACTGCCACCACCACCCCCCACCCCCCCAGCCAGCCTGGTAGTCCCTTAGTGCCTCCCCTGCTAGCCTGGTCACTCCCCCTTACCCCCACCAGCCTGGTTGCCCTAACTGCCCCCCGCCAGACTAGCCGCTGCTTACTGCCCCTCATGCCAGTCTGGTCACCCCAAACTGCACCCCCCTCCTCGCCTGGTTGCCCCATGCAGCCTGCTATTTGGTAATTTGGTCACCCCTCACTAACCCCTCGCTAGCCTGGTCACCCCACGCAGCCTGCTGCTCAATCATTTGGTTAACTAATCCCCCTGCTGGCCTGGTCACCCTACATAGCCTGCTGCTCAGTGATTTGGTCTCCCCTCACTGCCCCCCAACCTGCTGGCCTGGTTGTCCCCAACTGCCCCCCCTGTGGGCCTAGTTGCCCCACACAGCCTGCTGCTCAGTCATTTGGTCATCTCTCAATAACCCCTCTGCCACCTGGTCACCCCATATAGCCTGTTTGGTCATCTGTTTAGTTGTTTCATATGTGATGGTTGCTTAGCCTTTAATATATATATATATGTTGTATTTTCTTAGAATGGCATAAAATCCAGGAACTAGTGCTATATACAAAGAGATACAGGCCTGGGCTACAGAGAAATGCTTCCATTAATTTAGAACAGGTACCCTAGCTGACTTGGCTCAGTGGGTAGAAGGGTCCTGGGTTTGATTCCGGTCAAGGGCACATACCTTGGTTTTAGACTCCTTCCTGCCTTGGGCCTTAGTCGGGGTGTGTGCAGGAAGCAAACAATCAATGTATTTCTCTCAGAATGCTATTTCTTTCTGTCTTTCCCTCTCTCTTCTACTCTCTCTAAAAATCAATGAAAACATATTCTCAGCTAAGGATTTAAGAAATAAAATTAAAACAAAACAGGTAAAAAACCTGACCATATCATGTCAAAGGCCATGAAGCCAAATAAAACTTTATTGTAAAAAAACTGCCACCATTATATAATTTATACATCTCCAAGTTAAGAAAAAAATCTCAAATGATAAGTGTGTTAGAGAATTAAGTACAAGATAACTTGATGCAGAATTGCTCTTCCTGTTACTGTTACTATTCAGGCATGGTATTTCCTCTCCCAAATGAGTCTATAGGAAAAGAGTTGGCATCTGTACTAGATAGATGAAGAAACTATAACTTAGTAGGGGCAAGTAGATTTCTCAAGGCCAGAGAAGCAGGTGAGTTCCTGATCTGGTATGCAAATCCAGTTTTCACTGGCTTTAAAGAATCAAGATAATGTGCTATCCATAAAAAAGAAAAAGAAAGAGAGAGAGAGAGAGAGAGAGAGAGAGAGAGAGAGAGAGAGAGAGAGAGAAAGAGCTAGCAGGAGAGAGAGCGACGAGAGAAGAAGAAGAAGAAGAAGAAGGAAGAGAATAAAGAAGAAGAAGAAGAAAGAGAAGAAGAAGAAGAAGAGGAGGAGGCGGGATGAGGAGGTAGTATGTAGGTGATAGTGATTAAGCGGGGGATTAAGAATGGAAGGAAGTTAAGGAATGTAAGGAAGGAAGTCAGGTCAGTCAGGCCTTACCGTTCCTTACGTCCCATCTGATCCTAGCCCTAGCATAGCCGCCAGATACTCCCGCTCCTCTCCTCTCCTCCGCCCCTCAACTCCCATCCCCTCCCACGCCCCCTCCCCCTCCCCTCCCCTCCCCTCCCCGCACTCCCCGCCCCTCACCCCCATCCCCCTTCCTATTTCAACTCAGACTGGTCTGGCAGCAGGTGACAAGTTTGATCATAATTTGTGGTAAATCAGAAACTCAGACCCTGACATGGTATGATAGTTTGGTTTCTAGCCCAAAGGACTTCAAAGTCATGCAACTTAAATAGATTGACAGTAGTAGTTTCCATGATTTCCTGACTCTCACCATTATTAGAGACCTCTGGAAACTCATTAATTCTAATCACATTCATATTTACATAGTCTGTAACATTATAGTACATTTTGGTCACTATGTTTCCTACCACAATATTTAAGACAAGTCTTGTCCTTGAAGCAGTGATTAGGGAAGATTCAAATATGGGTACATCCACTAGATTATTTCCATTTCCTCATAGTTGTTTGCTGATATTCATAACATCAAGGACTTATTTTACTTAATCTTGCTGTGATTTCTGAGATTTAAGGAATCACTGGAAACAGATCCCTCCCTGCCTCACTGAAATATCCTATGGCACCTCTGGCTCTTCTGCATGAGCTTTCAGAGGTGTGTGCAAATGCCCAGAGGGAGAAGATAGGGATTCTTCTCATTGTTCCATCAGAAAATATCAGGGAGGCACTTAATTTACTTGTGACAGAAAAAGGAGCAGGTAGGAGGAGTTAAAGCATTCTCCATATCTGGGAAGTTTGAGGGTAGGGTGTTGAAGAGGGGAAATAGCCTTCCTTGCCTCCTATCCATAACTCTACCTTTAAAACTTCTTAATGGGATTTTGGAAGAGGTGCTGGAGTAAGAAAACAAAATCTTTTACCTAAGCAGGAAATGTTTGGTAAATGCTAAGGATAAACTCTCTTTAAATATTTTGTAACCATATTTTGTGCCATGGTAATATTCACTCATTATATTTACCATTTCTCTGCTTCACCTTTGCTTGTGCAGAGCTACAATTTTCATACCACCTGAGATATACTTGAAGGAGTCATAATAAAATGCAATAGTTGTAATTTAATTGGGTACCACCATGTAGATTGTTCCCTCAATAGCTCCCTTAACTTTTTATAGTGGTCTGAAAGACTTAAGCAAACACATTTGCCAAAATACTTTAACTTTCAATCTCAGGAAAATATCTAAATGATGGAGAATCTGGTCCAGCAGAAAAACTAAAGAGCAATAAAGAATCTCCTTTTTATGGTTATATTAAGGGAGGTAAGATGGCACTTCCCACCAAACAATAACTTCACATCTAAAAGTGAGTCATAGTTTCTTTCTTTTAGGAAAATATGCCCTCTTCATTTTAAAACATT
Organism: Pipistrellus kuhlii; assembly: GCF_014108245.1. Classification (NCBI taxonomy): domain Eukaryota; kingdom Metazoa; phylum Chordata; class Mammalia; order Chiroptera; family Vespertilionidae; genus Pipistrellus; species Pipistrellus kuhlii. The sequence continues at coordinate 15,244,500 of NW_023425595.1, forward strand.
TTGAAGATAGCTATTTTCAGTGGTATCCAGCATTAGCAAGTAGACGATTTACAGGAGATAAATTTCCCACTTTCCCACAGTGGAAAAGTGGTAAAGGCCTCTTGAAATTACTGAGAACATCATCTACACAATTGCTGGGAATGCTATTTATGTGTCTTTGTGGCTTGCAAATTTAATGAGGTTGATATCTGAAGAATACAATAGTGCTACTATAAAAAATGAAAAAAATGTCGGGAAGAAATCTAGGTCCATTGCACACCTAAGATTCCAAGACCCAAATGAAATTGTTCTTCCATAAGATCACAAGGAGTGAAAATGAGTCAATGTTTATTAGGATCTTTGTTTAAAAGACATCAAAGGGATGCTGACAATTTCACATTTCACACTTCTCCCTATCATCTGTGTGGACATAATATGCTCTTACTTTCAGGAAACCTGGAGCATCTTATAAATTGTTGGTACTCCTCCTGGAATGTGGATTGTGTAGCTATTGGCCCTGAATGTATAAACTGTGAATTAAGTGTCACTTGAATGGAAAATTATTTGAAGAAAGTACACATGATTCACTTCTAATGAATGCTTTCATACGTCTCTGCAAATGTATTCACCCAAAGACGTTCTCATAGAAGCAAGCCAAGAAATTATTCTTTCCTGTGATATTTTATCTTGCAATTTTTAAAGTCAAATAATTCACTAAAGCTAAGACATTTCTTTTTGTTTTTAAGTAGCCCACAGAAATTTCCTGTGCCTGATTAAAATCTTACCAGGTAGCCAATGGAAATTAAAATATTTTCCATTCCCCTAAAACACAATATTCCACAAAATGACAATGAAAACAACTGATAAAGAAATAAAAAAAAAACACTAAATGCTTTGTTACTCAAGAGACCTCAAGCAACTAATGTTCACCTTATCTCCTTGTACAAAGTGAGTGCCATTCATTAGTTACTCAAATAAATGTTCAGATTCTGACTCATTAGTTTTGTTTCAAGGATATAGTATTTTAGAATTAAAGAGAAACTATCAATTTTGTATACAATAAAGTCTGAAAAACAATCAAACAAAAATAAGCTATACATCCTTGGTTCTTAGTATTCTGAACTCAGCTCAGAATACTAAGTGTTGTTGGCTGATGGTTACGTAACATTTCCAAGAACAGATTTCCATGCTGTGCCAAATTGTAGACGACCTACATGCTAATAAAAGAAATGTGGGCTAATAAAAAACAACTAGTCAGTAGAAAATATTGACCAAAGGCTCTTATGATCAGCTTTGTATTGAAAAACCAAAATTTGTGAGAATTTTTTGGTCATATTGAATATGGAGTAGCATCCAGAGCATTTAGTTATAATTGCAATTTTTCAAATGAAAAATGGTGAGGGTCTAGGTTTAACACAGTGACATTTGATAGACAGGGGAAAATGGACCTAAAAAAAAATCTCCCTATATAGCTGACACTTTATTGTTGCTTAAATGGAAGAGGCAAGCATCAAGAATGACAAGTCCTAGGTGGTTTGGCTCAGTGGATAGAACATCGGCTTGCAGACTGAAGGGTCCTGTGTTTGATTCTGGTCAAGGTCAATCATGCCCAGGTTGCGAGCTTGATCCCCAATGGAGGGAGTGCAGGAGGCAGTCGATCAATGATTATCTCTCATCATTGATGTTTCTATCTTTCTCTTCTCCCTTCCTCTCTGAAATAAATAAAAATATATTTTAAAAAAGAATGACATCAAATGCTCTGATTTGAGATGCAGAATCAATAATTTTGAGAACAAGGGACATAGAAAATAGAAGTTTTACTTTAGAGATACCCAACTTCAGATGCCTATAATTAAAGGTAGTAGAATCAAACAGACAACTGGAACTCTGATTTATGGAAAACCAAGTCTGGAATATCATAAGAGGCACTCTTCTCTTTCTTTTTTCCCTCCAGAAGTGATAGGACAGTTCCAGAGGATAAATCTATCTACTACCCCTAATACCAAAAGAAGGTGAACTTACAGCTTCAGTTTGACTCTAGATGCCTCAGGGTCTCTGTTAATGTTTCAGTTAGACTAGTGCAGGGCCCCATGGTCAGATTCACTGCACCCTTCCTTCTTCTAGATTTTAAAAAGCAACGGGTGCTTCCTGATCATATTCCTTGACCAATATTGCCAAACATGAATGGCTTAATAGAAGTAGCCAGAGAGAGATTCAAATGTCTTATTACCTTGAGTTCTAAAAACCCAGGCAAATACTTTTATATTGTTATTGTCATAGTCTAAGAATTTTAAACGCCTAAATTCCAGTGTGGTGGAGTGGAAGAATACTAAATTAGTACTGAACTATTTTTGTTCTCAGCAATTTTACTAAATAAATTATGCTATTAAAATTTTGTTTTAGTATTTTTTTTCATTCCCCTCTCGTCCAACATGTACTTGAACTGCTAGGCACATAACTATCTTTAGCTTACCCAATTTTTACAATTGTATTAGTATCTAGTAATATTTTTAAAATCTGTGCTTTCTCTGATTATTTAGTTGTAGAATTATGTTTGTTTGTTTTTCTAGATATAATCTCAGGTACCTAGGATCTCTACTATCATAACACTACAACATACATAGCTTTACAAGAAAACAATTTAGGGGAAAGACACAAACTAATTCTATAGACATTTGCATTAAGGAAAGCATGTTTGTAATTCATGTAAAAGTTACTCATGAGCCTTGGGAAGAGAATTATCACCGAGCTTCATTTCGGGAAGACTTTATAGTGTTGGAGGTAAGATTTTAGAAAACCTTAGAAAAAGAGAAGAGAATGTAGATATAAAGTAAAAGGTTATTCTAAGAATAACAAATAGCATGAGAGAATATAAGTGAGATAGGCATGGCAGCAAAGAGGGTAGGAGGGAGAATATAGAGGGAGCAGTAGATTCTTTATTCTTCCACACCTACTGCATGAAAATCTAAAAAGGCAAAAGAGTAATGGGTGGGAAGGAAGAATGGACAATTATATAGATAATCTAGGAAAGCCCTTAAATTTTATTCTTAGAGTCTGGCCAAAGAAACAAATTTTTATGGTCTTTATTAAACCTACTTTAGAAGTAGGTTCTAAAGGAAGAACTTGGACACATGATTTGGTTAGGTAGCCAGAAGCAAAAAGCAATTATAGAAAATATAGGAAGTCCAAACATTTAGGGCACGCTCTCAGCTTCACATGCAGAGAACATGAAGTAGACTTCTCCTCCTTATGGAACCAGGTTGCCATAAAGTACTAGGGAAAGGAGCTCAACTGTAAGAAAGGAATAGCGTTCTAACCATGGGATAAAACAGGGATAAAATAAGATGATAAAAGACAACTCTGAACCAGGAAAACAATTTTCATGGGCCCCTTAATCTCTAAGGCCAGCCTGGGAGATTGTTGGACATGCAAATTCTCAGGCCTCACTCCAGAGCTTCTGATCTGAAACTGTTTTGAGAAACACTCTACTAAATTCCCTTGTTTTCTTTTCTTACCTGTAAAATAGGGCAATGGATTCCTTAAAAAGTTGCTGGATTAAATAGAATAGGTTCTCAGATGTTTAGTAGAGCACTTGTCACAGTAGATATAAGTAATTGGAAGGGAGTTAATGTATTAATATTAGGAATAATAGTATACATTGTATAATTATTTATAAAAGGGATATAAATGTTTTTGAAAAGACCAGCTAAATCCCACTTCAGAGATGAGCATTTTAATTTCTAATTCATAAACAGAATTTGACCTTGCAGCCTATACATTGTCTGCAATTAGATCTACTTTTAATAGAAACTGGTCAGGCGAATGAATTTATTTTGAATTGTGTCTAAGTTGTTATAATTTTCCTGGAGGATTATTACACAATGCTTCTGAATCATTTTAAGTATCTGTGACTAAAGAAAGGAATTGTGAGCAGAAACACCAATTGTAAGATTAACACCGTTTTAATATACAATGCAAATATTATGCTTCTGAAATAAAATGCAGACCTGCCCTTAATTACTCAAACCACCTCTCCCTGGGACAGGAATAGGTTTGTTTCATTGCTGAGATTTAATTTATATCAACAATTCTTGATCAGGTATACAAATAGACTAAAAGACCTTTAGGCCTGACAATGTTTAATCAAACCCAAAACCTTTTTTGGTGTTCCAGCTACATTTCATAGGGTTGCTACAATCTTTACCTCCAGGTCATTCTCATGTCTGCTTTTTCTTAATTATCTAAATAAAGAAAAACAAGTATTTCAACATGACAATCTCTATACTTGACCATATTTCCAAAGAGAGCTTCAATTCTAATGCTCTTGCAAAGGAAAACTGGGCTAACAATGATCATAATCATTACTGACAATGGTGCTAATAACTTCATTAATAACCTCCAATATTTATGGAATATTTAATTCCATCTTTGAAATACCATCTTTTTGGGTATACCCCTATTTTTACCATTAGCGGGGAACCTCTCCTCTGAACTGTAGAGACATATATCCACCTGCCTACTCAACATCTCTAACTTGGATGTCTATGGGTTATCTCAGACCTAACCTGTTCAAAGAACTGGTTTCCTATAAAATACTGGCTGTCCTATAAATAACACCCATAGTCTAAATACTAGTATAATGCTTTTCCCCCATATTCCATTCTATTTATCTGCAAGTCCTACTATTTCTGTCAGTCTGACATTAGCAATCATGTTCTTTCTAACTATGCAATTCTGCTTTGCAGGAGGAATTATTGTTGATACCTTTCATGCCATTTCAATGTCAAAAGAGTGTTCTGATTTTGATATGTATGGAACCCCTTGGAGCATGGAAATGTCTACAAGTCACAGTTTATAAAGTGGAAAATGTAATATATAATGTGTAAATAGTAAGCAATTGATGATAGGACAAGGATATGAAATTCATAATAAAATAGGCTTCAAAATTTCCTTTAGGCCCTAAATAATATATGTTTTGTGCTTTATGTGTATAGTAAGAAAAGAGCATATAAGTGCATGTGAATTCAACAACAGCTTCCAATGGCAAGCATTTATTAAATACCGTATTTCCCGGCGTATAAGACGACTTTTGAAACAAAAAAAAGTCAACCGAAAATCGTAGGTCATCTTATACGCCAAGTACTTATATCCCGAAAAACGTCTCGATATGCCACTATACGAATTTTCCAACTCGATCCCGTACCAATCACTGCAAGGCTGCTCAGACCACCTCTCTAACTCAGTCAATCCAAGCAGGCTTTTTATGCATGCAAATTATACATGTTCTGTACCTGAAGCTACACTGTGTTCTAGTAAAAAGCCTGCTCAGATTGGCCAGAGTCAGAGAGGCAGTCTGCTATAACCTTTGAACCTTTGCTTGTTGTGATTGGCTTACCGTGGTACATACAGTTGCAGCACAGGAACGTTCTGTGTAGCCAAAGCTGCTGTATCAGGACACATACAGTGAGTTAAAAGGTACCATAATAGAACATTCTGTGTGTAGCTGAAGCTACAGTACTGTATAACCCCGGCCTAAAAGATTAGTGGGTGTACAACAAATGGCTGGTAGAAAAGAACCCATCATGGCTCCAGTAAGAAGAAGGAAATTTGAAGCTAGTTTCAAACTGAAAGTTGTAAACTTTGCCAAGGAACACAATAACTGTGCTGTAGCAAGACAATATGGAGTAACAGAAAAGATGGTCCGAGACTGGAAAGCAAATGAAGATGCATTAAAGAGTATGCCAAGGAGTAAGTGTGCATTAAGAAGAGGCACCCCTTATTGGCCAGAACTCGAAAAGTATGTAGCAGACATGGTTCTTGAGCATCGTCAAAATGGTTATGTAGTGATACAAAACAAAATACATATGTTTGCACTTCAGTGGGCCAAATCTAACCCACATAACAGCAAAGGATTTAAGGCTACTGTATCCTAGAGTACTAGGTTTTTGGAAAGGCACAATCTGGTACTGAGGCAAAAGACCAAAATTGCACAAAAATTACCTGCAGATCTTGACGGCAAAGTAAGTCTTTTCCATCAATATGTAATACAACAGCACAAGAAACATGGCTATGCATTGTCAGATCGGAAATATGGATGAAACTCCTATGAATTTCGATATGGTTGGAAATAAAACTGTTAACCCAAAAGGTGCAAAAACAGTGTTAATTAAAACAACAGGACATGAGAAGTCCAGTTTTACAGTGGTACTAGCATGTACAGCTGATGGTGCCAAACTAAGACCAATTATTATTTTTAAAAGAAAAACAATGCCGAAAATCAAGATCCCTATTGGAGTTTTTGTACATGTGAATGAAAAAGGATGGATGGATGAAGAAGGGGTAAAGCTATGGCTTGATAATGTATGGAGTAGGCGACCAGGTGGACTTCGTCAAGAACGTAGCCTTCTGGTGTGGGATATGTTCAGGGCTCATTTAACTACCAGCACAAAGATCAGGCTGGCAAGAATAAACACAGATGTGGCAGTTATTCCTGAAGGATTGACATCATTGGTACAGCCACTAGATGTGTGCCTAAACAAGCCATTTAAAGATTGCATTAGAGAACAGTGGAATGAGTGGATGGTTAGTGGCGAAAAGTTATTCACAAAAGGAGGAAACATGCATGCGCCACAATTGGATGTTTTGTGTAACTTTGTCATAAAAGCCTGGAATGATATTACTGAAGAAACAGTAATCAGGTCTTTCAAGAAGTGTGGCATATCAAATTCTTTGGACGGAATGGAGGATGACTTCTTGTGGCAAGATGAAGGGGAAGCCTAAGCTGAAGCCACACCATCTGATTCCGAATTTGATCCGTATGATGACTGTCTTACAAATGTACCACAAGAGGTCATTGATGAACTTATGATGTGATGTCAGAAGAAGAACATGATGAGGATTTTGAAGAATTTTAAGCTCACAATGCTCCTCTGCCTAGAAAAACCTCTTATCATCCCAGTCAGTCACAAACAAGCGTTTTCTTCAAGTTCTTCATGTAATTTTCTTTCCAGATGATGCCATCATTGTTAATGTTCTTTTTTGGATTTCTTGTTTCTTGGTCAAGTTCATAGCATTGTCATTTGTGAAGAGACCTTCCATTTATAGTATCAATGTATGGTATATTACAGTATTTTTGAAAAATGTCATTCATTAAAAATTTAATTAAAAAAAGAACTGGTGCCAAAACCAGTTTGGCTCAGTGGTGGAGCGTCTGTCTGCAGACTGGGGGGTCCTGGGTTTGATTCTGGTCAGGGGCATGTGCCTTGGTTGCGGGCGCATCCCCGGTGGGGGGTGTGCAGGAGGCAGCTGGTCGATGTTTCTCTCTCATCAACGTTTCTAGCTCTCTATCTCTCTCTCCCTTCCTCTCTGTAAAATATCAATAAAATATATTAAAAAAAAAAAAAAAAGAACTGGTGTTGCCTCGGAAGTGGGGGGGGGGGGTAGTCTTATACAGCGAATATAGGCCTAAACCTATGTTTTAACTGTAAAAATTAGGGGGTCATCTTATACGCCGGAAAATACGGTACTCAATACATGTCCAGTGCTATGCATCAAGAGAATGGAAATACAAAGATAAATAAGACAAGATATACATCTTGAAGGAACTCTTATTCTAAGAACAGACCTGGGGAAATAGTTTTAATAATCATGGACTCAACCACACAAACTTTTTGTGTAATGATCCAGAGAACCATTAACTGGTGGGTGACTCCCACCAGGATGAAAATAAGTAAGGAAATAAAATTTATTTGGTAACTTAGCAAATCCAACTTCCATAAAGCCATGCCAAACATCACAGGATTTATATTTATAGTTGCCCATAGTAAGAAAACGAAGAAGAGGTTTTTATATGTGGCCAAGGAAGTGTGAAGTGTGTGTGTGTGTGTTGTGTGTGTGTGTGTGTTTAATCTCCACATACAAGATGCAGCTACAAAATGTCATCTCACAGTGAAAGGATTTCCAGAACTGATCTTAAAATCTCTATCAGATTTATTTCCCAAGAGTGGCTATGCATTTGGGTGATCCATCCTTTAATGACATGAGCATTGCATTGAGTTATTCTAGTAAATAAAGTCAGCTACTGAGTGATAGAGTGCTGGGAGCACTAAATTTATGAGCTTTAATTCAAGAATGTCATAGAAAAGATAAAGCACCAGAACACAAGCCAACCTTTGGGAGCTTTTCTTATATACTCTGCTGTGTTTAAATATAAATTTATTATCACTGACAAGAAAATGCTATCATCATGGACATAAAACACAACCATAACCCAAAGTCACTATTTATGTCAAATAAACATTTATCCATCAGTTGTTTTTGGATTCTCTGACAAAGAGAAGGAATACAAAGATGAAAATATGTGGTCCTAGTCATCCAAAAGTGAATAGATCAGTAAGAAACATACTTTTCAACAATATACACAGAAAATGTTTACTAGGATGGGTGTAGGTACAGAATGTTATAGATGGAAGTCTGATTCAAACATGCAGTGAAGCTGAGTTTGACAAGTGGAAAACAGTTAAACTAACAGACAAGAGACAGAGTGGGTGATCAGTGGGTGAGAAAGAGAACAGAATTTTTAAAGGCACAGGGTACTGGAAATTGTGCTCAGAAAGCAATTTCTCTGCTTCTTAATATCTGGTATTCTTTTTTAAATTATTGCTTAATCGTTATACTTAGCAGAACTTTAGCTATTGGACAGTCAGAATGATTGGGTATGGTAAGCAGAATGGAATGAATTCTTGGTCCCTGACTATGTAGAGAAGGCTACAGTTTCAGTATTAATATCTATTCTTTATAATAGTTATTGTAATAGACAATGATTCTTAGAAATATGATTTTCGCTGAAACTGGTTTGGCTCAGTGGATAGAACATTGGCCTGCGGACTGAAAGGTCCCAGGTTCGATTTCAGTCAAGGGCATGTGCATTGGTTGCGGGCACATCCCTGGTGGGGGTGTGCAAGAGGCAGCTGATCGATGATTCTCTCTCATCGATGTTTTTTTTTTGTTTGTTTGTTTGTTTTTAAAATATATTTTATTGATTTTGTACAGAGAGGAAGGGAGAGAGATAGAGAGTTAGAAACATCGATGAGAGAGAGTCATCGATCAGCTGCCTCTTGCACACCCCCTACCGGGGATGTGCCCGCAACCAAGGTACATGCCCTTGACCGGAATCGAACCCGGGTCCCTTCAGTCCCCAAGCCGACGCTCTATCCATTGAGCCAAACCGGTCCCGGCTCATCGATGTTTTTAGCTCTCTATCTCTTTCTCTTCCTCTCTGTAAAAAAACAATAAAATATATTAAAAAGAGAAATATGATTTTCATCATTTTCACGAATTTTTTAAATCTAAATGACATAAAAGAACAACACTGAATAAAAAAAAAAATCTCTTATGTGCATTCTATTAATTAGTTTATTAAGACCACAGATAATTATTAAGAACTTACCAGATACCAACCACTGTGCTAGACTGTGAAGATACAGAAATAAATGACATACAGCCTCAGCCCCCAAGACTCAATGTCTTATGGGATTTTCAGACACATTTAAGTAGATATTTATAAAATTAGTGTGATCAATGCAAGAATAGAATGAAAGGTAACAGAAACACAAACAAAGGTGATCTAACAAGAATGGGTGGATGGGGGGAACCAGTAAAATGTGATGTAGCTTTCAGATTATGAGGAAGTTGTTCTAGGCTACACAATAGCATAAATAAACATACAGAAGATGTAAAACGTCATGGACTAATTGGAAAATTCCACATACAATTTGCTGTGCTGGTCTACCAGGTAGCCTTCCATGACTCATGATTTAGGTAATGACTTAATATTTATTTTCACTTTCAGTATTTTGTGTTCTTTCTGTCTTCATTGACAGCCTCCTCTCAGCCAAGTAGGAATGATTACATTGTGTTGTATGGCTCTGGGCTCTCTAACATGTAATAAGAAAGCAATGCTTTTTGATACAGGCAAACAGCTGCGTAAAGAACAAGATTAACAAATGAGTCAAAACGTGCTGCTGAGGGTTAGTTAATGTATTCTATCAGTGTTAATTGAGGTATTATTAAAAGGCTGACTGCTGCCTCTCGTATTCCTAGAATTTACACACACACTTCATTAATCTTTACCCTCCCTGCGGGAAAAGTCACTGCACCTGTTCATCTTCATGAGCAGAAATACTGCCTGCCAGATAGCTGGTGTGCGGCTCCAGTCAGGCAGGATGACATGTGGCAGATCAAAGAGAAAACACCCCCCACCCCCACCCCATATTTGATAGGAATTTCACTCTCCCTTCCTTTTGGTGAGGCACGGGGGCTTTTTCTTCTTGTTTATCTGAGCAGCGTTGTAAGATATATTCATTAAATTCCTTCCACCAGTGATGCCCTCATCAATATCAAACTCACATTTTGTGTCACAGGCATCTTCTCCAAGATGTAGAATTTAAAATACGTGACGGGAGTACAAGTATTAGAAAAATGTCTCTATTTTACACCATGGAAAATACGGTTGAGCTGAGAATAGAATGACAAAGGGAAGTACAATAGGGCAGCCATAGTACAGCATCAAGTGCAAAGGATTATTGGAAGCGTGGGAAACAGAATCTCTCTAGAGATGCTTGGAGATAAGATTTCAGAGCATTGAGCGGCAAAGTAAATAAAAATAGCAGCCACACAGTGGCTGTCATTTATGGAAAAACCTACTCTATCAGGTACAGTGCTATGAACTTTGGATATTTTATTTCACTTAATCTAGCTGTTGTTATTGGTTGTTTTTTTTGTTTTTTGTTTTTAAGAATAGGGACACACAACAGGTTAGTTTTTTGTTTTTGTTTTTGTCTTCTTGTTAGTCCTCACCTGAGAATATTTTTTCCATTGATCTTTTTTTAAGAGACAGTGGAATGTAGGGATGGAGAGAGAGAGAGAGAGAGAGAGAGAGAGAGAGAGAGAGAGAGAGAGAGAGAGAGAGAGAGAAAGGTTGATGTGAGAAGATACATAGATCGGTTGCCTCCCATAAGTGCCCTAAGCAAGGCTGAGGAACAAACCTGCAACCCTAGTCTATGCCCCTGACTGGGAATCAAACTTGAGACCCTTCGGTGCACAAGCCTATTCTCTATCACTGAGGCTCTCCAGCCAGGGCTATTTTACTTCATCTTTATTGGCATTTATTCGAGGTAAAATTATCCCCAGTTTATAGTGGAAGAAACCCAAATTACAATAATTAAATGACTTGTCCACTGTCCCACAGCTAGTAAGAGGCAGAGCTGGATTCAAATGTAGATGCATCTATGTCCACAGAACATGCTCTTAGCCACTATCTTTAATTGTTTATATATTTGATAGCAGCCACCCACCAGCAAAATTCCAACTAGCACTTTCAGTCCAGAAAAGTGACTGGGCTCTCAGGAATCAGAAACAAAGATCAACTAGATAGGTTTCTGTGACTACTGATTTGTTAGGCCCAGACACTCAACTTCGTCATATCTTTTCAGAGGTGATCAGTCTCTTGAGGTCAGAGGGACTGATTTTAAAATTAAACTAGCAAAGAAACACTATGCCTATTTAATAATGTCTAATGTTAGATATGACTCTGCATCAGATAAGAATGGCTCATTTCAGTGGAGCAGTATGCTCCTTTCCTGTATAATGCTATGCTGAAATCCAAATTATAATTTGAAGGTTTATACATGATCCAGGACTCAGAGCAAAAGGAGTTGAATAAAGCTATTCATTTCCTCTACAGATATATATGTTCCAAGTAGACTGGAATGCAAATGATCAGAGCATAAGACCTCGCCCAGATCAATGAGAAACAGGATGTTAAAAATCTTGCTTTGTTCCAGTGGTGTGGCTCAGTGGTTGAACATTGACCTATGAGCCAAGAGATCAGAGTTCAAGTCCTGGTCAGGGAACATGCCCTGGTTTGTGGGCTTGATCCCAGGGTTGGGTGTGGAGGCAGCCGATCATTGATTCTTTCTCATAACTGATGTTTCTATCTCTCTCTCTGAAATCAATTAAAAAATATATGTTAAAAATCTTGATTTTAGCGTTTATATTGGTCACTCTATCCTTTTTGAAAAGTTGTAGCTTTCAGAAACACATTCAGATTCTAAATGTATATTTCTGAAGTTGCATTATAGTTATAATTGTACTCAAATAACTGCATATTTTAAAGTATTATTAAAATGTGTTCCCTCCAAAGATATCCCACTACATTCACTTCTGGTTGAATTTTAAAAATTATTCATTGGAGGGGCCTCCAATGTTGTTTACCACTCATGTACTTTCAACATTTCAAGAAAAATGGCCACCATTACATTATGTGATGGGTTCAAGTTGAGCACTTGACTAGGCTCCTGACTGGTACCCATGAACTCTCTCTTGCTACTTGGTATTATTTTCTGCATTTAAAAAAATAATTATGAATTATTTGATGGGGGAAATTTTTATTGATTTATCCAGAATTTTATGTTTTTAATGTAAAATGGCACCTTTCTGGGTATTCAATGTGTTAATGATGATAGGATTAACATGCAACTTCAGTTAACAAAAATTTATAGAATCCACACTGGGCTCTCTGGCCATCTCACTGATTATAGCTAACTTGGTATTCGAGAAGATAAGATGACCATCAAAGTAAAATATAACAAGAAAAATAATTTTCCTAGTCTCTCTTAAAATTCCAATGCCAAGGTTAATAGCAGTGTACCTCCTGACCAAGAGGAAGCTATTCTTCAGTTCAAACCAGGCTTCTTGTACTTCAGATCTATTTTCACTTCATCAGTCCTGAATGGAAAAAAAGCACAGCTGGTCACATCTCTACTCAATAGCCATGACAACCCCTCAGACTGTGTGAGCTGCTGGCTGTTTCTACATGACATCAAGAAAACATTTCAAAAGTATTTCAAAAACTTGGGAGAAATAGCGATTTTATTAGGTCAGAGTTCTTCAGTAATACAGCTAATGAAAATTTGGTTCAGATAATCATTTGTTAGGGGATCTGTTCTGAGCATTGTAAGATATTCAGCAATACTCCTGATACCATTACTATCCTTCTATTTGTGATATCAAAAAATGCCTCCAACCATTGCCAAATGTCCCCTGAAAGGCAAAAAGCAGTCTGGACCTATTTAGAACCAGAGTATTATAGTTTTGGGGAAGACTACTTAGTCACAATTGGTAAGGGGCATGCAACATACCAGAAAACAACTTGGTATCTTCAATTTTCAGTTACAAATGTACCCAATCTGAAAATATAGTTCTCAATAGATAGAAAACAACTTCCTAGTTATCATCAAACTATTTCCAAGCCTGAAAAATAGCTTGTTTGCTCTGAGAAATTCATTAGGATGCCATTCTGGTAGGCATCTTCCATATAGACTGTGATTTATTTGCATGCTTTGTGGCAGGTAAGACTTCATGAAAAATTATTTCAAGAGTTTCAAGCAAAGAATTTCTAGTCCACATTTAGGATTGTATACATGTCTCCAGAGATATGCATATCTGAGGTGTGATATCTTAAAATTGATTCATCAGCCTCTTTTATTAGTTTTTTGTAATTACAAAAACATAAAAACCCTATATATGCATCTTAGCAGAGAAAGGGAGACTAACATTTGTTGAGTCCCTTCTATTTCACATGCTTTAAATATGTTAACTTATTTACTCTTCATATCAATGCTATTAAATCTCTGTTATTATTCTAATTTCATTAATAGATGGAAAAATTAAAACTTATCAGATTTATGTGAATTGACTATGATGACACTGTCGGGAAAAATGGCTAAGATATAAAAGCTATCCTCGATCAGATTCTTAAACCAACTCTCTTCCTATAATATTATGGATCTATTCTCTTTAAAAAAGTATTTTAAAAATTGCCAAAAACATTTCTTGAAGAGTCCTGGTTATAAAGAAAAACATTACATGAGATAAAAAATCAAAATCACTTTGGCTTTCAAAAAATAGTTCTTAACATATAAAAAGAATATTTGGAGTTCTGAATAATATAATGAAAACAAATTTTTAAGAACTGAAATTTAGAACCATTTAAAATAGAAAATGAATTCCTAGCCAAAATGTGTGCTCCTGGAAAATTAAAAAAAGGAACATAACCAAAAGGCATTGGAACTAAATCACTTCCTGAGCCATAATGAGCTTGGGTTTTTAATCAGACTAATGAGAAAAGATCTGTAATTCGGCACAGCTCATGAGTCACACCATAAAGTTTCTCCCTATAGTTTCATGGCAGCTCTTGATGTATCACTCATTAGGTGCTGAAAAAGTAACATTTTCAAGAACACAATGAACTTCAGACAGACAGGAAAAACAATGAGTGAGCAGCCCCTTGTTCTCCCTTCCAAAGTGCCCTTTATTTCTTCAGTCAGCTTGCCCTCACTCCCTCGTCTCTGAGCTGTGATTACTACCTCTGGTCCACATTAATCTGATGAATCACTGGTGGGTTTGCAAATCATGTTCCTTAAGACCATATAATAAAAGCGTAGGATAGTGGGAACACTTCTTTAGGGTGGAAGGGGGTGAAGGGTTGGGGAGATAAAAATACAACTAATTAACTCTCAGGTACTTTTCCCCCACCCCAAAAAATCAAGAACATAGATTTTTAAAATTAATTGCTATTTTTCTTTGTACAGTCTGTCCAGTGAGACCTCAAATGTTCCAAGTATGCATTATCTGTAGGTGGGGAAAGCATGGGGATTGGTGGTCTGGAATTAAAAATCTACTACCCATGAGCAACTGCCTTGCAGTTTAAAGATTGAGATATAAGTAGGCACTAAGGTGAAACAGCATCTAGGAAATCCAGGACTCCTGGAGACTGGACCAGTAGGTTCAAAGATACTTTGAAAATAAAAGATAGGCACAAAAAAAGAGATACAATAGGAAAGCATGCGCCTGGAACTGGAAGATCTGAAGTGCTATCAGGGTCTAACACTTTTAACTGAGTGACCATAGGAGTGAGTTTAAATTGCCCTAAACCTCAATTTTTCAATCTGTAAAATAGGGATAAGAATTCTATTTTACAGGTTTGTTTAGATAAAAAATGCAATAAGGCACCTGAAGGTTAGTTTTATTGTTCTGTTGTATACTTATGGCTATTATTTTGAAATTAAATTGTATTGCGTAATGATGTAATAGGACACATACCCGTCCTCAATAGTTAGTTGACTTTTGGCTCCTCTACCAACTTTCATTTGTTTTTTTAACCTGTACCTGTCTGATTCCTGGAGGAGTCCCAAACCCTAATGTAGTTGTAGAATGCACTGTCCCAAGTTATGAATGGATTTTCTTCTAGGTAGGCCTATACAAAGATTACTGATTGCCACTAACATTTCAACATTTGACCTAACCACAACCTTTTTTACTTTTTATTTCATTAAAATGTTGGCTGATGACTTTGTTCTTTTAGACTCCTGCCTCAGGGCTGCTGTTGGCTTAGCTGTAATTACAGCTCTGGACATTAGGGAGCAGCAGAATGCAAAGGAGCATCTCTGATCCTGGGAAAAGCTCACTAGGCAAGTCCAGCTAAAGCACGAATCTGATCCACCTTGCTCCTTTGTGGAGTCCCTGACTCTGAACTTACCTGACATGCCAGGAGAGATTATGGAATAGATACAGTCAGAAAATCTTAGGCTCTAAATCATTTCCAACTGTTTGATCTTAGGACTTAATATCTTTGGGCTTTGGATTCCATTACTTAAGAGGTTAGGATAATGGTATCTTCCAAGTACCACTTTGATAATTTCTCAATTGCAAAACAACAAGCATGGTACCTGAGTCATAGAAAGTACTCGATAAATATTATTTTCCTTCCATAATTTTTTACTATCACACTATATTGATTTCTTAAATCTTTTATTCAGGCCCATCTAACTCAACTGAGTGAACTATGGCTGCACCTAAACTAGTTTACCAATGAACGACCTACCAGGTATACCTGCACTCCCAACTCTTATCACTATAGACTTCACACTTTCTCTATAGAGTTTGCACTTTCTATACATTTAGCTCTGACTGTATTGTTGCTTGTAAGAGTCCTGGATCAGATATACAATTAATAGGAAGAAGATCAGTGGGATTAAACAGGCTCTACTAGAGCCCCCAGTGATTTCTACCTCTTGTTACTTAGAGCCCTGTGCAATGATGTCCCCTTGAGCAACTTGCTTCTAACCAATAGAATACTGCAACATTAAGGGGACATAAGTTCTGGACTTACATTACAAAAGATTGTGACTTTTCTCTTACTAGCACATTCTCTCTCCCTCTCTTACTAGCCTCGATGAAACAAGAGGCATGTCAGAGAGGCCTGTGTGTCCAGGAACTAAGGGTAGCTTCTTGCCAAGAACCAGCATGAAACTGATTCTCTCACTCTGATAGCATTTATGGAACTATTACTTCCTCCCAACAGCCATGTAAGTGAGCTTGGAAGCAGATCCTCCCCTCTTCACACTACCACCACCACCACCACCACCACCACCACCAAATGAGTCTTTAAATGACACCCCAGCACTAGCTAACAGAATGATGCCTTGTGAGAGGCCTCAAAACAGAGGACATAGCTAAGCTATGCCCAGATCCCGTACCTCCCAGAACTGCGGAGATCAACTTTGTGTTATTTTAAGCTGGTAAATTTTGAGATAGCTTGTTGCACAGCAATAAATAATACAAGGAGTGAAAGATGAGATGAGATCAGAGAGTGTGTAGGAGTCACATCTTGTAGGGCCTGGTAGACCATAACAAATAAATTGATTTTTTATTCTTAGGGCAATGGGAAACCACTTGGGGATTTTTCAGCATAAAAAAAAGACATGATCTGATTTACATTTTAGCAAGATTACACTGGCTGCTATGAGTTGATTGGACTTTATGAGACCCTGTTAGTGATATTTTACGTCTTCCTACAAAAATTAAAACTGTTTACTCTTTCTTCAGAGAAAATGAAAGTACTCTTTGTCTCTTCAATCATGCTCATGAATTGGACAACTCTTGTTCTCCAGGAATGATCTACCTCATGACCGAAAATTCCAGCTTGGGAATTTCTGTAAATTATTTTTTTGAGGTAAATTTAGATTTACATGCAGTTGTAAGAGATAATAAACAAAGATCCCATATACCCTTCTTCCAGTTTCTGTTAATGGTAGAAGCTTGAATAAATATGATACAATATCACAACAAGGAAATGGGTTTTGATACAATCCACTCATCTTATTTAAATTTTACTCACTCTGCATGCCTTCATTTGAATGTGTTTGTGTTTAGTTCTGTGCAATTTTATAATCATTACCACAATCAAAATAAAGAACAGTTTAATCACTGTAAGGATTCCTTTTGATACTGTTTTATAACTGCCCCCACTTATTCAGTGGTGAAAAGTGAAAGTTTTTCCTCTAAAATCAGGAACAAAACAAGGATGACCACTAACCACTCTTATTCAGGATAGTATTGGAATTCCTAGCCAGATCAATCAGGCAAGAGAAATGAATAATGGCATCTAAATCAGAAATGAAGAAGTAAAAAAAGTGTCACTTTTTGCAGATGACATGATCCTTTATAAAGAAAAACCTGAAAACTCCACCAAAAACTATTAGTAATAGTAAACACATACAATAAAGTTGCAGGGTACAAAATCAATATAAAAAAAAACAAACACTGCATTCCTATATACTAACAATGACACTTCAGAAAAAGAAAAACAAAAAACAAAAAGAATAGAATAAATTTAACAAAGGATATGAAGGATGTTTTATAGTGATATCTCATTGTGTTTTCAATGTACATTTTTCCTCGAGCTAATGATGTTGAACATCTTTTTTATGTGTTTATTCGCCATCTGTTTATCTCCTTCACTAAGATGTTTGTCATGTATTTTACCCATTAACTAATTGGCTTTCTCTCTCACACTTTTTATTGCTGAGGTGTGTTTTTTTTTATTTTTTATTTTTTATTGAGTAAAGTATTACATGTCTCCTTTTCCCCCCATTGACCTCTCCCTGGCCACTTCCACTCCTCAACATAATCCCTAACCCCATTCCCCTAGTAACTGTGTCCATTGGTAATGCTTATATTTATGCATACACGCCCTTTGGTTATAGTCTTACCCTCCCTCTCCTGAATTTTGATTGTTCTTTATATTTTTTTAGGCACAACTACTTTCATATATGTAGTTTGCAAGTATAATACACAAGTTTGTAGTTTTCATCCTCTTAAAAGAGCAAACATCTACAATTTAAAGTTAAAAAAATCACAGTTTATCATGTTTTTCCTTTAATGATTATATTCTTTTTCTATCAAGACTAAATACTGTGGCTAGCTTAAGATAACTATAAGATTCTCTCCATAGTTTTGAAATTTTCTTCTGAATGTGCTTTAGTTTTATGTTTTGCATTAAAGTCCATGATCCATTATGAATTAATTTTGATATAAGTGCAAGGTTTAGGGTATGGTTTATTTTTGACTATGGATGTTCAATTGCTCCAGTCAGCATTAGCATCATGTTTTAAAAGTCTATCCTTCCTCAATTGAATTGTTTTGGGACATTTTTTTAAAAAATCATCTGATAGATATTGACATATAAGATCTATCTTTCCCTCTCTGGAATTAATAAAAATCTATATTAAAAAATAATAAAAGAAATGACAATAGCATGGCTGGGCAATGGTGAAGCTCTTTGTTTATCGGTGATAGAAATGTCCTGATGGTCAAACTATTGAGTTCAAAACTTCATGAATTTCTTTTGGTAACTTCCCTCTGCAGTGCCTAATATCCCAAGGATTTGAAAGGAATTTTGTATAACAGAGCCAGCATGAGAAATGGAAAGTAAAATGACCTTGAAGAGAATCAGAAACAGACTTTTCATGTCTGTAAAGGTTTAGCCATATATCAATTCTGTGAAACACAATTCCTTCACCTGCTAAATGGAATTAATAAAAAAAATCTGATAGTATCATATTAATAATTATTCAAGATAATATATCTAAATCTAAAGGTATATATTACATTATTAATAATGGGCTGGTATTGTCACCACAACCATCATCATCACCATACCAAGTTGATACCTACAGCTATGAAAGGATTATTTCTCTAATAATTAATGAAATATTAACCTAATCATTTGATTATTTCTCTCTAGTGCCTTAAAACAATAAAAAATAAAATAAATAACACCTACTACTATAATGACAGCACTAAGAACATATATTGAGGGCTAGGTACCAGATATTATATCAAGTGGCAAATATGTTTCATGTGTACTTCCCACAGCTTTATCTTACTTAAACAGCAATTTTGCCCAGGGTCTGACTTCAATAGATGGTAGGATATGATCATTTAATAGGAACATTTAGTGAGATAAATAATCCATGATTAGATTCTCATAAATTTCCCTTTATTAAATCATTATGCATAAATCACAAAGTAGTAAGTTTTACAAAGCAGTATGATATCCATAAAAAGCTACTAGGTTTCCCAAAAAACTAATCAACTTTGAACTCTAAATAACAATGTAGAAATTAGGAAGAACCAAGTTTTATACTACTAATTTATTCAGTATTCTATAATACTGATCAAAATTAACATGAACAGAATGATTTCTATTGGTTGTACATTTATTGAAAGAAATAATCAGATGTTTTGTAATGCTGCTAGGTTTATCTTTTTTTTTTTTTAAAGAAGGATAAAAATGGAAATATATTTCTTTATCTTGCAAGAATACTTATTTAATTTTACTTAAAGTGGATTTTTTCTTTACCTGACAATATTTCTGAAATCTTTGTTAAATTTCCATTGGAAAAATAATATAATTTTTTTTGTATATTCCAGAATGTTACTAAAATGATATGGGTGACTTGTTCTTCAGGAGGTTTACTGATTCTTCTCACATAGCAACATGTTATTCAGCTTTGTCTAAAGTGGCAGCATGAGGATTATTCTCAAAGTCAGACATTTTTGTTTCATTTTTAAAATTTTTATATATTTTCCAGTTTTATTAAGATATAATTGACATATAATGTTTTATGCATTTAAGGACATGACATGATTTGATTTATGCATATATAAATATAATAAGCAGTCATCATCGCACATAGCTACAATTTTTTCTTGTGATGAAAACTTTTAAGACCTACTCTCTTAGTAACTTTCAAATGTAAAATAGAGTGTTTTTAATAATGGTTATTATGCTGTACATTACACACCTAGAATTTATTTATCTTTTAACTGGACATTTGTACTTTTTGATCACCTCTGACCAATTTCCCCACCCCCAACACTTGCCTCTCTCACCTGATCTCTCTTTCTAGGAGTTCATTTTGCAGATTCCACATATATATAAGTGAGGTCATACAGTATTTGTTTTTCTTTATCTGAAAAATCAGATTTCAGTTTAACCATTTCTCTGCTCTGTGACTTGGTAAATTCCTTAGTGTTTTATTTTCCTCATCTGTAAAATGGGGATAACAAGTATACTCTCTGATCAGGACTATTGAGTTGATTGAAAATACATATTTTCAAACTGCTTATCTTAGTATGTGGTACATAGGCATTTAATAAAGATCTATTTGTTTCAATTCATAACTAAGCCTTCAGTATATCTCTTGAAAGTGGTATCTTTCTTAACATTAATCCAATTAGACTTCAGTTATAATCTGCTTATATATTCTCACTTCTCTTAGAAGAAAGTACTATCTTTATCTACATTAGGCTTTAGTTATAAACTATCGATATTTGCAAATTCCTGCTACTTAAGTTATTCAATGGATACCCATAACAATGCTTAATGGTATGCATCTTTCTCCTCAATTTTGTAGTTTAGGAAACCATATCTATTTGGTATCCAAAAAACACTTTAAAATTTACAAACTTACATTCCACTCTCAGTACTCCAATCTTTGTCTACTTACCATCTTCTTTATATCACATGGCAACCTCATCCTTCTATTTGGTTAGTAAAATCAACAAAATAAACAAACAAAGCATTGGAATTGTCCCTGAACCTTCCCTTTTTACTATCTCCTACACTTAACTTCTCTCAAGAAATACTATGTTTCCCCGAAAATAAGACATCCTCCGAAAATAAGACCTAGCGCATGGAAATATAAGATATCCCTTGAAAATAAGACCTAGTGTAACTTTGGGAGAAAAAATTAATATAAGAGACTGTCTTATTTTCCGGGAAACAGGGTACCATTTCTGTGCTTATAAAATACATGGAGAATTTTACCACCTCCACTTTGACTACATACTCTGTTGTGACTCACCACCAGCTTTCTCCTGGATTACTGCCATGGGCTTCACACCTGCATCCCTAAGTATTTTCAACCTACAATAGCCAAACTATGCCTTATAAAATGTAAGTGCTATAATGTCATAGATAGCCACAAAGCCATCCAATGACTTTTTATTTCTCTGAGATTAAAGATAATTATGATAGCCTATATGACTCTCCATTATCTAGGTCCCTTTCTTTGCTTGTTTGGCCTCATCTCTGACTCACTGCATCAGCCATGCCCACCTCCATACTGTTCTTTATACTGCTTCCTCTCACTTCTGGGAATTCATCTTCTCCAAAATATGCACAAAGCTAAATCTTTCACTCCCTTCAAGTCTCTGCTCAAACCTTACTCTCTTAACAAGGACCAACTTCACCACCTCATTTATTTAAAAGTACCAAGTATCCCCAATACTTTTTGTTTGTTTTGTTCTCTGGTATGTTTTAAGTACTTATAGGAGAGTGCCTGGCACATAGTAGGTACTCATAAATATAATTGTTCAATGAATCTATGATTGTGCACATTTAGTCTTTTCTAATCATGTCCAGCTTCCAGAAGAAAACCACTCTCAGTGTAGTATTGATAAGATATGTATGTTTAGGTAGTTTGGGATATCTTTATGTTTTAAGATAGACATAATTTTAAGTGCCAAGATGTCAATAACAGTGTCAACTTAGAAGGCATCTTAAAATAATTATTAAGGATCAAAGGCTATTTCTGGAGAAAGAATAGTCACAGGAAGTGGAATCAATTCCAGTGCAGTAGTATACATCCTCTTCTCCTGTCCCAAAGGATTCTCTGACTCATCTTTATTCAAAAGAGTCCACAGCTTTAAGGAAAATGATTTTGTGTACTAGAGTAAAGCTGTAAGGTCCACTCTGTAGGATACCAGTCCACTAGGAAGCAGTTATATGCCATATTTCAGAACTTGAGTACCTATTATTTAGCTAGGTGTATTTGGGAACTGGGGAAAAGTTAATATGTTTTTTTTTCTGTTCCAGCCAACATTGCTGCATTTTTTTTGGAATGCCCTATGGATAGTGTAGTCATAAAACTTATCATGCAACTTAGGGCATTTTTTATAAGAAAGCATTATTAATAGTGATGTCAGGATAGAAAACAGGAATTTTACCACCCAACTATGGTATAGTAGTAGTGCTATAAAAGGTCTTTGTCATTGTCCCCTCACTTAATGTTTCATTGATTGGTCTGGTGGGTCCTAGGGGAAGGGTTGAAGTGGTTCAGAAGCATTAAGAGAAACTTAGGGAACTTGGAGTCTTGGGCATTTTCTAACACATAGAAAAAGAACATCTACATCTTAGCCACCATTCTGGCTGAATGTTCTCCCTGTGACTTTATAACTCAACTAGAGGCCCGGTGCACAAATTTGTGCACAGGTGGGATCCAGCTGGCCCACTCTTATGGGGCCAATTGGGCCGGCCAACCAGGGGAAGGGGCTATGGGTGGTTGGTGGGCCAACCCTATCTCTGATTGGGGTGTAGGGGTAATCGGGGGTGAGGCTAGACAGGGGAGCAGCCACAGGTGGCTGGCACCACCCCTGGTCAAACTTCCAATTGAACTCCTAGTTGAACTCCTGGTCAAGAGAACAATTTGCATATTAGCCTCTAATTCTAAAGGATTTGCCTAGGAAGGCCCCATTGTATGGCCTATTATCACAGTTAATTATTAACTCCCCTTTTATTTTCAACTTTGATTGTAAATTATTGCTACAGTTAACTTCTTTGTAAAGCTGTTTGATATTTCATCCAAATATGCAAATGTTACGGGATCATTGGCATATGTGACTTGGTGATTAAAAAGGAAAAAAAAATGTGGGGGTTCAAGACCAGATTGCACCCATATGTTGTACATTTGATTGTCTACCCACCCAAAGTTACTTAAATAATATGGTCCATTTCTCAGCTTAGTTCTGCTAAATCAATGTGATCTCTGCTAACAATCAAACTCAAGCCATTTCCACTTCTTATTTATTTTCAAAATTCTCTTCCAACTATTTATTAGTTTTTAATTTAAATATTTGTGCTTAATTTTAATATAGCCATAGAACTATGAAGTCCTTGGCCAGTTTTATAAAATTTCTTTAGTATTGATCAAACAGTGCTATGCACAGGAACACTTATCCATGCCAGATCATTACCAAAATATATTTTAGTTAATCAATTTTGTAAATAATCAGAAGTGGTTTGTACCTCTTTGTAAAGCCTTCTGAGAATAGCATTTCTCTGTGTCTTCCTTGGAGAGGGCCAAATTCTTTCATCATGACTCTTGTACAATTATATGTCATTCTTTCATCATTATTTTTCCTCCTTTCTGATTTTAAGAAATCTACCTTTTTATTCACCTCACTTAAAATTTACCTTGTTAATCAAATAGATTTTATTCAACTTCCCAGTCACATTACATTCAAATCATTACTATTTTGATATAATTTATATGTTACATTTATGTAAATCATTTAATTTGTACATTAAAATTTATATATTATAATAAATTATTGTTTTCTATATTTTAATGAGACATGATATAAGTACTTGAGTTAAAACATAAGAAAATTTATATTAAAGGCCACGGGTGGTTGTTAAATTTCTTATTATTTTGGACTGGTGAGCAAACATGCCTTCCTATGTCCTCTGCACTGAAGTCTACCTCCTTATCTTACAAGCTGTATGATATTGAGCAAGTAAATTAACTTATTTTGCTTTAGTTTCCTCTCCTATAAAATGGGAGAAATAATAATACCTTCTATGGTTGCAGTGAGGATTAAATGAGTCACTTCACTCAATGGTCATAGAATGGTGCATAGCTCATAATTAGCTTTTTATAAGTTTGAGTTTAAAAGTACTTAAAAAGGCAACATAGTATACTATAATGTGGATGAGGTTAGCAATCTGATGATATGAATTTGAGTCCATGTCTGCATTTAATAGCTTTGTATTATATTAACAATGAGGATGTTAAACTTCTCAAAATTTCTTTCTTTCTTTCTTTCTTTCTTTCTTTCTTTCTTTCTTTCTTTCTTTCTTTTTTTTCTTTTTCTTTTTTTTTGTCAATAGAATAGGACAATGACACCTGTGCAAGAATAATGATATGAGACTTGTGATCACTTATTTAAAAGCAATTATTAAGGACTTAATTTTAGTTTTCAAAACCTGACTCTTAGAATCATGGGAGTTAATAGAAGTTGGAATTTCTTTAGTATAATCCTCTGCAACAAAATCCTTCCAATTGCATGGTTTGATGGATCAATGACTCTCTGACTTGATGAAAAAAATTCAGCCATTTCCTTCAAAAGTCCATTTCAGCAGTGGTAACAGAATTGTCACATAACTGAGTTAGTGTTTTCAAAACATTACATTGTGATGTATCAATGCTCATAAAAATCAGTCTGGAGAATGACCATTGTCAATAACAAATTCAATAGAGGAAAATAATTTTTAAGAAGTATATATAATATAGTAGAGGTAAGTATTTTCTTAAAAAT
Source organism: Pipistrellus kuhlii (assembly GCF_014108245.1). Lineage (NCBI taxonomy): Eukaryota > Metazoa > Chordata > Mammalia > Chiroptera > Vespertilionidae > Pipistrellus > Pipistrellus kuhlii. Next base: position 15,269,265 of record NW_023425595.1, read on the forward strand.
GTGTATTTCTCTCATTCATTTACATGTAAATACATAAACATATTACACATATACATGTATTTATATATGTGTATATATGCCTCTGACCCTGTATATTTGTATATATTTACATCATTTTGTATCATTGTGGTCATTGGTCATACCAACATATGTTTATATACGTACATGTGGTACTAGGCCTAGGTTGTAATTGGTCATAATGGTAAATGTGTATCTTACACAATGGGTTGAGGTCAAGGTTTTAAGGAGATGCTTTAGAATCTATTATCTCTTCTAACTTTTTTCCTTCATGTAATTTCCTTTCTTTCCCTCCCCTAATTAAAGAAATAGTTCTTTGTTCACTGCCTCAGAAGAGAAGATATAACAGGGAAACTAAAAAGTAATTTCAGAGTCTTTCTGAGTTTTGTTTTCCAAAAGCTGAAGTCCTTAAGACAATTTAAAGACTGGTGTGAAAAGTAAAAGAAAGATAAATTAGGCCAGAAATGGGGAGAGGGGAATAAATTCTCTTTCAGCCTAAGAGACAGGGAGGGGAGGAAAAAATTGGAAGAAGGTCAACATCCACTTCTCATTAGCTTCCCTGGAAAAAATGATATCTGAAAGGGAAAACTATTCAGCTGAAGTAGATGAAATCATGAGAGACTCACAGAAAGAGTGACATGTAACAATACACACAGAGTACTCCCAACTAGGGAAGCTTTCCCAAGCCTTTGATATCTAGAGTTTCCAATGGGCCTTAATCACATACCATCCGCATGCCTGACTTTTAGTCTCTCAGTCCTCCTGGACATTATGCTAATAGTCCCTGGTTTTCTTGGAGGTTGGAACTCATGTCTGTCTGAAAACTCTCATCACAAATCACATCATTAGGTCATCTAGCAGCCTGATCCCCCAAGCAAATGAAGACTTTATCAGAGAGGACAATCCAGGAAAGTAGAAATTCCCCTCAGTGGCCAAAGATGGAGGCTACACCTCTCTCTAAATGAGGTTAATTCTTCACTGCACAGGGCCAGGCATGGACTTCTGGTCAGCTTTCCTGAGAACAACAGTCTCCATTGGACTTGGATGAATGACACTGATGAGGAATAAGCCCATGATGCTTTGGAGGGAAACGACTTCTAATGCTTTTCTCACTCTGATTGGTTATCCTGGCATGCTTTCTCCATGACAGGAGTGTTCTAGAAAACTGCAAAGATCTGACAGGACATTTCCAGAAACTGAGTTACACGTGTGAACCAAGATGTATGAGAACCAAGCTATTTGCTAATGATAAAGATTAAAATAAATAAAAAGTGAAATGAGACCCAGAAATAAAAGAGGTCATTTCAGTAAAAGAAAAATAGCTAAGCAGATACTTTCAAAAGAATGGGGTGAGTTATGAGTGGGATAACTTATCACAAAACAGGGGAGCTTAATATATCCTGGCGACTTAGGGAAATCTTTCCTCAGTTGACCCTTGAAGGTTTTGGCACCAAGTGAACACAGCAGCAGCAGCAGCATGATTAATGGTAATGAAAATAGTTAGCAGCTACATAGAGTTATTATGCCGGGCACTATTCTAAGCCCTTTGAATAGATTAAGGCATTTAAATTATTCATTCAGGAGAAGTGGCAAAATCTATCAGTGAACTCGGACTCTTTGTTCCTTTCACTCATGTCTTAAGGTAAAAACTGTCTTAAAAGTTGATCACTTTTTTTCTCAAAAGGAAGCCACAGTAGCTTACACACATCTGATCCCAAAAGGAGCTATGCCATTTGGCTGAAGATATTACTCAGCCCCTGTGCATGCAGAAAGGTCAGGGCTTTCAGACCTCGCTTGCATCTGTACAAAACGGGAGAGTGTTTCCCAAGGCAGAACCAGCCTCAGTTCATTCCTCATTCACAGACTCTCCTCCCTCTCACTATGAGGTAGGAAGCTGTGTTTGGTGCAATGACAAATCCTAGGCCCGAGTTTCACTCATCTTGCATGCAGTGCTCCCATTGAGGCCACTTAATCCAATTGACGTCAGCAGGCGCTCCGTGCACAGAATGTGCCGCTCGGAATCTAGGGGCATCGATCATCCCTCAACTCACATCACCATGACACCTACAGACTCTAATTTATTCTAGGTTTGAAGTTTCTTTTCTTTTTCTTTTTTTCTTTTCCTCTCCTACTAAAAGAAGTAAATATTTTCTTCCTTCACAGACAAGATTTGAGCCCGTGCCTCATCATTGGAAAATTCAGACTATCCCTTTGCACTGAAAATGGTTTTCAGAATGAAGCCGCTGTGAGAGTCAGGTGGGACTGAAAAATAAAAAGTACCATATATCTCGGATTAAACATTCCCTGAGCTGTGGCCTTTGAGTACACACAAATTCTTTTTCTGAGGAGATGTAATTCTTGGTATGGAATTTTGTTAGCCCCATTACCGAAGAGAAGGAAAAGGAGATTCATGAAACATCTACTCTATTCTGGGCATATCACACACATTATCACATATAAGTGAGCTATTATAGCAACCAGGTGTGATCCCCTGCCTCCTCTTTTCCTGAGGAAAATTGACAATATCTGGAAACATTTTTTTGTTGGGACTTAATCCTCACTTAAGAATATTTTTCCACTGATTTTTTTTTAGAGAGCAGAAGGGAGGGGGAAAGACAGAGAGAGAAACTTTTATATGAGAGTGACATATATATTGGTTGCCTTTTGCAGGGATTGGGGATTGAGCCTCCAACAGAGATACGTGCTCTTGACTAGAATTGAATCTGAGACCCTTCACAGGTCAATGCTCCACTGAGGAAAACCAGCCAGGGGTATCTGGAGACATTTTTATCCACCACACCTGTGCATAGACGCTATCGGCATTTAATGGACAGAGGCTAGTAAGGCTGCTGAATGCTCTACAATGTATAGGATAGCACCTCACAGCAAAGAATTACCTACTCTAAACTCTTAGTAGTGCCAAGCAAGTGTTTATTAAGTTCTTGGTATAACCAGGGATGGAGAATATCCAGCCCGTGGACTATATTAGCCCCGAGAAATCATTTGGTCTGGCCTTGCCAAGACACTAGTAGTGAGTTAATTAAATGTTTGACCCAATATAGCAGGCTACATTTTAAGTTGATGATTTTGTATGGCCCATGGATGGTATTATAAATTATCCAAATGGCCCTTGGCAGGAAAATGGTTCCCCTCCCTGAGCATAGTGTGGGCTGACTGAATATCAGAAACTCTACTGGACCCATCCAACATTCATCATCACAAAAGTCCTGTGATGACTGACTTTTTATTTTAAAGATTTAAAAGTTCTCATCATAAGGAAAATATTGTGATTATGTGAGGTGATGGATGTTAAACTTATTGTGGTGATCATTTCATAATATATGCATATATTAAATTATATTGTATGCCTTAAACTTATACAATGTTATATGTCAATAATATCTCAATAAAAACTGCAAAAAAATTGAAAAGTGATATAATTTAACTTTCAAAACAAGCACCATTAGGTAGAGGAAAGCATTGGTGTTATCAAAGGTTTAGAGACCCCAGTCACACTCTCCATCCTTCCATCATGGTCCCAAAGTTCCAACTCTAATTCTGAATGGGATTGGGCTCCTTCTCTTGGTTTTAGAGCAGCGATTCTCAACCTCAGCATGATTGACATTGACCTAGCTAATGCTTGGGGAACAGGGGTGAGAGGACTGTCCTGTGCCTTATATTGTAAAATGTACCTTACAGCACCCCTCACCCCTGTCTGTTGTGACTGACAACTAGGTTTCTAGATTTCACCTAGTGATCTTAGGGGACAAAATGCTACCTAAGTTAAAAACTACATGTTTAAATGTATGGCATTTTCACTCCAAGCATTAGTATTCAACCTGAGCCCTATGCTTGTGAGATCTCTTCTTATAGCCCGCATCTGCCTGTCCCCAGACCCTTGTCTGTACTCTCTCTCTGCCCACACTGGCTAACCTGCCATCCGTGTCTCCATGCATTAGAAGAGGCTGCCTCAGAGATCTAGAGCCCCTTCCCCCTGCCTGGTCTGACAGCTGGAATGTGGTCCTGATCCAGAGACCAGGGCCTTGAAAAGGAGCTTCTGTGACTGTAGCGTTTGAAAGGGCCTCATGCATCACCTTGTTGTTTTGTAGGCCTTCAAGGGTGCTCCTGGGAATGGCAGGGAGTGTGACTCATTCTGCTGTACTGCTGTAATATTAAAGAAAATAAATAACGGAACTGAGAAGGCATTGATTGAGGAAATGAGGCACGGGTGCGTGAGGCAGAGGCGATCCCACTGCACAGAGTCTTAAGGGAATATCACCCAATTACTGGGAAACAGAACTTAGGCAGGGAACTGCCCAATCACAGTTTCCTGAATGAACTGCCGAGGAGCAGTCAGATGGTAGTGAATTCCCCGGGCAAGCCTTTTCCTCTGAGTTCCTTTTCTGAATAACAAGGAAGTACATGCAATCGGGTCGTCATGGTTTTTTCTCTGTCTTAAGTAATCATGGTAATAACCAGACCTTATGTTTGTGCGGTGTTTTCTGCACAAACCTAAGTCATGTCTTTCTACTCACAAAGCAATTCTGTTGATGCCCAGCCAGGAGGAAGACAGGGCTGGGGGAATGTCCACAGGTTTAAGACAGCAGAGGGTCCTTGTAAAAACACAGTTCTCTGGGATCTGAAGACTGGGGTAAGAATAACAGCTGAGACCAACTCTAGAACCATAACCTTAACCTGCTAAACTTCAGCATTCTCCTCTGTACAAGGGGGACAAGAGCAATGCTATAAGGTAGTCAAACAAATCAGACCTATAATTTCTGAGCTCATCTATCCCACCAAGGGCAAAAGGTTTTAAAAGTCATGGAAGAAACATTAGCTCAGGATAATCTAAAATGATAAAAGTATAAATAACTTGCTGGGTTGTGTTAGTAGTCAAGAGTAAAGACTTTAGAGCTAAGTGACAAGGATTTGATTCTCACTTAAAACTGTAAATTGAAATACATCTTTTTAACCTCCTTATGTCTCGGTTTCCTTATCCATAAAATGGGTGCTTTGAAGATTAAGTGGGATACCACTTGAAACACACTGTCTCACTGGTTGAGTCCTCAGCATTGCATTATGTTTTGTTTCAGGTTCTGATGCCTATTTATTTTATTTTTTCTTAAACATTTACTTGATTTTTAGAGAAAAAGGAAGAGAGAGGGAGAAATGGAAACATCAATGGGAGAGTAAAACATCAATCGGCTGCCTCATGCATCCCCCCTATTGGGGATTAAGTCTGAATCCCAGATATGATGCCCTCACCACAAATTGAAGTGGCAATCTTTCAGTACATGGGATGATGCCCAATGAAAGAAGCCAAACCAGCCAGCGCTGGCTCTGATACTTATTTTCCCTCAACTGATGTGATTACTCAGAATTGACTTTAAGTGCTACACTGAGTGGCCAGATTATTATGATCTCTGAATGCATAATAATCTGGCCACTCAGTGTACTTCTCTTGAGTACCTCATTTATTTGATATCAAAGATACTATAACTCATACACCTGATCAATTTTCCCCTTTGCATTAGCTGATAGAAAGATCAGGGCAAATAGGTGGTTGATCTCCATCAAAAGTCTAAAATACTTTTGGTACCCATTTGAGATACAAATACACTGAGTGGTCAGATAATTAGGCATTCAGAGATCATAATAATCTGGTCACTCAGTGTATATTAGTTAAGGTAAATAACACTGGTTGTTATTACAGACTAGAGGCCCAGTGCCTTTCTAGTCCTCTGTTGGAAACTGCCTTTGTCTCCTGTGTGATAAGATTACTATGGCTCATAAAGCCTTGTGTATGTTGTAATTTTGGCTAAGTTCTTTTTTTAAATGAGATTTTGCATCCCATTTTATTTCAGAGTATTTTAGAATTCCAAGTAGTGAACTGAAATGCTAAAGTAACATTTTAGGTTACTATAAAGACTTTGGGTTTTACTGTGAAGAGATGGGGGAGAGGGGCACATGAGGTTTCCCCAATGGAAATGACATTATCTAAGTCACCTATTAAAACAATCCTTCAGGCAACTGTTCTGAAAAAGACTCTAGTGGAGCGAGGGTCAGAGCAAGGCGACTGCTAAGAAGGCTACTGCAATCTCTTCCTACACCCCTTACACTCCCTTCCTCCTGAGAATTGTCAGTTCACTCCCTTTCTATGTCCCTGATTCTATTATATTCATCAGTCCATTCTGTTCATCAGACTTTTTATTCACTTAATTTTCAGATTCACTTTTTGGTAGGTATGTATTTGTTATCATTTTGAGTGGTGAAGGGTAAGGGCCTGGGGTGGAGTGGGGAATCAGGGGAAGGGGAGCTATGAAAAAAAAAAAAAGAGGAACACCTATAATAATCTGAACAATAAAGATTTATTTAAAAAGAAGAAGAAGAAGAAGAAGAAGAAGAAGAAGAAGAAGAAGAAGAAGGAGGAGGAGGAGGAGGAGGAGGAGGAGGAGGAGAAGGAGGAGGAGGAGAAGGAGAAGAAGAAGAAGAAGGCTACTGCAGCAGTCCAGGATGAGATGGGTTGAACCAGCGTGGTAGCAGTGGAAGAGCTGAGAAATATATTCAGTGCAAAATACATTCAGAACTTTCAGATTATTAATATATTTTGAAAGCAGAGCCTTAGAACACAAGATAGATTACATGTGGAGTATGAGAGAAAGAGAAGAGCCACTTAGGACTGCAAGGTTTTTTAAATGGAGCCATTAACTACAATGGGGAAGGCAGTCTGGTTTGGGGATATCAAGTTTGACGTGCCTCTTAGACATCAAAGAAGAGCTGTTGAATAGGAAGGTGAAAAGTCTTACAGAGTTCAGGAGAGTGCCCATACCTGGAAAAGCATATGTGGATGTCCTCATGGACAGTGCACTCAAACCTTTGAAAAGTCAGTCAAATAAGAAAGTGGGTGTATTTGATATTAAATGAGTTAGTAAATGGGAATGCCTTAGAATAGTGGTATATGATAGACATCTAATACACTTGGTTATTATTATATTCCCTGAAGAGACACCTGTTTCAAAATTATTAGTTCTTATCAGATTATGGTCCTGATATTATCCTAATTAAATTCCTTTAAAAAGGGGAGTTGACAAAACTATTTAAAAAGTTGTCTGGAAAATAAGTCAATAGTGAACTAAGTTTGGACATTTGAGCTTACCTCTATCAAAGAGTTTGAGGATGGTGGCCCTGTAGCCACCTGATATGACACAAACCAAGAAGGGTGAAACTGGTTTAAGAGTGAACATTAAAATAAAAGCAACATAGTAGATGGTCCAAAAACAGATGATATATCCATGTTTTTATCTATATCAATTGGGTACTTTAAAAATAATACATTGCAAACTAAAGTGGGAAGAGAAAATCTTGTCAATCAATTGTGTTGGGAAAATTGGCTAGCCTAAATTATCTATAATAATAAAAGCGTAATCTATGCAATTCTATTAAACAGCCACACTATGACATGCACTGGCACCAGGCCAGCAAAGCAGATGTGATGCGATTGGTCAGGGGGCCCCACCATCGCCCCACAAAGGGAGGCCCAGGCTACCCAGCCACCAGTGCTGAGGCGGGTGGGCGGAGCCTCCTTCTAAGTGGCAAATGATCATGAGGCTCCTGGACTGTGAGAGGATGCATGCCAGGCTGAGGGACACCCCCCCCCCTCTGCCCCCAGAAAGTGCATGAATTTCATGCATTGAGCCTCTAGTTAGAATATAGCATCCTTGCCTCAGAGTTCATACAAAATAAATATCAAATGGTTCAGTTAAAAAAAACAACAACACAGGATAAAATAAATACTGGGCATTTTAAATAAATAGTTGCCTACTTTTTGGTGAGAAATATCTGTACTGTGCATACATGCAATGAAGAAACAACAAAATATTAAAAAATTTGACTATATAAAACTTTAAAGTTATTGTATACCATACACAATATTTTTGCAAAAAGCAAATAGAAAACTTGGAAATACATTTCAAAAGCTATGACCAAGAGTAAAAAACATTGATATATTAATACTTGCAAATCATTAAGAAAATAAAAATGACCCATTTGGCATCAGCCTGTGGACTAAAAGGTCCCAGGTCCGATTCAGGTCAAGTGTACATACCTTGGTTGCAGGTTCCTTCCCAGCCCAGGCCCTGGTCAGTCGGGGTAAGTGCAAGAGGCAACCAATTGATGTTTTTCTCTCACATTGATGTTAATCTCTGTCTTTCCTCTCTCTAAAAGATCAATGGAAAAATATCTCTGGGTGAGGATTAACAACAATAATAACAAAAAAAAAAAAGAAAAGAAAAACAAACATCCTAATAGAAAACTGGGAATAGACAAGAGCTGATAACTCATAGAATTAGAAGCACATATGCCTCTTCCATCATAAAATGTTAAAACAAAAAATACAAAATTTAAAAATAGCCAAGTATATTTAAGAATAAAAATTGTGAATTCATAATGAAGAAAATAACTTCTAATTCTCACAAAATTTAAATTCATAAAATTTTTCTAGAAAGCAACTTGGCAAAACAAATCCAGAGATCTAAAAAAACACATGTGCTTTAACCAACTGCTTATGCTTTTTGGAATGCATCCTAAGAACATGTAAAACTGTAAACAATAATTCTATACTAAAGAATTTTTGCTGCAGTCATTTTCCTAACAATACACAGCTGAAAGCATTCAAAACCTTAAGTAACAGGCAATTGCTGGAGTAAGTAATAACCAATACAAACTATAGTACATTATATAATATTTTTCATGGCTACAAACTATAGTACATTATGTAATATTGTGAAAGAAGCACTGTATTAGCATAAGATTTAAAATTTATCTATGCCTCTATAACCATATAACATTAATCTATGGGTTTACAAATTCCTATATAATATATAAAAATAGAATGTTACATGTGTGTTGATGTGATTACTTTTTCCTTTATACTTACATATTATGTACTTAAAAGTTTTTTTATACTGCATATGTACTTCACAAAGTAAAATTGGTATATATATATAATGAAATGAAGAAGAAGCATCTATATAACTACAACTTTATATTTATTTTTATTTATTTATTTATTTTTGTTTTTTAAATATATTTTATTGATTTTTTACAGAGAGGAAGAGAGAGGGATAGAGAGTTAGAAACATCGATGAGAGAGAATTATCAATCAGCTGCCCCTTGCACACCCCCCACCGGGGACTTGCCCACAACCCCGGTATATGCCCTTGACCAGAATCAAACCGGGGACCCCTCAGTCCGCAGACTGACACTCCACTACTGAGCCAAACCAGTTTTGGCTATATTTATTTATTTTTAAATATATGTTTTTATTGATTTCAGAGAGGAAGTGAGAAGTAGAAAGAGAAAGAAATATCAATGATGAGCAAGAATCATTGATTGGCATGCCCTCCACTGGGGATCCAGGCAGAAACCCTGGCATGTGCGCTTGACTGGAATCAAACCCAGGACCTTGTGGTCTGCAGCCAGATGCTTCATCCACTGAGCCAAACCAACTAAGGCACTACAACTTTATTTATATCGGTGTATATGTTCTTACATTGTATCAAGTGGATAGATATTTGAAAGGTTATAAAGAGAGAGTTTCTAACTTGCTGAAAACACAATGCCATGAGGAAATTCTTTCAATAGATACTAGTCAGTAATTACTATCATTCTCCATAATGTGTAATCCAAACTTCAAATTTTTAAAACCACATACTTGAGCCCATTGACTTCCATTTCACTGTATAAAGATAGCTTGGCATTCCACATCATTGATAAACTCACAATTGAGCTGATTTAGGATTCCTCCTAAAGATGCAAGTTAATGTTAATCAATCTTATGTCTGTACTGTTTCCTCCCAGTTTGAAATGTCATAAAAACAAAAGACTCCCAAAGGCACCTTGTAATTTTACCTGCCAAATCTGGCAATCCTGTGGTTCTCCCATCCCCCCAACCCCATCACCACATTCTATTCCCTTGTAAAGTCCTACTCATATATTAAGACCCAACTAAAATAACATTCTTTGTATTCTTTCTTGAAATCCACATATAACATTTCTTCTGTAATGTCATCACATTGAATATTCTGTATTTAAATATTTGCACAATTTTTAGTTGTGTATAAGTTTACTAGAGACCCAGTGCATAAAATTTGTGCACAGGGGGGTGAGGGGGATGTCTTTCAGTCCAGCCTGTATGCTCTCAAGTCTGGGACATCCCTCTCACAATCCAGGACTGTTGGCTCCCAACTGCTCACCTGCTTGCCTGCCTGGCTGCCCCTAACCGCTTCTGCCTACCAGCCTGATCACCCCCTAACCACTCCCCTGCAGCCTGATAGATGCCTAACTGCTCCCCTGCTGGCCTGGTCTCAACTGCCCTCACCTTCAGGCCCAGTCACCCTTAACTATCCTTCCCTGCAGGCCCAGTCACCCCTAATTGTCCTCCCCTGCAAGCCTGATCTACAACTGCCCTCCCCTGCTGGTCATCTTGTGGTGGCCATTTTTGTCCACATGGGGGCAGCCATCTTGTGTGTTGGAGTGACATGTCAATTTGCATGTTACCTCTTTATTAGATAGGATATAACTAAAATACTGTGAGTCTTTGAATAAAAATATGAGTTACCCAGAAGTTTGTTGAGCATTTTACTCCTCATACAGGTATTTGGCAAATAAAAACTAGAGATAATAAAATGTGTTGGATAAAAATTCTAAACTTTGATATCTAACCAGATTTTATGATCTACAATTCAGAACCTATTTTGCTATTACACCATGTTACTTGATTTAGAAAGACTCATAAAATTCCATATTTAAATTTCCAGTAAAAGTATGCATATGTCTGCCATACAGCTACTGTAGTTTATTTATTTATTTGTATTGCAAGAAAGGCTAGATGAAATTGATATTAGCAATCAATTCCAAAGTCAATAACATCAAAACAACCTTCAGTATCCTCACAGTTTAATACTGTCTTTAAAAAAATGTTTAATTTCTGAATTGTTCATCATTTTCAAAGGTCAGAACATTCATTCCAATAGCAACGACAAGAACATAATGGGAGAATTTAATGAATGTGTTCTTTCAAATTTATTTGGCAATATAAACTAAAACCTGCCATATTTCTTGACAATGCATCTTAAATAATTAATATAATTTGATGCTTGAGTGAGGAGGCCTTGAAAAGAAAGTTCTACTTAATTACCTTAAGAATTTAAATTTTAAAAGTTATGTACTAAAACTAGTTATTCAGTGTGCAATTGTACAATGAAGTAAATACTTGGATCTCTCTCACAGTTATGAAAATATCATTAGCAGTTGTGCCATCTATATTCAACCAACAAGTGTTAGGGTTAGTTTTATGTGTTGGGGGTACACTTTACAGAAGGGAGTAACATCTCAATTTCAGAGTTGTGTGGGTGGGATGAAAGTGCTTAGTGTGTGATATTTTCCATCTGATTCTAGATGTAAAAGACTTATTCCATTTGTTTAAGCCTAATATCCCCACTTTGTTTTCAAAAGGGCTTATCTCCTTTCCTTTCCCTTCTCTAGGCATATTCATCATAGTGTTCATCTGAGACATAAAGATAAAATTACAGAGGTGGAAAGTACCCCACCATCAGCATTGCCAAGTACAACTTTAGGGAGCTGCTCATGAAAAAAAATTGTGCATTCAGTTGAACTTATTAAATGCAGTGCTCACTCTCCCCACCTGAAGATTCACAGTGAATATTACTACATTAAAGATTGTGAGGCACTTTGCAATAAAAAAAAAATACAACTAATTTAACTTTAACCCAGAAATGCACAAAATTATTTTACAGACTATTTTTTATCACATGACATCATTTGGACAATATTTAGGTTTTGTGGTTTAGTCTTAAGTTGACTTTACTTGTAAATAATACTTTCAAAGGATTAAATATTCCTCTAGTTCTTTCCTCATTGTAATGAATTTCAGGACTTCACAGTCCTTTTTCACCAGCTGAGTTAATTAGAGATATATTTGCAAGGCTGGCTAAATTAATTATCACTAAAGTAGATGAAAAAAAATGATCCTTCTAGGACTGATATGGCTTATTATAACAGCAGTAAACAACTAGAATTTTCTCTAATAAACATTATAATAAATATAGTTTTCCATAACAAATATGCTGTATCTGTATTGTGCTAAAGTATCTGTGCTCCCCATGCCTCCCCTCTCCAAAATTCATGTTAGAAGCCTGTTTCCCATGCGATGGTATTTGGAGGTGGGGCCTTTGGGAGGTAATTAGGCCATAAGGGTGGAGTTCTCATGAGTGAGATTGGAACCCTTATATGCAGAGACATGAGAGAGATGACTGCTCTCTCTCTCTCACCATGTGAGGATACAGAAAGAAGACAGGCAAACCAGAAAAGTGCTCTCACCAGACACCTGATCTGCTGGTTCCTTGATCTGAAACTTCCAGCCTCCAAAACTATGAGAAATACATTTTTGTTGTTTAAGCCACCCACCCAGTCTATGATAATTTGTTACAGCAAATGGAACCTAGTAAAACAGTATCCTTAAGTCTATAAGATGACAAAATTAAAATGTTAAACTTTTTTATCTATTAATTTTCTATCAAATAAGAGCTCAAACTACCTCTGTTTGAAAGACTTGCAGTTATTTAAATTTTTCATTTACTACCATTTATTAGCCTTAAGACTTCATATTCAGTTACCTTTTTATGCTATGGATAAATTACATAATATAAGGCATATACATTTTCAGTTTCTACAAATTCTTATAACACCCTACCAACATTTGTTAGCCACCTTCTTTGTCTCTGACACTTGCCAGGTGCTGGGATATGTCACTAAAGCAGATAATCTTTCTCATTTCTTAGCTTACTGTCCTGTATAGAGCACAGAAATATCAACACATACCAAGTAAAATAAGCTTACAATTGTGGTAAATGCTATGAAAACAAAATATATGGCTATGAGAAAAATTATAATACTAAGGGCTTTGACTTAGTCTGAGAGATCAGGAAATGTTTTCCTTGAGAAAACTGAGTGAGCTGAGATGGGCAAAAATGAAAAAGGAATAGGAGAGAGAAGATATAGAGAGAAGAGGTCCAGGGAGAGGCTGAACAAAATTCCAGGGCAATGGAAGCATAATAAATTAGAGAAATTCAAGGAAGGCTAGGGAGACTACTATTTAGAGGCTGGGATTGCTTAATGGGAGATTAAACTGAACAGATAATCAAGGGCCATCCCACAGGGCAGATCCTAAGATGTCTGTGTCTTTATTCTAAGAAAGACCCTAGAAGAGGCATCCTATTATTTTAAGTAATGGCATGAGATGATCAAATATGGCATTTTAAAATCCACCATGCCTGCAATAGGAAGAAGAAATTGGAGGATCGCAGTGGTAAAAACACTTGTGATGCTATTGCAATTGTCTAAATTTTAAAGACTCAAAAATACAATTTCTTTGTTTAAAAAATTTATATACTTTCTTGATGTGTGGAGAGCTGTATATGTAGATAAATGTGATTCTCCTAGCCAATCTGGTATTCATTAGTCTTCAAGATATCATGAATAAGATCATGTGACCAATATCTTGAAATGGTTTGCTTTCTAAAAGAGCCTGGACAGCAGAAACCGGTTTGGCTCAGTGGATAGAGTGTCGGCCTGCAGACTCAAGGGTCCCGGGTTCGATTCCGGTCAAGGGCATGTACCTTGGTTGCGGGCACATCCCCAGTAAGGGGTGTGCAAGAAGCGGCTGATCGATGTTTCTCTCTCATCGATGTTTCTGACTTTCTATCCCTCTCCCTTCCTCTCTGTAAAAAAATCAATAAAATATATTTAAAAAAATAAATAAAAGAGCCTGGACATAATGACTTATTTAGATGGATAATAATTATTATAGGATTTGTCATCATTCTTTGTATGCTATAACTAAGCATTTAACTAAATCCTCTATGTGGGTTTTCTCATTTAATCTTTCAACAGCTCTAAAGTATCTATTAGTAATATGCCAGCTTTATAGGTGGAGACATTAATATTTAGAAAGTTAGGCAACTTGCTAAATGCCCAATGAGGAAATAATGGAACTGGAATTTAAGAGTCTGATTTTGGAGCACTTCCTCGTGGTTTTTTTATTCTCGGACAGGGATTAAGATATTCCAAGCATGTAGAAATAGAAGAAATGCCATACATGTTTGAGAAGTTTCCAGTAATCTGATGTAAGTAAGGGAATATGTTTTGGCAAAGGTGATTATGTTGTCCCTTAAAAGATAGAGATTTATGAGTGAAGATCTCTTTTCCATGTTATTAAAGATCTGGTTTATAAAACTAAAACTCGAGTGTATTAAAGCAATCAAAAGAGCTTGTTGAAACAAAGATGAGACTGGTCACATTGGATACTGTCCTCTTAAATAACTAGGAAACTAAAACAAACAAACAAAAGAATCCAGGCAAATTTTTTTAAAAATTACATTTAGTTTATTGAAGTGTTCTCAATTCTAAAAGTCTAGTATAGCTGGAAAAATCATTCAGCTTTGCTATTGTCTTGCTTCTTTCTCCTCCTAAAAGGTCTTTGTGCATTAACTCTAGTATCTATTAATATTTCTAATCAAGAACATCAAGTGATTATTCTGAATTCTATTCTAAGAATTGTTTTCTCAACAGGTATTTTCTTTATGATTCTATCAAACTCGGGAATGTTTAGAAATTCTCTAGAAATGAACACTAAAGAAATCTTATTATAATAGTCTAACTTTATCTTGTCTGCATTGAGTATTAAATGAAAACTAGTCTCCATTCAAACAATTCAATTCCCTATTACCTGGATCTGTCACTGATGTAATAACTCTAGGTTGATATCACATCTGGCATTTCTCTTCTGCTGTAATTAGAAGAATCCCATTATGTTTATTCATATACTAGAGACATGAAAATTCATGTACTGAAGGGAAGTCCCTCAGCCCAACCTGCCCCCTCTCACAGTCTGGGAGCCCTCAAGGGCAGGAGGTGACCTGGCGATCAGGGTAAGGCTACTCCCCTTCACATCTCTGCTGCTGCCACTGCCGGCAGCTCAAGTCTCTGCTGGCCCTGGTTACCTGAGCCTTGGGCAGCCCTGAGCAGCTGGGCAGCTGCCATCTGAGGCTTGCCCGTGCCTCGGGCTGGCCCTGGGCACCTGGGGGTCTGAGGGGACTCCAGAGGCAAGCATGTGGAGTAGCCAGACTTCCCTGGGGGCGAGCTCAGCCATGTCATGTGCCTGCCACCCCCAATGGGGCTGAGGGGACTGGGCACAGCCATCTTGTGGCTGTGGGTGCCGCCATCTTTGAAGGCAAGGCAGTCAATTAGCATAGTCCCTCTTTATTAGATAGGATTATTTCTAGTCCCTACAACCCAGGTTTAATTGCCCCATAACCAGTTTATGTGTATTATAAAGGACAAAACTTCCTGTTTTTATAATCTGCAATGTCCAGACTCATTTATAAAGCAAAAGTGAACTTAATACAATAGGTTTTAAACAGAAGAAGCAGAAAGAAACTGTATGGGTTAAAACTCTGAAAAAAAAAATCACCTTTGAGGGGCAGATGATAAGATGGAGGCCACACTCCATTCTCACTTATCATCATATGATCATGGTACCTTTCTGATCATTGCAATTCCTTTCTTTACCCTGTTTAGAATTTTAATTTTAAAGA
The DNA here is from genome assembly GCF_014108245.1 of Pipistrellus kuhlii. Taxonomy (NCBI): domain Eukaryota; kingdom Metazoa; phylum Chordata; class Mammalia; order Chiroptera; family Vespertilionidae; genus Pipistrellus; species Pipistrellus kuhlii. The sequence goes on from NW_023425595.1 coordinate 15,284,957, forward strand.
TCCGATTAGGTAGCACAAACAGGGCAATCTGATCCATAGAGTTAACAAATCCAACAACACAAAATATGCCCTCATTTCTTTTTTTGTTGCTGCACTACTTGCTCCCATTTTACTGATGAAGTTATAGGTAACAGTCTGGAAATGGTAACTCTCCCAAGAGATCAGAAAAGTTAAGTGCTAGCAATCTTGTCAGAAAAGCTAATTCCTTAATGGAAGTTTTCCGAAATAATTTGGGAACTCAGTAGTTAGGCATATGAAAGTGAGTAAGTGTCCTAATGTTTTACAGCTTTTCCCCCCCTTATGTTATTAACTTTTTCCCCTTAAATTTAGCACTTTCTTCTGTTAATTCTCAACAGAAGCACCTAATCTTAATCCAAATCTCTCTTTGCCACCCAATATCACAGCAGGGGGATGACCAAAGCTGCACTTTGAAGACTGGATAGGATTTCTATTGACCGAGAAAGAGAAGAGGTAAAAAAATCTCATTTGCTCAGTGTTTCTATGAACAGAAAACAGTGGCAAGTAGGGCTGAAATTATGCTGAATTTCCTGTTATCAATCCAACATCACCACCACTCCTTTCAGGGATTTTGCATTAGGTTGTCAACAGAGGCGTTAATGTTATTAATGTTTACTTGGCAGGTGGAAGATGAGGAGAACCTATCAATCTTGGTAGCATTAGCAGTCACATGAACAAAGGTTGAGAATCCCCAGCAACTCCTCTCTTGGCTGCTTGAGTTAGCCTTTGTGAATTTACTAGATGACCTTGAGATTCCCAGGGCCCTCTGCAAACTCTTGATATCTATCTACTCTGGTGTGCAGGTTTAGACTGGTGGAGGAGGAATCTTAGGGATTCCTGGAAGCAGATCCTGAACTAGATTCAAATGCAAATAGCTTGGTATGGTAGTAATCCCAGCAATCACCAATATAGGAGTGGAGGAAAGGGAAAGAAAGGGAACAATAAAGAGTACCCTAAATTATATTAGCCCTGGGGGGGTGGGGGGTGTGTGACTGGAACTTAATCTATTGGAAACTCAGAGTCAGTGTGGAACTTGAACTTCAAAATTGATCTGCCTGAGGAATAAAGGAACAAGGATATTAGTATACCAATGCTCATTTGTCATGGTTTGAAAGCTGCTCCTGAAAGACACCAATTTATTTTATTTTGTGTGTGTGTGTGTGTGTGTGTGTGTGTGTGTGTGTGTGTGTCTTGGCCTGCCATAAGATTGGGAAGATTCATTTTGGTGCAACAGAAAGCTCATGGGTGATTTACCATATTACCATTATGGTGAGGCCAAAGAAGATATAACCTTACCATACTTAGTTGTCAATTATATATTTATCTTTAATGCCCATCTTAAATAATCTTTGTGAAATCATACCTAATTTCTCCTATTTGGCATTATGTTTTTATCTTTGCTCTCTTAGCACTTCTCTTAAAAATTGTTTCAACAGCCTGCCCAGTGTGGCTCAGTGATTGAGTGTTGACCTATGAACCAGGAGGTCACAGTTCAATTCCTGATTATGCCCAGGTTTCGGGCTTGATTCCCAGTGTGGGGCATGCAGGAGGCAGTCAATCAATGTTTCTCTCTCATTATTGATGTTTCTTTCTCTCTCTTTTTCCCTCTGCTTTTCTCTCTGAAATCAATAAAATTATACTTTTTAAAAAAATTGTTTCAATAGATCATTCAACCTAATGGAGTAGTTGTCATGTGAACACTTGAAAATCAAAGGCAGTGGAGACACTGCTTGACCTATTAGGTCATCTAGTATAATATTTGCATGAAACACTGAGCTTGTTGGAAGGACTTGATGAGGCAGTAAGTACAGTATTTAGAAACCCAAGTTTTAAGACAGATATGTTTTAATCCCAGTTCCTATACTTAATAACCATATGTTTTAAGTTGGTATTCCAGTTCCTTAAAAATAAACTCTTTATATGTAAAATAGGAAATATGCTATGTACTTCATAGCATTGTAATGATGAAAATTCTTTTCTTATGTCATAGTCTCTTGTTCTTATTTGCTGTAGTAGACGGAACTCTAGCCAATGGGGGAGCTTAAAGAAAGTAATTCTGTACATGAATGAACCTGGAGGTTACACATAGGTCATGTTTACTGTTTCAACTCTAACATTCTACAAAAGAGCACAATGCATATTTCCCAGGCCTCAGCCAGCCTTGCCATAAACTTATGTCATTTGAATTAATGATGCTAACTTCATAGTTTCAAAACAATTACTTTGGCTATAGCCTTATTAGCAATTGTGCAGTCTTCATTCTTTTCCATTCCAAACATTCCCTTGACTATTTCTAGTATGTGCCCTTCCTAAAGTCTGACACTGAAGTATGCTATCTATCTTACTCACTACTGTATTGTCAGCTTCTAAAAACATGGCATAGGGCTGTGTTCGACAAACTGCAGCTCACGAGCCCCTTGGGTGTGGTTCTTCCACAAAATACCATGGCCTGGGTGAGTCTATTTTGAGGAAGTGAACTTAGAAGAAATTTAAGTTTAAAAAATTTCAAAAGAAATTTCAATCGTTGAACTGTTGATATTTGGCTCTGTTGACTGAGTTTGCCGACCACTGGCCTAGGATGTTCTAAGCATTTAAATGAATACTGGCTATTAAATGAATGATTGGTGAAGGTGTGTGTATGTGTATGTGTGTCCAGATGATGAATATATATTCACTTGGGCATCTGAAACATTTTACTTACTAACCTAAATCTGCTACTAAAGTTATTGCTGCTCCTACTAAAGATAAATACTTGAGCCTCAGCTCATACTAAACTTGCTAAAACTTAGAAGGTTACTCTAAAACTGTCAAGTCATCTTTGAAAATGCTATGGGAACAGTTCCATTCAAGTAGGAATTAGGAGTAGATTTCTCCCTCATTTATTCCAATGGGAAATGCCTAACATAGCAAATGCACAATAAAATTGAGCTGGAAGGTTATACAAGATGTCCAAAGACACTTTGGATTATTGCATTCTATATAATTCTAAATGTTTAATGTGATCATTAAGCATTCATAATCTGAAAATTTAATGAATAAATGCAGAGAACAAATTATCCAGCATGCTAATGAAAGTTCAGCAATTCAAGGGTTAAAATTCTCTAGGAGTTCACACTATGGTTAATGAGATTAAGTATAGGATATATCCAAGGTAGTGACATGCTTCTAACGTTTGCTAAGACGTTTAAGGTAATGTTGACTTGTTTTTATGATAGGTAAATTTTGAATAATACCTACTTTAAAGAACTATTATAAAGGTTAAAAGTTACAATGTGAGTCAGTTTTGTACAGCTCTGAGATTGGAAATGCTCAGGAATAGGGAGTGTTTTTGTTTTATTTTGTTTATAATTAGAGAGATTTATAAGCTAAATCCCATGACAAAGGTGAAACTTTTGGCCATCAGAATGCCATCAAGGCCTCTTCATTGTGCGTTTTTATCTTTTGATCCAATAGATAAAACACATTTCATTTCTACAACTTCTTCTATTTGAATCCTGCACCTTAGAAAGCAGATCACCTTAATTAAGACAAAGCACTTAGGTGCATAGTAAGAACTCTGTTTGCTATCATCATTGTTAAAATAGTTTATTTCATGTTTGACCTCCAAACACAGATTTTTTAAGAGAGTAATTTGCTTCAAAGTCAATTTCTTATTTTGAAGAATGACTTACTATTGCTTTTAAATATGCCTACTAATTAAAAAAAAATTGGTTACATGTCTAAGAAAGAATTTTTTAATTCCACACAATAATCAGTAGCCAGAGACATATTCTTCTATCATGCAAGTATTTCCTTCTAGTTCTTTTTATATATTAATTTATGTGATTATATTAATTGAAATGGCATTAGCTAAATATGCATATTTAAACAGATTTGCCTCCACTTTATTAATCATCTTTCATTTCATAAGCATCTTTCATAATATTAAATACTAGAGGCCTGGTGCATGAAATTCATGCACTCCGGGGGGGAGGGGATCCCTCAGCCTGGCTTGTGGCTTGCACCCTCTTGCAATCCAGAAGCCCTTGGAGGATGTCTGACTGTGGGCCTAAGCAGGCAGTTGGACATCCTTAGCGCTACCAGAGGCAGGAGAGGCTCCCACCACCACTGCTGCACTTGCCAGCCATGAGCCTGGTTTCTGGCTGAGCAGCACTCCCCCTGTGGGAGTGCACTGACCACCAGGGGGAAGCTCCTGCATTGAGTGTCTTTTCCTCGGTGGGTCAGTACATGTCCTAGCAACCAGTTGTTCCAGCATTGGAACAACTGGTTGCTAGGACATGTACTGGGTCAATTTGCATATTAGCCTTTTATTATATAGGATTTTTCAAAAGAGCACATTGGGTAGAACCTGCTGAGAATTCACACCTTAGTAAACCATTATCTTACTAAAGGAATAATGTGTTGTTTCCAATTGTTTATTACAATAAAACCAAGGAAGTTATTGTTTTCTTGAACATAAATAATTGTTGCATACCTGATTATATTTTCAGGGTAAATTCTATGAAATATAATTACTAGGGCAATGGATATGAAACTTTTTAAAACCTCTTGTTTTATCTTATTAAATTTCTCTCTAGAAATGTTTAAAATCCTAGCAGACCTCCATTTCAATCAAAATAAAAGCCCAAGTCCCTGTAAAGTCTACATACTAGTATCTGGCCCACTATTAAATCTCTGACTTGTCCCTCATCACTTTCTCCCTCATTTGTTCTACTGCAAGCAGCCTTTTTTTTTTTTTTTTTTTTTTTTTTTTTTTTTCCATAACAGACAGGTTCTAAGCTCTGAGAGCCCTTGCTCTAGCTAGTTCTTCCTTATGAATTAGCCTCCTCTCAGCAGATTTAGAGTTACTATATCTCCTACAGTCTCTCATCAAATCTCACTTCCTCAATGAAGTCCATCCTTAACATCTTCTTTCTTCCTTCCTCCAAGTTCTCTCTATATAATTTAACTATATATTGTGTTATTTTTTCTATGTTTCTTCATTCTAAATAGCTAAGGAATCTAACCCTTTGATTCACTTATTTATGCATTTTATCTATAGTAGTGCCTTATACATTGTAGGTGCTACACATTTGTTGAATAAATGAACACACTGAGTACACTACCAATAACTATATTTGAGTCTATTATGTATTTTCAAAGATACATGCACTTCTATGTTCATTGCAACATTATTTAAGTTGGACAAGGCATGGAAACAACCAAAGATGTGGTACATGTCTACAATGGAATACAACTCAGCCGTTAGAAAAGCTTAAATACTGCCATTTGTGATGGATGGATGGATCTTGAGAACATCATACTATGCAAAATAAGTCAGAAAGAAAAGGTTAGGAATTATATGATTTCATTCATATGTGGGATATAAAACTGAAAGCAAACAAATGAACAACAACAACAAAAAATATCATAGACAACAGCATAGCGGTTACTAGAGGGAAGGAGAATGGGGGTTAGTAAAGGATAAAGAGGATCAAATATATGGTGACAAAGAAGATTTGATTTTGGGTGGAGGAGCACACAATGCAATATACAGTACAGATGACGTGTCATATAAATGTCCACTTGAAGTCTATATAAACTTATTAACTAATGTCACCTTGGTAAATTTAATTAAAAATGACTCTATTATGCAATATTCCCATTAACAATATATTTTCTGTCTTAAATAGTAAATAACCCTTTTCTGTATTTCCCCAGTGTATAATCTTTATTTCTGTATTATAAATGCTATTGCAAGGTTACTTACAAACCACCAAATTGGTTTTCTTTAAAATGTATTTTGGAATTTACTGTTTTTAATACTTCCAAAAAAAAATCTCATGTTGTATATTGCTTTGTGTGTCTATGAATACTCAACTGTTTTCAATAATCCATATCTAAAATGCCTGCCTTTTCACTTATACCCTCTTTTCAATAAGCTCTTTTTGTTTATCTTAGTCATGTTTTATCAAAATTTTAATTTTATAAAATTCCTACTTCTTGGAATTATATTACAAAGCCAAAGCAAATTTTTCTTAGATTTATTTGTTTCTTGCATTTACAATTTTGTTCATAAAAAGCATTATGGAAGGAGTAGCATAATAATTAATCATCATAACTTTTGAAATTACATTGGCTAAAAATAGCAACAATGCTTTTAATATCAAGTTCTTTCACTTCAAGCATCTCCTCTGGAAACATTCAATGAACTTTTAATCAGTTCTTTCCTTCATATCTGTCCTCCAAGAATACTTGGTTCTTCCTTTTACCCAGGGCCTCCTCTAGTATGCAAGTTCCCATCTGCAGTGAATATATTTATGTGGCTCCTTTCTATATAAACTGGTGGCTGGGGCAGGGTTCCCATTATCCTAAACTAAGAGTTTTACAGTTCTATTATCATAGCTGACTTTTGTCACAATTGTATCCTCATTAAGGTAGTGATTTGCTTTAAGGTATATACTCATTTAACATTAACCCTTGCTCACCAAAATGTTAGAAATATGTGGGGGGGAGGGGTTGTTTGTTTTTTGTTTTTTGTAGCTCCATCACTTGGTATAGTGTCTGAAATGCAAGAGACAAATAATAATTATTTATTAAATAATCTCCAGAAATTGATCAAATAAGTAAATATCTCAAAGGCTCACTGACATGCACTTCCTTCCATAAAGTCTTTATTAATGTTCTCAGTCAAAAATGTGTGTTCTTCCCTGACCTTTTTATACAATGAGGTTATATAATTTATTTGAGATTGATCTCTTTGCTTTATTATAATTACTAATATCATTATCATATCTCCTCTAAAAATATGCCAGCTTCTTAAGGACAGGGTTCATGCCTGGTAATCTATGTGTCTATCTGGCAAGAGCTACTTTCAGTATTCAGAATACAACCAATGCCTGTTGAAAAAATAATTAATGACACAGAGGAGCATGAACTGGAGATAGTATTCTGCTTTTTTCTCCAATTGGATTGCTGGGAAGCTCAAATGAAAACAAAAAGTCTACACAAGTGCTTTGTAATATGTAAAGCGTTATGTGATTTTAAAGAATCAACATTATTATGTCAATTTCCTCCCCATATACATGGAACCACATAGCAATTTTAGAGATCATTGGTGCTCCACTGTAGCTATTGTTCAGAAGCTATTGAATGCTTCTCCCAATGCAACATAAATCATCTCTGATGGGTAGAGAAAAACTGTTTCCTAATAGCAACTATACTTAGAATAAGCTTCAGAAATTTTCAACCAAATATTTTCATGAAAATCTTTTGAATCAAACTGAGATGATTCCAACATCTATCCAAGAAATATTTTTGAATACCTAGTACATTGCAATATTAGATGCTAAGAACTAATAGCATGTAGCGATGACTAAAATGGACATAGTCTTTGCTCTCAGAGAGTTTATTTTCCAGCAATATAGCTATGCTTTCTGATTGGATCTCTTTTAAAATTGTTGGGATGAATACTTTAAACTGATTTATCCTTTTGCCTCTAATGAGGTTTAGTGAATACTTTAAAAATAAATTTCTCTCTGAAGATTTCTGTTCAAATTTAACCTTTGGATTCAATAGAATAATGCCTTTGCTGCTCAGGGCTAAGTTATTAACATTACTTGGCTAGTTAAGCTTTGATTCTTGGTTTCAAAAGGTCTAATTAATTTAGATGGATGAGAATCCATCGATATGTTTAAATACAGCAAAGACAAGTTGTGTGCCTACACTGTCTTGAACAACTGTGTGTCTAACTAACAGAACACTGTGCCCCACTCCTAAACTAATAAGAGAAGGAAGCTCACAACTTTTGAAAAACATACGGTTGACAGTGCAAGGCTAGGGTCCTTCAATGCTATCAATCTAATAAGAAATGTCAGCCCTCATATTCTGACTCAGCCATTCCAACAACCCCCAAAAGTCTCATCAAGTATTTTGGATTGTTGTTTTATATAAGTAAGAATCAACCAAGAAAAATATTTATATATAATGTATATATGCTTTCATATACTATGCTATGTAATGATAAAATACACACAGTTATATATATCTCAGATCATCATTCTTTCTTTTCTGGGTTACTATGTATTCATTTACCACTTAGCCCTCTTTTAATCTACTCCATTCATTGAAACAGTCTTTTAAAATGAAAATATGTTAAAGTCACAGACCTTCCTACTTAAAAATGCCTCAGTGTCTTCCCAGGTCCCTCCAGATAAAATCCAAACTCTTTCCATTTTATGCTGTCACCATGCATTTACCTTGTTGATCTGCCTGTCTTTAGCTTTCACCTTCCATTTTGAACTCTAGTGATAGTCAACCTCTTGCCTGTCCCTAGAAACACCATGCTAACACCATTCCTATTCTCTCAAATCTTATATCCACCATTCTCTCTGCCTGGAAAATCCTTCCCCTCTTGGTTTCTTTGCTTGTTGTTTTTTCAGGTAACATATGATATAATTAAGGTCTGCTGAAAAATGTCTCTTGACCTATGTATCCTCAGCTTCATCTAATTCCCCTCATTCATGCTCCCTTAGCACCTCTACTTTCTTCATTGTAATTCTTATCAACTTGAACTAAGATTGCCAGACCACTTCTCTGTCTTCCCCACTAGATTTTTATTCTGTCTTATTTGCACATAATTTCAGATTCTTGTCTCTTATAGCTACATCCTTACTTTAACCAGTGTGCCCTTTTCGTATGATTAGCATAGTGGATTTTTGATTAAGATTGAATTTTAATAACCAACCACAAAATAAAATTTATAATTTTTCCCAGCTAAGAAGAGTTTTGCATCCCAAAGTCTTATCTCCTATCACATTAAGAAAAATATATTCCTCCTTTTAGTTATTTCTCTCTGTACTTTATGGTATTGTCAGTCCCTTGCCTACTAGTCTGGTTCTCTAAGGACATTAGTGTGAGATTTATTCATCTTTTCACCTCTCAAAGTGTGTTCTTATTTTACCTATTCTGCTCTGAACAAATATTTGTTCAGTTTAATTGAACATAAAACCAGGGGACTATCAGCCCAATCTTTTATTACAAAGAATACTTAGGATGAGTCACCAAGTTGACCCTCCAGATATAGTCTCCACCTTGCTCTGGGTGGAGGGGGAGACCTCAATGGACTGCAACAACAAGCTCCCTTACCCTCTGGTTTCTGGTTGGTTTTGATTAATGAGAGACCTTGACAAAAAACGTCGGTTATAATTTATGTCATAAGGGCCAAGTTTTAGCTCTAGTTTAATTATCTCCTTTGAGCTCTAAGTTCATATGTCCAACTACCTATATGATATTTTCACTGTGATATAGAAAAAGCAAAATTTGTGATCTTAACCCCTTAATTTAGTTCAATGGTTCTTCTTTCAATGTATGCTAACAATATACATTAATTGTTTAAACCTTAAAGATGTCCTTTATACCTCCTTCTATCTTATTCTCCAAGAGTCATTCATCTCCATCCAAGTCGTATAGATTTTATTTCCCAAATATGTTTTGAACCTGCTTATTTTTTTCCCATCCTACTCCTCCATCCATACTTGACTTTGGGTAAAGTCAGAGTAAACTTTACTCAAAAAAAGTTTTGATATATCATGCCCTTTGTTTATAGCACATGAATAATTTTCCATTAGTCATAGAGTAAACCTTAATTCCCTATTATAGACACTTATGCTTTTACCCTTTGCTGTCTATCTACACTTGACCTTATTTTAGTGCCTTACTTGCCCCATGTTCCTTACTCCCAATCAGATTTTGACATGTTATTCCTGCAGGCTCATGAAATATTCTTCTAGACAAGCTGTCCAAATTACCCTGGCTTATTCAGGTTCCTTGGTATATGCTTTCATATCTCTTGTATACTTGTTTCATAACATTCGATTCCTTCATCTGCCCATTCAACAATTATGGAGTTACTATGTTGTTGTATTAGGCTTTGCTGATAAGACAATGAGTGATATAGACACATTTGTGTTCTCACTGAGTTTATATTCTAGCTTTCACAATTTGCAATTAGGGTTTGCAGCTGTTTATAGTCATGTTAGATTAATACCTGATTCCCCCAATAAACTGTTATCTCCAAGAGAACAGGGGCCTCTTTTTCCTCTCTGTTACAATTACTTTAGCCATATCACACATTATTCCAAAACTAAGTGGCTTGAAATAATAATTGTCATTTCTTATCTTTCCTGCTTTCTGTGTTTGAACAAGGCAGAGTTCAGCCAAAGGATCAAAGACTGAGGGTTTGTTATGTAAATCTCATGTACTCATTTGGATTACTGATTAAGACACTGGCTGGGAATCTCAGTGCCAGTGTTTCTCGACCTCTGAATGTGGTCTTTATGCCTACATAGATTCCACCAATGAACTTAGAGAGAGCCAGATGGAGGTACATCTATCACCTTATATGAGTTAGCCTAAATGCCATGTAGTGTCACTTCTGTTGCATTTTATTAATTGAGATAGTTATAAAAGTTAGTTCAGGTTCAAGGTAGGGTTTCATACATCCATCTCCCCATGTCAGTGGGTAAAGTGAGAGTTGTATATAGAAAGAGCATGTGGAATGGAATACACACATATATATACACAAACCCACACATTCATCTTTAGAAAATATAATTAACTAAATATATTACTTACTAATATATTACTAAATAATCTTATTACCTAGAACTTACCTTGTATATAAATGCCTGTGAAATAATTATTAATGGAGAAATTAATGAATGAAATTAGAAGAGGCCAGTCATGAAGTCTAGACTGTGAAATAAAATGCCCTATGTATAATTCATTCACTTATTCCCATATATTTTAAAGCTGTTTTGGGGAGTTGTGACAGCTCAGTTTCTACTATATGTCAGCTTTTCTGTTATAGGTAAGTATTGAAACTTATGAACTAGAGATAGGGAAAGAGATAATGAAAACTTCTTAAAGCAGCTTTATCCCCATGAATTTGAGTTTAGGGACAACATAGAGTTTAGTTCTTAATTGTGTCAGCTTCTCTTATTCTCATTCTACAGACCTAAGAAATCATGGTTTCCAGGAATGAGTGGGGATTGAAAGCAGAACATAATGCCAGTAAGTGGCATTTGGAATTGCCTTTGTCATTCCAAGGAGAAGTCACCTGTTAACTATGGAATTTACAAGTGTCACTGAAACACTAGACAATGTCTGTTTCCTGTTGTAGAGGTGGAAGGGACAAAAACACAATTGGCAGTTCCCACAACACTGAATTTAGAGTCATTTAGAGATAATCCTACTACAGAATTTATGAGTATTTCTAAAATGTATTCTTTTTACTCTGTTGTGAGAATCATCATTAAAAAAGAAAAGTGGTATTTACTGCAAGGCTTTTGCAACATTCCATATTTCTGACTGCAGAATATGTCGCTGTCTCTAGGTTATTGAAATTGTTACAATCCTGTCAATTGGGTAAGTGGAGTTTTTCTATATTTGGACAATGTTTACTTCCCCTCTCTTACCCATAGAACCAATAGTGCCTGATGCTTTACAACAGTATGGTGACTACCAAAGGAAAAGGGGAGGTGGGGAGAGGTAGAAGATCAAGGAGGGATAAATGGTGATGGAAGGAGACTTGACTTGGGGGAATGAACATATAATATAATATAATATACAGATGATGTATTATAGAATTGTACACCTGAACCCTATATAATTTTATTAACCAATGCTACCCAAAAAATTCAATTAAAAAAGAACCGATAGAGATTATGACTTAAAACTCAGTTGGAGTCAAAGAATTGAAACCCACATGGTTCTTCTGGTGATTATTTAACCAGTCTAGTCTTTCTGTTTATTTGAATCCAAACAATTAGCAATTTACTAAACATATCAAATGTTAAAATTAAATACTATAACTCATTCTCTTCCTCTTTGCCTTTTGCAAACACAGCAAGTATGGGGGGAAGCATCGCTCTCTGTCAATACTCCTCAGCTCTTCCTGGGCAAGCCTGATGGATTTCCCATGCTTGTGTGACCAAAGATTCTCTATTCTGAAACCCAACAAAGTAAGTTAGAGCTCACTTAAAACCTAAAGGAGTTGCTGGAGCCAATGTGGCTCAGTGATTGGGTCTGAGACAGCTAATCAATGATTCTCTCTCATCATTGATATTTCTCTCTTTCTCTCCCTCTATGAAATCAATAAAAATATTAAATACATTAAAAAAAAACTAGGGGAGTCTCAATAAAAGTCAAGTGGAGGAATATAACCAGGCCTCAGGAAGGACCTGAATATAACCAGGCCTCAGGAAGGACCTGAATATAACTAGGCCTCAGGAAGAACCTGGAAGCAAGGACTGGGTGGTTATTTCATCCGTTCCTACATTTATTTGTTTCTGTCTAAAAATCTCCTTCCCTCTCTCTGTTCCAAGGCAAGTTTTCTATTCATAAATGTATTTATTTATTTATTTATTTATTTATTTATTTATTTATTTAAAAGCATAGTAGATATGAGGTGAAAGGATATGGCTTCCCTATGACAACAATAAATACTACTACAATACACATGTCATTTTTAGAGTCACATAAAACTTAATTAGCTGTCTCTTAGTCCCCATTCCAAAAACCTAGGGAGAGATAGATTCTTATCAGGTAGTCATGTTTTTCAAAGTACCACTAACTGGTTACTTACTTACTTAATTTATTTATTTTAAATATATTTTATTGATTTTTTTACAGAGAGGAAGAGAGAAGGATAGAGAGTTAGAAACATTGGTGAGAGAGAATCATTGATCAGCTGCCTCTTGCACACCCCCTACTGGGGATGTGCCTGCAACCAAGGTATATGTCCTTGACCAGAATCAAACCTGGGACCTTTCAGTCCGCAGGCTGATGCTCTATCCACTGAGTCAAACCGGTTTCGGCTGGTTACTTAATTTATTGAATGAGTTTACATTTTTTAGAAATGAAAAATAGAATAGAATAAAATATCAAGTCTTAAGACACAGAATAGATGCTATAAGATATGAGTATGCATACTTGATACTGACGTAAAATGTATGGGAGGTACCAAAAACTTTGAAAAACAATTTTGTAGACCAATTCTGAGGAGAAGCTTATTCCTATCTAATCAAACTATGTATAACTTCTAAAAAAAAGAAACTAAAATGCCTTTTTAACCTGGCTGTAAGATTCAACCTCTGGAAGAGGGGTGTAGTGCAGTTTTTAAAGAGGAATATTACATGCATATTGTGATATATATAGTGCAGATATCCCCCGAGTCATCCTTTGCACCTGCTCACCACCTGCTCACAAACCTTGCCTCCGGTATCCTCTGTGTGACCTTGGGAAACATCAGTTACTCTCTGTACCTAACATATATTATATTTAAAATGGGATCTTAATGAAGTTTGTTTCTTTTCCACCACTCCTAAAAATGACAATGGGCACTTTTGCTTTTCAAGTGTTATAAAGATTACATCAAGACATTCCAATGCTGATTGTGCTCACTCTTTAGTATGCATCCTTTTCTTATTCCTTAGAATAAGCCCACTGATATTGGGTACCCTTAGATTCAGATATACTGTATTTAAAAGGCTCCAACACTTGTTTAAGCAAAATTTACTTGAGTGAATTTATTCTCAGTTTCTTTACCCATGGGCATTCCTTTGTTTTTAAGAGATTGGACAGCTTATCCTAATGATTTCAGGATATACCAGCATGATTGAATATGGGGCTGAACATAATACACAACTTTAGATCCTCAAGTAGAGATTCCCTGTTACCAAGGCGACAGTAAAGAGTAGACAGAGACACTTCTATGGGAGTACAATTGTGTAGTTACACAGGACCTTGACATCAGAAGTGTTTTGTACTTGGTTTAATGCTATGCTGTCACTGTGTAGCAACTCTTAATACTTTTATCTTTGAACTTGAATTTTGAAAGTGAAGTACAATAGAGCAGAAGAGATTCATGCAATATGTGTGTCCCATATTTTTTGTCACCCCATTTGCATATAGCATTCATTATTGCTATGAAAACAGAATTATTTTAATGGACTCAGAATGGGGAGTAATTCAATAAGACATAAATAAAACCTGTTAAGTTTACAACAGAGTGAGCAGAGGTGTTGACAGCCATAAGAGGTCATACTTCATTTGAACCAGAATTTGCTTCAAATATAAAGAAGATAATGACATTCTAAGAAACAAGAGTAATTTCCCTTCATATTACTTCCTTGTATCAGGTAACCACTTAGGCTCAAAATGACCACATGGAAAGAAAGGGAAATGTGGAAAAACCCATAGTTCCTGTCCCCTTCTGTCTGTCCTTCTTCATCAGCTAGACAAAGATAGGGATATACATGTATTGAGAAGTTAAAAAGTTGAATTAGTTTTGTGAAGTGTTACTATTGTTCCTAATAAGAACACAATAAATCTGAATGCATGAGTTACAAAATGCAAGTTATATAACTTCATGGTTCTCACAAAAGAGTTACGCTCTTATGATTATATTTAAAATTGGCAATGACTTTGCAGGGAGATGGTAGCGTCGGTAGATGCTGAGCTCATCTCCTCCCAGCGACACACAAAAACTATAAGAAATATAGAGCAACCATCTGAGGATGACCTGAAAACTAGCTAACAGAATTTCTACAACTGAGGCTATAACAAAGAAGCCACTGAGAGACAGGTCTGGTCCGGACTCACCCCTCTGGGGTGGTGACTCACAAGTGGAAGAAATATAACAACTCCATTGATGAGTGAGGGATCCAAGCTCCTCATTAGGGCCCTCAGTCCAGGGTTCCTACACAGTGAAGAAGTGCTCCCATAATATCCAGCTCTGAGAACCAGCAGGGTTTACATCTGAGAGAGCAGAAAGGCTATAGGGAAATAGGCCTCCATTCTTTTTTCTAAATATATTTTAATGATTTTTTACAGAGAGGAAGGAAGATAGAGAGTTGGAAACATCAATGAGAAACATCGATCAGCTGCCTCCTGCATACCTCCTACTGGGGATGTGCCCACAACCAAGGTACATGCCCTTGACCGGAATCGAACCTGGGACCTTTCAGTTCACAGGCTGATGCTCTATCCACTGAGCCAAACCGGTTAGAGTGAGGCCTCCATTCATAAAGGGCCCAGACACACAAACTCACTGGTACTGAGCTCTAGAGCAGATAGCAATTTGAAAAGTGGCCGGGCAATAGTGAATAAATAATTTTGACTAACTTTGGGTAGAGTGCTGAAGGGGCAGGGATCAGTGGGAACTGAAGTTCTCTGAGAACAGAAATAAGTAAGACAGAGAAAGACAAAGACCATGTTTTTTCACTTATATGTGGAGTCTAAAAAACAAACACACCAAACCAAACCAAACACACTCATAGATACAGAGAACAAACTGATGATTGCCAGAGGGTAGAGGCTTAGGGAATGGATGAGAAGGTGAAGAGAAATAAATAAATAAATCACCCGGATAGCATAGAGAAAATAGTTAATAAGATTTTAGTAACTATGTATGGCAGCTGATGGTTCCTGGACTTACTGTACTGGCCTCATTGTTAGATATATACATATCAAATCAATATATTATAATTAATATAATATCGTATATCAAAATAGAATAAAAATGGCATTGCACAATGTTAAGATGAATGGTAAGATTCATGCTAATATTTTTAAATTGTAATTTGCTTAGGATGACAAACAGTCAGCAGTAAACATTACCACAAATTAAATATGAGACCTCAAAAGTAAGAAAAAAATAATTGGTACATTTCACATAACTTTTTTTCACATTTTTTTGTACATGGAAATCAACATTATCATTTTGCATTGGGCCTCCCAAATTATGTAGCTGGGCCTAAGATTAGAATCAGTTAACTATGAAGTTTGTTGTAGGAAATGTGAGCCATTTTGTAACATTTAGTTTCCTTTTCTGAAATTCCTTTTTCCTCAAAATCAACACAGCATTTTGCTTTTTTGGGCAATTGTATTTCTAAAGAGATATTATTAAACACAGTTGTTTATTATTTAAAAGTTTCTTTAATTTACCTGTTGACACACAGGGAAAGACATGCCAATGTCTCTCTTCATATTTCTATTGTTTTCTTCCCTTTTCACTGAATCCCACCCCCACTATTTCTCACTTACATTTCATGAGTGAGGAGTTGGATGGCATTTCTCACTAAAGCTCCCTTGGGTATTCTAGCAGCTTAGATCACCTCTGCTGCAGACAAAGCTGCTAGAAACACATGCCAAACTCAGTTCCCCTCAGAGTTATTCTGAGAACTTAATTCATTTGAGAAGTGGATGATGGCAAAGAACCTCATGCTACACTACAAAGCAGAGAAAAACACTGAATTTCCTGTGATGACAGATCAGAGGAGGTCAATCAAGAACAGCATTATTACATAGATGGCCAGACTATGACAACACTCATACTTCTCAGGCAATGATAGCTTTTCCCTCTTGATAGCGACAGTTTTCCTGAGGTGTGGCTAGAGGTGCAATGTGTGGGGCTGCAAAGAAGGCGATGGGAATGTTGATATTGAACCAAATGATGAGACTAAGGAGGCCCAAAAGGAGGAAGCATATGGCCATGCATATGCATGGTGATTTGGATCAGGAGCACATGTGGTTGGATGACAGGATGGGATTGCTGAGGGAGCACAGTCAGATTCAGTCCTAAAAACCACTTACTCTTTACTGAGTGCTTCCCTATGGTGGGAAAATAGCTCTCAATTATATGAAAATGGATTTCTTCACTCTCACAAGCTGGGGGATATCTGGATCTGAAAATGAGTTAAATAAAAATATCATGCCTCACATTCATCCTGCATTGGAGAAATTGAGTTTTCTGTATATATATTTAAATCTTGATTGATTTTTGCCATCTGGGTTCTCTTTGACTGAGTGATTCCTCACAGGTCTTTAAAATGTTGATGTTGTTGATGATGATGATGATGATGATGATGATATGCTTATTAATATAATTTGTCTAGCTAGACATCATCTTATAGAAAATCTGCAGGAACATAACAGTTCTGTTTGAGCCATAACTATGAAGAGATCACAGGGGTCTCAATATAGTGTAGCAGTACAGATGAGAAACAAGGTCTATAACCTTTAATACATGTCATCTTGACGCTGCTTAGCCAATTTCTTGTTACATGTTATAACAGGAAAAAGTAGTGGGGTCTTTGTAAAAAAGATAATTTGGTATCAATGATAATTATGATAGGACTTACTACTTGTGAATGAATTCAAGTGATATAAGATGCTATTGTGTACCTGATATTAGTAATAGTTCATTCTCAAAGCTGCATTATTTTACTGGTAAATATAATTTAAAACATCATGCTCTATCTATAGCTCAAGTATATCTTCTGAATCCACTACATATTAAAAATGGACAGTTACTTTCCAGGCAATTTGCTTTTTTAGAATATTTGCCAAATTAGAAGAACAACCAAATGAAATGTTAAAATTCACCTTGTTAAAAGCAATTTCACCATTATTCTATTAAAAATTCAAAATAGTTGTTATTTATTACTTGTAGAATAAATGATGTTGTATGCTGGGCTGTAACTATAGGTCCTCTGGGGTACTATTGCTGAATACCTAACCCCTACTATGCTGTTTTCTCTACAATAAAGAACATGCATCATCCAATGTTAATGTAAAGGATTCAGCATACAACAAAAGCTCCAAAGTACACAAAATACCAGATGAATTTTCCCTAAACAAATATTTGTGAAACAGCATAATTTTTGCAAAGTGCTTCTTGAGGTGCCACAGATGCAGTAATGATAAAAACATTTCTTCTTTCATAGACCTTACATTCTAGTGAGAGTATGCAGAAAAATAAATGCATGAACAAATAAGCAAACTGATTGTTTCATATTAGTGTTGTAAAGAAAATGGAACAAATTAATAGAGCACAACTTCATGTGGGGGGCTTCTTAAACTAATGATACAAATCCTCTTAAGGTCACACAGATTGAAACTCAATTCATGAGAAATGAGCTGGTGTGTAGGATCTGGAGAGAGTCGCTTCACAGACCTAGTAGGAAGAACTTGAATGCAAGTCACCTTAGAGTATCCGAGGTCCAGAAAAAAAAAATCCAGGATGGCTAGACCATAGTCAATAGGCGTAAATAAGTAGGAGTGTAACCCATACAGGAGAGATCACATAACAGGAATCAGATCATACAAGACTATAGCAATGTCTTTTAACTCCCCCTGACCTTATCTCATTTTGACATGTTTTATATCTATATTTGCTTTGCCTTAACTGCATCCTTTGCTTCCTTTTGGACAAGTTCATGTCTTACTGTTTCTAATGAAATCCAGATAGCAACCAGATTGTCTCATCCTTTGATATATAAAAGAGTTTGGCTTGAATTACTCTAGTATCAAATAGTGACAGAACCAATAAAGGTTGGAACTCTTCAAAGATTTTTTGTGAGTGAGGCACACACACTGAATTATAATAGTTTAATTTAAAAATCAATTAGTTGAATTTCAAAAATTTGAACACCTAGCCAAGAATTTAAAGAAGAAAAGAAAATCCTCATAATTACCATGTGATAATGATAAAAATGAAACTTAAAATTAAGAGTTCCAATATAATGCTGTAGTGATTGGCTAAGCTTATCATAAATAAGTAGGCTTTCTATTTAAAAAATCTGCCCATAGAATAAACATTATATTTTGATTATAGTAAAGTTTTCCAAATATTCAATGATCTCTATTTTATAAAAATAAAATGTGCAAAAGAATAGAAAAAAGTGAAGATTTCCAAACTTATTTTGTGAGCTTTGTATGTATGGGCTTAGTGCTAAAGCACAAAAATGTCTGTAAAAGAAAGCAAAAGTGTAGGCAAATCTAACTTATAAGCAAACTCCTAATTAAAATATTAAAAACTAACTTCAAATATATTAATTTTTAAAAATTCACAGCATGACCCAAAACTAATTAATGTAATTAGACACATCCATAGATTATGAGGGAGGTAAAATTCAATAGAGTCATGAAAAAAATATTCTTAGCAAGCTAGAAATAGAAAAGTTGTTCTTAACTGCTATACTCAATCCACAAAATTCTCTAAAAACATCATATTTAACATTTCACTGGGAATTTTAGCCAAGGCAGAGGGAAGAAATAAATATATTTGTCTTTATTCAGGGATAGTTTCATTTTCTACAGAGTAGATTTGGAAAAATCTATACAAAAATCATTGAGAGAAAAAAAACTTAAGCAAGGTTATTTGTTGTGTACAAGAACAATGCACACACAAAAAACAAAAGTTTTTCCACTTAAAAGTAATAAATAACTTAAAAAAAAATACTTATCCTGAGCAAAAGTAAATGTCATAAGCATTTTGTTCCATGGGAACACACGTGTGTGTGTATGTGTGTGTGTGTATTGAAGCTATAGACTAATTTGAACATATGTGTAATATTAATTATTCCAAAGACAAGAATATTTGAGAACATTGTCTCTTATGTAATAACTAGAAGCCCGATGCACAAAATTTGTGCAAGAGTAGTCCTCCCTTCCCCCACCTTCCAACATGAGCTTCCCTCTGGCATTCGGGAATCAGGATTCCCTCATAGTCCCAGCTTTGTCTGGAAGGACAGAAGGATGTGTGGAAGGATGTCCAGTCTAATTAGCATATTATGCTTTTATTATCATAGATGAGGAATCTACTCTGATTGTCCTTTTAGTTTGATACTTTCCAGTCTGAAAGTCTGAGAAAATTCTTTTTATTGATTCTTTGATAATTTCTTTCTCATTGTTCTCTTCCTGGGTCACTTATTATTCATATGTTCTATTCCTTTTATCTTCTTTTTTATATCTTTAAAACACTTTTGCTCTAATTTTGAAAAAAACTTTCTCAACTCTATTTTCTAACAGTTAAACTATACTTTTTATTTTATCCTTAGAATTATAATTTTCAGGAATCCTTATCTGTTTACTGAATAAACTTTTTTTTAAATATATTTTTATTGATTTTGTACAGAGAGGAAGGGAGAGAGATAGAGAGTTAGAAACATTGATGAGAGAGAGTCATCGATCAGCTGCCTCTTGCACACCCCCTACTGGGGATATGCCTGCAACCAAGGTACATGCCCTTGACCGAAATCGAACCCAGGACCCTTCAGTCCCCAAGCCGACGCTCTGTCCATTGAGCCAAACCGGTCTTGGCTACTGAATAAACTTTTTTATATCATGTTTCAAAGATGGATTATATTCTCCAATTGTATAGTAATTCTAGTATTTTAGAAGTCCCCCCCCCCGCAATGGTATATGAACAAAGATAATAATTTAATTAAAAATAAGTTAAAAAATAAAAGCCCCCCCCCAGTATCTTTTTCTATCAAGATAATTTCTCTGATTAGTTTTTATACATTTCTTGCTTGTCAATAAATTTTCTCTCTTTTCTGAACATATTTGACTTTAAAGAAATGATTAAGAATTGGCAATTTAAAAAGACTGTACTTTACAGCATGATATAGATGTATCATTTGTTTCTCTTTTCTTTAGCTAATCAGACATCTTTAGAAGAGTCCTTCAATCTCCTTCATTTTGGTGAAAGGATTTGGTTGCCAGCATTCTGGAGGTCAAATTGGGGCACAGATCTAAGAGTCTCTACCATTCTTCAGTATATATATATCTATATATACTGTTACCTAATCATCCTCAACTGTGCCTAGTATCTTCAGTTCAAAGATGTTCTACATTACTCTTTCAAGATAGTAAATCCCTATACATTTACTGGGGCAGAAAAAAAGGAGTCAGTCAACAAAGCAAAGGAGGGGATAAGGATCTAAAAATCTAACTACTCATCAAACAACGTTAACGCAATCTTTCTTATTTTAGGCTTTTCTTCTCTCTTGGTTTATCAAGGGTACCTGGTTGTTCCAATTCCCTTGACTTTCATGTTTTGTCTGGTAAAAGGCTCACCTCAAGTTGTTCTCACTGCTAGATTTTAATTTTGCTCTAATTTGCTTATCAATCATCCTCTTGCTTATTGTCTTGGACATTTGTTTTCTCTTCTCCATGTTCCTCTGTATTAATGCCTTAAAAAGTTAGCCATAAAAAATAATTAAAAAAAAGAAAAAGAAAAAAGAAAGAAAAGGAAGGAAAGGAAAAAAGAAAGAAGGACATATGACAGCAATCTTACAAAAATGGTTTCTATTTTATGGTAATGAATGAGAACACAATATAGCAAGTAAGTCAGTTATCTGCAAATAACACAATAAGTTAAATTCCAATCAAGAAGTGACAATGATTTTTCAAAGAAATTCACAATCTGGTTTATAACATCTTAATATGGCAAAATGCTAAAGCAATTTTATTATAATTTCCTGACAAGATATGGAGATGCCATCATGCTAAAGAATTGAATAGTATTTGCTTTTTGTACAGATAGAAAAACAAACACTGTAAGCAGATCTGTAACCTTGGACACAAATTTATTTATAGATTGGATATTGCTGTATGACAAACATTCTGGCATTTCACTGATAACATAACTACTGTTAGATTGTAAGAGTTTGAATTTAAAAATGTTAAATAATTATATTAGTAATAAGAACGAGATGTAATATAATCCATATAATTTGAGACCATTTATGGGGAAAAGATCAGAAAGGAATACTAAATATTTTGTTTTGGGCACATACATATGTTGAAAAATTATGAAAACCTGCATGAGAATACCATACCACTTCAAGATAGTGATTATTCTTCTCTGGAAAAAGTGCAGGGTAATGTATAAGGAAACTTTGACCATATCTTAAAATTTTATTTATTTAAATATTAGTATCTAAAGCAAATTTAAACATACAAACCTTTAAGAACTAATAAGTGAAAATAATAATAATTGAACCCCTGTTTTCTTTTTCTTTTTTTTATTTTTTATTTTTTTTGAACCCCTGTTTTCTAATTATAAGGCTCTTGCCCTTTCCATTCAGCCATAGTCCTATCATTTGAAGAGATTCGTGAAGCCAGAAGCAATGAGGAGTTTCCAGAGGCAAGTATAGCAGCCCCCTCAATGTTTTTTATCCACTGTGCGTGGGTTATTAAAATATCAAGTCAGTTCAGAAAAAAAGACTTGTTCGCTATTATATGTGAAAAACATATAAAATTTATTAACTAAATGCTTTTTATTGGTTTTTCTGTGCCATATGGATCCAATTTAAAACAAAAAAATAATTATCATCCTTTTGTAATTTATTTCATAAATTTTTCCAAAATTTTCTTTATCAGACTTTATATGTTTGCTATCCTTATATGCCTTATATGTGTATCCATGAATCAGGTAGCAAAGATCAGCAGCTGGGCACATCATTATTATGAGGTGCACTTTCTAGGAAAAAAAACAGAAATGCAGCAAACTGCTTCATTTTCAAGAAATTGTTTGGACTACAAGAGGTCAATGGGGGGAAAGGGAAGACATATGTATTACTTTCAACAATAAAGACTTAATTAAAAAAAACACACACACAAAAATGTTCCCTACGAGTCATACTTCCAAGAGGTTTTCAATGGATGGCATAAAAAAGTCCTTTGAGTTCTAATGCTTTCAGACTCTGTCCAAAGGGAATGATTCATGTTTGATTTACAGAAAAAATAAAAATAAAAATAAATAAATCTTGATACCTTACAACATTATCCATCTCATTATATTTAAAGAATTGAAATTGATTAATAAACTGTATGCTTGTGCATCCTCATTAACATGCTTGGGAAAGGGAGGATTGGTGTGAATCATCTCCAATGAGATCTGCATACAAAGGAAAAGCAAAGCTGCTCACTTTACAGCCAATAAGATTCAAAGCTTAGCTTGCTGTTGTCAATTCCATAACTATTACCAACTATCTCTAAAGACATTGATTTATTTCATGTTGCCTTATACATTTAATGACCTCGGGATTTATACAGATTGTAGAATGCCCTTCTTGGCATGCTAAGGAATTATACATCTATAAATCTTTACTCTTTGTAGTGAGGACATATTTATTTCTTCATCTGCATGGTAAGTACTATGTCATCTTTAATGTCATACCACCCTCAAAAGATGGTAAAATATGCAACAGCATGCAATACTCCTGCTCATGCCAGCATAACACTATGACAAAAGAGAATTTTAAAGCTTCTGAAATGTAAATGTTAAATGTTTAATAATAAAATAGATTAGCATTAACCCCAGGTGTAAGATGAAGCAGGTGCAATTATTTTCTAACCTTGTAGTCAATGAGAAAACATATGAAGCAGATTTAAGTTGTACTCAACTACACAACTCCATGACCATTAAATATGTTTTCTAGCACAGTTCTATAAAGTTATATTAATAAATTATTTGTGGAATAAATAAATGAACAAGCAATTAACAAAAAGGAGCATTAAAAATAAATCTATCATTCTTCCCCCATTAATTTTTAGAGAGTGTGGAAAAAATGGGGAGAGAAACAAAAAAAGAAACATCGATATGAGAGAGACATATCAATCTGGCTGGGGATCAAACCTACAACCAAGGTACTTGTCCTTGACTGGAATCAAACCTGTGACCCTTCAATCCACAGGCCTATATTCTAGTCACTGAGCCAAATTGGTTAAAGCCATCATTTTATTTTGTTTTTTAAATAAACATTTTCTACATTCCAGGGTTGGTAAATTGATTGATTGATTAAGTGACTTGAGTATAATACTAGTTTCCTGGTCCTCTAATAACTGGATGTAAAATAGTGGACAAGACAAAAAACATTGTTTTCTTGGTTTGTGGTTTAATTGGAGAAAAATAATTTATTAAAATTATGACAAGAGCTAAGAAATGCACAATTTGCTTTAAGCGGATACCAGAATCACTTAACCTAGGTTGGGATAAATACCTCTATATAGAAATGACATTAAAAAGTTTCCTTTAAACAATGAAGTAGTGAATTGAATTAAATGCTGTGGTTTTTATTTTTTTTTCCAGCTATGTTTCTAGGAAAATGAAATTGCTGGTATATTTTTGCCAACTGAAAAAATTAACTCATAAGGTTAAATTTCATCCACTATAAAATTTCTTTTTGCCTTTATCTTTCAAACCCTATAGTATAAGCTAGAAAACAAACAAGCAATGAAATAAAAAGAACACAAATAGTACAAAAGGTATCAAACATATAGGAAATATACCAGGAAGACAATCCTCCTCCCCAGATGCAACTACTATTATACTATTAACAGCGTCATGCATATTTGCACCAAAAAATGTTTGTGTCTATGAAATAATAAGTTTTACTTATGACTACAATTATATATACATATATACATACACATACATACACATACACATATATATATAACTAAAGCAAACACATAGATACACATACACACACACACACACACACACATATAAAACTAAAACAAAAATAATTATAAATAATTATGGAATAATTAAAAGATAATTATAGAATATATATTTTTATATGGATTGGATCTTGGGAAACATACATTTGGTCATTGACTTCTATCATTTCACCATATGGCTATCCACACCATGTAAGAACCAAAAAGATTATTTTTTCTTTAAATTGTTTATTCTTAGCTTCACATTTTCCATCCCTTCTTCTAAAATGGACTTAAAATACACCAAAATTTCATTTCTGAATCACTAACAGTCAACTGATATTTTCACCCTCCCCTTAGGAGGGCAGTTTGCCAGTTTCATTTTCAATATGTCACTAGTTTTGAGAATCTTCTTTCTCTCTCTTTCTCTTTGCCAAAAGAGAAAAGGAGGTGAGAAAAGAAGGGATCACCAGACAAATCATTATGGAGATGGTAGATTTTTTTTTTTAAACATCGCCTACAATTGTCTGACCTTTAAGTTTGTGTCAGGAAACACAATGCCTAACTAAGGAAGGAGATATCTCTGCATCATTGCTTACATCCTTCTAAAACAAAATAGTAACTTGATATAGTCCTATTACAATAGTTTTCTGTCCCTTAGTTGGCTTGATAAAGAAATTTGAACATGTCTACCTACTAGTCATATGGGCAATAAAAATTAGGGACTCTGAGGGAGGGGTTTGCCCGAGGAAAACACTGATGTACACAATAATTTAAGTACTCTTCTGCTATTTCTTTTTTTTTTTAAGAGTATTTTATAGTGACTACATTTCTTCTGGTCAGTCTGTGAAATTAGCCTAAGCAAAAACTACTTTTGGAAGGAGCAAGGTGGGCAGAGAAATAATGGAAAAACCTGCAAAGGGTAATTCTGAAAATATGAGCAGTGGGCCAGCAATGAGACAGAACTGGAGAGTGTGGGGGAGCCGGTGGGTGGGCAGGCATCTTGGCCGGGGATGAGACAGAACATGAATCATGCCTAAGGCTTGACAAAACTGACTACAAATAAATAATTGTCTCTTAAGCATAAGAAAAATCAAAGGGTGAAGGGAATTTCTTTTTCAATGCCATAAATTATATAGCCCCTCAGATTTAACTATCAGTAACAGCAATAATATGTTGGATTTTCTTAGGACCCTTTTCCAAAATCATACCATGTTCATACGAGTCATGTTCATACGAGTAGGTAGAAATTTAGCCTCATGAACTTCTAGTGGATGATACAGACCTATTTTAACTTTGCAGCTAAGAAAATGGGAGGGGCTAAGGTTGGAAATCACTGTCAACAACGACCTTTACTATACAACAGCAAAATGGTTTGCATACACTGTGCAAAGCACTGTGCTAAATTCTTCATAATCATGATCTCATGCAATAGTTCAAATAATCCCATTAACTTGGTATGATTCATTCCCTTGTAGAAAAAAATGTTCACAGAGGTGGCAAACCTCACCTAGTGTGAGCAACTTCTAAGAGGTGAGGGTCAAATCTGAATTGAAATCTTTAATATTCTGAAACTTGATGGTTAACCACCACCGGGAAGTAATGCTCTATGCGATGATGCACACTTTAGTTCCCAGGGTGCACTGCCCCACAGAACACTGATGTGAAGTCTGGGAGCAGAGCACCCCATGTTTTCTCAAAGCTGCTGCCACCTGCGATGGTGGCCATACTGTGGAGAACAGGCTGCCATCCCTTCACCAGCACAGCATGTCAGGCAAGATGGGTGGGGGCTGGCACAAGTGGTGGATGAAATGGAGGCTGGTGAGTCATGCTCTCCTCTCAACATCTAAAAATAATCGCAGCATATTAAAAGAACACATTTCCTTCTATAAAAATGAATCCCTTTTTTTTTAACCTACGTCTGTAACTTTCCATTTCCAAACAGTATTCCATTGGCACTGAGATGTATCCCTCGAAAATATTAAGTATCATCCTGAGAAGCCAGGGAGCCAATTTAAATGGTGGCACTTACACAGGCCATGGATAACGCCGGCTGAGCAATCAGTGGGTCGCCAGGGTTGTCCTTTGAAATAACAGTAAGAGGAATGGGCATAGTTCAGAGGGCTTTTAGACAGAATTAGCATCTTTTGCCCACAAACTCCCTCACCGGCGGGTTTCAAGAGTAAGGTCATTTTGTCCTGCTCCATCAGGCCCTCACATTTGTATGAAAGAGAAGCAGACAGGTTTTCCCATTCCTTGTAATCACAGCAATAAATCTGCCATTTTTTGAGGACAATTAAACCAGGGGTAGTTTTTGAAGAGGCACCAGAGGGACAAAGGAATATACCTGGGAGTGTAAAAAATACATCTAAGATCTGCATAGTGAATCACTGGTTATTTTTAAAATTGAACCTGAATTGATCTGAAACAGTTATATATGCACTCCAAACATGGAAGGGATCTTGAATTTTTTGCTGACAGCTGTGGAATCAGACAGACGAAAGAAAGAAAGAAAGAAAGAAAGAAAGAAAGAAAGAAAGAAAGAAAGAAAGAAAGAAAGAAAGAAAGAGAAAGAAAGAAAGAAAGAAAGAAAGAAAGAAAGAAAGAAAGAAAGAAAGAAAGAAAGAAAGAAAGAAAGATGTGAACTACACAGTTTTCATCCCATATCCCATGATTAGTGGTCAAAAAATGCACTGATATTCTGACCAATTAAAGCCTCAAAAGTATAGTTTTACACCTGACACATCCCTAATTGGTAACTGTCAGAATAGCTGCATGGAAATGTCCAATTAAAAAAATGAAGGTATTGTAATGTGTGGAAAATGTCAGAACCTTGGGGAATAGATAGCAGGATGCAGATGTTTGTTAATTAAGTTTACAAAGGTAGTAAAATGATGAAGCCAGTATCTCATATATGTCATTCCTAAAGAAACACCAGTTCCCCCCATTCTGACTCAATCTATACACGTCTCACCCACAATAGCTCTCACATTTTAAAAATATTTGCTTCAGTTGTAACTTTAATCAATTCAAGAAAAATCCACCAAAAATGTTATCAGTAATTTACACTAGAGGAAGTGATGGGTAATACATGGGAATGTAGCCACAGGACCTGCTCAATCCACAAATGTAGCAAAAAAAATTTCTGGCCACTTATCGAATTTTTGCCCCACAGGTAGATAATCATTGTTTCTGTAACAGATCATTGCATTCATTTGGTGACTCAGGTTTGTATAGACTTTTATTCTGAATTATTAGCTTTTCATTTTGCTTTAGGAAAGTACAAGGAAAAAAAGAAGTGTGAGTGAAGAGGGTTACAACTCAATTGCTAAAATGCAATGCCTCCTAGAACATGCGTTGTTTTAGGGCTACTGGCAACTATTTGCAAGGGAAACTAGGAAATATAATCTATTTAGTTCTAATCCTGGGGGGAAAAGGGAGATAATACAGGTGATGTTGAATATTAAAACACTTTCTTCCACAATATTCTAGCCAGACTGCTCCTGTATCTCATGGTTTGACAAATGGTAACAAGGGCCATAAAAAAAGTGAAGGTGCTACTTTAGACAGATGACTCAGGAAATACCATCAGATACCTGATCGAGTAATGGAGCCAACTGTGGCAGACAGAGGAAGATGGTTCCACACAGAGAATGTGAGACGGAAAGGGCCTGAGACAGGAATATACTTACTGTCTTCAAGAACCAGTAAGGAAACAGTGCAGATGGCATCTATTTAATATTTAATTTTTTCAAAAAGAGCTCACTAGATCTTATTTTCAATCTCTTCCATTATTTTTGGATCCAATAACTTTCTTCTAATTATGGAAGGCACTTATCTCCCAAAGTCAAAATTACATACTAAGACACATTCACAGAAATCTCACTTCCATTCCTTTTGATTCTTCTCTTTCTCCTCCTACAAGTAACCCTTTTCATGAGTTTTCTGTTTTTCTCAGCCATTGTGCATTTTAAAAAAGATAATCAAATATGTTGTTCAGATACATATAGATCTTTATGTATGTACATGTATGTATACATATATTTTACCTTTCTTATACAAAAAATAGTATAATTAAATGTATCTATATTCTATCTACATAAAAGGCTAATATGCTAAGTGCCCATCTGGGTAATGACATTAAGTAACACACCCAGGTTCCTATCTGTAGTAACTAGCCTCCTTGGAGTTTCTTTAGCCCAGAAAGATGACTTGCTTTATAGCCAGGTAGAAACATTTTACACTGTAACCAAATGTCTGTGAAGCATTTTCCAGTGCCTCATCTCATTTGATCCTCACAGAAGTTCTAGAGTAGGTAGATAGGAGACTTGATAAAACTAATTTTCTTTTCATTAATTGGAAATGGAGATTTAGAAAGCTTAGATACTTGAACCAACTGAAAAGAAGAAATGGTGGACCTTGAAAATGAATTCAGATTTTCTCACTGTGCAGAATATAGTCAAACACTGCTGTAGTTAAATATTTTATCCTTTGTTCTCCCTGTGTGATCTACAATAATAATCTGCTTCATGTTGATATTTACTGCTGTGATGCTGACAATTACCTGAAAGAGAAGTTGGTGTTCTTCACTAGCCTGGAAAAAGTTTAGCTATATCAGAAAGCAGGTCTAATTAAGCAAGTTTATTCTATATTTATAAAAGGCTGAGTTGACTTGAGCCTGATACATATAAAGCTCTTGCTGGCACCAATCACATGCATGTGTTTCCGTCTGTTATTGTCTATTGTGAATTTGGTTGACACTTCAATTATAGAGAAAGGGCGAATAGCGATATTAAAATATTTCTTCTAATTAATTTCCTTTCAATGTGCATGAATTCATTCACCAGGCCACTAGTAATCAAATATCAAACTAGGCTGACAATCATTCCATGTCAGTGCAGAGATTCCTGTTCCTTTCCGCAGCTGACTGCACTACATTGTGTAGAGAGAGCAGAACATTCAGTAAGATCCTTATTGCTGGTCATTGGCCTTACTGCCAGTTTTATGCTAAAATCAAAAGCCCAGTAGCCTACTGTAAATCACTTGCTTTTTAAATTTTGTTTTGTTTTCTTTAAAGCATGTATTCCTCCTTCAGTTACTTTATTTTATTTTTTGAGACCTCAGATTTTATTTTATTTTTTAATTTCTTTATTGATTAAGGTATCACATATTTGTCCTCATCCCCCCCCCCCATTCCCATCCCAAACCCCTCCCCACGCATGCCCCCATCTTCCTGGTTAGGCTCATATGCATGCACACAAGTCCTTTGGTTATCTCTCCCCCTTATCCCTCCCCTCCTCTATCTGCCCTCTGAGGTCCCACAGTCTGATCTATGCTTCTTTATCTCCTGGTCTGTTCTTGTTCATCAGTCTATGTTTTTCATCATTTCCATAGACAAGTGAGATCATGTGCTACTAGAAATACACTTATAAGAACCGATAATGAGACAAGCAATAATGGTTATGCTGAGAGGCAAATGAATCAGTTTGTAGTGAGTTTCTTTCTGGGCCAACAGTTCTTTTGAGTCCCAATTTCAATGTCGAATAGTTCCTTATGTGTACATGTTAGCAACCATACAAACAGTCAGCACTTGTGCATCACTGCAGGTTGCCCAGGACCAAATCAGAAAGGGTCAGACCTGCATTACCACCATTTGTCCAGTTACTTTTTTTTTTTTAATTTAAGAAATTGATTTTAGAGTGAGGAATGGAGAGAGAGAGAAGGATAGAAACATCCATGATGAGAATCATTGATTGGCTGCCTCACACATGCTCCTACTGGAATAGAGCCTGAAACCCTGGTATGTGCCTTGACCAGGAATTGAACTGTGTGACTTCCTAGTTCATGGGTTGACACTCAACCACTGAGCCACACTTACACCTTCAGTAATTTTAATAATTTATTTGCTTATTTTCTATCTTTCTCTCTGGCCTCTGAGTGACATGAAGCCAAAACCAGAGTTTGTTTTTTCTTTTTCCATATACCTGGAACAGTGCTTGACACTCAGTAGAGCTCATTTGCTGAATAAACACTCTCCTTCTGCTCCTTTAAACACTTTATGGGTGATTAATGCTTTTTGAAAAGGAAGATGCGGAAGTAGCAACTGTAAAAGGAATTGTTGCAAAGGAAGTGATTTTTTATTTCATGGGTGGAAGAGAGATCTCCTACAAGACATAACTTAGCAACAGGCTTGGGCAGACAGTATACAAAGTGGGAGGAGACCACTCACGAAATAATAGAAGCCAAATATCTTGATAGTTCAGAGCTTCGGTTTAATTTTAATTCTGTTGTTTACTAGCTATGTGTCTTTTGACAAATTACTTAACTTCTCTGACCTGTGGATTCCTTATCTATAAAAAATAGAATAATAATAACAACTTCCTCATGGAATTCTTATATGAATTAAACAGGATAACTTACATAAAGAGCTTAGTGCGGTGCTTGGCATAGAGTATGCTACTGATGAATATTAGCCATCACTGTAATTAGAGGAAAAGCAATGTTTAAGCCATTCTAGAATCTGAATAACACACTGAGAACATTATAGTGTGTTTGTTGAGAAAACAGGTCCAGAATGAAACTAGACATTAGCTTACATTTAGAGAGCAGCATGTAAGCCACAGAGCTAGAAGCATTGCAGATTAAGAAACTGGGTCTACAATGAGACCTTCTACTTGATATCTCTGTGCTCTTTATGATAACAGAACAGTAATCATAACAGCAGAACAACATAATAACAGCAAAACAACAATAATGGCCACTATAATATGTGCTGGGCATAGCATGATAGATGCTTAACATGCAATTTTACATGCTGCCTAAGGTCATTTAAATTTTATTTTTGAATACAAGTGTTATTTGAAAGGCAGACGTGGTTAACATGCAATTTTAAATTCTGCCTAAGGACATTTAAAATTTATTTTCGAATACTAGTGTTATTTGAAAGGCAGGCCTGGTTAACCATTTAGCCACTACTAACATCACAATTTGATTCCCTCCTATCCACACCTAAATTGTAACTACAACGCTTTATCTTAAGGGCACAAGAATGAACAATGGTGATTTTAATATTCAATAAGGAGAGAGGAATCTAGAAAAGTCTTCATAATGATGGCTGGCTATTCATCTCAGGAGAAAGTCCCAAGTGATGCTATAAAGAAGGAAATCAGCAGGGCTTCAGGCCCTGGACGGTGCTGGAATGTAATAGGGTGTCCATAGGAGAGGTTACAAGACACCCATATTGCAGCTGTATCTCCAGAAATCACCACAGCTGGATGTATGCACCCTGCATTTAGGAAACCTTGTTCCCATGAGTCTACTCTGTGACATTCTCTCTTAAAAGCAGCATGGCACAGGATAAAAGGGTTTCTATGTTTGCGGTGTTTACATGGAACTTGCTAAAGCTGCAATGTTTGATTTATATTTAATCACTAGATAAAAGTCAGCTTGTAACTTCCAGTAGTTAGACAATGCCCAAGTGAAAACATTTAATGTGACTCACCCTTTAATGGTAAGGGGGAAACAAAGGATTTCTAATAGTCTGTAGGCATGATGATATTGGGGTGAAACACTTTGGACCCACTGTTCTGATTGCAAGAGGCCTACCTTCTCTTCCACAGGCCCTGATACATAATGCGTCCTCACTGAGGGAGAGGTTCTCAGTCTAGTCAGACAAAACAGGCAACAAACACAGGACACATAGCAAATGGGCTCCCTGGTCCCTAGTTGAAGTGACAGATTCGACCGCCCTCCTCTGCGTTTGTCAGGACTGCAGTTGGAACTGCAGAGTTCTAATGGCTTCTTTAAAACATTTCATTTAACATTGTTATGTTCAAATACTTAATTAAATGTTTGCTAGTAAACAGATGTCAGATGTTTAGAAATCTCACTTAATGTAATTAAAGCGCATGTACTGTATGCTCAGACAAATGTGCCTTGGCTTTGTGAATTCTTTAGATACTCATCAAAATCCATATTTAGCATGCTAGTATCACTTTTTAAAGTAGTATCTTTGTGGCAAGAAACTACTATCCATTTTTTTAATGTCTCCCTGGGAAAAAGAAAAATAATTAGGGGGAATTGAAAAACATATGCAGCGTGAGCATGGAAGTGCTGCTTTTTGTCTCTATTCTCTGCCAAGTGTTCTGTCTGTTCTCAGGTGTCTTTCCTGGCATTTCCTGAGTAATTTCACCAAGACTTTGCCTTGTAGTTGCAACAAGTGGGTGGTACTTCATCTCAGAGGCCACATAATGTCAATATGCAATTTTACTAGTGATAGCATCCTTGATCACTTAATTAAAGTGCTGTGTGTCAGGCTTTTCTATTAAGAAACTATTCTTTCTCTCTTTGTAACTAATAAATATCCTGAGGTGGACAATTTGAGTCAACAGAAATGCCCTGTATTTTTTTTATATGATATCTTTTCAGTCTTAGCATCCTTTGGTAAATCTTGCCTGACAATGATTACTATAAAGTTCTAATAAAAGTTTCCATTTCCCTCATTCTTACTACATTTTCTATTGAGTTTCATATAGGAGAGGGCTGTTCCTTATTCTCAATTATTTACTCAATTACTTACTTATATCAGAATGGAAACTTGGATATTTATTTTCTTCTATATGGGATATAATCCTATATTGCTGTCATTAATTTTATTTTCCCAACTGTTTCAGCTTTGGCCATTGGGAAATATGAGAGAGCTCCAGACACTGAGAGAACTTACTGTTTTGCACCGGAAGAAAAATATTGGAATAGCTTTAAGAAAATATTTTATTACACCTAAAATTGTAAGACATTCTGTAATCATTCATATTTGATGATAAAAGAAAAACACTGTTATAGAAGTTTCTCAAAATATATATACACTGTATTTTTCAGACCATAAGACGCTCCGGACCATAAGACGCACCAGTTTTTAGAGAACGGAAAGGAAGAAAAAAAGATTCTGAAACAAATAGTGTCCTAAAATATTTTATGTGCATTAAAACCCAACATCATAGTCATAAACACATGCAATCAACCCTGTAAAGTAAACAGCAGCATTTAGAACCATTTTAGAGCCGGGCAAGCACACAGAGACCACACAGAGCCGGGCAAGTAAAAAAACTTTTTTTTAAAAGTATATGTGTAGGCTATATTTGGACCATAAGACGCAGGGACTTTTTCCCCCCACTTCTGGGGGGGAAAAAGTGCGTCTTATGGTCCGAAAAATACGGTAATTCTTTTTTCTTGCTTAAAACCTTCCAAACACTTTGGTCTAAATGAAATGTTTTATTTACCATAGCCAACAAAACTTTGTACAATATAGTTCTGCCTATGATCCAAGAGCCTCATCACCTAACAGTCTCTTCTCCATTCACCATATTCCAAACCCCTGGCCTCTGAGGATAAAGTGTCTGGTGCAAGGTCTTACAATTATTGCTCAACCCTATTTAGCCTCCCTCCATATGATCCTTCCTACATTGTCATATAACTTTCTCAATTATATGATAGTTATTTAATGTCAATTATTTCTACATATTCTAACCAGTACATCTAAAATTATTGTGACATACAAAACCACAAATATAATGGTACATACATACATGCAAAAAAGGCCCCTCCTGTCCCATTCACTTTCTAGCCCTTTGACTAGGTTTATTTTATATACAGCATGTATTAATATATAAAGTTATTTATTAACAGGTTAACTTGTTATGGACTACCAGATGATTGGCTACACAGCATACGGAACTTTGTCTTTCTTTTTTTAATACATATTTTTATTGATTTTTTTTTACCGAGAGGAAGAGAGAGGGATAGAGAGTTAGAAACATCGATGAGAAAAAATCATCGATCAGCTGCCTCCTGCACACCCCCTACCGGGGATGTTCTGGTAACCAAGGTACATGCCCTTGACCGGAATAGAACCTGGGACCTTTCAGTCCACAGGCCGAAGCTCTATCCACTGAGCCAAACCAGTTTCGGCTTGTCTTTCTTGTTAATCACCATATTCCCACAATCGAGATGATTCCTTGCTACAACTAAACAATCATTATTTGTTGAAAGAATATTAATACAAAACTCTTCAGTTGGGAGTGCTTTACCACTTTAAAAGTTACTGTGCTTCTAATCATATGAATTTTTCATATAGAGGTTAATATCAAAGAAGACATTTTAAAGCTTATCTCTTCAGAAATTCTTTTTTTTTTTTTCTTCTTAAAACTAATAATTGCATCATTCTTCATCTCACTGCCCTTCTACTCCTTTGTGGAAAAGCTTTTTGTTACCTTTGCAATTAGGTCAAATTGCTCTCTTACACACTCTTAAAAGCATTATTTAACTTTCCATTTAATGATTATCTGAGTTTCAATTTACCTAATTTTTAAAAGTGAAAACATTTTTTCCATGTCTGCATCCTCCTCTAGATTCTATCTCCATGAGGATGGAGATTATATCTATTTTGGCTTATCATTTAATCAAAGTGTTTATACCAATAACTGGCCTATTTTAGGCATTCAAAAATATTGCTTCAAAAAATAAATCACCAACCCAAATGTCTAGTATAAAATACAAAAATATTTCAGTAGTATGTATCTATACTTTAGGATTAAACTATTACTCAACAATATAAATTGTATACATATTATTAAATTAGCTGACCTTTGTTGTCTTTTATTTAGCCCCAAAGTAGAACTCTCTCAGAGGGAACAAAATCTGATTAATTGAATGCCCCTTTATAGTCGAATTCTATGTAATTAAGAATATTATGTCAGGCACATGCAGCTCATAAATTTATGAGGGGATGAAGTAGCTTTTCCCTTCCATGTTGAATTCAATTTCTCTCATTGAGGTATGCAATGAGTTCAATTATTCACTTTATAAGAAAGTTTTCATTATATCAACAAATAAACTCTCCTCTCTTCCCATCTCCTCTACATTCCATTGCAGTCACCAAATTTGATGTTGTAGGCATGCAAAAGGCTTTTATAAACCCAATAATTGGCAAATATCTTCTTTGGTTCTAGTATACCCTAGTCATTTAAATATATATTAAAAAATATAGTTTGTCTAAATGTAGTACTGGGAAAGGGCAGTTGGTTAAACATTATTCCTTTTAGCCTTCCTTTCACATTTAATGATTCATTCTTATCATTGTCAGAATTGACTACAGGAATTTAAAATTAAGTTCTCTCAAAAGGTTAAATATTTTGTCATTTACTGAAAGATGAAAGGAAACTCAAACCAGGTAGTCACACTCACTTTCTAAGTGAGTTGGTAACATTTTTGGTAACATTTTTACTTGTATATGAGTTTTCACGATAAATTTAAAAATATGAAAAAGCAAAATGTTTTTAAAATTAAATATTTATTGTCACATTACTGTGATTTTAAAAATTTCAGCTTAGAAAGGGCCTACTAGCCCAGCCAGTGTGATTCCCTTCTTGAGCACTGACCCATGAACCAGTAGATCATGATTCAATTCATGGGCTCAACCCCTTAGTAAAGAGTCTGTAGGAAACAGGCTATAAATGACTCCCACTCATCATTGATATTTCTATCTCTCTTTCTCTCTGCATTCCTCACTCTAAAATCAATAAAAAAAAACATATTTTTTAAAAAGAAAGGGTTTACTCATCTCTTATAAGCATTTCTTTGGTCTACCCTGAGAAATAAACTTAATTGGAAGGCACAAAAGTGTTTGTTTTATAGGTATAAGCTAATTGTGTATAATGGAAAAAATAATTAGATTTAATTGTCCAAAGATGTTGGAAATGACCAAGTAAGTAGTACTCATGTAACAAAAGAAAACTGTGAAGTATATCCTAAAGTTTTGAAAATAAAAATCTCTATTTCCAAATAAAAACAGAAGTGTATAAAGTCTACTTAAAAAGTCTCTTTAAGAGAAAAATTTAATTTGAACATGAATCTGAAGATTTTTTTTTACAAAAATCACTTTGATGTGTGTGTTTGTTTGTGCCCGTGTTTGCCTGTGTATGTGTTTGTGTTTGCCTATGTATGTGTGTTCATCTTAGCAAGGAGAGGGGGAAATGTTGGGGATAAAAATGTAAACAGAGAAGAGAAAAGGGCAAAGAAAGAAATTTGTGTGATTTTTAACACATATCTAATACCAGGTCCAGAGCTCAGCACTGAAGTCACATGATAGATGGGAGAGATATGGTCCTTTGACCTCATGTTCTCACTGCTTATGGCATCACCCCATCAGATTTACTTTTAACTATCCATCTACTCAATAAATAACTGTATGTAATTGTTCAATTACAACTGAGACAAGTGCCCTGAAGAGGCCTGAGTGCTGAGAGAGTTTAGA
This sequence comes from Pipistrellus kuhlii, assembly GCF_014108245.1. NCBI lineage: Eukaryota > Metazoa > Chordata > Mammalia > Chiroptera > Vespertilionidae > Pipistrellus > Pipistrellus kuhlii. The sequence goes on from NW_023425595.1 coordinate 15,321,561, forward strand.
TAATTAGTCAAATTTAACTATCGCCATCTGTATTTCAGAGAAGCTTCTGAGAAAATGACATTTTAAAGAAACCAAAAATGACATATAAGCATTGAACTGGGATATGGGGTGGAAACATTGGGGAAAGGGGCATTTGTGGTCAAGAGAATGGCATCTTCAAAGGCCATAATGTTGCTAGGGGTTTGGTGAGCCCCAGAAATTGTAAAAGGTAGTGTGTGGATTGCATGGAGAAGTAGGTGAGAGAAGTAGGAGATGAGACAGAAGTGAGTAGGGACAAAGTTATCTAAACAGATGTTATATTTTACTACAACCGTGATGGGAAACAACCATGGGGTTCTAAGCAAGGGAATTATAGTTTCCTTGGTTGGAAAATATTCAAATCTGGTCTGTTAAGAAAGTCTAATTTTAAACCAACGTGAGTGCTGTGAGACCAATGTTACCATCACGTAGCTAACTCTGATGGCTCAGAGTCCATGCTCACTGGTCACACTTGGCTATCCTAGATATAGTGTTCATTGTAAAGTGATTAACAGGCTCTCTGGTTTCTACTGATTTGTCATTTTGATTCTGTGATCAAATAAAGTATTGTTGTCTTGAGTAGACTAGGTCTGCAGGACCAGGTGGAACTGCCTAAGTGACCCCTTGCTTCCGGGGGCTATTTTTCAGTCGAGCTAAAATTACACATCTGCTCTGTAGAGTATTATGCAGCCACTAATGTTTATGAAATGCCCAGTCAATGTAAAACTAACTATTTTAATATTAAGTTTAAAAAGAATATAGAGCTGCTAGTATGATTACATCATGCTTAAAAAAACAAATAAAAGGAAACACAAAGCTCACTAATAGTTAATATGAATCTATAGTTCCATCTATTGTTAATCATGATTACATATCATATTGAGAAAAATAAACACATTAAGGAAACTATGTTTTTCAAAAAGGAAATATTTTCTCCTCTAGTACATGCCAATACTTAAACAAGAGTTAAAATTCTGAATTGTCTTAGAGTAAGTGCTACCTCACACTTTACTTAAAGATGTATAATTAAAACATTATAACCTTTATATGAAAAGATTAATATATCTATTCCAATTCCTCATTTGAAGCATCCTCAGAATATAAACTAATATAACTATGTTTCAAAATTGAATGTAAAGCTCCCAACACTAGGGATACAACTGAGATATTTTTATTCATTATTATTCCACTTTTGTCCTTGAGATTTCTCTTTCCCATTCTAATTCAAAGCATGTTACAAATACCTACTGAAAGTAGACTTTATACCCTTTTTTGAATGCTGCCTCCTCATTCTCCTTTAGGGCCAACAGTCTTAAAATTTTCTCATAAGCTCCTTGTTAGAAACTCTCTCTCCTCCCACAGTCTCTGGAGAGTGTGCAGGATCCCAACTTCCCACCCATGAACCAAACCCAAATTATTTAAATTCACTTCATCTCAGTTTTCTGAACTAAACATCGAGGATGATCATAGTATCTCCCTTATGAACTGAGGATCAAATTAAATGGTCCATGTAGAGTGCATATATGATCCCCTGCATAGAATACTTATTCAATAAACTTTGGCAACCAGAGAAATAATTTCACAGGTTGTGGCAGGTTGGGTTTCCAGGGAAGTGGTCTCTGAGGGGGAGATTAACATGCAGGAAGTTTACTTGAAGACACTTTCAGGATCAGCACCTGTGGTGGACAGGAAGGAAGCAGAATTGGGTGGAGAGTTGATTCATTCTCAACAAATGTCTCAGCTGTCCCCAAGGGAAGCCCAAAGCCCTCCAGGATTATTCCACTTTGCAACAGGAGTCTGGGCCTCTAGCCTCAAAATTCAACCAGTCATTGGATACAGACTGTTTCTAGGGTGAGGCAGAGGCAGCTCTTTCTAGCCCAGGGAAATTTCTGGAGAGGATTCACAGTTGAGAGCTGCCAGCAGCCAATACATCCAGCAACTGGGACATAAGTCCTTCAGTCCTGAAGGGGGATTAGTGCAGTTGATCACAGGATCTCTCCCAGCGGCTGAAGAGAAACACAATATATTCTGGTGTTTCTCTTTCCTCTGGATTCCTCTTTGAATTCATTTTTCCCACCAGGGACTGCATTTCTTACACTTTCCTCCCTATTAATCTCAACTAATTTCTCTTGTCCATTCTTCCATGTATATTTATTTCTGAACTTGTTTTGCTACCAGAATTTACACATAATGCAGGGATTTTTCACCCATTTTAAGATGTGTTAATTTTTTAAAATATATATTTTTTTATTTCAGAAAAGAAGAAAGAGGGAGAGAAACATCAATTGGCTACCTCTTGCACACCCCCTCCTGGGGATCTAGCCCAAAACCTGGACAAGTTCCCTGACCAGGAATCCAACCATGATCTCCTGGTTCATAGGTTAATGCTCAATCACTGAGCCACACTGGCTGGACTAAAATGTATTATTCTTAATATCTTCTCAGCCTTTTTTAACTAACTTGACAAACTGTTTGTGGATATCAAAAAATGATACATTCTCACTTGGAGGAAAATGTTTAAAATGTAGTTTATTTAGGTTGTTAAACATGTTTCCCTAAAGGTTTTCATTTAGTAATTTGACTTTTTTTTCCTAAATATATTTTATTGATTTCTCACAGAGAGGAAGGGAGTGGTAAAGAGTTAGAAATATCAATAAGAGAGAAACATGGATCAGCTGCCTCCTGCACAACCCCCACTGGGGATGTGCCTGCAACCAAGGTACATGCCCTTGACTAGAATCGAACCTGGAACTTTTCAGTCTGCAGGCCAAAGCTCTATCCACTGAGCCAAATTGGTTTCGGCTGATATTTTTTTAATATCAGTATAAGTTCTTTACCTGGCCTACCCCTTCCCAAAGGCACCCATGAAAATAACATGTGTCTCTGAACAGTTTCCTAGCTGAGGTGGGTTTTATTATGTGTCCCCAATTACAATTATCTTCATTGCATTGTAAAGAATCAGTGTTGTACACCAAATTCTCTATGAACAGTCACAATGTCTACAAATTATCTTCACTCCAGAACATCTCCAGGGTCCAGGCTGTTTGTATATGATAACAGCTCATTGAGATCCAAATTTAAAAATAATTAAAATAAATGAGTAGGAAAAGTACCACTGCACACCATCAGTGTTTAAAAGGAATGTGTCCCAACACAAATGTAAGAATGTCTCTTTGGAAGAAAGATCCTCTCTAGTCAGATAAAGAAGAAGAAAAGGAGAAGGAGGAGGAGGAAAAGAAGAAAAGAAAAGGAAGTAGGGAAAGGGAGAAACAGAAGGAGGAGGTAAAAAGGAATATGATGTCCCAAGGGAGGTGTGAGTACAAGCATTCTAGTTTTATTACTCTAAAATAAGACTGAGTAAAATTTTTAAAAGAGGCATTTATGATATTAAGAATAATTAACAAACAATTGGATAAATATCAATATTTAAATTTTTAAAAACACATAAACTGCAATACTTTTGTATGATACAATTTAATGTGAAGGTCTTAGCATGCCAACTTTTGACATTTAAGACGCTGAGTTTCTGACATCTCACCCATATTAAAGACATCAGCTTTAATTTTCTTCTCAATTATCATTAGTTTTACAATGCATTTAAATGTTAGAGTAATATGACTGAATTTCATATCTATTTGAAAAAGGACATGTAAGTCAGGTCAAATACCAATAAATTTGAAGAAATGCATAATGAGTTAAAGGCTATCTAATTGGGAAGTTCCAATATAGGAAATAAAAAATGTGTTAGAGTGTTTACTATTTTGTCAACCACTCTTCAGAGCACAAGGAATATAGTGGTAGTTTTTAAACAAATTAGTGGAATCTGGAAATGAGGCCAATGACAAGAGGCAATAGAGGCAAAGGGTCTAAAAGTATACTTTTTTTTTTTTACCAAGTGGGAAAAAGACCAACAGCAGCTAAATAATATGCTTTCAGTGCTCATAGAAAAAAAAGGAGTGATGACTTTGAAGGAAAATGATGTATTAGGCAGGACTTTCCTTTGTAAGAGACAGGAAAGTTTTTATCTCCACAGGTTTAAACAAAAAATAAATGTAAGACTTTAGTTTATTATGTGTTAAAAATTTCTTATTGATATGGCAAAAGCTCCTATTTTGCAATACAATCTCTCAGCATCTGCATGAGAAAGAATACCTCCTTTCTGTCCTCTTCACCAAAAGCTCCCAGTGTATCAGAAGCTCTAAAATCTAAATGGACCAACTTGGGTCAAAGGCTCATCCCTGCACCAGTCTCTATAACCCATAGGGAAGCCATTTAATATTTATCTGAATCCCATAGGCTGAGAATGCAATAGTGGTACCTTCTCAAGGGGCAAATCAGGGTGCTGTAATCAGAAAATGGAACCTAGAGAATATCTGTTTACTATCAAAGGTAAAAATACAAGAATTCACATTGAATTCAATTAAGGACATTGAAAAAGAAAGGGAGATAAAAATTAAGTAGCTTTCCCCTAGTGTTGGGTCTTCATTTTCTCTATAAAAACTAAATCCAGATTTTTATAAGGGGAAAATATACCCAGATAACATTTCTACCCTTTTTTTCTTTATTTCTTTTCCAACCAATTTGTAGATTAATTCCTATATAATGGTACTTCATATTTTGTATTGATACCTTAATTGAATTGTATCAAATTTTAAAGAAAAAAGGACATATTCCAAATCTCCAAGCAACAGCAGTGAGTGGCATCATACTGATGCCCACCTATGAATTGGGTTGGGGGTGATGTGGGAAAGTGAAGACAAGACCAGAGAGGCAAAAATATTACAAGATATGAAAAATAATAATGAGGGTTACTTGCAATTATCCTGAACTTTAGTATACCTGAATGGATAAGTGAAGAATAGAAAAATAAAGCAAAACCACACAGTCTAATGTGCAAGAGAAAGTCATCATAATCTTTCTTCACGATGGGTTGTAATTTCATTTTTCCCTAATTACTTCTGTAATATGTGCTTAACCTGTTAAAGTATCCTATACAATTAAATGCTTCTGTTGCTGAGATGTCTGAGGCCACCAGCAAGCCTAGACAGAGATTGACAATGTCATTGTTCAACCCAAATTTCATAAGGCTTGTTGAGTTCAAATTACACAAGGCAAAAGTTTATTCAGTTATGAAAAATGTGAACCATCTTAAAAACAATAGTTTATTGTTTTTAAAAAAACAAAGTAGGAACTGTTAAGGAAAAGGAATTTATTATAATAATTGACCGTATTCCATTTAGTATGAATATAGGTACCTCTAAGTCAGTGTGCCTTCATTAAAGCAGAGAAGAATATATTGGTTTAAACTCTATCTAACAAATGATTAAATTGGATGGGGAAGAGAAAAAAACAAATACACAGATAAACCTGTGAAACTGATTGTTATTATGGAAGACTGCAAGTCTGATATGAGAACAAAGTGTAGGCGGTGCCCAGTGATTCACTCCTGAAATAAATAGGGAACAAGCAAGAAATGACATTTATAACCCCGGATGCATGTATACCAATTTTCAGAGCCTGGGTAATAAAGTGAACTTGAGATTTGCAAACTAAATGGTATCTTTTATCAACTGATCAAATTATATCTATATTCATATATTTGTGTGTGTGTGTGTGTGTGTGTGTGTGTGTGTGTGTGTGTGTGTGTTGAGAATGATGTTCATACTTATAAAAAAGCATAATAAACGTTATCAGAAACAGGGACTTCCCGTTATGGGTAGTTGAATGAATTATAGAAAAGTATCATTTGAGTTAAATGAGGCTACATTTCAGATTCTTAAACATTTAAAATTTCTGTACTATTTTGACCATCATGGAGAAATTGGCTAGGTGCCACAAAGCTGTAAGTAAAGGTTTTTAGTTTTTATTTTATAAAGGACAGGAATTAACTATATACAAACTTTTTACTTCTAAGCTTGAGGTGAATTGTAAGCATAATTTTAAAAAAATATTTATTACAGAAATGAAACTCTTTTCTTTCTTTGTTTTAAGAAACAGCTACCACATTTCAGCACCTAATATGTGCTAGGCTTGTGCTAATCCCTTGAATTGAATTTCATCCTCACAATGAACAATGATATACATATTCTGCAAATTTTATGTAACCCAAGTTGGACATTTTTCCAAAGGTCACCAAACTATAAATAGGAACTTTAGGTTTTCAAAATGTGTAATATACATGAAACTGGAGAAAGAACAAATATGTTGGATTACAGAATCAAGCTCTAAAAGGACTTATAGCTGAAGTCGTTTTGGCTCAGTGGTAGAGTGTCGGTCTGCGGACTGAAAAGACTGAAAAGTCCCGGGTTCGATTCTGGTCGAGGGCATGTACATTGGTTGCTGGCACATCCCCGGTAGGGGGTGTGCAAGAGGCAGCTGGTCGATGTTTCTCTCTCATCTACGTTTCTGGCTCTCTATCTCTCTCCCTTCCTCTCTGTAAAAAATCAATAAAATATATTTAAAAAAAATTTTTTTTAAAAGAACGTATACTCATTAGTATGTCAAATGAGTAGATATTTTGAAGACATTTTGTTTGTTAACAAACTTATTGTGGATCAGTAGTGTGGACATGGCTGTTAAAAAAAAATCAAAGGTCATACTATAGGACAACTATCTAAAGAAAGCTAGCTTTTTTCAGTATTTTCAGTTCCAAACTCTGCACCTTAATATAGGATATATCTACCAGAATTTTCCCCCTGTTAATGACAGTAACTCCATATGCAAGAAAGGGAATTTTGGCTTCCAGAGTTGAGACAAATTCTCAGGTAACCTACAAATCTGAAGAAAGAATGCCTGAAACTTTGACTTCAAAGGAGGTGGGGAGGATGTGCACAAAGGGCAGGAAAAAGGGTGACACCTGCAATGATACCAACATTAAAATATTTTTAGATGAATGTAAAATAGGGTCTCAGAGCCACCAAGTCTCTGTTTTCAATCTCTTATCTCTGCTTTCCACTGCTCCATGTGCATATTGGTGTTATCTTCTCCAATTTTAAATAGGGCTTCACCACTGGCAGGGAGCATGACATGACCACCAAGAGTCTCAGCTGGGCTTTTCCAGCTGAAAGAGAAAACTTCTCTTTATCCAACACTCACAAACCAACCCCTGAGAAGAATTCTGTTTGGCCATGTTTTAGTTATATATAAATACATTTTTTACTGGCCACAATAGTCAGGGAGATAGGTTAATACTCTTGGCCATGACTTTGTCACATGAGAACTCTGGGGGGCCAGTGGCTGCACATAATGTGGGGCAGAACAGCTGAGCACAACACCCCCAATATATTAACTTAGGGTGTATACAGACAGGAATAGGAAAAGGGAAGATAATGAAAACTACACTCTGAAGGCCAGATGAAGACCCAGAAGCAGTTATTCTGAAAACAAAACGAAACCAACAACAAAGTTCTGAGAAGACAAAAGGATTGCTAACAAAGAAAAAGTAAAGTTCCATGTGGTTCAAAAGACAGAATTCAAAATCTCACTGGAAGATTTATTTTTAAAAATATTTTAACTTTCTAATATTTTAACATTCAAAGCTCAGAGCAAGATGTCGCTGGAAGAAATAAGAACCCCTGTCACTTCCATTTTGAAAACATACACCATTTTAACATTTGCCAGAAATGTTGCAGATAGGTTATAAATATCAGGTATATGGTTAGACTAAATCACATTAAGAGGCAATGGGTGAAAACCTAGATTTTAAAGTCTGATATGTGTATAAATCTAAGCTTTGCCACTCATTACCTATGCAACCTTGGACAGATTGCCTATTCCCTTTTAACCTCGCTTTTGTAATGAAGATCATTATTCTTACTTTGTAGGACTATTGTGAATAGTGGAGATACTCTACACGAAACTTGTTCATAGATAGTGCTTAATAAATTATAGTTTATGTATATAAATATGCATGTATGGGTGCACACACACACACACACACACACAAGTATGTTCTCTGGCATCACTGAAATAGGGAAGCATGCCATACTCAAACCACAGATCATGGCTAAAAATACCTATAGGTATTTTTTGGAATGATGAAAGACTGGGAGTGGGAGGGTGGCTGAGTGCATATAGTAAGAAAGATGCACTAAAATAAATCAAGACTGCCTAGTATCTCTTAGAAGCCTAGCATCCCTATGGTAGATTTCAGAAGATTAGATTAGTACATAAGGTTTGAACATGTATTTTAGGAGGATTGAATGAAATAATAAATGCAAAATTACTTAGAATAATTCCTAGTATCCAATATGCTCTCTTAGGTTTTCAGAGTTTAGATTAGCATATAGTGTGTTATAAATATCTCCAAAAGCTGAGCACTTTGAATTAGATAATGATGCATAATTAAGCACACTTTGGGGTTAATGTGAGATTCCAGTGTTCAACGGCAAATAACATTACATCAACCCTGTGAAGAATCCACAATGACAAGAGGAATGGAAGGATAGCCACTTGGGTATTTTATGCAGCCTTGAAAATACAGTCCATCTGTTCTGAAGCAAAATCCTATCTGTTCAATGGAAGAAAAACAGGGGCAATCAATTTCTAGTGTTTGCCATGAGCCAAGCCATGGTGTGAGGATCTCCACCAGTGTATCTCAAATTCTATTGTGCATCTCAAATCATGTGGAGATCTTGTTATAATGAAGACTATGATTCAGAAAATCTGTGGAATGATACAACTTGAGTTGGGTTAAAGCTGGGCTATGCACTCAGAGCTCATCTCAATAAGCTCCTGTGTAGTGAGATGCTGATGGTCCTGCCCATGAACTGTAGGTTCTGCACCACATGTGATAATGCCTTCATTTTACTCACAAAGTTGACATTAGCTCAGAAGGTGTAGTGCTTCAATTGACACCTCTCAACTGTAGTATTTTCACACTTGTAGTTAAAAAACACCAGCTGTTTTTCCTACCTAATGATTTTCCCCATTCCTAGAAGTCAGTGAGCTGAAAATAATTCTATGAAGAAATATTTGACAGGAATTTTTAAATGTAGTGAACCCAATTATTTTTGAAGAAGATTTTAAAATGTATCTTATGTCATCTCAAGGAGTTTGTGCTTTCTCCCTTTGCTCTTAGGAAAATCTATTCTTCTAATATGGTTGCTTCTTTTGAGTTGTTGTGCGTTTTAAGAACATGAAAAGGAAAAGTAATAATGGTTTGAGAAAATGGCTTGACAGAAGAAATTATGTTACTCTGAAGCCACCTACAGAAGGTATGGAGAATGTGATCTATACTTAGACGACTTAATTTCCCCTGACTCCCTGGCAGAGTAGAAGAGAGTGAAGTAATGGCTTTGTTTCCTACCTAGATGTTCAGTAGCTTACAGGGAGGCCAAGGTAACCATCACTTCGATTAATGCCACAGTAGATAAGAACCAAAAAAAATCCCTGAAAGTTCATTTTCTGTCTTACTGTGCCACTTGGCATAAATAGGAATATAGGCCTTCCCCTTCCTCCCTCATCTCCCAACTGGTTTGTTCTATATCACTGCACCTAGTGATTTGTTTTTCAGGAAAGAAAATTACAAGCAAGAAGCATCCAGATTTCTTTAACCTGGACAAGCAACAGGTCCAAGGAAGACAGTACTCTGCCCGCAAAAAACGCTTCAGCAAGTAAATAACATGAATGTAGCAAGATATCATGAGAAATAAAAGGGGAAAATGCAAGACTTGCAAACACACAATTAGGCAAATAAAATTCCAGATAAAAAATGTCAATTGCCGTTTCTTATATTATGCAAATAAGCAGTAAGATGCTAAAAATAAAATTGAGGGCAATAAGTATAATCCCTTAGGTAAGTAAAGTAAAACTTTTTGGGGGATTTGATTTGGTTTGATTTAGTTTGGGTTTTATTTTTATACAAAATGGCAGAGCATTTGTTTTTCAGAAATATAGTCCTGCCACACAGAAGGAAGTTATACCAAACTTATTAAAAGAATATGCTACTCTTCCTTCCATTAAAAATTAACAACCATGCCTGGCTAGAGTGGCTGGAGTTGACTGAGTGACATCCTGTGCATGGAAAGGCTGCTGGTTAAATTGCTGGACAGGGCACAAACCTAGGTTGTGGGTTCGATTCCCAGTGGGGCATGTATTGGAGGCCACTGATTGATGTTTCTCTCTCTCTCTCTCTTCCTGTCTCTAAGCATGTCCTAGGTTGATAATTTAAAAAATATATATTATAACAGAACATTTAGAGAATACAGACGTACCTAAACCCATGGAGATCAACAAAAACAATTACAATATGTTGATTTGCATCTTTTCATTTGTTTTCTCTCTAAACATTTTAACAGTTAAAACATATTCATTATATATGGTTAAAGTATGCTTTTTGCCTAAAAATGTAATACAGCATTTAAAAAATATATATATTTTATTGATTTTTCACAGAGAGGAAGAGAGAGGGATAGAGAATTAGAAACATCAATGAGAGAGAATCATCGATCAGCTGCCTTTTGCACACCCCCTACCGGGGATGTGCCCGCAACCAAGATACATGCCTTCGACCGGAATTGAACCCAGGACCTTTCAGTCTGTAGGCTGATGCTCTATCCACTGAACCAAACCAGTCCCGGCCATTTTTTATGCTAGAACTCTTCTCAAACATGCTTCATGTCAATCATAAGCATTGATGTTAATGTATTTAACCATTTCTTTACTATTAGATAGTTATATCATTTCAAAAATGTCCTTATTTTAAGGAAACACTGCACTGAAGATCCTTGTATAGTCATCCCTCCCATCTGACCCCATATTTGGGCTTTTTTTTCTTTGTAAATATTTCTAAAAGTAAAATTACTGAGCCAAAGGGAGTATATATTAAGATTCCTAGCAGGACTTAATTTTTTCCCATAATAATTTGTCATTTTATGCCCTATGGTTTTTTATTAAATGCATATGTGTGTAAAGTCATTTTAAAAAGCATATGACTATTGATCTGGCCAGTGGTGGCTCAGTTGGTTAAGTGTTGTCCCATGTTCTGAAAGGCTGTTGATCCAATTCCAGGTCAGGGCACATGCCCAAGCTGTGAGCTCAGTCCCAGGTCTGAGTGCATGCAGGAGGCAGCCAATCAGTGTTTCTCTTTCACATGAATGTTTCTCTTTCTCTCTCTCTTTCCAAAATCAATAAAACATATTTTAAAAACAAACAACAGCAAATAACATAGGACAATTGAAGCAGTTAAGGATAGTAGTAATAAATAGCCCTGATTTGCATTTGGATATATCTCATTTCAAGAACACATGAATAAAAAGCTTTTAATCTTTCTTCCAGACCTTGCCACAGATAAGGATGACTAGAGTCTATGACTCTAGGACCTAAAATTTTGCAATAAGGTCTATGAATTCCTTTTTATAGAGGAAAAAATAAAAGTCAAAATAAAAGGTTAAAAAAGTGGTGAAATCTCCTGCCTCCCAGGTCAACTGCTATTTTCAACACCCAGTGCTTAGGCTGTATGCTTGCGGACTTCAAATGCTGATTTTCTGATCTAACCTTCTACAAACGATCTGAAACAAATGCTTTATGTGATTTAGCTTTTAAGTTCACTAGGCTTTGATGAGATAAATAGTGCTTTCCTCTTGTCATGATGTCATTACCTACTCAATGTGGCCCCCTCCTTTTTTTTTTTTTAGGAATCATGTCATGCACATTCAGTTCTCTAAATCCTATAATAGATGCTTTTTTTTTTTTTTAACCTCATGCATGCTCTACTGTGACCTTTTATCATAAAAGCCTGTTTGTTCACCTTCTGACAGCTCTCCACAGCTCATCACCCTGCTGGCTACAGCTAAACCATACAATTGTATGAATTTCAATATATAGAAAAAGATGAAAGATGGAAAAAGAGACTAGATAATGGATCCATGGTAAGCCAAAGAATTAACAGAAAGGGTCAAATTACCTGGTGTTCAAACTAAAAGATATCAAAAAGGGAAAGCCAAGTACTAAAATAAGAGATAATAGAAGATAATTAGGGGGGGAAATCATAATAAAAGGGAGATAATAGTTTGTAATGGGGAAAGAAGTTGTAAAGAACTAGAAATAAATGGGCAAGATAGAATTAAAGGTATAATAATGAGAACTGAAAAATAATAGTGTAGTAAGGGATAAACCTGTCATATTATCCAGTAAAGATGTGAACAGAGGGAACTGTTCCATAGGAAGTTTCCAATGCCTTGGTTTGAGTAGCTATATTCAGATGTGGAGTGGAGGTTGGGATTATGAAAGCAAAGTGGTGTAACACTAGAACTGGGTATTTATAATGGTGGCAAGCCAGTTTTTGTGATTTAAAGAAACAGGATTATAAGAAAAATGCTTAGGATTCTTTTTCCATAAAGAAGATGTATTCCATTTACAAATCTATATGTCTGTCTCTGAATTCATCTTATCAAAATGAGAGGTTCTGAATCATCATAAATTCTTCACTGGAATATCTGTCAAGTGTGTGTTTTTTCCTCTCCAAACATCTTTATTAGAAATGAGTGCCCTGAGTTTTTTGTCCACATTTGCCTCCTTCACTATTCCCTCAAAGCCACCACTCATGTGTTTTATTTGTATATTATATTTGAAGTTTGTTTTATTTTATTTTATGTACAAAGAGATAGCATTCTGAGCTCAGGTAGATGTCTTAAATGACCTATTCCTGGGAGTTCACCTAGTCCAGCTTAATTAAAAGCCAATATCGTTTACATTCTGATGGAAACACTGGCATAGAGGCTGTAGTTTCAGATCAGACTAAGCCTGTTTGAGCAAACATGGAAAAAATGAGAACCCTAGCTGAATTTGCTGAAATGGCTCCAATAGAGTTACTGGTGACCCATCTAACCCTCTGAAGCAACAAGGCTAAAGGAAAGACTCGTGTGCTTTATTTGAAAACATAATTCTGACTGGAACCCATTAGTCATTTGAGTATACATGTTTTATAGCACAATTATATTTATAAAACTACCAAAATATTCTCATAAAGCAATAATATTGCCTGCATTTGTTTTTTTGTAAATCCCAGAGGTATATAGGAATTGTTTTTGTTTGATCATACATGGGCTTTTTCAAAAAATAAAAAAAGATTTCAAATCTATCATTTTGTTTTGCAGCTAGGGGCATACTTGACCTATGCTATAAAACTGATTCTGTTGGAATGGATCAACTGCATTTCAATGAGAAATCAGTGCAGTATCCTGGATGTATTAAACTCTGCTCCAAGTAAAATATATCTTTAGCTACAGTGTAATGTATAAAATTGGGAACACAATATCACTATACTCTGTGAATAAATAGATGAAAAAATGAGTGAATTTATTATTACAAAATTTTACTCTTCCCAAATCTGGTCTCAATATATAACAGAATGGCTATCATCAATAAATCAACAACCAACAAAAGTGCTGGCAAGGATATGGAGAAAAAAGAATTCTTGTGCACTGCTGGTGGGAATGCAGACTGGTGCAGCCACTGTGTAAAATAGTATAGTTTCCTCAAAAAATTAAAAGAAAACTCCCATTTGACCCAGTAATCACACTTCTAGGAATGTATCCCTAGAAACCAGAAACACCAATCAGAAAGGATATATGCACTCCTATGTTCATAACAGTACAATTTACAATAGCTAAGATTTAGAAACAGCCTAACTGCCCATCAGCAGATGAATGGATTAAAAAAACTATATATATCAGAAATTGTCAATAACCCCAAATCTTGAATTTCAGGAAAAACTCTGAAGTATTGCATATAAGCCCCACAAGAGCTGACATAGGAACTACATCCATCTGGATTTTACTAACTTTATAAACAAATTGAAGCAAAAGAAGACAATCTATAATGATAAAAGTGTAATATGCTACAATAATTAGACCAGAGAGCCAAACGACCTTCCGATGCCCTTCTGGACAAAGCTGCTGCTGTGGAGGCTGAGACAAATGTGGTTAGGGGTGATCAGGTAGGCAGGTAGGAGAGTGGTTAGAAGCCAGTGGTCCTACATTGCAAGAGGATGTCCAGCAGTCGGACATCCCTTGAGGGGTTCTGGATTGTGAGAGGGTGCAGGCTAGGTTGAGGGACACCCTCCCACCCCCTTTGTGCATGAATTTCATGCACTGGGCCTCTAGTTCAGGAATAAATACCAATAAAATGATGAGCAGAGAAAATGATTCATAAAGCAGATAGAAATGGTATTGGGCATCATTTTGTTTTGCTTTACTTTTGATTCTTCCCCCTTTTGAGTAATGACTTTGAAATTAAATTATAAAGAAAGAAGCAAAACAAATGGAATTTAAAATGCATGCAGGATTATGTAATTATTTCTGTAGCTGATGAAAAGTAAATGCTTAAAACTTACAAAATAATTACAAAGCAATTATGGAGAGAAGTATTGTTTTGTTCACTCTTATTTCAGGTAGTATGGAAAAAAAGTTAATATGTCAAACTATTAAATTTCAGTATGTTAATTATCATTCTGAAAACTGAAGTAAGATATTTTGGTATCTTGCCAAAAAAAGAACAACAAAACTATGGTAACTATAATTTTTTTTTTCTTTGTTGAGAACTAAGATGATCTGTTGTTATAGTTATTTTTCATGGTAAAATAGGAGAGATAAAAGTAATGTAGGCAAGTCAAGTATGCAAATCTTTGTTTTTTTCAGACTGATTCTTAAATAAATGCCTGCTTTACTGGTTAGGGAAATTAGGTGAAGGACAATACTTACATCTGCTGAAGATGACATTAGGAGAAAATGAATAACCAATCACTTCAAACTGTTTGTGATCAAATTAATTTTATGATAACTCTAATAATTAAAATTAGTGTGTGATGAATATTTAATTTTTAAATCCAATTATTCTTAGAATAAATATGGTTTGGCGATATATTATCATGGTTCTTCCACATATAACTAGTTACATTAGAAGTTTCTAAACCACTAAGTTTTATAGTTTTCTCCCTAAACTGTATATGCTATGACTAAAGGGAGGAGGTTATTTTGGCCAAATGCTGGGACATGTCACCTATCATACATATTCTTGTACATGATTACAACAGATCTTTGAGAAGAAATTTTTTATGAACATATAATCTTTTATGGTTTTTAATTGGCTTTAACTTACTAAACATGGAGGTTTAAGATCTTAATAGACCTAAAATCAAATTATTTATTGACTACTTAGGAAATGTGTAGCCTAATGTAAAAATACACTCATCCACTTAATTATCACCTTCATAGGATTTTGATGAAAATATTAGATTTTATAAATTTTAAGTGACTTTATAAGATTCATCATATAGTCCAATAAATGTTTTTCCTGTTTTTATTTCTCAAAAGTAGAATAAATTGCCTTTATTTATTCTAATATATCATTTATTAATCATTTTCTATCTGTATTAATTAAATAGTAGATTACTCTTCTGAAGACCTATCATAATGACTTTGGATATTTATTATGTGCACATGTTATATATTTATATGCATATATATCCTATAAGGATCATGCAATGTTTGGCAGGAAAAATCAATTCTCTTATCCAGGACTTTGAGAGGAAGTCCTGGCCTTCTGTAAGAATAAAATTCTGCGTCCCTTTACCACCATCTGAGGCTTTCCTGTGCCTCGGGCCACACTGGGTGGCTGGGGGGCTGAGGGGACTGGGGGACTCTGGAGGAAGGTGTGCCTGCTGCCCCAGAAGGGCTAAGGGGACTGGGCATCACCATCTTGTGGCTGTGGGCACTGCCATCTCTGAGAGCATGGCAGTCAATTATTGGCTGTGGGTGCTGCCATCTTTGCAATGGCATGAGGGTCAATTAATATTTTCCCTTTTTCTTAGATAGGATATGTATGTGTGTATATAAAATCTCAGGTACAAAGAATCCAACATGGGAAAATGATATCTTAATTTATTCACATACATCAGATATTTTTCCATCATATAAACCATGAAGGCTTTGCTCACATGGTTACTAAGACATAACCAAAGTCCCTTGGTATCTATCTATTCTCCTTTCTACATCACAATTCACATGTTACTAATGCCTCTTCATAACACGCACCACCCACCTCCTCTTTGATGCTGTTCTCACCTATTGTGTGTGTCTAAGGAAACTCCTCACAGTATTCATTTGGGAGTTGAGCACTTCCTTCTCTGTTCTATTTCCAAAAGTACAAAGGGAAGCACCCAAATTAGCAAAGATGCTGATTTCCCACCAACGCTGACAAAGGTGTCTGCTACTGAGAGACAGTTCAGCCACCCAAGTGGGAAATACTGCCACAGAGCAGACAGCTGCTCTCAATGCCAGAACAAACAGGTGCAGGTTTTATTGAAGCAACAGACATGAAATAAACAACACAGAATAGAGTTCCACTCACAAATACAGATTTCTCAAAGTGAAAGCAGGAAGTGATCTTTCAGAGTAAATAACTGCGTCCATTCCTAATCCTGCTCAAAGTCGTGCCTTCTGTCTCTCACCATATTCCACGGCCTTATGCCATCTCTTATGACATCTCTGTCCCTTAATAGTTCCATTGATATGGGGTCCTTTTTGATAACAGAAAAATGATTACATAAAAAGAGGTACGAGTTTGTAAAAGCCATTCATTCTCATAGACTAGAGATGAAGTGGTAAATTGAGAGAGAGAAAAAAAAAAGGCTTCATCATTTTATAGCATCTGTTATCAAAGTGACAGAATCTATATCTTTGCCCCTTAAATCTGGACTTGGCCTTGTGACTTGCTGTAGCTAATGGGATATTAGCAAGCATGATTCACACAGAAGCTTGAGACGTGCTTTTTTTCACTGGGACTCACTATTTTTGGAATCCAGTTGCTGTGTGAAAAAGCTTGAGAGCCTGATGAAGACATGTAGCTTATTCATCCTAGCCAAAAGCCAGACATGGATAAGGCCATCCAGACTCAATCAACTCTGTGTATGATTCACAAGATGACTGCAGTGGTGAACCCAGGCAAGATAAACAGAAGAGCTCAACTGAGACCAGTCCAAATTGTTTACTCACTGAGTCAGGAGCTAATAAATTATGTTTGCTGTGCTTGTTACACAGTCACATGTGACTGATACAGATGGCACAGGCAGCTCAAAGCTGCAAAAGTATTAGAGAAGGACCATTTGCTGCTGAGTTCTGAGTCATAATGCAGATCATACTTCTTGCCAGAGCAGTGACTTCATTTCTCCTGGCTTTGAAGTTTACTCTAACTGTAGGTAAAAGACAAAAGGAGTTTGTGAAAACTGCCAAACAGCACCTATCACACCAAAGAAAATATATGCTGCAGTTTTTAAACTTATCACTGTGTTGTATGTTTATCTTAGGTTTATGTCTATATGTGTACCTGGCTCCAGAACTGACCTGAAAATAGGCATTTGAGAAGAGTGAATGGGTGAACCTCAGCAGACTAAGAGATCTATTTGCCATTCATACACCCTCTCTAAGAACCCACCACAGTTAAACATAACTCAAAGCAATTGCATATTGTTTCCAATTAACTCATTGTTAAAAGGAGAGAAATCTGCCAATGGTAGACAAACTCTATCCTATATAATAAAAGCCCAGTGACCAAAATGGTAGAATGACCAGAATGACTATGGCCCCTTGCCCTGGCTGGCCCCGCCCCCCAGGGAGCAGTTAGGGGCAATTAGGCAGCAGGCAGAGGTGGTTAAGGGTGATGAGGCAGGTAGGTGAATGATTAGGGGGCAAAGTGACAGGCAGGCAGGTGGTTAGGGGTGATGAGGCAGGCAGTCAGAGGTAGTTAGAGGCGATCAGGCAAGTAAGTGGTTAGGGGCAAGCAGGCAAGCAGTTAGGAGCCAGCAGTCCCAGATTGCGAGAGGATGAAGGCCAGGCTGAGGCACTCCCATTCCCTTGTGCATGAATTTCATGCACTGGGCCTTTAGTACAATATAAACATTTCTAGACGGAAAAGAAAGAAAGTATAGATCCTGAGTCAGGATCTAAACAGTGCCTTTCAAAGTCTCCTGTTCTTAATTAACTTGGGATCTTCCCAAAATGTAGATTTTGAATCCTTGTATCTGGCCTCTGGTCTACAAGTTTGCATTCCAAACAAGCTCCCAGGAAATAGCATGGCTGCCGGTCCAGATTATACTGTGAGTAGCAAGGCACTAGAATCTCTCCTGGTCTTTGGGCAGCATCAATAAGTTTGATAAGATTTATAATGTAACACTCAGACATTCATTATTGGATATTGAAAGTAACATTTAATTGAAAAGATATATACTTAAATACTTAACACCCAATTTTCACTCCAAATATAAGACTTAGTGAAAACTCCTGATTCTTTATTCCATATGTGATTTCAGTATGTATGTGCATTTTCCCCCCCTCAGGGCTTTTTCCCATTGAAACCCAACTTCCTATGCTGTCTTTCTGGAAATGTTGATAATTTGATAAAGTGATACTTGTGCAATATTGACATCAGAGATTGAGCTAGAAGCTATGAAAGTGACTGTTCTTGTTGCTTTTATTATTATTTTCACTTTAATTTTACCTTAAAGATATTTCACCCTTGAGATTTATTAGATAAAGGTTGATATTTTGGGAGGAAAAAATGCTTCCAGCGTTTGAATGTGAACTTTATCTGCAAATCTACCACCTCTGGAAGGATCTAATGCCAAAGCTATATTGATTTAAAATCTATAATATACAGGGTTTTCTTCCTAGTTAGCTAACATGTGCTTAGTTTAGAATAAATAATTTGCTACAATAATTTAAACTCACAGATTTCTATATTCTTTTTATAAAAAAATCTTGCTGGAGGTTATTAAAATAGAAACACCAATGCCTACTGGTTTTTAATTTTTCTTGGGAACATTCTAAGGAAGTTTAACAAATTCCTTGAAATCTTAATTACTCCCTCCCTATCTCCTTCCCTCCCTTCCTTCCTTGCTTCTCCCCTCTGGGGATATTTTTTCCATTGATTTCTTTTGTTTAAAAAAGAATGGAAGGAAGGAGGAGAGACAGACAGACAGACAGAAACATCCATGTGAGATTGGTTGCCTCCTGCACATGCACCGACCAGGGCCAGGGACCTAGCCTGCAACTAAGGTACATGCCCTTGACCATAATCAGATCCATAACACCCTTCAGTAGGCAGACCAAACCGGCTATTCACAGAGCCAAACCGGTTCTGTGAATAGGGCTCATTTTATTTCTTTAGAAATATCTCATTTCTTATGTTTTCTAATTTTCTAGACCCTTCTAAAAGTCTCCATTGGAATAATAAGAAAAAATTTAATAATAAGAAATTTGTAATTACACATGTCATTCATGTGGATTCAAAATGCCTTCTAATGAGCCTATCTCTTACCTTCTTACTGTCTTTTCTTTTTTAATTTCTAGCTTCTCTCCACTGTGCACCCTTTACCCAGTCTGCAAGATCTCATGTTGATAGCATATAGCATGTCCCTGGATAGGGTCCATTCACCACACTCACACCAGTGCTGTATACATAGCTCAGACCACCTTGTATTTAGTTGTTATATTAGTTATTATAGGTTCAAAAGGGATTAATGTCTAATTTTTACTTGCGTACTCTAATTAGCACCCAGTAGATATTTCAGGTGCTTTATTAATATAAACTAAATTAATAAATAAGCCTGGAATAGCATCCCTAACTTTTCCTGTCCAACAATCAAATTGACTGTATTAGAAGTAGGAAATCAATAGTTAAAACTTCATAGTGATCACTTACTAGTTCACATGTACTGAATTCAGAAAACAGCAATCAGAATAATTTACTAAAACAACTGAATTGGACTCCATTATGGTGCTTCAAAGTAAAATATTAAGCAGAAATTTTAAATTGTTTCCTGTATTGAATGTCAACACAAATCTAGAGACTTAATCATGTTAACATATCAACAGTCAGATGGGGAGAACTGCTTGAGTCATTTACTTTAGTCAATACTTAAATAGGAAGCTGACTCCTTAAAATGTACTCTTTCAATTTTCTGTTTGCATAATTAAAGCTATGGAAGAAGCTCATTTGCACTGTTTGTTTTCCCATGATAGGTAGTTACCATGACAATGGTTATTGTTTGAGGATGATCAGGATATTAGCATGAGTATTATTCAGCGCAGAATTATCAGAGCAAGATCCTACTCAATAAGTCAGTGCATCTGGGAAAGAAAAGTAACCATACTGAGCTTTCTTTAAACGAGATTTTTAAAATTACATTTTAGAAATGACAAAAATCTTTGTTTCTTTTGCCAGAAAGCACAGCATTACTAATTTATTCAAATGGCACAACATACCAGCTTTAGATCAGGTAATGCCCAGGTTCTGTTCCCTATAGGACAACATCTTCTGTTCCTGCTGTGACAATGTCACAAAAAGAATATTTCAACAGAAACTAAATTGATCACCAAGAAAAATGCACTTTTAGAATGAAGATTATAGGATTATAAATGTGTTTTCTTTTCCACAGTTAAATAATTCAATTCTGTAGAATGAAGTCTATAACTTGTAGCTGGTAACAGGATTAAAATTAGTATCAACAACAACCTGAGGGTTTCTGAGCCTTGTTCTGATATTATAATTAGTAATTTTAAGCATGTTTTTTTAGATGCTTAATTTAAGATTCCTACCCTCTAAATTCAGGAAGATTATTCTTAACCTATTCCACAGATTTTGTGCTACCCACAACATATGTTTAAAATTGTCAGTGACCACATCTTCTCTCACATCACTGCCACTAATTTTATCTTCTCTTGTCAACAGGCAAAGCTGCCATTTATGGTTTGAAAGGAATTCCACTTACAATTGCAGACGGAAATGTACATCTAGAAAACACTGTGGTAACCCTACAATTTGGCTATCCCTGTCCAATTAGGGCTTGTTACTAATTACATAATAGATCTTTATTCCATCCGGATGCAAACTTGAGTCATGACAAAGAATACTGAATTCTAACTTATTTGCTCTTTGAAATGCCTTAAGTTTCCAAAAGACATCTTTCTGCTGCTTCTTGGGTGGTTTATATTATTTCTATATTCAGCATAGCTGGTTATCTAGTCTCTTCTGTTTGACGTTCTCAAATTGAACTTCATATAATTTTTAATATAAATAATTTGAAGCAAAAGGATAAGAAAAAGTTAAATCTGTGTGATCTTGGGAAAGCATGCTAACGTCTCAGGAACTAGTTTCCCATCTATTAAATGGGAGATTTGAACCAAAAAGATTTAGATCATTTCAAAAGCCATTAACTGTAACCACCTATGATGCTATCAATGTGGACTCTGGGCTGACTTGTGACATAAAAACAATTCCTGGTTTCAAGATAAATTTAATAAACTTGAAGCATGTGCTCTGCTACCCAGCAAATCTTGCGCAAATACCACAGTTACTTAAAGGAATTGTGCCCAGGGGGACAAGAACCAAGTTTTTAAAAAATCAAGTACTGTAAAATATTGATTTAATTATATTAGACCACAACATTTTTGGTGGGAAGAATTATGGGGACACCAGTCAAAGCTCAAGATAGAACCAATCTGTGGATTTTCTAGATGCTTATAAACAATGAAACAATCTCCGTAATCTTGCAATGTTATTCTTGTGAGATGTGTGGGAATGGAGCTGATGCCATTGTAATAACCTGGTTATGATTTAACAGGAAAGGAGAGACCAAATAGTATAGGTATTTAACACTCCAAATCTGTTCCCTGCTCATTGATGGGGGAAGGGACTAGACAAAGAATTTAAAGGCAAGACCCGAAAGGCCTGAGAGACATGGGGAAATGTTTGCCCCTCAATAACACCTGGAAATAGGTAATTGGCCAGGATGAGCATGCCCAAGACAAGCCCTCAAAATCTAAATCTATATACTTCCAAGTCTTTTTTGTATCCAGGGCACCAGGCCCTCTTGGGACTCCTGTTGCTAGGACACCCTCCCCTGTGCCCTTATGTTGCATGGCCATATTGGGCTCCCACTTGGACTAATGGACTTTAATCTGGTCCGAATGCTGAACCACACCCAGCTACAACAGGAAACGGCAACTCTGGACACTGGCCCTCTTTCTGATTCTGCTGAACTCCCAGTGGCACCTCTTTTAAGACTACTTAAAGGGCCAGGGACTTTGGAAGCCAATAAATGTAACTCCATGCCAATAAAGCCTGTTTCCATATTCCATCCTTCCATGGGAGTCTTAGAAAATTTATTTTCTGAAGATATCGCAAGAGCCTCGTTACCTCTTGTGTCTGCAGAGTCTGGCCCTTTAATTCCTCTGGTCAGTACAATAATTTGCAACTTGTGGAACTTTTTATCTGGATTTTATGTTACATTCTTATATTGATTCAGAGCATTCACAATATAGCCAGTATAAGAGATTTCTCTGTCCTTTCTAAATAGGAAATGTTAAAGTACAGATACATAGTTAGGGTCCTATCCTTTGGATATAGAAGAATGAGTGAGTCCCTGACCGATGTGAAAGCTTCATCCCAATAAATTTTTTTAAAAGATTATTCTCCTTGTGCTAATAATTGCTTTTTTCTCTATTTGCACGGTACTCAAGATCTCCTAAATTTCCAGAAATGGGGGTACAGTAGGGTGTGAAGATAGTGGAGAAAAAGGACAACTAAAAAGGTATCTTTTTTTTAATTCTAAAATTGACTAAGTAGCTTAATGATTTGGTACATAGTGTACTGTGCTTGAGGTAGTACAGTTGGTACATTATTCCTTTTATTTTATAGTATATGATGTTTTATTTAGTTATGTATCATGATTTAACAAAAGGGTAGCTGAAGACATATTTGTCTCAAGTGAAATATTTGTCTCAAGTGAAAAATTACAGACAGTATCAAATCTACGAGGGTCCAATTTTTAGGAATGAGGGTTTCTTCACAAGCTTTTGGATGACAAATGACTCATCACAAGTATACTACCTATTAGGCAAATCTTTCTAGAATTTGTATTGGATAATTAGAAACCCTTATTAAAAAAAAAGTCATTGTAGCTTATAAAATATTTAAAATAATTACATATTCTGAAATTACTTCGTAAAGCACAGAACAAAACGAGGTAGCTCCTGCATGAGTCATTCAATCCTAGACTCAAGTTTGTATTTGTTTGTTTTTCTTGTTTTGAGGTAAATGATTCTTCTTCACTGATTACAAGTTTTGATTAAGGTGGATGAATAAAGAATGTATTGTTGGCCTATTGGCTTTGCCCCCAAAATATTTACTTACCTATTTTTTTGGCATAGAAACAAGAGTAGATGCAAAACTTCACACATTTCATTCTACTGACTAATTGAGAAGTATATCATGTAGGGGGAAATTTTAGTGCAATATTTATAGGAATTTTGTACTTCTACTGAGATGTATACCTTTCCTCCTACATTCAATGAGATTTTTATTAAAAGTATCTATAATGGGACACAGCTAATTTTATACCAACTTGTTAGTATTGACTTGCCCAAATGAAGTTGGCCTCTTTGAAGTAGCCATCTTACTATAGGCTATACATTGACATCAATAATATTGTACATACAGTGCCCCTGGGAGAAAAGAGAGACGAAGGAAAAGTAGAAAAAAGGGAGAGATGAAGAATAGAGAAAAAGGGACAGAACCTTTTAAGGGCCTAGCATATCCCTGGCACTACTACATGACAACAATGTCAGTTTTGTTTTACAGATGAGGAAACTGAGCAAAGGGGTTTAAATAACTCCCCTTAAGTCATATGTAACTGTTATCTAGTAACAAGTGTTTACTCCAAACTCTAGTGGCTTAAAACAACAGTTGTATTTGTTCACAGTTCTCTGGATTAGCTATTTGGGATGGGCTCAGCTGGGCAGATATTTGTCAGCTCATGGGGCTTGCCTGAGCTGAATGGTCTGGGGTAGCTCCCCTGTCTCATTGTTCAGGATGGCTGTTGGCCAAGCCACAGGTCTCCAGCAAGCTATCTTAAACTCTTTGATACAGGGGCCACATACCAAGAGAGCAAGCTCCAACAACCTACAGATGTTTTTCAAGACTCTGCTTGTGTTATGTTTGCTATCACAGTATCTAGTGTAAATATTACATATCTAAAGAGTGATAAGATTAAGATTCAAATCCATGTCTTCCTGATAACAATCCTGCTCTTTCCATTGTCTCATGCAGTTAGTCTTTGATGATTTAGTGAGATAAACTACTTTCTAAGGAAATGTTGCAGAAGACAAAACCAGGAGGGATAGTATGTTTTGGCAGTAGTAAAAGCCTATCTTATTAAAGGTCTGCTGTTTAAAAAAAATATCTTAATATTCCTTGCATTAGTCAGCTTTTGCTATGGCAACAAACAACCTCAATTATCTTAGCAGAATACAATTACAATTCTCAGACTATCATTGAAAGCCTAAAAGGTCAGTTTACATTTCAAGGAATCATGGTCTCCTTTAATTTATTCTGATAATCAATTCTCTCAAAATTTTGTTGACTCTGTGTGTGTGTGTGGCCTGCCTATTTTATTCTAGTCATTTCTTTTGCCAAGAGCACATCAACAAATCTTTTTCTAGATTCCTCACTCTAAAATTCTGCTGTCCAGCCAGCCATCATCACATATGGCTATTCAGCATTTGAAATGTAACTACTCTGAACTGAGAAGTCCTATAAATGTAAAACACGCACATGCTTTTCAAAATAAAAACATGGAAAATATCTCATTAATATTTTTAAATTGATTACATTGGAAATTGTATTATTTTTGTGCCACTTATGCCATGAATATTCTGGTCAATATCTTTGTCCAAACTCCAAATTTATTAGATGGATTTTGTGCTTCCGATTTATTGCAGGCAAAGATTTTATCAAATATCTTACCAATTTATTGCCCAGCCAGGTTCATTGTTCATGGTTCGATTCCCAGTGAGGGCACATGCCTGGGTTGTAGGCTCAATTCCATGAGGGGTGTGCAGGAGGCAGCCAATCAATGATTCTCTCTCATCGTTGATATTTCTATCTCTCTTCCTCCCTCTCTCTTCCTCTCTCAAATAAATAAAAACCAATGCCTATAGATAAGGAATAATGGGTAGAGAGGAAAAATATTTTTACCAATTCATAAGTTAGATCATTATCTTTCTTGCCTCATATCAGCTTACTTGCTATCTACTTCCCATTACTATCTGTATTTTAGGGTTATTTTTTGGCATTGTGTCACTTCTGGCACCATTTATTTTATTGGTCCATCTTTGCAATAATTAACAAATTCTTCACTTAGAAATCTTAGGGGCTTACAAAAATAATAACTTATTGCTCATGTGACATGAGAGCAAAGAATTCATATGGCTCTGATCGATTCTCCTGGAAAGACTGGATTAATTAGACTCCATGTTTCTTCTCATTTCAGAACACAGACTAACGATGCATCCACTATCTGAAAATGCCATTCTCCTATGAAAAGGGCAGGAATAAACAGACACAGAGCCAAACTATGAAGGCACATTTAAAATTTCTGCTTATGTATGGCACATGCATTTAGCTAATGCATGCCATATGGTCAAGTACAAAACCAATGCCTATAGATAAGGAATAATGGGTAGAGAGGAAATATATAATTATTCCATCTAATAAAAGAGTAATAAGCAAATTAACCATCGATCCATCTCACCCACAAGACATGCCCACCAGCCAATCAGGAATGAATATGCAAATAAACCAAACCAAGATAGCTACAGCCACAGAGAGCAGGAGGGAGGCTTGTGTTTCCCCAGTAATGGAGAAAGCCAAGCTTTCCACCTGCACTTGCTGGCCTAGACCTCCACTCATGGCTACAAAGTTTCAATGATAGAAGATACATAAATCCAAACAGAAATGTCGGCAGCCATGGAGCTTGAAAGAGCAGAAGGATAGGGTTTCTCCTGGTGATGAGGAAGCCAAGCTTCTGCAGCCCTGGCCAGCCCTGGCCTTTGCTTAAGACTACAAAGTTTTAATTATAAAAGATATATAAATCCCAACAGAAATGGCTGCCACCATGGAGCAGAGAGACTTGGCTCCGCTCAAGGCTACAAAGTTTCAATTGTAGAAGATAAATAAACCCGATACCAGGGCCTCCGCTTGGGTTACCAGGGGGTGTGGCCGGCCTGCAAACCACCACAGGACCCTTGCACAGGCCGCCATTCCCCAAGGAAACCCCCGTCCTGATCTGGGACATCCTTCAGGGAAAACCAGTCTGCCCCCACCCATGAACCAGGCCTCTATCCTATCTAATAAAAGAGTAGTATGCAGCAGAAACAGGTTTGTCTCAGTGGATAGAGCATCAGCCTGCAGACTGAAAGGTTCCAGGTTTGATTACGGTCAAGGGCATGTACCTTGGTTGTGGGCACATCCCCAGTAGGGGATGTGCAAGAGGCAGCTGATCAATGTTTCTCTCTCATCATCAATGTTTCTAACTCTCTATCCCTCTCTCTTTCTCTCTGTAAAAAATCAATAAAAAAAAGAGTAATATGCAGATTGACCATCACTTCAACACACAAGATGGCTGCCCCCACCTGGACATAAGATGGCAACCACAAGATGGCCAGCAGGGGAGGGCAATTGGGAGGGACCAGGCCTGCAAGGGAGGGCAGTTGGGGGCGATCAAGCCTGCAGGGGAGGGTAGTTAGGGGTGACCAAGCCAGAAAAGGAGGGAAGTCGGGAGCAAACAGGCCTGCAAGGAAGAGCAGTTGGGAGGGACCCATGCCTGCAGGGAAGAGCTGTTGGGAGGGACCCAGGCCTGCAGGAAAGAGCAGTTGTAGGGGACCAGGCCTGTAGGGGAGGGCAGTTAGGGGCAAACAGGCTGGCAGGGGAGTGGTTAGGGGGTGATCAGGCTGGCAGGCAGAAGCGGTTAGGGGCAATCAGGAAGGCAGACTGGTGAGCAGTTGGGAGCCAGCATTCCTGGATTGGGAGAAGGATTGTGATCCCAATGGGATTGGACCTAAACAGGCAGTCAGACATCCCTTAAGGTAGGGGTGTCGAACTCAATCAGAGAAGGGGCCAAAATCTAAAATCCAGCCTAAATCACGGGCCGAATGGTTTACTGAACAGTCATAAACTGTCATTGTGATGGAAACGGAGTGGAGTGCAGTGAATGACAGCGTGGTGCGGGCCACATCGCAAGGCCTGGCAGGACAGATTTGGCCCGCGGGCCTTGTGTTTGACACATGTGCCTTAAGGAGTCCCACTTTGGTGAGGGTGCAGGGTGGGCTGAGGGACACCTTCCCCCCCCATGCATGAATTTTATGCACTGAGCCTCTAGTGAATTAATAATTTTCTGAAAGAGTAATATGGTAGACTGGATTATCTTCAAAATCAATTTTCATACAACAGAAGAAAATCAATATTCTTAGAGTCCACGAAACGTACATTTCTAAACAAGTATTCTCTTGCCTAGACAATGTCTCCATACATATATCAACATGCACAAATAAAAAATAACTTTAGAAGATAAAAATTTGCTGCCAATGACAATATTTCAAAAGAGTGCACCATAGACTGTAAGATTAATTATCCATCAACCCCGTCCAAGGAAAAAAAAAGATATATCTGGCATGTTTTTTTTTTTTAATATATTTTATTGATTTTTTACAGAGAGGAAGGGAGAGATAGAGAGCTAGAAACATCGATGAGAGAGAAACATCGACCAGCTGCCCCTCTTGCACACCCCCTACCGGGGATGTGCCCGCAACCAACGTACATGCCCTTGACTGGAATCGAACCTGGGACCTTTCCGTCCGCAGACCAACGCTCTACCGCTGAGCCAAACCGGTTTCGGCATATCTGACATGTTTTGAGCACTGTGATGCCATAGCAAATTTAGCTCTCTTAAATTTAAAAGTTTAGCTCTATTAAAACATTCATTGTTTTGTCTTATACTTACATGATGTCTCACAAAACTCCTGGCTAACATTATTTTTCTGGCCAGTTTTTGAATATACCCAATTAATGCAGACTTTTCCCTTACCTTATCTACTTCCTTTCTCTTTGACATCTACCTGTTAATAAAATAAAACCATATATAATTAAATTATAAATATCTGAACCTCATATAATTCAAGATATATTAATTATCTCAAAATAAGATTGCTGTATTCTATTGGAAAGATTAATCAATATTTCCAATGTAAAATATTCAAATACAAGGGTGTTCTGCTTTATATAATGCCATTTTATAATTGAATAAACATTATTCAGATCCAATTTCAAGACTGAGGATTTAGAAAACCAAACATTAACCCCATTAAAAAATCTTTCTCATGACATCGCACCGAAGAATATGTACAGATGGAAAATAAGCTTCCCAAAACTTCTCCACATCACATGTTTTCAGGGAAATGCTAATAAAAACAGTAATGATGCTACTACACATCTATTAGAATGGCCAAAATCCAGAACTGATATTACCAAATGCTGGTGAGGATGTGGAACAATAAGAACTCTCATGCGTTACTGGTGGGACTACAAAATAATACAGCCACTTTGGAAGATAGTTTGGCAGTTTGTTACAAAGCTAAACACACTTTTAACATACAATTCAGAAACTGAGCTAAGAATTTACTCAATAGTTGACGACTTGTGTACACACACACACACACACACACACAATCTATAGATGCTTATAGCAGCTTTATTCATATTTGCCAAAATTTGGAAATAACCAGTATGTCCTTCAGTAAGTGAATGGATAAGCTTTGGTACATCCAGTCAATGAAATATTATTATGCAAAAAAAAAAGACATGGAGAAAACTGAAATGCATTTTACTAAGTGAAAGGAAAGGCTACATACAGTATAGTGCTAACTACTTGACATTCTAGAAAAGACAACTATAAAAATAATAACAAGATCAGTGATTGGCAAAGGCATAAGGTTGGACAGATAAATAGGATAAGCACAGATGATTTGTAGAGCACTTTGATGTGTCAATTACATTCATTCTTTTTTAAGTGTTTTATTGATTTTAGAGAGAGAGGAAGGAAGATGGAAAAAGAGAGAGAAAACATGAATGTGAGAGAAAAAGATCAATGAGTTGCCTCCCATAAGCACCCTAACCAGAAATTGAACCCACAACCTAAGTATGTGCCCTGACTGGGAATGGAACCTTTCTTTTTGGTGCACAGAAAAATGCTTCAAACAATTGCACCACAGCATCCAGGACTATAAGCTCTTTCTTGATAAAAATAAATAAAGAAAAGAAAAGAAAAGAAAAGAAAAGAAAAGAAAAGAAAAGAAAAGAAAAGAAAAGAAAAGAAAAGAAAAGAAAAGAAAGAAAAAAAAAATAAATAAATCCTAGCCAGTTTGGATCAGTGGATTGAGCACTGATCAGCCTGGGGACTGAAGTGTCCTGGGTTCAATTCCAGCCTGGGGGTACATGCCTAGGTTGCAGGCTTGATCCTTAGTAGGGGGCAAGCAGGGGGCAAGCAGGAGGCAGCAGATCAATGATTCTTTCTCATCATCAATGTTTCTACTTCTACCTCTCCCTTCCTTTCTCTGAAATCAATAAAAATATAATTTTTTTAAAAAGTGTACCATTCTGGTGAGTTATGTTGATAATGGGGGAGACTGCATGTGTTGGGGCAGGGAGTATCTGGGAAATCTCTGTTCCTTCATCTCAATTTTGCGGTAAGTCTCAATAATGGAGCTAAAAAATAAAAACAATAACATATTTTGTAATTTTTATTAACTTTAAACCTGTGGACATTAAAATGCTGGTGAAGTTTTAGCAAAAAGGACCCTTATATATTTGGACAAAAATTAAAGTCTTAAGAAATCAATTTATTTTATATCACTAAATATGAATACCTATCATTTATTGAGCTTTTACTGTCTTCTAAGGCATTTGAATTGATTCATTCATTTAAATCCTATAGCACATTACTCTCTAAATCCTCTGGTAGATTATAAAACTAACTCAAGTATAGAAAAATTGGAAATTATAAAAAGCTGAAAGAATAAAATAACCACCAAAAATTCACCACCTGAAAATTTCTTCTGATAACTTCTAGATAATATTGCACTTTTATGTATGCTTCTTCCTCAGAATGATATAGGCCTTCCTTACTATGAGATCAGGAAAATATTCACCTACATTTCTTTTTAGCCATTTGATCATTTCATTTTTGCTTCATTTACCACTTTACTACATGTTATGGAAATAATATTGGTATCCTCTCATTCTCCATATTCTGAAGTCCTACTACCCCATGTTACTGGAGATAAGGCCTATAAAGAGATAATAAAAGTTAGGTAAGGTATAAAGGATGGGACACTAATCTAATAGGGCTGGTGTCCTCATAAGAAGAGGAAGATCCTGGCCAGCTCAGTGGTTGAGCATCGACCTATGAACCAGGAGGTCATTGTGGGCCTCATCCCCAGTGTGGGGTGTGCAGGAGGCAGGGATCAATGATTCTCTCTCATCATTGATGTTTCTAAATCCCCCCACTTCATCTCTGAAATCAATAATAAAAATATACTAGGGAAAAAAAACGGAAAAAGGAGAAGAAAAGAGGACGAGATACCAGATTATGCTCTCTTCACCTTTTGAGAACACAGTGAGGAGGTAGCTGTTTATAAGCTAGAAAAGGCGTTCTAACCATCAACTGAATTGTCTAGCACCCTAATTTTGCACTTTTCAGCCTCAAGAACTCTGCGAGATAAATCTCTGGTGTAAGGCACCCAGTCTGTGTTTATATGTTATGGCAGCCCAAGCTGGCTAATATACTACATTTGTAATTTATTTTTATAATTAGCCATTTTCAAGGCATCACTTATTTAATAAGCCTTCCATTACTCCATGGATTTGGCTTGCCAACTTTTTAATGTTGCACACTTTTACCTAAAATAGAAGGTGTTGGGAACCTTTCCATTTATTTCTGCACCTAATACACCTTGCTTTAATTAGACTTGGTTGAAATTTACACACACACACACACACACACACACACACACACACACACACTTCTATTTGTTATCTTTGCAATTAGTTTGCACAGTTAGGCCCTGTAAAGGCCTCAATTTCCCCAACTGTATGTGATCCGGATAAAATTTCCCCTTTGAAACTGGAGGTCCAAGTTAGTTCCAGGGTTCCACTCCTCCATGAAGTCTTCCATGGTCACTCCTGCCTAAGATGATATCTCCTTGCTGCAGGATCCTGTCATCATTGTTATTAGTACTACTCATGGTATATAACATTCAATGTATTGAATTGCCAGCTGTTTTATGTGTATTTGTAAGCTATTGCAATTATAAGATTCTTAAGTTTTCTACTTATGGAATGAATTGAAGAGAATAAAGGTCTTGGAACATAATCCTCTACTTTTGAAGAGTCATCCTCCCAAGAAAAATGACACCTATTCAGAGTTGCCAGCTACTTTGAAGATATTGTGCTTAAATGTTGTACAGAGGGCGTAAGTGAATAAGAGGACATTTAAACATCTATCTAAAGCATCCAATTCTTCAAGCTCTGTTCTGGCTCCTCATCTTCTAACTAGGATGTCCCCTGCAAGTGAAGCCAGCTTTCATCTAATTCTAGCTGAGACTTGATAGTCGCATCAGTTTTTGATGACATTTCCTGTTCCTTCCATCAGGGAGGTCTTTTGCATGACAGACACTGCCTAGCTGGAGCCCTGAAGTTTTCTTTAGAACTTCAGCCTTCTGGTTTCCAGATGAGAACTCTTTTATATGCACATCAGCTCTCTGCCCAATGGATCTGTTTGAGGTGTTTCTTTTGTCCTGTTTAACTATTTTCATGCTCAGTGTCATTACTAGTACTCCCTGGAAATGATCTCTCCTATTGTCCCACATCCCACACTGTTGGGCTCCACCATGACTTACAGAGAGGAGAGAAAGGAGGCAAAGCCCCTCTCTATGATTCACATGATTTTAAAGATATTTCTGGGAAAGACTGTAAAGTAAGAAAAAAATGTCAACAACTCATCCTTCACTTGCTTCATCTTGGAAGTTTTGTGTCTCTTCTAGGCAAGGGGTTGAGAATCATTCAAAGTTATGAAAGAAGGAGTTAGGAATTCAGGAACAACTTACCAGGTCCTTCTGACTCGGGGCATCTAAAATATCGATAGTCAAGATGTCAGCTGGGGCTCTGTGATCTGAAACACTGACTGAGGCTGGAAGGTCTACATCCAGGGTAGATCACTCTCATGGCTAGCAAGTTAACAGTTCTTGGTGGGAGGCTCCTTTCTGTGTGGGTCTCTGCACAGGGCTGCTTAAGGCTCTTCCGTACATGGTGGCCAGGTTTCCCCTCAACACATGACCCAAGAGACCAAGGAGGAAGCTTCAGTGTCTTTTACAATGCTATGAGGAAGTTGCAACTTCATTTATGATCTCCCATCAAAAGTCTCACATCATTTCCATTGATGTTAGATCACACAAGCCAGATGTGATATAGTGTGGGAGAGAACTACACAAGAGTGTAATTACCAGCAGGTAAGATGGCTGGTGGCTACTTTGGAAGCTAGCTCCTACCTTTGTTTAGCACTGTTCCTAGCATGACGAAGTCTTATTAAATAATGGTTCATTTGATGAACAAAACATTATTTTGTTGATCACATATGGGTTTACTACATGCTCTTAACTAGTTCCCTTCACGTTTCTTCTTGTAAATGATCTATCCTGTATTATACCACACACACATACAAAAATGTTCCTAAAACAATGTTTTCTTCCTATTTTTTTTTTTTAATCAACTCTAGTCTCAAATGCTCAATGGCATGTCACCAGTTTTAGCTATCAGAGGTCAAGTTTAGGAGGATTTCTATGGAAACTCCTGTTAAATGTAGGATAAAAAGCCCTATATTTTACTCAGTTACTGAAAATGCACCTTTGAAGATTATGAAAGAAAAGAGCCACATGCTAACCTGACAAGCTCAGGGGAGGCCTTCGTGGCATTCTTGCAAACTTAGAGACTGAAAATAACCACAAAAGATGGTTTGAAAATTAAATATCTAACTACAAACAGGTTATAGTGGGTAGTCATGTTCTAGGCCCATATTTTCCCAAAGATCAACTTTGATCTTTTTACTGAGCCCATTTGCCTTTTTTGCCTCTAAGATAACATATCTATGAGTTGTCTGGGTAACTTGTAACTTCCCTTTTTCTGGAGCCCCTGGGGCACAACCAAATGTGGTGAGCGCCAGGACAGATGCCTCAAATTCCTTCTATATCATGTTAATTGTTCCTGCTCTCACCTGAGTACACATCCATCATTTTACTTTATCCAGTCTCAGGAGTTTCCCACTGCTTTGCTTTATCCTGCCTCCTTACTCCATCACCAATGAATTTCATGTAACTCACCAATGTCCCTCCTTTGATTTCAGTGTATAAATAGAGAAATGTAACCCGCCATTCTTCGGAGCATTATCTCAATCCCTTGAGGTTCTGCTTCCCAGAATATGTCGAAAGTTTGGCTCAAATAAACTCACAAAAATTCTTTACAGGTTTCAGTGTTTTGTTTTGTTTTTTCCCCTTCATTAAGATAGTTGGTTCTTCAGTATAAAATTATTATTTTTTTTGGAAAAAACAACAACAAAACAACAACAAACAAACCTAAGACAAAAGTAGATATTTTCTATCTGAGTACATTGACCCATATAAGTTTCTAGACTAAATCTCAATAATTGCTGTGCAAATCAAAGAGATAAGAGGTCTATTTTTTGAAATAGAGGAAAATATGTACATTATTTTTATCAGTTTTGATTTTTAGTTTACTCTCCATCTGCTCAACTAAAGAAATAGATTAGAATAGGTTATCTAGATATATATATTTACATGCACACTAAATATATGCATATATATGATTTGAAGTTCATTCAATAACATGTATTTTTCTATTTAATAATATGTGGTAGGAAATGTCCTAAGAGTTTATTTTCAACCTTATAATTATTTGGTAAAAATATCTCTTAGGAGAAAAGAGATCTTTAATTCTTCATTAGACTATCTCACTGTCAACTGCAGAGTTCCTTCTATCCTTTCATCCAAGTCAGTTTCAGGGTTTCAGTCCTCCATGAAGTCTCCCATGATTACTCCTGCCGAAGGTGATGTCTTCTTGCTGCAGGATCCTGTCATCATTTTTATTAGTATTACTCATGGTATGAAACATTCAATGCATTGAATTGCCAGCTGTTTTATGTGTATTTGTAAGCTATTGCAATTATATTATAAGATTCTTAAGTTGTTTCTACTTATGAAATGAGTTGAAGAGAATAAAGGTCTTGGAACATACTAGATGTTCAATTAATCTTAGTTCTCTCTACTTGCCATGTGTTTCCTGACTAGACCATTAAATGCAGAGCTACACTTAACAAACATGGATTAAGTGTTTGCAAACTTACTGGAAGTCACATGACAGCCTCTGTGTGAGCATCTTATATTACACTCTGTGTAAATGAAATCATCATGTACAATATTCACATTAACCCAAAGGTTCCAAATCAATCATCCCTACCTCCGAAAGTTAATGAGGGCATAAGGGAAGTGAGTGTGCTCTCTCTCCAACTCGACAGTTGTTTATATTCCACATACAACTTGACTTGTACATTCCCACTGAGACTTCCTGACTGTTATGTGGCCCCGCTGAGCTACATGTGGTTAGAAGAGCTGGTAAATATTGAGACCTATTCTCTAGTCTATGGGTGGAAAGCTAGACTTACGTATGAGTGAAGGTAGGGGCAGATGCAGACAGATGCCCTATAGACTTGAAAAGGAAGAGGGAGAATTGTTTACTTATGTATTTTTCTTTCCTTCATTCTGAAAACACAATGCTCTAGAACAAAAGTCACAAAGTAGAAGCTCATGCACTCCAGCAGGCTGCAGATTCACTTTGGCCAGTGCAATGGCGATTTTTCTTTTAATTAAAAGACCATTGAAGAATAAGGAGAGTCACATAAAAATCTCCATTCCAGATACTCGAAGGAATTCTTACAATCTGCCAACATCAGCACTAATGCTACATGGTGACCACAGGGTAGAGCTGAGTAACAGAGGCCCTTTCCAGAAGATTCATATAAAAAGTGCAGACCAATAAGGCAGCATCTTAATAATAGATGTCATAACATTCTAAGGAGAATATTGTCATTTCAAAGCAAGAGGAATAATTACAGTTTGTTAAAGAGATGGCATGGGAGTAAAACCTTAAAATTTTGCTTTGTATACTCCAGGGACTGTACTCTTAACTACTCTTATAAGATATCTTAGGTTGGGTGTATAACAAAACATATTGCAGCCGAAGCCGGTTTGGCTCAGTGGTAGAGCATCGGTCTGCAGACTGAAAGGTCCCATGTTCGATTCCGGTCAAGGGCATGTACATTGGTTGTGGGCACATCCCCGGTGTGGGGTGTGCAGGAGGCAGCTGGTCGATGTTTCTCTCTCATGGATGTATGGATGTTTCTAGCTCTCTATCTCTCTCCCTTCCTCTCTGTAAAAAATCAATAAAAATATATTTTTTAAAAACATATTGCATTAATAATTACAATGATTAATAGTGTATTTGTAAGACTTGTTCTTACACAATCTTTGGGGAATTTTTTGTTGGTTTTGTGTGTACATGTGTGTGTATCAGTGGATATACATGTTGTTTGTTTAGACCAGTGGTCGGCAAACTTATTAGTGGCAAACCATGACTCGTGAGCCGCATGTGGCTCGGGAACCACAGTTTGCCGACCACTGGGTTAGACAATGTAATGAGAACTTAGATTAAAACCTTTAACATTTTTCACAATCATAACTTCTTAATGTTTAGAGCATGCATTTACTTAGCCATCCCACTTAACACAAACAGTTTAAGTTTCCTCAAAACCACAGTGCCGTAGAATCAGAAGAGATTGATAAGATTTCCTTTCTCTGTTTATCTCTTACCCTTTATAAAATAAGCTAATATTTTCTTAAGGATTTATTTTATGCCAGGGACAATGCTAAGAGACTCAATTTTTTCAATTACCCCAATGAGGTAGGATGATATTAACATGGACAATCTCTCAGTGAGAGACTGAGATTCAGAGGTTACTTAAAAAGCCCAGAGACAGAGCTTAAAGTAACAGAGTTATGATTTGAACCTGTCATTCCAAGTGGAAAGGCCATGATTTTAAATACTCAATAGCAATAGCATTAAACTAATCCAAATAAAATATAATCCTCTACCAATCCTTGATAGCCTATTTCAATGAAAACAAATCCTTCCACTAATAAATCCCCTATTCATTTTAATTTATGATTTCATATTATAATCTTCTCTAATTTAAGTGGTGACTAGGAGATGCTAGCTTTCTCTGTCTATTAAATAATCTTCCATTCTTCACATTACTGATCTGTCCTAATTTATTACTTTGTTTAACATAGCACCATATTTTTGATAGAAGAAGCACTCATGATATTCAGTGTAATGACTGTGATCCAGGCAGTCCTAGGTTAAAATCCCATCTTCAAAATTTTCTAATTCTTGTGACCTTGTACAAGGTCTGTAGCCTCTCCTCTCTCTTATCTAAAAAGATAAATGAGCTATTACTACATGCTTCATAGGACTGTATGAAAATTATGCGAGATGATGGGAGTAATTAGCAAGGTACTATAACAAAGATAGCCACCAGGCTCTGTGCTTTTCCTATGAAGTAGATATCAATAGTATCACTATCACCATTTTACAAGGAATAATTGGTAGTACAGAGAGACTAAGCAAGTTGCATAATGTTATCAAGTTAGTAAGTAGAACAGCTAGAATTTAAACATGGGCAATCTGGGTGTTCTTAATCATGTGCTATGCCTAGGTCTTAAGTACATATTTTCCGGCGTATAAGACGACCCCCTCATTTTACAGTTAAAACATAGGTTTAGGACTATATTTGCTGTATAAGACTACCCCCCACTTCAAAGAAAAGACTTACTTTGCCGTCAAGATCTGCAGGTAATTTTTGTGCAATTTTGGTCTTTTGCCCTGATTTTCGGTTGACTTTTTTTTGTTTCAAAAGTTATCTTATACGCCAGAAAATACCATAGGTATATTAATGATAGTAGTTTTTTAAATTAGTAATAAGAGTAGGGTTAACTTGAATGAATGTAAATGTAGTCCATCTGCAGGAACATGTATTACTAACATACCTTCATTACCTGTAAATATTGCATTCCTTATTTATAAAATGAAAACCAGAGCACTTATATCTAAGGTAATGGTCTTAAATAATCAAGTCTATAAATAAAATACTGAAATATATTTTGGTATACCAATATAATTATCTTAATGGGTTTGTATTCAGGGTCAATAATAATGTAAAATATATTGATACCAATTAAAATATCAACACCCATTAAGCACTTAGTACTGAAATTTCTAAACACATCACATGGCCCATCTTATTTAATCCCAACAACAGCACAATAAGCTAGTACAATACAGTCACATATATATTTTTAACTTCCTCCAAATAAAAAACATTTACTCAGCATATAATAAATTAAAGTAATGAGATGGTAACAACATTAATGTAAAAATTATCTGCCCTTACTCTTAAAAAAAAAAAAAAGGAAACAAAATCACTTAGTTTGAAAATGCAGATCAGGACTAAATGCCAAATTTTGCTGCTATTTCATAGTGTATTATATAGGTACTAAGTGGCATTAAGAAAAGGAAAATAAAGTTGAATATATTAAGAATCTAGATAAGATTCACAGGAGTAGCTCATAACAGAATATTTTTGTTTGCTACTTAGAAAACTCAAAATAATCCAGAATAAATATGAAAGTTTAACGGTTGACCATTTTCTCAAGTCAATTTTCTTTTTACACAAAAGCAATATTAAAATGTAATTTTTAAAACTGCAAAAAATGCACATTAGTGAATATAACAAAATAATAAGTACATATGAGTAAATCTAACCAATAGTATGCAAGGTCATTATGGAAAAAAATCATAAAACTTCAGATGAATAACAATAAAGAACAAAAAACAGATTTATTACTTTCTTGGACAGATTGACTAAATATCATATCAATTTTTCCTAGAATAATCCCTAGACAAAATGAAGTTCTAATAAAAATTTCAATGCATTTTCATGTAAATTAACAAGGCAACCAATTATTTTATAAAAACATGGTGAAATTCAATAATAATTGGCAAAAATTAGACATTTTTGACAGCATCACAGCTTGCAAAGTTACAGAACACTGGAAACACTCATAAACTGTTCACGGAAAAATAAATCAGTAGTCCTTAATTTGGTACTTTCTTATGATGTTTAACATTTGCATACCTTATTGCCAAGTAATTCTATCCTAGAAGTACTTACAAATGGAAAGGAAATATACACTTGGAGAGGATATATACCAATGGAAACATGTATATTTCATAAAAGCACTGCTCATTTAAAAAACTGACAAAAATTCAGTAATTAAAAAAAATTTATTGTCAGAAAAATAAAAAAGCCAACTGTGAAATCAGCCCCGATTCGCTTCCCACTTCATATGACACTTTGCATAAAATCCAATACTTTTCCTTCTGGAAGACAGTTATAAAAGGCATTCCTCCTCTGGGCTGATGCTTGGACCTGGCCTGGCTTTCAGTCTCTGCTCTCACTGGCTACCTGCGTCCGATAACCTCATCCATTCGTGTGGCATTCCTCACACGAATAAAAAGAAATTATAGTCACACATAGCAAAATGAACAGATCTTAAAAATGTTAGCTGAAAAAAGTGTACAACAGACAACTATGAAATACATTATTTTAAATAATCTAAAAACATACAGAACTAAAAAGTATGTTTAGGATATGTACCTCCTAAAAATTATAAGAAAAATAAGAGATTTATTAAAAAGAAGATTTAGAAGTTACCACCTTTACAGAGAGATGAAATATGAGCAGCTAAGGACCACAGAAAAATTTATCATTATTGGTAACGGTTTAATTTTTAAGTATGGCTGTAGGTTATTATAATGCTTCAAGCTTTACCTTCACACTGAATATGGTTTTGAATATGTCAAATATGCAATTGGTTGGGGGAAAAGAAGCTCTGACAAAAATACAACAAAGAGTATAAGAATAGTCCTAAAAGATATAAAATAGAGAAATCTGAAAAGACGGAATCACAGTATCCATCCCGAAGTTATTTCACAAATAGAAAATGGAAAAAAGAAACTAATACAATAAAACAACCTAAACAATTTCCATAGTAAAAACAAAATTATGCTACATATTCAAAGTATCAAAACACATAAACTGCTGAGAGAGCCAAATGTAAAACACTCTAACCCGCTTCTGTAAAATTTAGGTACACTTTGAATTAAGAGAAGCTACTGAAGATTTACAGTAGAGAAAG
Source organism: Pipistrellus kuhlii (assembly GCF_014108245.1). Classification (NCBI taxonomy): domain Eukaryota; kingdom Metazoa; phylum Chordata; class Mammalia; order Chiroptera; family Vespertilionidae; genus Pipistrellus; species Pipistrellus kuhlii. The sequence continues at coordinate 15,360,851 of NW_023425595.1, forward strand.
GAAGAGGGAAATAAGTGAAGATTACACGTAATGGAGTGAGAATCTGCATTAAAATTCTCAGCAACACTGAATTCAAATGTAGTTAGAGAGTTCTGAGAGCAAATGGTCTTGATTTGGAAACACATATAAGCTGACTTTCAATCAAGTTGTGGACAACATAACATTATTTATCTACAATGCACTCACTTTATTTTTATTTGAAGATATCCTTAAGCACATTGAAAAGAATGTCAATGTAGTGAAGTATAAGGGACCAAAAACAAAGGGTTCAAATTAGGACAGAAGAGAAGTCACTGCCGTAGATAGATAAATCTATTATTAATGATTGTTCACTCTCTTCTCCCTAGGTGAAGTTCCCTGGCTACCTGCTCGCACAGCACACTGCAATTTTCCTTCATAGTAGTGATCACTATAATAAATAAATCACGATGGGTGTAATTTTGGTAACTTGCCTGTCTCCTACACTAGGAATCAAGCTCCAAAAGAGAGGAAACATGCCTGCAATTGTCACCTTAGCATTTTTAAAACTTAACCTAGAATTGACCAATAATAAACATTCAAACACATGTTTTAATAAATAAAATAATGCCTTCAAGCATGTCCATAAAAACTCCTTTCAACTAAGTCTTGCCTTCAAACTTCAGCTAACTTATTTTTCCTCCATCACCTATATTCTGGAACCAGTTATAATCCAAATATATGTGGGCATGAAAGAGACCACATTAACATCTCTACTTCTCTCCTCCAATGCTCACCCATTAGAAAATGAATTCCCTAACCCAATCCCTCTTGTCCAATCTCAATTTAGTCAACTATACCACTATCTACCCAATATGTTAACTTCCTTATCTCTCAGCAATGAAATCTTAGTTTCAGTCTCACCCCCTAAATCTGGTCTCAGAGTTTAATTATCAACTTCATAGTAGACATTCCTGTGTATTCATGCCACCTACAGGTGGCCCATTTTAACTTAAGTTTCAATTGAATGTACAGCTCCTGGTCACTTGATGGCATTCTACCTCATGTGGACACCTAGTTTCTCAGCTTTATGACTTAGGGCTTTCTCTGAAGCTGTGGCTGTGGCTCAGTCCCCACCCAGTAGTTCCAGAGAGTTAATTAACAACCACTGGAACAAACTTCAAACCACAGGTAGGAGGAGCCTTCCATTGCCAGTCCTTTGTGAGCATTTTGAGGTACTACTACTACTTGCTTCCTCAATGGGCAGTATTGGGACCCACTAGGCCAGAACAATAATCCTTATTGACTTCTTTTCACCATTGCATGCTTTGTGCACCTTCTACCTGGCTTCTTGAGATCACCCTCCAATAATTTACCTGTAAGTCAAGTCCCCATCTCAAGATTTGGTTCAGAGGATCCCAAAGATACTTCTAATTAATCATTTTAGTGAATATTTCTGTTCATATTTTGTCACTTTTGCAGGATTTAACCTTAGTTACCCATGTCCATAAAATTTTCTTACCTTGACTTTTCTCACATTGTTCTTTTGGTCTGTTCCTATTTTGTAGATCCATCTTTCATTGGCTTCTAGTTTTCTCCTAAAAACTAAAGCACCTGTTCTAAAACCTCATAGCTATATGCCCCATGAATTCTTCCTTCATGATATCCACTCTCATGGGCTCAGAAATTACCTTTCCATATTGATGACTATCAATCTACTTATACAGTTCATGTCTCTAGAGTTGCAGACACATATTGCCTATATGTATGCCTCCTTAGATATTCCCAAGGGTACCTATGACTCTATTCATTACATTTTCTTACCCAAAATATACTTCTATTTCTTTGTTTTGGTGTCAATATCCTCCCATCATTTTCCCACTCTTGTTTGTTTCTTCTTCTTCAATTCCTATGGAAAGCAGCTCTACTATTCCATATGCCATATGTGTGTGTGCAAGCAATATGTGCCTGTAATCTATAACATTCTTCCTGTGTCTCCTACCTAATGCCTTCATCATCTCTTAACTGTACAATACAACAGTAATTCACTAGTCATACTGTTTAATGCATATAGGACACATTTATCAGAACTGTCTTATATAATCAAAACATAGTCATGAAAAATTTCTGCTTACAATTATTAGATCATCAATTACCACTTTTTCCTTATCTAGGAATCAGGAATCTAGGGAAATAGTGCAGATGTGTAACATTGACTAGTTGGTCTAAGTGAGGCTGTTTGAAGAGGGCCTAATAAATGTGGTGCCTGAATGATGATCCAAGAAAACTAGCAGAGCAGTTACCTAGGACATTAGGTAGACAGAAGCTTATCCAAGAATGAGGTTTTTGTTGTTGTTGTTGTTTTTTTAACACAGCTGTCTCTAAGATATGGGATTTTTAAAGGTAACTAATAAATTCTACATATATAAATCATACCAATATAATTTCCATGTTCCTGGGTGATTTAGCAAGTGATAGTGAGATCTATTCCTTAGTATTACAGAATTTCTCAGGAACAGATCATTCTACAATACTATAAAATGATAAACTACTAAAGAATCAAGACTGTAACTTTTCTTGCTTCCTTTGTATTATACACAAACTAGATTTGTTTGACATACATTCATTTATTTTTATTTAGCTCATTTCTTATCATAACCCAAAGAAGATAATTAAAATAGGCCATTGACAATGTGATAATGCTTATTTTCTCAATAATGATCTCTGGTAGGTGATAAAATGCTACTTTCCTTGTAAAGGGAAAAGGGCAGCTGCCTACCAAACAACAGCGATCTTCTAAGGTGTGAGGGGAAAAAAATGTATTGAGCAATGCATTTATGAAGCAAGGAGTTATTTTAGGACTACTATGTGACGTCAAATGTAATCTTTGAAGGTCAGCAATTTCATGATCTAAGTTATTAGAAATTTCAAGGAGTATTGTAATACCTTACTCGGAATGATATTAATTTAAATTATCTTGTTGGTCTTTACAACTGAATTAAAAAAAAATTTAGGACCATATTCATTGTTCTTCATCTTTGGGATTTCCAAAACTGACCATATAACAAAAGAGAACAGCCATCATTATTTAAGACTCACCAGAGATTCTAGGATAAAATTCACTTTTTCTTAAGATAGAAAAAAAGATGTTTATAATCTGGCAATTAACTACCTTTCCAGGTTCATCTTCAGCAATCTCAACACATCACTCGGTATGGCATTCTGCAGAAACACATCCAAAGTCCACTATAACCAGAAGGTCTCTTTGCATCAATGTGCTACTGCAGTGATGCCTTATGGTTACTCATTCTGTGATGGGAAACTTCTATTTATTCTTTAAAATGTAAGAAACACATATCTCCTGTGTGCCGTCTTCTCAGTGACTCTTTAGGCAGCAAACAAAATTGTACATTATCTACCTTAGATATAGTCTTATGCATATAAGTCAGATATGGTCATGTATCCAAGTTCTTCATTTCTTCTAGGATCAGCTACACAATCCCAGAAATTATTTTCAAGCATCTCTTCAGCTCAAACCACCTTCATCCTGGCTATCCATTTGGAATTTCTTTCCGTTCTTTGAATGTGCATGGTGTTGCTCAGTTCTGTCTCACCTTCATTCAGTCATCCCCACAGGGCTCAAATTAAAGGTAAACCTTTTAAGAAGTTTTCCTTGATCCCTAAACTAGGTTAGGTCAATTTGCTCCCAAATTTCCAGCGGCCTTTTCAGTCTCTATTATAATGCTCTTCATTTATAATTGCTTGTTGGCTTTCTTTAGAGGCTTTTAGCTCCATGAGAACAGGAGTGATATCTCTCTTATTCACTGCTGTTTTGCTAATGCATGTTTCCTGGCACATTAGGGGTGTTGTATAAATATTAGAATAAATAAACAAATAAATAATAAATTCATAACTTCATAGCTGTAAATGTCTCTCAATCAGGAACTTGACTTTCATGAGTCCGTGAACATACTCCAGTCATTTCTTCAACAATTCAACAGTTACTGAAAACCTGCTATGTGCCTGGCATCATAATAATTTTAAGGATGCATAATATCATAAAACATAGCTCTGGTACTAAAGAAACTCACAGACTGTAAGCAAGGGTGTAAATAAGTTTGCTTCTAGTTAGACTTATTTTTCAAGGGTAGATTTATTCTAATCTTCACCCAAGGAGAATTTTTCTATTTTTTTGTTTGTTTTTGATTTTGAGAGAGAGAGAGAGAGAGAGAGAGAGAGAGAGAGAGAGAGAGAGAGAGAGAGAGAGAGAGAGAGAGATCATCAATGTGAGAGACACATCGACTGGTTGCACATGCAAGGACCACGGCTGGGAATTGAACCTGCAAACCTTCAATGTGAAGGCCAATATTCTAACCAGAGCCAAGGGTAGATTCTTGATCTAAGCCTGGCTAGTATGCATCATTTCTTCCTACAGACCACAGTGACTGATTCAAGAATGGACATGTGATACAACAGCTTTTATCAAAGTAAATCCAAGAACCTAAGAGCTACCAGAAAGGAAACACTTTCTCTCCTTGTGTTGGTCACAAACTTTAGCATGCCTAATGTTGCAGCCAGTCCCATAGCCACCTCATCAGACTAAGAAGATAAAGCAAAAGAAGAATACATATATACAATGGAAAACTACTCAGGCATAAGAAAACATGAAATACTATCCTTTGTGACAACATGGATAGATCTTGAAAATATGATGCTAAGTGAAATGAATCAGATGGAAAAACTTAAGAACCATATAATTTCACTCATATGTGGGATATAAAACTGAAAACAACAAAAAGAATAAATAATACAAACAAATAAATAAGAACTCATAGGCACAGACAATAGTATGGTGGTTACCAGAGGAAAGGGGATTGGAGGGGGTCACAATATATGATGGTGGAAAGAAATTTGACTTTGGGTGGTAAACACACAATGCAATAAACAAATGATGCACTATAGAATAGTAGACTTGAAACTTATTAACCAATGTCACCCCAATAAATGTAATAAAAAGAGGAAGAACAGAATTGACAGACAAAGAGCCCACAATAATTATGTATGTAATATATTCCTGAATATTTTAGTTATGTGAGACAATAAATTTCCTCTTATTAAGATAGTTCTGTTTATTGTACCAAGTTTCAATTGAGCTTTCCCTCACATGCAATAGAATTTCTTGTTAATTAATACATAGAGTCACAGATAGGCAACATTTTAATTGCATCTTAATAGTTAAGGAGCAATTTGCCAGGAGGAAAACAATACTATTAATAGTAATAACATCATTACCTCTTATTTTTTCACAGAGCTGTGTCATGATTTTAAGTAATGTGCATGTGTTAAGAAATAACATGTGCAAAGCTCTAAGGTATAAAAGAAACTGTGTTTGAGGTATATAGTGACTAACTCGGTGTCTTCAATAGGTTGTTTACTAGGAGAAGAATGGGATCAAAAGACAAAGACAAGAATGAAATACACCACTGCATCAACATTGCAAATAATTCCACATGAAATTCTAATAGCAACTCTGAGTCCATTTCTATGCAATAAAAATATATCAATGTAGTTAATCAAGTCATTCAGAATTCTCATAACTAAAGTTCTTAAAAAACAAAACTTAATTGGATGCAGATTTCACTTCACACTGCTTCAAGTAGTGTGTTATAGCAGAATTCCAGGTAGATTACTGACTTGTTCTAGGTAAAATTAGGCAACTTAAATATGAGTGAAAGTGAAATGCAACTCTCAGCTGCAAATCTGTAACTGTTTCCATAATACGCCATGTACCAACCAGTTTTCTTAGTCTCCACAGACCCAATAGCATAGGGTTAAAGAAGTATAGATTAGCGCTAAGTAAAAATGTTCTCTCAGCTCCATGACTAATAATGGGGTGACTCACAGGAAGTGGCTTACTTTTACTAAGTCTCTTTTTCTCATCTATAACATGGAAATCACATAGATCTTTTTCTCACAGGGTTATTTTGAAAATTAAATAAGAAGATATTTAGCACAATGACAAAAATGCACATAGTTAGTTCCTACCTTGTCATATCTACATAAATGTTTTATAATAGCAATAATATATGTCTCTCCTCTTCTCTTTGTGTCCAGGTGATATGGATATAATACCTTTCAACAATACCTAAGTATAAGCCCACTTTGTCCTAGAATGTGATCATGTTTCTTTGTTAGGGCTCGTTTGAGGGTTGGGATAAGAGAGCTCAGATAAGTAGTAGGATCCCAAAACACATAGATGATATAATGAGTGTTTTTTTCTAAGTAGAAAGAAATGCAAAGTTGAATCATATAAATTCATTTGAGAATTATGAGAAATCTGATCATGATAAAATGTGAATTAACACTTGCTATCTGCAATAAATCTGATGTCAGGGCTACAAAAAATTCTAAAGAGATCATCTCTACAGGGCCTTTTGTTAGCCCTAGTTGAAATGTCCACCTGTGGTTCTCAAACCTCTTCATCAGAGGCTTGTTTGAAGTGATGAATCAGATATGCATGGTTCAATTTACAGAACCAGATGAGGGGTTAACACCATGTTGGTGTGAGCTTGCCAAGTGGCAGGCCAACAGCTGGCCATGAAGAACAAATAGAAAAACTCTAGACATAAAAGCAGAGTAACTGACAGCTGAGGCACATTTGCACTGTGCACTGTTCCTTAGGCCCAAGGCCAGAAGTTAGTCCCTGGATGGAGCAGACACCTCTGTACTCTAAACTTTGCTCCAGTAAAAAGATGAGATGCAAGAAACTTAGTGTGCAGGGATGGCCATCAGATTGTTTCACTTCAGCTTTGGTTAATCCATATAATCTGGCTGGTGTTTGGGGACCTGGTGGAAAAATAAGGGAATAGAGCTATTTAATGAACCAGAAATACTGGCTGAGGAAGGAGGAAATGCAATACGTAAGATGTGGTGTAAGGATCTGAGCAGTGATGTATCAGCAGGGAACCTTTAGGATAGAGATATGGGGCTTCTTACATTAGGTCCAAAGATTGGGTCTAACACACTTTAGAAGACTTTTGTGATCCCAGATGGATTTAAAAACAGAAGAGTGAGATGTGTTAAGAAAGATAGAAGAGAAACAATAGAGAAACATAAAGAAACATAAAGAAAAAGGGAGAGTCAGACACATCATAAAATAATGCATTTACTCAACAATTAATTTTGAAGACCCGTTATGTGTAAGTCCCTTGTGCGGGTCCAGAATGAGTCATCCCAAGATGTGCCTCTATGGTATGCAGATTGTTTTGAGCTAAAAGCAACTTAGGTGCAGGATCAAGAGAAACTTCAGCCCCACATTTAGCTATTTAGAAGAACTTAAATGAGGACCTTGTCCACAGAGCTTATCACAGATAGATCAGATACGTTATTTTGACCTATTAATAAAACAGGACAAACTTCTATGTACTAAATGTCTGTTCTTATCATCCTTTGATGACAGCTTTGAAGCCCTCAAGATGCACTACCTTATCCAAAGCTCAGGATGTCTTATACACCTCAATCTCCTCTCAATTTTTGAACCCCTCCTGCCTGTGGGTTCTCTGACTGGCTCATGTAATGCGGGATTCCCATTCATATACATGTATTAAATTTAGTTACTTTTTTCTTGCTAATCTGTCTCATGTCTGTTTGACTATTGGACCAGCTAGAAGAATCTGGAGGGTAGAGGAAATTTTTTTTCCTTCTCCACACCCTAAATTAGATACTGGTGATAGAAAGGCAATTAAAATACCACTTTTGAGGAATTCATACTCCAGAAGGCAAGAAGGGTGGAAAAACAGACAAGTTCAATGCAAAATGATGTGGGCCAACAGGTAAATAGCAAAAAAAACACACACAAAAAAACAAGACAACTATAGAAAATAATAGGACATCACACACACATACAATGACCAGAAAATCTATCTATGTTACTCAGAGAAGTTCAAGAAAAATAAAATTGATAATAATTGGATAATACACAGAGTCATGTGTTTTCAAAATATAGTATCATGGAAGGATTTGCTTGTTTTAGACTGTGACAAATGCACAGTCAGGCAATAGACTGAAATCAGAATTCCTTTTAAATACAGTTTATTTTAAAATGTAAACCTGAAATGTATCCAAATGTCACTTAATTTTCAGATTTTCAAATGGTGCCTTATTGTGGCATCCCCACATATGTTACCTCAGGCAGCATCTGGCACAAGGAAGAGCCAGCTACAGTGCACTGTTTTTAAGGCTGCAGTTTAGTGAGGAGAAGTAACTTTTGCGACTAGCACTAAGCTGTTAGTAATTTATGAAATCAAGAAATGAGGGCAATTTTATATCTATGAGAATGTAGCACCATTATCAAACCACACAAATTAGTCATTTCAAACTATTTAAAGGATGCCCATTGGCATTTTGAAAGGGAAAATGGTGAAAAAGAGCAAAGGGTAGTTGAAACAAGCCTCTGGGGGCTAACGTGATTTTCTTTTCTTTTGGCTCTGGATTATTACGAGCTGTTGTCTTATTCTGGCCTGAACTGAAATCATTAAGATCCAAAGTTGGAAAGGAGATCTATAAAAGTTTAGTGTTTTTGAGCTCAGATTAACACATTAGCCAATGTCATATTTGCATTTTGAGTGACTACCAGGTCAGTCAGCAGCACCTGCATTTAAAGCAAGAGTCCAAACAGAAGCCCGTTTGAGAGAAGAATTTTATGTAGAAAAGAAAGATAGTAAACCTGGTAAGAATCAGATTTTGTAAGGTCTAAATTTTAACATTGGTGCTAAGGTTTAAATTTTAACATTAAATTTCAACCATCTAACAGATGAAGAGAAAATAGGGCTTAAGAGGAAACGATAAATCCATGTAGGAAGAGTAAAATTTTCCACAAAGTTGCACTGGCTAATTGGAGGTGAGTTGGAAGTGCTTTGATATCTGGCACCGGCTCTAAGTTATGAACAAAAGAGATGGTTCTTGCAGGTTCCAGGCACATTCTGCAGGGGACTGTGGGAATTTGGGGCCACTCTGCAAACAGCCGTAAGTGAATAGAGTAGAAGGTCATAATGCTGGTGGCCCCGGGTGATCAGAGAATTATACCAGGACTTCCACCACTTGGTTTACTCTTTGAAACTTGAGACTATTTCTGGAATGCACCAGCACAGTGGTTAAGAACCCTGGTTCTTAACTAAGAAAAACCCAAGTGAGAAGCTAAGTCCTAGCCGTTTCCTCACTTGAAAAGCGATGATAGTAAGAGTATTTAATTCATAGGATTGTGGGAAATTTCCATGAGCTAAGGTAGATAAAATGCAACACAGATCAGTTCCAAATCCCTCAAATAATATATGCTTTTATATTTCTTCTTATTAGTAATAATAGAAAAATATTTGAGCCGACTGGATGTTTTTCTGTGGGAAATATGGGAATGCACTGTATTAGATATAACAATATTAACTGGATTAAACTTTGTCATATTAAATTAATATAGTTATTTAATAGGAAAACTAGTTTAGTTAAAAGAATTATTAAAAAATAATAACAATAACAGCTCATGTTTCAGAGTTTCATTATCACTCTTCTTCTCTAGAGAAACAGTCTACGGATAAAGAAGACAAAGTTCAAATAGGTGAAGTTCATTATCCAATGCCATACAGCCATGGTGCAATAGAGATGAAATTAACCTAAGCCTTTAAGTACAGGTAACATTTCCCTTACTTACTAATTCATTTATTAGTTATTATATCAGTTGACTTTTTTCCATAACAAATCTTAAAACTTAAAGAATTAAACACACACACACATACACACACACACACACACACACACACACACACACTTATGTCTTCTCATGATTTGGGGTTGGTGAAACCTTCTTCTGGTCTGGATAACTGTCTCTCGGGCTGCATGACTTCATATGGCCTCAAAAAGATGCACTGTGGGCCTGGCTGGTTTGGCTCAGTTGATAGAAGGTATCCTGCAGATTGAAGGGTCCCTTGGTTTGATTCCAGTCAAGGGCATATGTCTGGGTTACAGGCTTGATCCCCAGTGGGGGGTGTTCAGGAGACACCTCATCAATGATTCTCTCTCATCATTGATGTTTCTATTTCTCTCCCTCTCTCTTCCTCTCTGAAATTAACAAAAAAATATTTTTAAAAAATTGGCAGTGTGACCCCGCTTGTGTGGGTCAGTGGTTGAGTGTTGACCTCTGAACCAAAAGGTCACAGTTTGATTTTCGGTCAGGGCACATGTCCAGGTTGTGGGGAGTGCAGAAGGTGGCAGATTGATGTTCTCTCTCATCAACAATGTTTCTATCTCTCTCTTCCTCTCCCTTCCTCTCTGAAATCAATAAAAAAATATTTTTATAAACATTGGAAGTGTGGCTGGTCTAGGAGGTCTCAACTGAGGTGATCCTCTCTGCTCCACCATCAGCAGACTTCCCTGGGCTTTTTCCCATGGCAGTCGCAGGAGTCTAAGGAGCAGGAGTGAGCAAGCCCCGAAATACAAACACTTTTCACCCCTATGTGTGTGTGTGCTCTATTTCCCATTGTTTCATTGGCTAAAACAAACCACATGGCCAAATTCAGAGTACCTGAGTATAGGAAGCAATGGACAAATTAAAGTGATGGTAGTAAACTTGTCAATATTTTAATATCCCTTAGCCCTGAGTGGTTGGAATCTGGGTAATTTTTATGTTTTTTGTTTGTTTGTTTTTACTTTTATTTTCCAAAATAATCATGTGTTATTTTTATAATAATAAAATCCATGTTTCTTAATTGAGTTAGGAAATTGAACCAGGATGACTTTTGTCCTCATCTTATTGCTATACTTATTCTTCCAGTGTGATCTCATGAATTCTTGTTCTTCAATTGTGATTTACATGCCAATAATTCCCAAATCCATATGCACAGCACAGTTCTCACACAAGCATTTTCAACCTGTCTCTCTGCATGCCTGCAGGACACATCTTCTTGGAAGGGTGCCTGTCTGGTATTTGAAAAATGCAAATGTGATTGTCACTCTTGCCTTTTGCTGCTTAAAGCCATTTCCAGGGTCTGACCTTGCCCCTCTCTTCTACCTTCTACTCACTCATTCTGTTATGCCTATAGGCAGTTTTCTTGCAGGATGCATTTGCATTTGGCTTTTTTGCCAGTTTTTCCAGAGCTGCAAGCTCTGTTTTTGTCACAAGTTTTACTCATGCAGTTTCTCTTGTTTCAAGCCCCAGAAGTACCTTCCTCTCATTTGAATGGAAACTCATCTTTATGATCACAGCAAAAGGATAACTCTTCTTACTACTCAATGTAGGTTAGGTTCCAAACTTCAGAACATTCATCTCAGAATGTCACATTTCATTTCTAAACTCAAATGTCACATCCTCTTGGCAGCCTTCTTTGACCATACAAACATAGATCATAAGCCCTTTTTATGTGTTTTGAGAGTGCCTTAAACTTCATTGTATGTATATTATATATTATATTATATATTATATTATATTATATTATATTATATTATATTATATTATATTATAATTATATTAATTATATTATATTCCCAGTAAATAAAATTCATGCATGGAGGGGGAGGAGGTCCCGCAGTCTGGCCTGCACCCTTTTGCAATCCAGGACCCCCCAGGGAATGTCTGACTGCCAGTTTAGGCCCAATTACACAGAAATCAGGTCTAAACTGGCATTAGGACATCCCTCTCACAATCCAGGACCTCTAGCTCCTAACCCCTCGCCTGCCTGTCTGCCTGATAACCCCAACCCCTCTGCCTGCCTGCCTGATTGCCCTAACCACTCTGCCTACTTGCCTGATCGCCGTAACTGCATCTGCCTCAGCCCCCGCAATGGTGGCTTCATCAGAAGGAGGTTCAGAAGGACATTCAGAAAGTCATTTGGCTATCCAGTCTAATTAGCATATTATACTTTTATCATTATAGATTATATTATACTAGAGGCATGGTGCATGAAAATTGATGCACTGGATGGGAAGTCCCTCAGCCTTGCCTGCCCCCTCTCATAGTATGGGAGCCCTCAGGGGCGGGAGGTGACCCAGCAATTAGGAGAAGGCAACACACCATCACACTGCTGCTGCTACTGCTGGCAGCACAAACCTCGGCTCGTCTAGGTTTCCTGAGCCTTGGGCTGCCCTGGGCAGTTGGGCAGTCGCCATCTGAGCCTTGTCTGTATCTCAGGCCAGCCCTGGGCAGCTGGGCAACTGCCATCCAAGACTTGGTTGTGCCTTGGGACCACCCTGGGCAGCTGGGGGACTGAGGAGACTGAGGGACTTCAGAGGCAGACCTTGCTGCATGCCTGCCACCCCAGTGAGGTGATTAGGTACCGCCATTTTGTGGCTGTGGGCATTGCCATCTTTGAGAGCATTGTAGTCACTTAGCATAGTCCCTCCTTATTGGCTGTGGGCACCATCTTTTAGGGCAGGGCAGTTAATTCTCTCCTTATTGGCTGCGGATGCCACCATCTTTGCAATGGCATGAGGGTCAATTAACATATTCTCCCTTTATTAGATAAGATTACTGTATATTCTCTTAAATTTTCTATTTTTAACCATTATACTCTGAATTCTCAAGCATTTTGTTCTTCATATTTATAAGGGGAAATCAAAATAAGTTTATTGTCACATATCTTCTATTCATTCATGTCAAAGACAAGAGTAGATATTTTCCAAATAGTTTTATCCAAGAAATAATTCCCAAATTAAAGAAAGAATTCAGAAATTAAATAAAATTATATGTACAGATATAAACTTATGTTTATTAGTATATCTAGTTATATGAACACCATAATGTAACAATACAAATAATTTGAAGCAACATAAATATGTTTTAAAATATTTTAGAATCATGACCTTTAAAGCTATTTATTAACACACAGTTAATCTGGAATGTTGTAAAACAGTGTAGATGCTTTTACTTAAGGAAAACTTTTTTGTAGGTTACTGTTTCATAAGAGAATGAAGAATTATGTGTTAGCAGCAGGATCTATTTTTCCCCACAGTGAAATTAATAAATTAAATTGAAAATACTGTCCAAAAAAAATTTGTCTCTGGTGAGTATTTCTATATAATTATAATATAACGAAGCCCATGGGCTTTAGAGTAAGTAAGGGTAAACTCTGGGAGTTCTTATTCTAAGTCTCATTTTTTTCTTATTTTCATAATAAAGACAATTATGTCTATCTTGTAAGAAGATTGTGGGACTTATTTCTTCACTCAACTAATATTTATTGAGTGCCTACTGCATGATAGGCATAACTAGTGATGAATAAGATATACACAGGCTAGTCTACTAAGCTTATCCCTAGAATGGAAGAAATTTTATTCGTGAAAGCATGTGATAAAGACCTACATAGCAGTTTCCACATAATAAACACTCAACAAATGTAAGTCATTATTAATGTTGTTATTCTCTCAAAGTAATAGAGCATGGCAACATAGATTAAAGAAAAAATGGGGGTGGGAGGGTGTCAACATAGTGGCATTCACATGTTTACACAGACACATTTACACACACAAATATATTTATACATATTCCAAGATTTCCAAATGCACAAACATGCCAAGGATTCTGCAATCTTTGGCATTTTAAAGGTATGAAAAGCAATACAGTTTCTCTTAACACAGAAAGCTTAGGATTCAAACTAATTTAATAAAAATTTTAAATGAAGTTGGAATAGTCAGTGACTCATAGGTCAGAAGTGGGTGGCAAGTGACAGAAGGGAAGGCCTGGGGCAGAAAAGAGACTCTCAGTACCAGTTTCCCAACTGGAATGCTATGAAATAGATAGATAGATAGATAGATAGATAGATAGATAGATAGATAGTTATTTTAACCTATGGTTGATGCATCAGTCACATTTTCCTCCATTTTTATTCATGAAAGTACTTATGCTTAGAGAATTTCTGAAAAGAAAACTTGTCAAGTGCCCCCCAGTATCAACTAAACCAAAGGCTAAATAATTTTTCTAAAGAATCAAGTTTATGCTTAAAGATTCTTAAAGAATCTGCTGCCTCTTCCTTTACTAAGAACTATGTAATTTTTATAATTTAGCTTAATATCCAAGATTGCTATAAAGAACAAAGTCCTTTTGTCTTCATTTTAAGATGCTTGTTGATTATCCTTAGTAATTTGGAACTGCAGAAAGCAAACAAGAAATATTCTTTTAAACCTATAGAATATTAAATCAGTTTTTCCTAGTTTTCCTCTGCTTTTCTCAGGATTATACTCATCTATATTAATATTTGAGCAAGAGTTCTCTGGGCTATCATTTCAATACAGAAATGTTGGCTTTCTTCTCATCTTTAATATAACTGTTGTAAATTGTACAGAATGTATTTAAGGGACAAAAAATATGTATTCCAATAATATTATCTACACCTAATATCCTTCCTTATAATTCTTCAGAGGCTGAGTAATAAAAACATAATAGTAATACATAGTAAAATAAACCTCCTTGTTTAATCTGACTATATTGAACAAAGCCTCACATTTTTTCCCCAAACATATAATCATTAATTGGCAATGAATGTATGAGACAGTATGCTTGGTCAACTAATATGATACTATATAAAATGTAGACAGGAACAATTAGAAAATATTTTTGCCATTCCTCTAATAAGGGCAATGATGGAGAATAAGATAGGAGAGTAATATTATTGTTCCTCTTATAGTCACCATATAACATTCATTTCTTATAAAGCTATGGAAAGTAAACTCTTACTAAACTTATTTTTGGCAATTTGGCTGTACAGACATGATATTATAAACATTTTGAAAAGAAATAAAAATCAAATATAAATGTGGGTACATTTAATATAAATCTACTGGATGAAGTGGTACCAATAACAGATATTACTGATTAAGAAGTTCTTTACACAGGAGGGCATGGTATGTGGGACTCAGTTGACTAGATCTTTACATTATTCACAGCTAGGATATTTATTCTTTGATATGCACTGAACACTTGCTAAATGACAGACAGTACTAAGCACTGAGTATATACCAGGAAACAGAACAATGTCCTTATACACTATGAGTCTGGTGAGACTGATGAGTAAACAGGAAATTGAAGCTTAATGAGATATGTACTCTAGTACAGGAAATGTAGGATTACATGGGGAAAATGAATAAACTTAGTCCAGAAATAAGAAAAATGGTTTGGTGTACATTTGACAAGTTTAGATAGAAAATATGAGAACACAGCTCTAGCAGGTTTGGCTCAGAGGAGAGAGCATTGGCCTGCGGACTAAAAGGTCCCAGGTTCAATTTCAGTCAAGGACTCTTGCCTGGGTTGTGGGCTCAGTCCCTAGTTTGGGGTGTGCAGGAGGCAGCCAATCCATAATTCTCTCTCAGCATTGATATTTCTACCTCTTTCTCCCTCTCTCTTCCTCTCTGAAATCAATAAATTCTATCGAATAAAAGAGTAATATGCAAATTGACCATCGCTACAACACACAAGAAGACTGCCCCCTTGTGGACACAAGATGGCTGCCACAAGATGGCCAGCATGGAAGAGAGGGGATTTGGGAAAGATCAGGCCAGCCAGCAGGGATGGGCAGTTGGGAGGGACCAGGTCTGCAAGGGAGGACAGTTGTGGGTGATCAGGCTAACAGTGGAGGGAAGTTAGGGGTGACCAGGCCAGCAGAAGAGGAAAGTTGGGGGTGACCAGACCTGCAGGGAGGAATAGTTGGGGGGGACCCAGGCCTGCAGGGGAGGGAAGTTAGGGGTGACCAGGCTTGCAGGGAAGGGCAGACAGGGGTAACCAGGCCTGAAGCAGAGGGCAGTTAGGGCAATCAGGCTGGCAGGGGAGCAGTTAGGCATCAATCAGGCTGGTAGGGAAGTGTTTAAGGGGTAATAAGGCTGGCAGGGGAGTGTTTAGGGGGTAATCAGGCTGGCAGGAAGAAGTGGTTAGGGGCACTCAGGAAGGCAGACAGGCAAGCAGTTGGGAGCCAGCTTTGGATTGTGGGAGAGATGTCCAACTGCCTATTTAGGCCCATCTTACAGGGATTGGGCCTAAACGGGCAGTCGGACATCCCTCGAGGGATCCCAGATTGGATAGGGTGCAGGCTGGGCTGAGGGACACTCTCTTCCCCTGTGCATGAATTTTGTGCACCCAGCCTCTAGTGTGTGTGTATGTGTGTGTGTGTGTGTGTGTGTGTGTGTATGTATGTGTATATATATATATATACATTAAAACACAATTGTATCTGGGGAAGAAGTTAGCAATGAGTGTTTGAAGGAAAGATATTAACTAGGTAAAGTAAGGTAAGCTTATCAGAATATTAACCTAAACTGGAAAATATGAAGTTGAGATTGCAGGCAACTTAATGATGGGAGTAACAGGTTGAAAGTTTCATTTAATATTAGTAATATGGTGATAATCTAATAATAGAAAAATAGAGAAATAGATAGTAAAGTCACTAAAAGCCTAATCTCTTTACTTCAGTCAACAATGAGAAGGGGGGAAAAAGAATCCCAGAGATTTTTCAAATGAATCAAAAGACAGTGACATATTAGATGTAAATGATAGAGAAAGAAGATTGAAAGGCAATTCTATGATTTGAGTTCAGGGACCTAGAAATATGAGACAGCTACTTTACAATTTTATCTAGAAAGGAAGGGCCACTTGGAGACCAAAATTCTTAATTCACTTAGAATGCACTGAATTTGTATGTTATCCACAATTCAATTCAATCTAAAGTATTGCTAGTTGAGAAAAAGCACTGGAAAAATGCATGAAGGAAATCAGGCCTGAAGGTATTATTTGGGAACTAAAGATTTAAAAAGTGGAAGGTCTCTGAAAAAAAAAAATAGTGAAGTCTAAAATATCAAATATCTAATTGAAGCCAAGAAAAATAAGAGCACAGGTACAGTTACTGGTTGTAGGGACAAAAATGTCACTCATAATCTTTTGATAATATTTTCAATAGGGTTGGAAGAAAGGGAAACTATTTTCCATTGTTAAAATGGAGTGAGCAGATAAGAACTGGAAGAAATGAAGAAGTCTATTCAAGATTTTGATAATAAATGGAAAAATTAAAAATGAAAACTAGAAGAAGTAGTAAGATTAAGAAAAGGATGGTGTTGTTTTTTGATGATTTAAATAAGTTTAGAAGCATCCTTTACATTAAAGGAAATTAATGGGGCATCAAAGACACAAGCGGTGAGTAAATTATAATGACCATTCTCAAAAAGCCCAATGAACTATTCTCCAAAGAGCCTGAACAAAAATATGAGAGAATGTTAAGTTGAAGAAGAAATATGAGAAAAGTTTCAGAAAAATCAGTTTGTAGAATGAGGAAGATGCAATACTTTCACCAAGAACGAGGGGAGAAATGTAAGATTGTTAGATGTTTGAGGAGAAAAGAAAAAATAAGTGAGAAACAGCTTTGTGACATTTGAGAGGTGAATAAAAGGGTTGATGTGATGACAGATATGATCATGATGAAACTCCATAGATTGAATCTATAATTGCCACATTCTTGTGTGTTTTCTTTCATCAGCATTCCATGGTCTGACAGCAGTGGGTAAGCAATAAGGATACAGATGTGTGAGAAATGATGCTTGGAGAATAAGAAGCATCTTTGAAGATTAAAAAGAGCATGTAGCAATCTAAGGTCAACTATACATATAAGTAAAACAAAGTTTATCAATCTTATCCCTGTAAGTGATGTGCCTTAAAAACTAATTATAGAGGATAAATAATATCATTATTGCTAATCATCATCAATAGTAATTAGGGAAGAAGGTATGATTGGTGGAAATGTCAATAGTTCATTTCTGATATGAATCTGGCATGTTATTTAACATAAAATTTGGGGAATAATAAAAATAGCTGTCAGTTATGTTTTAAAGATTGTACTTATCCCCAGGTCAGTGTGGCTCCATGGTTGAACATCAACCTATGAACCAGGAGGTCATGGTTTGATTCCCAGCCTGGGCACATGCCTGGGTTGTGGGCTCAATCCTCAAAGTGGGGCATGCTGAGGTAGCCAAACATTATTTCTCTCTTATCATTGATGTTTCTATTTCTCTCTCCCTCTCTCCCTTCATCTCTGAAATCAATAAAAAATATATTTTTAAAAAGATCATATTTAGTCTTTTTTAATTGAATTTATTGGAGTGACATTGGTTCACAAAACCATATAGGTTTCAAATGAACAACTCAATAAAATATTTGCACACTGCATTATGTTCTTATTTTTAATGTCTTTAGGTCTCACAAGGTAGCTGACTCCATAGCTAAAAACAGATGAAAATGACTGACTAATTATAAAAAACTAATATTCGCCTTGCTACCATAACTATGCTTTTGCTTTAAATCCTGGCAGTAGGCCCCAGCCAGAATCCTCAATGTGAAGATCAGAAGTAGGAAGAATTCTCCCCCTAACAAGGTCTCTTGGTACAAACTCACTGTATCGACCTTGCTCACTCCTGAAATATATAAACAAAGCTCTACTTTGTAGCTCTCTTGCTTAGACATGTTTGGTAGCAACAAACAAAAGGGTAAAAATAAAGTTAAAAGCACATGTTCTTGTTGGTGTATAACAGTCAAATACATATTCATTTATGACCAAGAACTGGGAGTAGTTGGACATCATAGTAAACAAAAGACCTAAAAAATCTACTAATGGAAATTTCTTTATTTCTGTCAATATTATCTTCTATTTCTACTTCTTGCTGTGGTTCTGATGTTCTCCAATCTTTCTTATCTCTCTGAAGGCCCATTTTTCTGTATCCTGGGATACTGTCAACCATGAGTAGATAAGTAGAGCACCAGCTCTATAGTTAACACAGTCACATTCTCCCTGTAACTAGTAGAGATTATCTAAGTGGCTTCCAGGGTTGTAAACAGGGAGATTCCTCCAATGGGGTTGGATGAGGGAAACATTTAGCATCTCCATTCAAAAAGCCCATAACTTCACCAAGAATATGCAGTCCAGACCATGTCTGAATAGAGTCGCTGACTCTAGTGTTTTGAACAGAAACAATTCTGAGCAGAGTCCACACAGTATCAAGTAAAAGATTTTCATATAGGTACTATACTGTATTTTAGGCTGGGCCAGAGAAACCAACTTCAGATAGTAATGTATATTGCCCTGTTTTTTTCCGAGTTCTGATATAGAAATAATAATAATAAGCTGGAATAGATGAGCTTAAAGGCTCAATGCAGATCCATTCTCAAGATAGTAATAACCTACTTTTTTGAACATTCCAATCAAGTATTGTTATGCATTTTAAGAAAACTCTAATTAAGTCCCTTGACTTTTATGTATGGCAAGTTGAAGAAATGGAAAATGTATTGATTATCTTTCTACAGACAAAATCAACAGAATATTGTAACATACACTCAAATACTGCAATCTTCTTTCCAGGGATTCATTAACTTATTAATTGATAATTTACACCTATAATTTTAGCTCCTAATCACACTTATATTCAGCTATCTTCAAAGAGGGTATGACTTATTCTATAAAAGTTATTTGTGCTTAAGAAAGCTTAAAAACTGCCACCACCTTCTCCCCTTTCTCTGTCTTGATCCAAGCAAGGAGCTGGTTTTAAATTGGATCCTCACACTTGAGTCAGATCTTTACAGGAGGAACACAGCAAGACAGGAAGGCTGTCCTGTATGAATCACATCTTCACCAATTGTGTTAACCTAGAAATATGGTGAAAAATGATTGAGTGCATCATATTGACAATACAAGGTCAAATTCGTTTAACAACTGATTTTAGAGAAATGTACTTTGTATTCTTTTAATGTCCTTGCTTTGCATAGCATATTGCTCCAAGCACGCAAGCAGCCATTAACAATGGCAAACCATTTTTCTATATGTGAACATTTGGAATGTAATGGACTTGTTACAAGTTTAAAACCATATTCTATAGAATGAGTTGTATACCCCCAAAGTCATATGTTGAAACTCTAACCCCTAATTGTGACTTTATTTGGAGATAAAGCTTTTAGGGTGTAATTAATGTTAAATGAAGTAATATGGTTCAGTCTTAATTTGATAGAATTGGTGGGTTTTTTAGAAGAGGAAGAAAGAGAGAAATGCTCCCTCACTCACTCTGCAGGTATATATGTATCCAGGCCATGTGAGCACATCGCTTAGAAGGCAGCCATCAGAAAAAGGATCTCCACCAGATCCCAGCCATGTTGGCACCCTAATTTTGAACTCAGTTGCTCCAAAATCCCCAAACTAGATGCTCATCAACAAAGAGGAGATCTTTAAACATAAAGAAATTATGAGTTTGCAAATTCTATGGTAGCTTTTAATTCATTAATTAATCAACCAATAAATTTATCAGTTGTAAACATGTGCTACATGTGGCTATTTTGTGGATACAGTTATTTTGTTTTCTGGTAGTTGCAGAAGAAATGCTAAAATGGAGCTCTTAACATGATTACATCTTGAACTGACACTTCATAGAAATAATTTTGATTTATGAGAAAACCCAACAGCTCTTAAGATAACCAAATTAATCATAAAGTGATTTTATTATGGTATGATTAAACATGAAGATGAAGTCATCATTATATTATTAATTTATATACTACAAAGATGCAATTAATGTTTGTGATTTTTTAATTTACAAGTTCCAAATACCAGTAAAGCCTGCTGCTAATTTGGGTCTTTGGTTTAGCACTTCGGTTGCTTCATTTTACGTAATGCCACCTAACTTAATTCAGAGGAGAATTTCTAAATATTAACAGAGAAGGTAATTTTAGAAATTTAATTAGTGGTCCCTCCCACACCACTGATTAAGTTTGGGCTTTGGATCATTGATTTAATATATAATATATACATATTTCATGAACTAAAATGACTACGTAAATAAATGAAATTAGTTGTTCATTATAGCGTCTCTATATGGAATACACTTCTCTTAAAATAAATCAGCTTTCTCTCTGTTATTTGTTAATAAAATAGGGTTCTGGAGCTATGTCTATGGATAGTTTTAAATTGAATATTTCTTTCCAAAGCTGCATGCTATTTTATTGAGGACTTATAATGTGACCAGGGAGATGCTGGATAAAAACATAAAAAAAATTATATTCTTTGAGATATTGAAGACATATAAATGTCTTCACATTTCCTTGAGCTATAAGCACTGTAGATAGATGGTAACTCTATTTTTAATTCCTTTAATTAAAAAGAAATATTTTAAGCTTAGAAAGTTGAAAAATAATTACCTCATGGACATGTTAAGAAATTGGAGATTATAGTGTTGTTCCTAGGTTGCGATTCAAATGACAAAAAAAGAGGGAGAAAGAATAGATTATATTATTCCTTTTATACATCCCAAAATATTTACTGAGTATCTGCTAAGTATTAGGCAATGTACTAGCAATTGCACAGCCAGTAATGATTAAAAACATACTTGATTTCTATGGTGTGGATTTTTTGAAAGAAAAATTATGTCTTATTCTATGAGTACTTTGGGTTACAGGAAAGACATTGAATTATCCTGTAACTAAAAACAAACAAACAAAAACAAAATGAAAACAAACAAAAATGAAACCTGAGCTGGGGAAATGAGAGGGAGCTTGTTGAATGATGGTATTTACCTTAATCTTAAATTTACCTTTATCATAAAAAATAATATAAACAAGCTTTGAAGGACTTTAAGTAAGTGCAGCTAGAGGATGGATGGAATTAAATTTGTGTTTTGAAAATATGTGTAGGCTGAAGGATAGATTAGTGGAAGAAAGTTGGGATATAGGCAGACCAGTTAAAAAGTTCTAGAAGTTCAAAGAAGGTGTCTTATTACACAGACTGGGCTTGGGCTATTCATGATAAAGAAGAAATAGCAAAAAAAATCAACAGAATTTGGTAGTGGATTGTATGTATGGAAACCATAGAAGTAGATAAGAAATTATAATATCAGTGTTAAGGTAGGTAGAGAAAAATGTAATGACTACTCAGGCTATGGTGTGAAAATTCTCCAGTATTAGTGCCAATGAGATAAGTACCCTGAAATGTGAATAAAAATTCATCAATATTGATATTCTTTAAACCTATAAGGACTCCAAATATCAGTACCTTTTTTTTTCTGGCTCATTACAATGCTGCTTTGCTATCAACAGAATTCTTCTCCTTTCTACAGTATCCTTTTGTAATTTTTGTCTCAGAATCCTCACTTGAATTAAGTCTACTTTTGTAGAAGGTATTTCACTTCCTGAGTGAAAAACCTTCCTAATTTGAAGGACATCACTTAGGACTTAACATTCATAAGGGGACTGACATTTCACCAGGGAAAGATAACCCTTGAATGCTGAAGATTTCAGGTTGCTAGGCAACCCCGCCAAGTAGTCCAGAAACCCTTAGGAAATAGATTGTATGTCTTAACCTCCTCAAATGGTCACATTTCCAAGCATGACCTGAAAGCTATATATATTTTTAAGGAAATTTTCTTTGTAACTTGTTCTTTGTCCCTTCTTAGCCAATAATGAGGAATTCAATTGGAAATCTGAATCTACTTACAAAAACTAGGAAGTTAACACACAGGCTTAAGAAGCTTTTCCAATATTTGAATCAACTTAAATTTGTCATTGAGATTCTCTTATCATTTTAATTAAAATAATTGCTACTTAAATGTTTTAAGGTATAATCTCAATTATTCTTATTCAAAATAGAATGATCTATTTTCCAAATAGTCAAAAGTAGGTCCTCAACAATGTTTGTATGAATAATCTGAGTAATGAAGAACTGTCCACGAATTCACAGAGATAAATTCTCACATTTGTTTTGAAGTTGTTCAGTTTGACTTTTCCTCTCAAGACAAAGCCTCTTACAAAATCAAAGAAAATAATAAAACTGTCAGATGTCAAATTGCTTTTCAGTCAACCCATTCCCCAGTGTCCTTTTTCCTGAGTTTTTATTTCTTCTAAGAAAAAAACTGAAGTATAAATACAAAACAGAAAAACTGAATTCTTATTTTAAGGTCTTCAACTACATATGTAAATATATATAAATAAGTGTGTACTTTAGGTACACTTTTTTTCCATTTGTTTTTCTTAAAAGAATAAGATAGAAGCAATTCTATTTATCCCAGATTTTTTATATTTGTTTCTTCATTTGAGAACACCCACCTCTGACAGTGTTGCTGCAAATGTCACTCCCAATATGATAGTTTCATTATTTTATCCATTGTCTGTGGGCTGGACAAACTCAAATATTCTAAGTTTAAACAAACTTCAGTCTAGGAATCTTAAGAGAAACTACTAACAAAAAATCTAACCAAAGATATTAAGCAAGATATAAAATCACAAAGCCAATGGTAGTGAAGTTGAAAGCCAAATATGCCTTTATTTTTTAATATATATTTTTATTGATTTCAGAAAGGAAGGGAGAGGAAGAGATAGAAACATCAACAATGAGAGAGAATCATTGATAAGCTGCCTCCTGCATGCCTTCTACTGGGGATCAAGCTTGCAAACCAAGCATGTGCCCTGACTGAGAATCAAACCCTAATCTCCTGATTCATAGGTTGACACCCAATGAGCCATGCAGGCCAGACACACTTTAACTTTTATATCAACTCTGATCCCATATTTTGAATCTTATATGCACTTTTGTTGCTTCTATTTGTCTCTTAAAGTTCATTTTTTTGTTGTTGTTGTTTTATTTTGTTTTAGTAGCACTTGACTTTTCTGTAATTTTTTTTCTTGGTATTGCTGTGTTAGATGTCTACTTATTTTTGTTTTATTTTTGAACCAAATGCTGGACTTATATATGTAGTATAGAAAAGTTTACACATTACAGATGGGAAATTTATATATGGAAATATGAAATAATTCGCTATAATTGTGATTATAATTATAAATAACAGTACTGGTTACTGTTGCTTTTCTTAACACAGCTTCTATGATTTCCATATTTCCTAAAATGGACTCCATCTGAGGATGATGATGATGATGATAATGATGATAATTCATCTGAATAACCATTATCACTATGAGCTAGTGTTTGGGTGTGCTCTTACTATAAAGTGGGCATTACTGTAATTATTCTGCATGTACTGTCTATTTTATCTTCAAATTAATAATAATTGAATATGTATTCTTATGCTGGCTTTACACATGGAGAAACTGGGGTTCAGGAAGCCAAATTGAATTGCCCCGAAGTCACCCAGGAGTAAATGGCAGAGTTCTCAATAGAAGTCAAATCCAGATATGCCCAATGCAACAGTTCATGTAACTGACCATGAACTTACACGATCTCCCTCTGTCTTCATCTCCTGTATCCTATTTTTCAGATGGGGCCAGAATCAGGATCTGTGATATTCCATTCTACACCAGTGGAATGTTCAAAATAGAATCATAATCCCTCCTGAATCTTTGCTTCACCCCTCTCGAGAGAGAGTCTGCCTGTATCCTAGGAAGCAGGAGTCCTCAGTGTCATGGTCTTGGGAAATCCTTCCTAGCGTATCTTTCTGCCCTTACAATTTCACATGAGGACAGAGCCATCCCAGAGGGAGAACAGAGAAGACATGAATGAATAACCTATATTTTATTAATTTTGATCTGCATTATGTAAGTATTCATAAGTACTTTAGGGACAAAATACACATAGAAGCCAAAAGAAAATACTACATTTTTAAATAATGTATAATGCTCTCTTTCTAGTCTATTCATTTACTTTTAATATCTTTAACGTAGTTATAATGCACATTGTCCTCTGGAAATGTTGTACTAGTCTACTCCCACAAGCAACATATGAAAATGTTCATTTTTCAACACTTCACCCAAACTAGGCCTGGTTAATGGTATATTTTAAAATTATTTTATAGCAAGATACTTATAGGTAGAAAGGAAACTTTAATATTGTGTTAATGTTGAGATTATTCCCTGTTTGAGTGAAGAAATAAGACAAGTCACTCACTGCCTGATGAAAGATTTACTAAGAAATATTAAATTTTGGTAGATTGTCATAAATGTTTGCTCTCTCAAAACATTCTTGGATTACAGTTTTGAATAGCATCAGAAACTTCAGTTTTAATGACTTGAACGACATTTATTAACTTTCCTATTCTTAGTGAAAAATAAACCAGCATCATTTCATCGCCAAAAACATAATTAATCTGCACCACAGTTCCTCTTTTGTGAGTCATCAAATGCCACCTACCTGTGACAAGTTTCTGAGCCATTAGAAGGGATTTTCCATCCTCTGCAATGTCTTGCTGACAAAAAAAAAAAAAAAAAAGGGGGGGGGGAATTATAAAGTGAACAAGTTAGTTTTATTTTCTCAAACATAGGATTTTATTTATTTAAAAGGTAACTTATACTTGAAAGAGCTACATGAGAAATCTGTATCTTTGCTTTCTTTCCACACATATGGATTTATATCTATAATTAAAAGCCAGGCCAGATATGATATTTTGCCTCAAAAAAGAAAAAGTCCACTCATATAATCATTGAGTATTAATCAGTTGCTCAAGGGCAGTGAAAGAGTAAAAATGTTCTGTACCATGCACAAGGAAAACTATAATCTCATCTCAGTGTTTCTACATGTTCATGGATGATGCATATTCTGCCTCAGGCCCATCTATGTACCCAAGATCAGCACCAATATGTTCTTTGCCTAATTTGGCTTTGAGTCACTGACATAAGATTATCCACAGTTTAGAACAAAATGATTCTATTTTAGAATTCTGAGTAGCACTTTACTTTGATTTAAGATTCCATTTTTAGCGTTCGTTGGAACACTTTTGCCCTAACTGTTAATTTAAGAAAAGTTAAAGTCCCCAAATAAGATAACAATGCCAAGAGAAAGAATGTAAGGTATAAAGCTAAGTGGAGGTTCCACCTGCCTGCACAGCATCACTTCTTAGAGGTTTCTCATACCAATGCTGGAGAGGATCCAGTTTAGGATTGACTAAGGCTGAAAAAGGGAATGATGCGGCTTATTTTGGTATGTCCTCTCTGGAAATGTCCTTTCCTTTTATCCTTTTGTTAAATCATTACAATTGGAAACATAGGGAGTTTTCTAATTCATCCTTCAATGATGTTTCCATAATCAGATTTCATGAGATATATCCTCGTATCTTTGAGCTAGAATCCCACCTAAATTCTATAATCTATTCAGTTCCTCAGAGAAAACCCAGATAGCCTTCCTCAGAGGTATTTCTCCTTTTTAAAATTAGCTAATAGTAAATGCCATAGGATCTACTGATGAGAAATGAGGCTGATGTAAAATAATTGAAAGGGAATGGCATATATGACCTCATTGTACTGTAACTTAGCAACTGGCTGTTTAGTTGGACAACTGGGTAGATACAGTCAAGCATCAAGATAATGATAGGGATCAAAATCATTCCAAGCAGATCATACAGTAGAAAGCTTCACAGTCAAGAAGGCCTAGGCCCCAATTCCAGAATTTACTAACTGTATAATGGTTGCCTAATTCCTGAACCCATCCAGGACTCCGTTTTATAGTTTGCAAGTGGAAGGGGCTTTTGTGGAGGTGAGTGTGCTATCAGGCACTGAAGTAGATAGCATATTATCTAGCACAAAAAGGATGCACAATAATTATTTGTTGATAAATGAGTTACCAAGTCCCAGGAACTGAAGAGTTAATGAAATCTTCTTTTTATTCTACTGAAGATGAACTCACCTCCAGGATAGTTTTGTTCTTTTAGAAGTTATATTGACATTTTCTTCTTTTCTTGCTTTTTTTTTTTTGTTTGTTTGTTTATGAAACTTTACATTTGGATGGCTATCTATTGAATGCTTCTCAAAATGATGCCTAAAATTATTTTTTCCTATCACCTCATGTATGTCAAACTATTAAAGGAAAACAACCAGAAATACAAATATTTTGACCTTACTGTTATTGGATGAACCCAGATGCTTCTCTTTCTTCTTCCTAATTAACTGCCTAAGCAGTGAACTTCCTACCTTTATTCCTTGAGAATAACCATAACTTTTAAGTGTTGTCAGTGTACCTTCAATCCTTTTACACTCGAAGAGATGACAACATGTGACCTTCCTTAAGTTAAAGGAGGCATATGGTGGAGGGGAAAAAGGGGGCGGGCTTTTGTGCATACTCCCCCCCCCTTTTTTTTTGGTATGCAAGTGTTCTCCCAAAACATATCTGGTAGTCATCTCTTTCAGGTGTAATAGCAAGTCACAAGGTGGCTCACTAAACACCCATTTTAAACCTCCTCCCCTTGCCTCCCTTTATTGTTATTCTAGACTTCCTCAAACCTAGAGGTGACACAGCTCTGGCCAACGAGGCATTGGTATGAGAATGCTGGACAACCTCTCCTCTTTTTCCTTCTTCATTCCTGTAACTCAAACTATATCCCTGGAGAAGCAACAACCTCTATGCATCCAGAAAGACAAAAAAACACAGGACAACAGGAATTAAGTCAACCTGAGTTCTTAATGATGTTATTAAGACATGTGCATTCACAGTTTGGTTATCTTCTGAGGAACATAAAGCCCTTACTACTTTAAGCTGCCACAAGAGGGATTTTCTGTATTTGCATTGGAATGCATCGTGGTATAAGGTGTGACTTTTTTTTTTTTTTTAAATATATTTTATTGATTTTTTACAGAAAGGGATAGAGAGCTAGAAACATCGACCAGTTGCCTCTTGCACACTCCCTACCGGGGATATGCCCGCAACCAATGTACATGCACTTGACCTGAGTCAAACCTGGGACCTTTCAGTCCGCAGACCTACGCTCTACCACTGAGCCAAACCGGTTTCGGCTAAGGTGTGACTTCTAATCTTCTCTCTGAGATGATTATGTCCTAAGTCATGTCCTAAGTCACATATTTTGTCTCTGCTGTTCCTACATAACTTTGGGCATACAGTAAAATAATAAAGTTTTCTTTGAAATGCAAATCAAAAAGTACACAAAACAAAAGATATAATTGATGGCCTATTACAGAGTGAGCACAGACTTGGAATGAAGTCAAGAAATAAAACAGAAATTCACAGAAATCCAGAGTGCCCCCTCCTAGTCACTACCCTCCCCTTCTCCAAAAGTAACCAGCACCTTAACTGCAGCCACCATAGTTTAGTCTTTCCTGTTTTAAACTTACATAAATATTATACACATGGCATATATATATATTTTTGTGCCCAGTGCCTTTAGAAAAATATTATGTTTGTTAAATTCACTCAGGTTTTTTTTTTTTGTTTGTTTGTTTTGTTTTTTTTGTTTTTTTTTACCTAGCAATAATTTATTCATTTTAATTGTTGTTTAGCTTTCCATTGTATACATATACTAAAATTTATTTATCCAATCTACTGCTGATGAATATTAGACTGTTTCCAGACCTTGGTAATTAAGAATAATACTTCAATAAACACGTGTGCATGGCTTTCAGTGCACATATGTAGATATTTCTGTTAAGTATATATGTAGGAGAGGAATTGCTGGGTCCTATGGTGCATATGTCAACTTTAAGGGAATTACCAAGCACTTTGTACAAATGGGCTCCTACCAGCAGTGCATGGTAATTCTAGTAGTTCCACATCTGTACCAATAGTTGGTATCTCATATTTATTTTAGTCTTTCTTGTGGGTATGAAGTTACATTTCATAATAGTTTTAACTTTGAATTTCCCTAACTACAAATAATATTCAAAATATTCCTTATATATCTTGATTTTTGGAAACCTTTTTCGTGTGTATCAAGTAACTTCAAGATGTTTGCCCACTTAAAAGGTTATAATTGAAAAGTCTTTTTCTTGTTGATTTGGAGAAGTGATTATATATTCTGGATATGAACCCTTTTCAGTTATCTGTAATATAATTTCTTCTACTTTGAAATCTACCTTTTCACTTTGTTAATAGTGATCCCAATTTTAATGTAGTCTAATTTACTAATGCCCTTTTATGTTTAATATTTTTATTCTACTTAGGATGTAATTTATTACATCAAGGTCTGAAGGTTATTTTCTAGGAACCTTTTGATTTTACTTTTCACATTGAGATCTACAATAATCCTAAACTGATGTTATGTGTATAGAGTGATGTAAAAGTCAAGATGGAGTTTTAAAAATGTAATATCCATATATCATGGTTTCCATGATACAATATGTGATATCTTAACTTTGAGGGAATATTCTAAGAATTCATGTTATTTGCAATGACAAAATACAGCATAGGATACTAAAACTGATTTAAAAAATGTTGTGATGAGATGATAGAAGCTGATATATTTAAAATAGACACAATAAGTTTTTAAACTATTAGAGAAAGATAAGAAATTACTTCAAAAATTAGAATGACAATACATTGTATATATCAATATAAATTCATGATTTTCAATAAATGTTCCCAGTTTTATTATCTATTGTAATTCAGTTTACAGTCCTAGGACATAAAATGTTGATCCCTAACACTACTGTTCACTAACATGAATGGACTCTATTGTTTAGGACAGGGAAAAACAAAAATGTGCCTAGAATACCCTGCTCTTAGACAGCAAAAATATATGGAATAGCTGGCCAGTGTGGCTCAGTGATTAAGCATTGATGAATCAGGAGTTCACAGTTCAATTCCCAATCAGGGCACATGTTGGGGTTGCAGGCTCAATCCCCAGTAAGGGTGTGCAGGAGGCAGCCAATTAATGATTCTTTTTCATCATTAATGTTTCTCTCCTCCCTTCCTCTCTGAAGTCAATATATATATTTACATATATATATCAAAATCTTTAAAAAATACAGAGTCCTAGGGTTACATTGGACTCAACATATGTCATTTCATGGTTATGTTGCCATCTCCCATATATTTAGTTTTAAAAAGTTCCGTCATTTCGACATATGTACATATGTGCTTTATGTTTTTTATTATTTATTTACTGCAAGTAAAGGTCAGGAATTATCTTTCTTTTAACTTTTTTTTTTTTTTTTTTACTGTTTCACTTCATTACTGCTGTGTATATGGCTCCATGTGAGTGACGTAGGTGCTTATATAGGTGGGTTCTGACTTATAGTGAAAGCCACATTACATAATGCCATAGGAAGGGATCTCCAACTTAACCCGAGGACCTAATGTATCTGGACTAGTCCTAGTTGGTTTGGCTCAGTGGATAGAGTGTCAGCCTGCAGGCAGAAGGATCCCGAGTTCAATTCTGGGTTCCAGTCTAATCAAGAGCATAGTCTGGGTTTCATGCTTAGTCCCCAGCAGGGGCTATGCAAAAAGATGGCAGCTGATCAATGATTCTTTCTCATCGTTGATGTTTTTGTCTCTCACTCACTCCCTTTCCCCTCCTCCCTAAAATAAATAAAAATATATTTTAAAAATATCAGGAATAGTGCTAAAAAGAACAAGATTCCCAACTAAAAGGATAAAATAAAAAATAATAGACTTAACAAAAGAAAACTGTGCCTTTAAAGTGCCATTGGGTCCATAATATTACTCAAAAGGGATATAATTTTAGGTTATAAACTAAATTCCTGAATTTAAAAATATTTTAATGTTCAATATGAATAAGTCCAAATTATTTAAATACAATGTCTTCAAGTTTTTATCATTCTCTAAGTTGACTATCAAAAATATTAATATATGTTATATAGAATATATATTGCATATATTATGTATTATTTATATAAATATGTTTGTGTATCAACAGACAATAGCATATAAATGTTAATATATATATTCAGAATTAACCACCCTATGCTTCTATTTTTGTCAATTGTAGATAAAGTTTTATTAAAGTAAACTGGGTATCCAGGAATTTGAGTAGGAAGAAATAAAATACAAGGAGAAATTAATTTGAAGACTAAACATTATTTAATTCAGAGATTCTCAAAATGCAGTCCCCCAACTAGTAGCATCAACATCATATGGGATTTGTGAAAAATACAAATTCTTAAGCTTTTGAGTGTCCTACTAAAGTGAAAACTCTGGAGATAAGGTTTGGCAATCTGCATTTTTAGAGCCCTCCTAATGAGTCTAATAAACATTAGAGTTTGAGAAACACTAACTCACGTGCCACTTAATAACAGGCAAGTTTTTGAGAAAGTGTCATTAGGCAATTCTGTCATCATGTGAACATTATAGAGCACACCTAAACCAAACTAGGTGGTTTAGGTGTGCTCTATACTAGGCCAGTAGTTGGCAAACTGCGGCTCACCAGCTGCGGTTTGCCGCTCTGTTGACTAATGAGGGAGCCGACCACTGACCTAGATTCTCAATTCCAATAATTACAGGCTGTTGTTGCAGCTCACGAGCTGCAGTTTGTAACCACTGACCTAGGCTATATGGTGTAGCCCAGTGATTTTCACCCCATGTGCCACAGCACACTGGTGTGCCACAAGAATTTTTAAAACATGCAATACCTGACTATGTAGTCAGGGACACTGGCTTCTTTTCCCTTAGATTGTCAAATAATTTTTTTTTTAAAAAAAGACAACAGCCAACACAACAAGAGTTGCTTGGTATGAATAAATCAAAATTAGGCCTTTTTTTTGGTCAGATTGGCAAAAAAAATATATATTTTGGTATATATCTATATATATCATGATATAAAAACAGTTGAAAATTGCTGGTGTAGCTATTGCTCCTAGGCTATAAGTGTATAGCATGGTACTACACAAAACAACATGAGATTTAATCAAGGACAAGAGAAAATGATGCAATCAAGAGACAATAAACCCAAGATATATGAGGCTACTCCTGGCATGACATGGAATACTATTTTTAATAAATTATTAAAATAATTTTAAAAATATAGTAAATTCATAAACCAGTTAGTTTTATTATCATTATCAATTATGTAATGTACAGAATTGTACATGCTATACTTTTATACAACTAGCAGCTCAGTAGGTTTGTGTACACCAGTATCACCACAAGCAAATGAGTAATGCTTCATGCTATGAAATTTCAAGGACTACCATATTGCTAGGCGATAGGAATTTTTCAACTCCATTATAATCTTATGCAATCATCACCATTTTATTAAAAGGTTTTTATTTATTTCAGGGAGAGGAAAGAGAAGGGAGAAATAGAAACATCAATGATGAGAATAGTTGATCGTCTGCCTCCTGCACCCTCCCTACTGGGGATGGAGCCCACAATCCTGACATGTGTCCTGACAGGGAATCAAATTGTAACCACTTGGTTCATGGGATTGACCAAAATGTTTTCATGTGGTACATGACAGTATTTAAATCACTGCACAGCCTGAGTTTGCAATTGTGTTAGACATTTAGCACTGACCCTATATACATAACATCCCCCCAAAATATGTACACACTTTAACAGCTGATAGCTCAATTTGGGAAATGAAATGTATTTTAATAAAATGCCTTTATAATTATTCAAAGTATATGTATGCATTTTGGGGGGATACCATAAATATCAGAGGTACTTGGCTGTTTATGAACCAAATAAAGAATCTACATTTTTCTCTACTCTACTGAGCTAGGGCAAATCATTTTGAGACTTCACTAGATCCAAAAATGCTACAGTGTGGAATGAAGTCCATATGTGTTATAAGAATGCACTTCACACTATGGCAGCTTTCTCTCTCAACATGCATTATAACTCTTCCTACAAAGGCCAGGAAAGAAGAAAGAAACTTGCTAATGATGAGCTTCTGCCATTATCTTAGGCTCTATACATAACAGTATCTCTTCTCTTCAGATCTGCATATACGAAGGAGCTGAGGTTTCACAAGGGTAAACACTAGTATAGTGCCCAAAGCCAAACAGCCAGCAAGGGCAGAGGTACAATCTTATGCCAACTCTTCCTGAATCCACAGGCTATGTTCTTTCCACTGGAACACTGTTCCTCAGTACCATACACTTCTAATGTGCACACCATATGTTCAATAAAGTTTATTGGGTGAATGGCGAGTGAAGGAATGACCTGAGCTTCCCTGTTACTGCGTTTTCAGGGGCTGTCTCAGTGAACTGGTTCCAGACAGCTCCCATTAAATGGAAATACACTTTGACCAACATGATGTTCCACTTAACACAGGAGGCAAGAAAACACTGGGGTCACTGAGGGAGGGTGACATCATTGAAATGTTAGATACTTGTAGAAGAAACATCTCAATCCCTTCGAGATATCAAATTGTTTCCTCAGTGCTCCCATAAAACCTTTAAAGGGAGATAAGAGATCAACCGAAAAACTTGTGTGCATGCATAAGCATAACCAATGGGCACAAGACACTGGGGGGTGAGGGCATGTATGGGAGTAGGGTTGCGGGGGGCAATGGGAAGATATGTGCACATGTAATATCTTAATAAAAAATGGGAAAATAACCTCAAAGGGAGGGTGGAGATAAAAGGGAGAGATCAACCAAAGGACTTATGTGCATACATATAAGCCTAACAAGTGGTCAAGAAAAATAGGGAGGTGGGGGTATGAGTGGGGATGGGGTGGGGGATTGAAATGGGGGGTTGAGGACAAATATGTGATACCTTAATCAATAAAGAAATTTTTAAAAAATGAAAAAAATAAAGTACACAAAAGATATAAAAGAAAGTTTATGCATTTTTTTCAATGAATATGTAAATTTAAATACCTTAAAAAGCATAGTTTACTAGTCTGATGTGCTCATGGTTCATTCAATTTAGTTTACCTTCCAGATAGCTTTATAGGAAAACTTAAAAATCAATTTAATTCTAAAATCATGTTACAATTATATGAAATGACCTAAACAGTAGATGAATGCCATAGGGGTGAATGTTTCTTGGAGGAGTCATGGGATAAGTGAGAGAAAGAAACTGGTTAAGACGCCGCAGACATTAGGAACTTGAAGAGCAGCAGGAATGGAAAACAGGAGTAACATTTTAAAGCTGTGTGTGGAAGGCGCTGGTACAAAATATTTTGTCAACAGGATTTCTGCGTATACCCCTCACACACTGCTTAGGAAATTTCCCCCAGAATAGAGATTCTCAACTTTTCTTTCTCCCCACTTTGCAAGCTGTCTAGCCTATGTCATTAAAGTCTGCCAGCAAAATAGTACTCAGGTGCTGACAAGATTGATAATTCCCCAGCCTTTGCCATACACAGAAGGACAAAGCTAGGCACTTTCATTTCACTCAACTGCAGTTGTGAAAATAATCTCTTGTCTGCCTCCTACAGCAATGTCCACTGCTGTTTTTTTTTTTTTTATGAGGTTTCTCTGCCAGGTCTAGATGACATTTCCCCTCTCTTTTGCTGGTAGACATTCACTGTGTCCAAGCACATTTATTAATATTTGATCAAATGCATGGTAACATCTTGAGCCTTTATTCCTGGTAATAATAAAAAATCATGGTAAAGATCTCTAGAAGAACATATTGTGAAGCAAAATCTGTTGTGAGACGCTAAGAAATCTTTACAAGTTTGTAACCCCCAAGTCCCAAGTCATTACCACCACATGTGCACTTACAATATCATGTTAACACTCAGACCTCAAATTGCACATTAAATAGCTCAAATCTTATCCTGTAAGATCCAAAGCATCTTCTGGACCAAACACACTACTCCCTCTCTGCAAATCAATCTTCCTCCTGCAATCCTGTTCCGTGGTCCCTTTTTTTTACCTTACGGTGTCAGTTACTCGTACTCAACCACAGTACAGAAATGTTAAACGAAAATTCCATAAGTAAACAGTTCCTAAGTTTTCAATTGAGCATCTTTCTGACTGCATGATCAAATCTCTTATAATCCCACTCAGTCCAGCACATCCACACTGTACCTATGATACAATAGATATGGTGTGAGAAAGAGACCACATTCAAAGAATTTTCATGACAGTGCAATTGGCCCTTGAACACATGGGCTTGTACTTCATGAGTCTACCTATAGTGAACTTTTTTTTTAATTGACCCACACAGTTCAATTGACCCTCACAGTTCAAACGTGTTGTTTGAGGAGCAACTCCATGGTGGGGAATCCATGCATGTGGAGGTCTGACTTACTTAAATGCAAATTTTTTCCTTCATGGGACTTCAGTGTCCCCAACCTCTACAATCTTCAAGGGTCAAATGTATATTGTTATAATTGTTTTATGTTATTATTGGTTATTGTTTAGGGGCAAACAGGCTGGCAGGGGAGCAGTTAGGCATCAATCAGGCTGTCAAGGGAGTGGTTATGGGGTGGTCATTCTGGCCGGCAGAAGCGGTTTGGGGCAATCAGAAAGGCAGGCAGGCGAGCAGTTGGGAGCCAGCAGTCCTGGATTGTTAGAGGGACATCCGACTTCCTGTTTAGGCCCTACTGATATTGGGACTAAATGGGCAGTCGGATATCCCTTGAGAGGTCCCAAATTGGAGAGGGTGCAGGCTGGGCTGAGGGATACCCCCACCCCCATGCACGATTTTCATGCACCAGGCCTCTAGTTGATAAATGATACTTAATCAAAATTTAAAACTTTTGTTCTTTGGAATATATAGTTAATGAAATATAATGAAAAAACAAAGGAACAGACTATAAGAAGATTTTTCTAAATCCATATCCAATAAATGATGTGTAACAGGATATGTAAAGAATTTTGCCCAGCTGGTGTAGCTCAGTGGTTGAGCATCAACCCATGAACCAGGCCATCACTGTTTGATTCCTGGTCAGGACATATGCCCTGGTTGTGGGCTCGATCCCCAGTGTGGGGTGTACAGAAGGCAGCCGATAAATAATTATCTGTTATCACTGATGTTTCTATAATATGTCTTCCTCTCCCTTCCTCTCTGAAGTCTATATATATATATATATATATATATATATATATATATATATATATAATCAACTAAAAAAATGGGTAAAAGATTTGAACAGATTTATCACAAAAGAATAAAATAAGGCAAACATATGGAAAATAAGCAGAAGAAAAAACTGTACTGGAGTGGATGTGGAACAATTAGCACTTCAATACATTTCTAGTGGGAAGGCAAAATAATAGAGCCAATTTGAAACAAGGTTCAGCAGTTTCCTAAAAATAAATATATAATTTCCATACAACCCAGCCATCCTGTTCCTGGTATTTATATAAGACAAATGAAAACATATGTTTACCCAAAGTCTGTACATGAATATTTATAGCAGATTTATTCATAATCACCAAAATCTAGGAATAACCAAATACTGCTCAATTGGTGAAAGACTAACAGATTGTGATACCCTTACTAAGAAATACTATCTACCAATTACAAGAGATAAACTACAGATATAGTCAATGCATGATTGAATCTAAATACATTATACTACTTGAAAGAAGCCAGAGTTAAAAGGCTACATATTCATTATTTAATATATATGGCATTCTAGAACAGGCAAAACTTTAGGTACAGAATGATATCACAGGTTGACAGAGAATAGGGTTAAGGAAAGGGATTGATGACACTGGAACATAGGGGGAATTTTTATGGTGATAGGTATATTTTATATCTTGGCAGAGTGGTAACATCTGGCAATATGTTGTCAAACTCAATAAGTATGCATATATAATAGATAAATGCTTATTTTATGTAAATTATACCTCAATAAATCTGATTTTTAAAAATCTCTTTTAACAGCTATATAACAGGCCTTATCTTACCTTACTTTTGATGACTTTAAGGAAAGGGGAATTTAATGCAGCTTTCATCTCTCAATGTTCAGGAATTTCAAGACAAATTTAAGGCTGAATACTTGGAGAATACTTTAGCTCTTCCCATTTGACTCTGTGTACTTTCTAAATGGATATATTAAGAAAAAGTTTATTTTATTCAAAATATAAAATAACAAACTTAAAAAGAAAATAAAAATAAGGCTGTTGCAAGAAACCTCTTAGGAGAATGACTCAAACATTTGTGCTAAAGGAACATGGGAGGTCTACGGTCAAGAATTAGGTAATGAAGTGGTTGGTATCCCCACTTAGCACAGATATTAGTCTTAAAATCAGGTGATTATAAGTAAAAACTACATGACACCTCTCTCTGTGCAAAGAAACAGTGGCCCACACTTCAACGTGTCTATGGTAAATCTTACCCTAAAGTTCAAGGGTTAGCTCTGCTTATAATGAGACAACATATTTTTGTAAGAACATGATTTATTAGATGCCCTAGCTGGTTTGGCTAGGCAGATAGAGCATTGGCCTGCAAACTGAAGGGTCCCGGGTTCAGTTCCAGTCAAGGGCACATGCCTGGGATGCGGACTTGATCCTCAGTAGGGGGCATGCAGGAGGCAGCCAATCAATGATTTTCTCTCATCATTGATGTTTCTAACTCTCTCTCCCTCTCCCTTTCTCTCTGAAATCAATAAAAAATATATATTAAAAAAATAAAGTGATTCATTGGAATTAAATCTTCCTGTGTTGGAGATTCAGGAATGATGTGAATACCACCAAATCCGAATGCCTCGCATTTCAAATATGTATAACGTTAATATCATTTTTCTCCACTTGGGTAAGATAATATCGTGAGTAGTATGCTGTAATAACATCAGTATTTTTACAAGAGAAGCAAGTATTTTACAGTCAATCGTTGGTAGGACAGCATCCATACCAATACCAACTCAGTTCTCCAAGATAAAACTTTTGTTTCTAGAGTTGAAGAAGACCAAGCACTAAATTTACGTTAACATATTCTTGTTGCAAGCAATTATTTGCTGCATAAAATAACTTATATGCATACATGCTTAACACATGGACACAGACAATAGTGCAATGAATATCCAGGGAGCGGGTACAGGTTGGTGGGAATCAATGAAGGGAAAAAGGGAACATCTGTAATGCTTCCAACAATAAAGATACATTTTAAAAAGCAACATTTTCTTAAATTTCACTATCATTTAAAAATATTAGAATGCTACATCATAACATTCATTGGTGAAATCTGTTGACTCATCAACCTGTAGCGAAACTGTTGTTTTTCAGTATATTACACAAAATCTCTTCAGTCTGATGTGACATGTCATCAATATGTCAATTGACTGCACTGTTTGAGACTGGAGCCTTCAATTCCTCATATTGCATCCTGTCCAAACATTTTACTTACTATAATTTTACATGCTGACATTATTAGTTTCTCACCAGCTGTATGATTTTTCTTCTTCTGGGCAATAAGTTCAGTTACTATATAAATTGATTCCTGAGGCTTTTGACTGAACATTACTTCTTAAAAACAAAACTGTACTGTTTTATGGATATAACTAGAGGTCCCTTGGCCCAGCCTGCACCCTCTCTGATCCAGGACATCCCTCTCACAATCCGAAACTGCTGGTTCTTAACTGCTCACCTGCCTGCCTGCGGCCCCTAACCATTCTCCTCTGCCAGCCTGCTCCCCTAAGTGCTCTCCCCTGCTGGCCCGATTGCCCCTAACCACCTCTGCCTCAAGTCCACCACTGTGGCTTTGTCCAGAAGGTCATCTAGAAGATGTCTGATCTAATTAACATATCACCCTTTTATTAGTATAGATATCAATATGCCCTGGCCAGTGTGGCTCGGTTGGTTGGGTATCATTGTCCTGTGCACTGAAAGGTTGCCAGTTTGATTCCTGGTAAGGTCACATGCGCAAGTTTCAGACTCAAACCCCAGTAGGGTGTGTGCAGGAGGCAACTTAACGATGTTTCACTCTGACATTGGTGTTTTTTTTTCTCTTTCTCCCTCTCCCTTCCCCTTTCTCTAAAAATATAGAAAATATCGTTTAAGAATAATATAATAGCTGAAACTGGTTTGGCTCAGTGGATAGAGCATCGGCCTGTGGACTGAAAGGGCCTTGGTTGAGGGCACATCCCCAGTAGGGAGTGTGCAAGAGGCAGCTGATTGATGTTTCTCTCTCCTCGATGTTTATAACTCTCTATCCCTTTCTCTTCCTCACTGTAAAAAAATCAATAAAATATATTTTTTAAAAAGAATAATAGCTATTTAAATTAAGCAGGTTTTTTTGTTTTTTTTAGATTTATACAGAAGTTTTATTATAGTATATGAAAATGTTTGTGAAGTACAAATTTTTTTATTATTATTTGTGAAATGATTGTGAGTTGCACTTAAAAGACTTTTAAGTTTTATTGGAACCTTTGCTACACACACTTGTTATGATTCTCCATCATTCATTGTATCATAAATGCCATGAGCCTAAAATTCTCTTCCATGTCTTACCTAATCTTCAAACATCGTTATGTTGAATAGCCAGACATATTTTTAACACACAAAGGCTAATAAGATACAACATAGAAGGGCATAATAAATAACTAAAACAAAATTATAGAAACTGAAATAAAATTTCACAATCCTCTTTGTGCCAAGCTCACAAAAGCAAAATTCCGAAGAATGGCTAAGGCCTGGTAGGGAAAGTTTTCTTTCTTATGTTGAAAATTTCCCTCAAATTTTATGTTACACTGGAAGAGCGTGTTCAGTTCTGTGAGTCAGGCTGCACCACACTAGAGGAAAGTAATTTAAAGAGAGAAGCTGCCATCATCATCATACTGTCCTACTCTCCCCCTCTAATGATCAGTGGTCTCCCCTATCTTGTGTCAGAAACTGAGAACAGATGCAATGAAAGGGCCCTTCTTAGTGTAGCACAATACAAGACTGATACATATAATAGAAGAGCTAATGGTGCCACTCAGTCAATGTTCACTATTGAAAGAGTTATCCAAAACTTCAGAGCATCTAAAATTTAAGTGACAGTTTCACTAATCACAGTCTCTCAGAACCCCCAGAAATATTTAGCAGAATCTCAATTGAGAAATTCTATTATATGACCATTGAAATAAAATCAATAAAATATTCCTTTATGGGTAACACACAGACATTTTGAAATAAATTGCAAACTTGGAATTAGATGTCCATCTGATGGAATGTTGATATATGACTAAGAGTAAGTTTAATTTAGTAGGTAAAATATAAATAATTTAATGAACAGTTCTGGCAAAACTGGCTAACAATTTGGAAGAAAAAAAATAACCCTTAATATCCTAAATACCACAAATAATACCCTACAATAAATTTCAGATAGATTAAATGGTTAATAGTAAAAACAACAACAACAACAAAACAAACAAACAAACAAAAAAACACAAGACTTGCAAAGAACTCTAAGAAAGCATACTCTCTAAGAATTGAGGGTTTTTGTTTTTGTTTTTGTTTTTTTGGGTTTTTTTGTTTGTTTGTTTGTTGTGTGTGTGTATGTGTTTTCCTAACTGAAACCTAGAAGGTATGAAAGAAAACAGAATGGACAGATAGAAATTTACATATGGGCAAGCAATGCCATTAAATAAGTTCAAAGAAGAGTAATTCTTCTAAAAATGTAAAATGGAGGTGATAGGCCATGGACTAATTTGTATAATATACATGAGCTCTTACAAGATGGAAAAACGTGCAAATCATAATGGATAATTCACAGAACAAATCCAAATGAATAAAAAATATGTTAAAATGTGTTCAATAACAATAACCGAAATGCAGACTTAAGTGAGAATTATGTCTCATCTAAATTTTAGAGTCTAGAGCTTGTTCTGATGGCAAATGATCTCATGTATTTTTATTGGGATTGTGAATTACTACTTTTGGAAAGCACCTTAGTAATATGTACCCAAAAATAACTCATGGTAATCTACCCCAGGGAAAGAAAAATATCAACTCATAAAATTGATATCCACAACAAAGACATGTGGATAAGGAAGTTTAGTCAGTCTTACTCACAGTGGCCAAGAACTGAAAGCAAAGTGACCACCTATCAACAGAGCGATCACTCGCTTGATAGTGGGGCTCCACACCATGCCATATTACACAGCCATTAAAAAATGGATTTAAACTGTTGTAGATAAAAATGTTTAAGACACTTTAAAGATTAAGAAAATAGGCATACAAAAGAGTAACTAATAACATAGTTTTATTTTTATAACTCTAGCATTTAAAGTATCATCATTTAATATCAATCAAAAAAGAAAACAATGTGTGGTGAGCATTAAGTATGTGCTTATAATAATGAAAAATACATACACATACTTTATGTTATGAACCAAAGGACTTGTATGCATGCATATAAGCCTAA
This sequence comes from Pipistrellus kuhlii, assembly GCF_014108245.1. Lineage (NCBI taxonomy): Eukaryota > Metazoa > Chordata > Mammalia > Chiroptera > Vespertilionidae > Pipistrellus > Pipistrellus kuhlii. The sequence continues at coordinate 15,401,739 of NW_023425595.1, forward strand.
CCAATGGACACAGACATGGGGGGGGGGGGTAGGTGAGGGCACGAATGGGGAGATAAGGACACATATGCAATAGCTTAATCAATAAAGAATAAATGAATAAATAATAGATACCTAAAAAAGACTGCCACATAAAAACAAAACAAAAACACATATCTTGCCAGTGGGGGTTAAGTGTGGTTATTTTTATGGTCACAAAGAAAGTAGGAAATGTGCTGAAGAGAAAAGGCACACTAAATAAATAAATAAATGTTAGATTCTTAAAAAATAACAGAAAGTCCAATAAGGGACATGAACAAAAAAAGTATATACATGGAAAAAGTGGTAAATTAACTACAAAAATGTGAATCTCACGAAACTAATTTTCAATTCGTATGTGATCTAATAAAATATAGTTAATATTGGAAATAAATATTTTAAAGCTCAAATATATATATATATATATATATATATATATATATATATATATATATATATAGCTTGTCATAAAGAGCCAGCAAATTTCAGAAAAGAAAGATAATTAACTGAGCACTTGCCCTATCACAACTTAAAATATAGTAGAAAGATAAAAATGTGTGGAATTAGCACATGAACAAAGATAGATAAATATCGATAGAACAAGTGAGAATCCGAAAATAGACTTAAGTACATAAGGAAATACAGTATATATAGCAAATATAGCATTTCAAATCAGAGTCAAATAATTATTTTTTTAAATAAAAATAGTGTTGCAACAAATGTGAAACTGTCTTTAAAAAATGAACTTGGATTCTAATGTCATCTTATCCATTAATGTCTAGATGTTTCAAATATTTAAATATGTAAAATGAGACCACACAGTCTAAAAAAAAGTGAATAATTAAATTATACTTTCACCCTAGCCAGTCTGGCTCAGTGGATAGAACATAGGCCTAGAACCACAATGTCCAGGGTTCGATTCCAGTCAAGGGAAGGTACCTTAGTTGCAGGTTCCTCTTTGGCCTGGGCCCTGGTCAGGGCTCATGTAGGAGGCAATCAATCGATGGGTTTCTCTCACATTGATGTTTCTCTCTGTCTCTCCCTCTCTCTTCCACTCCCTAAGAAATATCCTCAGGCAATGATTAACAAAAAAATAGAAAAATAAAAAAATTATACTGTCAGAATAGAAAATTCTTTAAAACATAACAGAAGTTATTAAAATGGTTGATAAACTTAGCTCATGAAAAGTAAAAATTTTATAGATAGCTAAAAAACATACATACATGATAAATAAGTATATGAAAAAATGCTCCATGCCATATGTATTATTTTTACTTTTGTAACTTATCTGTAAATTTGTAATTATTTTTAAACAAAAAGATAAGAAACAGTTTTCATTATAGTGTAGCAAAAGCACTCATATATTATGTAACATTTGTTAATAATACTCACATTTTTAAATGCATATATCATTATATCCAATGAACTGTAGGAACTTTTTTCCTATGAAATACTACCATATATATAAGAAAGTATATACAAATATATTTTTCCTTCATTATTCAGCATACAGAAAGACTGGAAACAATACCTATCAAAGCGAATTATATATAGTACCCACACACCATGAAATATAGAGAAGATGTTAAAAGTATGAATTAAACATAGACTTATAAACATGAACTAATCTCCATCATATACTACTGATGAAAAACTACATTTCCATATATCTATAAAGACTTGTTTATTGTTAGAAAATCTTTAAATGGATACGTATAAACTGACAATATTGTTTGCCTCTAGAGAGGGAAATAAGATAAATGATTACTAAATGTAGGAAGAGACATTCCACAATATACATTTTTTTACTTTTGTAAAATATGTTTTTAAATAAATGTTATAGAGAAAAACAAAAGTATAAGAACATTTTTAAAGAATATTTGATTCTAATTTATTTAAAGAGCATCCATGCTTTGGAAAACATAAAGGTGAAAATGTTTACCCTCTATAAAAACATGATTTTTTAAAATAGGTAAATTTATGATGATACATCCAGATTATCTTGCTATCAATAGTGTATGGTTGAAAAGCTGACCTATAGTTTGGAGAAATGTTTCTTCATCTTTTATGCAAGGTATTAAAATACATGCATATGTAACATGTTTGCCCATGATCACCTTTGCCATGGCCATGAGAGAGACAGGCTAAGCACAGATGCAGTATCAGAATTCTTCTCAACACCCTCACCTATTGTGGCAGTTTGTATGCCTAATGCAATTGGAATGGATTTTAAATTATAACAAACTTCAGTTTGAATCTAGTGTCAGGATGTATAAGCTGAATTATAATGGCTAGATTAGTTAAGTTTCCTTTGTTACTTCTTGTGAAATAAAAAACAACACATAAAATGTTTACAGTAGCAGCTGGCATATATATATTCAATTATTAGTACATATTATCATCATCATTATCATTATTATTAGACATTTGCTATTGTCATTCTTATTGGTGACTGATTCTGGCCCAACACCCAGCCTTTAGTACAAAATTCTAAAGTTACCTGGCATGTATAGTTGTCTTAATGAATTGGTGTGTGAGGATACTATTAAGTAAAAAAGTAAATGCCCTGCCCAGAAGGACTAACAGCAGCTAAATGAAAATAAATTACAAACTACTTGAGGAACAAAAATGAATTCACTTGATAACAACAGGCTAGTCTCTCTATCTTTATGTTAATTTCTAATCAAAGTAAAAAACTCGGTTATCAGTAGTTTTGTGAGCACCTTTAGGCATGGGAGAACTTATGAGTAATGATGTCCTGCATCATGCTATTATCTTACAAACAAAATAACATATGGGGGGAGGAGTGGAGAGAGTTACCATTTTGGCCAAATGTATTTGTGTATCTTAATGATTGGAGAGATTTGTTATTACATCCTGAAAACACTTTACATTAATGTCCTTTGAGGGTTGGTGCAATGTGTATCTCTACAATGTTAGATTTCTTGACATCTACCAAAAGCAAGCAATTTATAAATATTCGTCAAATAAATGGATGTCAGGTAGTCAAGCTAGGGGAGCTCTCCTATGCTCCTCTGAAGAATAGGTATCGATCAATAAGTCTGAAGTGGAATAAATGTGGGACTGAGTTGTGATGTGGCCCAGATTCATGAAGCCATACATGTTTCTGCCTTTAAGTTATGGTCAAATTAAAAACTATCCACTATATGGTGAAATAAAATGTATGCTGGTATGAGAATCAATATTGCAGCTCTCATCATTTTGTTTTCCTTTGACTTGTTAGGAATCCTAAAGAGTAAAGCATCAGTGGATTATATATTCCTGTGCATACTTTATCCTCCTCCCCACAAAACACACACGCACGCGCATGCGCACACACACACACACCAGTCTCTGAGACTTTAGTGAAGAAAAGAGGGGGGTAAAAACACTTGTAGCCAGCTAGTTCTTTGGTGCTGTCCCACTGGTTTGGTTCAGGTAAAGAAGTCAAAACTTTCTTTTAAAAATATTTTTATTGATTTCAGAGAGAAAGGGAGATAGAGATAGAAACATCAATTATGAGAGAGAATCATTGATCGGCTGCCTCCTGCACACCACACACTGGGGATCAAGCCAGCAACCTGAGCATGTGCCCTGACCAGGAATTAAATCATGACCTCCTGATTCATAGATCGATGCTCAACCACTGAGCCATGCCAGCAGGGCTGAAAGCTTTTCCTATCTCTCAACGTTGTATTTTCAAAATAACATATTATTTGACAAATTTTTCAGAGTTGCAATTGAGGATTCATTTGTTTAAATAATTATTTACTTTTGCCAGGACTGGTTTGGCTCAGTAGATAGAGTCTCAGTGGCTCAGTCGGCCTGCGGACTGAAGGGTCCTGGGTTCGATTCCAGTCAAGGGCATGTACCTTGGTTGTGGGCACATCCCCAGTGGGGGGGGGGGGGGGTTGCAAGAGGCAGCTGGTCGATGTTTCTCTCTCATCGATGTTTCTAACTCTCTGTCCCTCTCAATTCCTCTCTGTGTAAAATCAATAAAATATATTTAAAAAAATAATAATTATTATTTACTTCTTTCACCAGGATCTAAGATTAATGAAATATTATTTCTTTAAGGCATCTCCAGTGTCTTTGGCAATTAATAGATATTTTAATGCATAAATGAATGAAAATGTGTGTGTTTCTTTCTCTACTCTATTTATAAGTGTTAAGAATAGCTGGTCTGAGCATATATTCACATTACCTTGACCAAGGTTAAAGATATAGGTACATAGTTACTCGCAGGGTATGCTCTAAGACAGTCTATGGGCCATAGACTGAGAAGCAGATATAATGTGGCCCCATTAGCTTCTGCTATTTCTAAATCATTTAACTGATCCAACTGAAAATACAGTCTATGTGAGAAGAGAATATTGAGACTTCAAACCATCAGGTTTCTCCAGTTGCCCAGCAGATCTTCTTTATAGTCTTTGTATTAAGTGACTTTTGCATTTGATGTTCGTGCCTCAAAGTAGACCACCATTGCTACCAGTCCTTTCTTTCAGTCTCATAGGTTGAAATCTTTTGACTCCCTTGAATCTTACTTTAAAAGCTGAGAGATCTTTTCTGGGGGCCTCCTCTGATCTCCTTTGTGACATCGCCTTTGGAACATACTAATCATCTACTTTTATCAAACCACGTGCAAGGAATTTAATACATTTGTTAAATGGAACCAAAAAACCAAAATGAGAAAAATGGTCAGAGAACTGTCAAGTAATTTAATTCCACTTTCATATTAAAGAGGAGAAAACACAACCCAGGTCACAGGTTAAGTTTGCTGTGGAAGTTGTCAATTACTCAAGTTTCTTGGTATCCAGGGAAGAATGATCCCCGCTCCCCCCCACCCCCATAATAGCCTGCTTTCTACTCTCACAATTCCTAATTGTAAGTCATCTTAACATTAATTTAAAACAAATATTTGTCATTGAGAGGGCAGGACAGGGTTAACTTCCTCCATTTTGTATAACTATGTCACTATGTAACTGGACCCTAGCCCTCACCCAGCGAATCGGGGTCAGCCAAAGCAGTGACCTCACCACCCCTTTAAATCTATTGTTCTAGAGAAAACGGGCCTCTTCTTCCTCCACCTTGCAGCTGTGTTGGAATGTGTGTGTGTGTGTGTGTGTGTGGTGGTGGTGTGGTGGTGGTGGTGGTGGAGGGGGTAAGAAGGGTAGTGAGCCGGGCTAGCCTGTAATAAAAAAGACTCTTCTGCTTTTGCATCGGATCTGGCTCCCTGGTGGTCTTTGGGGATAATGAAATCTGGGCATAACACCATTAACTTGGGCAAGTAAGAGATCTTTCCACAACCATGGCTATTAGTGAGCAAAGTCTGGTAAGCTCTGAACTGAGAAAGTGCTGGTTAGGAGATAGGATTTCACACCTCACTTTGCAAGTGCCCAAACTGTTAACTGAGTTGCAAAGTAAATAATCTCCTAGAGCTATTTTCATTTTGTATATTGTGCACAATTTGGTTGGTAACAACCATTTTATTTACTTCCTTATGATTGTCACAATTGAACCCATAAAATGTATAAAATATTTTATAGGTGATTTAATCTACCCAAAAACAGGGTTTGAATACACAGCACATTCTACCTCTAAACTTTATCAAATATCTTTCTATTTCAATGTCTATCTTTGTCAAAGTTACTATTATTGCCTCTCTTCTCTCTCTCTTCCTCTCACACTCACTCATACACACACAAAACAACAAGAAAATCCCTATGTAGATGGAAATGTGCCAAAATGTAAACAATAATTTATTTTGATGATGATTACTGTGTAATATGATTTTCTAAAATTTCTGTAATATAATTTTTCACTTTTTAAAGTAGTTAAAATAGTTGTTTTCAAAATTGAATGGGTTAAATGAGATGTACACATTTCCATAAAATTTTGATTTGTTTGAGAGAAGTCCATAGTAAGTCAGTTTATAATATTTCAACAACCATTGTATTTAGTTTTCCATTTTTTTATATTATTAATAGCCATGTCAATATTTGCCTTGTAATTGCTTACACAAAACAAATATAACTTCAAGAGCATCAAGAAAAATCGCTTGCATCTATCTCATACCTAAAATTAGCTCCCCTCTTATCTGTGGAAATGCCTAAATTTCCCATCATTATGAAATAAGTCCTTTGGAAAAGCCCCTGGGAGAAATGAGCTTTCCTTCCAGAGAAGCTAACTCTTTATAGCTTGGTGCTTCTCAACCAGGATGGCTTTGCTCCAGGGATCATTTGTCAATGTTTGAAGACATTTGTGATTGCCCTGATCGGGGAGGGGTGTTGCTGGCATCTAGTGAGGAGAAGCCAGGTATGCTGCTAAACAACCTATAATACATAGAATATCCTCTACCCCCTCCCCCTCCCAAAAAGCATGATCTAGCCTAACAGTGCAGATATTAAGACACCTTGAATTATCTTAATTTACAGCTATGAGAAATATGATTCTCTGGGACATGGACCAGGGTTCTAGCTGGAGACTGGTAAAAAGACTGAAATGCAGAGTAGAAAGGGAAAAAAAGATTCAGGAAGGCAAATCTTGATTAAAAACCCATTTTTTTTCCTTCCACAAATGGGAAATGTGACTTTATATGACTTACCTAGGCCTCATGTTTCACACCTGGTAAGTGGGAATAATAATTTTATTTTTTTCTCAAAATGGGGCTTGTTAACGTAAGAAACATTTAAACCTGTAAAAAAATTTTTTTTTTAGTTTATTTGAGCCAAACTGTCGACAATTGCCTGGAAGCAGAATCTCAATGTATTGAGATAATGTTCTGGAGAATGACAGTTTTTTACCTTGTTTAAACATTACAATCAAAAGAGGAGACTTAGTGGATTTCATGAACTCCACTGGTGATAGATTAAGGAAGCAGGAGAAAGCAAAGGGGGGAAACCTCTGGGACTGAATAAAAAGTAAAATGATAGACACCTATGTCTTTTTCTTAGGTGGGTGCAGGATAGTTGACAGACAATAATTAACAGATAATAACAATGAGGGAACCTGTGGTCTTCTCTGGAGGGATCAGGGAAAACGGAAAGTTACAAGTTACATCTCACCAGTATATTATCTTAGGTGAAAAAGACAATAGACTCAGTAAAGATTGAAATTGATCTGTATCAGGGAAGATACTGGCCTAGGACATGACAACACCACTATTTTGACTAAAAGTTTTAATTTCAGACCATCCTTTGTAGTTACTGTAGGTCTCTGAGTTTGCAAGGCCACTACGCAAGCCTTCCCAGAGTTAGTCAGGGTAGCAGGTGGCCCCTTTTTATCCACAGGCTTGTGAAAAAATTCTGGAAACTATAGTTTCTGAGCCTGCAATGAGTAGTGATGCTGCTGCTGCTGGTGGTGGTGGTGATGTCATTGACAGTGTCATGATGATAATGATGACGTTGGTGATGTTGATGATTTTCACCATGCCTTAAGTGTGCTAATTTTTACACCAATATGGGTTGCAGACCATCAAAAAATAGAGATGCAAGCAAAACTGCTTAGTCTTTACTCTCTCAAAAATTAAATTCATTCAATTTGTTATGTTTCTGTTGCAGGATTGAAGAGCATTAACTTAGTACTCAAGAGAATAATTACCAAGAAGCAACCAAAAAAAAAAAAATCTGTAGATAATAAATAAATGAATAAATAAATAAATAAATAAATAATAAACAAAGCTGTAAGGATCCATCAGAAAGTAAACGCAAAATGAGCCTACAACTCAGCTTTGGATATTTCCACAGGAAAATAATTCTGTAGGAAACAGGCCTCTGCGATCCATGTTCAGCAGTCAACTTTTTTTTATTTATTTTTTTATTAAATTATTATCTGTGTACATATTTTAACATTGCCCCCCCCATACATACCCTCCCTCCCCAGAGTTTTGTGTCCATTGGTTGTACTTATATGCATGTATACAAGTCCTTCGGTCGATCTCTTATCTCCCCCAGATCTCCCTACTCTCCCCGCTGTAATTTTACAGTCTGCTTGTTGCTTTACTGTCTTTATATCTGACATTTGGTTTGTCAGTTTATAATGTTCTTTAATGTCCATAAATGAGTGAGGCAGTCAACTTTTAATAGCAACAGTTTCTGAATTTTCCTAGGGCAAACCGAATGTAGGGAGTAGGGGAGAGAATATAAAAACAAAGATCTGTGTACGTGATGCTGTGAACCACCATCACAGTGGAAACCCCTGAGGGATGGAGGAGGAAACATCTCCCACCCACCTCAACTAGACAGGGATAGGTGGAGACAACTAGAAAAGGCCTCAGCCCATTTTTTTAATGGCCCAATAGGAGACATAAGACCTAGCTGACATATGAGGAAAACTATTAATGCCATAGTACTCAGCCAATGAGGGAACCAGAGGAGGGACTCTTGTACCCTAGGGATAAATAGCCTGTGGTGGCTGCTGTGTGCCTGTTCAACCAGTCATCAACTCTTGCAAGGACATATTAAAAGTCTCATTTTCACCATACTTCTGTCTCTGAGTCCATTATTTGAATTCGGACAGGTGAACATTTCTCACATTCTACCAGAAAACACTTGGCAGTAATAATTGCTATGGTGAATGTCCTTCTAAAATGGGAATTAAGTGGAGATAAAAAGCAGAGTTTTAGTGGCGTTTTAAAGGCAAGTTACAATTAAAAATTACAGTCTACTACACATTCTTTTATTTTTTCTTTTTAATATATTTTATTGATTTTGTACAGAAAGGAAGGGAGAGAGATAGAGTTGGAAACATCGATGAGAGAGAGTCATTGATAGCTGCCTCTTGCACACCCCCTACTGGGGATATGCCCGCAACCAAGGTACATGCCCTTGACCGGAATCGAACCCGGGACCCCTCAGTCCCCAAGTCGGCGCTCTATCCATTGAGCCAAACTGATCTCGGCTCTACTACCCATTCTTAAGATGGTCTTTGCACTAATAAGCTAGCCTCATGGCTTTATACAACCATTTCAGAACCTTTAGTGTGTTAAAGAACACTGCCATTTTCATTATGAGATTCCTTTGGCCTCTTCCAATATACTTTTTGATATGAGTTCATTTTTCTAATCCTTTGGATTCTCGTGTGAAGTTCAATGAGACTGTCACTTAATGATGACCCTTGAGAGGGTTTCAAGAAAAGTAATAGATTGAGGCAACTCTACCTGTCAGTCATTCATATTTTCTTTCAATATCTGCCGGCTCAATTCCACGTCCAACTTGAAGGCTCTTGGGATGCATTGCTCAAAAGTTTGTATTTCTCAATTGATGCTGCAGTTTCCAGATATGTACATCAACAAAGATACAGTTCTATTTACATAACAGAATGGAAGTGTTTATAAATGCAAACTTTATTATTTCATCATGCCAGTCCACCTTCCTTGAACTGCTCATCTTGTTCTCGTTCGTTAAACTAAAATCTCTCCAGGTTTAAGGGCCAGCGCAAGTTCTGCCTCTATTCCTCACCCAAACTACTGTTACATATGCTGACTACCCCATCCTTTTGTTGTTTCACACAGTACACCATACATAGTGACGCTGCTGGGCTGTAGTGGTCGTGTTTCCTGACAGTTACCACACAGTCCCTTAAACCATACTGCCTGGTTTAAAAATTCATTTTTGAGATTATTAAAGATACTTATTGAATTTGGGAAAATTCTTAAGTTTCCTCATCTGTAAATATGGATAATGGTACCATTGATCTCAGAGTGTATAAAAGATTTTAAAAATGCCTGACACATAGAAAGAACCTAAATGTTAGCTTTCATGCCACTGATTTATTATTCTACTGAATTTTTGTTTGGTTTTCTCCCCAATTGGGTTGTAAGCCCTATAGGGACAAAGATAGCAGAAGCTATCTATATATCTACTCATTACCTACGACTGCTGTAACAAAACGCCACAAACTGATTGGCTACAAGAATAGAAATTTATTTTCTCATGCTTCTGGAAGCTACAATTCTGATATGAAGGTGGTGGCAGGGTCAGGACCCTTCTGAAAACTAAAGGAGAATATCTTTCTTTGATACTTCCTGGATCCTGGTAGTTGCCAACAACTCTTGGCACTATTTGGCTTGTGGCAGCAACACCTATCTCTCTCCTTATGAGGACACTAGTCATTGGATTAATGCCTAACCCAGCATGACCTAATTTTAACTTGATTATACCTACAAAGACTATATTTCTAAATAAGATTACATTTTCTGGGTCCAGGTAGACGTGAATTTGAGAGGTGGGGGAGACACTATTAAGCCCAGGACTATGATATTTTGGAAAGCCAGAATTTGACTTTCCTCTTCCCCTTATAAGAGTGACTAAAACATCTTTTGCTGTGGATAGAACCTCTTGTTTTTAAATTAGAGTTAAAATTCCGATGCCACTGGAGAGAAATACTGGTGCTTAAATTTGCATTAAGCTGTAAATGACTGGCATTAAAGTTTTTCCAGAAAGTGAGATTTGCAGAGGAGGATGGTACAGAGAGAAAAAGTGCAGAAAAAGGTGCCCAAGGGAATTCTGTAACTATTACCCCCCCCCCCCACACACACACACACACAGACACTCATGCAAGGGCATGCAGATAGACAATGCCTTACAAATTTGGCCAATGTCCTAGCTGCTTTGGCTCAGTGGATAGAGCCTTAGTCTGCAGACTAAAGGGTCTCAGGTTTGATTCTAGTCAAGGGCACATCCCCAGATTGTGTGATCGATCCCCAGTAAGGAGGCATAAATCTCTCTCATTGATGTTTTTATCTCTCTCTCCCTCTTCCTTTCTCTTTGAAATTAATAAAAATGTATATTTTAAAAAAACTATTTTTTTTTAATTTGGCCAAAAGACATACTAATTTTAGGACTAAAATTTTATCCCCTTTTGGCCTACCCTGCTGACTGAATTACTACCTTAAAAGATTGGTCATTTGGGACCAAGGCAATGTATCCTCAGAAGTCCAGCCTTTACATGTAAGTACTTAGGAGAGAGATGACACATTAAGACATTGCACAGCATTAACATTTTTGAGGGATTCTTGAACAGATAACCAGTTATCAGAACCCCCAAATGTATACAGAAATCCCCAGCATAGCTTCTTAGCTTTCTGGGGAGGAAGTGCTAGAGAAGAAAACCCTGATCACTGAAGTACAGGCAGGTATCCTTTAGAGTTATAGCATCACAAGGCAAATCAATAATTTATCAACATTTTAATGTATTTTTCTAACCAATGCTGAGTGCTATCTTTATTCACTTCAAATCTTTCAATATTTTCCCAATTTTGCCATGACCAGCATTGTTGTCTATTGAATTCCTTAAATCTGTTTATGCTTCAGTTGTCTACCAGATTCACCTAAGAGGTCAGCAAAACCCAATCTTTCTGAATCAAGAAGCCCTGCCAAATTATCCCTTCCAATAAAACCAAATTGAACCTCTGCACCCCAGCTCCTTAATTAATACATTCTCTCATTCCACTACATAAAATTTCTGTCTCAAAATTGGGTGCAACATTTATTAATGGTTAATACCAGCTTTACAGATGATGTTTCTAATTTGTCTGAAAATTATCATTTTCTTCTTTTTAAATCTAAAACACATGAATTTCTCCAGAATTTTGAAAAGGCTGCTATTTTCCATAAGTTATCAATGTTTGGTCATTTTTTTCCCTGAAAGTGTATATGAAGACTTTCATTTATTTCAAATATTGTTTTATTTCTGTGGTTATGTCTCTGTATTGTGTATTTCATATATGTGAGCTTGGATATGTACTTATTTCACATGAGCAAGAAAAAAAGAAATTATTCCATTTAACAACAACAAAAAATTATAACTATCTTGACTTTTAATCCTTGCTTTGGCATATTTATCTAAACCTCTCTAATTAAAAAGAAATTCTATTTTAGGATTTAAAAAATAACATAAGAATATACATAATTTATCACTATAATTATGAAATACATGCAATAAATATGTGTATGGATGTACACAATTTATAATATCTTGGAAGATGAAAATCACCTATTTTTGTTAAACAATTAGGGGGTAAGCATGTGAGCTTCATATTCAGACAACTTCAGTCCAAATAACAAACTAGCTGTTTTACTTTGGGCAAAGTACTTAACTTCTCTGTGCCTCAGGTGAGTGAGGATGTACTAAATCAATCTGTGCAAAGTGCTAGGAGTGACTGAGTAAGTGTCCACTAAATGCTATCTGTTAATACTGTTGTTATTCTCTGTGTCAACAAAAAGGGTAAACAAAATGTTCCCACTCTCAGTGTGCTTTGAGGCCTGCTCAGGAAAGGAAACATAAAAGATAAGTAATCAGTAATACAAGATCTGCTCTGCTATCAACCCGGAGAAGACTGACGTGAATCAAGGCTTCATTTTGAACTTATGACTATAATGACAAATGAATGATTCAGCAAAGTGAGTAGGAGAATGAAATGCATGCAAGGCAAGAGTACATGGCATGGAATTCAACATGAAGGCCATAATATGTACTGCCTTCCTTTAATGAGGAGACATATTTTCCTAGACTTTTCCAAGTAGACAGCCAGGGCTGCTAATTGATAGCAGATCCCCATGTAAATTAAACTGCCAATCAAATGCTGTCATTAAATTACATATTTAATCATCTTGCATATCAGCAACAAAATTATTTTTATAGAGGTAAATCCAGCTACAACATTAACAGTGACAATTGATTAATGATGTTTAAAGTTAAGCACTCGTGAATTCATTCATTCATTCATTCATTCTTTTTGTTTTGTTGTTTACTCAATAGCCTTTATGTTCTAGAATGAGCACAACAGATGATATAGTATCTATATTTCAGAAGCTAGAGCAATGATTAAAATTGGGCTCTGTCCCCATGGAGCCCCAAGTGCAGCAAAAGGAATTAAACTGGCTTTTATTATTGTTCCACATAGAGAATAAGCAAGGCCATGGGAGAGAGAGAGAGATCAAGTTCAGTGGGAGCTCAGAAGTGGGAGAGGACACATCTTCCTGGGATAATTGTGGAAGAGGATGAGTAGCCCACAGACTTAGCTTTGAAAGTTATTTTAAAAATGGTGGATAAGCCCAGCTGGTGTGTCTTGATGGCTGAGCATTGACCTATGAACCAGGAGGTAATGGTTCAATTCCTAGTCAGGGCACATGCTCAGGTTGAAGGCTCAATCCCCAGTGGGGGGCACACAGGAGGCAGCCAATAAATGATTCTGTCTCATTGTTGATATTTCTATCTCTCTTTCCTTCTCTAAAATCAATAAAAAATATTTTTAAACATGTTTATTTTTACATGGTGGGTAGCATATTCCAGAGTGAGAGACTGGATGGACAAATGAACTGTTGGGCAGAAGTTCAGTATAACAACAGCAAGGCTTTCCAGAACACATTTCCAGGAATGGAATGCTTTCCTTGAGAAGTTAGGAGGTATATAGAAAGGGCATCTATGATCCACTAAGTTTGAAAAACACTTGGTTAAACAAAATGGAATCAGCCTCCTTATTAAAAGATTTCTCATAACTTTTAATATGGTAATTTGCATTATAAATTCTTAAGAAAGTAATGTATTATAAAGCCATTAATAAACTTATTTTACTCTTGAATTCACTTCCTTCCAGAATATTTAACTAGACTAATATTCAATGAATATACATTGTAAAGTACTTGGTTAAAGAGATGGAAAATGCTTAGGGGATCTGATGGCAAAAGATTTAGAGAATCAAGCTCATGAATTCTGGCCTTGTTAAGTTTCAGAAAATCAAATCAGTGTAAGGGAAGCCAATGTTTGCTTCTGTGAATTGATTCATTATAGTATGTATTCAAAACATAGCACTGGTCAATTTGGAGTCATTCTATCCTAAAGCATACTAGCCAGAGGAAAATTGAGAAAAATTTGCCAATATAAAACCTGTGATATTTAAAAGATCATGAGCCTACATTTTCATATAAGTGGGACAACAACATGTTATAGAGATTACAAACAAGGGGATAAACCTGAATGAACAGATTTTTTTAAAAAATGTCTCTGCATCCCAGCCCTTTTATTTCTACATTTATGTCCTGTTGACAGACAAATAAAATGTGATAATATATGGGCAAGGGTTTTCAGTTCTGTAGCAAAATATGCTCTGTAGAAATCGAACTTATTGGTATTTGCTTTTATTATTATTTTCCTAATAACAGCCACTAATCTGTCTATAAAAGCAAAGCAATTGATTCTAGCCTTTGATATGCATACCAAACTAAAAGGAATTATAAAACTTAGAAGCTGAAACCAGTCATCTCTGGCTTTCAGAATGCTCTAAGAATAAAGGATCAAAGCGGTTTAATCTCCTTAAAAGAAAGATGCAACATGCTTAGCTCACATTAAAAATAAAATAAAAACTTGGAAAATTAAATTGGTTTAAAGAGGAATTTTCCCCCCAGGAGAATCTATTTACGCAGCATCTACTTTCATTGCTTACACTCCATGAGTCATCAGGAAGTAACACAAAGTCACAAAAGAACACAGAGTCCTCCTGGGATTTTGAAACAAATGGATTTGAAACTGCTCAGTTGATCCTACCTAGAGGATGATATATACACAAATTCAACATAAGGAGAGCTTGATCAGTGCAATTAAATGTAAGCATTGCACCTGTGGAGCCTGGAACATGATGCCACAGTGTGATTTATGAGGCCAGAGTGGGTGGATTTCATTAATTCAAAGCCTTACTATCTTGCATCTTTGCCATATGTGGTTGATATTTACTACCATTTTAATGGTGCTTACAAATAATGTACCAATGAAATAAGGAACATATTTCTGAAGTTTCCACAAATGTACTGAGTGCCTACTGTGTGCCAACTATAGTATGAGCCACTAGGAAGTCAAAATTGAGTGAGATTTAATCCAGCTTCTCTAAAAATCAACTAAAACTCAGTATATTAAGTCCTTTTCTAGAAGCAAGTACAGGGCCTATAAGGAGCTCATGGGAGACACACTATGCGATCTCAGGATTTGGAAGAGGTGAATTTTAAGTGACGTCTGAAGGACTAGACAGATTTAGCTAGGCATAGCTTGAAGCAGACCTGGGAGGTAGCAGAAGCCATACTCCCAGAACCAGATAAGGACCCAACTTATTAGAAGAGGTACAAGTAATCTGTCCAACTGTTCTGCTCATTCTAATAATACAGTGTTCTGATTCTATGAGGTTGAGCTAAAGAAACATGTGAAGTAGTACGTATTTAAAAATGAGATAAGGAATTTGCATTTAGACAAATCCAGTGATCCATACATGTTAAAGTACCCCTTCGATGGTTAAATACTCTAGACACAGGGAGATCCCAGTAGAACATAGCGATCTGCTCATTATAAGTTGGTAGAATAGAATTAAGGAGACAGATGTATCACCAAGCATAGTACATAGAGTGAAAAGAAAAAATTAAGGGATGGATACAATCTGGATTTAAAAACAAGAAGAGAAGCCAATTGACAAAAGAAAGCTGAGAAAGAGCAGGTGGAAAACATGGGTTATGGAAATCAAGTTATAAGAACAAGTAATGATCAAGAGTGACAACTGTTGCAGAGACATTTAGATGAAGATTAAGAAATATTAATTGAATTTAATGAACAAGAGATCACTGGCGACTTTATAGGTTTACAATTAACATAAAAATGCAAAATGACAAACAACCCTCAAATTGGGGGCTTTAAACAACAATATTAACTCATACTGATCTGCATGTTGCTAGAAGATCAGTTGATCTAGTCTAAACTCAGCTGGAGCCATTCTGCTCATCCACTTCCTCGAACCATGAAGCTAGTCCAGAAACATTATTTTTATGGTATTATCAGGGGGTCAAGAGGATAACCCAATCACATAAATTTACTTCCAAGCATTTAGTCTTTTAACACTCTGTAACATTTCATTGGCCAAAGCAAGTAACATGGTTGAATCCCAAATTCAATAATTTGAATCCTAAATCAAATCCTAACATGGTTGAATCCTAAATCCTAAATCAAAGGTTGAATCCTAAACCAAAGCAAGTAACATGGTTGAATCCTAAATCATGGTTGAATCCTAAATCCTAAATCAAAGGGGACATATACTCTGCTCCTTAGTTAAAGTCACAGAGCAAAGACCTGGACATAGGGAGGGGAGTAGTTTTAAGGTCACTAAAGTACAGAGTGCCTTTCTAGCCACAGTTTTGACACCCTTCTCACATGCAAAATATGCTTAGCCCCATCACAGGAACCACAAACATTTCACTCAGTCATTCATTAAACTCTATTAGGATCTTGTGATCTAGTACATTCATTGGCCAGATTATTATGATCTCTGAACACTACTTAACCTGGCCACTCAGTGTATATCTTATATAATAAAAGGCTAATATGTAAATTGCCCCCTGGACCAGGAGTTCAACCAGCAGATAGGCCAGCCAACTGCCCATGTCCCCTTCCCCTGGCCAGGCTGGCCAGACCCCACCCATGTATGAATTCATGCACTGGGCCTCTAATATATATAGCCACTCAGTGTATATCAAGTTCATTTGTGACTTCTCTTGATCTGGAGACATTATCAAAAAAGTTATCTATCCTACACAAACCAATATACAAGAGTAAAAAGGTGAAGATAAGAGCAATAAACAGTTCTATTTAAGAGAGAGAGAGAGAGAGAGAGAGAGAGAGAGAGAGAGAGAGAGAGAGAGAGAGAGAGAGAGAGAGGAGAGCAGCCATTTGAACACCACAATTCTAAAATCACACTCAAAGATATCCTTCAATTCTCTTACTCTTGGGCAGGGAATGTTTATCAGGCACCAGTGAACTCTGGGAATAACTCCCAGTAATTGTTTCTCACCACAGCTCTGTCCATGCTTTGAACTCTGAAGCACCCTTCTTTTTGTAATCACACAGACACTTCATTTCTTTAATATGAACTTTTCTCCTTTCCTTCCTTTTGATTCCAACTGGCCTCAGCCAGCACGCAGACTCAGCCACCTTCACTCTCCCACTCCCCTAACCATTAAGCCCTCAGGACAATATGTTTCTGGTCAGCCTCAAGTAATCTTAAGAACATAGCCCCAGGTCTGTTGATCAATGAGACAAATTTCAAACCAGAGGTAACATCTAGGCCTCAGTTGTGTTTCAGATTCAGACTCAGAAAATCAAATGATCCCAACAACCACACTCTTGCCAAATCAGACAAAATGATGCCATGGCTGACATCAGGAACAGATGCAATGATCAACTACTCCCTACCCTAGCCCTAATCAATCAATAAATACCATAATCTTAACTCCATCATGATTAATGACTTTTCCCCTTTATATAACCCATCTCCCAGAAACCATGGTGGAGCCAGATCTTTGAGTACCACCTCACCTATAAATCTGGATTTGATGCCATTTCCTTAAAGAATAAATTCTACTCTCTTGGTTCCTACCTCCTGTTTATAATTAATTGGAATTTTATGTATACAGGTGAACAAACCCCTTTAGTTCAGTAACATTTTCCATCACATCCCTTTGGCTACTTATGAGGAGAGTTATGAAAAGATGCACCTTCCTGACTGTAAAAGATGGGGTACAATGATCTTCTTACATTTTGAAGTCTCAGAATTTTTTAGTCCAGAATAGTAGCAAATGTGGTAATTGAGTTTTTTAAAACCCTTAGTGGACTTTTTTTAATGTAGATAACTCAGAGCTGTCTAATAGCACTTTCTATATCGATGAAAATATACTTTATCTGTATTATCTATAAACGCATGGCTATTGAGTAGTTAAAATGTATTTAGTATGACTGTAAACCAAATATATAATTATAATTAATTTTAATAGACACATGTGGCTAGTGGCTACCATGTAGGACAAAATGGCTAAGACTTACTTATGTATTTTGGGAACATTTGTCATAACCTTAAGATTTTATCTTCACCATCAGAATTTATCAGAATTGAAGATTCTTTTGCTGTCTGGAGAAGGTGGAGATAAGAGCTGCTTTTATTTTCTAACTGAACAGAATATGAACTCTATATTTCTTCTAAAGTTTGCTCATTATTTGTTCAAGCTCATTCTTACTTTTTAAAAAACACCATATCAAATACAAGTAAAAACCAAACAGCAACAATAACAAAAAAACACCAGAATATACTTCCAACATTTTTCTAAGAGCTCTACCTGCCCAATAACAAAAATCATTTAAGTACATTTTCTAATTTCCCAGCTACTGTAATTGATGGTTTTACTAATTTGATTAAAGATGCTATTTTTCCTATTGGAACTTGCTACAGTTTTTAATAACTGGCACATCAGTAAGATAATCAGTTCATGAGGAACTTGATGAAAGTTGGTTAATTTGATTTCAATTGTGAAATGTGGATGTTGCATAAATGGGTAATTGTGTATAAAGGCTTGTTCTTGAACTTACTTTTTAAGAAAATACTCTTAGAACACAGATAATTATTTTATCCTTACCAGTGACCTTATTAAACGCATTAAAATTACATTCATACAATCAGTAGATGATATTAAATTGAGTATGGTTGCCTATAACACAGGATAAAAGAAAGACAGTTCAATTGAACATATGATTAATTAGAAAAATAGTCCATCAGAGAAAGAATTAAAGGCACTAGGGATAATTATTAGCATTTGTACTGAAGGGCTCAAAGCCATCAGAGGAAGAAAAGTCAGAAAGTCTGGTGTAGCATAAACGATGTGGTAATCAAAGTGGTGTCAAGCTGAAAGAGAACCAGTGCTGTTTGGTTGCTTCTTCATTATTATCAATTATTAATTGATTATAATGGATAATTAATGATAATAAGTAATAATATTGATGACATAAATATAAGAGAGGAACTTCAAATAATAAAGCTGAGCTGTAGACTAGCATAGATTAGAGATGAAGTTAACAGGCAATACCATTACATTGGCATTCATATTTGATGTTGACGCTTGCTTTCATTTATATTATAGCTGCCTATTCAGCTGGACAAGGAGGTTCTTAAGAGAATGAGCTGTACTATCTATTTTTTCACATATCTAAATATGCTTATTTAGAGCCAAAGAATATAAGATAGATATATAGTAAAAAAAAAAAAGAGATGAGAAAAAGATGCATCTTTTTTTTTTTAAATATTATGAAAAGGAAAATAAAAAGATCAAGACTGCTTCCCAAAAGCAGGGCTCTCTTCAGATTCCCATTAGAGTCTGCATGGGATTCAGCCAATGGAATATTTAATATTAATTTTATTTCGTAAGAGAGCTATGGATTTTTTTCATAGGGAAATAGTACAAGTGTGAATATGCTGGCTACATTTGGTACTTTTTTCCTGTAAGAAGGTATCTATTGCCAGTAAATGGTTGACATGAGATGCCTTCATTTCTGAGAAACAGGAGAGATGCCCTAGCCCAATGCCTTCATATTCTGGATGTTGCTTATCTAATGTCAAATCCAACTGGGGCCTTATTATTAACACTCATCACGTTTGGTTTTCATTTATTTATGTTAATTTATTCCATGGCCTCCTGTTCATCTTTTCAAGATAGATTATTTCTAGTGACTGATAAGGGTGGGAAAACAGAGGAAGAAAAAAATCAGTTATCGCATATGTTTTAGGCCACACAAAGTAGTGGCCAGGGAGAGTCATTATGTAGCAGTACAACACAGTGAATGCTTGGCATATGCACACTTTACCTTTCTTGATTTTATTATTCTCATGCAAGCTCAAAGATCCCTGAAAGGTAATCAGTGCTAATTTTTCCAGGCATGTACATTTAAATCATGGACTCTGTGAAACTGGTAAGAAATTGAGTCATTTACTGGCAGGTCCACCATGCTCCTCACTCAGTATTGAGCTATAGTATCTGTCTAATTGGGTAAAAGAATGCCTATTCATTCATTTATAAACAGAAGCTACCATAGGTATTTAAAAATAGACTTATATAACTAATATTTATTAAAAACCTATGATGGGCTAAAAATGATAGTTTTTCTAGTAAGTACAAAACTGACATGATCTCTGGCATTCTATTATTAATAGCTGATATCTACTAAATGTTTACAACATGCTAGACACCATTCTAAATATTTTGTTTATAATAATTTATCTTATCTCCATAACTACTCAATGAAGCAGGTGGCCCTTATCATCTCCATTTTAAAAATAAGGAAATTGAGGCCCAGAATAAATAATTTGCTCCAAATCACTCATCTAGGAATATAGGTAAAAGATAAAGTGAAAGAGATAATGCAGACCAAATAATGAGATGTAACAACATTGTGAAGACTTGGGCTTTCATCTGTTTCATAAAATATCACTTCATTTTTAACAGGACATCATTCTTGCTGCTTTGTTGAGTGTAGCCTGAACAGAAACAAAGATGGTAAGAGACTTTTAGAGAAAATAGGTGAGATAATGTAGAATAGATAAGCATAAAGCAGTGAAGTTGGTGAGTGGTTGGCTCAAAAGCTTATTGACATTGGGTGTAGGGTGTTGGAGGAATAGCAGAAAAATTGCCCCAAGCAGGTGGAGTTACTATTAACTGGACTAGAAGAACTGTGAAAAGAAGACTTAAGAGTTTGGTTTTGGTCATAATAAAGTTAACATGCCTGTTGAACATCTGTGTGATGAATTAGCATTTGAATCTAAGAGTCTGGAGGTCAGGAAAGAGGCCTGGAGTATAGGTTTAAATGTTGGAATCATCCTCATATGGATCATGAGACTGGATGGCATTAGCAAGAAAGTGTGTTTAGTTAAAAAAAAAAAAAAAAAAAAAAAAAAAAAGGATCCCAAAGATTGAGCCCAGAAAAGTTTACCTGAACAAGTGAGGAAGATGCCCTAGCCAGTTTTGCTCAGTGGATAGAGCATTGGCCTGCAGACCAAAGAGTCCCAGATTCGATTCTGGTCAAGGGCACATACCTTGGTTGCAGACTTCTCCCTGGCCCTGGCACTGGCCCTGGTTGGAGCTCATACAGGAGACAACCAATCAATGTGTTATTGATGTTTCTCTGTCTTTCCCTCTCTCTTCCACTTTCCCTAAAAAAAAGCAAAAATATCCTTGGCAGAAGATTAACCAAAAAGAAGAGGAAAGAAAGGAGAAAAGAAAGGAAGAAAGGAAGGAAGAAAAGAAGGAAGGAAGGAAAATAGATGGGGTAGAAATTAAGAGCCCAAGCTCGTTTTAAATATATGAATTAGTTAAGTTTTTATTTTGAAAGAAGTATAAGTTGTGAAATTATTTGAAGATATTCAAGGGGATAAAATAAATTTATTTTTAGGGCTTTGATATAATTCCCTCAAAAAAGCTGAGCAACTAATTATCAAGAAATATGAAGATCTAAATACCCCAAGAGATTCTAACAGAGAGATTTCAAGGCTTGCTTTCTATAACTCTACTAGTTGTATAACTCAACTCTTTGAGGACCAAACTTCCAAAATCCTAAACTATGACTGGCTCAGGTTACCCAAAAGTGTCTATCCTTTCTCCAATCAATAATAGCCAAGGCCATGTTGTGCAATCATGATTATTAGGAAAATGCTGTCAGTTTCCAGAGAAGAATTATAAATTTGGTTAAAAAAATCTTATAAAAGCACTTGAAAATATGTTTTGACATTCACATGTGTTGGTTTATATATTTAAATATATTAGCAATTTTTAATGATCATTATAATCATCTTTTCCATTACTAGTCCAAGAATAAACAATTCAGAGTTTTGACTTAATGAGAGTTATCTAATGCCTGTCTCTTGACAATAGGTAGCAACTCATCAATAACACTATGAAGCTAAATTTTGGTCCCTTAAATACATTATTAAGATATGTAACTTATTGGAACCTCTTTCACTTAGATCTTTCATTAAATACATAATTTTAAAAGTTTTCTCAATTCCAAAGACAAAAGATTCTTGACTCTCCAGATCCATTACAAATGAATAGGCAATATGAGAAAAACACTATTGTAGAAAGCTAAAATTTATATTTTATTTCTGGTTCTGACACTAGCAATGTCAAAATATTTAACATTGTATATATCAGTTTTTCATCTTGGACAATATTGAATTTTTTCAGAAATGGCAAATTGTTTTATCTCAATGCCAACTCCAAGTGATGCTTTATTGAGAAGAGCTCTGAGGTCATATATAAGATCTGTTGGAAAAGGGAGCATTAACTTGATCAGTTAATGAGCACTGCTGTGAGTGTTGGAAGGATTAGACCTGATCTGGCAAGGTATTTTGCCAGGCACTTGCCATGCAGGAACTAGATGGTTTCGTCATCCAAAATGCATTTATTGAGTATTTGCCAATGCCTGGCACTGCATCAGGCAAGGAGGAAGATACAGATGGATTAATCAGGCATGGTCCCTTATATGGGTCAAAGTCATTTTTTAGCAAGTATGGTAAGAGTTTCTAAAGTTTATTCAATCTCTAATCCTCTATGAATTTGTGATTTATCCACAGGTAAAATATGTGGATATTGCAGATAAGTTCTTTATTCCCTTACTTACTTACATAACACTATCTCTAATATACACAGGGATAACTACATAGAGACAGATAGCCTTGTGGCTCTGTGACTGGGTGTGGCTCTGTGGGCAGGAATGACAAGCAAAAATCACACAGCAAAACTAATCAAAGGAAGACAGAATTGCTTCCACAGCCTCATGGGGTAGACCTCAGCTCTGACAGCCCACGCCACCAATGCAGTAACCCTAAAATTGCTGCCTTTCTACAATGTCTGTGGCTGCCATCAAACCAGACACTCTAGAATAGATTTTGGATAATTCCTGTTCCTGCACTACTAGTTTCTTATTTAAAATTTAAAGTGGGCTTCTCTAAGGGTATGTGGGGGGAATGATAAGTAGACTCTGCATTAGCTGCAAGAAAAATGGTATATTCAGTTCCCATAATGGGCTCTGATTACCTGGAAGAATCCCAAACTTCCCTACCCCTTCCTCCTCAATCAATATTTTCCTGCCTGGCACTGTAGCCTGGTGCACAGAATTCATGCACATTAAAAGGGAATTAATTAGAGGAAATATTTTAATATTGCTATTTTTCCTTTATAATAGAAGTGTCAGAGATGAAAGAAAAATTAGTAGATGTATATGAAAGTCTTCCTCCTGTCAGAGTGTGCGACCCAGAGTGAAGTCCCCATCCATCACCTACACGTGCTTCAAAAATGCCCCCATCAAGCCCCTGTGGGCCCCTCCGGGGGCAGCAGCATCAGGTCCCCCCACCCAGTGTCAGATGGGGGGCACAGTCTCAGATCCCCCATCAAACCCTGCTGGGGCAGGGGTGTGGCCTGAACCAACTCCCCGCCCCCTCCCCCCGACCGTTAAGTTTCACTGGTTGTGGAACCAGCTGCCTGATGGCTCTTTTAACTTTGTTTTACAAATGCTCAATTGGATTGAGATCTGGTGATTGTGGAGGCCATCTAAGCAAGGTAAAGTCTCCCTCTTGTTCTTGAAACCACTCCTGCACAATACGAGCAGCGTGGCATGGCTCACTGTCTTATTGGGATACGCCATCAACATGATAGGATGAACTCTATCAGCAACTATACTTAGGTAAGTTGTGCTGTTCAGATGTTGTTCCACATGAATTCAAGGGCCCAAATCATGCCAGGAAAACATGTCCCAAACCATAACACTGCCCCCACCAGATTTAAGGGCTGTACTCATGCATGTGGGATGCATGCTTTCATGCTGTTTTTGTGAAATTCTCACTCTGCCATCTGCATGATGCAACTGGAAACATGACTCATGGGACCACATGACTTTTTTTTTTTCAATGCTCGACTATCCAATTCTTGTGTTCCTATGCAAACTGAAGATCTTTTATCTTGGTAATTGCAGACAGTAGCAAAGGTATTCAAACAGGCATTTGCCTTCCATATCCCTTACGATGTAGTATACCACTAATTTGATTACATACGTCAGGTGGTCATAATAATCTGGCCACCCAGTGTGTGTGAGTGTGTGTGTGTGTGTGTGTGTGTGTGTACACAATAAATTTATATATGTATATTCAATTAAAGTGGTATTGTTTAGATATCAATTTCCTATAAAAATAGCATGAATCAGAATCCCAAATCTGATTTCTTAGATACAAAAAGCAATTGAGTTTGTAAGTATGTAATGCTCAAACTCTGATGTAGAGCAACTTTATCAGGGAAAGGTAGTGCCTTGTAGAATCTCTTGGCAGTCATCCAGTTGGACTTCCAGTAACACCTCTGTATCACCACATGCTAGAGAATGTTTTTCCTTTTTCAGACTTCAAAACTAGGAGGTGTCAGGTGTTGTTGAATGAAACCAGCTAGTGCCATTGACATACTTGCTATCTCGTAAATTGGAAACACTCACTTTGCCTACCAGAAAAACTTACCTGTAAACCATGAGAAGCAGTTCATTCCCTACTCACTAGCATGATATGCAGTTTCCTTCTACTTGTTTCCTTTAAGTAGCCCAGTGCCTGTTTTCATTGCTTCCTATTTAGTCAGCAGGTAATTGACAGAACAATTTCTAAAGCACTGCTTCAAGAGTACCCATCTCTAACACTGAAACTTTCCTTGGGCTCCGTGTTCACCCAGTGAATTAGGTAAAACCTCCCAAACTGGGATGTAAGGCCTTTTATAATCCAGCCTCTATCATCATCTCAAAAGTTCCTCTCTCCACTTCTCCCCATCCTCTTCCTCCTTCACATCCTCACCATTCTTCTCTTGGAATTCCCTCTATGCTTCTTTTTAACTCTCAGTCATTCCACCTCCTGCCTACATGAACCCTTTAAACAGAGCTTCCTCAGGCTTTCAACTAGAATTACTTTCTTCCTCTTTTATTAAAACCTAGACCTATGTATTTTTTTCCAATTATAGTTCATATTCAATATTATTCTGTATTAGTAGTCGGGTGTACAACATAGTGGTTAGACAATCATATATTTTACAGAGTGGTCCCCCTGATATTTAAAGTACACCCCTGGCCCATACATAGCTATTACATTATTTCCCCCCCACTGACTGGTTCCTGCTCGCTCCCACCCCGCCCCAGCACATGCCCTCACCCCCCTAGTGTCTGTGTCCATTGATAACACTTATAGGCATGCATAGAAGTCCTTTGGATGATCTCTTAGGTACTTTTAAAAATTGTTCTGATTTACATAGACAAATGTGTGGATTATAGGAGTTAAACTTAGTGAGTTTTGAGCCAGGCCAACTACCACTAATTGAAGCATAGATAGTTTCTACCATACCAGAATATATCCTCACGCCCCTTTCCAGCAAGTCCCTCTGTCTCAGAGGTGACCATTGTTATGACTTCTATCACAATGACTTTGCCTACTATAAAACATCATATAAATGAAATCATACAGTATGTACTCAGTTGTGCCTGTTGTTGTTGTATGTGTTTTTTTACACTCAGCATGACGTTTTGAGATTCTTTTATGTGATTACTGGATGCAACAATAGTTTGTGTCTTTTTATTGCTGAGTCCTATCCCACTGTGTGAGTATAACACAATATGTTCATTCTTTTTCTAATTCCAATCCTTCATGTATTTATTTGTCCACTACCTCAATCCATCAAAAAAATGAGTCATAACATTACTTATACTTTTCTTCTGAACCATTGCAATGATTTTGGAATTGTCTTATTTCCTTTCTGTATTGTATTCTCTGTAGAAGGAAGGAAATAAGAAAAAAGGACATTTATTACATTCCTGCTATATTCTCAGTGCTATGCTAGGGTACCTCATTTAATTCTCAGCACACCACAATGATGTAGACATTATCATATTTTATAAATAAGAAAACTGAGACTCTAAGGCATTAAGTAACCTGCCTTGGGTTAAACTTTAAGCAGAGAAAGCAGAATTTGGATACTCCTGTCATGCTTTGAACCCAGTGAAAAAATCCTGCTATTGTACCTAGTACATAGCTATTTATTGAACTGAGGGATACATTCTGTAAATGTCCTTGAAAAGATCCAGTAAGATGAATTAGAAAAGGCAAATAATAAGTAAAGCAAAATTACATAGCAAACCCATGTGAAAAATTCTCACTAAGCAGCACTACTCAGTTGAATGGTGTCCTACAAAGTCATGGCCATCAGCTTTCCCAGAATGAGCAATAGATACCTGTTCTTCCCATGATATATTTGAATGCTACTATTGATGCTATTGTTATTATAGTTATTTCCCAGATTCTATCTACTGAACTTTCTATAATTCCAAATCCTTCCTCAATACCATGCTTTTGAGACACTCCTTTAGAATATAGCAGAAATAATATGAACTTATATTTTGGAAATTTTGTACAAATTTCTCTTGCATTCACATACTATCTCTGTGAGCCTACATAAATCACTTAACCTCTCTAAACTTGATAACCAAGAAAAGAAATAAACAAGATTATCTCAGATGAAGATAACATTAAAAGTAAAATTTAGAGGACAATGTGATTCCTATTGAAAGTGGGCAGGGGAGCATCAGAACGGGTGGTCAGGAAAAGCCGCATTTAAAAAGTGATGGTTGAGAACTAAATGATGAGTAAGTGTCCAGCTATGTGCAAATCTGGAGAGTGCGTGTGCTAGGCAGAGAGAAAATCAAGTACAGGAGTCATGAGGTGAGAATGAGATTACATTCACAGAAAAAGAAACATATGACAACCAGGCTGAAGAAGAGCATAAGAAGGAAGGAAGCTTTGAAAAGGAGTACCGATTCTATTCTTATTGGGATGAGACTTCATTGGAGCCTCTTAGAAGGGAAGTGACCTAATTAATTTGCATGTAAAATCTTTATGATTGCTTAGGTGGCAATGGATTTTTAATGGGGCAAGTGTAATTCCAGGAAAATAAGTTGGTAGCTTCTTCCAGGATTCTAGCAAGAAAGATCATAGTTTGAATACAGGAGGTAGAGATCAGAAATGTGAACTGAGGTTGTATTTTGAAAACAGAATTTGTTGAGAGATTAGATGTAGGTATAATATAAAGGAAAGATCCAATGAGATTCTTTTGTTTCGTTCTTGAATAACTAGGTGTTATCACTTGCTAAAATGGAGAAGACAGGAGGAGAAAACAGTTTATGTGGAGAGAGAAATGAGGAGTTTATTTTAGCCATCCCTAGTGGAGATACCAAGTAAGTGGTTGGCTATGCCATGTTTGTAACCAAGTAGACAAGCCAGAATAGTAAGCTTTTAAATTGGGAAGTCAACCACCCAGCAAATGATGGTTAAAACCACAAGGACAGCCCTGACAGGTTTGTCTCAGTGGATAGAGTATTGGCCTGTGTACTGAAAGGTCCTAGATTCAATTCTGGTCAAGGGCATGTACCTGGGTTGTGGGCACATCCCCAGTGGGAGGTGTGCAGGAGGCAGTTGATTGATGTTTCTAACTCTCTATCCATCTCCCTTCCTCTCAGTAAAAGAGCAATACAATATATTTTTAAAAAGAAGTAAATAAAATAAAACCACAAGACAGATTAGATCACCTAGGAAACAGTGCAATGAGGCAAAATAGAAGAACCTTTCCTGCTAAGCCAAGAGGAAACCCAATAGTTAAAGGTTAGATAGAAGAGGATATTGCAAAGGAATCAGAGAAAATGCCATCAGAAAGGCTCCTGGGAAACCATAAAGTTGTGATATCACAGTGGAAAAAAAAAAACCAACAACAAAAAACAGTATTTGAAAGAGAATGGTGTGGTTGCTATGTCAATGGGTGCTGAGAAATCATATAAAGCAGCTAAAAAATGGCATTGAATTTGGCAGTGTGATTGCTGGTTTTTCAAAGATGAGTCAGCAAGGCACGGCAAGTAAAGAGGTAGGGAATGACGCCCAAGTGCACTGAGAAGAGAATGGGACACGAGGAAGTGAAGATATGAATAATCTATAAATTCTGATGTGAAGAAAAACAGAGAAATTGAGTAGGATCTAGAGGGAGACTGGTAGAACTGTTTTTTGTTTTGTTTTGTTTTTGTTTTTTAATTTTTTATTAATTATTTATATTGTTTAAAGTATTACATATGAATCCTTTTTCCCCCATTGACCTCTTCCCCCTCATTCCCAATACTCCCCAGCGGGCACATGCCCTCACCCCCACTATTGACTGTGTCCATGGGTTATGCTTATATGCATGCATACAAGTCCTTTGGTTGATCTCTCACCCATCCCCTCCCACACATGCGTGCACACACACACTGCCCCCTTCTATGAATTGTCCCTCACTCTGCTAGTCTGCCTTAACCCATGCATTGTTATGCTGATGATATCAGCCAATTGCCAGAATGAGAGAGTAGCATGTCAGAAACCAAGTCTTTAAGAAGGCAAGATTGAAGAAAGTCAAAAACAAAATAGTACAGATAAGGAAGGGTCTCCTCACACTACAGGGAAGGGGAGGGCATGGATCTAGAATATGAAAGCATTACTGGAGGCACATTTCCTACTTACTAAACTATGAAGTGAGGTCTTCTAGATCTTTCCTACTAAACCATGAAGAAAAAGGGGTGCTTGTGTTTTGATCCTAGAGAAAAAATAGAAAACAAGGAGAACCCCAAGGAGGCAGAGTAGGGTCAGTTTGGCAGGGTTGGGTGCCCCTTTGAGACTGATGATTATGAAGTTATAGTGAATTTTGGTGGTTGTGTGTTTTTCTCCAGAACTATCTCTCTGTTTCAAGACAGACAAAAATGGTTGGATGTATCTGAGTGAGGCTTAATCAGGCATGTAAGATAGAGAAAGACAGGAATACATAAGTTAGTAGCGTTAAGTGCTCCAGGGGCAGATGCTCATATGAAGTTTCAGGTCAAAGATACTTATTCCAAATCAGCCCTTGTGAAAGGAAGAGGTAAGATCCAGGACTCAGCAGAGAGAGGAGTTAATCAGAAATGCAGAAACAAGAAGGAATTTGGTCAACGTGGTGGTGAGTTCTGAAGCTGATATTTGCCACCGGAGCCCTACCTACCTGGAAGAAGCTGAGAGCGTGATCTGCCCATTGATCTGCCCTGGTGAGCATGTCCTTCCAAAAAGGGGGATCTGGACAGCCCACCTCTGTGTCTATCAGAGAGCATATGAGTGAAAGAAAGAGTAGCTACAACAATAAAGAATTCAAGGCCAATAAGGAGAGAAGCAGAGCTATGAGAGAATTATTCTCTTTTATATTATACAGAGCGTGGTGTGGAAGGAATGTTGTAAAAGGTATCAATCAAATAGTTTTGAGTAGTCCCAATTGAGACAGGTTAAACCCATTCTCAACATTAGTTTGAAAATAATCTCCAAGAGTCTGCAACCCTGAGGCAGTCTTAGACACTCAGACACACCTTTACATATTACAACCTTACACACACACACACAAACACACACATACACACACATTTGGTTTGCTATCCAAACCCACACAGCAATATGAACATAGGATGTTCCCTTTATCATGAGAGGTGAGAGCAACTTAAGTTTAAGGAAACTATCACTTGCCTGGATGACTTAAATGTGATCAGGAACACATTAAGGGGACAAATGAGTTAACCTCCTAAATAATCTCACTTTCTGGTGGTATTTATGACTGCACTTGATGTTTATGATGGTACACAAGTTTAAGAAAATAGGATAAAGCATTAGTATGAAGATGATTTAATTATCAATTTGGACTTGCACTTAGAGGGCAGAGAAAATCAGAATATAATATCAAGTAAGCCTTTTACTTCCCTGCCACAGAATAGTGGGTGATAGAATATCTATAATATCATACCCTCTTCCTTACAAGGATATTAATCCCCTTAAAAGAGACTCCTGGTTAGAGACCTCATCTAATTTCTGCCAACTCTTCCCTCCACCCCAATGCAAACATTGTGACTGTGTCATCTAGTAACAAGAGATAAAATATGTTACAGTACCCTCTTTATTTTCGGGAAATTACATGGCTGAAAGCAATAGCTTTCATTGCTAACAAAAGACTGTTTCATCTTTGCAAGAGCTTTGCACTCAGGCAAAAAAGAATTATTGTAATGACAAATTTAACAGCCTGGGCTATTAGCAGCTAAGTTGAAACCAAGTCTTTACCCTAGTTACTATGTTTAGGCTTGAAAATGAAAATATCATTTCAAGATGGGATAGAAATGCTCACCAGGCTTATCACATGGGAAAGAAACCGTTGCTGAAAAGCGTTGCAATTGGTTATAAATACAATGCAATTATTCTATTGAAAACATTGGCTAGAGGAGTATTTTCTAAAGATAGAAACCAAAGAGGCAGAAACTACTTCAGTAAGATTTCTCCTCCCCATCCTCCCATCCCCACCCCCTGCTCATGCAGACTCCAACAACCCCAACACACACAACCAAATAGAAGAAATTTAATATTCTTAATCAATCAATCCCTGACAAGTATTTATTACTGAACACCTGCTCACTGCTCGGAGAGAGGAAGCATGCTGAATTAGGAGTTGGGATGCTCCTGCTACTGCCACATTTGTGACCTTGAAGAAGCCACACTTGAACTTCTTTTCTCATCTATATATTACAGTCCCTTCCAATCTAAAATTTTATAATACTCCCATTCGATTTTTTTTTTTAAAAAGTCATCTCTGGTATTTGTGCATGTGAGTCTAACAGCTATATACCCTTTGCAGAATGAGCCAAGGATCTATTCAGCCAAGGTGGGAAGAAAGTCAGGGAGACACAGAACCAACAATGTGGAGTGTTTGCTTTGTGCCAGATATGATCCTGGGCACTTTACAAACCTCAGATCTCTTTTCATCTTCTCTAAAACCCCATGAGATTATATTCACTATCACATGGACCCAAAAAAAAGGTCAGATTGTCAGAACACTAACCACAAACCATGGATTCCTGTCAGGGTCACATTGATATTATGATTCAAAGCCTCCAAACTTCCCCCGACTTGTAGAGTAAATTAAGCCAGGAGAAACAACGCCACAGGAGAAATTTATTTCTTTCTGTTTTAGTCTTTCAAGATATCTCCTTTCATAATGAGACACTTTCAAAATTGAAAATGTAGCATCTATTTGAGTCAGCCTGAGCTGGAACTCCAACTCTGTGATAATTCCTTTAAAAAATCTGAGTCTTACTGTCCTATCTGTAAAGTGAAGAGAAGAACGCTGTCTTACATTTCTATGAGGATTGAAGGAGCTCATGTCTACTTCTTTTCTATGGCCAACATAGTAATTCTCTGACATAAATTAATTGCCAGTGCACAATATGCCAATATAATGTGGGGACAAATTCCCAGTCCCTGAGGACATAAAATAGGGGTTATGGAGAAATCAGTCATGTCACATGAGCACTAACTTGTTACAATATCCCAATCCATGTGAGAAGTAATGCCCACCCCCTAGTTCATTTATGAGCTTGCCTTTCCCAGTCTCCTTGAAGTTCCGTTGATGTAATTAACTTGTCCTAACTTGTAGATCTTCTAGTTAGGTCCATTTCAACTGATAGGCCAGAAACAGAGTGACTCTGTCACTTTGGACCAGGGCATTTAGAAGTAGGTGTGAGTGTTCCACATTTTCTCTTTCCCTGTCAAGGCAGGGCCTCTTTCAACCTTGGTCACTGAGTGACTGACTCTGAGGAGGAATGTCCCTTACCATCAACATCTGCATCGCAAGGTGATGTGACCTACTCTACTCTGAGAATTCTCTGATCTGACAATAGAAACCTGTACTAGGTGAAGAGGGGCAGAGATGAGGTTGTTCTGCTTGGATCGTCTAATCCCACCTCGAGAATCTTCCTGGAAGGTGCTCTCGTTTCTGTTTTGAAAGATAAATAGTATGTTCACTAGGAAGCCCTGGGAGGTTTGGGGGCTAGGCCTGTCTTTCATTCTAAACAGAGACAACAGCACAGGAAAGGCACACACTGTGAGTTAGCATGACAAGGAGAATTGCAAGTAGTAGTTATGTCTGGAGTAGTGGTTCTCAACCTTTCTAATGCGCTGCCCTTTAATACAGTTCCTCTTGTTGTGGTGACTGTAAACCATAAAATTATCTTAGTTGCTACTCCATAATTGTAATTTTGCTACTGTTAATGAATCATAATGTACAATAAATATCTCTGTTTTCCGGTAGTCTTAGGCTCAACAGCAGTGGTTCTCAACCTCTGGGTTGTGACCCACAGGTTGAGAACTGCTAGCAGGGTCACCTAAGACCATTGGAAAACATAGACATTTACATTACGATTCATAACAGAAGCAAAATTACAGTTATGAAGTAGCAATGAAAATAATGTTATGGTTGGGGGGTCACCACAATATGAGGAACTGTATTTAAGGGTCGCAGCATTAGAAAGGTTGAGAGCCACTGGTCTGGAATATGGCTAAGTCTGTAGCTTGTATGGTGCTAGGGGCGCCCCAGTGAGAAATTACATCTCACAGATGTGTGTATTTCCAACCCTGTCGGGAGTAGGGGAGAAAGGAAGAGAAAACCCTGATAGGGATGGAGTCCCAATGAAGATATTCTGCATCTATGTGATAGTTTTGCCTCTCCTGATCAAAAACAGGAGAAAGTTCAATTTCATCACTGGTATTTATTGGTGCTGATCCCAGGTAAACTTGCAACACCCATTCATCCCCACTCCAAACGCTTTTCAAGCTGAAGCTGCCAATTATCCACAATGGCTTCCTAGTATGAAATGTCCATATTCCACTTGGGGCTCCCTTATCCCATAAAACTCATTTAATGCACGAGCTTAATTACATGGAGACAGATCAAGGGCCTTAGAGGCAAAGGCTAACGAGGGCATTAAATTCTGAACCACTTAACAGCTGCCCCATCACTTGGCAGAATTGTATTTTAAAATAGTGTTGGAAATATATTTAAACTGAAATAAATAAAACATATTTTCCTGTAAATGATGCCAAGTCCTGCCAATTAAACTCAGATCTATTTTTAAAAAAAATCTTTAGCTCTCAACAAATCCTGGCTGCTTTTTCCCACTAAAAGCAATTCTGAGCATTCATGCTCGCACTTTTTCCCTGTATCATTATGCCGTGTTCCTCTTGTTAATATTTAAAGCTTCTGAAACTGTTTTTCCCATATGCTTTTGGACTAGATTGCAAAAGTTAAGTTTTCCATTTTTATGAAGCCTTGTTAAAAAAAAATAATAATCCCATGTGCTGCCTATTAAGGGAAGATATCACTAATATCCACAGGCATAAAGGCTTTTAACTAGATAACAATAATAATAATTTTAAAAAAAAGACTTAGTAGAAAGTCATTCATCTTTATTATATTGTACTAGTCACCATTAAACTTGATTAATAATGATCATAATTTTTGAATATTATATTGTCAGGTGCTTTTCTAAACACTTTACACATACCAGTACATACTATTTTATTGTAATCCCACAACTATTGTACAACTATTTTTCATGTAAAGACACTGAGTATCAGTGATTAAACAAACTTGCCCAAGATTTCAGCGTTTTAGGTACCTAAGCCAGAATTTGTACCCACATCTGTCTGACATCAGTTAAAATCACTACGCTCTTCAGCCTTTAAATTTTATAGATAGTTTAACAGATACAATATTTGAAACCACAAAACATATACAGTGTATTAGATTAGCTGTTATAGATTTGATGAAAAATGATTTCTCTATTATTTGAATCACAAGGCCCCGTTTATGGAGTGAAATCATTAAGTAATAAAATCAGAACTATCTTCTCTGAGTAGGGAGACAGATACATTCATACGGGAGATTTTAAGGATACTGAACACAGAACATTGCCGACGATGCATTTTCTCTACGATGAGAGATTGGGGGTCCCAGCTGGAATGCAATGTGTCAGGGCTCAGAAATGGCTGGGCATCTTTGAGAAATTGTTGGGAATGCCCTAACCAAAGTTAATTTTCATGAGCTGCTTCCTGCAGAGCCAGGCACAAAAAGCTGGGCCCAATAAAAATAATCTATAGTTATCAGAGGAGGGGAGCAAACTGACTGTAACATAACTGTGTCTTAGATTTATCTCCAAGCACAGTCCTCTCCTTCAACTCACTCCTCAGTCTTAGTTATTGAGAATGTGGTTGTGAAGGGGAAGAATGGGATGTAGACTCCGTGCAAAGTATGACAGTCTTGTTTCGCTTAAAATAAGTCCTGCCTCTTTTTTAATCAACTCTCCACAGCAGCCCACAATTGTGATAAAGACACTTACCCCACTCACCCCCAGTTTTTAATACGTTACTCTCAGAATGAAGACGTCAGCCCTTACTAAGGCATGCTCTGGCCTTTATAGACGCCTCAGCCCCAGGTTGCACCATTCTCTTCCTGACTCTCTGTACTGTAGTCACGTTAGATTTCTTCAGATTCCGAGAAGCCCTGAGCTCCAGCTGCTGCAATCTTCAGACAGTTCCTTCTGCTGCCATCATCTACCACTCATTCCCAACTCTACCCACCCCCCACTTTACCTAGTTTGTTTTTACTGACCCTTTAAATATCACAGTAACCTCTTCCTTTCCATTATTGTTCTTTCCACAATTATACTTGTGTGTGTTATTATTGGAATTTATTTGAGTAGAGACTGTTTCTTCTACTAACTACAGTGGCTTTTTTTGCTCACTATTTCATACGCAACACCAAGCATCTTGCCTGAAATGAGTCAATGTTCCAAATGGACCTTAGTACCCAAGGAGCACTGCTTTAGAAACTTCTAACACGATATCCCACACAAGAATGAGAGATACCCCTCCGTCTTTCACGGGAGAAAACCATGCAGCCCAGTGATCACTTTTTGTATACCATCAGAGCATGAGATGGTCAAGAGCAGGCTATGCCCTTACAGCCTCACACTTCAGAGCTCAGCAGAAGCCAGGAGGTTCCTGGAAGTGTCTGGCAAAGGTAAAAACATAGTGATGGGGCCTAGCAAATGGAATATCAGAGGAAGCAAACTGATGACGCAGTTCTTTTCCTGAACACATCTGAGACACCTTCTGAGAACTCCCACAGTGGAACTCTCTAGGTTTTGAAAGAAAGTAAAAGGATTGAGGTTCATCTATTTAATATTTCAAGAGGAGTGGGCGTGTCACTTTCCCCATGAATCTAGACCAAGGACGTGGCCCTATTAAAGGAAAAAAGGCAGTCATTGCTGACTCATGGCCAGATGAGAGCGTAGGTGCTGGTTCTTTGCTCATAAATCACATTATTCAGGGAAACTAGATGAAAATGTGCTTTGGAATTTCTACATTTAGCATTTGGTCCTATCTCTAGTTTTATTTCTTAATTACTATTCTATATTTGTAAATGTGCTTCATTACTCACTGAGCCTCAATATTTAGGATAACGCATTGCCGCTGATCTAGTTTAGTGCCATAATCCTAAACCTGTCTATCTGTCTATTACCTGGAAACCACATTAGTTAATATATCAACTTTATAAGACTCTAAAGGTTTAAAATATCAGGTATATTACAATAATTTTGCTTCTTCTTAGAGTAATATAGTATGATTTCTCCCCATATTTCTTTATCAAGCAACAATTTTGATAATGTGCTCATCTCTCCCCCCTGGTGTCCTTAATCCCAACAACTTCAGCTGGGCCTAAAAACTCTTGCTGGCTTATGTACCCACACAAAATGTTAATATAGTTCTAATATTCAGAGACTTGGTGACTCATAACCAATCCATTTACTTCCAGCTCTTGTTCCTTTAGTTGGAAACTGATGAATTAAAAATGCATTGCATGTGAATTCTGGAAATAGTGACAACCTTCTGTTAGGTGCCATAAAATCTCTCTGTCGTCTTATTTTTAGTGATGTTTCCAACCTTTTCTTTCTCCAGGCCACTCCCTTAATCCCTCAATTTTTGCCAGGACCTTTGCATTTTCTTGTCAATCCTCTGAGTTATCTAATTCATTCTCATGAACCATCACTGAAATCTTTATTTTCTGTGTAGCTCTCATGAATGCAAGCTCTGTAGGTTCTGTACTGGGCATCCTCATCTGATGTGCCACAGCAACTCAAGTCAACACCTTTGAAGTTCAAGACATCATTCCCAGAACCACAACCAGCGTCTTTCCCACATTAATTACTTTAGTGAGCATCACTAAGTCTGTCCAAAGATTCTTTTTTACCTCTCCTCAATTGACTTTGACATCCTGCCATTTTAACATTTGAATCTTTTTCTTTCATCCTATCTCCATTTCTCTCCTGCTCCTTCCTCTGTAGTCTTTTACTATCTCCCCATGAAAAATTTTACAGGATACTCAAAAGATTTCTCCCTAAACCTATAAATACTTTGTTCAGTCCATTCTTCTTGACACTTTTGAAATTTTTTTCTAAAGTGAAAAATATAATTATACCATTTCCTGTTTAAATTTATTTTATAGCCACCAACCACACTAAGGAAAAAATAATAATAAACTCAAACACATTAACATGGCACTCAGTGCTCTTCCACATCTGACCCTTATCTATTTCCCTAGCTTCCTATCTGTCCAAACCTCTCCATTTGAGATGGACTCCACCACTTTGAACAAATATCATTTTTCTGAAAACACCATGCTCTCCCTTTACACACAATATTTTCTTTGGTTCTAAAAAACATTCACTCCCTTTTTTGTTTAAGTCAGTTCTATTCAGTCTTCAAGATCTATCTGTGCTATTGCTTCTTCCAGAAAGATTTTTCTGTTCCCCAGTATGTCCATCAGATTGACTTATCTCTGTCTCTCTTCTATCAGAGCAGCCAGCATAAGTCACAATATTTTATCACAAATATTATAACCATGTGTATATGTGTCTGAATTTAAATTTTAGAACATCCTCTATCAATGCAAATACTATGGCTTAAATTGTCTTTAAGTCAACTCTTTACCAATAACTTTTATAAAAGGTGTTAGTTCCTTCCCTCTAATTTATAAATTATCTGATGTCAGTTGCTTATTTATTAAAGATTTTTTTGTGATACGTGAGAGGAAGGCATTGACCGGGAATCAAACCGGCAACTTTTGGTACATGGGACGACTCTCCAATCAACTGACCCACACCAGCCAGGACAAGTCAGTTGCTTATTACTGGAAATGGCTTCTGTCTATTTTAGCAGTCCAACAACTTCCTACTTTGTCTAGACTCTGTGTTCTACCCATGCTTTGATAGTGGGAAAAGGGGCTTCCTGCGTGTCTAGGAAAAAAAAAAAAATCTTCCTGAGGTTGGAGGTGGTGGGAAATGACTCTGAGATCATCATTTGGTTCAGATCAATTTCATTCATGTGAAAACATGTTTAAGCTGACCAGTTGGCTCATTTGGTTAGAGCAGTGTTTTTCAACCTTTTTTGGGCAAAGGCACACTTGTTTCATGAAAAAAATCACGAGGCACACCACCATTAGAAAATGTTAAAAAATTTAACTCTGTGCCTATATTGACTATATATAAAGTAATTCTCTTGAATAGGAATCAAACAAACACAAAGAAAGTATTTTATAATTACTTTATTATGAAATATTAAGTAAACAAAATAGTGAAAAATTATAAAATTCTTGTCTTGTCTGCACCTACGGCACACCAGGCAACATCACGCGGCACACTAGTGTGCCGCGGAACAGCGGTTGCAAAACGCTGGGTTAGAGCATCATTGGTATACCAAAAGAGTGCAGATTCCAATACAGGTCAGGGCACATACCTAGGCTGAGGGTTTGATCTCCAGTTGGAACACAACCAATTAATAGTTTATTTATCTCTTTCTTTTTCTCTCTCTCTTCTTTTCTAATTTTAATTAAAAACACACACACACACACATATCCTCCAGTAGGATGAAGAAAAATATCACCTCTAATTCTCCTTTTAAAATGTGTGTATTCAAATATAAGAATATCAGAGTTAGGATACAGAGTATCTATAACATATTGTGATTTAATGGGGATTTTCCCCCTCTAGTGATACTGTGATCTAACATGAGCCTATGATTCATGTTTTAAAGTTATACAAACTTTTACTTATCATGAGAACAAAACATTTTCAAGTGCCAAACATGTGATGCTAAGAAGAATTCTCATAGGCAGAGAGAGAATCTAAAAAGGGTACCTTTTATTGTCCAATGTATTTTACACCAAAAATCACTGAATAAACCAAAAACAGGCTGTGATTTTTAAAATTGGTATCTCAGTAACTTCCCTTTCAAAACATTTTTTTTTTTTGGTCTGAGCTATGAGGAAACCAAGTTGTGAAAAACACTAACATAATCAATTAATGAGCTAATAATTTCCCAAATCACCTATTTTCTCTCTCTAGAGATATTATATAACCAATTGAGAACAAATTCCTCTCCAAAATTATAGGTCACCTTAGATTTTTTCATAAAAGGAATGATAAATGTACATTTCCTAGTCACAAAACAGAATGTATATAGTTTTCTGCAATCCATTGTCAAGATTGGAAAAAATAGATAGAAATAAAATGTTATATACTTCCATTGAGTTTGGGCTTTAGAGTTAAAAAAGAAAATGGATTTGAATCAGAATTTTGCTACTTATTGGTTTTAAAACTAAAGAGGTTATTTAACTTCTGGAATTTCATCTATGTAATGAAGATGACAGCTGCATAACCTTAAAATGCTTTCTGTCTTTAAGATTATTGGAAACTGTATATATATAAAACACACAACATATTGCTTGGAGTATATAAATGCTCATTAATGAATGCATGGCAGTATTCAGGGACAGAATTCTTCCAGGTGTCAGCTGTGTTGAAATGTGACTGCTATTCTTTCTGATACTGTAACATACCTTTCTAAATTACCACAGTTGCATGAAGCATTTGTAAAGTGATTTTTTTTCTAAATATGTCTGAACACACAAAAATGACTAGAAGTCTATAATTCCAAAATTATTCTGTATCCCCGTCCTCCAAGGAATTTGGCATTTATACTGTAT
Organism: Pipistrellus kuhlii; assembly: GCF_014108245.1. NCBI lineage: Eukaryota > Metazoa > Chordata > Mammalia > Chiroptera > Vespertilionidae > Pipistrellus > Pipistrellus kuhlii. The sequence goes on from NW_023425595.1 coordinate 15,440,570, forward strand.
TTGTTCAAATGATGAAATTTTCATATCTCAATTTTTAGGCCAGAGTAGGTTAAAGCTAAATTAAAAAGCAAAGTTTATAAAGCCTCCATTGATTTTCTGAGAACCCAGACAGTATAATTTCATTAAGAATGAAAATTAAACACTTTGATCACATGGTTCAGAAATGTTCTTTTACTACACAATACACACACACACACAAGTAAGAGATAAATAAGCATTTAGACAAAAAGAAGAGAAAGAAATTAAGGTCTACTAATCTCAATAGTGGCCTCTATTCCAGCCAGAAACTTTCTGAAAAAGATCAAGGAAGCTTAGAGGCATTCATTATACAGTGGTATGTACATGTAGTATCTGTTAAATACATCAAATGCTAACATTTCACCATATCTGTTCCCTCTCTCTCTCTCTCTCTCTCTCTCTCTCTCTCTCTCTCTCTCTCGTTAGGTTACAGGTAAAAGTTCATCTTTTTATATCCCTTTATCCCTAAGAATAACCAATATTTTTGACATAAATAAGATTATTTCATCATTTACTCATTCAACAAATCTGTATATATAAAAGCCTACCTAGTAATCATTATGACTAGATGACCGGCTGGTAGCTATGATGTGCACTGACCACCAGGGGGCAGACCCTCAATGAAGGAGCTGCCCCCTGGTGGTCAGTGTGCTCTTACTGCTAACCTCCCGCAGCCTGTCAGCCCTGATCAGCCCAAATCGGGACTGGGTGAGATGGCCCCAATTGGCTCAGATCACCAGCCAGGCCGAAGGACACAGTCACAAATTCATGCACTGGGCCTCTAGTATTTAATAAATGCCTACTGCATACTAGAAATTATTCCAGGTATTTGGAATACATCAGTGAACTACAAAGTCAAAGACTGCTGACCTTCCACAGCTCATGTAGAGAAAGATGAGGCAGATTGAAACCAACAAACATAATTCACTAATAAGTACATCTTATATTAGGTGAGAGAGTGAGCAAGGCTGTGAAAAAAAAAAAAAGAAACAATGAAGCTGAATAAGAAAGATTGGGAGCTGGGAGGGGGGTTGTGAATTGAAAGGTGAATTAGAGCAAAGAGCAAAAATTTGAAAGAGTAATGAAATGAGCCTAATGGATATTTAGATATAATATTTTCCTGGCAGAGGAAGTAGGCAAAATAGAGACCTTAGGGAAGTTTCCCATTCATGATAACAACATAGAAGGCTCCTGAACTCACCTCCTGCCATGTTATCTATAGTTACACACAGAGCAATTTTCCCTGGATGAAATCCAGACATTAGCTGAGTGACTCCTACACATCAGGCAAACACACATCACCCACATCAAGATGGTAAAGAAAGGCTGAGACACTCACCATAAATCCACCCCAGGCATTACATCACACAATTAGGAGGGAACTCCCATCTCCCAGATTCTCTGTGTGCTGGGTTCCCTGCAGAAGCAAAGGGTTCACATCCCACATCAGGCTCCCCATCTTTTAAGACTCCCACAGGAAGGGCAAGCCCCAGAACACCTCGCTTTGAAAGCCAATAGGACTTGTGTCCAGGAGACCCAAAAGCTTCATAGCAAACAAAGAAACAGTTATTATATTAAGAAGCTCACCAGGACTTACTGGGGTTACCTCTCCAGAACTCAGAGCAGGAAGGAAACCAGTAGACACCACTCCACCTTCTCACTTGAGCCCACTCCAAATGGCCAATAACTCCCCAGGAAGGCGCTTGAACACTTGTCTGGTGGTTGAGCTGTTGTGGGTGCTGCCCAAAGAATGTGTCCCAAGCAAAGGGTCAGAGAAGAAATCAAACCAAATGAAAAATGTATCTTCAGACAAATGACAATGGAAATACAACATACAAATGTGTGAAATGCAACGAAGGTATTTCTAAGTGCAAAGTTTATGGTGACAAGCACCTATAGTAAGAAAAAGAAAATTCTCAAATAAAAACTCTAACTTTCCCCTACAAGGAACTTGGTAAAAAAAAAAAAAAAAAAAAAGAGCTAACTAAACCCAAAGTTAGGAGCATGATTGAACAACCCTACGTTTGCAACAACATAGATAGAGCTTGAGGGCATTATACTAGTTAAATAAGCCAGACATAGACAAATATTGCATAGTATCACTTATATGTGCAATAAAAAATAGTTTTATATAAAATTCAGAAACAGACAATAGAGAAGTGATCACAAGAGGCTGAGGGCGAGGGACCTAGGGAGAGGATGGTAAAAGGTACAAACTTTTAGCTCTAAAATGAATAAGGTCTGAGAATCTAATGAATAACATGATACTATAGTTGGTAACAATGTGCAATATAATTGAAATTCACAAAAAGAGAAGAACTTAAGTGTTTCAAAAAACAAACAAACAAAAAAACCAAAAGCCAAATTTTACCTTGCACATTCTGAGAACTGCGAGTTGGGGCTGCAGCAGCGCGCACAAGGGCTTTCGGTTAAAAATGAAGTCAGAGAGATAACAGGAGTTTAATCATGTGTAACCTTTCAATCCATTACTAGAACTTCCTCTTAGCGAAATGGGGAGCCATTGGAGGGTTCTGCGCGGAAGCAGCACCTCATCGGACTTACATTTTAAATGGACCATTGTGATGTTATGAATAGACTGAGAGAGAGTGAAGGTGGAAGTGGGAAGACCAATTAGGAGGAAATTGAAATAATTAAGAGATGATAGTGTCTTAGCCAGTGAGGGGAGTAAAAGTTGCTGAATAATGAATATATTTAGAAGCATAGCTAAGGGATTTCCCTATAGAAAGGGGGTTGGATGTGAGGAAATAGAATGACTCGCAAGAGACAGGCCCTAAAAACTAGAAATGTATGTGTTGTTTTTATAATTTTCAAGTTTTACTTTTTCTAGCTATGTTTTTTTATTTAAGAACCTTCATTGTCTTGTAAGATTTTAAAAATATTTATTAATGGAATGATATTCCCTTTTTGTGAAATGTAATATATATATATATATATATATATATATATATATATATATATATATATATATATTATATATATATGTTTTGTAGGATTTAAAAAATATTTATTAATGGAATGATATTCTTTTTGTGATATAGACTGATTGATTTCAGAGAGGCAGGCCCCTACTGGGGACCGAATCTGCAACCCAGGCATGTGCCCTTGACTGGAATTGAACACAGGACTCCTTCAGTCCACAGGCCGACACTCTGTCCACTGAGCCAAATCGGCTACGGCTATGCTATATTTTTAAATTTACCCACATTGATCTATGTAGCTCACTTAATAATACAACTGTTCTATGGTATTTCACCATATGACTACACCACACTTTTTATATAATTTTCCTATAAAGAGGTATTCTGGTTGTATCTTCTTTTTCACTATGATAAACATTGGCATTATATTGCTTGTATATATCTCCTTGTGCATACATTTAAGAGTATGTCAAATAAGACATCAGAAATAGGAACTGCTATATATGCATATCTTTCAGTTTCATTGAGTAATTCCAAACTAATTTCCACATTCAGTATACCACCATGTAAGGCAAGCATGTCAAACTCGCAGCCCACCGGCCACATATGGCCCATAACAAATATTCTTGTGGCCCAGCCAATATAACTATAGGTAATAAACATTTTAATAAATTTTGTAACTTAATGTTTACAATATCCTGTTATACAAAATATAAAATAATAAAATTGTAATATGCTAATTAGACTGCACATCCTTCCAGACGACCTTCCAGATGAAGCTAGGGCTGCGAGGGAAGCCCGGGTCCCAGGTGCTGGAGGGAAGAAAAGCCTATTCTTGCACAAATTTTGTGCATTGGGCCTCTAGTTATTAATAATGAACTATAAGATTTTCTAATGACTGATTAATATAATCGTGTTGCATTAATTTCCCCTTATGTGCAGGTGCACCATTTTTCTCCACTAGTACTAGCAGTGAATATTTTAGCAGCTGATTTCACATTATTAGACTTGGACTGACTTATTTGGTGAGTGCAACAGGAAATACTTTCGAAGAACAAAAAAAAAATAGGTTTATTTGCATTATGCTTATTAATGTGTGCAGTGCTTCAGTGTCTGGTAAGTTAATGTTCAAGAAAAAATATTAATTTTATTAAAATATTCTATTATTTTATCTTAACAATTACTCATTTCAGCCCTTTGTAATCAGCATGTTTCTGATGTAAGAGTTCTCATTTTCCCACACACATAAAAGCTTGATGTTTTCAGCTCTTATTTTTTGTCAATATTATAAGTAAAACATATTTTAATGTGCATTTTTATAATTATTAGTGAGATTAACCATCTTTCATTTATGTATGTATTATATGTATGTATTTTATTGCATTTTGAAGGGAGAGGCAGAAAGAGAAATACAAACATTGATGTGAGAATAGAATATTGATCAGCTGCCTCCTTCCAGGAATCAAGCATGCAAATGAATGACCAGGGCTTATCCATCTTTTAATATATATGTGATTGTTTCAGTTTCCATCTTCTATAAATTTTAGGTTTCTATCTTTTGCCATTTTTTTTCCTAATCTATTGTATTGGCTAATCTTTTTCATATTGATTTCTGAAAAATCTTTAAACAACATATATAAAATTGATATTCATAAGTCTATGGCTTTCCAGGTAAGTTTTTCATTTCAATGTGATTAAACTTACCACTTTCTTCCTTTATTGTCATATTTCTATATAAATATATGCAAATATCTGTGTATATTTTAATAAGTATTTTCCTAATCTAATGTCATAAAGGAGTTCTCTAATTTTTCTCTAAATACGTATATATTTCTTTTTCAAATTTAGGCCCTAAGTCCTCACTCAAATTTACTTTTATGTAAGTTGTGATATAAATGTCTAATTTGATATTTTATAAAATGATCAAATTTAACCAACATTTAATTGTTGAAAATATCACTATTTCATTATTGATACATATTACCTCCTCTGTTAAAAATAAAATTCCCTCATCATTTAAGTGAAATCTTATACATGCAGACTTTTGTCTCTTTGTTTTTTGCTCAAAGTTATGATTTTAAGATTTATCCACATTGTTAACTAAAGCAGTTGGGTGTGTTTTTGTCACTGTTCCATGGTTTTTTCATGCATGCTTATACCCACAGTGTATTTATTACCCATCCTATTTTAATGGGTTTTAATGTTTTTTACAGTTTCTGTTTATAATAAACTAGAGGCCTGGCACACGATTAAATCAAAGAAGACAAAACAATCTTGAAAAAGAACAACAAAACTGGAAGATTCAAATGCTGTCAGTTCAAAGACTAAAAGAAAGCACTGTTTTTAGTCTTTGCTGCTGTTATTTGAGCATTTAAGATTTAATTTGCTATGCCCTGATTTTACTCTATAAATTATCATATTACAGTAAATGCACTGTATCACATGTGCTTACTAACTAGATGTGTATTGGTTAGAAGAGGACGACCTATATATTTTGAAACTATGAAATTAAGATTTACTGAAGACAAATTAGAATAATTAATAACATTTTCATGTGCCACTCAGATAGGCAAGAACAAGAGTGTAATAAAAGGAAAGATAGGATCCAGTTACAAATTGGTAATTTAGGTGAAAATCAGATACCTGTTGAGCAATATTCAGATTTCAAACGTGACTCAGCACCACTTTACTTTCTTAATTGGACAACATCATTATAAAGTGTTAGTAAGCAGGCAAAACTAGTTTTGAAGAAAATATATTGCCACTAGCAACTCGGTTGTCTTTACATCTAAAATATATTAGCCCAGCACAACCTGTTTGGCTCAGTGGATAGAGCTTCGGCCTCCGGACTGAAGGGTCCCGGGTTCCATTCCTGTCAAGGGCATGTGCCTTGGTTGCAGGCACATCCCCGGTGGGGGTCTGCAGGAGGCAACTAATCGATGATTCTCTCTCATCAATGTTTCTAACTCTCTATTCCGCTCTGTAAAAAATCAATAAAATATATTTTAAAAATAATAACAATAAAATAAAATGTTAGTCCAGGGAACACAATCATTGTTGTCCTTCATAAATCTAGTAAATTATCATATCTGATCTCATTTTTTTCATCTTTTCTTTTTGTGACTTTTAAATGTTTTTTTTTCTTTTTCACCCACTAAACATGTGCCTAGCATGCTGCCAGCAACTGATCAAGGCATTTTTCTCACCAGAATAATTAGTCCATAAATACTTTTGAACTCTTCACCTCCTTTGTTCATTATTAAGACCACTGGCAGATTTATACCAGAAAACGCTATTTATCCCTCCTTGATTATAAAACATTCCATATAATGTATAATTTGTTATCCTTTAGTGCAGTAATTTGAATATTTGTAGAGATATCTACAAGGGACTTTTTATTTTTATTTTTATTTTTTTAAATATAGTTTATTGATTTTTTCCAGAGAGGAAGAGAGAGGGATAGAGTCAGAAACATCGATGAGAGAGAATCATCTATCAGCTGCCTCTTGCACACCCCCTACTGGGGATGTGCCCGCAACCAAGGTACATGCCCTTGACCGGAATCGAACCTGGGACCTTTAAGTCTGCAAGCCGACACTCTATCCACTGAGCCAAACTGGTTTTGGCTACAAGGGACTTTTTAATTGCGCTTTATACTTTCTGAAACTGGGACACTTACATTTTTAAATATTCTTAAAAGTCTACTGTAATGTACTGTGGATATTCTCAGAATATTTAATTCCTGTTGCCAAAGAATTCCAATAATGCGATTAAGATTAGACATATGGAATAATTAGAAGACAAAAATACTAATTTAGAGCATTCTTGTGGTATCAAGAATACATTTTGAGAGTTTAGTAAAAGAAACCTTCATAATGATATATTTGACCCTCAATGGATTAGTAGGATGGTGATGAGAAAAACAGGAAGATACAGCAATAAAGAAAAAAAGCATACCTAAGAGCTTCTCATTGGTGCATTAATGTTTTTTACTGGAGAACAGTAAAAAGCATCACTGGATAAGGGCAAGTGAGTCTACTTTGTAAAAGACCTTGATATTTAAAATTATTACATTGTGTGAGAGGTGTAAAAGTATTGACTGGTTCTCCATGACAGAGTGAGTCTCAATTTCCTACTTAGAATACAGATAGATAGATAGATAGATAGATAGATAGATAGATAGATAAGATATAGATATATATCACAGCAAGACTGAAGACCACTCATTCAACTAATGTCTAGATTTCTACAAATTATAAAAATTTTGATGAAAGATGGATTAACAATACACTAATCCTGCAAAAACTAAGCAAGAATATCCTTTGTCTCTACTTTCTTCTCCAGTGGCTCAAAAGAATAAAACAAAAAATAAACAAACAAAAAAAAAAAACCAGGATGTGTATCTGGAAAAGTTTCTATATCCCATCTACCACAGTACCTTACTGTCTACATTCATATTTCAACTCCAAGAAAGCTACTAAAAGTTGTTTTCTTTTTGTTGTTTTTTTTGTTGTTGTTTTTGTTTTTTGGGGGGAAATGACACCATGGGAGGTATAGAACCTATAAGTAAATTATTGTATGGGGGAATATAGAAAGAGGAGCATGAAAAGTGCTATATACTTAGGATTCTAGTCTTTTTTTTTTTTTTTTTGTCTTTTTTTACAAGCACCATTTTTTTTTCAAAGTCCTAAGAACCAAATTATGGAGCTGGAAATACCATCAGAAAGTCATGAAAGATATTGAGAAATAAATGCAATAGAATGAGATAAGAAGAGAGCTGGAACAGATAAAGGAAATTAAAAATTAAATAATTGAAATAATATAACAGAATTAGTAACAGTTTACAAAAATTGAAAAATATCCAACCTCATAAAAATAATCAGAATGCCTACATAAGAATAAAATTCAAAAATGTTTCAGATCTTTCTGTAATATTACATAAAAAATTAAGCTACATAGTTCTTTTTCAAAATGGAGTTTAGAAAGACATGTGAAACTCAAGTCAATTTGACTGAAATAATGTGAAGATAAGAGAAAGACACTGTCAAAAAAACAAGTACCAAAATATATATAGCCCATTACCCTTCTTGAAGATAGACTTCAGATGGCCAGGGGATTAATCAAAATTATGTATTTGAAATAGTAATTTTTTAATTCAAGGGAATGGAAGTGAGCAGTAAAAATAGAGTAGATAGAGTGGATGCTAAATGATTCTTTTCAATTGAAATAGAACCCCAAGTTTAAATGTCAAATGTGATAAAATTAAGATTAAAAGGGACCATACATTATTTTAAAAAATTAACTATAATAATATAAGGAAATTAATGTTATATTTATAAAAATGAGTTATAGACAAAGCAAAGCTCTATCAAACTCCATGTTTTCTATAGAGAAGGATTTTGAAGCTAAAAAAATATTTTGAAGCTAAGGGAAAAAATCTATGTAATTACAACCATAAGGTATGCTTCCAAAGTTATTGAGAATATTGAATATTTTAAGATATATATATATATCTTAAAATATAAAATAATTATGATTTCAATATAATAATTCAAATTCCTCTATTAAAAAACATTTTAATTAGGTTGATAAGTGAATAATCTGCAGAGGCACAACTAAAGAATGTCATATAAAAAGGGTAAAAATAAAAGAATGACAATGTTTTAGGTAAACACATAAAATAAAACTGGTTGAATCATATACATTGAATAAGTATCATAGAATCTAAGACAAAGTCCTTGGAATCTAAGGTAAAAATCAAAATGAAAGTTTCAGATTATTCTATTTTTTAATAAACCTATATATTCATGGACTTTTATCAGGTTTTTAAGATAGCCTATATCATTTAAATATGCTCATCAAAAAGAGCTTAAAATGCAAGAAAGAAATAACTAGATTTCTGAGATATAATTTAGCATTGCTTTCTCCTCTATTACCAGAAAAACTATTTAAATATATATATATATGGCCACAGAGAATTTAAATAATAAATTAACAATATTAAATGAAAGCATATGTATTGCATTTTGCACCTTAAAAATACAAAGTGTAGGTGGTCAAAAAGATGGTAGAATAGGAAGCCCCTGACTCTCCTTTCCCCAAGGAGCTGCCTATTCAACAATACATGAACCAAATCCCTCTGAGAGATTCCCGTAAACTAGTGAGGAGATTCGTGCACCCCAGATGAGGACTAAATTAGCTGTATCCAAACTGGTAGGAAAATCCAGGCCACTCACTTACCATAGTCCCTTTCCTTGGCTCAGTGTGGCACAATCAGAAGACTTAAGAGTTCCTGGCTTCTCCCTGGGGAGGACAGAAGACTGAAATATACTTTCAGGGAAGGAGGCTGCCCAAGGGACTGATTTCTGTTTTGCCTGAATCTAAGCACTAACAGGAAAAGGTGTCAGCTCGGGAACTGCCCAGAACAAAGGTGGCAATTTGGACTAGCCTCACACTTGCTAGCCAAAGTCCCTCCCCCCAGCTCAACATATAATGAGCAGAAAGAAATCCTCAACTCCCAGTTTTTTCCCAGAGGAGGGGAAAAGTTGGAATGTGCCTGGGGCACCCATTGTTCTAGCTTTTCAGAGGGCAGTCCAAAGAACTGGTTTCTGTTTTGCCTATGAAAACAGCTAATGGGGCCCAGCAAGCCTTGGGGGGGGGGGGGGGGGGGGGGGACAGAAAACAAAAGAGAACTGAAAGGCTTGCTGCTGCTCCTCCCAGCAGTCCAGCAGACAAAGCTAATACTGCTCTGAGGCCTCTCCCTTGAAGAAAGGTCAAGAGTTGTATGCATGCATACTATACTAGTACAAGGGAGTGAACTGTGCTTGCAAGGTTGCAAACCTTGTTTGGCTTCTGATGATTTTCCCCAGGCTCCATGTTTGGGCCAGAGTATGTCCCTCACACCTGTTTGGGCCTCTGGTGAGGTGCTGCTGGGCTGTGACTCTAAGTGAGGGGGATGGAGGTTGGGGAAGAGGGGAGGGTTAGTCAAGAAGCCCACCATCATTGGGCCAAATTCCTTTTGAATGAGTCTCCTGATTAAAGCTCTTAGAAAGTGAAGAAAATGATATTTAGTTAGGAACATAATATCATAAATTAATACCTGGAGTCATTCCTACTAACATCAAAAGCAAGACAATACAGCAAACTATTTCCATTGGTAATTCTTATTTTTCTGGAAGTCCTAACTAAATCTAATAAGATGTTAAAAAGAAAGGGGTAATATAATTACCATAATGTGAAGAATATAAAATTATGTGCCCAGAAATGTCAAGAAAATAAATGGAAAATTTCAAGAGTCAATGAGAGTTGAGTTAATAAGACTATTTAAAAATGAACAAATATCTACATTTTTTACACAAAACAATGATAACCAGTTTAGAAATGTCAAAGAGAATCTTTTGAGTTAGAATAGCTGTAAAAATAAATGATCTAGAAACACCACACAGAGAACACAGGATGGGGCAAAAGTAGGTTTACAGTTGTGAGTCTGGGAAACCAAGTTTACTCTTGTATTATTATATATTATTTATCATATTATTTCCCATATAAACAGCTATAAAGCTATGTTTGCCCCACTTTATATGTAAGACCTTCATGTAGAAGGCTACAAAACTTTCCAGAGATATTTGAGGATTTCACCTTTAAATGTTGAATGCAGTTATATTTAATATATTGATACTTTCCATGTTTTCTATGAGTAGACAAAACTTTTATAATAAAAGAAAAGTGGTAGTAAGTATATTAAAGGGAAAAAGGCTGAATGAGACACAGTTGTGATCCACTGGGTACTTCACCAAAAATGAATAATGAACATAAAAAGAATGATGCAGGAATATGTGAGGTGGATTGAAGGGGAAAGAGACCAAAATAGGAAGGAATGGCAAGAATACCACTGTGGCCTTAACTGGTTTGGCTAATTGTGTAGAGTGTTGGCCTGTGGACTCAAGGGTCCCAGGTTCGATTCTGGTCAAGGGCTCATGCCCAGGTTTTGGGATCAGTCCCCAGTGGGGGGCAGGGAGGTGCAGAAGGTGGCTGAACAGTGATTCCTTCTCATCATTGATGTTTCAATCTCTCTCCACCTCTCCTTTCATCTATGAAATCAATAAAAATACATTTAGAGGGGGAAAAAGAATATTGCTGTGGCAACAACTAAGAAAGGAAGGAAAAAGTGAAAAGGAAAAACATCATTGAGAAAGAATTCACTGGATTTAAAAAAAAAATAGAATAAAGAAACTGAATGGAAGAAGAATCTCTGAAGACCAGAAATATCTATGCTATTCGTGTATATATGTAAGTTAACTACGATAATAGCAGTGCTTGGAATGCAAATTTAATGCAGCAAGTAAAAAAAGCATTTAAAGAAAGAGAGCAATAGATAAGAATGTGGCCAGATGATAGTGATCATGAGCAATGGAGAGTTGTGTGTTTAAATATTGTCAATTTCAAAAGAGAAGGGAAGAAAGAAGTGTGGTAAGACAAATATGGTAGTTATTGCTCACTTTAACTACACATACACAAACATACACACACACACACACATGATTCTGTTATTTCAAACAATATAACAACATTTTTATAGGATGAACTTAAGAGAAAACACATTAAAATTATAGTTTTAAGATGCAGTCAACCATGTGACCCTGAACAATTATAAGTCTAACAAGTCAGTCTGTATTGTAATTCTATTGGATTGGAGGCTTCTTGTGGAATGAGGGTAATTCTATTTGGACTTCATAACTTCCACAGTCTACTAGTATACTGCAGTGCTAGGCTTCTCTCTGAAACAAAATGAAAAAAATCTGGCAATACAAAGCCCCACACAGTTATAAAATCTGTGAGTCATTACAGCAGATATGCACAAAGTTATTTAGCACAGGTGTTTCTGAAGTTGGGACACATTTAGGGAGTTCGAAGTACCTGTAGTTTTCAAACTCTTACTTCTCCCAGTGTGATTCCGTGCTAATGTTAGTACACAAAGATATAACGTTAAATGTGCCATATTTCTAGGTGACTCATTAGCTGCCAGGCATTTGTTACAGGAGAGCCAGAACTTTCAAACAGATCTTCATTGATTTGGTAGTTTCTATAATCATACTTTGGTATTTAAAGAAAATTGCAGAGAATATGGAATTACTTGGAAATCACATGAATGAAGAAATAGTTTATACACAACATATTATTTTGATATAATCCAATCACTGAAAGTAGAAACTCTCTTGTATAAAATATACACCTATCTTTGCACTGAGAAGATACTGTAGCTATTAACAGCCAAATTTAACTTCTTAAACCAAAAGACCTGTGGCATGGAGATCATGCTTCACTCATTTCTATTATTGTTTGCCAAAACAGTGTCTTGCCATAGTAAGCATTCATTTAATGTTTCTTAACTAAGTGGATGAATTAATCAAGTTTATAGTTTAAAAGTTGTATTATTATGAAGCAATTACAAATAATCCAATAAGAACCTTCAAGATGAACTACATGAACTACTCAATTTGCTAAAAAGTGGAAGTTTGATTAAAGAGTTTTATGGGTCCCACATCATTTTATTTTACAAATATATACAAATAATGACTTGGTTTGAACTCTAGTTTAGAAATTTCTATTATATACTGTTTTCTTGCCTTCAAATCTCAGAGCAAGAGCAACACGTTGAAGTTATGCACTTAATTATTTTATAACTACACATTTTGTAGACTATCAGAATTCATTATTCTACACATCGCTTTAAGCTGCAAAGCATGTGAAATAGAGATACAAATCGTAAGGAGATTTGAGTGGTTGTAAGCTATGTGTACCAAGAATTTTATGGAAGCAACTGTATCAAATTTTTGTAAATCTCAATTTTTTCTATCACTTAATGAACTCTTTCTTCCAACATATTGCCAAAACAACACACACACACACACACACACACACACACACACACACACCCTATATAATAAAGAGGTAATATGCAAATTGACCATTACACCCTCACACAAGATGGCCACCCCATGTGGCCACAGATGGCAGGCAGGGGAAGACAGTTGTGGGGGACTGGGCAGGCATGGGGAGAGCCGGGGGGGGGGGGGGGGGGGGGGGGGGGGGGGGGGGGGGCGGTGAAGGCGGCAGTTGGGAGTATCCAGGCCAGAAGGGCAGGGCAGTTAGGAGTGACCAGGCTGGCAGGGGAGTAGTTAGGGGGTGATCAGGCTGGTAGACAGAAGCAGTTAGGAGCAATCAGGCAGGCAGGCAGGTAAGTGGTTGGGAGCCAGCAAGAATTGGGCCTAAATTAGCAGTCAGACATTCCATGAGGGGTCCCAGATTGGAGAAAGTGCAGACTGGACTGAGGGACGCCCTCCCCCACAATGCACAAATTTCATGCACTGGGCCTCTAGTATATATATAATAAAATACAGAATGAGTTAAATTAGAAAATGGGGGGGGGGGGGTTGGTCCTTATATTTCTCTGAATAAATTTGAGGTCCATATGCACAGAGTGGAGTACTTGAGGTTACAATTCAGTTCAGCTCAATAAACATTTATTCAGCACCCATATGGGAAGGTTCTGTGTTGACTACTATAGTCTGCAAAAATGAAAGCCCTCTTGGAGCTCAAAGTCCACTGGGGAAATCAGGCATGTGTTTAAATTAAAGCTAGTTAGTTAACATAAAATGCTCTACCTCTGTTACTATGAAAAATTATTTAATATCTATACTCCTTGACTTCTTCATTTTCAAAATAAGGGAAGTGATACAATCTATTTCGAACATTGTTCTGAGAACATAATAAGATACTGTATATAAAGCTCTTAGCCTGGAATATTAAAGCCACTCAATAATTCTATTACCAGTAATTACTTGAAATAGTCCAGAGAGAGGTATCATACACAATAAAATTATTAGCTCTGTTTGTTAGGATTAGGGTTTAATGGTTTAATAATTAATGGAAGAAGTGATAAATTCATAAAAGATGAAGCAATCACAGAGACTAGGTACAAACATTGGCTTTACCACTTACTAGCTATGAGGTTTCTCTGAGAATGTTTTCTGACCTATAAAATAAAAATTATAACATATTTCTCATAGGGCAGTAGTGAGAATTAAATGATACAATATACGTGAAATATTGCCTGACATATAGCAAGCATTGACAAAAGGAAGGAATGAAGGTAGGCAGGGCAGGAGGAAAGGAGGGAGGAAAAGGATAAATTAACTGCTGGAGTGTTGAATCCATCAGCTATTACTCTGTAGCAAATCACTGAAAAACAAAATGACTTAAAACACCTACTATTTCACAGGAAACCAGGTTATAGCCTAAGTAGGTTCTCTAGTTCTGCTCACAAGAGAGAACAATTTATAGGTATTGACTGAGTCTGCAGTCCTTTCAAAGCCGAAACGAGAAAGGATCCACTTCCAAGATCACTCGCGTGGTTGTTGGCAGGATTTGGTTCTTCCCAGGATATTGGATTGAAAACCTCAGTTCCTTGACGGCTGATGGCTGTCAGCCACCCCTACTTTCTTGCCAAGTGGGCTTCTCCCTAGGACAGCTCGCAACGTGACAACTTGCTTCATCAGAAAGAAGAGCCAGGAAAAGGGGCAGAGAGAGAGAACAAGATGGAAGTCACTGGCTTTCTCAACCTGATTTCAGTACTTTTGCTGTATTGTATCCAGCCCTCCCACAAGGTGAGGAGTAGGAGGAGGAAATTACATAAGAATATAAGGATTGAATATCAGTACTCAGGGATGATATGGGGGGCCAGTTTAGAGGTGTTAAGTGCAGGTGTTCATACTGATGGAGGACATTCATAAATATAGAGGTTGGGTACATAGATTATAGAAGCCATAATACCTGCATTCAATCCTGTTCTATTCCTTACTAAATTATCATCCATAACTAGTTATTTAACCTTCTTATTCTTCTGTAAAAAGTAAAGCAAAATAATTCCTACATCAGGAGGAAATAAATGAATACATGTAAACATTTCAACAGTGCCACAACACTCATCATTATTAGCCTTTGTTGTCCTCATCTCCGTTGCTCTAATTGCAGAAAGCAAAGGCAAAATGCAGCAAGTTACAGAATGACAGAAAATAAAGGAGAAAATTTCTCAAATTTCATGTAACACATCTCCCCAGAGCACCGTGGGAAGACCTGTGATCTAGATCAGGTTGTTAGTTTGAAACAAGCCCTACAAATTGGGACCTGTGTTATGGTCTGTGCAACAGGAAGTGACATGGGGGCAAGGAGACAACGCTTCCCCACTGTCTAGTAATGGAATAAGCTATGTCACCATCACTTTCCTGGTGATTCCTCTGCACCTGCACTTTTAATTAAATAAACCAAACCAAAATATGGGTCATCCCGACTCCTCCTTCAAAGTAGAAAACCTAGAAATGTGGGAGAAGCAGTTGCAGTTTTTACAAATGGTAAAAGCTGTTTTTCAGTGAATGTGATACATGTTTTATCGCAGCGGAGAAATGGTGTTATTTCCAGTTTCTCTCCTTATTGCTAGTAAGCCTCACAGAATTACAACCAGTGAAGTGCTTCCCTTTTCTCTTGGGTGGTAATGACTTTCCCGGAGGAAAGGGGATGATCTCACTACATAATATCGCAAATATTTTAGCATGTTGTGGCATAACATTTTTAATTGTCTAACCAAGAAGGTGTCTTATATGCTTAAAAATTTAGAGATAGATTTTGTGTTTGCTAGCTCTTCAGATGAAACAGCCCGATGCTTTCAAATGAGGTAAGTGAGGCCAGAGGACTAGGAAACTTGCCCATTTAACACAATCATTGGCCTATAATGGAGAGCAGTGCACATGTTTACAGTGATCATGTCAATATACACCAGGTGCTTGGCCAGATCCTTCCCATTGTCATCTCACTTAAATCTCACACCAATTTATTATTATCATTATTATTATTTTATTGTCATCATTATCCTCATTATGAAGAAACAGGATGGGAAATATTTATCCATTGCTTTTATTAATATGCTTGAGCACCTTCTTTATGCCATTGGGTGAGGTATTCTATTTAGGGTATCAAGACAACAGACCTAGTTTCTGCCCTCAAAGAGGTTTTTTTTTGTTTTTTGTTTTTTTTTTAATGTGGAGATTAGAAAGATAAATAAGCAAATATACCATTAAAATAGCAATAAGTAAAGAAAGAACCAAGAGAGCTAAGATTAAAACTAAGGGGGGGGAGGGCAATCAACCTGAAATAGATCTCTCTGAATAAATAGAAATACTGAGTCTGGAAAGATGGGAAGTAGATAGGAGAAGAGGTGCGATGGGTGTTACCAAAGAGGAAATTTCTAGAAGGGACAAAGGACCTAAGACAGGAAAGAATCTGATTGCTCAAAGAACTGGAAAAAAATGAAAAATGGGTAAAAGTACCATGATCCTAAAAGTCTGAGAGCTCATAAAAGTCTACCTGAAGAGCTTAAGTGGTAACAGCAATCCTAACAAGCATCTTCGCCTTTGAAATTGACCATGAAGACATGAAGAGACACAAAGCTCTTTATGCTGTTTCCTCACAAACACAAATTCCTAACATAAAGAGGGAACTTTGAAGTAGAAAGGGCATTCCTTCTACACATCTCCAAGGAAGACTACAGGAGGGCTTGAGACAACACCTCCTACCCTCTCCCCGAGGCACTGCTTGCTGAAGGAAATGCTGGCTCCCCAAAATTCAAAAGCTGGAACAATTGCTTTAATAAAAAAAAATTTACTAAAAATGGCAGTGGCAGTTCTAGCTACAAGAGTAAGCCAGTCTTGTCTTAGGGTTGAAGAGAGAGAATACCGTAAATAGTTCTTGACTAGGGATTACATGCCAAGTAATGTTGTAGGTCCTATGCTTATTTCCCTCATAGCATACAAAGATATAGTTCTTATTTTATCTTGTTTTTAATCCTTACCTGAGAATATGTTTTTATTGCTTTGAGAAAGAGAGAGAGAGAGAGAGAGAGAAACATCAATGTGAGAGAAATATTGATTAGTTGCCTCCTGTATACCGCCAACCAGGAATTGAACCAGTAAGGGACCATGCTCCAACCAACTGAGCCACCTGACCAGGACAAAGATATAGGTCTTTTAAAATGTAGATCAGAAAAATAAGTTCTTTTTTTTTTTTAACTCAAACTCACAAAAATTTAAATACAGAAATTTAGTCCAGATTATAGTTTTTTATATCTTCTCAATATAATATGCATTTTCCTGAGGTAAAATAGCAGTCTGTAGGGTGGATGGAGGAGGATTTCAATGCATATTATGATACACAAGTAGCTTTCGATTTATAAGTTCCATAGTTAAGTACATTACACAAGAGCAGGGTAGTGACAGATGCTATTCCACCTAATTGGCTGACAGCTGGATACATTTCGATATATCCTGATCATTGGAGGTGATTATACCTGAGCAGCCATAGATAAAATATAGAGAAACTCGGTGCTCTAATTTAGCAGTTAAATAAAAGCTCCCTAAATTGCAATCTGTAAACAAAGGCAGATACAACAAATCTCTTCGGACAGCCTCTGGTGTAGGCAAACAATCTGGCACCGAATGAAAACACCCCCACACATCCCACATTTGTGTGCTGAGTCAAAATACTCAAGGAGGATAAATTCCTGCCCAACAGACTCTGGGGCTTCGTGCCTGCTTTCAGAGATCATTTTGTGAGGTGCTCACCCAATTCTCCTTTTCGACACTAATGGGCAGATTGCCTTACAAGTGCAAATCATTATCAAAATAGGCCAGGGATTTGACAGGACCTTTCATCAGCAATTTCAAATGCACTAGCTGGATGTTAAGGTAAAATGAAGCAACTTGTTCCTACAAGCAGGTGAGCTGAGCTACAAGTGAGCTCCTGGAAAAGGCAAGCATAAATGAGGCCCGCGGTTCTCTGAACTGAAGAAAGATCTCAATGCAGAAAGTTATTACTTTTCTCCAGTCCCTCAAGCAGTTCTTAAAATTTAGATTTCCCCCCTCTCCTTTCACTTTCTTGCTCATTTAAAAAAAATGACAGGATATGAGAATTAGATTTAAATACTTCTCAAAAAGTTATGTAAGTAGTTGGCATTACAGAAATGCCCAATTGAACTTTTCAGGTCAAAATAATAATAATTTAAAAAGAACAACTAACATTTCTGAATGCTATAATGTGCCAGGCCACTGAATGTATGTATGAGTCTGGATATAAAATGAATTTGGGCTAAAATTACACAGGTACAAACCAGGGCAAGATGTCCCTCTGCATTCTGAGAGCAGAAGTAAGGGGGGATATTAAACAGTCATCCTAGGTGCCCTAGAAGTGGCTATATCACCCCTTCAATCTTCATCCTATCACTTTGTCCAAGTGATATAGGGTCAGATGGAGGAGTTGCCAGCCTCATGGTGAGTGTGTCCACTTCTTGTCCCTAGTGATGTACAGGTGGTATGTGGTTCTACAATGCCCACAAACCAAGAAACACAAAACACAAAGATTAAAGACAGACATATAGAATGCCTGGGGAAAGAAAAGGCAGGTATCTTTCTTTAAAGCTGAATGTTTGATAACCTAGAATAACCTGCAGACCCAGCTCAGTCTTGAAAATACAGTGTGGGAGAAACATCTTAATATCGCTGCAGGTATTTTCTGGAATATTGTCTTAAATCCAGATTGCACCTGCTTTCCATCAGAAGATTCTGAAGGTGGAGGATGACTGGAGATGCCCTGGTGTGCAAGAGAAGGTGGCAACAGAATGGTTGTGCAAATCCACGTTTGTCATGGAAAAGATGGAGTCTGTTTTGGCCAGATGGATTTCACAGAAGATAACCATCTTGAGCCACATTATTGAGACTACCCAAGACAAAGGGATTCTATAAGTACCATAGGGTGAACTACTAGAACAAGGGGCAGACTGTGAGTGGATTTGACAGGCCAGCTGTAGAATGTATCATTTATATCAGCAATTGTTCAGTGGGAAATTCTGTGGGGGGAATTCAACCAACCCACATATTTGTGCCTTACAAAAACATAAAGCATTTCAACATTTGTCAAAATAGAGAAAATGGCAGGTAGGATAAGCCAAAAGGGAATTTGAAACAGGAAAAGAAAAATAAAACTGACTTTGAACATTTGTTTCTTCTTCTTAACCCCAGAGAAAGTGAAGGTTGAAAAGGAGGGAAATGGAGCAGAAAAAATATTGAGGAATACTAAAAGGAGAAATCATGCTATATCCCCAATACAGACCAAATGGAATTGATCAGTGATCACTATAGGGTTCACACTAAAATCCCTGTGAGTCCCAAGTCTAGAAGAAACCTTTTTATCTATCTATCTATCTATCTATCTATCTATCTATCTATCTATCTATCATCATCTATCTATCATCTATCAATACATAAAATAGAGAAATATGCCGATTAACTGGGACATGGTAACAGGTTGACCAGACAGGAGGAGGTTGTGCATGCAGCATTGGGGGTGGGGCTGCAGGGACCTCTGTGCACCTGCACTGGGGGAGGGTCTGATCAGCAGCGGCCGTCGCTGCTTGAAGGGCTGGAGAGGGAGGCAGAGCCAGACCTGCAGTGGCTGTGGGTGCTGCGGGGCCTGGGGAGTGAGGCAGGGACAACCAGTGACTCAAGGGTGGGTGATGCCACACAGTTTCCAATAGTGCGCTGGGCTCCTAGTAAATACATAAAATTTAATCTTTATGACCAACATGAAATTCATTCTTATTAAGATGATATAAAGCTATAAAGTCTTTTGTGAATATTGTTGGAATAAGGGAAGTACAACAGAGCATGTTTGAAGGAAACAGAAAAATAAAATAGTTTTCTGGTTGAACCATACCATGTTCTGCCTGCTCAATAAATCAGTCACATGTTTATTTCCTATGACATCCCTGCTTCATAGCATTAAGAGTGATAAAGCAATTCATTCTAGATCACATGCTTTCTAAGTGATTGCTTTAGTGCAGCGGTCAGCAAACTGCAGCTCATGAGCCGCACTTGGCTCTCAAGCTGAGGTTTGCAGACCACTGCTCTAGGGTTCATACTAAAATCCTTGTGATTCTCAAGTCCCTCTCTCTCTTCATTACACAATGAAATCTATAAAATAAATAAAACCTGAAATATCTAGAATTTAGGCTTATGGGGGTAAGTTATTAAGAGATTTGTTTGGAAAAGTAAACAAGAAAAATCATAAGGAGCTTGTGCATCATGTAATAAGATTTTATTTTGTCCTCATCTTATTCTTTCAATAAAACAGGTATGGAGATTTGACAGGTGGACTGAGAATGGGGACAGGAACAAAGAGAGATTAGATGTGGTAGAAAGTAGGGGGACATTCCAAGGAAGCACAGGCAGCAAAAGAGACATGTGGGACTCCCTCTCCACAAGCTCTTCCCTTCTAACTGAAAGGCCATTCTCCCTGCCCTCACTCATCACACCCCAAGTTCATATTTACAGTGAAGATGTTCTAACCTTGCCAATCAGAGTTAGGGCTTCTCTCTCTGATTTCATAGTCCATAGGATTTTACTTTAAACCACATTGTTTTTCTTTAATTTTATGTCCCCTTCTCTGCCTTCACTTCAGATTCTAATTAAATAGTAATGACTGTTATTCTATCTGTCTTTGAATATGCTATACCTCGCAGAGCATCTGACACATAGTGGACTTATGGAATATGACAATGAATGGGTTGAGATAGGATAGGAGGGAGATGTTTACTGTCAAATCTCAGAGGGAACGCAGAGGAGGGGGTAGGGTAAGAGATCAACCAAAGGACTTGTATACATGCATAAAAGCATTACCAATGGACACAGACAGTAGGAGGGTGAGGGCATGTGCTGGGAGGTGGCAGTGGTCAAGGAGAAGTCAATGGAGAAAAACAATAATATTATAATAGCTATGCATAGGCCAGGAGGGGTACTTGAAATATCAGGGGGACCACTCTGTGAAATATATGACTGTCTAAATACACACACTCATAAAATAAAATGAAAACATTACTGAGGCAATCAAATTCATCTGTGAGAAGCAAAATGTCCTTTAAGAAAGAATTCAAACTCAATGAATTCAGAATATATTACAGTCAGAGCAGATATATTTTTTAAAAAAAGAGGTAGATGAAGTTGAGTAGGTTGATTTGTTGATAGATTAAGGTTTTCAAATCATAAAGTAATGCAGCACCTGCACACATTCTGAAGCTTGGATGATGTGGTCTTCTCGGTCAAGTTTAATTTAAATTGAAAATACTCTTATATAAATATGTTAATTTAACATGCAATTAAATGGTGTAGCAGGAGGTTAATATCCTTCCCCAAAAATATTCATGTCTTCATCCCCTAGACTTGTCAATATGTTATAGCAAGGGGTGAGGGGTGGGGGGAGACTAAATTTGCAGATGAAATTAAGATTGTTAATTAACTAACCTTAAAATAAAAAGAGTATCCTAAATTATCCAGGTGTAACCAAGATAACCACAAGAGTCTTTTAAAGTGGAGGAGGATAGTAGAAAAGCAAGTCAGGGTCAGAGAAACTTAAAGGTGTTGTGCTGAGGACTTTGACTATTGAGGATGGGTCTAGGAATCAGAGAATACATACAGCCTCTAGCAAAGAAACAAAATTGCCCCTAAAGCCTCCAGAAGGAAGGCAGCCCTGATGACACAATGGTTTGGGCTCAGTCCCATGTCAGACTTCTGACCTCTAGAACTGGAACATAATAAATTTGTGTGTTTTAAGCCAATTAATAGTAATTTGGTACAGCAACAGTTGAAAACTAATACAGATGTAAAGAAGAATCTGAAGCTTTAAAACAGTGCTAATACTTCACAAGACTGTGTGTGTATGTGTGTGTGAAAGGGAGGACGGGGGCGGGGGGGGGGCATGTTTGGGCGTGACCAATCCAGACTCCTCCACTCTTCCTTATCTATAGCACTGAATCTGAATATGAAGAGCTGGTTATGCTGATTCCAGATAATGGTGTCCTTGGCCTTAAGGTACATGTAATCATGAATTCACTTGCTGTTTATGGATAATGCTTTCATTATCCCCAAGTCAAAATCTATATTTTTAACTGAACATCAAAGCCATTTTCTATGACTAATTTTTCCCCCTTGTTTTTCTGTAGAAAAATAATTCCCGGAATAATTGGAATCCATTGTATATATAGAAAAATGGCCAGAGATATCTATAAATTGTATCATGCCTAATAAAGAGGTAGTATGCTAATTGACCATCACACCCTTACAAAGATGGCAATGCCCACAGCCAATAAGGAGGGGATATGCTAATTGACTGTCACACCCTCAAAGATGGTAGCTGCCCCCCCAGTGGCAAGATATCAGCACCCAGTTCCCTCAGCCCACCAGGGTGGCAGGCACACAGCATGGCCAGGCTTGCCCCCAGGTGGGTCCAGCCTCTCCATGTACTTGTCTCCACAGTCCCACAGTCCTTTCAGCCCCCCCCCCCCCCCCCCCCCCGTACCCAGGGCCAGCCAAAGGCACAGGCAAGCCTCAGATGTCAGCTGCCCAGCTTTTCAGGGTTGGCCCAAGGCAAAGGCAAGTCTCTATGCTGGCTTCCCAGCCTCCCAGGGCCACCCAAGGCTCAGGTAACTAGGTCCCCCTGAGGCTTGTGCAGCCAGCAGTGGCAGCAGCAGAGGTGTGATGGGGACATTGACTTCCTCTGATCACCTCCTGCCCCTGAGGGATCCCAGGGCTTCAAGAGGGGGCAGGCCTGGCTGGGGGGCCCCCCTCCAGTACATGAATTTTCCCTTCCATTCTAAGGATACGTGTCCAATGGAACTTGAGGAAAAATAGCAAAATAGAGCACATCTTGGTACAAGTACACAACTCAGTCCATGCTCTCTATTCCATATGAAAAGGGAAACCTAAGGAAACTAAAGGGATACATTGCTTCTGCCGCAACATCTAGCCACCTAATAAATGTTTCTATTTTTTTTTCTGATTGCCTAATATCCAAACTATCCCAGAACAAAGAGGATATCCTGACAAATGCCTGCTGAGAACACATGCACAAAAGCATCTTTTATTTGATGTCTCACTGCTGTCATTTCAAGCCCTCTGTGATATTTCTTACTGGTATGATAGGCCTCTGAGGACATTTGCTCTCACTCTAGACAGTAACCTGTAACATCCTGTCATGGTTCAGGTTGGTTTGTGGTCCTGTTGGGAAGCCTTATTAATCATGTAGGTTCCGGAAATAGCCTGAGCAACTATAATATTTGTCCCATTCCTGTCTCTCACTCCCCACTCATGGACACTCCTTAATCCCATAAACATCTAGAATATGCAAGTTACAACTCTCCATCTTTTTCCACCAGTGAAAAATGCATAAGTTTAAAATGTTAGTATCTTCTAACCCAGGGCCCACATTCACTCTATGTATAATAAATGGTGAACCCTCGGACAGTACCTGTTCTAGAGCTCGTGGTAAGGGAACAATTTTGTGACAGCTAAATATATGAGAGCATTTTCTCTAATATGCTTCTGACCTTTACAGTGAGACAGGCATTTTGGTGGTAATGAAATCCTTAGTCTCTATTGGCAGGGAAAGCATCCACAAATGACAATTTTTATCACATAGTAAATTGTCCCAAATGCAACAAAGCTAGTAGTACTTTTGTCGAGTAGAAGTCTCAGAACCTAGCTTAAGCTGCCAATAAAACCTTTAAAAATCAAATAAATAAAGTAAAAACAGCAAAGCCATCCTTGGCACATACTTAGTTTTATGCCATCTCCTCTGAAGTGCAAATACTAAAAGATGCTTTATGCCAAAAGAAACTGCTCCCTTGCCATGAATGGAAGCTCAGCATAACAAATTGCACTGCCTTCAGAAGGACCTCTATAAGTTTCCATTGAAAGGAAGTCCAGATAGTAAAGATATCTATATATTTGTATCCCATACTGCACTTTATATTGTAGTTATTGATATGCATGTTTTATCTCCCCTACTAACCTTCACCATTCTTTTTGGACTAAAAACCTAAAGTGGTGGCAATGACAGAAAAATAAGTTTGGGTTGCATGCTTAAGAGACTCATTTTCAAGGCTATGATGAACAATTTACTGAGCACCTAACCATTCTGACTCCTGAGCCTCAGTTTGCCCTGTTTCTATTATAGGTCACTTTAATGGGAATTGGGGAAAATAGTCCAGCCAGTGTGGATCAGTGGTTGAGCTTCTGCCTATGAACCAGGAGGTCACAGTTTGATTCCCTGTCAGGGCACATGCCCTGGATTACAGGCTCAATCATCAGTAGGGAGCATGCAGGACACAGCTAATTGATGATTATCTCATCATTGATGTTTCTATCTCTCTCTTCCTCTTCCTTCCTCCCTGAAATCAGTAAAAATATATTATATAAAAAAAAAAAGAATTGGGGGAGGTATGCTAGAGTCTCTTACCACTCGATGATTTGCATTCACTTTATATTAGAATGACTTCCCTTAACTTTTAATAGTTGGTGTATATAATATATAGTTTACTAATGATACTGGATGTAGGAAAAGACCCAGTAATAGCTTTTATATGGAATAATTCAACATCAATGAAAACCTGAATTCCTTAGTACTTTGGGGTTTTATGCTGGTGGTCGAGGTGCCGAGTCTCAATGGAGTGAATATCAGAGTCTGAGTTTGGGAACAATTGTCTCTGATATAGTAACATACATCCCAGTGACAGGCCTTGAGCCCCCCTACTTCCAATCATCATAGTGCTAAGACACAGTTAAAACTTGGAGAAGACAAAGGAATGTTACAATGAGAGAAGTTGTTCAAATTGTCCTTGCAGTTATTTTATGTATTTATGCTTTGTTCAAAATTGAATAAAGGGGAAACCTGAACTTAGTTCCTATGGCTCAACTGACTGATAATAAAACTGCTTTTGTCTCATAAGCCAGGGAGGACTGTGCCTTTCCTACCTATCTTCTATTTCCCCAAAAGGCCTCTTTTTTCTGGGATTGTCATCCATGTAAAATATGCATATGCATAAAATATCTATGTACAGAGTTTTGTTTTCTGGTGTTGTTCAACTGTTTGATTTTAAAAATATGGCTTATAAATTATTAAGTGCAAAATAAATTTATAAGAAAAGTTTTATATTATTTTTCCTGTTTCTCTCATAGTGCTTCATAACTAAATAGTATTTTGATATGTTGTGTAAATAAATGAACAGATATATACAAATGCTGTTTACTCTTTCCTTATAAAATAGTCATTTTCATACACCACAGCATTCATCATCATTTAATTACCTCAATTATCCATTCCTTGACCAGGATACCTCATTAGGTTAGGTTCCCAGGTTTAAATGTTGTCATAGCAACCTGAATTTTTCCTTTCTAGCACTTTACAGCTATTTAATGAATTACTTTATTAAAGTCATCAATTTGATAATTAGCTTTCCTACTAGATTGTTAGTATGCTGAGTACAATAATCATATTTACCTTATTATTACTAATAAGGTTACAATATATTGTTAAATATTTATTGAATGCATAAATACATATACAATTTGATCCTCTCCAAAGTAGTAAAAAAAAGACATGATATGTTACTTTTATGTTTGTTTGTGGATTTTATTAGTCTTTTAAATCCAGTTAATGCATTTTCACTTAACAAGATGTTCCCAATGAAATCTTAGTAGAAGGAAAGTTAATAACAGCCTAGCATGGCACATACATCTTCATGAATATATCTTCAACTAGGTTCTTCAAACTTTGACTTCCCATCAGCCCTCTAATTTGTTAGCCATGCTAGATAGACTATTGTTTATTCTCCAAATATTTCATACTGTTTTGTACTTTAGTGAATCATTTCAAATTATTTGTGGAATGAGGAGTGGAAATAAACCAGTGAAGTTATATAGAGAAATCCTTGATACCTTTGTTAGGTGGTTTCTTCTGCTTTCCCACCCTCCTTCTCTTAATTAACCTCAAAGATCTAGCTCCAATACCCTCTTCTCTGTGGAAGCTGTGCCTGGTATTTAGTTCACATCGCCCTGGAAAACCATGCAGAATGAATCCTCATTTTTCCATATATTCCATGGCACTAAGATGCTCCTGTTTTAGTGCATCCTAGTATGTTCCATTCTCTCTCTCTCTCTCTCTCTCTCTCTCTCTCTCTCTCTCTCTCTCTCTCTCTCAGAAGCCCATCAAACATACTTAAATTATTGGGGCACCACTATCCATCCAGGACTAGAACCAGAAACTTCTTATTCCTTATCCCCCTTTTTTCTTACCCTATCTGCTTCATCAAATCCAATCATTCTCCTCCAGAACAGACCTGTAGTCCCTCCTCCACTCTGTATCCTGCCTCCACCCTGGTGCTCGTAAACATTGCCTCTCACGGGGAATACTGCAATTGTCTCTTCATTAGTCTCTCCATGCCCAATTCTGCCTCTTCCAAATCATTCTCCGCACAGCAGCCCATTCACTTTCCTGAATGAAAGCTCTTTATTTCACTTAGACAGTGGTTCTCAACCTTCCTAATGCTGACCCTTCCTAATGCTGACCCTTCCTAATGCTGACCCTTTAATATAGTTCCTCATGTTGTGGTGATCCCCAACCATGAAATTATTTTCATTGCTACTTCATAACTGTAAATTTGCTACTGTTATGAATCATAATGTAAATAGCTGTGTTTTCAGATGGTCTTAGGTGACCCTTGTGAAAGGGCTCGTGACCCACAGGTTGAGAACCACTCTCAGGGGTCGCCTAAGACCATCGGAAAACACAGATATTTACATTATGATTTATAACAGTATCAAAATTATAGTTATGAAGTAGCAACGAAAATAATTTTATGGTCCTAACTGGTTTGGCTCAGTGGATAGAGCATTGGCCTCCAGACTGAAAGGTCCCAGGTTCACTTCAGGTCAAGGGCATGTACCTTGGATGCAGGCACATCCCCAGTAGGGGTATGCAGGAGGCAGCTGATCAATGTTTCTCTCTCATTGATATTTCTAACTCTCTATCCCTTTTCCTTTCTCTCTGTGAAAAATCAATAAAATATATAAAAAATAATAATTTTATGGTTGGGGGTCACCACAACATGAGGAACTGTATTAAAGGATCAGCATTAGGAAGTTTGAGAACCACTGACTTAAAATAAAGTAAAATTCTTTGTATAATCTGACCCTTACATTCTGCTCCAATATTGTCAGTGGTCACTAAAGTCTGGTGGCACTGGCTTTCTGTTGGCTCCTAGAATATGTCAACTTTTTCTCTCTTAATGACTTTTTCCCTTTTGTTCACTCTGTTGGAGTGGCTCTTCCCCTGGCTATTTGTATCTTTAGATTCTTATCTATCACATACTAACTAAAGGTTATCTGAGAGAGGAATTCCTGACCATACCACCTAAATCATGTCAAGAACATGAACTCTGGAGCAAAACAACCAAAGTTTAAGTCTCAGGTCTGCCACTGACTCATTGGGAAACATTGAGCAATTTTTAAATCTGTCAGCCCCTTAGTTTCTTCATGAATATGCTAATAGAAATATTGTAAGAAAGATGTATTTATTTACTTCAAATGCTTAGAAATTCACTTACACTGCCTGAAACAGAGTATAGCTTAATACTTTTGTTGAAAAAAAAAAGCATGGCATATTATAGTACACAATGATTATTAACTATTATTATTTATCTTCAATGTCTATGTGCTTAATAACATTCATAGCCTATAATTACTAGATTTGATTATTATTTGCATTTATCATGACCTATATGGTGTTCTCCCTTACTGAATTGGTCAAACTGGACAGAGCGTTTTCTTCTTTGTGTTTCTACTGGACATGCCCAAACTCAGTTCACAGTACGTATATGACTTCATAGTATTTCTTTCCTCTTTTAGAATAAGGCATTTGCAGCCTTATGCATCACAGAGGTTTTATAAACATTTTTGGAATAAAGGACTAAACCAATGAGCTCTAATATAAGGAACAAACATTCTATTGTAGCATAGACCCCTGTTTTAGTGACCTATTGCTGAGTAGCAATATTACCACAAATTTTTCAGTTTAAAAATACATACTTCTATATAGAAGTTTTTTGGGGTCAGGAGTTCAGATGGAGCTTATCTTGGTCATCTGCTTTGAGGGCTCACAAAGCAGCAATCGAGGAACCAGCCAGGTTGGTGGTTACATCTGAGGCTCAAATAGGAAAGATCTGCTCCCAAGTTCATGGGATTGTTAGCAGAATTGCATTCCTTGCAGGCTGTCAGATGGGGTACCTGAAGATTCTTGCTGGATGTCAGCTAAAAGCTGACTTTAGTCCCTTGTCATGGGACTCCCTCCTTTCAGCAGCTCAGAGCATGACAGCTTGCTTCATCAAAGCCAGCAAGAAACAACAAAAATGTCTCCGCAAGATGAGCATTACAATCTTCTGTAATGTAATCATGTTCACTCACACAACCATATACATCCCTTCCCCTTTGCCATAGTCTATTGCAGTGGTTCTCAACCTTTCTAATGCCTCGACCCTTTAATACAGTTCCTCATGTTGTGGTGATCTCCAACGATAAAACTATTTTTGTTGCTACTTCATAACTGTAATTTTTCTACTGTTATGAATCATTATGTAAATATCTGTGTTTTCTGATGGTCTTAGACAACCCTACTAGCAGTTAGATTTAGTACCGCTGCTGTAGAGCCTAAGACCATCAGAAAACACAGATATTTACATTACGATTCATTAACAGTAGCAAAATTACAGTTATGAAGTAGCAACAAAAATAATTTTATGGTTGGGGTCACCACAGTATGAGGAACTGTATTAAAGGGTAGCAGCATTAGAAAGGTTGAGATGACTGGTCTATTGGTTAGAAGCAACTCATGTCCTGCACACACTCAAGAGAAAGGATTATACAGGGATGTGGACTCTGGGAGGTAGGAATCATGGGACCACTTGCACACTGCCAACCACAGCCTCCCTTGGCAAGGAACATCATGGGTCAGAGGAGGCAATTCTGGAGTCTGAATAATCCAACATAATGAATCTAAATCCAGCCAAAACAGAGATATCCCAAAAATAAACAAGTTTAGAGTTTTATACACTGCTCATATTTGTGCAGATAATCATGCTTAATTTAGATATAAGCAGTATGCAGCTTTTATTTCTTGGTATGATTGGGGACATTATGTAATCATGGTTTTCTTCATAGAGTTCTCTATTATTGTAATTAATGATTATTTCATATAAATTTTACATTTATAATTACTATTCATAATTATGTTTTCAATTTAATTTCTAGTTCTAGGAATAGAGCTACAACATGTATGCTTCTCCCTTAAGTAGAGTTTTTTTTTTTTATAGAGACTACTAACCAAGTTCATATCCAAGGAAAATAATTATTTGGTTCCTCCTTAATCAGTCCAAAGACTTCAGAAGTGGCCTGGCATTTTAGTGATGGACTACCAATATACGATTAACTCACACCCCTTGTAGATATGCACGTACATGATAGTCTCAACCATTCCTTTCAAGCAAAACATTTGTACCATATGAAAACTGCTGTGTGATAAGCTGCAACTGCCAGGAGTTGTTTTTTTTTGTACTCAAGTCCAGGACTTTTAAATAATTCAGGAAAGAATCGGATGACTAAATAAAGCAAACTTTTGCTAAGATGAGGTATTTTCTTAGGAGAGTGAATTTCAGATTTAGGACTTTGAAAAAGATATTTGTCCCCAGGATTCTCTTAGCAAGGCAAGCACCAAGTTAAATATCCCTCCAGGTATTACTGAAAATAGAAATAAACACCAAATAGTCCCAAAATATTGTAGTTCAGACTATATTCTGAGGCTGAACAAGACCAGATAAAGTGTTCATGTGTACACAGGATGTCCTAAAAGTGTACATGCACTTTGAATGATTATAAAGTCAGTGCTTCTTAACATACGGTTCATTTTTGAAATTTAAAAGCATCTACAGAAATGAATAATTTTGGGTGTCTGTTTTCAAACTGATGACTGTTCTGGTCCAGGTGCTGCTGATAACTTGATGCAACGGACTCACAAACATCAAGAAACATTTTGCTCTGTATTTGTGTGCCCTCAATTCATCGACTGTTGCTGGTTTTGTACCATAAGCTTTATGTTTTATGTACTCATATTAAAAAAGACTAGTGGCACTTTAGGATAAATTTTCTTTATCCAAAGCTTAGTCTGCCTTCACCCATTATTTCAAATCAGTTAAATCTGAAAAGGAATGAAAATTAAATGAGTTGTCAGCTGTTAAAGTTTGTATACATTTTTTTTGGGGGGGAGACACCCTAAATACACTTATGCATATGCTTACTAGTAATTTAAAAATCTTAATTCCATCTAGATATACCATGTTAAAATTAATAACATTTTTCATGATGTGGAAGCTACTTTAAACATTTACATATTTCCTCCCTTAGTTCCCTGGATATTTGAGTGATGTTTACATGATAAAGAATGGTTGAAATGTAAAAATGTGTAATTGAAAATGCACCAGGCTTAAAAAAGGAGGGGTGAAGAGGGGTGGTCTTAAACTGCTCTCCTGATTTTTCAAACTCCTCTGAAAAGTAGAGTAATGGCTGAACTTGGAAAACCTCAGAGGCCATTTTTCGAACTAAAATGCCACAGATACATTTTATACCAAAAATGATCTTGGCAATACTGCAAACTCATCTTTTGAAATATGTAAATATTTATGAGACTTCAAAAGGTGTCCCACACACATTTAAAAACTATTTATTTGATGAATTCCATGACTCATACTTGCAGTAACAAAACGGTAATAAAATTCTTTTTACTTATTTATTTACTTTTACTTTTTTCCCCCAAGTACATTTTCCTTCCCATCTGATACTGGCTAACCCTTTCAAATAAAGTGTCCTAAAAGGACTTTTCTTTATAATCAGCTCAGAAAGACGTTGGGCTTTGTATTCCTTGGAGCATAGCTGGCATGGATTATGTTTTGTTTTCCTCTCCTTAAGGCTGTTCCGGTAGAGTTCAGCAGAGAGTAAGCAGGGATGCTCATGTGAGTGGGTGCCACCTTGTTGTGGAATATCAAATTATGCTCTATTCTTAGGAATAAAGCCACCTTAGGAATAAAGGTGCATAAAAAAAGCTTATTAATGTATTTAAAATCATTAATACTTCATCCCCTAAAAATTAAAAACAGCCCTTTTTCATGTACTTATCATCTGCTTCAGAACCCAAAGCCAAATAGCAGAACTTGACACAGAGCCAGAGAAAATTAGTCCTACTAATTGAATGGCCTTTGACATTCAGAAGAAGAGCAGTCTTTGATGCTCGATTTATAAATGAGAAAATTATATGCACTACCTGTAAGGATACATGACCTGATTACTTTTTCCTATTCCAAGGTTACTTTGTATATTTCTAAACAAAACAAAACAAACAAACAAAAAAAACCACACACTAATTGATACACAGCAAAATTGCTTTTGCTTGAAATAAATTGCATGACTAGCAAGTGAGACTTAAAAATACTGAAATGCTCTACCCTCAAGGTAAATATGAAAGATTAAGTAATTTTGAGAAAACGAGTCCCATTTCATAAGAACATTGACTTCACAGGATCTAAATAAAATATAACATGTCTGTTTATTTAGGGCGGTCAAACATCTTATTTTAAACCTTTTAAGACCACCCCTCTTCACCCCAAATGTGCCTGTGTTTGAGAGCCAGAGAACCTAATCTGCATATTTATAGATGTTAAGGTGACAAAACACTCTCCGGCATTGATTAGACTACCTCTGTTTTCATGAACTATTATTAATTTTTCCACTGTCAGGCTTTAAATAGAGTAGCACAGGTTGTCAAAATTATTCATCCAGGTACCTACAGGGAGAACCTGCTCATGAATATGGAAATGGAAGATTACTATTGTGGGTCCAACCCGAGATCTTCCTGGTCCAGGATTGTTCCTGTCATTGATGCTGAGGCACAAGTTGCAAACTGGCAGCCCGTGGGCTGAGAAAATCCCATAGATACCTTGTGTGAGGCTTTGAGCATTTTAAAAATGGCAGAGCTCATATAAAAATATAAAGTTTCAGCTTTACTTGAAAAAGCCAAATATCTGGCAATACTGACCCAAATTCCCATAGGGCCGTAATAGGCAGGACCTACATAGCAGCTGCTGCCTGTGTACAAGGTGGTTTCTGGCATATGACAGTCCCTTGTCATTATTCCACACCCGAGCTTCTCCGCTCATTAAATTACCTGTCGCTCCCATGGGCAATTGATTTTGCTACTTTGGGGTTAGAAAATGAGAGCAATGGTTGCCACAGTGTTTGCCTCCTAGCCTAATATTCCCCTATTTCTTCCTATGTTACCAGTCTTTAGACCTAATGGCTTCTCTTTATGTTAATGTTTTTCCTTTAAAGGAAAAGGGTGTGTTCTTTAGGCCTTTATTCAATATCAGTTTGCTCTTCTCACTTTCCCTGGAGAAACCTAATCATCCTGTATGGCCTCAATTATTTGTGGATATGTACTAGTATGTATATCATAGGCTTATCTGCTCCCTTCTGATCTCCAGGACAATATATCCAACTGTATAGATTACATTTCCATTGTGATGTCCTACAGGTACACAAACAGAATAGGTCTAAAAACTTAAGTCATTATCCTTTTTATAAAGTCTGTCTTTTTCCCCGGAGTTTCCCACTTTAGTGACTATGTTATCATCTACCTAAAACAAATCTCCTTTACTTCACTTTTCATGTTCATGTGAGTCTACAACCATATCTTTATTTTTCCATTACTAGTCAAGTCTATTTATATTTTTCTTTTTTTTAATTTAATTTTCTTAATCAACATTCTTACTACTTGTTAACTGGATTACTGAATTAGTATTTTACATAGCTGTTTCCCCTGTATGTAATCTTTCTACCATCTAATCCAGCCTTGACATCCCACCAGATTGACCTTTTTTCCCAAATCACATATGATGGTTTTATTCCTCAACTTGATTCACTGAATTCCGGAAGTCAGTTTCTCTATAGTCAGCCTCATAGCCTATCTTGCCATATAAAATAGTTCCCTGGGATGATTAGGCCCCAGAAACTATGAATATGTACCTTCATGGCAAAAGGAACTTTGCCAATGTGATAAAGGAAGACTGTCTTTGCCTTTGGTTGTGATATGGTCTCTTCCCTTTTCCACAGAGACCACTGCTACCTTCCCTTGAAGTCTCATTTTAAAAGCACCTACAGGTAGCACTACCACTATTTTGAGGTGTTAAACTCCACATATTTCTGCAGCAGAATGTATATCACTATCATTGTATACTCAGAGGTTTGCTCATTTAGATACAACTTTTCAACTGGACTCTAAAGGTCTTTGAAGACAAGAATGGTATCTTATTTATATTTGTATTTAAAATATTTACCACAGTTCTTGGCACATGGTAAGGACTCAATACTGACACATATTTCTTCAGAATTAATTAGTAGCCATTTTAATGGTAAATGTTAAGTAAAATGGTCTTAGAAAATTGATGAATTTTAATTGATTATACTATTTAGTGAAGTCAACTAGCCTGTTTTCTGAAAATTCTAGTTCATTGAGCACATTCTTTTTAAAAAATTTCTAAAATATTTTATTTTACATTTAAGGATTGGCATGATACATTCGCTAATGTAAAAAGATTTGCCAATAACATTGATGGGCACCCCCTTACGCCATTTTATAGAGATAAACCTTATAACCACACTCAGCTCTTGTCTTTTATTTTTATTTATTTATTTTAAATATATTTTATTGATTTTTTATAGAGAGGAAGGGAAAGAGATAGAGAGCTAGAAACATCGATGAGAGAGAAACATCGACCAACTGCCTCTTGCACACCCCCTACCGGGGATGTGCCCGCAACCAATGTACATGCCCTTGACCGGAATCGAACCTGGACCTTTCAGTCCGCAGACCAATGCTCTACCACTGAGCCAAACCAGCTTCGGCTCAGCTCTTGTCTTTTAGCTCAATAGCTCTAACTAGTTTATGTTCACCTGTGCAAGCAGATCTATCTATGATCATGGTAGGTTCTCAACTCTGGCCTTAGAGTGATTATAACACCTGCAACCTTGGATTGTGAACTTTATCTAAGGGACATTTTTTTTAATTCAAACTATAGAATTATAAATGTAATTCTATAGTTTGGAAAAGTTGCTTTGTGTCCTCACTGCTTTGTAAAATAAAAATCTAAACTATGAGAATAGGGATATGGTGTGTGTTTGTGTATATATATATATATATGTATATATATGCAACATTTTTAGAAAAGCATTTATATATATATATATATTGATTTCAGAGAGGAAGGGAGAGGGAGAGAGAGATAGAAACATCAATGATGAGAGAAAATCACTGATTGCCTTGTCACCCTAACTTTCCTCCTCTGCAGGCTTATCATTCCCAACTGTCCTCCCTTGCAGGCCTAGTCTCCCCCAACTGCCCTTCCCTGCAGACCTGGTCACCCCCAACTCCCCTCCCCTGCAGTCGTCAACTGCCCTTCTCTGCAGGCCTGGTAACCCCCAACTGCTCTTCCCTGCAGGCCTTGGCGCCCCCCCCCCCCCCAACTGCCCTTCCCTGCAGGCCCGATTGCCCCCAACTTCCCTTCTCTGCCAGCCTGGTAACCTTTAACAGCCCCCCCCACCCCCCACCCTGTAGGCTTGATCACCCACAACTTCCCTCCCTTGCAGGCCTGGTCCCTCCCAATTGCCCTTCCCTGCTCACCATCTGTGGCAGCCATCTTGTGTCCACATGCGGGCAGCTATCTTCTGTGTTGTAGTGATGGTCAGTATTTATTAGATAGGATATTATTGTTTCTAAGGATAAAAATGATTGTCATTGAAAAAAATGCTTGGTCATGAATTCATTCCAACTTGTCACTTCTGGAAATGTATTTATTATAACACAAATGAGAGATTTTACTTCAGTATAATTGTTCAAGGAAAAATACAACTACCCATAAAAGGTCTTAATAGGATTTTTAACATTTTAATTTTGTTTTCAAAGGAACTCAGAGGATATTTCTAAAGAAAGCCATAAAATGTTTCCTGTTCTACCTATGGCATTTGCATTTTCAGAGTGGCACTTTATTTAGCCCTCAGTGTTTGTATTAATTTTCAGTGCTATGAGCAAGCATGTCAGTGTATATTAACACCTGATCTATAAAGGGAACGCTGAGGCCTTGCTCAAAGTATTAGTCACCGCACCTTGGGAATGCTATTGTGCCTCTGCAGTTGGCTTCAATGCAGAAAGATGCACATGCTTTGATTCCTAATGAAACATGCATATAATCAAATTTCTCAACAAGAACCCTGAACCTTCAACAATTTTTCCCAAGCTCAGAAGGATTTTTCAGGGCATCTTGTTTCTTTTTGCTATTTTTGATTTTTAACCACAAGTGGCCTGTGATATCACTTCCCAAATAGACTGCTGGAAAGAGAATTATAATGTCAAGGAGAGAGGTCTTTTCTAAAAGCTTTTTATGCTTAGCACCTTTATCAAGACCTTCAAACCTGACATTTCCTAAGGTTTCAGTTTCACACATCAGAACTTAAAACTTCAGTTGCGTTTATTTGCCTCTCTCACCTCCCAAGTTGTAAGTTACTACTGAGAGTAAATACTGTTCCATATTTATCTTTGTAGCCTAAGCACTAAGGACAGAAGATAGTAGCATCATATAGTCATTCAACAAACATGATCAGACTGAAATGAAGAAGCCAGTATATTAGTCATTGGTTTATAACTTTCCAGCCTGATAAAAGTTCAAATCTTCCCAGCCTAAATCTATACTAATAAATGGGTAATATGCTAATTAGACCAGGATACTTATAGCCAATAAGGAGGGAATATACTAATTGACTGCCCCACCCTCAAAGATGGCAGCGCCCACAGCCACAAGATGGCAGCGCCCAGTTGCCTCAGCCCTCCCGGGGCAGCAAGTATTTGGCAAGGCTAGGCCTGCCCACAAGTGGGCCCAGCTGCTCTACGTACCTGCCTCTGGAGTCCCCCAGCCACCCAGAGCTGGCCCGAGGTGAAGGCAAGCCTCAGATGGCAGTTGCCTAGCTTCTCAGGGCCACCAAAGGCTCAGGTAACCAGGGCTAGCTGAGTCCTGCACTATTGGCAGTGGCAGCAGCAGAGATGTGATGGGAATCTTGGATTGTAAGAGGGGGCTGGCCAGGCTGAGGGACCCCGTCCAGTGCATGAATTTTCATACACCAGGCCTCTTGTTAATTCATAAATTTTTTCAACAAACATTGAACACGTATTTTTTCCAGGTGCTATGCTAGCTGGTGAGGATCCTCTCCACAGTGGGCAACCACATTGGCATATACAACACATTGATAAAGTGGTTAAGGAGTATCACTGACTGATACTTGATGTGTTTATGTAGGTCCTGGGTTTAGTGGATGACCATTTGTAAAACAATTCTGCTAAGGGAATTATATTTTCCAACATGACATTGGTTCAGCTCAGATAAGTTTAAATATACTATTTCTGTTTATTAGTTTTATATGAACATTAAATTTTCAGATCAATGAAATAAAGAGGTGGATTGGTAACAGATTTGAGTGGGAGGGGGAAGGCACTCGTTAATTGTGAAGATCACTCTAAATATCTATCTATCTATCTATCTATCTATCTATCATCTACCTATCTATCATCTATCATTTATCTATCCATCATGTAGCTATCCTTTCTTGGGGGCAATATCTTCATCTTCCTTCACAAAGTTCTAAATATAAAGAATCTCAAAACTTAATTTTACTATTCTTTTCATTTTCTTCACCTTTATATCAAATGGATTTGCTGTCTCCACTGGGTTATTAGATTCTGTAGATGAGATCACTTAAAAATGTATCAAAAGACAGGAACTTAAATATATCATAAACTTTATTTATATATCCTCAGCCTATTAATGTAGTGGCTCATATTCTAGATGGAAGATGGCCAGATTGGTATATTATCTTCTTTGCACACTTGTCTGTGTGTAAATTTATTTATCTGTTTTTACTATTAGATATCTTGAATTAAAATAAAAATGAATATTAAATAGAAATTAACATTTGCAGGTTAATTTTTAATTGATGCTGGCAATGACAAAGCCTCATAAATTTTTATTATGTATCATCTCATTTGTTCACTTCTTCCATAAAAACTGTCCAATTACTTTGGTTCAGAGTATTATTTCTCTCCTGTGACTTCATAGCACAGAATGTTTATAACTCATCAGTGACAACCATTTTTATTCAGTTTACTTCAAACCAGGATATTCAAAACAATCATTCCTTGTCGGTTTTAAGTAAGGGAATTTGCTAGGCATTGTGGGGAAGGTGGATTGATCAATTAAGAAGTAAAGTGGCATATTTATAAAAAATTAATAAGATATATTATAAATATGCTATAAAATATACAAAAGGAACACTCAACAAGAAAGGTACAGAGTAATCAAAATATAAAATATAGTCACTGTACATACAATATTTCAATTGCCTGAGAGCTTTAGTCCATGCAGTCATAAGTAATTGGTTCATTTGAAATTTGGACTGGCTAAAATTTATGACATCTAACACTACTCAAATGCTGTTCCTTTCTAAGGGATACTTTTTCAATACATAGCTCAGTTGGCACCAAATATAGCTGACCTTATAAGCAGCCAGTTCATAGGCTGGCAAGGGTCTTCTAAATGATTGGGAATATATTGCCACTTAAATTATAACTGATAAAAGAGCTAATTGAAAATTTTATAAGTGGATGAGAGAAATACTAAGACAAATAGGAAAAGGAGAGAGTAGGTGATGGGTCAAATTAGTCAGGTTCTTTGCAAGGAGTCCTGCAGAAGATAAGATGATGAGATAGCCTAGACCCCAGAGCTGTTTCATATCCTAACTGACTTTCTAGTTCCCAAACCACTTTCTAGTCGCCTTCTATGGCAAGTTTGAGAACCTTTTTTCTGCCAAGGACCATTTATAACAGCATTCGCTTAATATAATTTACTTAATATAAATTTATGTTGCTATGAAAAAAGCTCCTAGATTTATTGAATTTCAAGTCCCACCTACAGTTGCCTTGGCAGGGACAGACCAAATGATTTATCAGGCCTTATAAAATCCATGGCCCAACATTCCCTTCTCCTGTCTATGGCATAGTTATTTCTTTCTTTCTTTTTTTTTTTTAATGTATTTTTATTGATTTCAGAGAGGAAGAGAGAGGGAGAGAGAGAAAGAAACATCAATAATGGAAGAGAATTATTAACTGGCTACATCCTGCACACCCCCCACTGGGGATTGAGCCTGCAGCTCAGACATGTGATCAAACCTGTAATCAAACTGTGATCGCCTGGTTTGATTCATAGGTCAATGCTCAACCACTGAGCCATGTTGGCTGGGTGCATGGCATGGCTATTTCTGGACTCCTCTAGGCATGATCCTCCGAAAAACTCTTCTATTTATACTTCCACAATCATATAATGAAAAATCCTCTAGCATTTTAGGTTCAACAAGTGATTTTGCTTCTTGACTTAAAAGAATCTAACACAAGCAAACAAATATACACATATATACAGACATGCACTCACACATTAATATATACACACACAGTCTTATATCGATTTTTTAATTCAAAGAAGAACAATTAGAAAATTTACAAATCCTATGTAATAAAGAGATAATATGCAAATTGACCATTGCTCCAATACACAAGATGGCTACCCACATGTGGTCAAAGATGGCTGCCCCCATGTGGACACAAGATGGCTGCTGCAAGATGGCTGGCAGAGGAGGGCAGTTGTGGGCTATCAGGCCAGCAGGGGAGGGCAGTTGGAGGGACCAGGTCTGCAGAGGAGGGAAGTTGGGGGTGACTAGGCTTGCAGGGAATGGCAATTAGGGGCAATCAGGTTGGCAGGGAAGCAGTAAAGGGTGATCAGGCTAGGAGGCAGAAGCAGCTAGGGGCAATCAGGCAAGTAGGCACGTGAGCAGTTGGGAGCCAACAGTCCTGGATTGTGAGAGAGATGTCCAACTGCCTGTTTAGGCCTGATCTCACCGAGCCTGAATGGGCAGTTGTACATTCCTTGTGTGGTCCCAGTTTGGAGAGGGTGTAGTCTGGGCTGAGGGTACAGTCTGGACTGGCTAATATGCTAAGTGTCTGACTGTCTGACCAGTCACTATGACACGTACTGACCACCAGGGGTTAGACACTCAACACAGGAGCTGCTGAGCTACAGTGACTTGGCAACAGTGGTTCTTGGGTGACACAACCCAAAACCAGAAAGGAGGGAACACAATTCCTCACGTGGCCGCACAATTCCACCTTTGGCCACGGGTTATGTTGTTGCTAAGGCACTATAGGCCCTGAATCTGGTTTACTGCCCACTTGCGTTTGCATTCCACACCCTGTATGTCAGCAACTTTGCAATGTGCCCTCTCTCACTCTGGGACCCTTTGGGGGGATGTCGGAGAGCTGGTTTTGGCCAGATCCCCATAGGCCAGTCCAAGAGGCCCAACCTACCAGAGGGACCCCACTCACTCTGCAGATGCTAGGGAGGGACAGCGGGAGGTTGGCTCCAGGGCATATTCAGCCCATCTAGCCCAGTTCTGCTGGTCACCTTCTAATTAGTTTCTTTTAAATGTGCATGAATCTATGCACTGGGTCACTGGTAGTATATAAGAAGATAGAAAAGCATTTTAAAAATACATAACTACTAAAAAAAATTTATTACACAATACTAAATGTAAAGAACATACTTCTTGCATAGACATTTACAACCACATTTTTTAATCATGAAGGAAAATGTAACTTATGGTTATTTGTATGGGTACAAAGGAATGGAGAAGAATCTGTATACTACTTCAGCTAGAATGCCACCAAACTATCATAAAATTAATAACACTCTAGTACTTAAAATAATAAACATTGCTTATAATTTTTAGCAGGATATCCCTTAAATTTTCCAGGAAAAAAAAAAGAATTTAATGTATTCTTTTGGAAATTATCTTATAATATCATTTTGAATACTTGCTCATCTCTTATGTATTCAGTGGGCACTATTTATACCTTGCCTCTCTGAAATGGATTTTGAGCTTTCTGGATAGGAACTGTTATATATTTGCATCATTCTTCTTGAAGAGAAAGTATAGCAACATTTTTTTTTAATATTCTCTTACAGAAATATGAAACCATAAAATACTTATTTAAAGCACGCAGCTCTGAATACACTTTAGCTCAAATATAACAGAAACTACTTTTTAATCATTGGATTATGCCTGTTCATTGTCAGTGACATGGAGATGAGAGTGGAAATAGAACATCATTAAGTCAAT
This sequence comes from Pipistrellus kuhlii, assembly GCF_014108245.1. Classification (NCBI taxonomy): domain Eukaryota; kingdom Metazoa; phylum Chordata; class Mammalia; order Chiroptera; family Vespertilionidae; genus Pipistrellus; species Pipistrellus kuhlii. The sequence goes on from NW_023425595.1 coordinate 15,480,828, forward strand.
GACTTAGATGAGGGATAATAATTTGCATTTGGAGTGCAGAGCACATTTCATTCACGAAGAGGATGAGTAACTAGATTTGTTTTCCTTCTCCATAAATTACTAGAATTCAAGTGGCATAGTAATTATGAGTGGACTGATTGCTTTCCATGTTTGTAGCCTTGATTTTCAGAGCTACTTACAGCATTTAATCTAGAACTTACGCAAGCTTCCCAATTTTGTTTTCATTGATGCTTTCCATGTTTTGAAAAGTCCAACTTTCAATCAATTATACAGTAAAGGTGGCTTGCTTATGTGTAGTTTAGGCTAGACTTTTGAGGGCCTGAGTGTTTAAAATATCACAATTTATGAGGTAAGGTCTTCTCTACCTTCTTAGTATACAATAGGGAATGGGTGAAATTAGAATATGAAAACAGACAGGAACTGGGTCATCTATACATAGGCAACCCCTTTTATAATCCAAAAACATTTTCCAAAAGCAATTAGAACATCACTAAATTTGTAATTTAAACAAATGTGTTGATTTTCCAAGGTAGTTGGATGCTTAAAAGGTATCTGTGAACCTCTGCCAGTTTCCCCCTGTATATTTTACCAAAACTTCACTTTGTATACTAAATGTTGCAAACATTTTTGGATTTGGGGTTCTCTAGGTTGAGTCACATAGCATTATAAAACATATAATCCAAAGTGGCATAAAGTAAGATTCACCCACAGAAGCATATAGTCATTGCTTGATGCTCTTTTTTTCTCAAAATATTTCTTAGCATCCCTGAAAAATAAAGAGCAGCTATGGAAAGATTTGTTTCAATTTCCACTTAGTTCCCACTGGACTTCCTTCATTAGAATGTTACTTTCACCTATGTTATTCTATATATTATGACAAAAATACATTAATACAGAAACTATTGTTTTACTAACATAGAGCATCTTGTCAGGAGCATTTCTCATTGTTTTCTTTCTCTATCTCCAAATATAGATATATTACACATAATTGGTCCCTTTTGCAGAAATAGTATTTTCCTCCCTGAAATCTGTGATAGTTATTTTGATAGCTCTGTGATCTGGTGATATCAGTTAAAGTCTTGATTAAAAAAAATAAATCTAAAGATGACAAACTTGAATTTTTAAAAATCATTGCAAGATAATCTAATCTCTTAACCTCATATTAAAAAAATGCTTGTTTTGCATTTTTCCATCTTTTAAGATTCAATGAAAACAGAGGAATTTTTTGTCTGGGAGAAAAATATTTAAAAATAAAATGCATGGAAGAAAGACAATAGTTTGAATTAAGCAGCATTAAAATTACTAAATGATGATTATATGTTAGTTTTTAAAATGTGTCATTTATAAGAAATCACCCAAAACAAAATTAGAGAAAGTGGAACTGCAATTTTTCTCTTTAATAAAACTAAAAAAAAATTTTTAATTCCCAATATATTTTTTATGTTAAAAAAAAAAAAGGTTGTGCCTGGCATTGTGGCTCAGTGTTTGAGTGTTTTAAAGTTTGGAGATACAATGGATATCAAACAAGTAAGAAAACTACCTGTGGCTGCAGATTTCAGGGGTCAGGAGGAAGTTATCAGAACTCAAATCTCCAAAGTAGATGACATACTATGAAGGGACAAAACTAATGACGCCTCATTTTACACAGCAGGAATGAAGTGTACCAGTAGGCACTGAAATCCCCATGAAAACCCATTTTGCAAAAACTTAAAGCATAGGACATGGCCTGAAAGAATAGTCACAACTACTCTTACTAAATATCCAAAAGAGTGTCAATAAGGTAGAGGATAGATACTCCAAGAGCACAGCCATCAATACCTTTGGCCGAGATCAGTTTGGCTCAGTAGATAGAGCATTGGCCTGCGGACTGAAAGGTCCCGGATTCTATTCCGGTCAAGGGCATGTACCTTGGTTGCGAGCACATCCCTGGTAGGAGGTGTGCAAGAGGCAGCTAATCGATGATTCTCTCTCATCAATGTTTCTAACTCTCTATCCCTCTCTCTTCCTCTCTGTAAAATATCAACAAAATATATATTTTTTAAAAATACCTTTGGACATAGGTAAAATAAAAGCTTAAATAACTCCCTCTTGCTTTGTCATGGAGAAATAATTTGAGAAATAAGAACATTGAGAGATGATTATATCCTCTTATGGGTGAAACCTTAACTTATACCACTTTTGCTTATATATTTATAATGCCATCTGACTGACCCCAGAGAACCCCAAATCCAAAAGGTCTGCAAATTTTGAAATACAAAGTTAATTTGGGTGAAATATACATTACATCTGATATCACACTAGTACAAAGGTTCATAGGAGACTATTATGAAAAATTATATGTCAACAAGTTGAATAAACTGGACGAAATACATAAATTTCTTGAAACAGAACACCTTCCAAGATTGAATCATAAAAAAATAGAAAATCTGAACAGAAAAATAATGAGTAAAGAGGTTAAATCAGTAATCAAAGACCCCAAACAAAGAGAAGTCCAGGACCAGATGGCTAATTAGTGGATTTTACCAAACATTTAAAGGAAAATGAATGCCCAACTTTCTCAAAATCTCCCAAAATCTTTGTACTTCTGCAGTTGCCTTGCTACTGAAGCTAGATAAGGACACCACCAGAAAACAAAACTAAAGCCAAAATATCTGTGAACATAGATTTCAAAATCTCTACAAAATACAATACTTTATGGTATAATTGAAAATTATTGAGTGTAGAACTTAATGTTCTCACCACAACAGTAACAAAAAATATGGTAATTACATGAAATGAAGAAAGCAGTACCTAATCTTATTGTGGTATTCATTTTGCAATATATATTAAAATATCACTTTGCCCACCTTAAACTTAACAATGTTATATGTCAATTACCTAGCTATATAACAAAAGCCCAGTGACCATTATGGCGAAACAATTGGAACAACCGGTCGACCAGTCGCTATGATGCACACTGACCACTGGGGGCCAAATGCTCCACGCAGGAGGAGGGGAGGGGGCTCAGTGAAGTCTGGAGGTGCATGCTATGGCCAAGGGATCCCAGGGATCCCAGGAACCGCAAACCTAGAGCTTGCTTTCCAATAAAAAATAAACTGAAAAAAAGTGGCCCGACTCAGCCATCCTGGGAAGAATGGCTCCAGGAGGGAAAGGGCTCCCCAGGCCCTGCTTGGCCTGGCTGGTGTGCTGCTGGCTCACAAGGACTTACCAGTGATATGCAGGAAGCACAGACCCTCCGACTCCAAAGCTGGCTGCATTGACAGCTGCTCCCTGTCCAGCTCCATGGAAGACATAGCTCTGCTGGGCCGCCTCAACTCTGACTTCCAGTTGCTGGCTTCCTGCCTGATCCTTCATATACTACATGCACTTGGGAGGGGGGGTAGTTTTGGCCTCCCCAGCCAATAGCACTGCAGCACAGCCAGAGAGTTCCAGGGCTGGCTGGGCATTGGTTAGGCCGCTGACTGACATCCATGTACTACAGTTACACTGTATGTTTACATTTGTAGAGAAGCAGGGCAGCCCACTCCTGCCACCTGCCTCTCCTTCTAGGCTAAGAAAGGCCTGTTGATCTCTGTGTCTCTCCTCCCATGAAGAATCAAAACCTCTTGGGGATGAATGATCCCAGCAGTGGCCCCAACACACACTCGGTGTCACTGTCACAGACATTCCCAGTCATTACAGCCCGTTCCTCAGCCCGCAGTGCCCTGCTCCACTCACTGCCACTCCTCAACTGTCACCTCCCCGAGGACCATCTTATGTTATCCTATCTGAAAAGTGAGCAAGATCTCAAATGCTCCCCTGTCAATAGCTCCCTTGCCCTACCTTTCTTCCTCTAAAAACCTTGCATTTTAAATATATATATTTGATTGATTTTAGAGAGGGAAATAGAGATAGAAACATCAATGATGATATAGAATCACTGATTGGCTGCCTCCTGCATGCTCCAAACTGGAGATAGAAACCTCCCCCAGTTCCTTCCCTATTCCTTCCCTGGCCAGTAGGTCCCCAACAGCTGCACAACATCAAGGGAAGGACAAGGGGGGAGGTGGAAAACCGCGGCGCGGTGGGGCGCTGAGGGCAGCATCTGCATCTGGCATCTGTTTCTTCCATGCCCAGCCCAGCAACCATTACCTCCTCCCCCAACCATACTGGGACTCTTGTGCCCCAATTGGCCTGGCCCTGATTGGTCTTGATCACCCACTAGGCCTAGGGACCCCACCCATGCACGAATTTTGTGCACCAGGTCTCTAGCATCTCAATAAAGCTGGAGGAAAAGATTAATGGCACAATCAGTGGCATGAGAGTTTCTCTAGGAAAGCAAAAATGAACCAGTAATTGAAAATCTGATTATGTATTTCAGTATACTGATACATTTTAAAAGAACATCATAAAAATATCACTGTATATGTTAAAAATACATTTGATATGCTTAAAATGTAGTCTTGAGATTTAATAAAAAATAAATAGAATACTTTAATCTTATTTCCAAAACAAGGATATTTGCTGGTAAGGCTCTACTATTATTCTTAAAGTTCAGGCAGAAGAAATTTTCCTTCTATTATTTCATATTATTTTATATGAAATTAAAAAAATACAATGTGTTGTTAACATGGGTTGTTTATAATGGAGAGATACTGAAGAATAGTAAAGACAAAAACTGGGGGAAATGAGCCAATCAAAGAGAATTTTTTTTTTAATTTACAAGGAAGATAGATATGATTGTATTTATGCATTGATATATCAGCATGTATAGATGTATGCATACATGTAACCAAATTAAGCAATACTTAAACAGTAATAATAATAATAGCCACAAACATGGCTATTGTGTTTGCAGCAATGATTCTCAAATTAAATTAGTGAAAGTTTAATGTTTTTACTTTCAATTTATTAGCATTAGATAATTCACCAAAAGATACCAATAGTTTTTAGAACTATATAGATTCTAAAATTTATAAAAAAATAAACCAACGAATTTTGTCAAAAGTAAATGTAAGAAGGATTATGACTAGTACTTTGGACATATTTTGGAGCTATAATAATTAAAATTGTACAATTATGCCAAATAAATAAAAACAAAAATCAATGGAATATCATAAAAGTCCAAATATAGACTTAAACAAATTTAGAATTTAAGTGTATTATAAAGATTACATTTCATATGAGGGGATAATGAGTGGATTACATGAAAATTTGTGTGGCAAAAAATATATAGTCTGATTAAAAAATAACTCGAATGTGTACATCAATTATAAAAAATATTTTATATTTTCATGTAAAATATAAGCCTATAACTATAATAAAACATGGCATTTTAAAAATGATCTCAGAGTGGAAGAGGTTGTTCTATGTACAATACATCAACCTGGAGATGATTAAAAAAAAGAGTGATAAGTTTTACTATACTTTTAAAATGTGTACAGTAAAAACAAACACCTTCACCAAAATTAGAAGGCAAATTAAAAACCAGGAAAAAAAATACAACTCACATCACAAAGGTTTCAATTATTTCATACATACTACATGATTTCTAAAAAGCAATATAAAAAATAACAATATAATGGAAAGTAGAGTCAAATGCTATTAACATTTTATAGGAAAGGATATGCAAATAAATCTTAAATATTAAAATATACTCATATTTACCCTTAAAAAATAAATATAAATTAAAGCAATAGTAAATTACAAATTTGGTCTCTGTTAGAGATCAAATAGTTTAATAAGGCACTGTGTTAAAGAGGGTGAGAAAATCAAGCACATTCATTAATTGTTAATGAAAATATATAGCATTTTATAGGTAGGTTGTCAATATTTATTAAAATTTTAAAAACTGATATATTCTGCGTCCAAACTTCTATGTTTAAAAAGCCAATAGGTAGAATTCCACAAGGTAGAAACAATATTATATAAGGCATATTTATTGAAATATTTTATCATGAAGCTATTTGGAGAAATATAATCCCTTAGAGTCTAAGGCTTAGACAGTGAATTAATTAAATTAATAAGGTCACATCTATACAACAGAATATTATATAATTATTAAAAAGAATTAAGCAGCTCTTTCTATATACCCAAATAGAATGAAATAAAAATGTATTGCTCAGTGATAAAGCAAAGTGAAAAACATATGCAGAGAGTGCTAAAATTTGTATCTTACAATATGTGCAGGCATATTTAATATATGTTTATCTAGACATAAAACACATCTGAACAGATTCCATAAAAATAAGAAGAAAAGGGTGGAAATAGTATAACCTAAAAAAGAGGATGGAAAAGATTAATTATGTATACTTTTACAACTTTTGGATTTTTGCAATGTATATTTGCATTAACAATTTTTTTAAAAAAAATTATTAAAAAATATAAAACAAAATCATATAAAATATATAAAGTAAAAGTAATAATACTATAGAAAAACTTTATCAAATAATATAAGTTAATATTCTGTCTTTAGTGGATAGTTTCCTCATCTCTAATAATTTGATCCCCATGAACACTTCAACTATAAAAGTTCATGGGAATGTCATGGACTATTCTTGAGAATTTATACATGTACATTATATTTTTGAAAACAAATAATAAGTAATATGTCAAAGGAGCTATCCTTATTATTTTCTTGTTGTGTTTTGGAAATGTAAGGCAAGGCAGTCAAATGCAATAAAGACTAAAGTGAGTGAAAATTAAGATAAAAATTGCAGCCTTGTGCTTTGTGCTGTTCACCCAGAATCTTTAAGCGGGCCTCTGGTTCATTAAGTTCTAAGAGAAACACAATGCATCTTTTCAGACATTTGAATTAAAAGGGTTTATTTGGACACAACCCAAGTGTAAGTTACCATTATTATATATCTGCTAAAAAAAAAATGAATAAATGTGTGGGTCACAGATAAATGCATTTTGAAGTTGAAAGGAAAGCTAATGAGTTGAATCAAAGAGCAAAAGCTAATGAGTTGAATCAAAGAGCAGCGTGAAGAGGACATTCAGGATCAGGATTCTGCCTCCCTACTGGCCCTTGGGAACAAACCTCAAGTCTTTTCCAAGCCTTTCAATTCCTTTAATCATTTCTGTATGTAATTAGGACCAAGTCCACATTTCTTAACAAGGCATTCGATAGGACCAGTGCTTACTTCTGGAAACTCATTTCATGTCACTCTTCTCCAATCCACACCTTAGCCATTTTAGTTCCTTGAATGTATCAAGTTTTCACTTCCTTCTAGATCTTAGAACTTATTTTTTCCTGTGCTGACCCTCAACTCACTGACTTTACTTCTATGAGGCTTATTTTATATTTTGGTCTCATTTAATAGATAGATAGATAGATAGATAGATAGATAGATTGATTTCAGAGAGGAGGGGAGAAAAAGAGAGAGAAACACCAATGCTGAGAGATAATCATTGATCGGCTACCTCCTTCACACACCCTACTGGGGATCAAGCCTGCAACCCAGGTATGTGCCCTGACGAGAAATCAAACCCTGACCTCTGGTTGATAGGTTGATGTTCAACCACTGAGCCACGGCAGCCAGACCATTTTGGTCTCAGATTTAATGTCAGTTTATCCATGAGGCCTTCCTGATCCCTTAAGCTACTCACGGTCTCCTTGCCCTGTGTCCTCATCCATAACATTATTATATTTCTTATTTTAATAGCACAATTTAATTCAAGTATCTGTATAGTCATCTGTCTTCTCCACTAGGCTGTAGGTTCCATGAGCATGTCAGACTCATTTATTACTTTTACTTCGAAATCTAATCAAAGTCTAATGCTGTATTTGTCACTATCCTTTTCAAAATTGCTGGGCCTAACACACACACACACACACACACACACACACACACACACACACACACACATATACACACTATCCCAATTTCTTCCCTTAATTTTCTCCATAACTTTTTCCCCCATTTAATTTATTATATTTTAACTTCATTTTATCACCTATCTTTCCCCACTGTTACAAAACTACATAGGGCAGGATTTTTTCTCCATTTTCATCATTGCTCTATCTTCAGAGACCAGTACAGGGTCTGGCATATAAGACACCCAATAAATATTTCTTAGTTGAACAAATAAATAAATAAATAATAATAGGTGTTCATTTAAAAAATGTGTAGTGAATCAATGCATCATACCAACAGACAGGTTTGTAACTTAAAGATGAGTTTGTTTAGATCCTTAAAGCTAACAAGTACCTTACTCCAACTTAATCAAAAGCTAGACACTCTTTGAGAGATAAAAGGTGGTTAACTCCACTCCATATCTTCCCCTGTTTCTTTTTAAGATCACAGCTTTGTTCTTTTTTCTCTTTGTTCTCACCAGAACAGTGCTTTGCATATATTATACAAGATGCTCATGAAAAATATGGACTCACTAATGCATTGATTTGGCATTATTAATTCTAGAGCTACTGATATAGAATGATTGCCTGTAGGATAGCTGGGTGGAGAGAAGATAATTCTAAACTTTGGCCCTGGCTAAAAGGTTCTTTGACCTTTCAACTCATGTCCTTATAATTTCCACACAAATACTGGAGGGATTAATAATAACATAAGACTAATTTTGATTGTGAACAGTTAGGAATACATAATAGTAAACATCCTACTGGAGGTTGCAAAGCATGTTGAAATTCAAGCATATTTCCACTGACTGGTGGGGGGAAAAAAATTAGGGAAAGAACTTTATTCTGAACTACCACAATGGGCACAATAAGAATTCTTGTTTGATGATTTAACCATTTTTTATTGGATACTGAAAAGAGAGCATAAATCACCAGAACCCAAATTTGGAGTGTCTTCTCAGCAAAAGTCTGCAAAAGAGTTATTTTTTACATATCCTATCAGCTTACCATATTCAGCTAAAGTCTAACTCATTCTGAGGTTCCAGACCCCATCTTTTTATTTGTTGTCATTCTGAGAAGCAGAAGGGAGTTCAAGTTACTAACTACAGGTCAAAATTTGCTTTACCTACTATTAACATAGAACATCTTTCTCTCCATGCTTTCCCCTATTGATGTAGGCCATCCCAACAAGGGAGGAGTTAAGAGAATACATTTCTGTGAGGCACCTCTGCCTCCTGCTGCTTCTCTTTTAGAAGTCAGTGGATTTCATAAAACTTGACCAGAGTTAACCGACAGCTTCTAATATATGCTTGTTATGCTTACTTTGGAAGGAAAATTTTAGATAGCATTTAAATTGAGTTTTCGGGGATATTCGCAGAGCTACTGACAACTAGGGAAAACATTAAATGTCTTTTGTCACATCCAAAGGGTGCTGTTGAACTGAAAATGATTACCTATTTTACATGATTCTTATTCTTGATCTTTTTAATTTGTCAAACGAAAGGAAATTCTTAACCAGCAGTTCTTCAAAACCAGATGTCGTAGGGACCATTGTGACCCTATTCCCACTTTTACAGGGAACACTGTGGCTCTATGTTGAATCTGGGTATTGGGATCTGAATGCAAAGCCAGTGTTATTACATGCTTGGTCACGAACTAGCACTTTCTGTCAAGTTCTCCATGGTTCCTAAGTTGCAACAATTGAAATAATTGACATCATAACACCAGACCAAAAATCTCCAGAACTGCATAAACAGCATATTTATGCACGCCAAAACACTATCACATTACTGAAATATGATGAAAACAAAAAAGCATTTTCATAAGTACAGATATGATATATAATTTAGGCATAATCTCTCTGACCATAGATTACCATGCATTGTCATTCCTCCCAAACATATCTCAGGCCAATTTTCCCCAGAAAACCATTTTTCAAGGCACAAAGAGAAGAGAAATATGACAAACGCATCCATATTATATATGTATATTAACTCTGAAAGGGGACAAAGTAACACCATCAAAACAGATGAAAATTTTGAAGAAACTCTACATGGAGATACTCCCCAGGAAAAGCAAATGATGTGCTGTTAGAAGTAGCCTGAAGCTGGAGGAGAGAAAACATGAATCAATTGGCCTTGGGATGCAGAATAAGACATACCTTGGAATGTTAGGACCTAGAGCAAAATGTCTCAAATAACTTATATTCTAAAAGCAAATTGCCCTCTAGTTCCCTACCAGGACAATATTATGCAGCTTAACAGTTAAAAGGCTTCATCCCTCCCTCTTTGAGATACTTTTGGTCTCATTTGCCTTTTTTACTCTTCCATGCTACACCAAATCCACAGGACAAATTAATTTCAAACAAGTTGAGAACTTACTTTTTTGTGATAGTTTAAAATTAGCTGATAGGAAGTTTTCATAGATGTTTTAATTGAAGACACACACACACACACACACACACACACACACACACACACACACACTAATGCCTAAAGCTAAAATAATGAAAATCAAAAAGTGCAAAGTCAATTTTCTTTAAAACTTAAAAAAAAAAACTATCAGAAGCCTTTGCAGTACATCTAGGGTGCAATCTATTCCTAGACAAGTAGACAGATCTAAGAAATCCCTAGAGATTATTCCTTGAAGTAGGCAAACCAGTCCTGGGCTAGTGGTTAGGCTAATATAAGAAAGGCAGGAGCTATATTTTTCTCCTTAAAAATTCACCCTAAGCCGAAACCGGTTTGACTCAGTGGATAGAGTGTTGACCTGCGGACTGAAAGGTCCAGGGTTCAATTCCAGTCAAGGGCATGTATCTTGGTTGCGGGGACATCCCCAGTAGGGGGTGTGCAAGAGGCAGCTGATGAATGATTCTCTCTCATCGATGTTCCTAACTCTCTATCCCTATCTCTTCCTCTCTGTAAAAAAATCAATAAAATATATATTTTTAAAAATTCACCCCAAGCCTTAACATACTGAAACAACAAAGCTATTTCTCATGATTCTGGGGATTAACTGGGCAGTTTATAGTGGGGCAGCTCAGATGGGGCTGAAAGATGTTGAAGGGCCTCACTGACATTGTTGATGATTCACAAGATGTTAACAAGAATTATGGAAATAAGGTGTCTTTCATTATCTAGAAGGCTAGTGTAGACTAATTCACATGGCGGTGGGCTCTGTCTTTCCAAGAGCAGCAAGAAGATAAACTCCAAAGCTCAAGCACGTATCAAGCCTCTATTTGCATTATATTTGATAAGAACTTTAGGCCAAAGCAAGACATGTGGCTGCCTACCCAGATTCAAGGTGTGGAGAAATAGACTCTACCTCTTTTGAAGAAAGAAGTTGCAAAATTGCATTGTTAAAGGGCGTGCATACAGGAATGAGAAAATGTGTGGTCCTTTTGTAACCTACCACAGGTACAGAGGGAGGTTAGCTTGTGAACCTAACTTTGTTCTAGGGGCCCTACAGAAAGCTAGTGTCCGTAAATTGTTTCAGAACACTTTTTTGTTGTTTCATGGAACCAAATATTTTCCTTGAGCCCTAGGCATTTGGCTCAGTAGAAAGAGCATTGGCCTGTGGAGTGAAGCATCCTGAGTTTGATTCTGGCCAAGGGCACATGCCTGGGTAGCAGGCTCAATCACCAGTAAGGGGTGTGCAGGAGGCAGCCGATCAATGATTCTCTCTCATCATTGATATTTCTATCTCTCTTCCTCTCCTTTTTATTAAAAAAATATATATTTTCCTTGGATTAGAAAGATATTTTCCTGGCATGATTCAAGGACATAATACAAATTATTATCATTCCAAAAGGCAACTCTGATGTGCAGATGAATACAAACACAGCTCAGAGTTACGGGAAGACAATGGAAACTTACTGGGTGAAGAAGGGATGCTGCAGTCATTGGAGACCAGCAATTCTGAGAACTACAGTCATTCTGTCTGGTGTTAGTTGTCCTAAATTGCACATCCAACTAGTCTGAATAGTGGCTTGAGATATTTTTAAATATATCCAAATACAAAAGACATACTATTCAATATATTAATAAATGAAAGGTACTAAACAAATATGTTGTATTTTGTCACAATAGCTAAACTTGCCATTATATTTAGTAGCATTTTTAGGAAATTCTAGGATAGGTATTTTTTGAGCTGTTTTAAATCCTTTTTTTTTAAAATAAACTTTAAAAAGACTACTTAAATAGTAGTTCCTTTTCCATCAACAACAAAAATTGTGGTTAACAGTAATTTCTTTACCATAAGCAATATATTATATTTATATCCCATCAATAATATAACTAATCATGTAAGCCTCAGACCAGTATTTTTGTGAGCTAAGGACTTTCTTGGATTAATGGCAGGGGATGACTAGCACATTCCACAATGGAGCAAAGTGTTCCTTTAACTTAACATTCATAATACAAGCCAGTCAAGTTTAAAATATGTTCTTCCTCTTTAATCAGATATTACAGGGATTAGGTACTTTATGATTCTATTTCCACATGATCTAGGTTCTTTCTAATTTTCTAAAATAATTCAACTAATAATACTTCTTAGTCCTAGAACTTGAAAGAATGTTAACACTTTAAGGGAATAGAATTAACCTCTAGTTCAGAGATATTTTTGAGGTTTAATCTCATTTTTCAACTCTAATAATTTAGTAGTTGCTTCCAGAGCACTCTATGAAAGATTCTGAGGTCACATCCCCAGAGAAAGGAATGCAGTGATTGATTAGTGATGTCTGCTATAGAAACCAGAGGAAGACAATGTAAATAACATTTACTTTCTCTTCCTGCTCTACAATAAATTTGTCATCTTAAAAATATTTTTATTGACTTTACTGGGATTATAATGATTACTAAAATTATATGTTTGAAGTGTACAATTCTCTAATACATCATCTGTATATTGTATTGTGTGTTCATCACCCAAAGTCAAGATTCCTTCCATCACCATTTATCCTCCCTTTACCCTTTTCTATCTGCCTCTACCCCCTTTTCCCTCTGGTAATTGTCTGTGTCTATGAAGGGTTTTTATTTCTTAATTCTGTCATCTATTTCACCCAGAACACCCCTTCCCCCACAACCTGTTGCCCCTGACATTTTAAAGACTAAGGAAAAGAGAGAGCAGAGGACTTTTCCAAGGTATCACAGTTTGCAATGATAAAGTCCAGTCTAAAAAACCCATCATGACTTCCAAGCCAATACTTATGGGAGTAGCATTTGTCAATTTTGGCTGACCTCATTACTTCTCACTATTTTTATTAGTTTTTCTTTGTGTGCTAACATAATAGGAAGATAATTCCCAGTGCTTGTCTACTATTGCTGCTTTTATCTCAAACTATAGAAGCTGGGATCTTACTCTATACTCCTAGCTGGACCACAGAACAGGCCAGTAGGTCAGCTTTGTTGATAAGGCATTGGTTCTGGAAATCTGAACCTTGGACCAGTAATGAAAAGAATGAGGGAATATAAGGGGAATCAGATGATTCCAACCAAAGCAAGAGCCCATGGACCAGATGATGGCTATACCATGACTTTGACTGCACTTCCTGCAGCCTGGACTCAACTCCCCATTGTCTAAGCCTCAGAGTGCCAGCCAATTTCAATTATGGACATCCCTGCCATCTTTTGTTTATAAAACCAGAGTTGGTTTCTGTTGCTTCAAATCAGGAACCATGGCTCATTGTTTTATTCAGCCCCACAGCTGTGAGCAAGCATTGGTGATTTAATTTTTTCCTCAATCAAATCATACATTTATATTTATAACCCCCCAACTGAATGAAATATGTTCGACTGAAAAATATGGTCCTTTGACAATTAAAACATCTGCCACTATATTACCTCAGATGATTGGAATCAGTACAATTATTACATGATATTGGTTTCAAATTTCATTAACATTTATATATATATATATATGTATGTGTATATATATATATATATATATATATATATATAACCTAAACAACCATTAAGACTGGTACTATGACACACACTGACCACCAGGGGGCAGACGCTCAACGCAGGTGCGCTCCCACAGTGAACCTTCCATGGCTGGCCAACCTCCTGCATTCCTCCCTTCCCTCTTTCATCTCCCCTGCCCCCATCTCCCGCCATTGGCTGGCCACATATGCCCTGATTGCCAGCCAGGCCAAGAAACCCCACCTGTGCTAGAATTCATGCACTGGGACTCTAGTTCTTTCAATAATAATTATGGGGGGGAAAAGCAAAAATTAAATAATTGGATTGAAAGACTTTATACATTTAATGAGAACTGTCTGGGGAAAACTCCTACTTTTCCCAACACCATCTATGTTCAGAATATATTACATCTGCTAATTATAGGTTGTAAAGAACATATTTATAAGATTAAAGGGTGGTTTACAGACCTCTATTCATGTAAGACTTAGCAAACTGATAAAAGTCTTGGTACATACAAAGTCTCTACTAATGTGTCTTTGGCAAATATTCAACTCTTAAGCTCTGGTTTATTTATCTTCTGTCATGGAGAAAAGGTAAGAGGACATGCGTCTTAGAGACGCATAATACTCTTCCACCAGCTGGCTTGGAGGCCAGCTCACAGAGTATATATTCCTCTTTTTTGGCTATTTACACTAAAACTCCATTAAAAAAAAATTGTACCTTTAGTCTTTGCCTCCATTAATAAAAAATGTTACATTAAGAAAATTCTACTCTCTTTTCCTTCCTGTTTCATATAGAGACCCATGTATAATCTGCAAAACAGTCTGAAAAGAATGGCACAAGTAGTAAAAATATTTACATATTTCTCTTTAAAATATTTCATAGGAAGATTTAACAGGCATAGGAAGCTATGACAAGCATGTTCACTTATCTGAAGAAAAATACTTTGAGCTGATTTTCTGGCACTGAGAGGAAAGCTAGTGAAGTGACATCTCCCTTTGTGGAATGTAATGATTAAACCAATGAGTTGTGCTTTACCATCTCCTGGGAGGTCAGTTTGATATGGAGCTGTTTTCAGTAATGCTCAGTATACTACACCTGAAATGAAAGAACCTGTCACTAATATCAGGAAGTTGATCAGGGATTAACACGGAAGTTAAAACAAAAGCAAAAGAAGAAAAAAAAAGTAAACTAACACAAAAAGAAACCAACAGCACCAACAAAAATGTTGTATGAGAATGGAGTGATATATGTGAGTAATTCCACATGAAACTGAGAAAACAGTGAGTGCTTAAATGTTAAGAAAATCCATACATTTCAAGATGTGAAATGAGGTGTCTCAAAACAAAGCTTTTTTTTTTTATAGTGTTTTAACTATAGACTAAATGTAGTTTTTTTCTTCTCTCGAATTGTGAGAGAAACAACTGGAGAATGCTGCCACAATCTTGTGCAGGATTTCTCTTCAAGGAGAAGAATGGCCCTAGCTGGTTTTGCTCAGTGGATAGAGCATTGGCTTGTGGGTCAAAGGGTCTCAGGTTCTATTCCAGTCAAGGGCACATATTTTGGTTGCAGGATCCTCCCCAGTCCAGTCCCTGGTCAGGGCTTGTGCAGGAGGCAACCAATCAATGTGTTTCTTTCACACAGATGTTTCTCTCTGTCTTTCCCTCTCTCATTAACTTTCCCTGAAAAAGAAAGACAAAAAAAAAAAGAAAAGAAAGAAAGAGGAATTAAGGTGTGGATTTATTGACCCCGAGTGATAAATGCCCAAGCTCAGAACTGTCTACTTCTGAGAGCAACAAGTTCTAATTTTCCAAGTCATAGGGAAGCCTCATAGATTCTCCTACACTGAAGTCATCAGCATTTCACATCAGAGAGTATGTTGAAGGTGTAAAATGATAAATACTGGGCATCAGAAGACCGCATTCCAGCCCGAATTCCTAACCCATCACGATAACCTGAACTTAACCTCTAAGTTCCACTCTTCCTTCCCTGGCAATTGAAGAAAATTCTTTATTTCAGAAGTGTAGTGAGTAAAAAGTTGATAGCATGTGCAAAGTACTATACTTTGGAAAGGAGTGTTAACTTGGAATAGCAATGCTGGATCACTTCCCATTGTGCCAAATGAGTTGGCTACCACAAACTATCCTCTTCCCTTATTGCTAATAGGTTCCCTTGTGAGCAGCTCTGATCACAGAGATTTCACTCTAATTTATAGCAAATTGCTCAGCGTTGACATGCATAGCCAATACTTCTTGTCAAAAAGGATTTCAATTACCTCATAAATTCTACCTTTGGAAAATATTCAAACCAAGACTTTCTTTCACATTCTTCACCACTTCCACTCATTTGCACAGAATAAGATGTCAAGTCAGGTCTCTTAGAAGACCCAGTTCTGGATGTTCAGCTCTTAGTATTGATTCCCTGTCAGTAAAAAAAGTGTATGGTTAAGTGAGTCAGGGCTTCCGTCCTAACCTACCTGTTCAGGATTTAAAACCTGCCCATTCCAAAAGGGCTGGCAGGACTTGATGGCAGTTGTCAACTTTCATCTTCAATTTAACTTGTTTATCAAGGCATTTTTTTAAACCATATGGAATTGGCATCGCATTTTTCTAATTTGATTTTTTTGCCTCAGTTGAGAGATATCTCATAAAATTGCTTTTGTGGTGTTGTGTGTGTGTGTGTGTGTGTGTGTGTGTGTGTTTAACAAAAGGGGAAATAAAAAAGTAATGTGGGTAGGGTTATTTTTTTTTAAACTTATGCAAAAGAGATGATCATATTTCTCTTAACTTATCTTGCCTATACTTCTCCATTCTGCCCCAGAAATAAGATGTATGAACTATGCTGGGCTGCAAAAGAGAGCTAAGATTCAAACCCAGTCAGTCTGAATCCTAAGCTGGAGTCTCACCCACAATGGGATCCTGCCTCTTTGTTTTTGTTTTCAGTAAGGAAGCTTGTGCCCAACAAGAAAAATGATCAGAGCCCTTGGCTCTGTGAGTGATCTCCTGCTACAGTGGTTTTATCACACTACCCTGATGGGCCGCCACTAGAGAAACAAAATTACCTAATTGCCTAGCCATCTGTAGTTAAAAGTGACATTAAATCCTTGTGGGTAAAATTAGCCCACAGAGTGTGCTCATAATGGCTATGGAGCAAAGACAGAAAACAAAGCCAAAAGTAAAAACCAATGAAAAAACAAAGTGTGGAGTCTTTAGAGTAACTTTATACTCAGTGTATCCATGATCCCTTGGAATAAAATATTCCTTCTATGGGCACCACACAGGTTTGCATCTATAAAATGGGGGAAATCCTGTGAGGATCCAATAACATGAGTTAGCCCTTAGACTGAGACAGAGTAAAAAATAGTTGTTAGTTCCTTTCCTTCCTTTATTATTTTTAATTTCTATTCATTTTCACTTATTTTCTTTCACATATTTCTCCCTTCATTCCTCCCTCTTTTCCTTCCTCCTTTCTTCCCTCCTTCTCTCCCTTCTTTCCTTCCTTTTTGCCTTTCTCCTTCCCTCTCCACTTTTCCTTTGCCTTCTTACCTTCCTTACTCTTATTCTTTATTTCAAATCACCATCTAGTAACTCTTCCACTTCCCTGAATAGTCTTTTGTCATTGCAACTCATAATAAAGTTTTAGGGACAAAACATAAGGAACAGTCACTAATTTTAAGAACTGCTGGCAATTGTTCATAGGATTACTAGATGATCGAGGAACAATTGTGACTACTCTCATTGTAAAGCTCAGAATCATGGTCAACATTAAGCTAAATCCATGTACGGTTTCTACTATAAAATTTCCCAGGCTCTCAAGATATCAGTATTTATAATACCATACCCCCACTCCACCACCGAAGGATACTGATAAACAATGTAATAAAATTATTATTTAACAGAGAATTTCAACAGTGTTATAATTTTAAATTTCATGGTTAAAAGACATCATGAAAGGAATGTATCCTTAAAACTTGGACCAACTAAATAGTAGATCAGAGCCAGAGAAAAAATATACAGTCATTATGAGAGAGCTTTTTACTTTAATTTTATATATGCATTTTATATAGAAGAACTCTACTTTTTATTATATGCTATCCTCCTAGCTTTATACATACTTATTTAATGACCCTTCAATATACAGTATATTCATATTTTATTAATATAGGCACAATAGCATTAGTAAGAATTTTTACAAAACTAATCTTTACAAGTTTGAAAAGTCTTGATCCAAAAAGAAATTGTAATTTACCTTTTTTTTTTTTTTGCTTCTGTCCATTAGCTGTTTGTCATATGAATGGAAGTATGAAGCAAATAATTAATGTATTCATGTACCATCTCCTTGGGAGTGTAAAGGTTAAGAAAAATTGATTACAAATAAATGAGATCTATGACAAAGGCAGAGGAGTTAAGGTGACCAGCCCCCCAGTTAATCAGGATATAAATTAATATTGCTTCCAAACAAAAAGTAAAACAGAGAGCACTGTCATCAATAATCTGCTATGCCAAGACATTCTCCAGGATAAATACTACTGAATACAGCCAGAGAAGAGCTGGGTGGGTAATATACATTTTTCAAGGGAAAAGAAAAATCTATATAGATTTTTTAGTGTGTAAATTAAACATATTTTGAATATCATGTTATCATCAGCACTAGCATTAGGATAAGAATTGATTACCATTTACAAAGAACTTACAGAGTGCCTCACATTATGCAAAGAACTTTCCATATGCTTTCTCTAGTTTTTGCATTCATCTTGCAAAGTATTACCTCCATTTCACAGTTCCAGCACAACTGAACCTTCCAGAGTGTAAGTGCTGCTCCTGTGAATCTGTGACTACAAACTTAGCCAATTTCAAAGGCTAACCCCTTTCCTCAATGAAAAGATTGAAAATAGTTTTTCAAAAGCATATCATTTTAATCATATAGTTCGTGCTTTTATAATCCTGGTGCTCATTGATGATTATCTTTGGTATATTTCAGAAGGTATACATGTTTTTTTCTAGAAAGTTCCATATAGTCTTTTAACCTCAAAGCTTTTGAGGTGTTCTAGAAATGACCTTGCATAAAAAGATCCGACAACTGAAGGACAGAAATGATCATGTGACGTAAAGACAGATTCTAAGAGGATGAATCTTCTGAGGAGATCATTAACTACTATAAGGGCTTTGAATTTTATTCTGAGTGGGATGAGAAGGTGTTAGAGGGTTTTTAGTCTGAAAGAGACAGAATGTGACATATATTTAAACATTGTGCATTTCAAATTAGACTGTAGGAGCTAAGGGCAAAAATAGGTAGAATACTGTAGAGTCTATTATAATAATTCAAATAAGAGATAATAATGATTAAATCAAGATGACAGCAGGAGAGAAAATGAGAAATATTTATATTCTAGATCTATTTTTAATTAAGGGCCAATAAGGGATATAGGAGACAGAGGGAATCTAAGGGTGACTCCAAGTTCTTTTCTCATCAACTGAAGGGGTAATGTTGCCATTGAGTGAAAGAAAGAAAACTGATTTGAGAAAATAGGCAGGTGTGGAAAGATCAGGAATTGAGATTTGAATATACTATCTAAGCAGAGATATCAAGGGCAAAGTAAAGAATTAGTTACACCTCTAGCTGGTTTGGCTCAGTGGATAGAGCATCTGCCTGCAACCAAAGGGTCCCAGGTATGATTTCGATCAAAGGCACACACCTTGCTTGCAGGCTCCTCCCCAGCATGGGAATGCCAAGTAATTGATATTTGTTTCTATTTTTCCATGCACGATTTTTGTATAATATGGATTATTCATGGACATTTGCAGTGTATTTCCTGTTGAGGGCACCATACATTAATTCATCTAACAAATATCAATTGGATGCATGCTATTCCTAAGCTTTATTGTAGCTGCTGGGTGTGTAAAAGTGAATAAAGCAGACTTAACCTCTCTCTGTTGGAATATGAACATTAAATAAACAAACAAGATGGTAACAAATTCTAGGTAGAGGCTTGGAACAATGGGATGTGATAGCGACCAAGTGGCTACTTTAGTTTGGGGTGGTCAAGAAAGATCTTTGAAGTGGTGGTGCTCAACCCACATCCTGAATCATAAGCAACAGCCAGCTGGAATGAGTGGGACTCAGTGTCTTGGTGAAGGACAGAGACAAAACAGGGGTTTAGTGATATGATACCTTGGAAATGTTTGGGAAATCCACAGGTGTTTGAGTCTAATCTCATGTGTACTTTGAGCCCCTCTTTTCAGAAGCATCGCTAAAAGAAAAATGCCAGAGCGACATTTTTTCAAGTTAGGAATCTCCTCTAACAGAAGAGCATGAAGAACTACTAGTAACTTGAAAGGGAAAACATAGCTTTCTGCAGAGGAAAAGAGATGAAGCCATCAGGTTTTTATTGTACAAGCTGAGCTTCATAGGTGAATTTGATACTTGCTACATCCCCCGCATGCCTGAATGAAATAAATGAGAAATGCAGGAGATGAAGGTACAAATCCAATTTCCTTTTTTGCAACCACACAGAGTCAGTAAGTCTTTGCTGCTTTCTTCATTTGAAAACTCATTCATATTTTATCTCCCTTCATAAGCAATGTTTAGATAAAGCCAGTGAATAATGGGCTTGAAAGGAAATTTTAAAGGTCACCTTGCTTCAGGGCAAGATTGCCTTCATGCCCACCCAAGAAGCAGTCTTCTCTTGTGTCAGGTTTTGTTTTGGATGATGTTTATTTTTTCCAGGGGGGTGGGGCAAAGAGGCGAGTAATGAAGAGCGTGTTTGCCTTAAAAGCACAAGCAGAGTTATTTTTAATGTAGGTGCCTTCCCCTCCCTGTAATGCCAGGGGCAGAGTATTCTCCAAACGCCTTATACACTTACTTTCAGCTCTAAATGTATTTGTGTAAATCTCATGAATCATCAAGGCTTTTGAAAATATTTATAGGGAGAGAAACTCTACCCTTTTCATTAGAGTGAGTAAAACTCACATTTGTATCTCGCTATTGTTTAAGGAGAACAATGGATGGGTGGATGAAAGAGAATGTCAGCTGGATCAACAAACAGCTGTTCCAACAAGAAGTCCTGCTATCATATACAGCAGAGCCATATAAATTGCTGCTTCCCATGGAGTCGCTAAAGATGCTCGATCAGTACACAGTACCCCATTGAACTGAAATGAGACTTTCACCACGTTGGCCACCTCACCTCCAGAAAGAACACTGTGAGCCTTTTGAGCTTGCCTTATTTGGTCTCTGCAAAAGACTCTACCACCTTCCAAGACAAATATTCTAGTGTCATCTTTAAATGATCTAGTTGAAACTTCTGCAGTGGCAGCATAACCCACTGTCCTCCTCTCCAGGTTGGATGGAAGCAAGGACTCTCATTTTGCATATAAATGCATATCTCTTATAATACTCATATCCTCTTGCAATATTATTTTCTCGAAGCCAAAGAAATTAAATATCTTCTGAAGGCAGAATGGTATTCAGTAAACGTTAAAGAGGTTAAACTCAATTCTTGATGAGAATCTTGGCTCGACCATTGACTAACTGTATAGGCAACTTATTTATATAATTGTGAAACCAGTTTACTCAACTTTCTCAAAGGTTGTGAGAATCAAAGGTGACAGTCCATAAACATCATTTATAACAACATACTTAATATATACTAGAATTATGACAAGTTTTATCACTGACTATCCACCGTTTTTCCTTTATCAATAGGTGTTTTTCAAGTTTTTATCTGCTGATTAAGTCATAGAATATAAATATAGGTTCAGTTACCTAAAAACTGAAAGATATTTCTATTAGTTTACCAATCTAAATACTTCATATTAATTTACATATTTAAACACTTCATTAACAATCAAGCATGAATGTTGTGAATTCATATTTGCTAATGAGCAAAATGACCCACAAATCCTTTTTGGGGGGAATCTTCTCAAACCTTATAGCATATATTCAGAGGTTATTTTTCTTTTCCTTATATAGCAATTACAAACAGTATTAAATCATATTTTCATGTTTCTCAAATTCTTAAGGCATTTAAAATATAAATCTTTTCCTATTGTCTATAATAATAATGTTGGTCAGCATTCTGCTATCCAAATGACAAATGAAAAGCAGTAGGGCCATTGTAAATATCAGTTTCAGGGGTAGAACACACTATATCCTATGCACACAAAGCCTGAAAATGTATTTCAAACCAATTTTCTTGTACTTATCAGTATGCCTCAATTTTTTATTTTTGTTTTAATTTTACCTATAATATGTCAGGCACTGTGGCAAGAAACTTGAATGGTGTAGTCTGGTTGGTTTCAACTTAAAGAAAATGGAAATAAATGCAAGCATGTAAGTTATAATACCACTTGCCAAATGTTAAAGCAGATGAACAAGCAAAGTGTCAGGAGACAGTTGAGATGGGATACTGGAGGTAGTCTAGATATAGCACAGTATCATGGATGTATTAGCCACAGACTCAAGGCTATCAATTCACATCTGTGTGGTTGTCAGTCTTCTCATTTGTAAAGTGGAGGTCTTATATCAGGAAAATTATAGAATTGAGGTTTCAGGGTCTGTTATGGAATTGCTTTCTTCCCAGAGATCACAGGTCTCTGATAACAGAAGGGAATTTTAAACATCTTTTATCCTTAGTGTTTTATTCAAGATAATCTGAGTCTGTAGTTTCTGGGGTAGAGAATTGCAAATTCTCTACCATGGTTTAACAGTTCTCTCCTGGCATCTTCAGTGTATCTCCCGTGCCTTACTATTCACTAACTTCCCCAATGAAGGAGGAGGCAAAAGCACTCCCATCAAGAGAACATATGCAAATAAAGTCTCAAAGATATGGAAGAACAATTGCCTATTAAGAAATAATTGGAAGTTGAAGGTATCTAGAGAAGATGGGAGCCATGTGAAGAGCAGCAGGAGTTGGCCCAAAAAAGTGAGATTAAATGCCAAGATAAAGAAGACCATTGTATAGGCCCATGGTCTGCAAATTGCGGCTCACGAGCCATATGCAGCTCTTTGGACCTTTGAGTGTGGCTCTTCCAAAAAATACCATGGCCTGGCCAAGTCTAGTTTGAAGAAGTAGCATTAAAATAGTTTAAGTTTAAAAAATTTGGCTCTCAAAAGAAATATCAATCTTTGTACTGTTGATATTTGGCTCTGTTGACTAATGAGTTTGCCAACCATTGGTATGGGCAACAGAAAACTAAAAGAGGAATTCAATTCCTCTGTTTTCTTTTATTTGGGACAGAAGCAAGAACTCATGAGATTTTTTTTTTTTTTTTTTTTTTTTTGGAAGATCACTCTGATAGTGGTGAAGAAGGTGGTCTGGAAGGGTTAGCAGGTTGAGGCTGAGAGATCAGATAGTCAACTATGGAAGAATTTCTGGGGAAGCAGGACAAAGGCCTGATAAAAGTCTAAATTAAATCAGTCTCCTTAACAAGGGGTTAAATAATAAAGTGCTTTGGCAATTATGTGCAACTACCATATTAATTTTACAATCTGTCACAAGAACACGTCTGAGAATGTAGGACTGGGAGGGACCAGAGAATATGATGCCTCCAATTTCTCATTGGCATGTTTTGGGTTCAATGTGGACTGCCTCAATTCACTGTCCAAATTTCCAGCGATGATACATAATCAGATTAAATCTGTTTTTAAGAGGCCTTTTAACTATTACATTAACTTGGAGAGCTCCATTCCATCCATCTCTTGACAATGAGACAGAATCCCATTACACTATAACCCTCAACTCAATCTTAAATGCCCTGCACTTTGCCAGCAAATTGCCTCCATAAAGACTCAGAAACCAACACTGATTTTAACCTTATTGCAGTCTATTGTGGAGGCACTGTCATCCTTTCAGAGTGGATGACTATTACACACCATGGGGCTCCAGAACCCGGGGCTGCTCTCGGATAAAGAAACATAACCTAAAGTCTGCTGTATTCAAGGCTCTGTCAGCTGCTGGTAAAAGTAAGAGGATATAAAGATCATCACAGCCATTTCACGCCCCCTGAAGTAATAGTCAAACATTATCTAACAATAGGCTACTGAGATTAGACTGTAGATGGCTTGCTGAGACGGTCCATCTTAGCCCTGGCACAGTCAGTATCCCTTTCGGCAGCCCAGCTCCAGTGGTGTCAGAACATTGCATGAGTCTATTAACATTCATCAAGATATTTACCCATTGCTATCTATTAAAATAAAAGCCTTCTTTTTTAACCTTTCCCTCTATTTACCTGACATTTTCTCCCAATAAAGTACCTATGCACTCGGCAGGAACAAATGTCAATTTAACATTTTTCCCCTCCTAACCTTTCATGACAGCTTTAGATGTTTGACAGCATGTAACTTAAACATTTCAGCAGAGCTTAGTATGTTTTCTCGGGAAGCAATTGGTGGGAGTGGAAAGGAAACAACACACTTTTCAGTAATCAATCTGTACCTAACTGCCTGAACCTCTTGTTCTGTTTTCCCCTTCCTCTTCTGGGACATTGCCATGGTCGCAAATTACATGGGGTGTAAGCGCTGCTGTTTACTATTAAAAATAAAGTATATACCTATCATGGAAAATTTAGCAGGAAATATAGAAAAGTCTAAAGAGCTCAAGAAAAAACAAGTTTCTAGTAAGTCCATAATCACCATTTCCCATACAGTATTTTTTCCTATGAGTGAAAAATTGGAATTTTGCTGGATTTTTTATTTGTTTATTTGTTTGTTTGTTTTTAGTGTGTTTATGTCAGTTGTATTCATACTAACTTGTGATACTCAAGAATCTTTTGGTTAAAGTGGTAAAAATACAAATTGAATTAGCTTAAGAAAAAATGACTAGGAAAAAAAGAAGAAAAAAGTTTATTCATATAACTTAGAAGAACAGGATATATGAGATGTTTTTTCTCAATTATTACAAATAGGAAACATTAATAATATGGCAAGAAGACAGAGTTTTGAGGTCATCCCGGCATAGGACCTCAGAGTAATGGGGAACATGATGGCTTCCGGAGAAGGGCTCTAGTTGACTCTGGGTCAATTGCTATGTTGGGGCATATCCCTATCTCCCTGAGAACTATAAGAAACTGGGGAAGAGCAATTTCCCAAAGAAAATGGAGCTTCTGTTTTTAAAGGAAGCATGGTGGATAATCAAAAGAAAAAAAAGAGTATTTTTTTAATGTTAAGAACCACTAATCTCCCATGCTGTTTGAACATTAGGGAATTTTCAATAGTTAAAGTTATACAAGACCAATTTCTAGAAGTAGAATTATAATTCAAAGAGTATAGTTCATATTAAGACCCACAGTCCACACTCCCTGACATCACTGAAACACTGCATTAATGGTTGCAGTTTTCTGGTTGCTGGCTGAACCAGCTGGTTTATTTGGGTATTAATTTTCCAGTGGTCTGCTGGTATCAACTCGTGTATTTACAGTTGTTGGCACTAAGCACAGTGCCTTGCATATGATAGGCATTCAACAAATGTTTCTCAATGAGGAACAGGAAGAGGCTGATGCTGAGAGTCCAGGGATTTCCTTAATTAATCTGTATTTAGGATGAAGGCATGAAGAGGAAATTCATTTTGTACATAGGCAGGACACTGAAGACAGATGCCTGGGAGAGGAAAGTACCTCACCTCATTCATTAAAGCAACGATTTCCAACTGGTGAGCTGAAAGAATTTTTAAAACATGCAATATCTGACCAGCCATGGGCACTGGCCTCTTTTCCCTTAAACTGTCCAATAAAAAATTGGCAATAGCCGTCCAGTGTAAATAAATCAAAATTATACCTATATTTTTGTCGACCAGCAAAGAGTATAATGTATTTTGGGGGATGTGCCACAGAATTTTAGTAATTAGTGTACATGTGCCATGAGATGAAAAAAGGTTGAAAATCGCTGCATTAAAGTATAAAGGATAACTTGAGTTTCACCTGCCTGTCTACGCGACCTTAAACTTTGTCATGTCCAAAGGAGATTAAGCAAACCAGTACTTATGGAAAGAAGCCACTTGGAAAGAGCTCTGGCAAAGCTTCTTTACCCCCTGCAAGGGTTGGTTTCCTTCCTTGATCCACAGAGCTAAGAACCTGCCATGGCTGCTTCTCAGGCTGCAATAAGGAATGAAGAGCCTAATAGATGAAGAAACTCTTCATAAATTGTAAAACTGCACAAATTATTCTTGCCATTATTTTTTTATTTTATTTTAATTTTTTTAAATATATATTTTATTGATTTTTTTACAGAGAGGAAGAGAGAAGGACAGAGAGCTAGAACCACCAATGATGAGAGAGAAACATCGATCAGCTGCCTCCTGCACACTCCCCACTGGGGATATGCCAGCAACCAATGTACATGCCCTTGACCGAAATCCAACCTAGGACCCCTCAGTCTGCAGGCTGATACTCTATCTACTGAGCCAAACCGGTTTCGGCTCTTGCCATTATTATTGCAAGTTCAGAGGAGTTGCTCTTACAAGATTTGACGTAGTAGATCTCTTTGTAGAACTCAAGTTATAATCTCTTCCCCTCATCCCCCACAAAATAGTACATACTTTAAAATTATAGAATTGATTATATTTAATTTCAGGGAGTTTCTGGAAGTCTAAAACTCAGGGGTGCATGGATCACAAGTTGAGAATTTGGGGTTTCACCTAGTAAAACACTTTAAAATCATAAGCTATTTTAAGTGTCAAAAGTCCAGAAAATTATATCATCCTGTATACCCATCACTGACTTTTTAAAAATGTTAACTTTGGGATATATTTACTGCAGGTATTCTGTTAAGAAACATACCACTACAAATGTAGCCAAATCTAAATGCATCATTTCATTTTATAGTGTTTTGTGCTAGTAAAATCTAAATAGTTCTCCCTGCTCACAACCCATTTGCCCTCTAGTCAGATAGACACACACATATACACAAAAATGAGAAACAAATAGGATGTGGTAGTTGTGGATGATTAGGGGGATCACTGGGGAAGTGAAAGCCATCCAGAAAATAATCCTGGAGGCGGCTTCATTTGAGGTGATTTTGAACAAAGAACCAAGACATGTGGTAAGAGGTGTCTGGCACACAATGCATGTCAGGAAACACATGTTCCCCTTTGTGGCCAGGCACTGTGCTAGGTGGCAGACACATAGTATAAATAAATTAGACATGTGTGTTCATCTTAAGAAGCTCTTGCTAGGGAGGAAAACTATTAAATAGAGAACAAATAAAAACATGTGGTAAGATAGAATCTGGTACTTTTTCTGGGCGGGTGCAAAAAAAAAAATGTTTTCCAGAGAAAATGTCCTTTGAGATTGGTGTTGAAGTGTGAATAGAATGTAAGTAGAGATAATAGCATTTGAAAAGAAACAGTGATCTGAAACAGTATGCTCCTATTACTGGAACATAATGGGGAACCATGACAAATGAGGCCAGATTCAGAAAATGCACCTAAAGTGCTTTTCCTTTTATCATCTTGAAGATAAAATCCAAAGTTCCTGGAGGATAAGAATAACCAAATGTTTTATTAAAACGATTCCCAGCCTTCACACCCCAAGATTCTCATTCAGAAGATGGGCAGGAATCTATACTGTTTACTATTATCCTGGGGGGGTTATTATTTTCAGTCTAGTTTAGACAATGATTCTAGAAGTAACAAATATTCAGAGTGTGTGTGTGTGTGTGTGGGTGGGGGGTGTTGAAGCTGTGAAAAGGAATGATCAGTCCTGGCATTTGGAATCATTCCTTTGATGGCAGAGTGGACTCTTATTAGATGAAATTTGAAGCAGGAAAATATGGCGATGGCCCATAGAAACTCATCACCAGATGCAATAGCTTTTTCTATCTAGCTCAATCCTTATTTCATTTATCCTTGCTTTATTTCAGTAGAGATAATCAAAGCTCATCACCTCACATCTCATCTCCTTCTCTGATTCCCTTTGGCTTTCATCGACTCAGCCTGTCTCCTAAAACCTTGATCTTAAGCACTATTTGCCTTAGTTTATGCTTTGGTTTCCTTTGGTTTCCTTGGGTCTTCTTCACATATACCCAGTTCTGGAGCCACAGAAGAAGATGCAAAAACTTATTTACAACACTAGGCCAATTTCTTAGTAATGTCTGCAATCTTAACTACTTAACTCTGTTTATGTTCACTATTTAAACAGCTAAACAAAAAGGATAACTCACAGACAACCAATCCTGTCATTTATTCATGCAACAAATGTTGTTTGCTCATTGTGTGCTGCGTACTATACTAGGTACTAGAAACACAAATATTAATACAAATAGAGGATTATGCCTTTCCGGAGTTCAGAGTATAGGAGTCGGGGGAAGCATGCAATACACAAAGTTTCCAAAAACCTACTTACTTTTATTTTTTTTTTTATTGATTATGGTATCATATAATTGTCCTCATCCCCCCATTCCCATCCTAAACTCCTCCCCACGTATGTCCCCACCCCTCTATTGTCTGTGTCCACTGGTTAGGCTTTTATGCATGCATACAAATCCTTTGGTTGATCTCTCCCTCTTTCTCCCACCCTCCCCTACCTTTCCTTACTTTTAGAATAGAAAGAATTAAAATATTTTGGGAGCATGGAGGATGGAATGCTCTAATGCTGATCTGCTGGTATCAAGAATATTTTCATAGAGAAGGTGACATTGAAAGTGAAGTAATTTCAGAATTCTAAGCTAAAGGGGATGTGGTGGGGGTAAGGGAGCAATGCCTACACTCAGTGTTCTCTGGCGTATCTGGGTTTACCACTCTTCTGTTTAATTTATCCCTGATCCCTTTAAACTTTTCCCTACACATTTAATGGTCTTCTATCCTTTTTGCTTCATAGTTCTAAGTCACAGTGAGGCAGGACTACAAATTCCCTTGGGTTTAAACCAGAAGAGTTATACACACTTGCCCAGGTTCCTGTGAACATTCTGTAACTATTGTCTGAGCCTCGCTTTGGAAACCAAACCTGAAACCAGATAATTGGTTTCAAGTTTCACCATCAGCAATTCACAGGATAGTAGGCCCGATTCATGTATAATATAAGCAGGTGTAAAATTTCAGCCACAAGTCACTATAGACATATGTTGGGCAGGCCTTGAACTTGGTGTCACCAAAATGATTTGAGCCTCCACAGGGAAAATATTGAATATTTCCATTTGTCATCCCTTCCCTGCGAGTATTCTCCCCTCCAATACATCCACCACCAACCACTGGTCTGATTGTGGAAATAACACTTCCTGATTTGCAAAGCTCAGACAACAGATGCACCATCTCCAAACTGACAGCCTGGTATGTCAAGGAATCATGGTGGCCAGCCACAAAGCTTAGTGAAAACTAACATAGCATTTTAGAATAATGGGAGATGATGAAATGGATCTGCAATGAGGACTTAATATGTGATTTTAAAAACCACTAACATATGAGGAAACTTTCCAACTTACAATGGTGTTGAAAGTAATGCAATAATATGTTTCGTTAGAAAGTACTTCAGGATGTATTAATGTAAGCACTTAGCAAGTCTCTCAAACATATCACTCTACAAGGAGCATATAGATTTTTTTCAGACATATCCATTTCCATTTAGATTGTGCTCTAGCTGATTGCTCTAAATGCAGGGGAACTACTACAAGCCCTCTTAATTTATGCACATTAAATTCAAATCTCTTGATCCCATCTTATTTTGATATTTTTAAATGGGGGGGAAATCCCAAACACTTAAAACACTGTATTTCTTCATGTAAGCTGTGTGCATTAGCCTGATTCTGAAAGTATGTTTCCTTCTTAAATCATCATAAAACAGTCATTGAACACTATATTCTTCCGCTCTGGTTCTCTGGAGAGCTCAACTTACTTTAAATTCAAGAGGGCAAAAGATTTCATCTGATAATAAATTCGCAGTTACCCTGGAAAGACTTAGGTTTAACTAGTCTCCTTGGCAATGCGTGTGCTCAGCTGTTCTGAGATAGGAAGCAACATGTGAGATCCAAATAGAGAAGTAGAAAGCAAGGCCCAGGGAAGACAAGGAAAAGAGAGGAAATGCAAGAAAGGGAAAGGAAGAAGAAAGGGGGAAAGGCGTGTTTGCTTAAATAAACATAATAGGACAGTGTAGTAAACTTTAGAAGTTTCATCAAGACTAACACAGGTGAGTTTGGGAAAACAGACAGGCAAACAAAAAGTGAGAAAAGGTCGCAATTGTAAAAGTTCACATAGATTTGTCATCAACGGGCAGGGAGCTTCCTGAGAAAGTGAATCGGCTCCCTCCCATTGCCATGGTCCATTAGCAGAACTCATACTGAGAGGAGAGGCAGCCCTGAAGGAGGCAGCAGAGCCCCGCTGGAGTCTGCCTGCAGCAGCAGAAGGAAAGGCGCTTACTTTAGAATTACCAACTTGGGTGAACACCCAAAGCACCCTACATGGAAAAATACATGTGCCTGGTCACTAATCTGAAAATCTAATTCTCAATTTAAAATGTAGACTGTTCCCAAAACTCCTACCATACGAAGCCCTGTGTGTGTTTGTGTGTGTGTGTGTGTGTGTTTGTGTTTGCAACACCTACAGCAATTCTCTCACTAGCCACAGTTACAAACACTTCTTCACCTTCGGCCTTCATAATATCCATAATTTTCATTTGTGCCACTGTGGTCCTCCTGCAGATCCACACCAGCCCCTGGATGCCGTGAAATGTTTAAGTCTTTGTCTGTAGGTGTGTTTGTCTCCTAGGGTTGCTGTAACAAACCCTCGCAAATGGCTTGGAGCAGCAGAAATGTATTGTCTCATAGCTCGGGAGCCTGGCAACCTGAGATCAAGGTGTTGGCAGGGCCGGATCCTCTGACAGCTATGAGGGAGGCTCTGTTCCATGACTGTCTCCTAGCTTCTGTTAGTTTGCTGGCAATCTTTGCATTCCTTGGCTCCTGGCATCACAACTCCAGTCTTCACGTGGTGTTCTCCTGAGGTATCTGTCTCTGTGTCCAACTTTCTCCTTCTATAAGGACACCATCACATTGGATTAGGGCCCACGCCAACAACCTCATTCTAATTTCATCATCTGCAAAAACCCTTTTTCCAAATAATATCACATTCACAGCTATTGAGGGGCACAATTCAACCCAAAAGAGTAGGTCCTTATTTACTTAGGCAGCAACTGTTTATGGTTCAAAGTCTATAAATAAGAACTGCCCTAGACAATGAGTGTGCCAAAATTAATAAGACAATTTTTAAATAACGGAATTTTCTGTAAGATGTTGATGTTAGTGTATATATGTGAATAATGAACACACTGTACTCCTGAGAAGTAGCTTTTTCATTAATCCATTCATTGATCATTTCTATCATGTAGAATACTGTGTTAGGAGCCATATATAAAGAGATACAAGGGATAATTCCTGCCTTCAGCATACTTATACTTTAGCAAAGTGTGTGTGCGCGCACGTGCACACACACACACACACACACACACAGATACTGACTAATTCATGCTAGAAGAGAGGGAAGTGTACTATAGAAAGGAAGCACTGAAGCAGGGGGAGTCATGAAACTGCTTTCAAGAGGAGAGGATACTTGAAATGTGCCTTGAGTGCTGGGTTAGGGGACAAAGGATTAAGGATGGCAGGCATAAAAATGAGCATGTGCCAAAGCAAGGAGACAAGAAAAAAATCAGGAACTTATAGCTGCTTTAAATAATTGTTCTCTACCTGAAATGTGTTTCTTCCATGAACAAGAAAGAGCCCATCTTTTAAAATTCAGTCCGACATCTTGTGAAGAAAGCTTTCCCATTTGTCTTTCCCTACCCTGTCCCCATAGTATCTTTTATGCCCATATTCTTTTTTAAATATTTTATTGACTTTTTACAGAGATGAAGGGAGAGGGATAGACAGTTAGAAACATCTATGAGAGAGAAACATCGATCAGCTGCCTCCTGCACACCCACCACTGGGAATGCGCCCACAACCAAGATACATGCCCTTGACTGGAATCGAACCTGGGACCTGGAATCAAACCTGGGACCTTTCAATCTGCAGGCTGACGCTCTATCCACTGAGCCAAACCAGTCAGAGCTATGCCCATATTCTTATGAACTTAGTGTACACATTTTTGAAACAGTACACCCTTTTAACCAGGACAGTGATTCAGTTATTATAATCAAAAAATGATGAAAGAATAAATGGATGTGTGTATCTGATATACTTTACGCCCAGGCCTTAGAAGTTTGGCAATTTAGACAGTTTTCAAATAAATAAATAAACAAACAAACAAACAAATAAATAAATGCAAACTGCATTACTGAAGCTAAAGTTACCTGGAAAATTTGATAATTCTAGCTAAATGTAGCACCACTCTCTCTTATATGTGATAGAACTTAATTAGTGTTGTATTTAATCAGTACTTAGTGCTAACACTGGAAATAGTTACAGAAAGACTTCTGTCTCCCAGTGCTTTAGTCTTTATACTCTGTCAAGGTGGAATGCAGGACTAGGAAAACTCCTATTACAAATGAAAGTGTGTTAGACACTTTCTGTCAAAATATAGCAGCAGAACTATTCACCCTTATTTATTTATTTTTTTTTCCTAGCACACCATCCATAGGAAAAGTGGCTTCTGCAAGCCTCCACATTTCCATGGTAGTTGGTTAGTTGGGTTTTTAATGTGTTAATGAAGTTAGTTGTGGGGGGAACTACAACATTCATTCTCCCAATGATTGATGTTGGAAGCACATCCATCCTGGCCTCTTTAAACTTCGGTTCCAAAGGCATTACAGGAACCTATGAATGAAATGAAACTGTTTTGAAACCCAAGTCTCTTTAATAGCCTAAGCAATCATCGGTAAATTGCCGACTTTACAGGTATAATTTTCAGTAAGGGTCAGGGGAAATTCATTCATTAGAATTACGGAAGATAAAAATTTAAACGTCTCTGTAATATTTATAGGAAAAGTGTCATCAGTATAAAGCGGCCTTAAATCATATTCATTTATTATTAAGCATGCCTCTACATTTCTGAGTGAAGTTTCTAATGGGCTGAAATCTTTGCTGTGGTAACATCAGGACTGTCTATTTATAGCCAAGTTTTCTTTGGTTATGGAAGTGCCTTTTTAGGTTGGGTATTGAAGTAGGCTTTTCCTTTGAAGGAAGACCTCTAACTTTAAGTGAAAGTAATCCATTACTTAGTAAAGAGGAGAGTTCACTAAAATTGAAAACATCAACTAATTATAATTATGTAATGCCTGGCATGCAAGTCCAGTACTATAGTTTCTCTGAAGTCTAGTGTTTGATTGAGTTTTATTTGTAAGAGATAGAGTTCCATTTTTATTTTAAAATGGAAAAAACAAACAAACACCAGGAACCAGAGATTCCTGCTTACATGAGAAAATCAGGTTGAATGTGTTTCCCCTTCACTATTAAGCACTCTCGAAGTCAAGAAGATCATTCTCTCTTTAGACCATTAGAGAGCAATTATCATCCTATTAATGTTAATTTCCTTTCCACACATACCTGAGCTTTTGATAATAATAGCTCTCTCATAACCATCACTAATAAATTGAGGACACACTGTTAAAATACACAAAACTGAAGACGCACCAATGTATCTGTTCATTTTCTGCTCACCAATGATATCACCTATGTAATTATTTGCTATTCAATTTGCAAAATTGTGCCTTTTGTGAAGGAAGCCTCAGGGTGCATCCAAATCATTAATTATGATCTGTAAAATATTTAAAGCTAGTGACAGCTCTAGCGAAACACAAGAAGAACAACGCAGCAGGAGCAGGGCTTAAAAATAGCAATAGGCAGCATTCTTTGCCTGAACTTCCCTGTCCCAATTACACAGATAACTCAGGCATGAATAAGAATAATTGAGTCATTCCTCTACTTTGTTCTGAAGTTGTAGGTCTGGCCAAATACCTGCATCCATCAGGACTGATGAGAATCTTCTCTTAAATATGCCCAGAGGCTAACAAAAGATAACTGAAAAGAGTAATGAAATGTACCTTCAACAATTCATAGGAAACATTCCATTTTGTACTATAGGCGTTTATTCAAGGTATAACTTCATTCATTAGGCCAATTTATCAGTATCCACTATATTTTTATCTCATGCAAGTATAAGAGCCAGCAGCCCATTCAAAGGAATTTCAAAAGGGGTAACTATGAGGGGAAGAAAGGTGGAATAATAGGTCAGACTATAATAGGAAGAAAAAAAAAGTGGGAGGGAACCAGAGAATCGAAATCATAAACTTTGAAGAATCAGGATCAGTGGAGGTTAGACAAAACCTAATGAAGCTTTGGAGGTGGTTGATCAATTTTGACTCTAATCATTTTATTTCAAATGATCCAGTGGCTCAAAACATGAACCCTATGGACCCTCAACCAAAGAGGAGTCCATACAACAACATAATCATGTTGTCTAGGAATAAGGTACATAGTAGGTGCTATAGGTGATCTAAAGAACAAAGCCAAGGAAAACACAAACAAAATACCTCTTTACCTGCAACCTTTTCTGAAAACCAAAATATGCAGGTAATACAACCACTGTCTTGGGCTAACTCGTCACCTTTTACACTGGAAGGATGCTCAGAACTAAGCTAACAGGAATTTTTATAAAACCAACAAAAATCACGTTAAAGTGAGAATTACAAAAAGGGGATAAATCTTTAATATGCATCGGTGTATATACACAGCCTAAATATCAGAATCATACCTAATCCTCAGGAAATCCTGTGAGGTGGGTCTTACACATGAAGAGTTCCAGGGGGTGCTGAGATTTAGATTAACACTGGATTCCAGAGCACTCTATGTTCAAAGCAATACTTTTTTTTTTTTTTTTTAATAAACATTAGTTCTCTTTTCCTATTTAGTGCCTGATCCCAGCTTTTTATTGGCAGTTATTCCCCTGGCAAGACATCACTCAAATATACTAAATAAGTCATTAAAACTCAGAACTCAGTGTGTTAGCGTTCAGTGCAGTTAACGTTGGTTTCCTAACACAGCTGCCGTCTCCCCATGTGAGCGAGCTTAACCAGGCACACAGACGCGCAGGCCTCGACGCCCACCGTGCTCATTCCCTTCTGTGCATACAGCTGTCAGCATCCCTCTCGCATCTCAATATTCTAATACAGCATCCTGATACCGAGAAGGATTTGTTGGTTTATCTGAATTCAGCTCTATAATATTGTTATCCTTTTTAAAATCACCTCTGGAATAAGTTTCCTCTAACACCTCTTTCTCTACCATCTAGATTCTTCATTTCTTTTTCAATATATATATTTTTTATTGATTGCAGAGAGGAACAGAAAAAAAAAAAGACAGAAACATCAATGATAAGAGAGAATCACTGATCGACTGCCAATTGCTGGCCTCACATTGGGGATTGAATCCACAACCTGGTCATGTTCCCTGACTAGGAATTGAACCATGACCTCCTGGTTCATAGGTCAGTGCTCAACCACTGAGCAATGCTGGCCAGGTTTCTCTGTTCTTAAGAGATCCTTTCTACTCACTGGTCAAGGTTCCACCATCAGTCTTGCACTGCAGTTAGCATTTCACACCACTCCAAAGCCCATGGCTTTGCTGGAGAATTAGGAGGCGGAGGGTGAGGTGTGCATGTCATAAGCTCTGAAGTCCCATCCTATATAATAAAGCCTAATATGGAAATCAACCAAACGGCTGAACAACCTGTGGAATGACTGGTCACTATGATGAGCACGGAACACTAGGGGGGCAGACGCTCAATGCAGGAGCTGCCCCAGCCTGCAGGCCCCAGGCCAGCCAAGTCAGGTGTCAGCAGGGCCCCCTTGATTGCCAACCAGTGGCAGTGGAAGGCTGGGCTGGCAAGTGGGTGGCACCAGGTCAGCCAAGGCAGGTGCCAGTGGGGGCTCCACTGATCACTCTGCTGGTTACCCCACAGATTAGCCCTGATTGCCAGCCAGGCCTAGGAACCCTACTCATGCATGAATTTCATGCACCAAGCCTCTAGTATTACATAATAGAGAACCAAGAATCCATGAAAGCTAAGGACTCTGTACTGTAACATTATTTATGCTTTACCCAGAATACTTAAATAGAAGTTCTAGAATTATATTGTTATACCAATGTGAAACTATAGACTAGTTGATATACTACCTTCCTCCCCATATTTTCATCTTCATTTGGAATTTGTTCTTCACCTGAACACTCCTCTACATAAACATTACAAGGTTAGTGTAATCTTTTGCTTTTGTTGTTCTCATTTACTACAGAGATCTATGTACCCCAGCCAAGTGTAATTGGGGCCTTTCTTTCCTTTCTAGTTGTCATGCTATTGGTCACACTGATCCAGAGTTGGGTATTTGTCAGCTCTCTTATTAGCACTTAAAAGAAATATTCATTCTCTGGTTACAGAGCTTGGTGCTACCACTGGCAACTGAAATCATTCTGCAGAATATGCTGGTTCTTCCACCTACCTGCTCTGGTCTATTAGGGCTGAAGTGGATTGGCCAGGAGTAGGCATTTAACTCAGTGAAAACCCCTGCAGGTCTCATAGGATGGGTCCAAGACTCCTTGGTACACAATGGCTTCCTTGGTAAAAATGCAGTAACAGAATACAGGCAAGCAGAGCTTACATAGAGATATAAAAGGGTTCAAGGCAGCTGAAGCCAACCACGTAATAGGCACATCAGAAAGAGAACTGAACCTGGAAATCTAAAGGCTCTGAAAAAGCCTGGGAGGGAGAGCGAGTGCTGATGGGAGCCTTACAGAGACTGGAAATGACTGAGGCAGTGCTTTTTACAGTCTGAGCATCAAAAGACCCACAATCCAGTGGGCATAGAGAAGCCTTCAGAAGGGCCACCTGTTTGGAAATATCGCTTGGAAATAGTTTCAATCTTCCACGGGGATGAGAAAATACCATAAAGTTGGCACCGACTGAACTCTTCAAAAAGCTTTGCCAGTTTGGCCAAAGTCAATTAGAATGAACAATTTCTCACAAGGGAAAGTTGATTTGACAGGAAATCTAGTAGACTCTAGATAAAACAAGAATATAGTGAAACCTTTCTCTGACCATGTACACTCACACACCCACACCCACACACACACACACACACACACACACACACCCATCTGTAAACATTTATGAGACTTGAGAACTAGAGAGCCAATGATGTTTATGATTTTTATGAATATTTTAGGCAAAGAAGTATTCTTCATTTTAATGTAAAAAATGTGGTTTGTTTGTTTTTTGTTAATCCTCACCTGAGGATATTTTTTTCCATTGATTTTTAGAGCAGTAGAAGGGAGGGAAGGAGGAAGATAGAGAGTCAGAAAAACATCAATGTGAGAGATACACATTGATTGGTTGCTTCCCACATATACCCTAACTAGGGCAGGGAATGAACCAGTAATCCAAGCATATGCCCTTGACCAGGAATCGAACCCACAACCCTTCAGTGCATGGGCTGATGCTCTAACCATTGAGTTATCAGTCACTTCCTTAAAAGAGACCTATTGCACTGTCTTGTTGGTACAGTTTAAAAATATTTTTTTTTGCTTATTCCCCTTGTCTTTATCAGAAGTGACTATGAAATCTAATATATAAATAAGATTTCCTTTCTAAATGCCATGCTATGCCATATATATTCAGACATATGGCTATAATTATAATAATTTTTACCACTGTGAAAAGTCATTTCCTTCTAGCCTGCTCTTTTGCAGTATATCCAAAGAAAACTCTCAAGGTTCTCTAGTAAACTTTGACATGAATGTCATAAAGAACCTTTGCAAAACCCAGTTGTCACATCAAATGAGCAATTAAAATTTTCTAACATTGTAATTTCATATTATAGACCCAGTGTGCTTTTATCAGTGTTTTGGTTTCTACCTTGGCAAAGTAAATAAATACACTGAAATCAGAGAAAAAGTCAGTAAATAATAATTATGACTATAGCTCTCCCCAGAGTCATGAGGATTAAGTAGAATGACCTATGAAAACACCTTATAACATGTAATGAACCTAAAGCAGTCATATTTTAGAGCAAATAATTAAAATGTAAAAGCTATCAAGACTACATTATAGCCCAAACCGGTTTGGCTCAATGGATAGAGAGTTGGATTGCAGACTGAAAGGTCCCAGGTTCGATTCCGGACAAGGGCATGTATCTTGGTTGTGGGCACATCCCCAGTAGGGGGTGTGCAGGAGGCAGCTGATCAATGTTTCTTTCTCATCAATGTTTTTCTTTTTTTATCCTTCTCCCTTCCTCTCTGTAAAAAATCAATAAAATATATTTTTAAAAAGACTACATTATAAAATTTCCAAAGCCTCCTAATATTTAAATTAAAAAGGAGGTGATAGTGGAAAAATATGTAAGGAAGAAATATCCTGCGAGTAAATTACATCTAGAAAATTTGTACTTTAGAAAATTAACTTTCGCCAAAACCAGTTTGGCTCAGTGGATAGAGTGTCAGTCTGCGGACTGAAAGGTCCAGATTCGATTCCGGTCAAGGGCATGTACATTGGTTGCGGGCACATCCCTGATGGGGGGTGTGCAGGAGGCAGCTGGTCAATGTATCTCTTTCATCTATGTTTCCAACTCTCTATCCCTCTCCCTTCCTTTCTGTGAAAAATCAATAAAATATTTTTTAAAAAATTAACTTTCATTTGAAATGCTAGCAGCAAGATACCCATGAAAAACATACCTGGTGTCAAAACAAGCCAGAGGAAAATCATTTGGGAAAAAAGAAAAAAATGAAAAGGGATCCCAAGTTAAATTTATAGAAAATGTCCCTTTAGAGAAAATGTCTCTTTATTAACTTTTGGTCAAAAATATGTTTGTATATTTTCAGAAAACAACTCTGAGACCATGTGGATTTCTGCAACAGAGAGGAATTGACAGGATTGCTTCAGCCATGAAGAAAGAAAAGAAGCAGTTCAGAGATGGAAGACGTTGACAATGCCTTGCCATACTAGCAGACAGCAGCTGTACATCGCTGAAGGATGCCCAGGACCAAACCAGAGATGGTTGGACCTGCATTAACACCATTTGTCTACCAACCAGATCTGAAATACATGGCTGACATGTACAAATAAGGAACTGTCTGACATTGAAAATGGGACTCAAAAGAACTGTTGGCCCAGAAAGGAACTCACTACAGACTGATTCATTTGCCTCTCACCATTATGGCTTGTCTCAGTTCCGGTCTTTATAAGGGAATTCCTTGTATCACATGATGTAAGGCATCTAGGGGAAATAATAATGAACAACATAAATTGATGAACAAAAACAGACCTGGAGACAGAGAAGCAGCAATCAGATTGTCAAACTTCAAAGGGAAGGTAGGAGAGGGTGGAGGAAAAGAGGAGAGATCAACCAAAGGACTTGTGTGCATGCATATAAGCCTAACCAGTGGTCATGGACAATAGGGGACGGGGACAGGTGGGCAAAGGTTTGGGATGGGAATTGGGGGATGAGGACAATTATGTGATACCATAATCAATACAGAAATAAAAAAAATACCTTCTATAATATTGAGTATATTGAAGGTAATCCATAATTTCCCTCCCCATTATTTGCTTTTTACAATACTTTATACATATATATTGCCTGGTCAGCATATTCTAGAAATAGTGGTTAAGATTATTTACTCTGAAATCAAAGAAACCTAGATTCATATCTTGATTCTGCCAAATGACCTTAGACAAGCACTTAATCTCTTTGATGCTAACCTTTGTTTCCTATGAAATGGAAGCAATAATGCTTACTTCCCAGAGTTTTTGTGATTATTTAGTAAAATAACACACTTAAAATCCTTAATCTAGACATCAGCCCATGGTGAATACTCAATAAGCTATACCTATTTTTTTTTGTCTTTGTTATTTCCCCTAATGCTACTGAGGCCATTATCTATATTTTATATCTAAGAAAACTAAGAGCAAGGAAGTTAAGGGACTCATTAGTTGCTACAAAGAGGACTAGAAAGACAAGAATAAGGATCTTTTGATTCTTGGCTAAGCTACTTCTTTCCCTGTGGAGAGATGTAAACATGTAGTCTAGATACATAGAAAAAACCGGGATGGCATTCCTGTTGCTAGCAAGACCAATAGACTCCAGGACATTAAATAAAGAGGCTGAAACATATTTATCACATGAAGACATTTTGTTCAATAGGTGAATCACTCATTACTCAGCAAGATAGATGCTGAAGGAGAAAATTCACTGTAATTTTAGTCTGTTGTGAATGTTAGGACTTGAAGAAGAACAGTGTTGATTCTTTTAGACAAACTTTATAGGTAACTTATGGGATATCCTCTTCAATGTTATTCAGGTAGATAGACATCATTTGGGGCTGAATATTTAGATTTTATATTCTTTTTTCTCTTTGTATGTTTTATTTCTCAGATTCTCTCTCTGGTTTAGTTCTCACCCTACCTAAGGTGGATATAAAAGCCTGTATCTGTATTATTTCTAATATAGCCTATCTGAGGACAAATTCCATTCTTTAGGATCCAACTATGAGCTGACTCCACATTTGGCTTAATAATCATATTAAGTTTAATGAAGTAGCATATATAAAACACTGATTTTTCTCATCATTTCAAATCTGGTATTACCTTTGAGTTCACTCACTTAGCAGATAGTAAATTTATTACATGAGCATGTCAAATAAATGATATATGGTAAGATCCAAGTATTTACTATTGATTCAACAAAACTATCCAGCCACATATACACATCATTCTTTAACACAACCTTATCACTTATATCACAAGCTCATAAACTACCTTGACATGCACCATGATCAAATAAATCTTTTTTAATGGCTTCAAAGCATTACCATACACACAGGCTGCAGTTAAAAAATATACATCCATTCCTACTAAATTAAACCTCAAGCATTTAATTCCCAAGAGTAGATCTAATCAAGCATGTTTGGATATTTTTAAACCCAGCTTAAGAACTATTTTAAATTGTGTTTATTTCACTCTACCAACACATTCTTTTCCTTTTTTCCCCTCTTTGTCTTTTTCAGAGCAGTGAACACCCTAGACTAGCTCTGCCACATCTTAACTGGATGCAATCATATCATTGCCCAAAGCTCAGTTCTATCATCCCCCTAATGTAGGCATTAAATAAGATGACCTTAAAACACAGTTTCCTGCTCTAATGCTCTTGGATTTTGTCTCAATTGAGGAAGCCAAGTATAAGATATGGAGGTTACTAGGGACTCGAAGTCTATTTTTGGCTCCCTATATCCTCTTAAAGCCTAACTACTCTGTTTCTCCAAGGCTTTATTGAATCAAACAACTTCTTTTAGGTGTTATATGCTATAGAGCACAAAAATAAGCCAGTACTTTGAGTAGTGTTGGTAAGAAAGATACACTTAGGAGTTGGATAGATTTAGAGGATGAAAGTCCAAGCTCTATCATTGGCCTATGATCTGGGGTGAGCCACTTACTCACTCTGCACATCAATTTCCTCTTGTAGGGCTAATAATAATATATACCTTAGGGGTTAAGTGTTAAATGAGAAATGTGGCACACGTTTCTTTATATGATACCCAGAATAAGGACCCAATTAGGAATAATTCTAATATATTTTTAATATTTTTATTGACTTCAGAGAGGAAGGGAGAGGAAGGGAGAGATAAAAAACATAAATGATGAGAGAGAATCATTGATTGGCTGCCTCCTGCAGACCCCTCACTGGAGATTAAGCTCACAACCCTGGTATATGCCCCAACTAGGAATTGAACCATGACCTCCTAGCTTGATGCCCAACCACGGAGCCACACTGGTAGGGCTCTTTTTCCCCCCCTACTAAGAGGATTTCTTCTTTTCAAGTGTTGTTTTTTTACTCAAATTAGTCAGCACATTTATTTTTCTTTGGAAGCCCCAACAATTTTTTCCAGTAAGTAACATATCTGGTCTTTCCAATGTCATGCTTTTACATAGAGCCTTGTAATGCAGGAGATGTTGAGGGAGGTCTCATCTTTATTTTACTTTACTTAGTAAGTAATCAAGAAAATTCAGAGTAGTGTGATTCAGTTACCAGAGTAAAGTCTACTATAATAGAAAAGTGCATTTAAAGGACACCTGTTCCCAATTTTGTGGACCAGGTAAAGTCTCCTGGAGACCTAAAGGATGCATAGGAGTCAAAGAAATAGAGGAGGCACATTCCTGGGAAGATAATTTATGTATTTTCTGTTTTCATTATCTGATATTTCTCCTTTTGCAAGAACTAAAGTTTAAAAAAATCACTTATTCATCTAATCAAATGACTGTCTATTTAACATTTATTTTATGAAGAATTTTCTATGTTCCAGACTAAAAACTCAGTGAACAGAGTAAAACAGTAGTGAATAAAGTAACTCATGTCCTGCTCAATTTCTAATGCAAGAGATACAATAATTAGACTGATAGCACAAGGTTGGTTATTGAAAAGTTCTATGCGAAAGTATAGAGAAGGAAATAGAACAGTGTTTGATAGTAAGAGCAGGAAAGGCCTCAGAGGTAGCAGTTGAGTAGAGATATGTCAGAATAACAGCCCTGCAACTATCTAGAGAAAGAATATTTT
This sequence comes from Pipistrellus kuhlii, assembly GCF_014108245.1. Lineage (NCBI taxonomy): Eukaryota > Metazoa > Chordata > Mammalia > Chiroptera > Vespertilionidae > Pipistrellus > Pipistrellus kuhlii. The sequence goes on from NW_023425595.1 coordinate 15,523,094, forward strand.
ACCCAAAAAGATTTCAAGTGCAAAGGTCCTAAGGCAGGAATATAGCTGGTGCTCAAGTAAGAAGGCCAAATAACTGAGTCATTTCCTAAGCACCATGTACTGTGCTGGGTAGGGAGCAGCCAAGGGCAAGACATAATAGAGCTGCAGTAATCACAGAGCCTAAACTAGACTAGACAGTCTTAGAGTATACTATTAATTGAATAAAACAAATAATACTAGAGTAAAGCTTTAAAAATACAAGGGTGTTGAGGAGCACAAGAGATTTGGTTGGGAAATTGTAAGGAGGACATTCTGGTAAAAGGGAAGTGTGTGGAAGGCCGCCTCCCCGGTTTATTGGAATTTCCACTTAGGGGAGACTTAGGGGAGTGTCGAAGGTGGTGCCCCTAATTATTCCTTGTCCTTTTCAAACAAGTCTGTGCATTAATCCTTATGCTTAATCCCTGGATGTGCTTGCCTAGAGGACAATGTAAACACGTGTCCTCCCAATTTTACTCACCCTACTGATTGCATCTAAAGATAAAAATGCCAATAAAGGTCTAAGGAGGCAGGCATTAGAGGCTGTCCTGTCCACTAGAGCCAGGTGCCCCTTAGCCCTCTCTTTCACAGTCAAACTGCCTGAGTTGTTTGGCAATGGATGCCATCCATCCATTGTTCAAGGGTACTGGTCACCCTCACACAAGGGAGATAGGTACTTGGGGAAATGACTGAATAGGCAGATGGAAATGACAAAGTCAGGACTTACAGCAGAGCTCTCTAAGGAAGGTAAAATGAACTTTGCCTGTTTTCACTGAATTATGAGATTGCAGAAGCACAGAAAACAGGAAGAGACAACAGAGCTCTCTCTGTGCATGAGCAGAGGAAAGGCCATGTGAGGACACAGCTAGAAGACAGTCATCTACAAGTCAGGATGAATCCTAACCAGAAACCAACCCTGACAGCACCTTGGTCTTAGACTTCTCAGACTCCAGATCTATGAGAAAAGTTTGTTGTTTAAGCCATCAGGCCTGTGGTGGTTTGTTATGGCAGCCCAAGCTATTACACAAGGTATGTATCTATGTCTAATATGTCTTCTATTTCCCCATGCCTTTGCTTAACTTTTATTAGCTATTAGCTAATTCTCAGCTCTTGCATTCATTTGAGCAGTTACGCCATCCAGGCACAGACCATGCTCATATAGCCATCATTAGCTGTGGGAGGTTGTCTTCAGATTGAATTCAGCTGAGCCTCTGTTTACTTACTGCCTGAAGCTGCAAAGCAGGGGGTGGAGGTGGGGGACAGTGGAAGGAAGGTTAGAAAAATAGACTAGGGAGAACACTGCGTCCTACATCCAGGTCAAAGACTAGGCATCAATAGAATTAGCACTTTCCTTTCGGAAAGTCAGCACGTTCTCTCTAAGGCAGGAAGAGGGTAGGAGAAACCCTTTCATCTTTAGCTACCTCCAGAAGAATACAGTAAAATAGCTTTGTTTTTATTAAACATGTTTTTATTGATTTCTAGAGAGAGAAGAAGAGAGAGGGACAGAGACATAGAAACATTGATGAGAGAGAAACATCATCAATCAACCTGGCATGTGCCCAGACTGGGAATTAAACCTTGACCTCTTGGCTCCTGGGTGGACACTCAGCCACTGAGTCACACAGACCAGGCTAAAATAACTTTCCAAACCAAAAATACTGTTGACAAGTTTCATGATAAAACCTTCCCTTGGAGCAGATAACAATAGTAATAAAGTGATTAATGTTTATTAGATTCTTTGTGCCAGGCACTATGCTACTTACCCAACAAATCTCATAAAAAATAAACAACAAAAACAACAGCTAACGTTTATCTAACACTTAAATGTTTCAGGCACTGCTCTTAGCGCTTCTCCTGTGATCCCATGTCATCCCACACCGCTCCTATGAGGTAGGAGGATTAGTCCCACCTCATAAGGAAGCAGGTTTAGAGAGAACACAAGTAACTTACTGGAAGTGCAGTGCTGGCAACCCACAGACCCAGGATTCAGTTTCAGGGACCCCCTCTGATATGTGGCCACCTTGACTTAGCAGAGGAGGGAGCAGAGAGAAACTCAGGCGTGGCTGTACCAGGCATAGGATTCTAAATCCAGAAAGAACGACCAAGGAGATCCCATTTGAACTCCTCCTTCTACAAGAGGACAAACTTTCCCAACCAAGGCCACACAGCTGGAAAGTGACAAAGCGAGGCCTGGTCCCCAAGTTTCCTGATGTCCTTACCGTCTATGTGAAGCATACAGCTGCTGGCGAGTCAGAAACTGAGTCACAGTCCATAGAAAGGAGGCCTTGCTCGGTGAGATGTAGAAGCCTGAGGAAGGGTACAGCCCCATCCCTCTTCCTTCCCTTTCTGTCTCAATTGAAAGAACCTTACTAGCCCTACAATCCAAGGCCTAAATACAGCCACATGATTCCAATCTCTGAATTGGAGGCAGGGCAAAGTCTCTGTTTCCAGGGAACTGCGCTTGTCTATTTAATGTGAAATGATGGAGGATTAGAAGACCATCCACTGCTGGTGAGACTTGGAATACAGTAAATCAAGGACAAGCTCATTTCTACATGACCCTGTAGGAATAAATGTTCTTTGGATACAAAGGTGTTATCAAGTTTTGCTACCTGTAGGGCCCAGGATCACTGTAGCCCAAATGAAACTCTAGGCAGAAAAGCCAGGGGAATCTTTCACTTTGCTTTTGTTTATTTTTGTTGTTGTTTCGTTGTGTGTTTGCTTCACAGGCCTAAAGACTTTCTTTTTTTGAAACAAATAAAATAACAAGAATGAGTCAAATTGATAAAAGTCTATGAAATAGCCAGAACCGGTTTGGCTCAGTGGTAGAGCATCAGTCTGTGGACTGAAGGGTCACAGGTTCGATTCTGGTCAAGGGCATGTACATTGGTTGCAGGCACATCCCCAGTAGGGGGTGTGCAGGAGGCAGCTGGTCGATGTTTCTCTCTCATCGACGTTTCTAGCTCTCTATCCCTCTCCTCTCCCTTCCTCTCTGTGGAAAATAAATAAAATTTATTTTTTTAAAAAAAGTCTATGAAATAGAATTTCAGAAAGTAGAATAGAGGTTTGAAACTTTAACCTCCAAAGATATAAAATGACAAACAGATGAACATACTTTGGGGAAGTAGATGAGTTCCATGAGGATGGGTGTCATGAAGCCTGGTATTCAATCCAAAATGGGAACCCCTGCCCCTTGCTGCTCCCACACCTGGTTTTTGCCTCGCCAGTGGTTCATCCCAAAGTTGAGTGCACTAAGCCAGGACCCCTGGAGCTCAGAGATGCTCCTGACACTCGCCCCCAGGAAGCAGGTCTCCTGACCTGGTTAGGGTTAGGGTTAGGGTTAGGATTGGTCTGTTTCAGGGAGTTTCTGGGTATTGCACAATTGCATGATTATCACTAGGAATTTGCTATTTTAAATCATAAGAACTATAAAATATTTGTTCTCTGCACTGATTCTGAAGGAAGCTTCAGAAGAACATTGAGAAATATACTGGTGCCCTTTTTTCTGTCTTAAATACCTCCCCCACACTGGGGGCAAAATATGTGATTTCCTTCCACATGTGACCATATATAAAATGACATAAACAGTCGAACACACTTTGGGGAAGTATATGATTTCCTTGAGGATGGGTGTCAGAGTCTGCCACTAATTGTGTCAAATTTTCTATTGCTTCTGCAAGAAAAACATTTTCAGAATAATGAGCATTTGTATTGAGGGTTAGCTGGAAGCATAGTGTGTTGTTGTCAGTAATGATCTTTTAACATTTATTTTGTGCTTTTAATAGCAGAACGTTTGTTTGTCCAGTCTGTTAAAGGGCCCTTTCTGACCTCAGTATATCTTTCAACACAGACACCTCAGCCCCTTTCAAAATAGCCCTCGTGTACTTGTCTCAGTAATCCACTCAACACTAGTAATACTTTGGGAAAGCATCTTTGACAAAATAAACTAACAAGAATGAGTCAAATTGATAGAAGCCCATGAAATAGAATTTCAGAAAGCAGAACCGAGCTTTGAAACTATAACCTCCAAAGCAATAAACAAAAAAAGGAAAAGCCTATTTGCACAAGAAAACAAATTTATGTATATATTTAAAGGGTGTGTTGGGTTTGAGATTAGATAATCTCTGTTCTCCATCACCTAGGGGCCAAATATATGACAGGGAGAAGCTGTCTGATGAGTTCAACACATTTTAACATCATCTTTCCAGTAAAGAGGTTTTGAATTCTCCCTAAATCCAGACCATTTGTGGAATTTGCTGTGCTAACAGCTGTGCTTAAGTTCTTGTTTTGTGTAGTAATGCTGTGCGATTCCATATGTTGTATATGTCAAAACTGAAGATAATTTTTTCTTTTGATCGAATAAACAAACAAACCCTTCTTCGCAACTTCACATGGGCATGCAGATATCACAGTGAATAGCAGACTGTCACATGGCTTTTGAGCCTGAGCATACAGAAAATAGTGTGAAAGAAAAAAATCTAAACGAGGGTGCCTGCTCCACAGTGATTGAAAATCTAGGTTTGGTTTTCTAAGGGCTCACCCCGGCTCTGCCTCTTACTAGCTGTGCCATTGTATAAGGTAATACAGGTAACAGAGTATCTGTTTACTGAGCTGATAAGAAGATTAAATATTCCTTTATTTAGAAATGTCCATCACATTATTTATCCTATTAAATATAGAAAACTCTAAATTTCCAATGTTAGGGCACCTATCAAATACACTATTTTATCTATATCTATGCAAGTTTATAATATATTGTAGTTAGTTCAGTTGGTACTTTCACCTTATAGGTCACAGCAAATTTGCAACCATATATTCATAAACTTCTATATTTAATAAGAATTGCAAGGCATGACACCAAAATGTTAACTGGGGTTTTTATTTTTTAACATATTTTATTGATTTTTTACAGAGAGGAAGGGAGAGAGATAGTTAGAAACATCGATGAGAGAGAGTCATCAATCAGCTGTCTCTTGCACACTCCCTACTGGGGATATGCCCACAACCAATGCACATGGCCTTGACTGGAATTGAACCAGGGACACTCGAGTCTGCAGGCCGACGCTCTATCCACTGAGCCAAACTGGTTTCGGCTGTTAACTGGGTTTTTTAAGGGAGTTCAGTTTTCCTTTTGATTTGTCACATATTCAATAATGAATGAAAGACTTTTGCTTGCCAGACACAAAGGAGTGAAATTTGCATAAATAGTATGCAAGCATTTTAGGGAGTACTGTACTATGTTGTCAAAAGGTAGATTTTGTATCTGAATCTTTACTCCCTACTAGCTGTGTTACCTTGTGCAAATCACTAACCTGCTGTTCTGTTTCCTTTTCAGTAAAAGAAAAAACATTAATACGTATCTCATGAGGTTGCTATGAATGTAAAACTATACATAAAATCTCTTTATCTAATGCTTGTCACAAAGTAGATATTCAATAAATATTTAATAAATATTCCACATTCAACTAAATATATTGCAGCATTTTAAAATCTTGAGAAGATATTCCCTCAAGCATCCTTCACAATTTTGTTGCTGATTTAAGAAAAATGATCCAAACTTAAAAATATAGCACACACAACAAAGGACTATATTCTCTTTCAAGGCCATACAGTATTGTGAACAAGCCAACATAAGGGCCCAGCTTTGCTCTAGAAAAAGGCAACTGTGTTTGATTTATAATTGTCTTGATTAGGGCCTAGAATTAGTGAAGTTATATCTTAACCTGTGCAAGATGAATGATCTACAAATAATTTGTGTCCAGTAGAGATGCAAATAAATTTTGGCCAGGAGGAAATATAACTCCAAAGGTTAAGATTTTATTATGCTACAGAACATTAATCAGTTTGGAGTCTTATTTTAGTATTTTTTTTCTACTGACTACATATATAATTTTTTTCATTTTCTCTTTTGAATTAGGTTTACCATCCTACTGGTTCCCTTATTAAGGAGGTAAATAAATTTTGGGCATATGCTTACTATATGTTTGTATTAGATCCATGTTTTTAACTTACTGAAAAATATACTTTAACACTAATATGGGACATTTTTTATTAGAGATTCAAAATATATTAATACATATTTACTCTTGTAAAGATAAAATATAAAGTTTTATCAGTGACTAATGTAGCAGTTGAAAAGGAAGATGCTACATTGGATTTTGTCAGGATACCCAAATATTTTGTGGGGAGTAATTGTATCACAATGAGATACAAAGGAAATATACTTTGAAATGGGGTAGGGGACTGGTAACTAATGAATTCAAAGGTAGAATCCAACCTGAGAATCCCACCAGAGACTCTGAGCCTCTTGGCCTGTGAAGAGTGCTGTGGGGCAGGAGGTGGGCAGGAAGCAGAGGGCAGTAGGGAGTTAGGAGAAACATGCATACAGTGAAACACCAAAGGCAATCCTTACCTACTTCAAAATTTAGCCTGGACCTAGTCCTGCCTCAAATACAGAGGTTCTCAAAGACCTACAGGGGTGCCCAAGAATTTTTAGGCACAAAGTCAAAATTATTTTCACAAAAACACTGTGATGCTGTTTGCTTTTTCAGTGTGTTGCTCTTTGCACTGATGGCGCAAAAAAAATAATGGCTAGTAATACTGCTTGCACCTTAATGTGACATTAAACAGAACACTAAACTAGTAATCATTGTATTCTTCATCAAATGAGCTCATAAAAAGAAAGCCAGTTTCACTTAATAATGTCCTGGATAGAGCAGTAAACATTATTAATCTTGTTAAATCTCAGCCCTTGAATATGCTTTTTAGTATTCTGTGTGACAAAATGGGAAGTATACATAGGGCACTTCTGTTAAGCACCCTAAGTCTCTTAAGAAAAAGTGCTTGTGAAACTGAGTTGCAAGATGAATGAGCTACTTTTTTTCATGGACCATTATTTTTAACGGAAAGAATGACTGACAACCGATGTTATGCAGGCTTTGATATCTGGCAGATGTCTTCTCCAAAATGAATTAAGCAAGCCTGTCACCTCAAGAAACTTTTTCACTTGCAAGCAAATATTATAAAGTTAAAAAAAAAAAAAGTTGTATCCACCACTGTGAACTTAACAGCTTCCCAAAACTTGAAGATCTTTCCATTGAAATAAGTGTTAATATTTATAGGAGCAATTTTTCACACTGTGTAATGGAATGAGTCAACATTTAGAAGAGCTGCATAACTCAGTGAAATAATATTTTCCAAATGACCATTGGAAAATTATATTACAAAATTATGCATGGGTAAAGAAAAGACAGACCAACTAATTTTAATATACAATGTACCACCTGTCAAGTTTTGGTGTAGTAGCAAAGGAGAATGCCCTTAATTATATATGTAAAATATTTAAAGCCAGTTATAGCACAAATGCAGCAGTAGAACAATACAGCAGGAACAGAGCTTAAAAATAACATTAGGCAATAGGCTAGAATATCTGCAAGGATCTCAAAAGGCTACTAAAGTACTCTTCTCTCTTCTAGCTTTATCTGCATGATGCTGAATCTTCTTCCTATATTGCAACCAAGAGCATATATTGCAATAGACTGAGTACAGAAGCAGATATGACCCAACTGCCATCTCTGAAGCCAAACCCTAAAGAGATTTGAAAGAATTCAAAAGGATGGCATACTTCTCAGTAAATATTTATATTTGTTTTGGGAAATATATCTATATTTTATTTTAAAATGTTTATGTTAACATATACTGCATTATTATTGTTATATTATACAATGAAATATTTAGAAATAAACAAATATCTATATTATTAGACAATATGCATATGACTCACATAACAGAAGCTCTTTGTAGTTCTCAATATTTTTTAAGATTGCAAAGGGTGTCCTGAGAACAAAACATCCAGAGAACACTGCTCTAGTATATTGAAACAATAAAGATCTGTCCATTCTCAATTAGGTTCTTTAACTAGAGAACAAAAATTTTTATAAAATTTTATCTTTATTGTTGAAAGAATTACAGATGTTCTCCCCCCACCCCCATTGACTCCTTCTACCTCTTTCCACCCCTCCCAGGCCTTTACCATTCTATTGTCTGTGTTTATGGGCTATGCATTTATGCATATAAGTTCCCTGGTTAATCACTACCCACCCACTTCCCCATCCCCACCTTCCTTCTGAGATTCTTTAGTTTGTTCCATGCTTCTATGTTTTTGGATCTATTTTGTTCATCAGTTTATTTTGCTCATGGGGTTCCACATATGAGTGAGATCATGTGATATTTTTAATTGATTTAGCATAGACTGATAAGGAGTAGAGGAACTTGGGGCTTTACACAGTTTGGGAATTATTTCAAGTACAAAAGTTCTGTGGTTTTCACAGCAGATTGGAAGACAAACAATGAAACTGTGGTTTGATGAATAATTTTTTGTTAGATGTTTGGGAACAGTTCGTATTAAGACTTGCATTTAGATAGATACAATGCTTATTTTAAAAAGCATTTGCTTTGTGAGTATCTACATAAAAGGCTTTCCTTTACAATACTGTTGATGTTAATTCTATTTGTGTGTGTTAATCTATGACTAAACAGAACTCTACCCAAAGTTTGCACAGATGTCTGGAATTGGAGGCTGAGGGTCTGTGTTTGATTTTGAGTTGTTCCAAAATGGAGGCAACATCTCTATTAACCTGACAGTAGAGGTTTTAGAAATCCTGTCATTAAAGCTCCTTTTTTTCCTCACATGGAATTTCCATTACAGTAAAGAACTATAATATTCCATTTAGAGGCCAGGCAAATTTCTGGAGAACTATAAGCAAAGTCTCTTTCTTAGGTTAGTTTTCCTCATACATTGGCTATCACCTTTTAAAATTGATTTTTATGTCTTCTTCAAAACTCAAGAAACAATAAATAATCCCTGATAATCTGAGCCAAATATGTTGGCCCATGCTGGTTAACAGAAAAAAAGCAAAGGAAAAGCACTAGGGTACCCAATTTTACATTGTTTGAAAATGTCTCTTTTTTAGGTGTGCAGTTCATGATTCTGATCAAGTAAGACCAACATTGATGATGACAATGTGATGCTGCTGCTGCTGCTACTGATGATGATGATAGAGAAGAAAGAGGAGGATGATGATGAGGAGGAGGATGAGGAGGAGGAGGAGGAGGAAGAGGAGGAAGAGGAAGAGGGGGAGGGGGAAAAAGAGAAGGAAGAGGGGGAAGGGGAAGAGGGGGAGGGGGAAGAGGAGGAGGAAGAGGAAGACGAAGAGGAAGAAGACCATGAGATGATAGAAGAAGAAAATATAGGATTTCCTACTTTTCATTTTGCCAAGGAAGAGCATTAAAAATATAACTCCTACTATCTTCTATCACCACAATTTAGTAAAAGAAAGAACAATTTTAATATCAATAAAAATGTGAAGGACATGATTTAATAATAAAGGACAGTCTTTCCTATGATTAGCAATCTAACAACCTTATACTGATCATATAGATGATTGATAGATTATAGGTATATCAAATTTATATGTAGATTTATGAACTCTATGTATCTAAGTACACACACACACACACACACACACACACACAGCTCCTGGCACTAGAAAGTGTTTGTTAAAATGATAACTATTTTACTTAGTTTTTGTATAGTTAGCTTTCATAAGAAGAAAAATACCAGGTATAGCACTAATAGAAAAATGTGATTGTAATTTAAAAATATGACTGTCATTCTGGAATTTTGCCTCAGTTAATATTCTTCCACTCCGGAAAAGGTTTGAAATCAATGAAGATAAGTCTCCATATTTTCCATAAAATCTCAATGGGCCTCCAAAAGTACAGAGTGGGGAATCTAAGACAATGTTTACTAAGCCAGACAGAAAAAGTTAAGAACTATCTTATTTCATTCATGTGGGATATAAAATTTAAAGAAGAAAATAAACAAACAAGAAAAATAAATAAAAATGCATAGACACAGACAACAACATGATAGTTACCAGAGGGAAGGGGATTGGTGGTAGTAAAGGGTAAATGGGGTCAAATATAGGAGACAGAAGATGATTTGATTTTGGGTGATGGGCACACAATGCAATATACATATCATGTATCATGGAAAGGTACATTGAAACCTATATAGTCTTATTAACCAATATCACCCCAATATATTTAATAAAAAATAAAAAATATATTAAATTGTACTTCCAGATGTGCCTGCCACTACTAAGAGCCATTAGACATGTGTCAAAGCAAATCCTTTTTGCATTTTCTTTAGAAACATTCCTTCTCAAGCAATTACAAGTCAAGCAGAAAACCTTACTTAGCAATGAAATTAGCAATAGGTCCTCAGCTGAATCACAGTAGCAAACTGTATATAAATAAGTTAATAGTAGGCATTTAATCAGAAAATAAACCTTTCAGACAAGCCCTTGGAGTTACAAAAATTTAGCCCAATATCTAGCCCAGAAAAACCAAATAACTTAAAATGATGCCTTCACCTTTTTCTCCTTTTCTCCCATATCCATCTCGGTCATCATATTAACCATGCCTCTCTCTTCCAACCAAGGAGAGATAAAGGAGTCTAAGAATATTTTTTTTTTTGTTATTCCTCACCTGAGTATATTTTTCCATTAATTTTTAGAGAGAATGGAAGAGAGAGGGAGAAACAGAAACATTGACATGAGAGAGACACATTGGTTGGTTGCTTCCTGCATGCACCCTAACCAAGGCTGGGGAACCTGCAACCAAAGTATATGCCCTTGATCAGAATCAAACTCGGACCCTTCAGTCTGAAGCCCAATGCTCTATCCACTGAGCCAAACTGGCTAGAATACCTTTTTAATAGACACTTTAAGCTGATCCTACCAACTGACCAGATTCAGCAAAAGTAATGAAATGCATTTGTTTTTTCTATTCTAAACTTTCCTCTTTGACCTCTATACATATTGTCAGTGGGGACTTTTACTCAAAAAACTTTATTGACTCATTCATTTAATACATGTTTATTGAGTTGTTTATATGTGGTGAATGCTTAGCTTAGCCCTGGAATATGGAGGCAGTTAGCATAAACTGACCTCAAAAGCTTACAGGTTAGTAGGAAAAAATAGAAAGTAAATAACTAATTAGAGCACAGGATGCTAAGTGCTGAGTGAAGTATACTAAAAGTGCTGTAAGAACAGAGAAGAGATATCAGACCCTCTTTGGAGAAAAAGTTTTGGAAGACTTTTTAAAAAGAGATGACCCTTCTCTGTGTCTTGAGGGATGAACAGGACTTCTCTGAAGTTAATGGAGGTTGGGAGAAAAAGCATTTTAGAGCAACAGAAAAGCATTTGTTAGTGAGTCTAAGATGTACTAAACCAGAATGGAAAATCCTAGTATAAGAATTGCTAAGACTGGAGGGAAAAAAGTGGCTTTGATACAAAGCTAGAGAGGAAGGAGTGGTTCAGGTCATAAAAGGTTTAAATGTTGAACTAAAGACAATACTAAGAAACTACAAGTTCCTCCATAATTTAATAAAATTAAAATGTGAGCAGGCTCTTTCAACAAGTTTAAAACAATAGGTTTTATATCACATCCTATCTAATATTGAGGGAATATGCTAATTGACCATCATGCCCTCACAAAGATGATGGCACCCACATCCAATAAGGAGGAAATATGCTAATTGACTGCCACACCCTCAAAGATGGCAGTGCCAACAGCCACAAGATGCAGTACCCAGCCCCCTCAGCCCCGCCAGGGTGGCAAGTGCATGGTACAGCCAGGCCTGCCCCCTGGTGGGTCCAGCCGCTTAGCGCTCCTGCCTCCTGAGTCCCCCAGTCCCCTCAGCCCCCCAGCCACCCTGGCCTGGTGCAGGCAAGGCTCAGATATCGGCTTCCCAGCTACCCAGAGTGGGCCCGAGGCACAGGCAAATCTCAGATGGCAGCTGCCCAGCCACCCAGGGCCACCTGAAGCTCATGTAACCAGGGCCATCTGAGGCTTATGCTGCTGACAGAGACATCAGTAGAGCTGTGATGGGGGCATTGCCTTCCCTGATCACCAGGTCACCTCCCGCCCCTGAGGGCTCCCAGACTGTGAGAGGAGCAGACTGGGCTGAGGAATACCCCTCTCCAGTGCATGAATTTTCATGCACCGGGCCTCTAGTGTATAGTACATATATGTTATATGTATTCTATATAATTTCATAGATATATAGATACATAGCTACCTTCATTTGGTATTACAATGTTAAAGTGGAACCTAAGTCCATTTTACTCATTTGGCTCCACATCTGACCAGGCACACAGATATGCATTATCCTGGTTTACTGTAATTTTTACATGTTATGGAGGTGGAGCTGGTGGTAATTCTATATTAATGGTATACTTGACAGGAGCTTTGAGTTCTTTTTTCAGTGGTTTTAAACCATTAAAAAAATCTACATTGGGATTTTTACTTATTGCTAAAGTAATTTAGCCTTCATGATATAACACTTAAAATATATATATCAGAACCTAGTTAAGCACCAAACGAGAATAGAAGAATTATGCTTTGTAATGATCAGTGTATCATCCCTCTCTTGGAGTGAGGAACCAAATAATCTGAAGCTGTTTCCCTGGTTAACCCACTCATCATTACTGAGCATCAGCTCTGTGTTTTCTAAAATTAGGTCAGTAAAACGGTCCTGGTAGAGCTGCTATAAAGGCTAAATAATTATAGTACCTTTGACAGCATTTTATGAGCTCTCCTGTCGTTTTCACCTCTTCATAAATTACAACTTCATCCTTACAGTTTCTCACAGTATCTCCTCTGGCTTTGTCCTTAACTTTTTTCTCTCTTTCTTTAGTGCCCCACATTTGGGCAGTGAGCAAATCCTCTTGATTCTGTTTTCAGAATATGCCTATAATCTCACCTTTTCTCACCTTCTCCATGGTTATCACTTTAATCCAAGCATCATCTCTCACCTGGATTATTCAGAAGCTCCTTCTCCACAAAGGGGCTGGAATGACTCCATTAACATGTACATCAAATGACATTTCTCCTCTTCTCAAAATGCCAGTCCCATTCAGCACTAAAGCCAAAGTCTTTACGTTGACCCACAAGGCTCTCCCTGATCTTGCCTCTTGCTCTCTCTTTGACTACTCTCCCCAACTCTCTCCCTTGCTCCCACCACACCAATCATCCAGATTTTCTTGTTATTTTGCAAACTTGTCAAGATGATTCCTGCCCCAGGGCCTTTATCTTGCTACCTTCTTGGACTAGAAAACTGTTCTCTCAGAGAACTGCAAGACCTACCCCCTTACTTTCATCATTTCCTCATTTTAATGTCACCCTATCATTGAGAACCTCCATGGCTGTCCTGCATAAAAAAGCACCCCTCCCCCCAGCAAGTGCTCCCTAAGTCCACACTGTCCCGTTTTATTTCTCTCACTGGATGTGATCACTTTCAGGGCAGCTCCCCACACCTGCTTTATTTCTCTCTCTGGATGTGATCACTTTCAGGGCAGCTTCCAAGCATAAGCAGGACTGTGCTCTCTACTCATTTTGACATTAGGCACAGACGCATGACTTGCCTTTGCCCATAAAATGTGGCACATGTCTCTTCTTAGTAGGAGCTGAAAGAGTCAGTGTACACATCATTACATTTCTGTTGAAGGCCATGGCTTTGCCTAGAGATGGAGCCTCAATCCTGCATGCCTGTGTAACTGTGAATTGCAGAGCCCCTCTGCTAACTGGCTTTAAATATGCACCATGAGTGAGAAGTAAACTTTTATTGGGTTAACCCTCTGAGATTGGGGGTTACTTTTTATTGCAGCACAACCTAGATGGTCCTAGTATATCACTTGATACAGGTTTACTTTTCATCCATTGTCTGATTCCATCACCAAAACATAAGCTTCATGAAGGCAAGACCTTCATCTATTCTGTTCACAGAGATAGCCCTGGCACATAGAATGATGAGTGGCACATAGTGCACCCAATAACTATTGGTTGAATAAGTGAATACATGGATGAATATTCGAGTGTCATCCTAACATGAGGCAAGCACTGTCCTAAGTATTTTGCATCTATTATTTGATTTCCACACTACCATCCTATAAGATGATGATGATGATTATTATTATTATATCCATTTTGCAGATAAGGAACTATAACAGAGAAGGTCACAGTGCCTGACATAAAGTAGAAAATCAGAAAGTATAATGCCTTCTTTTCTAAAAAGAGTGAATAGGAGTAATTAGTTTTTAATTCCCTCACCTATTAACTTCTGATTTGATAGCTAAAGGATTTGGATAAGCGTAGTGTCACAGAATCTACTGATGTAACTAAAAAGATGATTAATTTCTATCTTCATTGTTCTTTAAAAATATTGCATTATTAAAAGAAGTTTTATAAATTATTATAATAGTATTATCAATTTTTATTCAAAATAATATTTGCCTGTAATATTCTGAATCTTTCTCCATGGATAGGTATTATCATTTTTAGGTTAAGCTCATGAAAGAGGCAGAGTAGACAACTTTTTGTTTTTTGTTTTTTTAATTAATTGAGCCCTGCTGGCATGGCTCAGTGATTGACCATCAATCGCTGAACCCGAAGGTCATGTTTTGATTCCTGGTCAGGGCACATGCCCTGGATGTGGGTTTGATCCCCAGTGTGGGACTTGCAGGAGGCAGCCAATCAATGATTCTCTCTCATCATTGATATTACTCTCTCTCTCTCTCTCTCTCTCTCTCTCTCTCTCTTTCTCTCTCTCTCTCTCTCTAGAGATTAATAAATCTCTAGAGATTAATAAATCTCTGAAATTAATAAAATGGTCTGTTTTTTTTAATTAGTTTATCCCTCGCTGATATGACTCAGTTGGTTGAAGGGGATTTGATTCCTGGTTAGGGCACATAACCAGGTTGTAGGCTTCATCTCCAGTCAGAGCACATATGGGAGGAAACCAATTTCTCTCTCTCTTTCTTTTTCTCTCTCTCTTCCTCCCCTCTCTCTAAAGTCTATTTTAAAAATAAATAAATAAAGTTTAAAAATGTAATTGAGGAGTAAATAGGGCAGATATTCTTAAAATTCCAGCTTGTAATCTTACTAGATATGTGACACAGATAAATTACTTAATAGCTCTAAGTGTTCATTTTTTCACTATAAAATAAAAATATTAATATCCATTAATAATGCCCCCATGAGTAAATGAAATTATGTATATAAAGTGCTTGACAGAAAGTTAACCAATAAAAGGTAGTAAAAACATAAATATGAGTTTTCCCCCACCTCACTCCCTTCCTCTATGACAGTGTTTCCTAAAACATATTCTGGAAAACACTAATACCATTCAATTTACTAGTAAACAGCAGTTATTATTAAAAAAAAAAAAAAAAAGGTATTTACTTTGATGACATATTTAGCGGAAATATAGCATTGTTTCTAACTTTATGGGTTCTTGAGGTACACTGCTGAGGGGTCCAGAAGTGCATTATGGACCATTTTGTTAACCTCTTAATGATTCAAATTTGTCATCTGTAAAATGCAGATAATTGTATCTAACTTATAAGGTGATTTTAGGTGTTAAATAAAATAATCTACATATTTGGTAACAATATAATTTGTCATGCAAACCAGGACATTTTTTATCTAATATTTTATTTTGAAAAGTTAAAAGAACTTTTATCTACTACCATATGTATCGACTACTTAGGTTACATAATTAACTTTTTTTTCTAAATTTTATCATCACATGTATCACATGTATATCTATCTATTCTTTTCTTTTTTCTCTTTCTTTTTGTTCTTTTAGGATAATTTAGAGAGTGAAAGAAAATACTATTTATTTATATTCATGCAAGGAGCCCAGGCCAGGTGGCTCAGTTAGTTGGCACAACATCTTGTACACCAAAAAGATTGTAAGTTTGATATCCTATTAGGGTCTATGCCTAGGTTGCAGCTTTATCCCCAGTCGGGTAGCATACAGGAGGCAACTGATTCATTCTCTCTCTCTCTCTCCCCCCCCTCTCCCTCTCTTCCTCCCTCTCTCATCTCTCCTCTTTCCTCTCTTTCTCCATCCCTTTTTCCCTCCCTCCATGTCCTCAGCACACCTGGATATGTGGTTTCTCTATCTATAATTTACCTAGCAGAGTAATTAACCATGGTGAACACACAATAAATGATAATCATTATAGCTTCTAGTTAAGTTCTAAAAGTTGTGGATTAAACAAAGACACACAGTATTTTGTCCTGAAGACACCATCCTTAGTAACTTCCTTTTAACTCAATCTGAGATCACCTCCATATGACTGCAACTTTTTTTTTATGGCAACACAAAGATTTATTGATTTTAAGTCCTCACTGTGGCATCATTTTCCCACCTCTACAACATTGAGAAAATTAATGAAAAAGAAAAACCATCTTGATTAAGAGCTATAACATACCCACCCAGTTTGCCACATCTATACTAATAATAGAGGAATATGCAAATTGTCCAGAACATCATCACAGTCACAACTGAATAGCAGGCTGCGTGGGGCAACAAGGCTGACAGGGGGATTAGTGAGGGCAAATAACTAAACAGCAGGCTGCATGGGGCAACCAGGACAGCAGGTTGGCAGTTAGGGGGTGACCAGGCCAGTAGACAGATGTGGTTAGGGGTGATCAGACTGGAAAGGGGGGCAGTTTGAGGCAACCAGGCAGGAAGGCAGGTCAGCAGTTAGGAGCCAGCCATCCTGGGTTGTGAGAGGGATGTCAGACAGCAGTCAGACATTCCCTGAGGGGTCCTGGATTGAAGAGGATGCATGCACTGGGCCTCTAGTTGTAAAATAAAGTCCACTTCTGCTTGCAACGTTTCCCAACTAACCACTTAATAATTGTCTCAATCAAATTTAGCTTTTTGTTTCCACACACTTGTTTGATTATTTGCATCTGAGTGATTTATCAGGAGGATTTAAGAATGGCTCACTGGCTGGGTTTGTAGACTTCAGCCAACTTGGCCAAGGAGAGGTATACTTACAAATCAGTTTAATGTAGAGGATAACAATGAAGCTAATAACAAAATGTGACTACCATGTATTAAGTGCTTACCATATGCCAAATTCTGAACTCCACATGGAGGATCTCTGAACCTGACATCCATAACTAGGCTTATTTATGTCTTACAATCTGTGATTATGTGACTTAAAAAAAAAATACATTCCTATTGATTTCAGAGAGGAAGGGAGAGGGAGAGAGAGAGAGAAACATAAAATGATAAGAGAGAATTATTGATTGGCTGCCTCTTGCACACACACACACACACACACACACACACACACACTCCCTGGGAATTGAGCCCACAATGCAGGCATTTGCCCTTGATTGGCATCAAACCAGGAACCCTTCAATCTGCAGGTCAACACTCCATCCATTGAGCCAAACCAGCTAGGGTGACTATATTCATATTCAGTCAGTGTCTTCCTTATTCTATTTAGTCTCTTCTCTCTAGTCCAGAAGGTGTTCAGCATAGCAGAAAGAATGCAAGCTTCAATACTAGATAGTTTAAGGCTTGTTTGAATCCTACCTTCATTTCTTACTTAACCTTTACTAGTAGTCACTCAAACTCCCTTTCTGGCCTTATCTACACAATGGGTATTGTGCTTATTCTTTTTTTTACTGAGATCAAGATAAGTCATGAAAAAGTTAGTTTACTTCCTTGATAAGTGAATATCAATATGAATGAATATCAACTTCCTCTCTTTTTCATTTAATCATTAGCTCATTCATTCATTATTTATTCACTTTATATGATGTAATCAAAATACAATATTTAATGACCCACTAGTATGTATTTACCACTAGTATGAACTGCCTCTAAATCTCAAATTCTTCATTGATAACCTTGGGTTCCATGAAAGTGCCTTTGAGGCTGCCCTAGGGGTAAGGACTGAAGGAAAAGGAAGGGCACCTGGAAAAGTTCAGAGCTCCTACCCTCAGCCTTTAATCCTAGCAGCTCCACATTTATCCTAGTTATAAATTGAGATTTCCTTCAAGATATTCCAGTCAATAAATAATACCACTAATGTGAAATAAAGGAAAGAAAATCTCTGGACCAGTCAAATAGTAACTTTCCATTTCTCTTCTAATTTCCAATGATTCAAAGTTTTTCTACAAGGCTCATTAAGTGCGTAATCTTAAAGACTCAGTTTTTCAGGGAGCTACAAATGCTATTGAGAGTAAAATATGGTTCCTACTCTAAAAGTACTCACAATCTCATAAAGAAGATGATGGCTCTACCTGGGAATTGTTGGAGAATCAAGTGCCACTGTGACTGGGCTAGTGGAGAGGTGTGGGAAATTGGGACTGGAGAGGACCAACAAAGCCTGAGAGTTTTTGGGCTGTATAGGGAAGGAAGAGGATTGGTTGTCAGATAGGATGGGATGGCCATATGCAGTGGTGGATATAGTGTATGCAAATACATAGAGTGAGAGAAGAACATGAGAGGTTCCTCTAAGAGATTAGCCATTTCCTACTGGACAGTAATGGGTGAAGATGTTTTGTAAGGCCTTCCAGGCAAGCAAATGCATTTGGGCTTTAGTTTATGATAATTAAGTCTAGTGGGGGTTGCTTGAGTAGGACATGAAATAAATTGTGTTTTAGGAAGCTAAATCTGCTGGTTTTTAAAAGTTATGATAGAAAAACCAAGATTCTAAATGAAGAACATTTCAATATTCCTCACCTTAATTGCAGCATTTGACATTCACAGCATAAGACTCCTTCCTTGATACAGCTTCTTCACTTGGCCTAGAGGTTACCATGGTCTTCTGGTTCTGCTGCCATCTCGCAAACTGGTCTGATTTGCTGGTTCCTCCCATTTCTCCTGTCTTGACCTTAGAATGCCTTGGGACTCAGTCTTGGGTCTCTTAATTTTTCTGTCTGCATGAACCCCCCAATTATTTCATTTAGTCATAGACTTTTAATACTATCTGTATGTTATGCCTCCCAAATTTAATTCTCTTGCCTGAGCCACCCCCTTGAACTCCATGTTGTTATAAACACTCAAACTTAAGTGACTCAAGCATACTCCTCTTACATTATTTTCTAGCTGCTTAGGCCAAAACCTTGCCACCATCCTTAAATATACTTATTTTCTCACACTCCATGTCTAATCCATCAGCAAATGCTCTTGGATCTTACCTTCAAAATATATTCAGGACCTTGACATTTCTCACAACCACCACCACTCTTAGTCTGGTCCAAGCTACCATCGTCTCTCACATGGGGTACTGTAATTGCCTCCCAGCTGGTTTCCTCACTTCTCCACCTGTTCTTCTAGAGAGTCTGTCTCAGTTCAGCAGTAACGCTCTAATGGCTGTACATCTCACATGGCATAAAACCCAAATTCCTTACAATGGTCTTCTGGTCCCTACTTCTGGCTCCTCTCCCTGAATCTCCAGTTTCCTTTCTACCTTCCTCATTCTTACCTCAGAGCTTTTGCTGTACTGCTCACTCTCCCTCGAATGTGCTTCCATGAGATCCATGGCTTAGCCCTTACCTGTTTCAAGCTTTTATGCAAGGATTATCTTATGCAAATACAATATTATCTACTTTTTTAATCTACTCAAAACATATACTAGTAGCCATCACCTACAGCATCCCCTATCTGCTTTTTCCATTCTATTTTTCACTGTGGCCCATATTTATCCATTTTGTTTTTTAGTTATTTATTTTATGTGTTTGCTGACTTTACACTAGAAAGTAAGCTTTGTGATGGCAGGATTGGGTCAGTTTTGTTTGCGCCTGTATCTTACGTCCAGAGCAGTGGCCATAGTAAGAATTTAACAAATACTTGTCCAGTAAATGAACATATTTTAGCCTGTAAGGATTTGACAATTGTGGTAACAATGGTTTGAAAGAAAGGAAATTAAAACAAGAGCAAAAGGAAAAAGGAAAAAAAATCAGAAGTTCTAAGTGGACTTCTAGAAATAAGTGAACATAAAGGAGAAAAACTTGAGGTTGTCATACTAGCAGGTCATTTTCACTCATACTTCTTATTGTAGGTACATAAAACAACCATTCACATAGGTGACCCCTTTCTGAAAATAAAAATTACATAAATAATCATACATAGGCCTCCTATATTCAAGAAAAGACCACTTTTCATAAGGCAAATCCTCTAAATAGGTTAAGAAAGATAATAAGGAACTCTGAACTTTTCCATTTTAAAAAATTTTGTTTATTTTTTTCAAGCTAGAATTATTGTTCCCATTGTTTGATAAAGAAATAGATCTGAATATTAAATAACTTGCTCAAAGAGAGTAGCATTACTTGAGCTTAGGGAGCCTGATGATTTACTTGGTAATTTTGGTACCTAAAGTACTCAGTACTGAACACATGCTTGGAGAACTGAGTAGAACTAAAATGTATGGAGAAAGTTAAGAATTCAGTTGAAAACACAATATCAAAATGATAAGATCTTCTCTACTTGATGGTTAAACAGATAAGAGTTCTATTTTTTTCAGATGATGTCATATGCTACTCAATTAGTTGTTAACAAAGGACTTTGGTGACATCTAAAATTTATGCTAACTACAGTATAACATATAGCAATAAATGATAACATATGCCATGAACATAAAAACAGCTCAATAAATATGTATTTACTAATTTAAAAGCATGTGGTCTCTTGCCCTCAGGAAACCTCCAATCTGTTTGTGAAGGCAAGACTACATACCAGGGAAAAACTTGTAGAAACCTGATATATTAACCAAGCAAATTATTTAAAAAATAAAGAAGATAGTAAGTTGCCTAAGTATTAATGTTAGGACAAAAATGTAGACAGAAAGTCTTCAGGTAATGAAATTAATTTCCTTTGGGGAAATAAAAGGTAGGAAATTAGAAATAGATAAGTAGCAGATGGGGTTGGAGTCAGGATAAGAACATTCCAGAAGAGAGTGTCATCTAGGAAGAGTATTCCATAACATGTCACAAACAATGAAAAAATATGACTCTTTCCCCAATCTCCCAGAAGACACAATGGCCAGTACTTACTTGAGAAACAGCTTCTGGATCCTCTAGTCTTGCCAGTCCCCCAGGTAGAGTAAATGGATAGTAGTCGACTCATTTTTAACTTCTCCATGTTACAGGAAAGAACCAGAGCTACAGAGAGGTAAAGAGACGGAGCAGCTCTCCCAAAGCCCTCCTGCAAACTAAAGGAAATGAAATCACTGAGTAGGGAGAAGGGAGCATGAATACTTCTAACTCTTGACTTTGCTCAGCAAAGCACCACCTTGCTTTAATAAAAATGAAATCTTCACAAGTTATACATATTTAATCTACTGATTCAAAGATGAGTCAGAAGAGAAAAACAATAGTTGTGAATCTTCCAGTGGTAGAGAGATGTTTTCTAAAGTGTTTCCAAAACCTCTCTGAGGTCAGAGCCATCCTGAGGTTGCAGCATTACAAAGGATTTGTATTCATAGATGTGGCTGGATGAGACCAAAGTAATCATAATTCTTATGTAGTAGATGTCATTAATCAATAGGAGGGGATATAAAAAGTCACACTTTTCCCTCCCTGTGCCAGGAAAGAGGATGGCAGTCCATTTCCGGATGCATGCCACAGCCGGCAGAGTGGCTGGTCCTCTGCCAAAATACCACATGGACATGAGGGGAGAGAAAAGAAATGAGCACTGTGACAGGCCAGGGAAGCAGTGGCCACCACAGTCAATCTGGAACAAACCTTTTCTAATAGCTGCAATAATAAGGGTTTTGCTGAGTCAGAGGCCTTTGGAGCTAGAAGGGGCTTTCGTCCAAACCCTTCATTTTACAGATGAGCAAACTAAGTCCCAGAGGAGGCTATGACTGGTTCAAAGTTAGGAAGCAAGTGAGAGGCAGAGCTCAACACAAAGCCAATATTTCTAGATCCGGTCTTCTGTATCACACTGCCTTTCCTAACAATTTCACTAATAATGAGAACATCCCAACCGCCTGCAGCCCAGAAATCACTTATATGTTGGTATTTAAACTATTGCCCCTTTAGAAGTCATGGTGTGTGTGTGTGTGTGTGTGTGTGTGTGTGTGTGTGTGTGGTGATAGCATGGGGATTTAAAGGGACTGGAGTTTGGGGTGGTGGGTTATGATGATAGTTTCCAGGTTAGCCTTAAAGCTTACTTAATTTGTAAGTTATTGGAATAAGCATTCTACAAATAAAGTCTCATCACAGTCATCATCCCCCTTTTATAACTGTGCATTGACATAATGGTACAGGAGACACACATATACAACATACCCTGAGAGCAATGCCAACCACTCTTCCCAGAGCATCTCGGGAGATTGAGGCTCTGGATAGGTGAAGGGCTGAGGAGACAGCCACATGGTCCAAGAGCATGTTAACACCCTGAATCAACAAGGAAGGCAAGTCTGCCACTCCCTAGTTGTCCCAACAAGAGGATAAAAGAGAAGCCCACCAAAGGGCAAAGCCAGGCTATGCAAAGTCCCAACATGTAGGCTTTATTAATGAGGCTAGTTCTCCAAAACCAGGTGTTTTGACCCATTGCATGATCTTCCCACTGAGCTAGATTATTTTATATAGTTCAACCTGCAAACAAAAGCCAGCAGCTGTTCAATGGCTAGCAAGAATTGGTTGTAATAGCACTAACAGCTACAATAAAAATAACAAATAGCTAACAATTATTATTTAACTTCTGTGGACTAGGCAGTACGCTAACCATTTTATATATATTGTAAATAATCTTTACAACACCTTTTAGGTTAATGGTATTATACTTATTTTTTAGAAGATGAAACTGTGGCTCACGGCAGTAAAATAACAATTTATTCAGCATCAATTATAAATAAGAGATCTAGTATTCTAACTCAGGGCCATTTGACTCCAAAGTCTAATCTTTCAACATGCCATGAAATAAAGCCACCTAGGCCATATTTGATTCTGCCTCTGCCATAACTAGAACCAGCCAAGGACCATAGTCTCCATTTATACTCCAGATCTCACTGAGCTAGGACGTGTTAACTTATGATGTAAAATATTTTCACTCATCAAATGAATATCTATAAGGAACCACACACTGTAGAAGGTGCTATAATATAGATAAAGTCACTGCCTCATGAAGTATTTCAGAACTATATCTTTGTAGGTCTTTCCCATCAATACTTCCAATAAGAAACTCTAGACCATGTGTTGTTTTTCTTTTTATTATTGATAACAACCTTATACCCTGATTTTTCAGGCCGGTTTTTATTTCAAAACTTACTACTTTGTCAAAGCATTCAGTCAATATCCTTGCTTATATCTTTTTAATGCCATTTTCATACTCTAATATGTGACTGGTGTCTTGACCCATGGTTTCTCTTACCCTTCTAGTTTACCATGTGTACTCCTGCCAAATGTATTCCCATGAAGTCATAGCTCCTTATGATCCTGTATTAACAGGTGAAGAAACAAAAGCTTACAAAGTTTTAGAACACTGGCAAGTGAATACCAAAACCAAGAAATGGTAGAGAGTGATTCAAAACCAAGTTCATCTGATTTGCAGTTTGTGCTTTCTCCCATGCCCATCTCCATCCTGGAAACTGACCCTGATAATCACCATATTGTATTATATAATATCTCATGGAGGAGCATTGTACTGAGGCGATCCATCTTTACATGATCAGAGGAAATGCATCAATAACTTTCAAACAGGTCCAGCATTCTGGGAAGGTGAGGCAGGCACTAAGCTATAGAATGGAAAGACAGAAGCTTCTTGGAGCAAAAGAGAATGGACAAGGGATCAAGCCCTCTCAGAGAAGAGGGGATACAATATGGCAGCTAAAACCTGTCTCTGAAGAAACAGTGACCACATCTCTGTTAAACCTGTTAACCGGGGAGTTCCCTTTTTAATGACGCAACCTGTAATGGGCCTGTACTCTTTTACTAGGACGTGTCAGTATGTCACGCCTGGGGGACGTAATTTCATATTATTTTTTTAAATTTATACTTAAGGAAAATAAATGAAATATATATATTCCTTTATTTATTTATATAAAGCACAAAGGAAAATACAAAATTACAAACAAAAAAAAATAGAAAAGAATACCGACAAAAAAAAAATGGACACGTCGAATTAAAAAATTATAAATTTTACAAACAATGATAAAGATTACAAAAAATAGCCGAAACGGGTTTGGCTCAGTGGATAGAGTGTCGGCCTTCGGACCTAAAGGTCCCAGGTTCAATTCCGGTAAAGGGCATGTACCTTGGTTGCCGGCACATCCCCAGTGGGGGGTGTGCAAGAGGCAGCTGATCGATGTTTCTCTCTCATCTCATCAATATTTCTAACTCTCTATCCCTCCCCTTTCCTTCCTCTCTGTAAAAAATCAATAAAATATTTAAAAAAAAAAAGATTACAAAAAATATATACCATCCCTCTCGGGGCACAACATATATTTCAAGGACGTATTCATACATCCTACCCGTTCCCGATATTGTTTACGTTTGATCTATTTATAGGTCCCACTCGGTTAACAGGTTGATGGCAAAGCTCCATGTCAGAACCTTCCTACCCAGGAGGGAGCACAGAATACTTCTTGACTAGAGAGATCCCCTGTTGCTTCTAAAAACAAGGAACTAAATTTCTGAATTGGGCACCTGACCATCAAGCATCCACTACTCTGTGGCTCCCAATGTTTATATTGTTAATTTAATTGCACTATTTCTGTTTTTGTCATGTATTCCTGAGGCTGGGACTTTGTTTTGCATTCCTTTGGCTCTCCCAGATGAGTATCATGCACATAGTGAGGGGAAATTCTCACTAAATGTTTTTCACTGACTTATGCACTTATCTGTTCACAAATTAGTCAACATATGGAGCCACTTATGCTCTAAATAGAAAGACAGAGGTGGTCCATCAGCGATTATACACTCAAGCACCCCACTTATTAAAAAAGTTATGGAACATCATCTATCTGAAACACAGATATAAAGCAGAAACATAGCAGGGATGGGCCTGGAAGAGCAAGAAAAAGAATTCTCACAAGGGCCACGTGCTTTCTGCCACAAGATGAATGGGAGCCAATCTCAGCTCACCATCAAAAGTCAGAGGGCTTCAGGATTTTCACTGTTTTTGTGTGGTACTATAAAAAAACAAGCTTTGGTATTGTCTTCCCAGGCATGGAAGGTTAGCATCAGCAAGTAGGAGGCCGTGGGAGAGAGGTAACCAGTACTTAAGTAGAGAGAATCAAGAGCTAATAGCCTGTTAATTGCACAGGAGCCGGAAGTTGCAAAATCACTAAAAGCAAACAAAACCCAAACAAAAAACAACCTTTAAGAAAATATCACTCAAACCTGACATCATTTAGCACCAGTACGATGAGTTGTCTCATTCAGTAACATCTGAGGGGAGTATAGCTTTTTACAGTAAATTTTAGTGTTTAAGGACCTTACAGGTCTGGGCTAACCAGTTCATTATGTAGGAGATAAAAAGAAAAGGCTAAGCAGAAACCGGGTTGGCTCAGTGGTAGAGTGTTGGTCTGCGGACTGAAAGGTCTGGGGTTCGATTCCGGTCAAGGGCATGTACCTTAGTTGTGGGCACATCCCCGTAGGGGCTGTGCAAGAGGAAACTGATCGATGTTTCTCTCTCATTGACGTTTCTGGCTCTCTATCTCTCTCCCTTTCTCTCTGTAAAAAATCAATAAAATATATATTTTAAAAGAAAAAAAAAGAAAAGGCTAAGAAATGGGTCTTGTCCAACATCATTTTGCTAGTTATTAACTTCTGAGATCAGACGAGATCGGGCGCGTTCAGGGTGGTATGGCCGTAGACTCATTTTGCTAGTTATTAATATTAAATAAGCTTTTTGCGTAAATATACACTGGTATATATGTTATAGAGAGACATGCAAAAATTTTTAAATTCCATCTTTGCCCTTAGATTTGTTCAACTAAATACTGATACTACTAAACAATCCCCCGGCTCACATTTTTCTGATTCTGCATGGATAAACAAGAGATTGTGCTTCAGCAAGGGACACATTATGAAGAAAAGGACATGGGTGATAAATACATCAAAGCAGTCCAATTCCTTTGCAAAATCAATGCGATTAACATCAGCATCAGGGCAGTAATTCTAACCTAAAGGAATATAGAATTAGTGGGGTTACTATGTTCCATATGTATTCAGTGAATCATCTCACTGCACATGACTATTCTCTTTTTATTTTTTTAAGTGCTCACCACTACATATTTAATAATCCATTTTGGAATTTTGGTGGGAATTTAATGTGACATTATTTAACTTATACTTTCTAGAATTTAGTTTCTCTTTCGTGGAGAGAATTAATACAAAACTTGAATGTGAAGGATTCATGCAGCCCACAAAGGGTTAAGGAAGGCACTCCCCCTCCCCCAACACACACAGCAAAAGTAGAAAGGTACTGACATAGGGAACCAGCAGGGGGCAGCAAATAGCAGTTGAGGATGGGAATTTTGGATGTACTCTTGAATGAAGGATGGCTAGAGATTTGGGGTACCCAGAGCACTGTAGTTATCTCATTTCAGAGAATAAAATGAAACAAAAAATAAGAAAACTAAAAAAGAGTTTAAGGATTACCCAAGAGTTATAATTTAGGTAGTGGTGGGATCTCTAAGGTTTTATTATATTTATTACTCTTTACAAAGGCAGAGAAGAATGCCAAAGACTTTAGAAACATTTTCACTAAAAGTAGTTAGAATTGTCTAAAAACTAATGAGTTTGAGGAACTGACTTTCTATTATCCAGAAAACTCACTTTTCTGAAAAACACCAATTACCAAGGTTACTATTTAAGTGAAGTTTCACTGAACTAAGATTCTATATGTGTGTGTAAACAAGTGTGTATGAATGTGTGCAAGTGTGGTAAAGGGCTTAGGGGAGAGAAACAGAGAGGAAGGAACTGATATATATATATATATATATATATATATATATATATATATATATATATATATGGAGAGAGAGAGAGAGAGAGAGAGAGAGAGAGAGAGAGAGAGAGAGGTGAAAGGGGGAGAGGGAGGGAAAGGGAGAAAGAGTTTCCCATAGTTTTCTTAAAAATAAATCATTTCAACTTAATGATATCCACACTTCATTTGAACACTGAGTTGAATTAATTTTAAAAGCTCAGAGGGAAGGCGGGGGAGGGTGGATGAGTGGGAGGTAATCAACCAAGACCTTGTATGTGTATATTGAAAAACCCATGAACACACACGGACAAATAGGTGGTGAAAGCCTGGGGCAGAGGGTAGGGCCAGGCTTTAGGGGGTTAATGGGGGGGGGGGGGGAGAAGGGGGACATATCTAATACTTTCAACAATAAAGACTTTTTAAAGGTATTATATGAATCTATTTAGCTCATCTTTTCAGCTATATCAGGATGAATAAAAAAAAAAAGTTCCATTCTACAAAAAGCAATATACAGATGATGTATTATAGAATTGTACATTTGAAACTTATATAATTTTATTAACCAATGCAACCCCCAATAAATTCGATTAAAAAATGACTAACCAAAAATAAATAAAAAATTAAAAATCCTCAATGATCTTTCTCTTTACTCAAAAAACTTAACAAATTGTTCAGGCTAGAAAGTTCAAGACTGGCAGGATCTTTATTCCCTTGGAAGAGGGAAATCCATGCCACGTATTCAGGACAACAATGGTTAAGTGTTTTTAAAATTACTAAATCTCGAACTTATAGGTCTGCACACAGGTGGAACACTTCCTGCTCAGTATTATAGTCAGTTTATTGAGGTGTTTCCTGCTTAGGTTGTCGGCTATTCCAGTAAGGCCAAAGTGCTACTAGAAGAAATGGACAGAGATATTCAAAACAAATAATCTTAGGAACGGTTGTCAATTGGGGATTTGCTGTGATAAAGTGTCTTCATTTGATTTCCTGAAATTATGAAAGCAGAAACATCTTGGTCATTAAAGATTTAGGGAGTTTTGGGAAAGAAGCAGAGGTGAAAGGGAATTTGATGTTGTTGAGAAGAAATCCTCAACTTGCCCTTCTGTCTTGACCCCACCACTTTCCCCTGCACTCTGCATTCCAACCCCACTCCTTCCCCCCCCCCCAGACTATACCAAGCCTCCATGCCTCCCAGATTTCCTCCTCTTTCCTTGTATAATGCTCCCACCTTTAGCATGATCACTGTGCTCTAGCCAGTAAACTCTGAAAACTCCTATTCATAGTTCAAAGACTAGTCTAAATATCAATTTCCTGAGAGAATTTCTTGATATTTATAAAATGGAAATAATCTGTGACCCCTAGAGGGATGCCTGACTGCCCATTTAGGCCCCATCCTACTAGGATGGGGCCTAAATGGGCAGTCAGATATCCTTCTCACAATCCAGGACTTCTGGTTCCCAACTGCTCGCCTGCCTGCCTTCCTGATTGTCCCTAACCACTTCTGTCAGCCAGCCTGATCACCCTCTAACTGCCCTCCCCTGCCAGCCTGGTCACTCCTAACTGCCCTCCCCTGCTGGCCATCTAGTGATAGCCATCTGTGTTCACATGGGGGTGGCCATCTTTGACCACATGGGTCAGTCATCTTAGGTGTTGGAGTGATGGTCAATTTGCATATTACCTCTTTATTATATAGGATAACCCATGTGAGCCTGGCTGGTGTGGCTCAGAGGTTGAGCTTTGACCTATGAACCAGGAGGTCATGGTTTGATTCCTGGTCAAGGCACAAGCTCTAGTTGTGGGTTATTCCCCAGTGGGGGGCATACAGGTGGCAGCTGATCAGTGATTCTCTCTCATCATTGATGTTTCTATCTTTCTCTCCCTCTCCCTTCCTCTCTGAAATCAATTAAAATATATTTTTTAAAAGATAACTCATGTGAAGTAAATAGCACAGTGAGCACTTCAGTATTAGCTAGTCTTATTAATAACCACAATAATAATAACTTCAGCTCTGAGAATGCCTCTGATAACTGGCCTGTCTTACAGCATGAGGTCCAATTGTTTTAATTTGGTAACCTTTGATTCTATTAATTCCAATGTCCCAATGGTCTACATATTATTCTGGGATCTGTTGGATTTGTGGCCCTTCTCCTCTCTTTATTTCTCTTTTTTCCATTGACACAAATGTGACTTCGTTGCCTGAACCATGTGACTGAGACAGATAAAGGAGTTTCACAGATTGTTTCTTTTTCATCAAATGTGATTCCAAGTTTCATCCTCTGTAACTCATCCCACTGATAGAAGGTGAGGATCTCTATTAGCCAGCATTGCTCACTGGGTCGTGGTTGGGGGAACAGTAAAGAATACACACAGAGGTTTTATGTGCAGCTTGCAGCTGAGTCACTTAGAAAGACCTTCTCAGAAAAAGAGAGGGTGTTTGTAACCTCTTTCAAAACTTTTCTTGGGACAAGGATTTGGGGCCTGTAAATTGGATTTGGATTTCAGTGACTGTTACCTCCTTTGGTGAAATTTTATTACAACTTCTCTAACTTATGTGCTTCGTATATTTTGGATCCAAGGAAACTAATTATTTCTTAATCTATTTAAGGAAATACACATACAAAAAAGAGCCCAAACAAAGAAACCTTAAATAGGAAATGCAATATGTTACACATGCTCTTTTAGAGTAGTTATACGCATATCAGACAGGAAAAGACACAGAAACCAAGGCCCGTCTAGCCGAATGTATCAGTTAAAATGGTATTCAACTGCATGCAACAGAGAGCAGATTATAGCAATTTCACCAAATAGGACTTTGTTTCTCTCTATAATGAGCAGTAGGAGGCAGGCAGCTTATCGGCCATGTGGCTCTTCAAGGATCTCATCAAAAATTCAGGCTCATTCTAGCATCTTGCTCCACCATCCATAGTGTATGGCTTTTGTGCTCATTGTGCAAGATGGCTCTTCCTCCTGACACTCTTACTGTGTTAAGTGCAGATGCGAAGAAAGATTGGGAGGAAGCGAGGGCACAAGTTGCCTTCCAGACTTTTTGTCAGGATTATAATTGCTTGCCCAGAAGTCTCCCCACCTCCACTAGAATACTACTTGACTTTCATTGACTGGAACAGGGTCACATACTCTGGCCTCCCTCCGAAGGATCAGAGGAGGTGGAGAATTTTAAATGGGTACCTTGATACTCTACCAAAACAGAGCTCTAAATGGCAAGGCGGGAGAAAGAAAAGAAATAATTAAATTAGTTAGGCATCTAATAGTATCTGACACACTTAAGAACAACAATAATTCATTTGTTCCTGAAGAAAGAAAAAAAATAGTTCCAGTATAATTGCTACTTGTGAGTTTCCCTAGGATCTCCAATAACACCAACCTTCTCCTTTTGACAGAATGTCTACTGGTAAATGATGCCTTTCCTCTATCTTGACATTCATAATGCTCATCTCTCCTCCTGAGAAGCCTCCCTGTCCCCATGTTCTTTACCAAAATCTTTCTCACATTTTCTGAGCCTAATGAAAATCAACCCTGAAGCCTCCTGCAAACACTCTACCCCACTCCATTCATAGGGTCAATTAGAGTGAAATTTCCCACCCTCTCCAATCACTCCAGAAGAATATCTAACATGTTAGCTGTACCAGATTTTTATTATAAGCACTTAATTATTATTCATAACTAATATTTATTGGCTGCTATGTGCAAGTGCCAGTCTTCATGTGCATTATTTTATTTATCTTCACAACAACCCTTACAGTAGCCTATTATTATCTCCATTTTACTGATGAGGAGGGGATCTGTGTTTTGAAGCCACATCACACTGACTCTACTGTCTGACCTCTTCATCACCATACTACTCATAGCTGTCTCTCCCAGGAAAGCACAGTATTTTTTAAATGCAGAGACTATTTCTTAAACTTGAATTTCTTTACTATATCTTTCATAGCACTGAGCTTTGTTCACTGCAGGGCCTCAATTAATATTTCATTTTACAGATAAACAAATTGAGAGAGGGAAGTTACTAGTCACAGAGCCTGGGCAAGAACTATGTTATTTTTCCCCCTACTCCCAGTCTACTTGTCTATACACTACACTGTAAAATACTCTCCAGTCTTTCTACAAATATTTATTGAACACCTATCAGGGGCCAGGCAGATGATGTGTTAAGCGTAGGCGAAGGGTGTTAGCATTAAAGATTACAGTCTTGTTCACTATGAGGAAACAAACAAACAAAATCCTGGAAAGGTTTAGATAAAACGTTTTCCTCTTTCAGCTTGGGGCTTATGAAAGTATCGCTAATTTTGGGGTCCAAGGAAACGCTGGGATGAAATCCATCAACTCTGGAGTCATTTATCATTTTGCATGTTTGCTGCTTCTGGTTTCTCCTCTGCTCCCTACAGACCACCTCTAATGTCCTAACAGCAAAACAGCTCTAAGAAGACACATGTCTGGAAATTCCCCATGTTGCTTTCCTGGGCTCTGAGTCACACCACCTCTTCTACCAGCCTCAGGCTTCCACCAAATCAAAGGACCTCACAAGACTTTGGGTATGTCAGAATTGTCATTATTTGCTATGAAATATTTTTCTTATTTATTTATTTATTTATTGGCTCTGTAGTCTTTGATACCATTTGCAAAAAGAACTTCAGACAACTCAAGCTTTTATGCCAATAAAAGAGTAAAGGGAAGTCTTTGCTCCTTGCCTTCAGGTGAGCCAATCCCTCCAACCACTCTGACATCCCCGAGCGTCCTTCCCAGAGTGAGCTCACATTGAACTGTATCTGTGAAAAACTCTTCCCTGTGGCAGATCTTGCTGACATGGAAGTAAGCACTGAGGTAATCTACTTTTCAGATCTGAAGTGAATGTTCTGGTACAGACAGATGCCCTCACTGGGGAGAAGGGAGGTGGAGAAAGTCAATGGCCACTTGGATTGCCTGGAGCTCTCATCAAACTTCCTAGAGAAAAAAGGAAGCACCCTGGCCCATTGTGCTACCTCCTTATGAAGACACCTCCAAAGCTCCTTTTGTGGCCATTACATAAGTGATGCAAACACACTTTGTACTTCAACATGGACAAACACTTCTTCTTTTTCCTGGTCTTTTGTTAGAGAACCTGAGGTGATAAAAATGCTCCTTGATGCAGACATATTGAATAATACATGCTTTTAGAAACTCACTTAACAGTAATTCTTCTCTTTGAATCTTCATATCTACTTCTGAGAATATGGGGGTATTTATGCACGACCAATGGAGATGATTTCTTCAAAAGATCTGGTTTGATTTGGCACTCCCTCTGAGGGAGAGGATAAATAAGATTTCTAAAAAGAAAAGCCATGTGCACCTATAGGAGATGTCTTCTCATCCTGTTGACCCACCCCTGATTTCAGCCACAGCTGTTTCAGAGAACCTCCAGAGAACTGAAGCACCTTTCTCGACTACCTTTCTCTGAATTAGCTCTGCCTGGAGGCCTTCTCTGAGGCAACAAGTTTCATTCAACTGGAAGTACAGCCTAGAAATGCAGAAAATTAATGTCCCTGGGGGTAATACTCAACCAGTGAAGGCAGGAGCTGGTTGGTAAATGCATGCCTCCTTCCTTCAGAAGAACAATTCTGAGGGGAGTTCTTAGACTTCTCAGCTGCCTAAGCAGCTGCCTCAGTAACTTACCTTGACTTTGGCCTTTTCTCCTTCCTTGTCTCCCTCTCCTTGCTTCTTCAACCTTGCTTCCTGGGACCACCTGCCAGGCCAGAAGTTCCTGTCTCAAACTTCCTTCTCAGTAGAATCCAAACTTAGGTACTACCTATAATCAAAATAACACATCAGTAGATTCAGATCACTCAACTGCATAAATATATAAAAGGAGAAAAAAAAGTCAAGTCATTCTCATTATTTGATAGTATAATTTTAGAAAAAAATTTGGTTAATTTTCTAGTGATCATGTTGACAGCACTTGAAAGCAGATGTTATAGGTGATAATTATACTCGAAACAATTTGTCTAATGTAACAGAGAATTATGTAAAACTTATTAGCACGAAGATTGCTAAGTCTTTCTGGCTCCTTTCTACTCCTACACAATGTAGCACAATATAGACCTTCCTACTAGGATAAATGCCCTTCAATTTGGTGGTCAGCCAATAGCAACATCAGGTATTCTGAAATGGAACTATTTTCATAGCATGGACATATACTAGACTATTTGTCATTCTAGCAAGAAAATGCAGTAGACCCAACTTTGCCACAATCAGGCCTTTGTCATATACTGTTGTCGTGCTTTAAGACTCTGATTCAACTGCAACCTGCCTGACATGCAATCACAGACCGCTTAAACGAAGGTCAGCTGTACATTGATAATTATCCTCATCTGACCTGGTTTGCATTCTACAGGAATATTGCGATTATTTTATTTGCCTTATTTTGATGAGTCTGAATAAATTGAAAATTAAATAGATTAAGAATGTCTCTAAGGCATTCCCCCAACCCAAGGTTACCTCCTCCTCTTCAGGTCCACTTGGGAATGACATTCCATAACCTTTAGCACAACAAATTTTGATAAATTTATTTATTTATCCTATGTAACTATATGCATACTGAGGGATAACATTATATGGCATTGGTATGCAATTGATATATGTTGAATGATCAATTAGTTTATTAAATGTCCAGTAAACCAAGACAGAATTAGAGGGAGAGGCCACTTCATTGAAGATTGTGAAATTCCAACCAACTTCCAAATGACAAAAAAAATCAAATTTGTTATTGCCTGTGTATTTCTCTTCCTTAGAGTAGGAAGTAATGTCCCCAGAACTGGTGATGTTTCTCATTTCCTTCTGTCCAGGGATGGAAAGGCATGTTCTCATCCAGTCATGGGATCTGCTCCCAGGCCACTGAGAGTTCCCAACCCCAGCCCTAGGAGCCTGTCTGTCTATGACCAAGAGTTAAGTTAAATGTTGGCAATTCAATCTTCCACCAAGCTAAAAGCTTTGTCATATCAAAATGGTTCCTCTGCTTATTTCTCCTGAAAATTTATTTCCTTATGATTTTGCCAGTCTGGCCAAATTTTCTGAGCTGGGAACTGCTTGGGAAATACTGGAAGGAATGTTTGAACTCTGCCATTATTGAATTTTGTCTCCACTTAGAGAAGCAAGTAGAATACCCCAAAGTGCAATGTGTGCATGAGCTTCTTGTAGCTGCTGTGTAATGTCTGCTCTTAGAACCAAGCTACCAAACCTCAAGGAGAGGAAGGGCCAAACAGCTCACACACATCATGCCATTTGTTTTCTCACTATTATTTAGTATTCACCACAGCTCAGAGCTGAATGAACTTGGCATGGCTTAGTTCATTTAATCTTCACAACACTCCAATAAATTAATTCCATTCTTAGTGTCAGGCTGATAAAAAGAAGGGGTTTCCCCAAAGTAATATAGTTTTAGAAAGAGGTGAAGATAAAATCATGACTACAAAGCCAGATGGTTTTACTGAAAAATGTCACCAAAATAACCTATTGATCAAGCAAAAACAGTTTATTACTACTGCTGTGAGAGATCATTACCTCAACAAAGAGAAATTAATGTCTCAAGGTAGAAGGGCAAAGCTGGTTATGTAGGTTTGGCAGTCTGGTTTAAAGTGGATCTTTTGATTTGATTGGATAAAAATCATGGCATACAGCAAGGAAGGTTTTATAGTGAAAATTTTCAATAGTATTTTTGGTTTGAAGAAAGCTCTTTTCAACTGCCCAGTGTTGCTTAGTAATTGAGTGTCCACCCAAAAATCAAGAGGTCATGGTATGATTCTAGGTCAGGGCACATGTTGGGTTGATTGATGATAATTCTCTCTCCTCAATGTTTCTATCTCTCTGTTCCTTTCCCTTACTCTCTCTCTAAAAATCAATAAAAATATATTTAATAAAAAAGAAAGCTATTTTACTTCATCCCTCTGAAGTTAGCTAAAGGTGAAGGAGTTTCTCCTACCTTCTTCTTGCCCTAGTAGAGAGAATGTGCTAACTTTCAGAAAGGAATTCTCCTAATTCTATTGATGTCCAAACTTTGACCTGGACATAGGACACAGTGTTTGGGAGGGAGGAAGAGTCTGATTTAAAATAGGTCTTTTTATTTGATTCGGTTAAAATCATGACATAATAGTTTAGGACTGAGATGTATAGTAGAATAATTGTTTTAAGGCAAAGGTTTCAAAAAATCTCAGAAACTAAATAATTATTTTATGCTAGCTATTGAAAAATTGAGCAGTTGTGAATATGCTTTGGGGAAGTTTCTGAAAGTAAAAGAAGTTATTCTTTGGAATATTTAATTTACTAGGCAAAAGTTTTCTGGTGTAGTGCAATCATGTTTTAGAAGACAGTGGGAGAAAAATATCATGCTAATGTAGAACTGGAATGTGTGTGTGTCTATGGAGGGTTTGGATCCTCATCAATGTCAGACAATGATCTTGATTTATTTGGACATTATGGTTACAAGACTTATTCCCAAAGGATCAAAAAGTATATGGAGATGGACATTTCCCAGATTGCAGCCCCCACAAGTGAAAATTAGCTACTGGTGATTACAATCTATTTTGAATTGCTTCCAAGCTCATACCTACTACTTTGCCTAAACTTACCTACAAACTTTCAAGATGAAGATCTTTCAAAAGAGAAAAAGATCTCCTAGAATTAGACACCAAGAAGGAGTAGAATCCTAAGGAAGAAGGAAGACATTAATTCCTTCCACTGTATTCACTGAGGATTCACCCACTCTACAACTGTGCCTGCCATGAAAGATGTGCTCCATAAAGATTTGTTGAATTAATGTTGAGTAAACAGTAAGATGACAATAATTATTAATACTTAATGATACTATACCAGATACCAAGCTAAGCATTGATATGGATTGTTATATTTATTCCAGTCAGCCACCTCAAGAAATGGGTCCTATTTAATTCCTATTTTCCGAAGGACAAAACAAAGTTGTAGACAATATTAAAACAACCAAAACCCATAAGAATGCAGAACCAGGATTGGACTTTAAATATGACCAAATGTGGATCTGAGAATGCTGAGCCCAACATCTTAGTTGCCATGCTATGAAAGGAGAGAGAAAATAAATATTAGATTATGAGTTAGGAAAAAAGAAAATTATAGAGTGGAAACCTTGACTCTAGGGTCTCTATAAGTGTTGGGAGTGTGTATAAATTTCTAGCCTTGCTGTCTCTACAATGGCATGGTATTTTTATGTCTTACTTTTTTGTTTTCCTCACACTTTGTACAAACTTTTATTGTTATAGCAAACATCATAGTACAAGGCAATTCCTGGTTTCATGGGGCTCCTCCTAATGGACAATAAACTATTTCAAGAGAAGAATCTTATCTTTATATCCCTAGATTAGAACAAGACATAATGTTGGATGCAGTTTTGACACTCAGCAAACATATCTGTTAAATACCATGTGACTTTCTCAAATTAAATAGTAATAAATACTTTAAATGCAAAGGCATAGGGATTTCTCTTTGTTGGGTCTTAAAAGAGTCCAATAAAAAATACCATAACTCTTCCCCACCCAAGTTTTGAACATATTGAGAAATAAGACAGAATAATAAAGCAGACGAGCACCAAAATATCATCTTTCTAAATGAGAGAGCTGAATTTGGAGACTGTAGCTTATACCTGTTGTTGAGTGGGCCTCTTTGTACTCAATTCCCAAATTATCAGACATCTATGCAGTCATAGGTTGTTCTGGAAAGCTGTAGGCTTCTGCATGTAGGAACAGGGCCTTTCCCATTAGACTCATGTGCTCTGTAGCAGGTGGTTTCCCAGAAGAAAAAGGAAAAAGGGGGACTGAATTTTTCAAACACATGCATCAGATTAAGTCTCTTCTCTACCCTGAAAAGGAGTCGTCGAGAAACAGGAGGATATTTCTAGTGAAACTTCAGCCACATGAAGAAAACACGAGAGAAAGAGACATGTGGTTTCTCCTTACCCTATTCCAATACAGAAAAAGATAGAGGGCATCTTATGACTGCCAAAACTGTGGAACTACTCTGCTACCCAGGAAGAGAGGGTGACACATTTCTGAAGAATAAAAAAAGAAAAAGAAATAGTTATGGAAGTTGTGTAAATCTGAGGAGGAGAGAAAATGACAATACTGCAGGTGGGCTTTTCACTGAGAGTAGACTTACTTATTTGTCTGATCAAGCTAATATCTATTGGTGGATTTTCTGACACCATGAGGCTGATAGTGTAGGGTTCCTCTTTCAGATTTCATATAAAATAGACAAAGGATGTCAAACCTGCTCTTTTAAGACCATATTCTCCAAAGATTAGAGATTGCTTTCTTACTCACCCTTGTGGTAGGCACTGAAGGACAAGAGCCAATCAAGCCATCAACTGGTCCGTCATTTAGAAGGCTAACTTTGCTTGTGACACAAATGAGTGCAAAGTAGCCTGCTCACTTCTCACAGGAGATGCTATACAAAGGATCTGACCACCATGGAAAATGAGTCCCCCTGTTTTCACAGCAGTGGCTTCATTTTTGGAAAAGCACTGGGACCATTTACTGGCACTTTAGCAAATAGATGAGTGAAGGAGGAAAAGCAATTTCTTTCTTTTAAGATAGAAAATCCTAAAACCAGCATCACAGGGAAACTTAGACTTCAACTGTTTTCCTTACTGGAAACAATCTCTTAAATAATGCAAAGAGAAAGCTGTGTGTGCATCCTCAAAGAGCAAGTGCTATGAAAAGGCAAGAAAGCAGGCCAACCAGATCCCGGAAAACCCCAGTGCTACTCCAGGCTATTGATGTAGGCTCTGCCTGGGCAGTAGATTGTGCAAATAAGAGAAGCCCAAAGCTCAGGTCTGGGAGTAAAAGGATCAAAGCAAGCATTTTCATCACCTGGAGGAGCAAAAGGTGACTGGGATTAGAACCAGATTCTAAATACATCAACCTCTGTTCTTGAGGCTAGTTTCTTGGTTCAGAGCCAAGGCATAGCACTTTGAGATGTCAGGGTAGAGATGGTATAAAAGGAACTTGGAGTTGGAGAACTCAACACCTAAATGCTAAATCTTCATTGATTATGGTTTGACCTTGGGCAAACCCCTGAACCTCTTTGGACCTTGTTTACAAATCCACTCAATGGAAATACTATCCAGCCCCTGCCATGAAGGTTTATTAAGATGAACAATCAGGTAATTATGTGGCTGCACTTTGCTATTTGGAAGGTGTATTAAGACTGTAGGGGGATAAGGACATATATGTAATACCTTAATCAATAAAGAAATTTAAAAAAAAAAGACTGTGTCTAGGGTCAGTGTTCAGGAAATGCTAAGAAAGTAAGTAACTGCTTAGGAAACTGCCTGGAAACAGATCTGAAGTTACAGCCAGGTCTGCCTTTGATAACTTATGTAGTTGCTGAGTTTAATTTTGATATTTTTTTCCTTTATTTCTTGTGATCACCCACTTACCATTCTTATAACACCCCTCTGGGATCTATGGCAACTTCAATTTCCCCTTGGGGTTTGCCTTAGGGAATAGCATCTTAATTAATTGAATGAGTAGCTTTACCTTCTTCCTTTTATTCCTCAATCAGAAGGGGAGAAATATGTGGGACATCTATGATACTGTCAATAATTTTAAAAATATCTAACAGCCGCTCTCTCTGTGGAGCACACCCACACCTTTATCTCTCCCCAGTCCCCAAGCCTTTCTCTCTCCTAAGCTCCAAGGGCCCTTATTTTGCCTTTGTAATTTGTTTCTTGAGCCCATTTATTCTACAACTCACTTTTTTTTTTTTTAACCTCTGTGACTTTCTATCAGGCGTGAGGAACCATTTTTTTTCTGCCAAGGGTCATTTGAATATTTATAACATAATTTGCTTAATATAATTAACTTAATATAAATGTATATTGCTATGAAAAAAAGTCCTAGATTTATTGAATTTTGATTTTGCAAGTCTTATATGGCCCATAAGTTGGGCATTCCCCATCCCAAACCTAATGGGACCAGCAGTATAAGTAGCTCCTGTGAACTTGAAAAAAAATGCAACTTCAGAGACCTCATTCCTGACCTGCTGAATCAAAAAGTCTGGGATGGGGTCAGCACGTGGTGTTTTAACAAGTCTTCCAGGTGATTCTGTGGACCCTTAAATTTGAAAACCATGAATTTAATACAATTCTCTCAACAAGCCAGCCAGATAAGCATGATTAGCATGATCCAGGCAACAAAATTGAGTTTGAGAGGTTAAGCAACTTGCCTGAGGTCATGCTGCTTATAAATAGAAAGGCTGGGATTCAAATTCAAGCTGATCTGGCTACAGAGCCTGGCTCAAGTCCAAGCTGCCTCCCATAATACCTTAATGATCATGACTGAAAATGGCATCTTATTCCTCAGAGATGTGAGTATATTTCACGTGACATGAAGGCAAAAACACAGAGTATGAATCACTGTCAACATTCAAACCCTCACCGTGCATTTCCTAGCTCTCTGACTATGCAAAAATTCCTTCAACATCTGAGCCTTAATTTCTTCATCTGTGTGGCTTTAACTTGATTTTATGCTCACAAATGTTAGCAACAGAAGTTCCAGATCATGCTCTTGTCATTTATAGACACATTTGCTTCACTCCTGGATATGAATATTTTATGTGTTGAAGCTCTTTAGAGGCATTCAAGTTCCATTGTCCAAGAGGGGAACTTGACATTGTACAATAAGCTGTCCTGGAGGAAAAGCTATAAAATAGATGATTTATCCAATACCCCTCCCTCCAATAGTTATGAACAAACTCATCTCCATCATGAGCCAAGCTCAATTAGAGACAAGATCTCTTATCCAAGGCAGGAGAGTGTAGAATGAACACTAGTGTTTAGAAATTGAAAAGGAAAATAACCCAACCATTAGCTGACATTAGGATAAAATGGTAGTTGAGTCTGTAGTAGACAAACACCAGAATGGAGTCTGACTTGGAATTTCCCAGATGACTGGAATTGTGGAGCTTGAACCCTGCCTGAGATGATAGACTCAAGGACTTGGAGTTGTCACCTGGCCAGATGGCTCAGTTGGTTGGAGCATAATTCCTTACACCAAAAAGGTTGTGGGTTTAATTTCCAATTAGGATCTATACCTAGGTTTCAGGTTCAATTCCTGATTGGGGCACATCCAGGAGGCAATCGATTAATATTTCTCTCTTACATCAATGTTTCTGTCTCCTTTTTCTCTCTTCTTCTCTCTCTAAAAACTAATAAACATATCCTCCAGTGAGGATTAAAAAAAACCACAGACAACAACTTGAAAATATCATCTTGGGAAAATAATCAGGGGTACATTTTTTCTTAGCTCGGGTGTAAATGAAAGAAATGTAAACTTTCTTATTCAGTGAACCTCAATTTCCTTATCTGTAAAATAAGTTTAAAAGGAAATGATGTTTCTAGATTACATTGAAAACAACAACATTGATAAATTCAACTTCATTGCCAATTCCTATTAATTTTACCCAGCTACCCAGAGGGCTGGTTTGAGAAGGATTCTGAAGCTCCTTGTCATAGTTGATTAATAATGAAAGGCATGGGCATGGTAGGAGGGGAGAAGAGGTACCTTCAAGAGAAAATCCAAATTCCTTAACATGGCTTAAGTCAAGACCCTTGTGATTTGGCTGTTGTAGACTTCTCCAGTCTCATTTCCTCTCTCAATCACTCACTACATATTCAGCCACCCAATCTGCCTAACCAAATTGACTAATTTTCACTGCCTCAGAAATAGCATTGCAATATTATTTCTTCAGCCTGGAATGTTCTTGCTCTTCTCCCAACCTTTACCACAGTCTTACTCTCCATATATACGTGGGCATGCATACATCATATTTTGCATGACCTGTGATGTGTTCCTTAGCAACTTGTTATAGCCCTAAAGTATGATTATCTGCTTGTATGCTTTCTCTCTCACTGAACTGTAATCTCATGGTCACTAACCACGTGCCTGCTGTCACCCAATATGGAGCACGGTACCACACTTAGAGCGAACTCTGGGTAAATACTGTTGAACTAACCAAATTAATGAACCCGTGATGCATGCCTAATAAACAAGTACACAAAGGAAAGAACTAGAATCTTTGACTTCTACCTACATACTTTTGAAGTTACGTGTAATTAAGTTAGTACGCTTGTGCCTTGGTTTCCTCAACTATAAAATAAAAAAATAACAGCTCCAGACTATGGGAGTTGTGAGTAAATCTATGAAAAATACTTAAAAAGTGCCTGAAATTTAATAAATATAACATAAATGTCAGCTATTGGTGTTAGTTATTATGATCAACCAGTATTTTAAAATCACCAATATCTGGACAATTTCTTACTTTTAATCATAACAAAATAATGAGATTGAATATAGAAAGTCTTTAAAATTAAGTAGTGAAATCAGGAATAGCAATTTTAGCACTTAATTCTTAAGTCTGAACTTTCTGCACTGCTGTTACATCTGCAATAATCAGAACGCCTAATTTCTTATGCATTTAATCATTATGCATAGAAATCACACAGTAAACTAAAAGTGATTACATCATAGGGTGTCATACATAATACAACCATCTTATTTATATTGAAACATCATTATTTTCTACTCTTACCTGCTCTAAGTTAGTAGACAAAACATGTGCCCCCTATTATGTATATGCTACATACTGACAAATTAAAATCTTAAATAATTGTGGTTAGATATGACCAATAAATAATTTTCTCACCTCATTTATTATCTTCTATTATCACTTGCATTATCAGGATGTTGAGATTCTTGAAAGAATTACTTAACAATATTGAATATATATATATATATGGTATTGGACTGTGAGGAAATTGAGATAATGACTAAAAGCTGTTCCAAATTTAACTCTCTAGGACTCTCTTTGTTTTGCTGCTCAAACTCAGAATAAATTGAAACTCTGAACTAATGATATGTTTTTCTTTCACATAACACATGTAAAACAGCACCAACCGAGAAGTACTGAACACCAAGGTCTTTAATTTAAAGCTTAAATTGAGATCAAGATTCTCATTTTTCCCCTACCCCATGACACAATACTCAGGTTTCTTGCAGAATCCTAAGTCAGTAAGATTTCATATACTAACCA
Organism: Pipistrellus kuhlii; assembly: GCF_014108245.1. Taxonomy (NCBI): domain Eukaryota; kingdom Metazoa; phylum Chordata; class Mammalia; order Chiroptera; family Vespertilionidae; genus Pipistrellus; species Pipistrellus kuhlii. Next base: position 15,565,029 of record NW_023425595.1, read on the forward strand.
TAATTTAAAAACTCAAATGTAGATCTAGTATTGTAAATCTATAAAGATTATAGATTGTAAAGAGAGCAGGAAAGCGAAAACGCATGTTGGCTCATATATAGCTGATAAAGCTATATATTTATGGCCTCTTAACAAAGTGTTTGCTTTCAATAAGTTTTTGTAGAAATGAAAAGTGTTAAAAAATGTTATCATATCATATAAATCAAGGTGTGAGATGGGAGCTACTAGTTTTAAAACAAAATTGATGGGTCAGACTCATAAGCCTTGAGCAGATATATTGATCTTTTTAGCACCTAGCAAGGAGAGAGGCACATAGTAGGACCTCAAGAAATAGCTGTTGAGTTGATCTGAGCGGAAGCAGAGCTATTCCAGTATAATGGAGAATACATGATTGCTGATAGGATTGTCAATTCCAATTGGATATGCAATTTATCTCAAAACTTTCTAATGTGATGCTTTAGTACCACAAACTGGTACATTTTCTTCAGGGAATGGCTTTCAGTTTGACAAGTCTAAATTCAAAGTTCATGATTTCAGGTGAGGTTTTCTTAAAACACCAACAAATAAATCAGAACTCACTGGCAACTAAGCAATGTAAACAGAATTAAACTTACAGAATAATTTTATTTTCTCCTGAAAAATGCCTCTGCACCTGTACAATAGTTAAAGCAAGTGCTGTCAGATAAATAAGCAATAAGGAGGGAAGGCTGATATTGTTTGTGGCACCCCAGGAAGAAAGAATATAGAAGGAGGAGTGATTGGACAAATTCACTCCCTCACAACTCTGCAAGTGATATTGACACCAGCTTAGCGAACAGGAGAACAAAAAAGAACAGAAGACTTGGTTATTCAAAAGGATCTGATAGACTATAGAATCCTGGGGATCCTGCAGAATCCTCTTGAAAAGGTGCTGAGTAGTGAGTCTGTCACCACACACTCTCCAATGACATATGGCAAATAGGTTGTTGGTAAATACTTAATACCCCGAAACTTGAGAATCTGACACCAACCTGCTAGGGTTACAAAGAAGTAGAATCATCCTGACAAAGCCGGGGCCTGCTGGTGACTGTGGTACTGTGTTACAGAGCTCCTATCTGCAGACTAAAATTAAAACTCAATCCATTCATATAACACAGCTCCCTGTAGGAAACCTTTCAGAGATTGTCTCTTTAGTTAAAGTCGTCTTCCACAGTCCAGCAACTTTAGCACAGAGGGAAAGTAGATTGTTAGAACTTCACATCTGTCTTACATACTTTCCAGTAACTTGAGTTGCTGTTGGGTCTTGGAATTTCCAAGTCTCCAACCCATTAGCAGCATTTACATTTTGTCAAATTTGTAACATTCTCTTTGTTCTGGTGCTGTGGGAGAGATTCTGGGTTGCCTGGTCCAATGTGAAGCATAAAAAAATAAAAATAAACTGTCAAAGGTCTGATTCTGACTCTAACTGGTTTGGCTCAGTGAATAGTGTTGGCCTGTGGACTGAAGGGTCCGGGGCTCGATTCCAGGCAAGGGTATATGCCTGGGTTGTGGGCTCAATCCCCAGTGGAAGGCATGCAGGAGGCAGCCAATCAATGATCCTCTCTCATCATTGATGTTTTCTATCTCTCTCCCTCTCCCTTCCTTTCTGAAATCAATAAAAATATATTTTTTAAAAAAAGGTCTGATTTTAGATGATTATAACTATGGCTCAGCTATATAGTCCTGAAGAAGTTTTAGAATATCCAACAATCTAAACTAAATTGGAGCATTTATCTCTGCTCCCTACCACCCAATACTGTTGACTCATACCAAATATTCAGGTCATAAGGAAAGTAAGGAGAAAAGGAGAGAAATGTTAATAATATTATGAGTGCCTATTTTGACTGCCTGTGCTAAATGTGGTGTCTACATCATTTCCTTTAATCTTCACAATAGGGTATTATTATCTACATTTTATAGAGAAAAAATGGCGACTCAGAAAAAGTCATTTGTCCCAGTGGACAGAACCCAGAATTAGAGCACAGGTTTGTCTGATGTAAATAAAGCCTGTGTTCTTTGCCACCAAACTGCAAGGAGAGAGTCTCTGAAAGGTCTTCCGAGAGGAAGGGTCCCCTGGGACCAGGCAGGTAATACAGCCATGAGAAGCAAACTGAGAGTAAGAGAGATGCATAGATATAAGAACTAGTTTTCTCTTTTTTTAACTCTAGCGGGGGAGGAGTTTAATTGCAAGCGAAATTTTGTCTTAATGCCAGGGATACAATTGAGGGGTGGGGGTAAAGCCAGAACTTACAAAGAAGGGGTATCTCATGAGAGTAGATGCATCCCAAGCTGACCATGTGCTCAAGTAGATCCCAGAACAAGATCCTAAGACGGAGCAAGAGAAGTGTGCTATGTGTCTGAAATCAGCACTTGCCAGGAGGCAGGGCTAAGGTTTACAACAAGGAAGGAAAGAGCAGCAATGAACAAAGGCAAAGGGGGAGGGATGTGGAGAATTGGGAGAAGATACTGACTAATCATGAACTTTGGCCATGCTAGAGGGGCTGGGACTACAATTGAAGCTATCACCTTCAGGGTTTGCAACAACAACAATAACAACAACAACAACAACAACAACAACAAAAACAGCTTACGAAATCCTTGTAAGACAAATAGAAATGCATTGGGCTACTAGACAATGAAAGCTTTTCCTAATTATTTGTGCCTCTCCTAGTGCCTGGCCTTGGCATCTGTTGTGATCCCATTCGAGGCAATGTATCCCCTGTCTTCCTTAATTACCCCCCCCCCTTCTGCCACACACACACACACACACACACACACACACACACACACACACTCCACACCGGTGGACAGGTTACCCTAGTCAATGCAGTGGATTTAGGGGACAGCCTGACTCACAGTCTCGAGGTTTTCACTGGAACCTTAGCTCCCAGCCAATAGCACGGCTGCTTGGAGGTCAGGTGATCCAGTCTGTGTTGCATTACTCATTGTCAAAATTCCAGCCAAATGGGGAACTTATGTAAAACTTATAGGCATTCTGGCATCACTCTTAATTAGTAACCACGATTTGAGCATTTGTTATTTAAACTCATTTAATTCCAGCCAGATTACAATGTGTTGCAATGCAAGCCGCCTCCTGCATCGTCATGCGAGGTTCCATTAGCAGGCTTCTGGGAAGCATGAAGAGTCACATTGAATCAGTTCTCAGAGCACACTGTCCCGAGCTGGAGGGAACACGCGCTTCCAGGGGCTGCAGCTCTGGCCACGGAGGACCACCAGGCGGCACCCTCAGTGAGGGACTGGCGGCCGAAGCACCTAAGTGATTGCAGCAGGCCTTTTTAATTTCCCACCATCTGGTACACAATAAACATTATTTAGGAACCATGCGCTTGTGAGTGTGTATATTCTTTCACCCGAGTGATGAGAGAAAAGAAATAGCTTTTTTAAAAAAAAAAATTTTCAATAAAGATGCTGGGGTCAGGAAATGCCATCATTGACCTGGGTGGAGAGTTGGATGCCTAATGAAGATTAATGAATTTTTGAAAATAAAAACAAGTGTCAAATTATGGGTTCAAAGGCTCTCAGTTGGCCATGTGGTTGCATGTCAGAGGGCTTGATGTACTGTGGTCAAAATGTTACAGCTCTTTCTAATAAAACTGAAAACTTTTCAATGTGAAATCTGGCAGGGGCTGTCTCTCCGCAGACACGCAGGAAGGTCTGTGCCAGGGTGTGCAGAAAATCAGGAGGGACCCAAGGGATCAGGGAGAGAAAGATGCTCAATCAACACTGTCTCTTCTCTTCCTCAAGGGGGGGGGGGGAGGAAGGGAGTTATTTTAGGACCTTTTGAGGATAAGTTGGCTGTGAAACAAAAATGGAGAACTTTGGAAGTATGGGGGGAGGAAGAGGGAGGGAGGGAGTTATGTAAATGTGACTGGGAACAGCGGAGTGTCATCTGGCCCATCTCAGCTCCCACCTGAGGAGTATGAGTGCTGTATTCTAGTCCTAATTCCACTCCTGAAGAACTTGAGCTAAATTAAATACTGCATTTCACTGGGTCTCATTTTCCTTATTGGTCAAATAAGAAGTTGAATTGAATAACCTGCGATCCCCCCCCCCATTTGATTATTCTATTGCTATTTTAAGTATTGATGTCTGACTTCTCTATAAATCTTATTCTATGAGATAATGCCCTGTTTGTTTATACAAATGTTCTCCGTTTTAAAGCAACAAATTAAATCTATAAAGTAGCTCCTAAACTCAAGGAGCATGCAGGCCAGGTGAGAAAACACCCAAATACGCATGAAGCCATGAGTAAATGAGACAGTATAGGATTCTGTGAGGGGTCATCTCTCAGTGCAATGGATATCAGAGAGCTGAGTGGTCAGCATGAGCTGGAGCAATTTTAGACAGATCTTGGAGGAACTACAATTAGAAGTGGGCTTTGAAAAATATCTACAGAATAGGGGATAGTCTAAGCAAAGTGGGAGAAGTCATTTATAATTTGTATGATGTACTAGCATGCAGGGGCAGGGGCAGAAAAATAACCTAGCTTGTAGAGAGTCATATAATGAAAAAATGGGAAATATGAGAATGATGTGGAATAAAAAGGAATGCCTTGATCATATTATAGTCTTATATTGTTTTGAGCTATTTTAATATATTTTCATAAGCATTCTTCATGTATTATATATGCAGAATAAACTTATTATTAAATATCTATAAAATATCCCATCAGTCTCAGGCCACCTAAATTTGAATCCTCACCTTGTTGCACACTAATTGGGTGACCTTGGGCAAGTTATTTACCCTCTCCATGCCCCAGTTTCCTCATCTGTAAAATTGGAATATTAATAAAATTTCTGTGAAAATTGAATTCATTGAAACACCAAAAAATGTCTAGAATAGAATTTGGAACAGATTTAAGCACTCCATAAGTGTTAGCTCTTACGTAGGTCTATCATAATTTACTTAACCATTTCTTCAACTCAGGAATTTATATTGTTTTCAATTTTCACCATTAAAAAAAAGGCATTGCTGTTCCCCTTTAAAAGCTTTTTGTTGTTGTTGTTATTTGGAATGAGCTATTTCTTTAGGAGAGAGGTTCCCAGAATTGGAATTACCCAAGTCAAAGGGTATGAAGATGCTTGTGACATCTTGTTAAGTAAATCTCCAATGAGCTGGGCAGCCCTGCCTGCATGAGGCATTGTCTTCTATGAGAAGAAAAAGAGAAGTTGCCAAGTTGATAGAAGGGACAAGCATTTCACGTTGTTGGCTTGATTTGCATCCCTTGATTACTAGTGGAAATGAACATCCTCTTGTCTTTGTGAATGAGTGATACCTACACTTTTGTAAATGTTCTACTTCCTATGAATCTGTTGAGGTCCTGATCACCTTAACACTGCTTTCTCTTGGCAGAGCTTTCTCTTTTAATGACACTAATCCCAACGTGGCAGCTCCACCCTCAGGACCTCATCTGAACTTCATTACCTCCCAAAGACCTCATATCCTAAATATCACCTCTTTGGGAATTAAAGTTTCAACATATAAATTAGGAAAGAGGGGATACACTTTTGTTTGTATTGATAAATTCAAGCAGTCTAATCAGACCACTTGGGCCCAAGGAACCACTTCCTCAGTCTCAAATCATAACTGCATGTTTCATCAAGCTCTCCAGCCTGGAGAGAGAGAGAAAGAGAGAGAGAGAGAGAGAGAGAGAGAGAGAGAGAGAGAGAGAGAGAGAGAGAGAGAGAGAGAGAGAGAGAAGAGAGAGAAGGCACTCTTCCCCCCCTAATCCTTTTTGGACATAGGTTTGATAGATAGCAAAGAAATAATGAAGTGCATATTCTCCTGGACAGTCTGACATAAGCAGGGGAGGCAGAGTGACCTATATATCATGAAACAAAACGTTGGCAAGGGCCAAACTGCCTGCGTTATTTTTATACATTGGTAGTTATGGATGTCAATGGGATTTTAATATCCTAAAATGGTCAGAGCATCAATAACTCACTCCCACTAATTTTTCACCGCTCAGGGGCCATTTGCAAAGAAAGAGCCTGGCTGATAATGTCTTAACACTTTGCATACAGATTTAGGAGGAAGAAATAAGGATATTCTCTCCTGAGTACACAATATACTCTCTCCCACTTAGTTTATGATAACCAACATGATTTTTCATTTATTTTTATAAGACTTATAGGATGCATTTCCTTCAAATAATTCTCTTCAGAACTGCAAGTACTTAGGTGATTTGCTTGCCTGCAATTAATTTTTATTTGCTCAGTTATAAATGTAAAGTATTTTAGGTGGAAGAATTGTCTTCACAACTGATCCAAACAACCGACCCACCATTGCTACTTTATATTTTACTTTGTACAACTTAATGCAATTTTTAAATTATTTGTTGGAATGGGTAAAGTCCTACTTATTATTTAGCATCCACTTATAAATTTAACCTCCTTTGGCTGGGCTTTTCTATCCTTCCTTCCATTGAGTTTTGATTTTCATTATATTTCATAGGAACCTATAACCTAGAACCTTGCCAGACATTATAATTATATAATTTTGTCTCTTTCCCTCTGGAAGGAGAATACATCAAGATGAGAGACTTTTTCTAATCTCTTTCCTTTCAGTTTTGGTCCCTGATACAGAAACTAGTATGAATTAATGATTTAGCATATGTTTGCAGGATAAATGAGTAGCTATTATAAACTGGAAAATTTCAGAGTCAATACTTTAAAATGTTTATATGTAGATACAAAATGTTTTGTACTAGACAGAAACACTTTGAAAAATGTAGAAACTATAATTATGTGGTTTTATTTTCTTTTTTTGCCAGAAAGGAGTTTTTAAATAATCTGATATTGTCTGACCTCTATCTCATTCAAAGGTGAAGGGAATATATTATCTCTCAAGCTGAAATTGCAATTGATAAATATTCACCAAATTTATACCAAAATGTTCACCATGAAGTTCTTTGATGTTATACTCTTGGTTATGTGTTGAATAATTTACTGATTCAACATCTTAACCAACAGTAATTGAGCACTTTCTATAACCAGGCACCTTCTCAGACATTTTAAGGTAATATTGAGTTGTTTAAAACAGAGTACCTGCCCCCAAGAAACCTATGATCCTACTGGGTAGACAGACATTTACAATTACATATATTGAGCTGTCTTTGACTTCAACCAGTGGAAAACAATTTTATATGGTCTAAATTAAAGGAATGGACTTTATAAAAGAGAAAAGATTACCTTTCTAAGGAAAAAGGCCAGAGTAGAATAGGAACTAGAGAAGAGACTGAAGACAAGGCCTAGAAAAGATGGTAAAATGACATGGCTTTTCAAAAAAATTGCAGGTATAAGCTGAAAGCAGTTTGGCTCAGTGATAGAGCGTCCGTCTGCAGACTGAAAGGTCCCAGGTTCGATTCCGGTACATTGGTTGCGGGCACATCCCCGGTTGGGGGTGTGCAGGAGGCAGCTGGTCGATGTTTCTCTCTCATCGACGTTTCTGGCTCTCTATCTCTCTTCCTTCCTCTCTGTAAAAAATCAATAAAATATATTTTAAAAATTGCAAGCATAAGATAATCACACATACATTTAAGTAATTATTTAATACATATATTACTGAGAATTAACTAAGTGCTAAGCACTGGGGCAAATACTATATATATGTGACACTATGAATCTCAAGGGGTAAATAACTCACTTATAGAATTGTAAGAGGCATTATTTGAAATTATATACACAACCAGCATATGCTAGGATCCCCAAAAGGTTAGTTTCCTTTTCTTTGATATTAGTTTCAGAACCAGTTCAATAATCTAGAAGTGTTTCTTCATGCATAAGAATCTACTTTTCAGAGCAGTAGAAAAATTTAATAGTATGTAATGGAAGTGAAGTAATAAGTACTGAAAACATAAAAATAACTGTGTGAAATGGAAAAGAATGGGTTAAAAAGTCATTATTAAAGCAGCATTTTGAATGATATGAACTTAGGAAGAAATAATCACAATTGGGAGGAAAATCTTTTCAGGCACTTTTCCTGAACTACCTGTATTGTTTAATTTTTTTCTCAGCCAACAGACATCAATCATCACAAACTCCATCCCCACATATAAGGTTAACTAGCTTGAATATTTCTACATAATATGCACAGTGGTGTCTTTTAGGGGAAAAGTCAAGATTAAAATAGCATGGCTGACCCACCTCTTCAGCCCAACTATCCTCAATCAGTACCCACACTATGGGGCTCAGAGACAACCACTGACTGTGGGCAGAATGTGTCTTCTCCCCCATTGGTCTGGAATACTGAGCCAAAAACTCCAAAGGAGAGGGTTCATCTTCTTTAGAAACTTCTAAAATAGGCACTTGCCAAAGGCAGAACAGCAGGCTGTGAAATATTGCGAGAACTGATAGAGATTGTGTTTACAAATGTGGCATTATCAGAGAAAGAGGTGTTTGTTATTCCTATAGAACTAACTTCCAAAAAGTATCTAGATCACATCAAGGTTGAAGAGGAAACATAGGAACCGTTTGATAAAGGTAAACTAATACTTCCTGCCTCCCCCTGGAATCAAAAGATCCAGATTCCGCCGAGACCAGTTTGGCTCAATGGATAGAGCATCAGCTTGGGGACTGAAAGGTCCCAGGTTCGATTCCGGTCAAGGGCATGTTCCTTGGTTGCGGGCATATCCCCAGTAGGGGGTGTGCAAGAGGCAGCTCATCAATGACTCTCTTTCATCGATGTTTCTAACTCTCTGTCTCTCTCCCTTTCTCTCTGTACAAAATCAATAAAATAAAAATAAAAAAATAAAAAAGATCCAGATTCCAAGCCAAAGTCATCAATTATAAACCTGGTGTCCTCCAGCAAGTTCTTGCATAAAATAAAGGTGTAAGATGGATGTTGGGATAAGTGACAGAAGTAGAGTCTGTCTGGCTGACTGAAACCTTAAAAAAAAATGTATTGGAAGGATTCAGCTGGCTCACAGAATTGGGAGAAGATCTTAGAAAACAGGCCAGGAAAAAAACAGGGACCAGAGAGGCTCTGGGATCTGGAGTAGGAACCCCTGCTTAACCGAACCAAGGTTGCCCATGCCAGAGAAAATGAGCATCAACCCTTCTTTTCTTCTCTTTCTTTTTGCTGTTTTTCTATCACTTCATACATTCTTGGGAGAAAACACACTTCATTTATAACTCTGCCTTCCCTTTTCCCATTGGCTAGGTGAGAACAAAGGTAGTACATTATAAATCCAATTAAGCCTGCATATTTACTAAAACAAACTATGGCTGCTATCTAAAAGAAGGTAGAATGAACTCTGAACAGTCAAAGTCACATGTCCACTTAAATGGGGATTGCGGTCTTTTACAGCAGTAATGTCCTAGGAGTCCATTTAGACTTTGTTACACTGTAAAGAATTGCAACAGAGGTAACTGAAGACACAAGGGCATTTGTACTTAAAGGCAAAGAGTGGCTCCCCTGAGAGTTTGATTGAGTGTATTGGGTGAGCCAATGAATGTGTATTTTCAGAACATTTCCAAAGAGGTTCTGATGCCGAGTCAGGTTTAGGAACCACCACTCTCCTTACATTTGTTTAACAGAAGAAATTATATATATATATTCCGTCATTATGCCTTTAGATACTATGTGAAAACACTATGGCTATCTATCTATCCATCTATCATCTATCAATCATCTATCTATCTCCCTACCTGTCATCATCTATCTATGTCTCTGTCTATCTCTCCAGATGTGACAACCAGACACCCTAACATCACACCTCCCTAATTTTCTTCTCTACCTTCCACTCTGGTCCTGGATGGTAAGAGACGGTAGTATTACACAGTACACTTTAGCCCAAGCAAAAGCAGCAAATACTCTTCCACTCTCCTTTATTAGAAACACTCAATTTAGCAATCCTCCTCTCTCCAGCTGTGCTTACTGCTCCCCCTCCCCACCTCATACACCATATGCTTTTAATCATGCCCCCACGGTTTCTCTTCCTGCAAGTCCCGGGCAAATTAAACTTGAAAAACAGAAATCTGAGAACTTGGAGCAAACAGGGAAACTCGTGACATTGGTGGTAATCAGCAACCAAGCTGAATTCTCCAGCCCACAGGCTGGCGAGGATTCTGTTTTGGCCCTCCATATCACTAAGTACAAAATAAAGTGTTAGATTAGGTATAGAGAGACTTATGGTGAAAGGGATTAATTGCACTTCTTGTGACTTTTCTTAAAGATTTTACTCACGGGCTTCTGAAAGCCCATTTGTGATAGGGCTTTTAGAGAACCTAACTCAGATTTGGGGGTTTTCATTCTGTTGGTTTTTATCCCCGCTCTGAAGTTCCAATTGCTACATTTTAGGAAGCTGATGAAATCTTTGACACTGCCTCCAAAATACTGACTGATATAACCATATTTATTTTTCTAAGGAAAGCACACCATAACTTTTATCAGATTTTCACAGAGATTTATGCACTTCAAAAAAAAAAATAACAAAATCCTGTCCAAATCCTTCATTTCAAAGGCGATACATGTAATGACTAAAATCTTTAAATTTGTACATCAGAGAGCTCTGCTTCCATTCCTTTCCCCATCACTTTTAAGATGTGAATCCGTTTCCATAGTCATTTCTGGCAATAAAAATATCAGGTTGATAACATTTTCTTACAAATTAGGTAAATTAAAATTGTGAAGTAATTGCATGCACTGTACTCGGCTGTCAGTCTGCTTGGGTTGCTATAACAAGTACTCTAGTTTGAGTGGATTATAAATAGCATAATTTTATTCCTCACCACTCTAGAGGCTGGGAAGTCCAAAGTCAAGGTTCTGATAGATTCAGTAACTAGCAAGAGCCCACTTTCTGCTTTATAAATGTTGTCTTTTTATTGTGTCCTTGAAAGGTAGAAGGAAGAAGGTGAATTATCTGGGGTCTCTTTAATAAGGGCATTAATCCCATTCATGAGGGCTCTGCTCTCAACCTAATCTCCTCCCAAAGGCTCCACTTCTAAATATGACTACTACTTAGTGCATATATTTTAATGTCTGAATTTGATGGGGACATATTCAATCTATAGCACTGGCACTTCATGAGTGTTATACTTTATCATTGTTCTTACTATTAGTTTTATGCATTATTATTATTATTATCATTATTGACAGATGGAGAATTTGAAAGGCAAAGATCAGTAATCACAGAATCAGAACATGAAGGCAGGTCTTATTTCCACTAAAATCCACCAATGGAAAGAGATGCCTAATTTGACTGGATTTATTGGAATCCCCTTACCAAGAAGAAACAATATTCAAAATATTAGAAGCAGCGTATTTGCATCATGGCCAATATCACACAGGTGGGATTTGTTTCTCTTTAAAGATGACTTCAACTAAAATGCCAACCAGTGAAACTCATGGATGTGTATCTTCACAAAGACTCAGGGGCCCTCTGGAGTTATTAATTCCAAGCACATAATTTCGTAGATGTAAAACTGAGATTGAGGTTGGCTAGGAAACTAAAACCAAGGTCATTTGGGAAATAAGGTAAAGGACCAGTTTATAATGACCTAAATGATCATCCTGTTACATTGTCTAAGATTTCACCTGAGAGTCAGACAAATTGAATCTGAATTTGGGCTTCAGGAGACGTACTCAATGTTCATTCTCAAGCACCAGTTCGGTATAAGGCATGTGAACATCAGGGAACTGGGCAGTAAGACAGATTAGGTCTGTGCCCTTATAGAATTTACATTCCAGAAAAGAAGATGCATGGTAAACAACAAATTACAAATTGATGTAATCATACCTGTGTTGCAACAGCTGGTGGGTCTAAACACCCGTCCCTCACACAGGGTGAGTGTAATTATCACATGAGTGAATGCAAGGTGGACACATAGAATTAGGGATTCACACTCATTAGCTATTATATCATCATATCAGTTCCCCCATTCCCTGCATTATTGGTCAGTTACTATTTTATGTGAGAAATTATTCAAGTTAAGAAATTTTATCTCACAAGTGAGTTGGTTTTTACTTCAGCTTGGCAGAGGTCACCAGGACTTCTATTTTATTCTCCCTGCCTCAGCCCCACAGGCACAACTGAAACACTTTTATGTTTTAGAGTTCTTTAGTGATCTCTTCTAGGTTTTATTCATTTTCTCTCTAGTTCTGAGAAAGCTTGTCCTTTGACAGGTGAAATCATGAGTGACTTAAAATGAAATAGCTTTTTAAAAATTTAAACACAGAAGGATGTTTCTTTTTCCTTCACTAACTCAAAGAGGTGTGGCAAAGAGCAATGGTCCAGGAGGTTCTTTTGTGCAGTACTGACCTAAAAGGCCAGGACTCTGTGAAGTTCAATTGTAGCTACACTGTATCTCTAGCTGCCTGGGTGAAGCCCAGCCATCCATGGCTCTATTCATCTTTCCACCCTCTCTCAGCATCTCCATTCTGTCTGCTCCACACTGAAGCTGCATATTCCTTCTTTGCTTCTACTGTGAAACCCTTGCCCCAGTTAAGTGCCTCAAGTTAGAACCCTATTGTGAAAGGGTCAAGTTGAACTTCTGACTTTCTAATCCCAGTTCTGCCTTGCACTCACTGTGTGGCCTTGGGCTAGCCCCTAATTGCTCTGAGCCTATTTTCTTTGCACATAAAAGGGGAATATAAATGCCTATCTCTGAGAGTGATTGCAGGGTTAATTGAAATGGTGCCACATTCAGTAGGTGCCACATTCAGTAGGTGTTCAAAAAGTATTATTCTCTTTCTTTCTTTCTTCTAACAGACCATCTCACCTGTGGTAGTGCTTTTCTGAGGGTGCTCTGGACAGCCAGCCACCCCCTGCTGCAACTATAGGAACACCTTTTACTTCTGTTCCAAAAAATGGGGTTTCATTTCATTTTATTTAAAAAAATAATTCATGTAAACTGAATTAGAGAGTGGGGAAGTTAACCAACTGCAACATTAGAGAGAAGAGCGCACCCGAGACTTTCTGCTATTCTGATATCAACTGCAAGCTCAGAGGGTTCTCAATACCACCCTCGTGTACTAGAAGGATTCACAGAACAGGCTGAAAGTGGCTATAGTTACAGTACTGTTTCCTACAGCAACAGGATACAGATTAAAAATCAGCCAAGGTAATAGGTGCATAGCGCTGAGTCCAGGAGCATTTCAAAGATGTAGCTTGAAATTGTCCTCCTCCTGCAGAGTCAGGACAGCGTTATTCTCCCAGCACTAATATGTGACAACACTTGCAGAGTGTTGCCATCCAGGGAAGCTCACAGTAGCATCTGTATCCACAGTTTTTATTGGGGACCCATCACATGTAGGCATGATCCATTGCCCATGTGGCTGATCTCAGTCACTAGCCCTTTTGGAGATGGACTGATACTGTGTGACCCAAAGTCCACACTCTAAATCCCATTGTTAGACTATCCAGTGTGACTCAAGGCCCACAGGCAAATAGGCATTTCCAGAAGGCAAGGGATTCCAAGTGCCCACAGATCACCTATCAGAAGCAAAGGCAAAAGCCAGGCCACTCTATATTCCACAGAGAGCTACTCTCAAATTCACTCTATCCACGCTAGCTGAGCCAGTCATGATTGGTCCCACCTTTTATTCATAACTCTACCTGGAATCCCCTATCTCTTTTCTCTTTTTGCCTGGAGTTCAAAATATATCTGAATTCACATCACCTCTGTTATTACCACTAGTCCATATTGCTCCTTCACTATTCTTATTTCATGTGCTGTATTTTATCTACAGACTTTCTAGTACTTCATTTCAACTAACATTTATTAAGTATATAACGTTCTAGGGGAATTGGGGAAGGGAGAGGATAAATGACCAATATATTGATCCATGAATTAAGGGAGCTGAACATCTAGTAAGGAAGATAGGTTATTTTCATTTATTCACTAAATATTTATTGGTTTTTAAAATATATAATTATCAAAGACCCAATAAGAGAGCATGTGAATGATAGAATTAGATTCTAGTCAGTCATGGTGTCACATTAAGAGCTAGTCTTTATTCTAGAGTGCTGCGTTTCTTGGATGGTGAAACATTTACTCTAAGATAATTTTAGAATAAATGTAAATAACTATTTTTTAAAAGATGGTACTTGTGTATTTATTTCAATGAGTGTCATATAAAAACTTACGTGGCCAGCATGTTCCAACCTGTGATTTCAGTCATTATTGCTAAGAACAAGACAAATGATAAAGAGTGAGTCATATTTCATTATTTAACACTGTGGCCACATTGCTGCACATCAGCTGAATCATATCTGGGTATAGATAATCTGCAGTTATGACTAAAACCATGTAATCAAGATCATGATAGCAGAAATTTGGGAGTTAATGTTATGGTACAGGGAATGGTGTGTTCAGATGTAGCTTTAAGGAAAGTCTCCAAGGGACCAGGACAGAAAATGGATCAGATTGGGATTGAGTTAGAGAGACTGATGAAGATGCTATTGAAATAGTTCTGGTAAGAGATGAGGAAGATCTGAATTGAGCACAGGAGTGGGGCTGGAGAGGAAAGGATAGATCTTTAGCAGTCTTTAGGATTTAGAGGATGGGTTAGGAGAAGCAGGAGTTGAGAAAGAGGGGGAAATCTAGATTGACTCTCAGATTTCTAGTTTGTGTGATTCAGAAGATTATAGGGGCTGCTAAGACTGGAAAATGGAAAGAGGAACAGGTTTGGAGGGAAAGAAAATAAACTTGTTTAGAAAGTATTATGAGTCTTCAGTATATTTAAATTTATGGAATACTATCTCATTGTTTAATGTGTGTAAATTTTCTCTGCAATTAAGTTTTTAGCAAAAACAATAAATAATGATGTCTACTTTTCATACATGCCAGAAAACTTTTAAGCGAATGAGCACCAGCTTTTTAATGGAAGGCTTTGAGTGTCCCAGTACCAAACAACTGAGTGATTCGGACCAAGTTGCTTACCTTAAGTACCAGTTTCCATAACTCCAAAACTGAGTAATAATGATGATGATGACTTTGCCACATATGTTTGTAAAGAGCTATACATCTTTTAGTTGTGTGGGGTTTGGGATGTGTCTTATTTTTAATAAGAAATTCTTGAATTATCTTGAATTACTTATCAAAATACCAGTAGTGAGAAACTGTCTGTCTGTGAGGAGACTGAGTTCAATCACCAAATGCAGAATATTTCACTCCCAATCTAATTTTCAAAAAGCAAAGTTTTGACTATATTCAGACATCAAAAGAGAAACATGTTTCCCTACATAACTCCACATTCACTAGCAGGCTTTCTCCCCTTCCTCTCCCTCAACCCCTAGCCGTGGTCATCTGAGGCTATGCCCAAGCCTGGTTGTGATTTGTATTGTATAGTTTTATGCCTAATTAATGGGTAATTCTCAAATATAAAAAAGTCAGAGTCAGCAAGTATAAAATAAAATCCACTCAGGCACAACTTAAACTACATGTTTCTAACATGGGAAACATGTCAATAAAAGGCTTCCCAAAGACACTTTGCAAGGAGACAGAGGAAAAGATCAGACTACCCAGAGAGAAGAGCAATGATTTGGTTTTCATGCTTCCTTCAGTGGTTCAAAGACCTTAGTGCCAGGGAACACAAGTCATTTATAGTTGCCAGGGAACTTGTGCTGGAGATTTTCCACTTGACCCTGCACATTCATGGCCCATGCTTCTGTACCTGACCTTAGTGGGTTACATTAACAGTCTCTCTCACCCCTGGCTTCCTTTCTGGTCTAGCCAGTAGGAACCTGTGATTAAATTGTCCTCTTCTTATCCAATCCCATGTGCAGTGTCTGCTTCCTGCTGAGACTGGACTGATACCTAATCAGGATGTAAAAGCCATACCCCAAATCACAGTTTATTTTGCCAGTGTGTCTGATAACCCCATACCATTTACTCCTTTGGGTCGCAGAAGGCAGCCCTGTCCAACAGAACTATCTGAAATGATGAAAATGTTCAATTCAGTGCTGTCCAATATGGTAGCCATCAGCCACATGTAGCTACTGAAATCTTGAAATGTGCCTAGTGCAGTCAAGAAACTAAATTTTAAATTGTATTTTTTAATCAAGAAAATTTTAAATTTTAATAGCCACTTGTTACTAGTGGCTACCATATTAGACAGTTTAGCTCTAGAGAAAATGCAAATATTATGTGAAAAGAGTCATATTTTGTGCTGATTTTTAAAAATGTATTTTATTGATTTCAGAGAGGACAGGAGAGGGAGAGAGAGATAGAAACATTAATGATGAGAAAGAATCATTGACAGGCTGCCTTCTGCATGCCCCCTACTGGGGGATCAAGGCCACAACCTGGGCATGTGCTCTTGATTGAAATCAAACCCAGGACCCTTCTGTCTGCAGGCTGATGCTCCAGTCAACTGAGCCAAACCAGCTAGGACTCTAGTGTTTATTGCTAGTATTAGAGGTCACTTTTAAATCCTGTAATGTGACTCCAGGTGGGGGCTAAGGGATCTCTATTCCCTCTTATTTATTTTTCCCCCATCTTTATCTCCCCTGGTAAAACCCACTGCTCAAACCAAATGAGTATGCACTGTTCACTGACCTGGTTTTCCAAGTACTTTATGGGCATCACCATCTCCACCTCAATCTCTTTTACAAACTTTCTTCTTCTGGCAGGTAGGTGTGAGTAAAATTTCCTCAATCAAGGTCTTCATTTTTCAACTTTCTTTGCTATACCTTCAGCCACTTACCTATTTCCCCTTACTCTGTAGGTGGCTCACAAATCTGTCTCTCGCTTTCTTTCCGGATACATTCACTATTCCTTCATATTTTTTTTCACAAATACTTTTGAGTATCTATTGCATATTAAGTTTTCAATAATTGCTACAGCTTGATAGCAATAACAACATTAGCAATGGTAATATTTATTTATTATTTTTAAGTGTCAGGCATGTTTGAAAACTTTACTTATATAGCTCAATTCAATCCTAGTATGAAACTGTATATTCAGGGCTACTACCCCATTTTAAGGTAAAGAAACAGGCACCCAAAATTTAGTAATTGCCAGATGCCAAAGAGCTGAAGTCAATAGAGCCACCAGTACTTGAATGCAGGTAGTCATCTCTGAAATCTGTGCTCTTCACTACTGGGCTATCATGTGTCAATGGCCACATTCCTGCTAAGGGAAGATCAAGAGAGTCCCCATATATCTAGAAACCATGGTTTTAACTCATGCACTAGGCATGTTCATGGTGAACCCAAATTCAGAGGGTAGTACTCTTTTTATAGTTTTCTAGAAGCCAGAATATCTGAATTTAGCTTACATGGAAAAGATGTGCTTTGTTTCCTAAAATCAGTGGTGGTAAATATTGCTAATGTGGATCAAAGCAATTCCCTTAAATTCAGAAAATAGTATTTGGACAGGGAAATCAGACATAAGACAAAGTGTTGTGATAGAAAGAATATCACTCCTTTCAACCCTGGAAGACCATTTGCCACAATATATACAAAGTTCTAAAAATATGCATCCTCTGTGACTTGGCAATTCAATTCTAGAAAGATATTCCGAGGAAATAATCAGAGAAATGTGCAAATATTTCTAAACAAGGATGTTCATCTACAGCATGATTTATAATAATGCCAAATATGAAATAACTAAAATGTGTGGCAAAAGCAAATTAAATATTTTGTTTCCACAAAATATATATTAAGCAGTGACTAAAAATGAATATAAAATAAATCTATGTTCATATAAAACATGCTCACAATGTATTTATTTTTAATGTCATGAGTTCACATAGTATAATAGCATTTTCTTATTTAAAACATTATATATGTATATATATGTATATACATATTTTATATATATATGTAAGAAGATTTTTAAAATCTGAAAGCTTATATATCAAATGTTATCTCCAGAATTGTGAATGAGTATTTTTTTTACTCTTCCCTTTTCTTATCAGTATTTCTAATGTTACCTCAATTCACAATTATTAATTTTTAATAGTAGTCATTTTATTCCTTAATAAAAATATATTATTTTTTCTACAGAAGCCAATTCAGAAGTGAATATGTTAGTATTTATTTACTATGACTTGCTTATTTCTAAAAGTCATGCTTCAGTAGAAATCAGATTCAAATTTATGTATTATAAATCTAGAGCCATCAATTTTATGATAGAATTTGTTTCTATTTAAATTGTCAAGATTTAATTTATGGATACATTTCCTTGCCTTTTCCCTTAATTAAAATTTGATAAAGGAAGGCAGATCACCCCTGATTGGATGGATGGCAAGGGAATAAACAAACAAACACAAATAAATAAATAAATAAATAAATAAATAAATAAATAAATAAAACTGAAATGCAGATCTCTGTCCTGCTATTTCCTTGAGATATGATCTCAGAGTGAGTTAATCTTTTCTAACTTCAGACTAGTTTCCCTGTTTATGTAAATAAAAAGAATAAATAATTAAAATAAATGTAATGAGTTGTTAAACAAGACATGTATAGAAGAAGCATTCTGTAAATATACATTAGGGATGCATAATGACATGCTGGATTTATTTTTCTCTGTCACTAACTCATTGCAAGACCTTGAGCAAGTGATTTAACCTCACTCTTTAAACAGGGGGCTAAAGGGGATGGTGGCCTCTGAGATTCTCTCTGACTCTATCTTTATTATTCTGTGATTCTACTGGCCTGTTTGTAGGTCGTGACAATTTCTTCCAGAGCCTGGAAAATGATATGGAAATTAAGCTCATGGAGTTTGGCAGGAAACACGAAGCTTCCTTTAGAGAGGATGTGATGATGGGCAGGATGGCTTAAGAAGAAACTCTGTCTCAGAGTGTTTCTGAATCACTTCCTCTCCGAGTGAAGGCAATGATGAAGAGGAAAGAAACTCTGCAGTGACTGTACACATGGAAACTGACCCAGAGTTGATTTCCAAGGAGCCTCTTGGAGAAAGCTGTACCCAGAGGATGAGCTCTGTCCCCCTTGAAGGCTGCCTCTGTGTTCCCAACAGGCTCTGGCTGGCTCTCCTGCAGTGCTTATCTTGGAAAGCCCTATGATGAAACTAGTGGTAATGACTCTTTAAATGTATTTATGCTACCAAAAACAGAAAAAAGAAAAAGGAAATGTGCATGAGAACACTGAGCAGAAGAGTTTTTCTGGCCAGAGAATATGTTTTTATAGAAAATAACTTCTGAGGGGGGGGGGGGAGAAATATGCCACTTTTTCTCATTTGTAAAGGTATAAAAATGTTCAGAAAATTACAATATCAGAGGAATAAAGGTAATGAGTGATCAGTTAACTCAGCCTGTTCTTCTATAAGGTGGAAACTGAGACCAAGTGGGGGGAAGGGAAAACAATAAGGAAACTGATTTATTCAATACCTACTATGTTCCTTTGCTGATCAGGACTTCAATATCTATTTTCTCACTTAAATCCATCCATACATATATAATAGACATATATAATATATATTATATTTGAATAGGTATGATACTGAGGTACGAAGATAGAATTAATGATACCAATCCATAAAATAAATGTGATTTACTCTCTATTTCTTTAATAAGGAATTAGAAATTAAGCTAGAGAGAATGACTTCTCAAGGTCACAAACCTAATTAGTGGCAGAGCTGGGCCTTTTGTCCTTGACAATAAGAATCAGAGAAAAAGAAAACTTTTCTTTTTCTTTTTCCAGCTTAGAACATCCGGCCCAGGGATGAGTAAGCAGACACTGAGGTACTTTTTTAACTTCCTAAAGATATAACAACTTGGATGCCTCTAAGTATCAGCCAGTTATGTCTTTATAGTCTTGCCTTCTATCCTGGCCACTGGGAAAGTGGCATTATTATCCTGTGAGTCATCATGCTAATAAATAAATCTAATTTGAAGATACCCCTTCTTCACTTTCTGGCAGGATTTAACCTTCCCATTCTTTTTCACTCCCATCAACAGTCCCCTGTATCTAAGAACAAAATGTCAGTGAAGCAGTTGCATGAAATAAAGAAAGGACAGTAAGGTCTTAAAGTATTGCAAAACCATGACTTTGGAAAGTGACTTTTGATGCTATTTGAGATGACTTAGAGATGGGGGGGGGTATGGCAGAAAGAAATATGTTCAAGGCTACACTAGAGTTTAAAAAGAGACTGTCATCTGAAAATTATTTAATGCTCAACAAGGGACATACTGGGGAGTGGTCAGATAACAAGCCCATAATTTTTCAGCTCTTCTTCCAAACTCCCCAAACAATCTTTATCTTGGTTTGTGATTTTATTTATTTTCCTCCATGTTGGCTTTTTTTTTCTTTCACATTTGTTTCTTCAAGGGCAAGGACTATTTAAAAAAGACAATGTTCAGGGCTTATTCCCAAAGCTTAGTTTAGGGAATATTTTCACAAATATTTGCTTATTGCAAAAATAAGGTTTAAAGGAGTAGGAAGAGTTAAGCAAGGTTGAAATTGCTGTCATTCCTTGCACATTCCTTTTCATGCACAACATTCCTTCTTTTAAGATGCATCTCTAATACTATAATAATTCTCACTTTGAAAGAGTCATGCCTCACACTGGCCCCAGTGATGTGATCCCTGCAAGAGCTCACTTCCTCCTGGGCCTCTCAGGTCAGGTAAACAGATGTGAGCCAATCAGGGCTCTCCTCTAACACTTGGTGCAATTGGGAAAGATGAATTTTCCCCAGCTTCGTGCACTCTCCAAGACCAAGTGACCCGGAACAGTCATGAAGACTTTTGCTAATGAGAGAAAGGAGAAAGAGAGAGAGAGAGAGAGAGAGAGAGAGAGAGAGAGAGAGAGAGAGAGAGAGAGAGAGAGAGAGAGAGAAATGAGAGTGAGTGTGTGTGTGTTGGTGCCATCCTATAAACCTATTATAAACACTTGAATGCAGTTATTCAAGACTATCTACCTTTTGCTTTTCCAGTGATATGAGCCAATACAATCTCTTATAATTTAAGCTGGGATTCCCTCACTAACAACCAAAACAGACATGGTCAATGTAATAAATCGTGACTTTGTATAGTCCCTTTACACTTCACATTTTATATTTTGTTATCCCATCTAGAGATAAATTAAAAGGATGAGCTATAGGCTCATAGAAACTCCATATAAAGCTGAAACCGGTTTGGCTCAGTGGTAGAGCGTCGGTCTGCGGACAGAAAGGTCCCGGGTTCGATTCTGGTCAAGGGCATGTACATTGGTTGTGGGCACATCCCCAATAGGGGGTGTGCAAGAGGCAGCTGGTCAATGTTTCTCTCTCATTGACGTTTCTAGCTCTCTATCTCTCTCCCTTCCTCCTCTCTGTAAAATATCAATAAAATATATTTTTTTAAAAAAGAAACTCCATATAAAGGAACCAACTAAAAGATTCATGGGTGATCTACTAATATATTAAAGAAAAATCCATATTGATAAAAGTTTACTAGGCCATGAGAAAAGTCTCAGCAAAAAAAAAAATAATAGCCCAGCTAGGGTGGCTCAGTTGATTGAGTGTCCTCCCATGCAGTGAAAGTTTTCCTGGTCAGGGCATATACCTGGATTTTGGGTTTGATCACCAGTTGGGGAGTGTAGGGAAGGCAACTGATGTTTCTTTCTCACATCAATGTTTCTTTCTCCCTCCCACTTCTCTCTCTCTCTCTCTCTCTCTCTCTCTCTCTCTCTCTCTCTCTCTCTTTCTCTTAGCATGCTCTCAGATGAGGATTTTTAAAAAGGCAATAATAAAATATTTTCTCCCCATATTTTAAGTGATGAAGCTTATATATGTATTCAATCTATCACCTGCTCCATGTGTAATGGAAGGATTGCCTAGAGTGAACTCAGAAAAGCCAGGCTCTATTGTCTACTATGCTGAGACCTCACTATAACCTCAGATAATTTCCAGATTAATCTTTTCATGCCTCACATTCCTATTGCTAACAGGGATAATAACAGCTTTTGTCATGGGTAGTTGTGGGTGTTAAATGAAATTATATATAAATATAAAAGCCTGGTCCATTGTCAGACATAAAACATTTTACGTGTGTCTCTATCATAGCAATTGAATCATGCAAAAAATATTTACTTAATGCCTACTATGAACCAGGATCTTTTAGATGCTGGGATAGAGTAATGATCAAAACAAGGCTCCAGCCAAAACCGGTTTGGCTTAATGGATAAAGCGTCGGCCTGCAGACTGAAAGGTCCCAGGTTCAATTCCAGTCAAGGGCATGTACAGTGGTTGTGGGCACATCCCCATAGGGAGTGTGCAAGAGGCAGCTGATCAATGATTCTCTCTCATTGATGTTTCTAACTCTCTATCCCTCTTCTTTCCTCTCTATGAAAAATCAATAAAGAAATATATATTTTTAAAAAAACAAACAAACAAAAAAACAAGGCTCCAGTCTTTGAGATGCTTAGTACTAATGAAGGAGAAAGACAATAAGAAGAAATATATATATATATATATATATATATATATATATAAAGAATATTTATATATATAAAGAATATTTATATATATAAAGAATATTTATATATAAATATTTATATATATTTATTTTTATATATATAAAAATAAATAAATGTAACTATATATATTCATTTATATATAAGTAAATAAATATAACTATATATATTTATTTTTATATAAATAATATATATTTATATATAAATATTTATATATATTTACTTATATATATAAGTATATATATAAATAAATATATATATCACATAACATAACATAACATAACATAACATAACATAACATAACATCAGGAACTAATAAGTGCCATGAAGGAAAATAGAGCAGGCTAAAAAATACCATTTGACACAGGGTGGTTATGGATGGCATCACTGAAAGGTGATTTAAGTAGACCTAAATAAAGTAAAGTTGTAAGCCATGTGACTATAAGGGGTGGAACATTCTAGGCAGAGAAATCAGCCACTGACATGTTGAAGAGCCAGGAAGGAAGCCATCATGACTTTCTGCATCTGCTTTAGCTCTCTTGAGAACGTGAGTGATAACACTCAGGGAGAAAAGTGAGCAAAAGATGAAAATGGCTGAAGTCCTTGTTATCACTGTTGGGTAATTGAACCAGGCCAACAGATGCCTATCTCCAAACTTCTTTTAACATTATGGGAGAGAAATACTGCTTTTTGGTTAAGCTACCATTAGTAGATGTTGTATCAGCTTAACTGAGAAACATTCCTAGCTGAAAATAAAAGTTGTGGTATGTTGTTGTTGTTCTTTTAAATACAAACTAAGCAGATATAGTTCCTACTTTTATGAAGCTTAGAATAGTGAAGAATATTAAAGTGTCAAAAATCTGTTCTAATCTTGTTACTGACTATTGTTTAGAATTTGTCTTTTATGGACAATTGTTTAGAAATCATTCTTATTCACTGATTTAAGTTATATCAGTTCTACAAATCAGTCGACGTGGTATGCATGCCTGTATGCATGGTGCCATGGGGCACCAAATTCAAAAGATAGGTAACAGGTTGAGTGGATGTCTGGGCCCCAAATGGAAGTGGCATGGATAAGATTGTCTCTCTTAGGTTCTGAAGGCTGAACTTCCAATTGAGTAGTTATATCAGTGGACCAATATGTAACTCGAGTGGGCACCATTGAATTCTCAGGAGAAAAAGACATGGGCTTCATTGCTTTCATGTCCTTCATTGCAAAGGCAGGAGAGAGCAATTCCAGCTTCAAGCTGGCTCCCCTTCACCTGTGACCTGGGGCTCTAACTCAGAGGCTGCAGTTGTTATGATTCACACTGGACAAGAGGATTTGCCTCCAAGGTTACAACAACCATCATTCACATAGGTGGACAAAGCCAACCAGAGTTCTTCATGTAAAAATCTCTTCACCATTTTCTGTCATGCTTATTAATTACCCTTCCATCAGCTGGAAGACAGAGGGCCCCTTACAATGCCAAGCTGGCTGAAGTAGGCACCCCATCCATCACTGGACAACAGACATAATGTATACAGATCTGATTCCAGACGGAGATAACTCTCCGTGGCAAAGGCTCCCAGCCGTGTGGTTTCCAAGACACCCAGTGCTTTAAAGACAGGTTTACCTTTTCAAGTTCAACTTCTCAAGAAAGAGAGAAAATAGTAATCTGCTTATAGATTCAACACAGGAAGTCCCTGTCTCACTTGTGATATGCCACCCATCTTCAGAATTGTAGTATGATGTGGAATCAGCAAGACATTGCCCCATATGCAGCTCAAGATGTAATCTACCCCCTTGCTAAATTAGATCATATATTGGAAAAAAAAACCTTTGAAAACATTAAAACACTATGTTGATATATGATATGAGTTCTTTGACTCCTAATGCAAAGCAATGATGGTGTTATACCCTTGTTTAAAAAACTTTAAAGGCTCCCATTTTATACAAAATTAAACTATAACTTTTTATAATTAAGAAGGACTATTTATTCCTTTTCCATAATTCTCTATAAACAAATGTGAGGCCTTTGCCAGTTTGGCTCAGTGGATAGAGCATTGGCCTACAGTTTGTGGGTCTTGGTTTTGATTCTGGTCAAGGGCACATACCTCAGTTGCAGGTTCCATCCCTGGCCCTAGTCAGGGCATATGCTCTCACATCAATGTTTCTCTCCCTCTCTCTTCCACTCTCTCTCTGAAAAAACAAAAATTGATGGCAAAATATTCTCAAGTGAAGATTAAAACAAAATAAAACATGAGGATACTTTGGGTTCACTTTCCAAAAGGCAGCAACATTGGAGTTGTACTCTCTGCCCTATTTTTTTAAATATAAATTATAAGTATAGCCATGCATCACTTAAAGGTGGGATGGGGATACATTGTAAGAAATGTATTGCTAGGGATTTTTTCATGCAAACATCATGGAATGCACTTACGCAAACCTAGATGGGAGATCCCACACACTTTTGGCTATATGGTATAACCTATTGCTCCAAGGCTGCAAATCTGAAATTGTCGCTGTGATGAATAGTGTCAGCAATTGTAACACAGTGGTAAATATTCGTGTATCTAAACATATCAAAACATACAAAAGGTACAGTAAAATATTTCATAAAATATTTTAAAAATGGTCCACCTGTGTAGGGCACTCACCATGACTGGAGATTAAAGCACTGGAAGTTGCTCTGGGTGAGTCAAGAAAGGAATGGTGAGTGAATGTGATGGCCTAGGCCAGTGGTTGGCAAACTCATTAGTCAACAGAGCCAAAGATCAATAGTACAATGATTGAAATTTCTTCTGAGAGCCAAATTTTTTAAACTTAAACTTCTAGTGCCACTTCTTCAAAATAGACTCGCCCAGGCCATGATATTTTGTACAAGAGGCACACTCAACGGGCCAAAGAGCTGCATGTGGTTCGAGAGCTCAGTTTGCCGACCACGGGCTTAGGACATTAGTGGACACTACTGAAGACTTTATAAACACTGTCCCACAAGCCCTCCTGCGAGGGTCAGAAATAGAACATCAAAGATGTCAATGCTGCTCTATGAAAAGGGACATGGGCTAGATTCATTGGAAATATTGAGGAGAACTGGCTGGGTAAGGGGTGGGTCACCATAATAGTGGCTTTCAGGAGGGAGTGAAAGGTGGCATGAGGATCATCAATAGGAATAAGGAATCAAGGTGGAGTGAAAAGGGAACGTAGAGGATTGTCATGGCTTATGGTTTTGGCTATTGTGTGTTGGAGCACTGGTCAGATTAAGGAACATTGTGGTATTCATAAAAATGGGATTTTTAACATGTAAAGAGTGTAGAATTAAGGACTCAATGTTTTGACTTTGGAGTTTTGTCTTTGGTCCCAAAGTCCTATTTGGCACAAAGGGCTCCCCTAGCATTGAATTGATGGAAGAAATAAAATTTACCTATGCTTTACATCATTACAATTTGAAATAATTTGTAAAGCATGGAATAGGCTGGATCTACACAACCACAGAGAGCTTTCACTAAAGTGGCAAGACAGTCAATACTTGTTAGTGGAATTCCTGTAGACCTATGTCCTTGTACAGGGTCTTGGGTCCTCAACAAAGAATTCACAGCAAAGTGCTCTGAAGACTAACAAGCTAGACCTGGGAGGATCACAGTGCCCTCTGAAAATATAGCATTGAGGGGACAGGCTCCTCTGGGATGAATCAGGCCCAGGGATGACTGATTGGAATGTAATCTGTACATTCAAAATTGAGGTGCTGTGAGTGAGAGGGAATCTATTGCGAGGCCCCAAAGCCCATCAGCAAAAAAAAACTCCTGAACAACATATCCTTCAGTTTCTTACAGAAAATTAAGCTGCATTATAACCCTCTGAGAACATGATCATATATATAATCCATCATTTACCAAAACATTATGTGGCACATGACTGTAGAACTGGTGAAAACCATAATCATACAATGAGACCACCACACTGACCTGTTGGGTGTTGGACACCTGGACAAAAGGGAAGATATCTACTTTTCTTTTATACTTTTTAGTGTCCAAATCTGAGCTTCATCCAGAAATAATAATATGCAGGGGACATAATACAACTGACTATAACTGAATCCACCAGGATCATTGGGCTAGATAGTTTTTTCAGACATAAAGCATCTCAAAGAATTTCCTAGAGAGAATCAATACTTTGTGTTGGGACTGTTACCAGGTTTCAATGAGCAGCACATCAGTAGTTTCTGAAGGGAGACCTCTAAGAATTCAGCCCTGGAGCTAATGGAGAGGTATTTTTGTTAGACCCCAGAACCAATCTGTTTTGTGCCTAAGATTTTCACGTGGATCTATCACCTGGATAAGAGTCCTGCCAGGACAGAGTCAGGAGATCCTCTGAAATAGGGTGCATAGGAAAGATAAGTATGGTTGTCCTTGAAAAGCAGTTTTCCAGGTAACCAGAACCATGTGTCCCAAGTCTGTAGGTCTTACTTCTCAGTGGGGTATCCAGCCTTGGAATGCATTTTCTCCAGGCAACAAGGACCAGGTGGGGAAAGGACCCTGACTGAGCCCCTCCCCCAGGCCATCTCACTTTCAAGGTCTCCCCTCCCCCAGACAACCAAATCACTTCATCTCTGTCTTCTACACATCCTTTTATCAACTTTTTTAAACAGAAGAGGAAAATGATGTTTTTACAGCATTGCCCCTTTCTAAGTGACAGCTCGTCTAGACAATTTCCAAAAGGGCCACTTTTCATAACCCTCTTGTGTGGGCTGGATGGCGAAAGAAAAGGTGTTTTCTGAATTTCACTGGTATTTTACAAAAATGTCTAAAATGATTCTATTTTGTAATCTCCCCCTGCCCTGACCCACACACTCAGACACATACCAGATTTTAACTCATTTGTTAACTTCCTTTTATTCACAAATATTTATCAAGTACATTTATCATTCAGTGCTTGGCATTATGCTGAGCACTAGTGATAGGAAGATGAAAAAAGTGATCCCTAACTTCCCAGAGGTTTTGTCTTTTTATACCCCACAGAAAGAAATATAGAGCTTTACATACCATTCATTGTAATTAAACCAGTAGTTACTGAGTCGATTGGATTCCCTAGGACAATAAAGTCTCCAGGAAAATAAAGTCTTATTGAAAGTATAGCTGGAACTGGTTTGGCTCAGTGGATAGAGTGTCAGCCTGTGGACTGAAAGGTCCTGGCATGTACCTTGGTTGCAGGCACATCCCCAATAGGGGGTGAGCAGGAGGCAGCTGATCATTGTTTCTAACTCTCTAGCTCTCTCCCTTCCTCTTTATTAAAAAAAAAATCAATAAAATATATTAAAAAGAAAAGTATAATAAATGTTCTCCCTTCTTTCCTTTTACCCAATAAATATGTATTAAATGTTTATCCTAATGGAGAGGTGCTTTTGTTAGACCTCAGAACCGATCTGTTTTATCCTGTACCAGGCACTGTGCTAGTGTATCCAAGAGTGGCTAAAACTTTCAAGGGTATTGCTCTTGTGGAAATACAGTATCGTGGGAGAAAGATACATTCGAAATCATCCTCAAAATGAAATCGTGACTTCAAACTGTGATAATATTTAGGATGGTCCATTGTGGTTGAATGAATAAAAAGGGTACTAACATTCACTAAGGGCATCAGGTAAAGGCCACAGGACCATGGAATTCAGGTTTAATTCAACAGAGAAGAGTAAGGCCAAGTGGAGAGGGGAAAGGGAGCAAGAGAGAGCCAGGCACCATGCTATGAATTTAGAAATATTGTATCAACCTGTGAGGTCTTCATTATTATTTTTATTGTGTAAACAAAGAAACTGAGACTTGGAGATTTGAAGCAATTTGAGCATTGTGATGGGCTCACAGTAATGGAAGAGCTGGGATTCAAACCCAGGACTGTCTGACTCCAAGAACCCATGTTCTTTTCATCATTCTACATCCCTCTCCAATAACAAGCAATATAATGAACATTATGACCTCTTTCCTGCCAGCTCATTGGCTTGTATGGTCCTCAAACACCCTGAACATGTTCCCATCTCCCATAGCAAAGAATTATCTGGCACAAAATGTCAATAATAATGAGGCTGAAAAACTTTGAATTCAGGGTGCTCAGGAAACCCAGGGAAATACAGGAAAGCAAAGGATCCAGAGCATCTCCTAGCAGCTACTGTGCTGACATATGTACATGTCAATGTACTTAATCCTATTTTACCCATAATGAAACCAAGGTTTAAAACTTAAATAACTTTCCTGACTGAATATTTAGTGAGTAGTATATACCATCATTAGCCCAGATCTGATTTTCAGCCTTCCTTCCCCCACATCACAGTGGCTTTGTAAAGTTGATTTTCCCTATCTTGAAATTGGAACTTAAGTTGAACTCTGGGGATGAGTATATCAATTCCCAATCAGTAGGCAAAACTGAGGCTCCTGGGGCCATTATATCACTGCCAAGGCTTTAAGAGAGCTCTGCCAGGATATGGGAATCATATCCTGCCAGGAGTGGGTAACACAGTGGTGGGGAGAAAAGAAAGAAGGGAAGGCCCTAAGTGTGGCTCAGCAGTTGATCCTTTACCCAGGAACAAGAGGTCACCAATTTGATTCCCGGTCAGAGCACATGCCTGGGTTGGTCCTGCTTGATCCTCATTGGGGAATGGAGCAGGGAGGCATACAAGAGACAGGTGATTGATGATGTAATATTTCTCTCTCATTGATGTTTCTATCTCTTTATCCCTCTCTTCCTCTCTCTCTAAAAATCAATAAAAATTTTTTTTTTCTAAAAAAGAAGAAAGGGAAAGGGGGAAGATTGGAGAGCTAACCCTCTCCTATACCCTTAATCAGAGACATGAGTAATGCAAGGTAATTCTCTAATAATACAGGAGTTCAATAACTAATGAAACAGTTGTGAAAGCAGAGAAAAGGATACCAGAAATCAAATCATCCTAATAAATAAAAACCCTCAGTCTGTCACATCCACAACAACTAGGAGGCTCGACCAACTGGAAATCAGTCCTGCAGGCAGTGCTGGATTGCCATGGCGACCCAGCACTGACTGCTACAGCTGCAGGCATGGTGACCCAGCACTGACTGCTGAGGGGGGCTGCGAATCAGGACCAGCGAGAGGCTGAAGAGAGAAGCAGGATCTGATCCATAGCCTCTGTGGCAGCTGTTGATCAGCACTTGCCTCTCTCTTTCTCTTCAGGCCTGGCCAGCAGCTGTGCCTCCATTTCTCTCCAGGCCTCCACTGAGGCTGCTGATCAGCTCTGTTTTTCTGATCAGGCCCCATTGATAGGCCCAGAGATGCTCACTGGAATAGAAACCAATCAGAACCAAATCTGGGTGAACTATGAGGAGCAATGTCTGCCTAGGAGGTGAAGCTTTTGACACTGACTGGCATAGAAACTGATCAATCAGAAACAAATTGGCCAGCAGAGAAGGGCAGTTGGGGGCAAGATCAGACTATCAGGGAAGGGCAGTTGGGGAATCAGGTGGGCAGAGGAGCAATTAGGTGTTAATCAGGTGAGCAGGGGAGCAGTTAGGAGTTGATCAGGCTGGCAGGCAGAAGTGGTAGGGGCAATTAGGTCAGCAGGTAGGCGAATAGGTAGGAGCCAGCAGCCTCAGATTGTGAAAGAGATGTCCGACTACCAGTTTAGGACATTTCCCAAAGGATCCCAGATTGGAGAGGGTGCAGGCTGGGCTGAGGGACATACCCCCCCCCCCCAGACCCCCAGTGCACGAATTTTGTGCACAGGGCCTCTAGTTAGGATGTAAAAGCTAAGCATAAATGAAAAGACAGACATGAGAAATAACTGAAAACTTTGTGCCATGTATTCCCCAAATACTGGATTATAGAGTGGTAAATAGATAGATGTGGTCTCTGTTATCACGCAGTTTATAGTCTGGGTGATAAAACAGCCCCATAATAGGTATGATTGTGTGTATATACACAAATATTTAGGCTCAATTAGACTTAGTGGTAGTTGGGAGAAGCAAGAGGCTATTATGCAACCTTAAATTTCCATGTTTTCTTAAATTATGCATCCTCTGTCAGCCTCTTTACATGCTTTCTTCAAGGGTAACAGCATAATGATGATAATGATCTTCTTTCTTGTGTTCAAGAAGATTGCTCAGCAGCCTCTGATGAGGCTTAAGGACTTGGGGAATAAAGAAAAGAAAGGGGCCTGCGTTTGGAGTGGCACATTAGAGGAAATTATCTGGGAGGATTAAGCTCTTTGAAAACAGAAAGGCTCTTTCTAGAGTGACCTAGTTGAAATAATTTAAAATATATCATAGCTAGCACTCTAACCATAGTATAATCCTGATTTTCTTGTTGCTGTTTCCATTCTCACCTCCCCCTCCCACACAGAGCTTTCTAACATTCAGTTTTAAAACAAGCAATTAAGGAAAATTACAGACTATTTTGGGAAGGTCTCTGACAAATCTAGGAAGCAGGTAAGTTCCACCATCAGAGTCCATTTACCTAGGAAGGTGCCAGTCCATCGTAAATGCTCATAAAATATTTGTTAAATGAATTAATTAAAGAATACTCTTTTCCTTTGGGATTTCCTGCCATTCTTGCAAATACTCAGTATTTTCACACTCTTTGCTAACTTGCAGGTTCACCCTCCTACTTTCTGATACCAATCATTCATTCATGAATTTAATGAGTATATACTATAATGGTAGACATATGTTACCAGAAACTTCATGGTAGGGAATAGAGGCCTTATTATATCCACTTCTACCATTACTATGTCACCAAGAAATGTGCACAGTCTACAATGGAAAATATTCATGTTTTTACTGATATAATTTAGCAAGAAATTCTTCCTACTAAAAGGAACAGACCTCCCCAAGGAAGAAATATATCAGAGAATGCATTCTGTCAAAATAACACATCCCACAACCTCCCATCCCTTTTCTCCAAACTGATTGCCAGAAAGAACAGAGATTGATGCAACCCAGAAAGCTCAGATTAAAGAGAGACCATCTGAGCCATCCATCCTCAAGCTACTAAGGAAGGCAGACAACTTAGCACTTTTCTCAGTATAACGGATAAAACCAAAGTTCATGATATAATATAGCGAAGACTACTTTGAAAGTAAATTTCTATGCTAACACATCCAGGGGCACCCTCATCCCATGTGCAATGTAAGTACCATGAACTCTTATGCAACTGTTCAACGTAAGGATCATTAAGGATTATTTAGGGTAAGAGTGACATGAAAAAAAAATGTATTATATAATTCCATTTTGCATGTGTATACACTGCATACATATGTACATATATTGTGAAAAAATAAACTGAGGCATATTAAAATTTTAAAGAGTTTATTTGAACAAAAACTGATTCAAATCAGACAGCATCCTATTTAGCAGATACAAAGGAGCTCAGAGGAGCTGTACAAAATAGACTTTTATGGGCAGAAGGGAGCAGGGACAGGAAGCTACACTGCGCAAAAAAGTGGGCTGGTTATTGCAAGATTACTTTGCTTTAGGAACTGGCAGGGGCCTATCAGGCAGATTACCTAACTAGTACTCATTGGCAATTCCTTATCACCTGGTTAAAGATTCCATGTCTGGGAGAGCCCAAACTGTAATTAAGTCTTGTTTGGTGACATGGAGCTTATAATAAGCAATTCCATTTCATATATATCAGGGTATATTATAAATATGTATATATGTGTCTATCTATCTGTGTGTGTGTGTGTGTGTGTGTGTGTAATTACTCAGTTTCTATAATAGCAGCTGTAAATTTCTTTATGGCATTTATCATTCATTTTTATTTTTTAGAAGTTATTTCTTAGCTCCCTCTATCCATCCATGTGTTTATCTATGGACTGTCTACCTCCCTCTCTCACTAGAGTGACAACTCCAAGAAAACAAGACATTTGCCTCTTTTGTTTGCAGTAGCATCACCAGTATGAACACAGAGCTGCAGATGGTAAGTCTTATGAAAGAAAAATAAATAAATAAATGAGTGCATTTGTAAATGCACAGAAAGAATTTTGGGAGAAAAAAAAAGTAGTTAGCTCTGGTCAGGGAACTTGATAGATGAAAAGAAAAGACCCAAAGAGTTGCCCAAACACCAAAATATCAGACATGATATGAGGTGAATATCTATTGTTTATGTATAGTACCCCTGCAGCTTTATACTCTTATTCTGATAACCATGCCTCAAATTCTATTTAGAGGAAAGAAGTCTGGCCAACTCTCAGTCCAAGTGTTTCAGGAGAGTGGTCTCTAGGGAGTGCACATGACCTGGTCCAGGCCAAATCAGCTTATAATCCCACCAGCCACAGTGATGGCATTCAGGAAGGAATATGATCTAACAGAGAATAGTAGTGTGGACGTCTGTCGCTTTTCTCACTAGAGAATTGGAACTCTATTTTGCTGGGATAATGTTAGCCTAAGGCTATGAGGGGTGGCACATTGAGTCCAAGAATGGAATGAACCCAAAGGAAACAGAAGAAAGAAGATCCCTGAGGACATTTGAGCACCGAATGAGGTTATACCTAAAGATTGTTCAGTTACTTGAGCCAATACATCCCTTTTTGTTTAAGACAGCTTGAGTTGGGTTTTCTGTCATTTGCAATAGAAATTTGAAATATGATAATGGGCTATCCCTTTCTTATTCAGTTAATCACTGACTCCAGTCAATGCACCCCTTGAATATCACCTGAATCTGTCCATTTTTCTCCATCTCCACTGACAGGAGATGCTACCATCATCTTTTACTGAATTTTTGCTTAAATTTTCTTCCCTGGCCTTGCCAAACCAATTTCTACCCTGTTGGCAAGATGATTTCTCTAAAATGTATAATATGATGACTGCCTTCTTTAAAATCCGTCAGTATTTCACCATGGTTGCTTGCAGTATAGAATTGAAAACTAATACCACAACAAGGTAAACTATATATACATCTCTTTATTATCTTTCTAGCACGATATTTTGACATCTTATGAAACTTTTTGGCTGGTGAGAGACTGTTCCAGAAGGGCTAGCCAATTCTTAGAGAGCAAGGACTCAGCCTGGAGCATCCTTGGGTATGCAAACTAATCAATCCAGAACCCACCTCTTCTGTCTGGCCTACATACCACTGCCTTACTCATCTCAGACAAATAGGACCCATCCCTATAGTCCAAAATCCACCCAAATATTTTAAACTAGCCAGTCCTATGCTGTTTCCGTGGCCCTGTCTTGCCTTTCCCATAGAAACCTCAATGAAGACCTGGCCCAAATGTTTTGGCTAGCTCCTCTGTCTTCCTCCTGACCACCTGGTGTTTCTCCACGTGGCTCAGCCGGTGTGCCTTGCCTCCTGTTTCTAGGACTTGTGAGTATAAGAAACTTTGTGTTCCTGATCCTCTTCGTTTCCTCTTGTGGCCACACTTGCCTGATCATTCTATAAAACAAATACAAGAAACAAGTGCTCTGTTTACTCCTCTAACTTCATTGTTAACTATTCTCCTTATCAGCTGTATCCAACTATAAGCAATCCCCTAAAAGCTTTATGACCTCTCTCATCCCCTGGGTTTTTTATTTGTTTGTTTTTTAATCTCCACCCAAGGATATGTTTTATTGATATAATAGAGACAAAGAGAGAGAGGAAGGGAGAAAGAGAGAGAAACATTGATGTGAGAGAGGAAAACATCAATCCGTTGCCTCCCATTCAAGCTCCAATTGGGGATCAAACCCATAAGCTGAGTATATGCCCTGACAGGGAATGGAATCCACGACCTTTTGGTGCATAGGAAGATGCTCCAACCCAGGCACACCAGCCAGGGCTTACCAGCTAGTTTTAGTCTATGCAATTCCTTTTCTGTAATTCTTTCCTTACTGCTTCCCCCTTTCCCATCAAACTCCACCTATTATCTCCTACTTGTTTTTAAAACTCTGATTAGACTTTAGTGTATTGGGAAGATCTTTCTGTCGCACTAATCCCAAGTCAGTGTGTGGTAGGTTCTCCTGGGTGATGCATAATGATTTTGTGCATACCTCTCTGATAGCACTTATCATTGCATTTTAATTTCCTGACTCATTTTCTCTGCTTCCTGTATATGTAGGAAATTCCAAGAAGACAGGAAAGGAACTGTGTCTTCTTCAGTACCATGTCCCCAGCAGGGTTTGCCTAAAATCAGGACCTAATAAATATCTGTCAACTGCATACTAAGTGCTATCGTACATTCTATATGAAGCATTCTATATGAAAGTTGATATATCTCTTCTCCTAAGGATGGAAATGTACCTCAGTGGCTACCTCTCCCAGAGCTAAGAGCAGGTCTCCCTGCAGCAGAGAGAAAGAACAAGCAGGAACAGATGTTATAGCATATGCAGTTCCTTGCTCTTTTCCTGAAGCAAGAATTCACTTTCACTTTCAGATAGGCCCTGGCTGCTGTGCAGTCTATTCCACTGCCTTGCTTGGGAGCCCAGAGGGAAGACAACTTGGCACCAAGTAAATGAACTGCACTCTGATGAAAAAGGGGCATTTTGCACTGCATCCATTAGTCCAGCCACACTGCCAGGCACTGGATTTGTGCTTGGGTGAAGGGGAAGAGGAAGGAAGGCTCCCCGACCAGCCACACCTAGCCAGTGGTGCACTGCAGCTTCCCAGAGAGAGCTGCAGATTTTCCCGCCACGCACTACAAGGCAGGCTGGAAAGCATGGGTCCTTTAGACAGCTCATCTTACCCCAGATCTGAGCACAAACCTTTTCAGGAAAGTCTGTTCCAAACGTGCTTTTTGCTGAGGACCTACACTAAGCCCACCACCTGTGTTGAACCTTCCCTAACTCTCTAGCCCACAGTAATCTCTCTGGCTCTTCTATCAACTACCACAGCACTTACTGAACATACATCCATTGCATGGATACTAAGTACTGGTCACTTTACCACAAACAGCTCTGGCTGACTTGCGTGCATTTTATTTAAGGATGGAAGTAGGCTCTGACATCCTTCTCCAACTGAATTGAAAGGTCAGGGACCCCACTGTATACTTTTCTAAATGTCCTTACAATATTCACAGCACTCGGCACAGTGTTAAGTTGGGGATTATGACATCAAGAATCACTCAATAGATGAATGAATAATGAAGGCTGCTTTATTCATTCGTGGAAAGGTTCACTATAGAGGAATCAACTGATTGGACACAGACAAGGTTTCCCACAGGAATCAGCTTCTCCTGACCTGAAAAAACCAGAGTATCACTGGCAGATCTTCACTTTACCCTCAACTTTATGACATCTGATAGGCTGGATCGGGTGCTGGAAAAGATGAGCTTCATGGATCCTATGTCATATGCTATCTATCTGCGTGCTCCTATGTCAGCACTAGTTCACAATCTGCAATGCTATCCCCGGAGCTCCATGGGTTAGGGTTAGAGTACCACTGCTGCCAGCCTCTGGTTTGAATGGGATCAAGATGTAGGTTACTTAAGTCATAGTGAGATGTCTTTTGTTCCAGAGGAAGAGTGTGGGCAAGGCTTAACTATTCTGTTATGTAGAATAGTTAAGCCTCTTGCCATATTCAAAGAAAGATGTTATAAGTCCCCTGGGGCTTCAAGGATAATCAAGATATAGGTCTCTACTCTCAGAGGGATTGTAGTCAAGAGCTTCTGCTTAGCAAAGGGTGAGTTGACTGGACAATAGCAATTCAGAAAATGGAAGAAAAAAAACATATTGAAGGAAAAAGGACTTGAGTCCAGCCTCAGTGGATTTGTAGGACTTAGTGGAAGAGGTAAGTTAGTGGGAGGTCATCCCAGGCTAGGAAAAGCTAAGGTGTAAAAGTGGGTAGGTACTAGACTCTTAAAGGAATAATGTGTTTGCAAAACAATATGTAAACAGATGGTTATTCATGCAGCAAAAATTCACCATAGGCCTGTCTTTAATAAAACAAAACCAATTGCTAGTGTTATTTTAGAAAGTTGGAAATCTGCACTCCATCTTTTAGATTTCACAGCATGAAGGTGTCTCTGAGATACTGCATTCAGTGCCGAGTGGCAAGGGATGCTTCCAAATACACATGAGGCATCTGGGCACCATGTCACCATGCAAGCTCTGCTTCTGAAGATGAGGGGAAGCTCCTGAAATCTACATTTCTATCCACATCCAGATGACACGGATGCTGCTGGCCCATGAGTAGCAAAGTACTAGTACATTGCTTACTTGGCTGAGTAATTCCTATTTATTATACCATCATAGATTTCTTATGAAACATACTAGATGAGAGAATTGGTGTGAGAAATGATTCTATCTTGTAAAACATGTACAATGATAGCTATATAATTAACTTCTCAAAAACACATGTATACAATAATAACTATACAATCAATGTTTTTAATGGCTGTTTACCATAAATATAGTTTCATCAACACAGCAATAAAGAATATTTCCATGGGCCAAATCTAAGTCAGCATATGTTTTATAAAGTTTTACTGGGACACAGGTACGCCCATTCATTTACACACTGTTTATGGCTGCTATTATTCTTCTTTGTCAGAGTTAATTAGTTGCTACAGAGACCATAGGGTCCTCAAAGCCTGACTCTTTCCAGAAAAAGTGTGCTGACCTCTGGCTGATAAGATTGAGAACTTTTTAAAAATACATATGAATTTTATTTATTTATTTATTTATTATTTATTTATTTTATCAGTGATTACTTTTTTACATTTTTTTTACATTTTTTATTAAATTATTATCTGTGTACATATTTTAACATTGCCATCCCCTCCCATACATACCCTCCCTTCCCAGAGTTTTGTGTCCATTGGTTGTACTTATATGCATGTATACAAGTCCTTCGGTTGATCTATTATCTCCCCCAGATATCCCTACCCTACCAGCTATAATTTGACAGTCTGCTTGTTGCTTTACTGTCTCTATATCTATTTTTTGGTTCATCAGTGTATAATGTTCTTTATTATCCATAAATGAGTGAGGTCATGTGGTGTTTCTCTTTCATTGACTGGCTTGTTTCACTCAGCATGATGTTCTCCAATTTCATCCAGGTTGCTGCAAATGATAATTCCTTCTTTTTTATGTCAGCATAGTATTCCATTGTGTAGATGTATCATCATTTTTTGATCCAATCATCTGCTGACGGGCACCTAGGCTGTTTCCAAATTCTAGCTATTGTATTATAGATTGTGCTGCTATGAACATAGGGGTGCATATATCCTTTCTGACTGGTGTTTCTAGTTTCTTGGGATATATTCCTAGAAGTAGGATTACTGGGTCAAATGGGAGTTTCATTTTCAGTTTTTTGAGGAAACTCCACACTGTTCTCCACAGTGGTTGCACAAGTTTGCAATCCCACCAGCAGTGCATGAGGGTTCCTTTTTCTCTGCAACCTCACCAACACTTGGCATTTGTTGATTTGTTGATGTTGGTCATTCTGACAGGTGTGAGATGGTACCGCATTGTTATTTTGATTTGCATCTCTCAGATAATTAGTGACTTTGAGCATGTTTTCATGTGCTTTTTGGCCTTCTGTCTTCATTTGAGAATATTCTGTTTAGGTCCATTGCCATTTTTTAATTGGATCATTCATCCTCCTTTTATTTAGTTGTATAAGCTGTCTGTAGATGTTGGAGATTAAACCTTTATTAGTGGTAACATTTGCAAATATGTTCTCCCACACAGTGGGCTTTCTTGTTGTTTTGTTGATGGTTTCTTTTGCTGTAAAAAAGCTTTTTATTTTGATGTAGTCCCATTTGTTTATTTTCTCTTTAGCTTCCATTGCCCTAGGGGCAGTATCAGTAAAGAAGTTCTTTTGGCATATGTCTGAGATTTTGCTGCCTGTGGATGCTTCTAGTATTTTTATGGTTTCCCGTCTGATGTTTAAGTCCCGTATCCATTTTGAGTTTATTTTTGTGTGTGGTGTAAGTTGGTAATCTAGTTTCATTCTTTTGCATGTATCCGTCCAATTTTCCCAACACCATTTATTGAAGAGACTGTCTTGACTCCATTGTATATTTGTGCCTCCTTTGTCAAATATTAATTGAGCATAGTGATTTGGGTCGATATCTGGGTTCTTGATTTGATTCCATTGATCTATATGTTACATATGAATTTTAAAAATATATATAATACTAAGCTGCTGGCCCTGATCACCTCTGCCTCCTGGATGTCCCACACTAGGGATTGAGCATGCAACCCAGGCATGTGCCCTGACTGAAAATCAAACTGTGACCTCCTGGTCTGTAGATTGACACTCAACCACTGAGCCAAGATGGGCAAGAACATAACATTTTAGTATCTTACTGACTCTGAACTTAAGCACCTAAGTTGCCCATTAAGCTTTCTGCTTTGAAAACCTAGATCTTTCCCAGAACACTGCTTTGAAGGAGCAAAAGGATCTCCCAAGTTCTCTCAATAAGAAAGGGACTGGGCTCACCGAGGAAGCCTTCTCATGTGTGGGAGATCGTGAAAGATTGAATCAGAAAGGTTCCATGAAACTCTCAGAAAAAATGCAAAAATCCCCAAAATGGATTGATATCCCCAATGTGAAGGATAACTTGTTTATAATTGTGGTGCTGGATCA
Organism: Pipistrellus kuhlii; assembly: GCF_014108245.1. Lineage (NCBI taxonomy): Eukaryota > Metazoa > Chordata > Mammalia > Chiroptera > Vespertilionidae > Pipistrellus > Pipistrellus kuhlii. The sequence goes on from NW_023425595.1 coordinate 15,603,933, forward strand.
GGCGGAAACCCAGGCAAAGGCGACTTTACACTGCAGGTGCATGGATGCCCTCACTCATCCTTGAACCCAGACCAGACTATGTGCTCTGGCCCATCTGTCTTGATAAAAAACTCAATCTTCCCGAGAATGCTTATTTCAGATTAGATAGTGTCTATTCTAAACTCGGCATAGAATTAGAAGAGATCCAAAAACACAGGAAGCAAACTCCTGCCCAACAGCCTGTGAAGTTTGAACTCTCTAAGAAAAGAGGCATTTGTCTAAATTGGCCTGTGCCATTGGCCTAGATTGATGGACAGTGGAGATCAAATGAAAATTAGGAAGGATGCATGCTAAGAAGGGATGGTTGCAAAAGTAAGATTCCTCTAAGAGTTTGATACAAGGAAAAGTAGAGGCCTCCTGAGAGTTAAACTATAAAGTCAACAAATAATAAATCAGAGTCAAAATATGAGTAGTCACGTCAAAGATTCAGAAGAGCTCTTCCAGGCCTCTAAGACTTGACTCTAACCCAGATAAAACTATTAGCACATTGTTTCTGGAAACAGATGGGTCATTCAGAAATAGAAGCAGACAGGGAGAGGTGTGGGGGTTAATACTGGTGATGCTTGTATTTGTCCAAACTGGAGAAGAAGATACATAGGAAAAAGGCTTAGCTCATCTTTTTTTTGAGGGACTACTACTTCTTTTCCCCCTCCTTTCTTCCCTTCCTCTTTCCTTCCCTCCCTCCACCTCTTTCTCTCCTTTCTACAAATATATATAAGTAGTCTATTCGGTGACAGGACCTATGCTATAGAAGTTGGGAACACAATGCTGAAAAAAAAAAAATGGACAGTCTGCTCTTAGGAAACTTAAATGTCTCATGATAAAGGAAGGAATTAACAAAATAATAGTACCTATCATATATAATGAATAGGAAATATGCAAATTGACCATCACTCCAACGCACAAGATGGCCACTCCTGCTAGGGCAATCCCACGGCACAGTCAACACTCTGTTCTCTGCGGGTAATGTGTGCGCCTCCAGGACTGCCTTTTGCTGCTCCCCTGAGTTTCTGCCTTACAGCCCAGACTCCCTCGTATGAGCCTGGGACCACAGGATCTCGCCCAGAACTGGGATTCAGTGCTGTCAGAGCTGGGGTTCAGCATAGTCCGGAGCTTTTATTTCCTTCCTGCTAGGGAATGCCAGTCAGGCACTCAGCCACCCCTCCTCTCTGGCTCCTTCCTCTCCCCACATGCACCATGTCTCTGTACCTTAGGCTTTTACAGCTCCTTTGATGTTCCCTTTCCTTCTAGTTGTAGAATTTCCAGTCAATTTTTCTGTAGTTCTGGATAATGTCCATTTTGTATTTTAGTTGTATTTTTTTTGAAATTGTTGTGTGAGGCTGCAGTTAGGCATTTACCTATGCAGCCATCTTGGTTTCTCAAGATAAATGTATTGATTGGATGCTTCTGTACAGCCTGACTAGGGCCCTTGCCAAGAATTGAACCCTGGACCCTTCAGTCCCTGGGTCAGTGGTTCATCCACTGAGCCAAACTGTTTAGCGTTCCCTTCAGATATTTTAAAGTTCTCTCTTCACTTCCTTCAAGTCTCTGTTCAAACATCATTCTATCTGAGACATTCCCTGATAACCCTGCCTATAAAATAACAATTTCTCCTCCTTCATATGCTTTATGCCTCTTATATTTTCTTCATCATACTCATCAATTTCAGATATTATATATATATATATGTATATGTGTGTGTATATAAATATGTATGCTGCACATTACCATGTTATATTTTCTTTTGGTCCATGTCTCTCTTCATAGAGGCTAGCATGTAAGCCTCCTGGGGACATGGGCTTTATTTTGCTCACTGCTCTGCCATATCACCAGCATTTATTCTAGGCACTAATACATGTCTATTACAAAATGAATAAAACTACGGTTCATCTGAGAGCATGTATTACACACATTTAAAAAAAGAATGAAAAAGAATATATGGTACCCAGATGAAATGATATCATCCTAAAGCCCCTTTTCTGTAAGGACTGGCAGTGTGCATTGCCACACACTTAACCAGCCAGCAGGAAAGATCTCCAGACGCGAGGCTTGGCGAGCGAAAGTGCAGCTTCATCACCTGCTTCCGGCCCCATTGGGCCCATCATGACACGCCCCGTGAAGTGGTACCACAGCAAAGTGGAAGCAGGCAGGGGCTTCAGCTTGGAGGAGTTAAGGAAGCAGGCATCCACAGAAAGGTGGCCCACCCATTGGGATCTCAATGGATCTGAGGAGGTGGCACAAGTCCATCGAGTCTCTGCAGGCCCAGGTGCAGTGGCTGAAGAAAGTCCAAACTCTTACTCTTCCCCAGAGAAGCCCTTGGCCTCCATGAAGGTAGATAGTTCTGCTGTTGAACTTAAGTTGGCCAACCAGCCTGCAGGACCAGTCATGCCTACATAAAATGGCTTCAAATAGAAAGCTAGTGTCATCACAGAGAAGGAGACAAATTCAAGGCGTTTTCCAATCTTTACATGGCCTATGCCAGTGGTTGATCAGCAGACTGTGGCTCATGAGCCACATGCGGCTCTTTGGCCCTTTGACTGTGGCTCTTCCACAAAAAATCACATGCGGGCCCGCATGTACAGTGTGATTGAAACTTCGTGGCCCATGCACAGAAGTTGGTTTTCATCTCTCAAAAGAAATTTCAATTGTTGTACTATTGATATTTGGCTCTGTTGACTAATGAGTTTGCCAACCACTGGCCTATGCCTATTCCCAGCTCATTGGCACCTGGGCAAAAAGAGCCAAGGACTCTGCAGAATAGTCTGTTGATAAAAAGAAAAAAGAGAGTGCTGTTAGCAACTTCTTAAAAAAAAAATAGTAGGAATTAACTGTTTCCACCTATTTTTTATTCTCTCCCGGTCAGATGATGTGCTTCCTTGATGTCATTCAGCAATCCTCACCCAGGATTGAGTTCCTCTTTTATTTCTTGAATTTTCTGGTAGAGAGCACTTGTTTATTCCTTTGCTGTTGTTCTATTTTATCTCCTTACATTGACTATCTCTTTATCTTTATCTGATAAATGAGCAAGTGGGTCCTGGAACAAATTAAACCTGAGACATCACTGGAGGCAAAAATGACAAAACCAAAGCTTATCCTACTTTGGGCACACTGTGAGAAGTCAGGGTTTCTTGGAAAAGACGGTAATGCTGGGAACAATAGAAGACAGCAGAAAAAGAAGAAGACCCACTATGAGATGGACTGACCCCATGAAGAAGCCCTAGGCATGAGTCTACAGGGCTTCAGACAGGACATTGTGGCCATCACTCACTCACTCACTCACTCACTCACTCACTCACTCACTCACAGAGTCTCTGGGAGTCAGGGAAGACTCAGTAGCAGGTAACAATAACAATAAGGATTAACTAGGCTAAGGAATGGGAATGCCACTCCAGGAAGAGAAGTGCAGGAAGGAGGCCTGAGATAGTAAAAGTAAGCCCATAAGCTAGTGTGAAGATGAGGTAAAATCATGTTGGACTTTATGGACCAAGTTATTTTTCCCCTTTTATTCCAAGAGCAATATGCAACCACTGAAGGGATTAGGCCAAGAGATGAAGTATTCACATTTGCATTTTTTAAATGTCATCCTGACTACACATTGGATAGTGGACCAGAGCTATCAGCAAGATGCCATAAAGCATTTGATTCATTCAGCAAACTGCCCTTCCTTTGATTTCATACTCACCATACTCTTTTCTGATTAGAATCTGGCTTTTTAGAATTTGATAAAGAGGCCAGGGTGTGCATTTTCTAATGTACAAAGAGATATGTGAGTCAATATAAAGTCATAAATACATATTCTGTGTTATCTGTCAGTCTCTTTAAACTCAGGTTCTGTGAGGCTCTCCTGAGAGATGGATCTGTCTTCAGAAGCTGACAACCAGGAATCTAAAGTGATAAAGCTGAGGGTCAGCCCTTGCTCCTAAGCCATTTGGTCAAGTTGAATGTTCCCCTTGCAGCCCCATATAGGCCCACCAGCAGGCTGTCCTGATAAATCCCCAACCTCCTACCCTGCCCTCCATTCAAATCTTTGGGCTGCTAAGCAGAAAATCCCTATTTAATTCTGAGCCAGTCCAGTGAGGTCTTACATGAAACTCTGAGCTATCAACTCAAAGAATGATAAGTTGTGTTGAAGGAAATGGGGTGGTTCAACAACTCTGAACTTCCTTTGGGGACACTGAATGAGCACCTATAGAGATCGTTATTGATATTCAAAGGTAACAAAGGAGGCCTTCAGGTGAAAGAAAATTAAAGCAGTCACTCTGAGGCTCTGTGGAGCTTATTTGGAAAGGCATTTGTGTGCTGAAAATGTGGAGCATAGACAGTGAGCCAGCCATACCCGTGAAAGTGGAAGTTACAGAAAGTAAACAACTTATTCTCTTAATGCAGCTCCATTCAACCAGACTCTTCTTGCCCAGACATCTAAGAGAAATAACCACTGCACAATCTCTTAGATGCTCCAACACTAAATAACAGGTGGGCAAAAGTAGATTTACAGTTGTGATTTTGTGAGACAGGGTTTATTCTTGTATTATTATTTATTAATTATTGTATTATTTTCCATATGAACAGCTGTATTTTGCTCCACCCTGTATTTCTCTGAAACTCAAGTCCTTCAGATCAGCAGTGTGTGGTGGTTTTTTTGTTTTGTTTTGTTTTGTTTTGTTTTGTTTTGTGTGTGTATGTGTGTGTGTGTGTGTGTTTGGTTTCTTTACTCTGGATACTAACAAAAAAGTAACTTCTAAGACTGGATGTTAAAAGATATTCATTTTATTCCCAGCTTTGGTACTGGCTGGCTATGCGACCTTGAAAAAGATTGGAGCTGGAGTACATGATATTCATTTGTTTGTTCATTCACAGACTTTGATTCTTTACACTATGTCAGGCCTCATGCTATGTTCTTAGGAAATAAGAGAAATCCTTCCCTTCGATTGGCTCCCACTTCTTTTGGGAAGATAGGCAAGGAAAACAAGTGTAACAACAAGCAGTGCAATAAGCCCTACACCAGAAGTATGAGCAGGGTATTAAGTGGGCTTAGAGGCCAATGCAACTTCGCCCACAGGAGGCTGGGAATAATCCAAGAGGAAGTGGTCACTGAACTGAGACCTCAAGAATTGAAGTTCACCAGAATGATAGGCTGGGCCTTAGGGAAGAAGGTATGCCAGGCAAAAGACACAGCATGAGCAATGGCATTAAAGTAAGAAAATGAGTGTTTTGTTGAGAAAATCTGCTAATCTTCAAGAGAACCAAGGGTATGATGAGTTGTGCAGGGCGATGATGAACAAAAAGGCAGAGGGTAGAACATTGCACTTTACTGCCAGCCTCTGGCTATATCCCCTCAGTATTCACTATGTCTGTACATGCTGACCACTCCTTCTGCCAACACTGGGTACTCTGCCTGGGTGCATTCCCTGGTCCAGGAGCATGATGATGGTGCACAGAGTGGACTAAAGTTCTGAAGTGTTGATGTCACAAGATATAGCCACACATCAATGATGATGGTAGCTGTTGGTTCCCTACCCATGTACTCACTACCCTCATTTTTCTATTATGCTAATAGCTTTTTAACTGAAAGCTCCTCTGGTTCACCTAAGGTCCTCCTCTCAATCTAGTAGCATGTCTGATTGACCAACACATGGATTAGGATGGAATTGTTGAAAGGCAAACCTCCAACCACAGAAGTATCCCTTAACAAAAATGGACAGAAAAATACCTCAGCTTCCTGGCCTCTTAAATGTAACAAATTGAAGCAACTCCAGGTGGCCTCCTAGAGATCCCCTATTGGACTGAACACCAATTGCCCACAACAATAAACTTCTCATGCATCAACCTTATAATCTCTTCCTGTCCCTTTTTATCTTACTTCCCACTATGTGGAAAATGGAAAAGGCTGTATGAAGGATGCTAGGTGGATGGTTTCTACATTCACTTCTACTCTAAAGTTTTATAGTTTGAAGACCAAATCCAAGACTCAATCCCATCAGGACCTTCCATATCATAAGGTCGATATTAAACTGAGAACATCATAGTTCTGCTTTCCCAACACTGTCCTTATGGATTAATTTAATGCAGACTTATTCTGCTTTCCTGTTGTTTTAGAAATACCTGGCTGATCTCACTAACTAGACACCTTCTCAAACCATATCACCTAACATAGTGAGTTTGCTCTAAAGATCATGCTTTGAGAAATGGCTCTACTCCATAAAATTCTTTTCTATTGAAAACATAACAAACACAAAAAAACTGTTAAGTGTAAACTTTAACTGGTTTTCCACACATATCATTTCAGGGAACTTTGTGGAACTACCCATTATTACAGGAGAGGGGGTGGTAGGGTGTTCAGGCCCTGGCTACCATCATTTCTTCTATCCATCCCTGTAGAAATGACTGACAGCACCCAACATAGCAGCTTCCCATTAATAACTGAGAAGGTGCTCAATAAGTGTTTATAGGAAGATAGAAAAGAGGAATGGGATGGAAAGGATGGACATGCAGGAAGCAACCAATTTATATACTGGAGATGTCATGAAATAATAGCAACCCAGTAGTTGGAAGTTGGGTCTACACATAGAAAACAGTCTGATTGCTTTGATTTTGATAAAAGATCTGTAGTTATTGAGCAATTGAGAGAGTATCCAGCACAAGATGTAGAAAAAAAACAAAACAAAAAAACATGAGCAATGACTAATGCCCATAAGTACATTGAATCCTCCCCTGGAAAATAATACTGACAAATATGAAATATATTTTAAAAAATTGTGTAGCTACAATATCATAGGGAGCATTCAGTGCAAAAGGAATTTTATGTCAAACAGACCAGAAATTAATGGAGAAAAAGCCTTCAAGAAAGAATTGGATTTCATAACAATATATATATTACATGTTACCTATATGTGAAGCACTTTTCATGTATTCTTTCACTGAGTACTCATAACTATTGTACTTATAAGTAATGAACTGTCAATGCCTTTACATTAATAAGGAAGACTTAGAGAAATTAAACAACAGGCTCAATTCACACAGCCTAGATGGCAATGGAATTTGAAGGATCTGGTCTTTTCATGTTTTCTCACTTATTGCATAGCATTGTGAAGAATGGGTAAAGCATGCAGAGGTGGAGAAGAAGAAGACATTGTAACTGAGAAAAACAACCCCCACAGAGCCAGGCACAAGAGGATGCACAGCAGAGCCAGCGTGGAGAAGGATATGATTGGGAGGGAGCTGGAACTAATTGAGAACATGCAAGCTTTGGAGCAAGACAGAGTAGGGAATAAATCACAATTCTGCATTTTACCAACAGCATCCAACAGGGGAAATGGTCCCCAGCCTCAGTTTCCTCATCTGTAAAATGTCCTGCATCTAAGATGTGTTATGAGGCTTCAGTGGCACAACTCATATTTTTTAAAGATCACCTGGCGTGAATTTTTATTTACTTATTTATTTTCCTAATTGAAGCAGAGTGTTCCGGAGGGTGGGAAATGGTGGGAGATTGTTGGTCTCAAACACCTGGCCTAGCCCACCCGTCAAAAGAGCCACCTGCACAAGCAGGGCTGTACATGAGTCATTGGGTTCTGACAGGTTCTTTGGTTGTTTTATTTTGATCAGCTCAAGTCAGTCCAAACAGTTTGTGCAGTTCTAGGAAACAGGGTGAGTTTGGTCTGTGAATTTTGGCATCCTGGACCACAGGATGGGGGTGGGGTGGGGAGGAGGGAGGAATGGAAAAGTACCTGGCAGTGCCACCTGAGTCCAACTTCCTGCTGGCGACATCCTCCTCTTGCTGACTCTGAGTCACCAACAGCATGCCTTCCCTCCCCTGCGGCCCATCCGCCTATTAGGCCCAGCACCTCTCCCCCTATGCTGACTTCCCTTGCTCGTTCCCACACGTGTACTCAAGGTGGAGTCAGCTCTAATGAGGAAACACGGGGAAGCTACTGCAGCAGGCATTTCTCTCTCAGCCAGCAAAATGAGGCCTGTCACAGCCTCCCCTGCAGGGCCTGCCCAGCCACCATAGCCCTGCAGGTCACCCCTCTGACACAAACTGCTCACCCTCATGTCCTGGATCACTGTACTGCGCCCCCGCCCCCCCCAACACACACACACACACACACACACACACACACACACACACACACACACACACAAGGCTGGGGAAGTATAAGAATTCTAATCTGGGTTCTTAGAACCCAAAGCCACAGAACTGCCAGGGACCCCTAGAAACTTGCCCTTGGGACTTGTCCTGTATACTCCTGTTCCTCGGCCTGATCTCAAGGTTGTCGACAATCTGCCTTTCAATCTGTTTTCCAAAATACCCCTCTGTGCCAAACCAGTGATTATTGTGAATTTGACTACTCAATCATAGGGCTGCCCTGGAGTATTTGACTAAATCTCAGAGTCTAAGATCCTAATTCAATGGATCGGGCTGGGGCTCAAGGTCTCTATAGGTAAGAAGCACCTTAGGGAACTCTGCTATTCAGGTGATGTGAGAATGTGGTGCTGGCCCACTGGTTCTCAGTATTCACAGCAGGCAGTCCTAAGGCTCATGTAAGTGATTTAGTGTTCAGTTAAGGAGAGGGGAATAGTGGCAGCAAGGGAAACTTAGAATTTCAAGAAACTTCACTATTATTATGTTAAACTAGAGGCCCAGTGCATGAAATTCATGCATGGGGGTGGGGGGTGGGGGGGTGGAGGGGGAAGGTGTCCCTCAGCCCAGCCTGCACCCTCTACAATCTGGGACCTCTCGGGAGATGTCTGACTGCCAGATTAGGCCTGATCCCTGTCGGGCCTAAAATGGCAGTCAGACATCCCTCTCACAATCCAGGACTGTTGGCTCCCAACCACTCACTTGCCTGCCAGTCTGATCACCCCCTAACCATTCCCCTGCCAGCTGATAGATGCCTAATTGCTCCCCTGCTGGCCTGGTAACCCCTAACTACCCTCCCCTGCTGACCTGGTCACCCCTAACTGCCCTCCTCTGCTGGCCTGATTACCCCTAACTGCCCTCCCCTGCTGGCCTGATTGCTCACAAATACCCTCCTCTGCCAGCCATCTTGTGGTGATCATCTTTGACCACATGGGGGCAGTTATTTTGTGCAAGGGTGTGAGGGTCAATTTGCGTATTAGCCTTTTATTATATAGGATTGTGTCCTCCACTTCCTCCTACAAAATGATAAGGCTTTGGCCAGTTTTGCTCAGTGAATAGAGCATCAGTCTGCAGACCAAAGGGTCCTGGGTTCAATTCTGGCCAGGGGCATATGCCAGGTTGTGGGCTTGATCCCCAGTGGGGGTGTGCAGGAAGCAGCCAATCAATGAGTCCCTCTCATCATTGATGTTTCTATTGCTCTCTCCCTCTCTCTTCCTCTCTGAAGTCTCTCTCTCTCTCTCTCTCTCTCTCTCTCTCTCTCTCTCTATATATATATATATATATATATATATATATATATATATATATATATTTAAAATGATAAGGTGAAGCCTTAACACCAGGTACTTGTGAATGTAACCATATTTGGAAGAGGGGTCTTTATAGGTATAATTTGTTAAAATGAGGTCACATTGGATTAGAGTGAGCCCTATATACAATATGAGTGGTGTCCTAACAAGAAGAGAAAATGGAACTTTGGGAGGGGAGACACAGGTAGAAGGCCATGTGAAGATGGAGGTGGAGATTAGAGCTATGCTGGCACACACCTAGGTGCACCCAGAATTTCTAGCAACTGCCAAAGCTAGAACGAAACAAGGAAGGATTCTTCCTTCTAGCCTTAGGAAGCAGCACGGCCCTACTAACACCTTGATTTTATATGCCAAGCCTCTGGAACTGTGGGAGGATAAATGTGAGTGATGTTAAACCAAGTTGATGGTAATTGTCATGGCAGCTGTGGGACACTAATCCAGTTGCCCTCTCTCCAACACACACTCACACACACACACACACACACACACACACACACACACACTTTAACCAGAGCATCTTGGTTATTTAATTTATGCTATATTTTTTAGTTTAACATAACCTTTCATTTGGAAAATAAAAAGAAAGGAGTTTTAATATAGACTAAAATTTGAGAACCTACCAGTTTGGCCAAACTGAACCATAAATTATTCCCCGACATTCCCTAAAGTTCACCTACTTTTCACCTGTTAACACATTACCATCCCTGAAGCTCCACTTGTACATGACCTCCTTCATGGAATCATGCCTGGAAGCCCTTCAATCAGATGTGCTTGTGCCTGCTTTTGAATCCCAACTGGAATTTTAGATTTTCTTTTATAGCATCTGCCTTTCAACATTGTATTCTAGCCATGAGTGAAATGCAATAGGCCCCATCTTGACTGCATTCTGGGCTCTGTGTTTCATTCATTTGTGTATAACACCCAAGTTAACTGAGATTTTCTGTTACCTGAAGATAATGAAAGAAACTCAAAAAGGACTCTTGCCTTGGAGAACACTGTTTATACCCATGTGCTGTAGAGGAAGTGGGTTCTATTCTGGCTAACTGGCTGACAGCACTATTTTTCAGGTATCAACAATATGCTCTATTTAGTCATTGAATGATCTCCATCGGGTTACCATGTCCTGGTGCTATTCTATTTTCATAAGCGTTCTTTCGTCACCAACACTTTTTCATTCTCCTTAATTCTGCCAATGGCATTACTTCATTCCACTAACGTAAAAAAAAACAAAACACACACACACACACAAAAAAAAAAACACACACACACAAGCAATCTAAAAATTACCCTCTGCTGTTTCCCACTCATCCACAGAGTGAAGTTGCCATTTACGGACACTTGCTGTTGCCATGTTTTTCTCAGAAAGTTTGCCATTCCACAAGCTGTTTTTAGCCCTTATACCCACGACATTTCTACAGGCATTTAGTATTTATTGCTTGATCTGACGCTGTTCCAAGGCAATACCTCCGCCTCCTCATTGAATCATGTGGGCTGTCTCTTCATCAAATGATATTTTTTGAAGTGTTTTCTCACTAGATCCAACAAGGTTGTTTTTCATATTTCCCCCCACACCTGCTTCATACACTAACCTACGGGGAACTACTTATGTGGTTTGTTGTCCTTTTTGGAACAGAAATATGATACTTGCCATTTTCTCATTCTCCACAATCTGGCCCAACAATTGAAAGCATCTAAAAATATCGACTAATACTTCTTTATTTTCTTGCTCCTCAGAAAATGATATATTCTGTTTGTATCTGGTGTTCAATAAAAGCTTGGCCAGATTCAAAAGCTTGGCCCCATGAAAACAACTTGAAAATTAGCAGCAGAAAGATGGGTTCAGATCCCATTTATTAGAGATATGACTTTGGATAGATATAGGGACACTTGAACCTCCATTTTCTAGTCAGCAAAATGGGTACACAAGGATTTACCTAACAGAGTTGAAAAAAATATTAAATGACATATTGTTTTCTAGGTTTCATATTTAGTATACTGTGTAACAGACACATAATAGGGGACCAAAAATACCTCTAATTATAGAACTGTCAAAACTTATGATGGTAGAGGTGGTAATTGTACAGAAATGGCCATTCACTACCCTTGATATTTTAGTATTGAGATAAAAATCAATTATTACCTTAAGATTAGAAACAAAATTCTTCTTAAGAAGAAAGCAGTTTTTGTCCTAGAGTGTTGTCCTGTACACCGAAGAGTCGAGGTTAGATTCCTGGTCAGGGTACATAACCAGGGTTTGGGTTTGATCCCCGGTTAGGTGAGTACAGGAGGCAACTGATCCATGTTTCTCTCTCTCACATCAATGTTTCTCTTTCTCTTTCACCCTCTTCCTTCACATTTCCCTAAAATAAAAAGTGATTTTATTTAAGAAAATATTTGAGAAGTCTCTTAGGGGTAAAAGATGAAATATCATAGAATTGAATAAATAAATTCTTAAAAAGTAGCACAACTATTGAACAGAATGAAGAAACTGAAATTTGAGGGATAGGAGAAAACAGAAGGGAAAAAGAGAGGAAAGAAGAATGGTGAGAGATGGCATCTAAGTTAGCCCATGTGTACAAGGAACATTTTAAAGAAAAGAAATAGATGTCTACTGATGAATTTTAAGTTCTCTTTATTTTACAGTATAAGTCTCCCCACGTTCTCAAAGCCAGACTCCCATGCAAGGTTCTGGAAGGATACTTCATTAATTTGGCTTTTGTTGTGGAATGGTTATAAATACTGAGGAATGCAGCTAGAATTCTCCCTTTGCAGGAACAGTGATGAAGTGATAGACCATGTATGAGATGGTGACATAATCCATTTGTGAGTACAAGGACTTACATCCAGGGAAAATTGTGAGAATATTGGCCCCTACTGGACTTGCAGAAAACTTAGGGAAGATAATGGGCTTCCCATAGGACAAGAAAACGGGGTTCAAAACATTTGTCAAGACCAGAGTTGGCAAATGCTTTCCCTAAAAGGCCAGAGAGTACATATTTTAGGCTTGTGGACCAAACATATGGTGCTATGCACTGAACTGTGACCCTGGTCAGGTCGACCAATGTGATTATATTTAGAGGTGGGGTCTCTGAGAGGTAATTAGGGTTATATGAGGCTAGGAGGATAGTGACCTCATGACAAAATTATAGTGTCTTTATAAGAAAAGACACCACAGAGCTGCTCTCTCTCTCTTTCCCCAGGTGTACACACAGCAGGATGGAAGTCAGGAAGAGAATCCTTGCCAGAACCCGACCATGCTGGCTTCATGATCTCCTACTTCCAGCCTCCAGAATTAGGAAAAAATACGTTTCTGTTGATTAAGCCACACAGTCTACGGTATTTTGTTAAGGCAGCCAGATCAGGCTAGGATATATACAACTCAACTGTGTCATTGTAGCAGGAAAATAGCCATAGATAATATGTACACAAATAGTTGTAATTGTGTGTCAACAAAACTTTATTTACAAAAACAAGTGATTGGTTAAATTTGGCTACAGACAGTAGTTCATCAACTGCTGACCTAGACCAGGACTCAACAAACCACCTTTCACAGACCAAATCCAACCAGCTGCCTGTTTTATTAATAACCCTGAAAGCCGAGAATAAATTGTATTTTTAAATGATTATGTAAGTATCTGCAAAATGTCCAATATTTTGCTTCTTCTCCTGTAAAGCCTAAAAGATCTGTTCCTTTAAGAAAAAGTTTGCTAACCTGTGTTCTTAACTATAAGGCCCAATTGACCCTTTAGTTCCATGTACATTGAGTCAGAATTTCTGACCCTTATTGTTAAGGCCCAAAGTTGATATTTGGGAGAGAAGTTTCATGTGAACTTTTAAACTTCCATTAAAACTAATCTTCTGTACCTCAGTAAAAGGTACAGGTAAGAAAGCATATAAACCAGAAGTCGTGATCGACTCTTGCCCAACCCTTTATTTAAACAATCAGAAAGGCCTATAAGTTCCACTTTGAAATACCTATCCTATTCCAAGCTACTGATATTCTCATGGATGTTACCCTAGTCCATGCTACCAACCTCCTGTCACCCAGATGAGTACCATAGATTCCTTCCTAACTACTCTTTTCCCACACTTGCTCCCATACCCACTAACATGTAGCTAAAGGATTGTTTGAAACTTAAATTTTCATGTCACCCTTTTACATAAAATTCTTCAATACTTCTCCAAATGCATTTAGAATAAAAATCCAACCTCGTGGCCAGCATGATCCTAGAAGATCTGGTTGCTACCTTCCTCTTAAACATCAAATAATGTGTGATCTGAGCCCGCGATACTGTGGTCCAATCTACTTTGCCTCTATCAGTCCCTAGGGCTGTACATGGAGTAATTTTTTTCCTCTGCTCGTCACATTTATGGCATGCTATCATCATTCAGTTCTCAAACTCAGTATCACCTCATCAGAGAGTACCATCATTATTCCCAAAGATAGATCCCTTGATTATTCTCCATCACAGCACCTTGTTTAATCCTACATGATGAGTTTAGTTCTAAGCTCCATGCATGGTAGCCCCTTCATCTGGCTCACTGCTTAGCACTCAGTAATAGGCCTTTGATAAATATGTGTTGAGTAAAAGAGAAAACATAACATAGTTCATATTAATAATCACAAAACAACTCAACATTTGTATGTCAATTTGGCAGTTCATGAAACCTTTTCAGATATATTAATTCATTTAGTATGGAAAATGCACAATGCCCCAGGGGTGCACAGCCTAGTAAGAGAGAGGAAAGTAACTCTGATAACAGGCTTCAGAAAGTGATAATGGCACTAAGAGTGATAATCAGAAGGTATTTTGAGAAGAAAGAAAAACTTTTGCATCTGGGTATGAGGAAATTGTCTTAGTTTCCAAGGGCTCTCATAACAAATTACTACATATTAGATTGTTTAAAACAACAGAAATGTATTCATTCTCTTACCATTCTAGAGGCTGCAAGTCTAAAATTAGGGTGTTGATAGGCTTATATTCCATCTAAGACCCTAAGTAGAATCCTTCTTTGCCTTTCCCAGCTTCTGGTGGTGCTTGTCCATCTCTGCAGTCCTTGGCTTGCAGCTGGATCACTCCAATCTCTACCTCTGTCATCACATAGTGTCCTCCTCATGTTGCTCTGACTGCATTTCTGCTTTTTCTTCTTATAAAGACACCAATCATACTGGATGAGAGCCAACCCGCATCAAATATAACCTTATTTTAACCTGACTACATCTGTAAAGACCCTATTTCCAAATAAGTTCACATTCAAGGTACAGGAGATTAACACTGGTACATGACCTTTTGGGGAACATAATTCAACTGGTAGCAAAGATTTCCAGGGAAAGTAATAAAGGCAATATTTGGAAGACAATCATACTATCATTAATGTAGAAGAGGATTTTATCAGTCAGGTTTCTGCCTTGATTAGTCTGCATAAAAAACAATTCCAAAATCTCAGTAATTTATAACGAGCTTTTTTTTTTTTTTTTTTTTTTTTTGCTAATGCATTTGTGAGGGCTCCAAGTGGCAGGTCAGGCTCAGGTTGCTTCAAGTCTCTTGTTCTGGGACCAGCTGCTGCCTAGAGCTTGCTCTTCTCATGGTGGTCAACGTGCCAGAGGTCAAGCATTGCAAGCAAGCATAGGTGAGACCTCTGCTGCCTCCCCCCTACCTATCAATGCAGTTCACAGGACCTTGGTCAATATCTAATGGAACCAGGACAGATACCCTGCCTACTCTTGTGAGAGGCCCTGACACAAGAACTGAAGATTTAAGAACAATTATCCAGTCTTCCAAAGGATTATCACCAAATTTACTCATTGTCTCTTGGGGCTCTGATAATTCCCATGGCTCAGAGGTAGACACCCTGACCTGGACTTTCTTCTACAAGCCCTCATGTAGATCTCACATACAGGGATCTTTATTAATACTGTGTAACAATTGCATGTCTCAGATGAGAAACATCTTGGGAATGTAGGTGTAATAGAGAACTCTCTAGAATAGGGGTGTCGAACTCAATCGAGAAGGGGCCAAAATCTAAAATCCAGCCTAAATCGCGGGCTGAATGGTTTACTGAACAGTCATAAACTGACAATGTTAACCAGAAATGTGAATTTAAAATGAGTGGAACAATCTTTTCCTTAACAGTGCTGTTAACCAACTCACATGCTATCAAGCAAAACAGTAATATTGGTATCAAGCAAAACAGTAATATTGGAATGTACCTAAAATGCTCATTGTTTTGTTTTCTGGCTAGATGTCTGACTCCATTTTCCCCGGATCAATGAGTCAATGTTCGGTTTTATTTCTTGGGCTGTAGCAACCTGCAAAACAGCATGGAGGTTGTCATCGGTAATGCGTGATCTGTGCTTGTTTTTGTTCAGATTCATTATTGAAAACATCTGTTCACAAAGATAGGTACTCCCGAACATGGATAGAATACGGGCAGCATGAAGTCGGAGCTCTGGCATTGAGTCAGGGGGCAGTAGAGGGTAGAAGTCCTCAATTTCAACATCCTGAAACCTTGATTTCAGGCCACTGTCAGACTGAAGCTTGATTATCTCCATCTGAAGGTGATGGGGCACATTGTTGACATCAACTGTAAAAGGATTTGCAAAGATGTCAAAGCCTGAGTGCTGTGTTCTAAAGTCAGAGAAGCGCCGCTCAAATTCACTTAGTAAACGGCTAACTTTGGTAGCCAGCCGACTGCAAGGAAAAGTACCAGAAATAGTGGTTGAGATACTCAAACAAACGGGAAAGTGGGCAAGATTGTCCTGTTCCAGTTGGGACTTCCATAGTTGAAGTTTACGCTGGAATGCTGTGATCATGTCAGACATCTTCGTGATGACTTGTTTGCGTCCCTGCAGCTTCAGATTCAGTTGGGCGAGATGCTCGCATATGTCACACATCATAGCAAAATCACATAGCCAGGCAGGATCCGACAGTTCAGGCAAGGGCTTTCCTTTACTTTCCATGAAAAGAGCAATTTGTTCTCTGAGCTCAAAAAATCTTTTGAGGACTGTGCTCTTGCTCAGCCATCTTACTTCTGTGTGGTATGGCACGTCTCCATGCTCTGCACCCACCTCCTGTAAAAACTGCTGGAACTGGCGATGATTCAGGCCACGTGCCCGTATAAAGTTAATAGTTTTAATGACTGTGATCATTATGTCATTCATGTCCAGAACTTTTCCACACATAGCCTCTTGGTGGATAATGCAATGATAAGTAATCAAGGGTGTGTGGCAGTGACTTTTTTGCATTCTTCCTTCATTAATCCAACCAAGCCTTTCTTTTCTCAGCACATTGAAGGTGCGCCATCGGTAGTTAGCCCCACCAACTTTTCCCAGGGTAGTTTAAAATTATTTATAGATTTCTCCACAGCCTCAAATATATCTCTACCAGTCGTCGTCCCATGCATGGCAGCTACATCCAAAAGTTCCTCAGTGACAGAGAGGTCAGTCTTCATAGCACGTATAAAGATGGACAGCTGCGCTGTATCAGTGTTGTCTGTGCTTTTATCGATAGCAAGTGAAAAAGCGAGATAACTGCATGCCTGTTCGGCCAGCTGTGATGATAGATTTCCTGAGAGTTCTTGAACTCTATCTGCAATGGTGTTTCTTGACAAACTGACATTTTGAAAACTCTGTATCTGGTCTGGGCATACTTGCTCACACACTTTTAGCATGCATTGCTTCAAAAAGGCACCCTCTGAAAAACACCTTGAAGTACGGGCAATTTCTTCAGCCACTATAAAGCTTGCTTTCACTGCAGCATCATTTTTCGCTGTAGCCTTTGTAAACATTTGCTGCTGTGATTGTAGTTTGCCTTTTAGTTCTTTAACAATTTTATACTTTTCTTCCAAAGTATATTTGCCATACTTAACATTATGTTTGGTGTCAAAATGACGACGTATATTGTACTCTTTCATCACCGACACTGTCTCATAACACAATATACACACTGGTTTGCCCTCTCTAAGCACAAACATGTATTCATTTTCCCATTTGTCATTAAATTGTCTGCCTTCACCGTCAACTTTTCTTTTCCTGGACATTTTGGGATCAATATTGGCAGTAAAAGATGTAGTTTATTGGAAATCTGCATTAGAAGGAAAAAGTTGAAAACTGCACAGGGATAGCTTGATTTGGCAGATGGAGTGGAGGAAAAAAAAAGTCAATAAATGCCTGGCTGGGTACAGATAGCAGATTCTGTTGCGATTTTTATGCCTGCACTTTATGCCAGGAACTGGCAGCTTCTGCTGTGTATTTTTTATGCCCGCACACTCACTCTCTCCTCTACTCTGCCACCCGCACAACCACATCGAATGCTGGACTATAGGTCACGCCTCCTGAATCTCGCGTGACTTGTTATCTATGCGCATCCGTAATAGATAGCAAGTACGGCGGCCGGTGAGGTGGCCGGCGAGGCGGCCAGCGAGATCACAAGCCTCCTATGTCACCGAGCATCATTGTGATGGAACGCAGTGGAGTGCAGTGATGACAGCGCGGTGCGGGCCACATTGCAAGGCCTGGCAGGCCAGATTTGGCCTGCGGGCCTTGTGTTTGACATGTGTGCTCTAGAACTAATGACCAGTTTTCCTAGGTATGCATGTTGGGCATTTTTAGTCTGCAATAACAGCCAAAATGGGTCTAGCCAGTGTATTATACAAGAATGGTCTTAGAGGAAAAATGTTCCCAGAGACCAAAACGATGGGAAGACTATCTCATGTGAGATCATTGGTAAGAGAAGGAGCCAAAGAAATAAGATCTCACCAAAGCATTTAGAGAAATATTCAGAGTCAGAGTCAAGTGTGAACTGGGAAAGAATCAAATCTAAAGCAGGAGAAAAGTTCAAGTGGCAACTAGACAGAGAGAGTGAATGGAGTCCTGGGAAATTGCTAATAACTTCTCTTAAGTATCCTTGCCTCATGTTGAATAACTGGGACATGTGGCCCATGAGCATGGCTGTAATATAGGCTCAGGATACACATTCCATATAAATACCCAAAGTAACATGTAAAACTAATTTTGTTTTTCTAAAAGAACTCCCTCTACTGAGGGAAAGAATGTACTATTGGAAGGTGATCACAGGATAGAGCTGTTGTGAGGGAAACTCCATCAGTAAGTATGAAATGAGTCAAAATAGCCCAGGTGGATGCTACATTATCAGTTCAACCAATGTAATAAGAGCTACTGAATCTTCTGTAAGGCTTATATGGTGCAGGTAGGTAAGATGAAACTTAGGAGAATAATCCAATCCTATTGCCAAAAGCCTCAAGCCAGATTTTTGGCATTTTCTTTTCATGAAGTTATATATATTACTAGAGGCCCAGTGCATGAATTTGTGCATGGGTGGGGTCCCCCCTGACCTGGCCAGTGATCGGGGCCTATCAGGGAAGAAAGGCAGCTAGCAGGGGAAAGGGGCCATGGGAGGCTGGCTGGCTGTGGGGGTGGGAGGGAGAGGAGCTGCAAGAGGCTGTCTATAAGAGCCTACTAGGTGGCAGCTCCTGAGTTGAGCATTTGTCCCCTAGTGGTCAGTGTGCATCCTAGCAACTGGTTGACCAGTTGTTCCATTAGTTCTGGTGTTCAGTCATAAGGGTTGCTTAGGCCGAGACCAGTTTGGCTCAATGGATAGAGCGTCGGCTTGGGGACTGAAGGGTCCCAGGTTCGATTCCAGTCAGGGGCATGTACCTTGGTTGCGGGCATATCCCCAGTAGGGGGTGTGCAAGAGGCGGCTGATCGATGGCTCTCTCTCATCGATGTTTCTAACTCTCTATCTCTCTCCCTTCCTCTTGTACAAAATCAATGAAATATATTTAAAAAAATAATAATAAGGGTTGCTTAGGCTTTTATACATAAAGATTATTTTCTTGATGTTTTCATGTGTGCTTCAAAAATATTTATTTAGTGTAAATATTGTAAATGTAAAATAACCCTGTCATGACATTTTTCTCTTTAAATGTTTTATGCATCTCCAAAAGAGATTTACTCAGCTTTCTCTTAAACTCTAGGAAATGCTGGTTTGCCACCATTTGTATGGTTCCAAAGAAGGAGACATCTATTTTTCTAGGATGCGTTCAAGATAATTTGTATGTTGGGTATAGTATTCAACATATGTATGTGAGATTCCATTCAATATTGACATTCTTCAATTCTAACTTCTCTAACCTATACTTTCTTTGTCTATAAGGGAAGAAGGGTGGGTTAGCTCAGCATTTCTCAACAAAGAGTCTGAAACACCAATACCTATTCCAGGAATGCTCTTTGCTCTCTCCCTACTCCATTCCCACAAGAAGCTTAGTAACTCAGACTTCTTCTGATTTTAATTTGAATGTCAGTTCCTCAGAGAGTTTACTATCTAATTTTTCACATTAGATTAAGACCTTTGTTAGACACACACCTACTTAAACCCTATGAGGGACTGAACTGCTCTAGAATCATGCCATTATTTCTCACACAGCACAGTGGCCTGCAAATGACAGAGGTTCAAAAAATAGTTATTACATAAATAATCAAATTACTTGGAATACTAATAGGTATTAAATAAAAAAGGGCTTTCATGGCCAAATTTATTTGAGTAAGACTGAATTAAATATTTTTAAGAGATTTTCCCATTACCATTTTAGTCTTTAATATGTAAGCGATTATAAAAGAAGATATATTGTTTGTTCAATTCTAAGATTTACTTTTAAAAGCAATTTTACATTTCTCACATTCTGTGTGTTTCTTATAATAATATAATGCTGCATCTTCATTCCATCTACAGCTCTACCAAAATTTGTTATTAAATCTTAATAATTATTTCCTACAATTAATGGTATCATAGAATTAAGAGAATCCATTAGTGTAGAGTGTTTCTCTAATGTGGTTAATTATGGAATCCTTTTGTACAGAACTTCTCCTGGGACTAGAGTTCTGTGGTGTACATTTTGGGAAACACTAGAATAGAAAGCCACTTCCAAATTTACTAAGCTCTGAGTCTATTGGTCAGAAATGAGAAGCAATATGCTATAAGTGAAAAGAACAACAAATATGAGAACTGAGACTTGCATATTCTAGAGCCTTTTTAGTAATCCTACACAAGTTACTTAAGCTCTCTGAGTCTCAAATATTTTATCGGTAAGAGGGACAATAATATCTTTCCTGCTTACCTCATACCACTATTATTAGAGAATAACAGGAAAGTTAAATGTAGAGAGGTCAGATTCTGGTTAAAGAATGAACAAACAATTTATGTTCTCCTCTTCCCAAAAATGTACCTAAATGACAGTAAAGTGACTTTTAAAAAGGGCAAAGTACAAAAGGAGGAAGGTGGGAGGAGAGGAGGAGGAGGAAGAAGAAGAAGAGGAGGAGGAGGAGGTGAACAGGGGGGAAAACAACATTTTGGAAGCTGGAAGGAAGACACATGAGTGGTAACTGATTTAGCAGATTGTAAAATGCTGAAACTTAAAGAGGAAAGCAGATAAGTAACTTAATTTGAACTCCTCAAACCCAGGATATAATTGTAGGAATAAGGTACATCAGAAGGCAAGAAAGAGGGATCTAGAGCAAAAACCAAATTTCCACTTGTGAAAAAAAAAATTAAGAGGAAGAGATTACTCCCCCTAAAAATGAGAGAGAATAAAAAATAAATATCCAAGAACTGACATATATTTCCTGATTGAAAGTATCTACTAGGTGTCCAACACAATGACTAAAAAAGAAATACTCACACAGCACATCATAACAATTTAGAAATCAGATGATGAAGATAATTAAAAAGTTCCCCAGGATGAAATTGAAGACAGAGGCTCAAAATAGAATCAAACTTCTCAACAGGAACAATATGTTGACAGTTCATGAGGTGTGTTTGATCATATTGATAATATATTTACACTTATAAAGAGTTTGGAGATAAGATAGTCACAGGTACATAGAAAACACATTTTAAAAATATGTTTTTTTTTATTGATTTCAGAGAGAGTGTGAGATAGATAGAAACATTAATGATGAGAGAGAATCATTGATCAGTTGCTTCCTGCACACCCCCTTCTGGGGTTCTAGTCCACAACCCAGTGATGGGCCCTGACCGGGAATTAAAACCATGACCTCCTGGTTCATAGGTCAAGACTCAACCACTGAGCCACATCAGCTGGATAAAAAAAACACTTGTTTAAAAACAAAAACAAAGATTAAGACAGTTATTTATCCCAGAAATTTAAAAAAATTCAAAAGAAGAGATTCAACTATAAAATGTGTTCATAAAATTATAACAATATAAACATGGAACATAAATATAATCATAAATTGTGTTGCTTTTTTCCCCTTCTATTGTGGTATAACAAAAGGTGAGGTTTTGTTTCTATTGTGGTGTAATAAATTATCACAAATTTATAAGCACAGCTAACTGGGTTTCTATCTAGGGCTTCATGAGTGTCGTCTGGGATGAATTCTCATCTGGAGGCTTGACTGGGGAAGAATCCATTTTCAACCTCACGCAGGCTATTGACAGAATTTATTTCCTTGTGATTGTAGGAGTCATAGGAGGGACATCCCAACTGTTGTATATGTTCAGTTAAAAGCAAGTCATGGGTCCTTCCCAAACTCAAGGGAAGAGGTTATATAAGGGTGTAAACATCAGGAAAAGATTTTGGGGGCCATCTTAAAGTCTAAAATATCAAACAGCACAGAGGGCAACTTTATCTCTGATATTCTTTAATAGTATAGTGTGGCAGAACTGGAGATCAGGATAGAATCCTATCTCCTCCATTAAAAATAAAAAATTTTAGTAAATTTACAAGGTTACATAACCATCATCAAAATCTTCTTTATTTCCATCACACCAAGAAGATCCCTTGGCCCATTTTCAGTCAATTCCTATTCTTGTTCCTGGTCCAAGGCCACCACTAAGGTGTTTTTTGTGACTTTTTCTCAGCTCCTTTATTTTTTGCTACCTATATGAGCCAATCCTATGCTTACTGGCCCCCCAAAACCCATGCTGTATCCTTCATCTTCTCCAGAATCCAGGGGCAACGGTATCTTAGATTTTGTTTGTTTGTTTTAATATATTTTAATTGATTTCAGAGAGAAAGAGAGAGTGGAAAGAGATAAAAACATTAATAATGACAGAGAATAATTGATTGACTGCCTTCTTCATGCCCCACACTGAGGATCGAGTCCACAACCAAGGCATGTGACCCAACCTGGAATTGAACTGTGACCTCCTGGTTCATAAGTTGATGCTCAATCACTGAGCCATGCCAGTTGGGCAGTATCCTGGTTTTGTCTCATAACATTTCATAAGATTCAGACAGAATAGACAAAGGTGATATTTTTTCCCCATGGTCTTATCATAGGACTTACATCAACACTGACTTAAAATGTTGACCTAGAAATTTTGTTGTCTTTGAAGAGACTTCCATCTCAGAGACTACTGGATATCATATGCCCCAAGTGGTCCCAAGACAAGTCACTGTACCGTAATTGTAAATTTGTTTCTCACCTCTACTTTCAGAGTGAATTTTTAGCTTATTATATAATAGTCTAAATTTACTGGCAGAGGGGATCATTCCAACAACTGGCCTTTCTTCCTTCAATGGCCCCATTTCCATATTAACAGAAGATACCCAGCTAATATGGGGAAAACGTTATTTCCTCTCAACCACAAAAATAAGCCAGTAACTACATTGTTCCCAGAAGTGACAGAAATAATGGAATAAAAAGGGAGGTGAATGGAAAGAGCAGGCTGTGGTTCTTGAAAATAAGTTATCTTTATTCTCATCCTCAGTGTCCCTCCCATACACATTAGAAGTCCCTGAATGACTCAGTCAGCTTTAATTAAAAAGTAATGAGATAACCCAAGGCAGTTTGAAATTCAGCGGGACAAAGGAGGAGTTCTTAGAGAATGTGGGGTGAGACTAGGGAGGCATTATGCTATCCTAGCAAATTATTGCATAAAATAGAAAGTCTGACTCAAGCACCAAAATAGAAGACTGCTGCATACAGGGTCAGTAAATTACCTCAATTGAGTATGTACAGTAGAGAGATGCCAAAACCTATTACTTGAATAGAAAAGTAATGCAAAGGCCTAGCTGCAAATGGAGGGCTCTTTGAGCTAAAGGGTTAAATAAGAATTTCCCAAAAATGACTAACATAACTACCTAAATCTAGCTTCTCTAAGAAGGAAATTGTCCAGAAGAATATAGAACTTTACAAACTCAAGAGACTCCATAGTTTTATAAATAAATTTTCAGATGTTTAAATTGCACAGAGATTACCTTAAATAAGAATGGAAGTTCACAGAATAGCTCATGTAGCAATGGCAATGGTATAAAGTCATGAAAGAAGAAACCACTGGGATGGTCTCAACTTTTTCATGGTCACAGTAGCAAATTGTAGGCACTTGAGAAAGCACTACAAGCTCATTAATTTTCTACAAATTAATAATAATAGTTAACACTTATTGAATGCTGAATATGTACTAATGCTGAATATGTAATAACTCATCAATTTTCACAACTACACAATAAGCTAAGTGCTATTAGGATTCCCAGTTTGTCTTAAAGAAGAAGCTTAGAAGTTAAATAACTAGCCCAATTACCCATGGCTAGTAAAGAGCCAAGCTAGGCAATGAATCTAAGCTCATGCTCTTCACCATATCAGATAGAGACGTATGAACAAAAGTAAACTTTAAATAATGGTAAATAGAAATATCACAATATTCTATAAATAAAAATTGGGGCTCTGATATGATGAGGCATAGACCAGAATGGAACACAGAAGATGATCATGCCAGTTTTTATAACTGTTACATATAAATTTAATTAACTATGTAACAACCAAATATGTCTTTTATTCCAACATGTAGGTCAGTTCGTTTATACAGTCTATCTTGTCCTAAGCTCTGAGTTCAAAATTACTCTGGCCATTATCTTTATATATGAAATAGATAAGATAATAGGATGATGACTGGTTAACTACTGCAGTTAAAATTATGAAGGCCAGATGGGGAAAAACCTAGAAAGCAGTTATCCTTTACAAGATGCTGTTCCAACAAAGTTTATTTTTTTCTGAGGATGTAAAAACAACTCAACCTAATCTGGTATGACCAAAATAAAGTGCTCAGTTCTCTACGTTCATGTAATCAAACATGTTTGTACCACTCATACAAAATACCCTATTTTTGCTGATTATTTCCACTAGTGACATTTACTAAAGTTTAGCATAAAGTGAAAAAATGTCTATACAAATTCTAAACTATCTCATTTTGGAGCAATCTTCTAAATCCATGACTCTGTGTTTCAAATTTATTGCCTTTAAAGAAACCTTCACACAAGTGAGACTGCTCTCTAAAATATACCTCGCACATTCTTAACAATGTTCTTCTGAAAAATTTTCCCTGGCTCAGAAGGTTATACCATTTCCCCTTGTGACTGGATAGATAAAGGGATAATGCCCATTCTCAATGATCACTTTCAGGAGTTGCCTTCTACTCCCAACCCAGCAGATAGAGAAGGTACCATTCAGAGAGTTTTTTTTTGTTTGTTTTGTTTTTTTTTATAACAACTGAGCATTTTAGAGTAAATTTTGCCATTCTATAAAATGGACTAACTGCCAAAATAATGTTCATCCCATTCATTCTATTCTGAGGGGGGTAGGAGGTAATTGATTTTGTACTAATAGGATGGTGTGGATATTTCTTTGCTTCGAGGAATAATCTAAAATCAAATGCAGATTCCAGTGTGATAAACTCCCTAGTAGCACATCATGAGACTTAATAAACATAGGAATATAGGTTTTTATTTATTTTCTATAAAATACTATAGCTATGCTAATCCAACATTTATACAAATCCAAACATCTAATTCTTTTATTATAAACAAGAATTACTCTTTGGGTACTTATTATATGACAGGTATTGAACTTGGGTGCTTATGATGTGGCAGGCATTTAGGGCTATGACAGTCATATAATCAGCTCTTTAAGGGTCGGGACAATGTCTTATGTGCTTTTGTATCCCACATATCTAGTACATTGCTCTGAAATGTATAGTGAATTAAGTAAAACAGATAAAATGATAATAAGTTTTAAAATACTTGGTTATAATATTTTATTATTTCTAAACATTGGATGAGATGTAGCTTATTTTTCAGATGGATCTTAATTGGATTTGGATCTTTTGACACAAGAAAGGAGAATCTAAAAAGTTGACAAGATTAGCTTCAGTAAGATGCAAACCTCAAGGCATATTCAGATGGATCAAATTCTCTCTTATGTTACTTAAAGCACAAGTGCTTGAAAGAATGTGGCCATGGGAGACTGTTAGTGAGACATGGAAGTCCAGCTTGAGAGGTTGACTCTTGAGAGGTACAACAAGCACAGTCCTGCTTTGTCTCTCCCTGTAACAGGTCTCCCTTCGGGTGCTTCTATTTCAGAGAAACCACTAGAAGAGCCAGGGTGAGCCAAGACACCCTGACTGGAACTGATGAGATATGAGAGGCATACATGTGAATAGAGAATAAGAACAAAAGTGTTTGTGATTTTTTTTTTTTAAGTGGCAGGGTGCAGAGGAGCAATTGAAATAGATGAAGGTGCTCAACCATGAAACTCTCTCAAAATAGGGGATTTTTTTTTTAGGTAGTAAAGTTTTATTGTAAAGCAATTTACTACACAATATGTTCAATTTTCTTGGTGTTAGGTTGAGTCCTGAAGAGATAAAATTGTATACGTACCATGTGATCACTCACAAAGTCATAGAAAACCTGAATCATATAAAATCCTGGCCAAAAGTGGCATTATTTATAGATATTAAAGTTTATATGCCACTGATTCCAAAAGGACTTAAAGCAACATACAGCTAATGCACAATGTAACTTACAGCAAACTGGAAATTCCCTTAACTGAGAACCATTTCAAAGCAAGGTTGCTCCTGTGCGTCGTTGAATAGGTTAGACAAGCATTTTGATGAATTTGACCAAATTTGGCTCTAACCATTCTAATAAATCTGATAAAAATGCAAAAAACATTGAGTTATAGCAGTCCCATCCTATCTAATAAAAGAGTAATATGCAAATTAACTATCACTCCAACACAAAGATTGTGGCACCCATAGCCACAAAATGGCAGTGCCCAGTCCTTTCAGCCCTGCTGGAGTTTTCCAGTCCTGGGGGGCAGCCACTGAGAGCAGGGCCTGATTGGCTGACACTGCAGTGACCTGGAAGCAGTCAAGTGGGCCCCCACAGACAGCGCACAGCAGCCCTGCAGACAGCAAAGAACCATGGGGAGTGGGCCTAAGCCATCAGTAGGACATCCCCTGAGGGCTTCCGGATTGAAGAGGGTGCATGTCAGGCTGAGGGACTGCCCTCCCTGTGCACAAATTTTGTGCACTGTGCCTCTAGTTTCCTATAATAGACAAAAATTTAAATCTAGGAAGAGTCAAAATTTCTCCCGGGATTAAAATCAAGGAGGAATTTCTCATATAAAACTAGCAAGGGGGATGCTGTATTACAAGAGCACAGGTGATATCTTCCACCCAGTTCTACAGGAGGCAGAGAAAGGCTTTTCAAAAGAGGTCAATACTTGTTTTCTAGGGAACTTCTGTGGAATAATATAGAAAACAGAGTACAAATACTTTGCTTAACTTAATACAGGGATAAAATACAAAGTCCACAGTTCCACTGATAATTAACATATTTAACTTTCAAATGTCTTAGGAGAGCATTTTGCAGATGCTAAATTAATAATCAAATGCCCTAGTAATTGCCAATGGTATAAAAAGTATATATTACTAGTTAATGATAATAGTAACTAATGAGTATAAAGTTTTTTTCAGTTTATCAAAAAATTTTTCACATCCATTATCACATTAATTCTTTATTGATTTTTATAGAGAGAAAGAAGCATTGATGTGAAAGTAGAATATCAACCAGCTGCTTCCTGCATTCCCTCTTACCAGGGATTGAGCCCATAACCCTGGCATGTGCTCTGAGCAGGACTCAAACCAGCAACCTTCTGGTTCATGGGAGAATGCTCAACCAAACTGAGCCACACTGGCCATGGCACATAAAAATTTTATTATAGCCTTATAATCAGGTAGGTATCATCACCAGCATAAATACAAATTGTTATGTCAAGATGGTATATTTGGTAAGAAATAGACTATTATATGTACATGAAATTGTATGCCCCTTCCACTCCATATTTCCTTGTCATTGCTAGTTAAAAATCAATCCAAAGACAACCGTCTTATGAAAGAGTCAGATTTACTGGAGTCCATGCAAGAGATTATTATAGTTTAGATTAAAGTTGTAGAAGAACAGATGGTGAAAAGTGGATGGACTGTATAGGACCTAAAAAGTAATAAAATGTGAGAGGGTGCCAAAACCAGTTTGGCTCAGTAGATAGAGCTTCAGCCTGTGGACTGAAGCGTCCTGGGTTCGATTCCAGTCAAGGGCATGTACCTTGGTTGTGGGCATATCCCCAATAGGGGGTGTGCAAGAGGCAGCTGATCAATGACTCTCTCTCATCAATGTTTCTAACTCTCTCTCTCTCTCTCTCCCTTCCTCTCTGTAAAAAATCAATAAAATATATTAAAAAATAAATAAAAGAAAACCTTTTTAAAAAATTTTTTTAAATGTGAGAGGTTTTACATGAGCACCTCTTATTTTCTGAGATGGAAAACACAGGAAGAGATATAAAGAAGTCTTAAAATTAAATTTTAAATATGCATTTGTTTATGCACACCTAAACTTATAATTTTGTTTGGCAAACAAAGCCCTATTAAGATTACATGTAAAAATAAGCAAAACTTGAACACGATACTAAAAGGAGTAAGTATATTAATACATCACCAAATTAATTTATATCAGCCCTCCAATATTTGTAAGTTGCTTTTTAAAGTGATGTTCTAATAAGGCTGTTTAAATTTATCTATAACACTTTATATTCCCAGGCGAACAAAAAGAGATTTTAAACTCAAATACCTGTTTTTCAGATAAAAGACAGTCGATCTTGCCCATCTCTAAGAGAAATGGCAGATGTGGCCTGAAAATGTTAAGAATGGGTTAGCCTAGTAAATATGTTTAATTATCTTATTCCTCCTAGGAACATAGGCCCCAAAGTAACTCTTCTGTTGAAAGTAGCATTTAGACTTTAACACACAATATTACAAAACTAGGTAGCTTTCAGACAAAATGACCAGGATCTGGAAAGTGTTTGCATGTGAGTTGGCTAAGACTAAGGTTTTGAACATGAGTAAAAATAACAGTTCAAAGTTGTAAGCACTTTATAAAAACTCGACAGATTCTAGAATATTTTCATCTTCATAATTGCACTCGATCGCAGTCGTTACATTTCTCATGGGGAAAATGTGATGATAAGCTAAAAGTCCTACAAAACGTATGAATTCTGGAACATGGAAAGTAACGTACATCCTAAAAACTTGGGAAAAAAACAACAACAGTAAGTTGAGGATAAATGAAAGATGTTCAACTCGACACAGCGGAGAGCAAACTTGCCAAACTAAGAAACACTTTCTCCCAAGAAATAGTCCAAGAAATATATAAACATTTATTTGAGAGCTTGAAATAGACTAGGAGATGACACATCTACAGTGATTTATTAAGGGAAACCCAGGATTTCGAGGGCAAGGCACCTAACATCCATGGTGGATGCCAAGGAAGATGAAAAACCTCCTCTCCCACATCACAGCTGTTGATGCCTGTATCATTGGTAGTTCCAGGCTGGATGGGGAAAAGGTCTGCTCCAAATTGGCAATCCTTATGTTCTGATTACGCATGTTTCATCACTGCACTCTAGAAGAAGAAAGACCATCGCCACCAACCATCTTCTTCTCATTCTGGTGTCATCTAAAAATACCTGCAGACGGTTATTACCCTGCAATTACCTCACACGCCTGCCCATCAGCCGTAGCCACCTCCTACCTCCCGCTCACTAATAGCACAGTCCTGTATCACCTCCCACTCAGCCAAGCAACACTACTGTAGCTGCTTTAGATACACTCATATCTATATATATAGTCTCATATAGAAGTATATATTCAGACATATACTCATGTGCACGCAAAAAAAAATCCTTTACAAAAGAAAAGGGGAAAGCTAGTTATGTGAAAGTAGCTACGCTTTGGAAAGTTAGGGTGACATGCCATTTGGAAAACAGTTCCTGTTTTGCCTGTGGAGAGGCATTTACCACCCAGACATAAGAAGTATTTGTTTTTGTGAGCCCCTAACTCTTGGTGCCTCTAATTCCTAAGTATATTGCACTAGACTTTAGTTCTCTCTCTTTGGAATATCATTATACACTTAATATTTATAAAATTGTAATTTTTAGACCAGGCTGGTATATTTTCTACTTTAGAAGTATTTTACTCAGCATTCAATAAATGTCTATTTTACAGCCATTTTCTTTCTTTTTTTATTTAGTAAGCCCCTGAGGTTATTGATCTGTATTGTGTAATATGGAAATGACTCAGAAGCAGAAACAGGAAGCAGAAACAAGAATGGGAGATACTTGTTCTCTAACAGCAATGCCAGAAAAAAAGAAAAAACAAACCCACAGTATTAGCATAATCAGAGCAACCACAGAGCAGGGATCCCCTGACTCCTCGACTAATCTGCACGTAGCAACAAGCCCGATGCACACCCTGGAGTAGCACCTATAGCTGTGAGAAGGAACTGAGATCACAGCTTCGGAAGCACTTTGAGGGTGAAAATGGCATCAGTATGCAAGAGAAGGTTTCTATGGCTGCCTCCTCATGTCAGCAGGAGTAATCAGTGAGCAGACAGCAGAGTGGATGCTGGGGAGAGAGAGAAGACTAGGCTAGTTGTCAGAACCACAGGATTAAAAATCCTGACGCTGACACCAACTTGCTCAGTGACTTTGAAAAAAATCTCTTCAAGTATCTGGGCTTTAGTTTTTCCTGCCTGGTCAATAGATACATCTCCCATCTAACCTAAATAGTATTGTAAATATTTAATTGGCATTGTGGTCCTGGCTGTCAGTACAGTGGTTGGAGCACTGGCCCAGTCAAGGTATGCACTGATGTGCAAGTGCAACCCCAACCCAGTTAGGGCATGTGTGGGAGGCAACCAATCTATGTATCTCTCTCACATTTCTCTCTCACACATCCCTCTCCCTCCCTCCCTCTCTCTCTCTCTCTCTCTCTCTCTCTCTCTCTCTCTCTCTCTCTCTCTCTCTCTCCCCACCCCTTTACTCTCTCCTTCCCTTTTACTCTCTCCTTCCCTTCTACTCTCTCTAAAAATCAATGGAAAATATCCTCAGGTAAGGATTAGGAAAACAAAAAAAAACAAAAAAACAAACAAAAAAGAATTATGTGTGAAATGTTTTAATAAATACAGCACAGGAATTGGCTGAATGTTGATTACCAGAAAAACTCCTCCTGGATACTGTCCATATCCCAAATTAAAAGAATTCCCTGCCCCCTATCTTCCCTGTCCCAGTTAATGACACCATATCAGTAAAATGTAAGCACACTGGGGGCAATATTGAGAACAGTGCCAGGCACATAGTGGGCCTTCAGTAAGTATTTATTGCATACCAATGTTAACCTACTGGATTGTCCAAATGAGTGCATGTTATCTGTAATCCATTTTTGTCTTTCATTCTGACACATCCAATAAATCACTTCCTCATGGCTCATATTTGTCTACCTCAGTCTTTTCCACTCAGTGGTGTACTAGTAAATGCTTAACACTAGCTCTCAAGGAAATGTTTCTGGCATTTGCCAGTTCTCGTGGTCTGAATGTTCCCAGTATGGCCAGTTCCAAGCAACCAATGTGATGACACATGGAGTTGGGAAGAGATGTCCAAAGTGGACTCTCAGAGCTGGTGGAAATTGGCTCTGGGTAACCACAGCTTCTCATCCTAGTCCAGGTCCTCACCTCTAGCAGCCTGGCTTGATTTCTGGATGGTCCTCATTGAAACCTACCATCCATACTGCCATCAGCATGATCTTTCAAACACACACATCTGATCATGTTGTTTTTCTACTTAAAAACCTTCCATGCATCCATCTTGCTTATGTAATAAAGAAATGAACACGAAGTATGACAGACAAGGCGTTTTCTAATCTGAAGGCCATTTACTGAGACCCTCTGTAGTGCCAGCCTGGACTCTAGCTACACTGAACAGGGTTTTGTTAACACCTTAAGCCTTTTTATTCCTCTCTGCTTCTACTCATCCTGTTCCCACTCTCTGGACAAGTACTTCTTTCTCCTCTCCACCTGGCAGAACACCTACATATATTCCAGGCCCAAATGAAAGGAAACTTTTTCTCTGATTATCACGTATTTCCTCTTTTCTCTTCACTTACCTACCAGCCCAAAGAGAATGATTTTCTCACTCCTTTGCATTTCTATATCATTGAATCCATACTCATGATAACAAATACCAACTTTGCTTATTTGCTTATTTCTCTCTTCCCTACTGGAATGTGAGCTCCTCTTTTTAAAAAAATATATTTTTATTGATTTCAGAGAGGAAGAGAGAGGGAGAGAGAGAAACATCAATGATGAGAGAGAATGATCGGCTACCTCCTGCACTGGGGATTGAGCCCATAACCCAGGCATGTGCCCCTGACTAGAATCAAATCCAGGACCCTTCAGTTCACAGGCCAAGCCAAACCAGCTAAGCCAAGCTCCTCTTAACAGAACCTGGTCCTTTATGAAGCCTTAGCACATAACTGAATCACTGAAGTAATGTCTTTCAAAGCTTTGCTACTCAAAGTGTTTTGTAGATAGACCAGTAGCATCAACTTCACCTGGGAACTTGTTGGAAAATCAGAATCTTAGTCCTAATAAAACTGAATTTTTGCCCACCCAGATTGGCTCTGAGGTTGAGGGTCAACCTATGAATCAGAAGGTTATGGTTCAATTCCTGGTATTGCAAACATTTAATTAGAATCATTTGTGAAATACTTTAATAAATATAACACAGGATAGGCTGAATATTGCAAACATTTAATTAGAATCATAGTATTGCAAACATTTAATTAGAATCACTTGTGAAATACTTTAGTAAATATAACACAGGATATGACTAAATACACATGCCCTGGTTGTGGGCTCGATCCCCAGTGTGGGGCAAGCAGGAAGCAGCAAATCAATGATTCTCTCTTATCATTGATGTTTCTCTCTCCCTTTCATCTCTGAAATCAATAAAATCTGTACTCTGTGGATTCAATCAGAGACTGTGACCCCAGTCTTTCATTCATTGCAAGGCCCAGACATAAACATCTGATAATTAAAATAATCATAGTTCTAAATAATTAATGAACATTTTCCCTTTCATTTGAGAGAATCACTAAACCCATACTCTATTTCTTCTTACAAACGAATAAACATAAACTGAATAAAATTTTTGCTATGTTTATAAATAGCATAAAATTTGCCACAATTAAAAAAAAATGTTTTTAAGAGATGGGTAGAAAGACAATACAATTGAACAGCTATCAGGAGCAGATTTCTTTCTTTTTTGTTAATCCTCACTAGAAGATATTTTTTTCAATGTTTTGTAAGAAGAGTGGAAGAGAGGGAGGGAAAGGAGGAGAGAGAGAAAGAAACATTGGTATGAGAGAGACAAAGTCCACTCATTGTCTCCTGCACATGCCCCGCCCAGAGGTGGGGATCAAATCCACAACCCAAGTATGTGCCCTTGACTAGGAATCGAACCTGTGACCCTTCGGTGCACAGGCTGGGGCTCTAACCACTGACCCACATCAGCGAGGGCAAGATTATTTTGTTTACTAAAATAATATTTCATCTCTACTTCTGCAGTTCTCCTAAGTTTACTGCAGAATCTGTGATACTATTATCATGTTGATGAAATCTTTATCTATTGCTGCTGGTGGGATCATGAAAAGGTTTTGTGTTTTTTAATATGTTTTTATTGACATTTTTTTTAGAAAGAAAGGAAGGGAGAGGGAGAGAAACATTGATCAGCTGCCATCCATCCAGACTCTCTACTGGGGATTAAGACCACAACCCAGGCATGGGACCTGACAGAGAATCAAACTGGCAGTCTCTGGTTGCATGGGTTGATGCTTAACTAACTGAGCCACATCAGCAAGGGCAACAGTTTCTCTCTGTGTGTGTGTGTGTGTGTGTGTGTGTGTTTGAAAGTAATTTTATTATATATATCAGGAACCATACAGTGTTCACGACATTTAAACTTGGAATACTTCTCAGAATTTAGTTTCAGGAAATATTTCACAAGAATAATATGGGTATCCGTATAAAAATGTTCATTACAAATATGTATGTCTATAATAACGGAATGCTGAGAGAAAATCGTTCAACAACAGAGAATTACTAGTTAATAATTCAACATTAACATGATAAAATACCTGTGGAAACTATTTAAATATTTTATGTTAGGTGAAAGGAACAGAATATGAAGTTTTAAAATTCACTATGAACACAATTTATTTAAAATGTATGCAAGTGATGAACATCAGAGAGTTTTACATTACAATGGAAAGTATAATAAAATTTTAAATGACATTTTGTCTTTTTTCTTTTTCATTTCATTGCTGTTCGTGAAGTTATTCATTCATTCATACTAATAAAGTTTTTGAGCACCAGAGCATGCCAGGCACTGTGCTAAGAGGAGTGACCACCATAAAAAATAAGACAGCTTCCATCCTAACAGAGACAATAGACAGGCACAAGTAATTGCAAAGTTAATTATTTACTTGCAATTGTGACAAGTGTTAATGAGACATACAAGGAAAGTAAGTCCATGCACATGCCTTATTTGAAGTCTCTGTTATTACTTTAGTGGAAATGTCTAGTAAGCAGTTGAATGTGAATGTCTAGAGGTAAGAAGAGACATCAGAACTAGCAATATAATTTGGGGATATTATGTGCCTTTTGATGGTAATTTAAGATGGCAACTGTTGCAACTGCCTAGGGAAAAAGCATAGAGCAAGATGCTAAGAAAGCTTGAGAATAAGATACTGAGAAAGTCCAACAATGAAAAGTAGTCTAGTGTAGTCGTCAAGAACAAGGATGCTGGAGTTATATTTTCTAGGTTCTAATCCCAGGTCTGAGAGTTACTTAACTCCTCTGTGTCTCTATTTTCTTATCTATAAAGCTAGGATAACTTTCATAAGGTGTTATAAGGATTTGCTGAAATAATAGACAGAGGGTGCTTAAAAGATTGCCTGGTACTTATTAAAAGTTATATAAGTGTTGACTATATGAAAGTCAGATATAAGATGAGAATCTCCCAAAGGATCCTAAGAAAGCATAGCCAAAGAAGAGGAGGAAAAAATCAAGAGAATAAGGTTAAAAGGCAGTGGGTAAAAATATCAAATGTTGCTGGAAGTTTATATATGATGAAGACTAGAACACTTACATCTTATTTATGCTACAGAGATGTTAGTGCTATAGAGGATATCTGAGCAAGACTGATGTGGGATAAAGAGGGAATTTTGATTTGTTGTATCTTTTTCTTAAAAATTACAGTAATAATATTGTCATGATATTTTTAAAAGGAAATAAAAAAGAAAACACCACTGTTTAGGTGGCTCAGTTGGTTGGAGAGACTTCCCACAAACCAAAAAGTTGTGGGTCCATTTCCCAGTCAGAGCACATACTTGGGTTCTGGGTTTGATCCCTGGTCAGGGCACATATGGGAGGCAACCAATTAATGTTTCTCTCTCACAGTGATGTTTCTCCCTCCCTTCCTCTTTTTCTAAAATTCAATTGAAAAAGAGCATTATATATATATGTGTGTCACCCATGCACAAATTTGTGCACCAGGCCCTTCTAATGTGAGATAGATATATATATATATATATATATATATATATATATATATATATATATCTCCATATCCTCAGGTGAGGATTAAAAAAATAGCAAAGAAAAACAGAGTTCAAAGTGACTTACACACCATCATTAGAATACTAGAGCATTGTGATTCTGATTACATATTTCCTTTACAGTGAGTTTTATACTTTCATGACTTATGTCACTAATTAGGGTCCTTTCATTTAAGCCTGAAGAACTTTCAACATTTTTTGTAAGGCAGGTCTAGTGATGATACACTCCCTCAGCTTTTATATGTCTGGAAAAGTCTTTAGGTCTCTGAAGGACACCTCTGACGGACAACTTAGCTGAGAATAGTATTCTTGTTTGGTTGCTTCCTCTGCCCCCCAGCACTTTGAATATATCATTCCACTCTCTCCTGGGTTCCAATATTTCTGCTGTGAAATCCATTGCTGCTTTCAAAATTATCTTTGTTTTTGACGTTTCAGTTTGATTATAATGTGTCTCAGTGAAGACCTCTTTATGTTCCGTCTATTTTGGGTTCTTTGGACATCATTGATCTGAATGTTCATTTCTCTCCTCAGATTTGGGAAGTTTTCTGTAGTTTCTTTAAGTAAGTTTTCTGTCTCTTTTTCTTTCTCTGCTCCTTCTGAGGAAATGTTGCAGTTTTATAAGGTAAATAAGTTCTTGAGTTCTACTATACTGTATAGTATCTTAGTAACAATATCCTGTCTAATAAAGAGGGAATATGCTAATTGGCCATCATACCTTCACAAAGATGGTGGTGCCTGGTCCCTTCAGCCCTGCCAGGGTGGCTGGTGCGTGGCTCGGCCAGGCCCACCCCCAGGCAGATCTGACTGCTCCACATCCCTGCCTCTGGAGTTCCCCAGTCCCCTCAACCCTCCAGCCACCCAGGACTGGTCCCAGGCACAGGCAAGCTTTGGATGGTGGCTGCCCAGCTGCCCAGTGCCACTCAAGGCTCAAGTAACCAGGGCTGGCTAAGGCTTATGCTGCCAGCAATGGCAGCAGCAGAGGTGCAGTGAGGGTGTCACCTTCTTCTGATCACTGGGCCAACTTCTGCTCCTGAGGACTCCCGGACTGTGAGAGGGGGCAGGCCACACTGAAGGACTCCCTCTCAAGTGCATGGATTTTCATGCACCAGGCCTCTAGTGTTATTATATACTTAAAAGTTGCTAAGAGAATAAGTCTTATGTTAAGTATTCTTACCACAAAACAGTGATAATAATAGTAAAGAGGAAAGAAGAAACTTTGAGAGGTGATGAATATGCTTATGGACTTAACACTGGTAATATTTTCATAGATATATACTTATTTCCAGAGTAATTGAGTTGTACACTTTAACTATGTACAGCTTTTTAAATGTGAATCATACTTCAATAAAGTTGTTTAAAAAAAAAAAAAAAAAAAAAAAACCTCAGAGAGAGAATCTTACACAAAACTCATGTATAGCCTTTAACCCCAAATATCTCACAGAATACAGCAGCATGTAAGAAATTATTCTTCAGGATGGCCACTGTGATCATAACCTTTTCTACATTACTGCCAGAGCTAGATGTAAAGGCTTAACTATTTCCAATATCTCCTCTAAAGGCCAGCCTCTTAATTGCTGTCCTGGCTCTTCCCTGAAGCCCCTACACTTCCAGATGATTGAGTTACAGAGGAGCTGGCCAAATTTATCATCACAATTCTCTCACTATAATCACATTTGGACCCAAATCTGACCAGAGTGAAAGTGTAAGTATTGAGACCTTTGTGTTAATAATGAAGAATGCTTTGGGTATTTCTAGTTTGAAAAATAAATGCTAACTATTGACTGCCAAGAAATAAAAGGGGTTGCATAATATGAGAGTGGGAAAAGGTGGCTGAGATGGTGATGGCAATGGACAACAAACAATCAGAGCAATGGTGCTTGAACCAAAATGGCTCTCAAGTACCCTGGGATAGACAGCTAGGTGGGTTCAGGCAGGAGCAAGGAACAGCCAATCCTCGGTCTCTGGGTAGAACCTATGAAACTTATAACGTTAATGAGACAGGTCAATACATGGAATCAAACTTTCAGAGATCAGACAAATCACATTCATAGCAAATATGGAGTCCAAATGGCATTAAACACAAAGCCTGATCCACAATTTTCAAAGTAAAAACAGAATGATATAAAAAAGAATAGGTAGGGTGGGGTGGGGGAGAAAAGAGGAAAAGAAAAAGAAGAGAAAGAAAATGAGCAAGAAAAACAGAACAGAAGAGTTGAAACTAAGGAGGGCTCCGAGTAGCTGGGAGTTTAGGCAGCACAGAACTGCTTGTTTATTACTTCATCTGTTTTCTCTTCTGTGAAATGGGAGTGATGTTGATGACACTTCAGAGGATTGTTGGGAGGGCGAGGGAGTCACTAAATAATGCAGAGAAAGTACCTGACACATAAGAGTTGCTCATCAGATGTTGGTTTTCTGCCTTCCTCAATGGCAGGTATTGCTCCAGTAGCTACCTACGGATGGCATGTTGCTATTGTATCGAGGCATCCAGGACTACCTATGGGCCTACTTAGAAAGTCAAAATTTTAATTTTGAAGAAGAGTTAGCCCAGATAAGAAAAGATAAAAAATTTGCTCTACTAACTTCAAAGATTCTAGTGATCTGCTTGACTCTCTGCCCACATGGCACTCTGTTCTTCTCAACTATAATAAAATCACTTACCTCTCACCCATTGTACAATATTCTAGGGTGCCAATTCTGACCCTACTTAGAGCCAGGTGCATTGAAAATTTCTGGATAAGTAGCTTAGAGCAACTTAGTGATTCCTTTAATGATCATGCTTTAATCCTACATCTAGTACCCTTCAAATGTAGCCGAGTTTTACTACTTTTAGCCTTGGTTTCATATGGTCTTAGTTAAACCATTAGTTGTGTTAATTTTCTTGATACTCAAATTTCTTTCTTAGAGTACTGCCCAGAGTATGGTCTTGAACTACTGATAGTCACACCAAGTTGGCAAACACCTGCCCAAGACTGGCAAATCATATTTCCTCTTCCATGTATTTGAAATCTGGATACTGAAAGATTATTATATTTTGTAGCAAGCCAAGCAGAGAAGTCATGCAGAGCAAAGGCTGCCGACTGAAGAATATATAAACCAATTGTAATAAATGACTAAGTAGATAAGATCAATTTGCTAAAGGAGAAGTATAAAACACCTGCCTTAAGAAGGAGAGATGCGCCAAAGCCGGTTTGGCTCAGTGGTAGAGAGTCACTCTGCGGACTGAAAGGTCCCAGGTTCGATTCCGGTCAAGGGCATGTACATTGGTTGCAGGCACATCCCCAGGAGGGGGTGTGCAAGAGGCAGCTGGTCGATGTTTCTCTCTCATCTACGTTTCTAGCTCTCTATCCCTCTCTCCTCCTCTCTGTAAAAAATCAATAAAATATATTTTTAAAAAAAGGAGAGATGAGAGACCATGTGCCTACAAAAACAGAGTGACTGGATGGCTGATGGTTTTCCAGATGCCTTGAGGCTTGGCTGTAATTCCAGCATTTATTTCATGGGAAATTTTCTGGTGACCACACAATATATTCCTGAGTTTTATGAATGCATCTCTTTTAGTTTGTTTCAACTAAATTCACCAAAGACATAAGGCCAAGAGTTCTATCTATATATATAGAAGCCTAAGCAACCATCTGACTGTTCGACCATCCAACCAGTAGCTATGATGTGCACTGACCACCAGGGGGCAGACACTCAATGCAGGAACTGCTGAGCTGCAGTGACTTGGCAGCTGAAGTTCTTGGGTGACACACCCAGAACCAGAGAAGAGGTAACCCAATTCTGGGATGCATCACCCAAGAACTGCCCTCTCACAATCTGGGACCCCTCAGGGGATTCAGAGAGCTGGTTTTGGCCTGATCCCTGCAGGCCAGGCTGAGGGACACCACTGGTACACAAATGTCTCCTGCCAGACTATCTAAACTTCACCTCCCGCCTGCCTGCAACACTTTTCTTCCAAAGGCAGCCTCTGTCCTCCAGCTGAGATGCTCCCATCTATCCCCAGATATGCAGAGGAAATACAGACATGAAATAGATAGATTTACAAGTGTGAGTAAATAGACACATTTGAGATATGTTATTGTCAGTGCCTCCTAATGGACCATAGGCCAACTACTAATTTACTTTGTGCCTGAGTTTATTCATTTGTAAAATAAGAATATTACTGGTATTTACCTGATATGATTGTGTTAAGTTTTGTTAAAATGTAAAGTGTGGATTATAATAGAACAGACCTCATATAGTGTTATGATACAGTGCTTAAAACAGTATTTTGCACATAGTAGTAGGTGCTATTTGAATGAAAGGAATATAGGATGCCTCTTAAGTAACTGGCTTGGTGAGTGGGTGGGTGGTAATATGAATAACTGAGATAGGGAAAGAAAGAATAGGAGCAAATATTTCAAGAGAATGTTTGAAATGCGTGGCTTGGTCAATTTATGCATATAGGTTCAGCACAAATATATATGTGTGTCTGTATCTGTGTGTATGTTTGTGTGCACTCAGGCTCACACATGCATGCTCATCAGTGTCACACACTGAGACAAATCTTTTGCATATATATATATATATATATATATATATATATATATATATTCTTATTTACAAAAGAGGTAGCCATTACTGAAATAGCACTTACCATAAATAACACATCTTATAGATGAAGTTAAGACTTTGATCAAGCAATATATAAAACATTTGCAACGTGGCCTGGCACACAGTAAGAACTAAGGAAATGTTAATTATTAACAGTTAGCATGGTTGTGTTGTTGCTAATGTGTTTTGTGTAAGGTTATATAGAGCTATTGGATAGCATGGCTGGAATGCAAATCCAGGGCTGCCCAACTACAACACAAAGGCTCCTAATCATTTTTAGTGTGTGGGCCCCTCTAATGTAGATGGCTTAGAGCTAGGTAGTATGAAGAATACATACAGACTGAACCATGCAAAGACATTATTGTCCCACAGCTATAGCTGGATGATCTGGTGAAAAGCAAAGAAGACCATATTCAATGTGGGATGAAGATCGTCTTGACTAGAAAAATGAATCATTAACTAACCCAAAATTTCAAGTGCGTGAGGGGAGTTGGAAGAGTGCCCCAGGCAGGAGGATGAGCCTGAGCAGAATCCTGGAGGTGTGAACAATAAAAGGAAACAGATGCCACAGAGAGGCCTCCCTAGAAAGTGATCCCCAACCAAGCACAAATCTGCAGACCGATGGGGTGCTAATATAACCATTTCAGCTCCCAAGTGCTCTATAATTAAGCCCCACCGTTGCCTCTAGGTTTGATCTGGAATGAAATTTCAGTTGTTGAAGGGAAAGCAGCCAGAGCTGTGTTTGCTTGGTGCTGTTTGCAGGAGTTACACTCGTAAGAAATCGTGGGAGGTGCACATGGAACTCCCCACCCACTGGGGTTGATAATCCAAGCTAATTGTACGCATTTCCAAAGCCTCCTGTGTGAGAAGGAAAAAATAAAAATGTTCTCTCAACATTTTGAAGTTCATAAATGTGGCAAATGTTCAATAACTATATTTAACTCCTGTTGCATATTCCCTGGCTCTTGGAATATATTAAACCACCAATTTTATATGCTTGACAGGAAAGGCACGCTTTCCAGCTCCTTTTCTCTTCACCATTCCAGGTGACCATCTATGTCTCCCACTACCTCAAAGCTCTAACTCAAGATTTACCTTTTCCAAAAGTTGTTCCTGGATGAGCATGCCTCGCATTTAACTCTCCCTTTCTTTGTTTAGCATTTGGTCTTGGATCTGAGCAAGGTACTGGGGGGCGAATTAGGGGGTGGAAAAACAGGAGGAAAAAGTGCAGAAGGCCCAGCTTCCACAAGGTAGAAACCCAGAGAAGAACAATCAGATTCTGCTGCCCTTCTGTTGCCGAGACACCTATATGTTACTCTAAGTCAAGCATGTTAAACTCAAAGGCTAACACGGGCCAAATAAAGGAGGCATGTGGCCCACGGGCAGGGAGTTTGACACGCTTGCTAAGTTCTTGCTCCTCCAAGTAGGTTTCTT
Source organism: Pipistrellus kuhlii (assembly GCF_014108245.1). NCBI lineage: Eukaryota > Metazoa > Chordata > Mammalia > Chiroptera > Vespertilionidae > Pipistrellus > Pipistrellus kuhlii. The sequence goes on from NW_023425595.1 coordinate 15,645,272, forward strand.
GGACCAGAATCCTCAGGAACACCTGGGTGCTTGTAAGAAATGCCCACTAAAATCCCCATCCCTGACCTACGGAATCAAAATCTTCACTTTTCCTAGATGCATCCTTATGCTCACTAAAATTCTGTGCTGATATAGAATTATCACACTTTGTTTCCTTTTCTTTTCTTGCCTATCTCTCCCTACACTATGAGTTTGGATTCCTGCGGGCTAGCACCAAGGCCAGTGCCCAGTAAGCAGAGATAAAATAGCTACCATGTAGTCTGTGCTTATTATTTGCCAGATACATGCACTTTCAATCATTTCATCTGCACAACACTCCCATGAGAAGGTCCAAATATTTCCATTTTGCAGGTAAAGAATGTGGTGCTCAGAGACCATAAGTAACACACCTACAGTCACAGAAATGGAAAGCAACAGAATCAGGATTCAGATGGAACCCTATCCAGTGACACAAGACCTGCTCTTAACCCCTGTTCTATGCTACTTCCCTAGATGTTCAGCAGATACATGTGGAATTAAATAGAATTTACTTTGCACAATAACGGCCAGGTCTTTCTTTGCTTGCTTCCTGCCAGGAAGCAAAAGGACAAGGGCTGCAGTTTTCATTTGCCAGGCAGTTTCCAAAGGGCAGGAAGCATCATGTCTGCATTCAGGGAAGTGGCCTGTGCCTATACCCAGAATTGCGCATCCCCCGCCCCTCTCCTCCTGGAAGATCTGCAAGTGTTAGTAAGCCCAGCAGACAAGCCATCCGTCAGGCATTAGGCAGCCCAGAGCCCTTAAATAAAACATTCTCACAGCCTTCTGAGGAGAGAGAGCACGGAGACAAATACCACGGATGTGAAAGGTGTCGCTGGGATTACCAATGACGTGCTAATGGCTGCTCAGGCAATCTCCCTGCCTCCCTCTCTCTGAGTCACCAGCTCCCTTTGGAGCCTGAGCGCACGTCATTAAGGGACCCAGAGCTATTCACAGATCACTGACTAAAGGCAAGCTGGAGCTGGGCTGGCACCCCTCTGCCCCTCTCCAAAGGACTAAGGTCAGGGATAGGAAGTCCTGGGGCTTTTTATTAGGACCACATGAAGAGGAGGAAAGACAAAGCTTTTACCCTCTTCCTCCCCTCCCTCCCTTCCTCCCTCCCATCCCTTTCTTTAGCTGTACTTTTGCAAATGACTTTTCTCTCTTGTTCCAGAACTCGTTGGAAACTCTTCACAGGGAACAAGCAGAATCTTGAGGAGGACAATATACTTTTGACAGTTTGGTGTTTGTTTTTTTTTAAATTCTAAAAACACTTTTGATGTTATTTTAATGCCTCAAACATTTCATTTCTAATCGACCCTGCAGCTTTCAATTTCTAGAATACATGCACACACTTCCTTTTTTAGATTTCTTTGTGTGACTGCTTCATTGAATTTATTGGAATTCCATTTGTTTGTTTGTTCCTGCCAACATAGAAGCATCTAAAAAAAAACTAAGAAATATAACTATACTATTTCCAGATACCACATTTTCCACCGCCTTGACTAAGTCCTTTGAAATAAAACATCACTTGGTTTTCCCACTGGGCAAGTCTTCCTGAAATAAAGTCACAGGTCTGCTTTGGTCATTCTATCAATATCTGCGACACTCGGATAGTTCCAAGTCAACTTCCAGGGAGACAGAGTGGGCAAATCTAAAAAGTACTATCTTTAGCTGTGATTTGGGAATGAAGATTAAATCTGAAAAAGCAAAATGAGCTAGAGTATTTGGGGGCTAGGGGAACAGGTAACAACCACAGAATTATTTTTTCCTGAATGAACCAGGGTCTGTTTAATCACTTTTATCCTTTCTCAAAAACAAATCCAGTGATATATACAAGTTTGAGTTCTTCAAGTTAAACTATAGGTTTTAACTTAGAAGATAATTTTCCTAATTGGCAGGGAATAAAGCTCTCCTTTATATAAAGCAAACTGGTTGGCAATACATTTTAGCTCAATATTATTTCTATGCTAATATCAAAACATGTGAAATTAAGCAATATATATATATATATATATATATATATATATATATATATATATATATTGATTTCAGAGAGGAAGAGAGAGGGAGAGAAAGAAAGAAATATCAATGATGATAGAGAATCATTGATTGGCTGCCTCCTGCATCCCCCCTACTGGGGATCAAGCCTGCAACCCTGCCATGTACCCTTAATCAAAATCGAACCTGGGACCCTTTAATCTGCAGGCCGATACTCTACCCACTGAGCCAAACTGGCTAGGGCTGAAATTAAGCACTCTTTGGTAAAGAAAATATTACACTGTAATCTTATGACACGCTTGAGTTTAGAAAAGTTAAGTAATTCATAAGTCATAGGTGGTGAGCATTTGAAACCTACTTTGAAGAGTGTGCATATTCATGTTTTGGGGTGTGTGTGTATGTAAATGGACAAGGGAAGGTTGTTTCTGGAACTTTCTGGAAGCCCCTTGCAAATGATTCTCTTGAAAAGAAACCATACTTATTACAGTAGTTGCTTAGAGCATTTTAAAATTGATTTTAAACACATTAACTCCAGAGAGAGTATTTTTTGGGCTTCACTCTTAGAAAGAACAAAACCTGAGATTTAACTTCAATGTATTTTACCAATTAGCATGCTTACTACATATTTCATATCCATTCTTTTAAATGGGAAAGAGGAAGTACCGGAGTAAGGAAGCACACCTGTAACTGGCCAGAGCCCCAGCAAACATTAGATGGAGAAAGAAGCCAAAAAGAATTGAGATTTGGAATAAGGCAGAGCTAGGTTCTGTGTAAACTCTGCCTTTTGTATCTTAAGGTTCCTGCTGAAGACTATTAACCTCTCTGAGCATCACTCCTCTCATCTATAAAATGAGCAAAAACATAATACTTATTCATGGAGTGATTGGAAGAATTAACTGAGAAAAATATATGCTTGCAAAACCTGGCATTAGTCCTGGTGTGAGGGATTCTAAGGAAAGCACATCACTGATCTCAGTGAGTTAACATTTTAGAGAGACTTCTAAATCAGGGCTTCTCAACAATGGCACTGTTGACATTTGGGGCCCAATGATTCTCTATTATAGGAGCTATCCTGTGCATTGTAGAAACATCCCTGCCTCTACTTTTAGTACCAGTGGCATCTTTCTTTCAAGTTTAACAATACAAAGCCCCTTTGGACTTGGGAAAATGTCCCAGAGAGAGGGTTTGAATACAAAAGTGTACCTGGTTGAGCATCACTGGTGTAAGCAGACATATTAATAATTAAACTGCTGTTAGTTAGAGCTCCCTGTACTGTTCTTAGTTCAGATCACACAAATTTCCTAGTTTTTTATAAAAAGAATCCTAGGCTATTTTTGGTTTCCTAGAAAAGTTTATGACACAATATTTCAATAGAACTCAGATGAGAATTCACACACACTTATGAAATTCAAACCTTTCCCAAGAAACTTACATTTTCAGGGGGGAAAAGGAGTATTAAATTCAGTTGCCTTGGATACTTTGATATCTATCAGATCCAATAATGAACACACTTTAGAGGGGATTGTTGCATGCAATTTGGCTTTTTAAGGACACATCATCATAGAAGAGCAAGTATCTTGTGATCATTGGATAGATATATACAACTCTCCAATGATCTATACTTCACTTAGTTTCCAGAAATGTCACACAACTTAAAAATGTGTAATAAGTTACCTAAAGAGAAAACAAACAACAAATAAAAACAAACCAGAATAAAACACCTTAAGAAAACTCCTCCATTATTTGGGATGATTTAGATCTGAGGTATGAGTAGGTTTCTCTCATGTCAACTCAGACCAGTTGCAGTATGGAGCACAGTGTTGGGAAAAGTTCTAAGATCACACCTGTCAGTGGAAAAGATTACTGAGATATTTTCTGCCCACCGAATAGGAGAATAAATTGTGTATAACAGGTGTTTTCCATCCTTGATTCAGATACCATTTTCAGTGGTGATGGCCATTATTTAAATAGACTGGTTAGTTCCAGGATGAAGTCTATTGATGGACTAGCTATATCTATTTCCATCAAGCTCTCCAATATTATAGATGTTATCTCACTTGTTTCTACTGAACAATTGGTAGGACTGTGTATTTCTTTCTAATATGTTACATGAAAAGCAAGTGAAACTAATATCACAAGAAAATTATTGAAAGCAATGTAGGCTTCTCTCAGGATTTATTCATGTCTTTTTTCATTTTTTCATTTTAGACACAAGTATAACCTAGGGGCATGGAAATAAGCAGATGCTATTGATATAACTTCTAGGTTCCTCTAGACCAGTGGTGAGCAAACTCATTAGTCAACAGAGCCCAATATCAATAGTACAACGATTGAAACTTCTTTTGAGAGCCAAATTTTTTAAACTTAAACTTTTTCTAATGCCACTTTTTCAAAATAGACTCACCCAAGCCGTGGTATTTTGTGGAAGAGCCACACTCAAGGGGCTAAAGAGCCGCATGTAGCTCATGAGCCACAGTTTGCAGACCACAGCTCTAGGCTAACAGTGTTTTATTAAAGCCTGAATATTCTTTTCTCCATTTCAATACTTAGCTATCAATTTATTCATTTAGTAAATACAGGGTGGGGCAAAAGTAGATTTACAGATACTTGTAGGGAAAATAGACAATAATTAATAAGTAAAACAAGAATTAACTTTGTGTTTCAGATACTCACAACTATAAAACTACTTTTGTCTCACCCTGTATTTATTTAAGGCCATCAACGTGCATGTGAGATGCCAGATTATTAAATCAGACATGAACTCATCTCACAGGGGAGTAAAGAAATGCACACGTTGCAAGGTTACAAAAAATAAAATGGTAAATGCCATTGCAGCAATTAAGAAAGGAAATTTTTCAGGAAGACCTGAGAGGCAGTGATTTCTTTCCAGGAGGGAGGTCAGATAAGAGATTGCCTTTGAGTGAGTATTGAAGTATGGCAAGAATATATCAGCATAGACAGAGTGCATTCTAGGAAGCAAAGAAAGCTTTAGTGAAAGCATAGAAAGAGAAAGCAGTGGGGTATAGATATAAAACAGCATAAAACAGCAAGCAGATCTGTTTGAATGGAACACAGTATTAAAAAGAAAATAGCAGGAAATAAATTTGGAAAGACAGAGTAGACTAAGTCCTACCCCGAATCTAAAATCAAAGTAAGTAAGCATGATCTTTTACGATCTTTTAAAAGATGAAATTATAATCATACCTGTTGGAAAAGAGAATTGGGTCATAACCCCCTTCATTTATTATTTATGTTTCATGAACACGATTCAGCTGTTAGAAGAGTGATCTGCTTACCCACTTACTGGAGGAAACCAGGTATTCTTGTCTATGCTGATGACAGTTTTTTATTTTTGGTTTTAAACTGGGAGTAGCCTTAAGAAAAGAACGGATCCTGTGGCTAATTGCCAGAGGATTATTTTGTAATACACATACTAAAATAGAAGTCATTTTATTTAGCATCTATTCTTTTATTTTAAGTGCAGACTTAAATATTGAGTTAAAGAACTCTACAAAAGACAGGTTTTTTTTTTAGCTATCCCATTCAGGGCACATACAAAAATCAACCACTTAATGCATAAATAAGTGGAACAATAAAACAATGTTTCTTTTTCTTCTCTCTCTCTCTCTCTTCTCTCTCTCTCTCTCTCTCTCTCTCTCTCTCTCTCTCTCTCTCTCTCTCTCTCTCTTTCTGTCTCCCTCTCTCTCCCTCACATCAATAAGTAAAAATAAAAAGATTATAGGATAAGCATTGTGTAAGTTTTTACTTAATTATTAATTCTGTAAATATTAACGGAACACTTACTATGTAAAATATTTGGTGCTAACCACTGGGAACAGAATAGTCATATTTGGTGCTAACAACAGAATGGTCAGCAAGACAGTATGTTTCTACTTTCAAGGACCATAGAGTCTACTGGGAAAACTAATCAAACAATAACAGTAATAACGTATAATTGCAAATTGATAACAGAGCTGTAAAGGGACAATAAAAAGATACTCAGAAACACATTTTAAAAAATCAAACATAGGCTGTGAGATAAAGAAAAGCTGAATCCCGAAGGTCACTGAACAAAAGTGGTATAGGTAGAAGGAAAAACATTTTGATCAAAGGGAATACAAAAGTTCTGAGGCTGCAGAGAGTGTGGCATGTTTGAAGAATTCAAAGAAAGCCAGTGAGTTGGAAAACAGAGAGGTAGGGAGAAGAATGCATGATGAGAGAGGTAAGGTAAGATGAGGAATGGCTTTTGGTATAAATCTATAAACAAAAAGAAAACAGTGAAAGGTTTAATGTTTGAAGAGTTTAAAAGAAAGGAATCTGATCAGATTTCTATAATACTATAAAGACATTACTTTCAGTGCAATGTGGAAATTAAGAGAAAAAAAGGCCAAGGTGCAATTGTGAGTTCTCCTTTGAAAGTTATTACAGTAACTGGAGCAGGAGCTGAGGGTGTGCACTAAGGAGGGTGTAGGAGACATAAAGGGGAAAACAAAACAAACAAACAAAAAAAACCCCACACAAATAAACAAACAAAAAAATTATTTTTGTTGCTACTTCATAACTGTAATTTTACTTCTGTTAATGAATTGTAATATAAATATCTGTGTTTTCTGATTGTCTTAGGTTCTACAGCAGTGGTTCTCAACCTGTGGTCGAGACTCACAGGTTGAGAACCGCTAGCAGGGTCACCTAAGACCATTGGAAAACACAGATATTTATATTATGATTCATTAACAGTAGCAAAATTACAGTTATGAAGTAGCAACAAAAGTAATTTTTTTGGTTGGGGGTCACCAAACATGAGGAACTGTATTAAAGGGTCGCAGCACTAGAAAAATTGAGAACCACTGTTTTATGGGAAGCAACCTTGGTTTCTCTTTGTATAAGTGAGAGAGCCAAGATTGGAACCTATGTTTATATGATTCTGAAGCCTGAGATTTTTTAAAAGATTAATGCAGTGAGTTATGGGTTGGAAGATGAATAATTATAAAACTCCAGGCAATTATTTGTTAAAATTCTTGAGAAGACAAAAATCTCTTTTAAGAGAAAGAGTATGTGGTGGGGAAGGAGGTCTTTCCCATTTTCTTGGATCGAACTCTATGTGGAACAAGAACAACTCACCACTGCCTTTTCACTCATATAAAAGGTTGCAATAATTGTCTTTATGCATAACTCTTCACTCATATTTAAGATTTCATATAAATACCATATTGTAGTCAATTTCTGACTGAATACTCAGATGTGTCATTGAAGGGCCAGTATTCACTACAGTTTCTGGTTGTCAAGGAAGAGCCAGTCTTTTTATATTAAATATTCAGTTGAACAAATCACCTTCAATAGTTGGTATTATAGTAGTGAAACTGTAATACCAATGGCCTAATGGCATTACTGAAAGAAGTAATGGCATAAAATAGTGAAGCAGTTCTTGACACATAGGAAATATTCAATATATACCAGCACATTATTATTACTATTATTCGTATTAGTTAATTATAAGGTCTGGATCCTCCTCAATTCCAGCTTGTTCCCTCATTGGAGCTATTTCCTCTCCCAGAAATGCCTTACTTTACTCCTCTGCCCATCCATCATTCCTTCATTCAGAACCCAGTTTAGGACTCACCAACTTAAAAAATCCCCGCCAGAAAAATGTCATATATTAATTCCTTTGACAGATACACATCTATTCCTGTTCCAGTTAGTATTTCAAAAATGGTCTACAATACAGGCAGATTTGTTTCTTTCATTGATGTTACATTCTGGTGAAGAAAGACATTCACTAAATCAATAAACATGTAAATAAGTAACATGCTATTTGTCATGCAGTATAAATGCTTTTTTCAATTAAACAAAGTAAAAAAGTGCAGAGAATTGTGGTGGGGTGAGGTTGCTATTTTATGTAAGGTAGTCAAGGAAGGCCTCATGATTATTTGATGAGACAACCAAATAAAATTACAGATAGAGAAAAGGATGATGGAGTTGCTTGATCTGTTCAAGGAACAGCAAAGTGATAGATGTGATTGAAATGACAAGAGGAATGACCAGATTCTGGATAGATTTCAATGATCCAGAATGTAGGATGTGGAAGAAAGGAAGATATTAGGGATTATACCAAGGTTTGGGGCCTGAGCAGCTGAAAAAATGAGGTAAACCATTTAATGGATGGAGAAGATTTAGAGAGGAGGGAAAAAGAGTTCAACTTTGGACACAGATGTATATGAGTATTAGAAATGGCAGTAAAGGTGTTCAGTAGGCAGATGTATAGAAATGACAGGAATTCAAGGGAGAAGTCATAGATGAAAATATAAATGTGGTAGGCATAAGCCTTAAAGTAGCATTTATAGCCAAGGACCAAATGAGATGGCTTAGACCTATGGTTGGCAAACTGACGGCTCGTGAGCCACATGCAACTCTTTGGCCCCTTGAGTATGGTTCTTCCACAAAATACCATGGCTTGGGTGAGTCTATTCTGAAGAAGTGGCATTGGAAAAAGTTTAAGTTTAAAAAATTTGGCTCTCAGAAGAAATTTCAATCATTGTACTGTTGATATTTGGCTCTGTTGTGGACCCCTGACCTAGACTGATCATAGATTGAGAAAAGGTCAGAGGATCAGGACCTAGGGAGGCCACATCTGGAGCTGGGGAGGCACAGGGGTAAAGGAGATTGAAATAGGAAGAGACCCAAAGAGGGCGGCATCTGGAAAACATGTTTTAAGAAGGAGGCAGCACTTCATTTTCTCAAATGCTGATGATGACAAAAGAAATAAATAGTTCTCGTTCTGAGTGCCTCAAATTTAAGTGTCATTTTTCTACATTTTTTTCGACCAGTTTACAGAGATTCTATTCCAAGGTTCACATCTGGCAGCCATTGGGCCAGATTTTATTTCTCAAATACATTTTGTTTGGCCAGTTCAGACTTTGTTTTAAAAAATTGAGTTTGAAAGCTTTTATGTTGGTCGAATGCTCTGGACTTAACCAAAAGACTTTGATGTTTTGCTTAAAATAGGTATATGTTCCTGGGCCTTATAGGAATTTATGATAATGATAGCAAACACACAGAGTTTCATAGGCACGCATATGATAACATAGCAATTACTGTGCTTGAATTTACTTCCTCAGCCATATGTAAGAAACTCAAAGGAATATCATTTGAAATTTCCCATTGTGCCTACCCTGTTTCCTCGAAAATAAGACAGTGTCTTATATTAATTTTTGCTCCCAAAGATGTGCTGGGTCTTATTTTCAGGGGATGTCTTGTTTTTCCATAAAGAAGAATACGGTACACATTTATTGTTAAATGAAAATAAAGGGAATTTATTACCTGTATATGGTACGGTAGTATGGTAGTTGTCAACACAAACCAGACAAACTGTGAATCCTACAGTATCAAGAATTTACTCATTTATTCAATGACAATCATGTCATCATCTTCTGGAACATCATCATAACAATTCAATTCCTGAATTTCCTGGTGAATTTCTTGTGACTCCATTTCTTTCAGAATCAGTGGACCAAATCTCTCATGTTTGGGGGGGGGGGGGCTTATTTTCGGGGAGATGCCTTATATTTCACTCGGAAGAAAACCTGTAAGTAGGTCTTATTTTCAGAGGATGTCTTATTTTTGGTGAAACACGGTAGTTCTGTGTCTGTGGCAGATGGAATTATGGCCTCCAAGAATATTCTAGCCCTAGTCCTGACACCATAAACATGTTGCCTTTTCTGGAAAAAGGTACTTTGCTGATGTGATTAAGGTTAATTGGTTGACCTTGAAATAAAGAGATTATCCTGGATTATGTTTCAGGCATAGTGTAATGCCAGGAGTCCTAAAAGCATAAGAGGAAAGCAAAAAGGAAAGTCAGAGATTCTAGTATAAAAAGAATGTGCTCTTTCTTGCTTTGAAGATGGCAAGGCTAACTGACAAGAAAATGGGGACCTCCAACCTATACCCAAAGGCACAGTATTCTGCCAACAACCTGAATGAACTTGGCAGCAGATTGATCCCTCACAGCCTCCAGAGAGGAAAGCAGCTCTGCTAACACTTTAATTTCAGCCCTTGAGACCTTGAACAGAGAATTCAGACAAGGATGCTGAAATTCTAACCTGCAAAACAGAGACAATAAATGAATATTGTTTTATGCTGCTTCAGCGTGTGGTAGTTTGTTACACAGCAGTAGAAAACTGTACAATTTTCTTAATAAAGATATAATATCATTAATGAAGTATTAAAATGGAAGTATATCCATGGTTATCCAAATCTATCTTCTTCCAGAAAGACTTCTTAGATCATTCTACCTATTGTTCATCCTCTAAATTCAGAGCTCTTATCTATAGTATCTAACAATATAGTTGTTGTTTGTCTTGCTTGGCTATTTAATTCTCATGTTATTTAATGTTAGGGGTGTTTTTATAACTTTTATTATAGACTGTAAGTTTCTTAAAGGCAAGGACTGAGTCTTTTATTCTCAAAATCAACTTCTGATCATCTGATCTGGTCAGATCACTGCACTGCTTAAATTAGTGCATGACTTTCCATTGCCATTAGTGCAAACAAAGATCATTGGGCATGACTGACATGCATGAGCTGGGTGGGTCCTTTTCTAGCCCCATCTCATTAGACATCATAGCATCCTCACCATTGTCTCATCTCAGTCTCTCTTGCTGGTTATACTCACTCATGCTCCAAGGTCTTTGTATATACCGTTCCCTTTACCAGGAACTCTCTTTCCTCCCTTCTGTGTGGTAAATTCCAATTACTCTTTTGAATCTCAACTTAATAGTCTCTACTTCCCAAAAAAGGCCTCTCCTGGCCTCTCTCACTAGGTCAATTACCCTTTTTATAAATTCTCATATCACTTCCTTCTTATCGCAGTTGCAATTTAATACTAGAATCTGGGATAATCTAATTAACATCTTATCATGTCCCAGTCAATTCTAAAATGGCAGAAACCCTGTCCACCTTTGTTCTTCAGTATATTCCCAGTGCCTAACAGGGTGCCTGGTAAATAATAGTTGTTTCTAAAAACCTATTTGTTAAATAAATGCATCTATAACTGTGGAAGAATAATGTCATCCCCCTAAAACATTCACATCCCAATCCTAGATTGCATGCCCAGGGGGAAAATAAGGTTGCAGATGGAATTAAACTTGTTTATCAGATGACCCTAAAATAAGACTAACCTGGAGTATCTGGGTGGTCTCAGGTAGTCATAAGAGTTCTTGAAGTGAAAAAAGGGGGAAGAAAAGAAAAATTTGTCAGAGAAAGATGTGACTGGAACAAGCGAGTAGAGGTGGACAGAGATGTAATGTTGCTAGCTTTGGAGATGGAGAAATGGAAACCTGAGCCAAGGAATGGGGAAGCCTCTGGAAGCTGTAAAATGCATGGAAATGGATTCTCCCCAGAGCTCCAGAAGGAACACAGCCCTGCAGATGCCTTGATTTTTATTCCAGGGAGCCCCACATAGGTTTTTTAATTTATAGAACTTATGTAATATAATAAATTTGTGTTGTTTAAGTCTTTAAATTTGTGGTAAACTAATATAATAACATAGACCATTGCTTTGCCCACAGAATTCAATACATTTATTGATTGACTTCAACTAGAAAAATATGTATGGACTAAAACTGAATTATCAATTTAGTGTGCTGTGACAAAATGTATATAATTTAGAGCTGGAAAAAAAATTTTAAATTATTATCTTTAACCTCTCTCCCAAATAAACGAACAAAAGTGAAGCTCAAAGAAGTAAAGTAACTAGCCAAAATTTACACATTTAGCTTGTGGGAAAGCCTCAGGGAGACCACCTATGTCATAAAATAGTGAGAAGCAAATATTTAAAAAGATAAACAGCTTTGAATAATCTGTTCTGCATATGGAGATCTCTAGGAGTAGCAGATAATACAGCATTTTTCTGCTTTGCAGGCCAAAGTCTAAGAGGATTCTACCCAGTTTTTTTTTTTTTTTAAGAATACTAAACAACAAATACAATAACAGATGGGCTTCAAAGGGAGAAAAAGTACTCTTTGAGTAGGATTTGCCACATGAGATTAGGGATTGTCTCATTATCTTAACTTGAGGTGTTTTTTTTTAAAAAATTGCTCACATTATATAAATAGATTCCTTTACTCTATGGAACAAAAATATATGTGTTTAGGTTGTAAAATAAAATACTGACAAGCCATAGAGCTAGCTATTATGTTAATAAATATTAGTGGTTTCTTTTGTGTCATAATATAGTAGGCCATTGGTTCATGTCAATAGTGTGACTTGCTTTTGGCAAAAGAATTTAATCTAAATTGTACAATCTAAGAATAAATGCATGTCGTCTGTTACCTACCAGATTTAGAGGATTTGAAATGCATAAATAACAAAGCAGTGCAAACCATCAACCTGCTCTGAGAATAAAGCAGAAGAGTAACAAATAATGCAAATAATTTGCAAAGTCAGTGCCTATGAAGTTAGCAAGGGATATTAGTTGAAAATAGAAATTAGAAGGAAAAGTATTGGGACTTTCAAAGAGTGGGCCTTCTAAAAGGACAATCAGTCACTGTGGAATATGAATACTGTTGTCTTGGGTTTCCTGTTAAATCACTAACATTTATTAATTAAATTTTAATTATAAACACAATCCTGCCACTACACAGGTATCTGCAAACCTTATTAATATCAGTAAGACTGATTCTGGTTAATATAAAGTGCTATGCAATTACAAATCATTATTAAAGAGTCTGTGTACAAATCAGAAGAAAATGACTAATAGTAACATATTGTTCTGAGATGTCTTTCCCCAAGCAGAGCAAAAAAAAAAAAAAATTAGTCAACCAGTCAGTCAGCCAGGCTTTATTTAGTATCTAATCTGTTCTCAAAAGTATCCAAGCCTAAAGAGGTAAGAGAAGCAGGTGGTCACCACATTTACCAAAACAACTAATTCTAATGGCTAATGTTAATGGAGAGCTCACTGTAGGCCAGAAAATGTTACCTGGCTTAGTCATAATCTTCATCCCAATCTTTGCAATGTGTAAATTTCCCATTTTACCAATGAAGAACTATGGGAAAGCAGTAAAGAAGTTAAGTACCTCACCAAAGGCTACAAAGCTAGCAGTAGATGGAGTACAAGCTAACACCAAAGCAAGTGTTCCTCCCACTCACTCTGCCATCTTTCTTCAGAAATGATGCAACACATTGCCAAGAACTATGGATTTAGCAGAGATAGCATAAAAGAAAACACTTGTGCTGTTCGGTTCATCAGCAAACATGTTTGCTGTCTTTGGGAATCTGTAGAACCCAGTGGCTGAATGCTAAAAGACTTTAAATCCATATTGCTTGGATTCAAATCCTACTTCCTCCAGTTGGGAAAGTTGCTTGACGTGCCTTGGTTTTTAAAAATTATTATTATTACTAGAAGCCCAATGCATGAAATCTGTACACTGGGGTCTGGGGTGGGGGGTGGGGGGTCCCTCAGTTCAGCCTGCCTCCTCTCACAGACTAGGGAGCCCTCAGGAGATGTCCTACTGATGGCTTAGGCCCCGCTCCACTGTCTGGCCTCCCTCTGTGGGAGGTGACTGGGTTGATCAGAGGAAGCACCAGCCCCATCACCCTGCTGCTGCTGCCACTGCCTTAGCCACTAAGGTGTTTACATCAATACAGTCTCCAGTCCCTTCACCATGAAAAAAATGACAACTTTCTTTAGGCATTTTCAAGATGTGTCTTTTATAGAATATGACATTTCTTTATTTCTTATCCTCAACCAAGGATATGTTTCCATTGATTTTTAGAGTGCTTGGAAGAGAGAGAGAAAGACAGAGAGAAACATCAACGTGAAAGGAACACTTCAATTGGTTGCCTCCTGCATGAGCCCTGACCTGGGACCTGGCCAGGGAGAAGCCTGCAACCTAGGTACATGCCCTTGATCGAAATCGAACCCAGACCCTGTGGTTGGATAGGCTGAGGCTCTATCCACTAAGCCAAACTGGCTAGGGCAGGATATGATATTTTTTAGCCCCTTCAGTAGTGAACCATAGTTTTTCCTCCAGGAGTGTGGCGGAAAAACCCTAGATCACCTTTTTGGATTCTTATTACCTAAGTTACCAAGAACACTGTGAGTGACAGCAAATAGGGAGCTTAACCAATGAGCTGTCAGAAAAGGTGTTTCCTCTGCAGCTCATGCGCAAAGGACCCCTGTGTTGTGTCCGCTGAGCTGGAGGTGTTCTGTCTGTTGGGCTGGGGGCATGCCCCAAGCCGCATGGCTGCCGCCAGGGGCATGCCCACAGTCCAGCAGCCCCACATTCTGTCCACTGGGCTTCTGACCACTGGGCTGGGGGTATGCCCTGAGCCACGTGGTGGCGGCTTGGAGCACACCCCCAGTCCAGCAGCCCCACTTTGTGTCCGCAGCCCTCCCTCCCTCCAAGGCCAGTGTCTACCCCGGCTTCTATAGGTGCCACCATCTTTGTTCATGGAGTGATAGTTAACTTGTTATTACCCTTTCATTAGATTAGATTTCTATTACTTCACTTGTAGTGTTTTTATGGGAAGCACCATCTGCAATACAAGTTTAATTATAAGGTTGTTTTTAGGTAACACATAGGTAATGCTGCTTCTTCATTGTGTGTGTGTTGTGTGGTAACATATAAACAGCATTTAGAATGATATTCTATGTATTAGTTATTTTCAGTATCAATCAAGCATAAGGGTAAAATTGATAATGGTGTTTGATAGTCAACATTAAATACACAAAACAAAAAAATTTAAAAGTCTGACCAAATTTATTCTTCTGCTGAGAATACATTGAGCAGGAGCCCAAGCATGTAGTAGTCCCTAAAAATTAATAAGATGAGTTATTGGGCCTGTCTTTAAGGAACTTTCAAATCTACATGCATTATCATTGAGGCCAGACTAGGACAAAAGAGACAGTGGTTGATTTCAGAGGACTCATACTGAAGCATATTAACCTTCATCTTGTATAAAACTGCTATTTGAATTCTCTGCTATTGTTAGATAGTGCTTAGTCCTGTAAACTCTGTCTTATAAACTCTGTCACTTTAAGACAGTCTGCTATTCTATAAAATTACTTTGTTTTTAGTTCAAATAATAGAAAAAGATAAACTTAACTGTCTAACCTTGCAAGCTAGCCATCCAATTAACAGACTAAAATAGACTAATACTGATAATAATTATGACAAGTACAAACTCATTATGAATTCAAGGTTACAACTGTCTGTAACAATAACTCACACAGAGCCCTTTGTAGTATCTGCAAACAAAGAGTTTCAAAAAATATAAGTAGTAGACACTTCGTATTTCGGGGCTCAGAGATTTGGAAAGGACACCCACTCTGGGCTGTGCACAAATAAATGACTCCTAATTATTTGGCTCATTAAGGCATCTTGTATTTCATTCGATGAGTTACAATACAAGACAAACCACAAAATCTACCTGACTCAACCCCATGTCTATTCTTTGCCTTTAGCCTACACTCTGATTATCCCTCCATTCCTCTTGACCTTCCTCCTGGAACACCTGTTCTCTTCATCTATACATAACTTCCAGTAATCAAAATTTCCACCTTTTACAAAATACTTAATACGTTACAAAAGTACTTTTTAGTCCATATACAGAGACCTTTCTCAGTTCCCTCCACACTAAACAGTTCTGAGTTATATAGTTTTTCCAAACAGATGTCACAGTTGGATCTCCCATGCCTTCTGATATCAGGGCTCTGATCCTTTCACATTGTCCTTTTGCCATATAATGACTAGTTTTTTCAGACCCAACTTAGTTAAATAAAATTTATGTGCAGAGTTTTCTAAGACCTGTTCAAGGCAATCCCCACTCCTCTGTGCTCCCTCTGCAGCTTATACCTGTATGCATACTGCCTTTATCCAGTTGTAGAGCAACTGGTCCTGCTTTCTTGTCACTGTCCAATTTCTTAAACATCGACTATGCCCAATACTGGGCTCTATAGTAGCTATTCAGACCATTTAGTTAATTTCTTCTGCACTCATATTGTCTGCCACAAAAGCTCGCTTTTAGCTATGCATCTACTATTTGATAGCATTGTTGCAGAATCCAGAGTCATCACTTGAGCAAAATCATAATCAGCAAATCAACAAATAAATGATAGAGTGATTTCTATTTTCCCAGCTCAGTTCTTTGAGACAAACAAAGAAAGTCTCTAAAGAACATAATTGAGGGGGGTTGGGGCAAAACTGATCTATACTTAGGTGACTAGTTTCTTAATTATAAACCTCTTCCATATTTTCTTTTACTTTCTGAACTGTGTTGTCCACGGTGGTAGTGCTTGGGAGATAATCACTAAGTTGATTTATAATATCTGTCCTGCAGTCGGTATCATTGGAGATAGAATTTTAATTTGCTTAGAAACCCAGAAATACAGGAAGGCATTAAAATGCACAGATGGGTGAGCAACTATTAGAGAAAAAATACTTTGAGGAGCCATTTGTAAAAAGGATTAATTCTGAATAGAGAAATGAAATTACCCTAAAGGGTAAGTATAAAAGCAGCCCAATTGCTCCTTATGTGAGATAAAAGCATCCCAGAAAAGAATTTAGAGAGCAATAAAAACCACCCTTACATTTCATTATTTTACAGTCATCTTTTCTCTTTGATGAAAAATAAGGATATAATCTATACCCATTATTTAGCTTACTTATATAGAATTTTCTGGCAAAAGTAGCAGAATACACCTAAGCAAAAGTGTAAGAGTTTATTCTTCATTCAACCTACAAGGTAATCTCAAGTATTTTCTGTCAAATGGGAAATGAGGAAATCCTTTTCTAATTTCTTCTCTGGTTCCCAAGAACTCATGGTGACCTGCAAATGAAAACTATATTCTTTTCTAAAGCTGTATGGACCAAGGCAAATTTCAGGGTAGGTCTTCTAATGGATCTACTCTTGACTCTTAAGATGGAAGCAAAAGAGTATGGACATAAATAGGCATTTCTTTTTTAAAATCTTTATTACTTAAACTATTACATATATACCTCTTTTTCCCCCATTGACCCCCTCCAACCTGCCCCACTACCCACCCGAAGCTTTTACCTCCCTATTGTTTGTAACCATGGGTTATCATTTCTTTATTCATTTATTTATTGAACAAGCATTGAATATTTCTTAAATGTAAGGCAGTGTGACAGTTACTAAGAATGACAAATAGAAAACTAAAGATAAATAAGAGCTAACAACTAGTAAGTGCTAAGGATTTTATATAATTTTAAATCTGTGGCAGCCATTGAGGTATTTATACTTTCCTTATTTTTCAGGTAAAGAAACTAAACCTAGAAAATTCAAATAACTTTTCCAATGTCATATTACTTATAAAGTGGAAAATGTAGGATTCAAATCCAGGGGTGTCATAAAACAGAGATAAAGCATTTCATGGAAGAGATGACATTGCATTGGGCTTTGAAAAATGAACAGGTACATTAGCAAGATAACGCTAGGATATGCTGTGATAACAAATAATTCCACACATTTCAACAACAATTTATTGAACAATTTATTGAACCACAATGTTGTGGTTCAACTGTAAATTTTTTTTTCTATAGCTAAATTAACAGAACATGCCTTATTTGGAACATACCTGTCTGATGGCAGAGAAAAAAGAATAATTGACAGGATCATGCAATGGCTCTTACAGCTGCTACTCAGAAATGACTTAAGTAACTTTCACATTTTATCAAACAAAGCAATTTACAAGTCAAGTCTGCTGTCCATGGAATGGAGTGGTAGAATTCTCTTATGGAGAAAGACAGCAGTCCTTAGAAATACTACTACAGAAAGTTTAGACAAATAAAAATGGGAAATAGTATTTCTAAATAAAGGAATATTTAAGCACTTACAGAGAGGAGTATTTAAAATCAATATGGAGCAGTACTTAAGGGTTTCAAAAAAGGATAAATGTTTGGGGTGTTTATTGGCTGATTGGACACAGTCAGTTTAAGAGAGAAGCTTTACATGAGAGAGGAATAAAAAAGAGAGACCAACTCAGGCTTACAGAAGAATAAGAAAAATTTCCTCTTTATTGTGTGCCTACATGTCTGGCAGTCATAACTATGAAATTTAGACAATGACACCAAACACCACCAGCTGTTCTGATTCACTTTCATGTCTTTGAATTTGGCTGGTTATCTAAAACCAACTGTCTAAGCTCACAAACCTCGGATCTAAGTAAATTGGCCACTCCACGTCCACAGCATTGAATTAAGAAAGCAATTCTTTGGTAACACCATCTTTTTTAACAAGCGAACTGCACAGCTGAAATGATTTTCCCTTGGAGAGTAACTGAGCTCCTAAAGGGTTGTGATTACCTTGAGGATACTTTCTGAGTATGATCCTGGAAGCAAGAATAAAACACAAACTGCTTTCTTTAATTTTATAGTGAGCTCTTCTGGCCAAGGAGACTTCATCTAAGCCAACTACATAGTGCAAAGCACCTTCTTAATATTGCATAAATACTAGTAAAACAGGAGTTTGGTTTTGACATAAAATAACTCTGCACTATCTATCTGGTGACTGATGACCTGGGATAAACTTGAACTCATATCAGTGCATTAATGATGCCTTTACCAAAGTCAAGACTATCTCACCTAGAACTTTTCAATCTTCTTTAGTAGCTTAGTTACTAGTATATTAGAAACGAAAATAGAATAACATATGCCATTAGAAAATCAATTGACCTCTTGGAGCTCCCATGGCCTCATCTGAAAGAAGCAGAGCTCAGACCTGAGGCCGTGTGACACGGGTACTATTTTTACTCTTTTTGGTTGCTTGAGAGAGAAAACCCCAAAGGACACACAGCTTTGAGAAAGGATAACCAAACAATAACTTTCCAGAATCTCTGAGTGATCAAGGAAAAGTAGAAACCATTCTATATAATGAAGAGGTAATATGCAAATTAACCCTCACACCCTCATAAAATGGCTGCCTATGAGCAGGCCAGCAGGGGGTTGAGGGACAACCAAATGACTGAATAAGCAGGCTGCATGGGGTGACCGGACTGGCAAGGGGGTTAGTGAGGGACGATCAAATGACTGAACAACAGGTTGTGTGGGGCAACCAGGCCAGCAGCAGTAGGTAATTGGGGCAAACAGGCCAGTAGGGGGATGACAGTTAGGGGCAGCCAGGCTGGGAATGGGGGACAATTAGGGGCAACCAGGCTGGCGGGAGGAGGATGCAGTTGGGGGTGACTAGGTGGGCAGGGGGGGAAATTGGGGGTGATTAGACTGGGAGGGGGTCAGTGAGGGATCACTAGGTTGGCAGAGGGGGCAGTTGGGGATGACCAGGCTGGCAGGAGGAGCAGTTAGGGGCAACCAGGCCAACAGAGGGGGACAGTTGGAGGTGACCAGGCCGGCGGGGAGGGCAGTTAGGGATGACCAGGCCGGTGGGGGGGGGCAGTTAGGGGAGATCCAGCCAGCATGCAGAGGGAGTGAGGGGCAATCAGGCCAGCTGAGGGGGGCAGTTAGGAGTGAGTAGGCAGGCAGGCAGATGAGTGATTAGGAGTCAGTAGTCCAGGATTGTGAGAGGGATGCCCCAGATTGGAGAAGTCACAGGCTGGGCTGAGGGGAACTCCTCCCCCACCCTCCTGTGCATCGAATTCATGTACAGGGCCTCTAGTATCATACAATCTTCTAAGGATAAGAAAGCAATATCAGAGAAAAAACCAAGTGACTAGGACACTGGAATTCTCATAAGTATTTCTTTAGTAGGAAGGAAATTGTTTTAGATAAATTATGAGCCTACAGACTATTGGAGAAAACTTTTTAAATTCTAAGACTAACCTCAAGCTTACCAAACAAACAAAGCCTTTGACATAATAATAATAATAATAACAACAACAACAACAACAATAATAATAATAATAATAATAATAATAAATGGTCTTTTAATCTAAATGAGGCCCTTTGAGTCTTACCCACAGAACATATTCAAATCACAGACTTTTTAGAAGCTCAGTTGAATTAGAAATTGTATAACCTTGACTTGAAGCAAACCTTGGAAATATTTCAAAGCATCTTCAAGGGTTCTCAGCAAGCACCTGGGTATGGATTTCAAACACTTTCCCTGTATTCTTGTGAGCCGTGGAGAGAAAGGAAAGCCTGGCTTGTAAAGACCCATTCTGTCTCAGGACTCTTCAATCAGAGTATGCTGCTTTTTATGTGTTACATAGTGCATTTCCACAAACTATTTCTCTTGGGGGAAAAAAAAAAAAGATTCTAGTTTTCTGGGGAAAAACAAAACAACTTAAAAATCACTGCTCCAAGCAGGAAAAATTAAAGAGAAAGCTTAAAATGGCAGCAGGTTTGCCCAGCTGGTGTCGCTCAATGGTTAAGCACGGACCCAAAGAGCTCATTGGTTTGATTCCCAGTCAGTGCACATGCCCCGGTTGTGGGCCCAATATCCAGTAATGGTGTGCAGGAGGAGCTGATTGATGATGCTTCTCTCTCATGGATGTTTCTACCTCTCTATCTCTCCCCCTTCTCCTCTCTCTAAAAATCAATTTAAAAAAAAATTTTTTTTTAAATAACATAAGATTACAGCAGGTTCTAGAGCCCTTAGCTCTACCGGGATTGTTAGGAGTGGAGGGGGAGAGGGGCAAAAAAAGCAGTGGGAAAATGATCCTTAGGAGCAAAGGCAGCTGGAAAGAGAAAAGAAAACAAACTCAGCACCACATTACCCTCACTGCACGCAAGTTGCCCATGGCAGCAGCTCAGAAGAGTCTTGTTCTTGCTAAACACTGTAGGTAACCAGCTGGGCTTGTCATGCCCACTTAATAGCAGTACTTTAAGAATGTGTTGTCATTTCCTTGTCAGACTCATTTCTCTACCCTCTATTATCTTTTCAAAATCATATTACAAAATATTATGAGCTTCCTGTATCAGGCACTTTGGGTCTTAGTCACTCAATTATTAAAATTGTATGATTTTTTTAAATTGCCATTATGTGTGGGCTGTCTTTACCAAAGCGACAAAGCAATTGAGTTAACCCAAATGGTGCTATGATTGCAGGATCAGAACATGGAAAATTATAGCGTAGAAGGAAAAAAAGGCAGCTACTTCACATCAGTGCCAATAAAATCCTGGGAAACTCATTGTGACACCATTATGCTAGACAGAGCAGAGCAAACGCTCCCGAAAAATTACCATGCTGGGTAATAGGAAACAATGCCATTTAGGGCTGTTTGCTTTATACCCAGTTACTGCTCTCTAGTAAATGAGGCCCTTGGGTCATGTGATGTGCTCCACATTTGTTCCACAAGAGCAATTCTGACCCACCATCAGCTAATTTGTACTCACTTGTGCCTATCACCCTGTACCTGCCACCAGAGCTGCTGACATCCAGGGTTGGGTTCTCTGCCTCTCCCAGTGAACAGCTGTGGACAGAATTCCACAGAGACTGCGATGTGCAGGACCCTGAGGTCAGCTTGCTGGGCTTAATGAGCTACTGAGAGGGCCAACCTGAGAAGGAGGGGGAATTCACAGGTGCCTACCCAACTAGATTTCTTTAAAGACACCAACCAATATCCTCATTGCTTGTCATTCTACAGGTAATGTATTTATCATTTAAGGTCTGTCTCCCTTGTTCCTCTAACATAGATAACTGGGCTTACTTAACACTGAACTGCAAATTTAGCCGAGCTCCAAATTCTGGAGCCTATCTTGCTGCTTGTCAGAGAGAATGATCCACAATGGCCCAGGCAAGGAGCTTAAACTCAATGTCCAAAGGGATACATGAGGCATAACGACTAAGAGATGTTGCAATAACTGGGAATGTAGGGGATGGGTGGAAACTAAAGTAAGCTACAATGGACTCTTCTCAAGACCAGCATAAGACCAGCTTTGGCAGAACTTCCAGTTTCTTTGTTTAAGACATTAGAAATACAAATTGTTATACAAAATAGAATTTTTCAGATAGGCAAGGTTTTCTACAATAGTTTCTAAAGTAAAATATGCTTACCCCACTGTATTAGTTTCCTATTGCTGCTGTAAGAAATGACTGCAAATGCAGTGGTTTAAAACAACACAAATATATTACCTCAGTTGGATAGGTCAGAAATCCCAAATATTTCTCCCTGGGCTAAAATGAAATTGTCAGCAGGGTGTATCCCTTCCAGAGGCTTTAAGCGATGACAGGTTTTCTGGCTTTTTTTTTTTCTTTTTTTCTTTTCTATTTCTGAAGTCTGCCTGCATTCCTTGACCACTTGCACTTTCTTCATTTTCAAGGGCACCAGCATAGATTCTTCTGATCTCTCTCAGACTCGGACACTCTTATTTCTCTCTTATAAGGACTTCTTACATGGGGTCCAACTGGGTAATCCAGCATAATCTTCCTGTCTCAAGAACTTCATTTAATCAGGTTTGCAATGTTCCTTCTGCCATGTAATTAACATACAGGTTTGGTGATTAGGGCATGGACATCTTGGGAACCAGTATTCTGCCTGCCATGTCTCCATTTTGCACTGGTCTGGGCACTTTAAAGAGCTCAGTGTCTTAGCCTCACATTAACCTTGAGCTGGTTCTTGTGTCATGTACTCAATAACTTCATGTTAGTACCATAGGCATGTCTCTATTATCTGCTCCCAATCTTGTTAACAACACATCTACCAGCCCTTACAGCATCAGTTTGATTTAAAGGTCATACAATGATATTCTTGATCCAGAGTATGGGATTGAGCTTGCTGATGGGAAACTCTTATTCTAACACTTCAAACTTTTCCCACTATGGCTTTGCCACACTTCCTGGATCACCTTCAGAAATGGCTGCTGCTCTCCCTACTAAACAAATCCCTACCCCCAAAGTTGTAGTTTCATTCTCTTGGTTCTGAAACGAGTTATTCTTATCTTCAAACCTTTGAAATTACAAACATCTTGGGAAAGATTACACTTTTTACTTTGTAGACATTCATTAACCATCATTTAAGAATTAGAACTGAAGATGGATTTCTGGGCCTCAGAGGATGCCAAGAGGATGGAAGAATGGGATACAGTGAGAGCTGCTCCAAGGATATCTTTGTTGCTGCTTTCACTTCACTGATGATGCAGGCTCAGATTTTTACTCTGATTATAAAATGAAAAGTATTCTGACAATGTATTCAAGTGCAGGGATGTATATCTTTTGCAAGATCTCCCTGAACCATCCTGCTTACAGCCTAGGCCCCCTGCCTTCTTTCTCAGGGGAAATGTGGTGAATGTAGTAGCTAAGCAAGGACTAGATTCCTGCAGGGGCAGAGGAAATAATATTGCTGAGACTGGATTATATTTTGCCTTCATAGTGGTAATGACTTTACCAACAATGGAAGCTCAAGGCCACAGTGTTTTATTTAAAGAAGTTTTATTTTTCCAGGCTGATCAAGGCCATAACAGAATTTACCTTTACTTAGTGATAGACAGAACAAAAGACTGGAACCCAACCTCCCAACCTGAGGTTGCTGCTACCACACCTTCTTTTTCACTTTCTCCCTTCTCTTCCCCCCCCCCCTCCTTGTCCCTCCACCAGTTCTTCCTCCTTCCTCCTTCCTGTCTTCTCTGAGAACTTCTTCCTATTCTCTTGTGGGATAAGAATATTTTTATAAAGAGAGTACTTGTGTTTTCCCCATTTAACAGTTGGTTGTTAGATGACCTTGGACCTGCAGCTTCTCACCCAGGACCTAGCTGTGTTTTTCCTAAAGAGCCCAGAAGAGCCCAAGAATAATCTTTGCTGGATCCAAACTATGCCCACAATAGCAGGGACTGGACCCAGAAGTCAGAGACTACTGGGCCCAGAATTGCATCTGCCCCAAAGACATGGTTGACCACATGGTTTTACTTGACTATCAACATTTTTTTAAAATCAAGACAGTTCACTATAATTCAGATAATCAGACTCTTCTAAAGTAGTCAGATTCACTGGGACTGCATTCTGGCAAGCAGTCCACTACTAGCACTAAGTAGTCGCCAGCTTTTTAACAGGCATATCCTCACCATTTGGCCCAGTAGGCATTTGACTTTGTAACCCATGCAGTGTAATGTAGCACATAAATGTATGCAGTTGAGCAGGCCTAGGTCTGATTCCTGACTCTGTATGTAAATAGCTTAACCTCTGAAGGCATGGCTAAAGCTGCCAGTAAGAGATCAAATCCAATTTCCACTCAGTAGGAGACTCTCTAAATTATTTTATTGCCTCTAAAGATTCTAGCACTAAGTATTTCTAAAAATGAGCTGACCACCAATTGATTCTTTGAGATCGCCTTGTCATCTACAGATTAGTGATTTGAAATTACTTCTCTTTCCAATTATAGTTATTGTATCTGGCCCACCTCCAATATTCCATGATGTAGCACTGTGAGTAGGCTGTTGCTTTTTCTGTTTAATACTTGCTAACTCAGAGCATGGCCGAGATGGTCATTTAGTGGTGAAGAATACAATAACAGGGCCAGGTCACCTCACCCACACCACTCTGGGGTCAGCTTCCTGGAGAATGGGTTCCATTTCAGACACCAGCATATGCTCAAGATTGCTTTCAACACAGTCCTCAGGTTCAGGAGGAAACATTTCAATGCCAGCTACGTATTTAAAATTAAAGAATAAAATGTTCTCAAGAGACTGTTCATTGGGCCATTTTATTTTCAGGATGCACAAGAAATGTTTGTCTCACTGATTTGAAATAAATGTAATTGACCTTTTGAAACACAGAACCTGAATGATTTAAAGAGAGAGAAACAGTTCAGCTTAATCCTTTTAGAATAAATAACAATGGTGATTCTCCTATAAGAACTTCAATAATAAAGCAGAATGTTCCTTCTAATTGCTATTAAAATACAAGCTATAGAGAGAGAGAGATGAAGATGGAAGAATTAGTAGCAGGAGTCCAGTTACCGCATCCCAGAGAGAGACCACAAGAGGAGCATGACATTGCTAGGCAACGCTGCGCAGTTGGCTCAGTGTGGTCGTATAATAGGTAGGAAGCATGATTCAAGAAAAGCAAAGGGAAAGGGGATGAAATTATTTATTTTAATAGGGCGGGGATAAAGGGCACAAAGACAGGTATGCAAGTTAGTCTGAGCCAAATTTTCAGGCTATGCCATATGAATTCTGGAAAATGAATTCTAGAAAAATGAAGAATTCTAGAAAGCCTTTAACATCTTTCTTTTTCACCAAATAACAATGATTTTTAAAAATTAGAATTGGAGGGATTAGCTGGTATTATGCTTTATATACATTAGATCACAGTAAGAGTAATTAACCATTTTACATATGAGGAGTGAGGAGGTGATTTACATCCCTAGGATTGACATGCAATAAACAGAAGAGGCCAGGATTTGAATACTCTCTCGTAGGATTTCAAAGCTTGTACTTTTCCCACTCTCCTATGCTTGGTTCCTTTACTGAAGAAGACCTCTTATATGTGACTCCTTAGCTTTTCTGAGCCGTCAAGATTTCCAGTGTAACTACATATTTTGCCCAGGAAAACATATTCATGTTAATTGTCAGTTACTATTCTTTCAGTCATTCATTCAACAAATACTACCTTTTCTCCCAAGCACTGCTCTTAGTATAGGAGATAAAATGAAGAAGAAGAAAGAAAAGAAAAAAAGCGTTCCCTACCTTCTTGGGCCTTATGCTTATGCTTAAGGTGTTTAAGAGAATAGCAATAGATGAGTAAAAAAATAGATTATATTTTCTTAGGTAAAGAAGTATGTTCTAGAAAAAAATAAAGGAGGGCAAGTGAAAAGGGGTAAGGGGGTTAGTCAGAGTGATCACAGCCAACTTTTCTGAGAAGTTACCAATCTACATACTATGAGTAGGAAGGGCAGTGTTTTTTTTTTTTGTTTGTTTGTTTTTCTGCCATCACCATTTTGATTATTCATTTATTTATTTATCAATTCATTTATCTGTTTGCTTTTGTACCTCTACTTTGAAAAGCTGTAAAAGGTATTTATCTTCTAATTCATTTTCACCTTGACCTACAAATGCACAACTCTTCCCAAGTGAATATACTGAAAGTAGAGTTTCAAATGATCTGGTTTGGGGAGGAAGAGGAGGGGGTGGAAGTACCTACTTCATCCATCACCTCCTAACTGGTGCCCTGCTTCCATTCTTACCCACCCATGTCCATTTTACACACAGCAGTCAGGGCATTTTAAACTCACATGTCAAATCTCAAGTCATAACATTTCCCTGCATGACACCCTCTAATGATGTCCTATGGAACTCAGAAGAAAACCCTCCCTCCTGAATACAGTGGCATGATCTAGCTTCTACCCCTTCTCTAGCCTCATCTTGTATAACCTTTTTCCCTGTGTGTGTTACCAAGCATTGCTCTGAGTAAGGATTTTATTGTAATAATAAGATGTTAGTGAGCTTAATATTTCAATGGGTCATCTTAAATATCCTTTCAAAGTAATTATTCTTACTTCTCTAGTCTAAAAATGACAACCAAAAACCAAATCAAAACAAAATACCCTAGGGAATGGAATTCGTACTCTCTTGACTGAAATTCAGAATTCTACCCTTCCAATCTTACTTCTCAATCCCTCCCATCATATAGCTTTCTTGCCATCTAAGATAACATGTGATATGTGACCTGCTACACCTCCAAATTCTCCACCCTTCTATTCTTTAATGTATACCTCTGAAATAATTTCTGCTCTTTGCCTCTCTCATTTCCAATTATCTACATTTTATTTAAAACTAGAGGCCTGGTGCATGGGGGGCAGAGGGAGTTCCTCAGCCCAGCCTTCACCCTCTCCAATCTGGGACTTCTCGCGGGATGTCCGACTGCCTATTTAGGCCCAATAAATGGGTAGTCGGACATCCCTCTCACAATCCAGGACTGCTGGCTACCAACTGCTCACCTGCCTGCCTTCCTGATTGCCCCTAACCACTTCTGCCTGCCAGCCTGATCACCCCCTAACCACTTCCATGCCAGCCTGTTTGCCCCCAACTTCCCTCCTCTGCTGGCCTGGTCACCCCTAACAGTCCTTCTCTTCAGGCTTGATCACTCCCAACTGCCCTCCCTTGCAGGCCTGGACCCTCTCAACTGCCCTCCCCTGCTGGCCATATGGTGGTGGCCATCTTGTGTCCACATGGGGGCAGCCATCTTGTGTGTTGGAATGATGGTCAATTTGCATATTAGTCTTTTCTTAGATAGGATAGAGGCCTGGTACATGGGTGGAGGCCAGCTGGTTTCTTCTGAAGGGTGTCCGAGATCAGGGTGAAGGTTTCCTTGGGGCATGGGGCAATCTGGGCGAGGGGCTTGTGGCAGTTTACAGGCTGATCAGCCTCCCCAGTAACCCAAGTGGAGGCCCTGGTATCTGGGATTTATTTATCTTTTACAACAAAAACTTTGTAGCCTGGAGTGGAGCCAAGCCTTTTGCTTGCTCTGTGGTGGCAGCCATTTCTGTTGGGATTTATGTATCTTCTATAATTGAAACTTAGTAGCCTGAAGCGGAGGCCTAGCCTGGCCAGGGTGTGTGAAAAGCTTGGCTTCCTCCATCGCTAGGGAAACCTAAGCCTCCCTCCTGCTCTCTCTGTGGCCACAGCCATCTGAATACATCAACCAAGAAACAAGGAAACAACCAGGGTGTTCAAGGGACAGTCCATGAAAATGAAAGGAGGTCACAGTGAATAGGCTGTACATCAACATGTATGAGTGTCCCTGAAGCCAAGGGAACACTAGGTAAGTAGCTGGGTATGAACTATCCTGCTCAAAAGGGCTACCTATCAATCTAAGTGTCCTCCAGCAAGAGGCTGTGGGTGCATTTCTGAGAGCACAGCCCAGCAGGGTCAGACCATCTCAGAGCAGAGCAGGTACCCCCATCAGGAACAGTGTAGTGAGAAGGGCCCTGCAGTGCTTCTGAAAATCACTCAGAGGTTCCCCCAGAGAGAGCCAACATTTAGGCTGTTGCTACTTAGAAGGGACTACTAGCCTAGAAAAGTTTAAATCAACATCATCTAGCCAGAACCAGTTTGGTTCAGTGGATAGAGTGTCAGCCTTTGGACTCAAGGGTCCCGGGTTCAATTCTGGTCAAGGGCATGTACCTTACTTGCAGGCACATCCCTGGTGGGGGGTGTGCAAGAGGCAGCTGATCGATGTTTCTGACTTTCTATCCCTCTCCCTTCCTCTGTAAAATATGAATAAAATATATTTTTAAATAAATAAATAAATAAATAAACATCATCTATAATAATAAAAGCATAATATGCTAATTAGACCAGACGTCCTTCTGGATGACCTCCTGGACAAAGCTGGGGCTGCGAGGGAATCCCAGGTCCTAGGTGCCAAAGGGAAGCTGGTGCCAGAAGCCAAGGGAGAGAAGGCCTACTCTTGCATGAATTTTGTGCATCAGGCTCTAGTCCTATATAATAGAAGGGTAATGTGCAAGTTGTTCTCTTGACAGGGAGTTCAACCAGAATTTGACCAGGGGTCAGGCTGGCCCACCAACCACCTGGGGTCCCTCCCCCTGGCCGGCCCCACCCCTAATCAGTCGCCCCACCCGAATTGGGGCAGGCAAGCCAAACCCCACTATGCCCAAATTCATGCACTGGGCCACTAGAATAAGTGAAAAGCATTTGTTCTAGTTTCTAACATTGTTTCTAATCCCTCCCTCCCTTTGTGAACATTGGAGAAGCTAGAATTAAAATAGTGAGGAGAAAGGAAAAGAAACTGACAGTCCTCCCCATGCAGGCAGTGGCCTGACTAAAGCCCAAGACATCGAGAAGATGAACCCCAGATTAATGTGAGACTGAGTTTTTCAACTACACTAAGCAAGACTGGAATTTTTAATACTTGACAAGGAAACAATGGGAGCTGCCAGAGACATTACTAAGAGAAGGGCAAGGGAGATAGCAGAGTATGTTTGAAGAAAGCAGTTGGAAAAATAATAATAAAACTGCTTCATGTTGTATCTTGCAGAAATCAGGCTGTCCAGTAAATGAGATTTTATTAAAGACAAATGATCTAAGCATTCAATTCAAGAGCTAGAAAAAAATTGCAAAGGAGTAAACCCAAAAAGATAAAAAGAAAAGAAGTAATAAAAATGTTAGGAATCAATGAAATAAAAAGCAACAGGAAAGAATAGAGATTATTAACCCAAGAGCTGGTTCTTTGAAAATAATCATAAAATAAAAAAAAAAAAATGAACAGATTTGTGGGAGCAAAGGTGCAAATAAACAATTAAAAAAGAGAAAATAACTAACCAAGTAACAGATTTTTAAGTTATGTAAAAGCTATGAACAACTAAACAACAATACTTAATTACACTAAAAAATATAGATACAATTACTAAATGTTCTGAAAAAGATACATAATATCAAAACAGGCATATGATGAAATAGAACTCTTAAATAATATGCAAATTATGAAAGAAATTATTATAATAATTAAAAATTTTCTCTCTTCCACAATTTCCCCAAAAACATTTCAGACCCAGACAGTTGCATGGGAACTGTCTGGATATGAAATGTTTTTGGGGAAATCTGAGTATATATAATCATCATATACTCAGAACACAGAAAAGCAGTAAAAGTTACCCAACTCATTTTAAAATGCTAGTATAGCCTCTCTATTTAAAACAGTTAAAGTCATAACAAGGAGAGAAATTTTGAGCCAATTTTATTTATAAACATAGACTCAAAAATTCTAGATTATCTAATTAAATTCAATAGCATATTTTAAAAAATATGGGTCTAGTAATAATTAATGTCGTTTTTAAACATTCATTTAAAATCTTGCTTGGCGTTGACTTGTATTGACATAACCTTCAAACACGTGGTATCTACAGAACATGTGAAGTGCAATTAACAAGTTTTGCTTGAAAAAGTTTGTGTTTGGTTTGGTTTTTGTTGCAAAACTAGGGCTAAGAAGATGGCGGATGAAGAGCATATTCGGCACTGCATGCTTTACGAGTTCCAATTAGGAAGAAAAGCAAGTGAGGCTGCAAAAAACATCTGTAGTTCTCTTGGTCAAAATGCAGTTAGCGCCAGAAAATGCCAGCGTTGGTTTGAGAAATTTCGCGAGGGAAATTTTTCGTTAGATGACAAGAATGGTCGAGGCCGTGTGTCCAATTTTGATCAAGAAGCTCTTCAAGCTCTTTTGGTGCAAAATCCTCAAATTACCCAACAAGAGCTTGCAACAACTTTAAATTGTTCACAAAAAACAATTTCCAATCAATTGCGTGCACTTGGCAAAGTCCAAAAGTTTGGAAAATGGGTTCCTCATGAGTTGACCGACAACAACCGTAATCAAAGAGTCACAATTTGCAGTTCGCTCCTCTCTCGTCAAAACTGTTTGCCATTTTTAGAGCAAATTGTTACCGGAGATGAAGAATGGGTGCTGTATGTTAATTTGAAAAGGCGGCCTCAATGGTTGGACAAAAATGAGGCTCCGCAGCCCACGCCAAAACCTGACTTGCATGCGAAAAAAGTGATGTTGTGTGTTTGGTGGAATTTTAAAGGAATTCTTCATTATGAACTTTTACCATCTAACCAAACCATTACAAGTGCAGTGTATAGTGCCCAATTGGAAAGGTTAGCCCAAGCTTTAAGAGAAAAAGAACCCGCACTGATTAATCGGAAGGGCGTAATTCTTCACCACGATAACGCACGACCGCATACTGCAAGAATCACTGCTGAAAAACTGCGCCAGTTGGAATGGGAAGTTCTCCCTCAACCTGCATATTCTCCTGATATTGCCCCTTCCGATTACCATTTGTTTCGTTCTTTGCAGAACTTTCTTCTTGGAAAAAAATTTAATAATGAAAAATGCCTCAAAAATGCATTGACCGAATTTTTTTGCATCAAAATCACAAGAATTTTACAACAGAGGGATTAAAATGCTTCCTGAGCATTGGGCACAAGTAGTAGAAAACAATGGCAACTATATTGTTGATTAACTTTTGTTGTATTGTTTAAATAAATTCGATTTAAAAAAAGTATTAGAAAACGACATTATTAATTATTACTAGACCTAAGAAGACAAGCGGGTTTTATTTCAGTAATTTTTTGATGGCTACACATCAATACAAAATATAATTTACTGCATAATGCATTAAAGAGCATTCATATGGCCACTTAAATAGATATGTTAACATTTTTGTTTTGATTTTTTACAAACTCTTAGAGAGCAAGAAGTAGAAAGTTGAACTTGATCAAAATAATGATCATAATGATGATGATGGGCTGTCAATAAGATGGCAGAGAGAGGGAGAAAGAGAGTGAGAGGCAGAAAGACAGAGATTAGAAAGGAGATAACAAAATTGTTACCCTGTTTAAAAGACATAAATGATATAGTTACATGGGGGAAAAAACAAAAAAACAACAACAACAAAATCAGGAGGCAAGCTATTCAAACTAATACTTGAAACTAGTAGCCAAAGACAAGATCAGTTCCCCCAAATCAGTAAAATCCATCTTCACCATTACAAGCAAATAACATTGCATTGGAAAACCTAATATTTCTAGGAATTAAAATAATAAAATTGCTCAAGACCTTTGTGGAGAAAAGTTTATCTTTGCATGACTTCTCCCACCTCTCCCAAAATATTAAATTGATAGAGAAATATGCTTAATTCATGGGGATGACAACATTGTACAAATGTCAACACCAAATGACCTATAAATTTAATGCAGTGCCAATCTAAGTAAAAGTGAACAATTTAAAAAGTTTATCCTAAAAATTTTAATAAAGAATAAACACCCACAGGGCAATAATAGACAGTGTGGTCCTTGCAGAGTTTAAAAAAAAAAAAAAAAAAAAAAAGAACAATGGGATCTGTTAGAAAATCCAGGAACTCATCCATTCATATGAGAATCTATCACATAATAGAGGTGGCATCAAAGATCAGTGAAGGAAATACAAACTATTTAGAAAATGATGTTAAGAAAAATATTTCTCATTTCACACATTACATAAAAATTAAACTCCAAATGAACTAGAGACATAAATGAAAACAGAGAAATTTTAAAATGATAAAAGTTGAGATATATGTTTTTGTTAATTTGGTACAAGAGAAGTATTTCTTTACAAATTTTTGAAAATCACATAGACACAGACAATAGGGTGATGAAGACCTGGGGTTGAGGAATGGGGCAGGCTATAAGAGGTCAATGCGAGAAAAAAGGGGACATGTAATACTTTCAACAATATATATATTTTTTAATTTTGAAAATCAAAGTCCAAGATTAAAAAAAAATGAATGAAATTACAATAAAATTAAAGACCTTTGTCTAATAAATATCATTGTCAAAGTTAACAGATGGATGGCAGACTGAGAGAAGTGATTCATTTAAAAAGAACAAAAATAAAAAATAATTTTTTGCAATGATTGATGATAGTGTACCACAGACTGAATATGATCAATCAATTCTGTTCAATAGATGCTCATTAATTAAGATGTCTAGGTCCCCTTTCAAATACAAATATATGACTTGAGAGAGATAATGTATTAAAACATTATCTCACATATATACATTCTCCACAATAAGTTATCAAATGTGTTCCTGTCTCAGACTCTTAAGGAAATGAAACATGTACAATGTAGGTTTTTTATAGGACATAAGAATATCATGAAAATTCCTGGCACTGATTAGGTATTTAGTAAGTAGTATCCATTTTAGTAGAAATAATGCTTTGCGTATATGTTATCTTATCCTATAGAATAAAGAGGTAATATGCAAATTGACCCTTACATCATCACACAAGATGGCTGCTCCCAGGTGGTCAAATACGCCTTCTGCCACAAGATGGCCAGCAGGGGAGGGTAGATGAGGATGATCAGACCTATAGGGGAGGGTAATTGGGGACAATTGGGCCAGCAGGGGAGCAGTTAAACATCGATCAGGCTGGCAGGGGCATGGTTAGAGGCAAT
Source organism: Pipistrellus kuhlii (assembly GCF_014108245.1). NCBI lineage: Eukaryota > Metazoa > Chordata > Mammalia > Chiroptera > Vespertilionidae > Pipistrellus > Pipistrellus kuhlii. The sequence goes on from NW_023425595.1 coordinate 15,678,141, forward strand.
CAGACACACAGGCTTGCGAGCAGTTGGGAGCCAGCAGTCCCGGATTGTGAGAGGATGTCTGACTGACAGTTTAGGTCTGATCCCCATGGGGTCCCAGATTGAAGAGGATGCAGGCTGGGCTGAGGGACACTTCCCGCACCCAGTGAACAAATTTCATGAACTAGGCCTCTAGTTTAATCAGAAAACAAAGTAAAGAATTTAAACTGGCCTTGACAGGTTTGTAGATAGAGTGGATAGAGTGTCGGCCTGTGGACTGGGGGATCCTGGGTTCAATTCCAGTCAAGGATATGTATCTTGGTTATGGGCACGTCCCCAGTGGGAGGTGTGTAGGAGGCAGCTGATCCATGTTTCTCCCTCATTGATGTTTCTCTCTATCCCTCTCCCTTCCTCTCTGTAAAAATTCAATAAAATATATTTTTAAAATAATAATTTTAACTGTATTTTGTATATGGAAAAACTAATAAAGAGAGGAGGTAAGTCAATTGTCCAAGGTTTACATTGACAGTAAGTAGCAAAGTGATAATAGAAATTTCCAAATTGTGATTTTTTAACTTTATTGGTATAAAATGTCAAAATATTTAAGTGTATATACTGATGATTTGACATACATATTTATTGTGAAAGGAATCCCCCATCTATTTAATTACCACATCTATCTATCTATCATCTATCTATGTCTAACTATCTATCTATCTAAACATTTCAGTTCTAATCTTTTAGCAAATTTTAAGTATAAAAAACATTATCATCAACTATAGGCACCTACCAAAATTCTAATAGCATATTTCACAGAAATAGGAAAAAAAACACAATTGTAAAATTTGTATAAAGCCATAAAAGGTTCAAAATAGCTAAAGCAATCTTGAGAAGGAAGAACAGAGCCAGAGGCATCACATTTTCTGATTTTAAACTGTATGACAAAGCTATGGTAATTAAAATAGTATGATATTGGCAGAAAAAAACAAATACATAGCTCAATGGAACAGAATAGAGAGCCCATAAATATGCTAAGGTAAATATGATCTATTAATTTATGATAAAGGAGTTAAGAATATACAGTGGACAAAGGGCAGTCACTTCAGTAAATGGTATTGGGAAAACTGGATAGCCACATGCAAGAAAATGAAACTGGACCCTTATCTTACATCATACACAAAATTTAACTCAAAATGAATTAAAAACTTAAGTATAAGGTCTGAAAGTGTAAAAAGTCCTAGAAGAAAACATAGGGGTTAAGCTCCTTCACATTGGTCTTGGCAATGATTACTTTGGATTTAATACCAAAAACAAAGGCAAAAAAAGCAAAAATAAACACGTGAGACTATGTCAAACCAACTTGTGAATTCTTGCCTAGCCTTCATTTGACTCTTAACCTCAGTTTGACATGAGAAAAGAGAAGTCTTTTGATAGCAAGATTATATATGTTGTCTGGTACTATAAGAGTTTCTAAGTAGTCTTCAACTCTCTCCCATATCAGTTCTTTGCATTCTTACCACAAGGACAATGCAACTCTAGTCTGTGAAATAGACTGGATGGACATAGAAACAACTTCTAAAACTTTTCTTTTTCTATACTCTATTACACTTTGCCTGGAAGACAATTTGGTGTAACTTCCCACAGGCACAGTAAAAGCAACATAGTTAGGTAGTTCACATAGCTCAAACACTGCCACGCCTTAACAGGGGAAAGGGGATCCTGCAAACTTCTCAAAGGCATGCTGCCAAACTTTTTCAATAGGGGAGATCATGTTTTGCTTCTACAGAGAATAAATATCTTGAAGGCAACACCTACAATAAGATGTTAAAGTAAGTGGGGCAAAGCACTGTAGAAGGCATATAATTTGCAAGGAATAATAGTATATAAAAATTTTATGTAATGCCAAATTGGAACCAAAGTAAGATTAGGTGTTTAGTGGAGCATAAGAAAACCTGGAATTATGAATATATAAGAGTGAGGTCAAGGCACCAGACAATTCTGCTCAAATAGTCACGCCATGCTAACAAATAACCAGGAAATTGTAGATGTAATTTAATACCTTTAAATGAGCCACCAAAGTCTCTGATGTATTGTATATAGCAAAAAGGTTTTTTAAAATGTGTTTTTATTAATTTTTAGACAGAGAGGAAGAGAGAAGAGAAGAAACACATTGATCCACTGCTTCTCGCATGCCCCCTACGGGGGATCAAGCACAAAACCTGGGCATGTGCCCTGACAAGGAATTGAACCCAGGACTTCTTGACCCATGGGATGACATTCATTCCACGAGTCACACCAGCCAGGCTATAACAAAAAGTTTTGAAAGCATTCTAATAGATGAGGAGTCAGAAAACTACAATGCATGGTCTGTCTTGTAAGACCTGCAGGATGAGGAGGACTTTTATATTTTAAAGGGTTAAGAAGAAAATATTTGGGAAAAGAAAGAAGAGAAAGAACAAAGTGGCAGGGACAATACATGGCTCAGAAATTATAAAATATTTGGTACCTAACCCTTTACTGAAAAAGTTTGCTGACATCTATTCAAGATCAGTGAAAGCACGGCGTGTTTCTAAGTTGGCAAGTTAATAACATGAAACTCCAGAAGGCAAATACAGAGCATGTTATTACCCAAAAAGCAGGCTAAACAACCTAGAGCCAGCTAACTTGTTTACCTGCTTACTGTTGTCTGTGGCTGTTTCTGAGCTACAACAGCAGAGTAGAGTAGTTGTAACAGAGACAGTATGGCCTTCAAAGGCCAAAGTATGTACTATTTGCCTCTTTAGAGAGAAAGGAAGGGAGAAGGACAGAGAAACATCCATGAGAGACAAACATTGATTGGCTGCCTCCTGCACACTCCCTACTGGGGATGGAGCCCACAAGCCTGGAATATGCCGGAGACCACTTGGTTCCAGGTCAACACTTAACCACTGAGCCACACTTGTCAGGATATTTGGCTTCTTAAAATACAGTTTTCTGATTCTGTAACAAAGGACAGAAGTAAGACTCTTGCTATTCACTATGTAAAGTCCCTTTTTATATTGGTAGATGAATGCATCAGAACTGAGGTTCACATAGCTTTTTCTAATATTTTCTTTAATGATTTTGTGCTTCTCACTTCTTCACTTCTCTTCTCCATCATGATTCTCTATTCTTTGCTACTAGAAATACATATAGTTGTGAAAACACAATCCTTATTGATGCTGACACCAGGCCTATTGATCACGATTGCTAAACTTCAACCAGGCTTAGATATTTCTACCTCAAACAATAACTATTAAGATTCTTTAGTTGAAACATTATGAGCATAAGACTTGAGTTGAATAAATACACTGGGGATTAATTGGTATGAACATATTCAGAAAGGTACCATAAGAAATATCTACTATATATATATAGAACACAATCATCTTTTCTGCATGGGTTTTGTTAAGGACATTATCATTTATATCATATTACAAATCCGTGCATGGGTGGGTCCAGCTAGCCCACCTCAATTGGGGCCAATGGGGCCTGGGCTGGCCAGAGGAGGGGGTGTGGCCATCTGACAGGGAGGGGCCCCAGGTGGTTGGCAGGCTGGCCTTGCCCCCTGGTCAACTCCAGTCATCTTGAGGGGATAATTTGCATATTACCCTTTTATCATATAGGATTGAAAGTCTCCTTTAAGGGGTTTTTATGAGGACACTTGAGAAAATGTCTCAGAATTTGGTCTGTGACATGCTCTTAAGGTGTGGACAATGTGTATATGATAAATGTTCCTAGGGCTGAGACATTTATTGATCCATTTATTGCATTTCTGCTCTAAATTCACCCTTCAGTGCCTGTTATGCAAAAATGCATCTGGGCCCTTTGAACTTGTTTATTTGCCAACTAGCACATTGCTAAGCTTTGTCAGGAGCAAGTGCTAGACAGACATGGCAGGGGGGAGGAGGTTGGCCTCTGGTTCTCCTGTGCTCTCTCAGCAGATCCCTGAAAGGTCATGGTGTCCTCAGTGCCTAACTACTGCAGGGAATGAACACCAGACCTCTCTGCAGCCTGGCCAGCTTCTCCAGGGCATGGCAGTCAGCAGCATTCCCCTGCCTCCGCCTTAGACTGTGACCAGTGAAACAAGCTCTTATGTCCAGCCTTCCCAGGCATTCTAGAGGACAAATTTCTAGCAATTTCCAAAGGCCATATGGCAAGAGCCACAGTGATATCTCTACAATGGAGAGAGCCACATTCAGGACCTCTCCACTAGGTCTGATGTCAGCCCTGGGGGAAGCAGGGGCAATCTTCCCTAGCTGATCTGACTCAGCCCCAGGAGCAGTGGCTGTCTCTTACATATCTTATTCTATATTCTTTAGGGGTTCTCTTTATTTCTTTCTACTCAATGCCTATTACTTCAGTCTCCAAGTAGAGTTACTAATTATTTATATCAAACTTTCCCTATTAATATTACTAGATGGTCTTTCTCTTTCTTCATTGAGCCCAAATTAATACACTATAATTATTTCTTTACACATGGTTATAATACAATCTTGCAAGAAATGAATCATTTTGAAAATAGTATTTATTGAGTTCTTACTGTGACACATGCAATGACACAAGCATTAAAACATCAAAGAAATACATCTGAGAAGTCATGCTAAGTATAAATAATTAATTATAAACATACCATATTAGTGTCTGCTTGGTTTTGATCAGCAATCCTTAAAGGGCTGACAATTTCAGAATTTGGGTCCTGCCTCCAGGGCTGCCACATTGCACATTTGGCTCTTATGCCTTGAAGTCTGAACTCATTAGTCTCTGACTAATCTCCATGCCACTTTCTAACACTGAGCTCACATATGCTTTTACCACCCACTGTGTGCTAGTGGCACCTGCTATGTCTGCTTTGACTACCTCCTTCTCATTTGCTTGAGGGTTTCTTTTTCCTTCAATAAACCCTGCCACTTAGGCAGGAAAAAAAATGTATTTCTCTCCAAGGATGTTGAGAGAAACACCATCACCAAAAAATAAAGCAAACCCTCTTCTATGGTGCTTTTTTTTTTATTTCTCCTTGTAATATATCTCCTGGCTATAACAAAGCAGTCCACTTTCAAAGCAAAACTTTTTCCTTATTCACTTTTGCTGGCTCTATAGGAAATGAAGTGTCTTTTAAGATTACCAAAGTCAGCAGTAGGGTAGTTAGAAGATCTAAATCTTGTGCCTAAGAGAAGACATCTACCAGTAGTTCATTCATTTAAAACAAGGTACCAGCTCATAATAAAAAAATAAGAATATGAATATCAGCTTTTTTTAAATAGTGAAAATTGCAAACAGTCTAAATGTCCTGCACTCATTGACCAGTCAAAAAAAATCACGGTTTCTCCCCACAATGCATTGGCATACCACCACTAGGTCACAAAAGAATATCAACTGACTTGAAGTAATGATCTTCATGTATTTTTAGGTTAAAACATAAGCAGTAAATACAAATTTGATTTTTTAAACACATATATATCTACAGACACATATCTACTCACACACCCCTCCTTCTATACAGGTGAATCAAAACAACGTAGACAGTTATTTTCTCTGGGTAATAGAATTATAAGTGATTGGTATGGCTTTGTGATTTTCCGAAGTCTTCAAGCTCTATATAATAAATTTGAATTCTTTCCATAATTAAAAATATTTTACATTTTAATTTTTAATTAATTGATTTTGACAGAAAGAATCATGGATTTGTTGTTCTATTTATTTATACATTTATTGGTTGATTCTTGTACATGTGCTGACCAGGGATTGAATCCACAACCTTGGCTTATTGGGATGATGCTCTAACCGACTGAGGTACGCAACAAGGGTAAAAAAATTCACATTTTTTTAAAAAGGCACAGAAATGACAGAATTCAGCCCAAATTTCCCAACTTAGGGAAAGCCATAATCCCCAATATGATGTAGAAGTGCACGTTTGCTTTACTTTCTTGGTTTTTGTTAAAAAAACACAAAAAAACTTCCTGATCAAGATTGGTTGCTGATCTTATCCAACTGGGAGCAAAAATCAATCCTCTGGAATCCAGGGTTTTAACTAGTTATTTCAGTTAATCAGATATTCAGCAATATAATAGATGCATAGATAGATAGATAGATAGATAGATAGATATAGATGTATATTCAACAATGTAGTTGTCATGGATGTAAAGAACAGAAAATTGATTTTTTTTTAAGCTTCATCTTCTCCACAAAGGCAGTGTTGCATTCCCTAACCTGAGATTTTCCTCAGCTATAAAAGGGAGATAAAAATTGTCATGTAAATGACTAAATGAATGATAATGTACATAGACAAAATATAAAAGCAGTTAAATTGCTCCAGATAGAAATTCGTGTTTGGGGTTTAAGGAGATGTGCATCATTATCTCTTTTGCTATATGATCCTCTGTTTGCTTAGAAACTAATCTTAATTGAACACTCATGATAAAATTTCAGATATTCAGCAAATCATTTGCATTGTTATTATTTATTATTATTACTATAACTCTTACAATTTTCAATTATTTACAATATGCCAAGAATTTTCATAAATACTTATTTAATATCATCTTATTTAGTGTTTTCAACTTTTTCCTATGTGATAGGCATTCTTTTCAGAGGAGCAAACAGATCAGAGAGACCTAAAAACTTACTGAAAATCACACAGTAAGTATCAGAAGCAGTATTCAAATAAAGATATTCTCGATTCTAAGGTATGTTCTCTTCTTTTTTTTTTTAATATATTTTATTGATTTTGTACAGAGAGGAAGGGAGAGAGATAGAGAGTTGGAAACATCGACGAGAGAGAGTCATCAATCAGCTGCCTCTTGCACACCCCCTACTGGGGATATGCCCGCAACCAAGGTACATGCCCTTGACCGGAATCGAACCCGGGTCCCTTCAGTCCCCAAGCCGACGCTCTATTCATTGAGCCAAACCGGTTTCGGCATCTTCTTACTGTCCTAAGTTACTAATGTGTACATGGCTCAGTGTTTTGGGGGTTCTTAGAAATACTCAAACTGGGCACTTGAGTCCCTGAAGCCTCAAGATGGGAGGAGCATTGGCAGAAATGAGTTATCAAGGACTCTATAACCCTGGTTGAACCAACACAAAAATGAGACAGAGGGAAAGATGAGGTGGGAATATAATCAATCTCTTCTCATATTTTGCTGGTCCATGGGAGCTAGAGAGGGATGGTTTTGTAATCATTTTGAAGCTGGGCACTGGTAGAATAGTATCATCTAGGTATAACTGGCTTTGTGAAGCCAAAAGTCTCTTGAAGGGATAGCTATAGATAGTCCTTTCTGTTCAAAACAGTGAATAGACTAACCATCATCATTGAACTAAATATCATCATTGAATGAACTCTGAATGCAGTTAGACTTTACCAACTTCATTTGTCAATTGTTATTTTAATCATAATAATAAAAGGCCAAGAGGTGTCACAACCAAAATGACCAAATAACCAGCCACCATGAGTTGCATTGACCTTCCCCCTCCCTCCAGCAAGCAGGGACAGGATAGGACTGAAGATTGGCAATTGGCGACTGGTGAGCGGGCTGAAGTGCTGACCTCTTGGTCCCCCCTGCCACCCCTCCCCGCCGGCGGGCTCCAATGGATCAGCCATGGTGAATTGGGAAATCAAGGTGGTTGATGGGAGACTGGTCTGGCTGTCAGGTCATTGGGATTACTAGCTCATCTCCAGCTGCTTGGGGGCTCAAGCCTGTGGGAAAGCAGGTGCCCGCAACTTCACCTCCATACACCTGAACTGAGCTGGCTGCTGATGGAACGTGCTGCCTGCTCCGACCACTCATGCTGGGATGGGTAGGTCACAGGCACACCCCACAGCCTCCATCAGTGCTTCAAGCCCCAGCAGTAGTGGCAGCGGCAGTGGCTGCAGAGGCACCGTGTGTGAGCAGCCCCAAGCAGGCAGCGCGTTCCCTCAATGCTGGCCCAGCGCAGGCACATGGAGGTGAAGTCTCTGGCACCTGCTTTCCCACAGGCCTGAGCCCTACAGTAGCCAGGTATGAGCTGGTGATCCTAACAACCTGGACTGGTGAATGGGCAGAAGATGGCCCTGATCGCCGAAGGTTAGGCCTATGCACCCTAACCTGCACGATTTAATCATGCACTGGGCCCCTAGTATCTATATAAAACAGGGACATTACTGGATTAACAGCTAGAGAACTAGAATTCTATGACCAGTTCCACATATTACTGCAACCTCCTGGGTCTTCATATTCTTCTCATCAGTTGGTAGTATATTGATCTGCTCCACTTACAGAGCTTTTATAAGATTGAAAGGGAGTTTGGAAACTTTTTGAAGAACATTAAACATTGTGGAATATGTGTCATATGGAAATTGTATCAATATGAAAACAACTTTTTATTATAAATAATTTCTTCAGTATAATCAACTTTTCAAAGAACTTTTGCAGATTTTTTTTGTTATAAAAATAATGTATCTTCATGATCCAAAGTATCAAAGTTACATAAAAAAAATAATTGAAAGTCCTCTATGTAGTGGCAGGTAGGAGACGTCTTGTACCAGTTTGTGACAAATGTGTACATCTCTTCCCAATTACATATTCATTGGCATTGTGTTGGTAGCTTGAAATTAACCAAGGTGAGATTATTTACATCATGGAAATTGGCAAACATTACAAAACAAGGTTTTCTTTCCTAGAGGAGCAGTTGTTAAACATTTATCAGTGTACCACTGCTCACAATGGCAATTTAGTGAATCTTAAATTGGATTGCTATGCTTATAGTAAATAAAAAATGGCGGGAGATTCAAAGAAAGAACCAGAATTGCTCTTCAGCCTTTAATGTGACATCTTCCAACAGGGAACAGTGTCTGAATAAACAATGAGAAGGAATGCATTATGAGCCTGAAAGACCTGCATTGCTTAGTCCTTTGCATTGTTGGGCACGTGAATGAGTTACACACCCGTTTTATTTTCTTTCTTTCTCTTTCTTTCTTTCTTTCTTTCTTTCTTTCTTTCTTTCTTTCTTTCTTTCTTTCTTTCTTTCTTCCTCTTCCTTCCTTCCTTCCTCCCTTCCTTCCTTCCTTCCTTCCTTCCTTCCTTCCTTTCTTCTTCCTTTCTTTCTCTTCTTTCTCTTTTCTCTTCTTTTCTTTCTACCTCCCTCCCTCCCTTCCACCCTCTCTCTTTTCTCTCTCTCTCTCTCTCTCTCTCTCTCTCTCTCTCTCTCTCTCTCTCTTTCTTTTATTTCATTTCTTTCTTAAGATTTTAACCAACAGTTAGAGATATTTAGAGGCTTTGCCTTGCCCAAGTTGTTTTATTAGTGTCTCATTCTTAATGAGAGTACATATTATCTTTGCATTGATGGCCTAGAAGTGGGGTTATTAGCCTTCCCTTAGACATTTGAGTTTCCTGTTCAGGCTCCAAATTATGTGTAGTTCCAAGACACTATTTTGGTGGCAAACAGGACCTGGAGTGCCATCCCCATATTTTATGGAACTTTTTTCATATCTGTCACCTTAGAATATCAGAAACTAACTTCGCAGGGATTTCAGAAGTTCAATGAGGAATTTGAAGCATAAGACTTATTTTCTTCATACTTACCCATGTTCAGTCCATATATAAAAAACTCATGAATGGCATTTTGTCCACCAGAGGGCACTCATATTTTTCCAAGTATAGAGCTAAGAATGATGGCGACTGGAAGAGAAATCTTAGAGTCAGAAAAATAAAAGACCTACAACCCCCACCCCAGGACTACTCCAATCTTCACTTTGTACCAACCAGAAAAATAAAAGCATATTTTCTTTATTCCATTTTCTTTCCTCTCCTCTACCCTCCCCATCCCCCATCACATACACACACAAAATCTTCATGAGCATATTTGTTAGTTCACAAAAGAGAAGAGAGGGGAACAGTGTGATATTCTGTGTTCCACATTTTCAAATTGCCAGCTTTGCAAGAGGGCATATATTTGTTTGAAATGTGAGAGTGTTGGGAGTGTGGAAGAATACCAAGAAATCGGTTTTCATAAAGTTACATCCTTGGTGCTTTAGACAATACGTCTGAAGTTGTTTTCCGTCATGAAGTTGATGAATTGCATGCTGCAGATGACAGGGCTTCTGCTCTTGTCTTGGAACTTTATACTTCTCAGGCACTAGAAAAACCAGAGGCCGCCACAAGACTGTGGTCTAGTGTGCTGACAGCCTCAGCCACAACTTACTCCAACTTCTCACAAAAGCAAAATAAACTTGTGATTTCTGAGACATGTTGTGTAGCTCATTAGTGGTTTCAAATGAGTTTTGTTTATTGATCTTAAAGTCTCTCTTTCTCCTCAACACAAGTAGACTTTCACCTATGTCTCCATCTTTTCCAAACATTCCAGAATTAAGAACCCGCCAGTCAGATGCTAGTCATTGCTCATTGTAAGCCACTAGATCTGAGGTATGAATTTGACCTCAATCCAGGAGTTGACCAAGTCAAACATTTGCTTCATCCATTCTGTTTCTCTACTGAGTTGTTTTTATTCACACCTTTCAAAATTAGAAGGATCAAAAGACCCATTAAATTACTTGCTTCAGAATTGCTCACTAATAAAGTCTTGATTTCTTCTCTGTGCTCAGTGAAGCCAGCTTAAAATGAGCTGAAATCTAGCTATTTAGTATGTATGTAGTACAAACACACATATCAGGAGTACTTTACAAAAACAAGAAAAAAAATTAAATAATGTAAGTTTTTTGTTTATTGGAAAATTGATGGCAAAATAATTATCAGAGAATTGCTAATAACATTCATAAACTTAAACTTTTACAGCCTGGCCAAAGTTGCCAGGTATTATAAATCTTTGGAAAAAAATTGACCCTTTGACACTGCCAACACCAAAAGCAAAATTGGCTGACCTTCCTCATCTCACATCTGGGTTCAGTTTGTTCTCAGTCAGAAGAGCTTATCCCACAGTGCTACTTGGTCTTAGTTCTGATGGGAAAGAAGCACTGTTATATGAAAGGAGCAGAAATAGGTAAATATCCCTTTAAGTCCGCCCTTTGAGAGGGAAATGGCGTTATTATATTTAGATAGTCCTTATCCAATTACCGGGTATTGGGAAATCAGCTGGTTTCTTTTTGAATGGTGGTGGTCCCTTTTGGAAATATGCAGTTTACTGGCCAGAAGCCTTTAAAAATAAAGTACATTATTACAAGAGCTTTAAACTGGGTGGGATTAAGCTAGAGAGAAATAACTTTCATAATTCAGGTTTACATGAGAAATACAACAGATATACAAATTATTTTTCAATATAGGTAAAGAATGGAAAATAGCAACAAGATTAAGGAAAATGTAAAAGGGCCATACTTTACACTGAGCTGTTTTTACTATTGTAGTTCTTCTCATGAAAGTGAGTTTTCAATTACTTTGAAAGTTTAAATTTTTGTGGGTATATCAACTGCAAGTGTGGAAAGATTTATTAGTATTTCAGACAAAGAATTATCATTAGACACATTGTAACTTCACTAACAAGATGAAAAAGCTGAGTAGGTGTCCATTTATTAATAGTAATGATAGTAAGAAAATAGTACCACATAAGATGTCCAATGTCTTTTTTTTATTTTATTTTTTTATCCTTCCATGACCTACTTAGCACCTACCCTATTGTCAGGTCTCAATTCAATTATCACTTCCTGGGGGAGACCTTCAAACACCTTGATTAAGTGTGATACCTGTCCCTCCACCTGCCTCTCAACCTAATTATAAGCTTTTAAAGTACCATGCCTCTTCCTTGTAGGAGTTAGCAGAGTTGCAATTTACATTTATTGGTGTATTTCTTTGACAAATCTCTATTTTCCCATTAAAGTATAAACTACTCAAGGACACAGACTATAACTGGCTTTGCTCTCCATTGAGTCACCACCATCCAGTACAGCTCCTGGCAAGCAAGAGGAACTCAATGTTTACTTGTTTATTTATTGAATTATGAATGAATGAGCAGATGAGACAACCATGAGTCATTCTGCCGTATTATAAAGTAGTTAATAGACCCAGAAAACCCAGATAGCTAACTTAATATAATACAGCCATTTAGTGACACAGCTGGGTGGTACTCAACTCCTTGTCTTACTTTTTTTAAGCAATGTGTTGTATAAAACACACACAAAACCAAAAAGATCCCTGTAAACCAAAGCATAATGGATTAAGTAAATATAACAAAAACTATAAACTAACTTACCGGTTTGTTTTCTAACCAGGAAAATAACATAAAACTAGCATTCTTTGATACTTGCAAGACCATCAGCAATATTCTGGATGAGTGATTATTTGCAAAGCAAAGTTATACATCATTGAACCATGTGAAAATAATTCCTCAGGAAATCAATATTTATTTTTGATTAAAAAATGATCATATTTTTAAAGAAGGTTTGTATCTGCTTAAATTAGGCATAAAAACCAGATACTTCCTAAAAATAGGTAGATAGAGTAAACAAGAATAAAGATTTTTCTTTTCTGCTCTTTAAACAATAACATACATACTTAGTTTGATCACTGATAAAGCATGAGGAGAAAATCATGACCCAGAAATAATTAAATTGCATGAAGCCTATGTGAGAGCTTATAGTATTAGTTTGTTATTTTGCTTGGGTTGTCATAACAAATACAAAGGCTGGATGGCTTAAACCAAAACTTAATTTCTCAGAGTTCTGGAAACATAAGTCCAAGATCAAAGTGTCAGCAAGGTTTATTTCTTCTGACTCTCTCACCTTGGCTTGCTGGTGGCCATCTTCTCCCTGTGTCTTTACATATCCCTTCTTTTGTCTGTGTCAAAGACAGAGAGAAACTTGAAAATAGCAATAGTGACTCACCATGAAGCAAGGAGTTTCAACAAGATTAACAACTGTCTCCTCAAAGCTATGAAAGCCAGAAGGCAGTGGATGGCATATTCAAACTGCTAAAAGAAAGAAAGACTTCATAGCAGATGAGTGGATTAGAAAACTATGGTACATCTGCACAATGGAATACTATGCTGCTACAAAAAAGAAGGAATTCTTACCATTTGCAGCAGCATGGATGGACTTGGAGAGCATTATGTTAAGTGAAATAAAACAGGCAATGAAAGAAAAATACCACAGGATCTCACTCATTAATGGAAAATAAAGAATATTATAGCCTGATGAACAAAAAGATAGATACTAGAGGCAATAAAGCACCAAACAGACTGTCAAATTACAGCAGGAAGGCTGGGGAATGTAGGGGAAGAATGAGGGAGGGAAAGAAATCAACCAAAGGATTATATGCATGCATATAAGCACAACCAATGGACATAAGACACTGGGGGGAGTGGGATGAGGGCATGTGACAGAGGTAGGTGAGGCTGGGGGAAAGTCAATGTGGAGGGAAATGGAGATATATGTACTACTTTAAACAATAAAAAAAATTAAAAGAAAAGAAAAAAAAGACTTCAAAGAAAATGTTATGAGAAATTGTTTGCCAAAAAAAACCCTAGATAATCTAGATGAAATAGACAAGTTCCTAGAAAGACACAAGCTACCAAAATCCTCAACAGAACTTTGAAAGCCCCCTATGTTTTGGTCCTTATCAGAAAGCATCACCTATCATCATGACCCTTTTAATTTACCATGTCTCAATTACTCGGGCCTTCATTCACTTCTGTCATCAGGGAGTCTACAGAGTTCCCATCATTTAACTTGTTAATTGTTCTCTTCTCTAAGGACTTAGTTTAAGTGCTATTTCCACAAAGACACTTTCTTGAACCCCTTATGATAAGTAACTACTCATTAAGGCAATCCTAACTACTTTTCCAAAGAAAATGTCTTTCACAATACCTTTCCCTCTATTACTTAGTAGGCTACTTCGTAGGCTTTTAATCTAGTTTCCAATCAGTTTCATGTTCCAATGACCACATTCAAAGTTCTTCCCTATATGACATTTTCAAGCCTGATTTAGTGTTTTGCTTCCAAGCTCCAAGGCAATCTCTAATTAATAGCAGATATGTTGAGGCCAGCTGAAATCAGAGAAATGAGAAATCCACATATTCTTAATCTGGTCTTTACTCCAGAACCAAGTCTAAATTAGCCATCGTCACTCAAAATCTCTTTAGCTCTTTGCTGTTATGGTTTGGGGTCTTGAATCAGGATTTTTTTTTTTATAGAAGATTAAAAATTTGAGAGTCTCAATAATTCCCTATGGTCTGACAATTGTCTTTATTTTTATAATAATATCTTGGTGAATATGGTGAAAGGTGGAAGTAAATGCCAATTTATATGATCATTGAATTTTTCCAACTAAATCCTCTAAAATAGTTTTTCAACCTCAGCATCAAAAATATATTTAGGTAATATATTTTTATTACAATGGTCTATCTTACACATTATTTGACATTTAATAGCCTCCCTAGCCTCTACTATGACAAGCTTATCACTACACCCTCATCCCCAATTATGACAAATAAAAATGTCTCTAGACAGTGCCAAATGTCTTCTGGGGTGCAAGATCATCCCTGATTGAGAACTGAAACTAGAGGCTTAATAGGCCCATCTTCTTCCTTAAAATTATCACAAACATTAACTTTACCAAATATTGGCTCATATTTACAGATGGGCCTTCATTTTCCAACCTCCTAGAATTTCCTGGATGCTTAAGATATTACTGAGAGGTCAATTTATGCTATTTCAAATATTTGTTATAAATAGCACCACATTTCAAGTTTATATGAAATCGTAAGTGCAGAATTAGTTTCTATGTTATTTATAGTAATTCTAACTTTAGAATAAACAAATACCAACATCACTGTGGTTAAATCCAATATAAATTCATTTCTCACATATAACAGTCTAATTCTGATATTTGGTGGGTGGACTTCTACGTGAGGTTTCAGAGACGCAAGCTGCTTCCAATATGTGGTTCTGCCATTTTGACACAGAGGTTCAAATTCATCATGTTCATCCATTCCAAGCCGTCCATAAACAGAATGAACATGGAGTATTATATAAAGAGGGATTTTATGAGCCAGACTTGGTGGCAAAACAATAGGTTTGATTATCAGCTCTTAGTGTCTGCTACTTTTATTCATCCTTGTTAAATCTTCTGATTGCACCTGTACTTTCTATTCATTATCATAATTATAATAAAGTAATTATTTGAACTATTAGTGGTTTATTATTCATCTTGCTCATAGAGTACACTCATACCATCTTCTTCAATGTTGTATCAACAGTACCTAGCAAAGTTCTTGGCATTCAGTACTTTCTCAATAAAGATTTATTAAATAAATGAGTAAGTAATAGATATGGTCCTTGATTTATATATAATGTATATCTTTACAATAACAAGTTATTTCTTGCCAACCATAGATCTCGATATTGGCCAACAAGAGATGACTGACTTTCCCAGCAGAGTAGCAGAATATCCGAATGAGAAAAAGCTTGGATGGATGGGAATGCAAGCCAGCAAAAATTAGAGTTCAGTGCAGTAGCCTAAAGCTTTCTCTCCTGACTTCATAATCACATGCTTACCTTGCTTAATTAGAGCACTTCAGCTGGTTCTGCTCTCTGCCCTATGTTGAGAAAGAAAGGGGTACTCTTTAGGGCCCAGCTTTTACTTATTGCACTGGCTCCTGAGCCTCCTTCTGCCTGCTTATGACGGTTAATTTTATGTGTCAGTTTGGCTGAGCCATAATGCCCAGATATGTAATCAAACAGTATTCTGGATGTTTCTTTGATGGTGCTTTTAGATTAACATTTAAATGAAAGGGGGACAGATTGCCTTCCATCATGTGGGTAGGCCTCCTCCAATCAGGTGAAGGGCTAAAGAAAATCAGAGACTGACCACTTCTGAGTGAGAGGCAGTGCTACAGTAGATAGCCTTCACACGTGAACTGCAGCACTGGCTATTCTTTGGGTCTCCAGTCTGCCATCCTAGCCTGCATATTTTGGACTGGCCAGACTCCATGATCATGTGAGCCAATTCCTTAAAATAAATCTCTCTCTCCAAAACCTTATTACATTGCTCATATACATGTATATATTTAAGACTTCACTCGAAATTATTGCCCTTATATTATTTCCTACTTTCAAAGAATTTGCATAGAGTTGCATTTATGTTCAAAATGAAAAGAGGTCTTTAAACCTGTAGGAATTGGATTCCACTTATCTATCCCTTTGTTTATTTGTTTGTTTTACTTTGTTTTAAGCCCCTAGAGGATAAATGTTTATTTCTACATCACTACCATCCAGCCTATAATAGATTTTTTAAGTGTGTTGAATTAAATAAATGAATTAAGTAATTAATCAATACCTTGATACTTACCTGCTAAAATATAGGACTTCATCACAAAATAAGAGAAAATGTGGGTGACCCCAAAACTGCACTTTTCCCTACTTTCCCACATTTCTGATTACTTTCAGTATATTGTAGTCAGTGCTTGTAGAGAAGTCTTTGAATATGTCCTCTTGGGAACAAATTCAGCCAGTCAAGCATATAGGACCAGAGCTTTTCTTTAACCCTAGAAGTGACGCTGTGAAGGGCAAAATGGTGAATTCCACATAGAATTTATCAGCATGGACAGATCTTAGTTTAAGTTTGAGCCCTGTCACTGTGTAGTCGTGTGACCTTTCTAGCCTTAGCTTTCTCGTCTGTAAAATGGGGATAATAATAATATCTACATTGTAATGTTGTAGTGTAGACTAAACGATATAAAACATGTAAAGAATTATCAAAATGCCTAGCCGTAGCAAAGTGAAACAAACATTAACTATTAATAAATGTGATGGTGTCTCAGAAAGGTGCCAAGGTCACATCAGTCCAAACAGTGTTTAATCAAAAGATAAGCTAAGAATAAAAACTGCCCTGTAATGATGAGTCAGAAGAAATGTTGAGGAAGCTTAGGGACCTAAATATTGGGATCTGAGTGAAGCAGACAAGTGGAAGATGGTCAAAGGAGTTCTGAAAATAGAGTTTTGTTGTCTGAGGGACCTGACAACATGAAGACTGCTTAAACAGCAACTGATATTTATGTGTAGGGTGACTTTATCTGAGCAAACTATCGAAAGAGATCAGAGTAGATGGACATTGACAATGCCTAACTACTTCCAACAGGTAACTGGAATGGATGTGGCCCAGAGAAATCATGTGCTAATGTCAATGCCAGAGACTATATATCTCTAGAAAAAATGCTTCCTCCTGTCCATATTAAGGCTCAGTGTCTGATCAAACTGTTAATGACAAAACCTTTATTTCACTGATTCATAATTATACATCTGCATCAGTCAGGGTTCCAGCAGAAAACAGAGGACATACCCAAATTGGTAGAATTTAATAAGAGAGTTCTTGCCAGAGTTGTGGACGGCATATAGGGACACCACATGGGACAGTACACTCACTATACCAAGGCAAATGACAGAGGATCATTATCACCATTCCCAGGCCTAAAGGGGCAAGGTAAGGGAGCCATTAGGGACCTGAGGAGACAGAGTGAGCATAGTGGAGAGGGAAACTTGACAAAGCCATGGCCTTTAGGAGAACACCAGCCCACAGATATAAAGGGAACCAGAGTGATGACACCCTGACTTCACTCTGCTCCCTCCTATTTTTCTCTTACTAATATTCCAATCAAAGCCAACCAAGGAAGCCCAGGGCCAGCTCTGGGGTTCAGAGCAGGGTATGAAAGGGTAGAAAGTCAATCAAAAGGGGTCACCAACATCAGATATCGCCCCATATTCCTCAACCTCTAGCATTGCCCCTGAAGGGACTAACTTTGATGGCAACTTCAGCATAAAGACAATAGTCAGCTTTAATAGTCTCATTGACTGCATAAACCTGTACACCTCTCTTCAATCAGGGTGATACCCTTTGGCATCTGGTACAGTGCTGTTGGGCTTTTCTCTTCACAACTGTTTCCTTGTTGACTCATGGAAATAGAGCACCAGTCAGTCCCTCTCTCCAGGCCTTAGTTCAAACTTTGACATGTCAGAATTGGCTGGACATGTCCAGGCTGAGACCTCCATGCTGGGACCTCCATGATACAATAAAATCATGGTAACATGGACTTGGCACTAAACAGCAACTGATTTCAATGGAATCCTCCTTTAATGAGTTAGACACATGAAGATTCCTTGGGGCCTCAGGTCAGGATTTGGAATGTCAATAGTCATTGCACAAAACTATATAAAATATAATTCTGTTTTTTTAAGGGTTTGATTATTTACATCCTGGATGAATAGCAGTTCACTACATGTTTCATGTTAACAGCTCCTGAAGTGTTGTGTTTCTTCTTAATGTCATTTGATAGTTTTATAAACCAGCCTTGAAATTCCTAGGTCTCAAAACTGGCCGGAACCCAAAATGGAAACTGAGAACAAAGAAAAGAAACTTTTCATAAGTCAGAACGCGGCAGCATCAAAAATGTGAGAGAGGTTGGAAAACATTTTCAGACTGGTTTTACAACTCCTGTTAGCCTAGTTCATTCATAGCACACCAAAATTTACCTTGACTGAGCTTTGAAAATGTTTGAACTTCACCTTCCTAAATGAATACAATTCTAAAGTCCATGAATAATGCTTAATGTTACCCCTCCCCACTATTAAACTAAGCTGAAATTTTATAGCATGTCAGAAATCCTAGTCAAGTCTGAAGAATCACCTGGAAGCCAAGAATTATGAGATAACACTGAAGTCAAAGAAAAGACATATTTACAGGTGAATAGAAGAACTCAAACAGTGGCCAAACACTAAATTATTTTCTTGGGACCATCATGGAGGCCATGTCTCTTGGGTAGCAAGTCTGACACTATAGACAGAACGATGAAATTGCTTTCAGTCACATGTACTGCTGCTGCCTTTATAACTTCTATCAGGCTCCCACAGCTGCCCAGTCTAGGCCTCCCTGATCACCCAGTTCTCTTTCAAACTTCTCAAGGTGGAAAGTCTTCCTTATTTGGCTGGATAAGAAAATTTAAATACTTCCTATCTCTCTTCCCTGATAACATGCTAAAAAGTGTTTGGTGTTGTAATGCCAATGTGTGGCTTTAAGGATAATCAGCCAGGATGAGAAAGGCCTGAACAAGAAATCAGGGGGTTTAAGTTCTTGTTTTGATCTTGCCGCTAACAGCTCTCCTGACCTTGACATAAGCACTTTATCTCTCTGGGTCTCAGTTTCCTCTTTTATAGCATGACAGTGTTCAATTATGTTAATGACACCCATGCTGTTTTTTTTTTTATGTTTTTGATCAGATGAAGCTCAATATGTGAAGCAGAAAAGGGCAGAGCTGATCTGGTTTAAGGAAGGGTGATTTCTACCAATCCTGTGCACAAGACGACCACACTTCCCCCATGTCTCTTCAATTCACTTGGCATTCCAAATATAACCTTTGGCCCAAGCATGATTTTATTGAAAAGCAGAACTCAAGGCCCCACCCATAAGATCTACTAAGTCAACCTGTCTAGAGGTGGGGCATAGGAATCTTCATTTAAACATGTATCACAGATGAATCCCATGAACACACAAATGAGCAAAGCACATTGAAAAACACCCGTCAAGATATTTCTGAAGTCTCTCTCTATTCTAAGACACTTACAGTGGTTCTGAATACGTTGTACTTATAAATACCTTTGAAATCTAATGAAAGCAATGAATCTTCTCTGAGAAAAGTGCACACATGTTTATATAGACACATGAAATTTGCATGGAATTCCAGCAGATGTAAATACCCAGGTATTTAGCCCACTGTTGTCCATTCACAGACACTCTGGGCCCATTGTAAAACCCCTATAGTATTGATGATTAAACAATAATAGTTCAACATGAGTGTGGTGGTTCATCAGAGAAGAAGCCCTTCTTGGATCAACTCAAATTCTATATTGCCTCCAATTTATAACCTCTCACCCAATTTCCAACTTGTTCAAAGCATTCAGTACTTACTTTTGGGTTTTATTTGTTTACTTGCTTGTTTGTTTTTCAGATTACCAGGATAGTGTCATCCTGATTTTTTTCTCAAATACTTCACTGCAGGTATGAGGATGAAATGCCTAAACTGCAGCAAACCAGCTGACACACTCGCAAGATTCTTGCTGTCAGGACTGTTCAGTTCCCAATTGCTTTGCTTCTCAAACTGTCTGCATAGACATTCCTGCCCGAGGAACAAGAGGGTCATATCTTCCAACAGGAATGATGTGGCCATTTCATTGCTAGGAGCCCAGACATTCTTTTCCAAAGACCAAGGAGTAAGGTTGGCACTGATTTTCAATCCACCAAACAATAAAACTGTGTGGTGGCCCCGGGCACCTTTTAAAGGGCTGCTCTATAAATATTTTTAGACCATGACAAGGAACAGGATGGTCCTTACCCAAGAGACTGCCTTCATTTTCCACAGTGCCACCCAGATGTGTCATATGGAGTGAGATCTCTAGCGTACAATATAGGCAAGGTTCTATAGCACCTACACAATCTCTTTGTATTGTGTTTTGTGCTGTTTTTAACTTTCCCTTGCAGTTTGAGTGATTTTGGCTTTCATTCTGCTGTTGGCCTGACAGCAAAAGCCCCTCTCTCCAACTCAGCTTCCCCACCTACATACTCGCAGTCAATAGGGAACCACTTAACTCCATGAACATGAACTAATTTGAAGTTTGCTTTTCATCCCAGCACTAATAGGAGAAGAGGAATGTGTTTGTGTTTGCAAGTTTTCCATGTGGGTTAAGTAAAGATTGTTTGCTCAAGTTTGAAGTTTGGAAGGCCCATGTCTCATCTTGTCCTTTGGAGGCAGGCAGCAGAGCCATTGTTCCCAGGGCCGCTGGGACTTGTGGACTGGGAAACCACTGGTGTCTCTTCTCTGAGGTTTCTGAAGAATTTCCCCACAGAGTTACCATTGTCAGCAACCCTGGCAGGATGTTTTGTTTTGCCTTTCATACCATATTTATTGCCAAAGCAAAAGGCAGCGACAGTTGAGAATGGAAAGAGAGGGCAAGGAGGAGTGAAATATAAGAGTAAAACATTGATGTAAACAAGAGAAGCCGCTAAAATGGGAAAGGGGTCCCTTCTCCTCTAAGTGCCTTTCATCATCCAAAAGGAGGGACCCAAAGCAAAAGTATTTTTAAAGGTAAACAGATAAGAAGCAACTCATCAAGAAGAACTCCAGGGGGAATTCCCACTCCCTCCCACCAAGACAATGTTGCCTTTTAATAGTCTGTAGGGAAAACAAGGCCCAGAACAAAGTGGGGGAAACACATCTGACGGAAAAATTTAAGGATATATCTAATTGAAGCAGAAGCTAGAAGGATGCTCAAAATAATACCCCACTTTTCATAACCTCAAGAAAAAAAAAATACCTTTGGAGTGATTTACCTGCTCCTTAGCTGAGCCCTGGTCAAGCAGAATGCACTGTTGATCAGGGAGGGGCTTATGAGGGATTCTGACTTTCTGATGTTGGTTTATTTGTTTAGTGGAATATTCAGCGTCTTTCATGTTTCTTCTTACACTACAGTTTTCATGACAAGTCAGCAGCCTTGATTCTGGTTTGATTTTTTTTTTTCATTAGTAAAAAAATGGCAATATCGAGATGAAAACTGTCAATATCTCTCCATCACCAAAACATACACTCCTAGGTCTTCCCTCCGTTCTACCTGAGCCTGGTAATCTGACCCTTAGTTTAAGTCTGAATATTTTGCTTTTTGAATTTTATGCTCCAACAATTTAAGAAACTAATTTCCTCCAAATCAATGTGCTATTTAAACCTCATATGTTTTCCTATGACATTCTATCTCCCTGTGCAACCCTTGCCCCTAGCTCATTCTTTTCCCTTCACCTAATCCTACCTATTAAGACCTAACTTAGGCATCATCATGACTAGGAAGTAATTCTTAACATCATAAACTACTCACGTGGGATTAGGCATCTGGGCATGACATCCTCAGCAGAATGACCATATTTACTGAAATAATTTGTTTTTTTATTCATCCCCTATACTAAATCATGTGTTCCTCAAGGATGAAGCTGATGTCTTATTTATCTTAGTATCTGCACTGCCAAGCCAGAAGTACACACAACTGAATTTAATTAAAGAAAGGAAGTATAGTATGGAGTCCAGCGAAAAGCACTGAACCTGAACTACAAAGAAGTTAACAGGCAGGCATATTATTGCCACCTGAACTCACCAGCTGAAGATAACTTTATTGCTGCCATATTCAATCTTTCCCAGTTGCCAGCATTATTATTATTTCCTAGGTAAATCTCATGGCACAGTCCAAGTGGCCTGGCTCTTGTGCCCAGTGCCTACTGAATTATAATTCTGACTGTTTCTGTTCCAAGTCTTTTAATTTGAACAAATTAATTCTCTAATCTCTCTACCTTCCCACTAACAGCCAACAGCTGACATCTAGGGCAGCATTGACCCAGGATCAGACAAAATCCACACACCCCAACACCACCAGTCCATTATTCCTTCCACAATTATTCTAGATGACTATTCTTAAACTTGCTTTTCCTATAATAGGAATTAAAGAAACCTGATTATGATAGTTTCACTTATTTGACTGAGTCTAATTTATCTGTTTTTTTAAGAACCTAACATATTGTCTAAAACACATGTGTCAAACACAAGGCCCGCGGGCCAAATCCGTCCCGCCAGGCCTTGCAATGTGGCCCACACCGCGCTGTCATCACTGCACTCCGCTGCGTTTCCATCACAATGACAGTTTATGACTGTTCAGTAAACCATTCGGCCCGCGATTTAGGCTGGATTTTAGATTTTGGCCCCTTCTCTGATTGAGTTCGACACCCCTAGTCTAAAACATAGACTGCACTTGATGAATAGAAATTAAGTATAATTTATATGCTTCCTTTAAGCCTAGGGCTAGATGTTTTTGTAGCAGAGTCAGATAACTGCTTACCAAAATGCGTACTCAACCCTTTATAATGTCAAATTATTGCTGGGAAGAGGATTCTTAGCTAGGAACTACATTACCCAGCATCCTTTGCATCTATTGTGGTCTGGTAATCAGCTTTTACCAATGAAAGTAAAGAAACAAATGTCCTTCCTAATCCAATGTTTGAGAGAAGTTTCTATAATTCCCTATGCTCTTCTTTTCTTGCTGGTTCAATGCAGATGACAAATGGGCCTGAGAACAAAGGTTGGTAAGCTTTCTCTTGAAAGGATAGACAGTAAATAGTTTATGCTTTGCTGCCATATCATCTCTGTCACAATGACTGCACCTTGCTTTTTAGCGCCAAAGCAGCCATGGACAACATACAAAAAAATATTTAAGGCTCTGTCCCAATAAAACCTTATCGACACAAACAACTGAAGGGCCATTTTTAGCCCTCAGGACATGTGCCATCCCCTGCCTTAGAGTAGGGGTGTCGAACTCAATCAGAGAAGGGGCCAAAATCTAAAATCCAGCCTAAATCGCGGGCCAAATGGTTTACTGAACAGTCATAAACTGTCATTGTGATGGAAACGCAGCGGAGTGCAGTGATGACAGCGCGGTGCGGGCCACATTGCAAGGCCTGGCGGGACGGATTTGGCCCGCAGGCCTTGTGTTTGACACATGTGCCTTAGAGGATAGCAGAGCATGAGATAGAAGAAGCCTGAGCCCCTGAATCCCACATGGAGAAAAACCAGCCATATAGACTAGAATCACCAGTCCTGGCTTATTACGTGAGTACCGTAGCTAACTTCCATTTTATTATGTCACTGAAATTTTAGAGCTTATTTATTAAATTAGTATTGCTCTTATTAACATAGAGAATAACAGAATTGAGAATTAAATATATAAAGTTAAAAGAGCCTCCAAAGTAGGGGTGTTGAACTCAATCAGAGAAGGGGCCAAAATCTAAAATCCAGCCTAAATTGCGGGCCGAATGGTTTACTGAACAGTCATAAACTGTCATTGTGATGGAAACGCAGCGGAGTGCAGTGATGACAGCGCGGTGTGGGCCACATTGCAAGGCCTGGCAGGACGGATTTGGCCCGCGGGCCTTGTGTTTGACACATGTGCTCCAAAGTGAGCTTAAGGTAGAGCCAAAAGATTTTATTCTGCTCACCAGTTTCCTGACCCACTCTGACTACTAGAATAATTTATTCTTTCCCATGCTTTCCTTCCTACTCTCTTGGCTCATATCTCAGACCTTATTAAGTGGTCAAAGCAAAATGAGGTAAAACATGATATATTTTATTCCATAGGCCTATTTCAATACTGTTCTGGCCATACTTAACTCTGAACATACATATTATTTCTTTAAACTTAGTAGCAAGATGCCATAGATAACCCGCTAAAGGAAAATAGCTACTGTATGCCACAGACAAACACATCGCTGTCCTCTGCCCAAAGCTGTTTGGTAACCTGTGGGAAAAGTAAATGGCCCAGCCCTTTCTGCTGTGTTAATGTCCATTAGGCCTTAAAACAATGCAGCTTGAACTTAACATGTCCCAGAGTGTTGTAAAATTTTTGTTTAGCCCTGGCTGGTTTAGCTCAATGATTAGAGCATCTGCCTGCAGACTGAGGGGTCACGGGTTCAATTTCTGGTCAAGGGCACATACCTCGGTTGCAGGTTCCCTAGCCCTGATAGGGGCATGTACAAAAGGCAACCAACCAATATGTTTCTCTCACATTGATGTCTCTCTCTCTCTCTCTCTCTCTCTCTCTCTCTCTCTCTCTCTCTCTCTCTCCCCCCCCCCCCTCTTATTCCCTCCCTTTCACTCTCTAGAAATCAATGGAAAAAATATTCTCAGGTGAGGATTAAAAAAAATTCTTGTTTAACTTCTAATTACAAAGTTACCTCAGCATAGGCATCCAAAGCTCAGAAGGGAGTGTGGGGAAGGCAGAAAAATGGTAGGGAGAAGAAGATAGAGTGATTGACACTTTTGCCAGGAACAAGTTCAAGACACAGATTCACTCTAAATTCATAACCATTTCTACCTCTGACAACTAAAGAATTGTAAGTGGGTGCATCTTAGCATGTTTCCAGTTATGGATAAAAGCAAACTCAAAACTCAAATCAAGATTAAACAACGAAGGGAATCTATTGTCTCCTCCAGGTGAATATAGTTGGATGGTGTTTAGGAACAGTTTGGTCAGGGCCCTGGCTCTATTTCCTTATAGTGCATTTGTTTCTGTCCTTTTACATATGATACTTGTGTCCAATGTCTTCCTTTGTGGCTGTAACAGCCCCAGACACTACAACTGTACATCACACCATTCAAAGTAAGAGAAGGGCCCTATCCTTTCTCTAATTCCATGTTCTGACTAACCTGACCAGGTAGATGGCATGCGCTCATTGGCTTAGAGCTGTTGTATTGCCAGTCCCTGACACGATTGCTATGCCCAAGGGGATGAGAGAAAGCTGATTGGTTTTTTAATTAAAGCCGACCCAATCTATATTCTAACCATGTAATAGGAGAGGGGTGGAGTGTCTCTGTCTGCAATGGTCTGGACACGTACAAGGTATGTGTGGAGTATGCAAATACTGCTCAAGGCTAAGATCAAGAGATGAGAATGAGATGATGTCAAGGTTGCCACTCAGTTTTCCTACTTAACAGCCATGACTGTCCCCTCTCCTAGAGTCTATCCAACGACACACTTCAGGTCTTCATGTAGATAGAGTCCATGCTACTGTTCCCCACTGACTCACCAGCCCCTGCTTTCCTGCCTGTGAGTAAGACATCATCGCTGTTTCACTGATGAAGATACGAGAATCAGAGTGTTGAATCCTCCTCCTATGGTGTTGCAGTTAATATGTGGCACAGTAAGGATACAGACACCAGTAAGGGCACTTTCTCAAGTCCATGTGCCTATGCCCACCCTGATGTCTCCTGCCCTGATACAAAGATAAGCCAAAGTTAAAAGATGTTTTATCTCCCCACCCTGGCCTACCATGCTAGGAGAGGTGCCATCTGAACAGTGGGCTCTGCTCTCCTACATTTAACATTTGCTGTAAGTACAGAATCTACAGCTTGAGTGTACAAAAAAAAAGAAATACATTCTGGGTCCTTGTAACCATCTCAGTGTCTAAGTACAATCCTTGCACTGAAAAGAGAGAGTGTGTGTGTATGTATGTATATGAGAGTGGGCATGTGCACATGCTCTATTTCCTGGGATCCTTAACATGGTAAAAATAGGTGGTCCACATGGGTTATCTACTTTCAACACATGGTTAGCCTCTCTCCAGAAACTCTCCAGTGTGTCCTGGGGTTGCTACAGGGCATTGAAACCTGTCTATCTAATTTGCCATTTCCAGTGCCCACACATAGACACATGTAACACACAGCCATTGGGGCAGGCACCTCAAACTTTCTCCAGTTTTTAACCTCATCCTCCTCAATGGTCTGGACACGTGCAAGGTATGCATGGAGTATGCAAATACTGCTCAAGGCTAAGAGCAAAAGGTGAGAATGAGATGATGCCAAAGTTGCCACTCAGTTTTCCGACTTAACAGTCATGACTTAGGCAGGTTAATTACCTCTCTAAACCTTTATTTCTCTTATCTATAAAATTGGAATAATGGTAATGATACAAAATATTCAAAATATATTCACTGTTACTACTATTATAAGAAAGGTTAATGTTTTTTGTATTATGCTTATGATTATTAATTAGAATTAGCTTTTTCCTCAAATGATCAAATTCATTCCATTTCCTTATTATTGGACAGTAGTTGCATATAATTTCCATCTGTTTAACACACTGCCTTTGGGAATCTAAGTTTTAATTTAGATAAAGGTCTATTTTCATCTTTCATATAAAGGGAAGATAAACAGATACAAAACATATATTTTTTTAATATCTTGGCTATTTACTTTCTGATTTATGCTATCCAGCACTGTGCTTAAAGTTTCCCTTCCATTTCTTCTTTCTTTCTTTCTTTTTGTTTGTTAGCTAAAGTAGCAAATCTTCTTATGATTTCCTTTAGTAATTACTTTTGGTACTTATCAGGTCTAAGCAACTAAGACACGGGCCCTGAAAAGAAAATGTCATCTCTATACAGTCAACAGACCCAGGTTTCAACGGGCTTAACCTGAAGCTCTGGTCTTCCCAGCACCTCAGTGTTACATCCCAAGGGACTCTGAGCTAATGAAATATGTTGCAAACCTAATATCTACTTAAGCAAATTGAATGTGGCCATCCAGGAAAATTACTCCGTTGTCATAGTAACTCTTTTACTACTTAGGTCAAGAGGAATAGAATTAAAAAAGAAACTGGCAGCAAACTCTACAACCTAAAATAAAGTTGTGAGAGGCATGAGGGAGAGGCAAAGACCAATGAGGGATTTGGTTCCATCTGGAAGAAAATACCTGAGCTTCCCATAACCTGTTCTCATTTAGCATGCTTTGCCATAAGGTTGGGGTGTCTCAGCAATAGGTTCACAGAATGCAGAATCTGGGAGAGCTCTTAGAAAATCTAAATTGAGCCCCTCATCTTACAATTAAAGAAATAGAAGCCCCAAGAGGTAAAATATAAGAAGAAAGAACAAAAAGAGTCAGGAAGAATAGTTGAGGCATGTGAGGAATTGTCATTTCTTTGGTAACTGCAAATATAATTGGTCAGGTTTTCTGGATATATAGATAATTCAACAAATATTATTATTAAGTGCCTCTCTTAGATCCAAGAGTATAAGAATTTAGAAAATTATTACTAAGAAATAGTTTACCCTTCACTCAAAGGGCTTATATTCCAATGAGATGCATATATTTGAAGGGAAAACATCTGAATTCCTTTTTCAAAAAAAAAAAATAAATAAATAAAGAAGGATGCTCAAAGTGTATAGAATGTCACTCTCCCTCTTTTTTTTTTTTCTTCATTTTTTGATACTGATTGAAAATAAACTCCTCTCACTCATTACAGTTTCCATGGGGACTGAGAATTTATGTTGAGTGACAAAATGTCATTATATTTAAGAATCTTAGTGCATGAAGCAAAGATTAGTATTTGCATCCATTGGAGCCACCAAGCAAAAGTTTCCGGGGGGTAGGAAGCTAAAGAAAAGCAAGTAACACTTTACTTAGTTACTATTTGTCCTTTCTTTTAACTTTAAAAACACAATTTAGCTCTTTATCATAGTGCCTGCTAACTGTTCCCCAGTTGTTAACTTGGTGTCCTGTGCCCACAAACTAGGTTACAAAAGTCAGAAGAGCAGAAATTAAGTCTTCTGTTCCCCCTCAATGCCCAGTTCATCATCAAATACAGAAGTAGTACCTGGTGCTGGCTCCTCTAAACTGACAACTGGGAAAGTCAGGGGAGAGAAGAGGGAGGTTCAGAAGTATTTGATGTTGAAATTTTAGCATAGGCCTTGCAGCTTTTTTTCTTTTTCTTTTTTTTTCTTTTTTTTTCACAGAGAGGAAGGGAGAGAGATAGAGAGCTAGAAATGTCGATGAGAGAGAAACATCGACCAGCTGCCTCTTGCACACCCCCTACTGGGGATGTGCCTGCAACCAACGTACATGCCCTTGACTGGGATCGAACATGGGACCTTTCAGTCCGCAGACCGACGCTCTACCACTGAGCCAAACTGGTTTCGGCAGGCCTTGCAGCTTTAATGATATATACTCCTGTATTTCTGAAATGCATGAAGTTTCAGGTGTATATATATATATATATATATATATATATATATATATATTCACTCAAATCAGAGACAAAGCTAAAGGCATCCTAGAAAGTTAGAGCACTGGCTGACCCTCAATATCATGTTTATATTATTATTTACCATCACCCCAAGGTATATTGGTTTTCCCTTAGTGCTGTTTCACTGTAGAAACTATTAACCCAGGAAGAACACAAACCAAGAAATTGAAGTGTTCAATAAATATTCGCTGAGCCCTGCAGGTATCTAGCAGGGCACTCATTTGCCCATAAAGCTCTCTGATGGATACAAAGGACAGTGAAGTCACACACCTGGGCCTATGGAGACCTATATATTTAGTGGTGGCACAAATAGCTTCCCATCTCCACACACCTCCTCCCCCCGCCCTCCAGAATATTCAACTTGTTTCCTTCTGTCTTTCACTCACTCATTCATCTGTTAGTTTCACAGCATATAATGGAGAGCCAGTTTTGTACCAGGATCAATCATTATGCCATGTGACATAAATAAGAGTTTGGAGCTCCCCATGCATTCAAGAGGCAATGTCTGAGGGATTAGGAAGAAGGGTAGAGCCCTAAGGAGACAAAGTATTGCTCATTTCTCAACAAGGAATTTCTTCACGCCTAAATGTATTTGTCCTTTTAACTGAGCTTCCCAGCATAATTCCTTCTTTAGGCCTGGATGTCTTTAAAGAGCAGAAATTCTGGTTTGAGGGCTTCACTTGGCTTTTGGAAAGATGGCTTGTTTGGGTATAAATATTATTAGAAAAGCTATGGATCTTTTAGCGTGTGTCCCCCCCCCCCCCCCCCCCCCCCCCCGCCTTCTTTCTTCCAAGGGGTTTGTTTGGAAATTATCAGAAACCCGAGTATTTTTAATGAATAACTGAAACACATAAGCAAAAATAAACTTTCAGGCTCCAACTTGGCAGCAGGAGGTCCATTATAATTCCTCACGATTAGATGGGATAAGCCAGAAATGACATGGGGGTGGGGCAGAGATGGTGGTAAGGAGGCTCATTACTAGCATCTGCATTAGAGTAGAGCTCACAAATTAGAGGGACCAGCTGCACTTTAGTTACTGAAGACCCAAACCCAGTCTATCCTTTACCCCTTATTATCTCCTCTGGTCCACGCTCTAGCCCAGTGGTCGGCAAACCGCAGCTCGAGAGTCACATGTGGCTCTTTGGCCCCTTGAGTGTGGCTTTTCCACAAAATACCATATGTGGGCACATACGTACAGTGTGATTGCAACTTCGTGGCCCATGCGCAGAAGTCGGTTTTCAGCCTGGGTGAGTCTATTTTGAAAAAGTGGCCTTAGAACACTCAAACGGCCAAAAAGTTGCATGTGGCTCACAAGCCTCTGTTTGCTGACCACTGCTCTAGACCTTCTAAACTACAGAGAGAGTCTCAAAGACCTTTCATGAGCTGTCATCTCCTCTAAGTTCTTCGTTCTTCCTGCACCTTTACCTCCCCTCAGAGGCTGAGCACAAGTTATCACACTGCCTTAAAAGAATTTCACTTGTCTATCTCCCCGGTGTCTCCCTCCTTCTAGCCTAGGATATCCATGAGAGTGGGACCATGTTGTGTGTACTCTTAATCTCTATAATTTACCATAATGATAAATACATCATAGATTTACAACAGATATTTAATAAATAAATGAACTTAAAATAATATTGACATTTGTTCAGCACATACTATGTGCTGGTTATGGTGATAAGTGTTTTATACCCACTAATTCATTAATCATCATAAAAGATTACATAGTGAGAACTATAATCTTGTTCATCTCAACACTCTTTTTGTGCCTCAGTTTCCTCTTTGTAAAGGGGTAGGATAATAGGGCCTACAGACATAATGAGAGCACAGAGAGGTAAAGTGAATTGTTCAAGTTACATAGCAAGAACCCAAAACTGAATTAGAACTTGGGCCATTTGACCCCAGAGAATGAGCTCCTACTCACCATACTTCTTTGGATGAATGAATGTTTTCAGGTCCACTCGGGGATCCAGGTATCTTTTTACAAAATAAACTCAGAAGGATGTAGTTTGAAATTGTCAGTGAATATGTTGATGACATTTTCAGCACTAATTTGATGACTAGAATGCTAGAATTTTATAACCAAAAGAAAGGTTGGAAAGCATATTGCCCAGTGGTTTTCAAGTTTTATTTTTTTTAAAGTGGGACCATGCCCAGGCAAAATCTTTAGCATAGAGGTAAAACAAATAGTAGTGAGTAGTTAAAGTGGGTTGGGGGTGGAGAGATTAAGGCCCCATTTGAAGACCTTCTCCCTCCCATCCATGGGTGACCCTAACGCATCTCAGGGAGTATGTAGACCTCAGTGTGACTATTACTGCTCTAGCTCACATCCCTTCAATTAGAAGATGAGAACTAATATAAGATCCTGACACTAATTCATTTGCCCAAGAACACATAACTAGCAAGTGGCAGAAACCCGGTCTTTTGGTTCCAAGATCAGTATTCTTTCCACTACATCGTATGGCTGGAATTGATTCTCAACCCTAGTTTCATGATAGCAGAGGCTGTTCTAGTTTTCTCATGCTATGATGGATATAGAAAAATTCCCAAAGCAACGGTGTTAATTTACTTTAAAAATCTGTAACACCATATTTTTGTTGCTGATCAGGGAATGGGACAAATTTCATAGAACCAAGAGATAATAAGATAATGTCAGTGCTAAGATATTGCAAATCTCAAAAGGGTAAAGTCCACAGTAATATTCAGCCATGCAAACTACACCCACACAGTTATACTCTGACCTTGAACAACTAATCCTTAGCAAATCCACAAGCCATTAGTTTTATGCCATTGTATTTGGTAGGAACAGCAAGTGAGTTGATGTTTTCCAAAACAAGGTAATGAAATCACAGAGTTTATTGAACTAAGATGAGCTCCTTTCTGCTCAGAATTTTCAGATTTTAATAATAACCAACATCAATGTTTAATCTAAAGCTAGAGCACATTGGTTAAGAAACTGCTAAAAATAATCTGCTTCATATTGATGGTTTGGGCTTTGTTGACTCATAAAATGTCAGGGTTGGAGAAAAATAACTCACGGAAGCTTCAGCTGTGATTGTACCTTTAATTATTGATGCTTCATTCTTAGTCTCCAGGCCCAACGACTAAGATGCGACGTGACAGAAAGGAGAGCACATGATGAACTAAGTATGAGAGGCTTACTCTGCCCACGAGTCTCCCAAACGTAACACCTTACAGTAAAACCTGTGGTGTTTAGATATGGACTGATTCAAAGGCATTCCCTCACAGTGGCTGGTATAATAAAAGAAGAGGGAGGGCAGCCGAAACTGGTTTGGCTCAGTGGTAGAGCATCGGTCTGCGGACTGAAAGGTCCCGGGTTCGATTCCGGTCAGGGGCATGTACGTTGGTTGTGGGCACATCTCCGGTAGGAGGTGTGCAAGAGGCAGCTGGTTGATGTTTCTCTCTCATTGATGTTTCTAGCTCTCTATCTCTCTCCCTTCCTCTCTGTAAAAAATCAATAAAATATATTAAAAAGAAGAAGAAGAAGAAGAAGAAGAAGAAGAAGAAGAACGAGGAGGAGGAGGAGGAGGAGGAGGAGGAGGAGGAGGAGGAGGAGGAGGAGGAGGAGAAGAAGGAGAAGAAGAAGAAGAAGAGGGAGGGCAGATGTGGGAAGTAGAGAACTAGGAGATACCCGAGTCCTCAGCACAGTCAAACTGAACACCTGTGCTTGTGACTATACAAGAATGGCTTCATAATGCATCCTCTCATTTACAATGAAGACTCCAGCATCAATCGCCCAGGAGATTCAGGATCCATCAATGTTGAGATGAAACAGTTATAGGATTAAGAATCAGCACAACTGAATTCTAGCTTTGCCTCAAACCAACTACATAAACCTGAGCTACTGATTCTCATAGGGTGCATACCTCCTGTGTACCTGATGTGCCTAAAAATCCTCACTGACCTTGAACTACCATTTACTGAGGGTAGGCACTCTGCTAGGTGCTTTATATACATTAAATTGTTCCCTTCTGTGCACATGTAGGGGACCCACATTTTTATCTTTGTCTCCAGATAATGCCAGTCGATCCCATGAACCTTGTCCTTGTACTCCTGAAATAAAAAGCCAGGATTGATTTCTGAAAATCACAAATGGAGCCCCGACAGAGGCTTTCCAGGAGGCATCTTTCTGTGGGTGAATCATGAATTGCTCATGACAATGGGGGAAAAAATTCAACATTCAAGGTTGTTTTGGGTGTTGTTGTTTTGTTAATTTTTTTCTGTCTCCAGTTCCTTTTTACAAAATTTATCAGTTTCTGACATTTTCACACAGCTGGGATACAAAGTCAAAGGAAACCTACACACTCACTACCCTCCACAGGATCCCAGTCAATGATTTGCAGCTTTGCGGTACAGCAGGCAGACAGGCCTGTGGGCATTTCCAGAGCAGTTGGGGAAGATGTGCCTCTCAACACTGCTGGCCTCACAACTGAAGCCCAGACCCACAGGGGGTGGGGAGGCAGCACGAGCTGCTCATTGTGCTTCCAGAAAGCCAGAATAGAGAGGCTGGTTCTGAATAACAAGACTCAGATCAACCCCAGGAATATTTCCATGTAGCACCAAAGCCAGCTGCACATGGACTTGCTTCTCCCAGAGCAGGAAAGAGTTCATCCTGAACCAGGCACACTCTTGGGCTCAGACACATCTGTTCCATTCATCATCTGTCTCATCAGCTTTTACTGAGAGCCAACTTATGCCAGCCTTCCACAGGCCTATTCCCTAACCAGTAAACTTGGTGTGTGTGTAGGGGGGGGGGGGGGCGGCAGGGAAGTAGGTGTAGCTAACAGTGACTCTAGCTAGGTACTGAATGCTCTGTGAAAACAGAACAGAGGAAACTAAGCAGATTACTGTGTCAGGGGGGAGCTTAAGAGGACTTGCTCAGATAGGGTTGCCAGATTTAGTCAATCAAAACAGGAGGTGTCCAGTGAAATTTGAATTTCAAATATACAACAAACACTTGTTTTAGTGTTGATATTTGAGGCCCGTAAGAGACACATTTATACTTTAAAAAGTATTTGTTGCATAGCTGAAACTCACATGTAACTGGCATCCTGTATTATATTTGGCAATTTTATTCCCAGCAGAGGTTGCCTGGCTGAGCCTTACTTTGGGGAAAGGTTGGAGATTTGGCTTGATTTGTTAACAATGAAGGCCAGATGCCTCCTGACTATACATAGGAACAACCTGCCAGATCCTAGCCTCCATCCTTGCAACTGCAGCTGAGCCTCTGATCCTATCCCTTTGGTTAGAAGAGTCACTATAGCCCAGGTGACTGCCCATCACTGACCTTATTATTGGTCCTGCCCAGACCACGCACCCGTCATGTCCAAAACCAGATTTGTGAGCTGTATGAATGGGTGAGGGTCTAGTTATTACATGATTTTCTCTCATTTTTATGCCCGAGTTCTTACCCTGTTCTCTAGTTTCATTAAGAATCAGCATCTAATAGATGCTAAATAAAAATTAAAGGTTTAATTCAGCAACATAAAATAATGGACCAGAAGGTAAAAGCTAAGCCCCAGCTTTTCATTCTTACACAGTTTCCCCCACTGCCTTGACCTCAGCTTACTCATCTATAAAATTAGTGGGTCAAATATATAGCCAATCTGTCTCTCAGGCCCCCTTAAGTTCAAGTTTGAGTTGCTCCGCCTATGTGAGTATCCAGGGCCAAACCTATGTATTAAAAATCCATGAAACTGTTCAATTTCCCTTTTAGAGTGACCAATATTTAATGTATAAAGATAATATTGAACAATAACTCATTGAAAAATTACTTTTGCTACACTTAGACCATGCTTTATTTAATGATTTGGAAAAGAAATCCCTCCACATCCTAATCTTGGAATCAGTTTCAAATCATTGGAGCTTCTATGTCTTGATACAATGCCCTCAATAATAAGCCAAGTCTTCTGACAAGATTATCTATGCATAGTGTTGGTCATGAATGCTGCTTTAGCCTAGCTAGTTTCAAAGGCAAACATTTTTCCTCCAGCAAATAAGCACCAATTTTTCTCCTTTCATATTCTTCAGTGTTCTCTTTTTATGTGTTTGAATTAATAGGCAAATTACAGCTGGGGTTTTCTTATCAAAATTTATTCAATTAAATTAGTGGTACTAGACATTGACTGAACACCTAGGGAGCTTTTACAATGACTGAGGCCAGGGTCTTATCTTAGCTAAATTAAATCAGTTCTGCAGGAGGAGACCCTGATTTGCCAAGATTGAGAATGACTGAATTAAGACATCAAAATTGTTTCCATGGCATCAGATCTTTATATTATCCTTGGGAGATATGTGAGGCCAATGGTAGGTCATCTGATCTCAGAGCATTATGGAGAGATGGATTTGGGGGAGGGGAGTTATGTAGGGATGACTCTAAGGGTCTACCTTGGGAAAGGGGAGGGGAGGGTTGCAGCCTTGCCCCATAGTTTTCACTCCTACATTTACTCATAGTAGCATCTCTTAGTGATGATCTTGTTGACATTTGATTCTCAATCAAATAGATATGCTGTAAGCTAAGATCCAGCAGATTAGAGTTGAGATAGAGAAGCAAGAGTTGGAATAAAGAGGGAGTAGGGAGAGTAGGTTTAAGAATATCCACAAGTACAGTCTTGTGAGGTTGGAGCTATGTGGAATCAGTTGAGGTACCAGGGTGTATCTGACTGACTTAAAGAACGAAGATCATTGTGGACAGAAATCTTGTGGTAAGCACTACAGCTGCATTAACAACCCCCAATCCAGCCGAGCTGGGCAGAGCACAGCTATCTCAGAATTGGGACTTCCACTCTCCACATGGAGTGGCACTGTAGTGTCAATATGGCATAATGAAATTAGTCCAGTTAACTTTAGTGGGTGTAAATAGATTAGATCTGTCCACAACAAGCCTGATATTCATTTACATTAATTCCAGATGAGAAAATAGAAGTGACAGAAAATCACACAACACTTATCGAAAAACTGAATCTTGTGTTAATCTTTAGAGGCACAGAAATATGCAAATTCGCCAAATGGAATAACAACCAGTGAAACGACAGGTTGCTATGACCCACTCTGACCATCAGGGGCAGATTCTCAACACAGGAGCTGCCCTCAGCTTGCAGGCCTCAGGCCAACCAAGGTGAGTGCCAGAGGGAGGCCCCCGCAAATGCCCCCCTGGTTGTCCTGCAGAGGTAGGTGACTGGCGATAGTGGCAGAGCAATGGGTCAGTGAGCAGGCGGCACCCAGTCAGCCAAAGCAGGTGCCAGCGGCCCCCCAATCAATCTGCTAGTTGCCCCACAAATTGGTCCTGATTGCTGGCCAGGCCTAAGGACCCTACCTCTGCATGAATCCGTGTACTAGGCCTCTAGTTTTTAAATAAATGTAAGCGTAGAAAAAGTCAGTGATGAAATTCAAATAATTTTCTATCACTTGGTTTATCACAATACTTAATATTTTAAATAAGCAAAAGTCAGCTCATAAAATGTGCTTCATTAAAAATTTCTATTCTCAAAATTAAAATTTTAAAAGAGAGTAATTTTGCTTTAATTAGAATTGCTACCTCAGAACATTATAAGACTTGTTTCTGAAGAGGAAATAAAACTCATTTCACTCATTTCAAAGATATTGGTGAAATAAGAATATTTGTATTGATAAGTTAAAAACCTTCAGATAAATAAGTGTATATGCATAGGGCAACCAGTCAAGGTAAAAATGTAATTGAGGAAATTACTGATTGCCCTTAGTAATTGGCCAGAGTTGGGACATTAGTTATGATTCTCCATTGTATCAAAAGAGTTTAAAGTTCTGACTTTTTGTGATACAAATAAAAATAAATTGTTTCTTCCTTGCAGTTCCAATCATCTCAGTTAAATTATTTTTATTAGCAAGCTGGTAGACAGTTTACCAAAAAGTTTCTGAAATTTAATGTACTACAACTGTGCAGTGCCACAGATGGCAAAGCAAAGGAGCAAGAGTGTGAAAGAAAGAATAGAAGAGGAGATGGGAAGACAGGTGGATGGGTGCTGATGGGACTCAGGCAGGGCTGTTTTATGCTTATGCCTGTGGTCCTGTCCAATTTCCAAACCATTGCTTTTTTCTATAACTTTAACATTTTTTTCTCTGTTATAAAAATGAGACTTTTTTTTATCATATTAAAAATTTAATAGCCGAGATTGGTTTGGCTCAGTGGATAGTGCGTCGGCTTGTGGATTCCAGGGTCCTGAGTCAAGGGCATATACCTTGGTTGTGGGCACATCCCCAGTAGGGGGTATGCAAGAGGCAGCTGATCGATGTTTCTCTCTCATCGATGTTTCTAACTCTCTATCCCTCTCTCTTCCTCTCTGTAAAAAACAATAAAATATATATATTTTAAAATTAAATAAAAATATAGGAAAGCACAGAAAACCACAATCGTATACCTATATATTGCTATTGAACAACCTAAGTTATATAACTTTCCAATTTTTAAATATATAAAATATATACAGTATGTGCAATAAATAATACTGTACATACTGACTTGCAACCTTTTAATTTTAAAATATATCATAAGTACCTCTCTATGTCTACAAATATTTAATATATCATGTTCTCTATGTTCGGATATTATTTTATTGCATTCATGTACAATAAATTACTCATCCATGCAATTACAAGCATTTAGTTTTACTTATTTTCTCTTTTATAAATGTTACAATGACTGTCCCATAGCAAAATCTTTGTGCCGATGCATGATGATATTTTCTTAAAATATGTTTATAGAAAGTGGATTCACCTATTTCAAAGGGCAGGTGCCTTTTGGAGCCTTTGACACATGCTGCCACATTGGCCTCCAGAAAGGCTGCAAAAATAGAAGCAGTGGGCATTTCCCTGCCCTCTCTCCCAAACCGAATATTGAGGTGTTGTTAATAAAAAATTTCTGCCAATCTAATAATGGGAAATGGCACTGTATTTCTTTTCCTAATTTGCATTTTGTAATTCCCCTTTTAAAGATCTATTTGCAGTTCTATTCTTAGTTTTCCCTGCCCGCCTGTCTCCGCCCAGCACTGAAGAACTTGGCCTTGGGTGACCTAGCTAGATGCTCTCTCGTCCTCCCTGCTCACGGAAGAGCTGATTCTTCCTGACAAGGTGAACGACACCCATGTGTGTGCTTCTGAGCTGAATGGACACAGGAGATGTTAGTCCCTCCCATAGTCCTGGCGTGACACAAAGGCACTCTGAAGATACATCATGACGAACGCAACTGAGATGGGAAAAGTTGTTTCTGTCGCAGAGACACCCCGCTAGGATTTATTGCCACGGGCAAGGAGAGGTTACTTCCAGACAGCCAGATAAATGGCCTAAAGGGCAGATGGCCACCACTGCCACCCAAAAGATGCAGGCTTCATTACCAGTCCTGGCAGCATTGGCAAAAGAGAAATAAAAAAAAGGCTCATTCTCCTTGGCAGACAGGGGAAACATCACAGAAGTCTGGCCAGTATCTCCAGCGCCTGCCAATTTCTCTACAGTGACAGAACATCTATCTACTTGAACCAATAATGTAATAATAAATGGTGATAACACAGGCTGATAAAAAAAAAAGGGGGGGGAGGGGAGGATAATAATCGCATCCCTATATTCCTCACCTGAGAACCACGCCCAGTTGGGAAGGAGTAACATAGGAGATAGTCCCAGAGGCCTAACTCAGCCCCAAGCACCAGTGAGTGCTCCCTCCTCTCCCCCAAGGGCTGGCCTGGGGTGGAGGAAAGCTTAGACATCAGAGGTTCTGGGTTCAAACCTTGCTTCATCATATCCTATATTAGAGGCCGTGGACAAGTTCTCATTTCCTCTAAGTATTCATTTTCTCATCTATAAACTGAAATCAATAATATTTTTCTATAGTCTTTGTTATGGACTGAATTGTGTCCTTCCCAAACTCATATATTAAAGCTACAACCCCTAATATGATGGCCTGTAGAAATAGAGCTTTTAGAAAGTGATTATGGTTAAATGAGTCATAATGGTGAGATCCCTAATCTTCTAGGATTGGTGGCCATAAAGAAAGAGGAAGAGATATTTCACTCTGTCCAAACACAGGTGCCGAAGAGAGGCCCTGTGAGCACACAGTAAGAAGGCAGTCATCTATCGGGTCTAGTAATACTTAATGTCGTTTTTCAACATTCGTTTAAAATAGGGGTGTCAAACTCAATCAGAGAAGGGGCCAAAATCTAAAATCCAGCCTAAATCGCGGGCCGAATGGTTTACTGAACAGTCATAAACTGTCATTGTGATGGAAACGCAGCGGAGTGCAGTGATGACAGCGTGGTGCGGGCCACATTGCAAGGCCTGGCGGGACGGATCTGGCCCGCGGGCCTTGTGTTTGACACATGTGGTTTAAAATCTTGCTTGGCGTTGACTTGTATTGACATAACCTTCAAACACGTGGTATCTACAGAACATGTGAAGTGCAATTAACAAGTTTTGCTTGAAAAAGTTTGTGTTTGGTTTGGTTTTTGTTGCAAAACTAGGGCTAAGAAGATGGCGGATGAAGAGCCTATTCGGCACTGCATGCTTTACGAGTTCCAATTAGGAAGAAAAGCAAGTGAGGCTGCAAAAAAACATCTGTAGTGCTTTTGGTCAAGATGCAGTTAGCGCCAGAAAACGCCAGCGTTGGTTTGAGAAATTTCGTGAGGGAAATTTTTCGTTAGATGACAAGAGTGGTCGAGGCTGTGTGTCCAATTTTGATCAAGAAGCTCTTCAAGCTCTTTTGGTGCAAAATCCTCAAATTACCCAACAAGAGCTTGCAACAACTTTAAATTGTTCACAAAAAACAATTTCCAATCAATTGCGTGCACTTGGCAAAGTCCAAAAGTTTGGAAAATGGGTTCCTCATGAGTTGACCGACAACAACCGTAATCAAAGAGTCACAATTTGCAGTTCACTCCTCTCTCGTCAAAACCGTTTGCCATTTTTAGAGCAAATTGTTACCAGAGATGAAGAATGGGTGCTGTATGTTAATTTGAAAAGGCGGCCTCAATGATTGGACAAAAATGAGGCTCCGCAGCCCACGCCATAACCTGACTTGCATGCGAAAAAAGTGATGTTGTGTGTTTGGTGGAATTTTAAAGGAATTCTTCATTATGAACTTTTACCATCTAACCAAACCATTACAAGTGCAGTGTATAGTGCCCAATTGGAAAGGTTAGCCCAAGCTTTAAGAGAAAAAGAACCCGCACTGATTAATCGGAAGGGCGTAATTCTTCACCACGATAACACACGACCGCATACTGCAAGAATCACTGCTGAAAAACTGCGCCAGTTGGAATGGGAAGCTCTCCCTCAACCTGCATATTCTCCTGATATTGCCCCTTCCGATTACCATTTGTTTCGTTCTTTGCAAAACTTTCTTTTTGGAAAAAAATTTAATAATGAAGAATGCCTCAAAAATGCACTGACCAAATTTTTTGCATCAAAATCACAAGAATTTTACAACAGAGGGATTAAAGTGCTTCCTGAGCATTGGGCACAAGTAGTAGAAAACAATGGCAACTATATTGTTGATTAAATTTTGTTGTATTGTTTAAATAAATTCGATTTAAAAAAGTATTAGAAAACGACATTAATTATTACTAGACCTAAATATAAGCCAGGAAAAGAGCCTTCACCAGAGCCCAACCATGCTGGCAACTCAAGCTTGGACTTCCAGCCTCCAGACTGGGAAAAATAAATGTCTGTTGCTTAAGCCACCCAATCAATGGTATTTTGTCGTAGCGTTATAGCATCCCAAGCTGACTAATATGGTATTGTTATGGGAGAATGAAATAAAAATTCATATAGAAAATACATATGACATATTAAATGTCCAATAAAGTTAAGTTTACCTTTTCTATTATCTTCCTTTTCTCCTCCACATAACCCTTTCATCCAGATATTTGCCTAGCAAGTATCCAACAATGTAATTATTCTGTTCCTACCTCTTCCCACTTCTTTCCTGACCAATGTTTCCATCCTCATCCTAGTAACTAGTCTGGATTTCTGAATGTTCCCTCTTTTTAGCAATTTAGTTTTTATGTTCTTACTGCTGAATTGTACTTAATCTTGACTCATGAATTTGTCACTTGTAATAAAAGACTTTCAGTGCCTTCAAACAGTGCCCGGCACGTAGTAAATCCTGTAAATAAAATTATTGTCACCACTATTATCCGTCATCCTGATATTATAGTTAAAGTATTCTTCTTTTCTTTTCTAGCATTCAATGAGAGTAGGCATAGTTAGTCACACTTCCCTCCAAATGAAAGCTGAAACAAGAATGCCCATGCCAGCTATGGCTCCTTGGAGTGTGGTAGGGGGAGAGGAAGAAAGGAAGAAGAAAATTCCTCTTTGGATTCCAAGATATCACAGACCATAAAAGCCTAGTAACCAGGGCTCCATCTGCCTGGTAGAGGTCCACAGTCTCAGTCACTGAAGAGTCCTGAGCAGGTGAAGACTAACCTTGGCACAGGACCGAATGTAGTAGAAATGGCCAGTGACCCCGAGGCAGTTTACCAGATTCTTTAGAAACTCCTTGCCAAGTGTCTTGGGAAAATCCTGTTGGTATCTCGGCATCAAGACTCACTTTCTGGGCTTCTCATGTCTCTGCTCAGGACTATTGAGTTCCCAATAAGAAGAGAGGGTGTTCCGGTGAAAAGAAAGTGGATGTGTTGTGGGAGCTGGAAGAGACACTGTCAGTGCCGTTATCAGAGTATCTGCGATGTGTTAAAGCCAAGAGAGAGAGCCAGAATGCAGAGTCAAGAGTAGATCCCCAAAGGAGCATCCTACTGGATGGCCTACCTGGAGATTGTTGGAGACTGGGACGGGAAAGTCAGGGAAGGAACTGAAAAGCCCACACAGAAGCAAGCCCCAGGCAGTTTAGGGTGGGGAGCCATGAAGACTGAGCACCCACTTCGGCATTTCTTCTCCACAGAACTCAGCAGGTGTCATCAGGGCAGTGTGTCTTTGATTTGCATTAGGGAGGTAGTACTTTGATTTGCATTAGGGAGGTTAGGAGAGTTGGCTCTGAAACTATCATCATCACCATCATCATCATCATCTAGATATATAGGATGTC
This sequence comes from Pipistrellus kuhlii, assembly GCF_014108245.1. Classification (NCBI taxonomy): domain Eukaryota; kingdom Metazoa; phylum Chordata; class Mammalia; order Chiroptera; family Vespertilionidae; genus Pipistrellus; species Pipistrellus kuhlii. Next base: position 15,719,789 of record NW_023425595.1, read on the forward strand.
CCAAAAAATGTATACACACACTTTGAATAATTATAAAGGCAGTCTTTCTTAAAATACATTCATTTTCAAAATTGAGCTATGAGCTGTTGAAATATATATATATATATATATATATATATATATATATATATATATACATACATATATATATGGCACCCTATATATTCCTTCCTGTAGATCCTAGCAGGAAGAAATAGCTTATTAAAAACAAAATTTATAAACTTGTGCTTACTGGAGATGTAAGTCCTGTCATCTAGCTCTCTCTTTTTAAGGATGTTCCAATGTGTCATTTTGATACAGCTTACAAAGATTGTTGCATACCTATTTTATGAAACAAGATGAATTCAAATTCTAAGCAAGGTTACAGACAGAACTTCCTTTTTTTATTATTATTATTAAAGAGCCAGCCCTATGTGCATTTAGTGGTTATCTCGATGCTGGCCTTGAAAAACAATACAGTTCTATCCAATTGAGAAGGTGCACCTGGCATAGTATTGAGATTGTGGACATATCTGGTCTCTGGCCTACAAGATCAGACAGCTAAGTTTACCTTCATCATTCTTCAAACGGGCTAAAGCAAACTAGAAAGCAACATTTTATCTAGGAAGAACAGCAGAAAATTCCAAACAACAGTTTGTTGCAAAAATAGGGGTTTTCCTTCTCAAAACCTTTCGAAAGAACTACCTGCCCCTGAAGCGGCACAGTCGTGTGGTGTCCACTTGCATGTGGTGCTCTTACGACTGTCCTGGCCAGATATTTCAATAAATCTTAGCCTGCTTTTTTTAATAAATTATCAGCCTCCGGTGGTCTTATTTTGAACCCAGAGTTTGACCCCCACAACATTTTACACCGGGTATTAGGTTTATGTACATTATCACACTTAACCTTCACAAGTCTAAAAACAAATCTTCACAAGTCTAAAAATAATCATCTCCTCTAGAGTAGGGGTCAGAAACTACAAATCACAATACACATTCAGCCCACTGCCTATTTTATAAATAAAGTTTTATTAGAACACAGCCACACCAGTCATTTACTATTTTGTCTGTGATATGTTCATGCTACAAGGCAGAGTTGATTAGCTGAGACAGAAGTTTTCAGAAAACATTTGCCAACCCCTTCTCCAAAGAGATGCAGACATTGACACTGAGAAATAATCCCCAGGTCCAGGGTCACAACGTAGTTAGCTTCAGAGAAAAGAGTTAAACCCAAGTCTGCCTGACTTCAAGCTCGGGCTCTCAATCACTATTACACAGTCTCCAAAGTTATTGGACTTAATGTAAAGGCCAAGAGGAAGTCTCAGAGGCTTGATGAAATAAGCAGATGGAGCTATGAACATCAATTAGTCGTCTAAATATCCGCCATCAGGCCCATGAGTCAACAGCATTTCCCGCCATTGCCACCCACCAGAGAGGCTGGCTATCTTCAATCATCTTGCCAAATGCCAGGCAGCATGCAGTGAGTCCAAAGCACATAGTTCCCATTATGCCCACTGTATTGTGCCAGCAGCACAGGTCTTTCTTTTTTGCGCTACATCAAAGAAAAAAATTCCCAGCAGTGATCCTTTCTCTATAGCTAATCCAGTTCCTGGTTTGGGGCTGGTTAGTAGCATTTTTATTTCCACATAAACATGCCTATGTTTGTATTGAGAGGAGAAAGGAGAGGGGGTGATCCCAATTGGTTCTCAAAAGCATTCAGTCCCATCTGATTGGCATTCAATTAGATAGTCCAGGGCAGTGGTCGGCAGACTGTCAACAGAGCGGCAAACCATGGCTTGCAAATCGCATGTGGCTCAAGAGCCACAGTTTGCTGACCACTGGTCCTGGGTGAAGGCTCAGTTTGGAACTGGAGCTGGGAAGTCAGCATACTCTGCTGGGAAGAGATTGGATCATGAGGTCACAGGGTGCCTCGTGAACTCGGTTGTGCCCAAAAATTATGTGGAGAGCATGTCGAAGCATGGGTTCCCAGATTCCATCCCCATAGATGCTGATGTTATAGGGAAGGCCCAAGTATTTGCATTATTGTCCAGCTCCCAGGTGACTTTGGGCTACACAGGGCATAGTGCTATCTATTACCTGAGCAAGTCACAAAAACTGGGGCCTACCCCCCTCATCTGAAAATAAGAAGCTAATAAAGGTAATCAGCAATGGAAGAGGAGACTGTCATGCAGAGGTTGTTTTCATATTTACCGATAAGGAGGATTTTCTGAACAATTGTTTAGTTCTGTTCCAAGGACTGTGTGCACTAGGAGTTTCACCCCACACCTTACTTCTGATCTGGGTGAGAGATATGATCACCACTTAGCAGGCAGGCAAGGGCCCTGAGGTTCCAGAGAGGTACCTCGCCCAGGATCTGCAGTTAGAAAGTAAAAGAACTATGATTCTAACCCCAATTTGAATGTCATCAAAGCATGCTTTTAAATCTCCCAAATGGGCATGAGGAGCCTCCAGACCCTCTCACATGGATAACACTTGTTCAATAGGCTGGATAAGGGGTAGTGCTGATGACAGAAGCAGCACCACCTCTGCTGCCAGAGAAGGGAAGACAGCCACCCCCGTGCCCTCTGCGGCTGATGCTATTTGATGGAGTGCTTCAGACCTGTGATTTCCCACCCTTGAAAGCAATCATTTCATCCTTCAACCCTCAATGACCAGCAGCAGGGGAGCCTAGGGCTGAGGGAGCTTTCAGCCAAAAGGAAAAAAAAAAAAAGTATCTTTCAAAATCCCTGGAGCTCAAATGAATACCTCTTGAGAAAGTATATTTCCGAATTAAACGTTTAATGCTGGGTTTTCATTTCCTAAGAGCAACGGGCTATGGAAACAAGAGCTGAAGAGCAGGAGGAGACTTGCGGCGACCCTCGCCAACAACAGAAAATTATCTGTTGCTTCCCAAAGTGGTATTTGAGCCCAGCGGGCTGCACTTAAGATGTGACTGGATAATGGCTGTGTGGCACACCCCTCTAATGGAGCTGTCACACAGACACGCGAGCCGCGGGAACTAGGGCTTCCAGAAGCTCCTCCACGGCCAGGCTTTTGCTTGTGCGGTTCTGGGCCAGGATGAAGGGTGACCCTCCTGGCAACTTCAGTGACTTTAAGGCTTGGTGGGGGGGCGGGGGGGGGGGAGGGAGAATGTTATGTGTAGGAGCAAGGAAGACCTCCTCTGATTTGATGTGTGGGAGTAAAATCCCACTAGAGTCAGCAAAGCCGGAGATAGACTGGATCCTTTTGTGGGGACTTTGGGTATGCTCTCAACAACTGTAAAAACAAGAATGTCGCCGAAACCAGTTAGGCTCAGTGGATAGAGCATCAGTCTGCACACTGAAGGGTCCCAGGTTTGATTCCGGTCAAGGGCATGCACATTGGTTGTGGGCACATCCCTGGTGGGAGGTTGATGTTTCTCTCTCATAGATGTTCCTAGCTCTCTATCCCTCTCCCTTCCTCTCTGTAAAAAAAAAGATTAATAAAATATATTTAATAAAAAAAAAAACTGGAATGTGGCCCCATCAGTAATCCTGTGCTGCCTTCTATCGATATGTTGATGGGAAAACCTCTACCTAAAATCTCTGCAGATGGAAAAGAGGGAGCATTTGTTTCCTCTTGGACTCCAACAAATTGCCACAAGTGCAGTGGCTTAAAACAATGCACACATATTGCTTTAATAGTTCTGGAGGTTCGAAGTTCCAAATTGGTTTCCAAATACAAGGTATTAGCATGACTGAATTTCTTCTGGAGCAATTTTCCATATAGTTACTGTATGTGTTATGAAGCCTAAATCAATTGTTCTAAAGTTCGAAGGGGTGTGTAACTTTAGCAGATATCTGGCTAGCAATTACATCAATAATGTGACACTCCCTCCCCAAAACTACCTATTCAACCAGGCAAGCCTGCCCTACCCTCTCCATATGCTATGCTTCTGATTGGGGCCTTGGGTTCCATTAAAGGGACAGAGCTTTAAGGATCTCTTCACGGACTAAGATCCATGCAGCAGGGGGTGGGAAATGTGCAAATTGGACCCATCCTTTCTTCCTTCTGAAACTGTTGCAAGATAAGATCCTCCAATCAAGAAAGCACCTCCAAGTCTCTGCAGAGCATTCGGATTGGAATTATTCAGTTTGCAAATTGGAATTCTCAAACTTCAACATCTCAAAACAGGGAAGAAGATGTGAAGCAATAATATATGACTGCAAAGCCATACCACTGATTGTAATCCTCTTTTTCATTCTGCTCTCGGGGATTCAGACGGGGATCACTCCTCTAAACCCAAACAGCTGCCCTGAGTGGGGTGCTAGGCCAGCTTATTGTTAAATCTCTAGGAATTTAGCAAGAAGATTATTAAATACAGCTCACCATTAAATATTTTTATGTAAATTTATAATTATTAGTAGAGGCCTGGTGCTTGAAAATTCATGCACTGTTTGTGTGTGTGTGTGGGGGGGGGGGGGGCGGGGAATCCCTCAGCCTGACTTGCACCCTCTCACAGCCTGGGAGCCCTCAGGGGCAGATGACTATCTGGGGATCAGGGGAAGGCAAGGCCCCATCACACCTCTGCAGCTGCCCCTGCCAGCAGTGCAAGATTTGGCTGGTCTTAGTTACCTGAGCCTCAGGGGGGCCTGGGTGGCTGGGCAGCCGCCTTCCAAGGCTTGCCTATGCCTTAGGCAGCCCTGGGTGTCTCAGGAGCTGCCATCTGAGGCTTCCCTGCACCTCAGGCTGGCCCTGGGTGGCTAGGGGGCTGAGAGGACTGGAGGACTTCGTGCACCTGCCACCTTGGCGGGGCTGAAGGAACTGGGCACCACCATCTTGTGGCTATGGGCACCTCCATCTTTGAGGGTGGGACAGTCAATTAGCATATTTCCTCTTTATTAGATAGGATTAAAAATGAAGTTAATAAATTTTCTAACCCAATTCTACTAACGATTTTACTACATTCTAACATTTTACATGTTCTTGACGTAATGTATGTCTATTGTAAGTATAAGGTGGAAATACAACATCATGGTGGACTGCTACACATCCCTTCCCAACTCTGCATTTGGTGACATTATGTTTGTAGCTTAAAACCAGCCATGGTGGGGATATTATCACATGGAAATCTGCAAAGGCTGCAAGTCAGGGCTTGATTTTATTTGTGTGTGTTTTTTTCTGACTACCTATACTTAAGCATGTGAAGAAGAAAATGTTAATAATGCAGATTACATTTTGTAAAACATATTAGGTCTATAACTTTGAGGAAAGAATCTTCCAACATTCCAAAACTTTTAGCCAATTTAGCAAATAAGCTGTACACATCACTAACAAATGCACAAGGTTTCATTACTCACTTACAAATGAGTAAGGTTTCAACATACATCTTTATATTTTATCTTTTACCTTATTCGTTAATATAAATGAAAAATACAAAGCCACATTCATGTTGTAGCAACACTTTTCATCAATGCAATGATAGTTTGAGTAAGGATAAAAGAGTTTAGCAAAAATCAACAAAAACACTCTGTGAGATTTGGTTCACTATATGAAACTTATGATAAGGAGTACTGTATAGTTTATTATTTGTAAATATGCACATATTTTATGTCAGTAATGCTGGAGGCTAATTCCAACAGGTCATAAATGCAAGAAGTTCATCAAAATGTTGGTGGACCTTGACCCTTCAGCAAGGGCTGGAAGATACAGATTATTGCCTGTTGGAATGGCAAGAGGGGCAATTCCCCAAACCTGAAAAAGATGCATAAATGATTGCCTGTTGCCAGACAGCTAGGGCATTTTAATGTACATGTTATTGCCTCTTGCTGGCCAAACACCTGAACAGCCAAAGACAGTTGCCCCAAACTTACAATGCCTATTGTATACTAAACATTGCCTTTAATGTGTGTATCTACTTTGCTATAGGGCAAAAGAAGAAACTTGGAAGCAGAGTCCAAGAATAATGGGTGGGTCAGGATGAATATGGAAAACCATGTAGGGGCTGGGGTTCTTAGAAAATGATCTTAAAACCAACTCTCTAAAGTGATTCAAAATGGGATGAGCCTTCTTGTGCTGTAGAACCCTCAACCTGATAGGTCTTTAAGCAGAAATTGTACACATTTTTGCCAGCAATGCTATAGAAAATATTCTCATTTGGATGAGGTGAGGAATTAAGGTTGTTATATTGCTTTAATGGCAAGATGGAGTCCTATATAGGTTAACTTATGTTTGTTATCAGGATAATTGTTGCAATAAGGTAAATAAAATTTTGCCATATATTAAATAGAAATGGCCATACCTAAAAAAATGGAAACAAAAAGGTTTTTCTGTATTTGTTGAATCTCCAGGGACCTCTACAACACAAGACAGGGGATTTTAGTCTTAGATAGGCTGTCACTAATGTGACTTAGCTCTCTACCTGTTTGTTTCTTGCTCCTCCTCTTATTACTACCTCACTTCCTTTTCAAGTCCATTTTCCACTTATCCATAGTTTCTGCTTCGTCATAGCTTTAACTTACTCAGAATGTTGCTCATTCATGTCTATCACGCTCCTTCTCTATGTTCCCACTACTCACAGTATGACTTGTTCTATCGCACCAAAAAGCACAGAAAGGAAATGGATTATCCCATAAAAGTAATTGTTTCTGGAGCTTTTAGCATTGGGCTATATCACTGACGAGCAGTTAGCAAGAGATTTCCTTTACTGGTACATTTGAGTCAGATCCTTATATATGATCCCAACCTCTGTGTCCAGAGTAAAATGAGATCATGAGGTAAAGAACATAGCAATTCAGTGCTTGTCACTCACCATGGTCTTCTCTACAGGAAATAAAGTTTCTCTTTGGAAAGAATGGCGGGCATCCTGATTAACCCATTTAGAAAAATTGGTCAGGAAGAAAATGGAACAAATAAGTCTCTAAGGTCTGTCTCAACTCTGAGTCTATAATCCTGACAGCTGGGAGTTGGTATGCCAGGAAAATGAATACAAACACCCCAGAGCCAAACTCGAAAGGAAAACTTATAAGCAACATCAAATAAGAATTCTGGTGGTCTCATTAGAGGCACCACTATTGCCTGACCTGCCATCTGGGTCGTTTTGACAACAACTAAACCTATATGACTAAGAAAGTGAGGCTTTGTCCAGAATGATAGAAAACACTCCTTTTTCCCAGGAACCAGAATAAAAAGGCAATAATCAAATCCAGCTGCCTGATATTTCTGTCTGGGTAATATCTCAGAGAGTTGAAGAGGGGCACAATGGGCTGGGTCTGGCACAAGCTCTCATGCTGAGACTGCAAGCCAGGAATATTTTTTCCTAGAAAGCAACCCAGTGGGGAGCCTCTGTGAGAGAGGGAAATATAAATTATTCATTCTCTGTTCTTTGTCTCCTACCCCAGCAAGCCTGGTTCTGCAGAGGCAAACAGAACACAGAAGAAGGTGTCCAGACAAGGCTCCTGAGCTCACCTCAGCTAGAGATCACTGCGTGCCAATGATTGTGTGTGCTACGTGCTACGAAGGACTGCAGGCAGCCAGGATATAGCAGCAGGAGAGAACTGTCCCTGGTCTTGCTGAAGAGACAGACCCACAAATTTGTCACGGCATGGCCATGTGTTAAGTATGACTGAGTCATTCATTCTGAGAGCCAGGAAGGGTCAATGATCAAATACTACCAACAATGTATAGGAGTTGGAAATTGTATTGACACAGCAAAACCATTCACCCTCACTTAACATGTTTAGTTCACCCTTCAATACCTGGCCAAATCTTACATATGGGGGATTTCTGGGTCAATAGCATTTTCAAACCAAAATGAACTTTTTTTTTTTTTCATAAAAATGTAGTGCTTGGTTAAACTTTTTGCATAATCTGTTCTTCACTTGGTACACCTGGGATTGGGTTACATGATCCTTGAAGGCCTACAGGCTAGACCAGGGGTTTTGTTGTAGTTTCATCTCTTTGTGACCTTAAGACTGCCATCTACCTTAAGACTGTCAAGCTTGTTTATGAACATTCTCCCAGTAGACCTGGGTTTGCTGCATGGGTCACCCTCCCTATCTTTAGGAGCTTACTTTCTCACACTCATGCATATACTCAGTTTCAGGGATATCTATTTATTTCTACAATATTTTGAGGAGGGTTGGTCATATTTTTCAATTGTGATTCTAGTTACTTCTTTTTCAGAGGCCTTTGCAACATTTTTCCTGGAAGTGCTTCTAAAATAGTTTTAGAAAAAAAATTACTTCAGGAACTTTTTTTAATGTAACATAAATTCAGTGCTCTCCCTCTCAGGAGCATACTTTCACCTTTCCTGGCTCCCTCCTCTTTCCCCAGGTGTGCTACCTTTACCCTTTCCTTTCCTAAGCTCTGAGGACCCCTTCTTTTGCCACTGTAAAAAGTAATATAAATTAATTCATTGAATTGCCTCAAAATAGTTGAATCATACTTGTCCTGCTACCTAAGAGGAGCATTATAAATATGCCTTGTAAACTATGAAATGAAATAATGTAATCTCTTGTTATTTCTTATATTAAAGAAAAAAAATATGATTGGAAACCTTAAATTAGTGAATATTTACCACAAGGAGATAAGAAAAGATGAGAAAGTGGAAATACATATTTACAAATCTATTCCTAATAATTAGAGAAGCACACAACATTGTTAGTTATATATTCAACAAAAACTAAATACTACATATATATGTGTATGAGTGTATGCACATGTATATGTGTGCATTTCTGTTTATTATATCTTCCCTGGAGCTCACTGCCATTGGGAAGGACAGATAAGGAAACAAGTGACTTATTAGCAGGCTCCTAGAATCTTCCATATAAGTAGAGTGGAGGAACTATAGAGAAGAGTCAATTCTGCCATTGGGTGTGGGAACGGGGCAAAGGAAAGGTATGGTATTAAAACCTCAGAGAAGTTGAGACTTGAACAAAATACTGGTTCTCAGTAGGGAGACAGAGATGAAAGACAAATATGCTGCCAGTTTATAGTCTGTTCACATGCATCAGATGAGTGGAGAGATAAGGTCAAGGAACAAGATAAGCTTGAAGAGGCAAAGGTGAAATTTTAAGAAAGTTTTAATGCCCCCCTTTTTTGCGGGGGGGTCTTTTGTAAAGAAGTTTGTATTCCATTCTTGGATGATATCTTGAGTCGCAACTGATTGGCTCATAAATGCAACTCCAAATGCCAGGTTGAGGGATTCTGGGAGTTTTACTGAGTCCCAAGAGTAAAAGAGTTATGATTCCTCATGCTTTGAACAAGTCCAAGTCTACCAAGCATGCAAGAATATAGCACCATAGCTCTAACTATTGGTCATTACAGTTGAGACAAGTTAGACACATAATAAATATTCCTTGAGGAAAACAGCTTCACAAGAATTTCTTTTTCATTCTTCATTTTGTTGACACTTGCCATGACTTTGTTTCCTCTCCTCTTTCATATCTCTGCAATACTTCCTTTGCTTTTACCCTTGGAGTTCTTCCAAGCCCAGCTAGTTCTTTAAGGGCCTTTCTCTATGTGATGATAATGATGATGGTGATTATTACAGGCCTGATATAGACAGGTGTTAAAAACTTGACCTAAGATAGAAACCTGGGAGGTCAAGGAAGAAGAGTGGAAAGCATGGGAAATGATACAATGCTTTTAATATTTGGAGCAGCTTACAACATTATTATCCAACTCTTGACTGGAGATTTCAGAGGTTAAGCCCAATTTTCTAAAGATGAGAAGGCACTGGTGTGATAATCACATTTTTCAGTTTCTGTGTTTGATGTTTTAATAACTTGGAGCCTTGCTGATTCTGGTGGGATTGTCCATCCCTGGGTTAGCCAATTTCTAAAGATAGTAAGAGAATGGTCTACAAGCATACCTTTCATATGCAAACCAACCAATCCAGAGCTTATACCCCCACTTTTATGATGCTCTCATCCTCAGGACCACTACCCTCCTGCTCTAAACACCCCATACTCAGGTAACAGACAACTAGGCCCAGTCCCTAGGCTCCAGAGCCCATCAAAAGTGTTCAAATTAGCCAATCCTAAACCTGTTTATTCTGTCTCACCCATTCCTTCCCACCAAAACCAAAAAGGTTCACATTATGTTCCCCTCATTCCCTCTGCCTCCTGACCATCCTGCTGCTTTCCTATAAGACTCCCATGGTATGGCATGCCTACTCCTCCTAGGGTAATACGCTAATTAGTCTGGACATCCTTCCATACATTATTCCAGACATCCTTCCAGATGAAGCAGCGCTGGAGAGAAGCCAGCCCAGGTCCAGGGTGCCAGCAGATGGCCAGAGGGAAGCCAGCCAGGGTGCCAGGTGCCAGAGGGAAGTCGCTGTCAGCAGCCAGAGGAAGGAAGGCCTACTCTTGCAAGAATTATTGTGAATCCAGTCTCTACAGTCTCTATTATGAGTCTAAAAAGTGATCTTTTCAATGGCAACCATATTCTGAGTTTTGGACTTGCCATATAACTGAATTATAATAAAATCTACATTTTAAAGCAAATGGTTCTTGAACTGAGCTGACTTCCATACACCCTTTCTATTGGGAATGACCCAGAAGTTGCTACAATGCTTGAGCTTCTTCTAAAAGAACATAATAATGATGGATTATGTAGTGGCCATGAGAATGTGCTTCTCAGATCTTTGACTGTAGGAAGTATGATGGAATAACAAACCATATGCTGTGCTCTGATCCATCACTCCATTGGCATTAAGGCCATACTTTCCATGGGCTACTCCCAGCCAATGGCTGAGAGCTGAGATAAATAGACACATTAAAGCAGGTCCATTTCTAGGAGAAAGAAGCTCCTTTGATGGGTAATTTTGCCTCAGGGACTCCCTACTGGTCTCAGTATACACTTGAAGGAGCAGTAAGAACTGATTCCAGAATATTCCATCTTTGCTCATCATAAGGAGATAAACTATGCAAGACAAATTAATAGTACCCTATGTAGAGAGTCAATCAGTCATTAGCCTGGAGTTAATTAAGTTCTGGTTAACAAAGCATTCAGAGTATTCTACATATATGGATTTTTCTTTCTTGATAGCACAGAAAGACTCCTGTGTCAAAGTCTATTCTAATGCTGAAAATTGTTAGGAGAATGAAAAAAGAGAGGGAGAGATAAAGGAGGAAAGAAGAAAGACATCCTAACTCTAATAAGGTAAAAAGGCATAATGCTGTCCAGGTGGTTCAAAGATCTAATTTCCACTGTCAACACTGTGTGATGAGCTCAGAATCCAATGGCCCAATGATTAGGCTCTCTTACCCATACATTTTTAATAATGGCAAGTGTACCAGATATACCTTTATTTCCCCCAGGCCAAACTTCTGTCACCACCATTAGGACAGAAGCTCTCTGTTTAAGATTATAGCAGCATGGAAGTTATTCACTGAGCAAGGGTAGTGTACACTGGATAAATCAAGCCTCAGCACACCATCTTCCTTCTAGCTTCCTACCCACTATTCCTACTGAGATCACCATTTTATTTGTGTGGGGGTTTTTCATTATTATTTTTAATGTAGGAGGGAATATGCATTACTATATCACCACTCCACTTCAGACACAGCTGATTGGACCAGGTTTTTCCAAGTTCAGCCAATTGTAGGCCAACTGGAGGACCCCGGGATGGACTTATTCAAGAGTTCTGTCCATGTGAATGAGAGTGGTTAACTGTACCAGATCTACTCAAAACTTTGAGTTTAAGAAAGAGAGAGGTAAAAGTTTAAATCTGGAGGGAAAGTCAAAAAGAAGCAGAGCATGTAAGAAAGGATGGCCATGCAGTGGTGGAGCATTCCAGTTAGAATTGCACTAATCCTCAAAGACATGTTGGTTCTTCAATTTTTCCATGAAGCCTAGTTGCATCCCATATAGCCTTGATTCCTTCACATAGTCAATATGTGAGAACACTTATTCTTATACTTAATGGATTCAGAGTGAGACTCTGCTCCATGAGGGGGAAAAGTCAAACAGACTGCAATTACCTGAGCAGGAAAAAACTGTTAAAAATGCAGATTGCAATAATCTATCCTGAAGAATAAGATTCTGAAGGTCTGGAGTAGGAGACAAATGATTATGATAATGGGCCAATTCTAAAAAACTACTGACCCAACCCAATGACTAGTCAATTCAGGTTCCAGAAGTAACAAAAGAGACATTAGAAAGTACACATGATGGGGAAGGAGAAAGCTGCAGGCCCCCACCCGCTAAGTGAATGAACAGTAATATACTAGTCATAGGAATCATGTCTTCTCAAACAATGTGGTGAGTTGGGCTGTCATGTATAGAATAAGATCCATAGAAAAAGGTGACATTATCACACAAATTTAAAGAAAGGAATCATTTTCTGGAAAGTATGAAGGTGTTTATCGAGGCAATTGTTCAGCATATTCAAGGGGGGATTGTCACAGGAAAGTTAAGATCTATCTTTATCGCTTAAAGCCGAGATGCAAACTGTTAAGTAGATCCAAACATGTGAGACTCAGTGTTCAAATCTTATAATAAGTAGCCTGGGCTCTGAGATCAGAAAAATAGAAATTCAAATTTCAATTCTGCTCTCCACATACAAGACATTTGACTTTGGGAATTTTTGTAAGTCATCTTTGCTGCCATTTCCTTATCTACAAAACAAGAATAGTATTGGTACCTTCCTCATAGAGTTGTTTTGAAAATGAAATGGGATAATCCATTTATACCACATAAAACAGTATCTAGCACATAGTAATTAATCATTAAATGTTATTGTTTTGCCCAGCTGGTGTGGCTTCAGTGATTGAACATTGACCCAGGAATCAAGAGGTTGATCCTCACGAAGGGGCATGTAGGATGCAGCTGATCAATGATTCTCTCTCATCATTGATCTTTCTATCTTTCTATCTGTCTCTCTCTAAAAAGCAATAAAATTATATTAAAATTTAAAAATATCATTTTGCTGCTTTTCTTCTTGTTATTTTATTATTATTCCTCATGCACCTGCTAGCATGTAAAGTGAGATACAAACCATCACTTCTTGCATGCAGCATGCTTGTCCTGTGGCTCCTTGCTCCTTCCTGCCCTGCTCTCCCTTCAGTTCAATCCACATATGTTTTCATCTTGTCACTAACCCCATTGGACTAGACGTTTACCTCTGATATCTCTGGAATGCTAACTTTTGAATTCCCTCCATGGAATCCCCTGTAGATGTCCTTAGTCTCATGATGGCATAATGCCCCTGAAAATCCAACACCAATGTGGCCTTCTTGAGCCCCTATACGGTAGAGATTCAAAAATTGGGTAAATTATAGCTTTATTAGCAGATTGAAGACTACTTTATTACATACTTTAAGGGCAATTAAACCCCCAAATTTGTATCCATCAAAGGCAAGCTCTCAGGCATGCTAAGGTTCTTAGCTTCAAATTTCTGAATAAATAAGAGAGCAAAGGCTTTCAACAAATCTATTATAAAGTTCTAGCAACATCTCCACTGATTAATTGTGGGGACCATTTATTTAATTCACTGTCTTAATTTAAATTTCTTTAATTTCCCTGGAGAAGTTGTTCTTTGCAAAGGCCATATTTTCTCAAAATTTCTATTGCATGCCTGTGACTAGCAGGAATCCCAGCTGGAAATTCAGTCTTTTTCAACATCTTAGTTTCTTTCATTGGACTTACTAGTAGTCTGCCTATCCTGAGCTCAACCTCATGTGATTCAGAAAAAATCATTCAAATAGTTTCCCTCTGTGTTTCATTGAGAGCTCCCCCAACACCCACAGAGAATGAGGTATGTTCTGATTAGAATAAAGTCCAGCCAATTGTTTTTCTATGATCAAGGACAATTTCCCCCCCACTTGTACCAGGAAGTTTATAATCTATCACCTGGAAACATTTTCTCAAAAAAAAACACACAAAAACAATGTTAAGTAAAGTCTACAGAACTGAGGGTTGTAAAGGAATATCTAGCACTTCTTCAAAGAGCTAATATTGTATCCAGAATTTGATTCAGAATATGTTCTGTTCTGCTCCAGAGATGCCAAAAGCTTTAGAAGATAAGCAACCTTGCATGATGGGCGAGCTAGAAGACTGTTACACCACGTGAAGAGAGGGCCACAATTGGAAGCAGGCAAATTGCAGAAGTTTTTTCAGTCACTTGTATTCTATCTTACTTTGCTTCAAAACTCAGAGTAATGATCAGTTGTTCTGTTGATTCAGACCACAAAGAGGAAGTGGACTTCTCTGAGCATAAAAATGAAAAAGAAAAAAAATTGTAGCAGCTAGTCTTTAAAGATGTCCTGCAATGAACCACACCTTCCAGTATTCATGCCCTTGTTATATTCCCTTCCCTTGAATTTAGGCTGGGAGTTTGATTTTTTTGAAACAAATGAGACATAGTGCAAGCAATGCTCCATCTCTTCTGAGGCTGAATCAGAAGAAGTCTTGCAGGTTCCACCTTAGTCTCTGGTATGTTTATGTTTACTGTGGAGACACAAGCCTGGTATAACAAGTGTGACTGTGAGTGAAGAAGCCATCACGAATGTCTAGTCCAGTGGGGCTTTCTGATGCCTGAGCCCTAGGAGACATTTGACTGCCACATATGAGAGGAACAAAGCTACAACAACCTTGCTAAGTTCATTTGACCCACAAAAACATGAGCAATCATAATAAATTGTTATTTTAAGGTATTAATATTGGGGCAGGTGGAAGGAGATGTAGTTACACCGTAGAAAATTATAATTGAAATATTCTGAAAAGTTAAGGATACTGACTCCAAAGAGTACATGGCATCAGCCTTGGATTATACAGGAATTTTCAGTTGAAAAGTTTAGACAGAAACACATGTGGACAAGCAACAAAAAGGGAACTTTATTGTTTCAAGTGACTGGAAGATTTTAGTTGTTGAAAATTCCAACCATAGCTAGATCTAAATCTTCACATAAGGTCCCTTTACTTCTGCCCTTCAATTGGCTCTACTCTTAAGCAGGCTCTTGGATGGGTAAACAAAGGGACCACCAATAGCACTCTGCACTTACCATTTGGAAGCTCCTGAGGAGTTCTAAGATTTTTCTAAACAAATTAGTGGCATGAATTTGTGCACATTGTAAGGAAATTAATTAGAAGAAAGGTTTGTGCGATAACTATATTACTGCACAATCGACAATGACAGATCAAAACACACATGTGTGACTGGCACCAGTGAGAGCTTTATATGTATCGTGCATGCACAAGTCAATATTTATTTTTAAACTAGGGGCCTGGTGCACGAAGATTCGATTCAGACATTGGGGGGGGCTTCAGCCTGACCTGCACCCTCTCCAATCTGGGAGAGCTCAGGGGAGCCCTCTTCAATCCAGGAGATTCTGTTTGTCTTTGCAATCATATGAGTGAATTGTCTGAGACCCTAATCCAATTTGGTTTGTTGCACACAGAATAATAGAGCCTTTTTTTTTTCTTTGCTTCATTGGTGGAGATTTCCAGGAAGTTTTAGGATAGCTTCCCTTTAATTTTTCCTAGACACTCTGATTTTACTTATGTCTCTCACCTTTGCTTTCCCTCCATCCCCCACCGCAACAGTAACTTGCTCCAGTTTCACTTTGCTCTAGTGTCTAGGAGATGTCTGCCACCAGAACTACAATTCCCAACATTCCTTATGCTCCTTGTGCTCTGGGCTCCCCCTTCTGGTCCTGGGGCTGCCATCAGAACTACTACTCCCAGAATTCCTGGTGCTCCCTGAGCTCTTGGTTTTCTGCCAGCTCTCCCATTTTGCTCTCCATCTGGCAGCTTGGGGAGCCAAGTTCCCCAAGCCTTTCCACTGTCCATCAGCTCTTCTGCTCTCTTCTCTGCTCAACACTTGTGTATGCAAATTAACCCATCATCTTTTTTGGGTGAATTTTCATACTCACTCCTGATTGGCTGGTGAGCATAGTGGAAGTATGGTCAATTTACATGTTTCTCTTTTATTATGAAGGATTTCCAGTGTGCATCATATGTACTGGCCAGTTGGATGGATGGACTGTCGGTCACTTAGCCATATATATATATAAGTATTAAGTAAAAAAACCCCATATATATACATATATAATATGTATATATAATAAGTATCAAGTAAATGGCATTGTTTTTTACTTAATACTTATTACTAGTGTCATTGTTGTTATTAACAGTCCTTAATTTCTCTAATAAGAAATTCTGCATGATAATTTGGGAGGTTTTTGTTTTCTTTTATTGTTTTTTTTTGAAGTTTGTGCACAAGTTTTTTAATTAAAAAAGTATACCAGGCAAGTTAAAATTTGCTTATGAGCAAGGTACTCAAAATTAGCAAACGCTATTATGTTTTAATAGATGCTACTGACCTTTCGCTTTTTCTGTTAGAAAATAAAACATTGCATATAAAATTATATTTTCCTCTGCTATATTTCCCAGTCTAATTTCTCCCTTTCTCTCTAGATGCACCCACTTTGTGAATTTTGTGCTTGCCAATGAACATTATAATACTTCTCTAATCTTATGAGTAATAAAATAACTTTTCCAAGTCACACAACTAATAGTGGTAGAGCCAGTATTCTCATCCATGCACACTAACTCTGAATTGAGCAGATCTTTTAAAATCACTAATAAAAATGGCCACTATGCCTCTAGACCAATAAGTGGTATTGTTTTGTGCAAGTCCTTTCTTTTATTTCAATAAATGTTATCATTTGTAGCAATCTCTATGAAAATTTTATATATTATATATTCTTATTGATATATAAAGTCTAGTATATTCATTTTTACTGACATGCAATATTCTATAATCCTAATACAATTGTATATTACCTGGACTATTTTTAAAATGTTTTCAGAAAGTTGCTGTCTGACAAGGTACTAATGGGTTAAATGAACATTCATGTTTTTTTTAAAAAAAGGTTCTAACTATGTAATATATCTTTAAGACATATGTGATACTGAAAATTTTATTTAGAAATAAATAAAGAAAAAAGTGTTTCTCTCCACTGTCCAAAAAAACCCCAAACATACTGAGTAGAAAACATCATTTTTAGATAATAGACACTTTGACTAGCTTTCTTAGAATTTGTCAGCAATCCAAGGCGGTGAATTTGTCACCAATCCAAATCAAAAGTACTGAACACTTTTTATAGGGTACTTATACACTCAAAAATCCTCCTTTTGCACTTTCCTGCATACTGGAAGAATATTTTACACACTCACAAGTAAATGAGAATACAACTAACTAATAACTGCTGTTATATTTATTGTAATAGCAGTATAATTTAGCAAATATTTATTAAACATATGTGATGTTAGACACTCTCCCAGCAATATGTAATAAATTCTGTTCCCAAGTTTAGTTGGGGGGAATGTCAAGAACAAAGAAAAATTAATACACAGAATAAAAGTGTCCCTGGGAATGTGCTTGATTCAAAGTAACATTTTTCAAGGTATAGCTGTAAAAAGCAGTGCTTTTCCAATATATCTTTCATTATATACTAGTGACCCAGTGCATGTATTTCATACACCAGTGGGGGGGGGGTGTCCTTCAACCTGGCCTGCACTCTCTCCAATCTGGGACCCCTCATGAGATAACCAGCAGTCGGACATCCCCATCACAATCCAGAACTGCTGGCTCCTAACTACTCCCCTGCTGGCTTGATTGCCCCTAACCACTTCTGCCTCAGCCCTGCATCCAGGACCCAGGATTACCTCCTCCAGCCATCCACAGGCACCCTGGATCCAGTCTTCTCTCCCTCTAGTAAGCCATAGATGCCCAGACTAGCTGCAGTCACAGGGGATGATGGGCAGGTGGCTTCAGATGATGGGGTAGGAGTCTTCTCTGTCTCCTGGGCCATAGCCAGCTGAAGGTACTGGTGCCTGGGACTGCAGGGTGGGTGGCTTCTCCATCTACCAGGTGCTTGCACCTGGACCAGAGGCGGGCGTTTTCCCCATCTTTCCTGGGATACAGTGTGGGTGACTTCTCTGGCTTGCTGTGGCCTGGGATCATGGGGCAGGCAGCTTCTTCATTTCCTGGGTAGGACTGAAAAACAAGTCACATAGGTGTGTCAATGTTATGACACATGGGGATATTAGCAGCATTAAAATGAAGTGGCTGGGATGTCACTTCAGTTTTATGCTGAGATTTTTAAGTTCAAGTATTTAAGTTGCTGTTCATGTATAATCTGTGAGCTTGGTAATGCAAGCATAACCACTTCCTGGCTTTCATCTTATTCAGGCTGTGAAGTGCAACAAATAAGCATATATATTTTGAAAGGAAAATGTACATATCTAGCTCCTTTTTCTTCAAGTCACAGATGCAATGTCACTCCTTTAGAGAACTCTTTCTTGGCTATACTACTAAAATACTCCTCATGGCTTTATATCATTCGATTCCCTCTATTTCCTTCATAGTACATATTGCACCCAGGAAATTAATTATTTACTTGCTTATTGTCTCTCCCTCCACCTATACTCTTTGTAGAAGAACATACTATTCGTCTAATCCTGTGGTAGGTAAACCACAGCAGGCAAGCCACATGCAGCTCTTTGGCCCCTTGAGTGTGGCTCTTCCATAAAATACCACGGCCTGGGTGAGTCTATTTTGAAGAAGTGGCATTAGATGAAGTTTAAGTTTAAAAAAAAAATGGCTCTCAAAAGAAATTTCAATTGTTGTACTGTTGATATTGGGCTATGTTGACTAATGAGTTTGCCAACCACTGGTCTAGTCTGTCTTTCCACCATGTGTACCGGGTTCTGAGGCAACATCTGGGTCAGATGCTGAGTGAGTGATGCCAAATTCTAACAGTAAACCAGAAGGGAGAGAACAAGACAGAGACAGAGCCTCTGTGCTTTATGTAGGTGTGTGATGTAAGAACACTGAGGGAGACTTCTGGACAAGGGGTCCAAGGCCTCAGAGAGTGTGAGCAGTTGAGAAAAGGTTAGACAACAGGTGGCTGGGCTGCCCTCCAGGAGGATTAGACACATGCAGAGTGCAGTGCGAAGAGCTAGGAGCCTCCTCATGGAGGACTGTGTGCTGAGCTCTTCCTGAGTCAGCTCGGTAGGCGTTGCCTAAGGAGGTGTTATGCAGCTCGATCTTTGTTTAGGCTGAGAATAGAAATGTTTCTGAGACACCAACACCCTTTTCTAAAGTCTTTATGTCACCACTACCCAGGCCTCCTCAGCTCCCTCCCACCTCCCCCCCTGCCATTACCACATGAGCCCATCATATTCAGAGGAAGAACTCTGGAAAGGTAACACGAGTCCAGCCATATTTCAGCTTCTCCATGGTGCCTCCGCCATCTACTACATGAAATAACCAATAAACAACTGGTGCTAACAATCATTAAAAAAAAAAAATATATATATATATATATATATATATATATATATATATATATATATATATTTTTTTTTTTTAATTGAGTTTTTACAGAGAGGAAGAGAGATAGAAAGCTAGAAACATCGATGAGAGAGAAACATCCATCAGCTGCCTCTTGCACACCCCCTACTGGGGATGTACCTGCAACCAAGGTACATGCCGTTGCCTGGAATCAAACCCGGAACCTTTCAGTCCGCAGGCTGACGCTCTATCCACTGAGTCAAACCGGTTTCGGCAAGATGCTAACAATCATTTAGAGTTATCTAGGGAGATCCTTTAAGGAGCATGCCAGAGTCTGTGAAAGCGACATTTTAGGCCAGGCCACCAGGAAAGAAATTCACACATAATTTCCCCCCAAAAAAGGACTTAAATTTTATAAACCTCCCTAAGGCAGGAAGTATGTCTGTTACGGTTGTTTTCTGCACCCTGTCCTCCCCAGCAGGTTAAAGGCTCCCTGAATCTTGCCTAAACATAAGCCTCAGCGTTGTCAGTACCCAAATACCTAAGCTCAGAAACTTCTGTGTTACTACCTCTAACTGCAGGCAGTCTTTACACCAGCTCCTAAAAAAATAAACCAAACCTGTAGCAGAACAGAAGCAACAATTTACAAATAGCCGTGGGCAAATGAGGTTCTGGAATTGTTGCAAATATCTAGAAACTGTACAAATTTACAGAGCGAACCACAGCACCTTAGCCAGATAGAAAGAGTGAGAATGGAATTGAGACTGGCTTAGGAACACAAAATAACCTAGTTACTGGGAAGAGGGAGGCAACCACCCTTTAAGGTTTTCTTTCCTGTTCTGGGAATCACACTAATATACCCCATACATTCAAGGAAACAGGCTAAAGTCAAGCATAAAGCAACCCCCAAATTAAACTGGTTTATACAATATAACACCAAACTGGCTGGAGTTCTGCTCTAAGTCTTCTCAGTCAGGGACCTAGACTAACAGAGTCTCTGACCACCTGGAGTATGACAGTTGCCTTGAGAGACAGAAGGGTATGGCACAACACACCACAGCTCTTAAGGGTTTTTGCATAGATGTGACACAATACTCTGCTCATTTCTCATTGGTCAAAATAAGTCACATGATCACAACATACTTCATGATGGTGGGAATGTGCAATCCAACCATGTTTGCAAATGATGGATAATGAAAGCATTTATGAATAGCCTTCGTAATACCCATAGCCACCTAAGTTAACACTACAGGAACTTCTTTTAGGAAGTAATATTCTAGCTGAAAGCTCTGAGTAAAATAGGAATTAACCAGGTGCAGAATGGAAGGGGATAATTCCAGGCATGGTGTTGAGAAAACTGGCAAGCCAGAGTCTAAAAGTGAGGTGGCAAGAGATTAGGTTGAGAGGTTGTCTGGCCAGATTGTGCAAGAGCTAGCTCATATCTGCCATAAAATTGTTTATTAGATTTGCCTTTTAGAAGATGATTTTGGTTGTAGGATGAATTAAGATGACAAGACAGGAGGTGGGATACCAATGAGAACCTTGTTGTGATACAGGATGAACCAGGGGAGAATGATGTGAGACAAGAAAGGCACTCTCATTGGTGCCAGAGATAACAAGGACACTTGCCAGGTTTTCTGATTTGAAAACCAGTGAATGATAGTGCCATTCACTAAAGGAAAAATATAGGTGGAAGGAAAGATGAAGGGTTTAGCTTCAGAGAGATTAAATATGGGGGATTTGAAGTTATCCAAGTGGAGATATGTTGTAAGAAGTTCATTTATAGGTGTGGCATTCAGAGGAAAGGCTTGAGTAAGAGAAATAGATCTGGGAGTCACCAGGATACCAAAGTTAACTGAAGATAGAGATAATAATGTTGTTCAGAAGTATGTACAAAGGAGAGAGAGAGAGAGAGAGAGAGAGAGAGAGAGAGAGAGAGAGAGAGAGAGAGAGAAAGAATGTGTAGGACAGTTTAAATCACACCAATATTTAAAGGGCAAGAAGAAGAAGAGGATCTCAGCAAGGAAACTGAGGAAGATGACTAGAATAAAGAAGAAAACACAGGAAAGTGTGGTATCAAGGAAGTAAAAGGAAGAGAGTCTATCAGAAGGGAGTGGTCATTAGTGTCAATGCTGCTGAAGGACTTTGATAAGAAAATAGCAAAAAAGGCATTTCTTTTATATATATATATATATATATATATATATATATATATATATATATATATATATATTATTGATTTTGTACAGAGAGGAAGGGAGAGAGATAGAGAGCTAGAAACATCGATTATAGAGAGTCATCGATCAGCTGCCTCTTGCACACCCCCTACTGGGGATATGCCCGCAACCAAGGTACATGCCCTTGACCGGAATCGAACCCGGGCCTTTCAGTCCCCAAGCCGACACTCTATCCATTGAGCCAAACCGGTCCCGGCAAAAAAGGCATTTCTGATAAGAACATGCCAACTGGAAATTTGCAAGAAAGAGTTCCCTGGCAATGATGTCAAGAGCAGCGTTAGTGTAATGTTGAAGGTGGGAGGCAGATGACATTAAGAAGATGAATAAGCGGGAAGAAGGAAAGCATGCCAGTGTGGCCAGATCTTTTCTAGAAGTGTGGCTGTGATTAGAAAGAAGGTTAAAAAGCATCTATTTTGTGTAAGGTAGTGAAATACAATGCAGGATATTGTTCTTGCCTCTGAGGAACTTAAAATTCAATAGGAAATAGAGGAGACAGCTACAGAGAAGAACACTAAGGCAAAGTGACACTGAGCTGGACAGTTTAGAGTTCAGAGTTCTTATTGATGATCAAATCCTTAAGGGAAAACCTCAAAGAGGAGGTAGAATTTGATCTGGTCTCCAAAATGGGAGTTGAAATGGACTTAGAAGAAGAGGACATTCCTAGGAGGGGAAATCCTATATAATCAAAGGGTAATATGTAAATTGACCCTAACAGTGGAATGAGCAGAACGACCACTCAACCAGGCACTATGAGGCACACTGACCACCTCTTGGTCCCTTCCCCCAGCCGGCAAACCCCCATTGCCTGATGGCAAATGGGGAACCAGGGGTAGGTGGTGGAGGATGATGAGGGTGGCACCAGGCTGGTCACGCCACACAGAGAGGTCTCCTGTAGTGGGGGCAGGGCCAGCAAGCAGACAGAATGGCTGACCTCTGGGTCCCTCCTCCACAGCCACAGGCTTCGATCTCCTGGTGGTGAATGGGGAACTGGGGGTGGGTGGTGGCAGGGGTGGGCCGGTTGCTGGCAGCCAGGGAAGATGGCCCTGATCACAGGCCAGGCCTAGGGACTTTACCTGCACATGAATTTCATGCACCAGGGCTCTAGTAATGTAGATAAAAGCACAGGCAAGCAACAGCCGCACCTTTTGAGGAATATAAAATAGTCCAATCTGGCTGGAGTATGATCAATATAGAAATAATCCACATTTTATACTTTTCAAAGGGTTCCCTGCAGAACCCTAGCATTTCCACAGAGATCCACAGTAAATTTTCTAGATTACCGGATGATAAACTATGGTTTGTAGGTTAAATCTAGCCTGCCAGCTATTTTCATAAGTTACATTTTATTGAAACACACCCATTTGTTCATAGATTGTCTACAACTGCTTTCACATGGCAAGGGCAGAATGGAGTAGCTGAGACAGAGACTGTAGGAGTGTCCCACAAAGCTCTAAACATTTACTATCTGGCCCTTTTGAAAAAAACATTTGCCAATTTCTGCACTAGGTAAAGAAAGTCTTTCATTTTCATCATGAGTGTAGAAACCTTTGTAAAATACTTTAAATGATCTTGCACAGATAAATGATGACATTCTTACATGAACTGAGTCGTTCTGCTCCTTTGTAGAAATGAAATATTGACTTATATTCTTTGTTTTCTTCTGAAGTAAAATATACCGTAATCAAGCATGATTGAATTTTGCTGAGATAACTCCAGCATTGCTGTAAACTTAAATGATCACACTAGGTGATAGTACAGGAACGATTGTGGGAAATCTCTCTAGGCTCACTCATATCTGGTTTCTCTCTCCTTCAGGTTTGAGGGAGGATTACACTCACCTGCTCCCTTTGCCCTTTGACATGTGTTTAGTTCAACACAGTGGTAGATGTGTGTGTGTGTCACTTTCGGGCAAAGCAGTGTATGGCCAGGAGGGAGGTCCTCCAGGACAATTTTCCCCTGCCGTGTTATTCAGGGATAAGTATGTGGCAAGTTGGATATCGTGTGGGCAGTAGCCTAAATTAATGAGACACCATGTGGAGATTAGCAGCCTGGGAGAGCCACCCAGACCAGAAGTAGTCTTTGTGAAGGAATCATCTTTTGTGGTACTCAGTCCTTGAGTTTTGTTAGTTTTGTATAACCTATCCTATACTGACTAATACAATGGAAATGGATTATTTACCAGCCTCAAAATGCTTTCCTCCATGCTATATAGTCTTAGATTCATTTTTTCAGAGCATTTCAATATTTGAAACTTTGTATTTCCTCTTTCTTCAATATCAGACTATCTTTCAAGCAGTTATCATTATTTCTCATGTTCACATTCACTGTTAATTTGTTGCTCATAATCTCCTATTGACTAAGAAGGCAGATACTTAGAATCATTATAATAATTTCCAATGTGAGATTAATTATCTCTGAGAGAAGTCCCTAAGGGGATTTATCATTAAAATGTTTTATTATAGTAGCATTGGTCTTATAACATCTATTTTGACTATTCAAAATTCTTTTAAAAATTATTTCCTTGTTTTGGATGGTTTTCTAGATCAGCGAGACTATCAGTCAGTAATTATTGGAAAAGACATGAATGGAATACCACATGTTTAATAAACTGTATGCAATTGTTCTGGAAATTTTTCAAATTTATCATACATAGGTCTGACATATAAATTTTAAAATTATTTTTCCAACTTATGTTGTCAGTTATATAAAAATAAAATTTTCAACTCCTTGAAGACCTATTTCAATAACAGTTTTAATTTTCCATGAATTCATCTGAGGCAAAACTCTGCTGTCTTCTTTGATTCCTCCCTTTTCAAGTCCCCAAAAGACAAAGGTCTATGAATCCTCATTGACTTTATCTCTAAAATATGCTTCAGAAGTCTCAGCTGACATTCAAGACCCTTCCAAAATTGGGCCAATCTTACAATTAATGAACATTTGTCATTAATGAACATGTTTCCATCCATTTGGGTAAAAGCAACCAAATAGATTAGAGAATCTACTTTCCCCCATTAGTACAGCTTGATAGGACTCTCCCTCATGGGGCCCTGCTCTCTCCAACTGGATGTTATCTGACTGAACTCTGATGTTTAAGGGATAACACTGAAAATGATTCACCCCTTAAGGTTGCCTGAAGAGAATACCATTAGTTTCTGGTGCCCCAGTTCCAGTCTATCCTGAATCCTGGCTCTCAGTATTTCCTATGATTCAGTGAGTCATACTATATACTTCCAATAAAGTGTGTGTTTGCGGGGGGTGGGGGGGTGGGGGGGTGGGGGGACGGGACAGTGAGTGTATATGTTTGGTATGAGTTATTCCATCAGTTACTATTGCTTATAACCAAAGAATTCTAACTGATACTCTACTTCTACTTTTCAGCCTCCTCCCAAACCTCTCTTCACACATCCTTGAGTCCAGGATTATAAGAAATTAAGCAATTTCCAGAGCATGGTATAAACTTCTATTCTTCAATCTTTTTCCCGCATTGTTCCCTCTTCCCACATGCATCTTCTTCATTCCTGGGAAAGTCCAGTTCATCTTTCAAGTGTTAGCCTAAATGTGGAATGAAGCACTTCTACGCCAAATCCTTCCCCAGTCCTAATAGGCAAATGTAAGTGTCCTTGCCTTTGTTGTATCCATAGCAATTTATACATCTTTCTCACAACAAAGTATCATAGCGAGTGATTCACATGTCCAATCCTGAAATGTTCAAGGACAAGCAGGCGAAGTTCAACAAATATTTGTTGAATTGAATGGACTGAGTCACATCTAAAGAGTTTTGGGGTTTTTTTTGTTATGTGTTGTTTTGTTTTGCTTTTTAAAAGCTGTCTCTCACTTTATTTTTTGTTTATGTTTTTCTAACTTCATCTTTATTGTTGAACATATTACAGATTTCCTGTGTTTTTAAATTTCTAATCCTGTTCCCTTTTGAAAATTCTCTTTGAAAAAAAATCCCATTAACACTTTATAGAGTTTAGAATTAATAACTGATGAGATGTAGAAAGCAAAAATAGTTGTCCCACTTCTCTTCCCTCTGAGATTCTCTACCTCTCTCTTTTCCACTGACACATCACATTTCAATGCCACTTTTTGTTTTCTTCCAAGTTCCCTTGGCCTCTGTCTTTGCAGAAATATGCAATGACCCATTATGCAATGGGTTACATTGTATAACAAACAGGATTTCCCTCCTCTCCTGAGACCCTATGAGAAGAGAAGAAAAAAGCCCAAACCCATGGAATCCTTCATAAGGCTGCTAATGTGAATGAGGCCAAGGATGCAATCCCTTAGGAAATTCTGGAAATGGATACAGTTGGGGTTCTTCTGGCAAATGAATAGAGAATTATTTAATAAATAATTAGAAGAAAACATAAAGAAGAAAATTCCTGGGGTTCCTGTCTGCCTTATGGGAAAGATTGATCCAAAGCCCCACTTTACAATTGTTCAAATGAATTAACTTTAATCAGAGAAGCTAAATGCTAATCAAGCTGGGGTGGTGATGGTAGAGGGAATTGCTTTTCTCTTTGTAGCATTTAATGGTGCCTGCACTATCTCACCCACTGCCAGTCTTTATTGACCAGAGTTAGTAAAGATTTCTTTGGTATTCTATGTCCCCACTCCTGAAGGAAAAAGGAAAATGATTTCTCTCTCTTGAAATCTTGAGCTTCTTCATTGTAACCCCTTTGGCTACAAAATGAATTCTAAATTCTCAGCTTTAGTACACAAGGCCCTCCTTGATTTCATCTGGCCCCAAATTGCCTCCTCTTCCATTATCGCTACCTTTTTACTCCAAAAGCCAGTTGCTCTGAACTTTTTCAGTTTGTCTAAATACTTTGTTGATGTTGTTACTTTCAAGCCTGCTGCATCCTTTAATTGGGAAGCCTATTTCCCTTCATCTAGCAGGGAAGTCCTCTCTATCCCTATTTACTCATTTTAAAGACTTGGCCTGCTGGAAAACAAATCAGTTTCACTAAAAAAGAGATGTTGACCGGAAGCCAGGAAGGCTGGTCAACAACCTTAATTGCTCTAACTTTTAGTTGAGATATTGTTAGCTGAAGCAGAATCTACCTTGTTTGTCCCGTGAAAGTTTCTGTTATTTCCTGCCTAATGGCTACATGTAAATTTCTGTTTATGTTGCCTAAGATGTTTTCCCCAAAGCCTCAATAAAAGGGGATGGCAGGGCCAGAGCAGGGAGTAGTTCTCCCCGTAGAGCGTGGCCCCCTATATCACCAAGTTGAATTTCTTCAAGTCTCAAGTCTCTTCATTTGTGTGCAGTCCTTCTCCAGAATCCGAACTCATTCCACGCAGGCCATGAAAGAGATTCCTACGTTGGCCTTTCTAAGTCCACACAGAAGGGCCAATGTCACCTTTTTATCCATTCCCCCTTACTTGACTTTGAGAGTTGAAAGTTCTCAATTCTTACCAATCACAGTTCTTAATATATATTAGATACTCCAATACTTGTTGAATAAATTAATGATTACTCGCTTTCAAAATAAAGCCATGGAAAGTTGTTGAGAGCTCAAGAAGTAATAGTAAATGGCCATTTAATTGCACACATACTAACAAGGAGCTTAAACTGTACTTATTGAAACCTTTCATATTATGGGAAAATAAACCTGCCATTTCTAAGGCCCACTGAAAAATACTTCAAGACACATATATAAATGGGCATCACAGTGCCAGGGAGAATTTCATTTGGTCTTTGTTGTGTCCATTAGCAATCATGGTATCTAGAAATTAACACCAACAAAAACCAAAGGCAGTTTCTTTATACATACACAAGGGCATAAAACAGCTAATCTGTAAAATCGTTCAGAACACCAACAATAAACAACAAAGGATAAGCATATACTTATCTCCAACTGGTTATGTTTAAGAGAAGGAGAAAAACGAGGTCAATGACTTCATTCGAAAAAGCTATTCTAGGTTAAGCCTTTCTAACATGAGCATAGATAGAAATTGGTTATTTCAGTCCAGATTCCAACAGCTTTAAAGAGCTTTCTCTTTAGAGGGTAGCGTTCACTTAAGGGATCTTTCAAATTTCCAAATCTTAAAATTGATCATAGGGACAACTTGATTCCAAAGGAAGATAGCACTTCAATAATGGTGGTGGGATAAGAAATAAAAAAATTACTACAAAACTATTTTACTGGCTCCAAACTTCAAAGCACTATGGCGCTGTGGGAAATGCAGAAGCCTTAGAGAAACACGGGTCCTGGTCTTGGCTGTGACTCTTCCTGGCTGTCACTTTCTGCCTTTGGAAACCTGAGTAAGATTTCTAACCCAGTGGATATCAGCTTCCTCATGTGTGGAAGTGAGGTTTTTAAAAAGCCCACATCATAAAGATTTGTGAATATTGAAGATGATATTGAAAGGGAACTTGCCTGATACTTAAGACATAATGACATATTAAATAATATGTATAACTTTACATGTATTACTTTATATCTCAAAATGGATTAAAGACTTACATATAAGACCCTCAACCATAATACCCTTAGAAGAAAGCATAGGCAGTAAACTCTTTGGCACTGCTTTCAGTAGTATTTTTTTATATGTCTCCTTGGGCAAGGGGGAAAATATAAACAAATGGGACTACATCAAACTAAAAAGTTTTACATAGCAAAAAGAGCCATCAACAAAACAAAGAGACAACCTATCGAATGGAAGAAGATATTCACCAGTGATACATCTGATAAGTGGTTAATATAAAAAATATATAAAGAACTCTTACAATTTAACACCAAAACATATAAACAATGTGTTTAAAAAGTGGGCAGAGGATCTGAATACGTATTTCTCTAAAGACGACATACAGTTGGCCAATAGACATGTGAAAAGATGCTCACCCTCACTAACCATCAGAGAGACGAAAATCAAAACCACAATGAGATAACACCTTACACCTGTCAGAATGGCTATTATCAGTAAATAAACAAACAAGTGTTGGTGAAGAAATGAAAAAAAGGGAATCCTCCTGGACTGTTGGTAGACTTGCAAACTGGGGCAGCCACTATGGAAAACATTATAGTTTCCTCAAAAAATTAAAAGTAAAACTTTCATATAATGCAGCAATCCCACTTCTAGGTATCTATTCAATGAAATCCAAAAACACTAATTTGAAAAGATATATATAGCCCTATGTTCATTGCAGTGTTATTTACAATAGCCAAGATAGGGAAACAATCTAAGTATCCACTGATAGATTGGAGAAAGAAAATGTGATACAAATATACAAGGGAATATTACTTGGTCATAAAAGAAAATTAAAATCTTACCATTTTTAGCAACATAGATGGACCTAGAAGGTATTGTACTAAGTGCAACAAGTCAAAGAAAGAAAAATACCATGATTCCACTTATATGTGCAATCTAAAAAACAAAATAAATGAACAAACAAAACAGAAACAAACTCTTATCTATGGAGAATAAACTGATGGTTACCATATGTGGGGGGTGGGAGGAGTTGAGGCTAGGTGAAAAAGGTGAAGGAATCAAAAAGTACAAGTTTGAAGTTACAAAATAGTCATGAGGATGTAAAGTACAGACTAGGGAATATAGTCAATAATTTTGTGATGATCATATATGATGCAAAGTGAACCTTATCAGAAAGATTACTTCATAAATTACATGACTGTCTAAGCACTATGCTGTACAGCTGAAACTAATATAATATAAACTGTAATTGAAAACATAAAAACTTATTTAATCATGGGGGGAAATGTAGACTAATTACTTAATTAAAATTAATTTAATTATTTAATTACCTCTTTGGACTCTGAGTACTAAAGTTGTGGTAGGCATTTCCATTGTTAATAATGTTTAGTAAAGACACAGAAGAAAAAGTTAAGGCTGAAGAGCTAAGATAAAGAACAAGACAGAAAGGGAACAGGATAAGAATAAAAGTAGGAACATCCACTTGACTTCTCACTCCATTAATGGTCATCTTTCCTTCCTTTGACAATATTCCTCCAAAATGCCCTGCAGCTATAGAGGTGTAAAATCAAGTGATATACTTTTCTAGCCACAGATGGATAGATGTAGGCTACATAGTGTTTTGAATAACATCAAAGAAACAGCATTGGCAATCAATTTATGGATCCAAGAAAGGTAGCATTCCAGGATTTCCATGTGGTGATGCTTTTTTTTTTTTTTCCTGCTGCAAAACAGGCAATTGAGGAACAACAGTTCCAACAACAAAACACTTCACACCATGAACTCTCCTATTATTTTGACTTGAAATGGTGCAGAATCTTCTCTCTGAACAGAGGTGTGCAAAGCTTCAGGCTTTGGAGGGAAAAAAGACGAGGTTCAAATCTTCCTAAAATAAGTTGGGAGGAATGATTTTGACTATCATTTCAAGAAAATTTGTGAGTACCAATATCTTCTCTACACATTTCCTTGTTGCTTAAGGCAGAATAATTAGTTATTGTAGTTTGCAAGTAAGAACTCTGAAACCCATGGTAGAGTGTAAAAACCTTTGGAACCAGAGAGAAATGCATTGAAATGCTAAGCTCATCATTTACTGAACTAAGATAAGTCACTTAACCTCCTTGAGCCTCAGTTTTTAATCTGTAAAATGGGAATTAAAGTCACCTCCACAAGGGATTATGGAGATTAAATTAGTTTGTGTAAAAGTACTGACCAGGCTGGTTGACACCTAGAAGTGTTTGATATACCACAGTTGCCTTTATTCTCTAGGTCAGTGGTTCTTTACCTCCAAGGATCACTAACACCTTTGAAAGTCTAATGAAAGCACTGTGACTATAATGCCCCAAAATAATGTACGTATACATATCCACACAACACCTTGCATGCAATTTCCGAAGTTCATTGGATCCACTGATGTCCAATATATGGTCCACCAAAAGGAGATGAATAACTCCTGCTGTAGGTAATCACTGATCGCATACCCATATTTTTTATTTGGGTGTTAAATGCCTTCTTTGTTGCTGAACTCTTCTGCTACTGCTATTACCATCAAGGCTCAATAAAAGTTTTTACTGCCCCAGCTGACTTGGTTCAGTGGATAGAGTGTCAACCTGCAGACTGAAGGGTCCTGAGTTCGATTCCAGTCAAGGCACATGCCAGGATTGTTGGCAACTGCAGGCAGCCAGGGGAAGGGAGGCCCTGGCCAGCAGCTGGCAGCCACTAGGGACCTTACTCTTGCATGAATTTCATGCACTGGACTTCTATAATAGTTATATATAATAGTCTATTGTAAAAATTAAGTTACAACATTTTTATTAAAATGTTTCTTACATACCATTTTATTGGCTGGGCTGCAAAAATATTCTTTGTGGGCCACATGCAGCCTGCAGACTGTGAGTTTGACATGCTTGCTTTACACAGTGCCTAAAACATGGTAGGTGCTCAGTGTATTAGAAATAAATGAATGAAAAATGTAAAAAGAGGGCTGTCATTTTTTAAAAAAGATGACAATAACTTAAGGCTAAATCAGCACAAAGCTAAAACTCTATTTGAACTTCCTTGTGGAATTAACCCAGAGTTTTCAGCAATATAATGAACTCTTGGTAAATGTTGGTGGGTGAACAGGTGGATAAATAGATGAATGAATAAATCTTCAATTCTAACAAGTGAACCCTGAATTTTAATAAAATGTTTAATTTTGCTTTTTATCTATTACTGTCCCAAACTTAGTGGCATAAAACAATCATTGTGTGTTTGTGTGTGTGTGTTTGTGTGTGTGTGTGTGTGTGTGTGTGTGTGTAGGTGTGTGTACCAGGAATTTTGGTAAGAGTTCAGCTGGCTGGTTTATTTCTAAGTCAGATGGCTTCAGCTGTGGTGACTAGGATGGGAGATCCATTTCCAAGCTGACTTTTTCACTCCCTTGCCTCAGCCTTGGCAGGAACAGCTGAAGGCGGTCTCAGTTGGGATTTCCTCCCTCTCCCTTCAGTGTGGAGCCTCTCCACTTTGTCAGTCTAACAGGGTAGTCAAGCTTCTTACAAAGCAGCACAGGGCTCCCAGGTGAGGAAGCAAATCCTGGAGGCCACTTAACTGATGGTTAGAAGCCAGGCAGCAGCATCTCTATTGTATCCCAATGGTCAAACCAGTCCTAGACCTATGCTTCAAGGGGGTGGGGAAGTAGGTCTCATGTCTTCATAGGAAGATTAACAAACAGTGTAAAGCTACTTAACCAAGTTAGAAGCTCACACACATTCAGTTATGGAGTTGCTCTTGTTGCCACCTCGATCAGACACTCCTCATGGAATAACTTTCATTTCCCAAATATCAGTAAATAATTCTACAAACCCTTAGATTAAAATTCAATGACGCTCAGATGCATATCTGAATTAATTTCCATGCTTCAGTGTGTATGTCTCAGGGGTAACATAGAAACGTCTGTGTTCTAGTTATTTAAGGTAATTTAAACTTCTCCAAATCTGGTGGGATCAAGCAGCCCAAAATATCATTACAGCTAAAAATTTACTCTACAGTAAAGTGTCATTACAAATCAACCCTGGGCTATCACCTCCTGGGCATGCAAAAAAAAAAATCAGCACTGCCACTTTCAGGATATTTTAGCATCTCGACAGGGAGTATGGCTAAGTAAGAGCTAAAATAGCACAGTGGTCCAGAAACCACATAGAAGAAAGGAAATACAAATAGCACAAACAAGCACAGGGCATCTTGGACAAACCCAGAGAGAGTTAAAGTTTATTCTCAACACTAGTGTCTAGAGTAGGGGTGTCGAACTCAATCAGAGAAGGGGCCAAAATCTAAAATCCAGCCTAAATTGCGGGCCAAATGGTTTACTGAACAGTCATAAACTGTCATTGTGATGGAAACACAGCGGAGTGCAGTGATGACAGCGCGGTGCGGGCCACATTGCAAGGCCTGGCGGGATGGATTTGGCCCGCGGGCCTTGTGTTTGACACATGTGGTCTAGAGGCTCCATATTTTTGGCAGTTTTACTTCTAAAGGTTTTAACTACCCTCACTCCCACAAATTCAAATTATTATTAACACAGGCACAAGGATTATTTTTTCTCATGTTGACATGATCTTAATCTCTACCTGTTCTAACCATTTATATTACACATTTATTTTCAATGATCCAGGGCTTCTTCAGTCTAGTAACTGACCAGAAAAGACCTGGTTGGTTTTATTTGATGCAAATGCTCACTTTGGCTCATCAAAACCATTATCAGTGGCTACGTTTGGGGAATGTGATTGAGAGTAAGGAGGAAAAAGGAGAGAAATGTCACCTCTTTTAAAAATTCTTTTGAATTTTTTATTTTATTATAAACGCATTATTTTACAATATAAAAAAGAAATACAGATGATTAGAAAACACATCCTAAAGTGTTCCCTTGATAGCCAGGCCCTTGGAAAATAAATCCAAAGATAAATTTAAGTGTTTTATTGCTATAATAAAGAAACTTAACCTATACAAATGTGTTGTTATCACCATACTTTACATTAGTATAGGTTATTCCTTTTTTTTTTTTAAGTTAGACTAAAGAAAATAAACCCAAGGGACAAGTGATTAAATATAGTTTTCTAGACACAATGAAGGCATATGACTTACCTGTGAGCAGTTCCTAAAAACAGGATGAGAAAAAAAGCTTAAGACCTGCTCCTCGAGGAAGTTAGCTGAGTTACAGGGAAGACTTCACACAGTGAGAGTAAGTAGCACCAGTGTGGGTTAGCAAAAAGCATACACAGAATGACTTACCCTGGAACGTTGTGAAAATTGACTGTGTATCTCAGTGAGTGGAAATGTGTAAACTGCTGAAGGCCAAGCAGATGGACTTGGTCCCTCTTCAAGATCCCTGCTGGTCCTGTGAGTTGAGCTTACAGCCCTTGCTCAGGCACAAGAGCTCCACCCACCAGACCAGTCTCACCTGTGTTCATTGACTGCTTATTCTCTATTGGCTGCAGATGCTCCCTTGACTTACTACTCCAAGAGAATCCTTGAGCGCAGTCCCATTCAAACAGGGAGCCTAATGTAGCAATCTCTAGCAAGAAGAGCATTGTTTAGGAGCAAATTCAAAACATGAAGTCTACAAAACTGAAACTAAAAACACATGCTATAAAATGACTGCCTTATACTTTTCTAAAATGTCAATGTCATGTAAAATAAAGTAAGACTGAGACACAGTCCAGGTTAAAGAGTACCAAAGGGACATAGACATTAAATGTAGTACATGAGCTTGCCCTGGATCATGTAATGGGACTAAATACTATACAAGACATTATTGTGCCAATATATGAAGTTGGAATATATTGTTTCAATGTTCAATTTCTTGAATTTGATAAATATACTATGGTTGTATGAGAGAAAAATCCTAGTTCTGAAGAAATAGACACTAACTTGTTAAAAAGCAAAGAGATTGATACACACAAATGATAACACAAATATGAAAAAATGTTCAAAATTGGTGAATCTGAAAAAGGGGTCTACTGAAGTACTTTGTGCTCATCTTACAATTTTTCTTAGTTTAAAAATTATTTCAACAAAAAAAGTTTTCAGAAGTGGGCTCTAATGTTGGTACCATGACTTCCAAGTTTCACTTCCAGGATTCCTGACTCCTCATCTGTTTTTAACCACTAAGAACCACATCCATCTTGGCCAACCTCAGACACCTACTTCTCACTTGGTCCTCCTCTATGGGACCAGCAGTTTTGCCCCCCAGCTTGTCTCCCCTGTTCAGCCCTTCATGTCTCTAACCCCATCCCTTCAGGATCAGAACTCAGGCCAGTGCCTCAGTCCCCATCTCCACATGGCAATCCCCACCTGAGGCTGCTCACATCCTGACATGACATGTCTACCTTGTCCTGAGCAAACTCAAGCATTCCTGGCTTGTCCGCTCCCTTATGGTCATAGCAGTTTAACGTGCCTGGTTCACAATTTAGTCCCTTAGTCAGCAAACTGTGGCTCATGAGCCACATGTGGCTCTTTGGCCCCTTGAGTGTGGCTCTTCCACAAAATACCATTACCTAGGCAAGTCTATTTTGAAGAAGTGGCGTTAGAAGAAGTTTAAGTTTAAAAAAATTGGCTCTCAAAAGAAATTTCAATCATTGTACTGTTGATATTTGGCTCTGTTGACTAATGAGTTTGCCAACCATTGGTTTAGTCCATGTATATATGCTAGGGTGGATACCTTAACCTGGAAAAGTAATTGCTTTGGAA
The DNA here is from genome assembly GCF_014108245.1 of Pipistrellus kuhlii. Taxonomy (NCBI): domain Eukaryota; kingdom Metazoa; phylum Chordata; class Mammalia; order Chiroptera; family Vespertilionidae; genus Pipistrellus; species Pipistrellus kuhlii. The sequence goes on from NW_023425595.1 coordinate 15,754,450, forward strand.
GGTAGGATAGGGTAGGATATGAGTGCCACCCTCATGCTAAGCGACTTGTGTCCATTATCTCATTTAATCTTTACAAAGCAGATATTGTTATACCTATTTCATACATGAAAACATTGTTGCTTAAAGATGTTAAGCAACTTGTCCAAATTCATGGTTGCTAAGTGATTAAGCCATTAATCAAACCCATGTCTTTTTTAAAAATTGATTTGAGAGAGAGAAAGAGAGAAACATTGACTGAGGGTAGAACCTCAGGTATGTGCCCTGACTAGGGAATCAAATCCATTACCTTCTGGTACATGGGATGATGCTTCAAACAACTGCCAGAGCTCAAACTCATGTCATTATGTTTCCAAGGCGCATCATTTGAATGATTTCACTACATAGCATCCCAATTCTGTAGTCATATAGTAGAGCAGCACTATCTGCACTGACTTATAATTAGTAATCCCAAATAAACTATGAGCTGATTTACATAAGCTATTTTGTTAAACTTCAATAAATATAAATACTTTATATTGATTTTTTACATCTTCTATAAATGTGTTCATAAAATTCAATCTATGTAGGGAAAATATCTTCATTGTTAATGCTACTGGTGGGAGTATATACTGGTTAATTCCTTTGGATAAGCAACTTGACAATATGTAGCTACAGCCTCAAAATATTTATACCCTTTAACCTTACAATTCCTGGATAGCTATACAGTCCTGTAACAGTTTAAATATCCAATGATAAGGGGATGATAAGTAAATCATCATCCTGTATATCCCCATATAATAAAAATGCAGCCATTGAAAATTATGTTTATAGAGTGTTTATAACATGAACAAATTCTCTATCATGGTATTGAGTGAAAAAAAAAGCAAAGCAAAATTAAACATAAAGAATGTTTAACATAAAGTGTTGCAGCTTGAGAGAAAAACTCTATATTTTAAAAGTGTGTATATACCTGCTATTTAGAGTATAGGGTGATAGGTCAACCATTTATGAAATTACTGCATTGGTGCAGGGGAGTAATGATGGAAGTGGATGGGATTTGGGTGTTAGTGTGAAAAGTGGGAAGGATCTGTCAGATTCTCTTATATACTCTGAAGTAGAGCTGACAGAATTTCCTAAAGGATTTGCTATATGGTCTGGAAGAAAGAGTGGAGTATGAATGCCCTCCAGCCTTTTGGCTCAATCAACCTGAGTTCCATTTTCTGAGATGAAGATCCAAAGGAGATTGGAAAGTTCTCATGAAAACTTAGCTTTGGGGTAGGGTACCTTCTGAGAGGCTGTTTAGAAATTCATGTGAGAATATTTCAGGCTGTTGGATATAGGATTCAAGTTCAAGAGAGGTCAGGGCTATAGAAATTTGGGGATTGTCTACTTAGAAACAGCACTGAAAGCCATGAAATTTGATGAGACCACTAGGAAGAGTATGCATTTTGTGAACAGAAGAGAGCCAAGTGCTGATCCTGCTCAATTAGAGATTAGGACGATGTGAACTGAACAAAGAAGACCTGGAAGTAGCAACCAGGCAGGTGAGAGAAATAATGAGAGAGTACCATGCCTCAAAAGTCAAGCCAAGGTGTGGGGTATTACAAAAGAAATGATCAATAGTGTCAAAAGCTGCTGGTAGGTTAAGCAGTGATTGTTGATGAGTGGTGAATTTGAGTTTTGTTTTGTTTTGTTTTGAATCCTGCCTTCCTGGTATAAATCGGAACAAATGTGGCATAGAGTGGGGAAGGGAGGCTACTTGGATAGATAAAAGGGGATATCAACAAGCTTCCTGGTGATGAAGTGTTTTACATTTTGACTGGGGTGTGGGTCACACAAATGTGAACACTTTTCAAAACTCAACTCTACACTTGAGATGTGCGCATTTAAGTATGTACATGTTATACTTCAATAAAAAATTCTACCTTTTACATTTTTGCATTTTCTAATATTAGTATAATGAACATTCATTACTTTTAAAATAAAAAATAAACATTTAGAAATGAAGGCTGGATTACTGCATATGTCAAACTTCTTTGAATTGTAAAAGTAAGAATTAGCAGGATATTATTTTTATCTCACCCAAAAACCAGTGTAAATAATAATTGAATAGTGTACATAATGAAAATTTTACCATGAGTTTCCCAGGGGAAACTCACCTCTGCAAGTGAAAAAACGAATTCTTAGAGGTAAATCAGGAAACATCTACTTCTTTACAGGTCAAGACTGGAAAGTTCAAGTGACGTGTGATTTTTGCTTTTTACAAATGGAAAGCAATGAAAACTAATATCAATATGTAGTCTGGTGTCCTTGAGTTAGTCAGCTAAATTCTGTGTCCAGGTTTTCTTCAAAATGTCAATTGTCTGCCATATGTCATTCTCATAGTGTGGAGACAATTCCGTGAGCTGATGACCATGAAAGCTATTTGGAAATAATAATGAAATCCACAAATTCAAAGACCTGGAAAACATTAATACTATCTGAGGCCATGGACAGTCCCATTTATCTCAGGAATCTTTCAGGGAACATGCCCTTTGGAGATAGACCTTAAAATCTTCTTTCCTGCAAAAGTAGCCCAGAACAAATGCTCAAATTAAGTGAATCTTATGTGTCATCTTCCTATGTCAGTGCATTTTCAGAGTACATTGAAAAGCCCATATCTTGATAAATTGTTAAACGGCACCCCCATTCTCTTCTTCTAGACCTCCTCCCCAACTCAATTCCCATTAGAATGAAAGCCTCTTGTCTTCTTGTAAGTTAGTTAAAATGGAAAGTTTAATTTATCTAAAGGCATATATATATCAACTCCCTTATGCCCCAAAACTAAATATCTTCCTCCCCTCTCCTTGCCAACTTGCAAAACCTACTCTCTTTCCTGTGTCCAAGGCACCTTCACACATTTCTGCCATCCCCAGAAGTTCTATTTGAAGGATAGAGAGATTAGTTATGATTCTCTAGAATAGAAAGCTAGACCAGGAAGTGAGAGAGAAGACCAAAATAATGCCAAACTAAATGGTGGGCAAATGGGGCCATTGAAAGTTTTTCAAAAAAGAAATATGATATACCTTTTAAAAAATAAATGATATTTTAGCAGATGAATCTTTAGCAGATTGAAAGAAGCCGAGTCATAGAAAAGCCTCCAGGTGAAAGTCGACTGACATGGTTCAGGCCAATAGAGGTGAAGTCATGAGGGTAGTGAGAACAGAATGTAGCAAAGTCAGAAGTAGATATGGCCATAATGGGAATATGTCCCTTGTTGGTTTAGCTCAGTGGATAGATCATTGACCTGTGAACTGAAAGGTCCAAGGTTGGATTTCAGTCAGGGGGTGTGCAGGTGGCAGCCAATCAATGATTCTCTCTCATCACTGATGTTTCTCTCTCTCTCCTTCTCCCTTACTCTCCAAAATAAATAAAAATATATTTCTTTAAAAATGAGGCTATGGTTAAAGGGGCCAGTAGGATACAAACAGGAATGTCAGTCACACATAACTGAAAGTACAGGACTAAGAATTAGAAGACCAGCTTCAAACACAATTACTTTAGGAAGAGCGTGCCATTTAATGTGGTCATAGAAAATCTGTATAGTTGCCTTTGCCAAAAGAGTGTTATGAGTTTATTTAGTTAATAACATATTTTTAAATATTCTTTTTGTTAATCCCCATCCAAGGATTTCCATTGATTTTTAGAGAGAGTGGAAGGGAGGGAGAGAGACAGAGAGAACATCGATGTGAGAGAGACACATCAATTGGTTGCCTCCTACAGGAGCCCCAAAAGGGGATCAGATTCAACCTGCAACTGAGGTATGTGTCCTTGACTGGAATCAAACCCAGGACCCTTCAGTCCGCAGACTGACATTCTAGCTACTAAGCCAGGGCTTCAATGACATATTTAACATAATGTGTCAGAAATATTTGTCAGCATGATAACACATTAAAACTTACTGAGATACTTTGTTGTTGTTATTTTTTCATACTCTCCAAAATCTATTTTCCATAGTCTTCAAAAATTCAGTGTGTAATTTACACTTAAAGTATATCTTATTTGGACTAGCCATATCTCAAGTGTTCAATGGCCACCTGAGTATAGGGAGTGACTACCATACCAGACAGAGAAATTCTAGAAGGTACCACCCCACTCCTTACAGCTTTGCATTAGTAGCAGGAGGTTGTATGTGGGGAAAGAAAAAACTGATTACCAATATGGAAAATGTGAGAAGTTACATAAGAGTGAGTTTGTTTGTGTGCCTATCTGTGTACTTGTAGTAATATTTATCAATATTATATACCAGGGAATGAATGTAGCATTTTAGATATATTAGTATGTTAAATACCTGAAACAACTCTGTGGAATAAGTACTATGAATATTATTCCATTTTGTAAATTAAAAAATAGTATTCAGAGGATTAAGTAACTTTTTTTTTCTCTCAAAACTATGTAACACTTAAATAACTTTGAAAAGGTTACCTAACTTCTTTAAAACAGACCAGTTTCATCCCAGAATCCTTGCCCTTAATTTATATTAAGATTTGTGGGCATAATTTTATTGACTTTCTCTTCTAGCAAGGAATTAAATGCCAGATATATTATTATCTAATAATCTATTGTGAGCAATTTTTCATATTATAAAGTCATATTCAAAACCATAATTGTAATGGCTGTGCACTAATGGCATACATATATACAATTTATTACTAATTTCTCCTTCTCTCAACCTTAGTTTCATCCTCAGAACTGGGGCTTTGTATTTAGAAATACAAATAATTGGCTCACTGGCTTGATTGGGTATGCAAAGATATACAATGAAATAAATATTGAAGACTAGATGGGTTATAATTCAGTTCCCAAGCCCGGCTTTCCATGGGCACCAGCAATCACCCTCCATTCCCATCACACACTAAATTGCCACAGTCAGGGTCTCAGCCTGGCTGTCTTAGAGACTTGGCACAGCCTCCATCTCTGCCAGCATAGGTGCAGTAGGCTAAGACAGAGCCCCAGGAGCAGCCCTGAAGACAGATATGCCCACTACATGCCAACAATGCTGCCAAGTCAGAACATTCTCTTGTATCTGTCAACTCCCCAGGTGGGCAATGAACTGACATGCTCTGCTAACACGTGGCAAGTTTCCAAACCCAAGGATTCTCTTCCAATTGAGAACCAATTAGGCAGAAAGTATTTAATGATTAAATCCCTCCCCTTGGTATGTCCACAGTCCTATAAAATTCCAACAGATAATTGCAGAGGAGTAAAAGAGATCAAACTTAACAGTGCTTATAAAGCATATATCCAGCAACCCGAGGCTATGTGATGTTAGTTGGATTATTGAGTACTCAACTGAGCATCTTTCTTCCTCTGCCTCCCATTGGTCCTACCCACAGGGATAATGGAGCTCTCAGTGAAGCGCTGCGCCATCAAGTTCAGGTTTAGGCACATGAGTAGATATGATATCCTAATAGACGAAATCCAGTTATTCTAAATGCATTAACTGCTTGGCTTTGCAAATGAACCCTTCTGAGATTTCACAGAGCAAATCAGTCCCCCACCATCTCTGCTGTCCACAGCCTGGGAACATGCCCAGCATAGTAAGCTTTTATTATTATTTTCCTGCTAGCAGCAAGGTTACTGGGAGAATTCTCAGAAATATGTGATACACGATGCACACTCTCCTGGGATTTCCTAGGAAAGAAGCAGCTTTAACAAAAATGCCAAACTCCTTGCATGCCTTAGTCCTTTCAAGGCTTCAATTGTTCCCTCTATGGACCATGAAAATGTTACAAATTATTGCAAAAAAGAAAATGCTTACCCAGCCAAGACTGAATAAGGCAAGGGTCCAGACACTTATAGTAAAGGAGACAACTTCCTCTTTTCTGCCCCCGCTGAATTCTACACAGGCATCTATTACAGCACCTAAGGTCCTTTTAAAAATTTATTTTGCATGTGTGTGTGTGTGTGTGTGCGCGTGCACACGCACACACACACACACACACACACACACACACACACACACACACTTAGTGTTTCTAAAAGTGTAGTCTAAGAACTACCAGTATCAGAATCATGGGAGTGCCATGACTAATAAAATAGTTTTCTGGGACCAACCAGGCTGACTAAATTAGAATGATTGAAGAGTATAAAGTGAGATTCAGTCAGACAATAAAGTCTGACATCTACGGCCTTGAACCCTAAATCTCTCAAGTGCAAGGAATAAGTTTCAGCAGGAGAAAAGGTTTGGGGGCCAAAGGAAGGGGTTTTGAGATCTACCCGGTCATCCCACCAGGATACAGGCGCTGGTCCTTTCTGCCTGGAAGGATAAGACTAGCCCCACGTGGCCTCAAAAGACTCCAACCTCCTATTTGTCTTGTTAGAAATTCTGAAATATTTCACTTTGAAAATGAAGCTCCTGGTGAGCACAGTGCCCAATTTCTCATTCTCGCTGTCGGGAAAAAGGTCTTTGAGCAAGCATGAAAACTGAGATAATAATAGAATTTTAGCTCCTGGGCTGTTTGAAGGGTTTACTATTAAAACGAATCACAAAAGAATTCCCTAATATTATGTAGAATGGAACTTCTTAAAATGGAAATAACAGATCTGGATTTGCTTGTTTTCCACTCATTCATTAATTCCTTTACTTATTCATCTTTAATTCAATAAATACTTATTAAGCACCTCCTATGTGCCAGGCACTGATATAATGGCTGAGGGTAAATAACAGATAAAGCTTCTGTCTTCATGTGGTATAACCTTGGTTCATTTATTCACTCATTTATTTATTCATCAATTTTACCACATGCATTATTTGGAAGAAACTGGGATAGATACTGTGAAGGATGTGTAGATAAATTTTGCACAGGCCCGTGTGTTTATTTATTTGTTTATTATGAAATTTGTTGGGGTGACATCACAGGCTATGATTTTCAGCAGCTTTCATCTAGCTGGACGTCAGAGACCTAAGTGATTCACTCTAGTTCTAGGAGAAATGAATACTTAGCATGTAGTAAAACTAATACTAAGCACAAGAATGAGATTGCTTCTGACTAAAACTCACCAAGGAGGAGAGTTTAAAGAAAGCCATAAATTGAAACAAATTTCATAATGCAAATATGAGAATATTCATCATTGAAATGCCAGGGAGAAAAGCAACTCTGCCCTAGCTATTTGAAGAAAGGTATAACAGAATGAGTGTTTTATAGGGTAGATTTTAAAAACTGGAAAGGAAAACATCTGAACAGATTAAAGAATACATGCCTAAAGATTCAGCTGGCCCTAGCCAGTTTGGCTCAGTGGCTAAAGTATCAGCCTGCAGACCAAAGGGTTCCAGGTTCGATTCAGTCAAGGGCAAATACCTCAGTTGCAGGTTCCATCCCAGGTCCTGGTCTGGTCCCATGGAAGAGGCAACCAATCAATGTTTCTCTCTCTCTGCCTCTCCCCATTCCTTCCACTCTAAAAATCAATGGGAAAAAAAATATCCTCATGTGAGGATTGACAAAACAAAAAAAGATTTACCCAATGTTGCATGCTTGTTTTAGCAGCTTCTTTCCATTTATTTACCCAACTACTCTTTCAAAATAGTAATTGACATGTAATATGCATCAGGTATCATAGTAGGTTGGTATATATATATATGTGAAAATTTATCTACATCTCTAAAGACCTCAGGACCAAGAAAAAAGTAGTAAATACATAGCACATGTGGCCCCTCTATTCCTCTCACCCATCACTGAAATTACTACTTAACACAGCACCCTTTCCTGATGAGCCCATGCACGGTCTCTGAATGCTTTGAAGCATAGTATTGCATGCAGGCATTTCAAAAAAAATCAAATTCAGCGTAAGAGATATGTGGAGAAGGACTTAGACTTCTCAACCAAGGCCAATGTGAATCACAGATATAAAAACACAGATTCACTGAACTTAGCCCAGGTCTGCAAATCCTTTAACAATCCATTGACTTGTGAGAAGTAATATGTGTTTATTGTCTTTTTAATTGGATTTCTTAGGGTGACATTAGTGAATAAATTGATATAGGTCTCAAGGCTATAATTCTATAATATACCATCTGTATATTGTATAGTGTTCACCACCCCAAGTCAAGCCTCCTTCCATCACCATTTATCCTCCCTTTACCCTTTTTCCCCTCTTTCCACCCTTCTTTCCCTCAGGTAGTTATCTTAGGCCACTAAGTTTTGGAGTGGTTTGTGATACACAATAGCAAACTGACAAAGGATTTGGTATTGCACTTAGGTTCTGTCATAACTGAAACATATTATATGTGTCTGGCTTTAAATATGTGATTGTCTAACTACTATGTTGTACACCTGAAACTAATACAAAATAATATTGAATGTAAACTGTAATTGAAAAAAAAGTTGTTGTTGTTTTTTTTAAAAAAGAAGCAGATGTTCTAAAGAAAAAAAACTAGCTAGATTATTAGCAGAACATAGAGGAAATATAGAGGGTTCGTGATTTTCTGGCAGGGAACATAAAAGTGTTTTTCATCTCTAGCCGTCTGGGGAACAGAAAACCTCTCAAAATAAAATACAGCTTAAGGACAAAAGATCAAATCACAGGTGTGGCTGTAAGGCCCTTTGTAAAGACCCGTGGAAACATTAAGGCGAGGCCAGGAGAACTTCTCTACTACACTGAAAGGTTTACAGGGGTATTAAAGGTGTGGCTTTCAGCTCAAAGAGCAGAATCACATCCCATTCAAAGGAAACCCACAATGTTGTTAATTCAGCTGGACTGGAAATGTTCTGTTGGTATGAACTAAAAGAAATTGAGACCAGAAAAAAAAAAATGTCTCAAAATTGTAAGAAAGAGCTTTGTGCCCCCAATTCTCTAAAGGCAGGAGGCAGGATTCCGCCCCCCCCCCCTCAATACCCTCTTCAGAAGTGGCCCAAGAGGGTGGAAAAGAAATGACAAGCCAGGAGCCATAGAGAACAATGGACTGGGAACCATTCTGAGGGAGTAGAAAGAAAGTCTAATCAAAGAACAGTGCCCATCTCCAGAGGAGAGGAAATTGACAGCATCTGTCCAGGAGTTCAAAATTGCTTATGGAACAGTGTCTGCTATATTCTTCCTATTCTTCCTTTTTCCAAATGGGAATATTTATATAGGTTATCCTGTTCTCATTACATCATCATATGGTGGGTATGTACAGGGCAGATGACTTTTGTTTTTTGGTGTTTTGTTGTTGGTTTTTGTTTGTTTGTTTGTTTTTGCTAGTATATAACTTCCTGGGTCAAGAGGAACCTCAAGTGAACCTGGTGTTGATCACAATACACTAGGCTTCAAGTATGATGCCATGACTTGAGATTTGGGATGGTTAGAGTTTGGCTGAAATGGGAATGAATATGTTTTGCATGGGACAGTATATTAATAATTGTGGCCAGAAAGCCTAAGAGCATAGCCCCAGATTTTCATGCTTCCCTATATTCACGTGTTCTGGTCATGCTTTTTCACTCTAAGTCTGGGCTTGACCATGTCAATTGTTTTGGCCAATGGGGGAAATCTGACACCAGCAGAGTCTTACAAACATTCTTGTGCATTTCTGCCTGCTCTTTGTCAATCCTGGACACTGGTGTGGCCTCCTGGAGGGAATGAGAGATGTGCAGAAGAAGCCAAGTTGTTCTGTCTGAACTTACAGCAGATCAAACCCTCCCAGTCAACTTGCCAGCTGACTGCACATGCCTGAGAGAGCTTAGCCAAAATGAGTTGAGCCTGGTACAGACCAGCAGAACCAACTTGCAGACTCATGAAAAGTCATGGCCACTAAGTTTCAGAGTACATTACACAGCAAGAACTAATTGATACAGACAATATATGAGATGGGAGCTCTTTGCCATATCAGTATTAAAAATTCCCTTTGAAGAAGTTTAATTAAGGCAAATTTGAGTAATATTCCCTGGTTAACAGATTAATCTTTTAATAATGTCCATAAAACCTTTAAATTTAAGAACACATAAAAAGTATAGCAGAAAGACTATTACCAATATTAGAATTCCACAGGTTCATGTCTGAATTACTGAAAATAGCCATGGTCAGAGATGTGATTACTCCATCACAGCCTAACTCAGCCTCCTCATTGCAAGATGGTGCCAAGGAGAGCACCAATTTCTTAGAAATATGTCTAATTATATTTGGTAATCAGATAATCCTATATTATAAAGAGGTAATGTGCAAATTGACCATCATGCCATCACAAGATGGCGGTACCCACAGTGGGGGAAGGGCCATCTGCTCTACCAGCCTGCTGCTGGTGTCCCCTCAGCCCCACTGGGGGCCTCATGTCCTCCTGCACCCCCCACTGACTGAGGCTCAGGCAAGCAGTGCCAGCTAAGATGTAGGCAAGCCTCATATGGCAGCTGCTCAACTGCCCAAGGCTGGCCCAAGGTGTAGAAAAGCCTCAGATGGCAGCTGCCCAGCTTCTCAGCTGCCCAGGGATGGCCTGAGGTGCAGGCAAGCCCCCAATGGCAGCTTCCCAGCTGCCCAGGGCCAAAGCTCAGGTAACCAGGGCCAGCCAAGACTTGCCCTGCCAGCAGTGGCAGCAGCAGAGGTATGATGGGGTGTTGCCTTCCCCTGATTGCTTGGTCGCCTCCTGCCCCTGAGGGCTCCGGGACTATGAGAGGAGGCCGGCTGGGCTGAGGGCACCCTCTGCAGTGCATGAATTTTCATGCACCAGGCCTCTAGTCCTATATAATAAAAGTGTAATATGCTAATTAGACTAGATGACCTTTCAGACAAAGTTGAGGCGGCAAGAGAAGCTGGGTTCCTGGGCACCAGAGGGAAGTTAGTGCAGCAGCCAGGGGAAGGAATTTTGTGCACTGGGCCTCCAGTACTTTAATAAAAACCACATTCAGGATTGGATTCTTAGTGGAACTAGAGAAGGAAAGATTGATCTATGGAACACAATCAAAGGAGAAACTGACTAGTCCCATGGTCTGGCAGTGGATGGGAAAATGTGAAAAATAAGGCATTAAAGGAGATCATGACCTAATCACTAATTTGCTGAAAAATCTTGAGTGGCTCCTTGGGAACTTAAGTGATTCCCTTACTGAAGTCTAATCTCCATGAAGAACTAAGTCATTAAAAATCCTCATTATTACCCTCACAAAGCTAACATCTATTGAGTGCATATGATTGTTACATGTCATGCGGTGTATTAAGGACTTCATTTTCATTCATTGTCGTGTTTACTCTTTACAACAACCCTGAAAATAACACTGATATTGCCTTCATTTTGTAGATGAGAAACTGAGATCCAGGGATCTTTAAGTGACCTGCCCAATGTCAGCCAGTAAGTCTGGGTTTAAATGAAGGTCTTCCTCTGAGTTCCAAGACTTCCTCTTAAACACTACCTTATTCTTCCTCCCTTATTGGTGCACTTAGTAATCCCTTAATTACAACGCAGTTTAGTATGTAGATATAATTCATATTTAATGAGTAAATAAAAGAGGAAAAATAAATTAATAAAAGGACAAATGAATGAACAAAGGAATAAGAGAATGAGAGCAACAATGACAAAAAACTGAGAGAAGCACCTTGAGGGGATAAGAACACTGGACTTAGTTATGCTAGTAGAAAATAACTTCTCCATGTGTTCAGGAAGCAATTAACAAGATATAATTTGAGAAAGAAATTAAATGAGCATTGGTTTTTGGCACTGTCTATATAAAGGCAACTTGGTTATTTACATAGATAACAATGACCTTTGCATACTGGAGGCAGATGGTAAAAAAAAAAAAAAAAAAAAAAAATGGAGGGGGAAAAGGTTACCAAAATGAGCCAGTGGACAAGCTCTGGGAGTGCTTGCTGAGAATGAACATTTCACCAACTCATATTCAAGTACAGTCATATTGTAAAGCACTCTTCCCAAATGTACCTGCTTCCATGAGCACTGACCCTAATTAGAAACAATAGCCGAGAATTCATATATTGTGTCCCTACAAGTACTAATTACTGGCCAGACCTTCATATGTATTCCAGAAATGAATCCTCAGAACAACATTCTGAGAACAATATAATTCCTTCAGTTTTATGAATGAGGTTCAGTGAGAGAAAGATCAATCATAGCAGCACAACTCACCATAGCTAAGATTTTGAAACAGCCCAAGTGCCCATCAGCAGATGAGTGGATTAAAAAACTGTGGTACATCTACACAATGGAATACTATGCTGTGGTAAAAAAAAGAAGTTCTTACCATTTGCAACAACATGGATGGAGCTGGAGAGCATTATGCCAAGTGAAATAAGCCAGGCAGAGAAAGATAAATATCATGTGATCTCATTCATTTATGGAATATAATGAACAACATAAACTGATGAACAAAAACAGATCCATAGACAGAGAAAGATTGATATGAACATCAAACCTCAGGGAAGGTAGGGGAGAGAGGGGGTAAGAGGGAGAGATCAACCAAATGACTTATATGCATGCATATAAGCCTAACCAATGGACACAGACAACAGGGGGGTAAGGGCATGAATGAGGAGGTTGGGGAGGTAATGGGGAAATAAGGATACATATGTAATCCCTTAATAAAATTTTAAAAAAAATAATAATTATGTATAATAGAAAAAAAGATCAATCAGTCAGAATATGATAGAAGAATTCAAATTTAGATTTAACACAAAAACCCTTATTTTCTTCTATCATGGAAACAAAACTGCCAGACCACTTTCTAAAAGAGAAAAATCCCCCCTTTTGCCTTCAAGGGACAATGTTGAAGAAGGAACATTTTCTCCCCTTCAACACATTTCAATGAAAAAAAAAAAGAATAATAAACATGATTGGCCACTTCTGGTCAGTTAAATATGTATATAATTCATTATTGGCCCTTATACTTAATACCTTAAAACACATGTGTCAAACACAAGGCCCGTGGGCCAAATCCGTCCCGCCAGGCCTTGCAATGTGGCCCGCACCGCGCTGTCATCACTGCACTCCGCTGCGTTTCCATCACAATGACAGTTTATGACTGTTCAGTAAACCATTCGGCCCGCAATTTAGGCTGGATTTTAGATTTTGGCCCCTTCTCTGATTGAGTTCGACACCCCTACAAGAAAGAGATTCAGCCAACTTTGATTAAACTGCCACAACATCATGCAGGCAGAGAAATAAAACAGCAGCAGATTTTCTTTCCCAGCTCAGGGTCTTTATTCTTTTTTATCTTCAATGGCTATCCAAACCACTTATTTTGTTCATGTCAGTCTGTAATGTTTGAGTAAGAATTTGGTCTTCCCAATTATGATATTATCCCTTGGATGGCACAAAAGGACATTCTCCATGACATGGGTGCCAAGTTTTGCAGTGGAAAGTTGGAGTCTTTCCTGCACCCTTAGTTACATACTTTTAATGGAAGAATTTCTCCCTCCATAATAAGGACTGGGAGAGAGTCAAGAATCCTATGATGGGCACCCTCTGGAGACACTGTTTGTCTGTTGTCCAATAAGTTGTTACCCTGGAGTTTTGGTATAGAGACATAAATGTCCTCATTCTCCTTTTAATTTTAAAACATTTTTTTTATGAGCAGACAACTTTAACCAGTGTTTTAAGGCACCTCTAACTTTCAACCTCCTTTAAATGTCACTTAAGAACATGCATTCTGTTCCCTAGTTTTATTTGTTTATTTGTTTTTCAATTCTAACCCAAGGAAATTTTTCCATTGATTTTTTAAGAGAGTGGAAGAGAGACAGAAGGACAGAGTGAAATAGATGTGAGAGAAACACATCAATTGGTTGCCTCCTGCTCAGCTAGCCTGGGAGCCTGCAACTGAGGTACATAACCTTTCAACTGAATAATTGAAACTGGGACCCTTCAGTCCACAGGCCCACACTCGGTTTTTTTTGGGCCAGACTCTTTAAACAGAGTTTGGATGATGGAAAATAGAACTGAGAGGAGAGTCTCAGGCTGAGAAACTTATTATACAGAATGGGGTAAGGTAAGCAACAGGAAGCAGATCCACCTATATTCTTGACAGGCCAGAAAGGGTGGGAATCCTGGACTGCATGTAGGCAGCATCAGAGGAGCTAAAAAGTCAAGCATTCCAGAGGAGCATTCCAGAGAAAGGTATTATGATTAGGTGGTCAGCATCAAAGAGATAGCATGGCCCCAACAGAACCTGAACTTTAGAAATAGGACTCTTTGCCATCAGGACAGGAGAAAGGGTGTGTTGGTGACAAATGCAGGCCCCATTCTCAGAAGCACCGAAGTCCTGGGGAAAATAATGACTCAAGGAAACAGAACAGAAACACTATGATTTGACCTCATGAATAGAGAGGAGTTAGGCTTGTTGAAAAGACCATGCCAGGGCAGCGTGGAGAACGTGTTCTGAGCCCCTGGGCCAGATTTCTCCTAAATGTTCCTCCCAGAGTCGGGATTGATACTCAGCTTGCCTCATAGAGCATCTATAAGGTTTAGAAAAAATTAAGCCAGTCCCTGTAGTGGTTTTAGATTATATAACTTTCTATTCTACCACTGGTTCAAGTCCAGAGCCCTGAGTATGTAGAAGATACTTAATGATAACAATATATAACCTAGTGCAATCTCTGTGCTGTACATTAGTGCACATGGCATGACATGTGTTACCTCATTTAACCAGATCCTAAGAATTACATACTCTTGCCGAAACCACTTTAGTTCAGTGAATAGAGCATCAGCCTGCAGATTGAAAGTTCCCAGGTTCAATTCTAGTCAAGGGCATGTACCTTGGTTGTGGGCACATCCCCAGTAAGAAGTGTGCAGGAGGCAGCTGATGGATGTTTCTCTCTCATCAATGTTTCTAACTCGCTATCTCTCTCTCTTCCTCTCTGTAAAAAATCAATAAAATATATTTTAAAAAGTATTACATACTCTTATTTCTATTTAGTAATAAGAAAGCCAAGGCACAGACCAATAGAGTAAATTGTCTGAAATCATACATTTCATAAATCATGATGTTGGAATACATATACAAATAGCTTGACCAAGAACCCCAATCTTTATACTGTATAGCCAATCTTGGTCATACATTTTTATACAACTATTTTCTAAATTCTTATTAAGTGTCAGACTCTATGCTAAGTATTATAGGTGCCATCTATTTCCTTAAGGAGCTTAGAATATAGTAGAAAGATTGATGCATTAAAGATAGTAACACTGTTGGGCTCTGATGGGAGACTAGAGGGTCCTATGAGAGCACTCAGTGCTGGGGCCCAATAGTGGCCAAGGAAGTAAAGGCAGGAGAGGAAAGAAAAAAACAAAAACAGAAAAACAAAAAAAAAACACTCACTCAAAACCCTAAAGGCAATAAAAGGCATGATTTCTTTCAAGTGGCTGAGAAGTCTGTCCGACAGGAGTGTAGAGACTATAAAGAGATGGGAAGAGGGATAGGAGATATCACCAGAAAAGAAGGCAGAGCCCCATTATGTAGGACCAGGAAGGCTACATTCAAGAGTCTGGACTTCACACCTGATGAAAAAGAGAAGGTAGGATTTAAGGAGAGTCACATGGTCATAGGAGTGAATGGGTAGATGGATGGATGAATGGATGGATGGAAGGATTGGTAGATGGAAAACCAACTTTTTCTCTTCCTACTCCATGAGACAGACCTAGTGACTTTAATTGCTCCTTTAGTTCATCAGCTCCTCAATCTTCCGTTAGGGCCTGGAGCCCAGACAACAGTCCCAGAAGCCAAGTCTACCAGCAGAAATGCTATCATGTGGAAACATTGACTGGTTTTCATTTAGTGGTGGTTTCTTTTCATGCTCTGCATGGCTGCTGATGTTCCCTTCCCAGCCATGCAAACTCCATGGCCAGCTTTTATAGCTCTGACAAGTTGTCTATAACCCTCCACCACTACTTTGGTAAATGTAAACACATGTTTTCTGCTCTCCCACATCCCTGCAATGAAGCCACAGGTTGTAGCTCAAGGCAAAGAAGACACACAGAAGAGGCCTAGAATGTTTGGTGTGATCCCAGCCAAACAAAAGGTCTTGACCTCATGTGATAAATCAAACCTTTCACATCTGTCAGTGAAAGAGTTTAAAGGAGCACATCTTCTCTTCGGTATGCAGCCAAATCATTTTCTCCCAGCACTAAACAAGCCCATTGGAGGCATACATTGGCAGGGGTCAAATCCTTCACTATCACACATGTTTTAACAATCCAGGTGCTCATGGAATAAAGTGTTCTGTAAGTGACAAGAAAGATACAGCTTTCAAGAGCTTTTGTTAAAAATTATCTCTAAAAAGTTATATTTGTTGCATTGCTTTATACCCCTCTTTGCATTCCTACTACCTTTTTGTCATATTTGGTACCTCTCTGTACTTTTACTCCATCTTGTCCTCCATGCAGAGAATCAAATGGGAGAGAGGGGCCTCTAGTACTTACCCACCTTGGATGCTTGTAGGCAAAACAAGAGGTTTTTTCACAATACAATGCAGCCTAGAAAAAGAAAGTGCAAATGTTTAAAAGGAATAAAACAAGCAACAGGCTAAACATTTTTTACTTCTCTGTCAGATTAAATTAAGACAAACTTATTAGCAAGGTCAGTTTAAGACAACTTTATAACCACTATGACTACAAAATGACACAGATGCAAATCACAGTAGGGCAAACATTCTCAACAGTATTAAGGGTTCTTAAAAATGAAAAGCATTGCCTGGCTGCCATGGCTCAGTGGTCGAGAGTTGACCTATGAATCTGGAGGTTATGGGTTCAATTCCTAGTCAGGACATATGCCTGGGTTGCGAGCTCGATCCCAAGTGTGGGGCATGAAGGAAGCAGCCGATCAATGGTTCTCTCTCATCATTGATGTTTCTAGCTCTTTCTCCCTCTCCCTTCCTGTCAATAAACTCAATAAAAATATTTTTTTAAAGAAAAGCATTGCCAGCCAGTGTGGATCAGTGGTTGAGCAATGACCCATGAACCAGGAGGTCACAGTTCGATTCCCCATCAGGGAATATACCTGGGTTTCCAGCTCAATCCCTAGTAGAGGGTTTGCAGGAAGAATCCAATGGATGATTCTTTATAATCGATGTTTCTCTCTCCCCTTCTCTCTTCTTCTCTCTGAAATAAATAAAAACATATTTTAAAACAATGAAAAGTATTTTGGCTAGGGTTTCATTAACCCCAGGTAACTATGATATCCTACCTCTAGACAATATTCTATTATCTAGGTTCAAACTAGACCTGATGAAAATAAACACTTTACTTGACATGAAGCTGATTAATGAAGCAACCTTACCTTCCTGAGATGAACAGGAATGAAGAAGGGAAGGAAGGAAGGGCCACTGATCAGGCAAAGGCAATGTAATAAAGCACATGCAGTTTATTCACATAGGAATGTCCCTGGGGCTCACATTTGGAATCAATTTGCTTATATTTTAGGCACAAATTTAATGAGCATGATTGTCTAGTGTCCCAGTTCAAGGGAGCAAGTCACCAGAGAGGCACACCAGCAGCATCAAAGAGAGACAGCTGGCAGCCTGAGAGTTGATGAAGACAGAAAAACTCTGAAAAGTTAATACTAGAACTCCAACCTGGATCCCCCAGAGGTTCAAACACAGAGCCCTGCACTCAACAGGCTCTATTATAGCCCTTTAGAATAATTTATGATTGAGTCATCAGGACAAGATCAAGTTAGAATGTTCTATTTAATAAAGCAGGGAAGTCTATATACATTTTCAAAGATGTTCACAAAAATAGTTTAAATGAACCTATTTTTATACCTATGAACTTTGTAACCAGAACAGCACATTTCCTTAATGTTCTAGATAGATAGTTGACATTTTACTGAACATTGGTTATGTCCCAGTTTTAATTCCAGCCACCTGCCCCTCCTACCCATCACTGACCAGGAAGCCACGCTCAGGAAACATAAAGTCATTATGTTAATGCTGCACTAAGTTTAACAAAATTAGGTAGGGAAATTTGCTACCATGTCCAAAAATAAAATCCAATCCTACCCCAGCCCCAAATATATGAATCCAGAGTTATTTATTATGCTGCCTTCTGCCAATCAAATTAATTTATATAAATATATGTTTGTGTATGTGCTGACTATGTTTAAAGCCTATATTAACAAGCCAATTAAGAAGGCATCCTTCTAACAGTCTGAGGTTTTGTGATTTATCTTTGAATGCCTCAAGCCAAATTCTCAAGAAAACAAATGATTGTCACCCAGTAGAACTAAACTCTTGAACCTAGAAGAGAAAAACAACAGATTGACTGGGACCTAGAAGATGGAGCAAACACCTTACTTGAGTGATATTTTGCATGATTCTTTTCACATATATTAACAATGGAAAAGACCAGGATTTGCTCATCAAAAAGAGAGCAAACTTGAGATAAGATAACTGCTGTACAACTGGTCAAGGTTCCTATACACTGTCAATACTTGACATAAGAATAAAAAAGAAATTAAAGAAGGCAAAGGGTATCTGTAAAAAAACAAACAAACCCAAAACAAAGAGGAATCACCATTCATTTGTGGGTAGGATGCCAACATTTTTAGCAAAATGCCAAGGAAGAAGTTACACCTGGAAACAAGCTTGGCAAAGCCATTCATAAAAAGTACGGTCAGTGTTACAAGTTGCAGTAAAGGAGAAATATCGGTCAGGATAATGCTATAGTGATGATACACCCCAAAATGCCAAAGCTTAACACAACAAAGGCTTCTTTCTCTCTCATGCTGCGTGTCCACTGCAGGTCAGCTAGAATAGCATTACCTTAACTACTGTTGGGGGAAATGGGGGAAAGTCAAGAGAAATTTGACCCTCCATTCAATATTTTTCATTTTTCTTGCCATCGGTTAAATGAGAATCCTCTTCTGCCTCTTTAATTTCCACAAATGTCACCCTTTTTGGTCCACCTTTTTTATATCTATTTTTTTTCTCTCTCTCTGTTGGTAACAGGTAAAGTTAAGTGGATTAGAATTATAAAGTAGAAAAATACAGAATCATTTTAATTCCTGCCTAAGGTTGTAGCTGTAATTCATTCATTTAATAAAACTTTACTCAGTGCCTACTTACTTGTGTCTAAAATGTAGTCCTGCATCCCAAAATGGCATGGGCTTCAAAACTCTGGTCCCTCCCATAACCACAGCATATATTGAAAATCAGGAAAAGTGCTTTTTTAATCACTGAGTTCAGAGAAAGCCCTGGAATCCTTTATGGCAGAGTGCTCCAGATAGTCATTTGCAATAAACCCATAATGGTGGTTTTACCCTAAAAAAGCTGCATGTATACAAGTTATTTCTATTTCTATCTCAATAAAGGGCTGTTTCCCAAAATGTTACACAGAGGTTTGGTCACCCGTAGTCACTCACTTCAATCCACTTCTAATATGTTTTCCTGGTTAATAATGGCTGTATAGACCACAGCTAAGTTTCTAGCCTGATTTAGGCTCCATTAGGAAGATATGCCTGCACAATACTTGAAATGAAGAAATCAACATTGTGAGATGGTAGCCTTATGGGAAAAGATTGGAGCTCCTGGCAAGCACAACTGCATAAGTGTTTGGTTCTCCTGAGGTAGGTGTGAGGAAGGTGCATTGAAGGTACAGAACAGCAGGTGTCTGGGGCAGTTGGGTTTCCCTTAACAAGTCCCTTGGTGTGGTGGTGCAATTCATCAGGCTGCAATGCTAATGACCAAGCAAAACCTAGACTTGGTTCCACATTTACATCCAGGCAAGAGGGGCTCCTGTTCTGGAACCAGCACATTAGAATCTCTTGGCCTGGCTCTCCTCTGTTTACACTGACTCAGAAGTATGTGGGGCCAATGGGACATACTTAACTGGCCCCAGACAGCACCCTGAAAACCTCTGGCCCCAGACAGCACCCTGAAAACCATGGATTCCTTACCCAAACAACCCAGAGCTTCCTTCCAGGATCTATGGGGGCTGCATTCCCAGAGCCATTCTCTTGATGGCTATTCCATCAGAGTGGATACTTTTAGGTCTGAGGATGACTACAGGGCAGCTCGTTGCCAGGAGTCATGGATAGAGCTGTAGTGTCTACACACATGCAAATGAGCGTAACTGGAGGCACAGAATGGAGCCAAAGAGGCGAAGAGAAGTGCTGGAAACCTGGGTTTGGGGTTGGGGTCATGCTTTCCCCAAGCCACTAAACTTGGATGAGAACTGAAAGGAGTTTGAGAACTTGAAAGTCAATCTGGACCTTCCACGTTATTTTAGATATGCATTTCTCAAGGGGTGAATACAGCACATATTTCATTTAACAGTTTTAAACTGTTTTAACTTTTTATTTAGTATTTACACATATTATGTGAGTCTCTACTTGTACTCTTGTCATAGACTTAATTTTAATAGCAGGACTACTTAGTACTCTAGTTTCTGATACTTTCTATATGCTAACTCCAGCTCTATAATAAAACTCTTTCTTCTCAGAGTGGTATATTTTGTTCTTTCTAAAGCCATGAACCCTGGCTGTTAGTTTCCTAATGTTTAGAAAGGGATAGTCTTTTCCTTTTCTTGTAGATAAGTCTACATCAATGCCAAGAACATGGAACTCCTCCAATATCAACGATAACTTCTATTTCCTGGAGTGACTATTCCTGACCCCAAGGCTCTGTGCTGTGGTGGAAAGAGCATTGAAGGTTTAATGAGAACCTGGCTTGGAGACTCAGCTCTAACATTTACCAGCTGAGTTCTTAGAACAAGCAACAAACCCCTGAATCCTGGTTTCTTAGCTGAGGATTAAATAAGATAACATGTTTACACACACTTCATTGACTAGCACTATGCAGAGGTACCCTTGCCATTTCTAATGATGGAACCAAAAGAGAGAGTTAATAATAGCAGATTCCTTAGGTGTATTCCCTTGGTGTATTCTCAGATGCCTTTTCTTTTCTTTTTTCTTTTCTTTTCTTATTTCTGAAACCTCTGCTCCAATCACTTTTCTCTGGAAAACCAATTCTACTGTCCTAATTTATGACTCCATTAGGAAATACTTCTAGAAAGTCATTGAAATGTTTCCATTTGACAAGTCTATTTTGGTACTTTAAGTTCTAACTCCTTAAACTGCAGGAAACCATTTTCTCCCTTTCTTATGATTTAAAGTCTTCAAGCACTTGTCAAGCATTATTATGTCATACTCACCCCTCTCAGGGATTTAATCACACACTCCATCCACTTCAACACATATTCATTTTGTGGAGTGTCCAATGGCATGGTCCCCAACAGTAGAGACAAGGATTCAAGCATTTAGTTCCTCTTAGGTCTTCTTGATTTTTGGAATCTTAAGGAATCTTTTAGAGGTAGTCCTATAGCACCTTTAAAATAGCTTTCACAACATGATGTATTTTCTTTTCATTATGTTTTTCAGATTAAGATCCTACTACAACAGTTCCCAATTCTAGCAGGAAGATAAGCTTTCTGCTGCTCATAAACTTGGGAAATGGGACATTTCAAAAGTCACATTATTGGCCATATTTCCGTCAAATGCCTAAAAAATCTATGATGATGTGAGCAAGAACTGCATTGAGTAGTTTCTATTTTTATTTTTTTAAATATATTTTATTGATTTTTTTTTTTTTTTTTTTTTTTTTTTTTTTTTTTTTTTTTTTTTTTTTTTTACAGAGAGGAAGGGAGAGGGATAGAGAGTGGGAAACATTGATGAGAGAGAAACATTGATCACCTGCCTCCTGCACACCTCCCACTGGGGTTGTGCCTTCAACCCTTGACTGGAATTGAACCTGAGACCCTTCAGTCCACGAGCCAATGCTCTATCCACAGAGCCAAACCATTTAGGGTGGTAGTTTCTGTTTTTAAAAGATCCTTCTAGTTTCCAATGGTATCCATCAGATGGCTCTACGAAGTTTGTAAAAATAAAGCGTAAACAGTTGGAACTGTGGGATCTTTGAGACAAGGCATCACGTAGTTGATGCTACACAGAACCTCAGAGAAAATGCTTTGGAAACAATCAATATTCCTATCGGTACTGTAGCTGGAAGCCTGGGTAAGTTGGTTCCATTCTTGTCCCTGCATTTTGTATTTTCAAATTTCCCAGATTGGCTGTCTTCTGGCTGAATTTTGACTAGTAAGACACTGCCAGGAGATTTGAGAGAGTGGGAGAGAGAGGCCAGAGATGTCTTCTCCTGCTTTTCTACCTTAGACAGCTTCTCAGTAATAGCTTCTCTTCTATAGTTCCAGATCCTTGGTTTCACTGTTTGATGGGATTTGTCTTAGTTCCAACATCTTCTGATGATCTCCTGGGCAGTAACTCTGTGGCATGTTTCAATCTTTCCAGCCTACAGATGGTAGTGCTTTCCTGCTGTTTAATTTTGAATTACCTTACCACACCCTCTATGGGTCTCAGAGACTCCATCACCTGTGCAATAATTTCCCTGAATTAAATTCACTCTGTTGAAAGTTATAAAGTGGTTGTGCTATCCTGGTGAGACTCTGATTGATAATATAATGCATTGAATTTTGAAGCAATGAGCATAACTATTGATGCACCATTAGGAATGTTAGAAAACTGAATACAATAAGTCACCTTCTAAATTACTCAGGGAATTACAAAAAAGAAAACATAAATTATGGAAAAATTGTCCCAGTAAGAAAACTAAATGAGGAACCAATAGAATCTGGGGACTTGATTGTCCTTTTCTCATTTTCTCAAAGTGAAACAATACCTAAGTGAATATTGAATGCAACAACTGTCACTAACCTCTTTAAAATTCTGATCTTGGTCTAGTAAGTTTATCATTTAGTACAAGCTGCATTAAGATGTTCGTTAGAACAGCTAGGGGAACACTAAAAACATTATTTCTGGCTTGTTAACAACATCAAATACTAAATATATAAACCAACACAATGGAAACATTTGCCTTCATTTTGATCTCATTCTTTCGTTTGCTTTCTTTTTTTTAAATATATATATATATATATTTTAAATTTAATTTTATTTTTTGCAGAGAGGAAGGGAGAGAGATAGAGAGCTAGAAATGTCAATGAGAGAGAAACATCGACCAGCTGCCTACTGCACACCCCCCACCGGGGATATGCCGGCAAAAACATGCCCTTGACCGGAATCGAACCTGGGACCTTTCAGTCCGCAGACCGACGCTCTACCACTGAGCCAAACGGGCTTTGGCATCATTTTTTCATTTACTTTCATTTACTCATTGGATACCTCTGTGTGCCAAGACCTACTCTTCTAGGTCCTATATATATGTCCTTAAAAAGAGAAGAAAAAATATATCCTACTTATGTGGAGCATATCGTCTGAAGGGGGTAGAGACAGTATTTGGAACAATATCAACCAAAGGCTAAAAAACTTCATAGAAAAAAAGAAAAAACAGCCAATCTACACAAAGTTTTTTTTTTTCTTCTAAGTAAAAAGCCATCTTATGTCCTAAAAAGAAGAGTGAAATGGTCTTCTTACTTTCTAAAATGGAGTCGTATATAGGATATTGGAAATGAAGATTGTCAAGTTTTGATTTGAGTTCAGGTTTTGTTACTTTTCTTATTGTTTAAATTATCATGTTCAAGACTCACTCATACAGGCTCCCTGAAGTAATTTTTAAAATAGAGAATTGTGAATAGAGATATTTAAGTTTGGAAAACTAAAATTAGTGAATAGCTCTGAGTCATTTTAATTTTATTTTTTATTTTTAGTAATTCACCATGATGTAATTATGAATTTGTTGGTGCTGTTTTTATCAAATGTAGGAGATTTTAAGTCATTAATTTTCCAGATATATTTTTCTGCCTTATTCAATCTCTCCACTTCTGACTCCAATTACACTGTTATTAGAACAACTTATATGATCACATTAGAACAACTTATATGATCACTAAGAATGTGTTCTTTTTTAAAACAGTATTTCTACCTTCTTTTCTTTGGATTTACTATTACTATTCTTTTTATCATGAAGTTCACTAACTTTTTATTTTCCAGTTTCTAATCTAATGTTAATTTGATCTAATAAATTTTTAAACTTCAAAGTGTACTTGTTAGTTGTAGAATTTCATTTGGTCCTTTTTAAAGTTACCTTTTTTTTCTGATGTGATTTCCCACTGTACATTTCCTATTTACATCTTTTCTTTTAAATTCTTAAGTATAAAATCTGTACCTGCTAATTCTAACATTTGAATTATCTGGTTTCTGTTTTTCTTGGTTACTTTATTTCATGATTATTGGTTACATTTTTCTATTTTTTCATATATATAGTAACTTTTCATTTTATACAAGATATTTTAGATAATACATTATAGTGAGTCTGATTATATAATCTTCCATTAAAAGTTATTCAGTTTTGCCGAAACCGGTTTGGCTCAGTGGTAGAGCGTCGGTCTGTGGATTGAAAGGTTCCGGGTTCGATTCCGGTCAGGGGCATGTATGTTGGCTGCGGGCACATCCCTGGTGGGGGATGTGCAGAAGGCAGCTGGTCGATGTTTCTCTCTCATTGACGTTTCTGGCTCTCTATCTCTCTCCTTTCCTCTCTGTAAAAAATCAATAAAATATATTTTAAAAAAAAGTTATTCAGTTTTGTTCTGAAAGGCATTAAAATTCTTCCTTCATTGAGAAAAATAGTGTGCTTTTTTGGTCTCACAACCTCCTAGTTTTTAAATACATAAGACAAGCTATCTCTTCCATAAAAAATATCATGCCTATATTAAGGAAAAAGAGGTCATACAAATACTCAGCAATCCAGCAGTCATGAGTATTAGAATTTGAGATCCTTTCATTCTTTTATTTCAAAAGTGTTTCAATGTGGAGGACCCATTGTACATTTTTCATATATATTATCTTGTATTATCTAAAATATCTTGTAGCAAACTAGTATAATTTATTTTTAAGTATAGTCTTTCCAAAATCAGTTTATAAAAACATATTTATTTAAAAGCTTAGTTTACTGCAAGCAAAGGAAACAATTAGCAAAATGAAAAGGTAACTTAATGAATGTGAAAAGATATTTGCAAATGATAAGGGATTGATATTCAAAATATATAAGGAACCCACATAGCTTGACATAAAAGAAAAACAACAACACCCAAAATGATCCAATGGAAAAAACAAACGAACAAACAAAAAAAAAACTGGTTAGAGAACATGATTTGACATTTCTCCAAGGACATACAGCTGGCCAACAAACATATGAAAAGATGCTCAACATCACTAGTCATGAGGGAAATGCAAATCAAAACCACAGTGAGATATTACCTCATACCTGTTAAAATGGCTATCATCAGTAAATCAATAAGTAAAGAAACCAAGATGGTGGCATAAAGTATACACCTATAGATGCTGCCTTTCACAACCACACCAAAACTACAACTAAAAGATAAAATGACTATTACCCCAAACCATGGGAAAGCTGGCTGAGTAGAAGTTCTACAACAAAAGAAAAGAAAAAAGCGCATTGAAATGGGTAGGAGGTTCTGAGGCATGGAAAAGCCGAGGTACAGAGGTGCACAAATAGGACTGGCAACTGGGTGTGCTGTTTTTTGTAGAGGCTGAAATTAGAGAAATTGATAACAATAATTTGGAAGTAAAGCAAAAGAAAATTACTTGGCAATCTTTGTTTGCCAAAATATGTATAAGGACTAAATGAGCTCATATTTAAACAGGTATCTTTTTTCAGTTTGACCCAAAGATAGTCCATTTAATTAATGGTAATTTTTGTTTGTTTCAAAAAACAAACCATATTTGTTGTAAATTTTCGAATACTTTAAAATATAAAGAAAAAATGTTAATATTCTCAAAGATAAATACTTGAACATATTAAGATATTTCCTTTAAGTTTCTGTATGCATGTATATGTATATGTATGTGTGTGTTGTGAAAAAGTCATATACAATATATAAAACAAAATTGGAATGATCTCTTAGTATAATGTTGTATCTTATATAAGTTACTTTGTATTATATGGACTTTTCCACATCATTAAATTGTCTTTAAAAATGTAATTTTTGATAGCTCTATAAATTTTATTATATGGATAACTTATTTATCCAGCCCTTTATTATAAGAGATTATGTTTTCCCAATCTTCTATTTTCAAGTAAATTAAATAATTATTATACCTTATATCAATATAATTATTTTTTTACAATATATTGATATTTCTGAAATGGAAATGGTGAAGTAATCTTATTCTCTATTTAAGGTCCACAGCATTTTTAATAAGGATGCTATACCATAAACATAAAAACATAAATCAAGGGGAAGACAGATAGTACTCAACTTCTATCAACAATTCAAAAATAAATACATTTCTGTTCTGCCTTTTGCATAAACAGACATTTGTGCTAGGGATCAGGGACCTTGCTCACCTACATTTTCTGCATTATCTCTGTAGTTTTAGGTTGGCCAATGATTTATTTGTCCTTACAATAGAAATGTTTAACCTGGAGTTCCTAAGCTTCAAGGGTCCTTGAACCCCGTGAAATTGTGTATAACATTTTCTCTTTATGTGGAAGCATTCTTTTTCTTTCTTTTTTTTTTTTCCCCTGGGGACATACTCCACAGCTTTCAGTAGATTTTCAAGTGGCATTTCCAACCCCTCAAAAAAATTAATAAGTATTGCTTACAGATTTCTTATGGTTTTTAGAAGGGGTACATGAAAAAGAAAAAAAGGCACAGATTACTACTCTAATTCAAAACACTGGTCTAAGTTATTGCTATAGTAATTTACCCATCATCAGAAAGTGTGGGAGTGAAAACCTCAGGATACAGAAATCAGCATGATGGCAAAAAAAATTTTTAAAAAGCTATTTAGAAGCATTTTCTCCTCCTTTTTGTTTCCTCAGGCCCAGACCACTACATGGGAAAAAAAAAAGAATAAAAAGTGTCTTAATGATATGTAATTAGTACCAGATAGAAGTGCCATTCTTGGTGGGGGAAAAAAAGTGATAATGTTTACCATTTATGAAGCATGTTTAGAGATATTTGGATAGGATTATTCCATCATCAGATGGCCTTTGAAAGAGTCCACTGTGATTGGTCATTACGAAGAGGGTTTCTAAGAGAGTATACCTGTAGGATAATTTGGCAATCTTTAGCCGAATTCTGATTAATTTTTTTCTAATATATTTTATTGGTTTTCTTACAGAGAGGAAGGGAAGGGGATAAGAGCTAGAAACATCAATGAGAAATATCGACCAGCTGCCTCCTGCGCCCCCCCCCCCCCCCGCCCCAGGGATATGCCCGCAACCAAGGTACATGCCCCTGACTGGAATAGAACCCGGGACCCTTCAGTCCACAGACCAACATTCTTTCCACTGAGCCAAACTGGTTTTGGCGAATTCTGATTAATTTTGATGATATATTGTTTTCTGCATGCTCTAGGGCTTCCCAATTTATTAACCAATTTCTAGATTACAATCACACATATATCTCTGAACATCATTGTGCGACAATGATGATTATCAAAATGTGGACAATGATGATGATAGTTAATCTTTTGTTTTGAGCTTTAATGTCTGTTCTAATTTATTTGTTACTCTTAGAAAATCTCATTTTTTACTGGACTCAAACTTAGAGGTAGAAGCTCTTAGAGAGTAGCCCACATCTCTTGGCAGTCTGTTCCTGGCATCTTTCTTTGGCTTCCTTCATTCTCTTAGCCAAAAGCTTAGCATATTAAGGGGTCTCTTGGAGAAAGTACCATTTAAATAGACTCTTGAATGATGAGTTGGAGGTAGCCAGGCAATGAGCAAGAGGAACGTGTTAGACAGGAGCAAATTTGGGGAACTCCAAGTAGTTGTCACCAAATTTAAAGGTGGGGGTGGTAGTGAATGATGAGAATGGAGAGGAGTAATAGGGTTTGGATCTGGAAAAGCCTGGGATGACATTTAAGTATTTAGACTTTATCCTGAAATCAGAGAAGCATTGGGGACTATAAATTGGAGGGATTGCATACCAATATTTATATTTAATTAGTATCTCTCTGGCTGCAGAGAGAAGAAAGAAGGAGAAGGAGCCGAGGCTGAAAGACAGCAAGGGAACAGTTAGGGGACTGATTTTGCAATTGAGACTGAGAGAAGGAAATGCTTTGAAGAGACATTTAGGAGGCAAACTCCATGGACTGAATTGACTTGCTGCAGTGAGGGAAAGAGAGGATGTGACATAAATGGTATTCCAGGTTCTTGCTTAGGTAGCTATTAGATAATGCTGACATTCCCTAAAATAGTGACCAGAGGAGGGGAGAAAGTCTCTTCACAATTTCGTTGACCTAGAATCTGGCATACTTTGTCAAAGTTCTAGAAACTACCAAAGCAATCTCAGGGAGGCTTTGGAAGATTGCATGCAAATAAGTTGATGCTGCGTGACTTAGGTGAAAGGTATACATTATTTTACATTCACTACCAAGGAAACAAAGGAACACAACAATATGGAGCCTTACCTTACTTTCTTATTCAAAGTTATAAGTTTTTTCAGAGATATTGAATCAAACTGAAAGATAAAGTTGTACAGCAGTAACTTCTCTGAGCTATCCTTGAAGTATCTTACTACAAGATTTTATGAATTACAAGGGAGCATTTTTAGTCTCTTAGCCAGCCAAGATGGGATTGAGATCTACATCAGAGCCACAAAAGAGCTTCCCTTTGGGGTTTAGGAAGGTCAAGTGCAGGTCTGCAGAGCACTCCAAACTCATTCAGCTGTTTATTCCCAACTGTGGCATTGGCTGCCTTCAATGCATTTCACTGGTGCTGCTGTTTACAATCCTAACGGCAAAGACAAAGTTTGGAAAATGATGTTAAACAAATCAGAAGGCCATCATCAATAGGATTACTCAATAAAAGAGCAGAGATAAAAACAGTATGATCAACAAAGAGAAGAAAAACCATATAAATAAGACAAAACATGAGAGAGGACCAGGAAATTCTCTTCTCTAAATTTGGAAAAATGAAAATTATTTTAAAAAAAAATTCTGAATGATAATTAACTAAAAAAGTAGGTGAAGGTATTACCTCTTAAGGGAGATCTTAAGCGTGAAGGTAAAGGCCTTCAAATGGATCACCCCAGGCAGATAATCTTAGGTAGAAAGCCATAGTGTGCTGATTCTTCTTCCAGGCTAGTAATAATAAAAATACCAAGGAAAATAATTGATTTTGAACTTAAGCATTTCATTAAATTGAAAAAACAAAAAAGGCAGTCTCAAATCCACCTAAAGTCAGCAAACTTTTGCTAAAATTTAAAGGACAGCACACACCACTGGGCACATCATGTATTGGTGGGGGGTGAGGGGATTACATCAAATAAGAATCTACTGCTTGCTGTAATGAAAACTTATTGGCTATTTTAAAAATGGGGATTGGTAATTACTTCCTCTTGACAGCTGTTCACACACATAATTATTGCTCCCCCTGGTCCAGTGGAAATCTTGCCATAAAAAAAAGACTTCAAATAAGATGCTGCTCTCCAGTGTTTTCAGTTCTGTCTAATTCAATGGTGAGCAAAGCTGGTTAGGGGGGGAATACTTGTCTTTCCAAATTTAGTGTTCCAAAAACACGTTGTTGTGGTTAGTGTTGTGGCCATTACATGGCCCGTCCATATTTAGCAAACATTTTTGTCCCTTTGCCCCAGCCCACCCACAACAGTGGATGGAACTTTGATTTCATCCATACTCATCTGGGTAATGTAAACCCCTCGGTTCTGCAAAGCCTGCTGAGCAAGCAAGCTGAATGCAGAAATGTCAGAAAAATATGTAACCTTTGGACCGCAAGCGGGGTGGAGGGTGGGGAAACTCAGCCTCTGCTGACTATTTCAAGTTGCTTTTTTACACTGTTTCTCACCTTATCCACATCAGATCTCTTTTGTTTGCCCAGAGAGCACCTGGAAAGATGCCTAATTAGGGGAAGACAGCTTGCTGTTTATCTGAGGAGCTGGACCTCAGCACTCACCATGGCTCACCTCTGAGTTGCAGGTCAGTCTGAAACGTCATAGCTCCCTCCATGTGGATGACTTGGAGGGCAGTCCTGCTTCCTTAAAGACTTAAAGTGGGGCTTGGGCTGCTAAGGTTGAAGGGAAGCAGCCTTATATGGTACAGGTCTGCTACAGAGAAGAGGAAACCTGCTTTACATAAAGCTACACTTAGTAGGGTAGCAATATATAGTGGTTGAATAAATAAACCATAGCAACGTCTAAGCTAAAGGCCAAATCTATAATACTGAATCAAATCTGCATGGCAATTTTTCTCAGAATTTAATACTGATGTGCAGCAAACAAAGCGAGAAGGAAGGGGGGAAAAGCATAATCTAAGATTAGGAAAACTAGTTCATGGTAGGGATTTCTTTGATCTCATGGCCTATCATAAAAGTTCATGTAAATTTTACACACTGTACTGCACTATATAAATATTCATCATATGGCTTCAGCTATCATGTTGTCAAATGGTTTTAAGAACATGGCAATCTCATTCTCTCTGATCATGTTAACCAAGGATATGTTTAACAAAAGCCTGTGGGAATGATTTACACTTATCTTGAGTTTATATACCTCAATGTTTTATACAAATTACCTGTAATTTTTAAAATTTTATTTCTGGCACTTCATTATCAACCAGTAGATGCATTTTGATGTTTTAAAATGATTAGAAAGATTTTTATGCCTTAATTATTAAATTCTGTATTAGGGGAGTAAAGTATGCAACAAATAAAGTGGGTAATCTTATATTAGTCACTTGGTGTATATTGGTCACTACTAGAGTAGAGAATTAGATATTGCAAAAATAGCTCACTACTATTTCAACAAATGTTCTATTAAGATAAATGATTATTAAAACCTCTTGAAATCTGTACACATTGCTTTATTAAAAAGTTTTCTTCAGAGAGATGAAAGTAGAGTTTCGTTTCCCCTTTCTTATTTTAGCTTCTACAGGTAAAAGAGAATGAAATTCTCTGAGTTCTAACCCACTGAAAATAATCCACACTTACACCACAAGTACTGAAGTCTAAACCTGATAATACCTTCACTTCAAAGTTTTACTTCTGAGTTTTAGGCAAGTGTGAGAAATACAAGCAAATTAGATTTCTATTGTTCAGTTAGAATTTTAATTATGTTACCTCAAATTCTTGACTAAAGCTACTTTCCTCCCATAAAATACATAGTCTTTGAAACAAGGCATTATACTGATATAATTTTCATGGGGTATCCCATACCATTACTCTAAGTATAGAGATTTTTGTAGGCCATGTTCACCAGGAAGCAGATAATGGGATTTATGGGGGAGTATGCTTAAGGTCAATGCTTGAGGGAATGAAGGAAGGAGAATGGGGCGAAGGGAAACGTCAAACTGCCAAGTGGTCAAATCAGAGGCCCAGTTGGTCCTACTGTGAGCTCTACAGCAGGCATGGCCCTGCACAGTAGTCTCAAATCAGTGCCAGGGGCAGACTTTTATACCTTCCTATTGACCAGGGACACCTTAGGCAAGACCTCTCCTAAGCATGAGCTATCAGCTGCCAGTATGCGGTACACAGGGGAATTTGTGATTCAGCCCTAAAACAGGTGGCATGGGGAGTCATGCCAACACACTGCAGTGACCTCTACGGCAACCTCTGTCCAGTCTCCAAGGCATTGCAGAGGGACCCTGCTAATTTCTCTTAGAAGGCAGACCCAGTATTAATTTCTGCCTTTCTACAGCATGCGAAACCTAGGAAATGAAGGCCAGAGTTGGGCTTGTGCTTCACCTGACACTGAACTCAAAAGATAAGACATCTTGGGCTCCCAAATTCTAAAGGCAGAATTAGGTCTCTTCTGAAGCAGAGGGACCTGTGGGCAGAGCCTAATTACCAGATGATGCCAAAGAATGCTGTATATGCAATGTACACATAGAAGACTCTCTAAAGTTGATTTAATTATATTTTATTGTCACGATGGCTGATGAATAAGGATCAACTCATTGTTTCTGCAGATTTCAATTAAGTGGTTATGTTTGATGGGGAGGAATCTGCCCGGGTGAAATCTTAAATAGGATTGTTTTGAATAAGAGATATAATTCAGCTTATACTTAAAGTGTATGTACTTGTCTCAGGTAGCATGGTGTGTACATAAATATAAATACCACATGACTCCTTTGTAGCTCTAGAGAGAGACTAGCACAGACCAACGATTACAGGGAATCAAGGTAAGAATTTTGTTGGCAAAGCCAAAAAAGTCACTTCTAGTATAGGTAGCAGTGGTGTCATTAAAAAGATGAAGCATTATTAATATCTTTATGTGTACAACTTCCTTTCTGTGGAGAATCTTGTTGTAAGAAAAAAAATCTAATATCTTTAGTCCTGTGGATATCCCAGCATTGGGAGATTAGAACTGAAAGAATCCAGGAAACATTCTAGGAATTTTGTAATCCTGGAACTTTTGCCCTCTGCCATCTCCAGGATCACACTCCTTTTTGTAATTTGCTTCTCCCTGTTTACAAGCCAGAGTATGTCTGTGAAATATCAAAATGAGAACCGAAAAGAAAATTAGAGCCAAATATGACTGCACATGATTGTCAGAGCTGTGCAAATAGTGTAATGCCAGAGTTCACATACATTCCTTAACATTTGTGTTGTTGTCGATTGAAGCTCTTCTGACTCTCCCTGCTCTTTGCCAGCTGCCCCGAGAAGATATTATTCTTTGTTAACCATCTGCTAATTAACAGAAATGGAACTCTTATGTGTCATAGAGCCCTGTGACAACCAAATCTAATTACTCAAACTGCTCCTTTCTTCTTTTACCTCCCTGTCTTCTTCCCTCCCCCTTTGAAATTTGTGCAGTTGGGCGGGGGGAGTGTCCCTCAGGCCAGCCTACACCCTCTCCAATCTGGGATCCCTCTCACAATCCAGGACTGCTCACCTCTCTGCCTCCCTGCCTTCCTGATCGCCCCTAACTGCTTCTGCCTGATCACCCCCTAACCACTCCCCTGCAAGCCTGTTTGATGCTTAATTGCTCCCCTGCCAGCCTGATTTCCCCTAACTGCCCTCCATGCATGCCTGGTCACCCCTAACTGCCCTCCCCTGCAGGCCTGGTCCCCCCCCCCCCACAACTGCTCTCCCCTGCAGGCCTGGGTTCCCCCCAACTACCCTTCCCTGCAGGCCCAGTGGCCCCCAACTTCCCTTCTCTGCCAGCCTGGTCACCTGTAACTGCTTGCCCCTGCAGGCTTGATTACTGTCAACTGCCCTCCCCTGCTGGCCTGATTTCTCCCAACTGTCCTTTCCTGCTGGCCATCTTGTGGCAGCCATCTTGTGTCCACATGGGGGCAGCCACCTTTGGCCACATGGGAGCAGCCATATTGTGTGTGGAGTGATGGTCAATTTGCATATTAATATTTTATTAATAGGATGATACATATTAACATGTGTATATAATCTATATGTATATGCATACACATAATGCATATATGCTATATGTATACATCCCCCCACACACACACAAAGAGGAGTAAAATATAATCATTCTAACCTAGTAGTCCCAAAAGTCTTACTTTATTCCAGCATCAACTCAAAAGTCTAAAATCCAAAGACTAATCTAAATATCATCTGAATTAGAAGTGGAGGAGACCCAAGGTACAAGTCACCCTGAGGCAAATTCCTCTTCAACTATGAACCTATGAGACCAAACATGTTATGTACTTCCATAACACAACTGTAGGACAAGCATAGAATATATACTCCCATTTCAAAAGGGAGAAATAGGAAAGAAGAAAGGAATGACAGGTCTCTAGCCAGTCCAAAACCAAATAGGGCAAATTCCAGTAGACTTTAAGGCTGAAGAATAATCTCTGGCTCACTGCTTTGAATTTCAAGCCCATTGGGGTGCCCAGAGGTGTGCCCACAGGAGCTGCATCTGTCTGCTAGGACCTGCCCTATTTATTCTCTTAGGATGGGGTTGAAAGTCTACCCTTCGAGGCAGTTCCATACTTTGAGACCTAGGTGGATGTAGCTACACCTGGTCCTTTGTACTCTGCAGATGGCAGAGATGGCACCACACAGATGCTGCCAAAATATGCTGCCTACACTATACCAGGGTCCAGCAGAGCAGCACGTGGAGTGGCTGAGAAACTCAGCACTAGGAAGCAGAGCCCTCTATGAGGCAGCACCTGATAGCATATGTCAAGGTCTTGCAAGGACAGCCATTTCTCCATTGAGGCTGCTCTGCCTGGCCATGGCTCTCCAGGCCTGTGCTGGGAGTAGCCCAGCTGAAGATCTCTGAATTATCTTTGGGATCATTCTTCCACAGTCTTAGAAAACAGTTCCTGGCTTCTGTTGTGATGGCTGGTATATACTTACTTACATAAACTGTTGCTCAGCCACAATCTTAGTGTTTCAATTTTGGCAGTATGGATAGGCTGAGGATTTTTAAAATCTTTTAAGTTCTACTTCCCCCCCCCTTTTTTTTTTAGGTTTATGTAGAAGTGTTTTAATGACATTTTTATTCTTTTAATAATCTTTCAACGACTTCCCATGGTTCTTAGAAGTTTTACTTCCTCTTTGCTTAACAACTGTCTTTAATCCACTTCTTCTCTTTTCTCTTCTCATATTTTACTATAAGCATCCAGGAGGTACCAAGCCACACTTTCAAAGCTTTACTCAAAAAGACCTTCAGCTAAATATTCTAATTCATTGTTTAAAAGTTCCTCCTTCCACGAAACACTAGAACAAGAACACAATCCGGTCAAGTTTTAGCCACTTTATAATAAGGATGACCTTTCCTCTAGTTTCCGATAACATGTTCTTCATTTCCGCCTGAGACCTCATCGGAAAGACTATTTCTGTTCATATTTCTACACACATTCTATTCAGGATGCTTAGGTATTCTCTGAAAAAATTAAAGGTTTTATAGCGCTCCTGTTTTCTTTCTGGGCTCTCATGAGAATCACCCTTATTGATCTGTAGGCCTTTTTTTTGGCATGTACTTCCAAACTCTTTCAGGCTTTACCCATTATCCAGTTCTAAAGCTACTTCCACAGTTTTAGGTATTTGTTACAGCAGCATCCCACTGCTCAGTGCCAATTTCTTAGTCTATTCGGACTATTGTAACAGGATACCATAGACTAGGTATAAACAACAGAAATGTATTTCTCACTTTTGGAGGCTGGGAAGTCTGTGATCAAGGTGCCAGCAGGTTCAGTGTCTGGTGAAGGCCAGTTCCCTGGTTTATGGATGGCTGTCTTCTCACTGTGACCATACAGGGTGGAAGGGGCAAGGAAGCTTTCTAGGGTTTCTTTGATAAGAACACTAATCTTATGCAGAGGACTCCACCCTCATGACCTCATAATCTACCACCAGTCCCACCTCCAAATATCATCACATTGGGAATTGGGGTACAACATATGAGTTTGGGAGGACACATTCAGTCTATAGCAAGGTGTTTAATCCATTTTTAGTTAATTAAACTTCATTATTTTGTATGTGGGTAGCTTCCCCAACACCATTTGTTGAAGAAACTATCCTCGTTGGCACCCTTGTTGAAGATCATTTGACCATGTACATTAGAATATATTTCTGGGCTCTCTACTCTGTTCCATTGGTCAATATATCTGCTTTTATGCCAGTAATATACTGTTTGATTACTATAACTTTGTTATATGTTTTGAAATCAGGAAGTATGTGACCTCTGCCTTTGTTCTTTCTCAAGATTGCTTTGGCTATTTTGGGTCCTTTGAAATTCCATGTGATTTGTAAGATACTTTTTCTATTTCTGGAAAAGAAAAAAAAAGCCGTTAGAATTTTGGAAGGGATTGCACTAAACTGTAGATGATTTGGGTGATCTTCAAATATGTAAGTTCCCTGTCAGAACCAGTCCTTCAGTTAGCCACCCTGAAAGCCACAGTGTGGGACACACATTCCATATTTCTTTCCCTCTACAGGGAGAAGTGGTGAGTTGGGCACTTTCTCCCAACCGCACTGAGCTTTGCCAGCTAGGGAAAAAGGCATTCATGGGTGAGATGCGATGGCTTTTCTTACCCATTTCAATGCTTGTGTTCTTGGCTTTGTACTTGTCTGGAGTTCTGTGACTTCTTAACTGGAAGATCGATTTCTCATAAAGCCTCTGAACTGTATGTTTTTGTTAAGTCTAAGTCAGTGTCTCTGTGGAGGAACTTGTCTGGGGATTCCCATTTTACCATTGTGCTCTGGCATAGTGGTTTTGGAAAATCTGTATTTGAAGACAGATTGGCAGAACATGTAGCTCCAATTTAGCTCTACCCTTTATCCTCCTCCTGTCTTACATAAACTCTGAATGATATAGAATTCTTCTTCAGGCTCTTCCAGACACTGTATATCCATATATTTTCCAATCTTGGAAACCAGTATCAAAATACCACTTGCAGGAAAGCCTCCCTAAATGGGCTTCACTTTCTCCAGGTATAGAGGGCTCACTGCCTCATGAATGAACTCATTTAATTGATAGATAGTTCTAGGTTTTAGAAATTAATTTTTTCTCTTTTTTTACACTAACTTATAATCTACTTCTGTATTATTTCTACACATTGTTCCTATTTCTACCCTAAGAAGAAAATAGATCTGAGGTTTCCTTTTTTTCTTTTTTTAAAATTACATAGGACAGTCCTTTATTTACAGATGGATATAATGACTCACTCAAATCTGGTTCTGAATAAAAATCTCCAGGCAATTTTGCCATATGGATCCAAGGCCTTCTCTCTGTCTTCATACCCTCTATAGAGTCCAATTTGCTTTGTCCTTCTTAAAGTTTTCTTTAAAAGACCCAAGACTTGAGCACAAGATTCCAGATGGTGTCTGACTAGTGCAAAGCACGGAAGATCAATTATTACCAACCCTAGACTTATTGTTCTACTGACAATAGGATCATTCTTTTAATATGTTTTAAAAGACCTAGCTCATATTAAATTTCTGCTTCTTAAAAAACTCTGCATATATTGTTTACATACAGTGATGCCAATTCAAGTCCTCCATATTTTGCACTTGTGAAAGGAATGCCACAATTTCCAGACTCAGAGTCTTACTTGAGAAACGTGGTTAACACAGAGAACAATAGGTTTTATTGCCTCACTGAGACCCAACATACTCTGATATTTAATCTTCCCCATCTGACCTTCACTCAACTTTTTTTCTTGCATTTTTCTTAATATCACAATTGTGATTCTTTGCTCAATGATTTTTTGATGGACCCAATCTTTCGTATAATATATTTGTTTCATGTGATTTCTATTAGCCTCTAGTGAAGCTGAACTTTATCTTGTTCTCTGCTATACCAGTGGTGCTTGGCCATCATTGATTGTCCATACATATTTACTGAATAGAAGAAAGTGCTACCTCCCTTTCTCTTTGAGCACCATTTTTTATTGGTCTTCTGGAAAACTGACATTGAGATAAAATTAGGAGTATAAGCAACTTATTG
The DNA here is from genome assembly GCF_014108245.1 of Pipistrellus kuhlii. Taxonomy (NCBI): domain Eukaryota; kingdom Metazoa; phylum Chordata; class Mammalia; order Chiroptera; family Vespertilionidae; genus Pipistrellus; species Pipistrellus kuhlii. Next base: position 15,791,732 of record NW_023425595.1, read on the forward strand.
GAGTACACCTGTGAAAGATAACAGCAAGAAGAAAAGGTTGGGCAGAGGGAGCCTGCAACAGTCTTGGCCAAGCCAATGAGGAACTCTAGAGCAAAGATGGCTCATTAGAGGAGTTAATAATTATCACCTTTAAAAATATATTTTTTAAAAACCACAAAGTGTACTTTATTTCTTAAATAGTGCACAAGCTCCTTGTGGACAGTGACCAGGGAATAACTGAATTGGTTGACAGGATCACTTTGTTTCCATCTTTGTGTTTTTATACAAAGCGCTAACTGTAGTACAAACCGAATTCCCCATTTTTGGTCAGTTTTGGACAATAAAAAGATATAAATGCAAAAATCAGTAGAGCAAAAGGAGTGTATTGCCATTTAGCTCCTACCCATAAATTTTCAATCCAATGTAATTATATTACCATGAGAGGAACAATTGTTTTTGTGCACTTGGATTGACGCAGTGTTTAATATGCTTAAGTTGTAGAGCATGGGTGGCCTGTTTATTTTGCTAATGCCAGATATAATCTAGTAATAAAACAATTTTTATTTATTAAAAACCATATGCAAATTCTGAAAAAAGAATTGTACTCTCTTTGCTCTTACTCTTTTTTCTCATGTCTTTCAAGTGCCTTTAAAATTGTCCTCTAGCAAATTAGTAGATTTGTGAATATTGACCTTCAATCATAAGGTAGGAACAAGAATTTGTGGCCAGATTTGTAAACAATTCCATGAATGAAGATAAGTTGATCGTATCTAATTTGAATACTGTAGTTGTTTCTTATTTATCTATAGTCCCTGGAGATATAACACATAGTAGGTATATACTAGCAGCTTCGAAGATGATTACCTATGGAAGTAGAGAGGGAAGGCTAGAGCACATATCAATAACTTGGCTAGTCCAGCCAGTGTGGCTCAATGGCTGAGTTTCATTCATGTACCAAGAGGTTGCTGGCTTAATTCCAGGGCAGGGCATATGCCCATGTTACAGGCTCAATCCCCTGCAGAAGGAAGCCAATTGATGTTGATGTTTCTCTCTCATCAATGTTTCCATCACTCTCTCCCTCTCCCTCTCCCTTTCAAATCAATAAAAACATATTTTGAAAAATAGCTGACTAACCTTCCTGGATATCTCCATTGCAGCAACAGCATTTCTAAGGGTAAGAGAGCAACTCTGCAGAATGTCCATGAAACAAACAAACCGTTGTGCCCAAACTTCCATCAGTTGTGCAACAACTTTGGTGCTATTCTATACTCCTTACATTATCTTTACCATTTTTATCTTATTTAATTTATGATTAAGACTTTTTTTTGCATAAAAATACTAACAAAAGAAGCAAAACCAATTCTGATATAAATCAGAAGACTAGATTCCTAAAGAGGGTAGAGAATGACTGGATCCTCTAGGGATATATAATATATATTGTATATATAGTTGTTAAAACTCATTAAATTGTATGTTAAGTACTGTGCCAATTAAAATATGTTTCCTCCATTAAAAATATATTTAAAGAAAAATAGATCAAGTAACTTTAAAATGAAATCAGGTAACTTTACAATGAAAGTGAATAGCATTATTAAATTCTAGATAAATACTATTCCTTATAGAAAACCTACATTCTTTTTTAAACTAATGTTAGTGTTTGAGAAAAATACTATATAGAATACTAGTAGCTATGTCTCTTTCTTCAGACTCCTCCTTGTCTCTTTCCTTAAGAAGTATTTATTAGCATCCTTTGTCCATTGTCAAATAGCCATGAGTCAGACCTGACAAGGGATACTACAGGCCTGTGCAGAGGAAGCAACCCCAGCCCAGGGCAGGTCCATTTGCAAAGAGGGTGGTGACTCAATAATATCAGAAGTTTGCCTACATCCAAGGAAACTGAGCAAATAAATAAATACATCAAGAACAATAGAGTCAGGCTTATCACTATTGGAAATGAAGTTACAAATATGGAAAAAGATAAAGCTAAAATAAATCCATCTGGCATTTGATTAGAATTGGCTGTACCAGGATGAGCTAACAGGTTTGACTATCGAACTAAATATATATGCAAATGTGTATAGTTTCTACCAATCGGAGGAAAGGGCCTGGGAGGAGTAGCATCCCAGTAGTAATGAGCATGGAGTGCTCCTATTTTTATTTCAAATAGTAAGGTGAACTGTGCTCCTTGAAGAAATGACTGAGGTCAGGGCTGGGCTGGGAAATAACATGATGAACCTGGAACATCATTGCTAACAGAAAGTAAGGAAATGCTTAAAGAAGGATGAGGGTATATCAAAATAACAGATAAATTAGCTCGAGGGTGTTCCAGCTGGCCAAATAAAGGGCAACTGAAGCATTAAAATAAATGACATTATAGCAAATTATAACTCACTGAATAAACTAGTATTCTATGATATAAATAAACAAATGACTATATAGATGGGGAAAAGAGAAAGTTCTTCCATATAGAAGGCCACCAATGAAATGTATCAATAGAATAATGATTATAGCAATTCAACATTTGGCAATAAGTATGTTAATAATTCTGGTGAGAAATATCAATGGATATTAAAACTCGCAGATGAAAATGAGGTAAGGAATGAGACTTTTATATAGTTTCAAAGTAACTCCCTATAAAATATTTGTTAATTACAAGGGGAACAAAAGTAAAGAAACTTGGTAGACACCTTGTTGATCAGGTGAGCCAAATGAACAACTCTAGTATTAGACATCATGTACAACAAATAGGATTTAATGAATATAGTGTGGTACTCACACCAAATATGCATAACCTATGTATAATTTTGAGAAAACATTTGACAGCTCTACATTAAAAGATATTCTAGCCGAAACTGGTTTGGCTCAGTGGATAGAGCATTGGTCTGTGGACTGAAAAGTTCCCAGGTTCAATTCCAGTCAAGGGCATGTACATAGGTTGTGGGCACATCCCCTGTAGAGGGTGTGCAGGAGGCAGCTGGTCGATGTTTCTCTCTCATAGATTTTTCTAGCTTTCTATCCCTCTCCTGTGTCTCCCAGAATTGGGTCCTCACTAGTATGCCTACCTCACTCAGTTATTGTGGAATCAGCCCTTGGCAGGCATGGCCTCAGTGCAAGAGCAGAGACCAATTTCAGAGTGCAGCGGTGTGGACCCTTAGTCAGTTGTGCTCCCTCTAGTATGGGCAGCATTGTCATACCACATTTGAGTTTTGGATGATGAAAAGGATTAAATGGCAGAAGAGGTGAAGGATATCCGGGGGAGACGTATTAAGGAGCTTAAACTCAAACATTTAGTACCTCACCTTTTTTTTTTTTTTTTTGTCTTGTATTTACAAAGGAATCAAGCATTTTTTTAACTGAGCTATGAACACATTTATCAATCTGCAGTTAATAAACATGGCCACTTAATCTTGGAGAGTCTAGCAACTTGCTTTGGCTTCTTGATGTAGTTAAGTCTTCTGTTTTTTGTTTTTGGTCCATCTGTGGAAGCCAACTTAAATTTAACATAACTGTCTTTTCTCTGGAATTTTATTGGTCCATCATGGTAATACAAGATGTTTTATATTAACAAGAAGCTGGTTGGTTATTGTATATGCCTTTCACTAATAAAACAGGAAAATAAATTTTCTTTATATTTGGTAGAAAATACAGTGTTTGTTTTTTTAAATATAAGGTTCCTGTTATGCAGAGAACTGGTCATGAAGGAACAAAATAATAGTGAAATGGATGGATCCTCCATTTTGAAATGATTGGAAACAATTGAAATCAACTAACCCTATTGAGGACATGTTGAGTTGAAAGACTATGTATGAATCTATAACACAATTTCAAGTTGCTTTAGCCTATTCTTCATTGCAAATTTCCTAAATTCTATTAAAGGAGGGAAATGGTCTTTTTCATTTAATCAAGTTTGAGTCCCCCTCATTCTTTATCAGGTGCCTGAAAAATTCTCCAAATTGCGGAAGTGCCAACTATAAAATATGACTCATTGAGAGATCAATTAACACTATAATATTGTAACCACTCTTTAAAAAAAATCTTTACTAACATTTATTAATTGCTAGCATGGAGATTTTGTAAGACTCAAGGTGCCCATAAATAGTCTTTAACAAATTGAGCATTCCCTCAAAGAATGATGGTCTGGGCCACACAAATGATGACATTTAGACACACACACACACACACACACACAAAATAAAATAAAAATACAACAGAACACATGACTGGGTTAAAAAAATGCCTGGAAGAATTTGGGGAAAATTTTTCATGAAGGGCAAGAAAATTGTTTTTCCAAAAAATGAAATGCACATAAGAAATAACTGAAGAATCATGCAAAAGGTATCTGTAAAATAGCTGCTGCATATGAGCTATAGTGTCAGCATTGGTCAAGACTACTCAGGTAAATGTAGCCACTGTGGAGAACAGTATGGAGTTTCCTCAAAAATTAAAAATGGCACTCCCATTTGATCCACTAATCACTCTCCTAGGAATATATCATAAGAAACTAGAAATACCAATCAGAAAGGATAAATGCACCCTATGTTCATAGCAGCACAATTTACAATAGCTAAGATTTGGAAATAGCCTAAGTGTCCATCAGTAGATGAGTGATTAAAAAACTGTGGAACATCTACATAACAGAATAGTATGCTACTATAAAAAGGAACTCCTATCACTTGCAACAACATAGATGGAGCTGGAGAGCATTATGCTAAATAAAGTAAGTAAGTCGGCAAAAGATAAATATCATATATTCTCTTATTTTTGGAAGATAATGAACAACATAAACTGATGAGCCAAAACAGATCCAGAGACAGAGAAGCATCGATCAGATGCTCAAACCTCAGAGAGGAAATAGGGGAGGGTGGGGGTAAGGAGGACAGATTAACCAAAGGACTTGTATGCTTGCATATAAGCATAACCAATGGATGCAGACACCAGGGCGGTGAAGGCATGAACATGAGTCGGGGAAGGGGGGACAATAGAGGAATAAGGACGTACATGTAATACCTTAATCAATAAAGAAAGAAAGAAAAAAAAAAGGTAAAAGTAAAAGCTGGTCTTGCTATAACAAAGCCAGATATATAGAAAGTTTGGTATCCATTCTGGATTTAAAACTGTGCTGTCCGATGAGAGCCAGTAGATACTGGTAGCTACTGAGTTCCGGAAATGTCACTAGTCCAAAGGGAGATGTGTCATAAGTGCAAAATACACACCCAATTTCAAAGGCTTAAGTACAAAAGAGAAATGTAAAACATTTTGTTATATTTGGTATTGATTACATGTTTAACTACACTGGATATATCAGTTTACATAAATTGTACTGTTAAAATTAATTTCACCTTTCTTAATGTGGCTTCTCAAAATTTACAACTACAATGTGGTTCTAATGGGTGGCCTCCATTATATTTCTATTGGACGGCACTGTTCTGACCTACTCAGGTCCTCAGAAATCATTTCCTCCCTCCTATGCTTTGCACCTAGCACAAAACTTCTATAGGGCTCTGACCAGGTTGGCTGATGTCAAGACTGGAATGCTCTAAAATAGTGTGTGAAGCTTGAATCATTCAGGAATAAAAGAACGAGGGGGGCCAGAAAGATAGAAATTGTCAGCCTGTGTCCTTTGACATATCATAGGATCGGATCTGGGAATGGTGGCGTGAACTGAAATGTTCTCTAGTGCAGAACTCATTGAACCGCAGCGCATGATAGACATGAGGGTGTATATAAGCCCCTTGATATTATACAAAGTTTTGTATATGTGGCTTTTCCTCTTGGGAGGTTCTAATTTTAATCAGGTTTTCAAAGGAGACCACGACTTCAAAAATATCAAGACTCCTAATGCAGAATGAAAAGGATCATTTGGATAGCCTGTTTCACTATTACTGTTAGGTGGTCACCTATGTTTATGAATATTAGTTTTAATGTGAACATGTGCAAATCAAAGTATATAGAGCTCAGAGAATAAGAATAAGTGTGAAACAGGAAGACTACTGTTGGCATTACAAGGAAAGGCCACCTGATGTTGATTATGTCCCAGGATATTAACCTATTGATAATTCAGAATTCCTATTGCTCTCACACTAAAAGGGTGATAAATCCCGTTCTGCTTGGAGGATCATTCATTTATTCATTCCTTTGTACTTATAGTATTTTAACCTCTAAAATAAAACTTAACCTGTTATATTCTAACTTTTCAGAATTCATCTAGCTGTCTGTTATTATAACACTAGAGGCCCGGTACACAAAATTCGGCCTGGCCGGCATCGAAGCATGAGTGTCTGGTGTGGAAGGGCAGGTCCTAGCTGACTTCTGGGCCCTGGGTAGCACTTGGGCCCCTGGGCCCCCAGGAGTTCCTCTGAGAAGATGCAGTGAGCATGGCCGAATGCCATGGGTAGAGGTGCAGTGTTGGCTTTTGGGCTACCCAATGGTGCCACATGGAACCCAGGTGGGCAGCTTGCTCTCTCTTGGCTGGCCCCTGTGGTCCCAGCAGCTGCTGCCTGGCTCACTCAGAAGAGGCCATGTGGGTGCAGGGCAGGCTCTTTGCAGGTACCTAGCACCTAAGCATGAGCCTTCCCAAACATGTGAGCCCTGGTGTCTCAGGGAAGGGTAGTAGGGGGAGTGAGAGGGAGCTTGGCAGACACTCTGCATTCTCACTGCACCTCTGTCCTCATCACCCCAAACCCCAGGTACCTGGCTAGAGGTTGCAGCCCCCTTGCCTGGGCACTGTGAGTGGTTGGTTGCTGCCACCCATCCCTAGTTCCCCTAGTTCCCCATCCCAGTCTGAGGCCTGGCCTGCTGGTCTCTGGTTGCTGTCTGCAGGGCGACTGATGAGGCCAGGACCCCCTGACCAGCTCCTTCAGTGACTGGGAGCTAGGCGATGGCCCTGCCTCCCACCACTGCCCCTGGTCGCTGCTGTCTGCTGTCTGCAGGGCAATTAGGCCCCCATAGCATCCAACTTGGCCTGGTGCTGCCTGCTCAGCTGCTCCACCATCCTGTGACAGTCCCATTCTTGTTGGGGCCCGTCAGGGCCTGCTGCCAGCACTGAGTTGCCGACATTTGCTATATTCCCCCCAGCCCCTTGGTGATCATGTTATAGTTAGGGGTCTAACTCTGGTAGAATGATTTGCATATTAGGTTTTTATTATAGGGTGGCTCTTCAGAAATAAGAGGCACATCTTTCCTTCTTACTCTTTTAGCCCCAGAACATAGACAATGGATGGTGTCAAGCTAAATGATGAATTAATGGTTGCCTGATTTCTACACACCTCAGAAAAAACAATAATCTATGGAACAGATACAGCTTTATAGATTCAAATTTAATGGGGGGATAAATAAAAGGCTTGAGCTGTGCCATTTAAGCCTAATCGACCAGAATGAGCAAGTGACTCTGTTCAGTGTTCACAAATTGATCTAATCTGAAGAAAGATTGTACACAGATTGTAGCTGCGACTCACTCCTCCCAGGCCTGCAGTGCTGATTCATTCACCACAGTTCCTTTGGAAACAAACTTCTAAGTTAGAGGAATATAAGCAGTCTTAGATCTGGGAGTCATTAGGAAATGTTTGATACTTTAAAGAACTGACTGAGAGCTAAACAGGTTACCGTGACATTTCAAAGGGATTTTGAAATTCAATACCTTTCTCTAGCAGCTGATGTTTATTCTCTGGTCATAAGGCAAATGTTGAAATTCTTCAAAGGAACAATGATAAATTCTAGAAGAACTAGATGGGTTCAACATTCACCCTCTTCCTGAACCCTCCCCATCCCATGGAAAATATATGCACACAATAGGAAATGGGAAAACCATCTGGCTGGCTCAGAAACATGGCTTGTTTCATCATCAAAGGGGTTTCTGTGTGAAAACAATAATTTTGTAGATTCAGAAGTATTATGGTCCATTAAAAAGAGAAAAGTAGAATCATAAAGAATATATGTAAATCCAGGAAGAGGACATAACTGATTTTTTTCTTACCACATCAGCACTGTGCAGGAATATAAGAAGCTTCTTTGAATTAAATGAGTTGGATAGTCTCTCTCACATGTACATTTTTAAATCCAACTAGAACTAATGACAAAGACATGCCATAGATATGATAGAAGCACATTTTATTGCTTAGTAACTTAGATGCGAATTGTACAACTGTGCATGTAAAACAATTTCATAAAGGTTTATTGAGGTCATGAAAATCACGTTTAGGTGAACCAGTAAGTGAGGAAAGTTAAAGAACATACTTGAAGGAATGAATCAAGATTCAGGTGAGAGAATTCTTAAAAGTCATATATTCTAAACCGGTATTGGTTTAGTTGTAAATAAAAGGAATCCAACCTGAAGCGATCTCATTAAAAAAAGAAAAAGAAAAGAGGAAGAAAAGGAGAAGGGAAGGAATTTAGCAGCTTATAGGGTTGAAGAATGGATTCCGCACCCAAACCATGGACAGGCCTGAATATAGTTAGGCTCCCGGAGCAGCTGGGGCAGGGCTGTGAGTGCTCCCAGGAGCACCTCTCCAACTTCTGCCTTTTTATTTTCTCTCTGCAAGAGTCACTTTTTTAAATGGTGGAAATGTGTCCCCGAGTTCTTAAGCTTTACATCTTTCAGACAGTGCAGAGGGACCAAAGGATTTCCTTTTTACATTGAATAAAAAAAAAGTTTAGAAAAGAATGCACTGGTGCAGGTTGGACAGGTCACCAGTAGCCAAGATTAGCAGTTTGCATCACAGTTCTCCCCTGGGACAGTGAACTGTAACAAGAGTGGAGCAAGAAGTGTGGAGCGGGAAGTAGTCTGGAATAACATGGTACTGTAAAGTGGCCATGTAGACAGGAACACACTCTGGGAGAAGTGGAGGCATCACTGGAATGCCCAAAATAAAAACATGATCACTTTATAGATAAGTAAGTAAAGAGATGAGTTGGTTTGTTTTAGCTGATATGTCAAAGTAGTAAAACAGCCAGAGCTTAACAAATAAACATCCAAAAGAAGATGGATATTGATTGCTTTCAGCATGAACTGTATTGTTTTATATATGTACTTATATATAATACTAGAGGCTCAGTGCACAAAATTCATGCATAAGTAGAGAACCTAGCAGCTGCCAGTTGAGGCCTTCCTTCCTTCTGTACCACCCTCTGGTGGTTGGCACACATCATAGTTAATTATCGAACTCCCAGTGGGTCAAACTCCCAATGAGACACTTTGCATATTAGGCTTTTATATATATAGATAACCACCTCATTTTTCAGATAAACAAACTGAGAATCAGAGATCAAGGAAATTTGCTAAGGCTACATTGCTACTTAGTGTCAGAGCTAGGATTTATACATAGGTTTGTCCAATTCCAAACCTGTGCTCCTTGAAAACAATAATATTAATAGTATCTGGATGGTCTTTATAAAATGGATATATGCTCATTATAAACATTTTACATAACATAGAAAAATATTTGTTATGTTTAACACAGAATGAGTAAACACCCCAATTGCCTCCACCTAGAATTGAACATTATTGACAAAGAATAATATCACTTTTACATATCACTAAAAACATATCCCTAAGAAAAAAGCAATTTTTAAATAAAAATGGCACATCAGACCATGTATCTTATCTTTAAATAAAATCATCTAACATTTAATTTTTCTTGAATTTTTACAAAATATATTTTTATTGATTTCAGAGAGGGAGAGGGAGAGTTAGAAATATCAATGAGGACAGAGAATCACTAATTGGCTGCCTCCTACAAGGGGTCCAGACAGCAACCCAGGCATGTGCCCTTGCTTAGAATCAAACCCAGGACCCTTTAGTCCACAGGTCAATGCTCTATTCACTGAGCCAAACCAGCTAGGGCTAATTTTACTTGAATATAACGGAAAAAACATTAAAGAATTGCTGAACCTAGATTTTTTCTTACTACAAAAATATTCTTAATCTTACAAAGTTATAAAATGTAGAAAAAAAAGGGAATCACTTTTTAAATAAACTATGTTTCAAAATTTGATAGTATTGCCTCCTGCTCTAAAAATAAATATGGTGCACTTATAAAGTTATAATTTTGATGAGTTCTATTAATATTATATTTTCAAGACTTACATTTGTATCTGTTTGTAGCCGTAATTTCCATGGTTTACTCTTAAATTCTATTACTTACATGAATTTCAAGCTTATCAAAGTATTTCTTACCAAACTTCTCCCTTACTGACTTTCTGCTTCATATCTTGGTTTTCTGGAGTTCATTATTGAATAAATCCTCTTTTCCCAAGAAATATGTAAGACAGAATGTCTGTTGCCCTTTGATTTTGGTTTCTAGCAGATTTTAAGAGCCATTCCTAGGAAGTTTGGAGGCACCTTGAATCTGTAGCTTAAAGACTTTCATCAGTTTTGGAAAATTCTCAGTCATCTCTCTCCAAATATAACTTCTGCTCCATTTTTTTTTTCTTTTCTCCAATTGGATTCTAATTATACATGAATAAGAATTATTGTAAGTATTATGTCTCTTATACTCTGTGTGCTTTCTTTCTGTCTCTCCATTTCTTTCTAAAATATCTTCTAGTTCACCATTTTTAGCTGTGTATAATCTGCTCTTAATCCACTGAGTTTTTAGTTTGGGTACTATGTCTTTTAGTTCCAGAATTTTTGTTTTATTCTTTATAGTTTTCAGTTCTTTTAATTTCTTGAACATATTTACAGTATTTTTCTAAATATTGCATAGGTATTTTTTTATGGTGTATTTTTTTTTATTTAAAAAATTATGCCTAATCGCTTCATGACTGGTTATTTGCTGATTTATTTGATTATATAGCAATAGGAGGAGAAAAGTACCAATAATGTCCTCATTTTAAAGTGAAATAAAAACTCAGATTAAAAAGCATGCTCAAGTTCATATATTCAGCTAATATATGTAAACCTGGAATCAAACTTGTTTCTTTCTTTTTCTAATTCCAAACCAGTAATGTTATTTACATTGCTATACAACGTCCTCCTCAGTGTAACACCTGCAAGAGTTGCATGACCATACTTTTCCTGTGACAGAATGACTCATACCATGCTTGTTTTACAAATCCTCACCCTGTGCAAGGCAGACAAGTATTAATATTATTGGCCAAAGCCTAAAGATGGAGTTTAATGAACAGAAGCTATTACTTGAGAATCATAAATGGAACATGTCCTCTTGTTCAATTTCAGTTTTATATTCTAGTGTCTGGGCAGTGATATAGTTAGTAAGTCATATGCTAACATTTATTTTATTTTATTTTATTTTTAGTTTTTAAGATAAAGAATTGCCTAAAAAGTGGTGATATTACCAAAGAAGCAACTTTCTACTTTGCATATCATAACATTAAATTTTATTTTTCTCCTTTGCTTTCTAAAAATTTTAATAGATTGAGAAAAGAATCAGTGGCCAAAAAGTCTGTGAAGAATTTTAAGGTCCATCTAAATGATAGGTATAACAAAGTGCAACCATTGCAGCTTGCATAATTAATTCTATTGAACTTTTAATGTTTAGGTAACCAGACTTAAAAAATTTATTTTTAGTAAAATTTATTTTAGTATTCCTGCAGATTGTGTTATGTGTTATCAAACATTAGTTGGAAATAGTATCTATAAACAGATGAAATTTGAGAATATAATATAAAAAGTTATTCTTATTATATTATACAATCCAGCCTCTTTAGAATATGATGCTGATTTTTACAAAACATGCTTCATTCAACATGAGACATATGGCATTGTGGTTCTGAGGAAAATATATCTCCGATCACAATTTCTATCATTAACTTTATATTTATCCAGCACCTTACAAATACCTTTTACATTTTAATGTTTATGCATTACTATTATAGACTGTTGTTTACACAAAAGTATCTATTAGAATACTGCAGCAATCACAAAAACTAAATAGAAAAAATTACATTAAAATAAATATTATAGAAACAATTTTCAGTTATTCTTATCAATTGCAAAGATTCTAATATGGATCTCAACATGCTAAGGTCCATGTTAGAATCTTAATAATGAGAGTAGCTGCTAATATTGTCTAATATTTTTGTCCAGAGTAAATTAGAATTATAAATGAAGGTCACATACAAGAAACTCACATACCAATGTGAACAACAAAGGAAAAATGAGGAGTATAAAAAGGAGAGATGATTTTTATTTCTTCCAAATGGTCGGCTTTAATATATGCTTATGGAATGAATAAATAGATATATTTTACCAAATGAAAGTATTGATACAAATTTTGTATTTGTTGTATATTTTGAATTTAACATTAAGAACTGTTTCATAATTTTTGGATGAGTGTTTCAAATGAAATTAAAATTACTTTTAAAAGTCCGAAGTATAGATTCATCATTTTAAAAATTACTTTTAAAAGTCCGAAGTATAGCTTCTTATTCTTTAAAAAATTAAAAAAAAAATAATTTTATAAACCTTTACTCTGCAAAGACTAAAAACTATGACTTTCAAATAATATTTGAAATATGTAAATTTTTAAGAGATAGTATTAAATTTCAAAAATCTAATAAGGCAAAATATATTATAAACTACTGGTTGTAACTTAAATGAATTTAAGCACAAATCATATATCACATATTACATAAAATATATGTAGATGTGATTACGATCTCAGAAAATAAAACTCTAGAAACTTCAAAGTGATCATATAGTAACATATACAATTATAAAAAAGAATATATGAGGATATCAACTATAAATTATGTGAAGTTATTAAATTTTATTTATTAATAAGCAATGATCTAAAACTTGTTAAGAATCGATGTGCTACATAATATCATCAATGATGTATTAAAATGATTGGTAGAAGCAGTTGATAAAGAGATTCAGAAATGTCAAACAATTGCTGGTTTTATATTCTTTATATTTTATTAGAAAAGCAATTCATATTCATGCTAACAATCAGTTTTTATTTTCCATAAATATTGCTTGAATTCCCCAAAAACATTCTCCAGAATTAACCATTTAAAACTCATTCATATTAAAAAATAAGCAGAGAAGCTGAGTAGACATTTCTCCAAAGAGGACATCCAATGGCCAACAGACATAAAAAAATATGCTAAACATCACTTTTCATTAGGAAAATGCAAATTAAAATTATAATGAAATATTAGCTCACTCTTTTAACAAAGGTTATCATTTAAAAATCAACAAATAACAAGTGATGTGAAGAAAATGGAACCTTCACTCAATTTGGTAGGTTGTAAATTCGCATTGCCACTATGGAGAACAGTACGGAGATTCCTCAAAAAATTAAAAATAGAGTTGCCATATGACCCAGCAATACTCTTCATGGATATTTATCTGAAGAAAACAAAAACATGAATTCAAAAAGACATGCAGCTTTAGATCACTGCAGCATGACTGACAACAGCAATGATATGAAAGCAATGATATATTCATCAGTAAGTGAGTAGAAAAAGAAGAGGTGGTACATACATACGATAGAATATTAATTTGTAAAAACAGGAATAAAATCTTACTATTTGGGACAAAATGGATGGTCCTAGAGGGTATTCTGCTAAAGTGAAATAAATAAGAGAAAGACAAATACTGTAGGATTTTACCTATGTGTGAAGTCTAAAAAACCAACCTACAAAACAAAACAAAGGAACAAAACAAAACAACAGATCTACAGGTATAGAGAACAAGCTGATGGTTGCCAAAGGATAGTAGTAGGGTGGGGAAATAGGTGAAAATGTTGAGTGCCATGCACTTGAGATTGATTCTTTATTTCTCTACTCCCAAGCCTCATTCATATATTTTATTTTATAGACCTAAAAAGTAAGCAAGAATGATTGTGGTAAACAGTCTAATTACATAAAGTAGCTAATATATTTTTATACTACAACAATTTGAAAGCAATTTTTTGTTTATTGAAGAAACCTTCTTGTCATGAAACTTATTCAAGATTTTTTGCTGTCAGAGTTTTAGTTTCCTAGGGCTGCTGTAACAAATTACCACAAATTGGGTGGCTTACAATAGCAGAAATTTATTCTCTGACTGTTGTGGAGGCTGGAAGTTTGAAATCAAGGTGTCAGCACAGCTGGCTCCTCCTGAAGACTCTGATGGAGAATCTATTTCATGCTTCTCTCCTAGCTTCTGATGGTTGCCAGCAGCCCTTGGCTTCCCTTGGTTTGCAGATGTATCGCTCCAATCTCTGCTTCCATCTTCATGTGTTTTCCCTCTGTCCCTGTCTCTTCCCAGCTTCTTACAGGGACACCAGACACATTTGATAAAGGGCCTGCCCTGCTCCAAATTGTCCTAACTACTAGTACTTACATCAGCAATGACCATATTTTCAAATAAGGTTACATTCTGAGGTTCCGTGAAGGACATGGATTTTAGAAGGACACTATCCAACCCAGTGCTGTCAGTTTCATTAATATTAACGAAAAAAATTCCCATAGTATATAGATCTAAAAATAATTGATGAAACAGATGAAACACTGTTGAATATAAGAGTGTGATCTTTTGTGTGTTGATCGGGTACTTGGATGGGAACTTACCGTTGAGAATCTCTCTCACTAATAAATATGACTTCATGCAAAAAAGAAACATTTTTCTAGGTGCATTTTTTGTTTCTAATTTGAGCACATTGTTCCCTAGAATATTTTCTATTAGTGATTTCAATAAAGAATTGTTCAGATTTGAATAAAGCCTATAGAGTAGAAGCAGTCAATAAGCTTTGAAACTAAAGTTACATATTACAAAGGTAGATAAAATCAGTCAAAAGTGAACTTAAGTATTTAATTCTTATCTTATGTACATGTAATTATATAGCTATTTTATTCACTTAGAATCACCAATTTATAATATATAACCATAATTGATAAGATGCATTTTCCTGAATAATGCCAAGATAAACCCATCTGTCCAATTTTGAGATGCTGCTGCTCTTTTAGTTGAATTTTCTGTGCCATATTAATATTACCTACATTTTCTCTGTGAGAAAAAAAATGCTAAAAATGCTCAATGTCCACACATATGACCAGATACTTATATAAATATATATCCCCATAATTTCTTGTGTTAATCTGTCCAGGTGAGAAACTGTGAGGGAACACTTGAAGGATTAGATGATTGTAACTTTCTCATAATTTGATAGCTGCTCTAAGCTTGGCTGAGCGCCCTCTGGGGTTATCCTGTACATCCCGATTTTCTGGGGTAAGCACCTTCTTATGTATCAATTCCCACATTAAAGGGGCCCTTCCTAGAGAGACTCCTTCCTTGTTTTCATTCCTTGAAGCCAATTGTGATGTTTGTGCCACCTTCTGTCTTACACTTAGATTAAATCTTTCTGTCATGCTTATCCCAAGCAAGAATCGTTTGACAATGCGATCCTCTAGGGAATGGAAGGAGAGTGCAACAAGACGACCACCAGGTCTCAGAAACTTCTGAGCTGTCTTCAGTCCGGCATAAAGTTCATTGAGTTCATTGTTCACAAATATGCGGAAAGCTTGGAAAGTCTTGGTAGCAATATGGGTAGATCGTTGTAGCAAGTCTTTTCGTGCATAAATAGCAGCAGGAGGAAATGCACCTATAAACAGATTTTGTGAAAATAGGAAAAGAGGACAGGTAACATTAATATTTTCTACTGTAAATGTACTAGGTTGTGCATATATTTAAGGCATTAAATTTCCTTTGAAAATTGTAGCATTTAATCAGTACTTTCCCATTTTATTTCAAGCATTTTAACAAAGCTTAAAACCTATTTCATAAATCATAAAAAGATACTAGAGTCAAATAGGAGCAGAAAAGAAGTTCTCAGCTACAAGATGTTCAATGATGCCCCAAAATAGAATAAACAGAGGAAATTGCACCTAGCACATTATAATCAAACCCTACTAGAAGCAAAAGATAATGAGAAAAATCTTGACTACAACAAAGTAAAACAATACATTAAACAAAGGAGAACAAAAATATGATTAATAGCTAATTTCCCATTAGGACAATAGAGGGTATAAGGCACTGGGATGATATTTAAATAGCTAAGGGGGTAAAAATCTGTCTTCCAATAAAAGACTATTCTAAAATTATTCTTTAAAATTAAAGGTTCAAAGACATTTTCAAATAAATTAAAAATAATCCACAAAATACTGTTTAACATAAAAGTAGATAAAAGAAAAGAACAGGATGCGACAAAGAGAAGATAACTAGCAAAAGGATAAACAATAATTCTAAATACATATAGTAGGAGGACTCACACAGATTTCAAAATTTACTACAAAACAACAGTAATTGACATAGTCTGATACTAACACAGCACTAGACATAAGATAAATGAAATTTAATTGGAAGCCTAGAAATAAAACCATATAATTATGATCAACTGATTTTTGACAACAGTGCCAAGTGCATTCAATGGGGAAAGATTAATCTTTTGACAAATGGTACTGGGATAACCAGATAGCTACATAAAAAGAATGAAGTTGAACCCTTAAATCATACACAAAAATTAACTCTAAAAAGATCAAAGACTTACATGTGAGAACAATAACTGTAAAACTCTTAAATGAAAACACAGAGATAAATCTTCATGACTTAGAATTTGGCAAATGCTCTTATTTAAAACACACTAAACTCATAAGTAACAAAGAAAAAATAAAGTAGACTTCATCAAAATTAAAAACCTTTGTCTTTCAAAGGACACTACCAAGAAAGTAAAAAGACAGCCCAAAGAAATTGGGAAAAATTTGCAAGTTATATATCTGATAATAAATTTATATCTAGCATATGTAAAAGAAGCAAAGTAAAAAGTAACACATATGATACTACTTTATATAATATTTTAAGTCATGCAGATCAGTCACGCTGCATCTAATTTTCAAGATAAACATAAAAATCCTAATTTTTAAACAAATCAATAAATATAATTTCCTTAGACTTACACCCACTGGCATACAAATGATATTAAAGTATAACGTTCAATGAATTTATACAGGTGTCCTTATTTGATTTAGGTGCCAATTCCTAAAGAATATTGTCCCACAGAGAAATCTTTCCAGTCCAGATTTCCTACAAATGAAGATCTGAAAGCATGACTGCAATCCTGAAATTTGAGTATCTATAGTGTGCTTCTACCCAAGCTGGAACCTCTGTTCACATCCTAGTCATCTATAGTAAATGCATCCCACATCCCAAGTACACTAACACACATGTGATTACTCTTCTCAGGGAACTGGATCAGAGAAGGGAAGAAACAATGTACCCAGGAGCTGAGAACCTGGCATCTAACTTTAACTACATCAGTGTTCTACGTTCACTCCTTCCCTGCAAAAACTACCTTGCTAAAAGGCTAGAAAATGGTAGACATCAGGGAATTTATCTTCCAACAACCATGTCTCTCAGAAACAAAATGTCAAAGTCAAAGCTGGAGGGGGAGGTCAGCTTCTTGCCATTTGCTATTTAATTTAATCATTTTCCAGGGAAAGAGTTTTGGTCACCAAGGAAGGTGATTCAAAACATTTTAAGCATCTGAACAAACATGCAATTCCATACTTTAGAGCTTGAATTTAGAGGACACTTGAGGAAGGTTGCATTCCTTAAGACCTTGCATGATTCAATTCTTGCATAATTCAAAACAAATTTTCTCAAAGGAGAAATGTAATATAAAATACATTTTAATGTGCATGGATAAAGTAAAATAGGAGGTAAACATTCATGAAACAAAAGGATTAACAAACACTGTGGGATATTTTTGCTTTAATTTTTTGAAAAAATTTTTCTTAACATTGTCTTTAGCATTTTGTAAAAAAATAAAAGTATAGCTCAATGTGGTAATTGCCTAGCTCCCTTGATATTTTATCACATTTCAAACATATATAGGGGTTAGCAAAAATAGGTTTACAGTTGTGAATACATGAAACATTGTATTATTTTCCATAAACCTCCTTTTGCCTACTCCTGTATATTTGAGGGTGTGGTTTTTAACATAGCAATGAATTAGCTATGCCTGGGAATGTGTTAACAAAACTGAGGAAATTAAAGAAAGGCAGATAGCTTAATGAATACTTCCTTGATATTGTTATTAAATATACAGGGTGTCCCCCCAAAATGTATACACACTGAGTGACTATAAAGCCAGTGTTGATTAGCATACAGTTCATTTTCAAAATTTAAAGGAATCTACAGAAATGAATAATTATTTTTGTTAATGCCTATTTTCAAACTGATGACTATTCTAGTCCAGACATTAGAAGCAATGGAATTGCAAATATCAAGAATCATTTTGTTTGGCATTTGTGCACCCTCAATTTGTCAACTGTTGCTGCTTTTATACCATAAATGTTATCTTTTATGTATTTCCATAAAAAAAAAAGTCTAGTGGCACTTTAGGGTAAATTTTCTTTGCTCAAAGCTTAGTTTGGCCTCACCCATTATTTCAAATCAGTTAAACCTAAAAAGCAGTGAAAATTAAGTGAGCTAGCAGATATTAAAGTATGTACACATTTTTTTAGGACATCCTATATTTTTGAAAACTAATGAAAATAGGAAATGTTAAAATAACCAAATAATGTATGAAATCACGAGAAAAGTTCTAATATAAACAACAACATTGTTTCAATTGACATGACACAGTATGGTAGGCATTTCTGATTACCAGCTAAAATGACATTTTCTTATGGCAGAATTATAGTTTATAATTCATTCAGCCAGCTAGATGTGAAACTATATTGCTGACTAGTTCTTCTAGTGAGTGAATCTGTTTTATTTTGAAGTATTCAGATCAAGTGAGGCTTTATTAATATTTTATATTATGTAACTTCAAGTTTATGTTATTTATAGTCACTCTTAAGCACATCCACAACTGTATATGAATCCCTAAGCTAATAGTGTAATACCACTGTAATGACAAGCTTTTCTTTATAAGATCTCATTAGCCCCTGCCAATACCATATTATGGAGAAAGAAAATAAAAGCTTTCACTTATGCTGAGGAATGGATAGTCTTGAAGAAAACAAAATAACTCCAATTCAAGACACTTTTCTTCTGAGGCTTTCTTACTTTTGTTCAGGGAACTCTAATCTGGACTATGTTCACTGGGTTTCTTGAAAATAATTTCTAGGTGTGATTCTGTCAACTTCCTGAAGTCCCATATTTAGGGACTAGGAGATGATAAGGGCAACGTGCTTTGTGGACCTTTTTATGCAGCTCTCCCCAGAGGCACACATCCTCCCTTATTTTAGATAGGTTCCATTACTAGGGCTCCCTTCCTTTATACAGGCCCTTTTGCATTTGTAATTCATAGGGAAAAAAAGGTTGATAATGCAGACTGTGAAAAATGAAATAAAAGAGAAGCAAAAGAATATAAAACAGCCTATCAAAATGGAAATTAAAGTAATAAAAAAAAAAACCATAAACTGGCAATGGTACAAATACTCAAGAAGACCCTAATACAAAAAATTAAGCAAGTTTATTTGTTTAAATTAGATAGTTTAAAAATGCCTGGCTGAAGTGATTCAGTGGTTGAGCATTGAATTATGAACCAGGAGATTAAGGTTTGATTTTCTGTCAGGACTCATGCCTGGATTGTGGGTTTGATCCCCAGTGTGGGGTATGCATAGTCAATGATCAATGATTTCCTCTCCTTTCCTCTCTGAAATCAATAAAAAAAAATATATATTTTTTTTTAAAAAAAGAAGAAAGAAAATGTAAATATAATTCAGCAAATGACCTGTGGCTCTCAAGTAGCAAATGTGTTTCCTTGTGAAATTCACTGGTCAGAGTGTAAGGAACAGCACTCTCTCAGATATACACAGTGTAGTAGGGGCATTTGCGTAGTAAGCATGAAAAACTAAAATTCAAAACTACACCAGATCCAATGCCTAACCATGTGCTGGATTCTGAATCAGGCCCATGGAAGGAAATATTAATGAGGCCTGGTCCCTGCCCTTGAGGAGCATACCGCTTTGCAATCCTTCGTCACCTCTTTCTCATCTCCCATATCCTGCTATCAAAAATAGAAACTGGTCTCTGCTTTTCAATTTCCTGAGTTTAATTACAGAATCTTGTATGGCTAATTCATTTGATTAAGGCATACAGCTAGACAGAAAATATGGATGCAATCACAACGTAGGCCATTTGGCTTGGTACGGAGAGAAAAACTTCCTGTGTTTTATGGGCTGATGTACATTAGATCTAAGTGGGTGGAAGTGTACTAACCACTAGTCTAACAATTACTACATTTTACCATAATTACTAGTTTACTTGTCTACCTTACTCACTTGACTCTGGTCTCCTTGTGAAGAGAACCTATTCCGTGTTCAATCTTTCAATCTTGCGCTTAACTGAGAAGTTTATGATTCTTAATCCTGAATGCACACCAGGGTCACTCATGGAGATTGGAAAAAATAAAGATTCCTGGCCCCAGTCCAAAACTACTGAATTAGTTTCAGGGGTTTATTACACAGGAATCACTGCTTTAAAAAAGCTTCACAGAAGATTTTGACTTGCAGCCAAGATTAAAAACTACTATAGTAAATACTCAGTAAATGATTGTTGAAAAGATAATAAATAGATAATGATTGAAACACATTAATGGATAAATGAATAATCTAGAAACATTACTATAAACTGTTTCATTCATATAATTGGATATATATATATATATATATATATATATATATATATATATGAAAAGTATAATATTTAGTAACATAAATGACTAAATGGAAAGTATAATATTTTTAGTTACAGAAAACATTATGACTAGAATGTAAAATTAATGTCACAAAATAGGCCCTATCCTATATCCTACATTTTGGCCAAATGTGACTGTGGATAAAAAATTATCATTTTAATGGGGCAATTGACCTCCCAAATTTGCCAATCATTTCACTCTCTCAATAGAACTGTTTGCATGTACTTAATGATACTGCTTTGGAATTTCCTTAATGAATCAATTATCTGACATGCAATGGTGAACATGCAAATAATTTTAACTTTAAGAAATGCTTGTTTGCAAGTCCTTATTATATGAAATGAGCAAATGTGCAAGGTGAACTTTAGTTTTGCATATTTCTTTAAAAGAATAAAATAAGACATGAGAATGTAATGGTAAAATTTGATAAGTTATGTTTTAAAAAAATCTCATCAAGCTCTTCAGTGATTTAAGTGCATTCCCCCCCCAAGATTAATGTACAATATTATTGAGATTTTATGTAAGCTTTAGTTCACTTAATGCCTATAAAATCCTAAATCAAAATTTTTATCAGTTCATCAAAATAACAAAACTGTTTTCCTCCTACCAAAGAATGTATATGTATAATGCATTATTCATGGGCACAGCCAATAGGGCAGTAAAGGAATAGGGCAGAGTGGGATCAGGGTGAATGGGAGCAATGGGGGGAATAGAAGGGGGAATCTGTAATAGTCTCAACAAGACATATTTTTAAAATGTATATTAGCTTTCGGTTTCCTACTATCATCAGTTTTACTGATATAATCTTGCTATTTTAAAGAGAAAAAAATATAAAATATATGAAAAATAATAGTGGCAATAAATATATCTCTTCCTAACCCTTCCCCCCTTTCCTCTGAGATTCATCAATCTGTTCCATATTTCCATTTTTCTGTTTCTGTGTTAGTCATCAGTTTATTTTGTTCTTTGTTTATTTTAATTTTTAGATTCAATTAGTGATAAATATGTATTAACTGTCATTTTATTGTTTATATTTTCAATATTTTTTCCCCCTCTTCTTCTTAAAGAAGATTTTAACATTTCATGTAATATTGGTTTGGCTCCATGCAGCTATCATTTAGAATTGAAGGTCAAATATCGCTAATAAACATTAATAGCAAGATGTTTTCAAGTTAAGTATACTTTAAAAAAAAAAAACTACATTATTAAAGTGAATATCCATTACAAGTGGAAGATTATATCATATACATGGGCTGGTAGAATTAATATTAAAATGTCCATACTACCCAAAGCAATCTATAGATTCAATATGTTCTTCATTAGGAGTATAAGAGTTGTCTTCACCTCAATTATGCTCAGGCTCTTTGTAAGTACTAATAATGCATATATATTTTAATCACCATATGGAAAAGCATAAAAAAAAAGACAATACTTATATTAAGACAACATGGTAAAAGAAATGGCACCCAAATATAGAAAGAAGAAACTAGGTTCATAGATCAGATCTTTTATATTTTTCTGGTTGTTTAATATGAGGCAATAACAATTCTGAGTTTGTTTCTTCACTGGAAGATAAAATAACTCTTCTCAGAGAATTACTGTGAAGATCAAATAAAGAAAACAGGAACACCTAGCCCAATGCACGAAATGAATAGGCACTCCTAGGCTTAGCATGGAAGGACGTCTGGTCTAATTAGCATATTATGCTTTTATTATTATAGATACTTGGCATAAAGTAGTCACTTTAAGAAATGTCACTCACACATTTACTTACTATTCTCAGCTGTAAAATGATAGGTGAGGAGGGGATTTGATGTGTTGATTTGAAGTCAAGGCCAAACTAATTATACTGTCATCCTGGACTAACAGAGTAAGTGGGATAGAGGGCTTATGAAACCCCTGAAGCATCTGAGTAATTAATGTATATTGAATGTGGGCATCAGACTAAAATGTCTCAGCATCCAAAATGAAGTATAAAATTTTCCTTACATACAAAATGAAAGTGCCCTTCTAAGTTTATAAAGTGGTATATAGGCCTTAAAAGTATGAAGATCTAGCATGGCATAGAAATGAGATTTTTTAGTTTGGCCTTAATTATTTTTAATAACTGATGGTAACAATTGTAAGAACCATCATTTCATTAACCTAAAACTTCCAGATTGCATTCACATGGCCAGGAGATTATTTTCCGTAATTAAATTTCCAGATTTCTGTTGCCACCCAAGTATACAACTTCTATTGTGACTTTTTAATCACACCATTTTTTCTTATTCCTTTGCTGTAGTCTTAATAAAGCACTTTTCTATACCTGTTTTCTTTTGTAAGCATAGTTCCACAAGGATAAGATGTATTTGTGAGTCATTTTAAACTATACCCTTTCTATTCACAGGTTTGAAAACCCAGTATATTTAGTCCACTTATTAAATAAACAAAATCTGAGGCTACTAGAAATTTAGATAAAAATTGACACCAATAATATTCAGTAAACATCAGTAATTATATCCTGAATAATAATACAAAATTCGTTCATTTGGCCAGTATTCATTATACACAATGTATTAAACAAGGGGATTAAAATGTTTCTGAAGAGGTAGTGCTTGTTCTCAAGAAAACTCACATCCATTGAGGAGAATGATATGTAAATATTGGGGAAAGGCTGTAAAATAGGCTCCCAACCCCAAGTGTCTATTGTCAATAAGCATAATAAATGCAGCATGCTACACCTGCCTTTGGGAGATTCACATTGCCCATTAGTATGGTGGAGCTCCAAAGGTAACTATTAACTTTGTTTACCTAGCATTTCTAAACTCTCTGAAAGAGATACTTTTAATTTTTAATAACAACTATCTATTCCATAGAATTTATTTTCTGGTTTATACATCTGGGAAAATACTGAAAGTAGGTTTTATGTTCATCATCTTTCACATATCTTAATTTTCTCATTAAATCCCTATGAGTTCAGAGAGGTAAGAAGAAAATATCCTTATTTCCATGTAAAGGTGAAAAACCGAGGGGTTAAATGACTCTTCTCAAGTTAACAGGAGTCAAATGGAAACTCAGCTCTTTTTAACACGAAGTCGACCCCCCACATGTCCCTTTTTTTGTACAAATGAGTGAATCTAACTTTCCCAGAAGAAAGACATGGCATTTCTGGCTAGTTCACCAGAGAAACACTCCCTGGAAGCCCAGATCAGCATACGAACAAATAAACATATTATTAGTTTGTATTTTTCAGTTTCCTGAGAACGTTCTTGAGTTTTCTTGTCTTTAAGTGTGCCCAAAACAAGGCAACCACGTTAAGATGGTATGCCCACCAAATCATATCATCTCCTTTTTCCTGATTAGAATTTAAGGAAGTTAAGATGAAATCACATGGTTTAGAGTGATTTCCAGAAGCTCTGATTCCACGTCTGGTGTTTTATATAACAATCTCATTTTCTGGGAGAAAATGAGTGTGGAATCTTTACTCTAAGTCTGAATAGCCTTTTACTGAGAGATGCTGTAATGGAACCCAAATCACTTTGCATCAAGTTGCAGGAGTTTAGCTTTCTCTCCCCATTTCCCTGGGGGACATGGGTATTGTCAGCCTGGAGACTGCACATCTGGTGAAGGCAGCCATTGCCCTGGTCTCTTACCATGGGAACTGTAATGAATACCTTCGGCTTTTGTCCTTTTCATTCTATTGAAAATAACGTATTGTTAGCTCAGGTTATTAGACTGTGCATATGTCTCTCTTTTTCATCAGTTTTCTTGATAGTGGATTTAAAAAGAAACAGTTGCTATTAGTGCCATTATCAAAAGACTTTTGGGCAAGTACCGATTACCATGTTTTTGCTTAAGACTGGACTCATCCAATGTAGTATTTTCTGGGCTTTTCCTGACTCACTTGTTACATTTGCTTTTATGTTCTAAAAAATGAATGCTTAATATTCTCCAGCTAAACAAAATGAGGGAACAAACTTGTGTACAATTAGGAATAAGGGTCTTAGGTGGCAAAACCCAACTCCTTTTATTCTTTTCTTTAAAGTGTCTTGAGAAATGTTGAGAGAAGACCAAAAGATTTTCCATACATTTGTTATTACATGTTTCTTGTAAACACCTAATTTTAGTAATGACAGAGTGGTGCTCCTTGCTTTTATTCTTAGTCTAGAATGCTTCTTTCTCTACCTACTAATCCTTAATACTCTCTAAGGTGCCATCTTTTACAAAAGCTTTTGCAAATAAATTTTTGTATATATTCCATCAAACAAGTTACCACTCTATACTATTTGTATATGAACCTCAGCTAGGCTGTAAAAAGTTCAAGTCTTATTTTCCTTTATCACCACTCCCATGTCTAGGGTCTCATGCACAGCAGGTGGCAGAGGGGAAAATCCACTCAATCCACTCAGAGATACTCTTCTAGTTTCAGACAAAGATCAAGATGTACCATACACAGGATTTTGAATGTGGAAATTATGAACTCCCTGAAAACTTTGTAAAATGCTCTGTGTAAGTGCAGTCTTATATAGAGATATTCTAGGGCGTCTATCAAATTCTCATATATACCAGGGACTTCAGAATAGGTTCATTCCTGGTGAAAACATCAAGTTCCGTGAGGTTTCAGCTTACACATATGACCTTTAATGATACCATCGCATAAGCCTCTGTGTTCATTTGGTTATGTTTTGCTGTCTTTTTCTTTAACTTCAGGATTACCATCACCACTTAGCACTACCGGAATATAGACTGAGAACCCCCTTCATGCATGACAGCAGAAGTTGGAAACTGGATTAGTGAGCATTCAGTTTTCCTCTGACTCACAAGGGATTTCATATTAAAAGTAAGAGAAAACCTTGCTTAGGAACAGCCTGCACTGCATATAATAATAGAACACAATTTGTATGTGGAAGTGGTAAGATAGATTTCATTCATAAAAAAACACCATGCTTCTGGCTAGACAAATGACTAGAAGTCCCAGAGAGAAATTATATTTTTAGTCCTGGGACATCCTTATGCTACTTACAATTTTAAAAATTTAATACATTCACATATTCAAATGTATTGAGGTTTTTAAGCTTGTGAATGAAATTAACAACGTGCTGTGGCTGTCAACATGATGCATTGCAATTCCCCCTGAGTGGTAGGGTTTAAAAATTAATTCAGCTCTTGCACCTGTTTGCCAGCATTCGTTTGCTGAATTTCCATCACATTTAATAAGTCTATGTGACGCAACTCATGTCCTTTTGCCTGGGCTCCTTTAATACAGTGTTAAATTCTCATCCATCTGAAATGGAAGTAATATTACAAATTTCAAACTGTTAATTAAAATCTGTGAACTTGAATCGTTCTGGATAAAATTGGCTTTACTCAGTGAGGTTCTTTGTAAACTTCTTTGGAGTCTCATCTAATCCCCAACTCCTACCAGGTTAAGACTGATGACAACATGATCTCACTATGGGTGGCAGAGGTTTACAAATGCTCCTACATTAGGGAAAAAATAAAGTTGTAGGCTTGAGCAGAAAAGGTAACAAGGAACATTACCTGTTGAGATGAGTTAAGAAACATGCTCAGAATTAAAAGAAAGAATGGATATTTTTCATATATTATTTTTAAATAATTCTATGCTGCCTATGTGTTAAAATGCTTAGTATAGATAAGACGGCCTACATGGAATCATGATTCCTATTACCTATTTAGTGATCAATATTAAATTTAATTATGAGATCTTTAAGAAGGTACTGGGGCTTATTTGCCAGATATTGTGAACAGAAAGCAAAATTGTAAGTAAAAGATATAGCATAGTTATGACCCATAATAAGATGCTTTATTTGAATCTTTAAGAATAGTGCATAGTGCCGGGACCGGTTTGGCTCAATGGATAGAGCGTCGGCTTGGGGACTGAAGGGCCCCGGGTTCGATTCCGGTCAAGGGCATGTACCTTGGTTGCGGGCACATCCCCAGTAGGGGATGTGCAAGAGGCAGCTGATCGATGACTCTCTCTCATTGATGTTTCTAACTCTCTATCTCCCTTTCTCTCTGTACAAAAATCAATAAAATATATTAAAAAAAAAAAAAAAAAAGAATAGTGCATAGGGCATACAGGACTGCTCTCAGCATTGGGCCATTGATACTTTCCAGATTTAAAAGGTGTTTAACAGTGCTCCCCTTTTTCTTGTGAGTTCAGCACACACTCATAATTAATCCACAAGCTCCAAGGTACAGTTGCCAATGTTACACTTTTCAACTGTACTACATTGATTTAAAAAATATATATTTAACTCTTACACTGAAATAGAAACTTCCAGAAGGCAGGAATGGTATGTTACTTCCAAAAGGCAAGACTGTATGCTATCATTTTTCTCCTAACAGGCTTGTTGAAAGATTGATACTATCTAAATTAATTAAAGAATAAATGTTCAATTTCTCCAAGGGTCAATTAGCATATAGGTTTTAAGTAAATCAGAGATTATAAATATCTCCCTTTTTTTCAACCATAATCAAGTCTAACAATGACCTGGTCACTCCCACCTTTTATTTTACTGCGTGTTCTATCCTCCTAATTGTTTATGAACAGTGATTTAGATCATGCCCAATGAAAGATTTTGACTTCTAAAAAGTGGTGTATCCATTTTGAAAAACAATATTTCATTAATTTCACTTAGAGAATTTAGCCTAGAAAGTAAGTATGCCCCTTCAAAAACCCCTTAAATATGCACAATGATATTTATCATATGGCTTTTTAATAATAGGCCCCATTAGAAGGAAAGCTAAAAATCTAATAATGAGGTTATTAGAATATGATTAATATACATTATGTATTTCTTACTGTTATGTAGTATACTGACATAAAAATTAAGTAACATGATAAAATATCAACTTAAAAAATAAAAAAAATTATGTACATTCAAACAAAAAATGTGAGAATAGGTACAGAGATAAAGGGAATATGCAAACATAACATTTGTGTTATGGTGGTAGAGTGGTATTACAGATTTTTAAAGTTTCCAATTCTTAACAATGTTGTACGACTTATAAATGAAAATGCTTCTTTTATAATAGAAAAAAAATCTATTCTATATAATCATGAATTTTAATTATTTTGCATGCTTGTATAGTAGATTCTATCTAAGATAAATTCTCCATTTCTTTCATTTTTTGTCAAACATTTGCCTAGCACATGTTTACCACTAGGATAGGTAGCTTAAAAATGTAATTTCTTATCATCAATCACATTAATCATATAAATTAGGAACCATTATGCCTATCTTAGAGAGAATTAGGACAGCTATATAACCTCTCCAAGTTCAAACAGTTGGGCTGAAATTTGAGTCCTAGTTTTTGTATAATTCCAAAATTAATTTCATTGTCCATTACTCAGTGACACAGTAGAATGCAGAGACATAAACCCGGATGACTAATGCAAAGGCAATGAGAAAGTAAGACAAACAAACATACAAACGAAAAATGACCAGCAAAGAAAAACGGTAAGCAATATAGCAATGTAGCATGTTGGCTTAATAAATTGAATATGTCAGCAAAATCCACTTTGTATCTAATGAGTACAGAGATGAAGTCAACAACTTATAAATCCTACCTGTGAAATTATCAGAGACAGCACCTAACTTGGGAGATCAGGGAAGAAATCATAAAAAATAGAAAGTGGCATTTAAGCTGGGCCTTAAAGGTGAAGATGTTTTCAACCAGTGGAGATGAAAGGAAAGTTTTCTTTTTTTCCAGATAGAAGATAGAGCATAGTCAAAGATATATGCAAGTTAACAGTTTATTCAAGAAGACTTGAATTATAGGGCACATTTTGTTTACACAGGTAGATGAAATTTTTTAAAGAAAAAAAATAAAATTACTACTAGTTATAGCCAATTTCAAGAACTACTTCTTCTTTGAAGCATTATTTAAATAATTACAATGCTAAGGAGGAATCTATCAAATGAGCAGGACTGTCCAAGGCAGTTCCTTAAGCTCTGGTCACCATGCTATCACCACGCAAAGACCTATGAGCCAATGCATACATTTAAAATGGAGCAAATGCAAAACTCTGCCAAACAAGAAAAACTATGGATAAATAAGGCCAAATGAGATCCTTTATCTTAGGGAGCTTGAATCACAGGGTAAGAAAAGAAAAAAGGGGGGGGGGGAGGGAGGAAGAGAGAGAAAGAGAGAGAGAGGTGAAAGGAGGGAGCAAGATAGAAGCAATTGACAAAAGAAGCAAAAACCAAAAGAAATAATAAAAGCAATATAAATAGATGTCAGGAGACAGTCAAAATAATAAAATAAAATAAAAAGATCTGAGTAAGCAGTGACCTAGGAACCCTAGAAAAAAAGTTAACTGTAGAAGCTAGACATAGAGTAGTCAAACCAAAATAATGGTAATTGACCAAAACAAGGAACCAACAATGTTTCCTGCAACATAATAGTTTAGTGGGGAAATTGTGTAGTACCCTGAATAACCCAGGGGTTGTCCAGTCTTTCAGAGACCTGGCTATGTTTTCCCTATTAGTAGTATGACTAGCTTTATAACAATTCCTTCCTAATATCATGTATAGCTAACAATAATCTTTTATTACTTAAGTTTGCCTAAATGTATCTTTGACTTTTGCAACCGAAAGTACCTAACATGACACATTTGCTTGGCTGGTAGATGATTAGATAGGAAACAGGAAGAGAAGAAAGGAAAAAGCAAGTATTAAACCACATGTAGATTTCCAAAAAAGGATATGTTTGTATAACCCACTGAAGACGCACTTGCTAGATACATTGTCTGTGTGTGTTTATATATAATCAGATTAAATAAATAGGAAGAATTGGAGATAATATAAAAAATGAGCACAAATAGAAAATAACTATTCCTGCTACATTAAAAATAATCAATACAAACTATAATAAAATAATTAGAACAAGGGTATTTAAAAACAATAGAATTTTTAGGAATGACAAGTGAATTTAGAAATTCAACAAGTGGTTTAAACAGATTAGATATATTTTAAGAGAAATTTAGTGAATTAGAAAAGGATCTTACCTGGATTGTAACACACAGATACAAAGACATGAGAAATATGAGAACATGGTAAGTAACTATTGAACAGAACTCAAGAGAATAGAAGAAAGTAAATATGGAAAGCAATAATTTCTTATATTTCCAGGAATGAAGAAATGTTAAAGAAGCTCATTGGTTCATTAATAAAGAAAAAAAAATAGTCACAACACAGCATATCACAATCAAATATCAAAGATAGAAAAATCTTAATGATAGTTAGAAAAAGAAAAAGATCAAGTATGAAATAATGACAATTAGATCTTTCATCAGTCATAGAAATGCCAAGAGACAATAAAATCATACCTCAAAGCACTGAGTAAAATTAATTATAGACCTTGTATAATATCTCTATACTCAACTAAGTTATCATTCAAAAGTTAGGTCACAATAAAGATACATTTAGACAAAGTATAAGAATGGAGCCTCATTAAAAATGTCTCTAAATATGTACTTGGATAAGAAGGAGAATGATCCAAGAAAGAAGTGGTAATTTTAAGCTAAGAAAGAAAAAAAAGTAAACATGTCGATATATGCAAAAGGCACCAACTGTGAAGACTACTAACTAGTAAAAATCTCTTTTTTTGTTAATTTTGAGGTGAAAGCGTTGCCTTAGTCACTTACATTCCTTTATAAGTGCCTAGCACAAAGTGGACTCAGTAAATATTTGATGATTAAATGACTATGGAATATGTATATGAAATAAGTATCACACCTCAATATTGGGTCAAATTCCCTGCTTTGCTAATGAGGAAATTGAAAATACAGAAGACTAACAGTATTGTATGGCATACTGAGCCTGATTTACCCCTAGAGAACAGGAAAGATATTACAAGTGTCAGGAAAATTATTATAGTTTCTCTTATTACTGTAGGTCTGAGTCTACAGACCAATAGAAAGAGCCCATATACTGAAGAAATTGGTTGTTTATAAGATTTTTCTCTATTAGTTTTCCCAAACCCCACCCCCTTCATTTTCTAAACATCACAAAATTATGAATTGGACATTTACTTTTCATTCAAAATATAATTAATTAAACAATTTTATAAGCATAATTCTGTATCAGGTTTTAAGAATGTAGCAATGAAGAAGACATGCCTAATTCTTGCTTTCATAGAGTTTATAGTCCAGCTGATAAGAAAGTCATTAAATAAGTTGTTATACATTAGGAAAATGTAGAAAGTCAGCTAATGTAACCTATTGTTTATTGTGCCCTACATGCTATTATATGAAACACATAAAAAATATGACCTGTGCTCCAGTTTATAATAATATGTGATTCTAAGTGATTAAAAATATGTGAGGCAATATAATGATGTAATGATTACAGGGATAAAAGGAATCAAAGCATTTGGGAAATACTAGTGAAACT
Source organism: Pipistrellus kuhlii (assembly GCF_014108245.1). Lineage (NCBI taxonomy): Eukaryota > Metazoa > Chordata > Mammalia > Chiroptera > Vespertilionidae > Pipistrellus > Pipistrellus kuhlii. The sequence continues at coordinate 15,822,762 of NW_023425595.1, forward strand.
GTTAATACGCTAGACAAAAATAGAGGAGGGTACGGTAAGACATAAAAAGTGAATGTAGATTTCTCTATTTTAAATTGAGAAAAATGTTTTCTAGATATCCTATAATTTTTCAATTCAGCACAAAGCAAAAGATGATAGAAAATAATTTGAAAGTATTATTCTTAATTTTTAGTTATGATTAAAGTTTGGACATCAAACTTTTTTTTATCTATTATTCCCGCCTCCCAGCACTAGAAATATATTTGATTTTTGACAAACTAGTAACATTTGTGGTTCTCTTCCTTTGACATTCTTTTGGCATGATTTGAACATTTTATATTATACTTTGAAAATAAAAACAGATGCTTTCTTCAAAGAACATTCCCAACATACAAAAATAATAGTAAATGACTACTTTTAGGAATAGTACCGCACACTGTTGATCCTCTCAGTACTTTTTTGGGTGAAAGAAACCCATGTCATTATACCTACCATCTAGACAAAATCTAAATCATGTCAATTAAAAAAACAACAACCACAAGTTGGTAGTACAATTAATGTGTAAAACTACTTGATCTTGGTTCTCAAATGGAGAGCTCTTGCAAATATCTACCACCAAATTCTTAAAACTTCTGAGTAATAGTTACAGGAACAAATTATCTTTCTTCTTTTTTAAATCAATAAAGAGAAGAACAAAATGACCAGGCTATTTGTACAGATCTTTACAAAATTAATACCAATGTGAAAACTGCTAATGTGCAGAACATACAATGCCAGATCACTTTAATTTTCACTTGCAGAAGCACACAAAGTATAAAGTAATAAGAAGTGGAATAAAGAGGTAAAGGGATGCATTTTCTTTTTTTATGCCATACATAAAATTTGAAATGCAGCCAGAATCAGGAAGTTCTAGAGGATTTGGTTATGTTGAATTACTAATTTATTAAGAAATCAGACCCAACTAAAGGTCACATTGAGGACAGAAGATCCCAAGATAATGAGGGAATTCCAGGCATTTAGAAATCTATTGGGTCCTGGGATTGGACGATGTAGTGTCTGTCTTTTATTCTCTTCAACTGGCTGACATACTAGCTGATTATTTTCTGTTCACTCATCTTTTCATTTCTGCACTTGATGAGTTTCTATGGATGTTAGAGACTTTTCTTTAAATAACCATCACTTCTCCCCCTAAAAGGCTCTACTCAATGTCTGTTACTTCTACCCAATCTCTCTCTTTAATAACTCAAACCCTTTTACCACATCAAAATCAACTGTTCCCTGTTTTGCTTCTCATACTTTTTTGTTCATGATTCTATTATATACAGCACTAATCTCAGGACAATAGAAGAAGTTGCTTGTATGACTGCATCCAACATGAGTACGTGAGATCCTGGAAGACAGAGCTGTCAGCATTCTCCAGCAACAGTTCACACTATATTATTTTTAAAAATATATACTTTTATTGATTTCATAGAGGAAGGGAGAGGGAGAGATAGAAACATCAGTGATGAGAGAGAATCATTGATCGCCTGCCTGTTGCACCCCTTCTTCCCACAGGGGATAGAACCTGTAATCCTGCATATGCCCACACTAGAAATTAAACTGTGACCTCCTGCTTCATAGGTCAAAGCTGAACCACTGAGCAATGCTGGCCGGGCAGTTTATGCTGTTTCCTAATCATCAGTAAGAGATCTAGATATGGGTTACAAATAGGAGCACAAAGCCTAGAGTGAGATTACTAGCTTTCAATTCCAGTTCTCCTTGACAAGAGACAAATTACCTAGCCTCTTTGTGCTTCATCTGTAAAATAAGGATAAAATCTACCTGTCTGATGGATTGTTGTTCTTATTAAATGAGTTAATACATGAAAATAATTTAGGATAGTTCTAGTATTCACTAAGTATTAGCTAACATGATTTATTATTATATTACCATTATAATTATTAAATTAGGCATGGCCACGTCATTTGGGATTGAAACATTCCCAGATCCGTACTTGGCACTTTCAACTGAGAATAGCCAAATTTCTTTTAGGAGAAAGAAAGATTTTCATGTTTTTGGTTTTTGTCCCCCCCATATTTTATTCTCTTATGAGTTGGATTCGTTGTATGAAATGTCTCTTGGAAAGATTACTTATTAAAATAAGAAATAAGCTTACTTAATGAAATGTCACTTGATAATTTAGTTGGCATGAAGTTACCATGCTAACACGCACTGTGTATAGCAGATTGAACTCAAGAGATTCAAAGTGACAGAAGAATAAGTGCAGTAGCACAGGCAGTGGCAGTGGGGACTGTGACTCACTGGCAAGCCTTCTAAACTTGACAGTAGGTGTGACCATACCATTTTCCACCATAGCGACAGCCGAGCTCTCTGACATCATCATTATTTCTTAATCATGGCAATGCTAATACAAAGAGTGCTTTATGAAGAAGGTGGAGGAGGTAATATGTAGATTATTGAAATAAAGGGATGGCATTCTAGTCTGATTAATTTCATCAGGAAAAAAATTTATGTTCCACTAAAGTAGGACAGCAATGTTTACTGATGAATGTTTTATTTTTTTTCTTTGAAGGCTGTTGAAAATTGCTGAAAAAAGACAATGATTTCAGATACAAGTTGAGGCATGAGCCTCCAATGTAACTGCAAAAGATACTCCTTACGTGTACCACTGCAGAAAATGATTATTACTCTCTTTGCTGAAAATCCCACTACTCTTATAGGAAGAACAGCTTGGAATGGAAGTATCAGCTTATCACGTATCACAATGTGTGGCTACGGACAGGTATTCCTGGGGAAAAAGCCACACTCAGGGGTCTGTCTGGTGCACCTGATTGAGCTTTAATTCTGGATAAGAAAGAACGCAATGTGTACAGTGTATTTGCCCTTTAAGATTCACAGAGAACTTTCCAATAAATGGTCAAAGCAAGAATTGGCTGTCCCTATTTTCCAAATGAGTAAATTAGATTGAGAGGACGTAAGTGACTTACTCAAGTTCGCAAAGCAAATGAAATAAATAGAATGTGAGGATTTTTGAGTCCCTGTCTTGGGGAATCTCACTTATTCCTCAAGCAATTTTAATTTATACGGGACTTTGATGCTCAGGGTCTCCCTCCTCTTCAAAGTGAAGAGCAGAATATACTTGATTCTCAGTAACAACGAACAACTTAGATTTCCTTTCCCTTTTTCTCACTTTACTTTGGCTGGGAATGTGCACATCTTTTTTATTGATTTATTTGTTCAATAAGAATTCATTAAGCTCTAGCCATGTACCTTATTCATGAGTCAGAATAAAAGTTGCATGAAAGTTTCAGGAAGAGAACAATAAGTATGCACATTGTAATCAACAATAATTAAATATATCTAAAAAGCTTCCCCATCTTTTTTCCCACTCAAAAATCTACACTAATAAAAGAGAAATATGCAAATTAACCACCACTCTGCTGCACCAACCCATGCCCACCAACCGATCAGGAGCAAGTATGCAAATTAACCCAACCAAGATGGCGGCAGCCACAGAGCTGGAGCAAGAAAGAGGCTTGGGTTGCCCTGGCAATGGAGGTAGCCAAGCTTCCTGGACAGCCCTGGCCTCTGTTCAAGACTACAAGTTTCAATTATAGAAGCCAAATAAATCCTAGATAATTGCTTCCAACTGGCCCTGGCCTCCACTCAAGAAGGCACTGAAAAAAAAAAAAAAAAAAAAAAAAAGAAAGTAAAAGAAAAAAAAAAACAGGAGGGGCTGGAACCTTGGGTTGCTGGGGGTGATCAGGCCAGGATGGGATGGCAGGAACCATTGGGGTAAGCAGAACAGCAGGGGGGCCAATTGTGGGGGAGCAGGCCGTCAGTGGGGTTCAGTTGGAGGTGATTAGGACAGTGGGGGGGGCAGTTTGGAGTGAGCAGGCCAGCAGGAGGGCAATTGGGTGGGAGGAGGCCAGTGGGGAGGGGAACTGGGGGCAAGCAGGCCAGCAGGAGAGCCGTTGGGGTTAATCAGGCTGCTGGAGGGGGATTTTAGGGGCAAGCAAGCAGGCAGTGGGGGGCAGCTGGGAGCTAGCAGGCCAGCAGGCAAAGTGGTTAGGGGCAATCAGGCAGGCAGGCAGGCAGGTGAGCGGTTAGGAGCCAGCAGTCCCAGATTGTGAGAGGGATGTCCAACTGCTGGTTTAGGGTGATCCCTGTAAACCAGCAGTAGGACATCCTTCGAGGGGTCCCAGATTGGAGAGGGTTCAGGGCAAGCTGAGGAACATCCCCATCCTGTGTATGAATTTTCATGCACCGGGTTTCTAGTTGATATGATAAGCCTCCTGTCATTTTTCTGTCATCAGTGAATTAATTATCTATTTTGTGAATTTGAATCTAAACCCAATGAAAAGAAAAGTGATTGGTATATTTGATTTTGGCATCAGATTAGAAACTGTGAGTGAATATCAATATTATTTTAAGAAAAAAATATTTGGTAGAGTTATGTTTGCTAAACAAAAATAACAATGATCATCATCATAAGTATTATTCAGTTCCACTTCAAGATGAAGTTCTGTTCACATTTCCATAGAAAGTAAATTGTGGACCAAAAGTTAAACTAATATATTTTATTAAACTAGATTTAATTTAACAATTAAGATTAAATGGTGATTTCTTTGATGTATTGACAGAATGGAAAGAGCAATGGAATGCAGATTAGCTCTTACATTGAATATGGACAGCTTATTGAGGAAAATAAATCAGACTTCTTACTCAAAGAGATATCTAGCATCAATCCTGTTTTTAAGGCTACACAAGTCAAATATACATTAATTCTGCAAAGTCTAGACCACAGCTATTTTTTCAAAATTAAGTGCATAAGTCTTTTTTTATTTCTGAAGAGCTTGAGAGTTTTTATATGTAGTTTCCCATTTCTTAAGATATTTAATTAATAAAAATATTTCATCAGAGTTTTACTTTTATTCACAGCATCCCTGAAGAATGAGGGAGGAAATAGATACTATTTCACTTTGAAGATGAATAAACTAAAGTACTGGGAAGGCAATGTGTTTTTCTCATTTATTTTAGTGTTGATATTGGACCATATTGGTATGGGAGACACATGGTTCATGAGACCAAGCATCAACTTTTTACTAACACTGATGTTATTTCACTGACTACAAACTTTATAAAAGCAGCACCTTTCTGATCTATGTGCATTTTATTTATTTTATACATTAACCTTGAAAAAGTAGTTACTAAATGCCTTCGCAGGTAGGAAACTGTGAGAAGCACTGTGGGCTCAATCATGAGTAAGGAAGTCACAGTAGTGGCCTCACAATACTCATCATATAGAGCAGTGCATCTAATAAAACTATGTTATCTTCTATAGCAACGTTAAAAAACAAACAGGTATAGTATAGTTAATTTTAATACTGTATTTAACACAAAAATATTGAAAACATTACCATTTCAAGGTATGGTGAACATGCAAAAATTTTTAGATATATTAATTTCTCATATTAAGACTATATGTATATATCTATCTACATTATATAATTCTACACTTACATCAGCTTTTCCTACTTGACACACAATCATAACTTCAGATTACAATAAATAAGAAGGTTTTCCATTCCAATTAGAGGCTTCTTAAATCACGTTGTTATTCAATCACTTACTACTCTATAAGCTTCATGAACACAGAGGCTCTGATTCTCTCTCCAATCTATTCTTAGTACTCAGTATAATGCCCTGGTATATAGCAGCCTCTCCCGAATCACTTTTTTAAATAAATGAACTTTAAAATGTAATTTCATTGTTCTATTTTCTCTTTATTAAAGAATTCTATCATCATCAATAAAATTTTATTAGAGACTGATATAAGCCATAAAGATACTCATTAGAGAGAAGATACTCAAATCCTTTAGTGGCATTTACTAAAATGAAGTTTTATATACACATATATGAATATTATCACTTTTACTATATAATTTGTCATAGCCCAAGTATGTTTTTCATATCATATCTTCCTGAAAAGACTTACATTGTTTCTATTCTACATCTTCATGTAACTTCTATCTAAACAGTGTTATTTCCCCAAGTTTGCTGAGAAGGAACCTAAGACAGACGTTATTTTCTTAAAAGGCAGATTCCCAATTATGCATCAAATTTGCGAGCTTCCAAACTCTAGATTAGTACTGATGTTGCCATTACTTAGGCTGTACCTTTGAAGAAACTGTTGGCAATCTCTGTGCCTCAATTTTTTCAGTTACCAGATAAGGTTTTTTTCAAAACTGGATGTCCTCTAGAATACCCTCTAGTCCCAAGTCCTCATTTTCAGCACCAGAAAATTCTGGAATTTCATGAATAATAATAATAAATAGTGACTTTTCACTGCTCTTCTTTCCAATATGAGAGACAGAACTAGTTAATGTCTGACGGAAAAGATAAGGTGCAAACATGTGAGTATGGAGTGGGAAAAATGAAAGGGAGACGAGATCAGGGTGAATTTAATGTTAGCCTGCTAGTATAAACTCTTTTATGGGGAAAATTATCATGAAATATTTTATGTTGACACAACCTACTAGAATTTTGCAATTAGCTGCCTTAAGGAAGTTGCTCAATGTTAAATTTCAAGGGCCTTGAGGTATGCTACCTAAAACATTGAAGACTTAGTCAACTTTTTATATTTTATTAGCATAACTAAAAAGAATAGTTTTATGAAATCATGTCACAAGACAATTGCTATATGATCTTTAAATCTTGATCTGAATAAGTGCATAATTTTTATTCCTTAAACTAAGGATAATATTAAGATAGAGACAACCAAAACTAGGAGCTTGCTATAAGCTTTTTCCTATGTCTTTAGCTATTTAATTAACTTAAGAGAAACTATTAAAAATAAATCTTAATACATTTGGTAAATAAAAAGGTATATGGCTTCAGGAGTCCAAAAAGACAAATAATTCACCACTGGAAATCTGTGCAATAACAACTGCAGAAGTTGTATTTTTGTCTAGGGAAACTTTCATCATGGAATACAGCTGTGAGACAGCTTTGGCTTCAAACAAAAAGGCTATAATAAAGCGCCTCCTAGCCAGACATAGGTTTAAGAGGTCTATGGTGGCTAACAGCAAAAGAAGATGAAACGTTTCAATAAGCCCCTCAGGCTGATTTATTGTAGTTCAGCATTCACCAAGTGGAATAACCTATACATCACATACCCTTTGTTAGCCCGTTGTTTAGAATAGATGTGTGAGTCACTGGATTTTAGTTTAGCAGTTGGGCAATGCAATTCTCCTTTCACCCAAAATATTAAAAATGCAGAAATGTGAAACTGAAAGGTAATGTCAGATCTTATACAGGATGCTTATCAAGCACTGTGATGAATCAAGAAATTTTTCTGCTCTTGTCATTCCACGTTTCACCTTGGTAGGCACAAATGATAAATGATCTCATGTTAAAAAAAATACATATTATTAAACTAATCAGCAAACTGCAGTATATTTTAAAATTGTGTGTGGGGGAGAGGTGTTGGGGTTAAGGAGGAAGCTTGCAAAACCAAAGATTTTAAGCAAGATTCACTCCTGCATGATTTTAAGTATAAATGAAACCCTTTGGTAGTTTGGGGGATTAATATATATATATATATATATATATATATATATATATATATATATGAATATATATATATATATTCATATATATTCATATATATATTCATATATATATTCATATATATATTCACACACACACACACACACACACACACACACATATATATATATATATGTGTGTGTGTGTGTGTGTGTGTGTGTGTGTGTGAATATATATATTCTTTTTTTTCCTCCCTCTCAGACACTGTTCAGAATTAATGAGGGTACCTGCGACGATGCTGGCAAGCTGCTGGGTTCTGGTGATGGGGTAGACACTGCGTGCCTGAACAATCGCTGAAGCGATTTTCTTAGCATGCCTCTCCTCCCCGTATGTTCTCAGGATGGACGCAAGTGCCTGTTGATCTAAAGCGTTCACAACATCAGCTGCGGTGGGCATGTCAGGGTACCTACGCACAAGAAGAACCAATTAGTTCATTGACGTCAGTTTCATTGACAAGAGGTGAATCTTCAGAGTACTGAGACATAAAGTCAGGCATACAAACATAGGCTAAGAGAGCTTCTGAGGTTTATAAAGTCAGAGACTGAAATCTTACAGGAATAAAATAAGCTTTCCATCATTAGGGCAAATGAAAACTCTGTGTGTGAGGTTCGTCAAGGTCAAGGGCAGCAGGAAATTAGAAGTTTACTAACTTAATTCACAAAGAAGTGACTGCTCGTGCAGATTTCCCCTAAACTAAAATAGCAGAAATATATGGATTCAGTTTGTTCAAAACTTAAATTGTTGCTTGAGTGTTTTTTTTCTGTATAGGAGAAACAAGGGTACTGCTTTTACTTAAATGAGCCTTAATTTCAGGAAAGTAAATAAACCCAAGACTGTCCAGTAACCGACTACTTACACTATTGGAGAACAAACTGACTTAGAAAATCATTACAGGAGTCCCACCTTATCCCAGGGAATACATCCAAGACCCCAGCAGAAACTTGAAAACCACGATAGAACCGAGCCCTATACATAACTATGCTTTTTTTCTATACATACATACATACATACATACATACATACATCATACATACACTCTATTGCACTTCTTTGGTGTATGCGAATTACCAGCATTACTACTCTTGCACTTTGGAATCATTATTAAGTAAAATAAAGGTTACTTGAACACAAGCACTGCGATACCACTATAGTTGATCTGATAACCAAAATGGCTACTAAGCAATTAATGAGTGGTTAGCATATATAGCTTAGATATGCTGGACAAAGGAACGATTCACATCCCAGGCAAGATAATGTTGGATTCCACAAGATTTCATCTTGCTCTGCAGAATGGTGCGCAGTTTAAAGCTTATGAATTGTTTATTTCTGGTGTTTTCCAATTAGTTTCAGGCTATGGTTGACCTCAGGTAACTGAAAGGGAAGAAAGTGAAACCAGGGATAAGGAGAACTACTGTACAAGAAGATACTGCTGGTCAGCTTCCCTCACAAAAACTAGAATATTCTTAATGATAATAATGTGTATTATTTCAAATATTTAACAATATTGGCTTCTACCTTCATGACAAAGGACATCATGAGATAACACTTGGTAATCAACAAACAGTACTAAACAAGCCTAGATGGTAATTTCAGGTGAAGAAGACAAAGAAATATCAAACTGTGCCCAATAAATCATAGTAGCAGGAAGCAGAATTCACTTTGTCAGACCATGCCAGCTTAACTTACCTTAGAAAAATGGATCCAGGAATTCTAAGTGATGCGTTAACCGAGACCTTACTTATTAGAAAGAGCTTTGCTAATAGTATAGTTATTACTCCTGTAGTTAATACATTGGATTGATTGTTGGTACCAATTGTGAGAAATTTAAATAACAAGGATATGGCATCTTAAGATCTGAGGATCAGATCAGATTTAAGAAACACTTAAATATACTTCATTGCACCTCATTAGAATGCCTAGGTCTTCTAGGAGAAAATTTTGTCCTTGGCTTGTACCCTATTTTGCCATAACCTTTATCTCTCTCTCTCTCTCTCTCTCTCTCTCTCTCTTTCTCTCACTTCCTCTCTCAAATCTTGTTTTTGTTTTTTTCCTGGCTGCCATGGCATCCCCGACCAATGAACATCCTATACAGTAGTCTGGTTTCCATCTCAATAGGCTTTGCTCCATTAATAATAGCTTTAAGGATAAAGATTTGGTCTTTAGAGTCAAATTGACCTAGTTTAGAATCCAGGCTTTACTATTCAGTAAACTTGTTAATATAATGGAACCTCAATTTCTTTAATTTCTAACCTGTGAATGAAAGTAGCAATGCTTACCTCATAGAATTGTTGAGAGAGTTAGGGTGCATATAATCATAAAACACATAGTATAATAGCCCATAGGGAAGCTCAATACCTATCCAGGTCCCTTAGATTTTCCCCCTTCTTGGATTTGCCAATCATCATTTTTGGCATAATCAACAAAATCCCTGCTAGATCTTACCTAGTTGTGAATTCAACTGCCCAAATCACTAAATATTAGAATGAACCTTGTGAATGATGATAAACTCAGACTCCATAGTATGGATTTCACCTCAAATTGGACAGTTCTAAAATTAGTATGGATGTATTTAGCAATTTTTGATAATACCTTTCCACTTTCAAGTATGAAAGTAAAAAAATACTTTGCTCAAATATAGTTTAGTGGAAATAGGCATAATTTTATTTTATCTAATGTTAGTGCTACAAGGCCAAAGTGGGAACAAACTGAAAGTCAGAGGGCTTCTAGGAGGCTTCAGAATAGGCATTTATGTGGTGTAGAAGTCAAGATACAGCCCTAGCTAGTTTGACTCAGTGGATAAAGTATGGGCCTAAGGGTCCCCGGAACAAAGGTTAAGGACACATGCCTTGGTTACAGGCTTCTCCCCAGCCCTGGTTGGGCTCCTGCAGGAAGCAACCAATTGATATGTTACTTTCACATCGATATTTCTCTCTGTCTTTCCCTCTCTCTTCAACTCTCGCTAAAAAACAATGGAAAAATATCCTCAAGTGAGGAGTAACAAAAAGTCAAGATATAAAATCTGTCCCCCACCCCAACTTAATAGGTTAAGGAATTTCATTGGTATTCCAGAGATCAGGGACTTACAAAGGAAATATTAACCTAAGTGTGAATTTATTTTTTCCTTATAGCACATGTGTCAAACACAAGGCCCGCGGGCCAAATCCGTCCCGCCAGGCCTTGCAATGTGGCCCGCACCGCGCTGTCATCACTGCACTCCGCTGCGTTTCCATCACAATGACAGTTTATGACTGTTCAGTAAACCATTCGGCCCGCGATTTAGGCTGGATTTTAGATTTTGGCCCCTTCTCTGATTGAGTTCGACACCCCTACCTTATAGTGAAGACTACACCTGACAACCCAGATATACCCACAGGTCCTTAAACTGTGAATTTCTTTCTGCTACATGAAACATTATCATAGTCTAAAAGCGGTTGTTGAATTTGGGCTATGCTGTAAGATTCTAATGTTCAATGGCAACAGGTTAAGAAAGCCTGTTGTATCCACATTCAACACAGGGACATATCAGCCTCCATAATTTGACTGATCACTTTCCCTCTCCCATAACACCACTTGGATTAGCAATGCACTTGGTTACATCTCTGACTCTTCTTTTTCTATAAATTCATGTGAACCAACTCCCACTTTCTGAATGGCACATATTTTCTTCAGATCTGTTAATATCTGTGGCTAAGTTACAGTCTATGCTAGCTCAATAGAAACCTACCGGCTTTTTAAGATATTTTCTCAACTCTAATCTCATCCATTACATATTAAGAGTTTAATTCACAAAGGCAATCTAATTTTCATGTTCTTAGGGGAGCATCTCAAGAATCCTTGACTCTCACACTAAAATTTGCTGACAAATTTTTACGTTAACAATGTGAGGGTTTACTATTATTAACTAGAAGCTTTGTTCATTGTATTTCAGAAGGCATCCTCTTAGCAAGACATCAAGAACAACCAAAATTTGCTTGAGATTTGAGTACCTCTGCTAAACCTCAATCTCCAAACATGAAAAAATATTTGACCTTCACTATTATAATAGTCACTGGTTTTTGGAAGATTTTTATTATTTTCTTTTATAATCACATCCTTCATTCTATGAATGCCAACTTGAGCAAAAGAAGGTTTAAGACTGAGAACAAAAAGATTCTGACAAGTATGGGTCACAATCTCTGTTAAAAGGTCATATCAAAGCACGATTATCCATAAAAAAAGATAATCAGTGTGAAAGTTATCCTCCTCACTAGTTTGTGTAGACAGCAATAGTTTTTCTTTCAGAATTCCCAAACTAGAGAAACACTAAAAACTTTAATGAGTATCAAACAAAACTGATTTATTATATATGGATAGTATTGGGTGTGGGTGTGTAATGGGAATTCTGCAGTCTTAAAGGGAAATTAAATTCATAGTGCCTTTGAGAAATCGATTTCTTGTTGTGTGGAGAAATGCTTTATTGATACTCACCTGTCACCATCCATTCTCATGTCCAAAGGGCCATCATTCCGAAGGGAAAAACCTCTTTCAGGAGCATCAAATTGCATGGAGGAACATCCAAGATCGAAAAGAACTCCATCCAACGTCCCTGGCTGCACTCCAGCTTTCATTAATAAGCCTTCGGCCTGGCTGAACTGGCCTAGCATAGCTTGGATCTGTTTACTGTGGACAAACCCAGGAGATGGAGAAAACACTGCTGTTACACAAAAGTCTTTTCTAAGGTCTATGGTCAATGGAAGCAGCACATCCTATTATTAAATGATTTAACCAATACATATTTTCTAAGTGCCGACTGCACGCTTAATACCATATAAAGAAAGATAGGTATGGAAACTCTGGATCTATGGTTCTAACACCAGAGTTGATTTAATGTAATTTTATTCTTGCTAATGAACACAATTTGTTTTATACCTTTGTGAAGGTATACAATAAGTTGATAAATTAAAAAATCTTCTTCATCAAACCAGGTATTTCATTTTTTTTCTTTAAAAAATATTAAATCTATGTGTCAAGAAAAGAAGCATATATAAATCTATAAAAAGAATAAATTTAGAGATAACAAATCCTGGTAAGGATGTGGAGAAAAGAAAACCCTTGTGTACTGTTATGTGAATGTAAACTAATATAGCCAATGGTATAGAGGTTCCTAAAAAAAATAAAATTAGACCTACCATGTGATTCAGCAATTCCACTTATAAGAATATAACCAAAGGAAATGAAAACACCATTGTGAACAGTTATCTGCATCCCCCCACATGTTTATAACAGCATTATTTATAATAGCCATGACATGGAAACAACTTAAGTGCCCATCAGTGAATGAATGGATAAAAAGTTACAAACTATTATTCTGCCATAAAAAAATAAGAAAATCATGACATTTGCAACAACATGGGTGAAATAATGCTAAATAAAATAGTTAAGAAAGACAAATTATTTATGATCATATTTAAATGTGGAATCTAAAAAAAGAGAGAGGAACCCAAATTCATAGAAAAAGAGATCAGATTCATGGTTATTAGAGGCGAGGGATGGGATAGAAAATTTGGATGAAGCTGGTCAAAAGGTATAAATTTCAGTTAAGTAAGTACTGGGGATGTTTGTACAACTGATAACTACTGGCAGTTTACACTGATGTATGGCATATATGAAAGCTGTTAAGAAAGTAACTCCTGCCCTGGCCGATGTGGCTCAGTTGGTTGGAGCGTCATCCCATGCACCTAAACGTCACAGGTTCAATTACTGGTCAAGGCATATACCTGGGTTGTGGGGTCAGGCACAAATGGAAGGCAGACAATGGATTTTTCTCTCTCACATCAGTGTTTTTATTTCTCTCTCTTTGAAAAAGTCAATAAATGCGTCTTCAGGTGAGGATTAAAAAGAAAGTAACTCCTAAGAACTCTCATTCCAAGGTACAGTATATATAAGTCAAATAATTATACTGTACAACTTAAACTTATACAGTGATGTATGCCAATTACAATCTCATAAATTTAATGAGTAAGCCAATTTAAATACAATACATAATAAAACAGAAATCACCAGAAAAAGATGTCAAACATCTTTAAACCAACCATGTTAACTTTCTCCACATTTTCCCTATAATTTACAATATCAATGCTATGAAGCTGCACATCTGAAGAACGAAAGTGTACCTAAAATAAATGCCTTCTTGCAGAAGCAATGTTTTAGCTCTCAACAGGGAATCTGGAGTGAATGAGCATTCAAAAATCAACAGATTGGCAAGAAGTTGGGATCACCTTGCAGCTATACTAGTTCTCCTTCCTACAGAAAATAAAATGCTGCCTTCAGGGATCTTCTGAAGCCTTAGGGCAACTGGCATGCATTTGGAAAGGGAATGAGAAGAGAAAAATTGGGCAACATTCCCAAGACCTCATTCTCTCCATCTATAGGTGAATGGGGTGAGTGTGGATTTTGGTAGTGTTGGGGAATCATAATTATGTTTTATGCATATACAGGGTATCCCAAAAAATGTATATACACTTTAACAGCTGATAGCTCAATTCGGAAAATAAAATGTATTTTAATAAACACTGCCTTTATAACTATTCAAAGTGTGTGTATACATATTGGGGGAGACACCTTGTATTATGTCATTTAAGAAGAAATTCACAGATCATTGTGTGTGTGTGTGTGTGTGTGTGTGTGTGCATGTTTTAAATTTTAATGCAGCCAGCCATTTTCAGATTCATTCACCAATTATTTGGAGGTATATAAAGATTAATAAAATGATTAAAAAGGCATGACATTCTGAGCTATGAGCTGAAAGGAAGAAATGAATAAATAGTATGCATAACGATCTGATAGGTGATAACTAACAGTGGACAGATAAACAAATTGTTACGTCTGTATAAGCATACTCGTTTTATTGCACCTTGTTTACTGTGCTTTGCAGATACTGTTTTTTTGTTTGTTTTTTTAATTAAAGTTTTCTGGCAACCTGGCATTCAGCAAACATAGCAGTGCCATTTTTCCAATAGCATGTGCCAATTTGGTGTCTCTGTGTCACTACATTTTGATAATTTTTGTAATATTTTAACTTTTTCGTTATTATTATATTTTTTACAGTAATCTGTGGTCAGTGATGTCTGATGTTACTATTGTACTAGTAATTGTTTTAGGATGCCACAAATCATACCGATGTGAGATGGTGAACTTTATTAATAAATATGTGTGTTCTGACTGCTCCATTGACAAGCCATTCTCCCATCTCATATTCTTTCGTTGGATATTCTTATTCTGTGACACACAACAATATTGAAATTATGCAGCCAATTAATTACCCTACAATGTTCCCCGAGTGTTCAAGGGAAAGGAGGAATTATTCATCTCTCACTTTAAGTGAGAAGCTATATATGATTAAGCTTACTGAGGAAGGAATGTCAATACTGAAATAGTCCTTAAGGTAGGCCTCTTGTATCAGTTGGCCAAGTTGTAAATTCAAAGGAAAAGTTCTTGAAAAAATTAAAAATGCTACTCTAGTGGAACACACAAATTATAAGAAATTAAAACAGCCTGATAGATGATGTGGAGAAAGTTTTAGTGGTCTAGATCAGTGGTCACCAACCAGTGGTCCGTAACCACTGGTGGTCTGTGAGGTCTAAAATGTTGGCAACTGCTGGTCTAGCCACAACATTCCCTTAAGCCAAAACCTAATCTAGAGCAAGGCCCTATCTCAATTCAATTCCATGAAGGCTGAGAGAGGTGAGGAAACTGAAAAAGAAAAGTTTGAAGCTACCAGAGGTTGGTTCATGAAGTTTATGGGAAAAAGCCATCTCCATAACACAAAAGTGCAGGTGTAGCAGCATATTATCCAGATCTTGTTAACATAATTAATGAAGGTAGCTAGACTAAGCAACAGATTTTCAGTGGAGGAGGAACAACTGATGGCCTTTGGATGTTAACAGCTAGAAAGGAAAAGTCAATGCCTGGCTTCAAAGTTTCAAAGGACAGGCTGACTCTCTAGGTAGGGGCAAATGCACCTGGTCAGTGTGAGATGAAGCTAATGTTCATTTACCATTCCAAGAATCATAGGGCCCTTAAGAATTATGCTAAATCTTCTCTGCCTGTGCTCTAAAAAGAAAACAAAGCCTGGATGATAGCACATCTGCTTACAATATGGTTCACTGAATATTTTAAGCTCACTGTTGAGACAAACTGCTTAGAAAAAAAAATTCCCTATCAAATATTAGTGTTCACTGACAATTTGCCTGGTCACCTAAGAGCTCTGATGGGATATATAAGGAGATTAATGCTGTTGTCATACCTGCTAACACAACAACCATTCTGCAGTCCATGGGTCAAAGAGTAATTCTGAATTTCAAGTTTTATTAAGGAATACATTTTGTGAGCTGCCATACACAGTGATTCCTCTGGTGGACCTGGGCAAGGTAAATTGAAAACCTTCTAAAAAGGATTCACCATTTTAGATGTCATTGAGAACACCTATGATTCATAGGAAGAGATCAAAATATCATCATTAACAGGAGGCTGGAAGTTTATTCCAACCCTCATGGATGACTTTGAGGGGTTTAATACTTCAGAGGAGGAAGTAACCATAGATGTCATAGAAATAGCAAGAGAACTAGAATAAGAAGTATTACTGAGGAAGGAGCCTAAAGATGTGACTGAATTGCTGCAATCTCGTTATAACACTTTAATATAATAGATGAGCTGCTTTCTTTTAGATGAGCAAAGTGGTTTGTTGAGAAGGAATCTACTTCTGGTGAAGATATTATGAAGACTATTAAAACGATAATACAGGATTTAAAATATTACATAAACTTAGTTGATAAAGCAGCAGCAGGGTTTGGAAGATTGACTCCAAATTTTAAAGAAGTTCTATTGTGGGTTAAATGCTACCAACAAGATAGTATGCTATGAAGAAATTGTTTGTGAAAAAAAGAGTCTATCAATGCATCAAACTTCACTGTAGTCTTATTTTAAGAAAATGCCCCACCTCAACATTCAGCAATCACCACCTGACCAGATCAGTCAGCAGCCATTGATAATAAGGCAAGGATTCCAAATTGCTGAAGACTCAGATCATGATAAGCATTTTGCTTTATCAGAAATGTATTTTTAAATTATAATATGTAGATTTTTAGACATAATACTATTGTACATGTAATAGACTACAGTATAAACTGGGAAACCAAAAAATTTACAGTATATGCAATGGGAAACGGTTGCATATACATACTGTAAATTTCATTTTATTCATTTTATTGCAGTGATCTGGAAGCAAACTTGCATCTTTCTGAGGTATGCCTGTATTTGGAAAGTATGGATTGAATGCTAATACTAGCATTAGAAAGAGAAATAAATGAATCTTGGGGTTGGGGGGCAATTCACAAATCATTCATTCCAATTATTTAAGTGATGTTGAATATTTTCTCTCTCCACCATCGCTGCTAGGTAGGGGGAAAAAGTCATTGTTTTAAACACCTCCCATTCAACTCAATGGTGAGGAAGGGATTCCCACTCTAGTATTATGGAAATGGCCAAATACAGGGCACCTGACACTGCACAGATAAGATGGACAGGAGTCTATTAATCTCATATACTCACAGCCCAGGAGAGGAAAATAACACATGCCATACATAGCTAAATGGAGGTTACACTCAGGAACAGAGTAGACAACCAGAGGCTGTGAGAAGCAGGTTTTTTAGTAGCAAGAGAGTGGGGTCTCCTTGGTTCTCATGGGATGATGTGATTCACTTTATTGAATAATTTGATGGCTGGCAGGGTACTGACACCTGCTATTCAGGAATAAGCAGATATTGTGCTTGATCCCTTTGATAAGGAGGGTTATTTGATTATGAAAGCTTGTAGGTAGGAGTAGAGTGGGAAGAACTTACGGCTAGGCTATTCCGGGGTCTCACAGTTCTCCCAAGATCAAGAACTCATATTTGGCTTTAATTTTAGACCTCATAGCACAGAATGCATGAAAACCCAGTAATAAGAATTCACTAGTTTTGTGTGTTGCTTTTTAAAGCTAATTCTCTTTTATTTAACAGCTGTCTCCTTGCTAGTTCTATTGTCCCTGATATCAGTCCATGTAAAACAACTGAAAGCCTATAACCCAAGGCAGCCATTCACATATATACAATTAGCTACTGTAAGTGATATTTGTTACCTTCCTCTTAGTTGCCAATCTTCTTTTTGTTTCAATAGGATCTCAAAACTTCAGCCATGTATTTTGTGAGAGACTGAGCATATCTATGATATTTACCTCATATTGGCTATGCTCAAATATTCAATCAAACACACATCTAAAGATTGATGTCATGTACTTTGTAGATATGTTTAATATTAAGTAAAATACATCATTATCTTCAGTAATGTGGGTGTGACTCATCCAATTAGCTGAAAGAATTTAAGAGCAAAAACTGAGGTTTCCCACAGGAAGAAGACATTCCCTCATGTCAGTTTCCAGCCTGCTGGCCTGCCCTACCAATTTCAGACTTGCCAGTCCCCACAATTGTGTGAGCCAAATCCTTGAAATAAACCTCTTTATATATGTATATATATGCACACACACATGTCTGTGTGTATATTGTATTGATTTTTTTTCTTGAGAATTCTGATAGATATACTATCTCAATTGAAAAAGGTTTCTGGTAAGCTAAGCTAATTTGCACACACTAGGTCCAAAGCCTCTGCAATTTGTTCAGAGACTGGCATGTGTGACAACTCTGGCTGATGAGATACAAGAGATATCTGCTAAAAATTGGAAGGAAAAATTCTTTCTCCCAATGAATTACTCGAAAAACAAAAGTTTTTCGGAATTTCACTGATATGAAAGAAGCACACAGCCCTGATTATCACCAGCAGAGATGATGACCCAAGGAAGGAAAAGGGTGGCAGTAGTTTTAGCCAAACCTTAAAAGACAAAGTAGAGAGAAAGAATTACCAGGCCACTACATTGAACCTCACCTAATCCAACTTGTTTATGAACTTCTGAGTTATATGAACCCATAAATTACCTTGATTATCAAAACCCACTTGACTTGGTTTTTCTTTAACCTTCTATGAAAAACATCATAACTATTATAGCTATCATGGTCCTCAAGTCTTCTTTTCTCTAAATAAAACAACTAATTTCTTCTGCTATTCTGCATACAAAAAGTCTTTCACTGTGCTAGTTGCTCTTTTTTGAATGTGTTCCAGTTTGATGATGTTCCTAAATCTATAATAAATGCCATAATGATCAGTATAGAATAAAGTAAATTCTTGCCCCTCTTGTTCTAGTTATTATATTAATACAGCACAAGATCAAAACAGTTTTAGAGCTTATTTCACAATGTTGACTTATACTGTCTAATACCCTGGATTCTTCTTCATGTACACCACTGCTAAGCCTGTTTCCTCTATAACTGTACTAGCACAGTTTTGCTTCATTTAACTGTTTCAGACCTAAGTACAATTTGTAGCCTATATATTTTCTCCCATCCAAGTACTAACCAGGCCCTGTACCCTATATATTTTCTATAGTCCTTTTAGAATCAAGATATTACCTTTAACCATAGAAATCTTTACACTGCAGCAAAACTCTCAGATAAAGTATAGCTACTATCCTGCATGACACTAATATACTTATAAAATAAAAATAATATTTTATGAGATATTTGCATTCTTGAGTGCCCTCAAACATAACTGTTTAGTATACAATACTCATATTGTTTTTTGCCTCACTATGAGTAAATAACAAAAATGTAATCTTTGTGGTACAAAACTCAGCATAATGACATATAAGTATGAGATTATCATATGGAAGAAAAGTAACATGAGGCCACACTATAAAGTAAACCATGTGTTTAAGGCAGAGTTTTCTGATGCTACATCACTCATGTTTCTACAGTTCTCAGAGAAAAGAAATCATTTACAAAGTTTACTGACCAATCTGTTGAAAACTTAGCCTTAACTTCAGAACCTAGAGAATTATTTTATATTAGAGGCCCGATGCATGAAAATCGTGTAAGAGTGGGCCCTTACAGCCGTGGCTGCCTTGTGGCCTTCCCTGGCCCTCCCCCAGCCGCCACTGGTAGTTACAGAAGGTCACCTGGAAGGTCATTCCACCTTCTGGTCTAATTAGCATATTAGCTCTTTATTATATAGGATTATATAGGATATGTAATTATATTGTGGCTAATTTTCCTGGACAGGCAGATGACCTGCCCCCTTTTCTTTTTCTGCCTTTCTTTCTCCTCTCTTTTCTCTCTCAGGTCCTCTCTTCACATTCTTTCTCCTCTCCCATCTTCTTTCTTTAAAATTTGAATTTTCAATATTTTTGCATATGCAATTTACAAATGTTATAAAACAAGTAACAGAAAAGTATGAACTAGCCAGGAAGGATCATGGTGGTCACAAAAATAGAGCCAAACCAGGATATGTAGCCATAACTACTAGGACACAATTTGTTCAGATCACTGTCATCATCCTTTGTCATTACCCTTGGCTCCCCCTGTTGAAAGTAGAATGCAGCTTATGATTCAGAGCACATGCTATAAGAGAATGGTTCTGCAACCCAACCCCAAGCAAAGTCAATGTGCTTAGCAATAGATTACCAGTAATACCTTAGTTTTTGGAGACCATTTTTTTTTCTTTGACTATGATTAGTATTAACATTGACTCTGACAAGTCAACTGCACTTGGAGTACATGTTATGGATCTATTTTATTATGAAGGACTAATGTTTTCTAGAATGTATTGGGACTTATGATGTAAGAGTAGCTACTATGCACTGTGTATATTTGATTTAGGATTGACATGGAACTTCATCATTCTTCTAACTGCATATAGTCTAATAGTAGGGGTTAAGGATAAATTACCCCTAAAATTATAAACTAGATCCAACTCACAGGTTGAACATTTTATAGTCAAGGAGAGTACTTATTCATCTTAACCTTAGAAACATCAAATTCCACAGCTTACAAAAAGCTATATGTAAAAAGGCACTTTTTGTTGCCCTGGGATAAATAATTTTTTTTCATAGGGAGAAGAGTTATTTGTGTAGAATCAGATTTAAACACACACACACACACACACACACACACACACACACACACACGGGCTGTTGAATAAAACAAGTTTAAAAATGTAAAGTTTGGACATAACTCTTCACAAAAAAACTCTGCATTTGGAGACTAACTCTAAGATAAACTAGGGGAGGAAAACATCACTATTATTTCTATTCTCGTAAGATTTAACACTCCTTTGTCTTAACCCAAAATATTAAATAAACACTTTACATCATGATATACCTTTAATCTCAAGTACAGTAATTTACCTTGCCATAATACACAACTGACAAAAATATACAAATAGTCCACAAAAATGACTAATAATGGTCTTATTTCTCTCTGAATCATTTAACTGTTGCTGTGTGACAAACTATCCCAAAAGTTAATAGTTTAAAACAAAAACACTTTTTTAGCTCATATTCTGTCAGTTGGCAATTGGGGTTGGGCTCAGTTGGTGATTATTTTTATAGTGAGTTGATTAAGGCTCAGTCTCACATGAACTCACTTACATGTTGAGAAGTTGGCTGGGATAAAGAAGATAACTGAACCATGTGTCTCCAGATATTAGTCGGCTAGCCCAGGTTTCCTCAGAGTGGTCTAGATCCAAAAGTAGCAAAGTGGAACAACCCCAATTCGCAAGCACTTTTGTCCCATATTCTATTATCCCATTAGTCAAAGCGAGT
Organism: Pipistrellus kuhlii; assembly: GCF_014108245.1. Lineage (NCBI taxonomy): Eukaryota > Metazoa > Chordata > Mammalia > Chiroptera > Vespertilionidae > Pipistrellus > Pipistrellus kuhlii. The sequence continues at coordinate 15,844,081 of NW_023425595.1, forward strand.
CATATCTCAGTTCCTATTCCAAGACTATGAAAATAGACTTCACCACTTGATGAAAAGAGGAAACATTACAAAAGAATACATACAGAGAAGAGAGAAATTACAGTGGGTATTTTTGCAAATAATATACCACACTCTTTGTACTTAGGAGTGAAATTAAAAGTAGTAAGGAGAAAATAAAAGTTTTCTCCCTAATTTTCTAGATTCTCCTCTGCTGATTGAGTCCTTTAAAGCATAGCTTCCTCTTAAAATCATCACAGGAATGCAGTGGTGGCTGGTGGTTGATGCTATTGATATAATTCAGAAGTAGACTAAGGTGCTAGGTTCTGGTGCCAGAATACAAATCTGGGCAGAGGCCAGCAGGAGTCTGTGGCACAGAGGTCTGGAGAGGACTAGTGTATGATAATCAGGGAGAGAGTGGCAAGTGGTTATAGGGGGTTTGTGAGAAAGCCAGGTGTGTGGACCTGGTCATATTACTATCAAGTAAATGTGGCAGTAAATCGGAGGCTTCTAACTGTTGGCCAGACTTTTCCTGAAAAGAACAAATAATCTAGTTGTGAATAAACTGCAGTCCTGGACTGGGATATGGGAAGAGATTCAGGCATGAGAGAATAAGTTAGACATTTATTAGAACTGGACTAGTCACTGGAACCAAGGCATTATGCCAGGATCAGCTTCAAAAGCAACTTGATGTAGGTCAACTAAACTATACACTAGCTATCATAAATCATTATCAGGAACCCTGCAGTGAAATATGAGGGTGCCCTGAACTAGCAAATGGCTATGCAGAGAACTCTGATCATGTGGACCAGAGTGACAAGCAGAACATAGAAAGCAGAACAATACTAACATGTCTTAAGAAGCTTCCAGGAAGAGTAACCAGATAATTAAAGTTTGTTTCATTGAACTTAACTGAATCCAGGGTTCACTTCATCATACATTGAATCATTCATTTTGTGAGTGCATCTGGGGCATACCTAGCTAATAATATTCCACAAGCGAATGTAAGAGCCAAATCCAAATCATTTTCTGGGTGGAAGGTCTGCTTACTGTGCGGATCCAAGTTTTCCTCATATTAGTATCAGCCTTGGTCCATGGAAATCTCAGTATGCTACCTATTTTCCAGTCATTAAGCTTTATTGGTCTGTAGGCACAAATGAGGAGCCATGACTGCTTCTACCACTTCATTAAGCCTCCCAACCAAGCAATTCAGAGGGAGCCAAAACAGTGGATGAAACGTGAAGTTCATATTTAAACAACGATAAGAACAAACATTGGGAGAGTGCTTTCTGTGTGCCAGACTCTGGTGAGTGCTTTCTTACTTATGGGTTAGTAATAATTAATGTCGTTTTTAAACATTCGTTTAAAATCTTGCTTGGCGTTGACTTGTATTGACATAACCTTCAAACACGTGGTATCTACAGAACATGTGAAGTGCAATTAACAAGTTTTGCTTGAAAAAGTTTGTGTTTGGTTTGGTTTTTGTTGCAAAACTAGGGCTAAGAAGATGGCGGATGAAGAGCATATTCGGCACTGCATGCTTTACGAGTTCCAATTAGGAAGAAAAGCAAGTGAGGCTGCAAAAAACATCTGTAGTGCTCTTGGTCAAGATGCAGTTAGCGCCAGAAAATGCCAGCGTTGGTTTGAGAAATTTCGCGAGGGAAATTTTTCATTAGATGACAAGAGTGGTCGAGGCTGTGTGTCCAATTTTGATCAAGAAGCTCTTCAAGCTCTTTTGGTGCAAAATCCTCAAATTACCCAACAAGAGCTTGTGACAACTTTAAATTGTTCACAAAAAACAATTTCCAATCAATTGCGTGCACTTGGCAAAGTCCAAAAGTTTGGAAAATGGGTTCCTCATGAGTTGACCGACAACAACCGTAATCAAAGAGTCACAATTTGCAGTTCGCTCCTCTCTCGTCAAAACCGTTTGCCTTTTTCAGAGCAAATTGTTACCGGAGATGAACAATGAGTGCTGTATGTTAATTTGAAAAGGCGGCCTCAATGGTTGGACAAAAATGAGGCTCCGCAGCCCACGCCAAAACCTGACTTGCATGCGAAAAAAGTGATGTTGTGTGTTTGGTGGAATTTTAAAGGAATTCTTCATTATGAACTTTTACCATCTAACCAAACCATTACAAGTGCAGTGTATAGTGCCCAATTGGAAAGGTTAGCCCAAGCTTAAAGAGAAAAAGAACCCGCGCTGATTAATCGGAAGGGTGTAATTCTTCACCACGATAACGCACGACCGCATACTGCAAGAATCACTGCTGAAAAACTGCGCCAGTTGGAATGGGAAGTTCTCCCTCAACCTGCATATTCTCCTGATATTGCCCCTTCCGATTACCATTTGTTTCGTTCTTTGCAAAACTTTCTTCTTGGAAAAAAATGTAATAATGAAGAATGCCTCAAAAATGCATTGACCGAATTTTTTGCATCAAAATCACAAGAATTTTACAACAGAGGGATTAAAATGCTTCCTGAGCATTGGGCACAAGTAGTAGAAAACAATGGCAACTATATTGTTGATTAAATTTTGTTGTATTGTTTAAATAAATTCGATTTAAAAAAGTATTAGAAAACAACATTAATTATTACTAGACCTAATATTAAATCACTTCCTCCTCATGATAACCCTGTGAGGTAGGTGACAATGTAACTCATACTGCAGAAGAAGAAATAAGTACAGAGAGGGAAGTCACTTACCAAGGTCAATTATTAAGTGTTGGAATTAGAATGCAAACCCAGTCCAGTCTGGCTTCATAGTGTATGTTCTTGAACACTACACTGTAATGCCTCATGAGTTTCCATTTATTTAGTACCATTTCAGAACTCTAACTCTTCACTATTATGACCTCATCATGATCCACAAATTTGTCTATATTTTTAAAATGCTTTAACTGTTTCAAAGGTTGTGTCACCTCTTCATACCTATAGGTCTGCAGATTCAACACTCAAATATTTGCTGAATAAGGATTATCTACCAGGTATTGGACACAGGAATGAAAAAATGAATAAGAGCACACAATACAGAAAGGTACACGTACAATGTACATAAATCACCAAGCAAATGTTTTATTTTTTCCTAAAACAACAGTGGTATAGTGGAAAGGGGAAATAGCATCACCAAGCTTACCTTTAAATCTTGACTGCTACTAATTACCCCTGTGTATTTGGATAGGTTATTTCATGTCCCTCAGTTTCAGCTCCCTATATCTCGTGGTATTTAAGTCTTTCCCCTCTGAGGCAGCTTGGTGTAGTATAAATATTTCAACAAGTTCCGAAGTCAGATTGAATCAGACTATTAACTTTCTAATTATTTATTCCCTCAAGACTCAGAATCCTCATTTGTACTATGCAGACAACAGAGCAACTTCAATCTCACAGAGCTTTTAATTAATGTGCATGAGAATATCTACGAAAATGCCTAGGCATAGGAAGGCCCTCAATAAATGTTACCTCTCTCCCTCTGCTCCAAGTTGCTTTTCTTCCCTTAGATACATTGGTTATCATCTGATAACTGCTAGTTGGGATTTGGAAGCAATGGCAAGGATTTGCACAAACATATTAAATGCAGGGCATACAGGCTGTAACCTTTTAACTACAAAGAATTTTTCTCCAACTTCTTTTATGTGCCTATAGTGGGCTATATTTCTCCTCCCATTTCACCATGCCCCTGTTATAGTTTGAGAACTATTCACATTTTGATATGTTAATGTTTACCATACCACACACAGCTCTTTGAAGACATAGTTTATATATATCTCCAAGCTGTTTTAATTTTCATATTAATTATGATCACTTTTAAACATCATTAAAAGATATCCTTGCTCAAAATCTTTAATAGAATATTTTTTACTGGCCATTTTCTTTCCCTTCAGGAAATACTTTTTAAAAATTGGTTCAGTCATTGATTCACAACTCACACCTTGAATAAAATACATTTCAGAAATGATAAAATGCAGCTGTATTTCTATCTCTCAGTAATCCTTTCAAAATTTATTCAGTAGAGTCATCTTCCTCTGTTCTGGAAAGCCTCATAACTTTTCTACTCACTAATAGGTAACAGATAATCTTATGGCTACCGTGAGTTATAAAAATAGCTCAGAAATTCATATCTAGTGCTCAACTACAAAAAAAGAATAACAAATGAATACCTACTGAACAAATGCTAAACGTCAGGCACTGTTCTAGACACCTGGGATACAAACAAAACAGACAAAATCCCAATGATTACTGAGTTTATTGACCAGGGGGCAATCAAAATCAATATATTCAAAGACTTCTAATTCTGTCTATAGCAGACAGAAAACATCTCACTAAAAACATTTATATCCTTAGTGTTTAAATCCCATTCCTCCCACCCCCAATTAATATTCATTTTATTTGTTCTCTTCCTGTCCATCTCCCTTCCTCTGTCATACAATACTGTACTGTTAAATGCTTGGTGATAATTTCTTCTTCTAGACTGCTATATAGCTTACTGATTCATTTGGCACATACTCCGGGCTGCTTTTTAATATTATTTATTTTTTTATGTAGGTATCCTGATGCCTCTGAAACAAAAACCTAAGTTTCTTTAGGATCATATGGATTCCGTTATACTTTTTTTTATATGTAGCTCCTAAAAAAAACTACAAGTGTGCAACAAACTTTTTCTTGGATAAAGATGGTGATGATTTTGGGAAACTTTAATATATGTTTAAGGCATCAAAATGAGAACACTTAGTATTAACTCAATGTTCTTTCCATCATACATAAATGTAATCAAATGCTAAGGAAGAAATGTAAGATACATAGACAGGCTTTAGAGGAAGAAATGATTATGTAGTATGTATCCTATAAGTTTAATTTTATATAATTGTTATGAGGACATAAATTTTAGACATGAGTTTTTTCACATTTCCAAGAGTTATGACAAGTTTCCTGGATCCACCTTATAACCACAGCCAATTAATTTTAAAAAGTGTATTTTAAGTTTATGATACCTTGCCACCCACAATATCATGGAGGTACTTAAAAAAGAAAAAAAATGCTATCATGTTCTATTAAGACAGAAAATAAAACTCACAATTCATACCAATCAAATCTAGGGAACTCAGTTATGGTCAATATTTAATTCACTAAAGAAGACAACCTTAAAGGACTTTACTCTGAAGGATGGTATTACAATCACAATACAAATTAATATTTTTATTTATTTTAGAGAGGAAGGGAGATGGTAAAATAAACATCCATGTGAGAATGAAACATCAATCAGCTGCTTGCATGTGCCCTGGCTGGTGTGGTTCAGTTCGGTGAGCATTGACCCATGCACCAAAGGGTCACCAGTCCAATTTCAGTCACAATAGTATTTAAACAAAATTCCATTTTGGAGTATTCTTCAAAATGTCTGAGAAAAAGGGTATTATATTTTGTACACAAAAAGATTTCTTTTATGTACAGTCTGTGTTTTTCTAGGAAACAATTATCATATTGCAATTGCAAAATGCCTTTAAGATGCTCCTTCCTTGATTTATAATATGTTTGGCTCCTGTATAGTGGATAACTTCACTCCATTCTATCTTCTTACCTAATTTTCTATAAAGCTGAGTGTGACAACTGGAATAATAAGTGTCTATCTTTCTGGGCAGCACTTTCTAAAACTTACATCTTCTGAAAGTAATTTAGATGAATTCAGTTTCTAAATAATTGCCATGCATATACACTGCCAAAATATACCAATGATTCTATTGGTTATTCAGGAAATTCTATCACGACTTTGACATTGTTTTAAATATTTGGCATTGTCAATTCAGGGTGTTTAGATGACTGCCTTTATCTAGATCTGAAGGGGCCAAATCACTTAATCAAGAGGTATCTAATTAAGAGTGAATATCACAATCATCTGGAATTATGGGTGTTTAATTACCAATTTTAAACATCAAGACGTATGCTACATGTGAGGGATTTTCCTGAATGCTTCTCATTCATAGCACTTTCTAAGGAGCAATGAATAGATACAGCCAAAAATAAAAGAGGTTTAAGCATTTGTACACAGACTATGAGGAATGGTAAACTCTTGATGCTGATGATAGTTTTGATAAATTAAACTAGAGGCCCAGTGCACAAAATTCAGGCACTTGGTGGTGGGGGCAAAGGGGTTCCTCAGCCCAGCCCATGCCCTCTCATAGCCTGGGAGCCCTCGAGGAATGTCCTACTGATGTCAGCCAGCAGGCAAACATCCCTTTAGGCGTCCTTAGTACTGCCGCAGAGACCGGATTCTGGCTAAGCGGTGCTCCCCGTGTGGGAACGCACTAACTACCAGGGGGCAGGTCCTGGGTTGAGTGTCTGTCCCCTGGTGGTCAGTGAGCATCATAGTGACCAGTTGTTCCATTGTTCAGTAGATTTGCATGTTAGCCTTTTATTATATATTGAATAGTATATAAACAACAAGCATAAAGTATATGAGTAAGAAAAATTAAATGCTTACTATTATGGTAAAGGATAATGCTTTCACATAAGGTGAGAGATGAAATTACTAGGAACACTAAGACTTAGGAAGTAGGTGTGTATGCTTCTCCCTCCCAGAGAGAAGAGAGAAATTCCAGCAGCCAGGTCACCAGCACAAAGTGGTGTGGGGGTACTAATCTGTCACATAATAACTGTCCTAACTCCAAGTGTGTACATCTACAATGACCAAATCACCCTCATCTCTTTTGATAGATAAAATGGCACCTTAAATTAAGTTTTAAATAAAGAAATAAAATCACTCAATACAACCAAGTATTTAAAAACAAAGGGAAGCCCGGCTGGTGTGGCTCAATGGTTGAATGTTGACTTATGAACCAGGAGGTCACAGTTCAATGCTTGGTCGGGGAACATAACCAGGTTGCAGGCTTGATCCCCTCTGTCGGGCATGCAGGAGGCAGTCAATCAATATTTCTCTCTTCTCATTGATGTTTCTATCTCTATCTCCCTCTCTCTTCCTCTCTCAAATCAAAAATATATATTAAAATGTAAATAAATAAAGAGAAAATGTCTGATGGAAGTCAGCAGTGGTTTTCAAATTAAAAGAGCAATCATTAGCTCAAAATTCAGACCATTAAATCTGACATTTGATTTTTTTAATTAATGTGCATTTTAACTACTCTGATATACTTGCATTTATTTTCATATAAAATAATATTTAATTATAAAATAATGTTGACCTTAACCAGTCAAATTGATGCCTTAGGAAGACATACCGAATTTTCTAGCAGAATTGAGTACTCACTAGCATATTCAAGTGGAGCATCAGAGAAGGAAAAGGCATGTGGATTTTTCTCCGGGTGGCAGTTCTCATTAGCTTCAAGCCTCAGTGTGGTCATTATGTAATATGACAAAAAGATTATGGCAAAGAGCTACTGGTTTTATTCTAAGGAAAAGAAAACATGACCTTTCTGACCTCTTGAAAAATGTTCATTAAAACTTAAAATGGATAGTGTGAGATTTTAGTGGAATTTCATTGCTTTTTTTTTTTATTTAAAGTTCAGAGGGAGTAAGAAAAATTCATTGCCTCTGTAAATGCAAATTACTTAGCTGAGTGTGTGTCAGAAGAAAATTTCTTTTAGCCATACTATTTTCCAATAACCTGTCTCCAAAAGGGCTCTTCTGGACTTTTCAGTTGCTAAGTTTTATTCCTTTGACTACTGTGTATCATCTCTCATTTTAAAAGAATGTTGGGAGGTAATCTCCTAAACTAAGCATGAATTTAGTTTATGTATATCTGGAGCACTGTTACTTTTCAAAAGGGTGATCAGGTGCAAGGCTGGAAGTACAAAGTCAGAATAATCTCTAGAATTTGATTTTTGGGGTCACATTAATGTTCAATACTGATATGTTTTGGTTTACAATATTTCTAATATTTCACTTCCTACATTTTTTTAAAACATTTTATTGATTTCACAGAAGAGGGAGAGAGGTGTAGAAACATCAATAATGAGAATCACTGATTAGCTGCTTTCTGCATGGCCCCTACCGAGGATCGAACCTGCAACCAGGCATGTGCTCTGACTGGGAAATGAACTATGACCTCCAGCTCAACCACTGAGCAACACAGGTTAGACTTACTGACTTCCTACATTTTTTTTCCACCCCTGGGTTAATCTTTTTTTTTTTTTTTTTTTTTTTAAATCTTTATTGTTGAGCATATTGTAGATGTTCCTCTTTTCTTTTCTCATTGCCTCCCTCCACCTGGTTCCTGCCCTGTCCTAAGTCTACACCACCCAATGGTCTGGGTTCATAGGTAATGCATATATGCATACAAGATCTTTATCTTTTTCTGTCCCCCTTCCCTGAGAGAATTGTAAGTCTGTTCCATTTCCATGCCTCTGATTCTATTTTATTCCCCAGTTTATTCCGTTCATTAGATTTCTCATTCGTTTATTTTGATTTTTTAGATTCAATTGTTGATAGCTATGTATTTGTTGCCATTTTATTGTTCATATTTTTAATCTTTTTTTCTTCTTCTTCCTTTTCTTAAAGAATACCGTTCGACATTTCTTATAATACTAGTTTGGTGGTGATGGACTCCTTTAGCTTTTTTTATTTGTGAAGCTCTTTATCTGACCTTCAATTTTAAATGATAGCTTTGCTGGGTAGAGGAATCTTAGTTGACTTTGCTATTCATCACTTTGAGTATTTCTTGCCACTCCCTTCTGGCCTGCATAGTTTCTGGTGAGAAATCAGCTGACAATTGTATGGGCATTTGCTTATAGGTAACTAACTGCTTTTCTCATTACTTTTAAGATTCTCTCTTTGTCTTTAGTCCTTGGCATTTTAAGTATGATGTGTCTCAGTGTGGTCCTCTTTGGTTCCTCTTGTTTGTGACTCTCTGTGCTTCTTGAACTTATAAGTCTATTTCTTTCATCCATAATGCAAATAGTGATATGCTTGAAGTTGTCCCAGAGGCTCCTTACAATATCTTTTTTCTTTTTGCTCTTCTGGTTGGGTGTTTTTTGCTTCCTCATGTTTCAAATTGTTTGATTTAATTCTCAGAATTCTCTACTCTACTGTTGAATCCCTGTATATTGGTAGTATACTTTATTTCAGTCAGTGTATGCTTAGTTTCTGACTGGTCCTTTTGCATTTTTTGGCATTCTCACTAAGATCCTTGAAGATCTCACTAAGTCCCTTGGAGGTTTCTGAAAGATTCTTTAACTTCATAACTTGTTTTGAACTCTATATCCTGTAGTTTGCTTTCTTCCATTTCTTTCATTTGTGGCATGTTCCTTTGTCTCCACATTTTGGATGCTTCCCTGTGTTCGTTTCTATTTATTGGGTAGAGCTGCTATTTCTCCTTGAGTTGACAGAATGGCCTTGTATAGTAGGTGTCCTATAAGGCCCAGTGGCTCAGCCTCCCCAGTCACCTGAGCTTGGCACTCTAGGTCGGTCAATCCCTTTGTGGGCTGTGAGCACAGTCTTATTTCTTACAATCTTAACTTGAAATACAAAGCATGAAAGATTTTTAGATGTGGTCTAGTGTGCTAAAGTTTATACTTCTAATCTATTTAATAACATTAATAAGCATATACTGATGAAATAATTAAAATATTTTAAGGACTTAAATACTATGCCAATTACATTTTATTATTCAAAGATTATTAAAGTTTAGAAATATATATATATATTCAGCCACTAAATATATCTATATATGACATATTAAATTATTTTAAAACCCAGAGACTAATTGTGGCAATGGCTCCATAAAAATAATACTAGTTCTTGGTCATAATAGATTTAATCAATTTTATAATTTCTTTTCATTTAAACCCTATATTACATTGCAGAAAGTAGGGCCTCCTGATAACACTGCAAATATAAATACAGGCAGTCCTCTGGTTACAACGATGTATGTCCTCAGGGATGGACTGTGCCCTCTTGCAATCCGGGACCCCTCAGGGGATGTTAGAAAGCCAGTATCAGCCTGATCCCACAGACCAGGCCGAGGGACCCCACTCGTGCACATATTCATGCACCAGGCCTCTAGTTTTAAAGAAAATCAGTCTGCTTTAGACATTTTCTGAACATTTCTGTGTATTGGGTACTATGTTAAATATTAGGCCAACAAAAGAAACACCTAGTCCCTGCTTTCAAATACCTCACAGTAGATAATAGTGCCCAACTTAATGATTCACAAAATGTTTTTACCTTAGGTGATCACATTTTAACCTTCATCACAATCTTATAAATGATATAATAATGTAAAACCTTTATCCTCCATATATAATTATTAAAACTTTGAAGATAATTTTTATACATCTTTTTATGTGATTACCTAGCACCATAATAGGAATAGAATGGGCACTCAATAAGTATTTAATGAGTCAATTGCTCAAGGTTACACAGCTATAGTGGTAACGCTAAGAATTAAACTCAGGTCAACCCCAAGACCAAGATGTCAAAGTATTACTATAGATAGCTTGGAGAGGTTGATTCAGGGCATCTATTTGCTCATCTCTGTGATGAAACTGATTCAACAACTTCTTAATATAGTAATCCTCGAGCTATGTATACACCTAAAAAAAAAATAGAATGGCATGCAGGAGAAAAGTCTATTCATTGCTCTAGTTTTAGCATCCACCCCTGAGAAGGAGGAGGCAGTAAAGAAATGGAATTAGAGATATCTATGTCACCAATATGAATGGTTAGGTCACTTCAGGTATCATGAGACTGAGATTATCTGCTTGATGAAAAACTTATTATATGCATGAGAACAGGAACAATCCAAATATTAATCCTGAATCAGAAATACCTCAACCCATCACAACTTTAAAATAATCCAACAACAAAACTGAAATAACATGATTTTGCAAAAAGTACTTAAAATTATTAAGATTTTGGTGTCAATTATTTTAGTTACATGAGTTTACAATAAATATTTACTGAAAGGCTATTGGAAAGATAACTGGGCTACATACCAAAATGTCCAGAAATGCTGTGTGTCTTCATGCAAACCATTTCTAGCTGGGCCTGTTTAGTCATTATGAAATGTCAGGGATGAATTTAAAATGCCTCTAAAATACTGGGACGTTCAGATTTAGCAATTTTTGTATAATAATAACTAACATTTATTGAACCCATTCTATATGTCAGACACTGTTCTAAGAACCTTTCATATATTAAAGCATATATGAAAGCATATAAGCAAAACATCTAAGATAGGTCCTATTATATTCCCTCATATTACACATAGGGAGACACTGAGGCAGCAAAGTTAAGATTAAAGGTTATATAGCTCGTAAATAGTAGAGATCGGACACTAACCCAGGACTAAAGTGCAGGTTTTAAAGCCTATGTTATTAGACACTATTCCATATTCCCCCTACAGAAAAGAGTGACCAGGTCCAATAGCATAAATAATAGTCACCATTTATGGAGTTATACTATGTGCCAGACATTGAGTTAAGGACTTTATAGTTGTTATTTCATGTAATCCTTACAAAACAAAAAACTTTGAGAAAGTTATTACTATTCCTATTTTATAGGTCAGTAAACTGACTCAGAATTTTGAAATAATCTATTTGTTGTCAGAGAAAGTGGCAGCCTGAGGTTCTAACTCTGTTTGCTCTGTTACCACCTCCACTTTTAACCAATGTGCAATACTATAATACTTTGTAAGAAATATAGTACTTTGGAACTCATCCTACACATTTTTCATCTCAAAAGAGTCTGTGTGTATATATAATATATTATACATGTGCTTTATATTCCAAAGATGCATAATGCATATTTAAATATGATTTTTACATATGTATATACTAACATTATCCATATAAAGCCTGCTTAAAGTTTAAAATCAAAAGCCATTTATTGTGGTTTTATTTCTCTTAATTTCAGAAGAAAAGAGGTACAAATATGGAGCTCTCCTGTTAGGTTTATATATAAGACTTTCAATTTTCCTAGGGGAAACAATCATTTCAATAATATGTGAGAGTTGATAAGTAGGTAATACATTACATAACTGTAATAATTATTGTTGAATTTAAGGTCTCACACTGAAGTTTGAGAGAATGAATTTCCCTCAGATTAAGTGGACAGGCATATCCTTAAATGATACAAAGGAGTTATTTTACAAACACAACCCTGGTATTGTGTTATGCAGGGTTTTATGCAGCTGGGTCACAAAATAAAAAAAATAACAACAACCCTGAAATCTTTTCCTCTTCTTAATTCCAAATAGTGGTCCCTTCAGATCAATTTGAAATGCACTGGCAGAGCTTAGCATGCAGGCTGGGACCTGGCTAGCTCAGGAGTCCAGGGACTTGAACTCCATGCATGGATGGACAGTGCATAGTTTAGTAGCTTCAGGAAGAAAAAAAAGTTAAGAAGGAGGAGGAAAACTTGACTGTATTGATTATACTACATTTATATAAAATGATATTGCTCCAACACTTCCAAAGAAAGTATTATTGGAAGAAAGCAATTATATGTGAAAGAATCCTCTTAAAGTAAGACTGACAGCAACAATACCAGCAAACATGGTGGAACCATGCAGCTAGTCATATCCACAACTCTGGTAATAAACAACCATAATAATATGAAGCTAAGCCCCTCCCATAAAATAGGAATAAGTCTCGAAGTTAAAAAAAAAATTAAACCATAACACTTGGCTTTTCATTAGATGCTTTATAAAGGCTTTAAATCGATGTTAGTGTGTGTGTGTGTATGTATGTATATATATATATATATATATATATATATATATATATATACATACATACATACATATACACACATATATATTTAAATACATGTTATACATCTTAGGAATATAAAGCATATGTTTATTATACATACACACATGGACATATATTTATGGATTATATATAATGTCTTAGTCCTAAGAGGGAAAGAAATTTAATTGGTCAAAATCAGTCATAAAATTTTAACCATGTTTCTGCAAAAAACAGCAGTGCCAAAGGGTAATGCATCGCTAATGGTTTCCAGTGGAATAAATAGCTACTCTGACGTCAAAACTTTGTTACACTCCAATAACTGGCTCATTTGGGGTTTCAGGTACAGCAAGTTACATGTCAGTTTTAAATAAAGTTATAAAAATAGAATGCCTGGTGAACCATATTGTCGCTATGCAACCTGATATGTTATGATTTATACCCAATAAAATGTCAACAAAGGTGTTAGATTATACCAAAATAGTATCTGGTAGTTTAAGATGCCCTGCTCCTTAAATTTCAGATTTAAAAATGTTGTATTTTACTTTGTCTAGTCCTAAAGTATACAAGTTGTCAAATCAGAAATATTTACATATCTCAAAGACGAAGTGATTCATACACTACCAAGGTATATCTCTTTTGATAGCAATAATATTCTTACCAATAAGAATAATATATATTCAGAATGCAAAAATTGCTTTATATTATGAATATCAGTAATTTTTCAGAAAGGATAGTCCTTAAAAATAGGATTTTACAATCAAAATAGAGTAATTGTACTGTCTCATCCTAGAATTAAAATGTAAAGGTGAAAATCCTTGAAAAATGCCTCAATTGTATATTATAATAAACTAGAAGCCTGGATCATGAAATTTGTGCATGGGAGGAGTCCCTCAGTCCAGCCTGTACCCTTTTGCAATCCTGGACTACTGGCTCCTAACTGCTTCCCTACCTGCCTGATCGCTCCTAACCACTCTACCTGCCTGCCTGATGACCCTACTGCTTCCCTGCCTGCCTGATCGCCCTTAACCATCTCTGCCTGACTGCCCCTAACCATCTCTGACCGACTGCCTGACCATCCCTAAGTACCTCTCTCTGCCAGCTTGATTGCCCCTAACTGCTCTCCTGTCTGCCTGATCGCCCCTAACAGTCTCTGCCTCGACTTCTGCCACTGTGACTTTGTGAAGTACGTCCAGAAGGATGTCCAAAAGATGTCCAATCTAATTAGCATATTATCCTTTTATTAGTATAAATAACATATATGCCCTTAAAAAGTGATATTATTTTACATGCTTTAAGTTATACAGTACATATTCAACCTCTTTTACCCTTTTTTTTTTTTTAAATATATCTTATTGATTCTTTTTTACGAAGAGAAATAGAGAATTAGAAACATTGATGAGAGAGAAGCATCGATCAGCTGCCTCCTGCACACCACCAACTGGGGATGTGCCCGTAATCAATATACATGCCCTTGACCAGAATCGAACCCGGGACCTTTCAGTCTGCAGACCGAGGCTAAACCTTTCTTGCCATGCTGGAGAAGCGGAACCAGAGACTTCTGGCAGCACCAAGCTTCTGGATAGACCAAGGTTTCCGGCGCTAGAACTTCGAACACTGGAAGTGCTGCAGTCTCTCCCTCTCCAGAGCTGCTATCATAGCAGAGAATATAGGGCTGCCTCGGAAGTCCTCTGTAAGCCACCGTTCTGTGGCAAACATGGCAGTGAACTCAGCAATGGAACTACTATTTTTAGATACTTTTAAACACCCCAGCGCTGAGATAAGGCTTAGCTTCTTGATTCTGACTTTACTTCTCAACTGTGGGACATGTACAAAAAAATATCTAGGCATGCCTTGACTTTCCCTCCTGCCAGTGGCCTTAAATTCTGCACATACACACCCACTATGTCTGGGCACCATGTCTGCAGGAGACCATCTGTTACCAGGATATTTTTCTGCATTATCTTAGGCTCCTGTGTCTTTGGTTGAGTTGGCTATTCTGCTTGCTTTGCTCCCCTGCCCCTTTACCCCCATCAACTTTGGGCCTTGAAAATTATCTTGGTTCTCAGGTTTAACTCAGGTGGTGTTTGGGAGGGTCTCAGACAGCAGTTCTGGAGACCAAGCAGATCAGGATGGCTTCGTGATTCCTAAATCCCTCCTCCCAGGTCCTTTTACTAATGGGAATTAGGTTGCCCAGGTGTGACACTCATTCAGTTTATGATTCACACATTAGGAATGACATATTTGCACGGAATGGCTATTGCATAGAGGATACCTGCTAGAAGGGGAATCGGCGGTGAAAGGAACCAATGGCAGATTTGGAACCCCCAGACAAGGAACCTTGCTCACTCCTCGCATGTCTCCCCACTGCATTCTCTGCATGTCTCCCTCGGCAGCCCACCCGGATATGCAGAGGCTGGAAGCCAAGCCTCTTGCCTACTTTGTCGGCTCCGCAGCTCCAGCTGGCACTGCCATCTTTGTGGCTATTGGCATTGCTATATTTGTCGCAGAATGATGGTTAATTTGCCTATTACCCTTTTATTAGGATAGATAATAAGATGCTACTTGATAGTCAATTTTATTTTAAAGCAAATGCAAGTAAGATCTTATATGGCTTGAATAATCATCAAGCAGAAGTACAATAAGAAATTTACTATTGAGAGGGTTATGTTGAAGAGTGAAACAAAATTTTAACCAAAGTAGGAAGTTTCTAATTTAGCAACAGTGGGCCGGGCAAAAAAATGATCTTTTTTTTTTTTTCACCCCTTTGCTAGAAAGTAGTAAATAGTGTGGTGGGACCATGGTAAGAGAAGGAAAGAAAGTAATTTTGCTATCTCTTTGAAATTTACTTCAACTATTCCTTTTAATAGTAGTAAAACTTGAGATATACTCTGTTGAGTATAATATCCCTTGGAAGGTTAGAGAGTCACAGTGTTAAAGAACAAGGTATATTTCAGGTGTGTCTGAAGAAAGGCTTTGTTAACAGGATGGAAAAAAAAAATCCAGATTTGCCTGTTTTGAGTCAAGACTGTTTTGAGTCAAGAATCGCCCTTTCCCAAAATATCTGCAGAAATCCCTGAAACTCCTCTCATATACCCCAACCACAAATAATGCAAGTAGAATAGGAAAGTGATGAGCTAAAATTGACAAGGTGGTTGACCTGATACATTTTATTAGTGATGCAGAAATAACAATGTTTTGAATGCTACTGATAAGTCAAAGGTCACTGATAACAAGAGAGGGGATACTTTTTTCTGGCAGGTGAAAACAGAATTGAAGGTGATATCCTAGACAAGAAAACTAACTAAGAGAAGGTTGCTTTGGCCTTTAAATCAATAACTAGTTTCACTGAATCAGCCATGCATACTGCACAGAAAGTTACATAGTTAGGCTCCTGTGCCCCTACTTTTATGCGCAAGAAGTAGATGTATGAGAAACATTTTTTTAAAGAAAACAAATTATAAAATGTCTCCTTAGTGTACACTAAATTAGCACAATATCACATAATAGCATCATTTGTTTAATAGCAGAAAGAATCGAAATTACACAACACAATAATGTACATAATGGATGAGTGTTACCTGTTAAATAGTATATAGAAATGACCTATCCATTAATGAACAGTTACTAAATCACTTACAAAATGAAAAGCAACAAGGATATATCAAGATTTGAGAGGCAAAAATTCTCCCTTTACAGAATATAAAACCTAATTTAGAAAATGATATATTTACATGTTATAATATAGTATTAGGTGGAGCACCGGAGGGGCATTTAAATTTTTAGCTAAGTATCTAATGATGTGAGGTAGAAATAGCAATTCTGATTTTTATTATCTAATAACATGACTTCAAAATACATGGAGCAAAAACTGGTAGAATTGAAAAAAGAAAAAGATAAACCCATAATTATAGTCAGAGATTTTAACATCCAACAAACAAAAAAAACAAACATCCACTGGTAGAAAAGAATATCACAAACATACAGACTTTAAATGATGATGATTCTGAGTGAATTTTGTGTATTTTTTTCAAATGTTTTCTATAAGTTTATATTACTTTTTACAATAGAAAAATAACCTGTAATTAGAAAGTTATATTAGTTTATCAGAGTACAGTGTCATACTTTGAATTTAAAACCATTTGCAGTTGTTCCATTCCAAAGTGAAATGTTTTATTCCCCAATGTATTCATTGTCACATATCTATCAGATCCTTTTATACCACTATTTTAAACAAAAAAAATTGGGGGAAAATCCTTATATCAACATACTCACATGTAGTAGAAGAGACAAACATATAAGAGTGCTATAACTTGATAAACTAGAGGCTCGCTTAGTATTCGTGCAAAGAAATTCGTTGGGGGGGGGGGGGGCGCGTGTGTTGTCCCTTAGCCTGGCCTGCACCTTCTCCAATCTGAGACCCATCAGGGGATGTCTGACTGCCAGTTTAGGCTCAGCATCCCTTTTATAATCTGGGACCATTGGCTCCTAATCACTCACCTGCCCAGTTGCCCACAACTGCTTCTGCCTGCCAGCCTGATCACCCCATAACTACTCCCTGGCCAGCCTGATTGACACCTAACTTCTCCCATCCAAGTACTAACCAGGCCCGACCCTGCTTAGCTTCCGAGATCAGACGAGATCGGGCGCGTTCAGGGTGGTATGGCCGTAGACGACACCTAACTTCTCCCCTGACACCTACAATTGCCCTCCACTTCTGGCCTGATCATCCACAACTGCCTCTCCTGCTGGCCTGATTGCCCACAAGTATCCTCCTGCCAGTCTGATCACCCACAACTGCAATAAACTACTGGCCCAATCACCCACAATTTCCCTCCTCTGCTGGCCCAATCATCCCCAACTGCCCTCCCCTGTTAGCCTGATTGCCCTCAATTACCCTCTCCTACCGCGATACACCTCCTCCGCCAGGCCTCACATCTGCTGTGCATGTGGCCATCTTGTGACAGCCATCTTGTGATGACATTAGGACATGATGGGTGAGGGCATGAAGATCACCTAGGCCATTATTAGTATCCTATATAATAAAGAGATAATATCCAAATTGACCATCATGCCCTCACAAGATGGCTGCCTACAACCAGGCTGGAAGGGAGTTAGTGAGGGACAACCAAATGAGTGAACAATTAGGCTGCATGGGGCAACCAGGCTGGCAGAGGGCTATTGAGGGATAACTGAACAGCAGGCTGTGTAGGGTTACCAGGCTGGCAGGGGGGACAATTGGGGGTGACCAGCCTGGCGGGGAGGGAAGGGGGAGCAGTTAGGAGCAACCAGGCCAGTGGGGGGAGGGGCAGTTGGAAACAAGCCAGAAAGGGGGGGGGGGGGGGCTGTGAGGGGTGACTAGGCTGGCGGTAGGAGGGAAGTTGGTGGTGACCAGGCTGGAGAGGAGGAGGCAGTTAGGTGTGATTAGGCCAGCATGCTGAGGCAGTCAGGGGTGATAAGGCCAGCCTGGGGGACAGTCAGGAGTGACTAGGCAGGCAGGTGAGCAATTAAAAGCCAGTGGTTCAGGATTGTGAGAGAGATGTCCAATAGCCATCTGCAGTCAGACATCCCCCAAGGGGTCCCAGATTGGAGAGAATGCAGGCTGGGCTGGGGGGACCCCCCCAAGCACGAATTTCATGCACTAGGCCTCTAGTAGATTCTATTATATGATAGAGATAAGATGTAGATGTTAAGGAACATAAAGAAGATACCTGACCTGGACCTGGGAGGCCAATCAAGGTTTGCTAGAGTAGTAGGAGTTTATCAGGTGAAGGTGTCGGAAAGGTGGTACAGATACAAGGAACAGAAGAAATTGCAGATTGAAATAAAAAAAGGATAGGTGATAGGGATGTAGGGGTAGACAGAGACAATCTCATATGCGGCTTTCGACCTCTAACAAAAGGATGTTGAATTTCATTCTTAAAAGATGAGAAACCACTAGAGGTTTTTCAACTAAGTGAGTAAACTGATGAGATTTGCAAAATAAATCAACAATGTTCTCTTTCAAATACTCTCATTGCTGTCTTCAACTAAATATAAATTATCAAGAATTTGATAGAAGCTATTGTCAAACTCAAAAATATAATATTGAACAAGTTTTAAAATTTTGAAATTATTATTATAGTTATCCTACTTTATTTTAACCAGTCATTGTTGGTTAAAATAAACTTCTTAACAGCTGTCCTTGAATTTTATTTTTCTGGTTCATTTCAACCCCTGGATGATTTGTTAGTAAATGATTTAAAAATAAAAAGTGACGCAAAAACCTTATTAATTGTTAACTCACTTTACCTTTCAGCCACCTTGCTGTACCTCTAAAAGTTGATTATGGAACAAAGACGTCAGCAACCCAATAAGGAGAGAATACGTTTTTAGTTCCGGATTTACAGCAAAGTATTTTCTTCCCCCCCAGGAAGCTCTGTTCCAATTACCAATCAATCTGAGAATGTTCTCAGGTTCTGTCTTATATAAGCTTTGATTTGTGGGACAAATTATAAAAGAGCCTAACATTGATGTTTATAACATAAAAGTATGAGCCAATTAAGTTCATAAAACAGTGAAAGGGGTACATAAATTAACATACTTTTTTGAAAAGTTCCTTTTCTTGAACAAATTTAATGGCCTACAAAATTAAGAAAATAAGTCACAGAACAAAATTTAAAATGATGTCATTAAAAATTGTGCAATTGTGGCAATATTTACCACAATTCAAAATAAGTATTTTTAATTCACATATTACATTTTCAATAATTTTTCCTCCTAAAAAATTATAAGCATGTATAAAGTTATATAGATAAGTATATCCATCATTGATATCTTAATAAGCATAAAACTTAATACTGAGATCTTTTACATTCTTTCTCTATACTTTGAAATCAGTGTGTATTTTACATTTATAGAACATCTCAATTCAAATGCCAAAGTTTCATCATTTCATCAGAAATACTTGATCTGCATTTAGATTTCTTAAAACTTACAGTTGAAGGAATAGATTCACATGCACAAGTTACTTTAAAAATAGGTACAATGTTTCAATAATTAAGGCAAGTATTGATTTTTTTTAACTTAAACTCATTACAATTAAGAAATTCAGTTCTTAAAAAGTGCTCAATGAGCTTCTATCATATATATTGGACAATACAATTATCTTTTTTTTAAACTGAATTTATTGGGATGACACTGGTTGACCAAATTATACAGATTTTATGTGCACAATTCTATAGCACATCATCTGTATAGTACATTGTGTGTTCACCAACCCAAGTCACCTCTCCATTTATCACCATTTATCCCCCTAATACCGTCCTCCTCCTCCCCCATTCCCCATACTCTTGTCCCTGTCCATGAGTTCTTTCTCTTCTTTTTTTCCTCCCCTCAATCTCTCCATCCCTCTATCCCTCACCAAATGTCAGTTTCTTTCTATGAATCTGTTGGGACAGTACAATTCTCAAAGATGACATCATCCTAACTCACAAAGATCACTCATGTGCAGCATTAACATATCTTAGTAGGAGACATGATATGAAATCCTGAAAGGAGTTCCATAACCATACCACTAAAGCCTCAGGTCACTTTTCTTTGGTTCTCATGGTAATAGTAGTAATAGTAGCTAGAGTTGTAATTCTACTGATCATGTCTTTTGGTCTGTAATATGTACACACATTAGTACATATTACTTGCTAGGCCAGTAATAAACTCATTAGTCAACAGAGCCAAATATCAATGGTACAACGATTGAAATTTCTTTTGAGAGCCAAATTTTTAAACTTAAACTTCTTCTAATGCCACTTCTTCAAAATAGACTCACCCAGGCTGTGGTATTTTGTGGAAGAACCACACTGAAGGGGCCAAAGAACCGCATGTTGCTCGAGATAATTACAATTACTTGCTAAAGTATGCCTTTTTAAAAAAGGAAGAGCTTTTGAAAAATCTTGGGATCAGAGTGAATAGTATTAATCGGACTTACTGTTTCATAGTGATTTTCACATGGTATCTGTTTTGCTTTTTAATCAAAACAACCACTGGAAATCGAGCTTTGTAAAGATATGACATCACTGAAAGAAATAATGCATGACACATTGTTAAAACTGAACTAGTATTTGGCTGTATACTATAGATGTTAAATACCAATGTTTCCCTTGCAAATTTGAAAATACTTTTGTGGCCAAATGAGTTGGGGCACAGTTTCAGAAGTGGAAAGGCAGTGAATTATCTTCATCATTTTACACACAGTGAAACAGACATGGAAATTACATACTTTTCCCAAAGTCTCACAATGAGTAAGAGTAGAGCTGAGTTTTGAACACAAGATGTATGAGTTCATCATCTGATTTTTAACATTCACATTTAAGATTTCTAAATATACCCAAAAATATGACAAGCCAAATCAATTAAGAACACTTAATTGATATCCAACCACTCGCTTAGGCGCAATCCCACCTATACGGGCTGTCAGACATCCCTCAAGGGGTCCCAGATCGGAGAGGGTGCAGGCTAGGCTGAGGGACACCCTCCACCCCCATGAATTCATTTCATGCATCGGGCCTCTAGTTGATAAATAAGTGCATGCTAATAACATGCAAAAATATGTACAGTTTTTATCAAACACCTGGTTCTAAAATTCTCAAAATCTTAAACACAGTTTTATTGATATTATTTTAATAGGCTGCCTCACCCAACCCTAGCTAGCTTCTCTGCTTCTGACCTTGGTCCCTTGAGAGTGCTCTCAAAATAACAGCCAGAGTGACTTTTTAAAAATCTGTCAGAGGATATCTTTCATTCTTCTCAAAAATCAGCAAAAATCCAAATCTTTGTCAATGGACTATATTCTGTTTTCTGAACACCACTACCTTCCCTCCTACCCATTAGCTTTCTGACAAAACCTGTTACTGTCATTTGCACATTATTTACTTCCCACATGGGGCTTCCTTGTTATAGCAGGCATGTCTGGTACAACCTACATGTCTTCACCATGCCCTAGCTGTTCCTCTGTCTCAGTATTTGTTTGTTTTTTAAATTAAATTTATTGGGGTGATGTCAGTTGATAAACTTATATAGATTTTATGTGTATAATTAATTCTATAACCTATCATCTGAACGTTGTGTTTACTACCAAAGTCAAATATCCTTCCATCATCATATATTTGACCCTTGTCCTTTACTACGTCCTTTACTACCTCCTCCTCACCCTCCTTTCTCACCTGTCTCTCCTTACTATTGTCTATGTCTGTGAGTTTCTTTGTTTATTGGTTGCTTTCAGTTTTATATCCCTCTGCCTCAATGTTGATCCTCTCAAAACCATCCCATTTTAATTCCTCACTTACTTCCAGTCTTTGCTCAATTTCCTATTCTTTTTTTTTTAATATATATTTTATTGATTTTTTACAGAGAGGAAGGGAGAGAGATAGAAAGCTAGAAACATCAATGAGAGAGAAACATCGACCAGCTGCCTCTTGCACACCCCCTACCGGAGATGTGCCCGCAACGGATGTACATGCCTTTGACCGGAATCGAACCTGGGACCTTTCAGTCCGCAGACCGACGCTCTACCACTGAGCCAAACCGGTTCGGCTCAATGTCCTATTCTTAATGAGAGCCCATTTACCCCACTGAAAATTGCAACCAGCTTTGTCTGAATTCCCCCATATTTTCAATCCCATTTGCCCTGTTCTGGCGGTTTCCCAGAATATTTATCATTTATTCACATTCTATATAATTTACTTACTATTTTTATCAAGGGTTCTACCCTGCTAGAATGAACTCCAGGAAGGCAGGGCTCTTCATCTGCTTTTGTTCACAGATTTCACCCAAGCACTGAGAAATGTGCCTAGCACATTGTAGGTTTCAATAAATATATGTTGAGTAAATGAACAAATGATCATGTTTCTAGAAAAACACATTTCAAGAAACTGTTTTAGAGTATTTTGCAATTTTGAGAAATTTTATAAGCTTTTTAAAAATACAACTTTCATTTTTCTATCATGCTAAATAATTCCATTTGTCTGTTCCCACATCAAGTTTGGAACACACCAACAGATAAAGAGGGTCTGTAATATCAGGTATATTTTAATTCATTTCTCTTCAACTGTTCGAAATCTTAAATAATATATATATAGCAAGAAAGATGGGAGCCTAGTTTGGAAGGAATGCAGTAAAATGGAAGAAGACAAGAGCAGAGGAGTGACATAATTTGTTTTGAAAAAGGATAATGTCTTGGCACTGAGAACTGAGGACAAAAATGTCATAATGGCAGAAGCATGGAGACCAGTTAGGAGGCAAAAATCCAGGTAGGAGATGATGGTGGCCTGGTCCAGGGTGGTAATTGCTAAGGAAGTATACAGGGGTCAGATTGTGTACATATTTTAAAGGTACAGAAGATAGGATATCCAGACAAAATTATACTACCAATCTTTTTTTAATAAAAAATCATTTTATTTGCCTGAGCAAATGGGAAAAAAATAAAATTGGCCTTAACAGATCATGAGATTAAGAGTGAAGCTGGATTTAAGGGAAAGATCAAGATCTTTCCTTGGATCTGTTAGACTGATGATTTCTATTAGAGAGCCCAAAAGAAATGGTAACTAGGCAGGCACTTAGATGAATATGTGTAGAGGTAAAATTAAGAGAATCATCAATGGGTAGTTTTTAAAGCTCTGAGACTGGATAAGATTACGGAGGGAGTGAGTTTGAATATGGGGCGGGGGGAGGTCAGAAGAATGAGCAGAGAAGCACAAGTATGAGAGGATGATAAGGAGAAATTTGTTAAGGAAGTTGAGAAGAAGCTAACAGTTTGAAGAGGAGGAAAATCAAAGAACCCAAATAAAATAGCTTAAAGAAGGGGGAAATAGTCACATACATCACATGAGGCAGATGGTTAAGTAAGATGAGAAATGAGATTTAACCACTGAATTTGGTAATCTGGATAGCACTGGTGTCTTTGATAGGAATTTTTGGTGGAGTTGGGAGGTTGGGCAGTTGAAAACCTTACTCGGTGAAAGAATGAATGGAACAAGAGGAATTCAAAACAGTGAGTCAGTCAGATGATGAAATAATTACAAAAGAGAAGTGAATACACCACTCATGTATTTGTATTATATTGGAATAGTAGCTGGGTGACTGATTCCAAATTAATAACAGAAAAAGCAACTGCTATGGTAACAACAATTAACAGTTATTTCAATAACTAAACATTATTTTCTCACTTAAAATATTCCCTCATTCATCATGAAGAAGGTGAGGTAACTGATACATAAAGTAACTTGCCAAAGTCAGATAGTTAATGAGGAGAATGCTGAAGGCAGTCTTGTGTTTCAAAGACTTTTTAATTCTTACAAAACATCAATCTGCCATGCTTATTTGAATGCCACAAAGAAGAAAAAAAAAGCTTTATGGTTCAGATGGAGAAAAATATTTAATACCAAGATTTGATTATTTATATGAGCAAAGTTATTTTAAAAATAAGCTTTCTTATTCTACATAATATAGTTATTTTGCCTGTTTTAAAAGAATTCTACTAATTTTACTTACTATTCAAAATTTTAGTCTTCATTTAATGTTTAATCTCTATATTATTTAACCAGAAAGGTAACTACTTTTAGTCCTAATCTACAACAGTCAAACTCAGAAGCAGATAATAGAATGGTAATTGCAGGTGCTAGTGAATGGGGGAAATTAATCAAAGGGTAAACAGTTTCAGTTACACAAGGCTAATAAATCCTAAAGATTTCCTATACCACATGGAACTTATAGTTAACAATATTGTATCATACATTTTAAGATATGCTAAGAGGATAGATTTTTCAGTATGTCTGATTACACACACAAAAATAATAAAGAGGTAGGAATAAACTTATGAAGGTACTATATATGGCATAGACTGTGATGATGGTTCATAGATGCATACTTATCTCCAAATTCATCAAGCTGTATACATTAAATGCAAACAGATCTTTGTATATCAATCATCCTCAACAAAGTGGTTTTAAAAATGCTTAAAAAACAAACAAAACAAACAAACAAACGTAAAAAAAAAATATCCCACAATGCTTTATATCCTAAAAATGAGGTATAAAGGAGTATTCTTGAATTATAATGTACTCCATTTTTGGTATTTACATTCACTACATTTGATAATGCAAATATAAATTTTAAGCCACTCAAAATAAAATTAAATTCATGATATCAGATGTGATTTCCTTTATATGATAAATTTAGATTATTATCAGGGGCATATTAAGA
This sequence comes from Pipistrellus kuhlii, assembly GCF_014108245.1. NCBI lineage: Eukaryota > Metazoa > Chordata > Mammalia > Chiroptera > Vespertilionidae > Pipistrellus > Pipistrellus kuhlii. The sequence continues at coordinate 15,869,010 of NW_023425595.1, forward strand.
AATAAAGACTAATGTTGATTTCCACTTCAATTCCTTGCATCAGGTAGTTAACTTTTTAAAATTCCAAGCTTAGACTAGCTCTTATTCTATTTTTCACCATGATGCATATGCTGCTACCTTAATAAGGGGAAAAATGGGTCAAGTCCTGTTAGATATTCAGAGTGTGGGTGGAAATCCTTTGACGAGCTTTCTGGGGATGCCTCTAACATGGGAATTGCTGTTGAGATTCCAGGAGAAAAAGATAAAATTCTGTCAGTAGCAGTATCTCTTACAAATAAACCCTTTCACACCCACTAAAAAGAAGGTTAGAAAGGTGCCTGAAATCCTGCAATTAACCAATATCATCGCAAAGTTTTAATGCAGAAAATCCTACACTAAGCCTACACACTATACACAATATGTTCCTTGCTGATATGAAAAATAATTATCCATGATAGGAAATAAGTAAGGATGTTAATATAAAGAAGTACTTTCTAAGTTATTCTCTGTATCCTGGTATCTTTAATTATTACATGATAACTTACTGTTATACAGAATTGGCATTTTTTTCTTTAAAATAAATTATTCATTTTACCTATAGGAGAGGACCGGCTGAACATAATTTTTGTTTCAGTGAAAGGAAAATGGACTAGCATTATTGGAGAATGGAATGCAGTGTTTCTTATAACATACGGTATTTAAATACCTTTTTATAATGAGAATATTATATTGCCACATAGGTCCCTTGACACACAGGATCTCAAGTGGAAACAAATGATAACTGGTCTCTCTATAATACAAGCTGGTTATGAGAACTTTGTGCTCATTGGAAGGAATACTATATCTAATCAGAGTTTATCTTCTAATATTTTTAATAAATATTTATTGAGAGTTAAATCTGCAGTTAGTCTTTTAATTCTCTTTAGAACCCAGATCTAGACAGTATTATTTCAAATAGTGGTCTAGAGATTTAGAAGGATTATACTTACATTGTGAAATGGAAAGCAAGATAAACTCATCAAATTACATCTAATTTCTTCTCCTTCTATATATTTGATAGGTAATGGAAATGGAAAGTTCCAGAAAATGGAAAGTCAATGTCCATTTATCTATCTCTATGACATTAATCAAGTATCTATTACAGAATTTAGAACATATAAAGTTAGGTAAGACACATTCATACTTTAAGGAGCATATGAATATTGAAGTAAAGCAACAGAAGCTGGTGCTAGGAGCTTGGATAAAGGCTGCACAGGGTATCCCAGGAACAGAGGAGGCATAGTAAGTCAAACTGGGAGAGTCACTGATGACTTCCCAGAAGAAGGTAAATATCACTCCAAGTAAATTAAAAGCACAATGATATAGGGAGTAGTATGACACTACATGATGAACTTATGTAAAAGTAGTTCAGTATTTCATGGAGGGTAGGAGGAAGCAGGTGTGGAGTCAAAGGGGATGAAACTGGAAAAAAGACAAAGGCCAAACCCTCAAAAGTCTCCTGTGGTAAGCCAAAAATTTATCATTATCTGTAAATCTATGCTTCATCAGGGAAAGAGTATAAGAATTTTACCATGCAATTTTACCAAGCTTCTATATACAATATAAGTATTACTTTGAATAGCTTATTAAACATGACCAGTAATAACTTGTTATTACAGATATTTTACTTGTCCTATGAAGTGTCCATAATATGTCTTTGAACAAGTACTCTTCCCTTTTGTAAATATTTGTAGCAATGGTATTTTATTTACATAACATATAGACAACCCTTCCATGCTATAAAAACTTATTTCACTAATATCTAATGCATTTGGATCCTGGTACTCATATTCTTTATTGTAAATATCTGTTTAATACCTGTCTTCCCTCACAAAGTAGGAAAGAATTATAGTGCTCTTTTTATCCAGCTATCTTCCAAAAAATGTGGTTTTATATCTGCAATAAAATAGAGTTCCTCGAATTGAATTAAATGAATAACAAACAACACTGACAGGAAAAATAAGAATAAATGTCCCCCAAATAACTTATTTGGGGTTTAGAATACATTCGGGATTTTTCCTACCAGATTTACCTACCTGATCTCGTTAGCGGTTTACCTGTCTATGTATTAGATAATGAGCTCTCTGCTGCTGTACAGAGACCTTACCTTGAGCTTCTGAGCATTCCCCATGCCAAGCCTAATTCCCCATACACAGCAGGCAGTAAAATGAATGTTGAATTGTGCATTAAATTTGGCCTGTTTTCTCTCAGAAAACAAGAATAAAATGCTAAAGTATATAATTCAGTTTAGCGGCTGTTTGTCTCAATTTTACTTTAAATATCAGTCAAAAAGTGGGGGTGTAGAGAACAGTAGGATTATACATTATAATTAGAGCAACCTTATTTTGACTTAATTAGCTTATGATGTTAGAGAGAAAATACAACTATTGTTTTCACCCTTTTAATAACTCAGAAGCTCAAACGTAAAGGGTTTTACTACAATTTTCTCATACATAATAAAATGTCTCTAAATATTTATTGTTTACCCAAGAAAAAATAAAATGAAGCCTTTCTAGGTGTAGTCATACTTATACTGAACAAGTTACTATTCTTATCCTGGTACTACAATGGTATATTCAAATGTTGTAGGAAATAAAAATGGTTTATCTTAAGTCTGTGAAGAGATCATTCATTTTTTTCATAGTTATCATAATATGAAATATCATTTGCATTCCAAATATACATGTTGACTTCCATGAATCATTTTTTTTTTTAAATTTTTAAGTCAAATCTCCTGAGTGAAGAAATTATAACACCACTTGGGAATATATTTAAAGGTATTAATTATATAGATCTATAGTTAAATTTGCATTGTCAGAAAATAAAAACCAAGGAGTTTATTTGAAATAATTACTAGTAGACTCTGTCTCCTCATGTCAGTAATAACTTCAATAACTATCAATAATAAGAACTTAAATGTACAGGTAATGAACACAGGAGTCAACCTTCTAGAATTTCCAGGTTTCAAAACAAGAAGGGGCTAAAAATTACACCTTGGAAAATGTTCAACCTTCTTCATTGAGGAAAATGTAGCTTCTTGAAAGTAGCATCTATTTAATAAAAGACTAAGTGACTGTTATGGTGGAACAACTGGTTGCTATGATGTGCACTGACCACCAGGGGGAAGACCCTCAATGCAGGAACTGCTCCCTGGTGGTCAGTGTGCTCCCACAGAGGGAGCATCGCTCAGCCAGAAGCTGGGCTCACAGCTAGCAAGTGCAGTGGCAGTGGTGGTGCCTCTCCCACTTCCACAGCAATGCTAGGGAGCAGCGAGCAGGTGGGCAGTAAAAAGCAAGGACTCCCGGACTATGAGCGGGAAGGCAGGAGGGCACAAGCCAGGCTGAGGGACACCCTGCCACCAATGCATGAATTTTGTGCACCAGGCCTCTAATACGAATATAAAAGGAGATCCAAAGAAGAGGAGACACATAGGAGAAATCTTTTGTTTGGTTTTTGACATTTAAAGCTACAGGGGGAGAAGAAGCCTACAAACAATGATGATTGAAGGGCAATGTGGCCACTGCTAACATGCACTCTGACCTCACTTTCCTCTGCCATCTGATTTCCTATCAGGGCCTCCCATTCACTGAACCCAACCAGAAGCCTTAAATAAATCACAGAAGTATATTTCTGAGGATCGGGGTGAATGAGGTTAAAGAGAGAATCTAAGGGCAAATGGAGACTACCCAGCACATCTGGTCAGAGTTCAGACAAATAAGAGTTACCTTTAAAAACTGATGAAAGTTTATTAGTTCATTTTGTTCATTAGACTCAACATATGTGTTGTAGAATTGTGCATCTGAAACTTGCAACTTGTTTGTTACAACTGTCACCCCAATAAATTCAATAAAAAGGAGGAGAAAAAAACTGAGAAAAGCAGTATTTGGCAAACGTGGAATAAGGTACCTTTCTGAGACTGTTCATCATCCCTTCTCCAAGATACAGATGCTCCGTGACTTATGATGGGGTACGTCCAATAACTCCATTGTAAGTTGAAAATATTGTAAGTTATAAAAGCATTTAATGCAGCTAACTTACTGAATATAATAGCTTAGCCTAGCCTACCTGAAATTTGCTCAAAATACTTACATTAACCAATAGTTGGGAATTATCTTGAGTTTCATCTGGAGTAATTACCTTTTCTCTTCTTATCACCAGAAGCAGTAGATAAAATAGGCATTTTGTAGACACAATGGGATGTGAAAACACAAAAAATAATGTGAAAAAGATGCTGGCAGCACAGTGCACTATAGAGTATGGGTTATCTACCCTTGTGATTATGTGGCTGACTAGAGTTGCAGTCACTGACACTGCCCAGCATTGAAAGAGAGTATTGGACAATATGTAACTAGCCCAGGAAAAGACCCAAACTCATTTTCTACTGAATGTGTTATGTGTTGTACACTATCATAAAGTTGAAAAATCACAAGCCAAACCATCATAAATTGGGAGATTATCTGTATTATTATAATCCTAAATCAGGAGAAAAATTCATTCCTTTTCTATGACACACTGTAAATATTTTGATTATAGACATTTTGCCTTTATCTCTTACTTTAAAATTCTATTCTACTCCCCAACTAAGTGTCCTTTCTTCATGGTAGGTGTCTATATATTTTTGATTCTATCTCATTCACTCCAAGAAAGTTAGGAAAAGTACAAGTTAAGGGATGGTAGTTTTTAGAGGGTTCTAATTATCTAGATAAACTAGTGTTTCCAAGAAAGTTTAACTGTCATCCACACCATTGGTTTCTGTTTTGTTTGGACCATGAACATTTGCTAACATCCATATAATATTTCAAGCACAGATCTAGGCCCTAGAAATATGGAAATGCATTAGACAAAGTTCTTATTATTGTTTCAATGATATACATTTAATATATCATATGAACAAATATGTAGAATGTAGCCTTATGGTATGGTAGTTTTCTAAACATTGTTCAGTAAAATAATCAGAAATGTGGTTTATCTTCAATCCCACATACAAAAACACAATATATGTGAGTATATCTGTATACATATATATTATTTCATAGGAAGTAATATTTAATTTAACTTCATGTGATATACAATGAAATTTCATAATTTATTCCATTCCATAAAATGCTGATATAGACCCAATAAAATTATTTCATGACACACTAAAAGCATATACTAAACAGTCTTTTAGGTCCAATCCTCACAACATTCCTGGAGGTAGGTACTATTATTATCCCTATCTTAAAGATAATAAAATTGAGGAATAGAGAGGCTAATTTATTTCAAATTTTACAGTGAGTAAATTGCAGAGCTAGGATTTAAAAAACAAAATCAAAAACAAAAAAATACCAAAAACAAAAAATAAAAGAAGTTTGGCTCCAGAATTGCATGGTGAAGAAGAAAAGGAGAGGTCAAATATTAAAGCTGCCTAGACTTGAAGTGGAACTGAAAGACCCTTACTGCTTATACCCAAGGGGTTAGGGAGACATAGTTAAGTGAGACCAGTGCCCAGGGTCATTACCCAAAGAATGAATGTGTTTTTCCTAGGTTACCATTCCCCCAGAGAGGGAAAACAAGAGGTGGAGTAGCTTCTTGAGGAAGAATATTCACCAAAAATCTTCTATGAGAATGCAGGATCCTGGAGGACTTGAGAATGTGCAGGATTTGATCTACTTATTTACTCCTTGTCTTATTGGCCAAGTCAGATAAGTGGAAATTCCTTAAAGTTTTCAATATTAAATTCTTTAATGCCACAATATTAATTTTAGTTTTATCTATAAATATGTAACATAATTTTATTTTGAAACAAATTATTTTATTCTTTTAGAATCTTATTAAAATGGGAAGCCAGGGACTATTAAAGCAAAGTACAATTTCTACTATGATAACCAGGAAAAAAAATTCTTCAAGAACCCAACACCATCAGAGTGGCAATTTCTAGCTTTTTCATTGATTTAACTGAATCTTTTCCAAATTTAGGCTTCTCTAACCCTTCTTCATAGAATAGGTGGACTAATTTGTTAAAAAAAAAAAGTAAATATGGCCGAAACCGGTTTGGCTCAGCAGTAGAGCGTCGGCCTGCGGACTGAAAGGTCCCAGGTTCGATTCCGGTCAAGGGCATGTACATTGGTTGCGGGCACATCCCTGGTGGTGGATATGCAAGAGGCAGCTGGTCGATGTTTCTCTCTCATCGACATTTCTAGCTCTCTATCTCTCTCCCTTCCTCTCTGTAAAAAATCAATAAAATATATTTTTTTAAAAATGTAAATATGATCATGTCAATTTCCTATTTCAAACAGTGAGGTGCCTTCCCAACTGCTAAGGTAAAATTCAAACTCCTTAACAAGGTCCTACATGATCAGGCCCTAACTTAAAATCTAGCCACTCCTCTTCTCTCCGCCATCCATTCCCACTGCTCATTTTATAGTTCCTTCAATATGGCAGTCTCTTTCCTGCTGAAGATCTTTGAATATTCAGTTGTCACTACTATAAATGCTGACTATCTCACTCCATCATCGCTCCCTCTTTACACCTAACAGTCATTAATACTTCAGGTCCTGGGCTGAATTCACATACTCAGGCAATTGTTCCAGGTGTTCTAGACTAGATTAGAACATATTGCTCTTAATACACACTTCACTCATATAAGACATATGGTATTCATTCTTAACCATAACCACAATATTTAATTGTGAAATTATCTGATTCCTGTCTATCTTCTGCTTACATCATGAGCCCCATGAAGGCATGGACATTATGTCCTAATCCCCTTGGAACTTCTAGACCTGTGAGACTGCCTGAAAACTACTTAGTACGATACATGTTTTCTCAAGTCTTGGAACTAAATGTTTAGAAAACCAAAGAGTATTTTTACCTCCTGAAACACCTTCATCTTGCAAGACTGATATCTCTCGGGCAAAGGTTATATTTAATAGTATTCAGTGGTGCAAAATACAACATCCTGTTTCAGTTATAGTTGTGTTACCAAAAATAGTAAAAAGGTGACAGACCATCAATAGTTCAAAATGGTCTGGTTAGTTTTCCCAAGTTGTGTTTTCCATGCTTATTTATGTTTATAAAAATTCTTTTACTTTGATGGTGCATAGAAGAACTGACCTCCTATGGTTAGTAAGATTAATAACAGCTGTGTCTCATTTCTTATCCTGGCAGTCTAAATTTTATGCAGATAGGACTGTTTAAGACAGTGTATTCCTTTGCATTCCTTTTACACTGGCCCTGGAGACAAAATGCCTGGGTTTGAGTCCGGGCTCTGCTAGAGAATGTGACTAAATAGCTTCTACTAAATTCTTTGTGTTAGGAAGAACACAAGCAACAAACCCGAAGCCATAAAGTCTAGACTTGCCTTTGGCCTGGCTGTCTGCATGAATGTAACCACATTTTTTAAAACAGGTGGTTTAAAAGGAAGAGAAGGTTAATGGTAGCCTTCACGTGCTAGAGAACAGACTACACAACTTAGAATAGATCATATGGCTAATTTTAAATAGATATATCACATAGGTAAATATACTTCTAACTCTCCAATGTAATGACCATGGAACAAACTTTAAAAGAAAAGATGGAGGTTAATTATTGATATTTATTTATTTTTTTAAATAAACAAAACTATGGAAATTCAAATCGTTTTAATAACTAAAAACATTCTTCAAGGATGTGGCAGCATACTGGAAATATATCTCTTTTACCAAAGGTAAGATTCAAGACCATGCAGTCAGTTTAAAGGTTACAAATGTCCCATTCCACTCATTGCCTCAGAGAGACTAGAGAGTCCCTCAAGGAATCATTTAAAGTGTATAGACAGTATTCAGAGGCTTCTAAGGCCATTTACCCCACCACCTCCTCATATCCAGCCACCAATACCTTTATTACTACATTCGTTTAGGAATTCTAATTTATATAATACAATAATACCATGGGAAGAAATGGATAGGTGCTATCAAATGTGCCTAGATATGGACAATCTCTCCAGAACAGCAATTTTCAACAGTCTTCCATTTCATGGCACACCAAAAAATATATTTTTTGCTGATCTGACAAAAAAAAAAAAAGTATATTATTTATCATTCACCCCAGACAGCTATTTTTGTGTTGGTTGTTGTCATTTTTTAAAATTTGACAATTTAAAGGAAAAGAGGTCAGTGCCCCGACTAAATAGTCAGGTATTGCATGTTTTAAAATTTCTTGTGGCACACTTGTTGGAAATCACTGCTCTAGAATCTCCATAGAATTGGAAGGCTGGAAGAGCCACAGAAATAATACAAAAGAGTAGTAGCTTTTATGAAGTGCATTCTCTAGTAAAAAGAAAAAGAAAACTATAACCCTTCTATTGGAAGATTCTAAAAAAGAATTTTCAAATGCTAAGATTTTTTGCAATAAGAGATTGTGTATCTCAAGTAACTATCTAGCTTAAAATCTGAAGTGAAGTTTCAGCCCCACGTGACTGAACAATGAGCACGTAAAAGGAGAATCTATCCAAATAATAAAGGCTAACACATAAATACACAATCAAGATAGGGCCTATGAAAAGATCCTGAAGGAGAAACAAAAAAAGGAGAACTTTGACCTCAAGATATAGAGTAAAACCATACTTTTTAAAAAGATTTATTACAAAAAAAAGAAAAAAACGGAGAAAAGTTTATAATACATATACTTTAGATTCCATAAATTTCAAGAAAACTGACTATGAGATAAAGTATAAAAATGAAATGATGGAACAAAAGGAAATAAAAAGATACTGGCAGAAAAGAACAGGTCAATGAATCAAATAAGATTGCTAGGAAAGATAACTCCCAATAGCAGAAATAAAACTTAAACAAGACTGTAAACTTAATGAATAAAGTTTAAGCAAAATTGTAAAAACCAAATATGTAATATAGAATAACCTTGAAGAGATTTTCTGGAATCCTGAGGCAAAGTAAAAAGCAGCAGAAAGCACTAAGAGAGAAAATGAAGGACATACACCATAGAAAATACCAACTTCAACTAACAAATAAGTGCTAATATGATACAAAACAGAAAAAGGGTGGGAATAACTAACACAAAAACTCCTTTGTAGAGAAAAGACCTGACCCCCTGTTCACAGAGAACATGAAAATTTAATGGAAAGAGACCAACTAGTAATATTTCTTACTGACATTTGTGAATATCAAAAATATTCAAAGAAGCAGTCTGGTGGGAAAACAGATTACCCAAAAAAGGAAAAATAAACTGGTTGCCTCAGGCTTCTCCACAAAACTACATGTAAGAAGAAAAAGAGGAATAGTTATAAAATTCCCAAAATGCTATGCTAAATCAAGTTGATGCTCAGGTCAGAAAGCATAAGAAACACAGTTTCAGGTAGATAAAGGCAGAGATAGTTCCCTTTTGTATATGCATAGAAAAACAACTTACAGATGTAATCAATTGACATAAAAACTCAAAATGGGATTTGTCCTATATAATAAAAGGATAATATGCAAATAGACCGAATGGCAGAACAACCAAACAATCAAAGTGTAATATACTAATGATATGCTAAGGCTGCTCAACCTCTCACTATGATGTATACTGACCAACAGGGTGCATACAGTCAACTGGTCAACTAGTTGGTATGACATGCATTGACCACCAGGGGGCAGATGCTCCGACCAGTAGATTAGCTTGTTCCTAGGGTCCGGACCCATCGAACTGAGCAAGATGGGCCGGACACACCCTGGAGCCCTAATGTGGTCCCTCCATGGCCTAATCATGCACTGGTGGGGTCCTTCAGCCTGGCCTGCGCCCTCTCGCAATCCAGGACCCTTCAGAGGATGTGTGAGAGCTGGTTTTAGCCTGATCCCACAGGCCACTCCCCTTGGGAGGGCATCAGACACAGGGCTCATGGCTGGCTGCGACTCTGGCAGCAAGAGCCTCCCCAGATTGGGACCGATTGGGCGTGAGCCCGCAGCAGGCACAATGGGGCTGGGATGATCCGGAGGAGCAGGTAGGAGCTGCAGGCAGCGTTGGACTGCGGGTTTTGGCCCAATCCCTTCAGGCCACCCAGAGGGATCCTACCTGTGCATGAATTCATGCACTGGGCTTCTAGTAGTATTATAAAAAGACTAGTGGGTACATTGAAATGATTTAAATGTAAGTAATTATTTTAGGTTATGACTGCTAACCAATGCAATTGCTAATTAAAAATGATCACAATTATAGATATTAATTTAAAATTCAAAATAATAGTTTAAAAGCCAAGAAATAGGGTAAAAAAATAAATAAAAATTAGTGTTAATTTCTTTCCTTTGCTGGGGGTGGTTAATGAAAAATATTATCTTATTCTGCATATATAACAATAAAAACTGTTTAAATATGTTTAACCTTAAAAAATGACAACTTACCTAATAGTAAATTAAAAAATAAAAGGTATATAACATCAAAAGTGTTAAAGAAAAGGAAAAAAACAAATATTTATGAATGTATAATAGATAAAATTTTTAAAGTCAAAGAAAATTTTATGAAATACTAAAATAGAAAATATGAAACAAGGTGACATAGAAAGAGCAAACATATCCAGATTTCATTACTCTTTTACAGAAAACATACTCAGATTTGTTTATACAAAGTACATCTGGTATTTGTTGTTTATAGGAAGTACATCTAATAATATAGCATAGGAAGATTTGAAAGAAAGTAACATGAACATGGATAAGACTGTGCTAGAATTAGAATTCTAATAAATTTATAATTACATAAAGGAAATACTCTACAACCAAGAAAATTATTCTTTTACATAATTTAATGAAATATGAAGGTGCTCATGATGTATACATTGAATTAATTTTTGGGAAAATATATATGCATGAGTGCATATACATATATAACTAAAATGATTAGAAGAAAATATATACCAAACTGTTAATATTGGTGGTATGATAAACAAATATTTTAATCTTTTCTCAGTACATGTCTGTATTTTGTTATTTTAATTAAAAATATTAATAAGTAATACATAATACTGTAATAAATGAAAAGACATATGCTTCTGGATTGGAATCAAGAATGAAGATGCCAATTCTTTCTAAGTTAATTATATGTTTAATTCAATTGATCAAAATGGTTTCTTAAAGTTGGCCTAGATATTCTAACATTTTAGACATATAAAAAGAAAAAATATATAAGAAAGTTTAAGTAAGAAAGAGTATCTATATATAAAAAGCCAGAGTCCGTAACATCTAAAACGACGAAATGGGTGGCCCAACACCGGAAGTCAGTCCTGCAGTCACTGACTGCCGCTGCTGCAGGCATGGCAACACAGCAGTGACTGCTGAAGAGGCTGTGGATCAGGCCCAGAAAGAGAAACAGGGTCTGATCTGCAGCCTCCATTGCAGCTGGTAATCTGCCCTTGTCTCTTTTTCTCTCCAGGCCTCACCAGCAGTTTCAGGGACTGCTGAACAGCCTCACCTCTCTGATCAGGTCCTGAGATAGGCTTTGGGATACTGATTGGTATAGAAACTGACCAATCAGAACTAAATCTGTGTGAATGGTGAGGAACCAATGGATGACTAGGAGGCAGAGCTTTTGATGCTGACTGGCATAGAAACCAACCAATCAGAACAAAATCTGGGTGAATTGCAAAGGCAGAGCCTAAGGTGGGGACTGAGGAGGGGTTTTAAGGGCAACAGCTGTTTGTTGTAAGGTATAAGAAAGCGGTTTAATTTTTTAATGTCCAGTTTGGCAGTATAGTGCATATGGCTGGCTATCAGTCCAGATATAGAGATTATGTATTTTTGTCTTTCAAGAGCATCTCCTCCTGCTAAAAAATGACCCACCTCCATTTAAGCAATCCTATCATATATAATCTATCTATACTAATAAAAGGGTAATATGCTAATTAGATCGGGTTGACTGGCCATCTTCTGGACGTCCGACTTCCAGACAAAGCCATGGTGGTGGGGGCTGACACAGAGGCAGTTAGAGGTGATCAGGCTGGCAGAGGAGGGCAGTTGGGGGCAAGATCAGGTCAGCAGGGGAAGGCAGTTAGGGGCAAGATCAGGCCGGCAGGAGATGGCAGTTGAGAGCCAAGATCAGGCCAGCAGGAGTGGGCAGTTAGTAATAAGTAAGGCCAGCAGGGGAGAGCAGTTAGGGGTGAAATCAGGCTGGCAGGGGAGGGCAGTAAGGGGCGATTAGGCAGGCAGGCAGAGGGGTTAGGGACGATCAGGTAGGCAGGCAGAGGCAGTTAGAAACCATAAGGCAGGCAGACAGGCAGGCAGGTGAGCAGTTAGGCCAGTGGTTCCAGATTTCAAGAGTGATGTCCAATTGGAGAGGGTGCAAGCTGGGCTGAGGGAACCCCACCCTATGCATGAATTTCGTGCCCTGGGCCACTAGTGTGTGTGTGTGTGTGTGTGTGTGTGTGTATGCCTAAGCAATCATTATGACCTGCTGACTGGCCGGTAGCTATGACACACACTGACCACCAGGGGGCTGAAGCAATGCAGGAGCTGCACCTGGTGGTCAGTGCGCTCCCACAGCCAACCTCCTGTGGCCAGCCAACATCCCATGGTCCCTATCTGTGGCCGACCCCCATCGGTTCCAACCACCAGCCAGGCCGAGGGACCCCACCCATGAATAAATTCATGTACCGGGTCTCTAGTATACAGTACAGTGAAATATTGACAGTTAAGAAGATATAATTAAATACATTAAATCATTACTACTGATGAAGTTGGTGAAATTATGAGTTCATTATTTTTCTAGATATTAGAAAATTACCCCAATGAATATATCTACTTTATAAACTATTGAAAATAATAGCTTATTACATTTTTATAATCTGCTTAAAATTATAGTCAAATGATGGAATTATGACTTTTTTTCTTCATACATGGCTATATTCTCTAATTTCACTAAACATATATTATTTCTTAATTTAGGAGAAACATTGTTTTTTTAAAATTGTCTTCTAACATCCATTTTCCACAGAGGTAAAAGTCAGCCAACACCCCACTGCTCCAATTTAAACGTGTTTCCTCTTGTACATTCTTCAGAGGCAATGGGGAGAAGTTTCCATTTTTAAACAACAGGTGATCTGACATGTCATCTTTTCTGAAAGAGCTAAAATGGGTTAGCCTAAAATTCAGCCTTCCTATGAACTGCTTAGTTTTCTGTGAAAATGTTAGTTTCTATTTTTGACTTAAGTTTTGACAGAGTAAAGAACATAAGATTTTTCTGGAGAAGAATAAGTTCTTCCTTGACAACAGCAAAATAAATAAATGAAATAAAGAAATTACTATATTTCCTCAAAAGATGTTCACATTGAAATGACAAAATATTTCCTTTATTGTGTACTTTACTACAGGTTGTAATTACATATGAATTTTTCCAACCAACCAACCAACCGTCTATCCATCCAATATCCCTAGAAATTATCCCTGGCCTAAATTTGTGTTTTTCTTTTCCAGGCATATTTTTATACCATAACTACATATGTAGGTATTCATAAATAATATATAGCATTGCCTGGAATTTTCTACTTCACACATATATCAAATATGTGATCATACCCTATCAAGGTTTGATTTTTGTAACCATTGTTTTCTCCTCCACACTCCGCCTACCACAAATTCTTTCTTTTTCAACTTCTCCATGATCATATATACAAGCAATGCATATACAGAGTCTGTAATAAGTTTAAGGATTTTTTTCTTAGATATTGATTCTTTTACTTATATGGAATAGATTCTAAGTAGATTATGCATTTTATTTTTATTTTAAAAGATGTGAACAAAGAATGGATGTGTATTCTTTTCCACATATTCTTACTTTCAAAATTATGTCCTTCCAGTCTGAGAATTATATTTGTATATACCATTATTTTTTTATTTCATTTCCCTCATCATTGCTACTGATGTGGAAAATCCTTTTATACCATATCTTCTGTGAGTGACAATTCTATATTTTTGTCCATTTTTTCAAATTGAATTTTGTTGTCTTTTCAATTTTGAAAGAATTCTTATATAATAATATTGATGGGGTTCAGGATACACTACATCAAAATATGGCATCTTGGCACACTGAATATATTAAACTGAAGGAATTTGAGAAACAGCACATACAGGAAGAATTTTATACCTTTCCCTGAAATAGGTCAACCACCATGTGAGAGACGCCATCCCTGTACCCAGAGAAAAGAAGTCTCCTTATCTCTGAAGATAAAGGGATGGAAAGAAATCTGAATTAATGTGGCTTGCTATATTTCCCTCAGTGTACTACACACTTAGCATGTACCTTTTGTCCTGTATAATTTTCCATAACTTCCCACTCTTCATCAAACCTAATATTATAAATGCTGAAGTTTAAACATGTCTTGCAATCTTCATTTCTTTATGAAGGCTCTCTTGTCAGGTGCAACTCTTTAAATAACTTAAAATGCTATTCTCATCTTAATCTGTCTTTTGTTGCAGAGTATAGGAAAACTATATTATTCCTCTCCTACATTATCTATCCCCTAAATCAAGCATATCAAACTCAAAGGCTAACATAGGCCAAATAAACAAGGTTTAAGTTTATGTGGGCTGCAAAAAACCAAAAGTTTCTATTTTCACAGAAACATAGGTTTATTTTTATAGGGACATGCTGAATACAAAGGGCTGAAATAAGTGAGTAATCATTAACATAATATAACATTTTAATAAAAATATATTTTCTTGAACATTAACTTAGAAGGCACTGAATAACTGCACACATTCATAAGCATAATGCAAATAAATCTATTTTTCTTTATCTCCAAAAGTGACATACTTCCTATTGCACACACCAAACAACTCAGTCCAAGATTAATGATTTGGCAATCTCCTGCTAAAATATTTGTTCTAGTACTAGTGGAGAGAAATGTGTGCGTGTCCTTAAGGCACGTAAGAGAAATGAATGCAACATGATTATAGTAATCAGTCATCAGCAAACATTATAGTTCATTCTTAATAATTATGCATAATAGGATATTGTAAAAGTTAAGTTATAAAATTTTTATTAAAACATTTCTTACATACCGTTATTTTGGCTGGGCTGCAAAAAAATATTTGTTGTGGGTTGCAAGTTTGACATGCTTTCCTAAATACGTAACAAATATTTGTTTTCCTAATTACTAGTATCTGATTGATATTCTGCAATATTATTTTTGCCATATTTTTAAAATATTATATAGTTAGATATTTTATTTATTTTCACATATTTATAATTTCTAATATTGATTTAAAGTTTCTTACTCTCAGATTGTGTATAGAACGTAATCAATTTTCTTTGGGGCTTTTATTTTCATTTTAAAAAATATATTTTGACTCTATCTGAAAATTACTTTTTACTTTTTTCATTTAAAATTGTTAATATCTTATATTAGTTTCAGGTGCACAATAAGTGGTTAGAAAATTATATAATTTACAAAGTGATCATACCAGTAATTCAAGTACCTATCTGACACAACGTATAGTTAGTTATAACAATACTAAAGGCCCGGTGCACCAATTTATGCACCAGTGAGGTTCCTCGGCTTGGCCTACAGGGATCAGGCTAAAACCGGCTCTCCAATATCCCCAGAGAGGTCACAGATTGCGAGAGGGTGCAGGCCAGGCTGAGGAACCTCATCAGTGCATGATCATGGGAGGGGAGGGACTTTGGGATAAATAAAAATTCTTTTTATCTATGATAGTGAAATACAATGGAGAGCTACACTCATTTCTTAATTCAGAAATAATAAATGCATGATATCATTATTTTAAATGTCCGGTCCATCTAGCCCAGTTCCTATCAGCCAGACCCCAGCAGCAAACTAATCTACCAGTCAGAGATTCTGCCCCCTATAATGGTCAGTGTGTGTCATAGTGACTGGTCAAACAGTCGAACAGTCAGACACTTAGCATCTTAGGCTTTTATTATATAGGATTTGACTATATTCCCCCTATGCTATACTTTACATCAATAACTTACTCAACCGGACTAGGAATCATTGCCTTTAGAAACAATAAGATGTAAGAAAATTCTATTCATTTATGATAGTGAAATATAATGGAGAGTTACACTTATTCTATAAATGTTAATGTCACAATCAAGTGGACTCGCAGATATTTCACAAACATGAATGCCCTACTATAATATAGTCTTAAAGAAGGTGCATCTTCCCTAACCAGTTTGGCTCAGTGGATAGAGTGTCAACCTGTGGACAGAAGGGTCCCAGGTTCGATTCCAGTCAAGGGCATGTACGTTGGTTGCGGGCACATCCCCAGTTGGGGATGTGCAAGAGGCAGCTGATCAATGATTCTCTCTCATAGATGTTTCTATCTCTCTGTCCTTCTCTCTTCCTCTCTGTAAAAAATCAATAAAATATATATACTTTTTTAAAAGAAAGAAAATAAAAAGCACCATGCCATTAAACCACTTCCTCATCTGTTTCTTAGAAGAAAATAACCTGAGATTAAAATAACCAGATGTGATCTTGCAAACAAAAAATGTACATATTTTACATATTAATTGGGAGAATACATCACACTAATAGACTTGCAAAGTGTTTGAGACCTGAAAAAGGGTGAAAAGATTATTCTAAAATAATAAGCTAATTTTTACCCTTAGTCTGTGATTAAGCTTTCCATGCTCAAACTTATGCTCTTTCACCAGAGACCTGTTCATTGTTCAGAGCTACAACTCCTAAAAACTCTAGTTTACATCAGGTCAAAACTTACTTTTGATATCCTCATCAATTTTCTTCTTTATCTTTCTTTCTTTTTATTAATCTTTATCGTTGGAAATATTACATATGTCCCCTTTTTCCCTCCATTGACCTCTTCCAGCCACAATACCCTCCCACTCCAGGCTTTCACCGCCCTATTGTCTGTATCCATGGGCTATGCATAGAAGTTCATTGGTTGATCTCTTCCCACCCACCCGCCCCTGCATTTCCTCTGAGGTTTCATAGTCTGTTTGATGATTCCATTTCTCTTTACTCCAATCTCTACAGCATAAGACAATAGAACAATTCCCTATTCCTGATAATGGTCCTTTAGATAGTATTTGGAGATGGTCATTTTAACCCCAAGATAGTTTTGTTTTTCAGATTGGTGGCCTTTAAACAACATAGCATAAGTACATAACACTAATTCTAAATTTTGTTCTAAAGGAAAATGGTTTCACCACTCAAACAATATTTTATATTTTTTAAAAATTCTATAGTGAAAACTCACTAATTCTGACAGAGTAACAGAAAACTCTAAATTTACCTATGAATTTCAAATTGCATTCAGAAAAACAACTGCATTATATTAATGTATGTAGCCTAATGAATTTTGCAGAATTATCACATGCTTATTTATACCACTAAATTCTTAGAAATTGTAACTCATAAAATTACTTTTAAACTATGGGTTGTCAAAATATTATTCATGGATGGATTTCAGCACATAATCAAATTTTATCAAAAGTCACTGTTGTATTTATTCTTATTAATTCAGAAATAAGTGCATAATATCATTATTTTAAGTGTTACTAGAAACATAATTTACATTAATTCTTTGGGGGAATAAAGGAAATACTACAGAGGTGGAGAACCTTTTTCCTGCCAATGGCTATTTGAATATTTATAACATCCTTGTTGGGCCATACAGCATTGTCAATTTAAAAATTAGCCTTCTATATTTGGTCAAACATTTAATTAACTTGCCCCTAATGCCTTGGCAGGGCCAGACTAAATGATAAGGCTTGTGGGCCTGATGTTCCCCATCCTTGACTTAGTGGGATGAAGTATAACATCATATAAGGGAGAGGAAATTCCAAGGTGGTAAACCAAGCTCTGTAAACCTTAGCTCTCAAATTAAATTATCATACAAGAGTAATACTTACGGATACAATTCTGAAAGTTGCTCAGCTATTGCATAAGCTGTCGGGTCTCTGTCTAAAGCATACAGAGTAATATCTGGCTCTTTCTGCAGAATGGCTCTTGTGTGTCCTCCTGAACCAAATGTCATATCTAGAAAAATCTAACCAACACAGAAAAAGAAAATTTACTACTTAGATTGAGTAAAATGTATTCTTGTTAGCTACCTTAATCTCTAAAGGCATATAACAATTTTCAGAATTGATAGCAAATACAAACACAATTATAATTTTTGCCCAGAGTTCAATTTGTTATACAAGAGATCTGGATCAAACGTGAGTGATCAGTCCAAAAGAAGTGAGCAGTAAAATGATAATCTCTGGCACAGGCTGGCCGATTCATGACAAATTTACATTTCACTCTATTAAGGTCAAACTGGCCAGTGCTGTGTGCTGCCAGCTTAATGCTTTCCAATACCTGGCCGGTAATGATATTTCCAACACTTTCTCATCATTTGGAGATTCCCTACAATTAGTGTGGTCCACTTTTTATTAATTTCTCTAAATGTCTTATATTAAACATAAAGATATTCAATAATACAGTAAGAGTATGATTATAGGACAAATATTAAAAACTCTAACCTGTAAAATTGACAAATTAACAAATATGATTTGGAAAAATCCCCAAAGCTTAAGTCAAAATGCTTGGGGTAAATTCTAGGTTTGCCACTGAGCAGCTATATATATATATTTGCAGTGCCTTTAGATTTCCCCAGGAATTAGAAAGAAAGGGGACTAGATAAAAGATATCAGCAATATCAAACTCATTTGTAAGGTGACACACAATTTCTCTTCTAAACCAAGATTTTTTTGAGGCTGAAAGACATGCCAGTAATAATTTTCTCAGGACAATAGGACATAAAGTATGGAGTGCATATCTTTGAATGCTAGGATCATTCTAGTTACAAAATAAAGTTAGTTGGATCTGAATCTACTCCTTGACTATTTTACTTGACATGGCCATAAAGAATATGGGTCAGTCTGGCCAGCGCAGTTCAGTGGTTGAGCATCGACCCATGAACCAAGAGGTCATGTTTCAAGATTCCTGGTCAGGGCACATGCCTGAGTTGCAGGATTGATCCCCAGTGCAGGGCATGCAGGAGGCAGCTGATCAATTATTCTCTCTAATCATTAATGTTTCTATCTCTCTCTCTCCCTTCCTCTCTGAAATCAATAAAAATATATTACTAAAAAATTAAAGAAAATGGGTCAGAGGTAAGTAAAAACAAGACCTGAACCATAAGAAACATATGAATGAACAAGTTAGTTGGATATGGCTGATTTGGAAGTAAAGACACCATCAGCACATCCCCTCAAAGTTATACTCTCAGATTAACGTGCCTTTTCAATAAGCTTCACTGATATTGTGAAAATAAAAACAATGACAAATACAGACACTACAAATCAGACTGGTAAAAATATTTAAAACATATAACTTTTTTAAAGTCCAAGAAGAGAAATTCTTATAATAGATTTGAGTATTTCCCTGCCCTGAATGCTATAACTTATTTTAGGGAGAGTGGCAGAAACAAGGAATAAGGAACAATTAGGCTTTGAATTTTTGATACTAGCTACCATGCTGAGTCCTAGCCTCTGATCAAATCCTCAGAAAAGTTATAGACTTCTATTTGAAGAATAATGTGGAAGAAATCTTCTGATCAAAATTGAGAAGAGGAGGGATGTAAAATAAGTGATGTTCATGTGGTAAAAATGTACAAGCACTGCCTTTTAACATAAATGTGTTAATGTAACAACCTTGCACTTCTATTACTGTGAGCACAAAAGTCACGGTGACACCCATTTTCATCATCTTAAAAAGTAACTTTAAGCCAATCCTAAGTCTTATTATTTATATGGTTGTTAGGATTACACATTTAAATATAAAAATCAAATAATTTCCCTTCCCATTTTGTATACTTGCTTTATGAACCTAAAAGTAGAAAAAAATCTCCCATCATACTTTATCCCACTTGTAAATTTGATAGGGGTTTAGTATAAATTAAATAAATAACTTCCCAGGCAAAACTACAAACTATTTTCTTGCTATGGCCCAATATCAAGTCTTGCTTTAAGTCTGGATTTTAACTAAGAGTATATCAAATAAAATAATTTGCATATGATTTCTTTATCTCAAGCCAGGAAAAATCCCAATCAATATTTAAAAGGAAAAATCCTCATCATTAAGAATTTTCTGGAAAATGTGAGATGATTATAATTTACATGATTATTTTTAATATATCATGATTATGCCCTTGGAGATGTACTAACAATCAAGGATGTTTCTGTAGGAAAAAAAAATCTATTATTTCCAGTCAAGTATAACACAAAACAAGAAGTGGAAGACAAATGGGGATTTATGAAACTACAAGTGAACCCCATCATATGCCTTGGGTTAACAGGTGACTGGAGCCATCAATTTTCATTTTAAAAATTGTAATATACGTTGTTCATTGTACATTACACTCAGCACTACAACTAAAAGGGGAGCCAATTTGTTTTCTCTTCTTTTGGTCATTAACTTGACATAAGACTATTTAAAAAAAATCTGTATAAGTTGATAATAAAATAAGAAGACTGAGCAAATTATTTTTCATAATTATTTTTCATAATAAATTTGAATGTTTCAAAATAATTCTCTGTGTCTCATCTATACATATGTTCAGATACATATCTTATGTGCCAAACACATATAAAACTCCTTATTTGAAATTACCTGATATAATTTAGCTAAAAAGCCAAACCCATATTTGATACCAACAGTTTACTCTGGTAATTTTACTTATCACCTGTATGACCCTGATCAAATTATTTTAACTCTCTGAGTTTCAATTGCTTCATCTAAGAAATGGGGATAAAATGTACCCCTGTTTAAGCAGCTGGTTGGATAATGAACTGAGTGAGTATGGAACCAGTACTACCAGAGATTTCCATGACCCTTTTTGATCCCATAGGATCTGCAAAGGTTAGAACAAAAGGCATCTTAGGGAAAACTAAGGGTGGTAATTGGCTAGTGACAAGATACAAGGCTTCTGCATAGTTCTGGATGGTGTGTGTGTGTGTGTGTGAAGGGGGAGAGAAGAAATAATTGAAACTGATGTTTGATGAAACAAATCGAAACTGGTTTGGCTCAGTGGATAGAGTGTTGGTCTTCGGACTGAAGGGTCCCAGGTTTGATTCCGGTCAAGGGCATGTACATTGGTTGCTGGCACAGCCCCAGTAGGGGGTGTGCAAGAGGCAGCTGGTTGATGTTTCTCTCTCATCGATGTTTCTAGCTTTCTATCCCTCTCCCCTCCTCTCTATAAAAAATCAATAAAATATTTTAAAAAAAACAAAAAAAAACCTGATGGTTTCTCAGCACAGTTAAGGCTCAGAATAGAAATGAAGATGATTTAAAAAAAAATAAACTAGCATTTAAAAGAGTGGATTCATAACTATAATTCTCTAATTCTGCCACCAATTAAATACAGTAGATTCAGTGTACTATAGTAGGTGCTTGATATATATATATATATTTTTTTCTAAATATTTTATTGATTTTTTTTTTTTTAACAGAGAAGAAGGGAGAGAGATAGAGAGAAACATCGATGAGAGAGAACTATCCATCAGCTGCCTCCTGCACATCCCCAACTGGGAATGTGCCTGCAACCAAGGTACATGCCCTTGACCGGAATTGAACCTGGGACCTTTCAGTCCACAGGCTGACGCTCTATCCACTGAGCCAAACCGGTTTTGGCAGTGCTTGGTATATAGTTAGTGAAGATATATGAAAAAAACAATCAGCCTCCACGGTAATTATGATAAACATAGCAACACTCATTTGTGCTTATGAATTCAGATATGTTCTTCAAGATATAAAACTTATTACCATAGAACCATGTAAAACAATTGCAATGTGTCCAACTTTTGAGTCATCTAACATCAATGTAGTCCTAATATTACAAATTCATTAATGAAGAGAACTTTTCCAGAACACTAATAGTATCTGTAATTAATAGTGTCATATAACTAACTCTATAGTTATCACATTTTTGTTGATCAGCTCTCCTTTACATTTGAAATAGGAAAATGGACATTTATTATTTTAAGTTAGCTCTTTTAAGCAAATACAATTAAATGACATTTTATTCCCAATGGTCTTCTAAATACCACAGGAACAACTGGGTTCTACCAGGATGAGTCACGCTTGCATAGTTGAGCTATAGTTGTGGATCTGATATGGACAAGGTACAGACAGAATTTCAGAGCTCAAAAAGATATAACAGACTATTTATTCCACCCCCTCATCTTACTTATGAGGAGACCATGGCCCGAGGAGGGTAGCTGATAGCTAGTTGAGGGCAAAGCTAATACTAAAACCTACCTCCTGTGCTCTTTCTACTTCATCTCATAATACTCCCCCACTGAAATTATATAATTGCACTGAAATGAAAAATATATATATATTCTTTGAAAAATATTTTTTTCTTAGTATGAAGATAGATATGAGAACTTTGCATCATTTTAAAAAAAACATTTTTCAATTATAGTTGACATATATTCAATATTATACGAGTTTCAGGTGTACAACATATTGATTGGACATTTATATACCTTATGAAGTGATCAACCCATACAAAAAATCCTAGTTTAATTCTATTATTATACATTGCTGTCTTTCTGCAGTATACCTCGTACCACACTTTCATGCCTCTCCTATGTGACAGACTTTAAGACTTAACTAAATTTGCTACTAAAAGCAGAGACTGACAGAAATCAAGCGATTTGCCCAAGATCATCCTGCACAGACTAGATAATTAGATGATTTTTTTTTCCAATCCAACAATTCTAATCACTGAAACTTTTACACTGAAATAACACTGCTACAATTGGACACAAAAACATTTTTAGCCATGAATAATATGAGGGCAGATCTTCAAATTTCATTTTCCTAATGTTGATTAGTCATTTCCAATCTGTGTGAGATTTTTAATAGTAAGTTCTCATCTGAATTTGGAAACAATATGGTCTGATTTCACTTTAAAATTTCTTCCAATGAATCTTTTCTGGCAATCATTCATTTTTATTTTTAGGATTAAAGTACTTTGGAAAATTTTAAAATTTCACCTGTATACAACTACTAGGTTTATTTTGAAATATAAAAATGTCTCAACTAGCCGAGACCGGTTTGGCTCAATGGATAGAGCGTCGGCTTGGGGACTGAAAGGTCCCGGGTTCGATTCCGGTCAAGGGCATGTACCTTGGTTGCGGGCATACCCCCGGTGGGGGGGGTGCAAGAGGCAGCTGGTCGATGACTCTCTCATCGATGTTTCTAGCTCTCTATCTCTCTCCCTTCCTCTCTGTACAAAATCAATAAAATATATTAAAAAAATTAAAAATAAATAAATAAATAAAAATGTCTCAACTATATACTTAACCTACATTTTTCCCCCTGGGGTAATAAAATGTATGGCATTAATTAATATTCTATATTTACTGACCATTCAGTACAGCTTAGGATATGCGAGTAAAACAAAGATATTATGTTAGGGGCCTTCACAGTTTGGTGAGGAAATTTAGACATGCACATAAATAACTACCAGTAAAAATAAATCAATAATATAAGAAAGGCATATATGACATTTTATAAGACTAAAAAATAGGTATTTATTTTAATGAGTAGTGAGGTGAATAAATTAAAGTAGGTTATAATTCAGCTGGGCCTTGCAGGCTGGGCAGAACTCGAGACTCATCCTTTCATTTTACTTTCCATATCCAGTTTCCAAGTACTGTTGATTTTACCATATAAATAGGTCTTAAGTCTTTCCAATCTCATTTTTAATTCAGGCTCCCACATTCTGTGCTTTCCCATTGCAATAGGCTCACAGCTCATGTCCATGCCTGTAATCTCACTTCTAATTCTTCTTGCTACCCTGCTAACAGTATATCCTTTCTAAAATAAAATTGTAGCATGGGACAATCCTATTTAAACTCCCTCACAGGCTTTTCAAAGCTACAAGACAGAGTCCAAACTTGTAGGCATAATGGATAATATTCTTCATATTCTAGCTACATCTCTTTCCATCATCATCTCTCACTACTCTCAGACATGAGTTTTACTACATTTTCTCTAGCCACACAGAAGTATGTGCAATTATCAAACATGCCAATCTGCCTTGTGCCTCTGTCCTTTTGTGTAACATTCTATCTTCCTCAAACATTATTCTCAAATAATTATGAGATTCCTACTCTGTCCGTTACTCTAAGAGTTGGAAACAGTAAGCTAAAATAGACATGGCCCCTATTTTCATTTCAGTCTGGAGGTCTTAGGATCTTTAATGCACAGCTCTTTCTTTCTAAAATATTTCTCTAGAACAGTGGTTCTCAAATCTTTCTAATGTTTTGGCCCTATAATAGTTACTCATGTTTTGGTGACCTCTAACCATAAAATTATTTTCATTGCTACTTCGTAACTGTCATTTTGCTACTGTTATGAATCGTAATGTAAATATCTGTGTTTTCCGATGGTCTTAGGTGACTCACAGATTGAGAACCGCTGCTGTAGAGCCTAAGATCATCAGAAAACACAGATATTTACATTACAATTCATTAACAATAGCAAAATTATAGTTATGAAGAAGCAATAAAGATAAGTTTATGGTTGGGGGTCACCACAACATGAGGAACTGTATTAAAGGGTCACAGCATTAGAAAGGTTAAGAACCACTACTCTAGAAGATGCCCTAAACATCTGTATCCCTGCTGGCAAAAAAATACATGACACATAGAATGTGGTCAAGAAGTAGCTGGTGAATAAATAAATAAATAAAAGCAGACTTAAATCTTAGCCAAGGCATAGAAATAGGAAAGGGTATGTCATGTATAGGGAGAGTCAGTTGGACTGAAATCCAGGATTAATTTAAATAAGACAGTGGAAAGGAGAAAAGACAAATGGAGAAATTAATAATTTTCGACATGCCAGATATTGTGCTATTTCTTGTGATATGCTCCCTATTTTAATCCTCATCGTAGCCCTGTGAGATAGACAAACCAGGAAATACGTAATGCTGGAATGATAGTGTGAAGTCCAATTGTAGCAGTCCTAAAAGGCCAGGATGAGTAATTGGCAGCCTATTTGCTAGATATTATACAGCTTCTAGGACTTTTGTTCTTTAAGTACAAAAATAATTTAACCGCCCACAGTGTTAGATGGTAGGGTGTGAAAACACAGAGGTGACCTGATGTAGAGCACTCAAGTAAGAGGACACAAAGGTCTGAACTGGCAACCTGAATGGCGAGCAATGACAATAACAATGTAGGATGCATTTACTGAATGCTTATTTCACATATAACATAATGCTAACATTTTATCTGCATCATTCATTCATTTTATGAACAGTAATAAACACACACGCATATTCATGCACATACATGTGCACAAACAGTTAATTGAATGTGATTCTCAAAACCACACTCTGAGGTTCGTTACTATTTTATTACTGCTTTACAGAGGAGAAAGAGTAGGTTTAGAGAGGATTAGAAAAATTATAGGATGCACAGCTAATAAATGGTGGAGGTAGACTTTAACAACAATTCTGTCTCCTAAATATGTACTACCTTCCTTTTTCTTATAGAGGTAAAAGAGACTAATTAAATGTGTTGAGTGGAGAAGTGAGAGAAATAAAAAATAATCACAAAGCATGCTAACTGGGTGACGAAGAAGATACCATTTTTGTGCAATTATTATGTGCCAGCACACTATCCTATATAATAAAAGGGTAATATGCAAATTAACCGAATGGCAGAATGACCAGAATGCCCGCAAACCCTTGCCTTGGCCGGTCCACCCCTGACTACCGCCATCAGGCAGGCCGGCTGGACCCCACCAGTCCACAAATTTGTGCACTGGGCCTCTAGTAACACATAATAGCCTGTATGATAGATAAAATAATACCATTTTACAGATGAGTATATTCAAGCCATTTATTTAGGAAAGCAATAATTGGTGGTAAAATTCGAGATCAAAGTATAAATAAAATAGGCATTTCTTTTCTCTCTTTTGCACTGCCCTGCCAACCCACTCACCTGTCCCACATCCCAGATAGTGTTAGAAGGGACAAGAAACAACTTCTTATTCCAGAAGAGGGAAAACTAAAAGTATGAGAAGACACAGGCAGCTTGATTGGGAGAGTAAGAGGTTTAAAATTTTCATGTGGGAATAAAATAACTCTTTGTAGTAAACCTAAAACAGTGAAGTGAGGGACATTACTGAGCAAAGATTTTTAAAATAATAGTTTAAAAAAATTGAAATCCATAAATGTTATGCCATTAATCTACAGTGGAAGCAAAAAGTTTGGATTCTAAAAATGTTTAAAGAACATTAAGTTCTAATTTTGTGTTTAAAATCTCATATTAATAAAAAACATTGTTATATAATAAGGACTAAGATAAATAATATATATTATATTATGCCACCTTTGGGATTATTGTGCCCCAAATACTATGAACCTGGTACACATTTACCAAAGGCAGGGGTGAGGAGTGTTAAAGGGGCCTTTAATTGCAGAGGCAAATGTTAGCAGAGGCAGATAGTTATTCAAACATGATATGATATATATGATGATGATATGATAAAATGAATGTTTTGACAAAAAGTTTACTAGAGATATATGTTTTATAATCACTGAAATGATTATAATGCTAAGGCAAGTTATTGTTCTATCACTGTGTATTGAATCACTCAGGACTAACTTCTCTCAGGCTTTATTTATCTTTTCTGCCTAATCTATTGACAAGAAGACATTTGTTACACTGATGCATTTGTAGACCTGAAATAAATTAGAACATATAACTGTGAACATAGAAAAGTCATCAACCTTATAGTCAGCTAACATCCTGAGCAAACATTTTAATCTACAAAACCCATTTATTACTCCCTTGTCAAGGTCTGTTGAGTATCTGCCTTACATACGTATTTTGTTTAATCTGTAACTATTACATGGGTTTATGTAAAAGGGGAAAAAATCTAAAATGAGCATAAAGTTATATCGCAAACAAAACAATGCATTGCAATAAATTTATCTCTTTTCCCATTTTATCAAGAGTATGATGTTACTGACTCATTCTCCTAAATTCTGCAAACATTTCATCTTATAGCTTAAATTCTATCCTATTTACAAAAGAAATCTTTACTTGTCATAACAGAACTCATTTTTAATCTTCTTTATAAAATATGTCCTTCAATTATATTGAATTAAATGATTGTAGCAGTCATCCTTCTTGGCGATGAGTAACTTTTATCTCTACCACAGGATGAATTTCAATCAGAAGTCCTAGCCATGTACAATGGGCTGACATTTGATCAGCTTGCAGATGCAATGGATGAATTAACATAAATAGCTAAAAATAATATGGCATGGCTGATCTCAACAAGCTTAATTTCACAGAGATCTCTTGTGAGATAATGCCAATATGTCAACATATCTTTAAATAAGAAAATTAGTTCTTATCTACACCATCAAGGAATTAGTACAATATATTCTGCACATATTTTCCCATGAACACATTATATAACTACTGAAAATGCAAAGTAGGTATTTTCTTCTAAAAATTATTAAACATATAGTTTATAGTAGTGGAAAAAGAATGTGAAAAGAATGCAATACCAAGCTCTTTAATCAATGTGTTCAGCAAATGTTCTTTGCAAAAAATAATTGGGGGGAGGAGAGATGTATGGCACAAATCGTTTTGCTAATGTCAGTCTCAACATGGTTCTAATGTTAAATTCTTATCAGCATTAAAATAAAACCAATGATGGTAAATTTTTCTATTACTTGGTCTTCAAATAACAACATGTCTACACAAATCATGAATATTATGTGCATACAAGAGCAGGAGAGTAAGAATTTCCATATTTTTTTACCTTGTTTGAACATGTAATTCAAGTTTGGACAAGTTTCAGACTCAGAATAGGAAACACTACACCACCATAAAACCTTTGTGTGAAAATGTTAGAAAGTAAAATTTAAGAAGGAAGAGTTTCCTAGGCAAGTAAGAAGAAAAATAATTAAAGAAAGTATCTTTAAAATTATTCAAAATAACTAGAAGAGGCAGGTTCCAATTAAATAACTAAATATTTTTACAACAATCTGCCTTGTGACTTTCAAGTATTATATAAAGTAAAAGACAAGATACAAATGATGCAGCAGGTTGTAAAAGAAAGAGAATGAGGTCAAAATCTCTGCTTTCTGGTCCAGAATTTATTACTTAATTGCTATAAGAGTTGAGTAAGTTACTTGAGTACTCTGAGTCTCAATTTCTCATGTATAAGTAAAGACAAAAACACTGTTCTAATCCATAGCACCAGGTTAGAAGGATATGAAAAATAAGACAATATGCAGGAAGAAAAATAAAGAGTGGTCTACAAATATTACTAATAAAACTCAGTTAAATTAATAGATAATTTTTATAAAACACCTAAATTTCATAATAATTTAGACTAGAGACAAAAGTATTTATCATATAAAAATGTTCAGGGCTTATAAACTTGAAGAAAGACTAACAAAACCTTTCTAAAAAGAGCCTCAAAATTATGTAACACTTCTACAGGGAGAAATTTCACATAATTTCAAATACAATAAAAATCATCAATGATATATCTGAAATAAGACAATTCCATAATTAGTCTGACTTTGCTATATCTTAAAACTAAGAAAACATCTTTGAATTATCTTTTAATTCAGCCCAATTTGAAAAAAAAATGTAACTTACAACATGACTCTTAAATATTCTTTAAATATTATTAGTTTTCTTTTTGCAATAGTAACAGCTTTAAAGATTATTATTTCCCTTTAAATTTTTATCACCCTACTAATAATGTTTTCAAGAATGTAAACAACTCCACATAGGAACTATGAAGTTGACAGTAGGATAACTTAACTACATTGTTATTCTGCCATATTATTAGGAACAACGCTTCTATAATTTTACAAGTTTCAACTGACTAGGAAGACCTTATACAATTTTCAAAGAGGTAGTGACTCAAAGGAAGTATTATTCATAAAAACATCAATTAACTAATCATCTTGACAGTAATATAAAAATTATACATTTTTATAAATTTTGTATGGAGAACACAATTGTGGAATATTAATTCTGTATGGATTTAGTTTCCTAATGGAAACTTGGAAAGTTTATTTGGAGAGAGCAAACATACATAAAAAAATGATAAAATAACAAAGTAAGAAACTCCAAACATACCAAATGCCAGTGTAGAACTGCAAGATAGTGTTAGTAATGAGTAAACTGTTTCATGGAAGAAAATAATATTCTATTCAGGTGTTGTCTGAGAAGTCTCTTTTATCAAACAAGACAACATTGAGTGAAATCTTGACTATAACTAATTGCAAAAAGAGGAAATAAATCTAAAGGCAAAGAAATTTATTCTTAAATCATTAACTGATTTAACTGGACTTAGTTATAAAATGGAATAAAAAACACTGGCTTTACAGAGTTATAATGAGGATTAAATGAATTTCTGGTACAAAGTTCTTAGAATACTTTCTTTTATGTAATGAGTATAATAAAACAAAAAACAAAATGAAACTACCTACTACTTCCACTGACAAGAAGTAGGAGAATGGATGACAGCCCATAACTCAAAGGATTTGTACTGGAGTAATGACAGATAGGAAAGGAAAGGTCCTTATGAGACAGATGACAGAAGGAAGGCTACCATAAAGTACTCTAATAACTAACATTTAGTTTAGATACAAGCAATAAACTTGGAAGGAATGTTAAAGTTGTCACAAACAGCCTGTAGACTGAAGGGTCACAGATTTGATTCCCTTCAAGGGCACAGGCTCTGGTTATAGGCTTGATCCCCAACAGCGGGTGTGCAGGAAGCAGACAATCGGTTCTTTTATGTTGATGTTTCAATCATCATTGATGTTTCTATCTCCCTCCCTCTCCCTCTCCCTTCTCTGAAAGCAATAAAAAACAAACAAACAAAAAAAACTCTTAATGTATCTAACATATTGATTCTGTTTTTCTGGAGAAAACTGACTATTACAAATATTGTCTAAATGGCTGAAATAATAAGTAGGGCAAAGCACATAACAGGTGATAAACATTTGTTAAGTACAGATGAACAAATATGTGGCTTATTTACAGAAAAGGGAAGAGAGGATGACTATAAAATCCTTAAAGAAAACATTATCAGGAAAAGTTATTTAAATAAAATTTAGATTGGTATTAAAAAAGAATGTTATTTAATTTTTATAATGTTACCAAATTCATTGAAAATAAATGGAATTAGAATTAATAATTTTATTTGATTTTGATCTTATATTCAATATCGGCATATTTTAAGTGTTCTTTGACGTGATATATAATTTTTCATACAATTACTTCAATAGAGTCCTAATACAGTGTTGTTAAGACCACATGGGTGCACTCAAGAACACTGAAAATGGAGTTAGCAAAGGGGGTTGATTTAGAAGAGGATCTCTACATGACCTTGGAAAAATCATTTCAAAGGTGAGTCAATAATTAATAGTGTTGTGCGAAATAACGAGATAATTCATATGAAAATAACTTATACACTATAGATCACTACACAAATATTATTTTGCCATTAAATATTTTATAGTGACAATAATAGCATGATATCAAATTCTATCGCAAATGTGTTGAGAAATATTATCTTTCAAAAACCAGAAAAGAAGTCAGGCAATCACTGGGAATCCCAAAGTCTAGATCAAAGTCCTGATTCTTAAACAGTTCATGAAACCTATGTTGTGTGTCTCCTGTTCTTCCTACATTTATGACCACCCTACAACTATTCAAAAGTATGGTTGGAGTACATGAAGCAATAAATGAAAAATACTAGTATTTCAGAGTTACAATGGTATTTAAGCACCTAATAGGAGCATTATTTTGGGAACCACTTCAATTTCTAAATAGTAAGTGTAACATGCAAACTACTATTAAATATATTTTTAAGCACAAGGAGTATATAAGGACACAAAGGGAATGACTTCTTAAAATAAAACCAAAACCTATAAATTGCTATATCAAAGTGAAGCTAATATTCCCTATATACTTGCTTTCTTCTTTTAAAGTAGTTCTTCTGAGTTATTTCTATTTATTATAAAGCAACCAAAAAGTTCAATATTTTCAATTCATTCTAAATTAGATAATCTTAAATCATTTAAGGAGGAAACAATATTAAGTTAGGCAAAATATCAATTTTTCTAATCATTCTTTCAACCTCACCTAAAATTAAACTCCTACCCTCAATTTTCTATTGCCAATTCTAGAAGTATGTTGCAATAAAAATGACTCCAATTAAGTTGATAATCACTTAAAGCCTGGAAATCTTTTAATTATGCCAAGTTGTATATTCCAGAAAATGTTATATCTTATTTTCAGTCAATATCATTTCTATGTCTACAGTGCATAGACCTAGCCTATTTATCTGATACAGTGTTTAGAAAAGATAATACAAGATAGATAAGATATAATTTTGGATACCTGATCCTGAAAAGATATACAAATAAGCAAAGTTTAGTTGCCTTGTCTATTTTAAGAAAAACGTAATACCCCAAATAACTTCCAATAATCTGGTTCATCATTATGAAAAAGGCTTTAAATATATAAACAATGACATACCAAAAAGGTCAAGAGCACGCTAATAAAAAATAATATTGAAAATTTAGCCAAGATCAAGAAAATTCTTACTCTTGCTAGGAGCAGAAAATTAGGCAGAAACAATCAGTATTTCTGTTAATTAGTAAAGATATTAGTCAGAACACAGTGCTAAGCTATATTTTCTGACTTATTTCTCACAATAGTCTTAAAAATAAATCAACCTTTACTTTCATGAGCTTATCTAATTTCAGACATGCAATTGTTACTTCTTAAAAAATTCTGTGTCATAAGAACTCTTCTATATGCCACCACTTGCTTTTTATGTACTTGAAGTTCATAATTAAACAGTAGAGTATTACCCACAAAACCTGAAATATAGCACATAGATTTTAAAAGATTTTTAAGTTCTAAAAAAGAATAATGACTAACTGCTCTAGTAAAAATATTTTTGATAGAAAGATACAGCATTTAAAGGTAAACTTATAACATAAAGCATAAATAAAATTTAATTTTTTCCAGGTTTTTCTCTAAGTCTCCCAATTTTAGTTAATTATTGAATTCTCAAGAATATCCTATATAGTACTATATATACCAAAAATAGGAGGGGAGCAATTTGAATTGCCCAGACCCACAAACTAGAGACATTATAAGAAAACTTACATAAATTTTATCAACTTATCTAGATTAAATGTTTGCTTTAAAACTTTACAAGCACTATCACCAATTTTAAATAATACTTAAGGCAAGTGTACCAGCACTCATGCTGGTAGAGTTCTATAAGCAATTTATAACTTCAGGGGTAACTGTAAAAGATAAACCTTATTATGATCCTATATAATAAAGACGTAATATGCAAATGGCCATTACACTACGAAGCTTAACTACTGACCACGTAACGACCAGATCACAGAACAGCAGGAGCACGAGGCAGCAAGCTACAAGCGGACAGTGGAGAGCTACAGGAAGGTGAAGGGCAGCAAGCTATGAAGAGGTAGCAGGGGTGGGGGGCACAGAGGGAGCAAGAGGAGAGTGGGGCACTGAGCAGAGAGTTACAGAAAGGTGACAGCAAGCTATTGGAGAGCTACTGGTGCATGAATTTGTGCGCAGGGCTACTAGTAATATAAAAGAAGCATCACTTGCCTACTCTGAGATATACAGTACCTATCTGCTGTCAAAGTTATTATTAGTAGGATTGGTGTTATAACTTAATCATGTAGTATAATGTAAATAAAATATAAAATAATGCTCATTAGAGCCAGTCTACATCAATTACTTTGGTTGAACAAATTGTAACTAAAACAAATTAGCTGTATGTATAGCAACCATTGCCTTAATCCATCCTTACAAATGTTAAAAGTTCGCTTAATTTTGTTAATATTTCTTTTTGTATTAATTCACATTATAAGACTATCTAAAATAAACACTGATTCTTTCTCTTTTGTCATCATATTTATTCAGGTACCAAAATATATGTAATTCAATAGATAATTACTAAACTCTTCCTGTATATGCATCATGCTAAGCTATTTATATAAAAATGTGGCTACATGATGACTTCAGGTAAGTCACTTTACCATGTAGGCCTTAATTTTCTCAGTGATAAAGCAAGGAATTTTTTTAAATCTCTTCTGTAACTCTAGAAGTAGGATCTAAACATACTTGACTATAAATTTAAAAAAAAATCTTTGAATTTTTAATAAAGTTGAATAGACTTGAAATAACTATTACAATAAACAACATAACATGAAGTGAGGTGAAAATTTAAATCCTAAGAGTAAGTAATGATCTTAAAGACTGATAGTTGTTTGAAATATTGATTTTTCCAATTTCTGAAAAAAAAAGTTGATTTTTCATAATAATTTATGAAAGTATAAATTCTCTTGGTTATTGTTAGCCATGGGGGCGGAGGGGGAAGGTTCATGTGAGAAAGAAATTTTATCCATGTTCTAGAATAAACACAAAAAGAGGTCATCTACTTCCCTTTTTCAAATAAAAGGTTACTGTCACAGTAGGAGAACTATTAAGGGGAATTAGAAGCTAGAGATTTCTCTTTATGAGAAGTAATCTTAAAATCATCAGTAATAAACAGCATCAGTCAACTTTTGAATAACTATTGATCTAAAAAAATTAAAGCAGTCAATAAAGTATAATCAACATTTAAGAGCAGATCAATTGCATGAACTCAAAATACAGAGCACTGAAGTGGGCTCTAGCAGGAATCTTGAAAAGAAAAATTATAAATCAATAGCATTGCAAATATATATAAAATCTGTCTCAAAGAACTCTATAGTAATGGCTTTATAAACTAAATGCTGTTGCAATGAAAACAGCTGTTTGTGATCAATTGGGGAGTCTTTCATTTTATTGAAATTTCCATTAAAATGTTATTTAAACAAAGTGTAAAAAACTATTATATGGCATCCTTGTGATATTCTATAAAATGTGAGTTTTAATGTACTGGCTAGCTAATCGCTACAGGGAACCATCAAATGAAAATGATTCACCCATGGAAGTTTTCTTCTATACACGTTCACCAGTTGTATACTTCAACGGATGGAATCAGGATGTTTTTAAAGTGATCTCTTTCATTTACTACCATTTGTTCTATGGTTGAGACATTTATTTGTTTTTCAAAATAAGAGACCAAGAAATAGATATAAGGAGTTTGTAAATAATATAAAATAATTCAAAGTAGAGCTTTAGGAAAAATCTTTGGAGTTACTCCATGGTCTTTTTCCACAAATAATATTTTCTATTGACTTTAGACATAATCCTATTTTTCCCTATTATGACATTTTGTAGGCTTTGTTTCTTTCCTTGGAAATTAAAAAAATGAAGAGACACAGGATATAATGCCATTAAATTAAACACACAAAAACCTTATTTGATTGTTCAAGATATTAATGACTTTGCAACATACTTCATATCCCCGTATTGCAAAACAGTATGTTAAAGAAAAAAATGAAATTTGGAATTAGTGAATCGACACAAAAGTATTTAACATTTTTTGTGGGCTGCTGAAAGAAATGAAAATTCAACAATATATTTACTGGTACAGTATTTCAGACAGTTTATAATATCACCTGTATGCTATATTTTATTACAAGCTAAAATGTGCTCTAGGAAATAAAACAACACTAAAATAAGCTATGTACCTAAATTACACATCGAGAAAAACATGGTACGTGATATTTCATAAATTTAAATATTAAAAATAAACTAAGATGAATGAGTTACTAAGAAACAAGTTTACATATTTTATGCTATCATTTATGTGAACAGTTCCCAATCAGCAAACACTATTATTTTAAACCAAAAGAAGTTAGTGATGACATTTCTCAATATAAAAAGAGAAAGTAAAAGAGAATAGGTATCAATAATTATATCATTTATATTCAGGGAAATTACAATAATAACCATACTTCAAAGATATTCTAAAAGATATGGCTCAGCCAAAAAAGTATATGAGCAGCAGCAAGACTCTGAAACTAGGCAGCTGAACACAAATTCAGGCGAGTCCTAACATCAGCTGTTACTGCTTATTATGTATCACTTTTTATAAAAACACTTCATACCTTTCTGTTTCTTTTGTACTTTTATTCAATAATTGTTTATTGTTATAAATATCATAAACTAAGAAGGTAACATTTAGGCATGAGTCAGATTTTTTTAAAAGAGTTGTTTGACATTATTACATCATTAGAGGCCCAGTGCATGAAATTAGTTCCCAGGGGGGTGGGTTCCCCCTCAGCCCAGCCTGTACACTCTCCAATCCAGGTCCTCTTGGGGGATGTCTTACTGCCAGGTTAGGCCCAATCCAGGTTGCCTCTTACTGCCCCCCCTGCTGGCCTGGTCAATCCCAACTGCCCCCACCCCCCTGCCAGCCTGGTTGCCCCATTCAGCTTGCTTGTTCAGTTATTTGGTCGTCCCTCACTAATATCCTTGCTGCCTGGTCATAGGCAGCCATTTTGTGCGGGTGTGAAGGTCAATTTGCATATTACCTCTTTGGATTAACTTTTAATTCATAGTAAATGAATTCCAATAAATATCTGACTTGATATTTTTCATCCTTAAATAAAACAAAATATCAACTTTAATTAATACATTTTATGATTTTTTAAAAATCACAATAAATTAAATACCACATATCCCTGGTTTAAGACTTTGTCAGAATATTAAAATAAATTTCCAATGATATATTTGAATTTATGTTAAAAAAAACTTATGTAATTCATATATTGCCTGATAAACCATGTGACAGAAATAAGCTGAATCAAACATGATATGTCCCAAAATGTCTTTCTATTTAAAAAGTTAACTGCATAAAATTTTGTGATATGGTATTCATTTTTATTTTCAAATGTCATGAGTAACAAAAAAATATACTTAATTGGTAAAGTGGTTTATTTCCAAAAATATGCAATTAAATATTAACTAATATGAGTATGTCTTATTCCAACACCTTAATCTATCCAAGGAATCCCCTTGCTTTTGATACATATCCTCTTCCTAAAAAGAAATTTTAAATGTTATATGACTGTGGTGATGGGTAAAATTAAGACACTAAAGGCAACTTTTAAAGATAAATGCATACACTAAACTTATTAAAAATTATACAAGGAATTATTATCAAACTAAATATTACCAACCTTGAAGGATTTAAAATTTTTCTACATTGTAAACTATGATATCTCTACTTACTGTATAGGTACTATGCATTATGGTATTTAATGAAAAACTAGGCAATTATGGTTATTTATAATTAATTATAGTAGGCTTTGTCAAACATGTTTTCATATCAATGGGACAAGCAATAAAACAATTTTTATTACACATATAAAATCCAAACTCATAAAATTACCCTTCCCATAAATCAATTAGTAATAACACTGAAAAGATTATTAAGATGTATACAAAGAAAACTTAAGCATATACTAGTAAACATTTTAAAAAATCAATTATTCTCTTTGTTGACTGTAAAGTATTTCACAATTACTGACAAAAATACAGAATTTTATGATATAGTTACCTATATTTGCTGTCCCTTTAGCAATCTCTCTTCAACACACTCCAAACAGGTTTTTAATCCCAATCACTTCCCCACAGCATCTCTTCACAAAATCACCAATGATCCTCTATCTCTGCAAAACTCAGTTCTCACTTGACCACTGCATGTCACATGGTAGATGATTCCTTCCTCGAGCTACTGTCTTCCCTGCTCATGGCTTTAAATACTTTCTATTCATTCTCTAGATCTAAAAACCAAATGCCATATTTGTCATTACCACTAGGCATCTAAAATTTAACATGGCTAAAACAAAACCCTTGACTCTACTATATATTTAAAAAATATATGCACATACATAAATATATAACATGTTGTATATAAATGTGTACATATTACACATAAATGTGCATATATTTAAATGTTTCTTTGATGATGTATTAATTATGTCTTCCCCAGTTGGACATAAATTCATGAAAATTTGGATGGTTTCTCTTAACAGTTATATTCTAAGGGCTGTGAACTCTACCTGAAACATAATTAGAACTCTATAAATATTTATTAAGTGAATGAATAAGTAATATACAAAACTAGAATGATTCTTCACTTTGCTTTTACTTTAGGGTTTAAAATAATATGTAAAATTGTTTTAAACCAAAAAACATTAGAGGGTAATAATAGATGAATAATTTTATTTCTAAGTGCATTACTGAACAATGGATTTCTTTTAACAGTAGAGTCAAATTGATCCTGAACTATCAAAGATAGAAAGATGATGATGATGATGATGATGATGATGATGATGATGGCAGCTACTAACTGGTCAATGGCTATTATGTGCTACTCACATTTCAAAATGCTTTGTATGTATGTAATCCTAATAATGATTATAAAATGTAGGTATTATCATCCTTGCAAATGCAAAAAATGATGGGCAGAAACTAAGGCTCAAGATTAAGTAACTTTCCCAGATTTTTAAAAATGGGATTGGGATTTGAGACCAAATCAGTCTGACTCAAAACTCAATGCTCTTGAAAGAATCTGTACTCCAGCTGCTTTAAAAATAAAATAAAATAAAATTCTAGTGTTTTAAATTGAACTCAATTTAATCAAAAGAACTACCAGTCAATGGCTTACAATGTCTAACACACTGAAGGACAGTAAACAAATATACACTCTGGCCCTATTATATATAGTTTAAAAAACCACTATAGATAAATTTCAAATAGGAAATTATTTTAAGAATATAAAAAGCAGTTATTTTACGCTTTTGAAAATGTAATATTCCCTCTTATTATAACACCTAATTTAACATTAAACACATTAAGTAAAACGTGGATAGTAGGACTATTATTAAAAACAAACTTGCAATATCTTTTATCCAGGGACTCTCTCAAGTTTTTCTCTGAGTCACATTAAGTAAATGTTGGTTTTCACATGTTATGCATACTCCCGGTTGCCTACTCTGTAGGAAAGGTAGAATAGTCTTGTTAGTTTAATTCCTAATTAGTTCCTATTATTAACCCTTGCACCCCTTATAAGAAATTACCTGTAAATTATTAAGTGACACATTACTATAACATTAACTTGAATCAGCTATCATTCTAAAAACTTAAAAGTAAAATATTGAAAAAGTTTGCTAGCAATGATGAGAAAATGCTAATTGAGAATTATAAGCTAACCACTAGATTAAGTATTTAAATGTATTATCTTTAAATATTATTAGTAACAAATGACTTAAAATTGATTATGACTCATTGGTGTCTCTTTACACATATGTTTGAGACCATATTTTTATATAACTTATTAGTGACTCATACCTCTGGGCATGAATATTTCTATATTATTTATTTTGTCTTTTGGCCATTTTCTAGTTCCACAAGACAAACAGGAAAGAAGGGAAAATAAACTTGTATCAATCAATGTTGTTACCTCCAGTAGCTATTGTCAGAGTTGTGAGGAAGGGAACTAAACCTAGTGGAAAAATATGCAAGATTCAGTGTAAATTTCATTTATTTTACTTATACTTGCTTTAGCAACAATTAAGGAAAATTGGTAACAAACACTCAATAGCAATTTATCAGAATTCATTTTTCTTCCTTCTCAAGTCTTACAGAGCACCAATAAAAGGACCAAGAAATTTAAATAAAATACAGTACTAAGGAACTGGGGAAGATGACAGATAATTTTTTTAAAAAGACAGTTGGACAATTAGTTTACTTTATGCATGTGGACAAAATTTAAGACATTACTACAATTTAAGACCAACTTTTACTATATTTCACACTGATTTGGGACTTAAGTCTTTTGATTTTTGGAGAAG
The DNA here is from genome assembly GCF_014108245.1 of Pipistrellus kuhlii. Classification (NCBI taxonomy): domain Eukaryota; kingdom Metazoa; phylum Chordata; class Mammalia; order Chiroptera; family Vespertilionidae; genus Pipistrellus; species Pipistrellus kuhlii. The sequence continues at coordinate 15,907,853 of NW_023425595.1, forward strand.
AATTATTTAACCAATTATCTATCCATCTGTGCATTCAGCCATTGAAGCAATTGAAGCTAAAACCTCTGTTCAGAGACCTGGCCTGTGTGGCTCAGTGGTTGAGCTATGAACCAGGAGGTCATTGTTCAAATCCTGGTCAGGGCACATACCCAGGTTGTGGGCCTGATCCGCAGTAGGGGGGTTCAGAAGGCAGACTATTAATAATTTTCTCTCTCATCACTGTTTCTGTTTTCTCTCTTTCCCTCTCTCTCCTTTTCTCTCTGAAATCAATAAAAATATACCTATAAAAATCTCTTTTTAGTCTTTTATATTAAATGTTCCTTCTAAGGACACAGAAGAATTCTAAGAGATCTAAATTCCAATAGACTCTTTTTACATCAGACAAGAAAACCAATGCCAAGAAAAACCAGGAACATTAATAAAGTAAACAAAGAAAGCATTCAAAACTTCAAGTGTTTTCCTAATTTAATTCAACAAGTGAGTAATTGTGCAGTTCTCAGAGTTCTGTGTTGATTTTCACTTTTTCTTGCCTAGTCCATACTGACCAAATGTTGTGCCTACATGGCCATATTACATATTAAATACAATTTTATGAGTGTATAGAAAACATTTTAGTTGAAGTCTTCACACAACCTAAAATACTTGTCTCAAATAAAACATCTGCTTTGCCAGCAATGTTTCAAATTTGAAGATATTTGTTTCAATCATCTTTGTAGAAATCAGCATTTTTCTTGATTTCAGGCCAAGAACTATAAAAAAGTTAACTGAGCTGTATACTTTAAATCACATGTGTCAAACACAAGGCCCGCGGGCCAAATCCGTCCCGCCAGGCCTTGCAATGTGGCCCGCACCACGCTGTCATCACTGCACTCCGCTGCATTTCCATCACAATGACAGTTTATGACTGTTCAGTAAACCATTCGGCCCGCGATTTAGGCTGGATTTTAGATTTTGGCCCTTTCTCTGATTGAGTTCGACACCCCTACAGCCCTTGTTCACCAGTAGAAATCTGCACAATAACATGTTAGGTGTTAATTCTTTGCAGATAATACATTTCATTTTACTACTTTAGCAAAATTTATATAAACTATTTTCAAATTTTTATACGTATTTTTAGACATAATAAAAATGTATTTCTCATAAAACCGAATATCTTAAATTAACAATGCAGAAGTTTAATAAATAACAACAATGTGGAACTGCTTTACTTATAGAGAACTTTTTTCCTGCTAAGAATTATATTTGTGAAAAAAAGAAGTTTATCAAACTTGTGCCTTCTCAATTTGAAAAACATTATTTTAAAAATTAGGCTTTTAATCCCTTTAATGCAGCTATTCTACTTTAACAATTACTGAGTGGACATTCTGTGCCTGGCAATTCTCTGAGTAGGTGCTTTATATGAGGGCTTTGGTTTTCTGTTTTTGTTTTTTTCATGTGTGTATGTGTGTGTGTTTTCCAATATACTTTACTGATTTTTTACAGAGAAGAAGGAAGAAGGATAGAGTTAGAAATATCATCGATGAGAGAGAAACATCAATCAGCTGCCTCCTGCACATATCCTACTGGGGATGTGCCCGCAACCAAGATACACACCCTTGACCGGAATAGAACCTGGGACCCCTCAGTCTGCAGGCCAACACTCTATCCACGGAACCAAACCAGTTAGGGCTGTGTTGGTTTGATTTTAACAAAAACCCTAAACAGCAGTATCATAACCTCATTTTACAAACAAGGTAACAGTCTCACAGAAGTAAGGTCAATGGTTCAAGTTCACATAGGTAATAACTGACAGCACTAGCCAGGTTTACTTGGCTACAAAGACTACACACTAATACTATCTCCTAAGAATGGATAGCATGATGTAATAGTATACAGTCAACATAAATTGAAAGTGTAGAATAGTAGATAATAATAATAGGAATAACTTCTTTAGAATTTATTAGGCATAAGGCAGTCGTCTAAGTATTTTTCAAACATTAGCTGATTTAACCCTTACTATAGCCCTACTAGAAGCCTGGTGCACGGATTTGTGAACTGGTGTGGGGCATGGCCTTTGGGGATTGGCCTCCTGTGGGAGCACTCTCATCCTGATCGGCAGAGTGGCATTCCCACTGTGGGAGGGCACTGACCACCAGGGGGCAGCTCTTGTGTTGAGCGTTTGCCCCTGGTGGTCAGTACACATCACAGTGACTGGTCAACCAGTCAGTCTGGCTGTTCCACCATTCAGTTGCTGGGCTTATACACACACACACACACAGACACACACACACACACAATAGAGGCTCGGTGCACAAATTTGTAGAGGGTGTGTGTGTGGGGGGGTGCCCTCAGCCCAGCCTACACCCTCTCCAATCCTGGACCCCTCAGGGGATATCTGACTTCTGGTTTATGCCCAATCCTAAACTGGCAGTTGGACATTCCCTGAGGGGTCCTGAATTGGACCTAAACTGGCCCGATCCTAAACCGGCAGTCGGATATCCCTCTCACAATCCGGGACCACTGGCTCCTAACTGCTCACCTGTTTGCCTGCCTGATAGCTCCTAACTGCCCCCACTTGCCAGCGATGAACATTACTTTGAATAAAGCACTTTTGATGTTTCTCTTGAAATTATCATGTTTTCTTTCATTACAAAAACAGCTATTATTAACCGGTAGACATAGTAAATACAAATAGATATAAGCGAATGGATTAACAGTTATTATCCCAAATTACAGGGGCTATTTTTGGTTGAGTTCTAACTTATCTATATTTTTATTCTTCTATAATTAATATATATTTCTTTTGAGGAAACACAAGTTAGTAATATATACCACTAGACTTAGAAAACACTGAAATGATGTTAACTAGTTTTTCAAAGTAAAAGAAAATCATGTAACAATCTAGGAGAGGGGACAACTATAAACTATGCATAATGTCTGTTTTACTCATTTAAACAGAAACATACCTTGTATTTTCAGATAAAGACATTCTTCCATACCAATATTATAATTAAAATGGTGGTTACTAAGTAATTACAGACAATGGAATTAAAGAAAATATTGCAGTATTCCTTGTTTTATGATGCCAGGAGAATGATCAATCAGGATAAAAACACTATCTAATATGCCTTTTATTTTAAAATCAAACTGTTTCACAGATAAAGTTTGTAAAATGCTTGTTTTAGTTTTAGACCAGTAAAGTAAGATATAATAGTGAGTAATAAATTAAATATCAAAATAAAGTTACCAAGGAGACAGTGATTTCAGTTTTGCAATGATTAATACCCAAGGGTAATTAGTGTTTTTTTTTAAATTTTAATTAAATTTATTAGGGTGCATTGATTAATAAAATTTGTAGGTTTCAAATGTACAATTCTGTAATACATAATCTGTTGATTGCACTGGTGTGTTTACCACCCAACCAAAGTCTAATCTCCTTCCATCACCATATATTTGATCCTCTCTACCTTTTGCTACCTCCTCACACAAATTTAAACAATCCTATCCTATATAATCTGTCTATACTACTAAAAGGGTAATATGCTAATTAGACGGGGTTTGCCAGCCATCTTCCAGTCGCTCAACTTCCTTCCAGAAAAAGCCGTGGTGATGGGGGCTGAGGCAGAGGCAGTTGCGGGAGAGATCAGGCAGGGGGAGGGCAGTTGGGGCAACCAGGCTGGCAGGGGAGGGCAGTCGGGGCAAGATCAAGCTGGAAGAGGAGGGCAGTTAGGGGTGATGAGACAAGCAGAGGCAGTTGGGGGCGATCAGGCCAGCAGAGGAAGGCAGATAAGGGTGACATCAGGCCAGCAGGGGAGGGCCACTGGGGGCAATAACAGGCCGGCAGGGGAGGGAACTTGGGGGCAAGATCAGTCTGGGAGGGGAGGGCAGTTAGGGGTAATCAGGCAGGCAGGCAGAGGCAGTTAGGGGCAATTAGGCAGGCAGGCAGGGAGCGGTTAGAAGCCAGTAGTCCCAGATTGCATGAAGGATGGTTTAGGCCCAATTCCATAAGGGGTCCCCAACTAGAGAGGGTGCAGACTGGGCTGAAGGGCCTCTCATTCTTGTGCACTAATTTTGTGCACCAGGCCCCTAGTAAATATATAATTTTTCTAATAAAAGAAAGGATATATGTTGTGGCAAGTTTACAAATTGAGATTCCTACTGTAATAGAAAAGGAAAAGGTTTCTAGAGAACAGAAAGAAATAAGCAGTGAAGAATTAACAACAACCGCTTACTAAAATTTAAATACAACTAAATTCCCAGGGAATAAATAAACCATTTTGGGTCAGATAATTGTGAAAAAAAATTATATAAACAAAATTATTTTACTTAAGTCACAAAAGGTTGCTGTGTATGATGTGTGTATAATTTATGTATAGTTTTCATACACATATAGTTTTATACATAGTGGTATGAGAAAGAGCATCCTATTAAAATTAGATAACCACATGTGGAGAGAGTTATGAGAAGAAAACTCTGGAACAGATTTCAAATGAAAGCAAAAGCAGTGCTGCTGTAGAAAGGAGTTCTGGCATTAAGTGCAGAAAGACAGGCACGTGGGAAGGCAGCCATGAAACCTGACATAAAATAATAATATTTAGAATCTAAGCCATACTTTTCTTTTTCTTCAAGCATTTTACACACAACAACTAATTAATCATCAAAACACCCACATGAATATTTCCCCCCTCATTATCACACCCAAGAAAGATGAGTTGCTTCTTCTTGACTACAGAGTACAAACCAAACTTAAAATTTTTCACTTTTCACACTAACCTTTTCTACAATATTTGCCTTTTCATCTAGAACTAATTTAGTCATTGCTTTTGGTATTTCCAACAGATTCTATTGCCCCCAACAAATCCAAAATTAGATTGCTTATTTCTGATACATTTCCTTTGTGAATGACATCAGGATTTATTAAAGGAATGGCTACAGCACAGATGCTAAGGCTCAAATTCAATCTGGACAGAGTTCAGAATAAGTATTGGATAAATAAATAGAATATTAAAAATATCTAGAAAACACGCTTGGGTAATTTTCTTGGGCTTTATAACATTACTGAATGACTATTTCCCAAGTTCTTACTAATCACCAAATCCAATGGCCTTTCCTTTAATGCTCTGAATCCTTTAACATTTGCTACCATACTTTTGTCCTTGGCTTTCCATGACAATGTACACTTTAATTCACTCACTTCAGAAACTGCTATTTCTTTCTTGTTATGGTTGCCTCCAAAATGAATGAGCTCCTCAAGAATCTTTCATTGGAAGTGGGTGCTATATTTCCTGAGTTTGATTTCAACCTCTGCCACTTACTAGTCATGTGAACTAAGGCAACCTCTCGGTGTGTTAGCCAGTAATTTAATTTGTAAAAAGGAGATACTGGTAATAACTGCCTTTTATAGGGGTTTTCTGAAACTATGTGAAAAAATATGTCAAATAGATGTACAGTGGATGGCACATAAAAATAGTAATGATGATGACATTAATTTTCTTAGTATTATCATTTTTATTTGTGATATCACCTAATCTTATGGCTACAATAATTTCTGCTTTGTGAAATTCAAAACTAAATCTTGCTGATGCAACCTTTTTCTGGATGCAATCTTCTGGTACTCTAATTCTCATTTTCAACTACCTGTTGAATATCTCCATTTTAGTACACTGACAATAGCACAAATTCAGTAGACCCAAACTTAAACTTATTACCACCCCAAAATTATTGTTCTTTTCTGCTCCTTTTTCTAGATGTAGTAAAATTTCAAAATACAAGTCATTATTTTCTACTTCATTGCTATACCAACCTATGTCACAAACTAGACCAGTATTTTCGTATTACCTTTAAAATAAGGCCCAAGTCATATTCTCCTATTTAATATTATATAATTCGACTAAGAATTTGACGAAAGTTATTATTTTCCTTAAATCAACTAGTAAATGTGGTGTGCATTACTTACCCCAACATCACTTTTGATTCTATATAAGCAATTGATAGCAATTTCCAATCTTTTATGAATGATGTATCCTCTAAACCTCTTAACTCCAAATATTCATTGTAATGTTGTTTTCTAGCATTTACAAGTTGTAATACTTAATATTTATTATGATTTATTTTCCTTTTATTTCTTTCAGTTACACTAGTACATTACATTGATTTTTTTTAAATAATGTTTTTATGATTTTAGAGAGGAAAAGAGAAGAATAGGGCAATGATAATTCTTATCATTATCATTCTATTTTACAGAGGCATAGCGTATATAATTATTACAAAATCAAACCATGTTGATTTTATATGTATAAATTCTATGCCAGAATTAAGTATATCAACTCCAATATTTTAAAAAGTTTTTTAAAAGTAACAAGGGTTAACTTTAAGAAACCAGGGTCACACTAAGAATAAATTCAGCAGGTCAACGTATAACCATATACTTATATTTATAAAAGACATCAAAGAAACCATATTTGCTTAACCCATTTGGCTCAGTGGATAGAGCGTCGGCCAATCCAGGTTTGATTCCGGTCAAGGGCATGTACCTTGGTTGCGGGCACATCCCCAGTAGGAGATGTGCAAGAGGCAGCTGATTGACATTTCTCTCTCATCTATGTCTCTAAGTTTCTTCAACTCTCTAACACTCTCTCTTCCTCTCTGTAAAAAAATCTATTATATATATATATATATATACATATATATATATGTATGTATGTATGTATGTATATGTATGTATGTATGTATATATATATATATTTTTTTTTTTTAAAGAAACCATACTTGATCAGATTAAATTATACACAAATCCAAAATCTAAAACTTAAACCAGGACATTAATTATAGACTCCTATTGTCTAACAAATGCAATTTTAAAAGTAGTATAGCAGCCTGATATTAAAAGAAAGATGTCATTATTTCCTCCTTGCTCATTTCCTACCAATATATGCCCATAGGTAAGAAAAATGAAACCTTCTATAAAATAATAAGTGTTTATAATTCCAGGAACAAAAGCTAAATATAATTTCTTATATCTTTCACAGATTAAATAACTATGTTTTCAGAAATAATTTAAAGTGTTTGTCTTTTAAAAATTTTGATGTCAAGGATATTTTGTGTGTGAAGGTAATTATCTTCTGGATGGAGGCATCTAATTTGCTGGTTAAAGTTTTAAGAGAATAAAACAATTGTCTAGCCTATCATTTATAAGTTTTCTCTGCAAATAAACATAATTTTATAACACAGGAGGCGAACAAATTTGTTTACAAACAAGTTTGATAAGTCATAAAAATTCTTCTTTGGAGTATTATTTTAAAAAGCGACCTTGTACAAATATTTGTTGATTGCATTATCCCCTCCCCCCGCCTGGGAATAAAGCACTGGCAAATTTCAGCTCTTTGGAAGAAAAATAAGATTGACTTAAAGCATCTACAAAGTGATGACGTAAATGTTTATCAGCAAAAATACATATCTATTTGAAAAGGTCATTTTAAACGGCTTCAAAGATTCTAGAGTAATAATTATGGCTGGGAAAGAAGAATTACAGCATTTTGAACTGAAGATTCACATTTCTAATATATTGAAACCAATGAATGTTAAATCTCAAAAACATGAAATACATTTATGACATGAATAGAAAGATGCATTTCTAACCATTCTTGCTACTTTAAAGACAATGTTTCTAAGAAATACTAATAGAAGTTTCAGATCTTCATCTCTTCCTCCTTCTTTCACTGCATACCTTTCTAGGATCATGTCTCCTATTAAGTACAAGTGATGAATGAGATTTTCTCTGTGTACCTTCCAAATCTAATTTCCTATCCTAGGGAACACTTTAAACCCTGAAGAGTATGAGTAATAACACACTCAATACACATGGGAACATACAAATTTTTCCAAGCAAAATTAACATTTTTAAAGATGAAATGCTTACAAAGACCCACACACAATCTTCAACTTCAGGCATACCAGTTTCTAGTAATTCACATTTATCACAAAATGAATTCCATGCTATTAATTACTACACTATTCTCAAATGGCATACAAATGAATTTACATAGATTAATCAATCTGCTTCCTGATATAATCCTGGTAAGATTCTTTATAATAACCTTTAAAATAATCATTGCTGCCGGGACCGGTTTGGCTCAATGGATAGAGCGTCGGCTTGGGGACTGAAGGGTCCCGGGTTCGATTTTGGTCAAGGGCATGTACCTTGGTTGCAGACATATCCCCAGTAGGGGGTGTGCAAGAGGCAGCTGATCAATGACTCTCTCTCATCAATGTTTCTAACTATCTCTCTCCCTTCCTCTCTGTATAAAATCAATAAAATATATTAAAAAAATAAATAAAATAAAATAATCATTGCTAATACTAGCAAGCATTATTTAATGCTTATCAAACACTGTCTTAAGATAATTACTAAACATATAATCTCATTAATAGAGTGCTATATGGGTTTTATCCTCATTCAACTAGAGAAAATCGAGGCACAGAAAGAAGACCAGATTTAAATTCAGGCTGTTTTTGTCAAAGTCCCACCCTCTTAACCTCTTCTCTGTTTTCCCCTTCCTTCCTTGGCCTTTTGTAAAATCTCCAACTCCTAGATTCAATATGGTCTCCTTACCCCTCCATCTCACTCATTCCTGCTAAGAGGATCTATAGGCTATTAATTCAAACAATTTCTACAGAATTCTGGCAGAGGAAGGATGGAAAAAAAACAGAGTAAATTATAAGAAAGTTAAAAGATAAGAGGAAGACTGCATTGCTTACAGTGTAAAGTAGTGAGACCTACATGTTTTGATAGATCAAGAATTGGCTCAAAGGCAGTTTTGATGGAATAAAGATAAGACTCCCTAAAACTGATTACTTTGCACTGTGCTGGACAATTAAGAACCATAACATTTTAATATTAGAAGACATTTAAATCATCTAGTCCAATCACTTTAATGTCCCCCTCTCTCCATTTCCAAAGCAGAAAGGCTAAAACTTATAAAAGTTAAGTGGTTTTTTTCAAGGCCTTAAAAAGCTAGAGGCAAAACCAACTAAAGAACCAATGTTGTATTCCTATTGGAAAGCAATACATTCTACAAATCCTTATTTTGGGGAGTTACTGAATCAGTATAAAACTGAGGCACAGAGAGACTTCAACAAAATGAAGGAATTAGAAGGGAACGACTGGGACTGGGACTAGGAGTAGGACCAGTCCTACCAGACTAATTAGCAATGGGAGGTGTGTCTTCCTTTTGCAGCTCCTTAATTTTCAATACCTTAATATGGCTCTACCTTCCACAAAGTCTAGATGAAACTTGCCCAGCCTTGACTCACAAATTCACTGGCAACCCACAATTCACTAAAGTCATATGCTAAAATCAACCCATGTTAAATCTGACACAAATTCAAATGCACAAATTAGAATGAAGTTCCTTTCAGAGGGAGTTAAGGGCAATGGCATTTTTGAATATTTATTATATATCAGGGATTATAATTGGCATTTTACACATTATTTAATAAAATAAACGTAATACTCCAATAAGATAGCTCTTTTTATTAACCCCTTTCATACATAATACTTAAGCTTAAAGAAACCAACTTGACCAAAACTAAGTCACAAACCTCTGCAATCAGAAACCTGTTTTATTAAAATACTTATCTAATATCAATATCTATATATTTTCATATACATTTTCATATAATAAACTGCTAATTTCTATTTCATCCTATCAAAATTAATTCTAGAACCAAAATGGAACCTGGCTTTTATTTAGTCCCTCATCCTATATAATAAAAGGCTAATATGCAAATCGACTGAACAGTGGAACGACCTGTCGTTATGACACACACTGACCCTCAGGGGGCAGACACTCAACACAAAAGTGCCCCCTAATGGTCAGTGTGCTCCCACATGGGGAGCGTTGCTCAGCCAGAAGCCAGACTCATAGCTGGTGAGAGCAGTGGTGGTGGTGGGAGGCTTTCCCACCTCTGTGACAGCGCTAAGGATGTCTAAGTGCCTGAGTGTCCCTAAGCCATCAGACAGACATCCCCCCAGGGCTCCCAGACTTGCAAGAGGGCACAGGCCAGGCTGAGGAACCCCCCTTCCCCAAGTGGATGAATTTCATGCACCGGTATCTAGTATAAATAAATAAAATAAACAAAGCCTAAGGATATAAACTTATCTAAGATTATATAACAAGTTAAGGGGCAAAACCTGCAATTTTTAAATATTTATAGTGAACCTATCAACCTCTTATGAAGGTTTTATTACTACCCAATTTTTAGAAATGAGAAAACTGAAACAAAGGGAAGGTAAGTGGCATAAAATAATATAGCAAGTAATAAGTAAGATTAGGGATAGAGATTTGTCTTTAAACAGGCTGGCTCCTCAGACTGCATTCTTTACTATGTTTGAACCTGCCTTTGAATTACAAATTGGATCTCCTAATTTCCAGCTCCCTTTACTGGAGACTCAATAAATAAAAATGGCTGCCTGAAATTAAGATAAACTTTGCACTTATGAGTTGTACATAAAAGAATCAATAACAGAAACATCAGATAAAAACCCTAGTTTGAAAATTCTAACAGCTCCATTTTTTATACAATGAGTCAATTTGTGGAGATTAACAGAGGTTCAAATTTTAAACCAGAACTTTCCCCAGCACTACTGATTTCTGCCTTAGCTCATTCTTCCAACTGTACCACATGGATGTTTGTTAAACGAGCTGAACAATTAGAGCCTCTGTCTAGAATCATTCTAAATTGGAGCCTTAATTGTTTCTGTTTCATGAGTCAGTAGGAGTAATATTTTATCTGTTGGTTTTTCTAAATGCCAGTTCCATCATGTTCTGAGCACACTCTTTTGCCCACTCAGTAGACTGGGTCACCAAGACAAAACTTTGGGATAACAGAAAAATGAAGTTTTTTTAATTCTTTAATTCTTCTATAACCAACCAACAGACTGATATTTTCATGGGCTCCTCTCTCCCACACTGATCTTTCTTGTTCTCTCCCCAAAAACCCCATTTACCAAGCCCAACTGTATAAATCACACATTGGAATATTTCTTCTTAAACATTATTTTCAAAAACATAATGTCCCCAAAAGGCTGTGAATAAAAAATAAAATTTGACATAATTTCTTTCCCTTTTGCTCTCTATAAACTATCAAATTGTAAAAAGAATGTGGTGACCACCATATGGCTCTCACTAAATATATAAACAAATCTTTCTCCAAAATTGACTGAAAAGATTTTTGTATCCTAGTTCCCACTTGCCTCCTTCATTCCAATTGGAAATGAGAAATGAACTCAAGAGGGGAAGATTACAAGCCGATTTTAGAGAGCAGCTTAGTAATACAGCTTATGAGCCAGAAGAGAACTAGCGGAGGGGTGAAGCAAAACAAACAAACAAACAAACAGCCATACAAACATAGGTTTTTCTATATCACTTCCTTGCTCTGTGATGTTGGGCAATTCATTTCACTTCTCTAAATCTATATTCACTTGTCTAGAATGTGCACATAATAGTTGGTGTGGCCAGGGTGATAGAAGGAAAGTCTGAAGGTCTTGGGAAATAAAAGCAGAAATACAGACACACTAAACAAAGCTATCTAGTGTGCATAAGGCAGCCATTCGTGCCAGAGGCTGACCATCTCTATGTGGTTTAATGACATCTGAATTTAAAAAAAAAAGGGGGGGGGGTATAGGGAGGGGGACCAATAATTTGAAATTAAGGATTTCTTTTCAGGTGAAATCTCAAGAAATGTGAGTTTTAAAAGACAGCTATAAATAAGCTTACTTGGGATTCTAAACCTTGTTTAGCAGAAAAATTTATAAGACACAGGAAAAAAAAAGGTAATAATTCAACAAACAGTTATTGAGTGAGTCACTGGGCTAAAGGTTGGGAAAATATACAGTAGGCATGATCCCTCCAGTTTTAAAAAGAAAATCGGTAAATTAATAGATAATTACAAAGAGCGTCATAAACGCCATCCTGGAAGAAAGAACAAATGGTGTTTGTTCTTAAATAGTGCAATAAATGTCATAACGGAAAAAAGAACAGAAGCATATGCACAGTAACAGAGACCTGAAAGAACATCATAGGTTTGATGTGGGAGGCAAGTGGGGCATGTGGCAGAAGAGGAGATTGAAGAGATAGAATGAAGCTGGTGGTAAAGGAACTTTTACGTTTGCCAGGAATTTATAGGCCATTAAACTGAAAAGTGATATGATCAGATATAAAGTTATATCCATTTAATAGCAATGAAGAAGATCTATAGAAAATAAGTGACCAATTAGGAGGCTCTTGCAGTCATGCTGGTAAGAGGTGAGTAGGTGGTAATGTGAAGTTTTAAAGTGCAGGAGGGGTGAGATATTAAGCAATCAAGAATACCTACTGGGTTCTGAATTCAAGCACCAATCAAAACAAGTAAATTTATATAGTATAAAATTTAGATCTGTATGTTTGCTTTTAATTTAGGTCCAAATATTTGTTTTGAACATAAGGTCCAAATACTTGTCATGTGAAAACAAACAACACCTTCCATTGAAAAGCTTATATCCACAAAAAGCACATCTCAAATAGAGAAATCTTTTATTACCTATTTTTTTTTTTATTTTTTTTTTTTTATCGCTGTTCTCTTGTGTGAACAGATGGGGAATTCTTTCTCTATATCCAAGAGAGGGCAGAAATTCCAAGTGGTAAGAACTTTCTGGCATGGGTTTACAAACAGTGCTTAAATCTATTCCAACAACATAATGTGGGAGTATTTCAGCACAGGTTGGAACAGTTTCAGGTTCATCATTACCTCCTGAGAATACCTTTGATAAATAAAACCTTCTAAGAAAGTAAAGCTAAAGTCTCCATTCTCTTGAATAAACAGCAATTATTGTTTTGTTTTTAACATTCTAATCCTTATGGGCACGATTCCCACACTGATGATTATAAGTGATAGCAACATTTCCCCATTCTGTAGAATAAAATTATATAAATGTTAGGATTTTTTGTTTAGTTTCTAACCCCTAACCCCCTTAGGGATGTGTATGTATGTATATATAGGGGAGATGGTTTTTAAAAATCATCTCCTCTTCAAATTTAATACAGCTATTCTTAAATCCCCTCCCCAATTCAATATCCCCACTTTCTCTGCTTTTATTTTTCTCCTTATTGTCTCTTCCTCCCTTTCTATGTCCACAGTAATAGATATTATTTTGTGTGTTTATTTGGAAGAAGTTAACAAGAAAATAGTGGTCCAATTCCCCTGCTCCCATAATATCTTACACAAAACCACTGCAATGTCATGGTCCAAATAAAGAGAAGTAAAAAAATTAAAAGTAAAATTAATAAATAAAAAGAACAGGGAAACAGGCAAGAACAGGAAATGAAAGGCAAAAAAAATTCAATAATAAAACATGATCAGGATGAATGATGCAATATAGTTATCGAATTGGAAGGTATCTTAAAATCTTCTAGATCAACTATGTTGATAACAATTTGACACAAAGAGCATTATAGGAGACTGGCTGGTGCGGGGAGAAGAGAGAGAGATTAAGCCTTTCCAACCTAATCTGACTAGGTGTTTTAAACTGCTTGCCCAAGAGATTTAGATTTGTTGAAATAATGCCAGGCCTGTATATCTAAAATTTGAAGAGGTAACGTTGGCCCTTGGTGTAGAAGTGATAAAGTATCAGCTATTACCTAACTTCTTTTCCTAAATTCCCCAGTTGCTCTAAGGGTGGTTTCCAATGGCAGGGATGTCTCCTTGTTTCAGAATTTTATTTATTGACTCTTAATTTGAAAGTGCAAACGTAGGCCGAAACCGGGTTGGCTCAGTGGATAGAGTATCAGCCTGCAGATTGGAAGGTTCCAGGTTCCATTCAGGTCAAGGGCATGTACTTGGCATGTACTTGATTGTGGGCACATCCCCGGTAAGGGGTGTGCAAGAGGCAGCTGATCAATGATTCTCTCATTGATGTTTCTAACTCTCTATCCCTCTCTCTTCCTCTCTGTAAAAAAATCAATAAAATATATTTAAAAAAAAATAAATGAAAGTACGAATGTATTTTAGATGCATTTTACGCACTAGTTTGCTATAGTGCTTTTTTGCATAGGTCCTTTTTGTTATAAAAATAATTTTCTTATTAGAAGCAGATGAATCCTGAATAGTCAGTCATGCACCAGTTTGCTTTGGCTAATCCATCAGAAATAGTACAATGAAATAAAAGAGATGGCCCTACTCTCATGTTCTCCTTAGGCTATCCTCAATCACTATTTGCCTAACCACCCCGCTCCCCCCCAAAAAAGAAATCCAGTATTTTAAATCTGGAATCATATCTTTTAATAACTACCCAATCCAAATAAATTATCTATAAAGGCACAGTGGCCTAGAAGGGAAGATGAGCTATGGAGCAATGGAGTTGGTTGGGATCAGAAGCCAGACCTCCACATTACCAGTCTAGAAAATGCAAGCTGCAACAACAGCCCTGGAGTGGCATACCTGCCACCTAGCTAAGCTTGCTGGACTAGAACAGATTGGGTAGTTTCACTGCCCTCTCCCGCATACACCTCAGCTACATCCATATTCTAGTGCTTTTTGTCATCAGATTATTGTCCTCTCTATATGTAGCAAACACTGTTTGTTAAAGCTTTTAAGAACAGTGTTAATTTAGTCATCAGAAAATCCTATGGCATAGGTTCTTCTAAGTAGAAAAGGCCAAAAAAATCAGAAAAGAAACCAGAGCCAAGATGTGCTGGTAATAAAGCATCAAGCTAGTTGAAACAAATTCAAGATTTTAGGCTAAATACATAGCAGACTATGAAATATGAAGCATATTACCTGGCTCAAGAGCTGCCTTAGCGTAGCGTTGTCTTAGCCTGGCAATCAAATCTCAAAACAGTCACACACTAGTCCACATTTCTAACCCCATTTCCCACACCCTTTAATGCTTCTTTGGGTCTCCTTTCATATGCTATGATTATAGTAAATTATGAATTAATAGTTTTCCTCACTAAGAGTATCAGGTGCTTAAATGCATGTTTAAACTTCATGATGGCCACTACAATTCTAGTAATATAACACAGCTCAAGAATAATTACTGATAGGAATGACAATAAGCATAACTACAAATATCATAGATAAGGAAAAAATTGGGAAATGTTGCAATAAAGTCAGTATACTGAAATGTCCTGGTGACTGCAGAAACTTGATGATATATTGGCCAACAGGAAGATTGATAAGAAGAAACTAGTTTATAGCTCAGGAATAAAAAGCCAAAGCTCTTTTGTAGAGAGGTAGTAAGAATAGGGATCCAAAGCAACATTATAAAAAGTGAGGAAATATTACATGATTTCAAATATCAACGAGAGAAAAGAGGGAAGATTTTAGACGAAAGAAGGGGAAGGCTTAGAAGTAAGAAAGAAAAGTAGCAGGAAATAGATTTTTCTCCTCCTTAGTAAGTCCCTGAAATGGAAAAATATCTTAGTTATGAAGAGATCAGAATAGGATATTATAATGAAGTTCAAATAACTTACTGACCTTTAGGCTAAATGAATTTTTCCCATTAAATGTATACATTTCCAATAATTTTCTGGCTGTTTAGAATCTTTAATAAAACTTCCAACACCCAACTAATAAGGAAATGGTGATGTGGTATGTATGAGCAATCCATGAACAAAAAAATAAAATAAAATAAAATAAAATAAAATAAAATAAAATAAAATAAGGTTGGGTAAGGAAGCTAAAAAAAAAAAAAAATCTGTTGACCCTCAGAAAGATTAGACTCTAATGAGGAGATCTTATGTAATAAAAGGCTATGCAAATCAACTGAACAGCAGAACAACCAGTTGCTATGACATGCACTGAACACCAGAGGACATCCACTCAATGCAGGGGCTACCCCCTGGTGGTCAGTGTGCCAGAAGCCAGGCTCATGGCTGGTGAACACAGTGGTGGTGGTGGGAGCCTCTCCCGCCTCCATGGCAGAGCTAAGGTTGTCTGATGTGGCTTAGGCTCGTCAATTGGACATCCGCCAAGGGCTTCCGGACTGTGAGAGGGCGCAGGCCGGGGTGAGGGACCCCCCAAGTGCACGAGTTTAATGCACCATGCCTTTTATATAATAAAAGCATAATATGCTAATTAGACCAGGGAAGCCCAGGTCCCAGATACCTGTTGGTGGCAGCCAGAAGGCAGCCTGGGTCCAGGGTGCTAGAGGGAAGCTGCTGCTGGCAGCCATGGGAAGGAAGGCCTACTCTAACATGAATTTCATGCATCGGGCCTCTAGTGAGGAGATAAAAGAAGAGAGCTATGCAGTTAGTCAGGAACAGGACCATGGGGGCTAGGGGAAGCTGAATGCTACAGACTTGAGCAGACTGCATTACAGAGATAAACAAAAGGACCTAGAACTAAACCCAGCTAGTTGGGGGTTGGAGAAAACTAAATCCTGCTAGGTAGAAACAGTGATGTCACCTGGACCTGATGTGGCAGTCCTAAATTAGGCCCTCCTGCTGTGGGAACTTGAGCTTTGAAATAATTGGATTTTGCGCAGAATTCTTTAAAGGCCCAAACAGAAGCCAGCAGAACACTTACCTACCCCTAGACAAAGAAGCTGGAGGGGTAGCCCTCTTTGGGCTCCCTTTCTGCTGCCTCCTACAGCAGAATTCCATCTATCCTTCAATAAACTTCGCTTCCACTAATGGTTTTTGTCCATGAATCCATTCTTTGGTTTTGCAAGACAGAAACAATGAACTCTGACCTGGCCACTACATTTTGGTTTCGCTACCTGGTGATATTCTTAGACAAGAGAGTATATAATCCACAACTTCCCAAAATTACATATGAAAAGCATAAAATTTTTCAAGCATACTTACAATGTTCTTTGTAAAACAGATAATGGGGGGAGGCAGGCTGGGGCTGGGGGAATCCTTTGGTCAAATAAGCTTGTGCAACAGTGAGTTAAACAAAGTTAAAAATATTTTGCTTTTTTGCTAGAATTCTTATATCCCAATTTTCAATGAGACTGCATAAGAGAAGGATAAGTTATGCTATGTTTCTAAAATTTAGTTCACATATAATTTTTTCAACACCATAAAATAAACTTAGGGGAAAATGAGTGAAAACTAAAAGATTAGATGGTTGCCTTTGTATTTAAACATTTGTAAGAAGTGCGAAGAACAAAGACTACATATTGTATTTCAACAAATCTAAAGTTATACTAATAATAAGCACAAATTTTATTTACCCGGAAAAAAAGATCCTACCAATTAAATGTTGACATGTTATCAATTGAAAATGTGTCCCAATTTTAATCAAATAACTTCAAAAGGAATATTTAACAGGAATGATTAAAAGATGTTGTATCCCTTTATTGTCATACTAGAGGCTCAGTGCACGAAATTCGTGCATGGTATGGTCACTAGGCCTGGTTGGTGATCAGAGCTGATCTGTGGGGCAACTGGCAGAGCGATCAGGCGGGCCCCTGCTGGCAGCCACCTTGGTCAGCCTGGTGCGACCAGCTTTCTGGCCAGCACCGCGCCCCATTTCCTACTGCCACCCACTTGCCAGACAGCCCCAACCCCCGCCCCTGCCACTAGTCACCTCCCTCTACAGAGCAACCAGCAGCACAATTGGGGTGTCCCCCTGGAACTCACCTTGGCTGGCATGGGGCCTGCTGGCTGGGGGAAGCTCCTGTGTCGAGCGTCTGCCCCCTGGTGGTCAGTGTGCATCACAGAGACTGGTCATTCCACCTTTGGGTCTATCTGCATATTATATACGATAGCTTGTCTCTCATATAAAAAGATCAAATAATTTCCAACACTTTCCGTTGGCATAATACCCAAATCTGGTACACTGAAACGCTGCTGCCATAGATTGCCTAATGTGTTTAGTATACAAACATTGTTAAGGACTTTGAATGTTATTAACTAGCTGGGCTTCAAGTTCCACTTTTGATTATGGGTAAATAATTTCCATCTCACAGAGAAGTTAAGAGGATTAAGAGAAATAATATATGTAAAGTGTTTGGAAATAAGAAGGCACTTAGTATGTAAATTCTCTCCCCCTTTTTTTCTTTTTCTATTTTCTCAGTAATTCACCCAAGCATTTTATCATCTTGCCAGGTATTTGATCTCTTCAGCCAAAATATCTT
Organism: Pipistrellus kuhlii; assembly: GCF_014108245.1. NCBI lineage: Eukaryota > Metazoa > Chordata > Mammalia > Chiroptera > Vespertilionidae > Pipistrellus > Pipistrellus kuhlii. The sequence goes on from NW_023425595.1 coordinate 15,925,953, forward strand.
CCTGGTCTTGATTTCTTGTTTAATCTTCTGTAAACATAAAGAACGCCTAATCAATCCCTCCTTGCAAAATTCTTCATACAAATGAAAGTACTTTCAAACAAATCTGAGCAAAATGAAGAAACAGAATTTTTCAAAAGCATGTTATTTCTAATGAATATACTAAGGTCAAATTAATACAATGTAAAGGAACCTAAGCAAGACAATTGGTTCTTATTAAGTAAAATACATAGTGCTGATTGGAGAGTGGGCTCTTATTTGAAAAATCAATATACTACCATTGTATGAACTAGTTTCTATGGCGCATAAAAGTTCTCTCTTGCAATGCTAAATTAACAATCTAAAAAGAAAGTTTTATTAAATAATTTTTAAGGGGGAAAAGGCATGCATCAGGAAAGAGATGTGGTTAAACACAAATGACACTGAGTTCATGAAAGGGCTTATAAAAAAATCAACAAGGTAACTATAGTTCTATTCAACAGATTGAAAAACTGTTAAAACAAAACAAAAACCTAAATACCAAAGAACAATTAAGCAAGTTGCCAAAAGACAAAATACTTTGGTAGGATGTCAATCAGTAACACTAAGCTGACAACTGTGCCTTAATTAATTTTAAAACTGTTTCCAATTAATTAGTATAGAACACTAGAGGCTTCATGCTGCCTGTGACTCAGTGCACTGACTCATCCACCAAAACTTTTCTTACAGAAGAAATATCCAAGCACCCGCCAGGATGCAAGATCAAAAGGAAAGAAGGTTCACCAACCTTCTTACTTAAAGGCCTGTGATAAATTTAGATGACCGGAAGGATATGAAACAACTTTCCAGAAAGGCTTAATAGTCAGAAATAGCTTGAGAGTTTGATTTGTTAACAAAGCAATGAAAATGTATTACTTTAAAATATTTTATAAATATATCTATAAAGAATGCCAGTTTTTAAAAGTTTGATATAAATAATATAACCAATATTAGTACTTAATTAAAATTCACCTATTCGTCATATATAAATATCTCACATTTCCTAACTCCTTACCCAAAATTTAGACATAAACTAAAACCTAAAATTATCATATACATTTAGCCCATAGAAACTTTCTTACTTTTTTCCCCCCAGATTTATTTTATCCTTTGTGTGATCTAAGTTGATCTCTCTAGAATTAATATATATGCCTTAAATGGGTCTTTAAAAAATAAACTACAAAATATGATATGACAAGAAAGTAATTAGATTTATTTGCTTTTATTATAAAATTGACCTCTACCTCACTAAATATTTTATTAAACCACAGAGTTATAATATAGGCAACTATTTTTAAATAGTTTAGAAATGCTTTTGGGTTACAAAGAAGAACCATTATTCAGGAAATAGAATCTGGAAAAGGTGGTGCTTCACAGACCACAGCCAAACTCAATATTCTGAAGAGCCTAGAGGATCCATTGAAAAAAATTAAAGTTAATACCAAGTCAGTTTCCAAACAAATTGTCAATAAGAGATCCATTATGCTACAGCTGTCCATATATAAATTTTAATATCCTATTGCTAAAAAAAAAACACAGAGATGATTTACAAAGATAAATTAGTACGGAAAGTAGAAAAGCAAAGTAAAAATGGAGACAGAAAACATTTTCGAGTATAATTAAAATTAGTAGTAAGACTATTACTCAAAACATAGGACATAAAATGTTTATGTCCTTTAATAAAGGCAGGCCACCAAATGTATGTGAGTTTCCTAGAAGCCACTGCAAAGAGAGAAACCTACAGGTATATCATTTTACATGTCCACAAAAATATTAAACACACACAAATAGACACACACTCTAATCCTTCAAAAGCACCTTGAAAAAATAATTTATCAGTCCTCAAAGAAGTCACAGTAAACAACCTCTTCCTCCATCTCAAGAGTAAACACAAGTTTCAGAGATGTTACTTTTAATATTCCTCAATATAAGCTGAGATAAAAGTGAAGCATGATTCAGTAAAACTAATTCTAATAGAATGTGAGAGAAATATGGTCCACATACAAATTTTATTTACCCCCAAACTTTTTATAGGTATTTGGTGACAGACAGGTCAAAGTCATAATCTAAGACAAGAACCTAAAGTATGGCTACTTCATATTGTGTTCTAAAGAGTAGGTCTAAATATTTTGACAGTAAGCCCAACAGGAAATGTGGTTGACATACACAACCACATGAAATCTAAGAATTCTAATGAGAAAGCTGCCTGAATTAATTAAACAACTGCCTAATGATAAAAGATAGATTGTACTTAGTGGGAAAACAATGGTGAACTTGTCCCATCCTTCCAGCGGTTATAGTATGGAGGATCTCATGTAATTGAATAAATAATTAAATAAATAATTACAGGAATGTTAAGAACAATAATAGGGTTGACTGCCCACTGGAGAAGCACCTCACCTGAAAAAGAAATGTCAATAAAGACTTCCCAAAGAAACCATTTTCTAAGCCAAGACCTGAAGCAGGAGTTAGCTCAGAGGTTCCAGTCAACAATGATCATAGATGCCAATCAGTACTCCTCTAAGATCACCTTCCTTATTCCAACCATTAAATGACAGAGCTACTTAAGGATCAGGATACTCTTTCAATTACTCAAGGACAGGGCAAAATAGTCCAAGCCTATGGCTTCTGTTTTTACTTACATACTTACTTACTTAATGACATGACAAAAATCACTAATTCATCACTATTCAGAAGTATTTCCTGACTTTCCTCTTCCTAAGCCTTCAAAAAAATTTGTCTTTGTGCTCCCAGTTTCATTCGTAGTTTTGAGAAATTCGTAACAAATTTGCATTACTTTAAAATAATTGTCATTTTGCCGAAACCGGTTTAGCTCAGTGGATAGAGTTTCAGCCTGCGGACTGAAAGGTCCCAGGTTCAATTCTGGTCAAGGCCATGTACATTGGTTGCAGGCACATCCCCAGTAGGGGGTGTGCAGGAGGCAGTTGATCTATGTTTCTCTCTCATTGATGTTTCTAACTCTCTATCCCTCTTCCTTCCTCTCCGTAAAAAAATCAATAAAATACATTTTAAAAAATAAATAAAATAATTGTCATTTTAATGAACTGTGTTCTTTTGACCACAATAGTGATCAGATCTTAAGTAAATCGGACAAATTTTTGTCTCATACTCAGACCTCTCCTCTAAGCTCCTGAATGATATATCTAACTAATTATTGAAACTCCATTTTGGACATCTTAAAGGCATCTAAAAACATGTCCAAAACAAAATATAATAAAAGCTTTATATGACAAATCTATAGCCAACATCATACTCAATGGGCAAAAACTAAAACCATTTCCCCTAAGAACAGGAACAAGACAAGGATGCCCACTCTCACTACTCCTGTTCAACATAGTAATGAAACATAGTAATAGCCACTGTGATCAGACAAAAGAAGAAATAAAAGGCATCTAATTGGAAAAGAAAACTGTCCTTATTTGCAGATGACATGATACTGTACCTAGAAAACCCTAAAGACTCCATCAAAAAACTATTAGACTTAATAAATGAATTTGGCAAGGTAGCAGGATACAAAATTAATGCCAAGAAATCTTTGGCATTCCTATACACCAATAGTGAACTTACAGAAAGAGAGACTAAAGAAGCAATCCCACTTATCACTGCACTAAAAAAATTAAGATACCTAGGAATAACTTAACTAAGGAGGCAAAAGACCTATATGCGGAAAACTACAGAACACTGAAAGATGTAGAGGAAGACATAAACAGATGAAAGAATAAACTGTGTTCATGGTTTAATAGAATCAACATCATTAAAATGTCCATACTACCCAAAGCAATCTATAGATTCAATAGACCCCCATTAAAATACTAATAGCATATTTCACAGACCTAGAATCAACTCTGGAATAAAAAAAGACCCCAAATAGCCACAGCAATCCTGAGAAACAGGAACAAAGTAGGAGGGATCTCAATACCAGATTTTAAGCTGTATTACGAAGCCTGTAATACAAACAGCCTGGTCCTGGCACAAGAACAGACATATAGACCAATGGAATAGAATAGAGAACCCAGAAATTGACCCAAGCAACTATGCTCAATTAATATTCGACAAAGGAGGCATGAACATACAATAGAGTCAAAACAGTCTCTTCAATAAATGGTGTTGGAAAAATTAGACAGATACATGCAAAAAAAAATGAAACTAGACCACCAACTTACACCATACACAAAAAATAAACTCAAAATGGATAAAGGACTTAAACGTAAGATGGGAAACCATAAAAATACTAGGGGAATCCACAGGCAGCAAAGTATCATACATATGCCAAAGCAATTTCTTCACTGATACTGCTCCTAGTGCAATGGAAACTAAAGAAAAAAATAAACAAATGGGACGACATCAAAATAAAAAGCTTTTGCACAGCAAAAGAAACCATCAACAAAACAAGAAAGCCCACAGCATGTGCGAACATATTTGCCAGTGTTATCACCTACAAGGGCTTAATATCCAACATTTTCAGGGAACTCATATAACTTAACAAAAAGAAGATAAGCAACCCAATCAAAAAATGGGCAATGGATCTAAATAAATACTTTTCGAAAGAAGACAGAAGGAAGGCCAAGAAGCATATGAAAACATGCTCACAGTCACTAATCATCCAAGAGATGCAAATCAAAACAACAATGAGGTACCATCTCACACCTGTAGACTGGTGCAGCTACTGTGGAGAACAGTATGGAGTTTCCTCAAAAAAAAAAAAAAAAAAAAAGGAACTCCTATTTGATACAGTAATTCCACTTCTAGAAATATATCCCAAGAAACTAGAAACACCAATCAGAAAGAATATATGCACCTCTATGTTCATAGCAGCACACTTTATAATAGCTAATATTTGGAAACAGCCTAAGTGCCCGTCAGCAGAAGAATTGATTAAAAAACTGTGGTAAATCTCTACAATGGAATACTATCCTGTGGTAAAAAAAGAAGGCATTCTTACCATTTGCAACAGCAAGGATGGAACTGAGAAAAATAAATATCACATGATCTCACTCACTTATGGAATATAATGAACAACATAAACTGATGAACAAAATAGATCCAGAGACAGAGAAACATAGATCACGCCATTAAACCTCAGAGGGAAAGGAGGGAAGGGTAGGGGTATGGGGGGGGGGGGGAGGGTGGGAAGATCAATCAAAGGACTTGTATGCATGTATATAAGCCTAACCAATAGATACAAACAACAGAGGGGTGAGGGCTTGAGTGGGGGATAGGTAAGGTAATGGGTGAATAAGGACACATATGTAACAACTTAATCAATAAAGAAATTAAAAAAAAATCATCTTCTTCAAAAAATGAGCTTTTATCCAATGACCAGGTCAAGCCATCTATCTTAACAGCTCCCTCTCTCTTCACCTCTTATTTAACTCCTCACCACATTTTGTTTATTTTAAATACAAAACCTTTCAAATCTGCCCATCCCTTTCCATCTAAACTGCTACCTCTAGTCCAAACTATAAACACCTCTTTAGATAAATTCAATTGTTTTCTAGTTGGTCTCCTTCTATCCACCATATACAACCTATTCTCAGCCTACCACCTCTAATATATTTTCCATAAGAAAATCTAAATGTTCTTTATAAAATATATATGTAATCTAGTTATACCCCATGCTCTCACACCCTGCCAAAAACTTTTCAATGGATTCCCATTGCTATTAAATTAAAACCAAAATCTTTAGTATGGCCCTCAGGCCCAGCATTTTCTTATCTCTCTACCTTCATCTCTTTCCATCTCTTCTTTATCCTCTACACTTAGTCACACTGGTCTTCTTTAGGTTTCTCAAAAGTGCCCTGTTGTCTCCCACAACAGCATTTCATGTCAAAAATGTTCTTTCCTATTCTTAGATCTAAACTAATAAGCCTTTCCCAAGCCCCTATACTAAATCAGAAGCCTGTTACCCACTCACATAGCAGTGCAAACTTCTTTATTACAACTACCACAACTGAAACTCTGATCTCATCTGTATATATTTCTTCCCTTGCGGCTTAACAAATAACCATAAATTTAGGGGCTTAAAACAATAAACACTTATGTCACAGTTTCTATGGGTCAGAAATACAAAAACAGTTAAAAACATAAGTAGTTCTGGCTTGGGGTCTGTCATAAGCTTGGGATCTCTCATAAGGTTGTAGCACAGCATCAGCCAGGGCTGCATTCATCTGAAGGCTTGTTGAGGTTGGAGGATCTGCTTCCAAGATTGCTCACTCACCTGGAGTTGGGTTTTGGCAACAGAACTCAATTCTACCCTATGTAGACCTTGCCATGTTCTGATTAAGCATTCTAATGCCATGGTAATGGCCTCCAGAGCAAGCAATCCAAGAAATAGTGACAAAGATGCCACAATTTCTTTTCTGACCTAGCCTCAGAACTCATCTTCCATCATTTCTGTAATATCTCATTGGCTACATTGGTCAACCAAATTTGCTGTGGAAGGAATTACAAAAGATCAGGAATACAGGAAGTGAAGATCAATGGAAGCCACCCTGTAGACTGGCTATCATAGGTCTTTTTTTTTAATCTTCCCTAATACATTAACTCCAGAACCTAGACTGAAATGACTACAGTAAGGCTGAAACTATCTTGAAGTCTTATGATTAATCTGAGTCACAATTCCCATCCCCAAGATAACCTATTTCCTGCCATATTCCAAAAAAAAAATCCGCCTTAATGCACTGTACACCTTCCTTTCACCCTTCAGCCACTATTTCTAACCCAATTACTCCAAAAGGCATTTTTAAAGGTGATGTTTCTAAAGAAAAACTTACAAAACTCTACAAAATTTACATACCCTAAGACCCCCCCTTGTCTTACTCTCAAGTAATACTTCCTGAACAAAAAGGATTTTGTTCTTTGCAACATATTTTAAGTATCACATAAAACTTTCTATTTTATAAGATTTAGAAGCTGCAATTAATTTCCTTGTGCATCATTATTCCAGTAGGTCTGTGGACTTCCAAATTTTAGGAAATTAAAATGGAAAGTTACAAAACGCACCTTCCCTTCAATCATATCCAACTTGTATTGATTTTTGGAATGCAAATTAATTCAATATTCTGTTCAAATAAAACATTCTAAGGTTATAATAAGGTTAAAATAAGAGAAGTTTTTGAAATTTGATTTTCACAAAACTTTTCAGGAAGTTGTCTGTGGTGACAAAAAACAAACAAGTAAAAAACAAAAAAAAAAAGATTGCATTGTGTATCAAAGATAAGGAAATAATTCACCACATGCCACACCAAAGTAAATTTTGAAGGACAGATAACTGAAAAACTCACAATGTAGGGTAAATATAAATTCAATTATAGCTTATGAAAATCTCATGGGGTAAACCCCCACAGGGTGAACTGAGAAGCAGCTGAAATTAATTTGTTAATTGATATAATTCATGTTTAAGATTATTAAAAGTTCACAATAAAATAAGAAAAAAACATTGAGAAAAGATTATTTCCCACCAGCTTAAATATAATTTAAATAATGTATTAAGGTTAAGGAACAAGACAAATTGGATTTTAGGAAATACCTAATTTTTCCTCATATGAAGATGATATATATTTTAATATAGAAGAAATGTAACTTAATAAGAGATGCCACCCATGCATGTAATTGTGATATAATTACATAGTGCCATTTAAATCAGCTGTGACCATTACAGTGCTCCAACTCAAGACCATATCTGTTGCTATGACCTTTATAAGGCAAACAAATATATTTCATTTTTACAACTCTGACTTCTCTGCACGATTCCCAAGGAGCAGAATAATTAATAACTAATCATAATGATTTTCATGGCATCTACAATTCCCCCAGGAAAGACTGAAAGTGAAAATATATTTCACAAAGCATGTATACGTCAGGAACTACTTCTAATTTTTACTGTCAAAGATACTAATAGGGTTTTACTTTATAGGTAAAGCTGAAAACCTTAACAAATCTCATTTAATTATTTAGGTATTCATTTTTCATCATCCTAATTTTTTATTTAAAATGAAAAATATTATTCCATATTACAAATGTCACCTAATTTTAAACAAGCACTATATTAAAATAGCAGTTCACTGGACTTCAAATGTTAATGATTCAAAGGCATTACTTCAGATTGATTAGAATCACCAGAAGTCAACTGCTACAAATAAGATGATTTTTCCAAAAGAGCAAAAACTGATAATATCAAATGATGGAGACTCTATGAAAACTTTATCAGATGAAACTGCAGTGATTCCACTGCATTTAGTGCCTTTGGATATGTCTCATGAAAACACAGAAGTTCAATTATTACATTTTTATTCAACACACTCACTGATGGTCAGAAAAAAATAGGTAGAAGTAAACATTTAAATGGGAAGGAACGGGCATTTGCACCTGTCTTCATGTGGGAAAAGAATGCTAGGAAATATAGTAGAAAGGAAAATGCTTACATAGTTGAAAGAAAAATTATGCTGAAATTATACTTTTCACCAAATCCAATAAAAAATTATTACTGTACCAAACTACCAACTGTTAACATAACCGGGTTACCCAGCTATATCAGCATTGGGGTGGGTTGCAGGGTGGGAGTGGGGTAGAGTTAATAAGGACAGGAGGCTGAGATGGTGAAAAACAAAAAACAAAAAAACCCACAACTTTATTTTCTTGAAACACTACAGCTTTACATCAGGATTATGCCTGAAATTTTGTTGCCAGTTAATTCCCTTCCTAACAGCTCCAGGTTTTAGGTCACTGTGTAAAATAGGACCCTTTGTCCTAATTACTCCACATCCTACTCTGTGACTCCTTTCCCCTAACCCAGTGGTGCTCCATAGGAGCATTTGAAACTGTGTTTAGACTGAACAAAGAATTGGAGGATACTGCCAGTATTTAATGGATGAAGTACAGGAATGCTGGATAACCTTCCTGAAATGCACAGCAGGATGTTGCAAAATAACCCAAATTCTACATGGCATACAGTTCATCAAAGGGAAAGGAGAGGAGGAGGGAAATTATCGAGTAAGTCTGAAACCAAACTTTATTTTACATATCACTCAGTACTTACACAAGAACTGAATTTTCTAGGAATGCAACTACTGTGTAATTTGAGAGAAACTTTACCAAGAATAGCTGTGCATTCAGAAAATCAAATCACAGTTTGGCAATGCCATTTTTCATATTTAAGAGGTCAGTACAACACCCATTTGTCAGTCTACATGTGCAGATGTTGCATTCAGTCATTCTGTTTATAAGTACAAACATCTGATGTGTTACAATATGTTCATCTCAAATCCAGTGACCTTCAACTCTCAGTCAGTTGCTGCACCTTTCATCAGCTCAACATATGCTGATAGAAATTTTCAATTCAGATGTTCTGCCTACAACTACTCTAGTTCCTACATATGCACATCTACTTATGTCCTTTTTCTCTCTCTCTTTCCCCTAACAAATCTACTTGTTCACTATTTTATCCCCCATGCTGCAAATATAAAAATAACCAGAACTACCCTATATAATAAAAGGCTAATATGCAAATTGTCCCCTCGACTAAAAGTTTGACTAGGAATTCAACCTGGATTTCAACCAGGGGGTGGTCCCTGCCCCTTGCTATCCAGGCCCCATCGCCCAATTGGGGTAAGCTGGCCGGACTCCACCTGTGCACGAATTCATGCACCAGACCTCTAGTCCTACCTAATAATAGAGTGATATGCAAATTAACCATCACTCCGCTGCACCCACAAGCCCATCATATCAAGTATGCAAATTAACCCAACAAAGATGGCAGTTAATTTGTATAAGCAGACGAAGTGTGGAGTGTAGACTGAAGACAGCATAGAAGGAAGAGGGAGGGAAAGTAGAAAGCAAGGCAGCAGTGGAAGAGGTGGGGGTGGGGGGTGGGAGAGGTGGCAGTGGCGGGAAGGAAGTCCACCAGAAGTCTTGCAGGAATATTCCTGCAACAGGTCCCTAGTAATTTATAAAATGTTTACTAGGTGCCAGACACACTTTACATGTAAACATTTATTAACAAGTGTTGTGGAATTTAGATTAAAATATTATTACTTATAGCAAAAGATGACTTAATCCTAAATACAAGTAAAATATGTCCAGTTATTGAAGGTATTAGTATAAATAATTTTCACCTTTTACTTGATCTATTATATTCAAAATAACCTTCTTCTTTAAGTCCTGGGACAATAGTTCCAGAGTAATACAGCAGTCGGCAACTGGTGGTCTGCGGACCACTTGTGGTCCGTGAGTTCCGAAAGGTTGGCGACTGCTGGATTAGACTATGCAGCCATTCATATTCTTACTTATTTAACATAAGTACCAAATTTTTATTTCCTTTCTTTTTTTACCTCCCAAATTTTTATTGCTTTGATATTCAATGTACATGTTATCCAAGGTGTACTTTCTACCTTGACAATCACATCTAGTATCAAGCATTTAAATATCATCTTTGAAGTATATTCAACCTCCATATCTAGTTCCTACCTCTAGCCTCTCATTTCTGTTAGTGGACATTTCAAATAAAAGCCCCATATATCCCAACCCAACTGCCCATTTTTCCATTCTAACCCCAAATGAGCTTCAACTCCAGAAAGTCAATGCCAAATCTGAGGGCATGAGAGAGAGAAAAGTATCAAAGCTTCCCATCTCCAACAAGACAAATTCCATATCCTTAGCCTGCCTTAGACATCGTTCATGTGAGCTTCAGCAAGTGTTGCTTTTTTATGCCTTTTTGCCTCTGCACAAATTATTCTCCATACCTAGAACTCTCTTTCTCTCCTTATTCACTTAAAAAATTCCTCTTTACTTCTGAAAATGCATATTAGCCTTCATCTCCTCTATGAAACCTCAGGTAGAATGAATTGTTTCCTTACTATCACCCCAGAGCAATATATAGTATATATACCATACCTTTAAGGAATTTTTTGTTTCTGCAATCTCTTCTACTGTTTCTTTCTTGTATCCTCAGTATCTAAACCAGTGTCTGACAGAGAAATGATGTTTAATAAATGTTGGCTCTGTCCTATGCTTTTTACCTCTGAAATAACTTTAAAATATGTCCATTCCTCTTCAACTAATTGTCTGACAAATCCTCGCTCAATAGTTTAGACAGAACAATCTTTTAAAAAGGTAAACCAAAATCTGACCTCCACCTCCTTATCCAGCTTCACCTTTCACCATTTCCCCTTTTTTATTATTTTTTGGCACACTCAGTGGCTAGCTTCCAATCCTTCATTCTTACATTGCTCTCACCCAACAGCAAATCTTTACACATGTTCTCTTCTTTCTGAAGTACTCTTTGCTCTATTTAGTAATTCTTGAGGTTTTGGTTTGTGGTTACTTCCCCTTCAGGCAAGCCTCACCAGACCTCCTCCACCAGCTTAAATCCTCCTTTTTAGTGATCACATACATGATCTTGAATGGCAGTGAAAATTTTACTTAAATGATTATTTGATACTAGAGGCCCAGTGCACAAATTCATGCATGCGTGGGGTCCCTCAAGGTAGCTTGCTGAGATCAGACCCCAGCTCGTGCCCTCAGACCCACAGCCCCATCTGGCACTGCCCCCTCACCTGATCCACCATCTCTCTGCGGTCCCGCTTTCATCGGAGCCCATCAGGGCTGGCAGCACCTCCACTGCTGCCCATTGCTAGCGCACCATTGCTGATACCCGCTACTTTCCGTGCTGCCCCCTGGAGGTCAGTGCACATCACAGCCAGCAGCCAAACTCCTGGTAGAACAACCACCCAAGGGAACAATTTGCATATTAGGCTTTTATTATATGGGATATGTCTGTCTTCCCCACTAATCCAAAAGCTCCTTTGGAGCAAAGATCATGTCTACTGTTTATAAGTACCCAGTCTGTGGTATTTTGTTATAGCAGCCCAAATAGACTGAAACATACTCAGTGGGTAGTACATATTAAATTAGCCATGAACAAAAAACATTTTTTATTTTGATGGTTACAACTTCAAAAAGAATATTTCTGACAAAATTAAAGCATTAATAATTTATAAAAACAATTTTTAGATTTCCCCATAGGTAACTAAAAAACCAAGTGTGTCAAGTGAGATTTTTTAAAAATAAAAAAATAAAAAATGATAATTAGAACACACTGAAATAAAAAATAAAATGAACAAACAAAAATTTCAGAATTTTAGATGGATACTATTTATCTTTATCAAACTGCAAAAGGCTTAGAAATTCCACTTGGATGATTATTTGATAAATATCTGTCTCCCCCAATAAATTGTAAGCTAATTATATATTCAGGATATTTGAACCAGAATGGTGTCAATCTAGGTATAAAAGACTTTACAGGAAATGGAGAATTTGACACTAACATCTCTTCTCATTCCTGGCTTTCAGAAGGCCTAGTAACATTAAACAGAAATGATTGAATGTCCTTGATATGTTTCTCAAATAATTCATAATGCTTACTTTGCATAAATCCTGAAATAATTTTTTTAATTGTATATTACCTATTATGCCTTTAAGCTACTGGCTCTTCTAGGGAAAACTTAATTGTAGAAAAATATGGGCAGTTTCTATTACTAACATGATGTTACAAAAATAAATATTAAAACAAGAAAACATCATAAAACATTCCATTCTCCCCTTTCTAAAACAACTCTCACTTTGCATTTAAATTCTAAATTAGTTGCTAGGAAGAGAGGTTGGTTTCATATTCATTCATTAAAGTAGTTCAATATTTTGATCATTTTAAATGGAGCAAAATTAAGGCTTCCTATTTAAAAATGTTGGTTTCACATATATTGCTGAAAGAAAAAATCATCTGGGTGATGATATCCTATACTGGTGAAAGTTAGTCTTCATAGAATCATAGTGAAGATCATTTGAAAAGGGAGAGGATGACTAAACTTGTTTTAATTCTCTCATGATTTCTGCTACACAGGAAAAGTCAAAGCAAAACTATAGAGAACAGACACATAGCAACGAGTTGCTGGAGAAAGACAGGAATCATACAGAGAAGATGGAAGATTGTTTCCCTTTATAGTATTAACATTGTTCCTTCAAAGCATCCTTCTACAATTTCCTTCCCTTGACACCACCCTTTCCCTCTATCTTCCTTTCTAAGCCTCAATCATTTAATGGCTGTACCCAATTTATCCTATACTTTCCTATGAGCAATTTATCTCCCTATCCTGTCATAACTATAAGGTCTTCTTGACATAGTGAACAATCAATCTAGGAATAAGCTCTGAAAAACCCATTGAGCTGGCCAATGAGTTGAGATTTGAGATGTGATGGCAAAGGCAGCATAATGTACTCTAGATGTCTGAGCACTGAACTAGTAGTCCCTAGTGTCCTGTGGAGGCTAGTGATCTCTAAGGACAAAACCAAACTGGCTAACCTATGGAATTAAGGGGCCTAGTACAGGTTCTGAAGATCTTGTAGCCAACACTAGACACATAAGAACTAACACTAACAGTCTAGGGTAGGGGTGTGGAACTCAATCAGAGAAGGGGCCAAAATCTAAAATCCAGCCTAAATCGCGGGCCGAATGGTTTACTGAACAGTCATAAACTGTCATTGTGATGGAAATGCAGCGGAGTGCAGTGATGACAGCGCGGTGCGGGCCACATTGCAAGGCCTGGCGGGACGGATTTGGCCCGCGGGCCTTGTGTTTGACACATGTGGTCTAGGGGAAAAGCACACCTTGTAATCGGATTAATAGCTAGAAGCATTTTATTCTAACCTATAGCATTTATTATTACATGGTTCCATTAGAACAGAAACACTGGAAATATTTCCTGTCCTTCCTACAGGTAACACAATACTTAGAACAAAACCCTACTGAGATTAGTACTAATGAAAAGCACAGATAATAATATATAAAAGTGCTCTGCAAACAGTAAAATCTTATGTAACTCTATATTGTTATTATTAATAATATTCTTCCCAGCATACATTGGCCTCATGTGGAAAATCCTCCATCTTTATGAATACATTCAATATTCAGAGTTAATTTCTTTTACTTTACAGAAAGAAAGAAAAAAATAAAACAAAAGAAAAAAATAGGCTCTTTATAGAAATTTAATTATAAACATAGAAGAAATGCTGTATGACACAAAGAGAAAATAAATATGACAAAGAGAAAATATATGCTTAAATTAATATATGTAAATAAATTAATAGATGATATAACATCTCATATGTGAAAGACCCAAAAAGCCAAGTATTTAAAGATTATAAAGAACAAGGAAGAGAAAATAAGTTACTAAAAAAAATGTACATAAATACTTTCTAAGACAACACTCATCAGAGTAAATAAAATCTTTAAATGCATATTACCTCCTGGTAAATGGTATTTGTTTTACCCAAAGGAGATAAAAAGAGCACACGCAAAGAAAAAGTAAAAGAGAATTCACAGAAGATTACAAGATGATTCACCATAAAGCTTTGAAACTTGGTTTATTATAAAATAACATTTTAAGTATGCTACCTACAGCTCAGTAGTTTAGTATATGAGAAGGTATTGGAAGAACAGTAAAATAAAATGTTATGAGAACTCACAAGGTCAAGGTACACTTCCTACCTCTCGTAACAAAAAATAATATGGAACTTAGAAAAACAATTGAAGAGACAGAACCACTGGACCTAGCCTCTTGCAGTAACTACGATTAGACTATTGATCAGGGACTAGTGCTGACCTAAATAAAGAGTAAGCAGTACCCAAGATGACTCATGCGAATGTGCTTTGTGAACAATAACCCTCACTTGTATGAGCTTCCCTCACAAAATGGACCTGTTTTCTTCTTGGATCTCTATTAATGTATTAGGAAAACAGCTCTTAAATAAATTTAAAAATTTAGTATATATGTCTGACTTTTAGACATAAAAGATCATTTTTCTTAACTATGGAACCACATTTAATTGAGTTGTATTTGGGTAAGTGATTTTTAAAACTATATATTTTGTAAGTTAAAATTTTTAAAAATTAATAAAATCTTATACTACTCTATATTGTTATTCTTAATTAGAGGCCTGGTGCACGAAATTCATGCATGCGGAGTGTGTCACTCAGCCCAGCCTACACCCTCTCCAATCTGGGACCCCTTGAGGGATGTCCAACTGCCCTATGGGGATCGAGCCCAAACAGGCAGTCGGACATCCCTCTCACAATCCAGGACTATTGGCTCCCAACTGCTCACCTGCCTGCCTTCCTGATTGCCCCTAATCGCTTCTGTCTGCCAGCCTGATCACCACCTAACCACTTCCTTGCCAGCCTGATTGATGCCTAACTGTTCCTCTGCTAGCCTGATTGTCCATTGAACAAATAATCTCATAAAAATTACAAATTATCATAAGTGCTATGAAAGAAAAGTATATGACTCCATAAATGTGTAGCAGAGAGACCCACTTTCTCTGGAAACTCAGAAAAAGTTTCCCTGAGAAAATTAAATCTGACTCAAGACCTAAGGGATGTTGAGGAGGAGAGTTCCAAGCAGAGAAAGGAATACTTTTCCACTTCCAGACATGTTGGCTCCTTCTTTGCTGAAATTTTTATTTCTATATTTGCTGTCTCTTGGCATTTTTCTCTTAAACTTTATTGTATTAGCTATCAATCCTGAACTTCTATTCCCATAATAATAATAACAGCAAATGTTTATGGAACACATACTACCTGGAAGATACCACTCTAAGCAATTTACATACACAAACTCATCTAATCTTCACAGTGACCATACTGAGGTAGGTTATATAGATGAGGAATCTGAGGTACAACCATGGTACTTGTCTAAAATTACAAAGCTGCTGGTACTAATCTTGCATGTTCCCTATCTGCTTCATAACTTATCACTCCAAGCTACCAAGGTAAATTAGCACTACTAATGGAAAAGAATACAAAATCTCCTATATCCTCCAAACTGCCACCATCTTCAATTTGGTTCGATCATGCTTATTTTCTCTAGTTTTCAGAAATTAGAAATAAAAAATTGACCAAGGTAGCCTACAATCAAACATCTCCAGGAGCAAGAAAAATGTTCTTAGAAAAAGTGATACATTCTTACCAAGTGATTGGTTCAGAAAATGAAATACAAAAACTGGTCAAAGAGAAAGATTTATAATTTACTTAATTCCTTCTGTACCTCTCAAGGGAGATGAAGATAAGAATTTTTTTTCTTTTAAATCAAACTCATAAATGTTTTGCATGTATTTGCCAAGCTAAAATAATATATAGTATATTGGCTATGATGCAGAAGAAACTCCCAAAATCTATTCTTTTCTTTAGGTAAGCATCTTTTTAAAAAATTTTTTTAAAGGAAAGAAATTACTATTAGATGACCAAGGCCTCACTCAAAACTGTATCGAGATTTTTTTTAAGTTTCTGTTATGACCAAAACTTTAATTTACAATTCTCCATTGAAGGTGATGTGAAAAACAGTAATTAAGTGGGCGATGGGTACAAGTGAGTGTGTGACTCATCATTTGCAAAGGAAAATGATTTTGGGGAAAAGGCTCAGGAAGAGAAAAAGCAAATAATGGATTCTGCAAGAAATGCAGACCTTTCCTGTCCAAGGACTGTCACCAGTTCTTTATTACTTGAAGATTAAGGGAATACTGAATAAAGCTGTCTGCCAGACAGCAGGAAAGGTAAGAAATAACACTGTCTCTAAATGTACCTCATAAGAAAGCACTAAGAAATGCATTCATAAAATTAAACTTTTTATATGAAGTTACTAGAAAACCCAACTCAAATCTGAACAATGGAAATGTCAAAATAAAACAACATTACATTTGTCAGGAACTTGAACAGAATGAAACAGCATGGTAGGTCAAGTTGTAGGCTGTCTATAATTTTATTCCACTTTGTTTTAGAAAAACCACAGATCCAATACTGATTTAGTAGGAGACTTGGTAGCGTTTGCATTTGGTTGTTTTTCTACTTCATGGGTCAGTGTAAAATAAATTTGTTTTTTACTATTAGGTTTCACCAAATTTAGGCAATTTGTTTCTCATTCCACATGTCAAATACAAGCCATTTAATCGAGTTTTACTTCTTTACTAACTGCCCCATCCTATTCATATGTATCTCGAATATATTGTATATATTTATATATACTTTATAAAAACACATTTAGATAAAGATATTATTATCTTTGCATTATTAACCTTAAAGACAATGAAGAGAATTTCATTTTAATGAAGTCATATTTAATAGGTTTTATCCAACTTAATTTTTTAACTAAATTCTTAATTTACGTTTTCATGTGCATTGTAGAGTCCCTACTATGCAACAACACTGAGCTAGATGTCTAATACATATTATCTATTTAAGAATACTAGGTTTATTTTGTTATATACTGCCTGAAGATAAGGAAACAGAGAATTGTTATAAAGTGATCTGAGTCATATCACTGATGGGCTTATATATGTGCAACATCCAGCCATTCTAGCAAAACTTATGCATATAGCTTAGAAATTTACTCATGAAACTGTGCAATCTAATTTGAAGAAGTCTCAAAAAAAATTAACAGCTCTGTGTATGAATGATCGATCACACATGCATGTTAGACAACAGATTCAAACTTGGGCAGTTCAATTAAAGAAGGTATGACTTTTTAAATGAAAATGACTGATTTAGTTAATAACAGTAGTTTCTAGAAAAGGAGGTCATGTTTCTGAAGTCAACAAGATAAAAATTATCAGCTTTAATTGTAAATAACATTTGAAAATAATTTACAATTATAAAGATTTTTTTTCCCATTTGTAAATATGCTTAATTTTCAGGAGGTTTCTTTTTGTTTTTGGCTATCATATCACCTAATATTTTTGTGATCTCTTTATAGGTATTAAAGCATTTTCATATTTTAGACCTTATGTAATCCTGTCAGCAATGGTATAAATAACTCAAGTGTGATTAATATTATGTATTAATATTAATACTATGGGTGATATTAATACCAAATAGTCAAACATTTTTCTGGATTTTTTCTATGAAGCTGTTTTTTTGTTTTTGTTTTTTAATGAGATTAACACTTACAATTATTAGATTGGGTAAAGCAGATTATCCTCCATAATATGGATGGGCCTTATCTAATTTAATTGAAAGCTTTAATAGAGCAAAGACTGACTCCTGGAACAAAAAGGAATTCCGCCAGCAAACTGCCTTTGGACTCAAACTGCAACTCTTATTAGTCTCTAGCCTGCCAGCCTACTGTGCAGAGTTTGGACTTATTAACCCTCTATAATCATGTGAATTAATTCCTTAAGCATAAATCAATCAATAATCCTCCCTTTGTCTCTTCCTCTTTCCCCCCCTCTTTACACACACACACACACACACACACACACACACACACACACACTTTCTCTAAGAAAACAGAGAACAGGAAGTCAGATCTTTATCTTTGTCTACAGTCATTCCTGAAAAGATGCTAAAATTCTCAAGGAGATGAAAAGTAGAATTCAGTTTCCATGCCCTACCACTTAGCCAGTCTAACGTTCTTTTTCTTTTAAAATACTTATCTGACAAAACTAATCAGCTCTGGAAAACAGTTTGGCAGATGCTCAAAAAGTTAAGCATAGAGTTGTCACCTATTTCACGCCTAGGTATATTCTCAGGAGAATTGAAAACATATTGTCCACACAAAAAGCTGTACATGAATGTTCATAGCAGCATTATTTATAATAGCCAAATGCAAAAACATAAATGTCATAAGTTGAAGAATAGATTTTTTTTAAAAAGTGGTACATCCATACAACTAAATGATTCAGGGATAAAATGCTACAACGTAGATGAATCTTGAAAACATGCTGAGTAAAAAAAGGCAGATGAAAAAAGGCTACATATTGTATAAATTCACTTATATCAAACTAGAGGCCCCTCAACCTAGCCTGCGCCCTCTCGCAGTCCAGGACCTGTAGGGGGATGTCATGCTGCCAGTTTCGGCGTGATCCCCGCAGTTGGGTCAAAACTGGCAGTCCCACATCCCACAAGAGATGAAACAGTGCTCAAAGCAGCAGGTAGCTGGGGAGGAGCCCATCATGGCAGATGCAGTGCAGCTCCTGGCCCTGCTGTGCTTGCCACTGTTTGGTAACACTGCCATGGAAGTGGGAGAGGCTCACATCACTGCAGCTGTGCTTGCCAGCCATGAGACCAGCTTCTCGCTGAGCAGAGCTACCACTGTGGGAGCACACTAACCACCTGGGGGCAGCTCTTGTATTGAGCGTCTGCCCCCTAGTGGTCAGTGTGCATCACAGCTACTGGTCAAGCGGTTGACCAGTCCAGTGGTTGACCACTCACGTAGGCTTTTATATATATAGATGTCAATGACAGGCAAATTCATAGACAAAAAAATAGATTAGTGCTTGACAGAAGCAAAAAAAAAAAGGAGTGTGGGGGGCAGACAACAGCCCAGCCTGCATAGCTCAGTGGTTGAGTGTTGACTTATGAACCAGGAAGTAAAGATTCTATTCCGAATCAGGGCACATGCCCTAGTTGCAGGGCTCAATCCCCAGTGTGAGGCAAGCAGGAGGCAGCCTATCAATGATTTTCTCTCATCACTGGTGTTTCTATCTCTCTCCCTCTCTGAAATGAATTAAAAAAAAAAAAAACACGTTAAAAAAAATATTTTTTTTTTAAAAGGGAGACATTAGAGAGTGAATACTTTCAGGTATGGAGTTTCATAATAGAGTGATGAAAACATTCCTGAATTAGGCAGTGGTGATCACTGCAAAATATTGTGAATATACTAAAACCCACTGAGTCACGCAATTTAAAATTATTAAGATAAGTAAGTTATATCTCAATTGAAAAATAAAAGCAAATCAACATACCTGCCCTTTTTGTGGTGCCAAACAACGAACAACTTCATCCACCATTACTGGGATATGTAGTTTACTCATAGCTTCAGAATCTCTGTCTTGAGATCTGTGAAACTCATGAGATCCAGCTTGATTTGTTTGCTCCTGGGGTTCAAATTCATCACATCGTTCTGACGTAGCATGTATCCGTTTTGGGCAGACACCTAAATTAAATATGCCAGCTTCCAACCAACATGAAAGAAATTCTTTATAGGTTCTACAAAAGTGTGGATAGCGAAGCATTCTGAACGTCAACAAATCTAGAAAAGAAATTTTAAATATCATGATTGTTGGGTTTTTTAAAAGGATGTTATAATAATTGGGGAAAAGCAAAGTAATATATAATATGTACCACACAAAAATGTGTCAGATTCATCATCTCAAACAAGTGTGAGTGACTAATCTCCTTATACAAAGCAAGGAACATAAAACAATTTAAGAAACAATCTGAAAATGTAATTTTAAAAATATATATATATATTTTTTTTATTGATTTTTTACAGAGAGGAAGGGAGAGAGATAGAGAGCTAGAAACATGGATGAGAGAGAAACATCGACCAGCTGGCTCTTGCACACCTCCTACCGGGGATGTGCCGGCAACCAAGGTACATGCCCTTTACGGGCATCAAACCTGGGACTTTTCAGTCTGTAGACCAATGCTCTACCACTGAGTCAAACCAGTTCCAGCTGAAAATGTAATTTTTAATGTAGCCTAATTAGCCCCAAGACCATTAATGTTTTAACCATAAGAAATGTGAAAATTAATTACTTAATGGTCATTTTTCTGAAATATACTTTTTTGAATTTTAATAGTCTAAAGAACAGTTCAATGCATTAGAACTATTTATTTGAAAAAGTTATCAGGATGACCGAAGGGATTATAAATATTATCCTATGTTAGGTATAGATGATCTTTTATTTCAAGCTCTTCTATTTGTTTATCTCATAATACCAAGACTTCATCTTCAATTTAACTTTGAGAAAGCATTTCTGGAAAAAGACTATGAATGTACATCCAAAAATAAAGGGAGGTGTTCACTGTCCCAGAAAAGTAAAAATCTCACAATTTTGCTGTGGATACTCTCTGAGACCATGTCACCATGACCTATTTCATGAAATTACTTTTCAATCTAAACTATAACTTTATAAACACTAAGCTGAGCATATTTGCCATTTCATAAGCACCACTGTTTTATCAGTTCTTTGCCCTAAAAAAATGTGAAAAGTTGATATATTCTTCACTTTTTCATACTTGCTCTATTTTATTCTATAATAGGTAACTCTTTAAAACACAGAAGGAATGTAAATGTATTAATAGAAGATCTTTTGAAAACATTTTGCCTTTTTGCTCAACTGGTTGTAAACAACACTTTTGATGTGACATACTTCAGTAAGTAACAAATTAACACAACTGTCTCCAGTGAAATATGAGTCATATAAGAGAAAAACCCACACCTTTATAACGACAAAATTAGATGTGCACTAGGTGTTTAACGTTTTCTGAAAAGAAAATAAATGGATAAATTCCAGATTCTACAGATTTATCATTTTTATCAAGGTTTTGTTTTAGAAAATTTCACTTATCTGACCAACCTTACAAAATCTTTCTCAAAATACTTTAAAAAAAAAACCCACATTAATCCCATTTAAACATGCATTCCTTCAGTATTGCAATAGAAAATGAAGAATAATGTTGAAAAGCTAACACATGTAATAACTATAGAAGAGATACAAATATATCTATCTCTACATATTCAATATTATGTAAATATAATATCAACAAGATATCCTTGAGGATAACATGTCAACTTTACCAAATTCATAATAGCTGTACCAGTTAATAATGCGGATTTTATAATCGAGAAAACATGATAATTTTAAGAGAAACATCAAAAGTGCTTTATTCAAAGTAATGTCCATTACTAGAAACACATTTCCCCATCTTTAGGTAATTTGTGAATACCATCCCAATAGAACTTTTCTTGTTTTGAGACAAACCATTCAGAGACCCAATTTTCCATTTCTTCATACATTTTGAAGTCCTGCTCAGAAAGTGCATGCACCATCAATCAACAAGTGGTAATCTGAAGGAGCAAGGTCTGGTGAATATAGCGGGTGGGTTAATACTTCCCAGGCAAGATCTTTTAACATGTCTTTAACTGGTTTTGAAGTTTGGAATGGTGCATCATCATGAAGCAAAATTACTTTGCCATGTCTTCTGGCACATACTGGTTGTTTCACAATCAAAGCATGGTTCAAATTGATTTTTTGTTGTCCATAGCGATCAGTATTAACTTTTTCACCTGGTTTTAGAAGCTCATAATACACCACACCTTCCTGATTCCACCAAATGCAGAGCACTGTCTTCTTCCCAAAGAGATTTGGCCTTGCAGTTGACGTTGATAGTTGACCTGGATGGATCAACCCATGATTTTGTGCGTTTGGGATTCTCAAAATAAATCCACTTTTTATCACCAGTCTCAATTTGATGCACAAAGGACTTCCTTTCGTGCCACTGAATCAACATTCTACTGATTACTTTTTGATTTTCCATTTGTCTTTCATTTAGTTGTGTGGCACCCATTTTCCTTCCTTAAAAATCTTCCCCATTGCTTGTAAATTATCAGAAATTGTTTGCTGAGCAACATTTAATCTTTCTGCAAGTTGTTTTTGAGTTTGACACACATCTTCATTCAATAATGCTTGTAATTGTTGGTCTTCAAACTTTTTTGGTTGACCTGGATGTTCTTTGTCATTCACATTGAAATCATCACTTTTAAAGCCTTTAAATCAGCATTCACAAGTATCCTGAGATGAAGCATGTTCACCATAAGCTTCCCAAAGTATTCAGCAGCACTTTTCTTCAAAATAAAGTAATGAATTAAAACTTTCCACAAATGCTCTTTTTGGTTGGTAAGAAATTCGACACATTTAAGCATAAAAATATCTATGATGTTAACATCTTCAGAAAATTTGACATATGAAGTTTTGAAGCTTGCTGTCAATACAACAAAATAGCATACATATCAAATTGCATATATATCAACATATGTGTACCTCCATTTATTGAAAAAAAATCCGCATTATTAACTTGTCCACCTAGTACACAGAATTATGTGGCAAAGGAAATATATGGCAAAAACAAAATTTAAATATATATATATATATATATATATATATATATATATATGTGTGTGTGTGTGTGTGTGTGTGTGTGTGTGTATGTATATATATATATATGAAAAGGAAATGAGCATTTTAAATAAAACTAGATTGTTCAGCAGCAACAAATTAGCCAAATGAATAATTATGCTTTATGTTAGCTAGAAAGTGTATATAAGTAAACTCAACCACCTTTTAACTTAGTATTTCTAACATTTTTTACAAAATAAAAGCATACATTTATTAAGCACTTACTAAGTACCATAATAATTATAATAAACACACGTACTAAGTCATTCAATCCTTACTGCTTTTAGAGTAGGAACTATCATTTCCATTGTACAGACGAGGAAAACAAATAAACACTGTGTGAAAAGGTCAGATAGCTCTAGAGCCATAAGTCTAGAAGTGTAACTCCAGCATTCCATCCCCAGAGCCTGTAATTTTAACCTCTACGCTATAAACATAGAGACAACTGGCTCTATTTAATACACGTATGTAGCTGAAGAGCACTTTAATTATACTATGTATTGTAGTACCTCATAAATTATATTCTTTTTTTTTTTAAGGAACCAATATCCTACCTATTGCTTGGTCCTACTCTACCTGGGAAAATAATATACTATGGGGTACCCAACAGAGGTCATACATTATATAGGTCTAAATAGTGCAATCTGAAGTATTTAAACAATCTAAATTGTGTGTCCAAACTTTGATAATGTTTAAAACACAAAACATCAATTCCAATATAGGAATCAGAACCACCTGGGACAAAGAAGGAGGGTAGGAAAAAAAATGCTGCCTTTGCCAGCAATTAATTCTTTTCTTCTATATTCAATTTCTATTTACTCAACTACGTTCAAAATACAAACCCTGAAGATTTTATTATGCACCAATTGGCTACTACTAATCAAATGGGTTAACATGGAGTAAGGGCCACAATAATTTTCTTCTTTGGGTGTTTCCTTGAATACCTTGCAAGGAGGTAAACTACAAAGTTCCTTCTCTGTCCTCTGCTGCCCAATCTCCTACCAGAAACCCAAAAGCACTCCTGCAATCCTCCAGGAACCAGCCACCCTACATGATGTAAGCAGGCAATATATGTACCCTCTGGTCACAGCAGGGAAGCAGGGGGTCAGGAAACCTGGCCCAATCCGTGGCTTCCTAAGTCACTGAACTTTCCTTTGCACCAAAGTCCGGTTTCGCTGTTGAGACCACGGAATCCGGCAGGTTACTCTTTTAACTGTCGAAGCACAAACGTGAGCGATACAACTTCCTCAGTGGGACTAACCATTGCCATCACTGCAAGTCCGTTTTCTCCGCAGAGAAAACTTTTGAGAACTTAATTCCTGAACCCAGAGCCTGGCGCTGGAACGCAGAGAATGTGAACGTTCTAAAGAGAGAAAAAAAAAGGGGAGGAGAAAGGGGAGAAGACATCCTTTGGCCTAAGAATTCTCCTAGGTCGACATAAAACTGTAGAAAGTTCTTAACTCAGGATGAATGAGCGCGGAGGAGGGGAAGCGGGCGGTGGGGGCAGGGGCGCTGTCTCCTTTGTCCGGGGGACCTGGGGGCCTCCAGAAGGTCCCCCCAGACGCGGGGGGAGCTCCCGGGACTGGGCCGCCGTCTCCTCACCTGAAGAACCAAGATGTCTCAGCTGGCCTCTAACCCAGGACACCCACGGCCACTACGGGGGAACTGAACTTGTGGCACGCCTCCGTCCCAACCCGGGGGAAACTTGAAAAGACGGACAGACCGGGCCTGCGTCCGGCCCACAACCCGGGACCTGCGCCTTTGGTTCCGCGCTTCCAGCCCCTTGGCCCAGGGCCTTGTAGGCGCTGGAGTCTCCAAAAGGTGCTCCTTGGTGGGGAGAGGGAGTTGGTAAATAAGACCCTGGCAATGTCAGGATTTAGTTCACTTTTACTTTTTCTTTTTAAATGTCAGATGCAACTTTGAATCTAACTTTCCATTTTATACTTGCCTCCATTCTTCATTTTACTATGCTAAATTTCTGTTCTAATTAACATAGAAGTTAACTGTACACCAGTTAATGTGTCTCCTTAGCACTGTATGATTCTAAAGTTTTGGTTCTTTTCTTCATTTCCATACGAAATAAGTTCGTCTCTTACGCCTTCGGTTGTAATCCCTAACGTCTTGCCAAACTAAAGAGAGCTGGCACAGTCGTGGCATTGGTTACAATGTTAAAATTGGTCTGTTTTAACTAAGTATACATTCCTTAAAAATGCGGAGCTCATCTGAATACTGCTTAATGGCAGTGTAAGGCAACATTTTAAATTAAATTAAAATAAGTACTTAGATTAGGTGTGGAAACACCTGTTAGAATGAGAAGCTAACAATGTGTGTCAAAAACGACGAAATTTAAGATATCTACTTTCTCAGTCACCAATGACCAATGCAATTTTATAAGAAATTGGTAAAACACCTGTTTAACTTTCTATTTAGATAGAATCTTTTTACCTTTTTTCTTTTTCTTTTTAATAGCATCTTAATATCCCTCAATCTGGAAAGTATTTTGAGACAAATTACTCAATTCTGAATTTGATGGTTTGTACAGTTCAAACAAACTTTTCCTTTAGGGATTTCCTGAAAACTGCAGTTTTCACTTCAAT
The DNA here is from genome assembly GCF_014108245.1 of Pipistrellus kuhlii. Taxonomy (NCBI): domain Eukaryota; kingdom Metazoa; phylum Chordata; class Mammalia; order Chiroptera; family Vespertilionidae; genus Pipistrellus; species Pipistrellus kuhlii. Next base: position 15,951,590 of record NW_023425595.1, read on the forward strand.
AAAATAAATAGTACCCACATCTCATGGCTGTTTTGAGAATTAAATTACATAACATATGTAAAGTCAATAATATGCCTGGGACATCAAAGAAAAAGAACTGTAGAGTGAGGTGTACATGTGAATTTTTTAAAAATATTTGTTAGTTTTATTATTAAACTCAGCATCTCTCTCACACACACACACTATTGTATTTGCTAAGATATATGTAATGCAGCCAGTAATTAATAACCTTATTGATGCTCTATCCTCTGTTCAAAACCAATCATATAACATACATGTATCATATACAATGCACAGTACTTCTGATTTTCTTCCATAAGAAGTAGGTGTCCATTTTATAAGGGTTTTCCAGACATTGTTTTACTTATAAAACTCTGCATTAGTGTTGTGACATCCTACTTATACGGTGATATTGAATCACCAAAATATAAGCTCCAAGTGGGTAGGGATATTGACACAACTGTACACTATTATGTTCCTAAAATCTACAATCAACAATTGCTCAATAAATGGATACAATAATGATAATAATATAAAGAACAGCAATGGAATTAAGATCATACTATTAAAAAATTCCTGGCGACAAATTATCTTAGCAAACATATTTCGCATTTTATCCTGGCATTTTTTTTTCCTTTTAAAGTGTACATTCTGAAATCATACATAAAACCTAGTACTTAAAAAAAAAAAACACCCACTGCTTCCAATAATGAATAGGCCAATAAATTTAAACGAATTTATTTTGAAATGCCATCATTAGAAATATAAAAAACAGCCAAACACTCAATGGATTCACAGTCAGCACAAAAGAGAGTAGGCCTGGCAGTCCAGAAAGATAAAGCCTATTAGGGCCTCAAACTTAAAGTCCTGGACTTTTAATTAATTGAGGCTTATTGATCACGGTTCGGTCCAAGAGAGAGTGGCCTGGGACCTGTGCCTTTGGAGGCCTCGCTGGTCAATGGAGAAAAGGAGAAAACAAACACCCAGAATCTATTCATCCACACCCAACAGACTCTGCCTCTTCCTCTAGCAGAGGGCATGCATACATCCACCCAGGCCCACCCCCTTCTCACGTACACCCTGCACCCCTGGACCCCGCCTGGCGCCCGCGCCTCCTAAAGCAGCCTCCTGAGACTCCCAGGTGGCTCATCCCACCTGCGGCTCCGGCCTAGCCCCGCCCACCTCGGCCGCGGCCTCCGGAAACAGCCGCGGCGTGCGTTGCTAAGGAGACGCGAGTCCAGGCCGCTTCCGCTGAGTCGCGCGGCGGAGACTTTCGGAGCCGGGCCGCAGCGGGCCGCTTCTACGCGCCGCGGCAACGTCCGGCGTGATGACGTCACGAACGCGGCAGCCAATGAGACGGGGCGCTGGGGAAGCTAGCTTGGGTTTGAATCTTCTGGTTGAGTTTGAGCCGCTGGGAGGCTGCTATGGAAGCGGAGAGGCGCGGTGTCCTCTTTTGGGCCTGATGCAAGGGAAGAGGAAGCCCAGGGGAAGCGGTTCTCGGGAAGCCGTCTTGGATGACCTGTCTGGCTGGAAGCGGAAGGGTCCCGCCGCCTCACACGTGGAAGACCAGGTGGGCTGGCTTAGGAACCAGCAGGAAAGCGTTGAATGGAGGGTGGGGGTGAGGGTGAGGGTGAGGGTGAGGGTGAGGGTGAGGGTGAGGGTGGAGGTGGAGGTGGTGAGGATCCCCGGGGAGAAAGCTAAAGGGAGAGGAAACTGGAGAACCCCCAAGCGCCTGGCTCTGTGTGATCTGAAGCCCGCGACTGCTCCGCAGGAAGGGAGGAAGGGCTGGTATCTCCTGCCTGACATTCAGAGGAAGTGGAAGTTTTAAAGGGCACCCTGGCCCCTTTCCCAGGCTTCGGCAGAGCACTTTCTGCCCAGCACTGGACAATGTAAAGTGACCTCCGCACCCCAAATTCAGAGTGTTTTGGTCCAGACACAGATGTATCAGTGACTGGGCATCACTGTCAAATGAGGCACCTTAGTTCACCAATTTATAAACTTTTTTCCCCCCCGTGAGGTTCTGCAGTTAGACTGGCAAAAGTCAATGGAGAACCTGCCTTCAAGGCCTGAGCGCCAAGATTAGACCTGCCAGCACTGCCTAACGGATTGCTGAGGATCAGAGGAGGTATGCAAGAAATCAGACTGCTTGGCAAGTTGCAAATGAAAGGGACATGAAGCTGGAGAATCGGTCCTTCTAAACGTCTGTTCTTAGTTTCTGCAAGACTCCTTTAGGCACTCGGTTACACAGAGCTCAAAGCTGACCGCCGCTTATGAGATTTGACCAGACAAGAATAATTTTGCTGCATAATATGTAATTTAGGTTAACTATTAACAGTCAGGTAGAATGTGTTGGGCATTCTACAGGTTTTAGTTGGTCGTGTTATTCCACCACCTTGAGTTTTGGAAGGTATAAATAAACTTTGGTGCTAGAGAATATGAGATTCAAAGACTACCTAGGGCTTGTTATTTAAGTTTCTGTTATTTTGTAATAATTGTATTTCAGTACAAAGATTATCTGCCTTTAACTGTAGTGGTTAATGTCTCTTCTGTTGTTGAACAAGTACTTAAAAGAGCATGAAATTTTCATTTTTAAAAAGTACTTCTTGTCCCACTAAAAATACACCCTGAGTCGATGAAGGTACACATAAAATTGCTTTTATGCCATCGACTATAAAAACTAGGAGGGGAAAAATAGCCCAGATGTCAGTGCCACCCTTCCCTGCATGTGAAATTCGTTCCTTGATGTTTGTAAGTTAGTAGAAGCAACGGTTCTAACAGTAAAGTTATTTCCAAAAAAAGTTGCCTGGAGACAATAAATGATAGTGTGGAGGATAATTCCTGGTCCTAAAAACAATTTGTTGGATCTGAATCTAATCAGGTTTGAGTTTGTATTTAACTCTATCACTCCACATTCAAGATGATTTGTGCAACATTTCTGTTTCGTTGTTTGAAAGCATTCTGTTCTGATTCCAGGTCAGAGCATTGACTTTGGAGTTGGACTTGGATCCACATTCTGACTCCTCTCTTACTAGCTATGTCAGCTTGGCAGAATTAGTTATTCTAAAACTAGGTCTCTGGTCTTTGTAAAATGGAGACAATAATAGAATCTACCTTATATATGATTATTTTAAGGATGGAATGAGATAGGGAATGTCAAATGTTTACCATAATGCCTGGCATATAGAGTGTTTTCAAATGATGGTCATTGTTGTTTATGATTATTGAATATCACTGTATAGACCTAATCCAGGAGTTCCCAACTCATGGTATATTTTGAGAGAATAGAAACTGTGATAATCAAACATAAACTTTGTTTTATTTCAACATGTATTCAAGAGCTCCTGTACTAGATCCTGAGATTTTTATCAAAAGTAGGCAAATATCTATTTTTAAAACTTCTGTAAGAAAGTTTCTTAGTACTATGTATTGATACCAGGAAGAATGGCAATTAAATTCTTGAGTTTTCAGATTTAGTTAGTATGTGTTCAAATCCCTTGTCTTGTGCTTCCAGTAGTGTGACTTTAGCCACTTAACACAATTTCTCCCTAACTAGCTTTTTCCTGTATAAGATGGAATCCTATATCATAGGATTGTTGTGGGGATTAAATGAGGAGCATGCAAATTGCTTAGAATGGCTGTCTGTAAAATAAGAGCTCAATACAAAGTATTTCACAAATAAAACTTGTTATCAAATGATAGTTGTCTTTAAGATAAATTTAATAATTTTTGTTTTGTTTTTGAAATTTTGTATTTAAAATTCAAACAGAAAAAAAAAGAAAAAAAAGAATATAAAGTAGAAAGCAAACCTGCCTGTCACCCAGACTTTTATATTTCCTCACCATGGGAGAACTGGCATTATCAATTTCTATGTTCTCTCCCTCAGAGTCCATGCACAAATAGTATGTATCTTTTAAACATACAAATGATTGTGTGCTGAGTCCACTATTATGCACTTGTTTTTTGGCACATGCATCATTAAAAAACTGCATTAGTTTATCATTTATTCAATAAGTATGTATTGAATCCTAAATATTTGACAAGCCCTGTTCTAGGTTCTGGGGTACAGAGGAAGACCATACTCTCACGGTGCTGACATTCTAGAGGGGAAACAATAAATAAGTAACCAAATCATACATATATTTTCCAGATAGTCTAGATGCTAAGAAGATAGATAAAGCAGGTAAGAGATTGATGAGGCAAGGGCAGAAATTCTATTTTGAATGGATCTTTAGGGAAAGCTTCTGTGAAGTGCCATTTGAATAGAGAGAGATCTAAATGATGAACTGAGGGATTAAGATTTGCAAATATGTGAAGGAAGAGTCGTGAAGGCAATGAGGACATGATAAGACTGGAATATTTTAGGGACACTAAGAACAGTATGACTGAAGCATAGTAACCAAGGAAGAGAACATTTGAAGAAATGGCTGAAGTAGACAGGTGTAGAACCTACAGGACATGCTAAAGAGTACGTACATTTTATTCTTATGTTGGGAAGTCATTGAAGAATTTAGAGCAGGGGGAATGACATAAGATTCATAAAATCATCTTACTGCTTTTGAAGAAGGCATCAGTATATACAATCAATGAACTAAAAGTATATTGTTTATTTACATATAATTGGGGGGTGAATCTTTTAACTTAACTGGCTTATATTTTGCCTAGAGTGAATGATAGTTAGATAAAGTTAAGGATTGCCTGCTCAACCCAGTTTATATTATCTTGAAATTATTGAAGAGAATTAGGCTTTAACACCTCTTCATTAAATATAGCAGAGCAATGAGCTGTTCCATGTAAGTGAAACTCCCAGAAAATTGAATGTTATCCTTGTTAAGTGACATTTTAAGCTCTCTCACTGATTAGCATGAAACATTATCTCATTCTCCTGATTTTGTATGAAAAGAAATTGGGCACATTGTTTTTTAATTTGTGCCTCAGGGTCCTCGTAATTACCTATTATTGCCAATCATTGTACTCTACTGTAATATGTTCATTCTGTTAGAGAAATCCATTGTATGTTTGTCTCTCCTCTAAGGTAAATTGCTTTCTTAGATTCTGTGTCTATTTATTAATCAAATATTAGAGAACTTACTATGTACTAGGTTTAATACAATACAAGAAGTTAGGGATATAAAGGTTAAACTACAGCTTTATTAGCTGTTATATCTTGTCATATGCAATAATTATAAAATTTTAGAGCTAGAAAAAGGACCTTAGTTATCATATAGTGCAACTTTATCATTTTATAGATTGGCAACAAAAAGCCCTTTCATTAGCTCCTTTGTTACTCTTTCTTTTATATTCTATTCTCCCTAAACTAGACAAATACCTTTCTTCTATTTGAACAAGGTGTTCGAAGTGTTTCTCCTTAATGTTTTAGTTCCAACAATGAAATCTCATCAGCATGCTCTTTTTTTATTCTATTCAATCAATACTATTTAGTAAATATGACAAAATTGAACTGTTATTTGAAAAGTGTTTTGGAATCGACACATTATTGTCACATAACAATATTTAGTCTTTTCTTTTGCCAATTAGTCAACATGGTTAAGGAATTTGCTTTCCAGGTGCCTTTTTCAGAATCAACTAGATGTTCATCTCTTAGCCATGTTAGAATAGAAAGCAAGCATCATGTATTATTATTATAAGAACAACTTCTTCAATCTCTGAAGACATCAGTATATTTAAACATAGACAAATTTTTATGTTTTGGTGATTTTGTTGATTTTAGATTGTTAATTTCTTCTAACTTGTTAAGTGACATTTTAAGCTCTCTCACTGATTAGAAACATTAAGGTATTTTTACTTATGAAAATTATATTCACTCATTTGTTTTCACAAAGTAGAGTAAATATGATACTTTAAAAATTAAGATGATGTCTTTCTTAAAGACTATAGCAAGTATAAAACAAGTTTGCATTTGCCATACTTCTTAAGCTATCCTTTAGGTAATTGTCAAAATTTCTCCTTGCAATGTTATTTGAATCAGCTCGGTTGCTTTCTAAAATATCTTCAATAATTCTTAATTAAATTTTCCATCAAATCTAAGTTATAACCTTGCATTCAAGATCTCAATCTGACCCAACCTTAATCCAGTTTTATCTTTGAATGCAATTTTCTCCCTTCTCTTTTGCTGCATCAGTACTGAGCAAAGGTAAATTGAGCGTTTCTTTAGATGCTATATAAAAAGTTACAATCACCTAAAATTAAACTAGAAGAAACAAGATTTAAGCAAATTGACCATGCAGCCAGTTGTGTCCAATCATTATTCAGTTTCGGTAAAGTCATCCACTAGATAAGCTTTTTTCAAACTGCCCTATCCTAAAATAGGAGCCCACACATACGTTCCTGATCCTCTTTACCATAGGACTCAGAGCAATGCCTAGCACATAGAAGGCATTCAATAAATATTTACTGAATGCATAATTAGTTTTCCTTCTTGAAATTTTTTTTTAACCTAGTTAATAATTATCCATCCTTCAGCTCTCAACTCATCACTTCCTCTAGGAAGCTTTCTAATTATATCAGTACCCCATTATAGTCTTACATAGCATTTTTCACTTTTACTTTAAAACACTTGTCACAGTTAAACCTTTACCTTTTGTGTCACTATTTTGTTAATATCTGTTTCCCCCACTGCACTGTATATTATAATAATACTAGAGACCTGGTGCACAAAATTTGTGCACGGGGGGGGGGGGGGGGGCGGCGGCGGCAGCAGGGCACGAGTCCCTCAGCCCCTCTTGCCCATTCTCACAATCCGGGACTACTGGCTCCTAACTGCTCACCTGCCTGCCTGCCCAATTGCCCCTAACCGCCTCTGCCTCTGCCCCCGCTGCAGTGGCTTCATCTGGAATGACATATGGAAGGTCGTTTAGCTGTCCAGTCTAACATATTATGCTTTTATTGTTATAGATTGTTAATAGCAAATATTTGTAGTGGTATACTCTGTGTCAGACATTAAGTGCTTAATCCTCAACAACTCTGTGAAGTATATAATACTATTAATCCCACATTAGTGGCAAACATTTGTAGTCTATACTTTGTGTAGGCTTTTCTCTAAGTGCTTAATCCTCACAACAATTCTATGAAGTTAGTATTATTATTAGTCCCATTTTACAGATAAGGAAACTGAGCCATAAGGCATTTATTAACTTGCCCACAATTAGGGCCAGTAAGTAGTAGAGCTGGAATTTGAAACTAGTCTGTTTGGCTCCAATTTCTAAAAATTAACTTATTTTAATTAATTTAGTTAATTAGCAAGATTTACTTTCCATCTTTGAGGTTCTAAGGTCTGTTTTGAAATAATCACCTAGTGTCTTATATGCTTAATTAACCATTTCATATATTACATATTATTTGTTATTTTTAAAAAGTGTATCACTTAAGGTCAAAGCATTGTTGAATACTTTTAAAAGATTTAGAAATGTGTATGGAGGTTAGTTTTTGATATCATAAGAATTGTGGGATTCTAGCCTTTAACAGGTAGAGGTCAGAGATGCTAAACATCCTCTAAGTCTAAATACATGGGGCAGTTCCAAAGAAGGAAAAGAATTATCCTACCCAAAGTGCCAGCCAGTCATAAGCCTATTGGGAAATATTAAAAAGATGGACCAGTCAGTATCTTTGGGAACAAGAGGCATGAGTGGGGACAGAGAGTGAAGAGAACTGACATTTATTGAATGCCTTAATAACCTGTTTTGTCCTTTAACCTTTCTAACAGTATTATGACGTATTCTCTCTTTTACACAAATGAGAAATCTGAAACTCAGTGAGGTTAAGTAACTTGACCAAGGTCATAGAAGTGAGCTATAGGTGCTTTGTGGGACTTGGCGAGACAGAAGGAGCAGGGTAGTAATTCACTTGGGACCTGACTGTTAGAATCCAAATGACCATCTTTCGTCTTCAGCATTCTATTTTTGGAGAAGGACAAGAGTCCTAAAAAGGAAGTGCTGTGTCCACTGTCTTCTGCTTTTAGATTGCTTTTGGTCTTATTTGAATACTTTCCAAAAGTATATGGTTTTATGACATATTTTAGCTATCTCATTGCTGTTATTTTTCCATTTAAAAAAATACAAAACACGGATGAAATTTCTTCTTTTAACCCTTCTTCACCCTCCACCCACACCATTTCTTTGTTCACTTTTGCAATAGTAGTTTCTTGATTCACTCTGAATCTTCTCCCATTCAGTCTTTTGTCCCACCATTCCCCCCAAAACATTCTTCTCATTGGCCTCTGTTTTTCTAAATTCCATGGTTACTTCTTATTAAATTCTAGAGGCCTGGTGCACGAAAGTCATGCAAGGGTGTGGTCCCTGGGCCTGGCCAGCAAGCCAAGTGCGAATGTCTGGTGTGGAAGGGCAAGTCCCAGCTGACCTCTGGGCTCTGGGCAGCACTTGGGCCCCTAGGCTTCCATGCACCCCCCTCCACCTGAGTCATCGGCCCCCACCCAGCTCTCTCAGTGGCTGGGAGCTGGGCTTCTGCCCCAACCCTCCATCACTGTTGATCACTGTCTGCAGCGTGATCAGCTGGGCAATTGGGCCTGCTCACACCCTCCTTGGCCTGGCACTGCCTGCTCACCTGCTCTACCATCTGCCAGCACCATGTTGCCAACATCCACCATGTTTTGCACTGCACCCTGGTGGTGAGTGTATATCATAGCGAGTGAGCTGTTGAACTCCTGATTGAGGGGACAATTTGCATATTAGGCTTTTATTATATAGGATTGAACATATTAGCAGTATTTAACATAATGGATCATTCCTTCCTCCTTGATTTAAAGGTCTCTCCCAAATCTTAATGCCATTTGAAGCTTTAAAAACATCTAAAAGCGTCAAATGGCATTAAGACTGGGAGGACAGCTTTACTTACTTAATTTGGCTTCCAATTGCATCAACATTTCTACCTATTAGCATTTTCAGATTTAAGATATATTGAACTGAACTTCTGCTCGAAAACCTGCTCTACCTTCTGTTATTATCATCTCAGTTAATGGCTATTCCATTTATTCCCAACACCATGGCCAAGAACTTGGGAGTTATTCTTGAATCCTGTTTTCTTCCCATACCCAACATCTGTCAGGGAATTCCATTGTCTTGACCTATAGAATACATCCAGAACCTGAACATCACCCTGTTCTGAGTTGACAACATCATCTCTTGTCTATATTACTACAATGACCTAGCTAATCTATTCCCTATAGTATTTTATCTCCACAGCAGGGAGAGTGATTAGATTATGTCACAATGCCAACAAATGGCCTGTGTGTGTGAAACCATAATAAATCTTTTTACCTGAAATATATTAGTCAGATCCTGCCTTTACACTTGTATATGGTTTTAAACACTTCAGCTAAACCATACACAATCATTGGGAAGCTACCCAGAAATCTAGCTTTGATTTTTATTTTTTTTATTTTTTTTTTTTCACAAGGACTCCAGCACTATTTTAGTTTGGGTCATGGGAATGAACAGGGAAGGATCTCTCAGAATTATATCAAGGTAATGAAGGAAGAGCCTTGGCTTGTGAAGTATTTTTAGTAAATGTGATCTTAGCTGCAAGCTTCTGGGCAGTGGGAATTGAAACAACTAGGTTGGTCTCTACCTGTGTCTCAGAGATCCATTGGGTTAAAAATAATTCCAAGGATGTATTAATTAGCAAGCCCAGATATGATGGTGATGGAGATGGTGGATAACCATGGTTTATTCAGGGATCCTAGCTCTGAATATAGATCCTGCTCTATAATGATGTGAATTTAGGGTACATTAATGATAGCATGAATAAAAGTTATGTTCTGGCTATATGACTGCCTCACAATTATAAGAATAAAGAAAAACTAACAAAGCTCAATATTGTGGGAGCCTCCATATCCAGAAAATAATCTTAAAGTTAAGACCAAGAAAAGCCTTTTAGCATTCACTAATTTGTTCATCAAATACAGAGTGTCTATCATGTAACAGGCATTGTTTTATGCTCTTGGAACACATAATATGCAAAACATTTTTTTAAATGCATGCTAATAAAGTGCTTCTAGTTTAACTGGAAGAGGGAAAATAACACATAAATACATTTTTTAAAAATATACAGTCTACTATGAGATACTAAGTGCTTTGGAAAAAAATTAAGCAGGATAAGAGTGATTAGGGAGTGGGTTGGCAATTTTAATGAAGTTAGGAGAGCAGTAATAGAGCAAGGACTTAAAAGAAGTGAAAGAATTAGTTATGTACTTGGCAAAAGAGAGAATGGCTAATAGGAAAATCCTATTCCAGTGCTTGATGTGTTAGCTGGCATAGAGTGAGCAATAAAGGTGAAAAATGTAGGTCATTAATGAACTTAATTTGTACTCTGAATAAGATGAAGAACGATTGGAAGATTTTGAACTAGGGAGTTAGATAAACAAACATGTGTACATACATGCACAAACACACACTTGACCCTTGACCAAAGCAGGGGTTTGGAGCACTATCTCCTCTCTCCCCCATCTCCCAACCCATACCTTTCAAAATTTGCATATAACTTTTTTCCTTTTTAAAATTAAATTTATTGGGGTAACTTGGTAAATAAGTTTATATAAGCTTCAAGTGTACAATTCTGAGACACATGATCCTTATATTGCATTGTGTGCCCACCTCCCAAAGTCAAATCTGTCACTATAAATTTGACCCCTTTTACCTTTTATTTTACCCAGCCCACTCCCATCCCTCTAGTAACCACCATACTGTTGTCTGTGAGTTTTTCTTGTTTGTTCATTGGTTGCTTTCAGTTTTATGTTCCGTATACTAGTGGAGTCACATGGTTCCTAACTTCTATCTGACTTATTTTGCACATAACTTTTGACTTTCCCAAAACTTTACTAATAGACCACTGTTGACTAGAAGCCTTACAATAATATAAATGGTAAATTAACACATATTTTTATATACATCATGTACTATATTCTTAAAGTAAGATAAAAAATGTTATTAAGAAAATCATAAGGAAGAGAAAATGCATTTACAGTATTTATTTAAAAAAAAAACACCAAAAAAAAAACACCCACAGCCGAAACCGGTTTGGCTCAGTGGTAGAGCATCGGTCTGCGAACTGAAAGGTCCCAGGTTCGATTCCGGTCAAGGGCATGTACATTGGTTGCGGGCACGTCCCCGTTAGGGGGTGTGCAAGAGGCAACTGGTCGATGTTTCTCTCTCATCGACATTTCTAGCTCTCTATCCCTCTCTCCTCCTCTCTGTAAAAAATCAATAAAATATATTTTAAAAAATAATAATAAAAAAAATAAAAATTAAAAAAAAAACACAAAGAAGTAAACCCATGTTGTTCAACAGGCAACTCTATATTATATATATATTTCCAATAACATTTACCAGGTGAGTGGAACAGAATTAATATCTATTTTCAATGAATACTACATGCCAGTCATTTTGCAGGCATGTGGAACTAATATTAATGCTTTATTTTTCTTTCTAATTTTAGATATTTAGGTGTACATATAAATAAAGGAATCAAGATAACCAAGCATGTCTGTCACAGAGGAAGACCTGTGTCACCACATGAAAGTAGTTGTTCGTGTGCGTCCTGAGAACACAAAGGAAAAGGCAACTGGATTCCATAAAGTGGCCCATGTTGTGGATAAGCATATTCTAGTTTTTGATCCCAAACAACAAGAAATCAGTTTTTTCCGTGGAAAGAAATCTGGAAATCGAGATATTACAAAGAAACAAAATAAGGATCTTAAGTTTGTATTTGATGCTGTTTTTGATGAAACTTCAACTCAATTAGAAGTTTTTGAACATACTACTAAGCCAATTCTTCGGAGTTTTTTGAATGGGTATAATTGCACAGGTAATTACTTCAGTTGGGGTTTAATTTTTTTGTCTGATTTTAGTTTTTACATTAGAAGAAATATCTACTTGGCTTTTTCTTCTTAAATATCAATTTTAAGGTGCATGTTTGCTAAAATTATTGAATTCATTAGACTTTCATTGTAAATGCAAACTTTATTTGAAATTTAGTATATGTAACATATAATTTGTGAAACTTTCTCTTTCACGGTCTTGCTATGGTCCCTGCATAGACAGTCAGCCTTTCAATTTGTTATTTAACCACACACGTATAATTTATGCCAGATTTCTCATAGTTTGTGTTTATAATATATTGTTCTACTGCTTACCCTTATAACTATCTATCCCTGTGGAGTAGTCAGACATTTTTTGAACACTTGACATTTTCTGTATAGCTGCTTTTTTTTTTTCCCCTTCTTTTTTACAATATCTTGAAATAAAAATGTTAAAAGACCATGTTAATTGTATTTCAAGTGCTTTATTTGTATATCTTCAGCCAAAAATTAATGTCTAGCGCCCTTGATAGACCTATAATAATTTTCCTTTTAAAAGGGCCATTTGATTTCCTAGAAAGAAATATGTCCAAAAAGCGGGCTATTTCTCTATGCTTATAAGGCCCTTAATACCACTATTCATATCTTACTTTTGGAATTACTACAATTTATGGCATTTTCTTTAAGATGCCCAAAACTATAATATATTTTACTGTCTCTCACTGACTCATTCAGTTTTATTACAGAAGACTTATCCTCTAGGTATAGTAAGAAAGGAATGTGGTTTATTGATTATATCTGCTATGATTCTGAATTTTAGCATCTATTTTTTTCCTCATTTATGGAATTCCATATTGTCTCTAGAGATTTTTAAATTTTTTTTTTTACATCAAAATAACAAATCTACCAACTGAATCATTGGTTTCTTCTTGGCTTTGATTTTATATTCTTATCTAGCTGTCTTAAGATTTCTTGATGTATTATGGTCTTACATAAAATAGAACAAAATGAAACATACATCAGTTTAATTCATTCTTGTGAAAAGTATTCTTATAGTTGGTTAACATTTAGCTCAGCACAGAGATTTAACTTATAAAAATATTCTCACTGGTAATAATATGAAGAATTATTGCCTTAACTCAATCTTGTTGTGGGTATTTGCCATTTTTTTTTTTTTTTTGCATTAATATTGTGATGGGTATTTGTCATGTGTGGACTTTTTCTTGCATTTGAAAAGAAAATTACTTTTATGTGTTACTGGATAGAATCTTGAAAACCAAGTAATTTGCATAAGACAACATCATTTTTTGTTTTAAATTTTAAAATGAATTTTATAAATGGTTTCTATCTAGAATTCACTCACTCAGCAAACTTGTATTGAGTACCTGCTTTGTGCCACGTGGTTTGTTAGGTGTGAAGGATATCTGGCCTGTGCCTTGGCAGAGCTCAGAGTTGGAAATACACTGTGATATGTGCTGGAATAGAAAGTTGTGTGGCGTATACTGAGGGCTCAAATAAGGGAGTAGACATTTCTGCCTAAGACTTGAAGGAAGGCACAGGAAAGTGACATTTCTGCTGAATATTTAGAATAGATGGAAGTTTTCTAGTTGGATTAAATAGAGGAACTTTCCAGGACAAAAGCAGTGGAGTAGAAAGAGAGCAGCACTTGGGGAGAACTTCAAATAATCTAGTGAACTTAGACCACAGTGAAGGATAAATAGGCTAGAGCGATAACCAGACACCCTTTCTTAGAATGCCTAATAATATTCCAAGGTGAGGCATTTGAATTTCCTTCTGTAGGACTGTGGAACTATTACACAACTTTAACATATTCAAATTTTATTTTTCATAAAAGTAACGGTACAAATTCTATGGGATGGAAGAAGATTGAGACTAATAGGGAGACATAATTGATTACTTAATATGTGTAAGGTTGCTGTAGAAGATTGGAAATACGTAGGTGTTGGAGTCGGGGAGAGGGGAGCCAGGTGGGTGGATGATAGTACCATTAATCAGAATAGAGAATATAGAAGTAAGAGTCGATTTTTGCGAACATTGCAAGTTTTAAGAATAAGACTATAAATTAATTTTGAATCTATTTGTTGAGTTTAAAGTTACTGTTGAGCATATCCAGATGGAACTATCCACTAGATAGGAGCTATAGTAATGGTATAACAGAGAACTTTGATCCCTTTTCATAAAATGTCATAACAGAGAGCTTTGATCCTTTTTCATAAAAAACCCAGTACTTGCATATGGTGCCACTGGAGCTGGGAAGACCCACACGATGCTAGGATCAGCTACTGAACCTGGTGTGATGTATCTAACCTTGTTAGACCTTTACAAATACATGGATGAGATTAAAGAAGAGAAAATATGTAGTACTGCAGTTTCTTATCTGGAGGTAAGTTGACAATAGCATTCTTTATATTAATCGATAGTATTGAGAACTCCTTTAAGAAGTTCCATGGTCTATTTAAATTATTCTGTCATATAGGAATTTTCTCATGAATATATAACACCATTTTTAATTACCTATGATTCATCTTTCTCTTTTTCTGGTATTTTATTTTGCATATCTGACTTGCATAAAAATAGCAAGATTAGTACAAAGAACTTCCGGGAACCCTTCACCCAGATTTCCCATATTGTTAACATTTGACCACCTTTACTTTCTGTCTCTTTATGTAGGTGTAGCTGTTTCTTTTTTCTAAAATGCTAAAGTTACAGACTTTTAGAAGTTTTCTAAAATAACCAAAAAGTTATCAGGAAATGAACAGTGATACACTGTTACCTAATCCATAGACCTTACTGAGAGTTTGCTATTGATTCTAATAATGCCCTTTATTAGAAAAGAAAACCTAAGATCCCTAGTTGCACTCAGTTGTCATAACTCTTTAGTCTCCTTAATCTGGACTTCTTTTTCTTTATGTTTTATGTTGCTGTCCTAAAACCCTTAGCTTGGTTTATCACAATCAGATTTGGGTTATGCACTGGCAGAAATACCACACAAGTGACTTTGTGTTCTTATGACATATCAAGAGGCTTATGCTATTACTATCTATGTTAACTTTGATCAATTTCATTATGCTGGTGTCTGCACAGTTTCTGCATTGTCAAGACTACTTTAACTTTTATAATTAAAAAGTACCTTGTAGGGAGAAAATGTAAATATCTTTTTACTTAAACTTTAATCCACTGATGATACATGCTTGAATCAATTATGATGGTAGGTAATTATGATTTTTAAATTCCTTTCATCTACATTTATTCATTGGCTGTCTACTGTAAAGAGAGCTTCTCTTTCCTTTATTGTATCAGTATGGACACATCAAATTGTTAACATAATTCAATAGTTTATAATCTCTTTCTGTAATTATTTATTTATATGCTGAAATTGTGCAAATCAAGGCTCTTTTGTGCTGTCTCCTAAGTCCTTCTGACATGCCCCATCATTTCTGTAGACCTCCTACCCTTTACTAACAGCTGACATTCAACACATTATAACTAACTTTGAATTTAGATAGTGTTTCAGAAACCAGTACAGAAACATAAATTTCTGATTTTACTGTCTATTTATTTGTGGTACCAGAGAAAAACTTCTACCAGTTACAGCTCTTTTATTGATATCTTATAGTTAAGCGAACATTTCAAAAATTCATTAAGATTATGTATGTTGCTAAAAATTTTCATCTTAGTCTATAGGACTTGAAGATAAAAGAAGTAAAACTTACTTTCTATAGTTAGTTATGGCAAACAATTATTCTGAACATAATTAGAAAAGAGCATGGCAGTATTCGTTATTTCTTTTTCAGATCCCTTCATAAATGGGAGAATTCTAAAGTTGTTTTTTTTTTATATAATTTTTTAAATCTTTTTTCCTTTCTTTTAATCTACTTCCATTTTATTATTGGTAAGGCAATGTCTAATCTAATGATTTTCCTCTTGAGCTGTGCACCAGAATTGGCTATGGAGGTTTTTAAAAATAGACATGCCTGGACCTCACCCCCTGGACATTTTAATTTAATAGGTCTGGATTGTGGCCGAGGCATCTATGTTTTTAAAAAGCTCCCAGGTGGTTCTGAAGCATAGACTAGCTTGAGAATGATTGTTCTAATTGCGTTTTTTTGTATGATTTAAGTGGGTAAGGGAAAGCACTAGAAAAGTGACTGCTACTTCAGAAAAATAAGAGCCAAAAACATAGCTCTTGAATATTTTACTACTTTAAAGAGTTTATTACATTTAAAAATGGTTATCATTCATTGTTAAAATTTTTACTAGCAATGAATTGGCACTATGGGCTATTTATTAGAATATAGAAATATGAGTGGTAGTTGTCATTTATATAAGAACTAGAAAACTTAGTACCTTTAGTAAATTCATAAAATTACCTCAATAAAATTATGTATATGCATTACTTAAAAAAATAAAAATTACTAAAAAAAAAAAATGCCAGAGATGTAAAATACAGATGTGTATTCAATGCCATGTAGTAGAGTGAGGATATTTGGCCTTCAATCTCCTCTGCTGTTACTTTCATGGCCATGGACAAATCGCTTAACCTTTTAGGGCCCTAGTTTCTTCATAATTCAAATGGGGGATGGGGTTCCAGTATGGAATTTGACATAAGAATTACATGTTAAGTTAATATAATTGAAGGATAAATGGAATAAAATACTATCCATTCTTGAGTATGAGCTTTCTTTCACTTTTGAGCTATACAATGTTTAAAAGTTTGGTCTACTTGGGCATCATGAAATAATAAATGTCTTCTACAGTGAAAAGCATGCCACCTCCACATAAATTATTTCAGATCCACTAGAATTTCCCAAGACCACGTGTCCTGTGTATTTCCAGGAAATGGGCAAAGGCAATTCCATCTATTTTATTTCTGTTTTACTGAAATCATCAAGTGAGGGTATAATGACTCCACCTTTAAATTTAAATTTCAAACCTACGTAATTAAACTCTTCTGTTTCCTCAGATGGTAGAAAATTAATGGCAACATGAGATAGAAGGAATGAGATGAAATAAATGAACTCCTATTTGTCTTCAAGATAAAATTCGAATATAAACTTAAATCAGCAATGTATGCCTGTTTGTGATGTTATCACTATTGCTTTAAGATCAATGCTAAAGCAGTTGTTTTTATTTTCATCTTAAGGTCTATAATGAACAGATTCGTGACCTCTTAGTAAATTCAGGGCCACTTGCTGTCCGGGAAGATGCCCAAAAAGGGGTGGTCGTTCAGGGGTTGACTTTACATCAGGTATGTTTATAAACTTTTCCCCTTGTTCAAATAGCAAGTTTGGTTGTTTAGCCATTTACTTATTCTTCATTGTACTTGAGAAAGAAGGAAAATAATGAAGTGCAAACTTAAAATAAACATAGTATATCTTAGTTTTATTTTGTTTTCCTTGAAATAATTAAATGAGCTTTTCTTTAAAAAAAAAAATACTCCTGAACATTTCACATATTATTCTCTTCAATATGTTTATATTTTATCTACTCAGAAGACATGGCTTTCTCTTTTATTCCTCATGCAAGACCAACTTACAAAGCAAAGGATATACAGTCAATATTTAATAGAATTTAAATTATAGAAAGCATTTTTTCACCTTTTCTTTTATCTTTAAAATTCTTGCTTATTGAAAGTGCATTAAAAAAATTAAACTCATATATCTAATGTGTATATGTTTTTTAAACTTCTCTAGCCCAAGTCCTCAGAGGAAATTTTACACTTATTGGATAATGGGAACAAAAACAGGACACAACATCCTACTGATATGAATGCCACATCTTCTCGTTCTCATGCTGTTTTTCAGGTAACAAGGCACTAGACTATTGCTCTTTAAGTTGAATTTAAAACAAATGAAGCCAAATTCATGGATAGTAATTTCCAAACATACAAAAAAAATTTTATCTGTGAACTTTCCTACTTCTAAACTCTTTCTTTACTTTGCAGCTTTGAAAAGATTCTATCAAGAATATTTAGAAATGAGATGGTGTAAATCAGAAATTAAATTTTACCTGGTTAAAGATGTAGGATTAAAAAAAAGTGGAAGTGTTGGAGAAGTTTTTCTATTTTTTCTTTAAATTGGTGAAAGTATTTAATATTTACAAAGCATGAACCTCTATTCAGAGCAAACTTTATAGATCTAGATTTACATAACTAAGGAATTGGGGAGATACTGATTCACTTTTTAAAAGATTTCATCGTAGTGACCATAAAAAGTAGTTGCATTCTTTAAGAAAGTGCAATTCAGTTGATACAGTACTTTCAAGAATTCTAAATGCATAGGTTAAATATTATTTCTTACAGCTTTTAGTCTTCTTAAAACCAAATGATTATGTAGCTTTATTATGGACTAGAATTTGTGCGGGGCGGGGGGTTCGGGGGGGGGGGGGGGGGGGGGGGTATGTCCCTCAGCCCAGCCTGTGCCCTCACTCCTTACTACCAGCCTGCTTGCTCACTGCTCCTTACCATTCGGCTTGCTGCTCCTTTGCACTGCTATGGAGGCAGGAGAGGCTCCTGCCACTGCCATTGGCTTGCCAGCCGTGATCCTGGTTCTGGCTGAGCAGCGCTCCCCCTGTGGGAGCACACTGACCACAAGGGGGAAGTTTCTGCATTGAGTGAGCATCAGCCCCTGGTGGTCAGCGTGCATCATAGAAACTGGTTGTTAGGGTCGTTCCAACGTAGTCGTAGCTTAGACTTTTATTATATAGCCATGCCCAGGTGGGGTCCATCTGGTCTGCCCCCAATAGGGACCAGATCAGGGCCAGGCTGGTTAAAGGGAGGGTCTGTGGGCAATTGGCTGGGGGATGGAGGAGGGCTGCCCCTGATTGGGGTGGAGGGTGAGCTATTGGGGGCGGGGCCAACCAAGGAGAAGGGCTGTGGGCCAAAAGAGGTGGGGAGCCTATGGGGGGAGGGGGGGGCAGCAGCCTGTGGGAGGGGCCAACCGGCTAGCCAGCCGGCTCTGCCTCTGATCAGAATTGGGGGGCCCTTCGGGGATGGGGATGGCCAGCTCTGCCCCTGATTAGGGAGGAGAGCCAATGGTATGGGGGAAGGGACTGCAGGAGGTTGGCCAGCTGGCCTTGCCCCCTATTGGGGTAGAGAGGGCATCAGAGGCAGGGCCAGCCCGGGGGAGGGGCAGTGGGACAATCGGGGTGGTGGGGGCCCATCGAGGGTGGGGCCGGTCTGTGGAAAAGGGGGTAGGGAGGTTGGCCAGCCAGCCCCGCTCCCAGATCTGGCCAGTTTGCTGGCCACAGTGGGCGTTATAACAACCTGTCATTCTGGCTTTATGGTCACTATCTTCTTATATATAGATAGATTATGCTATGTAGAACTCATTTTATAAAAATGGTTATGTTGAAATAATTCATATCTGAGGCAATTAAATCATTCAGAAAGTCTCCAGCATACAAAATTGTGTTAATCTTTTCTATTCTTACCACTGACTTCATTTATCAGTAGTCTTGAGAGAAATATTTATCTGTGACATGGAGTTTTCCAAAATGTCTTAGACCCTGTTTTATAAGAAAATTTAACAGAAAGGTTTTATAATGGAAAACTATCTTTCCCATATCTTTTAAATTTGCCACCAAATTTATATTGGTTAAATGATAAAGTAGCTTAAAATAGTTGGATAAGTTGTTCTTTACTCTTAATAGGCTATTGAACATGACTTCTTTAATATACTATTTTTTATATGTTTCATTTTTTAAACTATAATAACACACAACAATTTGGAGAATTGGGGTAAATTTACTCTTCGAATTGGGTCAACATTCAAATTCAGCTTTCCTTTGGGAACAATCCCTGCAGACATACAAAGTATTCTGCCTTTGATTTTCTCTTAGGAACATTATTTCTAAAGGACCTGTGCCCTACTACCATCTCTGATAATCCTGTGTTTTGATTCAAGGATTACCAGATACAAATAGTGGTTGTTTTGATCTTAGTCCAGCCAACACTTAATTGTCCTTTGGACACATTTTATTTTCCAATTTTTCTCAACTTTGGTAGTTACTTCTGGTGTTCTTGGATATCAGCCAAAATAAACTGTACTCTCCCTTTTAATTCTATTATATCTTCTCATTTTCCCTATTCTGTAATTTCAAAAAGATTTATTTGAGGCAACAAGACAAAACAGCAAGTATTGATCAAAATGTCCGAATTGCCAAGATGTCCCTCATTGACCTGGCTGGGTCTGAGAGAGCCAGTGCTACCAGTTCTAAAGGGACCCGGTTCAGAGAAGGTACAAATATTAATCGATCACTTCTCGCTCTTGGGAATGTCATCAATGCTTTAGCAGATACAAAGGTGGGTACCATATGTTTATTTGTCTAAACATTTTGAAATATTGAAGTATGTATAATTTCTAGAGAGATAATTACTTAATATAATTTTGTTTTAAACATCTATTAGTCAAATTTCAAGAGTACATCAGTAATTTTTATATACAGAGCAAAGACTTCAGAAGGCCTAGTATATCAAATAAAGCTATGTTTCTGTATTTTTTTAAAAAATATATTTTATTGATTTTTCACAGAGAGGAAGGGAGCGGGAGAGAGAGTTAGAAACATCAATGAGGGAGAATCATTGATTAGCTGCCTCTTACACACCCCCTACTAGGGATATGGCCGCAACCAAGGTACATGCCCTTGACCGGAATCGAACCCGGGACCTTTCAGTCCTCAGGCCCACGCTCTATCTATTGAGCCAAACTGGTCCCGGCTGTTTCTGTATTTTTTTAATTTCTAGTTTTGTAACCAAAATTTGTTTAATGAAAAGTATTAACTATAAGATTGATAGTTAATATTTTATGGCACTTTCTCATTACTTATTTTGAACTTGATTTTTAAAGTTAGTATTTAATGATTCCTACACAGCAAGCATGATAATTGAATTGGCATGAAGACACAAAACACATCTTATAAAAATTAAAGCCTGTTCTGGTTAGTATTTTTCTATTCTGTAAAATTAGGTTAAGTATTAAAGAGTGTTGATTTAGAGAGTGTAAGAGGAACTTAAGATATAAAATGTAATTAAATTACCTAATAGGTTAGTGTTTATTGGATGCCTTTGGGATATGTAAAATATTTTACACCTATATATGCCAGACGTGCTTACTAGAGTACAGCATATTTTACAGTTTCTGTATTTGTAAAAGTGACTTTTTTAAAAGTTAAAATGCAGTCATTTAATTTAACTTCAATCAGCCTCATGAGTTTTAGGAAAAATATGGTAAAGTCTTTAAAATGTTGCATTTTGTTTTAGTATGAAGTATTTTAAAATAATTTGAGGACCCTTTTTATAATTTATAGTTACTGAAATCCCATGAAGATTGCAAAAGCAAGATTACTTTCATATTCTAACTTAAACCTTTAAACATGTAAGCAGACAGCATGGTATAGAGACTGATTTTCTAAGTTTTAAATTGGCATTTTTTTTCATACGTAATTTTTAATACCGTATTTTTCGGACCATAAGACGCACCAGTTTTTAGAGAAGGGAAATGAAGAAAAAAAGATTCTGAAACAAATAGTGTCCTAAAATATTTTATGTGCAGTCATAAACACATGTAATCAACCCTGTAAAGTAAACAGCAGCATTTAGAACCATTTTAGAGCCGGGCAAGCACACAGAGACCACACAGAGCCGGGCAAGTAAAAAAACTTTTTTTTTAAAGTATATGTGTAGGCTATATTTGGACCATAAGACGCAGGGACTTTTTCCCCCCCACTTCTGGGGGGAAAAAAGTGCATCTTATGGTCCGAAAAATACGGTAAATAGAGTCATTTGTGAGACAGTGTTTAATGCATGTGTTATACATGTGAAATCATTTCAATCACCAGCAATACACATTCTACAGGTTAAAAAACTGGGAGTTGGGAGACCTAGAGCCCATTTCTAGGTCTGAATTACAAGCCATTTGACCAGAACCAAGTCATGTTGTTTTTTACTTAGTACAAATTTTCCTCTTCTGTAATATGAAAGATATCCATTGGATAACATAAGTTTGCTTTTAGCTTAACATTATAATGCGCTGTTTTTATATAGTAGTTGTATGTATTGTGTAATTTTTATGATAAAGTCAGTACTGAATCCTTTAAGTAAAAGAAAACCTAGAAAAATTACATTCTTATCACTTTGTTATGCTTTTAGATAAAGTATCTGTAAAATAGTAAATACCATTTCAGATAGAGAAAACTGCTCTATGCCACACAGAATTCTTACTATTCTTCTAGTATATTTATTTAGGGCATATATTAATTTTGTATTTTAATTTCTTTTAAAAATGAATGGAAAATTTTTAAATAGGCATTTTGTTTTTGAATTGGTTTAGATACAGAAAAGTAGCTGAATAATTCTAAACTTTGCTTAAGTATACTCCACACTCATTTCCCCTTGTTAACATCTCCATTAATGAAGTACACTTATTACAACTAATGAGCCAATGTTGATATTTTATTATCTAAAGTTTATATTCAGATAGATATAAAATCTTTAAATAGGATATTTGTTTTATGTATTCATTGCATCCTCCTATATAATAAAAGCATAGTATGCCAATTGTCCCCTCAACCTAGAGGTCTTCTGGGAGTTCGACCAGGGGTGGGCTCAGCCAGGGGCAGGGAGGAAGTACTGGCCGGCAGCCAGTAAGGACCCTACCTCTACTTGTTCCATAAAATTCATTATCATCATTTAGCTCCCCATTTATATCATAACTCTGGGCAAAGCTGGGAAGTTGCTTATATTCTTAAAGTGAAGTGGTTGCAGGTTTGCATTTAAATGTGGGAAATGACATAATAATTCTGTGTGTGTGTGTGTGTGTGTGTGTTTTGTTTTGTTTTATTTTTTTCAGAGAAAGAATCAGCATATTCCTTACAGAAATAGTAAGCTCACTCGCTTGTTAAAGGATTCTCTTGGAGGCAACTGTCAAACTATAATGATAGCTGCTATTAGTCCTTCCTCTATGAGCTACGATGACACATATAATACTCTTAAGTATGCTAACCGTGCAAAGGACATTAAATCTTCTGTAAGTATGTTTACTCTGATTGTGTTATAAGGCTAATAGGTGACATTATTTTTACAATTCTAACAAAATATTAATTTAGAGTTGCATTTTTACTGAGTTAGAAAATAGTGTTAGAAATATCTTTATACTTAGGATGAATTGGACATTAAATTAAAAAATTAAGCCCTGACCGGTTTGGCTCAGTGGATAGAGCAAGTGGCCTGCGGACTGAAGGGTCCCAGGTTCGATTGAAATCAAGGGCATGTACCTTGGTTGCAAGCACATCTCCAGTAGCGGGTGTGCAGGAGGCAGCTGATCTATGTTTCTCTCTCATTGATATTTTTAACTCTCTATCCCTCTCCCTCCATCTCTGTAAAAAAAAAATCAATAAAATATATTTTTAATTAAATAATTAAACCACTAAGCATCTTGATTACATGTATAATAGATAATTATTATTCAGTCTTTTTGCAGCTAAGGGGGTTTAGTGCCTCTTTTCTTTTTTTTTCTTTTTTTTTTAATCCTCACCCAAGGATATTTTTTTATTGATGATTAGAAAGAGTAGAAGGGACAGGAAGAGAAAGAGAGAGAGAAAAAAAAAAAAAAAACACTTTGTAAGAGAGACACATTGATTGGTTGCCTTCCACACAAACTCCGACCAGAGCTGGGGATCAAGCCTGCATCCGAGATACCTGCCCTTGGCAGGAATCAAACCCAGGACCCTTTAGTCTGAGGGCTGATGCTCTATCCACTGAACCAAACCTTTTCACCCAACCTTTTCTACATTATGACACATGATTTTTCATGGCACCCTGGAGTAATTGGTGAAAGCTTTAGCATATTGTGGCAGCTGGGAATGAACCACCTGTTTTAGCTTAGCACCAACACTTTCTACCTGACATCCTTGGGTAGGTTAGCTCATTTCTCTAAGCCTCGATTATTTCATCTGTAAAATAGGTATATCTGCCGTGGTTTATAAAGTAAATCGCTTTTTAAAAATCGTTTATTTTTATGTTTATGATACTGACATAACCAATCTCTAGCTCCAGCAATATAATGATTGGTGAGGTCAGTATTTTTGCAAATAATTTGGGGTAATTAAAAAATATATAAGTCAATCATAATATATGTTTAAAATCACAGGACCTCAGGGTTTGAAGAGACCTACAGTTAAACTAATGTGATAACATCTCTGCCTGCTTAACCTTCTGCTACTCTCATTGAATGAACATGAACACGTTACTGTTTTCCTTAGAGAAATGTTCAGATACTATTTATATAATTAGTTGCTAAAAGCTGTAGAATATGGGTATTCAAAATTTTTGTACACATTTTTCATGTAATCTTTCCACTAACTCATTGTGGAAGGCATTTTTAGCTCTACAGTGGAGGAAGTCTATACTTAGAGTTGTAAATACTAACTTGCACATCATTTAGCTGAGAGGTGAGCAGGGCCTCAAAATTAAGTATTTGGACTTGTATGTTTAATGTTCTCTCCACAATTCCATAGCTGCCAAAGGGCCCATACTTTTATATAAAGGATAAAATGTAATAACTCATTATACCTAGTTGAACTTACAACTGTCTCAATCTTAAAATTATTTCTGAATTTCTTAGAAATCAGAGGAAAAAGAAAATGGGTAATTTTAATCATATTGAGAATGAGTGCTTCATAAGTTCTTAAAAATACCTTTTTTCAGATAGTAAAGCAATCTATCATTTCATTTACATTATTAATGTGGTCAGCATATCCTCTTGTCATAGATTTTAAATCTGAGTATAATTAATCATGATTGTCTCATGGTTGTACTTGCCACTAATTCTGAATTCATGGAACTGAATTAATGAACATATAGTGTCATTTTGCTTGTATATTCAACTATGTGATAATGATTATCTTTATATATACTCATAATTTCTATATTTTTACAGTTGAAGAGCAATGTTCTACACCTTGACAATCATATAACTCAGTATGTGAAGATCTGTAATGAGCAGAAGAAAGAGGTGTGTCTACTTTTTACATATACTAATCTCCCTCACTTCCTCACTCATGGGATTTTACAATCTTAATTGTCTAAAAATTTGACATGTTTTCTATTACATATGAAATCTGACTTGTTCAATTATTTTTCATGGCTAAAATTTTTCTGTGGCCATGTATTTATAATAGAGACAGATAATTTATTTTGTATTTTAACTAGTGTATCTCTCTACTAGATTTTAATGTTAAAAGAAAAATTAAAAGCCTATGAAGAACAGAAGGCCATTACTGAGGAAAATACCCAAGCGCAGTTAATGATTTCAAACCCTCAAAAAAAAGAAATTGAAAGGTAAAATTGATAATCAATATTTCATTTTGATGTTTTATTATTTTGAAATTTCATCAAATATTTTGTTATCTGTTGTATAAGTATGTTTATGTACTCAACTGAATTCAGAAAGTCACTGATTGGTGTTTATATTTTAACACTTTTGAGATCCATTATTGTAATTGTGATTATATAAATAGTAAGGAGAACCAGGACTTAGGTACTCTTCAGAAAAGGTAAAGCCAATGATATCACTTATGAAATTAGATTTTAGTGCATTTCTTACTTTCCTTCCCAGTTGTTTTAGTCTATTCAAGCTGCTTTAACAAAATGCCACAGACTGGGTGTTGTGTTTTTTTTTAACAAATATGTATATATATTTTAAGGCTGGAAGTCCAAGATCAGGGTACCAGTTGGATAGTTGGATGCTGGTCTTGTTACATGTTGTAGACTTCTTGAATCCTCACATGGCCAAAGGAGAGAGAGGCCTCTCTGCAATCTCTTCTATAAAGATACTAATCCTATCTATAGATGCTCAGCCCTCATGACCTAATCACATCCCAAGAGCTCCTTCTCCTTGAGTGCTGAATTTCAACAGGAATTTCAGGGGACACATTCAGGTGTGGTTGCATCTAGCATTATTGTTATTTGTATAGATTATGTAAATTATCTACCTTTTCTTGGCTGTATATAACTCATAATCAATGAGTTTAGGTTCTTAACTATTTGAAAGAACATCTTTCAATGGTATAAGTTAATAGAGAATTTTGATAGGTTCACACTAAGCTTCTTAGCAGGTATATTTAAAAAAAAAATGAGAGCTGTTAATAATGCAATACTCAAAAGGACTTTCCCCTAAGCAATTAAGACAAATTGTCTAGATAGTTCAAAGGCTATGCATCTTGAGTAACTCTAAGAAGACAGTAAGGAATTCCTAGATTGAACAAGTTTGGAAATTAGTACTAAAGGAATCTAAAAGATTTTCAAAGTACATCAACATATTGAAGGCTCTGAGAAGCCCTGTAGTAAGGGAATCTGTTAACTTTTGTTAAAGTCCAGTAAAGTTAAACTTATTTGACATTGCCCAGAGCCAATTTTACCTTATCATTAGTGTGAGAAACCAGCCACAACTTAAATCATTGGTTATTCACGCTATTTTGGAACACTAGAGTATATAGAAGGTGTCGTGATGTACATAAGAAAAACTATGACCTCAACAATGACCTCAACTTAATTTCAGTTACAACACCTTTTTAAAAATTTAATTTGCGTATTAATTTATATAAAGTATCTTTGATTTGGCAGAAAATAATATATATAAAAAGATATAGAAAATAATATATATAAATGTATTTTGTTTATAAAAAGATATGTATTATTTTCTACCTCAATATATAAAAAGATATATATTATTTTCTACCTCAAGATATATATTATTAACTACCCCAGGTGTTAAGATAACTACTTTTAATAATAACAAATAGCACTTTGTTTTTAAAGATGGCTATAATTTTTAATGAATTTTAAGACCATATTAATTTTAGCTGATCATTACAACAACCCTTGCAAATTTGAAATGGCATATTGTCTCATTGATAGATAAGAGTAATAACTATAAAAGTCATTTCTTTCAGATCTTAATTATTTTGTTCCCACCCTGTGCTATTTCACAAACATAAAAATTAAAGTTATTTCTATCAATAAAATAAATCAGTTTTTTATTTAGCAAAAAGTTAGCATATATAATATTGTAGTATCAGCTCTGTAGATACAAGAAATTTTCTAGTGTTTAAATTATGTTCTGTTAATGCAGATAATCCATTGTAAAAATAAAATGGTTATATTTTATTAGTCTTATGATACTTTTGTAATATCACATCAATTTTATAATATCTTTAAAAATATCAAGTAAAAGTAATTTCTCATTTATTCATTTTTATCAAAAAGACCTTTTAACTGATATATTTTTAGTAGTTTCCTTATTATTTTACTTGTGAAATGTATGATTGGTCCCCAGGCAACTAGTTATCTCTTTATTGATATCTTAAAAATTAAGTCATCAACTGTTTAGATTTGTAGTCATTGCTTGAATGCAATTGCTTAGACCTACTTAACCAGATCTGGTTATCAATTAACACCTTACAAATAGTAGACTTCTAGAGCTGATGGCTTTTAATTGTTGAACTCTTCTGGTAAAATGATTCGGGAGGGAGATGGTCTGAACTATGAAATAAGCAATTATTTGGGCATTTTTCACATTTCAACCTGACTTTACCAACAATAAAAACTTAGGGTTATAAGGCATGCAACATGCTAAATAATTTACTTATAGTTATAAAGAAGCTAATCATAGAATGGTATATCTTTGTCATTTTCCCTTAAAATTAACTATCTTCTGATAGAAATGTGTGAAATAACTTTCATCACATCAATCACACTGTTATGGAAAACTTTTTTAATGTCTTTAATTTGAAAAGTGTCTGTGTAAAAAAAAAAGTAAACATGTATATGAAGTTTAAATACATAAAGAATATGCAGTATTTGATATCTGTCAAAGTTATTTGGAAAGATAATATTCAAGAAGAAAATGCAATTGTTCTTTATATATAGCTATAAAACTTTTGCGGCTATATCAAGAAAATGGTGTAAGAATTTAATATTCCTCATATATCATCTAAAGTTATTAAAGATTTTTGTTTTCTAGTTACTTTAATGTATTAAATAATTAGAAAATAGATATTTGTCAGTCCCTTAAAACACTTTCTGTTTTAAAATGATAGTTGCCTTGTTTTGTTTTGTTTTGTTTTGTTTTGTGGGTTTTTTTTAGTTTGTTTTTGTTGTTTTTTTAAGGAGCTTTCTAGCAACCTTCCTCTCATCGTAAACACCACTAATTGAAATAAGTCTGTACCACAAAATTGACAAATATTTAACTATGTCCTTGGGTAAAATGTTAAAGAAAAACTAAAAAATTATCAATTCATTTACTGGCATTAGTGTTGTTGTAATATAATACAATAAAATTGCAATGTCCGTATATACTTTCTATGAAATATTTATCAGTTGGACAAAATTGCAGTAAAGTCGATGTATTTTGTTTTATATTCATTCCCAGTAGAGTTTCATTAGGAACTACTGACGTAAATTGGCAGTGTTTTTACCACAGATCTTTACAAGTATATCAAAAATTTGGTCAAAGAACATTTATTTTTAAGTGCTTATATTTTGTTACAGTTTTAAAGGTGTCATAGTTAATTTTTCTTTGAGAGCTTTGCCTATATGTGACTATACTACTCATACTGCTGCTATAGATAAGAACTGATCTATGACTTAAAAGTGGGAATATATTTTTATAAACTTATAATGTTTCTGTAATAAATGTTCTGTCGACCCAGAGGACACTGGATTGCAGGGTCACTGTTGGGCTTTCAGAGGAGTTTTTCAGCTTGAGGTCTTTATGCTTATGGAGGAGATATAAGTCAAATTCCCCAACTTTGATTCTCTAAATCTATATTTCCCTTTTGAGGAAACACACAACAGTGGCTTTTCTGGTTTACCACATTGTAAACCTGTATGTTTTGGGTCATGGCCAGTATCACTGACTCATAGCCAGGCTGTAGGGGGTCCCTGACCTTATGGTGTGTTTTCACTCTAACAAGTTCTGATGCAAAAAACTGGCCATCTCACTTTCCCTAGGAGGCAATGGAGGCACCATATGATTACACCACCCACTGCTTATTTCTTCACAGTGAGCCAAAACCGAAACAATAAGCTAAGTACTGTGTTGCTTTGAGGGCCTGGTGAATTGGGATAGTACAGGTTCAGATTATCATCTATTTCCTACAAATAAATATTTTATTTTTGCTAAGCAAAATGCAGTCTAATAACAGAGGCCCCTATAATACTTACATTTTTAATACCATGATTTTTATTGAAGGAGAGAAGACCAAAATAGTAAAAATAATTATTAACCATTTTCAAATATTTTTGTAACTTAATGAACAGTCACTTGAACCAATCTGCTGTTTATTATTGAGTCTTATTCTGAATGTTATATTTTTTGTTCATGCATTTCTTTAAGTAAGCTCTATCATATATCACAGAATTAGTGACTTTTTCATGTGTTTATTTTTTTGTAGATATCAAGAAATTCTGAACTGCTTGTTCCAGAATCGAGAAGAAATTAGGAAAGAATATCTGAAGCTAGAAATGTTACTTAAAGAAAATGAACTTAAGTCATTCTATCAACAGCAGTGCCATAAACAGATAGAAATGATGTGTTCTGAAGACAAAGTAGAAAAGGTATTTAACAACTTTTTAATTAAATTTTAGAAACTATAAACCATGGGAACTTGCCACTCTAGAAATTTGAAAGGCAGTGTTACGTAGTCACCCGTTCTCAACAGCCACCTACCTGGCAGCTCTGAAGGAAATGTAGTAAGCATTGTTCTACAGGCATAGTTTATCGTACAAGAAAGAAAACCAGTGGCAGCTTACTTCTGTGAGGGTTGTTGAAATGTCTAACGTGAATGAAGCTAACACACTCAAGAAGAGTAGAGTACCAAAGGTGGGGGAGGGGGAGCAGTCTACACCAGATGTGGGGCAACTTAGACCAATGGCAATTTTTTCCCTAGGTAAGAATATTTTATCACTGGCATTATTCGAATTTCCATAGCATGGTGCTAAGAAAAGCAGATGAACTTTGACTTGGTTTTATTTAGTGCAATAGTACACTGCCCTCCCTTTCCACACACACACAAAACATTCTTATTTCTTTGCTTTAGATGTACACCACTGTTTAGGTAATGGACCCAAGGGAGGCAGGGGGTTAGAAATGACAGCCACCATATAAAGCTGGGAACCTCAGAGGCCTGCATCCTTCGTATTGGGAGTGCACCAGGAAAAAAATACCTTAACAACTAGCCCAAGTGATAAGGAAAAATGTCTCATTGGAAGACTTTCGTTATAGACATTCTTTTCACAGGATTTAAGGTTTGAATTTTTATAATATTGTGTTTTGTTTAGCAAATTTCTAAGATGAGAAATTAACGTAGAAAATGGTATCAAACCAGTGATAATTTATGGAGACCTGGGCAGAAGCAATGCAAAATGAGCCTAGTAAAATAGACCCTCAATTTAAACCACCATTGAGAACTTACTATCCAAAATTCAAAAAATGTGGTGGAACAGTTCATCATAAACAAATCAACAGCTTAACAAA
The DNA here is from genome assembly GCF_014108245.1 of Pipistrellus kuhlii. NCBI lineage: Eukaryota > Metazoa > Chordata > Mammalia > Chiroptera > Vespertilionidae > Pipistrellus > Pipistrellus kuhlii. Next base: position 15,981,971 of record NW_023425595.1, read on the forward strand.
TATGACATAATACCCAAAACTTTAGCTAATAGAGCAATCTGATAAAAAGTTTAAAAATGAATAAAGTCATCAAAATGAATTAAAAATAAGTGAATCAAAGTAAAAGAACATCCATATCTGAGGGGGAAAAAAAAGAAATATCCAGAAATTAAAGTTTAGTTACTGAATTAAAAAATTTGCTTTATAGGTACAATACTAGACAATGTTTTAAGTACTTTATGTGTATCAACTCATTCAGTTCTCAGAAAACTGTATGAAATATATTATTATCCTCAATAGAGGCGTGTTGCACAAAGATTCGTGTGAGAATGGGCCTTTCTTCCCTTGACTTCGCTCCTGGGCCACCTGGGAGCCTGAGAGTCCTCACTCCCAGCTGAAGCACCACTCCTATAGCTCCCTCTGGCCCCCCACTACCTCAGCAGGCGTTCTGCCTTGCCCAGCTGCTCTGCATCTGCATATTAACCCAACCTGTCATCTTTGTCGGGTTAATTTGCATACTCACTCCTGAATGGCTGTGGGCATAGTGGAAGTATGGTCAATTTACATGTTTATCTATTATTAAATGAGATAATTAAGGTGAAGACACAAGGCACATATAATTCTTTTTGCCCAAGGTCACAGAGCTCATAGGTGTCAAAGCTGTGATTCGAACTCAAGAAAGCTGATTCCTGAGCCTGTCCTTTTATCACTATGCTTTTTGCATGTTGGATATAGCTGAAGAGAGAATTAAGGAACTGGGAGGTCTGAAGAAGTTACAGGATAAAAAGATGGGAAATGTGAACAAATGGGTAGGCTCAAAATTCATGCATTTATCTAATAGAAGATGTATTAGGGCAAAAGGTAAAGTATGCACAATTTAAGGCTAGGCATGTTTTAAGACTAGTAAGATGTAAACTCAAGAAGCATGAGTTCTAAGCATCCTAAAATAAAAAGCTAATATGCAAATTGTACCCTTGACCAGTAGTTCAACAGGGAGTTCAACCAGAAGTTTGACCAGAGGGCGGGGCCGGCTCATCAACCACCATTGGTCCCTCCCCCCATCTGGCAGGACTGATGGGCCCCTATCAGGGCAGGCCAGCGGGACCCCACCCTTGTACAAATTCATGCACCAAAGCGTAGAGAAGTAAACATTCTGAAAAGACTGGATAACTATTTGCCTCAGTTTTGGTATTCATTGATGATCAGGTTAATTTTATTTTTATGTATTTATGTAATTTAATTACATGTGTATTGCATGAGATACATTCATTCATATATTATTTATTTATTTAAAAAGCTTACCTACTCTTATTACTTCCAAGTCCTTTTAGACCACCACCTCAGATGTATTTTCATGTAGCTTTCTACTTCCAAAATCATGTGCAGGAACATATTTTAATTCATAGGGATCTATTGTCTCAAGTCCAGCCATCATAATGGATGATCATCAAGTTCAGTGTCTTTTTGGCAAATAGCCCAGACAGGTCAAGCTGCTCTAGACCACAGATTCTATGAAAGTGTGCAAGACCCTTGGCTTGGGGTAAGAAGCCAAAAGGCCAGTTTTGATCTCATTTCAGGCCTTGGTTAAAACACCAAAAATGTTTGGAATATCCATTATGTATAAAGATCAAGATATTTATGACCATTCTGATATAAGCTTTATTTTCTGTTATTTACATGAGCCAACTAAAGGCCTTATAGGTAAAACGAGAACAATAAAACACTATTTCTTCACATCTTTCAAATTGGGGTGAGGAAAAGAATAGGACATGCATCTTTTTTTAATTTTTAGTAAGAAAATCATGGGACTTACCAGACAATATATGGACTTTTCAAATGAAACATTTATAAAGGAATGTATTTTACCACACTCATACATGAAAGTTATTTATAGTCTTCAGTTTGGCCATTCTGTTCCTGAAAGCCATAAGCTCTCAACATGTAATTTTATAAAATGACTCACAACTCAGTTTTTATTTTCCTGTAAGCAAGTAGTATTGTGAGATTTTAGAGAAGATACAGCTTTAAGTGTGAAAGTGTAGCCTTACTTAATAGACTGTAGTTGCACACTTATAAGAAAATATACTATTTTACTAATATCACATGCATCAGTTCTCCTAATTATTGTAACTTAATTGCATTGTTTTTCAGGCCACTTGCAAACGAGATCATAGACTTGCAATGTTGAAAACACGTCGCTGCTACTTACAGAAGAAAAGGGAAGAAGAATTGAAGCAATTTGATGAGAATACTAATTGGCTCCATCGTGTCGAAACCGAAATGAGACTCTTAGGTCAAAATGGTGATATTCCAAAGGTACAAAAGTGTATACCTCAGAGACATTGTGGGTTCATTTTCAAACCACTACAATTAAGCAAATATCACAATAAAGCCAGTAATTTTCCCCAGGAAATATAAATACTATGTTGATACTATATGATAGTCCTTGTATACAATAGCATAATATATAATAAAATGTTTATACCTTAATTTAAAAATATTACTTAAAAAAAAATGCTAGCCCTTATCTGATCCCTCATTGAGTCATAATTTTCTTGCTGGTGGGAGAGTATTTCCTCAATGTTGATGAAAGCTCAGTATCTTCAGAGCACAATAAAAGAAAGTGTGCCTGTATGTTCAGATTTATTTTGTAAGAACTGAGCTCTTTGAACTCATTGTCTTTGTTCTTGAGTAGATATTTTTCATAAGGAAACTTTTGCTCCATTTCTCTTAGATTTAATTGACTAATTTTATGTTTTTAACTGCACATATCACCTGCATCACTAATTGCCTACTAGATTCACCTTTACTTTCAGAAGAGTAAAGTTACTTTCAAATGTTATTCTGTCTTGTTGTTGTTAATTCTCACCTGAGGATATGTTTTCATTGATTTTTAGAGAGAATAGAAGGGGGAGAGAGAAAGAGAAACATCAATGTGAGAGAGACATATCAACTGTTTGCCTCCCTCACGTGCCCTGACCAGAGCCCAGGATTGAACCTGCAACCAAAGTACATGCCCTTGACTGGGGATCCAACCCATGATCCTTTGGTCAGTGGGCCAGTGTTCTAACCACTGAACAAACTGGCCAGGGCCAAAGGAACTGATTTTTATTCAAATACCTGATACTTTAAAAGAACTTCTTTACACGGTTTTTTTCTTTATCCTCACCTGAGGATATGTTTATTGATTTTAGAGAGAGGGAGGATGTGGGTGGGGAGGGGGAGAGAGAGAGAGACATTGGTTGGTTGCCTCACATACTAGTACATGCCCCAACCAGGATCAAACCTGCAAGCTTTTGGTGTATGGGTCAACTCTCCAGCCAAGTCACTAGGCCAGGACCTTGACTCTTTTTTTTTTAAAGGAGGAGCGACTGTATTTTGATGTTGCTCTTCTGAAATTTTGTACTATGTATCAGCTAATTTTTGTATATAATCCAAGACTTTTAATTTCAAGAAAAGCAGTAGACTGGAAATGTAACTTTTGAAATTCCATGCTTGGCTTTAGGCATCTAAAATTGTAGAGGCTCATCATAAAATGCAGCAGTCTCCATCAGCATACCCAAGCCAAAGTTTCAGAGAAAACAGCTGATATGTCTGGCCAAAGGAGTGTTTCTCATTCAGTGTGCAAGCACTGATTCTCTTGGAAAATTAACAGATGTTGAATGTTTATCGTAGCTTTTGGTTTTACTTATTTATAATGCATTTCATTTATTTGCTAAAGATCATGTATATCTAAAGCAGTCTTAATCTCAAGACAATCGTCTAAATGACATGAAACTCAGTGTTTTTATAAGAATTAAATTTTTTTAATTTGTTTTACAATAACTACTAGATTTTTCAGTTTTCTTTATTACTATTACTTATACTAATAAATTTCTAATAGAATATTTAGCTCTTCGAGTGAGCAAAAGCTTTTTCATGTAGAGCTAAAAAATTGTGTGCATGTAGTAAAATGTAACATAAAAATGTATCATTTTAATCATTAGTGTATGGTTAAGTGGAATTAGTATATTCATTAAAAAATTAATATAGGTAGTTTTTAAACGCTATTACTAGAGTATTTTCATCACAATAGCCTTATCTAATTTATATTATACTCATAATATATTTGCCTGTATAATCAACATTGTAATTTATGACACAGGAAAGTACTTAAGAACTTATTTAGTATTAAAGAGGGGGAAATATTGACAAAATTACCTAGTTTGCCTTTGTTTTCTCATATTTATCATAAACTCCCAATTTAAAAAATGGTAGGGCATACTTCCTAGCATTATTATTACTAATTTGTTTTTGCCTTTTGCTCTACTTAGTAGCATTTTTGAAGTTAAAATTGTTTAGATTTATTTCAGTAAATTAAAAAATTTTAATATAGTCAAGTAGAATTTTAGTAGCAATCTGTCTTTTAAAGCTCTGTTAAGCAGAACTTTGAATATGAACCAGGATCTGGTTTGTTTAAGTCCTTGTGTTTTGAAGTATGATTATAATTTGGAAAAATTACACTGTTTTCAATCTTGCCACCCTAATTCTACTCTCGGTTCTTTTTCCTATGGCTATTTTTACTTCTAAAGTATCTATTTATAAACCATTATTCCCTATGTAAGAAAACTGAGATATAACTTTGTAAAAAGACTTATCCACAGTCATACAACTCTGGACACAGACCTACACTGTGACTTTCAAAGGGGTACTCTTTTTTTTCCTGTACCCTCCTGTATTATCTACCTCTTCACATCTCCAATCTATTCACTTCTATCTCCCATTGCTTCCTACCTAAGTCGGACTCCTGCTTCCATTAGTGGACTGCTGCATTTGGTCTTACTGACTTCATTCATATTACACTGCAATTCATTTTCTCAACTGCAACTGAAATGAGCTTTGTAAATGTAACTCTGATCATATCACACTGTTCAGTGCTTTTTCTCTCTAATACAATCTCTCTATTATGATTTCCTAGGCCTAGCATGACACCTGAATACCTCAATTTTTATATATCATCTCTCATTATATTTTTCACTTCAGCCATTACTAACCTACTTGTAGTTCTTCGAATAGGCAATGCTTTTTAATCAGTAGTATATCAAGAAGAAAAAGACTCAAGTTGTAAACTTGTTTTGTTTTTTTTTAAAGATGACAGGCTAACCAAGGCCCATTATTTTCTAATATAATTATACAATCAACGCTTGCCTCTTTAGAAGAAAAGTGTTTTAAAATAAAGGAATAACATTAACAGGGGAAGCATTTTTTTTTGTGTGTGTCTGTGTGGTTATAGAGAAAAGATGGAGTATTTTAGCAAATAATGTTTGCACTGTCAGGATCATTGAATTTCCTAACTGGAAAACACTAAAGAGATCATGTTGTCAAGTTCTTAATTTTAGTCAGATAAATTCATCTCCATAAAGACCTTAATTTTAACTTACGGTTGCATTTGTTGTTATGGCTGAGCCCATCTCTAAAATCACCTGACATAGGCCAGTGCTCTAATCATATCATAACTGACTCCTAAAAAGAGTTTTCTCTAAAATATTGGTTGTATGTGTTCATATATAATAATGAGTCATGTAAATAAGCCCCAACTTTAATATACCTAGGACACACTAAATGACATTGCTTTCCTGCCGTGGTGCCTACTACAGGCATAGAAAGTATTTGTTTTAAAAGAAATGAAAAAACAACTTTAAGCTTCTAGAGAATTAATGGTTACTTGCAGATTGGGAGGAACATTGAAAAGCTAAAATGGATTATGGGAATTGTCCCCAGGAGGATGTCTCCAGGCACATCTCCCTTACTTTATGGGGTTGTTGTCTCAGCCCCCTACTTCTTTTTACTCTATTGATTAAAATTTTCCCAATTAAAGATTTCAAGAATGCTATTGTATTTTTACCAGTATTTCAGTGTAACCACTTAGCTAATATTTTTCATACTGGAGGTTTAGTAAGCCTGAGGAAAGATAAGTAGTTTTAGGGGTAGGTTAGATAACACTTGGGTCTACACACATGAAGCTCAGGAAAATGCGAGCCTACAGAAGACTTTTCCACATTTTTTCTGTAGGATGATGCTTATACCAAGATCTGGTTAAAGCAAGAAATTGTTATTACATACAACTGTAATCTGGGGCAGTAACACTGAACTAGTCTGACACAGCCCCTGTTCTGCCGCTGAACCTTAAAGTCTAGTACAGTCAGAAACTACATGAACAGTCATGGATCAATGCTATGACAAAGACTGGTGGGGATGGAGAGTATCCATCTTTAAATATGTTGCTCAAGGAAAGCCGCCATAAAGAAAGTGACATTTAAGGAAAAACTGGTCATAGTCATGTATTTTCACAGTCTAATGAACAAGTTGGATAAACTAAGAAACTGTGACCATAATAAAATTGATTGTGAATTTCTGACCTGTTTCTGAGGAAATTTGCAATTTATCTTATTTATCTATACTAATAAAAGGGTAGTAGGCTAATTAGACTGGGAAACCTTCCTGAGGGCCATAGTGGCAGGGCTGAGGAAGAGACGATTAGGGGTGATCAGGCCAGGAGGGAAGGGCAGTTGGGGCGATCAGGCTGGCCGGGGGTTTCAGTTGGGGACCAGCAGGCCAGAAGTGGGGTCAGTTGGGGGCGATATGGCCAGCACAGGGGCAGCAGTTGGTGACAAGCAGGCGGGGGCGGAGGGGCAGCAGTTGGGGGCGAACAGACTGGCAGGCAGAGTGGATAGGGGTGATCAGGCAGGCAGGTGAGCAGTAGGAGCCAGGGATCCCAAATTTTGAGAGGAATATTTTGTGGCAGTCGGACATCCCCTGAGGGTTCACAGATTGGAGAGGGTGCAGGCTGGGCTGAGGGATATTCCCCTTACCTCACCCCTGTGCATGAATTGTGTGCACCGGGCCACTGTTAAGTTATAAATACCTGTACCAGAATGCTTATTTTTCAAACTGTTTCCAAGGATACAAAACTTAAATCTGTTGGCCTTGGTTGGAGAATCATCCTGTACACCAAGGGATGGTGGGTTACATTCCTAGTCAGGGCATATATGCAGGTTTTGGATTTCAACCTCAGCCCTCCCACCATTCCTCCTTACCTCTCTCTCTGAAATTAATTTTTAAAAATCATTTAAAGAATTAAAACTATCAATATCAATATAAACTAAGGTTTCTTAAAATTGATTTAACTTTTACATTCTTAAAGGAATCTGATGTATAGTTTACATTGCTTTCCCTAGGAACTCAGTAAAGATCTTCATTGTCATCATTTGCGCCTCCAGAACAACGATTTGAAAGCACAAATTAAACATGTGATGAATCTAGCTAGTCTTCAGGAGCAGCAACATAGGCAGACTGAGGCGTGAGTATATATGTTAACCTATGCTATAGACCCAAGGAACCTGAAACATAGAAGTTCACTTTTCCAAGCCAGAAAACTGAGTTTTATCTGGGACAGGATACATTATTTTTAAGTGTCTACCAGCATCAGAAAGCATACACAGGAAACATTGAGAAAGTATAATAGGTGTGATTCTTCTCCAGCTAATTTTTTTATAGTGCTTTATAGTTTTGAAAGCATTTTTAATTAATTATTTTATGTAACATATGCCACGTGCTATTGAAAAGGATACCTATATTGTGAAAAGGAATCTGTCTCTACCTTTCTATCGATACTAGCTATCCATTTCCCTCTTAGAGGCACTCACTATTAATGCTAACTAAATATTTAAGCAGGCAGTTTTTAAGCATTTTGAACTCCAGAATAATATTGTTCTGTCATTAAAGTGAAGTTCTAAAAGTGTATATATTTTACATCAAGTATCCAGGAATGTGATGGTACAGTATCTCTTACATGTTCTCTCTACTAGCTCCCTAATAACATCATTTGAGTCTGTAAAAACATTATAGTAAAAAAGTAAAACAATCTTTATTTTTGTTACTTTGGATATGTTCGTTAGGTGTCACTTACATGCTCTAGAAAAATGAGAAATTTACTTCTCTTAGGGCTTCCTGCTGGAGGTCTAGTAATTTTCTTAAATAACTGGAAATTAACTTTTCATACTTATGATCTAAGAGAAATCATAGTAAGAGAGTTATTTTTAAAAAGAAGAAAAGGGAAAGGAAAAAATTTATGGAGCTGTTCTTCTGTGAATACAAGCTCAACCTAATCTCCCCATACTGTATATCTGTAGATTAAGCAGACGAGCATTAATTAATTTACTTATTACTATGTTTTAATCCTCACTAGAGGATATGTCTTTTTCTTTTTTTTTCTTTTTAGAGAAAGGAAGGGAGAAGGAAAGAGAGAGAGAGGGGGGGGGGAGGGGGGGGGAAGAAAACATCTCAATGGGTTGCTTCCCTCACATACCCCAACCAGGTTTCACCTCATAACCTCGGTATCAAACCTGCCCTGACCCGAAATCAAACCTGCAACTTTTTGGTGTACGGGTCGACATTCCAATCTACTAAGCCACCCAGCCAGGGCAACACATTAATTTATTTTAACCATACTATATTTGCTATGCAAGACAAAGAGATTAGTACACTTAACATAAATTTTTGCCTCAAAATGTACAAAAAGATTTCTAATTCTTATTTAAAAGTTAGGTGACCAAAGCATTACAAACAGGCAGGATGTCATAGTAGAAAAAGAAAGAGTTGTGGAATTGGTCTTGAATTCTAGCTTACATTACCAGTATAACCTTGCCTAAATTAATTTATCTTTATTGTTGAAAGTATTACAGATGTCCCCTTTTTTTTTCCTATTGACGCCTCCCCATAAGTCTTAGAAAACTAAGTGCAATAACTCAGGCAGGAAAATACAAACACCATATGGTCTCATATGTGGAGTCTTAGAAAAACAAAACAAAATTCAAGCTCATTGATAAAGAGTACAGATTGCTGGTTGCCCTGCAGAGGCTGAAGGTGGGCATGGGCAGAAGTCTTGAAGTGAGTCAGAAAGTACAAACTTCCAGGTACGAAACAAACACATCACTGGTATGTTATGTGCAGCATGGTGACTTTAGTTAATATTACTATATTGTAGATTTGAAAATTACTACAAGAGATCTTAAAAATTCTCATCCCAAGGAAAAAATAAATTCTGTAGCTACTTGTGATGAATGTTAACTAGATTTATTGTGGTGATCATTATGTTTTCAGAATAATAACAAATGAATGTGTACATAGATATATTCATATAAAATGCATACCTATGTAACATAGGTGTGGCTTCCTATGTCCACCTCTGGGCTCCCTGTACTTAGAATGTACCAAAAAAAAGACTTCCCATGAAGGAAAGCAATTGTTCAGCATGAACCACATTGTTTGTACAAACCGTTTAAGCACAGTGAAACACTCTTATCAATTCTGAAAATGATGAGAACCCTGTCAAAATCCAACATTCAGTGTGCCAGCTACAGACCAACTTTGCTAGCAAGCCATTCTAAGAATAACAGGTAACTTCTCTGCACTGTGCCTGATTAGTATAGTACTCAATAAATAATTGCTTTTTATTTAACTTTCCTATAGTTCCCAATTTGGCTTAAATGAAGTACTCCCCATTCTCACCAAAATGAAAAGTATCATGGACTATCTAAATATTTAAGGCTCCCAAGTAATAAAGCAATCACTTCCTTGTGTTAAAATTACCGGACCATTTTTCGGACCATAAGACGCACCGGACCATAAGACGCACCAGTTTTTAGAGAAGGGAAATGAAGAAAAAAATATTCTGAAACAAATAGTGTCCTAAAATATTTTATGTGCATTAAAACCCAACATCACAGTCATAAACACATGTAATCAACCCTGTAAAGTAAACAGCAGCATTTAGAACCATTTTAGAGCCGGGCAAGCACACAGAGACCACACAGAGCCGGGCAAGTAAAAAAACTTTTTTTTTAAAGTATATGTGTAGGCTATATTTGGACCATAAGACGCAGGGACTTTTCCCCCCCACTTCTGGGGGAAAAAAAGTGCATCTTATGGTCCGAAAAATACGGTAATGCCTATTCTTTTTTCACTGACCTATTTATACTTCCAACCGTTCTATTCTTCTGGATGTTATATGTCAACACCAGGACTGAATCATTTCAAGATTACTCATGTTTTTTGATGACATCTTCCTTGATTTAAAAGTTAGGAATCATTGATTGAGTGTATAAATTTGTAACTATTTAGCTGTGGCATTTATTCAGTGAGCACTTACGTGGAGGTCTAATACATAAAAAGATGCATTCACTGCTGCTCTGATTAACAACAGTAGGGAAGACTTTGAATCAGAGCCAAGAATCTATTGTGTCCCATCAATTTTCCCATACCCACCTTTCTTGTCCACAACTTATTTCCTTGAATCCCCTTGGAATAGTGTTGGAAGCCATTGCCTTACCTCATGAAGAACTAACTGAAAGGAAAATTGAGCTCTGTTTTTCCGTTGTTGTTTTTTAAATGTCATATACCTAAAATGAGTCTCATCATTTGACAGAGTATATTAAAATTTCATTTTAATCCCATGATGTTTGGTGAGTTACAATATCTTGGGTTTGTGAATCACATAATGCTTTGCAAAAAGCATTTGTGTGTATTTAATTTATTCAGTTCTCAAAACAATTTTCTGTTATAAGTAATGGCTGTCCAATTGATCCCCAAGTAATAAAGGAGAAACCTCAGTTGTTCCTAATCCAAGATCATATGGAAACAAATGAAGACTAAGAGTATATAGCCTGGTGCTCATAACTCAGATCCAAGATCCCTTCCACTCTGTATTTAATGTATTAAGAATATGTTGAAGTAGTTGACTGAAATATTCTAAAAAAGAACATATATACAGGGAATCATTTAAATTACCTGCTAATACTTTGGATGTTAAATAGAACTATAAAGTGTATTTAAAATTTAGTGTTTATCTCTCCTTCTTTGTCACTTTTTCTATATAGAGTATTGAATGCTTTACTTCCAACCCTGAGGAAACAGTACTGTTCGTTAAAAGAAGCTGGCCTAACAAATGCTGCCTTTGAGTCTGACTTCAAAGAGATTGAACACTTGGTGGAGAGGAAAAAAGTGGTTGTTTGGGCTGATCAAACTACTGAACCTGATAAGCAGAGCGATCTACCAGGGGTTTCTATGGTTATGGCCTTTCCACAACTTGCACCAGTTCAGACTACTCCTTGTTGTGAGTATGGCTTTTATTTTATTGAGTAAACTAGTTGCCCAGTGCACAAAATTCGTGTGGGGTGTGGATGTGAAGCGGGTGTCCCTCAGCTTGGCCTGCACCCTCTTCCAATCTAGGACCCCCTCGAGGGATGTCCAACTGCTGATCCAGCAGTCAGACTTCCTTCTCGCAATTCAGGACTGCTGGCTTCTAACCACTCACCTGCCTGCCTGCCTGATCTCCCCTGACCACTCTGCCTGCCAGCCTTCTCACCCTCAACTGGCCCCCCTGCCGGCCTGATCACCCCCATCTGCCCCCTCTTGCCGGCATACTCGCCCCCATTTGTGCCCCCCAACCCCACCGGCCTAATCACCCCCAACTGCCCACCCCTGTCATCATGCTCACCCCTAACTACCTCTGCCTCAGCCCCGCCACCATGATTTTGTCTAGAAAGCCATCCAGAAGGTCTCCCGGCCTAATTAGCATTTATTACCCTTTTATTAGTATAGACAATAACATTTGTAAAACGTAGTAGCCTCCTTAATATATCAATCTACAGAACAATTAAATTTTTAATAGGTTTGGCTATTTGTGAGAATCAATGGGAATATGAGCTTCAGAATTGTTTCAATGAACCAGTATCTCTCACAGGTCTAAGAACAGTATGCTTAATATCCTAAATATCTCCAACAATAAAACCTTTAAGTTATTTCGCCCATTTTTTTATGTATTAATTTTATTTCTTTCTTTAAAATTTAACATCTATTAAGGACTAAAGATTATGATTAAGAATATCATATTCTTTAATACATAATAAGCTGTTCTTAATATTTAATAGTATAGAATTTACTCTTTCTGTGGAAGATCACTTGCTATCTACTTCATGAGTGTACATGGAACATTTTTAAACAAAGTTTTCACTTCACAGGTTTTGATACATATTTTTCATTATTATTTAGTTTAAAATATTTTTGGATTTTGGTTATAATTTCTTCTTTGATCCATGTGGCAAATTCTAGCCTATTTTGGGGTTATTGATTTCTAGCTTCATTGAATTATATTTAGAGAAAATATCTTGTATGGTTTTAATCTGTTTAAGTTGCTGGATACTTGTTCTACACCCAGTTAGCTTATAGTCTTCAAATCTTATTCTTAATGACTTATGTTTTAATTTATGTTCTATCAAATACTGAGGAAACCTATTGAAATTCCCTCTATTATTGTGGATTTTTCTATTTTGCATCTGTTTTCTATTGCTGCCCTAACAAATTGGCATGAACATATCAACTATATTACCTCAAAGAGTTCTGAAGGCCAGAAGTCCAGCAGGTTTAATAGGTTAAAGTGCTAGAGCCCGATTCCTACAGGGAGCCTAAGCTGTTAGTCGGACATCTTTAGCACTGCTGTGGAGGCACCACTGCTGTGCTGGCCAGCCATGAGCCAGCTTCTGGCTGAGCAGTGTTCTCCCTGTGGGATCTTACTGACCACCAGGGGCAGGTCCTACACCGAGTATCTGCCCCCTGGTGGTCAGTGCCTATCCTAGCAACCAGTCATTCTGCTGTTCATCGATTTGCATATTAGCCTTTTATTGTATAGGATAGTTGAGCTGTTCATGGTATTTATAAGGAGGGTTTACAAACAACTCTTCTTTGTGGGCCCTAAATTCTAGTTCCAGTCCCCCGAACTACAAAGCTCTCAGTCATATTGCTAAGCATTTCTGCCACCTCTTCTAGCATCAGCAAACAACCTCAAGGGGAAAATAGCCTCCAACTACCTCCTGATGTTTGCCTATAATCCTTCAAAATTCTGTTAGCTCTCCTGTGCCGTAAGCATATGTTTTGTGTGTGTGTGTGTGTGTGTGTGTGTTTTATATTTTGTCCAAATATTTTAGTTACCTTCCATAGAGAGGTTGGTTTGCTTGCCTAGATGTCCATTATTAAATTCCTTATATTTTTATAGTAAGATGATAGAGAAGTTGGATATATGTAATTTTTCTTTTTTAAAGCATTGAAACTTACCTACTTGAGATCATTGGAAAGAAAATAAGGTTTTTTTCATGTTCTTTCATACCTTTTGGACCTTGATTTTTCCATATAATGTATTCAAGATGTTGAAGAGGAAATATGGTTTTAACACCAAGATTGAGAAAACTGACCACCTGCTATATGATAGTCATTATTCCTCATTTAAAAATCCATATTTCATTTACAATGGAATTGTGTAGACTATACTTGTCAACAATACAACAAAACATTTATTTGACTCTTAATTTCTTATAATAGTATTTGAAAGGGAAAGACAATTAGAATGTACATTATATAAAGATGTATTTTCTTTTTAAAAAGTGTATCAGAAGGTGGGTTTTGTTTTTTTTTAGTTTCATATTTCATTCACATGATTTTATAAATTAACTATTTGCTTAGTATGTCTTGCAGTGTCCATGAATTATCTGTGTTGTCTATATTATAAGTAGAGTCAAAGGTGAATAACAGGGAAGGGATATAAATTGAGGCCATTTATAAATATTTGTTTTTCTAAGTCTTAGAATATTTAAGTACCTCATTTTAAAATAGTGCAATGTACATTTGCATTTCTATAGACATGAGGCAATACCCAGATAGCATATATTGCTAAAATTATACTATACTATAAAAGATAATCTTAACAAATTTTAGAAGTTAAATTGAAGTTATTTAACTTAAGCAAAACATGGGTCAGATGTGTCTCATTCATCTTAAGCTGACACATGTACCACTGTCTTTTTTCCATACTCTTTTAAACAGGTAATGTCAAGTGATTTTGTTGTTAAATTTCAAAAATACTAAATGCTATGGGATTTTTATCCCTCTGCGTTAGGGACTTTAGAGAGTATTTACTAGCTCAACTGAATTCATTTTTTTTTTAAACACACACAGTATTTTTAAAAGTCTGATGAGATTAATAAATTTACTCTGTGCTTTTAGCATTTAGGTTGTTTAATAAATTTTTATTTTTATATTATGCTAATATGTATTTTTATCATGGTGCTCATGTCTAACTATTTCCTTGATAAATTCCTGTAAGTGGAATTTCTGGCTCAAGAAATACGCACATTTTTTTTAAAAGTTTATAATACATAATGCCAAGTTATACCCCTTGCCTCCATGTGATTGATTATACCAACTTGAACTCCCATTAGCAGTTCTATAGGAAAATATGTTTGTTTTTTGTTTGTTTTTTTAAGAAAATAATTTTCAAACGCACTTAGAAGTCAAAAAAATACTATAATGAGAACATGTACTTATCATCTAACTTTAGGAATTCTCTAATGTCTAGTCCTGAAAATACCATCTGCTTTCCTTCACTCCATATATAACAAACACACTGGAATATTTTGAAAGAAATCTCAGATACAATATAATTTCTTCCATGTACATCTTAGTGTCTCTAAAAGAAAACCCAATGCCTTCTTCATACCTAATGTCATCTAATCAGTGTTCACATTTCCCTCACTGTCTCATAAATGATTTCTTCTTACAGTTTTTTTTTTCTATCAATCTTCATACAAAGCCCAAACTTTGGTTGATGTATCTATAAAATCCTACTTAATATGGGGGTCTCTCTCCATCTTTTGTCTTTGCTAATTACTCATTGATCCTTTATAGTTTAATAGTCATATTTATTATCTTTTATACTTTTCCTTTGATCACTAATATAGTTCAAATATTTACTTTACTTTTTTTTTCACCTATTTAAGGTTCTATTTTGTTTTCTGTGAGGGACTTACCCATTATTTGAAAAAAAAAATTTGGCATAATCTTTTGTCAAAGTGGTTAGTTATAAGAGCCTAAGATAGAGGTATTTATTCATTCATTCAATAGGTGTTTGCTTTGTACATTCATGGGATGGTAAGAAAGGTATGTAGCTGATATAAAGGAGAAGAGAATGCAAGTAGACAGTGATGAAATCATAGGGATGAGGAGGAAGGAAGGGAGATCACTTAACTTACAGCCTGGAGAGTCGTTGTTGAACTTCTGAACAAAAAACTGTTCCAGACTGTGACATGATCTGAAAAAATTTCCCTTTGGCTACTGTGTTGCAAATAGATTTCTAAATCTATTCTTATGGCAAGAGCTGAACAGTTATGAGACTACTGCAATAACCCAAGTGAAAGATGGTGGTGGTTCAGACCCGGTTGGCAGCAATAGGAGTGATGAGAAGTAGTTAGATTCTAATATATTTTGAAGGTAAAGCCAACAGAATTTCCTGACAAATTGGATTTGGAATGTGAGAGAAAGAAAGGTCAAGGATGACTAAGATTTTTTAACATAGCAACTGAAAGAATCAAGTCATCTTAAAAGAGATGGGGAAGACTTCGGGTGTAACAAATTTATTGGGTGGGGGTGGTAGAAGATTAGGTGTTCATTTTGAGGCATTTTAATTTTGTCTAAGATTCATCCAGGTGGAGACATCATGTAAGCAGTTGAATAGAAGAATCTGGAGTTCAAGGGAGAAGTCTAAATTGAAATATAAATTTGAGGGTTGTTAACATTTAGATGATATTTAAAGTCATAGGGCAGGATGAGATCATCAGGAATATTAACTCTTTCCTGTAGGATGCATGTTGCAAATGTATTCTTCAAATTTATCATTACTCTTCAAGTTTATCATTTACTCTTACCTTTATTGAGATATCCATTTTAAAAACTTTCATGTAATAAAATTGGTCTTTTTTTTTCTTTCTCTACCATCAAATTTTTTTTCTTCTAATTTATTTTAAAATTACAGGCAAGGCCAAAACCAGTTTGGCTCAGTGGATAGAGCGTCGGCCTTCGGACTCAAGGGTCCCAGGTTCGATTCTGGTCGAGGGCATGTACCTTGGTTGCAGGCACATCCCCAGTAGGGGGTGTGCAGGAGGCAGCTGATCGATGTTTCTCTCTCATCGATGTTTCTAACTCTCTATCCCTCTCTCTTCCTCTCTGTAAAAAATCAATAAAATATATTTTAAAAAATAATAACAGGCAAGAATCTAACTTAATTTTTTCTAAAGAGCCTGTCATTCTTTTGTAATATATTGACAATCCATCTTTATGGCACCTTTGTTTTACATATAGTAAGTAGTATATATAATTCTGTTTATTGGATTTCTATCATTGATAATTTATAATTTTTTATATAGCAGTGCTAATTTTCCTTTGTTATTATTTATTTTTAAAATGTTCTTGGCTGTCTCTGACCAAGAAATGAATCTTACAATGATTTTTTTCCAATTCCAAGAAAATAAAACATTTTCAAAAATGTATACATTGATTTTGTTTTCACATTTTTCTATATCAAATATTCTCACTCTAGAGTAGTTTGTCTCTCCATATTCATATCTTTTTGTATGTGCCTCAGCAAAGTTTTACATTTTCTTCACATGTTTAGTATATACTTGTTATTAAATATTTCCCTCAGTATAATGTTTTATATTTTTGCTATGTGGACTGTTTTTACTTTTGGATTTAATAAGCCTATATTCTTAAGTTTTTTAACTTAAGAAACTATTTTACCAATGGTAGTACTTGATTTTGGGATAGAAATTTGACTTGAGATCTTTGCCTACAAACTACATATCTGTCGACGTGGAGTAAAACATGAACCTATTTTGGGTCTGGAAAACAGAAAGTGCACTCACTCAGTGAGTGCCGTGCAGGATGGGGTGCTGGCAGCAAGATTTATTTATGGAACTGATAAGATTTCTGACATTAAATGAAAAGTCAAGATTTCCTCGTTATCCATCTGGAAACTCACATTTAGTAATATTTCTGTCTCTAACCTTTCCTTTTCCAAAATTTTGCTCCCCATGCCAGTGGTTTTATCTTGAAGTACAATAAAAGAAAAAATACAGGAGAGCTATAGTAAGATACTCTGATTGAATATAGAGTACTGGCTGAAGTTTAGATTTCCTCTAAAATTACTTGAGTTGAAAGAAATTTCATTTTAAAAAATAGGATACCTCTATTCTAATTCTTTAGTGTAATAAATATGAAGCCTCAAAAGATGTTAATATAAAGGAAATACACTATATATTTTCTAATTTGCCAACAAAGTGTAATCATTATCAATAACAACAGTACTCATGCTTATAGCCCTAAATAGATTTCATTTGTACCCTTGTTTTCTGCACAAGACTATGTTCAGTTATTTGTCTGTAACTGCAGATGTTACTGTAAATTAAAAGGTTCTTTGCATTGCCTTTTTATATTTATTTTCATCTTAAATAAGCATGAATACTAGGAAAATGAGATTGAGAAAAAAACATGGTATCTGCTGTTTTCCACAGGGATGGGTATCAAAAAAGTTATGGTTAATTTATTACTCAGAGTGCTGGATTAATTTAAAGAACAGTTACATAATTCTTAATACATGGGGAAACATATTCTTTCTATAATATTTGTAAGTAACTGATATTACCTGTATAGGTATTAATGCTACAATAACCACAATAGTGACTTATGAATGCATTATACGATGCATTAATTTGGTTAATTAATACATCTTGAGGTTATATATCTTTTAAATAGTTAAAATTCACTTGTGTCATTTGCAACTATGAATTCCATGAGTCACAAGGCTGTTAAAAAGAATTCAGATTTATGATTAGTATAATAATTGTATCAATCATTTGTAGCCCAGAAGTGTTTATTGAAATGCATATATTAATATTTGATTTCACTTTAGAACTTCGCCAACTAATTTTAATTTAGCATAGTTTCCCAAAATACCTTCTTACGCACATATTAACATGAGTACTAGCAAAAGAAAAATCCTTGCCATTATGTTGTACCAAACCTCAATTAGATCTTATCCCATTCATCATTGTCTTCCTGTCATGAAACCTACTTTGCAGCCTCTGACTCATGTTTGCAAAGTATTGCATTCTGCTTCTTATACTAACATATAGTTCTGTAAATCTTTTAAGTTTTACAGTCTTAAGCTTTTAATAAATTAGTTCCTCTGGCTAAAATCATTCAGAACACATGATATGGGACATCAAAAAGATGACCCCACAAGACCTGGCCATTTTTTTTAAGAGAGATTTTTAACTCATTGATGATAAATTATCTAGTCTCCTTATTTAAAGGAACCATCTGTGGAATATTTCAGAAAGCTAAAAAATAAATACAGATCCAATCTACCTAAGAAACCACATGAACTTGCCAGTTAATACTTGTATTTATAGAATGTTTCTTAAATTCAATTTATTTTAATACATATTGAGATAATTTGATGTAAGAAATGAATAACTATGGTGATGTCTAGACTGGTTTCTATTTCTCTTTTCTGTCCTTTAAAAATCTACCCTTCACACTAAAATGATCGCCCTAATAGAGTGCAGACCCGTTACTAAAAAGGCTTTCAAAGGCTTTCCCTGTCCTTTGTCAGGATGCAGACTCATTTCCATATGGCACTCGGTGTCCCCACCTTCTCTTAGACTTGCTTTCTATATCTTGCCTCTGTAGTTTCCAGGCTTTTCCCCTCAGTCTTGAGTGCTGTTTCCTCTAGCTCCATCCACATAGTAGTCTATTTAAAAACCCTAATCCTCGTTCATAGTCCAGTTCAGGTACTCTCTCCTTTATGAAATCTTTTTAATGGGTCCTCTCCTCTTTGCCCTCACATACTCTTTTGCATTTCCATTGTAATTTTTTATTCCACTGTTATAGCATACCTCCCCTCGCCCCAACAAAATTGTAACTTCATTGACTGTTGGGAACATTTTTTTTCAATAGTTTATTCAGTTTATTGCTGCTATCTCTAAGATTTTAACTTTTATCTTAACAATAGATTTCATTTATTATGATTTTTAAAAAGTCATGCCAAAAGAAATGCCTTTCATTTTTATTAATGTTTTATTTTAATAGCTTATTGAACATTTTCTTGCCTAACCATGCATATGTAGTTTGATTTTTTAAAAATTGAGATGCCAAATATATAGCTTATTTTACTAAACCACTTGATTTTTGTATCATATATGAATTTAACACATTTTAAATAATGTATATTTTATTTAGCCCCCTACTAATGAACACTTAGGGTTTTTTTCACGTTATTGTTTTTTTTTTTTTAATAAATCTTTATTGTTCAGATTATTACAAATGTGACCCCCCTCAATTGCTCCCCTTCACCAGGTTCCCACCCCACCCTCTGTCCTTTCCCCATCCCCCATTGTCCTCATCCATAGGTGCACAGTTTTTGTTCAGTCTCTTCCCGCTCCTCCACTCCCCTTTTCCCCCTGAGAATCGTCAGTCCACTCCCCTTCCATACCTCTGATTCTATTATATTCACCAGTTAATATTGTTCATCAGATTTTTAAATTCCCTTGGTTTTTAGATTCACTTGTTGATAGCTATGTATTTGTTGATCATAATTTTTATCTTTATCTTCTTCCTCTTCCTAAATAACCTCCTTCAGCAATTCATATAATTCTGGTTTGGTGGTGATGAACTCTTTTAGCTTTTTTTTATTTGTGAAGCTCTTTATCTGTCCTTTGATTCTGAGTGATAGCTTTGCTGGGTAGATTATTTTTGGCTGTAGGTTCTTGTTATTCATCGCCTTGAATATTTCTTGCCATTCCTGTCTGGCCTGCATGGTTTCTGTTGAGAAATCAGCTGACAATCTTATGGGTGCTCCTTTATAGGTCACTACCTGCTTTTCTCTTGCTGCTTTTAATATTCTCTCTTTGTCTTTTGCTCTTGGAATTTTAATTATGATATGTCTTGGTGTGGTCCTCCTTGGATTCCTTTTGTTTGAGGTTCTGCGGGCCTCCTGGACTTGTAAGTCTATTTCTTTCCCCAGGTGGGGGAAGTTTTCTGTCACTATTTCTTTTAGTACTCTTTCGGTATCTTGCTCTCTCTCTTCTGGAATCCCCATAATTCTGATGTTGGTTCGCTTGAAATTGTCCCAGAGGTTTCTTACACTATCTTCAACTTTCTGGATTCTTTTATCTTCTCCCTTCTGCAGAGGAGTGTCCTCTGGCTCTTTGTGTTCTAAATCTTTGTCTTGATTCTTGCGATCTTCCAGTCTGTTTTTAGGACTTTGTATAGTATTTTTTATCTCAGACAATGTTTTCTTCATTTCTTGTTGATCCCTTATTATTTCTAGTTGCTCCCTTTTCATATCCTCATAGGTCTCATTTATTTTATCAGCCTTTTTTAGGATATTGTTGAATAACCTTATAACTGTAGTTTTGAACTCAATGTCCAATCTTTTCTTTTCCTCCATCTCCTTCCTTTGTGTCCTTCTTCTTGTCTGCATTTTAGTTGTCTTCCTGATTTGATGGAATAGCTTTGTGTGCTAGGTGTTCTGGTAGAGCCCAGTAGCACAGCCTTACCAGTTACCTGCAGTGGACAGTCTTGGTGTAGCCCTTTGTGGGCTGTGTGTGCAGTCTTGTTGTTAATCACGTTATTGTTATAAGCAGCACTTCAGTAAAGTATGTATGTGTGTATTTTACAACTTGTCTTAAGTATTTGTTTAGGCCAGTGGTTGGCAAACTCATAGAGCCAAATATCAACAGTACAACGATTGAAATTTCTTTTTTGAGAGCCGAGAACAGACTTTTGGGCATGGGCTACGAAGTTTCAATTGCACTATATGTATGCACTCTCATGAGTTATTTTGTGGAAGAGTCACACTCAAGGGGCCAAAGAGCCTCATGTGGCTCGCGAGCTGCAGTTTGCCAACCACTGCTTTATTCTACTAAAAAGTAGAATACCTAGATCAGATAGTATGTACATTTTTAAGGCATTTGGTATGCATTGTCAAACTATTCTTCAGAAGTGCTGTAATTGTTCAGTCGGCTACCATTAATGGATGATTATGGTGAACATTTTTTTCTGTGCTTTTGTTTGTTGTAGTTTGCTCTGAATTAATTACCTGTTCTTTGCTTTTGCTTTAGTTTTCTGGTTTGTTTGGTTGTTTTGGGGTGTGGTTTGTGTGTGTGTGTGTGTGTGTGTGTGTATGTGTGTGTGTGTGTGTTTTGTCTTTATTTTGAAAGAGTTCTTTCCAAATTGATAGATATATGACCACACCCACACAACATGTAGACATAGACATACATGTATACACATGCAAGAGCTCTAAACCATTTGCCATGTGTGGTATCTTTTTTTTTTCATGATGGTTAATTTTCTGTAACCCTATTTAAATAATAAGATTATCCATATTTTGTGCATATTTATGTTCTCTTTCCAGTAATAGGAGCATTAGCATCTCAGTTTGGGAGAGATGAAAGGGTACATTGCCTTCTATTTATATTTTGGGTCTGTAAAGAAAATTTTATATTTTTAAGTCTTCCAATATAATTATGTGTGTTATTACTTCGTATTACTTGGTTTCTTTGTCTGACTTTCCCTGGTAAATTAACAAGAGACTTCAGTTCTGCCAATGAGTATGATTGATATTATGACTTTAAGCTTGTCATTTTCTTGCTGTGAGCAACAAAATTATAAAAGAAGAAAGTTAAAATTAAATGGCCATTAAGATCATCTAGTACTAATTTTGGTTCTGTGACTTTCCTGGTGGTCTGTAATTAGTCAGGAATTAGGACTAACATTTTAAAGTAGGAATTCAGTAAAAAATATGGATTGTAAAGTAGGTAAGATTATATTACTTGGGCCTTTCTTTTTTGTTACTGGGAAACATTGATGTTGAAGTTTTCCTCTGTAACAGGCACTTCGTTTAACATTATTTGAATGTGACTTGTTAATAATTTGATTTAAGTCATTTCTGATAATAATTAAAAGAAAATATTTCAAAATAAAAATATGTTGATGTTTCTTAAGACTACCTTTATGAAAATAGACATAAAACCACTTTTTTTTTCTACCTTCTATTGAGATATGTGCTGCATGACTTATAGCAACCCTCTAATGTTTACCTAATATTTCTAAAACTACTATTTATCTTATCAGGATTGTGTAAGAAGTGGTTTATGTGTCATATATTATTACATATATACTTCTATTGATGTATATAACATTTAATCTCAGGACCTATTTTAGGATAATTTTTATAATAAATAAAAATGAAAAGTTATTTTTTAGTGTATATATATATATATATATATATATATATATATTTTTTTTTTTTTTTTTTTTTACTTCAGAGAGGAAGGAAGAGGGAGAGAGAAATAGAAACATCAGTGATGAGAGAGATTCATTGATTGGCTGAGACCTGCATGATCGGTAATCAAGCTCGCAATGCAGGCATATGCCCTGACCTGGAATCGAACTGTGATCTCCTGGTTTATAGATTGTTGCTCAATCAAGCAAAGTGAAAAATGAAAGTTATTTCTTAAAATATTTTAAAAGTAAGACTATACTGACATTTCTTAAAACTACTTTTAAGACATGAAACAACTTTGTTTTGTTTTTTCCTACTAGAAACATTTCTGAGCCCCTAGGTATATGTGTGCATTAGACTTCTTGGAGAAATCAATATTTGAAAGTTAGAAAGAATCAAGTAGCTCCGAGGTGAACTCAAATATCTTAAAGAACAATACAGCCAATGAATGCATTTTAGATGTTTCTTTTGAGGTAGAGGCAGTCAGTTATTCTAATGTGTCCTAACATACTTCTTCCTGATACTCTATGTCATTAATAAAGTCAGAATAGTCAATGCATTACTTCTTTATATTGCTATTAGTTTATCATGTTTCTTAAAAATACCAGAAATTTGGGGAGAAGAGATGGCAAATGTCACAAATTTTGTTTACTTCATAAAATATTTAGCAAATGTAAGTTAGTGGGCCAGGCAAATTAATTCTAATTTCATTATGCTTTTCACTGTTTTTTGTTTTATTTTTAGCTTATATTAATGTTTCTATTATTAATATAGCACATTTTATTCTACACACTACTACACAAACAACACAAATGTTAATGTACTTACATTGTAATCCAGATAAAATTATGTTAAAAACTTTGGACTTTACTGATGAAAATTTTATTTTTTCCTCCATCTAACCCACAACTTTAGTGCTTGCATTTAGAGTTCATTTTAAAAGTGGTTTTAATACTTAAAAGTCTTTTTGAAAGGCTTCTAAAACTTGGCAGTCTCAACACAATGTTTTTGTCTGACTTCCTTTTTAAGTCTCTCTATGGACTTACAGTAAACAAAACTTTGAAGCGGGAATCTGTAGCCATAATGCAGGAACAGATGAATAGAACACTAACCACTTTATTCTGAAATGCACTTTTTCTGTTGTATATAAGACGCCTTAAAGCACCATATAAATATTTTAAGATGTTTCCTAAACTATTAATGGATAAGTATTACAAAGACTAAGATTGGGTTCATTAAACAAAACATACTGTTGTGTTTAGAAGAGAGCCTCTTTCAGCAGCCCTAATTCTGAACACTTTAAAAATCCTGGTTTGAATTGTAGCACATAATCATTTTGAAAGTTACGTTATTGGGTCCTATAACCGCAGCTGCCTACCTTCTTCCCTAGATTAGGAGCTTATTCATCCATTTCTAGCACTGTATTTTGCTAAATTGTCATTTTTAAGAGAAAAGCTTCGTGTTTCTTAAACAGCAATTAGTGCATAGAATTGTTACTACATTATTTGCTTTCAACTGTGTGAGATATTAGTAATCCTAAAAAAATCATCTTGAATTTCAGGATAATTATATTAGACCTTTATAAGTAAAGTAATGCCAAAGTTATTATTCATTGAACAGTTTCTCTCCAAGTAGGTCCCCAACTGTTCTTTATATTTGGTTATTCTGGTTTATTTGAAAATATTATTTAAAAATTATGCTGATTTCTTAAAGTGACATCCTCTCTTTATTAATCCTCTGAATATTTCTCAACAAACCTATGAAGAAATTAAAGTATGCATTATCTTCATATGAGATCTAAATGTGAAGTTAAAGATGGGTATAAGAATTATAATGACTAACCCTACATATCTTTAGGACATTTAACATATCAGAAAGCAAACTGATTAAATCCAAATATGTCTTTTATATCTTAGCATTTTTGCTACCTAAGTTTATTTTTATTTCTAATATTCTCTATAAATTTTCAGTGTGTCAAAACTACATATGCTAACATTCACATTTTACAAGTGGTTTGTCTATTCCTTGGAGGAATTTTTCTTTATTTGGGGGACTCATAACTTTAAATTCATTTTGCCCATTTTCCACCATATTGGATAATTAATTTCCAGTGCTTGATTGAGTCCCATTTTTTTTGCTCTTTCAGATTTTACTTTACATAGATAATTTTCCTGCCTTTCTTTTGTTATATGCTAGAGAAAACATGAGTAGGGAAGTGAAGTGGTAAGCCAGTGGAAGTGGAGCTAAATAAAGAAAAGATTTTTCCCACCTTCCCGAGGCCTAGACTATCTTAGCTCCTCTGATGGCTTACCTATTTCATTTCATGTTACTTGCTTGCACAAAATGTGCACTGGAAGAATCCCTAGCAACTGCAATTCCACCTTCCCCCTGGCTGGCTCTGCTCCCTGGTGAAACTCCCAGTGAAGGGGACAATTTGCATACTATACTTTTATTATATAGCACTAGAGGCCCAGTGCACAAAACTTGTGCACAACGGGTGAGGGGGTATCCCTCAGTCCAGCCTGCATCCTCTCCAATCTGGGACCCCTTGAAGGATGTGGGATCAGGCCTATACGGGCAGTCAAGACATCCCTCTCACAATCCAGGACTACTGGATCCCAACTGCTCGCCTGCCTGCCTTCCTGATTGCCCCTTACTGCTCCTGCCTGCCAGCCTGATCACCCCTAACCACTCCCCTCCCAGCCTGTTTACCCCTAACTGCCCTCCCCTGCAGGCCTGGTAGCTCCCAACTTCCCTCTTTCCTGGCCTGGTCATCCTAACTGCCCTGCCCTGAAGGCTTGATCACCCCCAACTGCCCTCCCTTGCAGGCCTGGTCCCTTCCAACTACCCTCCGCTGCTTGCCGTCTTGTGTTCACATGGGGCCAACCATCTTGTGAGTTGGAGTGATGGTCAATTTGCATATTTTATTAGATAGTATAGAGGCCTGGTGCACACTGGTGGGGTCAACTGGTTTGCCCTGAAGGGTATCCTGGATCAGGCTGGGGCTTCCCTTGGAGCATAAAGTAGCCTGGGCAAGAGGCCTGTGGTGGTTTGCAGGCCGGCAATGCCCCCCGGTGACCCACGCGGAGGTTCTGGTATGTAGGATATATTTATCTTCTATAATTGAAACTTTTTAGCCTTGAGTGGAGCCAAGCCTTCTGCTCACTTCATGGCCACAGCCATTTTTGTTGGGATTTATTTATCTTCTATAATTGAAACTTTATAGCCTTGAATGGAGGCCTGGGCCTCTTAGGGTATGCAGAAAGCTTGGCATCCTCCATTGCCTGGGAAACCCAAGCCTCCTGATCACTACGTGGCTGCAGCCATCTTGGTTGTGGTTAATTTACATACTTGCTCCTGATTGGCTTGTGGGTGTGACAGAGTGATGGTTGATTTACATATTACTCATTTATTAGATCGGATTCCTAATTCTGAGTCTCCTTTTAGCTGTTTCTTCTAATTTTTTCTCTTAATTTCTTGATCTCAAATTTATACTGCTAATTCTTGTTTGTCTTTTTCCAATTTTATACACCTTCTTATTTTTACATTGGAAAAGGTTTATTACATTACATATGCATTTCTTGTCTTGCCCCATCTTGTCAAAATGTTTTTCCTCTTCTTTTAAGTAAATCTCTAGAGTTTATTCAAGTGAATATTGTTCCCTATTGAGCTACGAAGTGTTAAAGTCTCTTTCCTGTACAGCTTTACGGTTTCTGTAGGTAGTGTTTGCTTTTGTTCCCATCTTCTTTCTTATTCTGTCTTATTTTCAGAAGTGCATCCTCCAGTAGTTTCTGGAGAATTGGTACATGGGAAGTAAATTTTTTTAAGACAGTACATTTATGGCAGTATCATTATTTTCTGATTATTAGTCCAGGTATAGAATTCTATTTTGGAAATAATTTTCCTAAGTACTGAGAAAATATAGCTTCATTAACTTCTAGATTCAAGTATTGCTTTTAGCTGTTATGCTGTTTTCATTCATCAGTTAAGAGTGAATATGCATGTGACTTTTTCCTTCCAGAAAGATTTGAGGATCTTTCCTTTATCTTTAGTATTCTGAAATGTCACATTGATATGCCTTGCTGTTGATCTTTTTTAATTCATTAGAATAGACTAAAATCTGTAGGCCTTGCTCTCTGGAAACTTTTATCTTTTTACTCTGAGAAATTTCAATATATGTATTTATACACATACACATACACAAAAATGCATACATACATATTTTTTCCTTCTTTCTATTCTTTGGAACACTTCCTATCTAATAAATGAGTAATATGCATATTAACCAACATTCCACTACACCCAAAAGCCATGCCCATCAACCATGCCCACCAGCCTTTCAGAGTGATTATGCAAAATAATCCACCAAGATGGCTACGGCCATGGAGAGAGCAGGATGGAGGCTTGGGTTTCCCCATCAATGAAGTAAGCCAAGCTTTCCACACACCCTGGCCGGCCCAGGCCTCTGCTTAAGGCTACAAAGTTTCAATTATAGAAGATAAATCCCAAGAAAAGTGGCAGCCTTGGAGCTGGAGAGAGAAGGCTAGGATTTCCCCTGGTAATGGAGAAGGCCAAGCTTTCCACCTGCCCTGGCTGGCCTAGGCCTCCACTCCAGGCTACAAAGTTTCAATTATAGAACGTAAATAAACCCCAACAGAAATGGCTGCTGCCACGGAGCAAGCAAAAGGTTTGGCTCCACTCCAGGCTAAAAAGTTTCAATTGTCGGAGATAAGTATATCCCAGATACCAGGGCCTCCGCTTGGGTCACCAGGGGACATTGCCGGCCTGCAAACCACCACAGGCCCCTTGCCCAGGCTGCCGCATGCCCCAAGAGAACCCCCACCCTGATCCAGGACACCCTTCAGGGCAAACCAGTTGACCCCACCCGTGCACCAGGTCTCTATCCTATCTAATAAAAGAGTAGTATTCAGATTGACCATCACTCCAACACACAAGATAAAAATCCTGCCCCCATGTGGACACAAGATGGCTAGCAGGGGAAGACAATTGGGAGAGACCAGGCCTACAAGAGAGGCAGCTGGGGGCAATCAAGCCTGCAGGGGAGGGTAGTTTGAGGTGACCAGGCTGGCAGAGGAGGGAAGTTGGGGGCAAACAGGCTAGCAGGGGAGCAGTTAGACATCAATCAGGCTGGCAGGGAAGTGGTTAGGGGGTGATCAGGCTGGCAGGCAGAAGCGGTTAGGGGCAATCAGAAAGGAAGGCAGGTGAGCATTTGGGAGCCAACAGTCCTGGGTTGTAAGAGGGTTAGGGCAGTCAGACATCTCTCAAGGGACCACAGACTGGAGAGGGTACAGGCTGGCTGAGAGAGACCCACCCCCTGTGCATGAATTTCGTTCTCCGGGCCTCTAGTATTAATATGATATTGGATCTCCTGAATTTATTCTCAACTTCTATTTTCTGTTTTCTGTTATCTCTTTTGTTCTTTCTGGGAGATGAATCCTCAACTTTATCTTAAAACTTTTATTTTTTTATTTTTCCCCTTCATATTTAAAATTTTTAAGAACATTTATGTTTTCTTTTATTTTTTCCTATGTATAATTATAAATTCTGCTTATCATATAAAAAGAAATCCCATCAAATATCTAGTAACTCTGTGTTCTAATAATAAAATAGTCAGTTTAGGGGAAACCTAAAAATGCCCTTCTTTTATCTAAAAAGAACCCTTTGATTTTCCTTTTAGGGGATATGTAAGCACAGCTACCAATATTTTAGAGAAGTAGGAGAAAAAAAATCTATATTCATTACTGAGAAGTTACTTAATCCCCCTAGTGTCAGCTATGTGTGTTGGCCACAAGGCAGCCTTTCCAGAAGATGAAACCTTATGACTTTTAAAAGGGTGATGAAAGAGTAGTCACTTGGAAGTATAGGTGATGATGATGTGGTCAGGGGAACCCAACTACTTTCTTGTATAGACTTTCAACCAATTCTTCAAATTTTGCTCCACCCTGTGCTCTCATAAACCGCCTTATGCCTTCAATTCCTATGAATTTTCTGAGGCTTTAAAAAGCCAGCAGCTTCCTTCCTCCCACCCCAGATATTAAAAGGTTTTTTTAAGAGAATATAAAATTACTCACACTTTTTTCAACCATAGTTTGTATTTTAATGGATTAATGGATTATGCCTTATTTACTTCTGTTTTCTGTGACTATCATTCTGTCGTCGTCCCCCCTCCCTTTTTAATTTTAATTTTAATTTTTTTTTGCTTGAAGGGTCTGTATGTGTATGCTTCGATTTGTTTTTGGTGCCTTTTTTTTTTTTCCTTCAAAATTGGCATCATGCTGTATATAAAATGTCTATACTGCTTCATTTAATGAATATTTCTCTATATCATCAAATAATCTATAAAATATGGCTTGAAATAACAATGTAATTGTGAATGCTCTGTATTTTATTTAACCATTGTCTTAAAATTGATTTAATTCCCTCTATGGTAGGGTCTTGACATTGTGTAGTGGTGAAGAATGTGGCATCTGGCTTGTTAGAAATTCTAGCCCGAGTCTCTATAACAACTCTGTCATTCTCTTATGTTATCCTTTCATTGATCCAGTGAGTTTACTCTGTGCTGCTTATTAGTATATTTTTGCTTATTACTTGCTGATAATCAAGTCGAAATTAAGATTCAGAAATAGGGGGAAATGTTTTTCTTTTCATTTATCTAACAGTCCAGGGAAAGTAGAAGAGGAACTAAAGCCACAAGTAGTCTCAGCTAGAAACTAACTCTTGGTCCCAAGGTTTTTATTTGTGTGTGGTGTGGCCACAAATGCTGGGAGCAAGGCACTCCGTATTGGGCACTTTCTGTTCAGTGTTCCTTTCCACACTGAGACACCTGGGTTGGGACTGAATCTCTGGCCTCTTTGTGTTGCTGCTAATATTCAGATATTGACTTTTGCTATATCCCATAGCTTTGTTTCCCCCTTTCTCCCCTACTGCACCTACTCCCCATCTCTGATCCTAATTTAAGGGACTTTAGTAACATTCTGCAGATGTCTTTTACTTAACTCCCAGGATGAAATGGGGAAATACTGTAAGTTATTCTCCACGTCTTTCTTTTCCCAGTTCTAGGTACACAATACCCTTATAAAGTTGTTGGATATGCAAATGATACTCTTTCCTTATTTTCAACATAAGGGCAGGCTTTCCCCTATAGCTACTATATGGTCATTTTAAAGGGAATCTAGAAGGGGAGCTAGATGTCTCTACTCGGTTACCATCTTGGCTAAAATTGGTTGTCTTTTTCATAGTTTACCTTCATATCCCTTTTGTTTCTAAAGCAAAACAGATAAGATGAAGCCAGCCGAATGCTAGTTCTTCTAGTGAGAACTTCTTCAGGTATTCAGTGCCTTTCTATCATCCTCTATAAAAAAAAGAAAAGGTTCTAATACTATGTAAGTCAAATAGTATTTTTATCATTACAGGACCACATTTTGCATTTTCAGGCTTCACTATATATACATTAAAATGTGTTGATCCTTTGTAAGAAATTGAATGAAATAATTACAAGGTTTTAGGAGTGGAACAGTTGGTGTATATGTAGTCATAGTACATCTATGATTTGAATGGGAGATGATCTCTTTCAGTTGTTTGAAGATGTCTAGAGATGAATTTGCAGAGAATGTATTAATTTAAACATTCCCCTCTTACTTCCCCTCACAACTACCTAGAAGCCAAAGTCCATTTTCATACCTTTTATCTGCCACCCTGGTTCTGGAATATTTTCTACTAGCCCACTCTTCTTTCCTTTTCCCTGTCCTATCATAGAAATGACACCCAAATAAGAAATCATATTGTGAAACTCCAAATGGTATCTGCTGCCTCAAGTCCATGAGTATCTAAACTAGAGGGAAGAAAGCAAATTCCAAGAAACCTGTATTTACTTAAATCAGAACTTCTCAATAAAGGACAGGACCTCAAGCCTGTTGAGTTGGGGTGGAGAATGGGTTTCATTAACAAGAATGCCAGTTTTAAAGAAATGACATTTAGGATCTTTAGAACTTTTGCAATTATGCATTGTGGAAATGGTTCATGATTTCATGGAAAGTGGACAATTTCTGTTGTTTATGTTGTGTAAAATTAATAAACACTATTTTGTGTGAACTTCTTTCTTCTTATCTTTGATCCTGATTGTTAGGCCACTACTCACATCTACACTAATAAAAGAGAAAGATGCAAATTGGCCTTACCTTCGCGACACCTACCAGACAATCAGGAGTGAGTATGCAAATTAACCCAACAAATATGGCAGTTTAATTTGCATACCCAGGTACCAAGCGGCCAGGGGCGGGGTGGCTTCAAGCAGCTTGAGTCCCCAAGTTCCAGGTACAGGCACCATGCCCACAGGCTCCTAGGACCATTGCCAGCCCCAGGAGGCGAGGGCAGCCATGCAGTTTGACTGCAGACAGCAGGGCCTGTTTAACCATCGCCAGGGCAACCCAGGAGCAGGCAAGCGCGGCCCACAGCCAGCACCTAGCAGGGCCTGTTTGGCCATCACCATGGTGTGGAGCAGGCAGGCCCCACAGAGAGCAGAGAATCATGGGGAACGGCCCTGAGCCATCAGTGGGACATTCCCTGAGGGCTCCTGGATTAGAGTGGGTGCAGTCGGGCTGAGGGACCCACCCCCTGCCTGTGCACAAATTTCGTGCACCAGGCCTCCAGTATGTGTATGTCACTGGATATGTTCTGGATTTACTTTATATAGTTTTTTATTAAAGCACCCTTTCCACCTCTCTCCATTACTTCTGCCTCACTAGCCCAAGCTCTTGTTAGTTCTTGCCCAATCTATAGCAATAGCCTTATTACTGATTTCTCTGTTTTCTTTCTTGCCCATTCATAGCCTGTTCCCCACCCAATAAGCAGAGCAATGTTTTTAAAAACATAAATCTGGTTTGGCTCAGTGGATAGAACGTCAGCCTGCGGACTGAAGGGTCCTAGGTTCAGTTCTTGGTTATGGGCACATCCCCAGTGGGTAGTGTGCAGGAGGCAGCTGATAGATGTTTCTAACTTTCTATCCCTCTTCCTTCCTCTCTGTAAGCCAATAAAATATTTTTTTTAAATTAAAAGAAAACAACAACCACAAATTCAAGCCCTCATCTTGTCCACAAACCCTAACACTGCATGCCTGCCTCTCCTTTCTCCTCTCCCTCAAACTCACCGCACCTCATTCACACCAGCCTTCTCTCTTTCCCTGCAGCTCAACAAAGTCATTTTGCACTTTGAGAATAATTGTCATCTCTTGGACTCCCTTGTTCTGAAAGTTGTAACTATGATTTCCTCATTTAAAGGCACTATAATCAGCCTCCAGGTTCCTCCTTTATCGTTTCCACTTTACAGACACAAGAATTACAGAATCTTGTTAGATAATATTTTCCCAGGCTTCATCAAGGGAAACTACAACTGACCCATGCCTGTTCTTCTGGAAAGTTACTGTATATCCTCTATGGAAAAATACAGCTAGTCTCTTTTATGGACTTTGAGCTAGCGTATTAGATGGTTCTCACAGTTTATTAAAATGTACAGTGAAATGTATAGTGCCCGGCACTCTCCAGCTTGCTATACCCACGTAAAGTGCTCCATTACCTAACTGGCTAGAGGAGAATAATGATTTATTACATTTTATGAATTATATTCAGAGTGAAATATCAGTTGTTGATTGTGTTCTTTTCATTTTCGTGGATAAGTGGAGTCACAGTGGATTTACTGTTCAGTTTGTATTTACATCTTTAAATCTTGTTTGGGCTCTGATTTTCTCCTGAATCTTTCTTAGCAACAGTCAGCCTACCATCCTGATTGATCATCTGTTTTCTGTTCTCTTTTTGTTTGTTTTTTTAATCTATATTAAATATCTTAGAAGATAATAATAAAGGAATTGTCTGGATTTGTATTTTAAACATGCTGTATATCCATAGCATTTTTTTTCTTCCATGTCCAGTAAAACTAGTATTTGAATCCACATTAACTTCCCATCTTCTATTTCTCCTTCAAGTTATCTCCTGCCAGGAAAGCAGAATTATAGCTAAAGATATATCTCTGTAGCATTACTGTTGCTCTCACTGACAATTGCTACTCAGCCTGATCATAACAAAATTTGATATTGGGTGTACATTTACATTATCTCAGAGAACAAGTAGATAATTCTTCAGTGTCCCATGACAGAACCCCCATGTTCACGCTCTTTACAAGCAATAGGGAAGAATGGTCTACCATCATGGAAATGTGCCCAGCGCCACTCCATAGATTCTCCTTCCCTAGATAGAACGTGAAAGCAAACAATGACTCTTGGGATTTCATGTTCATTGTGTTTGAAGTTAAATATATGTGCCTGCTTTAACAATACCTTTGGTTTATGGTTCAGTTTATCATCAGCCTTGATAAACTGGATACCCGGTAAACTCAAAGGGAGACATTATTTTAAATAAGTTTTAACTGAGTTTTAGCTATAGATGGAATACTGGAAAGTCAGTGACAACTTTCCCTGTGAAGTAGTAATGCTAACGGCTGAAGCTTGTTTATATTTGTAGAGCCTTTCTTTGAACCCTAAGTATTTTATAGATAATAACTAATCCTAGAAAATTCTCTGTACATAAAAAGGCAGTGTCTCCTTTTTTTAGGGGGGTATTAATGCCCACACTGCTTAAGTGAGTTGCCCAAGGTCACTCAGTGAGTTGTTGGTAAAGCCAGAAATAGAATCCAAGTCTCCTGACTCCCAATTCAGTTCTCTATCCTCGCTATAGTTTTCTATCCTCTATATACCCCTGCTGCCTCTCATGGGAAAAGAAGTTAATCTTCCAGCTATTAATAGCCACCAAATTGGTGGTAGCAGCACAGTGGAGAAAAGTAACTGTCTTTATACTGCAGCATTAGTATAAAAATATCTGGTAATGGAAAATTTGACAAATGTCATGTTAAAGGTAGTGGAAAATTATTTTAAGATCTGGATCTCATTTATCTAGTTCTCAGAAAAGTAAAATTTCTTAGTAGAACAGGGATCATATTTTTCTTCCTGTTTTTAAATTGTATTTCCTAGAGGGTAATTGTCAACCTAGCCATAGCAGAGCCTATTGTCAACTAACATAAAAAGAATAATGCATGTACTGTTGGTGATTGCTATAAGTATATTTTCTAACTTGGGAAGTTTGAATTGCTTTATTGAAATACTATATCACTAATTTTATTCGGCTTTCAGTGTTAATGTTATATAATAAAACAAATATAACATCAATTGAGAATTTTATTGCATGATTTGAAAACATGGGCAGAAGTGCACATTATAGTTTCTTCCCTGGACGGTACACTGCAAAGTTACTTCATGTGGCATCATGAAGTTCACCAGAATGAAATAGGCAGAGCAGAAAAAATAGTTAAGAAATGCGATATATAGGCACACTGCAGATGATCAATTTATTGTTATGTATGAACCAGGTCATTACTCTGATATTAAAAAGAAAAAGTGCTTGAGAGATGTTTATGTACCGGTACTTAAATATTAAAACATGTCTAGTATTGTGGAAATTTACACCTGAGTTTAAACAAAACAATTTGTCTCTTAATTTTGGACCAATAAACAAGAACTCTCCTACTAAAAATCTCTGTATATTATTATATATTTCTATTTAAAGATTACTATAAGTGCTTAATTAGAAGAATCACATGGTCAGAATTATGTGTAAATGTAAGAGAGGTGGGATTGGTGGAGATTGGAAAATGCAAGGAAAAGTTTATATATATATATCTTGTTATTTGAGATACAGGTGACTGAGAAGGTAGTGGCAAGAGGATAATTACAAATAAGGGAGTATAGAATAAGAAAACTAGAGGGTCAAGTACATATCCCTGCGGAAATGTATACATTTACTGGATGGAGGAAACAGAAAGTAACACATGTTGGAGAAGTAGTAGGGAAATTATTTTGAAAAGCTACAGAAGTTGCAGGATTAGGGCCTAGAAAAGTTATTAAACTTAATACTTCCTGGCATTTGGGAGGCTTGCTTTTACAGAGTGATAAAGGTCAAGTAAGAGTACTGTGAACTCTTCAAATTAGATTTATTTATCTTTGGTATTAATCTAATTTTTGCAAGCCTGTGAATTATTATGATACAGGAAATAAGCCACCAGAATGCTTAATTAATTACTATGTGGTTTAGTTACAGATACAATACATTCATTCACCTTGGACTTCAATGATTATTGTCATTCTCTTTGCTTTAGAGTAGACATTCACTCAATTAGTAATAAACTGGTGATATTTTTACCATAGAACAAGCTATAATATTCAATGCCTAAAAATGTTGTATACGTTATTGTTGTCTTAAACCTAAATCATACATGAAAGCTGGGAATTGCATGTGAATTTTATTGAAATTAGTTGGAAATTTGTTTTCATGATTATTCAGTATTTCAAGATAGCTATATCTATGAAATAATATTTATATTAGCCATATGTTATTTATTTTCTTTAATAGAATCTCTATAAAGTTATTAGCAATAAATGATTTTTTTCCCTTCCCAACTTATTTTCTTTCAAATTTTTATGATTTGGCAGGAAATATGCTTTATTATCAGTGTTTTGTTTTGTTTTAATCCTCACAAGGATATGTCTTTATTGATAGAGAGAGAGAGAGAGAGAGAGAGAGAGAGAGAGAGAGAGAGAAAGAGAGAGTTAGAGAAACATCTATCAGTTGCCTTCTGTATATGACTTGACTGGGAATCGAACCTATAACCTTTTAGAGTATGGGACAACACTCCAACCATCTGAGCCATCCAGTCAGGGCTTGGTCATATTTTTTTTTAACTAATGAGATTATTGGAAAACTTTACACAATGAAATATACAGATTATATATCATAGAAATGTACACTTGAAACCTATATATTCTTTTTAACCACTGTCACTTTAATAAATATAATTTAAAAAAATATTTGGGCAACATTATTGAGATTCTTTTTAATTTTGTTGAACAGGCACATCTTCAAGTGAATCTAATCTTCTTAACAGTCCTTCTCAAAAAAAAACTCGAAGAAAACTAATGTCTTCTCCCTTGAAAACAGAACCTACCCAAAAGTCTGCACTGTCTGAAAGTATACAGCTAAATGATTCTTTCAGCCAAGAACTTCAGCCTATTGTGTATACCCCAGAAGGCTGCAGAAAACCTTTGCAAAATCCATCTACAGTGACCTTATTAAAACCATCTTCTTGTACTACAAGTTGTCAGGCCATTGGCTCAAATATATACAGTGAGAATTCTCTGAAAATGTCATGTGAAGTAAATCTCCCGGTCATCAGGAGAAAAGAACATAAACAGGAGGATTTGGACTCTATGTTTACTATATGTGAAGACACCAGGAGATTGAACAGCAAATTACCTGAGCAACAGTCGGTATCAAACAATAACATTGTACAAAGGTATAGAAAAAGAGTACTTGTTGACTTTTTTCCTTTTTTTGGTAGCCTTTAAACTAGCTTTTTTCCCCCTTTAGCTATATTTGAAATATATTTCATATGTCTATTTTAAAGTCTTTAATTTAATAACTTAAATCAGTGGTCGGCAAACTCATTAGTCACCAGAGCCAAATATCAACAG
Organism: Pipistrellus kuhlii; assembly: GCF_014108245.1. NCBI lineage: Eukaryota > Metazoa > Chordata > Mammalia > Chiroptera > Vespertilionidae > Pipistrellus > Pipistrellus kuhlii. The sequence continues at coordinate 16,017,754 of NW_023425595.1, forward strand.
TACAATGATTGAAATTTCCTTAGAGAGCCAAATTTTTTAAACTTATTCTAACACCACTTCTTCAAAATAGACTCGCCCAGGCCATGGTATTTTGGGGAAGAGCCCACACTCAAGGGACCAAAGAGCCACATGTGGCTCTCAAGCCGCAGTTTGCCGACCACAGGTCTAAGGTATGGTTGACTACACGTCATCCAAGCACACATACCCTTCTCATTTCATCTGTATTATCACAACTAATCTAAATATGGGGAGAATGACACCTTCACCTTTTCCTGCTATTCAGAATGCAGAAATGTGTCTATGGTGTAAAAGTGAGACAAGAAAATCCCAGAGTAAGCAAGGGAAATTTTATATTATAGTATAATGTTTTCCTCTTTAAAGTAATATGAAATGGTATTCCAGTTACATAAGTGGATGGCCCCACTCCGTAGTACAAATCAAATTGCTTTTTATTTTTTGTTGATATACAGGCTTGCCCCTTCCTCATTCTCAGCGAAACATCCTCTGCCTGTACAAAGCATAGTACCATCCTACATGGCCATGACCGCTGCTGCCAAAAGGAAACGGAAATTAGCAAGGTATGATTAAACAGGAGCTGGCTCAGACTTCATATTTACAAAAGATCACCTTTATCCTTTGTTTCCTCCAGTTCTTATTTATTTCTTATAATTAAATCGTTAATTCATATTTAAGCATATATATATAATAAATTTCTCCGAATGCAACACTGGGTTTATATTATTAAAGGGAGATCTTAATAAAGCCAAGTATTTCACTTGACATTTGCATAAAGTATTCCGTGTATCAGATTATTAAAAATAAATTTTAAAGTCTCTGGCCTTCAAAAATGTCATTTAATTTTAACTTTTGGTACAATTTTTATTCATTTGGTATTTTTTCTTTTAGACATTACCAAATTTATTATGTTCTGAGATTACATTATTTTAATGGGTTTTAATATATGGCTGAAATATAATGAGTAAAGAGACTTCTGTTTCTGGCTATGACACTGTAGCTTGTATCAATCCAAGATACCCATCAAAGAAACATTATGAAAGTTGATAAAATACAACCAGTAGCTGCTTCACTGGCACTGAAGAATAACCAAGGCAGCCAGGATTTGAGTGTTTCAGATCCCAGAGAAAAGGAAAATAAGCTGTAGGGAGCCTGACCTCCTCTGCCTCTCTTCCTTTTAGCACTTCACAATTTGTGGCATTATGTGGAGGCCAAGCATAAAATGGGAGCCTGTAGGTTATCAGCCATCTCCCTGCCCTAGAGACACAGACTCTTTGTGTGTAGCTTTGCCCTCCAGATATTTATTTGCCAAGTTCTAAACTCTGTGGAGTATGAGTTCAGGAAACCAAGTTGAATGTAGCTTCTGAGAGACTAACATATTAAGCAGAGTTTGGACATTCTTAAGAGTCTAGGACACAAGAATTCTTGTTCCAGAATCATCATGGAAAAAGAGCTGTTAGAAACCAGTATTTTATTTGAGATCCCTGAAGGTCTGTGGTCCAAGAGTAGGGCAAACTAGAAATAGACCCATTCTTAAAAGCCTAAAACAGACCTTACACCAGCTCAGCCCCTTTTCGGAGTAAGATGATCTATTCTGCCTGCTTGCCAGAAGAAAATTATGGTTTTTCATACACCATGGTTAGTACTTAAGCAAAAATTACGAAGTATGCCAGGAGACACCAGGACCAAATGACTGAAAATCAAGAGAAGTAAAATTAGAGAGGCAGTGATCCGTAGTGATGCAGATACTGAGATTAGCAGATAAGGAACTTTAAAATTTAAACTATGATTAACAAAGTGTTGAACAAAATAGATGATAATTTTCCAAAGAATTATATTCTATTGAAAATTAATCAAATGTGTACTCTAGAACTGAATAAATAGAATTATTGAGATTAAGAACTCGGTAAACTGTTTTAACAGATTAGGCACAACAGAAGAGAGTTTATTGAACCAGAAGATAGACTGATAGAAAAAAAAGCAAAAAAAAAAAAAAGCCCAACATCTGTACAAAAGGATAGAGAATATAGAGAAAACTGGAAGAAATGAGGAGCACAAGGAAAATTTTAGGATACGAGGAAAATAAAATAAGGGACACCTGTTTGTATTTTTTAAGTCCCAGAAAGAAGAAAAAGAATGGTGGAAACTAGTATTTTGAGAGTATGTTGACTAATAATTTTTCCATAATTGACAAAAGATAATTCACAGATTTAAGAACCATTGCAAACCACAAGCAGCACTCGTATAAAGAAAAATATACCTGTGTACATAGCAGCAAAATAGCTAAAAATCAAAGGCAAAGAAAAAATTTTTTAAATACACTGAATTATATGAAATGAAGCCCATTTTATATAGTCTTTATATCCTGCAACATTAAATGCAGTGATGAGATGGTTGTATTTTTAAAATGGGTCCGGTTAACTCTCTCCCTTTTATTTTGACATGTGGTTGTGAGGAAAAGAGTGTAAGATCTTAAACTTAAACTTTTTAAGTTTCTTATTTTCCACCATGGACCTAGACTATCTGGGCTAATGTAAACAGATTTACAAAAAGCCTATTGATTTGTCACCCATAGAGTATCATCTCATTGGTTCATTTAAGATGTACCCTTTTCTTTCCTACCAAAGTACAACAGGCCTTTGGAATATGTGCGCTAAAAACTCATGGATTGGTTTTTTCTGAATGTCTATCCATGATGTTTTAAATTTTGTATTTTGCTATGGCACAAATTTGAATTGTGCAGTTTGGCTCATGTATGGGAATCATTCACCTTCATCAGTGACTAATTTGTGTTTTCATCCATCTGATCACTAATTTTCATTGTGTTGATTGTGTTATTTCAATTAATTAATGTTGGTGACTTGTTCTTCGCTAGTAGCATCCTCTGTTGTGTTAATTTAGATGTGGTAAAAGTTTATAGCTAAGAATATTTTTAAACTGTAAACATAGTCATTATCAAAATCAAAAGTCCAGGTATGTAATATGTATTTGGAGTGGTTTTAGATGTTACCAGGCTCCCACATGAGCAACTAATATTGTGAAATAATATTAAAGAACTCATAAAGAAAGTAAGATTTCTCATAGACTATTAATTGCTCTGTTACATTCCCTCTGGTATCAGTAATTAGATCCTGCCATTAACTATGGTTAAAAGAGATTAATGGTAGAAATGTACATAATTACCTTTTTTTTCTTCTTTTTCTCCAATTAAATCTACATGAGCTTGAAAGTAATAAACTCTGGTATTTTCCATTTAGCAGCTTTTATGTACGTGTTTAGGTGTGTTTATATTCTAATATGATTTTTGAAGGTGAAAAAGAAAAGGATCCATGTATATAGTTATTTTATTTTTTGAGTATCAGTTTTTCTCTCTGAAAAAGAAAAAAATATAGTCCAAAAAACACTGAATTTTTTTTAAAAAAACCTACCAACCTGGATATTTAGTTATTAGTTAAATGAGAATATTAAATTTTTAACCATTTCAATTTATTTAATATCACAGTAGCAGACTGTTTTAACTAAATCAGTCTACCAAAAACATAAATACAAAATATACATATGTAAAATTTTACTTATAAATTAGAGTTTTTGTGTTTTGTTTGCTTTGTGTTTCTTTGATTGGTTGTTTTGTTTGTTTGTTTTGCAATCTTTCTCAGCATCCTGAAATGGTCTCACACCTTTCCATACATTTTTGGTTTATTGGAAAGATGTCTAATAATTTCAACTAGAAATTATCTCAGCTGAAAGAATATGAGATGCTATAGCATTCTTCCTATGTAAGAGAACAAACAGTTAAATCCTAACTTGTTTATCCTCACCCAAAGATATTTGATTTTTTTAAAGAGAGGGGAAGGGAGAGAGAGAGAAACATCTATATAAGAAACATTGATCAGTTGCCTCCTACATGTGCCCTGTAGGGAGGTGGGGTTCAAACCCACAACCTGGGTATATATGTGCCCTGACTGGTAATCAAAGATGCCACCTTTTGGTGCACAGAATGATGCTCCAACCAAATGAGCTGCACTGGCCAGGGCACTAATTTTTATTAATAGTGTGGAAATATATCAGGCACACAACTAGGAGGATCTTTAGCTTTCTTCTCAATGTAGTCTCTACCATAATTTGAATTTGGAATCATATACTAATTTTAGGTGTGTTTTATTTTTTAATTTAATGATGTGACATAATTTTATAACATAAATGTTAAACATTTAATCAGTGGACTATTTTATCTAAATCCATTTAATGTTTTAGTATATTTTACTTATACGTAAATATACAATTTATCTTATTAGGCTTTAATTTCATTCTAAATATGAGTTTTATTCAGATAATTTTATTTAAAAGCTTAATTTTTCAAGTAAAAATCTGTAAGTAAAATTCAAAGGTCCTAAAACTAGCGGAAATGAAGAATCCACAAAATAAATAATAAATTAATTTTAAGATAAGTAAATTGTAAGGAAAAACAACACTTGTCAAAATTAACCAATGACGCTGATCTTTATACTTAAAGAAATAAAATCACCAAATGACCAAAACAGAATTTTTGCCTTAGACAAAATGACAGTATGCATATTATCAGAAAAGGGTGTTTAGTATATTTTTATGGAATTATATTGACTTAGTTTATTTAACACCATTTAGGAATATAGTATTTTTACAACTGATTGGCTTTACTTGCGTAACACTAGTACCTGTTTTTAACCATTCAGGGGAGGTGTCATTTGCATTCTTGAACAGAGTAGGCACAGTCACTCTTAGGAACACTATAATTATCTCTCTTCCAGACTGAATGAGGTACATAGGTTGAGTTATTTTCCCAAGCGTTCAGTGTGTTCATGCCTTTTTTTTTCCTGTCATATTTAATTGCCATTTCTGACTACTTTAAATGAGCATATAAGGAGCCCATCTTCTGCCTATTCCATAAACATCCAGCCACATCAGTTTACCACATGATTAGGATTGCCAGAAGATTACATTGTTGCCATATCCCCATCATAAGTCCATTGCATTAGTTTTCAAGACAAGAGTTGTCTGTGCCTTACTTATTTGTATATCCTAATACATGAGGCCATGATAGGTGTATAATATGTCCATTCAAATCAAGTTAGAAATTTAACCCATTAATAATGTGAGATTGATATAAATTTTTGAAGATTAAGCAAATGAAAGTAGGTCCATTCGTTTCAGTTTCTATAATTGCTCTAATCAGAGAGACTCAGTCTGATTTTAAAACAAGGTTTCCAGACAATCTTGTTTATATTCCCCAGATTATGATTCTTGTACCAGATTTGTAATATAAGCCTGGTTTTTCACTCCCAGTGTGCTCCTGTCACTACACTTTGGATAACAGAGCTTGCTGATATTCCATCAGAACCCCTGGAAGTATTCTGCTAACAGAATTGTTTCATGCACCTACACTCAAAATCTCTGATTCGAATAAAAATTATTAAAATCACACAGCTATATTTCTCCATGGGCCAAAGATGTATTTAGCACCTCCAATTACTTCTATGGGATTTTACAACTTAATACTCTAGTATTTTACTTTATCTTTAGTCTTTATACATGTAGAATATGTATTAAAACTTGGAGACATAAAACATGCTTCACTAAAATAAAAAATTCTTCTCTCAAGTTCTGCAGCAAATACTTTAACAGCTGAGGAAAATTCTGGATTTGCCAAACGTGTTCGACAAGATAATTCAAGCGATAAGCACTTACAAGAAAACGGACCGGCAGTGGGTATGTTTGAGCTCTTATTTTGATATTTAATAACATACTTACCTAATACATGTATAGTACTGTGGTGTTTTCATAAGAATCTTCTTTTATCTACTCATCACCTTTATTACATGGTAAGTATGACTATCTATGTTGTAAATGAGAAAACTTAAGACACAAAATAGAAAACACTAAGTTAGTACTGCACAGATACTTCATGATAGAGCCAGAACTCAGAACCGTATCTCTAAATCTATAGTCTGCATCTCTCTAGTTTTCTATACTGCTTCACATGGTAGAAGAATTAATAAATAATTGAACTAATTAATTGAAATTTTTAGCGAAAGGTGTTGTTTAATAGGTTGTGATTAAATATATTTTATAGATGAACTATATCTACTTGAAATTTTCCCATTACCCTCTTATTCTTGATCATCTGGCCTCAGACTCACTTGTGCAATTACAGCCAGGCTCCAGTACCTAGTTATATTCATGTTGTAACTCCTGTTAGCAGGTTGAAAAAGATGCTGATGTCCTGAATACATCCTCTCAATTACATTTGCGGGTGACAGGAGTCCATGTCAACAGAACCACATCCTCAGCAAAACCAGAAGAGATAGTGCCACTTAGTTTCTCCGCCTTGGAGTCCAGGCTTCTGTTTCCCTAGCATTCCAATTCCTAGACTTCTTCAGGAAGTATGTGTTTACACCCACTATGTGCTAGGTTCTGTGATGGATACAAACATCATTAAGAACCAGTTTGGTTCTTCTCTAAAGGAACTTAAAATTCTAGCACTTGGAATTTAAAGAGGTTTCATGAGATAAGTGTTTCTAAAAAAACATGAAAACTATTGCTCTTTCATCACAGTAATGTTACATTTCTCAATAGCTTTGCCAAACTGCATTGGTACATCCTTACTTCTTGTGGTAGCCAGTGGCAGTTGTTTACCTTAAGTTCAATGGAAATATCTTTTATGCAAATTTAAAACTCAATAAAGTAAAATTTACTGTTTTTATTTGGTTTATCATGCCATATTTAATAATACTTAACAGTGTGTACATGGCAGTTGGTGTAGATATGTGCTGCCCCATGGATCCTAAAAAAAAAAAAATTCTCCAGGAAGTCATAATTCTGCAACAAAATGATGTTTGTGATAATCGTCAAAGATATATTGGGTTTTCTAATATGCTTATTTTCTAATAATAGAAAATAATCTATTAGGTTATCAAGTATTTCATGCATAAAAAGAGATGAATTAAAAAATATATGCTATGGAGAAAAAAGTACAGTGCTTGCTAAAGAAAAAAGAAGAGCAAACGCTAGGTTAAAGAATGATTTGTCATTAAGGATAATTCACTTCAACTTCAGTTTGCAATATGGAGAAATTGATTTCTAAAAGTAGAATGAATGGTGACTATTCTTTTTGAATGATGCTTTTACCATATTTCTAAATTTTTTTATTTCTTCTCTAGAATATAAAAGAAACATCCATAAAGCAAAGCCAAACATGGTCAGAAAGTTTGGAAGAAACATTTCAAAAGGAAATCTAAGATAAATCACTTCGAAATCAACAGACATTAAATGGACAGCTCTGCTTTTAAGAGAGTTTGTTACCAGCACCCTTGCAGAAATGTACTTAAAGTTTTTTAAGAAGACCAGCTTAAAACTAACTTTACCAAAATAGCTTCAGCAAGAAGAAAATGAAATTCCTTCACTTTTGTTCTTTTGTATTCTAAGGAACTAAAAAAATTTAACAAAAAGGGTTGTTTTAAGTTTCTAAAATATTGGCTACCTTTTAAAATCGGTGGTAGCTCATTTTTTCTATTCTGCAGCAGGTTGATTAGGTAATTTTAAGAAAACAATAGTGAGTTAACTATCATTACTGCTTTTTGAAAATCAGGAGAATTTAGTGGTGATAAAATTATGGCCCAGGATATATTTGGTCTTACATTATTTTAATCATATATGTGACTTTTCTTTGCAAACATGTTTTGATGTTCAAATGTACATATATGTTCCCATAAAGACGTTGTAAATATTATTTAAGTAGTCTTTGTGAATAAAATACTAATATTGTTCCATACTACTTAGTATATTAAAGTCATAGTTTTTATAATGTTTGCTTTTGTGTCTCGTAACTACCCCTTACACACTTTGAACTATAGCATATAAAATGTGAACTTTGTAGATTTGTTTTTCAGATTAAATCAAGTATATGGCACTAGAATCAAGGAATAAAAAGAATCCATAGTTTCTTTAATGATAATGAAAAGATGTTTTAATTATTCCTTTTAGTACCATAGGGAGTACATGGAGCTACGGCTTAATTATATCTCCCTGTTCCCCTGCATTGCTTGGCTTATTTATCTCCTCGATACAACAAATATTTGGTTAAATGTACTTTTAACTTTATATGGCCTCGGACTGTCCCATCAAAGCAACATTCAAAGGTTTTACTACAGAAATGTCATTACCAGGTGTTGTCCTAAATCCCACTGGTGGTGATATATGAGACAATACATAAACTGTGTTGTCTTTCTAAAAAAAAAAAAAAAAATTAATTCTGATCTAGCCATGAGTATTTTATATGATAGTTTATTTTTTTTTACTTAGCAATGAAGAAAAAGACTCAGCAAAATTAAGTAATATGCCAAAGATCTCATAACTAGACAGTGGCAGAGTTGGGATTTTGCATTAAGGTTGCTATAAAGAGTTGTTGCTATTCCTATATTATACACTTCCTCCATCTACAGTGGGCTAATACTCTGCATGTGCATAACTATACAAAAAGTATCCCCTATAGAAAACGAATTCCATTCCCATCGTCACCTGTGATTTGCTAATTTATTTGGAAAAAAGTTTAGTCAATGCATTTTATAATTATGAGTAAATTATATTCAATTCATATTGTTTATATCGAAAAGCAGCTTACATTCTTATTAGTAAAGTATTAATAAAAGTCTTCAGTGTTACTGAAAATATTTACAATCCTATGGATTGCTTTTTCAAGGACTGTTTTGTGTTTACAATCACAATAACACATTATTTGTTGGATATTTACAACTTGCTCGTTGTCAACTTAAGTCAAATATAATCTTGTGTTTCAGCAATCAACACAAGACATTTGTTTGTGAAATACATATGTAGAGTACTAAGTTCTTTCTCTCCTGTAACTTCCTCCAAAAGGCAGTAGTTGACAGATAGTCCATACTTCTCAGAGTGAACATCATTTAACAAACCACTCAAGCTTTGCAAATGGCAAGTTCTGCATAACAGCCACTATAGGGACTAGTTCATCAAGTTAAGAGCTGTCAGGAAAGGTTAGTTCTAATATATTTCTGTGACGTGTGTGTGTGTGTGTGTGTGTGTGTGTGTGTGTGTGTGTGTGCGTGTACCTAAAGCATACTATATGAGATAAAATAAGCCAGGAGTCATAATTTTTTTTTTTTAAGTTCATTCTCATGCTTTCAAACAGATGGAAGATTAAAAGATGTCTGGTATAATTAAGATTAGTAACATGACAGGAAAACAGTTCTATGAGCAGGTCTTTGGGCAAAGATATTATGTCCTAAGCCCCATTTCTTAACCCCATAGAATATTCTTATCTGCTGAAGCTACTTCTCAAATACGAAATGTTAAGAGTACTTTTTATTTAAAATACATTTTTATTGATTTCAGAGAAGAATGGAGAGAGATAGAAACATCAATGATGAGAGAGAAAAATTAACTGGCTGCCTCCTGCAGACGCCCTTTTCCCCACCACCCCCCAAACGGGATCAAGCCTATAACCCAAGCATCCGCCCTTAACCAGAATGGAACCTGGGACCCTTCAGTCCAGACCGACACTGTACCCACTGAGCCAAACAAGCAGGGTGTGGGAATACTTTCTAATGCACCGACCTCTACACACATTCCCTTTCCCATTTTCTTTTCTTGTGGCTATTTCAAAATAACAGTATTTCTTTTATTATTTCCTCCTCTTCTTCCCCATAACAATTATGTACTTTCTTAACTCTGCCAAAGTCATTCATTTGGCTGTTGATTTGATAAAGCCATCCTGAGACTTCCCCACTAGAGTAAAATAATTCAAGCAACTGAGCACTATACTACTAAAGGTCCAAGGTCCATCATCTTGCCTTCAAAAGCTATAATAAGAGAGGTTTCCTGTTTGCTTACCTTTTTGTTTGTTTGTTTGTTTGTTTTAAAACCTAATTATTACTTAGTGGCACCCATTCAGCCAAAGATAATCTCTTAAATACTTTAAATACTTTGATGATTTTGACTCTGGTAAGCCTTGAGAACTAATTGAACTAGATAAACTGTGCAGGTGAATTTCAGTGCTTCTTTTAGACCGACACAATACTTTCAATTCCTTAACAGTAATTTTCCCTGGGAGTCTGCTTCCTCATGACTATGAGTTTAAATTTGTAGGAAGTAAAGCCTAATGAACTTTTGGTTTTATTTAGTAGTCATTACAACTCCCTAGATCGACTCATTCTTCCTCCCCAAAAAAGAAATGATGGATAAAAATTCGTGATATTAAACATCTTTTGTAGGTATTGGGTCGGTTTCACCATCTTCCTTTTCCACTATTGGAAGTTAATGTTTAACTAAGGGTGGTGGGAAATGATGGCTGTCAGAATTAGTTGGAACTGATTTCAAAATTCTCCATCTGTCAGTAGTTTAGCAACATTGCCCATAGGCCCAAGATGATACAGTTGATTGCATAGAAATGACATTACCAGGTGAAATCCATTTACAAAATATAAACTAATTCCCAGCAATGACCATACTGACCATTAGAGTAAGTGCCTTATCAGCCAAAAGTGAGCTGCAAAGGGAAGATGAATACCATATACTAGATACAATTTTTTTTACTTTTTTCCCCAATTCATATAATGCTCATTTAGAAATATACACCCAAAAGGGCTTGATATTTAATTCTTTTATAAACTGTAAACACATCACAGTGGTATTTGGAGATCTTACAGATGTCGTCTGTAAACAGAAGTTGCTTCAAGGCATATTCCAGATAGTTGCTGGTGCAAAATTTAAGATACCGTACTTCAGTTCTTCAAATTGATGCCAATAATTTTTAACATTTGGATAAGAAATGCATGTTCGGTACAGTGAATGTTATAAATGTTTATCTTTCAATGACCATCACAAATACTATCTACAGAACACATTTGCAATACAGATCCTGAATTATGGACAGTTTTGTGATACCTTGAAGTGTATCCATATCTGAAACATACATGAAAATTAAAGACTCTGCAGTCTATTACATTATCCAATGCCAAAAGGAATATAACCTAATACTGCACAACTTAACATGACTCAGCAGTACAAGGGGCTTAGATTTAGAATATTTTTCAATTACAAGTGTCATTAGAAAAAATTGCTGGTGTGAGGGCAGGAGTTCCTATTTAATCAATTCTCCAGACTTTTACAGTTATATCATCAATACACATTTTATATTCAAATATGTCTATGTGTGAAAGGGCCAGTCAGCCTATCTGCAGGTATACATTTATAAACATCCATAACAGTTGAAATGGCAAAATAAATGAAAAGAAATTATCGATGCAATATGAAGCCACCTGTTTCTCAGATGAAAACAAAAAAATGAGTACAAAAATACCCATTGTAATTATTTATGAGGTAATCACACATTGAAACCTTAGATTGGACATTATAAAATTGCTTTTTATACCTAAGGTTTGTTTAGAAATATTTATATTTATTTTACTTTACTAAAATTAGAGCCTATAGCCTAACAGGTTTGTATAGCCATAAATGTTGGGCAGAACCCATTGTTGGGCAGAACCCCAAATGCATGTAAATAAACTTGCATTTGGGGGTGAGCTATATCTATTTAGAGTGTAAAAAAAAAAAAAATAGGAAAAAAATCATTTCAGTTAAAAAAGAAGAAATCAGTATTTCATGTTCCATTACATTTTAGGCATGTGATAGTCATGGCAACAAAATTATAAACTCCATAATATCCAAGATCATGTTGCTTTTGTTCATCACTGTACCCCAACATCTAACACTGTACCTGGTGAAACTACTATTTTTTCCAATTACCTACCGTAGTATGATATAATGTCAATCAGAACTGAGGAACTGGGGTACTGTGGTTATTTGAATTTTTGATTTAATAGTTTTAAATAAGTTTTTTAATTAAAGCCTTTTTGATGTTGACACTTGTTGAAAATTGATATTAGAACTTTAGCATAAGAAGGAATATTAGGAGTTTCTCATCTATCCTTTCATGCAGTGCTGGAACCCCTTCTATGGTCCTGAAATTTTTAATGGGTGGGAAGTTAATTTCTTTGCAAAGAGAGCTCACTCCACTAATGGAACACTTTAAAGTCCAACTCTGGAGACTGGAAGTTATAGTTCAAGTACAAAGGCAGTCTGCTTAAGAATTCCTTCTTGCTTAGCTCCCTGAAGGGTTTTGAGCTAATCACACCTTCATTGGATTGCATGAACCCACCTACATTATAGTAGGCAATCTAATTTACTCCAAGTCCACCCATTTAGATGTAAATCTTATTGAAAAATACCCGCACAGAAACATCTAGAATAATGTCTGACCAAATACCTGGGTAATGTTGTCCAGCCAAGTTGGTACATAAAATTAACCACTACAGGGGACTCTTTTCCACTCCCCACGTGGGAGTCCATTCTGTGGGACTCTTTCCCTCTCCTCACATGGAAGTATGTACTTATTCTTCAATAAATCTCTACCTTTGCTATAAAAAAATAACCACCACAATACCCAACAATATATATAATGCTAATTAAACCAGACAGCTGAACGACCTTCTGGAGGAAGCTAGGACTATGAGGGCTGAGCCCCTTGCACAAATTTTGTGCATCTAGCCTCTAGTGTGTGTGTGTGTGTGTGTGTGTGTGTGTGTGTGTGTGTGTGTATTATATACAGGTATTCCTAAAACTTCTCCCAATGAATAAGTGTTCTGAATCACTTCTAGCTACTGAATTACAGCATTTTCTCCAAGATTCCATAAATAAACTAAAAGTCATGAGTGCTGGGCTTTTAATTTGGCTTTGAAATTATGTAGAAATAGCCTACTACTCTCTTCTCTTCGGAAACATATTGTTAAAGTTACTGATTGAAATCCTTCACCCCTCATATCATTTGTATTGTAGCCAGTGAAAAGAATGCTCTGCTGTTGTCTCTGAAATTGTCCTCCAAGTAACTGGTCCCCATTCTGAAAGTTTTGATGTTTGCACTTTTGTTATTCATATGCATAGGCTAGGAGAATTGATAGCTGCTGACCAGCTTTAGAAAAAAATAAGACACCATCAATTGTAAGATATCCTGATTTTAGAAAAATAACATGAAAAAAATAAAGTATCTCAGCATCAATGAAATAATTGACAATCTTTGCCTTTTCTTCCTCTTCTCTTCTGGGACTCAAATACACGCTAAACCTTCATATTGAATCATTATTCTCCTTTTCTTTTTCTCATTCTTTCACTGCTGCTAAATCAAACCTTTGGATCCTTAATTTTTGTTATTGCATCTTTAAGTTATAGCATTTCTAGTTGATACTCTTGCAAATAAGCAATGTCCCCATTTTTATGGCTTCCAGTTATTTGCTGAAACTTTTATGTTTGTCTTTTATCTCCAGGAGTGTTGCAGATATTGTTTTGCAGTTAGATTTTATGAAAGGACAAGGGGCTTTTTTTGTGGCTGGCTGAATGCACTCTATGGAATAAAAACCATATTGTATGACTTGCAACTACAAGGAGCACACTATAAATGCACACAACAGATCATAAAAGATCCATAATGGATTCTGCAATCAGTTTTCTGTTTCTCCCTGGAAGCGGTAGAGCACAGTGGTTACAAACAAAATCAGTCAGACAGACATGTGCTGGAGTTCTGGCCATGAAATTTTGGGCAGTTACTTAACTTCTCTGAGTCTCACTATTGTTGTCAAAACAATTAAGATAGTAACAGTAGCGCTCTCAAATGATTGTCTTGGGTCAAATTAGAGTAAGAGCCGATGGATCACCTGACATATAGTTCACATTGAACAAATGAAGCACTTCCTATAATTACCAGGAAATTGGTAATAATCAACTTTATCTGGGGCAGTGTTCATCTCCTTCCAGGAATGCTCCATTCCAGCCACATGTGCAGCCCTGGTGCTGTGGTATCTGCTGCTGCTTCTGGGATCTTTCCACAGAGTCTTGGGCTTCGCTGACAAGTTTGCTCAACAGTTTGTACTTAAGGCACATCTTTGATTTCTAGGTCTTCATTTACAGATGTGCAGCCCAGAAAATTTTGCTTCCTTCCACCCATGCTGGCCAGGCCTAGAGCTTTGTTCTCCAATGGGAGCTTTCTCATCTGCAGTTTTCTCATCGGCAGTTGAAAGGGTAGAGAGGAGTAAGAGAGCAGTTGTGGGAAAACTTGGAAAAGAGCATGTAAATTCCCTCTGGCAACACAAGTCCCTTCCTGCACAGGGTCCAAATCAGAAACAGGTCCTCCAATGTACAGAAACAAGGATACTGAGATAACTCCTGGGCCATTTCAGACACCTGACCCCCGAGAGAGGTCCACAGGTGCTTCTTGTTTATACTCACATTTTGAATCTCCTAGGGGAGGGGGCATGTGCTCACCAGCACAGCCCGAAGGGATTTTAGGGGTTCACTGAGCCATTATAGATATGGAAAGTGTCAGTTGCTGTGGAAGACTGGGCTCAAACTGGATTAGCCCCCAAGAGATGTTCCCGTGGCTATAAAAAATGTGGAATCCTCAAGATGACCTCATCTTCTTATTAACCTTCTTTCTCCTTGAACTTGACTACAGACAAATTGCAATTAGTTGAGTTTGGGGTTATAAAACATGTAATTTCTATGAGGATAGGGTTCATGACTCATTTATCTCTGTGTCCTCAGGGCAAGCCCTGTGCATGGAATATTATTGCTGCTGCTTAATGTGCAAACAATAGTATGGTTGAATTTGGTTTACTCCCAATGATTTAGTCCATGACTAATCCATGTTTCAAAGGAAGTAACAACACATGCTTTGTTAGCCCCAACACAACTTTTGATGGAGAAAAAATGAAATATTTCTAAAAATACTATTAAATAGCATCAAGATATTTACTACAATTATCATTTATATAACTGGAGTTCAGCAACTCATTTCTGTTAGAGCTGTTCCATTCTGCAATATTATGTAGTAAAGATTAATATTGTGTGAAAATGTATCATTCTTTCCTTAAAATGCATACTCTGTTTAGTATAGATCATAAACACAGATCCTGGTCCCAGCCATTTTGAAAGAAAGTTCATTGTTATTTTTCTTTCTGTTACAATTGTCCTTCCCAGGCTTTGTCTTGGTAATAATCACTGGGGAATAGTTGTGTGTGTGACCCTAAAAGAAATGTGATGACAGTCATTTGGGAGCAGAATCAGATCCCACTTATTATTAACTTTCCCCCTCCCTCTGTGCTCTGGTCCCCACCACTCCTAGCCACTACTGAAACCTATTTCATCAGGTATATAGCTTTTCTCTATCACTTGCCTCTCTATCTTTCTCCTTCTTTAGGATCCTTTCTCACATCTTGGTTCTTTAATTCAACAGACTTCAATTAAGCACATGCTAGATGCTTGACACAAAACTGGGCACTGGGATGGGTGCAAAGAATAATAAGACATTGTCTTGCTGTCTAGATCCTAAAAGCTCACAGTACAGTTTAGGAAGTTGATATGTAAACAAAACATCCAAGTACATATGTGCGGAAACAGAGGCATCTGAAAGTTGTCATGGGAGTAAATATGATCAGGTGTCACATATATGACCTAACGTAATTTCAGTCCTCATTCTTCCTTTTATTATAAACTTCTTGAAATAATATTACTGTACACGTGTGGATAGATTTCTAACTATGTGTACTTGGTATTTTATCTACATGATCTCTTTATTTGCACAACAAATCCAGAACTAAGTTCTAGCATCATTCTCAGCCTACTGCTGAGGGAAAGAAGCAGAGAGAGAGATTCCGTATTTCCTTTAATATAGCATAGCTGCTAAATAGTATCTACCTGAATTAATTAAGCTGCTTTTAGTTGCAAAGATTAAAAAAAAAAAAACCTCAAACTGAATTAAACAATCAAGCAATTTATTGGTTTTTATAACTGAAAGAGGTAGGATGAGCTTCAGGTGAAATTTGGTCCAGCAGCACAGTGATGTCATCATGGGCCCAAGGTCTTTCCCTCTCTCTCTTTTACCTTTCATCCTACTGGCTTTATCCTTGAGCTGGTTCTGCTGCTGTTAGCAGAATGACTGCTGCAGCACCCAGCACTGCATGTCTCCTTTTTCTTATCTAGAACAGAGAAGTCCCTCTCTGGCCACCAAACTACTAGTGCAGGCTTCCCTTTGATGCTGTCACTTCTAAATCAAATAGGGTCTTTAGAAGAATGAGATGCTGGGAAATAATGCATGTTACCTTCTATACTGCTGAGCTGTTGAGAGGATTTGATAGGACAAAATCCTCAGTGCTGGTATATAAAGCTTCTCACAGAGGTCAGCTAGTAGTAGCCGTAGTAGTAGTAGTAGCAGCAGCAATAGTAGTGAGTACTTTGTTATACATTGCCATGAATGAACTATTAAGGAGGAGGACTTAGAAGAGAATATTATGATCTGAATGTTTGTGAACCCCAAAAATTTATAGGCTGAAATCCTAATGCCCAATGTGGTGGTGTTGATAGAAAGTGCTTTGGGGAGGACACAGCATGAAAGAGCTGGCTTTGTACCAGGAAGAAAGCCCTCACTGGGAAACCATAGTGACAACCTTCATCTTGGACTTTCCAGTCTCCAAAACTGTGAACAATACATTTCTGTTGTTTAAGAGCTACCTATTGTGTGGCATTTTGTTATAAAATCCCAAACAGACTAAGGCAGTTATTATTCTTAGTCTTAGTCTTAGTCTTATTCACTTTGTTATATATTCATGTTGTCAACACTTATTTCTTCATTCAACAAATATTTATTGAGCACCAGGCACTGTTCTAGGTGCTGAGAATTCAGCAGTGGACACAAACAAGTCCTTGCTGTTCCAGAGCTGACTTTCCTATGGAAGAGCGATGAATAAACACATAATAAAAATAACAATTGAATATTGACTGTGAAGAAGAATAAGAGAAGTGTGTGGATACAGAGCAAGGAGGAAGAGTAAGTGGTGTGCTTTATAGAGTGGTCAGAGAGGACCTTACCAATAAGTGGCATTTGAGCAGAAGCCTAAAGAAGTAAACCTGTGAACTATGTGGGCAATCAAGGAAAGAGCATCCCCAGAAGAAGGAACAGCAAATGCATTAACTCCTGTGTTTGTTTCTATCTGTTTGGGGCCCAGAGAAATGCAAGAACCAAGTACCAAGGTAGATGGTTCACAGCAAAATGCCTGTAAACCACTATAACATTTCCTGTGTCTTAAAGCCCACAATTCCCTGCCACTATCTGAGAGGCAATAATACAGTTTTGACTTTTCTTCCTCTTTCCAACTTTGCACTTGGCACAGTTGGGCTCTGGTGGAATCCTCACCAATCCTCTGGGGGGAGGGGGAGGTTTAAGAAATATAGTTTCT
Organism: Pipistrellus kuhlii; assembly: GCF_014108245.1. Lineage (NCBI taxonomy): Eukaryota > Metazoa > Chordata > Mammalia > Chiroptera > Vespertilionidae > Pipistrellus > Pipistrellus kuhlii. The sequence continues at coordinate 16,035,120 of NW_023425595.1, forward strand.
GATCTTACAACCACTTCACTACAGGGGAGAACCCAGAAAGGAGAAAATAGTGCTAAGTTGTCAAAGACATTCTTCAGAACTATTTTTGATACCTTATATGTGGATTTTACAGAGTTAGATCCTAGAGAAAGATCTAATATGCCTCTTATATTGCTTTCTGGAATACCATTTTTCTCAGCTAAGATTTTGATAGGGACTAGGTGGCAGTCATTTTAAACTCTGGTACATGCCTGGGACCTAGAATTTCAGGTGACTGAAGCTTTATCCATTTTTAGCCCCATCTATGAGGATGACAAAGCCAAGAGTTGATTTTTTTTAAAATTAAAAATCATGGCCAATGGTCTCAGTTGTTGGGCCACTGCATTGCTGTACTATAAGGGTGCCATAGAGTTGGAATCACAGCAATCCTGTGTAAAAACTGGTCAAATGTCAGGCCACAGTCTCGCTGGATTATGAGACATTATGGGCAGGCAATCTCTGTTATGCAGGCATGTGAAAGCAGTAAAGCCTGCAGGTGATGACAATAGACCAGGTGTATGCATGCACTTGTCTCACAGAAGATGGTACCCTCTGACAAGATAATAATAGTTCACTCCACTTATTTTACCTGATTATTTCTTCTTATTTCTTCCCGACATGAAAAATAATGATCCTCCATTTAATATCAGCCAAATAGGATTGATTGTCCTTAAAGAAAAACATTGTAATGGGCCTTTGAGCAGCTCTACTCAACCAGTGCCACTAAAATTAAGGGCCCTGAGTTGAAACATGTTGGGTGTTTAGTATTTCACTATGTAACTTTTTTATTAATCAAGGGAATTCTCATTGCAAGTCTCTAGAGTCTAGACAATTGCTTTCATATTCCACATCTATTGCTTCCAAAAGCATGAGGCCAAGTCTAAGCTAACTCTAAAAACAAAGAATTCAGCCTAGTTGGCATGGCTTAGTGGTTGAGCATTGATCTATGAACCAGGAGGTAATGTTTGGTTCCCGGTCAGGGCAAATGACCAGGTTTTGAGCTTGATCCCCAGTGGAGACGTGCAGGATGCAGCCAATCAATGATTTTCTTTTATCATTGATGTTTCTCTCTCTCTCTCTCTCTCTCTCTCTCTCTCTCTCTCTCTCTCTCTCTCTCTCTCTCTCTCTCCCCTCCCTTCCTCTCTGAAATAAAAGTTAAAAAAGACTCCGTCTTCTCCCCATATACATATATTTTCCCCCTTCTTTTTTATTCTCTTTCTTATATTTTTTCCTTTTCTCAGTATTATTTTTGCACTTTTTTAAATCCCCTAATACTCTTTTCTCTTGTGGTAACTTTTATTTGGGGTTATTAGTATCATGAATACATTTGTGTTTGGTACCTTGTGCATAGTTGCCTTGTTGTGTTGTATTTTTGTGCCTTTAAGTCAACACAGGAGAGAGAGAGCTACATAACCAGACACCCTGAGAGGAACAATCATGGAGAGATAAGGAAACAACCTGCATATTAAAGAAAATGAGGCATCACCAGAAAAAGAAGTAAACAAAATGGAGGCAAGCAATATGTCAGAGAAAGAATTCAGAGAAATGGTCAGAGGGTTGCTGAAAAAGAATGGAAGACAAATTCAACAATATGTGTAAGAACCAAGTGGAAATGAAGAAGAACCAAGAAGAAATGAAAAATGGCATTGCTGTAATAAAGAACTCAATAGAAAGCATCAACAGAAGATTAGAAGAAGCAGAGGATGACATCAGTGAGCTAGAAGAAAAGGTAGGAAAAAATACCCAAGCAGAGCAGCATCTAGGAAAAAACACTTAAAAAACAGGAGGAGAACCTAAGGGAACTTTGGGACAACACGAAATGAAACAACATCTGCATAATAAGAATACCAGAAGGCAAGGAAATGGAGCAAGGAATAGAAAACCTGAATGAAGAAATAATAATGACAGAAAAGTTCCCTGATATAGGGGGAAAAAATCTCTCTCTCTCTCTCTCTCTGTCTCTCTGTCTCTGTCTCTGTCTCTCTCTCTCTCTCTCTCTCACACACACACACACACACACACACACACATATACACACATATACACACACAAAAGACTCCAGAGAAAGCAATCTTTGTTCCCCAGCTTGATATTTGCCATCAAGAAAGGCAAATAATACAGCATTCTGTCAGCTGCCTGAAAAACTCAAGGCCCAGGCAGATGTGCCTTTTTGCTGAAGACCTTTCCACCTGTGTAGGCCAATACTAACTACTTTCCTGTGCAACTAATGATGCTCATGATATCAAAAGTGCTAGAAATAGTTGACATAGATTCAAATGAAGACCTGTGGTACAGATGGGCAACCTCCATTATCCTACCTATAATGTGATTATATTTTCTTTTTTATGACTAAATATTAACTCTGTAGAGACAGGATTAGTTTCTTATTCATTTTTTAATGTCCTGCATCAAACGTGCCTGGCATAAAGTAAGTGTTCAATAAATAAATGTATATTACATATGATTGAATGAATGAATGAAGCATCATCTGAGTCCCAGTGATAAATATGAGGTTTAACTACTCAAACTGGGGACATAAATGAGTTTAAAATTTCTGTATAAGAAAATGGTATCTCTTGGTCTCTGCTCATTGACCCAGATGTGGCTTTTTGACCTCTCATCAATCCTCTTGTTACCTGATATCTCTTGGTAAATGAGTTCTTAAAGAGGAGAAATGGGCAAAGGGCCTGAAACAAAAAGTGAAGGAGAATATTATTAAAGAATTGATACATATCAGTTGTTTGAGAGGAGGAAAAAAAATCTCAACTTCAAATTTGGGGAGGACCAGTGCCAAAAAGAGAGTAATGTCTGGGATTCCTTTTATAGTCCCAAGGCTCTTTCCTATCAATTATCTTAATTTTACTAAGACAGACATAAGCTGCCCTGTGAAATAGAGGCTATTTCACAAAAAGCTATAATAAAGAAGGCAGCTAAGCATAAAGAAAGGAAGGAAGGAAAGAAGGAAGGAGGAAGGGGAAGGGGGGAGAGGGAGGAAGGAAGGAAGGAAGGAAGGAAGGAAGGAAGGAAGGAAGGAAGGAAGGAAGGAAGGAAGGAAGGAAGGAAACACTGATCACTTAATCATCACATCTCTATGTGGAAGGTATCAGCATGTTGCTCCCCAGGATCTCCCCTCCCCCCCAAAAAAGAGATAAAAGCAAACCCTATACCTCAAAACACTAAGTCCAACTTTTAGTACTTCCAAAGCTAAGATATTTCTTATCCAATCTATTCCCTTCAAATAGTGGAGAATGGTGGGGGTGAGTGGTCTAGCAACGTGTTTTTATTTTTTCATTTTAGATCAGACTATAAAATTGGTATTTTATTGCCCAATCAATCAAGGACACATGTATTACTTAGCACTGTTTGAAGTCATATCTATAATGTTAAAGTTTCAATTAAAAGCATATACTTTTTCAAGCTCAGAGTAAAAAGAAACACCAAAAACATAAATATAAACTGCAATTTCATGCTTTGTTACTATTTCATTGTATGGCCTTTCATGAATCTCTCTGCATTTGTTACAAATGAGGAAGATGTTTTAAATCATCCCTAAGTGATTGAAGAGAACTATTCATGTTATGTTTGTAAACAGTAGCTGATGGTGAAGCTTCCTGATTCCTACAGTTGTGTAGCCATTATGGGTAGAGTTATTAGGCATGTATTCTCAATGGAGTGATTTGACTGGGACGTGAATAAGGATGCCTAGGCCTCCTTGTCTTGTGCAACCAAGTCTTGAAGATAATAGCTGCTGCCACTTACTGAATGACAGCCACGTGCCAGGCACCGCACTACCTTTATCTGATATAATCATTATAAGTGCCTCTGAGACTCTCAGATGCTGAAACAAATGCCCAGAAAAGTCAAATGATCTGCCCAAGGTGACAGGGATGGTATATCACAGCCATTCTCACTAATAATCTACACACAAAGGACCTTCAAAAGAGGTTGCCTTGATTTTGGACTTCCAAATACATCTCTGTTCTTGGAAGTCACCATTTTTTGACAAATTGGCAAGCGTGGGAAATGAGGATACTTGGCATCATCAAAATCAGGGCAAGTCCGGGAGCCCAGGCCTGGACTTGTAAAGAGTGCGGCTGGGATTTATTTCAAAAGGACACGGCCCAGTGGGGATTCCTTGGCTTTGGCCCATTTTCAATAGTCTGGGTGAACTGAGCGGATTGCAGACTGTAATTTTTCCTTTTTGTGTTTTAAACATAGAAAAAGCTTTTGTTCTTCTCTACTTCATTGTCTGCTACTCCACTCCCCTCTTCTCACCCCCACTAACACCTCGCTGCTAACGTGTTAAGAGCATCTCCCTATGTGGATGATCTGACTCACTCCTTTTCAATAACACCCTCTTCCTTGATAAATCAATACCCTGACCAAAGTGACTGTGCATTTAGGTCATTAATCAAAGAAGTCATGATAGGAGAAGTGGGATGCAGCTTTGTCAAGGTAGTTTTTGCTTTTGGTCTTATTTACCTGCATAATGTAGTAAAAGCATGGGCTTCTAACATCTGATTAAGAAGGAAAACAACAACAACAACAAAAAAAAAAAACCAAACAAACACAGATTGCACTGAGCTGTGGTGAGTGAGCAAAGAAAACAAGAAAAAGGGGAGAATGAACTCTAACAGGAAGTCATGAATTGACCTGGGTAAATTGCATCCTCTCTGTATCTTGGGGTAAGGGATGTTGTTTAAACTTATATCCTCAAATTCTTTGATATACTTCCCTCTGGGTGGTAGAGCTTAGTCCTCCATTCCCCAAAAGTTACAAGATATAAGTAGTAAATTAACTACTACCATAACATGGCCATGAATTAAGCTTTTCTGACAATTAAAGCAAAAAAGATAAATAAAATATATTAGATTTTATTGTTGCCATCCCCTGTCAGAAGAAATCAAATTCATTTACAGAAGCACAAAAAAAAATCATTTTTTTCTATTACCAGTTTTTAAGGTGGGAAGAATCGTGTAGGTCTTTGATTAGCTCATCAGTGACTAAACAGGAAATGTAAAAGACACAGAGAAGCTGTTCAGGTAGTTGATCCTTGTACAACTCTTTAGTGAAGGGCTTCATATTTATAATCAAATTATAAATGAAGGCAATGAAGGCATTCCTGCCAGGTAGGCGAAAATGTGATTCTAGAAAATTGCCTTGAAGAAAAGAATGAATAGTTAAGAACCACTTTTATCACAACTTTCTCCTACAAAAAAAGGTTTCAGTGATTCTCTATTACCTACAGGTTTCAAACTAAATTTCTGTAGCAAAGCAATCACACCACAGAGACTTGTTAACAAATTTCAGCATAAAGTATTCTTACTTAAGCATTTGCCAAAGGTTTTATATCACTCAAAAAACTCTGACTATTGGCAACTTTCTAGTGGATTTGTTAAGGAAGGAATGTAAGGGGAAGGCTGGATGGGACCAGAACAGGCTGACATGCCAGAGAGAGAGATGAGCTGGGATACCAGTGAGGTCTTCTCAGCATCAGGTGACTTGGGTTTGCACTGAAAAGATAATGACAGGAATGAAAAGGATAATGAACATTATATAACTTTTCTTATGTTTTTAAAAAAAATACTCACTGAATACCTACCACTGTTCCAGTTTCTTGGGATGCATTAATAAGACACACACACATACACACACACAAACATTTTCTACCCTTGCATACTTATATCCCAGGAGAGAGAGATAAACAGTAAACAATTACCTGAATAAGTAAGTTTTATAGTTTATAGTGGATAGACAATAAGGGCTATGTAGAAGGAAAAAAAGAGAGGAAGGTAAGGGAAATTGGAAAGGGAGGGGCGCATGTTGCAATTTTAAGTGAGTGGTCGAGGAGGCCTTGCTACAAACATGAAATCTGAGCAAAGCCGGGAGGAGATGAGGCAGCTAACCATGCAGACATGAGAGAAGGGAAAGGTCAGAGCTGGGGCACAGCCAGGAGGCTAGTGAGCCATGGAGAGGAGTAGGAGGTGACTTCAGGGAGGTGCTGTGGGGTCCACAGGTCACCGTTAGAGCTTTTGGCTTTTATTCTGAGGCTAAGCAGGAGCCCCAGGTTCTGAGTAGAGGGGGTGGGTGACACAACCCAACTTAGGTTTTAAAAAGCCTTCTCCGGCTGAGGTGAGGATAGAACAGGAAGCCCGGTGCATGGAAGAAGAAACGTCAGACCATGGAATTAAACAGAATCCAGTGCCAAGGACGCCTTTGTGAATGACCTCATCTGAGCTGGCTGAAGCACTTTGTCACAGTGTGAAGCTGATGAGAGGAAGGCTCTTTCCTAGTTTTCCAGGTTGCATGTGTCTTAGATGGGTACATTGGATTAGAGAGCAATTCCTGGGTGTCCTGGTGACCGCGGTCCTGGCCTGCCATTGCTGCCCATCCAGGCCTCAGTCCTGGGGCCACTTCTGGATTTTCACTTATTTTCAAGGCATGGGAGTCTTTATTTATTTGTTTATTTTTGGGAATATTCTTATTGCTTTCAGAGAAGAAGGGAGAAAGAGAAAGAGAAGCATCAATAATGAGAATCATTAATCAGCTGCCTCTTGCACACCCCATACAGGGGATTGAGCCCGCAATGTAGGCATGTGCCCTGACCGGAAATAGAACCATGGCCTCCTGGTTCATAGGTGATTGCTCAACCACTGAGCCACACCAGATGGAAACTTTAAAATCTCTTCTGGAGCATTTTCCTCTGGGCAGAGACACCCCCAGCCGCCTTCTTCATTTGACCCTGGGGCTGGGGAAGGGAGCAAGAAGACACTCATCTGGACAAATCTCATCTGTTTCCTGGATTCTCTTAGAGTGATTACCAACACTATCTTTCTGGGGAGAGGCATGTCCACATCACCATTAATCAGGGTTAAGGAGGTTCAAACTAGCTCATTCCTGGATGGGCCTTTGGAGCAACATCATCCAATAAATATAATTCCAGCCACATATGTAACTTCAAATAGTCTAGTAGCCACATTTTAAAATGCAAAGAGAAACAGGTGAGACGAATGTTCATAATATCTATTACCCAATTCAATATATCTAAAATATTATTTCAAAATGAAATCAATATGAAAATTCTTCAGGAGATATTTTAAATTTACTTTTATACTAAATCTTCAAACTCTATTGTATATCTTACAGGCCCAGCACATCTCAATGCAGTCCAGCCCACTTCAAGTGCTCCATAGCCACGTGTGGCTGGCCAGTGGCTACTCTACTGGATAATGTGTCTCTAGAACTGTAGCCCAAGATGTATTGCTACAAGCCAACTAGCTTTGTACACAACTGTTTTGTACACAGAATATTAGAACTTGGACTAAGAAGCTGGAATTTGGTCATACGTTGTAGAAGGGAGGTGGGAGGTATCTTTATCATACCCCATCCTCAACCACAATTTATCTCCTACTCTCTACAGTACACCAAAGACATATATAAATGAGAAAGGGTCTTGTAAACAGAAAAGTGTTTTGCCCACACTTCACATCTGCTGGCTCTATCTTTGGCGTGTACACACTGTTCCTGCCAGAATGTACTTGAAGAGTGAAAAGGTACTCAAAAAGCAAAATGTCTTCTTATGAAAAAGGTGTTGGGCTCACTCCAGGGATTCAGCCCGAGAAAGACTCAAAACTCCAGCACGCGGCGAACAGAGCTTTATTTGAGCCAGGTTGTCTCCAGTTGCTACTGTCAGGGTAATTCACAGCCAAGGTCTGCTGTGTTTTTCACTGAGGCAATGTATTTCTAGGCCCCGTCAAGGCTCTCCATATTGCCCTTTAGTGATTACTGGTCCTGGTGGGGCAGTCTCTCCCATGAACACAGCACTCAGAGCAAGGACTTGAGCTCTGGCAGATGTTTGAGCTGGGTAAGTTGCAGCCTAGGAGAGAAGAAAGGAAGCTGGAAGGTGTCTCTGCATGGCTTGTAGAGTTTTTTGTTTTTACTTCGTCTTAAAATCAAATTCAGGCTATAAAGTGCTAGAATTGCCAAGCACACCCAATCAATAACAAGACATTGAGGGCAATAGAGGAAAGAGCTAACGAAATATACAGGTATTTTACTGGACTATCACCAGGCTGAGCATTGGGTCTATGTAGACATATACACCCTTTGTGTCAAATGAATGAATGATGTAACTAATATATTTTATTATTCTTTAGCCTAAGACAACAATTGGTTTAAGCCCTCACGTCTTACAAGTTAATAGAATTCTGAATATTCTATAATTGGACCAGATCACTTATAAAGTCTTTATGAGACCCTATAATTCTATAATTTGACAGGAAATGTACTAATGAGTATCAAATACCATTAAGCCTGAAAAATGAAAGCTTTAATTACATTTTGGGGTAGTTACTACAAACAATACTTGTCAATGATTTCTTGGCCCCCAGTTACCTAAGAGCTGGGCCCAAACTAGTATAAATATGAGATTCTACCACATAAAGTATTGGATGAGGAAGCCCATGATATCAAGTCCTGGCCCTGAATCTTTGTGTCCTGGACAGTTATTAGGTCTCTATGGGCTCTGGTATTCATAACTGGAATAGATAATCTGCAAATACTATGGGATCTGACTTTTTATAGGATCTTAAATGAAGAATCTGCCAGGGCCACATCTTTGCCCAAGGGCTGTGACAAATATATTTAGATCTCATCATTCTTCAAACAGTACATGGATGCTTTGTTCTCTCCAGGTTCCCCAGGCCCAGTGTAAATATGCAGAGTGATTCATACCTACAGCAGTGAAGGTCATCAAATTCCAGGAAGTCCAGGACATTCTGAGAAGCTCAGGAGAGAAACTATCCGTTTGAAAAGTGAGCAGTTGACAGGCTCGGGGACAGACCTTCCCAAAGGTGGACAATGGGATAATTTTCCTCTCAGCTGTCTGTCTCCACCCAATTGACTTTACTGTCAGAGTAATTGCTCTAAAACCAAAGTCTGATCCAGTCATCCCTTAATTCACAGACCTTCGATGGCTCCTCTGTACCTGCAGAACAAAGTAAAAACACCTTCCTGAGGGATCTTAGACTGTCGCCATCTGACCCCAAGCCATCATTCCAACCTCATATCATGTTATATCTCTCCGTGCACTCTGGGTGATAACCCAGCCCACTGGACATCTCATGATTCTTTTAATTCTATATTTATTTACCACCACCCCCAACATCTGTGTTTTGGCTACAATGCCTTCCCTTGGCTTTCTGCTCTACCGAAATCTTTGTTATTCTTTAGCAACCTATTCAAATATCTCCCCTGATACCTACCATCCACAAGATTTGAGAACAAACTATCTCACCTTATTACTGCTTTAATTTAATTCTGCTTTTTATTAGAATTTATTATATTAATGTCTGTTCCTCCCTCCTCTGCGGCTTTATTTTTGATGACATAGACATAAACATTAAGAAGATCATGTCTTCTTAATGTTGTTTTCTCCACATCACTGTATCACTTAACAATGGGGATACATTCTGAGAAATGTGTCAGTAGGATATTTCATCACTATGTGAACATCAGAGTTCACTTACACAAGCCTAGGTGGTGTAGCCTGCTACACATCGAGGCTCCCTGATATAGCCTATTGCTCCTGGGCTACAAAACTTTAGTGGATGCTATTGTACTGAATACTGTAGGCAATTGTAATGCAATAATAAATATTTGCATATATTAACGTTTCTAAATATAGAAAAGATATAGTAAAAATACAATATAAAGGATAAAAGGTGATAAAAACTGTATAGGCCATTTACCTTGATTGGAGCTCTCAGGAGTGGAAGTTGCTCTGGGTGAGTTGATGAGGAGGTGGTGCGTGACTGTGAAGGCCTAGGATACTACTGGACACTACTGGAGACTTTATAAACACTGTCCCATAAGCCCTTCCCCTGATTTCTTTTGACAGGGTCAGAAATAAAGCATTGAGGATGCCAATGCTTGTTCCATGAACAGAGACGTGGGCTGGATTGTTTGAAATATTGAGGAAAACTGTCTGGGGAAGGCATAGGTCACCTATAATAGTTGCTGTCAGGAGGGAGCGAAAGGTGGCCTGAGGATTAGTAGGAATAAGGAATGAAGATGGAAAGAAAAAGGAATATAGTGGCTTGTCCTGGTTAATGTGCTTTTGTCTATTGCATGTTGGGGCACTGGTCAGGATAAGGAAGTTTGTGATAGTCATTTAAAAAAGTGTTTATATGAGGGTATACAACTGAGGACACAGTATTTTGACTTTGGAAATTTGTTTTTGGTTCCATTGACCCTATGTGACACAAAGAACTCTTACTGGCATTGAACTGATGGAAGAGATAAAACTCACCTGTGCTTTACAGGGAAATATTTTCCAAGTACAGGGACAGGCTGTCTGCACACTGCCACAGAAAGCTTTCACTGAAGTGGCAGGGACACTCAATACTTGTTAGGAGAGCTTCTGTGGATCTGTGTCCTTGTACAGGGCCTTAGGTCCTCAACAAGGAATTCACAGCAATGTGCTCCAAAGATCATCAAGCTAGGTCTGGGAGGGTTGTAGTGCCCTCTGAAAATATAGCAGTGGGAGGACAGGCTCCTCCGGGATGAAACAGGCCCATGGCTAACTGGCTGGGATATATTCTATCCACTCAAAATTGAGGTGCTATGAGAGAGTCTATTGCTGAACTCCACAGATGCTCCCATTTTTTTCTACAGGAAATTCAGCTCCATTGCATTTTTATTGGCCATATGTTGTTTGTTATTGACCAAAATGCCATTCTGCAGGTGCATGTCTTAATCATTGTTGGTGGTCAGATACTGTTTATTGGTTACAGCAGCTGACTCCATATTCTAACTAATACAAAAGTTAGGAGGTTGGCCTTGGACTTCAGTTGCTTATACTTGATTCAGTCCTTTCACTCTCCTGCTTGAATACCTCCAATGGCTGCTCATTGCAATGAAAATAATTTCTAATTTCCCTTACTAGCCAATTTAGTCTGGCCCCTGACTTCATCTTTTACCTCTTCACATACTATTCTCCCATCTTTGTTTCCTCATAAGGACCCTTGCACCTGTTCTCCTACCTGCTAGAAACTCTCCTCAGCACCCCCAGCCTGAGCCCCAGCCCCAGATCTTCACAGGACTGCTTCCTTGTCATCAATTCACTGCCCACCACCTCAGACAGGTCCTCCTTAGGACCGCCACCCTAAATATAGAGCCTCACCATTGCCACCTGAGGATCGCTCTATCCCTTCATGCTGCTTTGCTCTCTTGATAGAATTGTGCATTGAATTTCTAATTCTTTGCCTCTCAGTATTATCTGCCTAAATTGGCAATTGGGAGTTTTATATCCCATCCTCTGTTGGTTGACATTTGCCTCCACAGTTATTAATTCCTTGCCTAATTCTGAGTTTCCTGTGGGCTAAGATATCTTGGCAGATAGAAACCAAAGATGGTAGGTGAGCATGTGAGGTGACATGCTTTCAGTTCCAGGTGATAAAAGCCCTCAGAGAGACGTTCAATTCAGAGGTATGGCTGAGGGGCTGTGAGGGGGCACCAGAGGCTTCTGATACACTTCAGTATCTTCCTCCGTCCTCCACAGATGTGGACATTATCTCTAGTACTCTGTTCTTAGTGCATAGAGTAGTGCCTGGCCTTCGCTGGTACTCAGCAAATATGAGCTGAATTAATTAATTAAATTTCTTAGCCTTTCTTTGTCTCTCTTTTCTTACCTGTAAAAGGGCAATAACAACCCAACTGACCTTGTGAAGTTGTTGTGAGGTTAAACAAAATAAAGCATGGAAGGTGCTTAGCACAGGAAAGACCATAATAAATTGTAAGCTGTTATGACCTAGCTGTGTGATTTTAATGTAGGGAAGATCATTTAATTATTCTAGGCTTCAATTTTTAAGTAATCATGGCTTTATGTCTTTCCAAATTGGAATAAGTGCAAAATGTGATACTATGTAAAGGTGACAGTATTATATAGACAGACATTATTATTATTATCATTCACCATCTATCCTTTCCAGTTGCCAGGGTTAGTTACAGCTGGGAAGGCAGGCTAAATTCCCTGTCCTCATAAGGCTTCTAGTCTCATAAGGGAGAGACACAATAAACGAGAACAGCTATATTAGGAACTGGCCTTGCATTTTTGTATCCCAGATAACCACTTAACCTCTGTGGCCCCAGTATTCATAACTAGACTAGATGATCTGCCAAGTCCTATGGGCTCTGACTTTTTATATTATATAAGCTTAAGTGGAGAAGCTGCCCAGAAAATGAAATTTGCACAAAAACCTGACAGAGAGGAGGGAACAAGCTGAGTATTCTGGTCAAATTGCATTATTTGGTTTACCAATTAGGATATGCTAAACAACAGTGTAGTAGCAAACATCTCAGTGGCTGTAGCCATCAAAAGCTTATTTCCTGCTCATCCTACATGCCCATCCTACTTTGTCAGGGAGTTGTTTGATGTTGTCCTCACTCAGGGATGTCATGAGGCAGGGAATAGAGAAGGCTGGAGGGTCACTCATTGGCAATTAAGTGCTGCAGCTGAAAGCGACCCACATCACTTCTGCCTCCATCTCTTGGCCAATCATTTGGCTTTTCCCAACTGTAAGGGAGCAGGGACATCTAATCCTCCCACTTGTACTTGAAAGGGGAGAAAAATGGGATGCAGATAAACAATGTAAATGTCTACTACATTTGATAATGACCTTTTCCACACAGATATTACAGAAATACTGCTAAGATGGTCAATATATAGATTGGCATTTAAAGAATATTTTATTATGGGAAATTTCAAACACACACAAAATGAGACATTATAATGAACAGTCCAGGTAAACATCACTCATGATCACACCACTATTTCTAACCAATGGAAATGTTCCAATGTTCAACGAAGCTTCACCTATTGATCAAATCTCTTGGGTTGGGTATTGCCAATTTTTTTTTTCTTGTTAATCCTCACCTGAGGATATTTTTCTATTGCTTTTTAGGCAGAGTGGAAGAAAGGGAAAGGCAGAAACATCGATGTGAGAGAAACATAATGATTGGTTGCCGCTTCCACCCCCACCCAGAGCCGGGCCAAAAAGAAGCCTGCAACCAAGGTACAAGCCCTTGACCGGAATCAAACTGGGATCCTTTGTTCACAAGCAGATGCTCTATCCACTGAGCAAAACCAGCTCGGGCGGTATTGCCAACTTTTGCCATATAAATCATATGGCAATGAACATCCTTTCTCATAAATTGTCAGTTATTTAATTATCTCCATGTAATAAAATCCTTTGTTTTTTTTAACGACAATATCCACAGCCACTTTCCTCCCTACCAACTGATTCCTGGGTCACTACTCATTCCCAAGGCAGTACAGAGTCCTGGGACAAAGGAAAGGACAGGGCAGCAGGAAAAATATCAACCAAAACATTCTTCTATTTTCAACAATACTCTTAACCTATATATATTTCAAGGAACATATAATTAATCCATAATTTGTCAGACTGAATTAAAATGTGATTTGTGATTTTAGAGTTTAGCATGTTTTAAAATATTATTTTATCTGGGGAAAAAATTTAAAGCTGCATTTCCCCTAAAGCTTCTGCTCCCTAACATAAATCTTCTTATGAGGGAAGGCGCTTTAAGTGAGGGTGGCCTTGTAGATGGATGGAAAGACATGAGTCCTGGTTTCAGGTACAAGTTCCACTCTTCATCTGCTGTGTGACCTCAGTGAAGTTATTTAGCCTCTGTAAGCCTCTAATTTTTTCTTTTTCATTTATAAAGTGGTATTTCAAACTGACAAGTTTGTTGTAACATGCAGATAACATGATGTTTATGAAAACATATATTACTAGACCTGGCATTTAATGGCTGTATAATAAAAACTGCCTTTCCTTTTTTATTTTTCTCTTTTATTTTCAGAATATACTCAACATGAACAATACAGTGACTTTGTACAACACTGCTCCTGTTTTAGTACTTAGCAAGTATGTGTCTTCTTGAGGACCCATCTAGCAATCGACAAAATCATTTCAGAATGAGTGTTTTTCCATGACACCAAAACCAAATTTTGGAAAATTCTTTCAGGTAAGTCCTTTCTTTGGAAAATTCCCATTCCGTCATTTGCAGCAGTGGAGGGCTATTTATCCCCGGACCCAACACCTTTCAATTTGTTATTTTTAATGTTAATAAATGATTCTGCTCATTTCCTGTTTCCCTCTGCTCACCAACCTGCCAGCAGCAGTCACACACAGGCCTTAAAATAATTGTACTGGTAAACAACTGATTCAGATTATGAGGAGGACATCTGTAATTGTGTTACATAGTCAACCCAGCTGGAGAAAGGGCAGGCATGGCTCCCAGCATCCAGCTGTGTGATTTGGTGAATGTAGCAAAGAGCTTTAGGAGGACTTGAACTGAAGCGTCTCAAAAAACGTAAAAGGATGTGCTTTAAGTTGGTGAGATCAGAAGGCTCTATCTCACTCTTGTCATGTTCTCCAGGGGGCCTGGTACACACCAAGCACACAGTAGGCACTAAGGAGTACGGTATCTGCATTGAGTGGATGCCAGTGAAACAAATTTAGTTTTGCTCCAATGTTTGTTCAAGACCCTTCCTGTGTTTTCTTGTTTCTTTTTCATCATCTGAGGTTTCTTTGCTCCCATGGTCAAATTCTTCTCTATGTGTCCCAGGTCACACCTAGAGAGAGGCTGGCCCCCTGAGAGAGAGTTCAGTAAATGTTTGTTGAATGAATAGATACCAAATACATTCTGCAAAAAACACAAAAGGCCAAACTTGGAAAGTTTTGATAAAGAAAGAAAGAGAGGAAGAGGGGGCAGGGAGAGAATGAATGTGTGCCTTCATCCATTGATACTAAGTGTGATTTGAAAGTGTCCCCTTCAAGGTGGGCCAGTGGATCACACTGGGGTGCAATAAAACGAGTCCTCGTTATTCGTGACTTTCTGATGTTGAAATTTAATCAAGAAAACTCGAAGCAGCATTCAAGTCTGGTTTCTCAACAGTGATTTTGATGACTTGAATTGTGTTTTTTCATCCTTATTGCTTTCAGCTATACATAAATCTCTTTCCCTCTGCATTTCTCCCTTGTGCATGTGAAACACGATACTTTTCCGTATTTTTGGGTCCTTTTGGCATCCAGACGTTTCACTTCCTCCACATCTGCTATGAAATCAAATATTGATTAATGTGACCTATAAACCTAACCATTTAAATGAGGCCAATGACCAAGTTCTATTTCCTGGATTTTTAGAAATTTCTATCATTTTTTTTACCCAATCACTCTCTTAAGTGGCTCTTTTTGTTTATTTGTTTATGAAAAGATTAAAGGAAAATCAAACCAACAGTAAAGTTCTCAACCACATCTGGGGCTTAAATTCCAAGCCTTTTGGCTAACATTAACCCAGACCATCTCACTTACTTCAAGATAGAAATGTTTCTAACCTTGCCACTTCTGTCCTATAAAAATTACAGTGGCATATGAAAATACACAAACTCTAACAATCTCCAGAAGGTAGGTCTTATTTCTTTGAAAGACTCATAAACATGACAAAGAATAGTTATCAATAAAATAGGAAAATTGCTCAGTGATTCTACGGGATGAAAATATATTTAAAGAGAAAGAAAATGTAACCCTTGAGGCTCTAATATTCTGACAAGGATGCTATACAGGATGCTTGCTATGAAGACTAGGAAAGTGACTCAAGTCATAGTATTATTTTCACCCAAACAGAGTAGGACACATATATTGCTTGTGTTACAAAATCCCAAGGGGTGCTATATACATAGAATACAATGAGACCATAACCCTCTATACTTTGTGCAACACCTGAATGTGTGCCTGCAAATGAATGAAGTCTTCCCCAGAAAGGCTTATTCCAAAAATATGGCCTTGTTTACAACTTTGAAATTACCTTAAATTTTTTGGAGTGCTCTTAATAGTTGCAAATAATCCTTTGGTGGAGGAGTTGACATTTGAAAATATTATATGTCTTTAAGTACAAAATCTCATGTAAATTTTAGAATAACCTAGAGCATGTCTTTTGTTGTTGTTATTAAAGAGGGAAAGAATTCTGAGGTGTTTAGATTAATTTTTTTCTACTTGTCTGAAGTGACTCAAAGCTTTTCCCAAGGGAATAGGAGAGGTTAAGTCGCAAAGGAAGCCACAATAGACTAAAGTATATAATAGACTAAGTATGTGACCTTCTAATTACATAATTTCAGGGAAAGCAGATTTAATTTGTTAGTTTTATACTTCTTTCCAAGTCTCATTTTGTTAAAATCACCAACCTGCCAGCAGCAGTGCTAAATTTAATGTGATTGTTTATATTGGTGCCTCAGTCTCCTTAGGAATGAAATAGGGAGAATACACCTTAAGAAAGCTGTTTCTGAGAATGTGTACATTAAAGACTGATTGGTTGCTCTAGAGATTTCAAATAACATCCTATACAGAATTTCATTGGCAGAACCTTCGTATTGATGCGCTACTCCGACACAATTTTGAGGTCAACACTAGGTGGTCTACATTCAATACCAGCATTTTACAGAAGGGGTGGTGAGAGGGAGCAGTCATGAATGAATACTATGCCTATGAAAGGTGCATTTCATACTTGACCTGTGGTTAACACACCAGTGCTTTTGCACAAGATTTCCAGTTGTGAACAAAATATGATAATCAACAGCCTCTTCCTCTTGATCCTTTTGTTTGATAATAAACCCAAGAGGGTAATAAGGCTGAACATTTTATACTTCCCCCCCCTAATCCAGGAAGTTACTCACCTTTAGAAGGGAAAACAACAAACTCAGCAAATCAAATCAGTCTTTGAACACATCATGTTACTTCTACCAATAGAGAAGCAATGCTATTTCCCATTTGCTTCTATTGAAAGTAGAATCTATTAATATTAGTGAAAGCCCAGGGGCAGGGCAGGTGGGAGTATGTCTGTTTGTCTGTCGTGAGTTGGTCTGTTATTGTCAAAGTGCTCACAGGAACATGGGAGGCAGCGTTGAGTGATTCCTTTTATGTCTAGACAGATATTCCTAATGAAACAGATGTCTGGCTCTTGAAGCTAACTTCTGAATCTGGAGGTATTTTGGTTTACAAAGGCCCAAATAAGAATGGATGACATTGTCTTGGGTGAAGCCACAGAGATGAAGAGGAAAAATGAGCAGGGGCTGGGGAGTGGGGAAGGCGATCTGCTGCTGAAAGTTAAAATGTCACCTAAGGCAGGAGACTGACTATAATAAGAATCCTCTGTGTAAAATCACATTGAACCTGGAAAGTATTCTTCAAGTTCAACTACCCCAGACATCCAAATAACCTGTCTTGATCTTTTCAATACCCCCAAATGATTGCACATTTTAATGGCTTGTTTTCCGTTGGCATTCTTAAGGCCCTCAATTGTAGCAGAAGCTAGAACAAGCCTCTGGAGGTTCACGTTGCACAGCTTTCATGCCCATTTTGTGAATTTCATCATAAGTAAAGCCAGTTGGACAAAGAACAGGCTCCTGCTTTTCTGCCCATCCCCCTTCCCAGCTTTTCATACTGTGGAATGACGTTTGAAAGGATTGTCTCGTGACCAATCTTCTTCTATCTGTTCATAAAAGTGCATCATCCGTTGCTTGGCCAAATTAACGTCTTTGCTTTACCTAGAAATAAAGGTGTGAGAGACTAGCACAAGTTAAAATAGAGTGAGATGAGATGAAAGCACTTTCTAAAAATGCCTTTTCTTTCCTTTTCTTTCCTTTTCTTTTTTCCTTTTTAAGCGTTACCATCATCTGTCTGCCAGGTGGAACTTATTTGGGTAATATAGCACAGATGTACCTTGTTGCACCCAACAGATGAATTCCTGAAAAGCTGCATATAATTTTTATAAATTCAATCACATTTTCCTGTAGGCTTGCATTAGAGTAACAGAGGCCATTATCCACATTTGACTGATCTTCAATTGGCAGAGACCTCTAACAGTTGAGCTTCAAGTTTCTCAGCCAAATCTCTATGTCAAGCAGTTAATGATCTGGAAATAATAAGCTCTATGTGAGCTAGGGGAGCACTATACTTAAAGAAAATTTGATTGTCTTTCCCTGAATTTGATTGCATGATGGGAATCTCCACTCATGGAATCTTAGACTATCAGGAACATTAAAGATGGTGGAGTCTGAACCTCTCTTTCTTGCAAACAGGGAAATGGAGGCTCTGAACGTTTATTCATCTGTAACAGCAAGCAACAATGTAATATGAAGCAAAGAGTAGAGATTTTGAGGCTGGCAGTCTTGAATTAAAATGTTTTCTCCCCGGTGTCCTAGCTGTTTGGCTTTGGGCAAGCATTCCTAACTCTCTGAGCCTAGTGTTCCCATCTTTAACACAGAGCTAGTTGGGATAAATGGTGAAGGACAAAGACTTGGCGAGGGGTGATGAACACACAATACAATATACAAATATGTATTATGGAATTGCATCCCAGAAAGTTGATAATTTTATTAATCAATGTTACCTCAATACATTTTTAAAAACACAGATAGGCTATTGTAAAAATTAAATGAGGTAAGGTGTATAAGATGAATATAACAGTGCCTAGAATGAATTAAGGGTTTGATGAATGTCTTTTCTTCTCAATTTCCCTTATTTTCATTTTTTTAATGTATTTTATTGATTTTTTTACAGAGAGAAAGGGAGAAGGATAGAGAGCCAGAAACATCGATGAGTGAGAATCATCGACCAGCTGCCTCCTGCACACTCCCCACCAGGGATGTGCTCGCAACCAATGTACATGCCCTTGACCGGAATTGAACCCGGGACCTTTCAGTCCACAGGCCAACGCTCTATCCACTGAGCCAAACCAGTTTTGGTTATTTTCATTTTTTTAATGACATTTAAAAATATATTTATTTTAAAACTGCACAATGCTTGTTATTGAAATTTTAAAGAAAGTCAAAGAAGGTAGAATAAAAAGCAGTTTTGCTCCATGGATAGGGTTTGATTCCAGGTTCAGTTCAGGTCTGCTGCAAATTTCTCATTCTTCTGGAACCATCAGGGCACATAGGACATGTTCTTTTCACGGCAGAGGTTGGATGTTCCTTGAGAGATGAGTGGAAGCATGCAATGTCTCTTGAGGACAAAGCTTGCAAATGTTCTTTGCTATGTTGCCCCAAATTCCATTGGCTGAAACAAGTCATGTAGCCAAGTTCACCAAAAGTAGGATAGGTCACTCACTCCATCTCTAAGGAGAGGAACCACCACGTCACATGGCAAACAGGTGGCAAAAGGGAAGAATGAAAAACTAGGGACTATAATGCAATCCTCCATAGTCCCAGGAAGGGCCAAGCCACTTGAAAGTAGCACATGTCTCCTTCTCTCCCCCCAGCTAGACTCTAAGCTCCTGGTGGGCAAGGGCCATGATTTTTTGTTGTTGTTGCTGTTCCTTTCTCTACTTCCAAAATCAAATTTGCAGATTGAAAAAAAAAATGCTATTCTATAACTATTTGTTGAGTGAATATTGAGAATCCTGGTCCAGGAGAGTCCAGGAAACAGCATGAATAGTAACCCCAAATGCTCGTGTGTGTGTGTGTGTGTGTGTGTGTGTGTGTGTGTGTGTTTGGGAAGCCATCCCTTTTCCTCCAGAGCTCAATATGCATTTGTTAAAATTTGAGTCGGCAGCCAGGATTCAGAGTTAGCCAGAGGTTGTGGGATTGGGCCTCCGTCAGTCAGCGATCATTTTTATGCCAATGTAAACCTTTGCTTAATTGCTCTGGCCTGACTATCTGAGAATGGCAAGATGATCAGTCATGTGTGGACATACAGAATGCACCCACGGCTTGCCTTTAAATGTCAGCAGCATGGCTGTACTCTTGGCATGGAATTTAGATATGGTTTCCAACCCAATTGTCCTTTATAATTTCATGTGTTAACAGACAGGGATGATAAAGGGGACATTTGGGGGTCACCTGAAGGGTGACTAGCCCCCAGAGGCTGTGGAAAGGACTTGTTCCTGTGTGAGGTGGATGGGGGTAAGGGGGGAGGATGGAAGCTGGTGCCTATCCCATAGATTAGGGCAAGGCACTGGGATCCCATGGAACTTCCTTGATCCACCATCAATTCAATTCCCTTTAGTTTTACCTCAGGGCCTTCCACTCCTCTTTGTGTGCTACTCAGTGTTATCTTTCCGATGATCATAGTGTATTTATATAATTAGCCTAATTGTAGGTAATTGTGTGCTGGCACTGGGTAATTATGCAACCTGGCCTCCAACTCGGTGGCACAGTCTGTAGGCAAGAGCCACTGCGCAAAGTGAGCGGCCACTTGATCCTTCTTTCCATTCAGGGATTTTTTTCCTTTCAAGGTGCCAGAAAGGAAGAACAGGCCTCTTTGTAAATCCATTATCTGCAAAACAAGGCTCACGGACAGACACGTCTGCAGAAAAACAAGGGCTTTGTAAAGAGCCTGATGTTTGGCACTGGAAGTCAAGGCCACGTGCAGCCGGAATGCTGTTGTCTCTGGAACTGGCAAAGATTTTCCTTGTCTACACTGAGCAGCCAGAGGGTTGAGTTGCAATCTGTGGCTGATTCCCTCACTGTCTCAACTGAGAGTGATTCTGAATGGAGGCCCAGTATATATTCTGTTCTTAACATGGGCTAATTAGCATGAGTTTGGGGGTGGCAGGAAGGCCTCTTCTCTTTAAGAACATCTCTCTGCAATTGGCCTGACCACAAATGCAATTGTCCAGGCCTTGGAGTGATCATAACAGGGACCATGTGTTGAGCTCTTTAAACCTGCCAGGCTGGGCTCTGTGTTGAAATTGTACTGTCTTACTGACCCTCAACACTCTCCCCAAAGAGTAGGTACTACTGTCATCCCCATTTTACAGATGTGGAAGCTGAGGCTCCAAAAGGGTTAAACAAGTTGTATCAGTCCCACAGCCCATGAGTAGCTTCATAGCAATGTGAATCCACATTCTCTTGTTCCCAGAGCCCTTCCTCATATTATTCCTTTGGGACGAAGGATTCTCCAGTCAGAGACAGTGATTTTAAGCAGTATCATTTTTAAAAATATATAAATTGTTTATATGAGAAAATGGTGATGTAATGGACAAAGCATAGATTGTGAGTCAGATAAAACATGGGCTTAAATTCCAGATTCCCCAGAGGAAGGAAACAGGAGAGAGAGATAGTAATATCAATGATGAGAGAGAATTATTGTTTGGTTGTTTCATGCAGGCCCCTACTGTATATGTATTTTTTAAATGTTGCTACTGCTAAAATCAACAACTCTGATGGTGAGATGAGATAGGCAGTCTCCATTTCCTTCTTTATGTACCTGCTGCCCCTATAGGCTCCTGAGTGTCCAGCCCAGGTCTCATCATTGGAGACTCCTTGGTGACCAACATACAATGTATGAGGGCTTGCAGGAGCACCTGCCACACATTTGCCTCCCTCTCTAATTTTTTTCTCAAAGTTTAGTTCAAGGCTCTGCTTTCTTGAGCCTGCAACCCGGGCATGTGCCCTTGATAGGAATCAAACACAAGACCCTTCAGTCTGCAGGCCAATGCTCTATCCACTGAGCCAAACCAACTAGGGCAGTATCAACATTTTTTAGAAGATGCTAGACACTTGATTTTTAAAAGTTAGGAAATAATTACACTTTTAAAAAATGCAGTGTAGAATAAAACACAAAAATGAAATCCCATATCTGATGTCAGAGTTGGCTGCTGGCTTACCACGTTGGAATTTCAGATTTAGAGCTTAGTTAGGGCAGAGATTGCATCCTTGGATAGCAAACACAAAAAAAAATATTGAGATGTGAGGAAGGTTCATTTTGAGCCTTTGTAGACAGTCAAGTTGTTTTGAAGATCTAACTCTTCTTTCCTTCAAGGAAGGAAATATAATACCTGTGCTGGAGATAGTATTGTTACAGAGAAAGAGCACTGGCTTAGGAGAGAGAAGTTCTCATGCTGATGCCTTCAATTTTGGGTTTAATGATCTTGGGCAAATCATTTCCCTCTCTGATCTTCTATCTTAACTACCTCACAGGTTTACTGGGGATCAAATAAAATAATTCTGTGAATGTACTTTGTAATTTGTAACATGCTATGCAAACAAGAGGGAGTCTTAAAATCTGTGAGTCAATTATTTATATGAGAAAGTGGTGATATAATGAAAAAAAGCACAGATTGTGAGTCAGAACATGGGTTCAAATTTAAAGTTCCCTATCACCAACTGAACTGCCTTGATCAATGTTTCTCTATTTTGAGGCTCAGTTTCCTTACCAGCAAAATGGAATAATAGTGTTTCTCTATACTATGCTGTTGTGAGGATTAAACCATGCTGTGTATGTAAATAATGCACATAGTACATCAGTAGGTGCTTAATAAACATTTCCTTTCTAAATATGTCATTGGAATTCACTGACTCAGAAGGGCATGGCCTTATAAAAGATAATTAGTGATTAGTAACTTTCCCTATTCTAACAGGGATATGATGTTGAACAAGAGATTAAGATTTTTTAAAAATCTGAAAAGGAAATGAAAGGTGGTAGAAAGCTGTTGTGGGGAGCAGTAAGGGAAAACTTTAGCCAGGAGGTGACATTTAACTTGGTCTCTTGAGCATAAGAAGGCATGCAAGGAGGCTCACAGTGAATGATGGGAAGAAACCTTCTAAGCAGAGGGACAGAGCAGGCTATGTCCAGGAGAGAGAAGGATGGAGCATCCAAGGTATCTAAAGCATAGATCCTGGAGTAATGGAAGAAGGTAGGGACACCCAGAAACATAGCTAAGACTAGTTTATATTTCTCAGGAGTTTGCTTTATTCCATAGACCATGGGATGCCATCCAAAGGTTTGACCCAGGGGGAAAACGTAGTTGGACTCACTTTTTAGGAAGAACTTTGTGGTTGGAGCATGGGGGATAGATGGTCAAGAAACTATACAAGAGGCAGAGAGACTCTAGGGAACTAGGGCTTTGGCAGTAGGGAGAGGGTGGAGTCAGAGAAGGCCGGTAAACATCTCAAAAACTAATGATAGATTTGAATTATACCTCTGTAATATGGAGAAATTTTGTACATTATTTTTGGGGGCAACATATCCTTTTCCCAACTGGATTCCTTTTTAAAACCATCTGGTCAAGAAGGAGAATGTAAGAAGCTTTAATTGGCTTCTTTAATAGACCAAATTTTATTATTAAGATGGTTGACTAGGGATACCAGTAATAATACATCCCTTCTTTCTCCCGTGTCTCTCCTTTGGGTAGCTTCTTTTGAAATCATAGTATGTGACTTTAATATGTTCCATCATTCTAAAATAAAGTCAAAATAATTTGATTTTACTATGAGACTTAAAGCAATCAGACATCATTCATAATACTAAAAGGGATTATATTAAAGAATAAAATTAACATTAACATCTGTCCTGGTCTCAGGTTTTACTGAACTTTCCAAACTTGCAAGTGAAGAAATAACAAGCTTAGAGTGAAAGCACCCAGAATGAATAAAATAACATCTCCTTGGCAATTCTGGAAGAGAATGGATGACAAATCCCATCTTCAGGGAGAGATATAAAGAGACAAATTAAAGTGATTCTCTGCACTGAATATCAAAGGGCTTCATTTAGAGTTGGTCTGGCCATAAATTAATTTTGTTTCAGATTAAATAACTTTTCCCACCTAGTACTTAGGTCCTATTACCTAAGCTATAGCAATCAGAGTCCAATACAAAACAGATGGCTAAATGGGTTAATTCAGGAAAGCAAAATGAAGGGATTATTACAAAAGTTTGGACAGGACATGGAAAACCAAGAAGGAATGGTTAACAGCCTGAGCCCCAGAAGCCATTCCCTTCCTCAGGTCCAAAGGAGCAGGAAATGGGGTGGCACATGGACAGGGATGCACCTCCAGGAGAGAACATAGGATAAAAGCCATGGCTTTGGTAGAGAAACATGGCCCCTATCAACCTGTGATCTGATGGAATGGGGCTGGGGAAATAAGTGCTCCAACCTCACTCTTCTCGCATCCATCCCAACTCTCATTGCCTCCTGTGGGTACCTCCCATTGGCCAAACCCAACTGGAAACCAGCATGTGGAGGAGCCTGATAATACAGCCTGATAGAGCTCAGTAGTGAAAAGTGGAGCGTGGCTCTGGAGGGACAAACACAGAATACCCAGTGTATAAGACTCATGAGTTGGTGATGTCAGACTTGCTGGGGAGTAGCTGGTATGCTGAAGAGCCTGGGTCTGGAGTAAGCCTGTATTCTTAGTTTTGCTTTTCATTACTTGATTAGCCAAGGGAATTTTTCTCATGTATAATTATTTTTTAATTTCTTTTTATCTAGTAGTGTTGGTTAAAGAATAAGATGAGATTCTGTGTGTAGGTGGCTTGGCATAGTAACTGGCCCATGGTATTGATTTATATATCTCTGTTCCCTTAATCATACTCTTGGATTAGAAGGGCAAGAGTGTCAAGATATTGCTAAGGGATATTTCAGATAAACACATCATTTGAGGTCCAGTTCACAATCTGATAAACACAAATATACCAAAGAACCAAACAGAAAACCTAGGAGAGTTAACCTCAGGTTAATGGGATGTTATTTATTCTCCAAAATTGCCTTTGTGGACCACACAAGAAAACTTTACTGTTTAGATCTTTGTATTTGAACCTAATCTGCCTGAAAGATATGCAAAAGAGAATTAGGAAGTATGCTTTACAAATGAATTAATTATTTGAGAACTTATATACCAAGGATTCCAATAGTTGCTTTACAAACATTACTCCATTTAATTCTCACCAACCCCTGTGAGGTTAAGCATTATCATTACCATTGCCTAAAGGGTAATGTATTCCATGTTACAAGGTACTTCTCCATAGTCACAGGTGGTAATAAGAACTGGGGGAGCTGGGATTCAGATGCAGCTCAGCCTGACTTCAAAGCCTAGCTCTTACCTGTGTCTTGCTGCACAATCAGAAAATTCCCAGCCAGACCAACCACCTATAAACACTGTGATACCTATACAGTATGACTTTTTTCAGAATCTCCTTCTATTATTTATATTTTGACCATGAAGTCTTTGAGCATCAAATCGTGGGGGAGAGCACAGCCTTAGGCATGAGACAGGATCTGAATTTTGAATTCACCAATTTCAATTTTCCTACCTTTGAGAATTAGGCCTTAAGTTTGTTGTCTGGACAGATGGGATAAAAATAGCTACCTGAGAGGATAATTTTAAGAACTGAACCAAATAATGCATGGAAAGGAAGTTATGACTGTCCCTGGCACAAATGTGAGGAAGAGGAAATATTATATTCAAAACTTCCTTCAGTTCAAACAAGATCAGTTCTTCAGAAGAATCTGAATCTGATAGTATTTGAATGGCCTCTTCCATAGAATGAGTGGGTTGGTCTAATCAATTGATACTTAGGATATTTGAAACTAAACAATTAAGGTCTTCCTAGGTGCTAGAGTCTGAGAATACATTTGGGTTAGTTAGTATATTTCATTATCATTCTTTACAGCCAATAGAAGTCTTTACTTTGGATGTTCACCTCAATCTTTCCCTACTATAACAGGATCTGAAGGAGAAATAGAGATGACCTCTATGTCCCCCAATAAAATGTAAACTTCACAGGGCAAGGACCTTTGTCTTTCTTGTTTCATACCATACCTTCAGCTTCTAGCTTGAAAGAGACACTCAATATGGAGTTCTTTGCAGTGAATGAATGAAAAACTTACTTTGAAAAAGCGTACTGAGACATCAAGACACCTCTTGGAACCATAACAGTTGAGGTTTTTTTTTTTATTAACAGTTCCAAAAACATATGTTGAATCTTTCGTACACTTTTTTTTTTTTTTTTTAATTTAAGAAGCTACAACCAGAGACCATGAGTCTTGCTGAAATTGTTTCCTAAACATTGACCCTGACCCATATCAAAGATGTGCTTGTGGATGTGCCATCTGGGAGACAGAGATGCAGGCTTTGGCTCTGGGCTATGGCTCCCCAGGGGAGAAGCGCTGAGCATTGTTCAATGTGTAAGAATGCCAGTGAGTCTGTTGGCTCCAGTCCGAGGGAAGTGTCCTGTCTGAATAGCTGGGCCACCCCTCTTTCTGGTTCCTCAAACTATCTTCTTTTTGTGAAGGTTATGTTTTAAGGTTTACTAAAGATCAAATTCTGTTTCACCTGAATCTTGCTCTTTGTTTCTAAGTCTAGTTATGATGAAGAAAAAAAAAATTGGATTCAGGTAGATGGATTTGGTTACCAAGTCATCAAATTACAGGTATTGATTGCAAGTTACTACACCTTAGCATCTGATACCCTTAAGATGTTTAAATAGATACTATCTCATTTCTCCAGGGGGTTAGCATTCCATAGCAAATGTATTTTCTAACTAGTTGTTTCCCAGATAAGCAGTATCAGAAGGATATTTAATGAGAGTCATTTTATTTTTATTTCAATAATATAAAATATATTTAAGGTCTTTAAAGAAAAAAATCCACTGATTAAGCCCCACTTTAAGGTTGTCTTATGTCATATTTCCTTCTAAAATTTCTTCACTTACACAAATATTTTGCATAATTAAAAATCATACTGTTTAAGTCTTATTTCCTGTTAGTTCCTAATCACTTATGACCTTATGTGTACCTTAATTTACTTATGCATTCCCCTTGTGTTGGACAACTTGGTTGTTTCTGATTCTTCTGCTACCGCATGTAAAAGTAGAAAGAGCTTGTTAACTCAAAGTTTAAAAAATTATCCCATTAAATTCTTTCCAAAGGCTAAATTAACAGAAGAGAAAGTGCTATGCCAAATGAGAAAGATTTGAAATGTGATAGCCCTTTGATTTCCAGTGTTATTCTGCTCATCTGCCTGTCTAGGTGGTTGTCTTGTTTCTCCCTCACTGTTCCATTTGTACACTATGGGTAGACATAACTCAGGTTCAAAACCTCTGCCATTGGATACACATTATTAATGTTTTCCCATATCTGCTTTTCATGTGTGAGAAATATACTGTTCTTGAGGTAAGTCTCATGTGTTACATCAGAATAACATAGTCTATGCTGACTGATACACATGTGAATTTATCTGGACAAGCTCTCAAAGTATATTTGGAGGATGGAAGAGTATTAGCATTGTTAATGATACTTGATATGTAAATTAGTTGGCTAGTGCTTCATACATGCTATATAAAAACACTCCAAAATCTAATGACATAATATAGTGATCATTTAATCTCACAGATATGCTGGGTGATACATCTAAATTGGGCTCAACTGGGCTGACTATGTATGTCTCTCATTCTGGTCCCAACAGCAACAGATTAACATAGGCATGTTCTTCTGAAAATGGTAAAAGCATCAGAGGTCACACCCAACTACACAAACTCATTGTAGGTTCTTATTTGTATCACATTTGCTAACCCTATTAGTCAAAACAATTCACACGGCTGAGCCTAAATTCAAGGACAGGGAAGTGCACTCTGTATTTAGAGGGAGGGGCAAAGAGATGGGGAGAAGAATTGGAACAGATCATCCAATCTACCAAAATATCTAATGCCATAGTACTGACCAAATATTGTACCAGACTGCTTTTCTACTAAATGCATAAGTGCTGCATATGCTCACAATCTCAAATAGCCCTCAATGTCATCACTGATGTTCTCTTCTTGCTAATTAAATGAGTATAAAATAGTCTATCTCTGTTACCTTTATTTATTTAAATAGCATAAAAAGAAACATTTTCATCATGCCTGGGACCAGCTTGCTTGTACTTCAATAGAGGTAATTCTAGAATTTGAAAAAAAAAATGACATTTTCTTTTTAAAACTTTTGCCCGTGTGGCTAGATGTTTTGAACGTTACAGTTATACATTGGGAGAATTGCAGCTTTTCTAACTGCTGAATCCATCTGTTTGAAGACCCCTTGAAATGTCATAAAAACTGATCTGATCAAGAAATAACCTCTAGGTGGGCTACTTCGCCAGGCATAGCTCCTGAGCTCTGAGTTCCTTGGATCAAAATTCATAACCCTCATCTCTCTAGAAACATTGACAGTGCCTGACACTGTGGAGTGGAATAAAATGGTGTGATCTGGGCTATGTTGGCCTTTATTAAGGTTAGAAAAAATATATTTTTGGGGTTAATTCTGAACTCATTAGAACATTAGTCTTCACTCATTTACCTGAAATAATTGTTATCAAATTTCAAGTCTCATAACATGAGAACTACATTTAACTCCTGGAGAACTCCCTTCCCCACAACATTCTGCTTCTTTCCCATGAACTCTTTCTACAGAGTTCAGTGAAGACCATTATAAGCACTGCATGGTTTAGATAGTGCTTTCCCCTTAGTTACATACAAATTGACAGCTTGTCCATTTCCTTGACATCAAGACTCACATTCAGCTGTATACTTGATACTTTTGCTTGAATGTCTAATAGGAATTTTAAACTTAATATGTCAAATATTGGGCTCTTAGTTTTTTCCCCTGTCAGTGAATGACAGCTCCATTCCTCCATCTGCTCAAGATAAAAATCTTGGGATCATTTTTCACTTTACTCCTTCTTTCACACCCCATATTAATCCGATATCAAATATTTTCAGCTTTTCCTTCAGAATAAACCATTCATCATTACAACCACCACTACTACCCTGGACCAGTTACAATTATTACTCACCTAGAACAGCCTCCAAAGGAATCTCTTGGCTTTCATTCTTGGGTGCCTCTAACTCTATTCTCAACACAGCAGCCAGACTCAACCTTCTGAAACCTAAATCAGATCATGCCACTCTGCTCAAAATCACTAACCAGCTTTCCACCCACTCTGATTTAGGGAAAAAATCCAGGGAGAGACATTATCTGTCTCCTGCTCCCATTTCTTAACCAGCATCTCTACTTTCTTTCCTCATTGTTCACTCTTCTCTAGCCACGTTGCCTTCCTGTGGTTCTGTGAGCATTTCAAGGATGATTCTACCTCAAGGCCTTGGGGCAAACTGCGACTCACGAGCCATGTGCAGCTTTGGTTAAAATAAATAAATAAATAAATAAATAAATAAATAAATAATACTCTGAAGATGGTAAAAGCATTAGAGGTCATATCCAACTACACAAACACATTGCAAGTCCCTATTTGTATCATGTTTGCTAACCCCATTAGTCAAAACAATTCACATGGCTGAGCCTAAATTCTGCGAGCATTTCAAGGATGATTCTACCTCAAGGCTTTTGCTTTTGCTTTTTTTTTTTTTTTTTTTTTTTTTTTTTTTTTCCTTTCTCTTTCTTTTGCTTAATCCTTAATGACTGACATAGTTTCTACTTCAGGGAGCCCTGGGCCACTGCATAAGAAACCCAGGTGCGCAGTTGAAGAGATCATATGGAAACTCTGGTGAGAGCCTGAGACTCTGTGGAGGGGTAGGCCTACTTGCCTTAGGGTCTCAGCTGAATTCAGTGTCCCAATTGTCCCTGCCAAGGTGGCAGACATGGGAGTGAGTTCTCTTGGATATTCCAGATGACTTCGGTCCCAGCTATCATTTGGTTTAAGCCACTGCATTTTGGGATGGCCTGTTTTGTTTCCCTGCAATAGATAATTGAAACACTGAGGTACCTAAGATTTAGTTATTAGGAGCCCGGCTTCCTCTTGGCTTCCTGCCTGATCTCGGGTGAAGACAAGTTGATACACATGGGCACGTGGCAATGTTGGATCCACACCTGCCAATTGCATTAGCAGGTCCCACTAATTCGTCAAAGCCTCCACCTGGTCTCTAAACTCAAACCCAAAACAATTTGAGCCAGTTGCTTCTTCAAGGTCAATAGGTAGCCGCTCAGCAAAATGGGTTTCAGCTGGACTTTGAGGCTCCTGTTCTCAGCCTGAAAAGTAATCCTGTGATCCTATCCCGAGTTTGGCAGCCCTGGGATGTGAGAAGCAGGAGAGAGGTTAGGGGGATGTCACAGATTGCTCCTGCCTAGCGACTGGACAGTAAACCTGAGACTGAGGGACCTTGTTGAGATGAAAACCAAGTTGTAAACGAGGACCCTCCTGCTGATATTGGATTTCAGCCCTCAGACAGAAGGGTGAGTGTTATTGGTGTTCAGCCCTTTCTGAATGGCTTCAGAAGCCTGTGTTGCTGAAAAGACAGTCGGGAAGCTATTATATTCATTGGGCAGCAATTAGGCTAAAAGTGCTAGGGAACCAGACGCCCATGGTTTGCTCGTGGTGGGCAGGTTTAATTTCATCAGGCGTCACAGGGTCGCTCAGAGAAAAGGTGGAAGGTGGGTGGTGCCAGAAGCTGGGGCTGGGAGAAAAGCTGGAGGGCTCCCCACTTTGGCCTCTGAAAGCTCCCCCTTTCAATGGGTAACCCTCCTCCTCCCTCTGCTATCCCAGCACACTCTGCACTGTCGTTGTCAGCCAATTCAGACAAGTTGGGCACATAGAAACAGACTGATGGGCAAGTTCTACAAACAGCTGGACCTCAGATTCTAAAGGGTCAAATGCTAAAATGGGGAAAGTTGCTTTCAACAATTGTGGGTGGACAGAAAAGCACTAAAACATAGCTTGCTGGTTTCATAAGTTTATTCTGACATCAGTCGTCATTAGCTCAAATCTCACTTCTGTCGCACACTAGGCATGTTGCCTTGGGTGGGTTATTTAGTCTCTCTGAGTCTCTATTTTCTCATCTGTCCAATGGTCATAATAATGGTACCAATTTCAGAAATTACTATGGAGAAGGTTTAATGAGATAACCCATATGAAGTACTAGCACGGGACATGCAGCAATAAGTTCTCAATAGGTGCTAGTTATTTATCCTAGTAGTAATAATTGTTTCAAAGGCTTACAAGCATGTTCACTTCCTATGTGTATAGTGCTTAAGTATTTATATGGAGACTGTGCTATCATGTCATTAAAAAAGCATCTATAAAAAGTCTGTCACCTATCTATCTTTCTACCTCCCTATCATTCTATGCACCATCCATCCATCCATCCATCTTTGTGAAAGAACAACAGTTGGGTTTCAGATTTTTTAAAGCCCAGTTGGGCTTCCAACTCACTGGGTAATGGTTAAAAACTTGATATCTGGATTCAGAAAGACCTGGTTTTCAAATCTGACTCCATCACTCCTTGGTGACATGACTCTAGATAATTCCCCTTTATTCCACTCTTTGTTTTCTCATTTGCAATTTAGGATAAAAATATCTAATTTTTAAAAAAAATAATAACTCTAGTCTAATCATGGGGGAGGGTGAAGAGAATCAGACAAATGTCCATAGAGGGGTATCCAAAAAAAAAAAAAAAAAAAAAATCTGCTCAGAACTCCTTAAAACTGAAATCTGAATAAAATAAGGACTTTATCCCTGTTTGGGTGGCTCAGTTGGTTGGGTGTAATCCCATACACCGAAAGGTTGCTGACTCAATTCCTGGTCAGGCACATGCCCAGGTTTCAGGCTCGATTCTTAGTTGGGGTACCTTTTGGAGGTAACCAATCGATGTTTTGCTCTCATGTTACTGTTTCTCTCTCTCTCTTCCTCTCCCTTCCTCTCTCTAAAAACCATTAAAAAATCTTTTAAAAACTATGGACTTTATTCAATAACAATACATCATTATTGGTTCATTTATCATAACAAAGGTGCCATACTAATGCCAAATTAGGGGAACTGGGTGTGGGGTATATAGGAACTCTGTAATATCTTGTTGTTTTTCTATAAATCTAAAACTCTTCTTTAAAAAACAATAGGGTTTCCATGGGGCTTCTCTGATACAAATGTTACAGGTTAGCACCTTGTAGGAACAGTGGGGACCCAGTAAACAGTAGTGCTTACTATTATAATCTCCTGTATCTTTCCTTCTGTCCCCATCTCTAACTTTGTGGATTGGAGTCAGCGCTCTGTAAGATCCCTTCCAGCTGGAAGATTCTGGGCCTCTCTCTTTCCTTCTCCCTTTCCTCTCTGGCTTATATTCCTCAGACATGATTCGTTAAGTGTGTGTGAGTCATGCTCACCATCCTTTCAACCTCCGTGGAGCTGTGTGTAATGCCATACCTTGTTATTTTCCTTTCTTCATTATCTAGCTGTTTGCCACTTTTGATCGTCCAGCAGTTTCTTTGATAAAAAGACAGAATCATGATGACTAGCCACACATCCCCCCAAAAGGCTTCAAAATGTTCCCAAGATCCAGATTATGAAGTCAAACAGAGGCCCACTGCTGCCCCTACTAGTTGTCAGATTCTGAGCAGATGTGCCTGTGATAAGAATGGCTATTGAGGGAAAGGAAGGGCCACCAAAAAGTGTCCCAAGTGAGAAGGAAGTCCCCCTTTTCTATTAAACCTAGCATCCTTGGGCTGGCTTCTGCCTGTTTTGTGGGGGCTGCCTCCTGATCCATTGGCTCTCTTGGAATCAAATGGTTTGCAGGGCCGCATCAACTTCATCCCAAGCAGAGAAATTAACTAACTGCTAGCTGAAGGGTGTAGGCTTTTTTGTAGAGCCCCAGAATGACTTGAGTCTCCTGAATGGAATTTCATACATGTGTTGGGTGAGGTGATTTATTATGGGAGGTAATGGAATTAATTTCACTTTGAACCCTGGGGCACAAGAAAATGCCTAAGTGCTGAGCCATTTTCTGTAAGTAGGCTATAAAGCTGCTACTGGCTTTGGACTGGATGGCGAGGTGGCGATGACCACTTGTAAAACAATGAGCTGGAAGAGGAGGTTAATGGACCCCGGACAGCAGTCAGCCTTCAGTGTGCACCCTGCCAGCCCCAGCTGTCACGGGGCAGCAGATAAGGGGATGCTGAACAGTGCTGTGTCCTGAAGGAGAGCCAAAAGAGAGAAGAGGGAACATTCTTCAGGACCAGTGACCGTGTTTGACCATGGACATTTGGCTGGTAGTTCCCTTAGTAGGAAGCAGAATGGCTCAGGGCTATAAATCGGCCCCAAGGAGATCCCATTTCTAAAGATGGCCTCGGCGTAGGCTCTCACTGCTTAGTTTAAGAAGGACAGGATTTCCCAAAAGAGCTTCTCACCCTAAGGCCTATCACCCCACAGTCTTCTAATTTGGAATTTTCATAAGATACCCCAGCCATTACTAAAGGGCCCAAATCTAAGGGCCATTCTATAGCCTCCAGGGAAGCCATTCCACAGACCCAGCTGTTATATCACAGTTGTGAGACCCTGGTTAGAAAACCCTCCAGGGTTTTCTGAGGGGTAAGGCTTCTTTTGGAATCCATGCAAAATTCAAACATGTGCTCACTATATTGAAGGATCACTCACTATTCAATATATACATAAATTATCTCATTTATTGTTTGTCCATTTTTATTAGCATGTTTTTTTCACTATAATATTCCCAGAGTTGTGAACACTGCCTGACACATAATAGGCCCTCAATAAATGCTTGTTGAATGAATGAACTATAGTAGGTGTTTTGGGGAATATAGAAATGGATGAGGCACAGAATGGGCCTTTAAATAATTTCCAACTTATAAGAAAAAGCAAACATTGATTTCCCTCATCCACTTATCCATTTTCCCAATAAATATTTAGTGTTTACTAAGTATCAGGTACCACTATGAGATTTAAATAGTGAGTGAGTATATGCCGGGCCCCATCTCAACCATGAAAAGCTGAGCTTCTGAAGAATAGTGAAGGTTTGATCTGCTGAACAGTGTACCTCGTCACTCATCATATTTCCCTTTTTACTTTTCTAACAAAGAAGCTCAGCATTGATTTACTAACCCAGATGTAGCCATCATGTTTGCGTGTCTGCTTTTCTATGTATGAACTCTCTCCTTCAGCCATTCTACACCAGGTTTCCATTTTCCTCTGAGTTTTATTTTTTGTTATGTGTGGGGTTTTTTTCTATTTGTAAGAAAAAAAAAACATTTTTAAAAATGTTTATAACCATAAAGTGCCTCAAATCCTTTAGGAAATGGTGTGGAGCTTGAAACCATAAAAATAAAAGAGTGTTTGGGTCTATTTTTAAATATGTCACATGACAACAGCTGGCCATATTTTCACAGAATTTGAAGACTCTGTTTGGCATTATAAGACTTATATAGACAATGTGTCATACATTAAATTCATTTTGGGGAGTCATAAGAGGACATTAAGCATATGGGAAGTGACCCTCCTGAGCAGCCGACAATAAGATAGACGAGGTCGAATTTATTGACCAACCAGAAAAGATGTACCATAAATATTAAATGCTATGGTCATAAATACCAAAACTTATTCCAAATTTAAGCCCCAAATTGAAAGTCATAAGTGCAAGACTCTTTAAATTGCCATTTCTCCCACAAGCAATAATCTGTAATATGCATTGGGGTAAAGAGCAGCAGGGATTAATTATTTAAATAATAATTAAATGGCTCATGGCTTATCTCAGCAAACTGAGAGGGCCATTTAGTATAGAAATAAAGTAGAGGAAAAATATTTTAGCATCTTAAAGACACTAGGAACACAAAGAAAACTGGACCATAAAGAGTAAGAAGCTCACACACCTAAAATGCAAGGCAGAGAAGAGACACGTGGTGAAGTGATTAAATGAGGCTTAAACTTTAGAGCTCATTTGTATCAGTCCCTTCCAAGTCTCTGGGAGTACGTAGTAATGTGTTCATGTGGGTGTATGTCATATGGTATTTGCAATATTACACTCTACTTGACTTAGTTAAGACCACTCTTCCCCCCACATCATTTCCTCTCTCACACTCTGATGCCTCTTCTCTTCCTAGATATAAATATATACATAGGCTCTGTTTCTCTGGAGAACCTTGAGTATGGCCATACACATTTGGAAAAATCCTCTGGGAAAGTTGAATTGGGGACATGATGGCCTTAGGTGTGGTGGTATGTATTCATATGGATCAAGGTCACTCTGCTGTACAGTGATGACTAGCCATCCTGGTATAGAAATAGCTTCCAGAAATAATTCTACTGCCTTCTGTGCTGATTCACCTTGTGACATGACATGCGGGTCACATGGTGACATGAATGTTTTCTGTGGCATTCAGCACCAGAAGTATGTGGAGAGTGGAAGAGAAACAAGGTTTGCAATGTCTATAGCTAGAGCTGGTTTGTGGAAACTACTTCCAAATCTTGATTAAAACTTTTTTTCTAAATTTGACAATTTTAATAGTTTCCTTGACATTAGCTAAAATGAGTTGTTAAGCTGAAAAAGACTTTTCTAAAGTAACTTAAAATTTGTATATTGGCTGTGCTCTGCAAAAACCACATCTGAGTTTAACAGTGGGAGAAATGCTAGGTGCCCCTTACCCTTCATAGCAGAGGAAGCTGAAGGTGCCTAGATTTGGAGGAAGCAGATTCTCAATCATCTTTGGGAGCCGAGAATCTGGTTTCAGAATCTTTCTCAGCAACAGAGAAAAGAATTGACACCATTTTCACAAAAGTGGTGTCTATACTTGGGAATTGGGCTTTCTGAAAATTGAGGACCTGTTTCAACTCTAACTTACCAACTGAACATTTAAAAATGAAGTTTAGCATGTAGGTTTCTCTAGTGCAGAAGAGCGAAAAAGAAAAATGCAAACCCTTCAGTGGAGGGAGAGGGCAGCATTGGTGCATGTGCTTTCTTTCCAGCATCCTCTGTGTTCTGGAAGAAAAGGATTCTCCCAGCCACAGGATAAGAACACCTCTACTTCTTTAAGAGATGATGACATATCAACTGAGGACAAGAAAGACTATTTTTCTCAGGCATATTTGGATCCATAACTACTTGAGGTCATGAACCCACTTGTGAAAATAAATGGCCAGTGGTTCTTCCTTACATGTTTGAGCTGAGGAAAGGAAGAAGTTTCTGGTGGAAATGCTCCTATTGGGGCTGCAGCTAGAGCTCTCAGGATGCTGAGAGCCAGCCTCTGTAGCTGCCTCTGCCAAGGTTCTCCAGAGAAACAGAGCCTATGTATATATTTATATCTAGGAAGAGATTTGTTAAAACACAATTATGGAGCCTGAGAAGTCCCACGATCTATCATCTGTGACCCAGAGACCTAGAAAAACCAGTGGTGTAGATTGATGGCCTATGAGCCAGACAAGATGGTGTAGGTTCCAGTCTGGGATGGAAACCAGAATCATTAAAGGCAGGAGAAGATGGGTGTCCCAGCTCTGCCCTTTCATTCTACTCAGGCTCTCAATGAACTGGATGATGCTACCCACCCACATTGGAGGGAACCATCTGCTTTACTCAGCCCACCAATTCAAATGGTAATCTCTTCTGGGACTGTCCTCAGGGACACACCCAGGAATCATGTTTAACCAGCTATCTGGACATCCATAGCTCAGTCAAATTGACACATAAAATTTACTATCATAGTAACCCAGTCTGCGGGCCTCTTCCTTTGTGGATCAGAAGCCAAGGAATACTTAGAGAGACTCATCTGGTCTTGCCTTTTTGAAAGGGCTTAGACTCTGCAATTCCTGGTCATCAGTCTTTGTTTCAGAGTTTGCCCATGGCTTCCAGGGACAAAGCTATATTGCAAAATAATCAGCTTTGGAGCCAAGCAGCCCAGTTGAATGTCCTGGCTTTGCTACTTTTTACCCTGTGACTGTATACAAATTAACTTCCCTGAACCCCATTCTCCTCATCTGAAAAGTAGAGAATAAAGTCATCAGTGTACAGAATTGTTGTGAGGATGGTGCCTGGCGCCTACACTCAAATGCATGTTAGTTCAGCATTATCCTATCTGCCTCTAGCGCTTTATTCTTCTTCCATCAGAGACTCTTAGTCTCTTCAAAATGCACCTTCTTCCAATTTCAAACTGAGGATATTAAATCTGGTGACCGAGCCTCGATTTTGAATCATGGATGGATCTTCTTTAAAGGATAAAAAAAAATGTCTCATGTAATTACAGTGTTGACAAGTTATTTTCAGTAGCATGTTTTTTAAATATGTACAACATAAACCAAACATTTGCTCTCAGTTCTTATGACCCATAAATAGAAAACCAATTTAAAATAAAATATAAGCCAACTATAAATGCAGTAATTATAAGACAAATGATAAGACAAATTATATTATTTTGCTGGAATTAAATTGCCACTTTCTGTGTTATGGAATATGTAACAGTACTATGTGCTATATAATTACTCAATTCTCTTTTACCAGTTTATTTATTACTATGAGTCCTTTACACAGTGTGTTGGGATGTTATTTAGTCTTTACTTGGCACATAATGATTAAGATAGATATCAATTCTACCTGCTTCTGTGAAATAATTGAGTCCATGATACTACCAAATATTTATGCAGTACATACTGTGTCCCAGGCATTGTTCTAATATATTAATTCATTCAACCCTTGTAACAATCCTATGAATGAGATACTTTAATTAGCTACATTTTATACTTATGGAATTAGCTGTGGCATAGAAAGACAATGTAATTTGCCCAAAGTCACACATAACTTTAATTGCTAACCTGGAATTCCAACCCAGGCATCCTACATCTAGTGTCCTTGTTCTTAATCAATGACAGCCTCTCAAGTAGACTATGAATGTAAACACATTTTACAGGGGCACTAAAAATGTGTGGTCATTGAAATCATCCAGAATATACCTATACTAGAGGCCCAGTGCATGAAATTTGTGCATGGGAAGAGGGCCTCCTCAGCTCAGCCTGCACTCTATCCAATCTGGGACCCCTCAGGACCTCTGACTCCTAACCATTCACCTGCTTGCCAGCCTGATCCCCCTAACTGCTCTCTCCTGACAGCCTATTCACCCTAACTGTTCTCCCCTGCCTGCTTGATCACCTCTAACTTCCTTTGCCTTGACCCTGCCAGCATGGCTTTGTCAGGAAGGACATCCAGAAGAACATCTGGAAGGTCATGTGGGAGACGTTCAGTCTAATTAGCATATAACCCTTTTATTAGTAGAAATGCCACCTTGCCCTAAAAATGCAGGTTGTTCCCAGGTTTTCCTATTGTGGAAGGGGAGCCTGCAATAGCATCCTGGGTTCTGACCAGGGCTTATGCTCTTATGCTTTATCTCAACAGATGTGATTCCTAGAAGAAGACTCTTGGATGTACCTTGAACATTTCGATCAAATTTGCCAAATCATCCTTCAAAATGTTGAACCACTTTAAACTCCCACCAGCAACCATATGTGTGCCCTCTGTCCCACTTTGATGTCAATATCATTGATTTCTCCCTAGAAGCTTCCCTTCCATTAGCCAAGATTGCTTGGTACTTGAGTCAACCTTATTGTTCAGCTGGGGACTTGATTTCCCGAGATAGAACTACGGAGGAGGAAAAATAGTTTTCCTCTACCTTTCTGAGTCCTTAGTGGAGGCCCTTGTAATGAAAGACAGATCACCAAGAGAAAAACAAACGTTCATTAACATGTGTACCTCGTGTATATGTGGGAGATCCCATGGGAAAATGAATAACTCCCCAAGATAACTTAGAATGGGAAAGGGGACGAGAGATGTAGGCCTCTTAGAGGAGAGTAAATGATTTTTAGTAAAGATGAATGTGGGTGGGAGAAATAGTTTGTAACAAAGTTTGGGTGTGATGTCAACTTCTACTCTCCTGTCCTGTGATAGGAGTCAGTCTTCTCTGCCTGATGACACTTCTCCCATCAAGGGGACCTATGACATTTAAGCTCCTTTTGGGGAGTCCTATTTTAGGCAGATCAGGAGACTTCAGTGAAAGTCTCTGCATGAATTTGCTGTTTTTGAAGCATCTGCAGCTCAAGATCATCAATATAACAACACAGTTTATGTTGGGGTGGAGTGTTCTCTGACCTTCAGAATAACAAAGCTTGTTTCCTCTCTTAGATGATTTGCCACAGTAGTGTTATTCCCTGGAGACGGTATTCTGATCAGACCTTCCTGGGAGTGGTCATAACATACCCTGTGCTTGTAGAACGGTGTGGGCCACATCACTAAATAAACCAGAGTCAGTTTTCTCATATTGTGGAAAGGGAGATAAAGTTATTATGGTTTATCTCCCATTCTTGATTCTCTGCTGCCCCCACCCACCCACCCCTCAGCAGCCCCAGCACCTCAACCTCACAGCTTGGGGCTGCTGGGTTCCAGGCCTGTGGGTTTGTGTCTCCAATCCAGCCTTCCCCAACCCCAGGTCTGCAGTGGCGGGGCTTAGGATTGCTGGGTGCTGGCTTCCCTGTGGGTTTGTGTCTCCCCTTCATCCTGGCAGCCCCAGCACCACCTGGCCACTATGGGCCTTGCCATCTTGGTTGGGTTAATTTGCATACTCACCCCTGATTGGCGGGTGGGCATGGCTTGGCATGGCAGAGTAGTGGTTAATTTTCATGTTTCTCTTTTATTAGTGTAGATTATTTATTTTAGAGAATAAAGTCATCAATGTACAGAAAAATACTATACTTCAGAATATACCATATTACTTTTTTTTCTGTGCCTCAGTTAATTCCTCAGGTATAAAAATAAAATTTAAAAATAAGTTTCCATTAACAACTACTGAGAGTATGTTCATGAAAGTTGCATAACCAAGCTTAAAAATAAATAAATAAATAAATAAATAAACAAACCCACATTGAAATAAATTAAGCTGGAAAATGGCCTTTTAGGCCAAGCTAAAGCCCCAACAATAATATCAATTCTTCTTAATCTGCTTCATTTTCTTAGCATCTTTATATTTAAGAAAACAAGGGTGTACTAGGTTCTCTGTCCCAAGTGCTTTCAAGCCTAGGATAGAGCCATGGCAGCGAGGATTCATGAATTGGCTGGAAGATTGCACTAAATTATCTCCAAGGTATTTTCAACTATGAACAATAATGGTTATATGAGAGCCCCAGGAGCCCCAGGAGCCCCAGGGCTGTGGGGGAAAAAGGAGGAGGTGAGATTATCTGAAATTAGTTGCTCTGAAAATTAACCATGAGTAGTTGGTCTACAGACTTCTGAAAAGGGCCTGTATATTTCAGGGCCTCGGAGATACCCTCCCTATCCCTACTCCCCCCCACCCCCCCACCAAGAGCTGGTGCTCAAACTTCTAAAGAAGCTCCAAACAGCTGTGATTGGTTCTTTTAATGGTCTGGAACTGCCAATAGAAGATAAGTTTATCTAAGAAAGTCAAGTTTGGTTTAACATTTGAAAATCAATTAATTTTATTCACTGCATTAGCAAACTGAAGGGGGAGAAAAGTTGATAAACTCAGTAGATTATTTTAAAAGCACTTGATAAGATTTAATACTTATCGTGACAAAAATCATGAACAAACTAAGAATAGATGGGAATTTCCTCTACCTGATGAAGAACATCTGTGGGAAACCTTGGGGCTAACATCAAAGTCAATGTCAAAACAGTGAATGCTTTCACACTCAGAACAGAAACAAAGCAAAGATGTCTGTTCTCCCCATCTTTATTCACCATTGTACTGGAAAACTAGTATGTGCAATAAGGCAATAAATAAAGGTCATATGGATTGGAAAGGATGTAATAAAACTATCTTTATATCACAGACAGTATAATTGTGTGTATAGAAAACTCTAAGACTGTGTAATTGAGCTTCTAGAATTAATAGGGGTTTTTAACAAGGCCTAAGAAAGCAATGTCAATATATAAAACTCAATTATAATTCTATGTACTAGCAATAAACCATTAGGAAATAAAAGTTTTAAAATGGCATTTACAACACCAACAAATATTGAATACTTAGGAATGAATATAACAAAATATGTGCAAGAGCAAACTAAAATACAGTAAAAAATTCAATACATTATTGAGAGGAAAAACTAAATAATTGGAGAGAAAACATGTTCACACATGAGAAAATTCATTATTATTAAAATGCTCATTCTCCCTAAATTGACCTATAGATTTAACAATACCAATAAAAATCCTAGTATCTTTTTGGAAATTTGATAAGCTGATTCTAAAATTTACATGGAAATGTAAAGGGCCTAGAATAGCCAAAACATTTAAAATAGGGGAACAGAGTTGGATCTGAATCCTTACTATAAAACTACAGTAATCAAGACAGAGTAGCATTGACATAGGATAAACATTAAAAAGTTCTACCTAATAAAAGACTAATATAGAAATTGACACAACAAGACACAAGATGGCCACCCCCATGTGGTCAAAGATGGCTGCCTCAATGTGGACACAAAATGGCTGCCACAGATGGCCTGCAGGGAAGAACAGTTGTGGAAATTTAGAAGTGACCGGGCCAGCAGAGGAGGCCAGTTGTGGGGGACCCAGGCATGCAGAGGAGGGCAGCTGGGGGAGACGAGACCAGCAAGGGAGCTCAGCTGGGGGGGACCAAGGCCTGCCAGGAAGGGCAGTTGGAGGGGACCCAGACATTTAGGGGAAGGCAGTTGAGGGGAATCAGGCCTGCAGGGGAGGACAGTTGAGGGGGGAGACCCAGGCCTGTAGGGGAGGGCAGTTGGGAGGGACCAGGCCAGCAGGGGAGGGCAGGTGGGAGCCAGCAGTCCTGGATTGTGAGAGGGATGTCCAACTGTCCCACTAGGGTCTAAATGGGCTGTTGGACATTCCTCAAAGGGTCCCAGATTGGAGAGGGTGCAGGCTGGGCTGAGGGACACCACTCCCCACCACCCTTGTACACAAATTTTGTGCACCAGTCTTCTAGTAGAACAATAAAGAGTCCAGAAATATACTAATAAAAATATGCTCAATAAATTATTGGCAAAAATTCCAAGGTAATTCAATAAGAAAAGAAGTATCTTTATAACTAATAGTGCTGAAACAATTGAACACCCACATGAAGACAAAAAAGAACCCTGACCCTTACTACATAGCATACACACAGAAAACTTGATATTAATCATAACCTAAATTAAAAAAAAAAACAACCACAAAACCCACAAAATTTTTAGAAGAAAACTTGAAACTTTGAGATTTCCTTCAACACAAAAGTCATTAATTATTAAAGGGAAATTTGGTAAGTATTAATATCATGAAAAAGTATTTTGTCAAAAGATACCATCAAAAAAGTAAAAGGCTAAGTCAAAGATAAGAAAAAAATCCTTTATACATATTTAGACAAGACTGTTATCCAGAATATATAAAGAAAAGTTGCTATTCAGTAATTTAAAAAACCCAATTAAACGTTTGACTAGATTTCTCCAAAGAAGGTGTACAAGTATTCAGAAAAGATGTTCAACATCATTAGTCTTCCAGGAAAATTGAAATTCAAACCACAATAAGAGACCTCTACATACCCATTAAAATGACTTAAATTTTTTTTTTAATGACAATACCAAGAGTTAACAAGGATCTAGAACAGGAATTGTCATTTATTATTAGTAAGAAAAAAAATGGCAAATTTGTGATTTAAGAAAGTAAAATTGGTGGGAAAATAAAACTTTTTCAAAAACAAGTTCAGCAGCCTTCTTCATTTTTTAAGACAAATTAAGCATACACTTAACATCATGCAGCAATTTCATTCCTAGGTATTTACCCAAGAGAAATCAAAACAGCCACACAAAGACTTGTATATAAAGGTTTAGAGTAACTTTATTTATAAAAGCTCAAAATTGGAAATAACACAAAAGGTAATTGAATAAGAAAACTGTAGTTATACATAAAATGAAATACAATTTAGCAACAAAAAAGAACAAACTTTGAATATATGCAATAACATGGATGAATCTCAAAAACATGCTCTGTGAAAGAAACTAGACACAAAGGAGTACACATAGTCTATTTCTATTCACATGCAGTTCTAGAATAGGCAAATTTAATCTATTTTAACAGAAAGCTTATTCATTTTTGCCTGTAGCTGGGGAGTTGGGATTGATTGCAAAGGAACATGAAAAAATATTTTGGGTTGCAGAAATACTGTGTTTTGATTGTGGGGTGTTTACATGGGTATATACATATGTCAAAATTCATTGAACCACACACTTAAAATAAGATGCATTTTATTACATCAAAATTCAATAAAGTTGATTTTAGTCACAAAATGAATTAAAAAGAATGATAAATTGAATGGATACAAGATCAACTTATTAATTAGGGCTGCATTTAAGCCACCATCTGTACAACATACAGATGGTGGCTTAAACAACTGTCATTTATTTTCACACTAGAGGCCTGCAGCATGAGTTCGTGCATGGATGGGGTCCCTCAGAGGGACTTGCATGGATTGGGCCCCAGCTCATGCCTCCAGACTTGCAGCCTCACAGCCCCATCTACTCCACTGTCCCACTTGCAGGTTGATCTATCTGGGCTGTGTCCCCCGCCTGGCTCCTTAAGCGCCTGGGAGTCACATAGTGGCCCTGCCACCATGTCTAGTCACTGTTTGTGGTGTGATCAGGCCCCATTCACAGCTGCCTTGGCCTGGTGCCGCCTGCTCACCTGCTTCTCCATCCTGCCACTATCCTGCTCTCATTGGGACCCATTGGGACTGGAAACACCTCCACTGCCACCTGCTGCCACTGATGCACGCTATGTTCCATGCCACCTCCTGGTGGTCAGTGCATGTCTTAGTGAGCTATCGAACTCCTGAACTCCTGGTTGAACAATTTGCATATTACACTTTTATTATATAGGATGATTCTGAAGGCTGGAAGTCCAAATTCAAGGTGTTGGCTAGGTTGTGGCCTTTGTTCTTGGCTTATAGATTATTGTATTCTTCTCTTTGTCTTCCCATAATTTCTCTCAGTGTGTGTCTGTGTTCTAATCTCTTTTTAAGATCCATTTTTTCTTTTTTAAAATATATTTTTATTGATTTCAGAGAGGAAGGGAGGGGAAGAGAGAGAAACATCAATGATGTCAGGGAATCATTGATTGGCTGTCTCTTACATGCCCCTCACTGAGGACTGAGCCTACAACCCAGGCATGTGCACTTGACCAGAATCGAACCAGGGACCCTTCAATTCAAGGGCTGAAGCTCTATCCACTGAGCAAAGCCA
The DNA here is from genome assembly GCF_014108245.1 of Pipistrellus kuhlii. Classification (NCBI taxonomy): domain Eukaryota; kingdom Metazoa; phylum Chordata; class Mammalia; order Chiroptera; family Vespertilionidae; genus Pipistrellus; species Pipistrellus kuhlii. Next base: position 16,078,944 of record NW_023425595.1, read on the forward strand.
TCTAGGACTAATCTCCTCTTAATAAGGACTAATCTCCTCTTAAAGTCATATTGAATTAGAACCTACCTAGTGAACTCATTTTACCTTAATAACATCTTTAAAGGCCCTATCTCCAAACACAAGCACATTCTGAGATACTGGGATTAGAAGTTCAATGCATGAATTTTGAAGGGTCACAATTCAGCCCATAGCACCATACATATATTTTGATTTAATAATTTTATGGTGAATATAATATTGGCAAGGCTGGATTAGGAGGATGCCACAGGAATCTCAAAAAATTATTGATTAGGCCCTGGCTGGTGTGGCTCAGTTGGTTGGGAACAGTGGCTGAGTAGGGAAGAAGCTGACCTTTCTCATCCCATGAACCAAAACGTTGCCAGTTCCTTCCTGGACTGGGCACATACCTGAGATGTCAGCTCAATTCCCAGGAGGGGGCATGCAGGAGGCTGCTGATGGATGTTTCTCTCTCACATCAATGGTATCTCTCCTCTCTCTCTCAAAATTAATTTTAAAAAATTTTTAAAGTGATTGATTAGAAAACTTTGTCTATTTTTTGGATGCTAACCCCATTTACATTTTTTTAAACATATTTTTATTGATTTCAGAGAGGAAAGAGGAGGGAGAAATATAAACATCAATGATGAGAGAGAATCATTGATCCGTTGCCTTCTGCATGCCCCACACTGGGGATTGAGCCTACAACCCAGGCATGTGCCTTTGACCGGAATCAAACCGAGGCCCCTCAGTCTGCAGGTCGATGCTTTAGCCACTGAACCAAACTAGCTAGGGTACTAACCCCATTTTTTAAAACACACACACACACACACACACACACACACACACACACACACTAAATAACTAACTAACTAACTAACTAAATAACTAAATAAATAAATAAAAGATAAAGCAGGAAGGTTGTAATTGGGGAAGAGAAAAGTGAGAACATGGTGGCCTAAATGCTAAACTCTCAAAATTAAAATTATTACAGGATAAAACAAAATTTGAGATTTTAAGAATTGACTTTCATTATTATTCTATAGCATAAGAAGATCTGGAGGACCCCTTCTTTCTAAACAATAAATTTTACAAGTGCTCAGGCCTGACACTATTGAAGTTACACCCCTTTGAAGTTTTTGTTGTGTTTTTTTTTAATTTCTTTATTGATTAAGGTATTACATATGTGTCCTCATCCCTCCATTGACTCTCCAACCTCCACCCCCTCTCATGCCCTCACCCTCCTGGTGTTTGTGTCCATTGATTAGGCTTATATTCATGCATACAAGTCCTTTGGTTGATCTCTCCTCCTTTCCCCACCCTTCCTATCTTTCCTCTGAGATTTGGTAGTCTGATAGATGCTTCTCTGTCCAGAAGGAACCAAAAAGGTATTTCATGGCATAAGCAGAACTCTTCAAAAAAGTCGTTCTTGTTCAAGATAAAAAATATAAAAATAAACATAATTTCAGATATCAAATGGGAAACCCAAAGAGTTGATTTTCTGTGACCATGTTCCCAAGGAGTAAAGAAGAATTGCATTGGAGGGGGGAAAAATAGGGCCTAAAAATATACCAGGGGCATGGGTTAATAATGCAGATTTTTTTTCAATAGATGAAGTTACCCATATGTTGATATGTATGCAATTTGATATGTATGCTATTTTGTTGTATTGACAACAAGCTTCAAAACTTCATATGACAAATTTTCTGAAGATGTTAACAGATATTTTTATGCTTAAAAATGTCAAATTTTGTGTTAAAAAAAAGCATTTGCAGGAAGTTTTAATTTACTACTTTCTTTTTAAGAAAAGTGCTTCTAAAACTTACAGTAAGCTTATGTTGAACATGCTCCATCTGAAAATACTAAAATACTTGTGAACACTGGTTTAAATGCTTTAAAAGTGTTGGTTTCTATGTAAAGACAACATCCAGGTCAACCAAAAAATTTTGAAGACCAACAATTACAAGCATTATTGAATGAAGATGTGTGTCAAACTCAAAAACAACTTGCAGAAAGATTAAATGTTGCTCAGAAAACAATATCCAACCATTTACAAGCAATGGGAAAGATTTTAAAGAAAGGAAAATGGGTGCCACATCAACTGAATGAAAGACAAATGGAAAACCGAAACATAATCAGTAAAATGTTACTTCAATAGCACTTCCAAAGTCTTTTTTGCATCAAATTGTGACTGGTGATAAAAAATGGATTCATTTTGAGAATACCAAATGCACAAAATCATGGGTTGATCCTGGTCAACCATCAACATTGACTGCAAGGCCAAATCTCTTCAGAAAGAAGACAATGCTCTGCATTTGATGGGATCAGGAAGATGTGATGTATTGTGAGCTTCTAAAACCAGGTAAAACCATTAATACTGATTGCTACAGACAACAAATAATCAATTTGGACCACGCTTTGATCAAGAAACGACCAGAATGTGCCAGAAGACATGGCAAAGTAATGTTGCTTCATGATGATGCACCATCACATACTTTAAAACCCGTTAAAGACACGTTAAAAGATCTTGCCTGGGAAGTATTAACCCACTCGCTGTATTCACCAGACCTTGCTCCTTCAGATTACCACTTGTTCCAATCGATGGCACATGAACTTTCTGAGCAGCACTTCAAAACATACAAAGAAGTGGAAAATTGGATCTCTGAATGGTTTGCCTCAAAACCAAGGAAAGTTCTATTGGAACGGTATCCACAAATTACCTGGAAGATGGGGGAATGTGTAGATGGACATTACTTTGAGTGAAGCAGTTTTGATGTTTCTCTTGAAATTATTGTGTTTTCTTTGATTACAAAATCTGCATTATTAACCGGTATGCCTAGTAAATGAAATCTCTCTTTTCATTGATAGTCTCTTTAGAAAGGGCAAGAATGATTTCACCCTCTTAGAATAGTTTAGAGACTGAGCTTTTACCTTTACAGATGAGGTTAAGCAACAGTGAACTCTACCTTTAGAATGAAATCATTCATAAAATCCCTTCTGAACTCTAAAATATCCTATTTAAGGCCAATTAAAATTTCTTAGCCATTGACATCAGTCCTCTGGAACCTTTGAAAGAGCATGAGCAAACAGGAAGATGTGGGGGTGGCTGTTCAATGCTTCCCACTAGCTGTTCCAAAGTAGAATAAAAATCAATCCAGGTACAGACACAGTAAGGATACCCACTCCTACTCTAAACCTTGGAATCCCACAACAGCTCAGTAGGAGTCAAATTTGCATAATAATGGCCGGTTAGGCTTCCTAGCAAAGAATGAGTGTAGGGAAACTTTGCAGCTGTCAGTTAGGCTCACAGACAAGACAACAAGATTAGAAATATTGATTTGAAACAGTGGCCAAGCAGGGGAAAAAGCTGACCTTTCTCTGAGAAGTGCTGGAAAGGTTCCCTAAGAAGGGAGAGAATTGAGACACTTGGGTTTCATGTTAAGGAATTAGTTTGAGGTGGCAGCATTCGGATTTCTAAATCTGTGACACTGTAAAAGATCAATCAGATGTTTTACTATTCAGTATCAATCAATCAATCAGATGTCTTACTATCCCAAGTGGGATGACCATATGTCCTGGTTTGCCTGAGACAATCCCATTTACTCCTGTTGTCCTAGTGTAATTATTCATTTAACATCCTTTCATGACCTATACAGATGATTAGTTAGTTACATAGTCACATTAGTTGTAATAGACTTTCCTTACATTTTTCAGTACACAGTATAGGAGAAATGGAAAGAGCCAGGCACATGTTCTAGCAGGCGTCCTCAAACTTTTTAAAGTGAGGGCCAGATCACGGTCCCTCAGAGAGCTGGAGGGCCGGACTATATGAACTACTAATTCCTACTGTAACACCTTGGCTGCGCTCACTGCCCAAAAAACCTGGCGGCCGGATCAGACTCCTCTGCGGGCCGCATGTGGCCCGCGGGCCGTAGTTTGAAGACCCCTGGAAACCAACACCAATAGAGAGAGAGAGAGAGAGAGAGAGAGAGAGAGAGAGAGAGAGAGAGAGAGAGAGAGAGAGACAGAGAGAGAGAGACAGAGAGAGAGAGCCCTTGCTTGTCTTGGTGAGGGAGACAGCAACAATAGTAGCAGCATCACTAGAAACTACAGAGTGGAGGACAGGACTGGTGACAATAGCAGAAAATTTTTATGATTTCCAAAGAAGCCATTTAGACATTCGCAGTAGGGTAGAAGGCCAGGGTGGGATATTGGGAAGGGTACTCCTCAGATTCCTGGGTGGTATTTGTACTTTAAGACCATTGCTATTTGAGCTTGCATATTCCCAGGGCTATTTTCACAGGCATGCAATCAGGACCTTGCCTTCAGAAGAACCCTGCTCTTGGAGCTAACGTTCTGCTATTGCCACATGGAAATCATTAATAATTTTATATTTGTTTTGTTTTAGTAGGGGGCATGCAGGAAGCAGCTGATGGATGTTTCCCTCTCACATCAATGGTTTTCTCTCTCTCTCTCTCTCTCTCTCTCTCTCTCTCTCTCTCTCTCTCTCTCTCTCTCTTTCTCTCTCTCTCTCTCACACACACACACACACACACACACACAGAGACAACACAGGGAGATAGATGCTTACAATAGAGGCCAAGAGGTCCTGACATGAGCAGAGAAATCCAAGATTTCTCAGCTCTTTGGAGTGTTTATGACATAGCTCATACATCTATTTATTCTACCATAAAGGCTGTGCCCCTCCTCGCCATCTCATCTCTAGCCTGGACCATTGCAATATTCTCCTATTCATCTATCTGCTCCCAGCATTGCATTAGCCAGCTCTTTCTACCAATGAGACAATAGAGCATGTTCCAAAAACTTGAAGTCTCAGCTCATGTTCCTCCTGCCTTCTGCTGCCTCCCTGCCTCCTTACCTCCTTGGGTTGGGTTCCCAGTAGCCTAGTCTCCTGCTACCAAGTGCCAGCCTTCCTGACCATCCTGTCTGCACTCCTACCCAGTGACTTTTGTTGCCCTCTCACTTTGGAGGAGGCCTGAGTGCAAGCACAGTTGGATCCAAGTTGAGGCGAGATTGATGGTATGGGGACAGCCATTCCTGATGGGCTGCCACTACCTGGCTGCCCCCAGTACCAACCACCTCCTTGTGCAGAGGTTGTAATCTCCCATTTAATTGATAATTAGGCACAGTAAGAGATGAACAGCAATGACTAATAATAAACAAAAACAATTATTAGAATAGATAGTAATAAAAGTTAAATAAGGGTTACTTGAATGCAAGCACCATGGCAGTGGATCTGATATCCAGACAACTACTAAGTGACTAATGGGTTAGGAGTGTGCATCGTATGGAGACACTGGACAAAGGGATGATTCACATCCAGGGATTTCATCATGCTACTCAGAACATCATGCAATTTAAAACTTATAAATTGTTTATTTCTGGAATTTTCCATTTAATATTTTTGGACTGCATTTGATTGCAGGTAGCAAAAACCACAGAAAGTGAAACCTCAGATAAAGGGGAACTACTTACTGTACTGGCCCCTACAATCACTCTGATTATATTAGTTGATTCACATCTATCTTTTAATCTGGGAACCCAGAAGTCTCATCCCTCTTCAGACATTTGTAAAAATTTGGGATGATAGAAAAGACATATTCACAGTTACATGTCCTGGATTGAATGCTGGTTCTGTTATTCACTAGATGTGTAAACTTGGGTGATTTGTTTCATCTCCCCAAACCTCAGTTTTCTCATATGTAAATGGGGAGGTAAATCCTGCTCCCCACGTGCTTGACTGCCCAGGTGGGTTAGACATCCAGGATCAATCCTGGTATATGCAAGTCAGGTTGATAAGTCTGTAGAGGCTTTACTGGACATGCTCAAAGCCTTCTCACCCTATTCTTTAGGTCAGAAAAATTATCCTCTCCTTTCCTTCAAATTTTCTTGCTCCTAATCAATCTCCTATTCTCCCTCCCAAAGCTTATCATCAAGATAGAGTCTCTCTCTTTGTCCCCTCTTTTCCAAATGACCTGTGGTAGGTACAATCTGATAATGTTGATTTTGGTTTGTCCCCAAGATATCTACACTTAGCTGGACATCCAGCTACATGGAATAGGTGATGGGTGATGATATTCCCCACTTGCCCTGATACCGTCCCTCTCACCCTAAGTCCCTGGCCTAGCTCAGATTCTCAGGCCCTGCCAGAAGCCAGCACCTTATACCTCCTCTCTCCATGAAGGGCAACTCAGCATCACTACTGTGTTATCTCCTTTGCACTCTCTGCCCAACCTCTGTCTTACCGTGGACTTGTGTGGACTAAAGACACAATGCTGAGTTACATGGTCATCTTAATCATTGTAAAATAAAAGTTTTTTTGGAAAAGGCATTGCTTGTTGCACTAGAAGACATGATCTTTCCAAGAAGCATCCTCTGCTAATGAGCTCAGAGCTAGAGATGATAGAAGCATCCACACAAACACCTTTCTCCTCCCCTGGGGAAAAAGAGAGCAGCAGCCAGTAGGCTGTCCCCATGGTTTTCTAGGTATGAACCACAGGCATGAAGACACTGAGCAAAGCTCCTGGAGAGCAGAGGGATGCTGTGAGTGAGGTTCTCAAACATGGACTGGCTTACTTCCCACATGGTTTTACAGTGGAGGGGATTTATGTCTTGGCTTTTCCTGTCAGAAGCCTCAGAGTCATGATATGATGATGAGTCTAATCCCTGGGGATTTGGGTGTGAAGACAGAATGGTTTTGGCTGCCCTTCTCTCCCCTCTCATTTCTGCTTTGCAGTGAAGGCAGGGTTCCTGAGTCAAGCAGGATTCAGAAATGAGGTCTGCCCCTGGTTGCAAAACCAGCCTGGGGGAAATCGCCTGATTATAGGTTTTAAGAAATGACCTTCCTGTGGTTCTGGCTCTCAGCTGAAAAAGCCCACAAATTAGTGGGTTGCGATTATTTGTGGTCTTTTGAGCATATACAATGAAATAATCTGTGAACAGAACAATCATAATCTTAAAATTTATTGCCTAGCACAGGGACTGCCACAGTGGCAGAAACTCAAATTTGTGTTCAAAGAATGAATCTGTTCAGTCTGATCTGAGAGACAATACGGGGAGATAGATATCTATAATAATGGCCAAGAGGTCCTGACATGAGCAGAGAAATCCAAGATTACTCAGCTCTTTGGAGTGTTTATGATATAGCTCATGAATCTATTTATTCTACCATAAAGGCTGTGCCCATCCTCACCATCTCATCTCTAGCCTGAACCATTGCAATATTCTCCTATTCATCTATCTGTTCCCACAATGGGCAAGCTTCTTCAACCACTCCAAAGCTTCCTTCAAACTGCCACCAAAATTATATTTCTAAAATGCAAGGCGAATCATGATTTTCTTTTGATTGCAAATCTTCAGTGGCTCCCTATTTTCCACTATTGAGTTCTCAGCCCCTTATACCCTAGATTTTTTTTTAATCCCATTCTTGTCAAGCTTTAGATATACCCCTAGCCTCTCCTTTCTATGAAGTGGCAGAACACGAGTACTCTGAAGAGAGAATAACCTGTGTCAAGAAGATTTTGTCTCCCCTTATGTTTGGTAGTTTGCATTGTCAAAACAATGTGGGTGTAGCTCAGTGGTTGAGCATTGACCTATGAACCAGGAGTTTCATAGGTCACAGTTTGGCTGCAGGCTTTACCTCATCATTGATGTTTCTATCTCTCTCTCCCTCTTCCTTTCTTTCTGAAATAAATTAAAATATATTAAAAACAAACAAACAATGGGGATTCATAATGTTGAAATGCTTTGAAAATTATATGTTGTCTAACAAGTGATTTTGTCATTTCCTTCCAAGGATGTATCATGGTGAAAAATAACTGTCCTAGGAGATAAAATCCATGCATGTTTTTCATGACCTGATTCCTACTGCCATCTCTAGCTTCTTCTCCCACTCCTTGCCCATCCCGCGTGTCCCCATTAACTCTTTGTGCTACCATGATGTTCCGTGACTCTGTATCTTTTGCATGTGCTCCTTTCTCTGTTGGAGCTAATATTTACTGCATGCTTGCAATATATTAGACACTATTTTAAGTGATTTATATATTTTAACTCTTTTAATCATCAGGCACCACAATTGTTGATTATATTATAGAAAATTGAACTGAGGCTCAGAGAGGTTAAGTAACTTATCCTAGTCTACAAAATGAACAGTGATAGAAAGAAATGGGATATAGGCATTCCTTTATAAGTTTGCTTCCAGATTAAATGCATTTAAACACTGAACTACAGCTACTTCTCCTATGGCTTCCTGGTGAACTCCCCTTCCTTCTGCAATACTTTCTTAAAGGATCATTTTCTCCATGAAGTCTTTCCTGATCTCTTCAGATAAAGTTGAACAGATTCTCTTTGTGTTCCCACTAAACCCTGCACATAACCTCTGGGGTGGCTAGTTTTTATTACATGGAAGGCAATCACTGGTCCCACACCCTACCCATGCACCTATGGGGATTTCATCTGTGCATCTCTAGTATCTTAACTGGCAGATCCTAGGTGCCCAATAAAGTTTTGTTGAATGGAATTTCACACTTTAACATGTGAATCATGTCCTTTTTTAGCCTCAACATTGTGAATCAGCTCTGCCTCTCAGTTATTATCACTACCCCTCTTCTGGTTATGTTTTTAGCTGTAGACAACACAAGAGCAAACTTTACAGTAGTGGGAGGGACTTGGACTTTCAACTCTAGTTAAATCAGTGGTGTATAAGTGGGTGGCAGAACCACTGAGGCCAGCTTCATCCAAATTCACAAAATGCCTGTGGTTTCTTCATTATGATATCCATATCATGTTACATACCTGGCTCCGTCTCCCAGGGCAGCTGCTGCTTTACTGGGTTTATAAATTTTTGTTCTTCTTATATACCTCCACAAATTAATCACCCTTAACCTTACTAATTTCTTTTGTTCATGAATCTGTAATTGAGGCCAGACTTGGCAGGGAAAGTTCCTCTTCATATGAAGCCTGGGGCATCTGCTGAGGGAATGGCTGGGTGTTGCAGCAGATGGGAGCTATCAGGCATATCTTTCTCCTCATGCAGGCTCAGGATGTCTCCAAGTGTTCTCTCTCTACATGCTCTTTCCAGCTTGGTGGCCTCAAAGTGATTGGCCTTCTTACATGGCAATTGGCTTCTCCAGAGTGAGTGCTCCAAGGCTTCCTATCACCTCCCCCTCAGAGTTTTAGAAAACCATAACTACAGAGTTCTATATCAAGAAAGACACTGAGCTCAGCCCAGATTCAAGGTAACAGAAATTAGTTTCTACTTCTCAAATAAGTATAAAAAAATTTGAAGCCATTTTAATTTACCACAATACCCAATGTCAAAGGACAAGAAAAGCATCCATTATCTATTGGGTCGGCAGCTAAGTAATTGCGGGTTTCACACATATATGGCTTCAGTTGAATTTTTAGGTTTGCAGACGTAGTACAAATGTAAAACACATTTTGTTATTTGATAGTTGGCTATTCAGCTGTTAATCAGTAAAAAAAGTTTTTTGATCTGTTTTGTAGTTTTCGTTTGGCGTTCGTTGAAAAATGGAAAATCAAAAGGAACATTTTCGTCATATTTTGCTTTTTTATTTCCACAAAGGGAAAAACGCATCGCAAGCTCATAAAAAGTTATGTGCTGTTTATGGTGATGAAGCCTTAAAAGAACGGCAGTGTCAAAATTGGTTTGCCAAATTTCGTTCTGGTGATTTTTCACTCAAAGATGAAAAACGCTCTGGTCGTCCAGTTGAAGTTGATGACGCCCTAATCAAAGCAATAATCAATTCGGACTGTCACAGTATAACACGTGAGATTGCAGAGAAGCTTCATGTATCACATACATGCATTGAAAATCACTTAAAACAACTTGGCTATGTTCAAAAACTCGATACATGGGTTCCTCACGAACTGAAAGAATCACAGTTAACGCAACGCATTAGCAGCTGCGATTTGCTAAAGAAACGTAATGAAAATGATCCATTTTTAAAACGACTGATAACTGGCAATGAAAAATGGGTTGTTTACAACAATATCAAGCGGAAAAGATCGTGGAGCAGGCCAGGTGAACCAACTCAAACAACATCAAAAGCTGATATTCATCAAAAGAAGGTTTTGTTATCAGTTTGGTGGGATTACAAAGGAATTGTCTACTTTGAACTCTTACCACCCAACCGAACGATCAATTCTGATGTCTACATTGAACAACTAACGAAATTAACCAATGCAGTTGAAGAAAAGCGGCCCGAATTGACAAATCAAAAAGATGTTGTATTCCATCATGACAATGCAAGGCCACACACATCTTTGGTCACTCGGCAAAAATTAATGGAGCTTGGTTGGGATGTTTTGCCACATCCACCATATAGTCCTGACCTTGCACCATCTGATTACTTTTTGTTTCGATCTTTACAAAACTCCTTGAATGGTAGAAATTTCAATAATGATGATGATGTCAAATCGTACCTGATTCAGTTTTTTGCTAATAAAAACCAGAAGTTTTTTGAACGTGGGATTATGATGCTGCCTGAAAGATGGCAAAAGGTCATTGATCAAAATGGGCAATACATTACAGAATAAAGTTATTTAGTTCCATGAAAAAATTGTCTTTGATTTTCTTTTAAAAATCCGCAATTACTTAGCTGCCGACCCAATATAATAATAAAAGCATAATATGCTAATTAGACTAGACAGCCAAATGAACTTCTGGATATTATTCCGGACGTCCTTTCAGATGACATTCTGGACAAAGCCACAAAGGTGGGGGCAGAGGCAGCCACTACAGCAGGCAGGGGCCAAGGCAGAGGTGGTTAGGGGTGATCAGGCAGGCAGGCAGAGGGGTTAGGGGCAAGCAGGCAGTCAGGCAAGTTGTTAGGAGCCAGCAGTCCCATATTGCAAGAGGAATGTCCGACTATTGGTTTTGGAATGTCCAAATGATCTGACAAGACCTGGACCACAGAAGAAGGAATACATCAAAAGGCCAACGCAAATATAAGGGCCATTCCTCCAAGCTTCATATTGTTCTGTGAGATTTTTCTCATAATGAGAAAAACAATGAAAGCTAACAGTTATTAAATATTTTCTACATATTTTCCCCTTTAAGAGGTTTATATCTACTAACTTACACGATCTTCTTAATTAAAAACTGCAGCCCTGCCAAGCTAAATAACGTACACAAGGCCACGAAGATAGCAAGTAGCAGAGCTAGCATTCCAGCTCCAGCAGTCCATTCCAGAGCTGCAGTGCCCAAGTTCCATTCCATATATGCCTCTATGTCTGAGACTGAGGACATTTTTACTGTAGCATATGGACAGATGTGTGGAGGCAGAGCATCTTATCAATCCTTGGGTCAGTTCTAAACCTCTTCATCTTTAGCTGAAACTGATATTTTTAAAATACATTTATCTTGGATAAAGCCTCATATATAAACTTCCCAAATGATTCTAATGGGCAGCCAAGGTGGAGTATAAATAGGCTAACCCACTCTGTCTAAGGCCCTCATATTCTAAAAGCCAGCCCTGGTTTAGATTTAATTGGATCATGACACCCAGGTCTCTAACTTAGGTTCTGGTTTTCCAAGTGGCTTAGGGCAGTGCTGTAAGGGCATGTGAATGGGTGAGTCTTTCTCCCCATGCTGCTCAGCATCAATTCATCTCTCACTCACCACGTGGCCCCTTGAGAACAGGGACTGTGTCTGATTTGTTCTGCACTCTACCCCCAAGCATCTGGCGCAGTGCCTGGCATGTTACAGATACCTAGTAAAGATGTGCTGAGTGAACAAGTGGATGACTCACAGCACTTGTCTACAAGGGTCTATGTGATGGGAAAAGCAAGGACTTCAGAGTCAGGAAGACCCAGGTCATAACTGCAGTGCTACATTTCAAGAGCGGTTCAATTTATGTGGCAGGGATGTACTAAAGTGTGTGAGAAAAAATAACACATCATCAAAGTTATCTTTCAAAGTCCTTATAAGGGTGCGTCCAGGAAGATGAACACACCCAAGATGGTGCACACAGCCAAGATCTCTATTTTTTCAGTTGAGCGTCAGACCAAGTTGGCCTCTAGGAAGCAAATCATGAGAAAAATCACTACTTTTAAGCCCTGGAATCCTCCTCAGCTTGGCAAGTCACTACCTGTCTAAATAGCAAATGGGAAAATAGGCCCCCCTGGGCCAATAGCAGTCACAGCTCTTGAGTATGGGGGTGGGCAGAATGAATGGCCCTCATAATTTAAATTTTTATGTGTATGCAATTTTTATTACATTTTTATATTAATGTGCATTTAATATGATATATTTGTTTATTGTTTTAAAAACTGCTTTCTTTTCTTTACATTCATATAAGTTAAAGGCTCACATAAAGCCCCTGTTTGCTTCTTTGTCAAGCAATATGATGTCTCTTGTCCTCAAACAAAACTGAGGAAGGGAGACAGGGAACCATAGAAAGAGAAAGAGGCCAGCCTGGGACAAGAGGGCAGAGACATGCTTAGTACAGTGCACACTTTTTTTTCTGACTTGTTCCAATTCTATCCTGTCTTCCCCATTTAACTAACAAGATGCTCTTGCAGTGTTAATATGTGCTAGGCAGTATTCTAAGTGCTTTATAAGTATTATCTCTTTCAATCCTCATAACACCTCTCCATGAGCACATTATCACTCTCATTTAACAGAGGAGGAGATTGGGGCACAGAGAGGTAGAGTCATTTGTCCAAGGTCATTAGCTAGTAAGGGACAAAACTGGGATTTCAGCCCAGGTGCTTTGGCTGCAGGGTCCATGCTCTTTTCTGCTACCGCAGGCTGGCTCCCCTTGTCCCCACTGGCATTGCCACAGATCCTCACTATTTGTCACTAGCCTCCATCCACACTGATCTTCCTTTCTCAGGTTCATCACATGCAATCAATTTTATAAGCTTCCATTCTTCACATTAATGATTCTACTTCAGCACAGATCTGAAGATGCAGCCTCTGTTATCATATCTATGGCAGCATTGGCTTAACTGAAATTCTCAGAACTAATATCAGAGGGTATGGGGCAAACTTTTGTAGGAAATTCTTCTTCTTCTTCTCCTTCTCCTTCTCCTTCTCCTTCTCCTTCTCCTTCTCCTTCTCCTTCTCCTTCTCCTTCTCCTTCTCCTTCTCCTTCTCCTTCTCCTTCTCCTTCTCCTTCTCTCCTTCTCCTTCTCCTTCTCCTTCTCCTTCTCCTTCTCCTTCTCCTTCTCCTTCTCCTTCTCCTTCTCCTTCTCCTTCTCCTTCTCCTTCTCCTTCTCCTTCTCCTTCTTCTTCTTCTTAGTGTGTTAAAGGCACTACAAAGTCTGGGAGCAAAGAGCTCACCTTAGTTCCACCAACCACTTTCCAAATGTACTGGAGGGCAGACCATGTTCATGCAGTGGCTACTCACATTTCCCAAAATGAGTGTTTTACAGAACAGATCTTGGAAAACACTGGCCTGTTGGATAAAGTCCAAACGGCATATTTAGTCAGTAAAAAAATGTTTATTTTTTACTTTTTAAACCTTTTTGTTAAAAACTAAGACACAAATACATACATTAGCCTACGTCTACACAGAGTCAGGATCATCAATATCGCCTCCACATCTTGTCCCACTGGAAGGTCTTCAGGGGCAAAAACAATCATGGAGCTGTCATCTCTTATGATAACTGTTTTTCTGGAATATCTTTTGAAGGACCTGCCAGTGGCTCTTCTTTAAAAGGTGTCACTCCTTTAAAAAAACTGTCCGTGGTGGTTTGCTTAGTGTGTTATTTGTTTTTTTCCTAATAGATTTGTATGTAAGTGAATAATGTACCATAAGCATCCTCTCTATTAATGAAAAACTTTCAGGTTATCTACTGTTTTCAAAAATTCTTCAGCTGCCTTCACATCAACACTCACAGATTTACCACTCACTTTTGTGTTATGTAATGAATAAATGATTAGTGAATAATTTAAACCATGCAGGGATAGCTGGACCAGAGTCGGGTCCAGCCTTTCCTTTCAACATCACAAACTCTTTGCTTTGGCTGCGATTATCATGGTGCTGAGATGAATATGCTTCTGTGTCTGATCTTTAATCCAGGTAAATAGAAGTTTTTTCATGTCTAATATAAGCCCTTCTCAATTTTTTGTTAGTCGTTGTAATTGTTGGTGAGAGGGGCTAGTTGAAAGGAAAGGGATTCTTTGAAAACTTCCCATTTATTTTTACTGACCTTCCTTGGTTTAACCTCATCACATATTTCTTAATTAGCATCTAGCCTACTATTGAGAATTGAAAAAAAATACAGATGATAGATAGGTAGGTAGAAATATAGACAAATTAGATGATAGATAGATAGATAGATAGACAGATAAATAGATAGCTAGATGATAGATAGGTAGATGACAGAGACTGTCCTATTGCCCAGAGGTTGAAAACATTAACAGTTAACTTCAATAAAATGTGTTACCTGCTTAAATAGACAAATGCAGAGCATTTAGGGGGACCTCATTGAAAAGAGAATGTTCATTATCAAACTCATCAAGGAGGACTAGGTTTAGAATTGGTGAATTAAGATAGAAATGGAATTCCAGGGTAAGAACATGACACGAGCACAGCCTGGTGCAATGAAACGCCTGCTGTCAGTAAGGCACTAAAGCATGAAATACTGCTGGATTACAACAGCAGAATCTGGGGAATGATGCAGGTAAGTGAGGGCAATGTCATGGATGGAGTGCAAAGGATTCTTGGATTTTACTTTGGTTTGTTCATTAATAAAATTAATGTAAATGGTATTTCAATTGTATTATATGGAGTTTGTTTCACCACACACTATCCAACTTCATGAATTCTTTTATCAACTGATTTGTTTTATGGAGTCAGTGTGATCATATTACCTTTTTGTTCAGGACAATCCTAGATTAAGCCTATTGTTTCAATGCAATTATAAATAGCACCCCCTTTTACTCTCAAAAGTGTCACAATTTGGATAATTAATTATATGGTCATCCTCACAATAGGGATTAGGTTAATGCTAGTTACCCTCTGTTGTTCTTGTTAACAATGGTCCTATTTCATAGTGGAAGCTTCATTAGGTATCAGTGTTGACTCTCAGTCTAGGTTCTTCTGATAGTATGCAACAGAACTCAATTTAAACTATCTTAACCCAAAACTTGAATGTTTTGAATAGATACCAAAGAATACTGCAGAAATCAAAGACAGCTAGATCTCTGGGAATCTAAAACAAGGAACAGAAATGTTATCAGGTGCCTAGGCAGTACTGTCTTTAGGTCTCTGAGGTTTGTGTCATTTTCTTTCTTTCTAGACAAGTTTTTTTTCTGCTTCAAGAGCATGATGGTCAGAAGATGACTGTCCCATGATTGCCATTTGTTTCCCTTGGTTACAGCCATTCACAGAGTCTAACTTACTACAAATGTCAAATTCCTTGGAAAGAAAATGTGATTAGTCTACATCTAGTCCAAATTGCTAGTAGTAGGGTGAAGGACAAAGGAGACAAGTGAGGGTCCACCTAGTAGTATAGAGGAAACTCTCTGAGAAAGTGGTTGTATTAGTCCAAGTCTCCAAAAAGCAGATGACAATATTAAATCAGATAAAAATATATTAAGAGGAATGCTTGTGAGATAGAATGGTAAGGGAGTCAGGTGAAGGAAAGAGAGAGAAGGAAAGAAAGAAGGAGGGGAGGAAGGTAGGGAGAAAGGATAGAAGGAAGGAAGGAACCTTAGACTTGTTCTAAGTTTTAAGTTCCAAGAAGAGTTCAGCAAGGCCTGAGAGTCCTCAAGCCAAAGTTGCTCCTTAGGGGAAACGTATTGTACTAGGTAGAGGTCTGCCTTAGCATCCCTGCTGGACTTGGTCATTAGCTAGAAGAAGCCTTTGGGTGGAGTTGCTTTGGAGCAAACATAGCTTTGCATTTCTGAGCTCAGCACTGTCAGCCCTTGGTGGATCATACTCTCATAGCTAAACATCTGAGAGGTACATTCTGAGAGGTACATTCATTAGCCAAAACAATAGTCATTAAGAACTGAATGAACACCCAAGAGGTGTCTAGTATAGCTAGTTTCCAAAAATGGTTTAAAGGTTGCCCAAAGCTTGAGTAAAAGTTTCTATTCCAGATCCAATGAGAAGGCAAGAGAAATAATAGGAGGCAGAAAAATGAGACTAGAGACTAGAATGGGGAAACTCTAAGAGCAATTATACTTTCACTCAAAAATATCTACTGACTATTGCCGAAACCGGTTTGGCTCAATGGATAGAGCACCGGCGTGGGGACTGAAGGGACCCGGGTTCAATTCCAGTCAAGGGCATGTACCTTGGTTGCGGGCATATCCCCAGTAGGGGGTGTGCAAGAGGCAGCTGATCGATGACGCGCTCTCATCAATGTTTCTAACTCTCTATCTCTCTCCCTTTCTCTCTGTACAAAATCAATAAAATATATTTTTTTAAAAATCAAAAATATCTACTGACTATATACTATATACAGACAATATTCTGGGTTCTGGAAATACTGTGGTAAATAAGGCAGGGATTCTATCTATACTCTAAGGAGAATTTGTAGACTAGAGAGGCAATGGCAATATTCTATGATAAGTTATTACAAGGAAAAACACAAGATACCAAGGCTACACAGAGGATGAGCACTTAACCTTTATGAGTATAAGGCTTCAGGGAAGAATGGTGGGGACCTTAACACTATCTAGTCTAACTATATGTGAGGTTGGTAAAATGTGAGGAAGGGGGGAATATGTGAGGTTGGTAAAATGTCTTGTTCAAGGTCAGGTTTCTCTGCTGGTTATTGAGAGAGGAGTTTTAGAACTCAGAACTCCTAAATTCCATCTTATACCTATCTATGCTTTGCATTTGGTGGCAACTGAATTATTGCCAGTCTTAGGTAAACATCCATTCTTCCCAGCAGAGCCAAGGATTGTTATTATTTGCTTTCAATCTACCAACAACAATACCAAAAATATAATGATTAAAAACTAAACTTATGATGCTGCCTTTCAGAACTCTTTGAGGTTTTCTGAACAATCAGGAAACTTTAACCCGTATTTTCAGAATATTCTGTCAGGGAAGGTCATCTGAATCATATCCATCAAATGTTGGGGATGACTCACCGTCAAACAAATCTCACTTTTAAAAACTTGTCTTTATAAAGACACAAGAAGAAATCACTTCTGTGGTTTTTCATTTTCTCTACCTCCCCTCCTGGCCCTCACTCTGAGCCCCTCAAACAAAAGGACTATAGAAGAGATACATATCTCCTAGCTGC
Organism: Pipistrellus kuhlii; assembly: GCF_014108245.1. Taxonomy (NCBI): domain Eukaryota; kingdom Metazoa; phylum Chordata; class Mammalia; order Chiroptera; family Vespertilionidae; genus Pipistrellus; species Pipistrellus kuhlii. The sequence continues at coordinate 16,096,194 of NW_023425595.1, forward strand.
CCACAGCTTGACTGATTTCAGGCACCAGAACCCCCCAGAGCTGCTGCCCTCCCCTTGTTTTGTTCTTCTCTGATGCTATCAGGGCTAACTCACTAATGCCTGAAGGCTCTGCCTCCTCAGGTTGTGGCCTGTAGGGAAGGGAAAGAGAAGCTAGCCTAAACCAGTGGATAATTAAAGACATGCATATAGCCCAATGAGTGGCCATTGCCTGGAAAGGTCTACAGTCGGTTTAAGCCAAAGAGTGAATCTTCCCAATGAAAAGCCTGGGGCTGCCTTGCCTTTTGTAGAGTCATCAGTAGAAGAAGGGTCTTCCAGGCCAATGAATTGGGTACACTTTCTTCCAGACTCTCTTTCTGAGTGATTCATTTATCTGGACTTCTCCTTGCTGGAAGGAGGGATTGCAGGAAAAGCCTAGTTTACATATCTTCCAGCATTGGGATAAACTGTTCAATTTTACCAGAGTAATCCACATTTTAGGTCTGTAAAGGAGCTGTGTCAAATGTAAAATTATGATGTCTCTTTGACACATAATTCCAGGAGCAAAAACTAAATAAACAAACAAACATAAGCAAACTCCCACCCCTTTGCCTAGTAATGGTATATCTACCTTTTTTTAAAAAATTATATCTTCTTGTAGAAACTATAGAAACAAAAGAAGAAAGAAAAACCTATAATTCTTAAGATTTTCACCGTTGTTTCCTATTTTCAGGAGACCCCATTGATCTTCACCCCAAATTCCTCTTAGTACAATGGAAGGTCACATTAATACAATAGAAAGTTGTTGCCTACTTTCCTCTAAATCAGTAGTTGTCAACTAGAGGTGATTTTGTTCTCCAGGGAACAATTGGCAATGTCTAGAGACATTTTTGGTTGTCAAAACTAGGGGACTGCTTCTGGCAGTTGGTAAGTAGGGACCAGAGATTCTGAAGAACATCCTACAATGTATAGAACAATTCCCTACAATTAAGAATCATCCAGTCTAAAATGTCAGTTGTACTGAGGTTAAGAGACTGCTCTCAATATTGGTCAAACCATTGTTATAAACTCAAGTGAGCTGTACATCTGAGAGTCTCCATGCCAGTTCCCTGTTCATAGTTCCTATTGTCACCTTTCCCTTTCAATCCGTGAGTACAAATAGGACATTGCCCTGTACACAAAAGTGACAAAGATGCAGCTCCTTCCGTGCACTGAATCACACCTTGCACTGCAAAAGCTCCTTTTCCAGATCAGTGGAAACTTTGCTCTTCCTTGTCCGTGTTGCTCTTGGCAACCAAACTCTCAGTCTTTATTCAATTACTCAGTCTGTAGTCATGTGCTTTTGAGCTACATGATTTATTTTAGAGCCACACCATTCTCTATTCTGGACTCCAGAAAATTCTCAAGGTTTTGGTTTTACTTCATGTTGGGCTTCATTGACTACTTCCCTCCCTCCAAAATAAGGGTTCTATAATTTTTACCCTCCCTTCTTCCTATGAAGGAATCAATGGTCACATACATTTTTGCTACCTTCCCCCCTTCCTCTAAGAATTTAGAGTGTATTCTCCTATCACTGGCTAATCCTTCTACATGGATTGTGAATTGGACTCCTTTATGCCTCTTTTGACTCACTGCTTTTATGCTATTGCAGCATTCTCAGTGGCCCTGCAGTAGAGAAAAGCTTTAATTTTTTTCTCCCCTTCAATGCCGGACTGGGTTCATAAACTTGGCTAAAGCTGGAAACCATGTTTCCCAGGACACTTTTCCTTATATGTCTTTAGTCATTATTTGCTAGTCTCAGAACTGGCATGAAATTTGGAAGGCAGAGGTGAGGAAGAAGGAATTACTGTCAGAAGTTCTCCACTGTTGGACAAACAGTACTCAATGGTCACCAACTTGTGTTAGCTCATCTTGACTGCTAGCCCTACTGGCCACCAACTATCCAGGCCCACTAGCAGACCCACAGAGCCACAGGGATAGAGGTTTCCACAGAACTCCCCACAAGCTGCCCTTTGTGGCCCCACAAAAGCAAACAGACCTGCTTCTGGGATAATATCACTTGTCCATCTGCAATTTGTGTAGTGACTGTTTCTCTGACCTCCAATTCCCTCCTTCCTCAACTCCTCCCACATTTTCATAGGGACTAATTTCTACAATCATTTCCATAGAATTCATAGTGGCTATGTGTTTCAGAGTGAGCCCTGTCTAGTAAATCTATACTGACCATCTTCAAAGAGTGGTCTGCACTCTCTGACTCTAAGATTTCGCCTCATAATCACTCTAAACACCTGGTCTTCTCCTCCAGCTGCTCTTACCAAAGTCACCATCAGCCTTCTGCCTGCTAAGACTAATGGACGCTTTTCTCTTTTACTCTTACCTTGTATCTTGGCAGCCTCTGACTCTGATGTTCTCGCTCTTCTTCTAAAGGGACTCTTATTTTTTTACCTCCATGCACTTATTCTCTAAGAGCAGGCTTCCTTCTTCTCAGAATATTTCTTCTTTTTATTATTGATTTTTAGAGAGAGAAGAAGGGAGAATCATAGAGATATAGAAACATCAATGGGAGAGAAACATCAATTGGCTGCCTCCTGCACACCTGCCCTCCCCCTGTCCCAACCGGGGATCAAGCCCACAACCCATATATGTGCCCTGACCAGGAATTGAACCAGTGGCCTCTTGGTTCCTGGATCGATGCTCAACCATTGAGCCACATTGGCCAGTCTCAGAATGCTTCTCTCCCATCTCCTTTGCTGATTCTTCTTCCTCTACTAGACCCTTAAATATTGGCATTCTACTGTCCTCAAACTTTTTCCTAGTTTAGTATTGCCTCATCTGTTTTCTGTTTCTTGTCCTTACATAATCTCTTTCTACAAAGCTTCTAAATATCTTGCATGAAACTTCTATTACCATCTGATAATTCCCAAACTTACCTATGCCTCTAGCTCAGACTTTCTTCTCAAGCTTCAATCTCTCTTATTCTACTACTGACAAAATACGTGTAACTGGATCAGCTTAGCCTAATTTTCTGAGCTCTACTAGGGAGGTGAGCTCCTTCCAGCTCCCTTTTGGACCTTAATGTGGTTAATCCACCCAAGATATGAAGCTTTGGCTATAGGTACAATCACATTCCCACCTCTTGGCCCTAGACCACCTGGCATGTTCCACCACAATAATTAATAGCTGTGGGTAAGTTTCTTAAACAGGCTTGTTTTAGTTTCAGTATTTGTAAAATTGAGATAATAATAATTCCTACTTCACAGTTTGTTGTGAATGTTAGGATAGTGCCTAGCTTATAGCAAATGCTATGATATTATTTTCCATCATAATAAATATAGCAACATCTCCATTATTCTTGTTATATTTTCAAATTATACTACTCTTCATGTCCACTAATATCGACTTAGTTTAGGTCATCATTATTCTTCACCTAGTTTGGTTTAATGCTCTCCCCTCTGAAAAACTTTCCTTTAAATTTCAGCCCATCTGCCTGAGGCCTATCACTGCCACTCCTTCCTTGTTCCCAGAACTTTGGCATATAGATTTTTTTATTCTATTGATTTGTTTTCATGTTCAACTATCCTCTTTAATTCCCAGAGTATTTTTCTTATTCTCTGATGTTCCTTTTAAAATAGCATTCCATTTTAGTTATATGACTAGAAGTTCATCACTGAGTTTTTTTCCATTCTGCACTTTCTCTGTTTATGCTGGGTTCTAGTTTTCTGTTGGTTTATTTCAGTTTCTCTGTTTCATGTTGGTGGCTCTCCTCAAAGGTCTGCTGTCAACTAATGGTCCGTGGCATCAATCCAAAGCCAATAGAAATCCCCAATTTGGGGTGCAATGAAGAAGGAAACTATTCAATGCTCAACAGCTCAATGGTGATACAGCATAGCTGTGAAGCAGCCTGGGTCAGGCCCCTCTGCAGCCAGAGGCTCTGTGCACCTCTGCTCTGAGATGCACTGGTCTGCTCCTCTCTGCTCTGGTGAGTCTTCGGTGTTTCAGCTCAGCCAGGGAGATGCCGTCTTCAGTTCGGTGGAAAGGGAAAGTGCACTCCTATATATAGTTTTCATAATAAGGATCCAACCACATTAAATTTTGAACTCAAGGGAAAGGACGGTATTTCATTGGACCTTATGTCCCCGGTTTTAATGCAGTGCCTCAATAAATGTTTGGCTGATGAATGAATGATTGAATAGAAGCCCCTTGAAAATTCAGATAAACTGTGGGGTGCCTTTGGGTATTGCTGTCCAACACTCATATTGAGAACGAAGGCATGGCAGGGAAAGATCCCTTCATAATAATGCTGAGTAGAATTTGTTTCAGCACCATGTAAGATCAGAAAGATCTTGTCCTATTTCCTACCTGCATTAGCCAGCTGTTAGTATTCCCAGCAATTAGCATCTCCCAGCTGTCAGTACTTATCTCACTAATGTTCATGCAGAGTCTCTGGAAATGCCCCTGCATAGCCACAAAGACAATTTTGACAAAATCCACGTGGTTATTTAGTTTTTGCTCATTTTCCACTGGTAATAGCATTGACAACTGAGGTTAGGGCATTTCCAAAAATTAAAAACCAATTGTGGGTTTGAGGTTTCCAGCAATCAGTTCAAAAAGTACCTCCTTTTTTCTACTTCAAGCACTTGCCCAATTCACCATTGACTGAGTTATGATTGCTCTCTATCTCTCTGCCTCCTAAAGACCAAGTAAGTGAGGACTGGCCTCCTTTCACATCCTCCCAGGTGCAAGTGTGAGGGTCCTGGGGCATGAATGGAAGATCTAAAGCATAATTTGCAAACCTCCTGCTCCTTCTAAGTTGAAATTTTCTGTCTCTAGAGAATCCCAGCTAATAATGCACATCTATTCCCTGGAGGTGGTGTGAGGGAGGGGAAGAGGGGGTGTGGTGTCCACAAAACCAGAATGGAGTTTGAGGACTCTTTTAAAGGCTAAGGTGCAGAGAAAGATCCCTGCAGGGGGAGGATTTGAAGATGGTGGGGGTGGTTTGGGGAAGGAGATAAGATGTGAACAGGATCAGAAGTGGTTGAACTGAGAACCAGAAATTAGAAGACCATTTTCAACGTAGAATGATTTTGGTGCCCAGACAGCAAATGCAAAGGCCCACAAACTCCACTGGGGCTGCTGCCATTTCCAATTTAGTGGTGATTGTATTAACAACAGCTAACATTTGGGGGGCATGGCTCCTTTCAGACATTATGTTTGCAAGTATTATCTCATTCGATGCTCACTACAACTTCATACCGTAGGATTATGATTATTTCCATTTTAAAGATGAGGAGATTGAAGCAAAGAGAGGTTAGGATACTAGCCCCAGGTCACACAGCTGGACAGCAGCAGAGCCACGTCGTAAACCCAGGGCCTCCGAGGCCAACTCCACAGCTCTCAGGTGCTGAGCGCTACTGTTGACTGAAACTGGAGCCCAGTGGTGAAATAAAAGGACTCCCAGAAAGCTAAATCCCTCCTCTGCCCCCACTACAGTTAGAGGCTAGCTGTAACCTTCCTCTAGCAAGCAATCCTCAACTGCAACCACTTGCCTCTTCAGATGAAAGAGGTGAAAAGAGGAGTACAGGCCCTTTTCAGCTTTCTGCCTTGCTCACTCTGGTTTTTTGTTTGTTTGTTTGTTTGTTTGTTCTTTGCTGGTTTTCTGACCTTTTCAGCTTAATCCTTTCCCACTTCTCCTCAGTGTGTGTGGAGGGAAGGAGCCAACTGGGGGGAGGGGAGGGGTGGGAGGAGTGAGGGGGTCTTTTCTCATTTTGCGTAGGATTTACCCAGTTTTAGCACTGAAAATCCTCGGTCCCAGGAAACACCTCTGTCCAGGATAAACCAGAACAATTGCTCTCCCTAGCCCTTCCCCTTTATTTCAATTCATTGCCCTTACTTCGATTTAATTTTATTTGATTCATGTTTCTAGTTTGAGCATTTGTTTAGCAAACATTGGTTCTACTTGTACCACCTAGTAATGCACTTTCAGAATCTTACACAGAAAACACAAACTCTTTTAATATCCCTATAAACATACTCCCAGGATAGTACCCACTCCTCAACACATATGTGTATTTATGTGTCCATACTTTATATATATATATATATATATATATATATATATATCTACAATTCCTATGCATATACATTGTGGTTTACTTCTGTGTTTACTTAGCATTCCTTCTCTCTCTGTTCATAGATCCACACACATTTAATGTGTCAAACTACATCTTACTGGTATTTTAATTTGCTTAACCTATTGTTGAGCCTCCGGGCACTTCGACTATGCCATTTTCTCTCATGGTGCAGGGGAAGGAAGTCCTGAATATTAATGCCAGTTATTTTACTTACTGGCTCTGTTTTCTTGTGAGTCAAAATGGATGATGAAAATATTTTCCTTGCTCAACTCCCTAGGCTGTTACGTGGCTCAGATGGAATCATGAGTATGAAAGCTCTGCGTAAACTCTAAGTCACCATTGAAAGGGGTATTATTAGCTAAAAGGTGCCATTGTAGAATACAGGAAAACAAAAGGAAATGAACAGTCATGCTTATTACTTGAAGAATTCTATCAATTAATAGCATGGGGTGAGTCCTGCCCAACATTTTTCTATACATATTAATTTTCTAAAAACTCGGTCCATTCACATTGCTTTGTGTCCTGCTAATTCTTACTTAACAAACTTTTGTGACTGTCTTTCTGTTTCACACTAGTCAATACTATCCTATATTATCTTTAATAATGGCTGTATATCATTTTGAAGGATGGAACTAGCATGATTTATCATAACATAATTTTGAACATTTAGGTTATTTTAACATTTTACTATCATAAACCATGTAAGAATGGATACTTTTACTTATAGTCTTAATTATTTCCTTAGGATACATTTTTAGATGTGCAATTTCTGGGTCAAAACTCAAGATACATAAATCATGGCTATGGCATAAGTTGGCAGATTTCCTTCTGAAAAAAAAATTATAGCAATATATATTCACATGGAGTTCATTCCTCCAGATCCTGACAAAACTAGATATGATCATTTTTGTTTGTCAGTTTGGCAGGACAAAAATGACATTCTCATCTTTGATCTAATATTGTTGATCTTTTCTTTGAAGGAGACTTACTGTTTCTGGTTTTGTTTTTATAATGGGGAGATCCATAGTATTGAAAACTATGAAATTCCCTCTGTCCATTTTGTTTTACTCTTCTTATTTAAAATATATGCACATAGGGTTGGTCAAAAGTAGGTTTGTGGTTATTTATATGGGAAATAGTACAATAATTAATAAATATCTGTTACCCAGATTTATAAGGCAGAAATCTCATTTGTGACTCAAGAGAATAGCCAAAATTGAGACTGAAATATCTTTTGTCCAAATTCGAAATTTCCAGGAAAGAGAATACAATTGACCCTTGAACAAAACCAGGGGTTGGGGTACTGACCTTCTGTGCAGTGGAAAATCTGCTCCACATATAACTGCAGTTAGCCCTCACATACAGGGATTCCCGATTGCAGAATTGACCTTTGAACAGCATGAGTTTAAATTGCTCTGGTAAATTGGAAACACTTGTATAAGTGTACCCACACAGTTCAAACTGTGTTGTTCAAGGGTCAACTGTATGATTGACCTATTCTGAGTCAGGTGACAACACCTAGATAAATTGGCTATAGCTAAGAGTGGGATCATAGGGTAGACAAATGTGGGGTGTGGTCATGTTCTGAGAGAAAAACCCAATTCAATGTACACTCACCACAAAGTTGTACACCTAGAAAAACTAAAACATTAAAATTAGAACATTAGAATGTGAATGAGAGGTAGAGAACAACAAATACATTCTTATCTGAGTAGCTTTTTAAAAATACAACTAACTGGGCTCTACCCACACCTGATAAATCAGAATTTCAGGGGTAAAGAAAAAGGTAAATTGAGGTCTATGAAAGAGAACTGATTTGTTTCGGGTGACTTAGCAATTAAAGATGCAACTAGAATTAGAACCCAGGGCTCTATATAATTGATTTTTTACAGAGAGGAAGAGAGAGGGATAGAGAGTTAGAAACATCAATGAGAGAATCATCGATCAGCTGCCTCTTGCACACCCCCTATTGGGGATGTGCCCACAACCAAGGTACATGCCCTTGATGGGAATCAAAACTGGGACCTTTCAGTCCTCAGGCCAACGCTCTATCCACTGAGCCAAACCGGTTTCGGCAGAACCCAGGGCTCTTTCTAATAAAGCCCTGGTGGTGTCAACTGGGCAGTCCCATACATGCAAGGGTCAGGGTATGGGTGAGGCCACAGTCTGGGACTAAGAAGTTCATATGTATTCTTGCTAAAGGGAAATGAAGCTGGAAAAATGCAAATGTTCTGGGGATGCAAAATTGCTCTAGGAAGGAGGAGGATTTTCCTAAATTTTATTATCAAAATGCTCTAAGCTTCAATGTCTTTCCTAGGTCTGCATAGTCTGTTCTCTGGGCTCAAACCAATCATTGGTGGCCAAGAGAGTAGAATGATGTGGAGTGTTCGGCTCCCTTCATAGAAGCACCTGGTTGGGGATGGAGGCAGTTGTTATTGAAATAAACTTAGAAGTTTTCTTTCTCTGCCCAGGATCTCTCTACTAACTGCCTATCAAACAATCTTTAACTTTTAATCAATGGTTCTTGACTTAATCTCACCCATTGGTCCAAGCATGGCCTTTTTTTAATATAATAAGCTTCTCTGAACCCACTACCCAACACAAACACCAGGAACTTGGCAATAACTTAAGTATACACATGCTTCCCTTCTCCTCCCATCTCCCCGGACCCCAACCTCCTTCCACCCAATGTAGTAGCCAATCTTATTTCAGTGTTCCTCATTCTTTGCTTGTCTTTCTATGTGGTTCTATCTTATTGATTTATTTTCCAAATATGAAATCTTATTTTTAACTTTATAAAAAGGCATTATACTTTATAATTTCTAAACTTATTATTATTATTATTATTTTTCACCTAAAATTATATTACTAAAGAGAAAAAGGGTAACTTCCCAGGAGAGAACCCTGGCAGACACCATCTTAATCAAGGGATCAAAGTGAACTTCATCTGAAATGGGACAAATCAAAATCATGTGCTTGATAGAATGCCATGAAAAGAACACGGCTTTGCTTCTGGGAGATTCTTGCCAACGATACATAACCTGAATCTAATCATGAGAAAACATCAGACAAACTCACATTGAAAGACATTCTATGAAATAACTGCTATAATCTTCAAATGTGTAAAGGTCATAGAAACATCGAAGAACTATTCCAGATGAAGGAGACTGAAAGGACATGACAATGAAAATGCACTATGTGATTCTGAACCAGACGCTTTTGCTCTAAAAGGCATTTGGCAAAAAGTGACAAAACTTAAATGAGGATTGAGATTTACATGGTGGTCAAATATTAATGTAATTTCCTGATTTTGATTATTGTATTGTGGTTACAAAAGAGAATGCCCTTATATGTAGAATATATACCCTAATTTAAGGGTAATGGAGTATCAGTAACTAATTCTCAAGTGGATGGGGGGGGGGAGCATTTGGACTATACTTGCAACTTTTCTGTAAGTTTGAGTTAACTTTAAAACTAACAAACAAAATAAAAATAAACAAACACAAAAGTATATTAGTAAGATTCACCTAGATTTTTGCATGCCACTGTAATGCATATATAATATTTTGACTAATGAATAATATTTCACTACAGTTCATTTGTTCACAGTCTCCCATTGATAAGAGGAGGAAGCAGGCCTGAGAGCTTAGGTGAGCATCATCAGGTCATGCTATTAGTAACTATCAGAGCAAAATATTAGCCTAAGTCTTTTGCCGCCCCAGGTCAGTGCTCCTTCCACAAGATTGTATGGAAAAGACTTGTTGGCCTGGCTATCATCCCTAAAAGACCTTACGGTTAACTGCTGTCAACTCCTAATTGGGAGTTGGGAAGAGGAGAGGGAAGACATGCTCAAATAAAGATTGATGAATCATCAACAACTCTAAATCAGGCTTAACAAAATTCCGTTGTCAAACTCCTATTATCTCAGATGGAAAGGGCTGGAGGATCAAAGAGGAAGCAGATTAGGTGAGTGTTCAGCTAGACACTGCTCCTGTTTGACAAGTGTGGCAACTTTAATCTTCTGAACCCCTTAAGGTCAAGGCTCGTGCAGGAGGCAACCAATCGACGTCTTTCTCTCACAGATATTTCTCTTGGTCTTTTCCTCTCTCTTCCACTCTCCCTAAAAATCAATGGAAAAATATCCGAAGGTGAGGATTAAAACAAAACAAAACAAAACAGTGTGCTATTGATTCATGAGTGGAAAATGATACATATAACAATATAAAAGTTTGGAAACAGACCTAAATATTCGTAAGAACTTAATAAATAATAAAAGTGGTATTATCATTGGAGACAAGATTTAAATTATTCAATAATTGTTAGTACAACTGGTTAACTGTCTGGGGAGGGGGGGCGCGGGAAGGATGTATAAAGCACATTTTATCCCGATATAAATTTCAAAAGAATCAACTGTTTAAATGCAAAAATAAAAACTTAAAAGTAATAAAAGAAGCTATGGAAAAATACTTTTATAATTTCAAAAGAGGAAGAGCTAACTGATTTTTTAAAAATAAAAATCTTCTAAAAAAGATGAATAATTTGTTTACATTTAAAAAAATTGGATGGCAAAAATCACCATAATCAAGGGTAAAGGCTAAGAACAAATTAGAAAAAAAATCTCTAACTCATGTAATAAAGGACTAATATCTGTCATACAAAGAGCTCTTACAAATCAATAAAAACAAGACCAACAACCCAATGGGAGAAGGGCTAAATTCAAAAGAGTTCAGAAAAAAAGGCTCTTACCCATAGGAATGAATGTTCAACATCATTCATAATAAGAAAAATGCTAATTATTGCTACACTGAACAAAACATTCTTCACTTATCATTTTAACAAATATTCAAAAAATTGATATGGTGCTCTCATATACTCTGTTTTGTATACATAGTTGACTCGAACAACATGGGGTTGAGGTACTATCTCCATCCCATCTTAGGTCAAAATTCATGTAACTTTTGTTGTGGGGGATTTGTTCCAGGACACATCCCATCCACCCCCACTCCACAGATAGCACATCCTAGCATACTCAAGTCTTCTATATAAGATGTGTAGAACAATGCATAGTCAGTGCCGTGCATCCACAGATTCCCAACTACAGATAAAAAATTCTGTTTTCAACCTCAGTTTGGTTGAATCCCTGGATGAGAAACCCAAGGCTATGAAAACTAACTATATTTATTGAAAAAAAACTAACTGCATATTTAGTGTAAAAATGGACCAGTGCAGTTCAAACATGTGCCTTGTGGAGAAAAATGGCTGAGAGTGACATTACAGAGCTGTGTCTCTAGTCTCTGGGGCCTAAGAAATTCCACTTGGGGTCCCTGCTCAGTTTATTAAGATGAAAAAAAAGTCCCTCCAAATATTGTCAAGCTGTCATACCCTGAGGAATATCAACAACGGCCATAAGGATCATAGGGTACAATGGAAGCCGATAAAAACAAAGGCATGTAGAGTGACAGAAGCCAGAGGAAGTGATGGTGCAGAGGTGCAGGAATGGGAGGTAAAGGTGGGCAGAAAGCTTTATGAAGCCAATGATGAGTTTCATCATAGACTAATTTGTTAGCATGAGTAAGTACACCTCTTTCTATCAACTTTTACTTCCACACAAAATGTTGTGCTCATTTTCTCTTAAATATATCCTGTGCAACTCCATTCTCTCCAAGGTGTACTGGAGAAGATGTGTATTTTGGAGTCAAACATGTATGAGTTTAAATTCTGACTCTGCCACTTACCATCTTGTAATGTTGGACAAATTAGATCATTTTTCTAAGCCTCAGTTTTCTCACTGTGGAATTGATAAGCCCGCTCTGTGGGTCTGTTTTAAGCAGCAGTAATAATGAGTTCTCTCATCTTGGGCACCTTCCAGGTGTTCCACATACATGATTATCTCAATCCATCTTTGTAACCACACGTGAAGGTAATTATTTTTTTCCCATTTTACAGATAAGGAAACGGGCTCAGGTGGGTTAAGAAACCAGCCCAAGGTGAGATGCAGAACCAAGATTTTCAAAGTCAGGTTGAATCTGGCCTCAGTATCCATGGGTTTTCCATTATGTAGCACTGTCTTTCACATTGTCAAGTACAACGTCTGAGAGGAGGAGTTTACAAAGCTTAAAGTTTCTTCCTTCCTCTCTCCTGCAATTCTCTTCCCTTTGCCCTCCAGGTCAGGATGGCATTCCACTACCTTGCATATCACCCTTGTCAAAAGTGATGTTCTCTTGCCTTTCAACAATGATGACCCATACCACTCAAGAGTGGCCTTTTGATTTCTCATCTACAACCTGTCTATTGAGAACAGGTAAAGATACTTAAAGCCTTTATTGTGATTTCTCTTTTCTCTAGTGCCGTGGTCGGCAAACTGTGGCTCAAGAGCCACATGCGGCTCTTTGGCCCCTTGAGTGTAGCTCTTCCACAAAATACCATGGCCAGGGAGAGTCTATTCTAAAGAAGTGGCATTAGAAGAAGTTTAAGTTTTAAAAATGTGGCCCTCAAAAGAAATTTCATTCGTTGTACTGTTGATATTTGGCTCTATTGACTAATGAGTTTGCCGACCACTAGAGTCCAGTGCAAGCCTCTTCCTCAACCTCAAACTTATAAACTTCTCATGCATGAACCTGAATATTATCTGTGTTCTTTATCCCTGATGTTTTGTACACCCTTTTCTCAAACTGAACTTTTTTTTTCAGCTCCTCCTCATTTTGTGTTTTGAGAGCTGAGGATGGGAGGATCTGGAACCTCTCCAGCTGCCTGCCTTGGAGAGAATGGCTCCTGTTTGGGGTCCTTAGTGCCCCCTTATATTCTCTGGTTTTTCTGCCTTGGAGGCCCACAGTGACAGATCCTCCCGTTTGTTCTCTGCCTCACAGATCCACTGCTCAGACATAGTCAGTAATAAATAACAACCTAGATGATTATGTCGGGTAGCTAATTGACTGTGTAACATAGGCTACCAGCCTCTGGGGCAGCACAGCGTGCCTTTTGTAATTAATCACCCTCATCCCAGCCTGACTACCCAGCTATATCAAATCACAGAACAATTAGGCATTTTCTGAGTGGGCTTCCCTGCCTGGGCTGGGAAGGTAGAAAACATCCCATTAATGTAGCTTTCTGTAGGTTCTCAGAGCCATATTGATTCTATGGGAAATCACTGCTGTGCCGGGCACTGTTGTAAATGCTGTAGGAGTTGGCAAGATGAAGAAGAAATAGTCTGTGCCCTCCAGGACTACACAACTAAGCTGGGGATATAAGACAAAATTGGAGTAAGTGTAATTTGATAAATTATCCACTAAAATTTGCTTGTGTTAAGTTTCTCTTTGTCCTTGGCAATATAGTTTACGGCACAGAACCTCAAAACTGGGGAGACTTCAGAGGCCAGCTATTCCAACCTAATCATAAATTAATCCCAAGGCAGGATTAATCCTCTCTACCCCACTCTGTGTGAAATTGCCTAGCCCCATGTTTGGCAGAGTAAATGCTCAGAGAAGCACCTGGGCCTAACTGCACCTTCTGAGAGAGGAAATTCAGTACCTCAACTTTGAATGCTCTATTAGAAACTCCTCTGGATATTGGGCCCAAATCTTTCTCCCTATAAATGTTTATCATTGGAAACCAAACCAACTAATTTCCCCCTTTCTCTGTAACAGCAAACAAGTATTTCAAGAGGGCTCTCTACATCCTCCTTTCCATTTCTTCTCCTTGAGCTAAATAAATGTCTTGCTTTAACTCAACTATTCATTTCAAGTCCTCTACTCCAGAACCTACATTATTCTGATCTATCTTAAATTGGTTACTTTAATTTGCAAATGTTCCTCTTAAAGTACAACATCCAAAATTAGGCAGGGGTTCCAAGCATGCTACCATCATCTCTAAGTGTTTAATCATCTTGGGAAGCATGTCCAAATGTTAGTCCAGTCCTTTGCCTTTCACAACAATCTTGTAAAGTAGGTCTTTTTCTTGTTCCCTTTTACAGATAGAGGGAAACTAAAGACTGGAGCAGCTATATGTCTTTCCTAAAGGCATACAACTGAAAAGTAGGGTAGCCTGGTTGTTATGAGTTGAATTGTGTCTCCCCAAAGTCCAAATGTGGAAGTCCTAACCCGCCAGTACTTCATAATGTGGCTGTATTCTGAGATAGGTCTTATTTGAAGAGATAATTAAGGTAAAATGTGGTCATGTAAATGGGCCCAGATCCAAAATGACTGGTGTTCTAATATGAAGTGAAGATAAGGACACAGATACACACAGAGGGGAGACCACAAGAAGACATAGGGAGAAGAAGAATCTCTGCAAGTAGAGAATTCTCAGGAAAGACCAACCCTGACAACCTTGACTCCAAGCCTCTTACACATGTGTCAAACACAAGGCCCGCGGGCCAAATCCATCCCGCCAGGCCTTGCAATGTGGCCCGCACCGCGCTGTCATCACTACACTCCACTGCGTTTCCATCACAATGACAGTTTATGACTGTTCAGTAAACCATTCTGCCCGCGATTTAGGCTGGATTTTAGATTTTGGCCCCTTCTCTGATTGAGTTCGACACCCCTAGCAGTCTAGAACCATGAGGAATATATTTCTGTTATTTAAGTTACCTAGTCCAGTGGTTGGCAAACTCATTTGTCAACAGAGCCAAATATCAACAGTACAAGGACTGAAATTTATTTTGAGAGCCAAATTTTTAAAACTTAAACTTCTTCTATCTCCACTTCTTCAAAATAGACTCCCCCAGTGTATCAGCTCTGGAATTAGGCTATTTGCATGTGACCTTGGGTTCTACCATTTGAGAAAATTGCTTGTTAGTTACAGCCTCAGGTTTTTCTTTTATAAAATGTGGGGAGGGGGACACTTGTCTTTATAAGGTCATTGTTAGGATTACAAGAATGATATATATGAAATACCTAGGACACTGCCTAGCACATAGTTTTAACTTAAATGTTTATATTCACTATGTATTATACAGTGTTCTAAGCACTATACAAATTAACTCACTTCTCATGTCTACTCAGGATGACTAATTGTAATCCCTACTTTACAGGTAAAGAAAATGAGCAGCAGAAAAGTTAAGTGACTTTCTCAAGTGGCAGAGTTGAGATACACACCCTGGAGGTTTTGGGCTCCAGAGGCCATCCTCTAAACTAGGGGTGTCGAAATCAATCAGAGAAGGGGCCAAAATCTAAAATCCAGCCTAAATCTCGGGCAGAATGGTTTACTGAACAGTCATAAACTGTCATTGTGATGGAAATGCAGCGGAGTGCAGTGATGACAGCGCGGTGCAGGCCACATTGCAAGGCCTGGCGGGACAGATTTGGCCCGCAGGCCTTGTGTTTGACACATGTGCTCTAAACTAATATACTATGTTAAGTCTTCCTTAATGTTTCTATTAGATGTGTAACCTTGAGCAAGTTCACTGGTCTCTCTGAAATTCTCTGAAAATTGGAGATAGTACCAATAGATGTTGTAAGATAATGCTTAAGGACAATATAACATAGTATAGAAGAGTATTAAAAAGACATTATAACTCTCTCTTCTCAGTTATTTAGATCTACAAGGAGGCAGAGACTGATGTAGAATAAAACTTGACTTAATAGTAGCTTTTTAGTCACTTGTGGCTTAATTTCCCTAGTCAGAGGATGTATGGACTTTATGTTAGCCCCCTGGTCACTATGCTTCCATTTCAGGGGGAATTAAATGTTATTCCAATCTTCTACCAAGATGGCATGCCCCAAAACCCATGTTGGCAAAACAGTTTTCCTAGTTCTAAAGGGTGTGCCTTTCCATTTATTGCATTTCTGTTTAGATGGGGAAACTTCTGAAATAACTGGAATGCTCTCTAAAAACACTTTCAATTCTTACTCTTCTGCTCAAATATTTTAAAATTAACATACAGCACCCATTGTTCATCTCCGGTAACAATTTGCTCTAAAAACGGCAAACGGTTTTGACGAGAGAGGAGCGAACTGCAAATTGTGACTCTTTGATTACGGTTGTTGTCGGTCAACTCATGAGGAACCCATTTTCCAAACTTTTGGACTTTGCCAAGTGCACGCAATTGATTGGAAATTGTTTTTTTGTGAACAATTTAAAGTTGTCGCAAGCTCTTGTTGGGTAATTTGAGGATTTTGCACCAAAAGAGCTTGAAGAGCTTCTTGATCAAAATTGGACACACGGCCTCGACCACTCTTGTCATCTAATGAAAAATTTCCCTCGCGAAATTTCTCAAACCAACGCTGGCATTTTCTGGCGCTAACTGCCTCTTGACCAAGAGCACTACAGATGTTTTTTGCAGCCTCACTTGCTTTTCTTCCTAATTGGAACTCGTAAAGCATGCAGTGCCGAATATGCTCTTCATCCGCCATCTTCTTAGCCCTAGTTTTGCAACAAAAACCAAACCAAACACAAACTTTTTCAAGCAAAACTTGTTAATTGCACTTCACATGTTCTGTAGATACCACGTGTTTGAAGGTTATGTCAATACAAGTCAACGCCAAGCAAGATTTTAAACGAATGTTTAAAAACGACATTAATTATTACTAGACCCGATACTTAATTTGTAAGATAGGAATCATTGCAGTATATTCCTCATCATGCTAATGGGAGAATCTAATGGGATGATCTAGGTAAGAACTGGAAACCTAGTAAATACTCTGAGCTTGTTAGCTGTCAGAGGGGGGCTAGCAGAGCATTATGGGTGAGTGTGGACTCAGGGGCCCAGCTCTGTCACTGGCAAATGAGACCAAGAGCAGTTATTGTGCCTCAGCTTCAACTGTAGTAGTCCCTGCCTTATATGAACACTGTCTTAGGTCAGGCTGCTATAACAGACATACCATAGAGTGGGTGGCTTAACAGAAGTTTACTTCTCACCATTCTGGAGGCTAAAAGTCCAACATCAGGATAAGTGGGCTCTGGTGAGAACTAGTATCCAATTGCAGGCTGCTGACTTCTTGTTGTAGCCTCACATGACAATAAGAGGGCAAGAGAGTTCTCTGGAGTCGTTTTCATAAGGGTTCTAACACCATTGATGAGGGTTCCCCTCTTGGACCTGAATTACGCCCTCCCCCCCCCCCCCCAAGTCTCCATCTCCTAATACCATTACATTGGCCATCCAACATATGCATTTTGGGGGCATACATACATTCAGTTCATACACTGCTATGAGAATTAAGTGAATGAATACACTCAAAACATTTAGAATAGTGCTGATCTATTATAATTATTCCAGCTGCTGCTTTCTTAAATTGTTAGTATATTATTAAGAAATAACTGTCTTATACCCGAGATTGTCATTTCTAACACATTAGAATATTTCCTTCAAATAATTTCATAGAGTTGTGACCATACTATTATTGTGTACATAATTTATCTCCTTCATTTGATGTTTCCATTGCATTAAAAACCTTTTGCTATAAGACCATTTTATCTGTAGCTATCCATGGAGTGAGTTTACCATAATTTCCTTAGTCTTTGCCCCAGGCCTGGGCATGTTGGTGGTTTCTGGTTATTGAAATCTTAAATAATATTTCTGTAAATGTCTTGGGCACATAGCTTTTATATATATATATATTGTTGGATTCTCTCCTTAGGACAGTTTCTCCAAAGTGGAATTACTAGGTGAAAGCGTATGTGTATATTTAAGTTGCTGTATATGTGCACTCAAATTACTTTCCAAAATGAATGTACCAATTTACAGCACTGCCATAGAGTATGCCTTATCCAGACATCAATTTCCTCCTCTGTCAAGTGAGAGTACTAAAGCCTGCTTGGTCTACTTTATATAATTATTCTGAGAACCCAAATGTATGTAGCCATGCTTTGGAAACTGCCAGGAGATGGATCACTATAGTCATTTCTCTTTGGCGACAGACTCTGATGAAGCCAAATGAGAGGAGATTTTAAAAAAGAAGAAGAGAAGGGAAGAAGACTCTAGAAGACTGCAGAATGAAGCAAGGAAAGGAAAGGGTTTCTGGACTTAACTGCCAGCTCTAATTAAAGCCTCCTCTGGAGTACTTTTCCTCAAAGAGAGGAAGGGCAACATGTCACATACCATAAGGTGCATATACATGAGTAAATAAATTGCCAACCAATACATTTTTAAAGGGAGACCATTACACTCATTTATTGAAGCTTTCAAGTGTTACATCGGATCCTGCAATGAAGTAAATTATTAAGCATCTGTGTATCTACTCCACAAACTAACGTGGCTCTCTCTTTGGCGCTTTGCTTCTATTTCAACTCCGAGTCCTTCTTTTGGGGCACTGGACAATTGTTTATATTTATCAGTTGAGCTCCTCTTAACACAATGCCAGAGATCTCTCACCCCCAATCTGTGCAACAACTCCTTTGCATGGAAATTCTCTTGTCTGGTCGACGTGACTGTTGAAAATCAAAGTACTGTACTGTTGATCATATTTACTTTCCCATGGCTCCTTTCTCCCAGTTCCCCTGTGTCTCTACAGCCTTCTATTAACTTCTCCTGAACAAAGATTGTTTTCTTTCAGAAGCTGGACATTGGAAAGAGCTAACCTGGAGTGTGAATGCAAATGGGGTTGTCTATCATATGACTGCGTCCCCAACCTACAGAGATTTCACTTTCAAAGTGAAGGCAAAAATAACCCCACAACTCAGTCAAATTAAAGCAAATGAAAGGGCTAGAAAATTAGAAAAGGGTTCCAATTCTATTTTTATCAGTGCTCTAGCTCATTGATTTTTAGGAAATTCAAGTCGATGTCTTGATTCTATCATCCCCAGGTCCCCTGAAGAAAACTCTGTGGAGAAGGGCAGTGGGCTTCAAAGCCATGCAGCCTGCTTCTGCATCTGGCTTGGCCAGTTGGTGCAGGATGTCTGAGGGCAAGGGACTCCACCCTGCTGATGCTCAGTATCCTCAAATGCAAAAAAAAAAAAAAAAAAAAAAAAAAAAAAAAAGTGGGGGGGGGGGGAAAGCTGTACTTAGCCCATTGGACTACTGTGAGGATGAACTGAACTGAGCTGAGGCACACATTTCAAATCACTGTTGGTGCTCACACCCTCCCTGTATAGAATTCTATCCATCCTCAGGACACAGTCCAAATACCACCTCCCAAGTAAATTGTTCCCTGACCCACCTCTGACATCTTATATCATCAGTTTCCTATACATCTCAACTGGCTTGTCTCCTATTCTGCCCCAGGTTCTTTGTGACAGTCTTAGACACCAAGACTTTTTATTGCTAACCCAGAGTGATGGAAACATAGCTCCACTCCAATAAATCAATGTTCCTAGCATAACCAGCTCATTGAGCAGGGCAACGGAGCTTAAGAACTGAAATGGTGAAGCAGGCCAAAGTTCGTGCCAGGGAGGCAGGTTGCCATTTGTCAAACACAAGACCTGGCATCTCATTTTCTCTGCCTGGGTGTTGCTAATGGAATCTTTTCCATAGATCTAGGCTTTATCCCCTCAACTAGAGTATAAGTCTTTTGAGAGCAGAGATCAAGTCAAATGTTTCCTTATTTCTCTCCTTAGGATCTGGTATACTATTTGTAGTAGATCTACCAAAGCCTTCCAACCCAAATTTTTAGAGATATCTGGATTGCCAGAGAAAATTTATGTGTTAAGCAAGGAGGCAAATGCATAGGATTTATTCAGGAAGACAATCATGGCTCTTGGTAAAATATGAAAACAATCTCAGGCAAAGTTTTCCACTGAAGGATAGTTACATTGCCTTTTCATCCATGCCTTCATCTGCAGATACAATGTGATAGTCTGCTACTGTACATGTCTCTTCTTTCAAAAAGTTTGCACTCAAGTTGAAGAGATGAAGTCTCAAGATTCACAAAAATGATCCTGGCAGCAGTCCCTGGATTAATGAAAATGAGATGCCAGCTCTTGTGTTTGATAAATGGTATGACTCATCTCAGATCAGGTGGGGTTCTCATTAACTGGTCACAAATCTGTGTCCCTCATTCATCCAGGAGCTCTTCAAGGGCAAGAGCCCTGCATTAATCATCTTTCTATTTCTGTGTGTAGAACAATGCTTGACATTCATTCATTCATGGATTCATTTACTCATATTTAATGAGCATCTACTATGCATCAAGCTTAGTAGATATCCATCTTGGCTCAACTCCCTCATGTCTTCTGTCCTTCTAAAGTACATCAAGGTCTACATCAAACAAATGCCATTTTAATTCAATTGAACAACACATTTTTTAAAAGCCCCTACTATGTATTAGGCTATAAGAATACAGCAAATCTGATAGACATAATTTTCACCCTCAGTGAAAGCTTTCACTCTAGCATGAGAAGACAAACAATGAATGAACAATAGGTACTCCAGGAAACATCATGCTCAGAACATAAATCTGGGTTATGCCCTGGCAGCAGATCAGACTGGAGGGACTAGAAGGGGCATAACCATCTGCCTTTACACACTCAAACCCAACTGCTCTTTACCTGGGCCATTCTTCTAACTTGCTCTGCTGGGTGACTCGTCTCAGTTTATGCCCCTTCTAGTCCCTCCAGTCTGATCTGCTGCCTGGGCATAACCCAGATTTACTATGTTCTGAGCATGGCTCCCTGTTGGTTTGGCAAACTCTGAGCAGTCTTTTAGGTAATACAAGTCAGCTCAATGTGTCTCCAAGGACCGCCCCTACCCATTTACCTCAAGGGTGTGGGTCCCCAGTGGCCTATGAAACAGTGTGTAGTAGTAGATACTCCTTTGTAGTTGCTAAATGAAGGCATGAATGAAGAGGCAGCGTAACTTTTCTTTCAGTGAAAAGGTTTGCCAGGGGTCAGCCTTCCTGTTGTGATGAGTCTAAGTGCTGCAATTGTCTTCCTGGCAATAGAGCTCTTTCAGCACTAGTGAGTGAGGGGGTGGGGGGGCGTGCTTAAAAAACCACTTTAATTAGGCAATTATGACAATTAAATATTTGAGCTCAGGGTTCTTAATCCCTATTTGATTTCCACTTTAATTTCCTAGTAATGTACGCCTCTGTTCTCATTGTAATCTTTGCCTTTGAATTTGTGTGGAATTCATTTGCTTGGATAATTGCTTCTCTATAAGGCTCTCTCTTGTCACATTCACAATGATCTAATAGTAAAGGGAGGGGGGACATACATTTACTGTCATGAGGAAAATTTTTAAAGACTAGTGAATACCAGCTTTCTCATTATGTCCCATTAGTGACAATGAAATAAAGAAGTGACTAGAGGAAAGTATATCTAACAGTTCTGTTCAGAAATCACATCAGTGTGTTTCCTCTTTGTCAGGGTCCCTGAACTTAAGATAGAAACAGAAGAGGTAAAGAAGAGGAGAGAAAGAAGCAAACATTTCTTGAGTACCTACTAAGTGTTAAATTTTGTGGTAGACATTTTGCAGCCACAACTCCTTGGGTTGTCATAATCACCCAGAGAAGTAGCTACTGATTTCCTTATTCTACAGGGAAGGGTCCAAGCGTACATTGTCCAGGGTGACTCAGCAAATTAGTAACCAAGCTCTCATGCAGGTTTTCCTGAGCGCTCAAGTTGAAGAAACAAAGTCCCAAGATTTACAGTGCTGCCTCCATTGTGCCACCTCCATTGGCCTTGACTTCAGAAGCTCTGTGAGCTCAAGCAAGCTATTTAAACCCCTTGAGCCTCAGTTTCTTTATCTTTAAAGTGGAGAATTAAAATTTGTAAAACACTTGGCACTAGATATACAGTAGCTTTATAATTCAATCGATAATAATCATTATTATTATCTTTTATCAAAACAGGATCTTGCCACTTTATAGGCACTGGGAGCACTGGGAAGTAGCAATCGGATATGATAATTGACACACAGGGCTACCACCTAGAGGGTGGTGGCCTCAGACCAGGCAGCAGTCTGAGTTGAGCACCCCAGGCTCCTGGCACTTGCAGATGGCACTCAGTTGAGGCTCTTTTTTTTTCTTTTTCTTTTTTTCTTATGGGCATAGGCTGGGAGGCAGGCGCAGGAGTTCAGGGTAGGGGTGGAGTAAAGGAGGACAGTGTCTGGTAAGCAGAAGGAAAACCTGGGATCTCAGACAAGTCTCTAAGCAGGACCTCCAGCAAGGGCGTTGAGTATGACCACAGGACAGGGATCTGGGTATTAGAGCTCCAGGGTTTGAGAAAAGATTCAATTACAGGAGCAAAGCCCTAATTCAGAAAAGGCTGACGGGTCATCCCCTGGGTTCCAGGCAGTAGGCTTGGGGCTGAGGATACAGCAATAAACAAGATAGAGTTACTGCCCTCAAAGAGCTCCAGGACAACAAGGCGGGAGAGTCAGGCACATTAACCAATTTCTGTAATACAACATGATAAATAACTCTCATAGTGGCACATATATCAAAAACCTCAGGAAGAAGGCGAGAGAAGCAGTTGCTGGAATCACCAGCAATTAGTTGTTTGAACTAGCACACTCAAGGCAGAGACTGATGGGTAGCCAAGTTGCCAAAGGCTACATCAAGCTCCTTAAAATCACCCCACCCTGCTTCAGCTGGAAATAGGCCCACAGGAAAGAAGCCAAAGCCCTCAGCTGGGAGGGAGGGGGGAGGGGAAATAAGAGCGATGGGAGGGGCCAGTCTTGGTAGGTGTTCCTCTGTTCCCCACACCCTTCTCTCATATTGTTTCTACAAGCGCCCTCACACCTACTTGGCTGCATCCCTTCCCCTTACAAATGCCAAGGCAGAGGTAAGGCCTTTGATGTTCATAGAGTTCTCAGTGCCCATTGTGACTGAAGCCCTGAAAATATTTACAAAGCTACCAGATTGATGGCTTCGTGTCAGGTCTCACTCAGATCAAATATAGGCTGCTGGCTTTGTGAATCACCGTGCCGTGCGTAGTGCTGAGAATGGACAAGAAGCATGCGTGACATCAAAGACATTTCCTGCCTCTGCAAACCGTGCGTGTTTTCTGGAGTACAGGACGTGATGGAAGCAGGAAAAACATACACAATCAGGTGTGTGTGCTCCCCTCTATCACAGGCACACAACCATGTGTTTGGGCTCACAGACAGACCTTTGCACTCACATGCTCCTTATTTCAGACACACACAAGCACATGAGCACACACACGTAAACACTGTCACAGCATTCCTCATTATAATTGTGGTCTTTTGCTGGTACTGGCCGATGAAAGACCATCCTCAACCTGGCGGCCATGTTCACTCAAATGCCGTGTTCAGTGCAACTTTAAAAGCCCAGCAGGCTCATTACAATGCTATTACCTGGCATTTGTGCGGAGATGGGTGTGATGGGCCCAGCAGTGGAGCCTGTCTGCCTGCCTGCAGCAGCCCACCCAACACATCCTTAGAGGAAACAGGCAGCACTATGTCTCCACACCTGAGATGAATTGCTCCCTAGCTGCCCTCCTGTTTTCACATCTGAACACCACTGATAAATCTTTGAATTTGGGGCACGAGCCTTAATATTCTAGGACCCTGAGTTCTATTCTGTCCTCTGGCCCTATCTTGTTTTGTAGCTTTGATGGACCACTTCCAGCTTAGCACTGCCTGATCTATATGAGGACCATGTGCATTAAAAACTCTGAGGGAACTTACCAGAGTAGGTAAAATATAGATTCATGGGCTTCAGACTTCATAAATCCAAATCTCCCTGAGTAGGACCCAAGTATATCTATTTTCACAAGTTCCCAGAGAGATTCTGACTTAGATATGGGAGCCAGAGTTTGGGAACACAGGATTCAATGTTTCCAAAGCCTCTCTGGTTTTCTAACTGCAGCCACCTCAATGTCAAGTGCTTCCCACTAAGATGGAAGCTTATGTGCAGAGTTTTCTAAAGAAGCTTTCATTGGTTACCTATTGCTGTGTAACAAACTATTTCAAAACTCAGTGGTTTAAAACTACAATAAATATTTATTATCTCAGTTTCTGTGGGTTAGGAACTCATGAGTGGCTTAGATGGACAGTTCTGGCTCAATAGCTATTATAAAGTTGCAGCCAAGATGTAGGCTGTTGTCATCTGAAGGCTTGACGAGGACTGGAGGATTCTCTTTCAAGACAGCTCACTCACACAGCTGGCATCTCAGTGCTGGCTATTGGCAGAAGCCTTAGCTCCTCCTCAGATAGGCCTTTCCACAGGCTGCTTGAGTGTTCTTACAATATGGTGGCTGGCTTCCCCAGAAGAAATAATCAGAGAGACCAGGGTGAGGGTGGAAACCACAATACCTTTTATGACCTGACCAGGGTGAGGGTGGAAACCACAATACCTTTTATGACCTAACCTTGGAAGTCACACCCTGTACCGCTGTAACAATTTATTGGTCACACAGCTCATCTCAGTTTCACTGTGAGAGGAGACTACACAAGATGGTGATACCATGAGGATCACTGAGGGTCATTACTGGAGCTTCATGGAGAAAAAGTTTGTGAAGACCAGGCCTTTGGTAGGAGACATGTGGGCATTGATGCCCTAATGGCACAAAAATTGGTAGGATATTGGGGCAACCTACCCAGGCTCTAAAAAATCCCATTTTCCCCAAGGTCACACACAAGTCCCTAACCTGTGTCTCTCATCCTTTTGACTTTATGTATACATCCAAGAGGGCAAAGGTCTCCCATCTGCAAGCACATCCCTTATTAAGTGGCTCACTCTGAGGAGCCCTTGCATGCACTCCCCAAAAGCTGTACGCATCCACACTGAACTGGAGACACTGGCCCAGCTATTTTCACTGAGAGGAAACAAAGCACTCCCTCTATTGCTCCTCCTCTTCTGACTGCCTTTTGCTCCTCCCTGGCCTTGTCTAGAGATTTTGCCATGGGGCTTACGTACATTATTGATTTAACTTTCATATTAACCTTGACAGCTTGGTATCTTTATCCTCACTAGGAGACAAAGAAACTGAGACTCAGAGAGACCAAACAACTTGACAAAATCATACAGCCTTTGGGAGGTGGGACTCCAGGCAGCTTGGTTGTAAGCCCCAGGAAGAGGCGACCAAGACTGCACTACCTCGACAGACCACCCTCCCAGCATCTGACAGAAGCACGGGTGTCTCGCCAGCAGGGAGGTCCCCCAGAAGTCCCCCAGGGCCCTAGGTCATAAGTAAGCAAGAGGTTTAGAGTTCCTCCAGAGCAATGTGGCTTCCCCACCAAGGTTGGCCCCCAGACCTGGCAGCTGGAGAGTCCTCAGTCGCCCAGCTTTGAGGGGCCGGGGCAGAGGTCATGCCCTCTTGTAACCAGAGAGTCCTGCTCTGCTGGGGCCACGTGTGTCAACGTGCTAATGTTTCATGATTGCGACTCAGTCTCTCACTTTGACATAACCTCCCAGAGCAATCATTGCAAAGCGATACCTGCCTGCTGCCCTCCGATTATTTTACAGGCCTCCCTGGCTCCAGCTGCCCCCGCCTCTCCTCTCTGGTTTCTTTTCCCTTCCTTGTTCCCAGCAGGTGGAGGGGGGTAGGACAGAGGGGTAGGAAAGAAGGGAAAAGTTTCTCTCTCTTTTCTACCATCTCCTGACCTCCCCAGCCCGGGTCCCCTCTCAGACTCAGCAACCTGGTTTATAAATGCCTAGTATTTACCCCATGCCTACACTGTGACAGGCTTTGTGCTGGTTTCTTGGTCTATATGACATGACACGTCCTTGTGGCAGCCCTGGTAAATGGGGGACACTTTTCCAGCTGCCTGTCTGCTCACTGCATCCTCTGAATTGAAGGAAGGCTCAGGGTTTTATAGATGTGGCAATAGAAGGTAGGCTTTCCCAAGATCAGGCTTCAAGGAGATCCCAGACATCACTTTTGTCCAGTGACCTCATTTTTAGTGGTGGCTAGAAGTCTTCTTCCCAGAGTCAAACAGCTCTTTAGCTGCCCAGTCAGGCTGAGAAGCCAGCTTCTCCTTTGCCTGGTCCAGGGTCTCTCCAATCCCCCAGGCTGTCTGTCATCATCCCTGTCATGAGAATCATACCTACAGAGAACAGTGAGGCAAGGTAAGGGCAGCCATATGCACATGAATGTGTAAAACATTTTTTTCAACGTGTATTTTTAAAACAGACCAGCACATAAAAGCTATGAATACTTTGGATTTGGGGGTTAAGATGTATAAAGTAAAGGGGGGCCAAAACCGGTTTGGTTCAGTGGATAGAGCATCTGCCTGTGGACTAAAAGGTCCCGGGTTCTATTCTGGTCAAGGGCATGTACCTTGGTTGCAAGCACATCTTCCGTAGGGGGTGTGCAAGAGGCAGCTGATTGATGTTTCTGGCTCTCTATTCCTCTCCATTCCTCTCTGTAAAAAAATCAATAAAATATATATAATTTAAAAATAAAGGGGGGCATTTAAAATAATACTAAATTATAAGGTGAATGTATGAGGTTATGGAAAAATTCACAAAACTAGCTAGCAAACAACTAAATTAGGAAAATGCCGGTGCAGGATATGGGATCTGAGCCACAGGTCTTGTGTTCCAATTCCAACTGTTTTCCAGCTGCCTGATCTTGGGAAAGCCAACTCTCTATTGCCACATCTATAAAACAAGAACTATCTGGCAGGGTTCTTGTGAGACTCAGATTGTATTAGGCATGCCAAGCTCCATAGAGTCTCTCTCTTTAAAAAGGAGTGTGTTAAGAGTGAGGAAGATGGGTACTCAGGGTGTGCTGGGTCTGGAATGTCAAGTTTGCACTTGATGTAACATGAGCTCTGGGAGCCACATAGGTGATGGTGGGCTGGTCCTGATCTGCTCTGGTTGTCATGGCGCCGGTGGCATATGAATCAGGTAGTGAGCACTGGATGGAGATGGGTGGGTCCCATAAAGCTGGCAAACAGGCAGTGGCCCTTACAGAGAAAGAGGCAGCTGTAGTCCCCACCTTGTTTGTTTTCTGACTTTGAATAGACTGGACACCATGGCCACAGACCTCAGAGGGCTTGGGAGAGGAGAGAACATGTTTTGCAAATAGAAAATACTAATCCAGGCCAAGCAGGAAGCAAGTGCCTGCTGCCAGTCCTTGTCCTATAGGGCAAGTAAGGGGGAGGCCAGTGAAAGGCCTGAGGCTGTATCTGGAGGATAAGGCTGGTTCATTGCCCAGCAGGTTTCCTGACTCAGACAGAAACATGACAGGGGAGGGGAGCTGTAGAGGAGGAGGACACTGTAGCCAATAAGGCAGGAAAGTAAGTGATAGGTCTATATGTTAATGTTTATTACGTTTTCTCAGCACTATTTCCCATAGTTCCTTGGTCTAGGGTGGGACCAGGAAGGAACCTGCCTTTTCATCTCACACCCCAGTTCATTCTGATCCCCATGTTCTGTAGACCCTCCTTCAGAAACACAAGAATTTGACTGGTTCTGACTTTGCTGCTTATTAGCTGTATAACCATAGGCAAGTTACTTAATTTCCGTGAGCCTAAAACTCCTCATGTATAAAACTGACCTAGCAGTAGCACATTCCTAGGAGGGTTGTTGTGAAGACAAAAGAAAATAACAGATCTGAAGGAACTTGCACAGGGACTGATATGCTGGAGACCCTCAAAAATGGTATTTATTAATACAATATGTGAGACTTTGGGTTTCTAATGATTCTCTGGGAGAATTCCTCATTAAGAATTAGTCCAAAAAAATGTCAACTTCCTGAAAGACTGTGTTTTCCTTGAGCTGTGAGCAAAGACTTGAGAACCCAGAGCTGCCAAGTGCCCTGATAGTCACAAAGGAGTCACAGCAGGTGCCATTTGTGCAAGGAGGATGGCATGGGTGTCAGGGAGAGTTTTGGAGGCTAGAATGAAAAGTGTAAACTGAGAAATAGAGAGGTGCTGGCACAATTTGGGGGTATGAATAAATCAGGGAAGAGAGAAAAACATTTTTAAAAAATCTATGTGAGCCAAAGCCGGTTTGGCTCAGTGGTAGAGCGTCGGTCTGTGGACTGAAAGGTCCCAGGTTCGATTCTGGTCAAGGGCATGTACATTGGTTGTGGGCACATCCCCAGTAGGGGGTGTGCAAGAGGCAGCTGGTCGATGTTTCTCTCTCATCGATGTTTCTAGCTCTCTATCTCTCTCCCTTCCTCTCTGTAAAAAATCAATAAAATATATATATTTTTAAAAATCTGTGTGAGTTAGGAAATGGATTCTGCTTTTGTTTTTGTTTTTTAAAGAAACAACTAAAACAATCAAATGTATTTATAATTATTTTTGGCTTTGGACTGTAATTCTTTGTCTATGACTGTAGGTGTAGACTGGACCATAAGGTCCCCAGCTATATTAAAGTTCTGTATTACTTTCTGGAAGCATTTGCCACATATCCCTCATTTGGCTCTAGATCTACTCTCAGAGATCTCTACTTTCAAGCTTCTTGGATAAAGCACTTCCCAAAGCCTATGGGTGAGCTGCACAGAGGCCCTGGCAGAGAAGGCTTAGGCTTAGTTCAAATACTTCCTCCAAATATATGAAGGATTTTCATAAAGCATCTACTGTGTAGGCGTTTTTAGCCAATCCCCCAGGCTGATCCAGAGGAAAATAACATGGATTTAGTTATAACAGGAGAAGAATGAGCTCAATTTGCAATTCAGTGTAAAGGTTAAAAGCACAATTCTGGAGGTAGATTGTTGGGATTTCTATCCCTTCTCTGCCATTCATTATTAACCAAACGACCATGGAAAAGTTCCTTAGTCTTGCTGTACCTGAACTGCCCTCTCTATAAAACTCAAATAATATTAGTATCAACCTGTAGTGTTGCTGTGATGGTTAAATGAGTAAATATTTCTATAGTACTTACAACAGTACCTAAAACACAGTAAGCATTGCATTAGTGTTGGCAGTTAGTTTAATTGATTATCAAGGAGAGGAAACTATGAGATAACCTCTCCATGGAGGTCACAGTTTATGAATACCCTGCTGATCTCCTAGGCGTAAAGGGAGTCAGTCATTTAGACCAGGACTTGGCAAACCATTGTCTGAAGATGTAATTCAAATATTATTGGTACATACTGGCTAGAGCCATGAAGAGGGCCCTGCATAACCCCATCTTTATGTGCACAGCTCATAAAGCTAATGGCATGTCCACAGTGGAAGGCTGCCACATTTTGTGCCCAAGACTGTATTTATCCCCACTTCATTTCTTTAAGTAATATACTCATACCCTCATCAGTTGGCAGCCAGGAAAAATTAGTTAGGAGCCTTTAGGCTCTGGTTCTACTCTGTCTCACTCCACATTCTGTTCATGTTCTATCCAACTTTTGACTGTTTACCTTTCCATTCTGCCTCCAGCCCTGCTTTCCTCTCTTAGAATTCAGCTTCCACCATTCAGACTACTCAAAGGAATCAACTTTTGCTCATTGGATATTTCCTCCAACTCCTGGCTGCCTTGTGAACATGCCCTTTTAGTCCCTGAGCATTGAAATTTGTCACGGTCTACACTGTCCCCCTAAATGGAGGTTGAATGTCCACTTCCCTATCCCCATTCCAAGTGGGGAAGGAAACTGAAAACCACTTTGGAGAGTTGCCTGCTTCCTGACTGAGATGTCCACCTGCCTTGAGATCTTAGGTAGGGCCAGCTGTGCTCTCATGACTCCAGGGTTGGATGTAATCCATTCCCAGACACCGTCACCATGTCAAGCATTGAGCGTTTCTACGTGCCTCCCACTCCAAAGAAACCCAGACATCACTCTAAGTCTGTTCACAAACTCTGAGGCTGCCTTCTGGGAGCTCAGTTTCAAGAAGTTTGTGATGCTAGTGGTCTCCATGCCAAGTGGTCTCAGGCAAGTCACAGAAGCTCTTGGCATGTCACTTTCCCCCACATGGTCAATTCTCATGGCTCAATTGCTGTTGCCAAAGGGAATTGCCCAAACCGGTGCTCCCATAAATGCTTCTTTGAGGCAAACACCTGGCATTATAGAATTGCGAAGGGCATCTCAGTTCATTCCAGAATTGGGTAGACTCCAAGGCCTCATTAAGTCTTTTCTAGGTGGGTTTCAAGATGTTGAAAATATGCTCTAATTTGACTGGGGCTGACATCTAGCCCACAAGGGCGGCTCTCCATGCAATAACTCTCCCACGTCCCCCAGCACTGGGTTTGCAACCAGGATTAAGGGGCCTCAGC
The DNA here is from genome assembly GCF_014108245.1 of Pipistrellus kuhlii. NCBI lineage: Eukaryota > Metazoa > Chordata > Mammalia > Chiroptera > Vespertilionidae > Pipistrellus > Pipistrellus kuhlii. The sequence continues at coordinate 16,126,300 of NW_023425595.1, forward strand.
AGTGGTTCTTTTTAGCAGCACTAGGTGTGGGAGCTGGAAAAGCTACTAACAAGCAGCTCACTTGGCCCCATCCCAAGTCCCGGAACTCCAAAGGTAAAGCCGAACTGGGCAGGTTGTTTTCTCTCTCTCACAGAAAGCAAATACTGTAACAAGAGCCTGCTCTCCATGGCAGTTACAACTTGTTTGACATTTGAGTTAGTGGTGCTGAAAAGAGGAAAATCCACCCTGGAGGAAGAAATGCTGTTTCTGTGGCTAATTGACTGGCTGACACCCCCCCCCCCCCCCACTTGCTCCTTCCCTCCAGGGCCCAATAGGCTGCCTAGCTAGGTTATTTGCCATGGATGATGGCCTCAGCAATTGATTGTACCAGTGCAGAGGAATGCCTGGCTACCGAGTTTGCAGCATGCTCACAGTGGTTTACCGGAGCCACTTTCCTGCTCTTGGTGGGCACATTAGCTCTCAAACAGGACATTGTCTGATTGCAGAAGTGGAATCGAGTAGGCTTTTCAGTAACTGGTACCAAAGTGGGCACTGAGTGTTTACTGGGGAAAGGCATAACCAGGCAGTTCTTGAGGTTGTCCCTTCCTCTTCTTGCAGGACATGATGGCAGGGGACTTGTTGGCCCACATGATAGGCCACCATGGGAGTCTGCCTCCCACCCCTGGAGGCAGCAGCTCAGTCTTCTATGTTCTAGCTGGGCCTGCTAAGTGTGACTGTCCCCTGAGTCCAGCAGAAATTCCAGGATAAAATTAAAGTCATCTAGTTTCTCAGACTTGGCCCATATGCAAATTACCTAAGTGAGGAACTTATTAAAACATAGATTCAGATCAGGAGGTCTGGAATGGGGCCTGAGGTTCTGCATGTCTAACAACTTCCTAGGTGATACTAATGTTGTTGGAACTCAGACCACTCTCTGAGTAACAAGGGCCTAGAATAGTTCCCAAATCTACCTGAGCACTGGACACCTGAGTGGGGAGAGGCCTCCAGGCTCCCAGGATGCTAATTTCATTAGTCTAGGATTGAGCCAGAGCAGAGTTTTATTTATTTAAATCTCCCCAATTTTCTGGGGAGACATATATATACAGGGTGTCCAAAACAAAATGTATACATACTTTAACAGCTGATAACTCAATTTTGAAAATAAAATGTATTTTAATAAACACTGTTTGTACATTTTTGGGGATGCTTTATATACTACAGGTTTGAATACATATAAAAAATGCCTGGAAAGATGCACAAGAAAAGGTAACAGTAGTTGTTCCTGGGAAGGAGAACCGGAGGACTGAAGTGATTCGCCTTGTACCATTTTGAATTCCTTGCATTCTTTGAATGAATACCTTTTAAAAGCATGAAAACAATTGAAAAACAAAAACAAAAAAACTCACTGGGTAATTCCTATAATTACCAAGTGTTATGAGCTAAATTATTTGCCTTCAAAGTATATATATTGAAGTCCTCGGTACCCCCAAACATGATTGTATTTAGAGATAGAGTCTTTAAAGAGCAATTAAGGTTAAGTGAGGTCTTATGAGTGGGCCACATTCAATTGGCTAGTGCAGTGGTTGGCAAACCTTGGCTCCCGAGCCACATGTGGCTCTTTGGCCCCTTGAATGTGGCTCTTCCACAAAATACCACATGCATGCATGCACATACAGTGTGATTGAAACTTCACGGACCATGCACAGAAGTTGGTTTTTGGCCTGGGCGAGTCTATTTTGAAGAAGTGGCATTAGAACACTCAAAGGGCCAAAGAGCCACTGGGCTAATGTCCTTATTAGAAGAAGAGTTAGGAAACATATAAGAGCAGAGGAGATCATGTGAAGACATAGGGAGAAGATGGCCATCTACATGCCAAAGAGCTGAGCCTCAGAATGAAACCAACCCTGCTGGCACTTTGGTCTTGAACTTCTAGCCTCCAGAACGGTGAGGAAATAAAGTTCTGTTGTATAGACCACCCAGTCTGTGGTATCATGGCAACCCTAGCAAATCAATACAGCAAGTTTCACCATCACTGATCCAGTGGAGGAAGCAATAGATCTGGGTCAGTGGAAAGACTAAATCTGCTCATGACTAACTTGTCCTGTTTGAGGCAGGTCCATCTGCTTCTGGGCCTCAGTTTCCTCACATATCAGGAAAGGAGTTCACCTGCATGAGCCCTACAATTTCTTTATACTCAGAAGAAGTGTATATGTTAAAGAGAGAGACAGAGAGAGAGAGAGAGAGAGAGAGAGAGAGAGGGGGGGGGGGGGGGAGAGAGAAGAGGGCAGTGTTGTTGAGTGACCATATATTACAGACTAAGGAGTTTTCAATTTTTTAAGCAGGAATTCATTTTTAAACATAAACCATTATGAAAGCCCAATATATAAGTAAGTTGATTGAAATGAAGCAGCTCTGGTTGAAGTAGCTAATGTTGTTTCATTCCTTTTACTTTATGGCAGACCCTACATCACCTCTCTGTGAGCCATTAGGAATCCTTGGCTGATAGTCTGAGCACCACTTATTGGTCTAATCCTGTCATATTTCAGCCATGAAAACTGAAGCCCAGTGCTGTTGAGTAAGTCACCTCAGAGTCACCCAGTGAGTCAGTATGAAACCTGGGCTCTATTCCTGGCTGTCTAACTCATTAATCTTTTCTCTGCATTTTGTGAGGCATTAAGAATACTTTGGCATTGCTGATAGCATATAAACTATAACTTCTATTTTTTTCTTATAAAACATGCTCAATACTTATTTGCATGAGGCAATATTTTACCAGAGGAGCTGATTATATCCACCCCAGGTGTAGATGTAGGTGAGATTGTAAACACCAAGAACAGCATGACTCACATGAAAACTCCCCATTCTCTTCTGAAACTCAGCAGGCTGACCAAACTTCTAGGGCTAACTTCTTTCAGCTTCGTGTGATTATGTGGGGTAAACAAAAGTGGGAAGAAAGAGACAGCAGGCCAGATAAAGAATCTCAAATAGACTTGAAAGAAGGGAAAGTAACCAAAATATATCATAAGAAAGAAAGAGACCTTGAGGAAAGAAAACATCACATAATATAGATTCTGTGTTTCTTGGCCCCAGCTTCCATTTCTATACCTTGTTTCCTTTAAGAAAACCTAATTTTCCCCCCAAGCTGTCTCCTGATTGACTTTCACTTGATATGGTTACTTGATAGCACCTATCAGTTAATCCTTCCATATGGTTAACATTAAACCACCAATCTATGCTCATTTCCCCCCTTATGCTCACTAATTTCTTGTGAAGATTATCCTTCCAGCTAAATTACCTTCATTCCTTTATCATCGCACCCACATCTCCCCTGGCAACTGTGAGAGTTCTGGGGAATAGGAGGCTTGTTGGAGCACTTCCTCTGTCTTGACATTCTGTGCACTTCGTGTTTCCCAGATTAGGCGAGAGCATGGCTGGGAACAGGGGATATACATTCAGTGACCTCTTAAATTTCCTGTAACCTAGGGACTGGTTATGTGAGACCTTGCTGTGCTGGGGGGTCTTTCTCTAAGAATCCTCCACTTCTTCCCTTGACTCTGAGGCTTAAAGCAAGACAAACAGTCTTCTGTGTTGTCCTAACCCTGAAGCCAACGCCATGAAGTTATTTCCTTTCGATGGTCACGGATTTTGACTCCTAAAAACTTGCTGCCATTGGCCCCCAAAGAATCTGATCTGGCCCTGTGGGCCCAGCCTTCATGTTTAGAAAAAGACCTTTTCATAAACTAAGGGTACCAAGCAAGATTTGAATATGAGGATAGGAACACATTAACTGGATCCTTTTGACATCTCACTCAACCCCTAACCTAATTTACTGAGTTTGACCAACCGACTCCATTAGCTTTCTGATGAAAACCCCACAATTTATGAGAATTTCAGATTTAGACTGGTAGGCACTTGACCATGAAGAGTCCCAATAGATGTAAGGGGTCCTGTGCTCCTGGTGGAATATACTTTGGGCCCTATTCCGTTAATATTTTGAGCGCTAGTTTCAATTTTCTGCTCTTGAGTTGTTTGTCATTCAAACAAAACACCCATTGGCACCAACAGAAGGAAGCCCATTATTTTTGCTTCTCTTACTACTCTTGTTATTTCTTCCTGCCCAAGTTGGCTGCACACAAACCCAGTCACACACAGTGCAAGCAAAGATAGGACTCCTGCCCCAAGGGTTCAGCAACCTCATATTTTCCTCTATGCTGCCTCTATTTTTGTTCCAGTGTATCATTCGTTCTGAAGCCTGAAACACTTTACTGTGCATTGTTTGGTAGGAAAGAGTTGGGTTTTATGGCTGTGGGTTATAAAAGGTTTTTCTTCCCCCACCCGCCCCGCCACTGCTTCTCCCGGGAAATTGAATGGGTGTGACTGTTACCAATGAGCCCTGCTGGGAACGTCCATGCCACGGTCAGCTTTCAACCTCAGCCATGACTCTTTCCTTTTTGGCTACTTCCTGGTCCTAATTTTGTCCCCCTCTGGCTGGCTTTGTTTATTGGCATTAATGTTTCATATTAAAATTTAATATTTAACTTTTGCTTTCAATATTTAATGTTCTGCATCTTACATTTGGATGTCTCCCTTCTGGGAGCGGTCAGCTGCACTGCGTGTTGCAAGAGCTAATCCTTTTGACTTCCAGTAAAATGACCCCTCCCCCCATCCTTTCTTTCATTGTTCACTATCACTCTGCATTCACATCCATCATGGAAATACCTGCAGAACATTTCTGCCTTTGGTTCACGCATTCATTCAGCACGTATTTGTCGAATGCCAACTCTGTCAGATATTATGCAAGGTGCTGCTAGGGACCTACAGAAGGAAACAAAGACTCCAGTCTTACCTTGAGAAAATGAGAAAGAGAATCCTACAAGTAAGGTGACAAGTGTCAAAGTATTGTGGGAACAGCTAAGGGTTGGGGAGAGAGAGAGAGAGAGAGAGAGAGAGAGAGAGAGAGAGAGAGAGAGAGAGAGAGAGAGAGAGAGAGACTAGTTCATCTCAGAGACTGTGGAAGGGTGATTTTCTTTTTTTTTTGAGGGAGGGGAGAGATTTCATCTGAAATGTGTTTTAGAAGAAACAGAAGGGCTTATCAATTTAGATAAAGGGAAGAAGGGCATTCTATACACCCTGGGCAAAGGCATTGGAATATAAAAGCATTAATGATGATTAATGATGGTGATGATGTGTTTGTGGAATGGTGAGGAAATTGATTATTACTGGAAACTGGGCTGAGTGTGTGGGAGAGGGAAGAAGGATGCAAAATCAGCCCTAGTGATATAGTTTGGTACTCAATTATGAAGGACTTTGTAAGCCAAAATAGTTTGCGCTTAATCACTTATTAAATAAGCCGGTGAGAGATATTATTATCACAGGTGAGAGTCCTGGGAAACCTCTTTTACAGAGTATGGTAGAAAAACACCCCTTGTTGGAGGGGGCAGGGGGATCTGGATCCAGAGCACAGACAACATAGTTAGCTTCTTCTGGGTGGGATGAAGAGAACTACTATTTAAGATATTGCTTTTGAGGAGTTTCAAATACAACTAGAAAAAATGAGGCAAACACAAGAACCAATAAGAAAACAATTGGGCATATCACCTAGTGCCTGATTGTGTAACAAGAACATAAATCATTGTGGAGTTGGAGAAGGATGAGTTATATTTCAACCACCTTTCTTTGGGAGCTTCCCCCCTTAGTGATGTTCAACTCCCCAGATCACTGCCTCTTCTAACAGAAAGAGAACTGGAGGGTCTCTTGGTGGTTAAAAATAAATAAAGGGCAATGCACATAAACAAGCTCGGATTAGAGAACTAGAGTATGGTAACTTGAAGGGACCACAGAGTGAACAAAAAAAGCAGACAAAGGTACAGGTGGATGAGGTTGGACCATTTAAGACTAAGGTTGTGAATCTTAGATTTCTGCTGAGCTAATGTGTCTTGCGAATGACAAAAATTATTTTTTCAATTTTAATGAAAATATCTTTGTTTTTGCCAATTTTTTTCAAAAGGTTGCTTTTTCTATAACTCATGAATACATAAAGAAGAAAGTAAAATCCTCTTCTATCCCAATTTTGGAAAAATGACCATCAAAGCATATGCACTTAAACCATCTATTTATATAAAAGCCTAAGGGACTGTCCAACCATCTGACCAGTAGCTATGACATGCACTGACCACCAAGGGCAGATGCTCAATGCAGGAACTGCCAACCTGTGATGACTTGGCAGCTGCAGTTCTCAGGTGACATACCTGGAACCAGAGAGGAGGGAGCCTGATTCCAGGGTGCATCACCTGAGAACCATCGTCTCGCAATCTGGGACCCCTCAGGGGATGTTGGAAAGTTGGTTTTTTCAGCCTGATCTCACAGGTTGGGCCAAGGAACCCTACCTGCCAGAGGGGCCCTGCTCTCTCCACAGATGACTTTTGAGCTGCGGCGCTGCCCTAGGTGCGGGCAGCCAGGGAGGGACTGCAGGAGGTTGGCTCTAGGGTGTGTCTGGCCCATCCCACCCAGTCTCGCTCTGCCAGCCACCTTCTAATTAATTTCCTTTCAATGTGCACAAATCCATGCACCAGGGCACTAGTATATAAATAAGTATTGTCAAATGAGCTGAATGTCAAAGGCTTTATGAAGAAATGAGATTGTCACACTGGTCTGTGGTTGTACAGGGAATTGCTCATCTAGCACAGCCAGGCATTAGTAAGAGAATGTGCTGAAACTATAAGCTAGGAGTAGAGCTCGGTAGGTTTCCATAAAGTAAAGTAAAGGCCAAATAGATACCAAAAGTCAAGGCAGGCCTGGAGCCTAAAAATGAGCTGGACCAACAAGTCAGGTGAGGAAGCCACTATGGAGAAGATCACAGTGAAAAGTCATGGAGCAAGTATCTATCTCCACGAGATTTCTCAGATGGACAGCTTCAAAGCAACTGCAAGCATAGTTGGAGATATAAACATGGACTAAAAGATAGCTTATTCTAAAGAGGATGGACTTCCAGAATAAGACCTCAAGGTCTTTGTCTCGGCTCTGCTGCCCATCAGTTCTATACCTTGGGGCAGTGGTCTGCAAACTCATTAGGTAACAGAGCCAAATATCAACAGTACAACGATTGAAATTTCTTTTGAGAGCCTAAAACCTACTTCTGTGCATGGGCCATGAAGTTTCAATTGCACTGTACGTGTGTGCCCGCACGTGGTATTTTGTGGGAGAGTTTCACTCAAGAGGACAAAGAGCCGCACGTGGCTTGCAAGCTGCAGTTTGCCGACCACTACCTTGGGGTATGCCTCTGAGTCTCCTTTTCCCTCATTAGGATATGGATAATCAGAATAACACCAAAGTTGCAGAGGTGCAATGAGAGTCACAAGATAGAGTCATTCGCTCAGCAAGGTGTTGAGTACCTACTTTGTGCCAGGCGCTCTTCTAGGATCCAGAGACAGAAAGCAAACAAAATAAGCAAAACTCTTCTCCTTCAGGCAGGGAATTCATAGCAGGTGAAAGTGTTTTGTATACTGCAGATTCCTAATTTAACATGAGCTGCTATGCCTTCTCTCCAAGCATAAGAGGACACCTATGTTCTATTGATTAACTTGTTGCATCTGAGCTGAGAGGAAAGCAGTTAAGTAAGGTTTCACTGCCATGAAACTTTGAAGGATGCATAGGATCTGATCAGATAGACAATGGGGAAAAGGATTTCTAGTAGATTGGTTAAATGGATGAAAAGGTGGGAATAAGTGGTTGTCTGGGGGTAAAATACTGGCTTCGAATGGGATGAGCCACCTCTTTGTGGAATCACATCAGCAGTTTACTTAGGGGCCTGGTCCTCATCACCCAAGAGATCAGGATCCCCATGGATGGGGTGGATTTCCCATCAAAACTAGTGCAGCAAGCTGTCCAGGTGCTCTGAGTAGCAAGGCACTGCAGGAAGGAAGCCTGCAGGTTCTGGAAAGACTCCACCACCACCAGGGCAGCATGCCAACCTCAGTGCCCTTTTCCTCAGGTCTATTGGGCAGATTGATTTTACTTTAACGTACAAATCCTTGACCAACTGGAGCTATAGAGATATTTAAAAGGAGGTCAAGGCTGGGTGAGAGACGGCTTTGAAATGTCATGCACAGAGATGAAAAGGGGGAAACACTAAAACTTAAGAAGCCACAACTATGGGATCATTCATTACATGTATTCCATTTACTCACTTTTGTGAACCAGTAATGGCTGGTATTTTTTCATGATTAGCATGTTCCAAGCATTAAGCTTAGCTTTTTATGCATATTATCCTTTGGAATCCTCTCAACCACTCTCATTCATTCAACTAATATTTATTTGGTCTTTATTGTGAAAGAAAGGTACTGCTACTATCTCCATCTAACAAATGAGGAAACTAGAACTCAGAGAAGTTCATTTTTCCAGGTTCACTTAATTAGGGACACAAACCCATGTAATTTTTATCCTTTATACTACATAATACATTATGATTCTGGCATATCATAGTGCTCTAAAACATTAGCTGTTATCAGCATCCTTGTTTTTCTTATTTTAAAGATGATGCCAATGAGGGCAAGATAGGCAACATAACCTGTTCAAAATCACACAACCAGAAACTACCTGAGATGGGATTTGAATCCAGGTCTCTCTGACCCTTCAGCCTGCTCTTTTTGCTGCACAACATTGCCTCCTACAGGCAGATCTCCCACTGGCTCAGGAATCTTTCCCCTTTTTCTTTCATTCCCTGTGTACATCCCCAAATGCAACCATAGCCTCTTGTGTACGATTGCAAATACAGCAGGCAATAATGCTCAAGGACTCCTGCCTCGCTGCCATCCTTGTTACAGGACAACCTTCCCCTATTTTCTGCTACCTCTATCTTTCTTCACTCCCTGCCTTCCTGGCTTGCATTTGGTTCTCATTGGAAGCGCATGCTCATTGAGGCCACTGTTTTCACCGCTCCCATGAGGACTGCTGCTGACATGATTGGACCCTCGGGCCAAGCAAGACCCATGTCCAGCATGTCCATCCACTTTAGCTCTTCCTCTCTCCCCAAACTCCCCCTGCCTGTATTATCCCCAGTGTGTTGTTGTGGTGGAGCTGAGCTGGGGAGAAGGAACTGAAAAGGATGCCTTGGGGTTAACTGACTCCAAGGGTCAGTCCTGCCAGCCTGGCTCTGCTATCAGCCAAGCCAGCTGACAGTGGGGCAGCGGACACTCTGGGACAGCTGAATTCCCTCTGGATTATTCATGAGTGCACACCATCCCCTCTGACAGTCGCAGGTAAATCCCAGATCGAATTTTTCTCTTCCCTTGAAAGGGACCCTATCAATATCCCTGGGGTCAGGCAGATTCACCATCTAGCCTTTCTCACCTGGCCTGGGGGGTACTTAGAGGCCACTTAGAATTTGTCAACCCAGATTAGGTTTCCCCCTAACATTGTGTCCTGGTGAATGAGTTGGGGGGGTGGGGGGTGAAGATGGGAAGGAGGTGGGGCTCTCAGAACTAATGGTTTGGGCTAACTCTGGGTGGTTTCTGTATTTTTGCAACCCATCTTATTATTGTATAGCCCTCCTGCACCCAGCCCCCCACCCTCCAGGTTTTTGTGTACATGATGCCATACTCATCTTCCTTAAATGCCTCTACTCACATCACCCCACATCTAAGGTCTGGTGGCTCTGCCTTGCCTACAGGTTTATCCCATGCACTGATGTATCCCAATCAAATCATCTAATGGCTCTAGTAACTTATGCCTTGAAATGGTAAGAGTAGCCATATTTGGAAAATATAAAATTATTTAAATCAATTAAGACAGATTTAGGGTCATCCCTATTGTCTCATGCTCATGTAATCACACTTTGATATGATTCCTTATCACACATTTTAATGTTATCACACAGCCTAGCAATGTGTTCCTAGAAAAAGAGCTAAGACTCAGTTCTCCTCAACTGCAAAATAAAGGTATAAAAGGGTAAAGGGTACATGACATGTGTACTCATTCATTGAACAAATATTTATAAAGTTCAACACGTAGCAAATGTCAGAGCCAGGATTTGAATCTAGGCAATCACTGTACTTTGTTGCTTCTTAGCACAACATCTGGTACAATAATAGTCAAAGCTATTATCCTCAGTCTTGTTTTCATTATTACATTTCAAACTCAGAGGAGTGCTTATAATTCATTTAACCTATTGCTTATATTTTCGCATAATTGTGCCAATTATAAATTATGCTAGTGCTTTGCAAATGCTCCGTGGTACTTACTATTTGTTTACTTTCATGAGAAAAAAATGGTTTGATTTTCATCAAATTCTGACTGCACCATAAGAACATATTGCATTCATGAGTATCTTCTTCCACATTTGTTTTTGTAGAAGAGTGAGGCAAAAACTGCTGCTCCAAACAAAATTCCAAAGAGGAACCTAATTTTCAAGGTCACAATAAGAAAGTATGATAAAGTAGAAAAGTCATCGGCATTGACAATAGATAAACTGGTGTTCAAATTTCCAACTCTGTCATTTATTAGCTGTGTGTGTTTGGGTACACTGCTTACCTTCTCTGAGCATTCCTTCCCATGTTCTGTAAATTGAGAAGGTTGCCTCAGGTTATCACTCTTGTCCTTTCCAGCCCTCAAGTGTGTAAGTCGAGTGTGGGTACACAGTCTCATAAAGCTTTTCCTTAATCCAATTTTCTTGGGACAAGTTGCTAAAGAAAGACTATTAGGCTGGAGGCAAAGAACATTCAGTGACAACAGCTCTGAATTCCATTGCTAATAGAAAACCAATAATGAACATTGAACATTTTTCAGGTGCCCTAAAAAATAATTGGTCATGGATTTTTTTTTTTTTAATGCAGGGATTTTTAACCTCACACTTTGGGTATTCTTGTTGAGAGTTATTTGTAAGTGGAAGGACTATACTAGAGGGATAATGGATTTCCATATACCTTGCCCAAGATCTAGCAAATTGTGATGAGAATTTCAGAATAAAAAGAGACAAAAGTTGTTTATCTGAAAGAAGCATTGAGGGCCAAACTTATTATGGAGCTTTGAGACTTTAATTTCTTCCTTTGAGTCATGCATAAATAAATGAATCTTTTCAAATAGAAAGACATAGATATCTTTTCAAATTAAGAAACATTTTTGAGGGGGAAAGAGACTTAGGGATTACTTGGCTTCAAGCTTTTTATTTCACAGATGATGAAATTCAGCTTCAATAAACTTCATCTATAAAAGAAAGCTAATAATAGTAGCTGCTGTGGATATTAAATAAGATTATGATTGTAAACCACTTAGCATAGTACCTTACATGAAATTAGTGCTCAGCCAAAGATAGTACCTAATTAGTATGCTTTTGCTTAATATTTTATACTCACCTAAACCCATGCATGTTAGTCTTGGCATAGTCAAAGGAGAAGCTAGGGCTCCTCAAATTTATACCAGTGCTCTTTTTAAAATATCATTCATCCAACAATTATTTGTTGGCTGTCTATTAAGTTCCATGTACTTTTATAAACACTGGGCCTACAATGGAATATTATTCAGCCATAAAAAATAATGAAATCTTGCCATTTGTGACAACATGTATGGATCTTGAGGGCATTATGCTAAGTAAAATAAGTCAGACAGAAGAAGATAAATACTATATGGTCTCTTTTAGGTGTGTAATCTAAAACAAACAAACAAATCTGAGCTCATGGATATGGAGGACAAATTGGTTATTGCCTTAGATGGAAGGTGGGGGTGGTGGTGGGTGAAATGGGTAAAGGGGGGCAAAAAGTACAAATTTCCAGTGATAAAATAAATAAGTCATGGAAATATGATGTACAGCACGGTGACTATAGTTAATTATATGGTATTACATATTTGAAAGTAGCCAGAAGAGTGGGTCTTAAAAGTTCTCATCACACACAAAAAATTTTGTCTAATTATGCAACAGTAACTATACAAATATTAAATGATTACACTGTACATCTGAAACTAATTAATGTCACATCAATTGTACCGCAATAAAAAAATAAAAAATATGCACTAGATTGGGCAGGTCCCACAATGGGAGTCAAGGAGGTGATATAATCTACCAGGTCTGTGCTGTCCATAATGGTAGCCACTAGACAAATGGACTATTGAGCACTTGAAGTGAGGTTAGTCCTAACTGAAATATGTTTTAATATACATATATATATTGGATTTCAAAAGCTTAGTACAAAAAAAAAAAAAAAAAAAAAAAAAAAAAAACTCCAAAATACCAGATGCCTGGCTGGCATGGCTCAGTGGTTGAGCATTGACCTATGAATCAGGAAGTAATGGTTCAATTCCCAGTCAGGCCATAGCCTGGGTTGCAGGCTATATCCTCAGTAGGGAGTGTGTAGGAGGCAGCCGATCCATGATTCTCTCTCAGCATAGATGTTTCTATCTCTCTCACCCTCTCCTTTCCTTTCTGAAATCAATAAAAATATATTTTAAAAAAACAGAATGTAAAATATCTCATGAATAGTTCCTTGCATTATGTGTTACAATATTTTGCATATTTAATGAATTACATAAAGTACAGTATTAAATTTTATTTCATGTATTTCTTTTTACTTTTTATTAATGTGACTTCTAGAATATTCAAATTTACATATGTGGCTCATATTATGTTTCTAAGAGAGAGGGTGTGATATATGTTTGGAAAAGATACCATGGCTGCTGGTGAATGGACTTAAAAGGCATGAGAAAGTGTGTGGAGAGACTGCTGGGATACTCTATCAGGGATGATGAGGGAAAAGGTTGGACGGCCCCAAAGAAGCCCATTTAATAATGCTTTTTGAATGAAATGGAGACAGAAAAGCAACACATGTGCAAAAATTTTAAAAAAATACTAATTTGCATACAATTTATGATTTTGTTTTGAATGCCAGAGCTGTATGAAAGATAATCATAATCTCCTTGGAATAGGGAGAGGGGAGACTCTAAGCCCCTTTACTAGAATTTCTCAGTGCATTCATTGATCATTAGTTAGTGCCCATAAATTAAAGACATTAACAGGTAGGGCCCCATTCTTCACTGTGATTGGGATCATCCACACTCAGTTCTTTAGCAGGACTGGGCTCTCCATCAAAGTCAGTCTTCCCTCCTCTATGGATAATGCCCCCTTCAAAAGCCCCAGGCTTCATGGCCCTGATCCTCACATGTCCAGGGCTTCTCCCTGTTGCAGAATCTTAGCCACCATCTCCCCGAACCCAGACAATCTCCAGGATGTGCAACACATACATTCATAACTTTCTACACTATGAACTGGGATCTCCATACCTCTTTTTTTAAAAATATACTTTTATTTATTTTAGAGAGGAAGAGAGGGGGAGACAGAGATAGAAAAATCAATGATGAGAGAGAATCATTGATTGGCTGCCTCCTGCACACCCCCTACTGGGGACTGAGCTGGCAACCTAGGCATGTGCCTTGATAGAGAATAGAACGGTGACTTGAATCATGACCTACTGGTTCATAGGTCAACATTCAACCATTGAGCAACACCAGCCAGACTCCCTGCCTCTTAAAACAATACAAAGATACAACTTTTTGAAATTCACAGAGGTCATTTGCAAATAATTCTTTTTGCAACGACCCTGTGAAATAGCAGAGAAAAGAAAGAAGACATTTAAAGAAAGACGTTTTTCTTAAGCCTTTGGCACTTGCCTGTGCATTTCAGATGTGATTTGGCAGCAGATTATTGATTTATTCATTTTAAGATTCACATATCGACTTGTCCCTGGTGTTCTGCAAAAGCATCATGACATCCTAGCACTGGGACACCTGGACAGATATGCAAATCTCTCGCACAAACACACTCAGCCTCCTAGTGTTGAATATGCAAATCTACCCAGTGACTGTGTGGAGCTGTGAAGTTTCCCTACCACCATTAACCATTAATGTAACTTTGAGCAAGCTCTCTGGACTTTCTTCTAGGTTTTTATACTTTAAAAAAACAACAAAGAGATTTTTTTTTTCCTCTTGCAGTATAAACAGTATATGTACAACCTTTTAACTTTATGAGCTTTATTTAAGAAAGGAATAACATAGTAAGCAGGAGATGGAGGATATGAAATGGCTTTTCCCTCCACATTCTCGGTTCCTTCTAGCCTTTCAAGGATCTTGCCTTGCTGGGTATTATTATAACTAAGATATATATTTTCCATACACTGCTGACTTCTTTATTATGAACCACTTTGGATCAGCAAATACATTATACATTTATACAGATATACACAGGCATCTCTATATGCAGGGTTGCATACAGCAAACCATGTGTCTTATTCTATATACATCAATTATTTAACAAACTTCCAAGAGCACTTTGACCACATGCAATGTTGTCTTAGGTGTTAACTTTAGAGCCCAGCTTGACTTGAAATGCAGTGCCAGTAAGCTTCTCTTCAATATTCCCCAGGCCTACAACTGGCTTAGGCACATATTAAGTGACTGCATGCTGCAGGCCTAGTGTAGGATAGAATCTTCAGACCCCCCTCTGATGCTGGTGCTCACTGGTCAGACCTGGTTTCTGTGCCTTTCCTGTGGGTCAGAAAAGCCTGCTTCCATTTCAGGATCTCCTAAGACCTCTGAATTCTGGGATGAATAATAAAAATCATCCAAAACAGGGCCAAAGAGAGCCAAAACAATGAATGTTCTTTTCACACGCTTGGGAAATGAATTGATCCCCTATCTCTAGAGGAAAAACACATGATGTTTCCCAGCTGGCAAGGCTGTGGAAGAATAATGTTGTGGAAACAAGAGTCTATTCACTGGAGCCATCGTGGCACAGTCCCACACCAGGAGCTGCACACTGACATCACTCCACCCACTCACGCTCCAATGCAGAGCTCTGTTTACTGGCTAAAGTGTTTTTAAACTCCCTCCTCCTCACCCCCTTGAGTGATTTCTGTCTAATAAATGACTAAATGTCATTATATTATCTCAAAGTTGGAAGGGTGGTCAGAGGTCCTATGGCCCTTGGGTGACGCAGTCTGTGATGAAAAGCTAGCCGCTGCGTCCTGATTGGGATGCTTTAGGCTACATGTAACACGATTCCCTGACTAACATTAGGGACCTAGATGTTAGGGAAATTGTTCCCTATAGTCAGAAACCCAAATCAGAATGAGGGCGGGTCTTTGGCATGGTACAGTAGGAATTCAATGATGTCATCAAAGATTTACCTTCCATCTACCTCTGGGCTCTGTGGCAGCTGCTTTCTAAAGCTGAGTCCCTGTGTGGTCACATAATGGTGGCAGCAGTTACAGATACCACAGCAGGGTCGAGAGGCAGCAGAGGGACTATTTCATTTTATGCTCCTTTTTAAAAGGGAAAACATTTCCCTAGGCTCCTATCCAACCCCAATTGGAGCACCTTCCTCATCTCATTGACAAGAAATAAGTTACCATGTTTCCCCGAAAATAAGACCTACTTACAGGTTTCCTTCTGAGTGAAATATAAGGCATCCCCTGAAAATAAGGCACCCCCCTAGGCTAAACATGAGAGATTTGGTCCACTGATTCTGAAAGAAATTAAGTCACAAGAAATTCACCGGGAAATTCAGGAATTGGATTGTTATGATGATGTTCCAGAAGATGATGACATGATTGTCATTGAATAAATGAGTAAATTCTTGATACTGTAGGATTCAGTTTGTCTAGTTTGTGTTGACAACTACCATACTACCGTACCATATACAGATAATAAATTTCCTTTATTTTCATTTAACAATAAATGTGTACCGTATTCTTCTTCATGGAAAAATAAGATATCCCCTGAAAATAAGACCTAGTGCATCTTTGGGAGCAAAAATTAATATAAGACAATGTCTTATTTTAGAGGAAACAAGGTATACACCCTCTTCAAAATTAATCACTGCCAAGGAGAATGGGATTCCATGATTGGCTTGAGGGAGATACATGGTTGTCTGGAGAGGACGAACCTCTAGAGGGAACAAAAAAGATGTTGTATTAGTAAGAAAGGAAAGGAGAAATTCATTTGAGGTAAACAACAATAGTGTCTTCTGTATTCACCCATTTGTGGAATACAGATAGGTATGTAACATTGTTCTCAGAGACAATAGAGGTGAATAGTTTATGTACTTTATGGATGGTTATGGATTGAATGTTTGTGTCCTCATGCCCCAAATTCATGTTGAAATCCAAGCCCCCATGTGAGGATGCAGTAAAAAAAAACAGCCATCTGTGAGCCAGAAATCCAGTACCTTGACATTGGACTTCCCAGTCTCCAGAACTGTGAGAAATAAATGTTCATTGTTTAAGTTACCTGGTCTATGGTATTTTTAAATATGTTTTATTTTAGAAAGAGAGGGAGATAGAGAGAGAGGGGGGGGTAGAGAGAAAGAGAAGAAGAAGAAGAAGAAGAAGAAGAAGAAGAAGAAGAAGAAGAAGAAGAAGGAGGAGGAGGAGGAGGAGGAGGAGGAGGAGGAGGAGGAGGAGGAGGAGGAGGAGGAGAAAAACATCAATGGAAGAGAATCATGGATCTGCTGCCTCTTGCACGCCCCCTACTGGGTATCAAGCCCACAACTCAGGCATGTGCCCTGACTGGAATCAAACTAGTGACCTCTTGGTGCATGGGTCTGCGCTCAACCATTGAGCCACACTTGCTAGGATATGGTATATTTTGTTATAGCTGCACAAATGGACTAGGACATGTAGGAAGAAAATTTTAAGCCCTTTATTTGACTTTGTATTCCATTTATCTCACTCTTTGATCTAAAATTATAGCTTCTCATAATCATTGTTATTTTCAGCTAAATTTACTGAATACTCAATACATGTTGGGTACTGTGTAAATTGTTTATCATTGATTTACTCCTTTAATTTTTTACAACAGCCCTCATTTTACAGTTAAGCAAACTAAGGCCAGGAAAGGTAAATAAATTGCCCAAATCTGTACAATTAGTAGAGAGACCACAATGAGACTCGTGTTACTAAAATTCCAAATGAATAAACATTCATTCATCAGTTGAGTCTCCATGATAGGTTCTAGAAATTGTGGTAAAGCAAACAGATCTAGTTCTTGCTTTTATGGGATCTATAAGCTAGTGGAAAATAAAACTAGAAACAAATAATTACACAAGTTCTACAAGATTTTGATAGTTATTAGAAAAGAAAAGGAATAAAGGAATAAAAGACGATACATATATACTGTGGTGATTACAAAAAGCCTTTCTTGAGGGTCTTAAAGGTACTTAAGAATATTAAATTTTATTCTAGGTGCAACTAATAAACACCTAGTATGTGTTACCATATTGAGTGAACTTTTAGAAAGAAAGAAAATTCTACTGAATGAGCAACAAGTACAGAGAAAATAAATTTTAAAATAATACAATTGTTCATTACAACATTAAAGGATAATTTTCCATTAAGAAAGGATAAAATTGTGACTGTAAGACAAATATGAAGTGAACATATGTCAAAAATTTTATTTAATTCAGTAAGTCAAACCAGTAAAATGGTACAACTTAAACAAAGAGTGAATTAAAAGAGCAAAATCACTTATAGGGAACAAAGAACTCTGAAATAACTTTACAAATACATAGAAGAAAAATGGTCTGTTCACAGGACAATAATCAATTGCATTCACATTACACAGCATTAGCTTTCTATTACTGTGTAACAAATCACCACACATTTCAGTTTCAAACAACATACATTTCTTTTTTTAATATATTTTATTGATTTTTTTTTTTTTTTTTTTTAGAGAGGAAGGGAGAGGGAGAGAGAGTCCAAAACATTGATGAGAAACATCAATCAGCAGCCTCCTGCACACCCCCTACTGGGGATGTGCCCGCAACCAAGGTATATGCCCTTGACCGGAATCAACCTGTCACCTTTCAGTCCACAGGCTGACTCTCTATCCATGGAGCCAAACAGGTTTTGGCAACATACATTTCTTATCTCACACTTCTGTAGGTCAGAAGTCTGGGTGGGGCAGCTGAGTTCTTTGTTTAGAGTCTCCCATGGCCAAGGTCAAGGTGTCTGCTAGGGTAGGCTCTTATCTGGAGCCCTAAGGAAGAAACTGCTTCTAGGCGCATTCAAGTTGCTGGCTGAATTCAGTTCCATGTGTTTCCTTGTGGGCTGTCAACTGTAATTGCTGTCAACAGCTAGAAATCCTTCTCTGGTTCTTACACATGGTCCTCTTCATCTTCAAAGTCAGCAACTGCAAGTCAAAGCTTTCTCATGTTCTGCATCTCTCTGGCTTCTCCTTCTGCCATCAGCTGGAAAAAAAACCCTCCACTTTACTAGTAAAAAGCTCACGAGACTAGGGTTCATGTGATTAGATTAGGCCCACTCACATAATCTCCCTTTTGCCATATAATCACAACATTCTTATCTCATTCACACATTCTGTACGCACCCAAAGGGTAGAGATTATCCTTGAACCTGTCATTGGGAAGTCCTTGCTGTTAGAACCTGCCAACCACAGCATTCCACCATACATAATCATTTGTATTTCTGTGAGTAATAATAATTCTCATTATTATTCATTTTCTATAACTATAGAATTATCAAATAGGTCTAAGATTATGAAAGACACAGACAACCTGTAAAGGTGAGTTAGTCTCACTGATCTTTTGTCCCTCAGACCAATTTTCTTCTTTGTATTTGTAAATTTATTTCAAATTTAGTTTGTCATCATTTTTTTCTGACACCTGTTATTCAGGAAAAGAAATATAATTATAACATACCACATGGCTCAATTTTGTTCAATATTAGGGTAACAATTGAATACTCACATAAACAAAACGTGTGATGTGACCGAATGCAAAATATAAGCATAAGGACAGGGGATGGCATGTGTCAGGATAATGGGGCAAGGATAGAAGAGAAGTCAAAATCCTCACCTTTAGAGTAGCAACTCACCAAGTAACGTCTAAACTGGAAAAATAAAATTAGGGAGAAATTGGAGCAAATTATTTACAAATAGGGAGTTAAATACAAAAGAAATAGCTGAAAGACTTGCCTCTGGGATGCTGCTCTATGTCACATGTACATAACATGGATGGAAAACCTGGATGTCCAGAAGAGGAGAGAGTGAGAACAATAATTTACCTACCTTATATTTCACCTCAGTTTCTGAGGTTCTATTGCACAAGTTTGGAGAGACATTTATCATCATGGCTGGTAAGTCCCAAACCATGGATAGTAATGTGTCGGTCCAGCACATACCCATTATAGTTGTCATTTCAGACAAGATTCAGTATCTTATTCCCTTTGCATTTTCAATGTCCCACTCCAGGGCATGATTTGGGGAAGAGACAAGAAAAAAAGGAGGTAGGAATTCACATTATTGTAATCTATATGTCAGACATTTTACAATAATATCTCATCTAATGCTGTAATCTATATGTCACACATTTTACAATAATATCTCATCTAATACCATTAAATGGGAAATATTGTCACTATTTTACAGATGAAGAATCTGAGGCTCAGAAAAGTGAATCCCTACTAATATGAGCAATAATAATAGTTAATGTGCCTTAAGCCAGATACTGTGCTGAGTACTTTAGATGGCAAAGATTCTCTCATATCATTCCCATTAGAAGCTTTGAGGTGGACACTAATGATGCTTTTAGATCCCATTCTATAGAAGGAAAAACTGAAGCTTGAAAGACTTAGGCAGCTTGATTTGAGTCACATGTCTGGGAGTGTCAGAGCTGGGTGATCCTCACCTTTCTTTTTTCCTGTAAATCACAGAGCCAGGTTGCTTTCTGTTATTCAAAGGACCCTCCCTTAAGGGAAAAAGCCTCATCTCATCCTACTATATGTGTGTATGGTTGGGCTCAATAACTATTTCTTGGTTTAACCTAGTGTTGAATAATAAGCAAGGACTTACAAAGACTGACTATATTGCCTATAAAAAAAATTCATTGTTTTTCTTTACCTGGAATCTCTCTCTCTCTTTTTTTACTCCCTGATTTTCAGTAGGAGAACCACTATTCCATTAAGGTAGGTGGCACATGACTTAGACTTGTCCAGTCAGAATGTTTTATCTTTCTGTTCATAGGGATTGATCCAGAAATAAACATTTAATTCAAGCCAAGCCAATGATAGCTTGACCAGGGACTTTTATTAAAACTATGCTCTTTTTTTTTCTGGTCTTAATATTTATCATAAAATGTGGCTGGAACCAAGCTAGGAGTTCTGGAAATCAGAATATAAAAGAAAAGTGCCCAAGAATAAAAGTCTACCAAGGAAAGAGCAGAGCTAAGAGAAAGAGACAAAATTCTTAAGATATAGGTCGAGAATCTAGATTTAGCTTTGTGTAATGTCTCCATTATTAAATTTTCTATCACTTATTCTCCAGCCATAACCTAGGAAGCTCCTTGAGTTCAGGATTACCAAGGCATATGTGACAGAGGAAGAAGAAATAGAAAAAGACAAATGGAAGAAATGGGGCATTAGTAAGAGGCCCTAAAAATGCTCTTTGCTTTCAACTAATGTAAAAATTTCAATTTATTTTAAAATGTTTCTTTAAAATATTCTCAACTGGCTACAAGAAGTCATCATCATATTCCTTTATTTTTTCAATCGTATTTATTGAATACTGACTTGTATCAGGTCTTGTGCTAAATAGAAGAAAGATAAATGAGGCGAAGTCCCTACTCTGGAAAAGTAAGTAATCTATCTGTCAAGGAATAGGTCAATTACAAAGCAATCTATAAATACTAAGGACAAAATGCTGTCACAGCACAGATAAAGGATCGACCAACTCAGGATGGCAGAAAGACCTCAAATCTTGGTGACAAGTGAGTTTGATTTTAAAGGACCATAAAAATGATAATACCTACCATTTATTATGTGGTTATCTGTCATGTGTCGGGTACTATTTTTCATGCTTTTCACACAATACCTCATTTAATCCTTGCAATGAATTTGTATTATCTCCACTTTATAGGTGTGAAAATTGAGGCACAGATAAATTAAATAATTCACCCAAAGTTGAACAGCTAAAAGTGGCAGAGTCAGAGACCATTCTCTTATGCTATGCTATCCTGATTTTCAAAGAATAAAAACAGTCTGTGTAAAAATAACATGCACAGAATGAAAGAAATCATATTCTTATACCAAGAATGATCAAAGAGGTTCCAAGATTCTCTTTTCTTGCTCCCACCCTTTTCTTGCATAAGCCCCAGGAAAAGCCCCTAAATCTTGAAAATAGTGAGCCTCTATTTTGTTGAAGGATAAAGCATGAAGAGTGTGCCTTAGAGGCACTTGATGGCCCAGCTCCATCCCCAGGTAAATCTAGTGAGGGGAGGTCCAAAATTTTGTATTTCTAACAAGTTCTTCAGAGATGTTGCTACTGGTGGTCAGGGGACTACACTTTGTAGACTAATAGTCTAGGCCTGGGGCAAACATGTCAAACTCGCAAACTGTCAGCCTATGGGCCGCATGTGGCCCATAACAAGTATTTTTGCAGCCCAATATAATGGTATGTAAGAAACTTTTTAATAAAAATTTCATAACTTAATTTTTATAATATCTTGTTATACATAATTATTAATAATCAACTATAATGTTTGAAAATGACTGATTACTATAATTGTGTTGTATACATTTCCCTTATGTGCCTTACGCACAGGCACACCATTTCTCTCCACTAATACTAGCAGCGAATATTTTAGCAGCCGATTGCCACATCATTAGTCTTGGACTGACTTGTGCACAACAGGAAATATTTCGCTTTCGGAGAACATAAAAAATAGGTTTATTTGTGTTACTCTTATTAATTTGTTCAGGTATTCAGTGTCTGGTAAGCAATTGTTCAAGAAAAAATATTAACTTTTATTAGAACATTATATTACTTAATGTTAACAATTATTTATTTCAGCCCTTTGTAGTCAACGTGTCTATCAAAATAAACCTATGTTTTTATGAAAATTGAAGCTTTTGTTTTTTTACGGCTCACATAAACTTAAACTTTGTTTATTTGGCCCATGTTAGCCTTTGAGTTTGACATGTTTGGTCTAGGCCCTAGACCAAACAGTGTTTTTCAACCTTTTTTGGGCAAAGGCACACTTGTTTCATGAAAAAAATCACGAGGCACACCACCATTAGAAAATGTTAAAAATTTAACTCTGTGCCTATATTGACTATATATAAAGTAATTCTCTTGAATAGGAATCAAATAAACACAAAGAAAGTATTTTATAATTACTTTATTATGCAATATTAAGTAAACAAAATAGTGAAAAATTATAAAATTCTTGTCTTGTCTGCACCTACGGCACACCAGGCAACATCTCGCGGCACACTAGTGTGCAGCGGAACAGCGGTTGAAAAACGCTGGTCTAGGGTATGAATAATAGCATCATAGGGCAATCTGGGACAGGTCCCCACCCACCCAGTTTTTGCTTTTAAACTTCATGAACAGCCACAGTGACAAACTGGTGTGGTTGTGGGCAAATTACCCAGGGACAGAACCACCAAGCAGAGAAACTGATCTGAGGAGAGTCTCATTATAGATGGTGGGAAATTCAATATCTTTCTGAAATGAAATTTAGCTGGGTCTTGCCTCTCTGTGTATCAGAAGGAAGTGAAAATGCTAATAAAATGGAGGAAATATGTTGTGTGTTTTCTTGCAACTGAATTGATTCCTTGGTATCACCAGAAAGCCATCCTTAATAACCACAATTTTAAAAAATTTCCTATGGCAGTCTTTCCCGAAGAATTTCAAAGTTACAGACAGAACCTGCTAATCTTCCAAAACCCCTTGGAGTCTTCTGGGTATTGCTTGATTTGTCTTTCAAAGAAAAGGAACCATATGGAAGTTTGGTTTTTCCTTTAAGCTTATAAGAACTTTTTATCATGTTTCACATGTTTTCTGTTTCCTATTGATTTCAAGCAGTCCATTTAGAAAGCCCATCAGCCATATCTTGCTGATCTTAATTTCAAATATTTATTTCAGATTTTTCTTCTCCATGCCTTAAATTTTAGTTATTCGCAGCTCCATTTCTTATTTCCACATAACACTGCCCATTGAATGTGTACTAAAAATGTGTGTTTAAAGAAACAACAACTACTGTTAGGGGTTAAAAAGAAACATAGCATTGATGATATTATTCATTGTAGACTAAGAAGAAAGAGACTGTTCATCAGAAGCTGCCAACTTCATCCTCTTTGGAAAAGTTTGAACTTTAGTATTTCACGATTTAAGAGTGGTGAGTGTGGACAGAGGATAAAAGACCCAGGACCAGAGTTGGCAAGAGAGAAAAATCCATGCACCACAGAGCAATTCCTTATGGTGAGCTATAAAAATAATACCATGCATCAAGTGCTTTGCACCACGGGGTGTTTTCACACTCTCCAGGGAAATTGCCAAAATTACTTAAAAACATGGCAAACCCAAGTTGGTTATCCATTACCTTCACAAACATTTCTCTCACCACTTGTAATCTCATACAGATGTGCCAAGACTATCAAAAGTTGGGTTGGACACCCTGGGACTTAAAAAGAAAGCAGAATTTTTTTTTTTTAATTTTGAATTTCTGCCACCTACTGGCAACTCCAAGTGCTAGAATTGAGCACAGGGTAGTAATAATTCTTGTTTGAGGTTGGTTATGGTCTTGGACTAGAGGATAATTAGCACACACTGTAACTGATTGTTAGCATGTGTAGCTGATGTAGTGAGAAAACAGGGTGGATCAAGATATTTGGGCTCCAGAACAACCCTTAACCATCGCTGCTTGGTAGACCTGATTACAAAGTAAATTTGACATTTTGAGATTCTCTTCCCTCATGGTATGACTCATATGGCTTCAGTGTTGGTGAGTTGGTATTCATATGGTGTTACCGTTTGCACATGTGTTACATAACCTTCAGTGGTAAGGCTGTTACATTCCTAGGTACACCTTAGAAGGCAGATCACGTGTGTTTGTGGACTATGTAAAATGAATCTGAATATTGTTTTGTATGGCATCTGGAATACATTCTGAAAAGTTCTTGGGGATAGAATGTGTAATGGTTTGGGATTGCCATACTGGTGCATAAAGCCAAGATAATGAGGGAAGATGCTTCAGCTTGAATTATCATCCAGTTTCTGATGCTAATTTTGACAGCCTAAACCTCAACTAGGTTTTTGCATGATCTCCTCAAATCCAACCTTTAAAAAAAAATAACCCACATGCAGCACCATCTTGGTCTTAACCTTATCACTCTGCTGGTCTTAACCTTATAACTCTGTTTTGTCATTTCTAGATATGTCCAACTTCACTTCAAAGAATTCATTTCATTCCAAGGGGCAACCAAAGTGGATCAAAGACTTGACTTCATTTTGCAAAGCCCAGACTGAAAGTTTATTATGCTGGGTCAATCACCCTTTGAAGATTGCTATCTGTGGGTATGAAACCTGAGTCCTAAGAAAGGCAGATGAGAAAAGCTTTGGGGCAGCCACCAGACAGGAAGGTGTCATTCATACCAACATAGGAAAGCAGAGTCAAGAAAGCAGGTGAAGATCAAAAAGTTGAAGGTACATTGGACATATGGCAAAGAGTGGTGGCCATCTGGAAAAGTGGATATTATAATGGGACAGACAACAATCAAAAAAGAGAGTTGAATTGAAAAAAAAAAAAAAAAGGCCAAGAAAAGCATTGAGTGATATAGCAGTGAGCATGTCTAGGAAAATAAGGGCTGTTACAGTGAAAGTCCCAGCTCTATAGTTGAGCTTATTAAATTTCTTTCAGTTTTGCAAATGTAGTATGTTCTCTCTGTTCTCCATGCCTTCATGCATGCCCTTCTCTCTGTAGGAATATTATTCTGTCCCTGACCTCTCTGAATTTTCTTTTCATTAAACCAACTCTCCCTACTTATTGTTCAGATCTCAACTTATGTGTCTCTTCCTCTGAAAATCCAGGGAAGTTCCTTATAGACTTGAGTGAGTTACTCCAGCTCTCGTGGAGGAGCACTGCCCTTTCCACAGGACTTCTCACACTTCCTCCTATTCTTTGAGGATGTTCTTTCCCAAGAGCTCTATGCTTCTATGCTCAATCCTGGTGGGATCTTATCTGTCTTGTTTCCATCACCATTGCAAATTTCAGCACTCAGTGCAATGCCTGCTGTAATTATTATAGTTAATGCTAATTTACGAATTAGCATGTGCCATGATTAGTAAGTGCTGGATACTCTGTGAAATAGGATACCTTGGTCAATTAATGGTGTCTGTCATAGATGTGATCATAGGGAGGACAGAGATATGAATATATACTTTGCCATCCCTAACCCAGCTTTTGTCCCAAGGATAAGATTTCTCTTATCTAAACATGAAACAAATCGCACTTCTGGCCTCTAGAATCTTAGCACTAAAATTTATAACTCATTGCAGTAGTGTGATCTCTCCTATTCTTCAGTTCCTGCTGTGAAAATTGACCAGTGTGTGTATGTCAGCTTTTTTTCCATTCAATGTTTTCAACAGCAGACCCTGTTCTCAGGGCTGGAGCTGTACAGTTTTGGCCCTCAGTTTAAAGACTAATAAGAGAAGATAAACATGTTTTAGACCAATCCAGGTAACCCATATGAAAGGGATACAGTGTGGGAATATGAAGGTGTAGCAGTATCATGGGGGTATAAGCGTTTTAGGAAAAAGAGAAGACTGAAACCTTAAGGCAAAGACCTTGGATTAAATCTGAAAACTGATTCTTGAGGCAGTGACTAAAGGGAGGGGGAGAATTCATCCCTCTGAGGATCAGGAGGAAGTCTGTGTGACTCAGTGGCTCTCTGCCTTCAGCTCCAGGTCCCAAAGGAGGCCTGGGCTGTCTGGATGATTTTGCAGTGAGCCTGGTAAAAATTTAGCATTTCGGTCACTCCCTGTCCCCGGAGCAGAGCTCCGGAAGCAAGATCAATAGGGAAACATCGTCAGCAGCTAGAGGATGCTATAAATTTTTTTCAACCCTGAATGGAACCTTTTGGGAGGGGACTGGCTGTGGCTGCTGGGAGGAGCCAAAGCAAAGCTCTGAGGTTCCATTCTAATGAGCACTTTTGGTTGCTTAGAGCTGTGCTATTGGAGCGTGAGGGCCGAAAGCTGGTGTTGGTGGTTCTGTATTCAGACCCTGGGGTGAAAACCAAGGTCTTAACAGACAGTTACTAAAATGCCCTTTTCTTTCAGCAGGCATTGGTCAGGATAATGTGCATATGCCAAGTCACTAGGTACTACCACAAAGGAAAATGCTCCCTGCTATGGAAATCCTAATACCCAATGGATCAGTATTAGGAGGTGGGGTTAGGGGCGGTGATTAGGGCAGGGCACTCATGACTGAGATTAATGCCCTTATAAAAGAGGCCCAAGAGCTTGGATCTTACCCAAGTGCTTGGGAGATAATTAATGTTTGTTACAAATAACTTCTGGGGGGTTGGAAGGAAGCAGATTTAAGGCTTGCCCTGGAGACCAAGAAGTGTTTGTAGAACAAAATGTACCAACCTTGCCAGGGGACTGCCTTATGGGCTGAGATAGATCAGTTTATAGTATGATTGGGAAGCAGTATTGTGGCTGATATCTGCTGCTCCTCAGTCATTCATTCAACAGAAATTTACTGAGCTAGAGGAAGCCAGGCACCCTGCTAGGATCCGGCAGTACCTGGATGATCAAGCATTTCCGGCTGTATCTTCAATTTCATTAGCACAAGGATCATATCTGAGCTGTTCACTGATGTAGCTCTAGAATCTAGTAGAGCTAGAGGGAGCTAGGTTAGTAGGTATTTTTTAATGAGGAAAGTAAAGATTTATGATTTTAAAAAAAGAAAAGTAGGTGTTCAATAATTATTTTTAATGCAAAATGGCAATAATAAAAATTATATCTATCAGAAAGTCTGGGTGTTCAAATTTAGCTCAATATTGCCAGATGGCTCTCCCAAACCACTGGCAGTAACCATTCCCCACCACCACCAGCTACAAATGAGGGCGAATGAGGGCCGTATATCTCGCTTCTCCACCTACCTTTGGCATTCTCCAGGTTTTTAACTATTGTCAGGCTAGAATGTGAAAAGTGATGGCTCGTTTACTCTGATTCACATTTTTCTGATTACTAATACATTTGAGAAAAACTTTAAATGCTTGCTAGCCCTTTGGGTTTTCTCTTCTGGAAATTGCCTGTTGGTGTCCTTTGCCCAGTTCTGCTCCTGAGCACATATTCCAAATAGATGCTCAGACATGACAGTAAAGAGCAGCGCACAAGGATAGCCATGGCTGTGATTTGCAGTGGTGGGGGAGTTGGAGGCAGGGAGGCCCTTCACTGGAAGTAAATTGGTCAAGGCGGGGAATGCATATCCTGAGGCACTCTGTGGTTTAGTGATAATTAGATGTGCAGGTAGCAGCAGGGATGCATCTTAAAAGCATGGATAGAGGCGGTTTGAAAAGAAACAAAGATCTGTAAAATGATGCCATTCACATGTAAATTACAAAGTCATGCCTATAAAACACTCATATGTATGTGTGTGTGTATTTTTCACAGAACATATTAAACATAGTAGAGTGAGTTATTTTTTTTTTTTTGTGGGGTGACAGGGACTAGAGATGAAGAATGGGGATCAAATAGAATAAAGAAATAAAAAGAAGGGCCAGGTACTGATAATATGTCAAAAATTAAAGAGCAAAAGTAATTCAATCCTGTGCACCTGAAATCGGATTATAATAAAAATAGTAATTAAAAGTCATAAATACACTATTGCTTTATATTTATATGGCTCTTTGATTTTTTTCAAAGCATTTCACTGCTATTTTACTCAATATCAATAACAAGCAGCTCTGCAGGGAAGACAGACATTCCTTCCACCAATGTCGGGAGAAGGAAATCCAGACAAGGAGGGACACTAGGACCCAGAAACTTCCACTTGGAACCTGCCTTCCTTCCACTACAATGGATTGGTCAGATGTTGTCACTAGGCTCTCAGAAGGCAGGTGAAATCTGAATCAAGCCCTTCATTTATCTTTCTTCACACCCCTTCCTGCCGGGTAAAAACCCACAGGCTTTTGTGGGCTTCCCACTTCCCTATTACATCTCAGCTATTAAGGCTGTTTCACACATAGGGCTCCCATTGACCTTGGCTCTCTCCCTAATTGAACCCAAAGACTAAAACATCCTTTACAATAAGCACTTCTTTGTAATCGACAGATTTCCTGGACCCATAAAACAGCTTTTAGAAAGGGCGAGCTGTATTTAAGGAAGACATTAATATAGTGCCACAAAATGAGGTTTGCTGACCTATGACTCTCTGAATAATTTACTTTAAATAAATTAACACTAGAATTTACATTTACCTTTGAAAGTCCAATTTACTGGAGACATGGAGGATGTGCTCCCTGGAGACTGAGAATAGTGAGAAAACACCACCCTCGGTTGGCCTGCCTTGCTAAGAACCATAGTGAGGAAATGGCTCCTTTTTCTGGAGAAAATTCCCTGCCATTGACACTCACTCAGACCATCCACTAGAGGGGCTCCCCATTTTCACAGTGGCCAACAAGACAAGCTTAGCAATGGACAGGGATGGCACTGAGGAAAGAAAACCCACTATAATGGAAAAGCTAATATTAATATAGCTAGAAGTAAGTGCAAAATTATTTGCATATATGATCTCATTTAATCCTTGTAGAAACTCTGTGAAGTAGAATCTGGTGTTAATCCCATTTGCCAGATGAGGAAACTATGGCTTAAATAGTCAACTTGCTCAAGATCACATACCACAGTAAAACTCATATTCAAATGTAAGGAGGCTTAGGTCGGAGTCCATGCTTAGGTTTTTTTTCTTTCAAATAACTATCAGATGATCAATAAATTGAATATTCAAATTTACATAACCATTATAAAAAATGGAAAAAGAAACAATATATAAAGAAACAAAAAAATGGACTTCTCATAGTTTATGTTGTTCATTATATTCTATAAATGAATGAGATCACGTGATATTTATCTTTCTCTGCCTAGTTTATTTCACTTAGCATAATGCTCTCCAGTTCCACATCCATGACAGAGAAACGTCGATCAGACCATTAAAACTCAGAGGGAAGGTAGGGGAGAGTGGGGGTAAGGGAGAGAGATCAACCAAAGGACTTGTATGTAAGCCAAACCAATGGACACAGACCAGGGGGGTAAGGGCATGGGGTGTGTGTAAATGGGGGAATAAGGACACATATGTAACACCGTAATCAATAAAGAAATTTCTTTTTAAATGGCCTTCTCTTAGTATGCAGGATTAATTGTTACCCAGGACACCCAGGGTTGATTATTTGGATATATTTTTTTCTTGTGAGATTATATTTCTGTTTTTCACAGTCTGAGAACATTTCTCTGTGTCTCTGTGCTTTAGGGAAAGGGGTGGGTAGGTTGGGCCTTTCGCAGAGTAGAAAGGGAAAGCAGGGACCTTTTGGCCCATTAAAATGAGTGCATGATTTATCTGGCCTTTCCAACTGGCGGCGGACCAAAGAGGCTGATGGGCATAGCAGGTTTCCTGGGCACTTGTGGTTCCAGCATATGGAACTGCAGGGCTGCCACAGCTTGGCAGGGGCATCTCCCCTTCCTGGCTCAGGGCGTGGAACAGTCCGGGCCAGCGGAGGAAGAACCAGGGGCAAGGAAGCCACCGAACCCCTCGTCTGGAGATGGTACCTGTAGACTGGGCCAGGGAGCTCCGCATCTCACTCCATCCACACACCGACATCCAGGATCCAGCCGCAGAGCACGCTGGGGAAGAGCTTGCGCTTTAAAATCAGAGCCGGGGTGGAGTTATAGTTTTGCCATATTGGAACTGCGTGGATCCTGGCTATGCTGCAGCCTGCGATGTTTCCATTTGCTCCTCTGCACACGCAGGCGCTCCAGGGCAGCCGGTCAGTGGGGCCAAGTCCTAGCAAAATGACCCACCAGCCAGGGGGCCGTGGGAAGGCTCCTTAGCTTCTCTGGGTCTCCGTTTTTTCATATATATTGCAAAAGAATAATGTCACAGGTGAGGATGACATAAAATTTTACGTGGGACCTGTCCAGTGTTAATATTTGGAAACATTACTTGTGTTATTATTACTATTTAAAGGGAGGGGGAGGGGAGTAGAGTATTTACCTCGTATTACTTTTGTGAAGGTTAATTGAAATAATATAAAATAAAGCACTTTAAAAAATGTATTTTGTTGGAAGTTTAATGGCTTGGGTCAAATACCTTTTAGTCAACCTGAGTTTCTTTTTATTCTCCTAAAATCATTCTACCAGCAAATATTGTCATCTCTCCTGTCAAGAAATTTCTATTTTTATTTTTTGTATATATATATTTTTATTATTGATTTCAAAGAGGAAGGGAGAGGGAGAGAGAGGGAAAAACATCAATGATGAGAGAGAATCATTGATTGGCTGCCTCCTGCACGCCTCCTACTGGGGATGGAGTCCACAACCCAAACATGTGCCCTTGACTGGAATCTAACCATGGCCTGCTGGTTCATAGGTCCATACTCAACCACTGAGCTATGCTGGCCTGGCAAAAAAAATTTAAGAATTCAGCCACTTTTCACCTCCTCCCCTGCTACACCCTAACCCAAACTATTGCTCTCACCACAATGATTTCCATTACAGTCTTCTAACTGGTTTTCTGACTTCTGTCCTTGCACCCATACAGTATATTCTCAGTCCAAGAATCTTTAGTTTAAGGTGGTTTTTTTAAATTATTATTATTCTTTTACCTATTCTTTTAAACTGATATACAATTAACATATAACATTATGTTAATTTCAGGTATACAATGATTTTACATTGTATTCACAATACATGTATATATTGTGAAATGATCACCACAATAAGTCTATTTAGCTCCATAGTTTTGTTTGTGTGTATGTTTTAATTTAAGAACTTTATTCAAAGAAATGATAAAACTTAAACATAAAAAGTGAACGTTTTGCAAGGGCGATAGGGCAATATGCATGCTCAGCATGATGACCAGGGGAAGTCACCCCATGGCTATCAGGAAGGCAATCCAGGCTCAGTTCTGGTGCTGGCACCCAGGGTGAGCTTGCCAAAGAGAGGCTCCCAGCTTGTGCAGTTTGCTGATACTGATTCCCAAGTTGTAGTTGAACTTCACCTCCTAGCATAGATCATGATGCGCCCAGAATCGCACAGGTGGGCATCGTTCTTGTTGGTGGCCAGCTGGTGCAGATGGAGCAGGCTCTGCTTCACCATCCTTGCCAGTGTAAGGCGCTTTCCAGGCCGCTCTCCCACTGGTTGTAGCCAGGCGTTCTGATATCTCACGGGCGTTTATGACCCCCTCTTTGGTCCTGCAGCCTCATCCATGTCTGGGCTTGCTCCCACTCCCTCGATTGCCACAACAAGGTAGCGAAGTGCTTCAAGGCCTGGTCCTGGCGGTCGAAATAGAAGGCAATGGACAGATACATGTAGGAGGCGTGCAGTGCCAAGTGGATCTGGCAGTTGATAGAGGCCTCCCAGCTGACATGGTAATTCTGGCGCACTTGGAAGGTGCCCTCCCTTTGCCCACCACCACCACCACAACTGGAGGAACAGGAAGCATGGGTGGAAGCGCAGGGGCCATGGCTGGAAGCATAGGTAACAGGTTTTCCAGGGGTGGAAAACAGAGCCTCATGGTGAGGGCTGAGGGTCAGGCTGCGGGGTAGGCAGTGGCCAGGGCGAAGGCGATAGCTTCTCCAGAGACAGATCATTTCCATGGTGGTAGATGAGGGCAGCTGAAAGCTGAGTCAGCAGCAATGGTGGTGGGGACCTTGAAATGTCCCTGGGGTACCCTATGAGGGTGACTAGAGACGGGATTTCAGGTATTAAGCTGCAGGCTGCTGACAGTTGGCCCGGTGCATGAAATTAGTGCAAGAGTAGGCTTTTGCAGTCATAGCAGCTGCCTGGATCCCTCCCTGGCAGCCCCAGCGGCTGCCTGGATCCCACAGCTGCAGCCCGCTTAGTCCAGAAGGTCATTTGGTCTAATTAGCATATTACCGCTTTTATTATTATAGATGTTTTCATTTGAAATACTGACTCTCAGAAAAATTTTACATCTAGTACAGAGAGTTCACATATATTCTTTACCCAACTTCTCCTAAAGTTGACACCTTACACAGCAAAGTACAATGATCAACACCAAGACATTAACACAATTAGCTATCGTATATATTGAAATGTCAGCATTTTTCCTCATTGTTTTTCCTTTGACAGTGCACAAAGTTGTTATCTCTTTAGTCTCCTCCAATCTGTGACAATTTCTCAGTTTTCCTTGACTTTTAGGAACTTTTGGTCAGTTATTCCAGTAGAATGTCTATGGCCTGGGTTTTGTCTGCTGTTTTCTCATGATGAGATTGAAATTAATCGATTTAGCAAGCATACCATAGAGGTTATGATGTGTTCTTTCCATGGCATCATATTCAGCCTACCTAATATTAACCTCTTATTGGTAACATTAACATTAACCGCTTATTTTCAAGTGGTGTTTTTTGGGTTTATCTGCTATAAAGTTGTTTTCTATGTAATTAGTTAATATTTTGGAGAGAACATTTGAAACTGTACTCATATTCCTTTCTGTTCAAAATTTCACCCAATTTTAGCACTCACTGGTGGAACTTGCTCATAGCAACTATTATTGTCGTATTCTAATGGTGATTTTGTATTTCTTTCATTCTTCATTTATGAATTTGAATTATTCTATTCCTTCTCACCCATTTATTTATTTATTAAACTATGTATTTGTATTACTATTTTCATTTTACTCTGTGGATTTACGCTAATTTCTACTCTTATTTATTTTACTGCTCAATTTGTCCTAAGTTTGACCTTCAAATTGACTCCCATCCTCTTTCAATATGCCTTCCCCCCTATCCCCCAATTTTTTTCAGGGGCTTTCTTTATGTCTGGCACTACAAGATAGTTCATGGAAATAACACCCTAGCCC
The DNA here is from genome assembly GCF_014108245.1 of Pipistrellus kuhlii. Classification (NCBI taxonomy): domain Eukaryota; kingdom Metazoa; phylum Chordata; class Mammalia; order Chiroptera; family Vespertilionidae; genus Pipistrellus; species Pipistrellus kuhlii. The sequence continues at coordinate 16,159,154 of NW_023425595.1, forward strand.
TGGAAATAACAACTTCTCTAAAGAGCCCTGGTTTCATCCATTGGAAAATAGTGTTTAGAAGCCAAGATCTGGGTGCTAGATGTACTAGTTAGTATGGAAATTGTATTGCTCTTGGGCCCCATCAGCAGACAAAATTAAGAAATATATGAATGGCCCTGACCAGTGTGGCTCCTCTGGTTGGAACGTCACCCTATATACCAAAAGGTTTCAGGTTCGATTCCTGGTCAGGGCAAGTACCTAGATTTGCAAGTTGGATCTCCAGTCAGAGCATGTGCAGGAAACATGTCAATGTTTATCTCTCACATCATGCTCCCTTTTCTCTCTCTCTCTCCCCGACTCCACCTTCTTTCTTAAATCAATAAAAAACAAACAAACATGTCTTTAGGTAAGGATAAAAAAAGAAAAAGAAATATATGATTGTACACTAACTCACCCACAGCAGTCTTTAAAATACACCAGCTCAAGTCATTCCTGGGCTCAAAACCCTCCTTTGCCTTCTTCTCATTTCATTCTCCCCATATAATAGCTTACAAAACCCTACTTGATCTGGGGCTCTTCTTCTTCACTGACTAGATTTCCTCATTTTTTGCCTCACTCTAACCACACTGGTCTCTTTGCTATTCCTCCAAGCATATTCTCATCTAAGGGCCTTTGCACTGTTTTCCCTAACTGGAATTCTCCTCCCCTAAATGATTCATGCCCATAAATTAGGTCTTTGTTTAGGTGTCTCCTTATGAAGGATGATATTTCTTATCACCCAATATAAAATAACAAATTCTCTTTTCCCCAGTCCAATATTCCCTATACTTTTTACCTTTCTTAGTTTTTTTCCCCCTGCAGTTAGCATCTAACATCTGCATCATTTTCTTCCTGCACATCAACATCTAACCACTAGTTCACTGGGTTTTGTCTTTCTCTGTTAGAGTGAAAGCTCTGCCTGCTTTGTTCACTCCTACATCCCAGTTCATGGAAGACTGCCTATCACATATTGAATGCAATTAATATTTTTTGAAGAAATCAATGAATAGTTAAGAATATGGGCTTTGGAATTAAAAAAAAAAATCTGTATCAAGTCCCACCTCTACTATAAAAACCAGCTGAGGGAAGCTGGACAAATTTCATAAGTGCTCTACCATTTAGTTTTATCATCTGGAGAAAATAATACTTAGCTCGTAAAGGGTTATTGTGAGTTAAATAAGATAATGAGAAGCAATATTTATTCGATGAATGTGTTAAGTGTTTGGCAAATAATATTCAATAAATGGTAGCTATTAACATCATGGTCATCATCATCATTAGCTTCTAATAAGATAATCTATTTTTATCACAAAACGAGGTTCACCCTCCATTCTCTCCCTCCCCTTTTGGGGGGCCATTTTGGAAAGTTTCCTCCTGCAACTGAGGGGTTTCAAAGGCAAGGCCTTGGTCTCAACTCCTGCAGCTGTCCAAATGAGTGTTTTTCCAGAGGGTCTGGGACCACTGGAACATTCTCCAGAGCTCTCAGGCATGTTTTGATGTGTTGGCCTGTGTGAGAAAACTCAAAAGGTGTAAATAATTTGTTCAACAGAAATATAAAACAGGCCTTGTCTACTCGCATCTGGAAGGAACCAGCAAAGAAAACAAAGAGGACCAGGGTTTGCTGGGAAGGCACCCAGATTCCAGCAAAGGAACAAACTCTCTTGTGACCGTCCAGCAGAGGGATAAGGCTGAGTTGAAGAACTCTACCATCATCCCCAAGGCCACCCTACCTCCAGCATGAATTTCTTACACTGATCCCCAGCCAGTCCTTTGGGGTCTCTGAGGGTAGCTAGGAAGCAGGAAGGGGTTGGAGTTTTCCACTGTTACCTGGGTCAGGGCCTCTCCAGAGCACCTACCAGACAGGTTCCCATCCAGGACACCTCCCCACCCCCAGGCCTCTGTTTGCTTTTCTCTTTCCTGACACTGACACAGGAGAGCATATCTGTTCTCCACACGGTCCCTCATGTGGTTTCCCAGGCTAATACTGAAACATTTATGCAGGCTCTGCCATGGCAGCTGTGTGCTGGGAAATGGGCTGAGATACCCAAGGCCTCCCAGGCCATTCAACCTCAGGAAATAAGAATGCTGGCTCCTTGCCACACTATGTTGATCAGTCTCAATGAGGCCTTAGGATTGTGGAGGGAAGCCTGGGTGGTGTCTGGACTCAGAACTCAAAGGAGGGGCTGTGGGATGCACTAGAAGCATGGACATGTAGTTGTCATTCTAGACTGTGTCTAGAAGGTTTAAGGCAATGAGAGGAGACTGCAGGGAACGTGTGACTGATTTCCTGGAGTGGCAGTTCAGTGGTGGAAAGGTTGTGGATTGACATTAGATGCCCACAGTTCCTCTCCCCCTCGGCCACTTTGTTAGCAGCACTAGTATCTAATTCAAATAAGTAACTATGATCAAGTGAGATAATGTATATGAACACTCTTTATAAAGTACTATTTGACAGCAAATCTCTATAAAGTTCTATTGGACCATCCCTACTTCTCACCCAGTCTCTACTATATCCTAATTTGCCTGCTTTCTGTTCTGTCTCTTTCTCTATCCTTTCACATACACACACTCACCCATCCCATTTGCTCAAATGGGTTTTAAAATTGGGTTTTCTGAAGTGTTCTTTGATTGGGTATGAAAGGATGATGGTTAAGCATGTGGGCTACATGTTAGACTTCCTGAAAGCGTAGTTCTGCTGCTTTCCAGCTCAGTGACCTCTCAAATGTAACTGAATTTCTCTGTGCCTTGGTTTTTCTCAGCTTAAAATAGTGGTGATGATGATGATGATGATGATGATGATGATGTTGATGATAGCTCCTTATCTCCACTGAATTTTGGTGAAGTATTTGAGCCATGTTTCGTACATGTAAGTACTCAGTCCATTTAAGCATCAGTTTGCTCATATACAAATCAATGACTTGCAAAAAAATGGAAATGTAATCTCACTTACTTTATGCTAAAACCACACTGTGTGAATCAGAGTCTTCCTGTTTGGTTCTAAGGTCTTACAGAGTCCCAATTAACAAGATGAACATAAACCATCACCGTGTGAGACAGAGACAGAGTTGCTTATTCTAGCTCATGTATTGTGTGGATTCTGGCTGTCTTGTGGGTCATACTCCATGATTTTAATCTTAAGCTGAAGTGGCCAAAAGGGAATAATATTTTAAATCGAAGTCATCAGACAGTACCTTCTTAGAATGCCTGAGACATTATTTGTGATGTGCCCTCTTATGTGTCTGGGAGTCTGGTTTGAAAAGGTAGATTTCTGGCACAGTGCATATTCCAAATCAAGTTCTAGGAAACACTGGCTCCTTAGAATGTCAGTAGATGTTGCATGATAAAACAGTTCCATGTGACATGTTTGGGAAATTTTATGTTAAATAAAGGAAAGCAGGCTCCCTTAACCAGAGGACTTCAGGGAGCCTTCAACATGTAACTCATACTATGGGTCCCCAAGACTGGGCCATTGTACAGAGCATTCCTCAAATATGCTCCACACCAAATCTTTCTTGTGCAGCTTATAGGTCCTTGGGAAATGTGAGGTGGCTGGAATGTAGCATCAAACAGACCTGAAAGTGTCAGATCCCAGCTCTATGACTTACTCCTATCATGGTAATTTGCAAGAAAATTATTTCATCTCTCTAAGCTTCGGTTCTCTCATCTAAAAAATGGGATAAAATATATGCTTCCTGATTTGTTACATGAATTAGCTATATTTTGGAAAGATAAGTGACATAGATATGTACAGAATGAAGACTCAAATTAGTGCTGTAATTTTTTGCCAACATGTTCTAAAAGTCACTAATTTTTCCAAACTGCCCATGCCTGTGCTAGCTACATGTGATTATTAAGTACTTAAAATATGTCTAATCTATAAATGTCAAACCGGTGCCAAAATTTGGAGACATAGTACCAAAAATGTGAAATAATTTAATTTTTCCTGTTGATTACATATTTAAGTAATGATGTGTGTATATATTATTAAATAAAATTTAGAGTGTCCCCCCCAAATGTATATACACATTTTGAATAATTCTAAAGTCAGTGTTTATTAAAATACATTTCATTTTCAAATTTGAGGTATCAGCTGTTAAAAGTGTGTATACATTTTTGGGGACACCCCGTATATAATTAAAATTAATTTCACCTGTTTCCTTTTACTTTTAAAAAGTCTCTTTTCCTTTTTAAAGTAAGTACTACTGGAGAATTTTACATCAAACAGTGGCTCATGTTTATGGTTCACATTTTGTTTTTCTATTGGAGACCATGGTTCAAATAGTTGAGTGAGTCTTAGAATCATTCTATTCTCTAACCTCCTTCTCACCACATAACTCCATGTCCAATTGCTGTGCAGAGCTGCTGACCACTTCCCAGGCATCAAAAAACCCTCTGCCTTACACACACACACACACCAGTCCCTTGTCATCACATTATCAGTTGTTATTGTTATTGCCACACAAATAACTTCAATTTTGTTTTTGATATTTATACCTACTCACGCTCCACAAAGATCTGAGAAGGTTTGCCACAGACAATGACACTTACAGTGAAATAATATACCAGTCAAATGAGAAGCAAATTTAGAGGAACTAGAAGTAGGAAAGCACGCCCAGGAAGAGATAAACCCAAATGTTGGACTAAGTGTCATGCTAGGTGCTGGAGGGTCACCTTAGATTTGGGGCTGAGCCCAGCCAGGTCATGTTCCAGCTACGGAACTATTTCTGCAAGGCTTTTCCCTACCAGGCATCGAAGCCTTTATAAGCCTCCTTAAGCCACTTCCCTTTTCTTCCCAGGCCAGCCCCGGAGGACAGACAAGTCTCCTGGTACTACGCTGCAGTGGACAGAGGGAGGAGGAGGGGCAGGAGATGGAGCAGGAGCAGCAATTAAGAAATACCGATTACTGCCTTAATTGAGCTGAGGGGAAGTGAGGGACAGCCAGCAATGTGGTTTGCGCCAACATCCTTCCAATAAGCAGCGTCTGTGTGGGGAGGAAGTCTGGGCCTTCCCCTCATCCATTCTCGGCATTCCCATCAGTAGTCCCGGAAGCACAAGCCCAGAGCTGTTGGCAGGGCCAGGCTTGTGTGGGTGAGATGGCCTTCTCTGCCACTCACTCCGTGCCAGGCCGGCCTTGCATTTCCCCTCCGAAGCCCAGCCCTGAGCACATCTGCTCTTTCCTGTAAGGCTGGGGGCAATGCTTGGCAGTGTTTCCCAAGGAGCTGATTGCACCATTGGGGGCCTAATGAAGACATCCAAGCACAGAGCCCTTGGAGGTGGGAGAGGGTGACCTGAAGTGTCACTCATGGCAGCTGACTGCAGCTGCCCCTTCGTGCCCTATCACATCTGCCCCAGCCCTGCCCTGCTGGCCCACATTCCTGTTAGGGGAGATCTGACCCTGACCCACTGCCTATTAGAGACGATGATGCTATTTTTAAAAAATTTAAAAAAACAACAACAACATTCCACCCTAATGAGCTTCCATATCCCTATTTCCAATCAGAGCTCAAGGAGGTTGGAGCAAGGCAGTGTCCTTAGCAGCTGGCTCAGCCCAGGGGCCCTCCACAGCCTCATTATCACAATTCCCAGAACCCATGCAGGCCTCTATCTAGGAACTTGTAACTTGTTAGTAGTTTGAGGCTGATTCATCTCTCCTCTGCCTATAGGGGAAAGGGTTGGCCCCCAAACAAGCATTGATTTAGCCCCATCCTTGTCAGGTGCCAGACACTGGAGAAGCCACCAAGAACTTGTTTTCAAGGCTCTCACACTTGGGGTAGGGGTGGCTAGAAGGAAAACATGTCTATGTACCCCCAAAAGAAAGTATAGCATTTATTATAGTATACTCCTCTAGAACAGTGGTTCCCAACATGGGGCACACACCCCATGAGGGTTTGGGGGCAATTTTATTTTTAAGGGGGACAATTCAAGAATGAGTTTTTAACAGTGAATTTTTTTGCATTTCTTATGGTTCTAGGGGCCTCATATGCAGTATGTAAATATATACTGTGATATATTTATGTATTTCAGTTCTCTATTGTATGTTTAGAAACTTTATTTGCTATATTTTCATATCATTTGGTTTTATTATTTTTTAACAATTTCTTAGTGATTTCTTCCCCAATACTTCAACTGTCCTTTCGTTCTTTTATTTTTCTCTTTCATGGATGCCATGTTCTTTGGGAGCTTGTTTAGACCAAGTTAATGGCCTTTTAGGATTCCTCCATGTGGTTAGGAGTTCACTTTTTGAATAATAAAAATTATCTGTTATGGGATTGTTGGGGGGCATCAGGATTTTAGGATTTGGGGCACGGCCAAGAAAAGGTTGGGAACCACTAGTCTATCAATAGAATAAGGTGATTATAACCCAGAGCTCATGGTGCCGAGTCCTCCTTGTCCCTCAATATACAAATAAGATTGGCTCAAAACCCCATTCCATGCCCCCACAGAATTCCAAGACCTTTTCTGGATTTCTGCAGATACCTGCAGGCTTATATGCCACTGTCACCTCTGGGCTCCTGTGTTAGGGCATTGTGTCTCTGTTTATACAACCAGGACCCACTGACAAGTCCAGCTCTCTTCCTGGATTTTCATAATCCTTGCCTTGTCTCAACCTTTGAGAAAACAGAACCAAAACTAAACCAAGCACAAGTTTCTCTTATTGCTTTCTGCATAAAAGCTTAAACATCTCCTTTTACTGCAAAGCCTCCTGTTGCCCCTTATGCTCCCAAGTACCTTATAGTCTCCCTCACAGCTTTTCAGGATATTTTCCCAGGAACATGTTCCTCTCCCAAAAATGAACTCTGTACTAAATACTCAAAGAACAACACGTTCACTTCATTATATTTGTTAGGGCACCATTCTGTAAGACAGGTTGTTTGCCCGTGTCTTCTAGTAAGCACTGGGATTCCTTCATTTGGTATTATCCTAGGGAAAGATTCTCACAGCAATGATAGGATCATGGTCTTGGATCCCAGTCATAGGTTCAACACGAACTTTCACCCGATATTTAGAATTACACTTTCACAGGATAGGCACCCTCCTTTGAAGTCATTCCCAGGTGAGTTAGCTGTTCCCTTCTGTGTCCACAAAGCCCTCACCATACTGTGATGGGATTGACATGTGAGTCGTCAGTATCCCTCAATAGCCTGTCAGATCTTTGATTCAATTCTGAGACTGCATGTTGTGTAATGGAATGCAAGGGTATGATGTCTGGCACATTGCAAGAACTTACAATAATTTGTTGACTGAGTAAATAAAGAAACAAATGAAACCAGCCACCCCTCATTTAGTAACTGAATTCTCCTGTTAAAAATAAAGAATAGTCCAAACTGGTTTGGCTCAGTAGATAGAGTGTTAGCCTGCAGACTGAAGGGTCCCAATTCCAGGTTCAATTCCAGTCAAAGGCAAATGCCCAAGGTTGTGGGCTCGATCCCCAGTTGGGAATCATGATTGATGTTTCTCTCTCTCTCCCTCTCCCTTCCTCTCTTAAATCAATAAAAAATACATTTAAAAAAATAAAATAAAATAAAGAAATACACTTTTACTTGTGACCATAGCTTCTTCTGGGATCTTCCAGTGACAGGGAAATCTTGATTTTCTTACTGCTAGAAAGTTATTTTTTTGTTTAAGCTCTGTCAGACCTACAGCACCTTCTAGCCATTGGCACCTATATCCAATGTGGCTAAATCAGTTGCATTCCATTCCAGTTAAGAGCTCTTCAGATACTCACAGCTCCTTCCTCCCCTGGACCTCCCCACATGTTGTTCTTTCTACCAAGGAGGTTTTGTCACCACCTTAGCCTATTCCTCTTTCACATTGCCTCACTTTTCTAACATCCTCATATGAACCACATCCCAACAATTAGGCTCTTTCTCACGGTCTCATGTTTGTTTCCTTCTTTGTATTTCTTGCCATTTATAGTTACATAATTCTTCATGTATCCATCGGACAGAAGTCCAGTACTAACTAACTAAACCCACAAAAGGGGATTTATGGCCCTAACTAACCTGAGAGGCAGCTCTCAGCCAGGAGTTCACATGAAGCTTCCAGAACTCTTCCTTCATTGCCTGACTTCTGCCTCAATCTGTGCTACTTTTGTTTCATTTCAAGCAATCCCCCCCCCCCCCCATGGGATGGCAAAGCATGGTAACTCTCTCTTCTGGAATTATACCTTTTTACAGACTAAGACCCCTGAGAAAGGAACACGGGTATCTTACCCATTGGCCCCTGCAGAACCTCTGGGCATTATTGTGGCTGGAGTTAAACTAATCACTGAAGCCAGGGGTGACTGAATGACCAGGTGCCCACTCTGGGCCCAATGAATAGACAGAGAAATCAACAAAGTCATTGCTTGAGGAAACGTTATGCTCTGTTATGAGAGGATAATGGACCATTTCTCAAAGAAAGAGATCCTGGCAAGCACTATATGTATTACCTATCTTTCCTTGTAACTATAAATGCTGTATTAGCAGGAGACATCTCTGCTTTGTTCATTACTAGTCAGAGAATCTAGCACAGAGTAGATACTCAAATACTTTATTGAATGAATGAGTGAATGTTTCAAATGTGTTTTCCTCATGCCAAAGACCATTTCACCCCGTTCCTGCAACTCTTGTTCATGTCACCTGTTTTTCATCATTGTGAGAAATTACTAGAAAACTCTGGATCAGGGCACCTGGCTTCCAACCTAGCCCCTACCACAAATGAGTTCTGTGACTTTGGGCAAAGCACACTGAGTCACAGTTTCCTCATCTGTCAAATGGGAAAAATAATCCTGACATCAGTTTCGAAGAAGATAAAATGACATAATAAAAGTGCTTTGTGGCTTACTCCCTCTGAGTTTTAAGGTAAAAATCATGCTCACTGCCAATAGAGCTCTCTCTAGAAGTGCTTTCCATTGGTTCCGCTATGAATGCATGAAAGTAGGTGGTTAAAGATTTTTTACTTGGAGTTCAAATTCAGAATCTCCGGGAAGTTCCTCAGCTCCTTTCCCGGTTGTTGTCATTGCAATTTTCAAAACCCCAGTGCCTGCTGGGGATTCTCACCATTGACCTGGAGACCAGAAAGGAAGTATGATGCTCACCATGGAGGAAAGGAGAGACCCAGAGAAAAGATTGGCAGGAATACCATTGTTCATTTACTGATTCATAGTCTATTGCTTTAACCTTCTCTCTACTGTAAATGATGCCTAATCTGTGTAATGAAAGAAGAAAGAGTCTGCAAATTTTAAGGTATCTAGTTTCCTTTCTGGTGTTGGAAATAAAAGCACTAATTTAAAAGGGATTCACCTTCCTATTATATTTAATCATATTTACTGCTTTCAAAACGAAAGTATCTAAACAGCCCAAAAGTGTCACAGAATCCTTTCTGACTTGATCCAAACATCTCATATCACTCTTCCTCTTGCAGGTTCTGGTCTGGCCTTGGTGAAATACTTCTAATTTCTCAAACTTGCCTGCTCCATCTATTCTTTTTGGGCATCAGTGCTCTCTCTGCCAATCCTTTTCCCTCACTACTTCTTCTGTTACCTTTAGCTCATTTTTTCCAGGAAACCTTACTTGGTCACCAACCCAAAGTATAGGCTAAGTGCCCCCTGATATGTGGTCAGAGTATCCTGTACTTACTATATTATCAGTGAAGGCAGAGACCCTGTCTATCTTTCTTATTGCTCTCTTTTTAATACAAAGGGATATGGCACATGGTAGGCTTTGGCACAGCTGTTTTGTTGTTTTAATATTAGAGAGCTCTCAGGGCCAGATAATAAGAAGACACACCTTCCATTCAGAAAATTTGGAGCACAATCCGTTGTCTAAGCCTGGGTCTTTTCAATGAGATCATTAAGAGTCATGTTTCCACCCACATGCATGGAATTTGGACAGTGGCTTGTGACATTTGGAAGGGATTTAGAGATCTTGGTGATTATTTGAATGGACTTGTGTCATGTTACTGGACCCACAGCATATCAAGTCTTTGATCAACATACAGAATGGATGCAGGCCAACAAATTGTGATATGTGCTAGCAAGGGACCCAGCACATCCTTCCCCAGGGACTAGGACACTGTGGCTTCTGCTATGCTCTTTTTGATTGCATTCTTAAGGGCTCACTTTCACTATAACCAGGATCATGGCTTTTTCAGGGCTAGTGATGAATACAGACTCACCAGGGAAATTGTAATCATCCCTAATCTAGCTGGAGCTTTCTGGCCATGAGTCGCAACCTTAATAAGTATAAGTAGATGCCATCTGTCTATCCACCTCCGCACGGCTGCACTAGCCCCTTCTTTATCTGCTCAGTCTGGGAGAGCTGCCAACTTCCTGTTAGGGGCCATTCTTAGCACAAGGAGAGGGCCTCGTGTTTCTCACCAGGACCGAGTCTTATTCTTCAAATGTGTGGCAGAGAAGTACCATGTCTCATTGACTTAAGGTACTTCCAAAGCGACCTAACTCTTCAGGAATTCAAATATTTATACCTTGGGTTAGCACACCATTCTCCCCCAAATGCTCTTATAAAGAGTTCATCAGTTAGCATTCTTCTAATTTCAAATGATAAAAAATAAATTAAACTGCTTTAAGTCAAAAAGAAAATAAATTTATTCACATCATCGCAAAAAGCAGGGGGTAATCTGGCTTCAGACAGAGCTTGATCTAGAGGACCTACACGGTCACCAGAGCCAGGTTCTCTTTCTCCATCTGTCCCTTTGACTGCTCTGTGCTATCTCCCACTCAGGCAAGCCATTCTTAAGGGACCCTAGGAGAAAGGACCCCCATTATCCCCATCTCTATATCCAACATAAGAAGACATGTTGGCTTCTATGTTCAAGCAAAGCTGACATGATTAGCTCTGATTGGATGCAAATGAATAATCTTGGGCCCCACACTCATCCCCAAATAAATCACTTAGATTGGGGAATTAAGATGCTCTATTGGACCAGAGATCATATGCCAAAGGATCCAGTAAGCGCCACAAAAGTGCATGAATTAGGAATGAAAGTATTAGTTGCTACTATAATGAAATTAAGATGCTACCACTATAAAAAAAAAATAGACACCAGGAAGCAAGAAAATAGCAAATTTTTACCACAAAATAAGTTCAAGTATCAAAGTCTTAAACATGCTTTCTCATTCTGTGTTTCTCTCCTTTCTCCACTGAGCAAAAAAAATGTACACACTTTGAGTAATTATTAATCCTAATTGATTAAATCTGAAAGGAAAGAAACATCAATTGAGCAATCACCTATTAAAGTGTGTATGAATTCGTGCATGCATGGGGTTCGGCCAGCCTGGCCAGAGGGATGGGACATGGGCAGTTGGATGATCTGCCTGCTGGTTGAACTCGTAGCCTAGGGGACAATTTGCATATTAGCCTTTTATTATATAGGATATACACTGAATGGCCAGATTATTTTGCATTCAGAGATCATAATAATTATAATAATTTGGCCACTCAGTGTATATGTACACCTCAATTAAAAAACGACCCAGATTTCATCTTATTTTCTCTTTTGTCTTCTTCCCTAGCACCTGGTATAGTTTAATCTTAGTGTGTTGTAAAAAATTGGATTGGTTGTCTCTAAGATAAGTAATGGGTTGAATTTAAATAAAATATTAATAAAATAGAAAGAAAAATGCATAGTAATGTGCAGTAAAACAGTCCTGGGTTCAATTCAGAAGCATAAAATATTATGTAAATTTAGCATCAATTCCCTCATCTGTAAAATGGGGCTATTAACATTCAACTCACAGGATTATGGCAGGTCTCAAATAAAAAAAACACACGTATACATAGAAAATATCTAGCACATAATAGTTGTTCGATAAGTAAGTATAAATTTCCTTCCATTCCTAAAATGCTAATGTTGACTGAGTTGTGTGTGTTTTTTCATAGTAAATGTTACATCTAGACACATTTGTGCCAATTTTCAGTGCAATTATATTCGGACCCAGATTTATTTCACATATTGTGGCAGGAGCATCTATGACTTTAAATATTTGCTTGTGCTAGACCATACGATCTGGGCATTGGACTATGTGTAAATTACACTTCCATAAAAAGGAGTCTACTCTCTCTTCCCAGCACCGTGGGATTGTGTTTCCACTCTCTGAAAGGCCCCAGACACCCTTGCCTGGTCTCCAGCTGCAGATGTGCCCCAGCTGGAAAAGGTGAAGACAAGCTGCTTGAATGTTTATGGGCTGCATTTCCTCAATTATAAATTCACATGCTCTCATTATAATATTTCTAGAAAAGCAACTCGCATTCAATGTACATGTGATACAGTGTTCCTTCTCGCCACTGCCTCTCCAAAACCCTCACCCCCTCACCTCTGGAAAGCTACTCTTAAACAGGATGTCTTCTGTCAGAGCCCCCAGGGAACCAATGAGACCTGCACATTGATACAGGATCATTCTAAGGATCAATCATAACTAATACATTTTGGATATTTCCTATATAAATCGCAGGTTTTGCACATATTAACTCATTTAGTCCTCAAGACAAAACCCATTGAGGTAGTAAGATTGTTATCTCCATATTACAGATGAGGGAAGTGAGACTCGGAGGAGTTAAGAGGCTTGCAGAAGTTCAAACGGTGTGAAAGTGAACAGGACTGGGATTTGAATCCAGTGATTATGGCTTCAGAAGCAATGCTCTTGACCACCAAGCCCCACGGCCTCTCTAATCGCAGCAATGTCAGTAGTATGAGACCTGAAATGTGTTTACTGAAAGTCCAACCAGTATACTGAATACAAGGGGGTGAAATGTTATCGTACTGGCTGTTGGAGGTTATACTCTCAGGATACACACACAAATTTTAGAATGACAAAGGTGGGGTGTCAGAAAGCCTGTCCTCCTGACATCACAGTACAGGCCTGCATTGCTGGGGCGAGTGAGGGGCCTATAGAGGGAGGACTTTGTACATCGACTCGACACATTCCTAGAAAGGGGCTTTGGAGGCTGTCTTAGTCCTTTCAGGCTGCTATGACAAAATAACGTACACTGGATGGCTTATGAACAATAGAAATTGATTTCTTACAGTTCTGGGGGCCTGGAAATCTAAAAATCAAGGTGCTGGCAGATTCTGTGTCTGATGAGGGACCCTTCCTGGTTCACAGATAGCATTCTTCTTCCTGTATTCTCTCATAGTAGATTTGCCAAGGCAGCCCTCTGGGGTCTCTTTTAATGGAACAATTTCATTCCTGAGGGATCCAACTTCATGACCTAATGACCAGTCAAAGGCTCCACCTTGAATTACCACCACACTGAGGATTAAGTTTAAACATGGATTTGTGTAAAGAGCATCTCTAAATTGGCTCCAGCCCCCTTCTACCAATAGAACCCGGTCCCATTCCAACCTGATCTCAACCAGAGAATCTCCATTTTTATTTTGAACCTGTTCTTGTTGAGCTCGGCAAAGATGTGTGTGTGTGTGTGTGTGTGTGTGTGTGTGTGTGTGTGTGTGTGTGTTTTAAAGAATGTAGTAGACATGGTCAAATGCATTCCACAGTGGCTACTACAATGGTGTGAAATGACCCCCATTGATATTTGTTTCCTGATATTCAATCTCAGCTCTTAGGGCACCACCTCAGACAGAAATGTCCCTCAACAGTTTAGTGGAAATCTCCCCTGACCACCCCCACTTCCAGTCCCTCATCATCATTACTTTCCTTTATTGCTTCCTGACTTACCTATCACCATGGATATTGACCTAGTTATTGACCTATTTTTGTATTTACTTCGTGTTATGAAAACACCTGATAGCAGAATCCTGCCTACCTGTTTACTGTTCTAACTTAGCCACCTCAGTAGTGCCTGGCTCATAATAAGTGATCAGTAAATATTGGTGGAGTGAATGATAGTTCTTGACTTCAACCATTGGATTTATATTGGAGGCTAAGGCAAAAGCACCTGTTGGTCAGTATCCCTTAGCAGCATCCCCCCATTGGGAGAGAGTACCAAACCCAGAGGTGAAAAGAGTTTGGTGAGAATGTTTTCTCAGTAGAAATATTCACTGCCTGTCAACCTTTCTGCTGAACCTAGCAATCTGTTTCCATTTTGATAGGTTGTGAGGTTTTGGGGGTTTCTTGAAACTACATCTGTAGAACAGAGACATGTAAGAGCAATTTCCGTAAGAGCAAGTTTCTTACCCCACTCTCGCCAGTTTACATGATCTGACAGTGTTTATTGTGGAAGAGACATAAATTATGGCTCCAAAGGCGTTTTCTTGGATGTCACCCACCCGGCTTTGTTTCTGCTCATTACTCCAGCAGAATGATTCGCTCAGGAGAAAAGCTAAGATTTTTAATAGAAGCACCTCACTGAGATACTGTTTTTGAGGAAAAGGCATTTTCATAAGTTCTGCTAACTGCCAGACTGCTGAATACATTCCATTTCTTTTCCAATACTTTGTCCTTTCTCGGGATGATGGACTTATGGGACCATGTTATATTTCCCTTTGGATCCTTACAGCTTTTGTGTTCTAGCAGCTAGAAGATGCTTCATTCACATTTGCAGAATATGATATAATAAACATCTACCTGTGTTACACCTGGTAAAAGACAGCAGCTGCCCTACCCTGATCTCAGCAAATTGGACTTCGTAAAGAAGTCATTCCTATTTTGTGCTAGCACCTCAAAAATTAAAAATTTTTCTTTTCATATTCCATTCATTCACATGACTGCTTAAAGCTTCTACCACACACACACACACACACACACACACACACACACACACACAAAAGACCCACAAACCTTTGATGATATAGAAATCTTACTTTATATCTATTAGTATAGTTCTCAATAAAGGCAATCCTTCCCCCAGGGTAATACATTTCAGAAATTATAGGAACTTTTTTCATTGTTGCAATAATTTGAGTGAGCAGTAATGGCATTTATTAGACAAGGGTCAGGGGTGCTAATTATCCTAAAATGTGTGGGACAGTTTTGGCTAATGGAAAACTGTTTACTCCACATGACTTTCTAATGTCCCAGCCATTATGCATATAAGTGATAAAGTGACCTGTGTGGTTATTGTGTGTATACATATATGTACACACACACACACATATATGCCTAATACCTGATTTCATTGTGCATATACACAAACTCTTTTCACTTTCAAGACTTTAAAATACATTGAAATTATATGGGAGGAAACTTGACTTGGGGTGATGAACACACAATACAGTGTACAAATGATGTGTTGTGGAATTGTGTACCTAAAACCTGTATAATTTTGTTAACTGGTGTCACCCCAATAAATTCAATAAAAAGAAAAATAAATAAATAAAATACACTAAAAATTTTAGGAATGCAATTTCCATCTGAATCAAGAGTAGATTGTACTTTTTATGTTTTTTTGTTGTTGTTTTGTTTTGTTTTTTAATATCTTTGCTGACAGGTATTCACCATTTTTTAAATTTCCCCTCATGGAAGGAGCCATCACTCCTAGCATTTGAGACTGAAACCTGTATCTGCTGGCATGTGTCAGGTTCCTGGAGATTCTAGGTATAGATGCAAGTACCTGACTCTTGTGCAATAGCTTCCAGTGTGCTGTGCTCAAGCAAGTACATACTAAAATACATATCTTTTTATTATTATTTAATTTCCTTTTAATTATGCTTTACAACACATTTACATTGTAATTGAATTCTTTGTAACGGTGAATGTAGGAAGATTGTGTTATCTATGAATTCCATTTATAGAAATGGTGTTTCAAAAAATATTTATTATAATAAGGGTGCATTGGGTTTCACTGGTTGAGATTAACTACTGTATAGGAGCCTGTTATATATGCCAGAGCCTTTGTTAATAGCTGGCGCTATAATAGCTGATGAATAAGTCATACAAAGGTCTGTCCCCATTAAGTATACAGCCTAGTGGGGAAAGTAGACATCATCATATAATCATACCTATGATTATTAGACTCTGTATGTGGTTAAGTGTCAGGAAAGAAGGTGCAGGTGCAATGGAAGTAGAATATAAAAGATCCTGGACTGGTATGTAAAAGCAGAAGTTTCTCCGAGGAAGATGATTTCAACTGGGTCCTAAAGGATAAGTAAGAGATAGAAGACAGGTAGGATGGCACAGCATGTGGGAAAGTCCTGAAATGCTCAATAAGCAGGAAGAAAGTGGTGTGACTGGAACATAAAGAGTTATCTCATTTCATCCTTGTCTTAGTCTGTTCAGGCTGCTAAAATAAAGTACCATAGACTGGGTGGCTTATTTTTTTCTTAGTTCTGGAGGCTGAGAAGTCCACAATCAAGGTGCTGGCAGATTCGGTATCTGGTGAAGCCCTGCTTTCTTGCTGCGTCCTAATGGAGGAAATAGCTCTCTGGGGTCTCTTTCATTTTATTTATTTATTTATTTATTTATTTTTAATAAGTTTTTATTGTTCATATTATTACAAATGTTCCTTTTTTCCCCCCCACCATTGCTCTCCTCCACCAGGTTCCCACCCCACCCTCTGCCCTTTCCCCTCTCCCCATTGTCCTCATCCATAGGTGCACAGTTTATGTTCAGTCTCTTCCCACGCCCCCATCACCCCTTTTCCCCAAGAATCGTCAGTTCACTCCCCTTCCATACCTCTGATTCTATTATATTCAACAGTTAATATTGTTCATCAGATTTTTTAAATTTCCTTGGTTTTTAGATTCACTTGTTGATAGTTATGTAATTGTTGTTCACAATTTTTATCTTTGTTTACTTTCTCTTCTGAAAGAACCCCCCTTCAGCAATTCATATAATTCTAGTTTGGCGGTGATGAACTCCTTTAGCTTTTTTTTATTAGTGAAGCTCTTTATCTGGCCTTCGATTCTGAGTGATAGCTTTGCTGGGTAGATTATTTTTGGCTGTAGGTTCTTGCTATTCATCACCTTGAATATTTCTTGCCATTCCCTTCTGGCCTGCATGGTTTCTGTTGAGAAGTCAGCTGACAATCGTATAGGTGCTCCTTTATAGGTTACTACCTTCTTTGCTCTTGCTTCTTTTAATATTCTCTCTTTGTCTTTTGCTCTTGGAATTTTAATAATGATGTGTCTCGGTGTGGTCCTCTTTGGATTCCTTTTGTTTGGAGTTCTGTGCGCTTCCTGGACTTGTAAGTCTAATTCTTTCACCAGGTGGGGGAAGTTTTCTGTCACTATTTCTTTCAGTATGTTTTCGATATCTTGCTCTCTCTCATCTTCTGGGACCCCCATAATTCTGATGTTGGTTCGCTTGAAGTTGTCCCAGAGGTTTCTTACATTATCTTCAATTTTCTGGATTCTCTTGCCTTCTAGCTTCTGTGGAGGAGTGTCTTCTGGCTCTTTATGTTCCAAATCTTTGACTTGATTCTTGTGATCTTCCCTTCTGTTTTTAGGACTCTGTAAAATATTTTTTATTTCAGACAATGTATTCTTTATTTCTTGTTGATCCCTTATCATTTCTTGTTGACTCCTTATTAATTCTAGTTGATCTCTTTTCATATCCTCATAGGCCTTATCCATCTTTTCTAGGAAATTCTTGAAAAATCTTATAAGCGTAGATTTGAACTCTATATCCAGACACTTTTTGTCCTCCATTTCTTTCGTTTGTGATCTATTTTGTTGTCGCATTTCGCAGTTACAGATGGGGCGGGGTTTCAGGGTGGAGCCTGCAGCTTTGGCTTCCGTCAGCCCCGCCCTATGCGGTTCCTTCAGTGCTCACTGCCAGGGCCTCTGAGAGAAAGGTGCCCTCGATTTTCGCCTGCTGCCAAACAGTCTATGTTCTCCCCCAATGAGCCTGGTATTGGGGTTCAGTTCAGTTGGAAGTGGAGTTGGAGGTGGCGTTCAGAGCAGTCTGGAGCCCCAGTCTCCTTCCCATCAGGGCAATCCCACGGCACAGCCGACCGTCCCTTCTCTGCGTGTGGTGTGAGTGCCTCCGGGACCTCCTTTCGCCTCTCCCCGGGATTCCGCCTTACAGCCCGGCTCCCTATGGCTGAGCCTGAGTCCCCGGGGTCTGGCCTAGAACTGAGGTTCAGAGCAGTCGGGGACCCAGCACAGTCGGAGTTTTATCTCCTTTCCGCTAGGGAACGCCCGCCAGGCACTAGGCCTCCCTCCTTTCCGGCTCCGTCCTCTCCACGCGCCGCGTCTCCGTACCTTGGGCTTTTCCAGCCTCTCCGCGCCTCCTTCTGGTTTTCTCCTTGCTTCTCGCTGTAGAATTTCCAGTCAGTCAACCTTCCAGTAGTTCTTGGCAATGTCCATTTTATATTTTAGTTGTATTTTATTGAAATTGTTGTGTGCGGCTGCGGCTAGGTGTTCACCTGGGCGCAGCCATCTTGGATCTCCTCTGGGGTCTCTTTTAAAGGGACACTAATCTCATCCTGAGGGCTCACATCCTATGTATCTCCCAAAGGCCCCATCTCCAAATATCGTCATGCTGGGGATTAGGTTTTAACAGTTGGGGGCTGGGAAAATATTTGGTCTATAACAGTGAGGGAAAGAATGGTGTGAGATGAAAGAGCATGTGTATTAGGTTAAGTAAGATTTGGAAAGTATTTTAAAAATTAAATTAATCAGAAATCACTAGGTTTGGAAGATCAATGGCCACTCCCCTTTGCAGAGGTGTCAAGAGAGGATGACCAGATAGTAGACTCTTAGAATATTCCTACATGAACTATGACAGTGTCTTGAAAATGGTACCAGAATGTGGTAGAAAGAAATATCCAGTTTTGAAAAAAACATTGAGGAGGTAGAATCAGTGAAACTTTGAGACTGAGTAGATGTAGACATGGGGGAGAGGTAATTGTTAGGAATGTCTCCTGGTTTGGTCATGAGCAACTGAATTGGGTACTGATCAATTAGCTAGAGAAAACTTTTTTTTTTTTTTTTTGGGGGGGGGGGGGCAGCGGTGAAGCCAGTTTGGCAGAGAAGAAAATAGGTTTCTTACCACATCTACTCCCCCAAGGCAGCACTTCAAATGAGAAGAATGAGTTTCTGAGAAATTAAGTGATATATGTAGAGGAATTGTTATGGATAATACAGATCAAATTCAAAGTTCAGATCTGATTACAAAGTCTAAATTCTTTTCTTATGCCATATTTTCCAAAAAAAGATTTTCTGTCTCCCAGGAAGTTATAATCACTGGTAATTTGGGATAGAACGTTGAAGAGATTTCTACAAATGGCTAACCAAACTAGACCTTAAATGACAAATATATGAGACTGGTTATTGCTTAATATTCTGAGACTTCAGAGGACAAGGGGAACACAGCTGGCTGGAGTGATCAGGGACTCTTCAGCAAGACATTGGCTCAGGAGATGAGTAATAAAGGAAGGGAAAACATGTAATAAGTGATAAAGCAATTGATATGGAGGATGGCTTCAAATAGGGGAAAAAATTATATCAGTGAGAAGCATTGATTTTAAGTATAGACCCTGGAGTCAATCCAACCTGGATTATAAATTGGATCAATCATGTTCTAGCCATGTGTCCTGAGACAAGCACTTCTCTGACAATTTTCTCTTCTATAAAATGTAAATAATAATAGATAGGATGATAGGATGATTTTGAACAGTAAATGAGATTATGCATGTCCTTATCATGGTTTACAAGGCCCCATTAGCCGGGCCCCCTGCCATTTCTCAGATCTTAACTCCTGCTGCTTTTCCTTCCTGGTCCATCTTCACTGGCCTGCTGATTCTCTAAGACACCAAGCACATTTCTGTTTCAAAGCCTTCCTCTTACTATGTCTTCTGCCTCAAATGATCTCCAGAATGTATGCATAGTTTTTCTTTTATCTCCGCATTATTTTCCCTACTACAGGCTGAAATAGCAACCCACTATAACCTCCTTGTCCTGCTTCACATTTCTTCAGAGCTCATGTCATTTTCTGACAAATTATGCACCCATTCATTTTCTGTCTCTTTTCTCTAGATATACATTCCATGAAAGCTGAGATTTGCTTCATTGTGTTCAGTGCCTGATACAGGGCCAGGTACTTGGTATCTACCCAGTTATTGTTTTCTGAATGAATCCATGCACAAAAACCTTTTTTCACAATTTCTAACACATAGTAAGTATTTAATCCATATTCATTCTTATTTCATTATTCATAAGCCTATTCTTTGACATTTATCTAGCCACATCAGATAATTTTTATGTGTAGAACACATTATTTGTATATCCTTTGTATAAAGCATATATTATTTTACCATAGGCCCGGTTCACGAAATTTGTGCATTTGGGGGGCAGGGTCCCTCAGCCCACCCAGCCTGCACCTTCTCCAATCTAGGACCCCTTAGGGGATGTCCAACTGCTGGTTAGGCCCAATCCCTGTGGGCAGTCGGACATCCCTCTCACAATCAGGGTCTTCTGGTTCCCAACTGCTCACCTGCCTGCCAGCCTGATCAACAATAGCTAGCCACTTCCCTCCTAGACTGATTGATGCCTAACTGCTCTCCTGCCGGCCTGGTCACCCACAGCTGCCCTTCCCTGCCAACTTGATTGCCCACAACTGCCCTTCCCTACTGGCCATCTTGTGGTGGCTATCTTTGACCACATGGGGATGGCCATCTTTGACCACATCTGGCGCCCATCTTGCGATGGTGTGAGGCTCAATTTGCATATTACCTCTAATAGGATGTGACTTGCTTTTCTTGTTTTATGGGGTCTCTCCTAGTGTCAGCATATCTTGCACATAGCTTAGACAAACTTTCAGAAATGAAACTGGTCAAATACTTTCAAAGGATCCCTATTGCTTGTATAAAAAAAAAAAAAGTCTAAATGTAATAATGGAACATTACAAGGTTCTTCATAATCTGGTTCATAATCTGGGTTTTTCCATGTATCTGTGTCTTAAACATCCTTTTGCCAGTATTAAAAGTGATCTCCTGGCCTAGCTGGTTTGGCTCAGTGGATAGAGTGTTGGCCTACAGACTGAAGAGTCCCAGGTTTGATTACCATCAAGGGCACATGCCCAAGTTGTGGGCTCGATCCCCAGTAGGGGGCATGCTGGAGGCAGCTGATCAATGGTTCTCATCATTGATGTTTCTATCTCTCTCTCTCCCTCTCCCTTCCTCTCTTACATCAATAAAAATATATTAATTTTTAAAAAAGATAATATCCTTCTTATTTTTCTATTTGGTGAACTTCTATTTATCCTCCAAGTCCCAGATCAAATGTTCATCACTACACAAAGTCTCTCTCAATTCTCCCAGACAAAATAATGCTTCCAGTTCTACATTTTTTATGACATTTTGAACATAGGCTCCCACCCAACCCCCGCAAGAGCATTAGGCACATTCTGTTAGAATTATTTGTATATGTGCCAGAAGTTTCTCACTAAAATGTGAGCTCTGTAAAGGTAAGGACTGTGTCCAAATCATCTTTTTTACTACTGCTGACAGATCAGAAGGGCTTTCTGGCCAGATGATCTCTTGCATCTTTGGTATCCGGTGGGAATTAGCACAACAATATCACATTCCTGGGCTCATGCTACCATTCACATTTCTACATCAGAGGCAGGCATCACTAGCTGATGCAAGCAGATCCTAAGGCTGAGCTCATACCAAGCCTTAGAATGCACTTTACCCAAATACTAAGGGCAGTCACTTCTGGTCTCTCAGAGTTATCACGAAAGAGGAAATACATTAGAATTTGGTAGATGCTCAGTAAATTCTAAATTGTTCAACAGAGGCTGAGCTCAGAACTATTGACAATAAGCAATGAAATCTCTTAAAAGTATGGATTTGCCTTTTAGTATTACAGAACACTTTTAAGAATGAATTTCTAAGTCACCCTTTCTTTCTCCTGATTGTGTCCTTTATCTCAGATTACTGCTGACTTATCCCCTCAGAGGGCCCATTGGTTCTCTGTATGATCCTGTTGGGTCATCCTCCTGTTCTTTCTGAATGTACTTCGGAAGCAACCCATCTTCGCTTTATAGTTTAAATATTTGCTTTTCCTTCTGCTTTACAATCCTAGCCATTGCCTTTCCTGAGTTTATGTTCTAAATGACTCATTGAAAATTTTGCCTAAATGGATAAATGAACATTTATGCTTCTGATAAAATGGTGTAGGGTGGCGAGTGCATTTGCTCATTAAGGAATTCCTATCTATACAGATCCATTTTTCTAAATCTAAGAGCAATCACATCTACAGTTGCCCTTTTTTTTCAGATGTTTGTATGACTTTGACTTGTACCATTTTGTGTACAGGAGGACACAAATTACCTAAAAAGACTGGAAAAAGCAATGGAATGGCTAGATAATTTGGAAGTATGGTCACCTTAGGGAAAGTTCCAAACACATTTCTTGTTTTAAAAAATGATTAAACTTTTAAAAATATATATTATTTTATATTTTTATTGATTTTAGAGAGAGAAGAAGTGAAAGAGCAGAAAGAGAACCATCCATTGGTTTGTCTCCCATAGGCACCCTGCCCAGGGATGGAACCTGATACCTGGGTCTGTGCCCTGACTGGAGATGAACTAACAACCTTTTGGTGTATGGGACGATGCCCAACCGACAGAGCCACATGAGCCAGGGAAAAATGGTTAAACTTTTAACACACATGCTTAAATCTTGCCTTCCACCTTAATAATGACACAAAGCTGCCCAGATGATTGAGCACTTCCCAGGACTACAAGTTATCACTTTGAGTGTTGAAGCCCCTCTTGCCCAAGGACCCAGCAATTTAGGAGATGAGCTAAGGATGGATTCTCCCATGTAAATATCTTTCATCATCAGTTAGCAATATTTCTCTCCAACTCTGTGATGTTTGCTTAATATTTTGACACCTATCAGAGAAAAAAACTCCTGCAACCTGAAATGTCTAGAGTCTACTTTTTTATTTTCATATCTATAATTGTAGTTTTGCTTTAGGAAGTTTTATGTTGACCTTGCTAAATTATCGGTCCATGTACTATAAATCATTCTTGACCTAAAAATCACTGTTGGTGTTCTCACCATCCACCTTCTTTCCCATCCACTCATGTAGCAGGTCTAGATTGGCAATTGCTGTTCTTGTCACAAACAGAGACATATATACTAGTATGTGTATGCTGTGTATGAAGTTATCCTATGCCACACACACACACACACACACACACACACGCACACACACACACACACACACAAACAAACAAACAAACAAATAAATAAATAAATAAATAAAAGAAAAAAGAAAAGTGGGGGAGACAACCCATTTAAAGTGAATTCTTGGGATTTTAACACAGCTGATAGCAATAGCTTCACCATTGTTCTTCAGCTGAGATAATGGAACAAAAGATCTAGACACATGTAGCCAAATCCAAGCCTTCCCATGAACTAAGTGTGTGACCTTGGGAAAATCACCTTGTTTCTCTTTGAGTCACGTTCCAAATCTGTAACGTGAGGGGGTGGGATTAGATCACTCTCAAGGCCCTTTCGTGCTAGCAGATTCTAAATCTGAACTGCCTTAGACCTAATTTGGAAAACGATTTCTCATTGCCTTTTCCACTCCAGCACCATCTTCCAGGGTACCCTATGTACAGACGGATGGTATTTGCTTGTTATTTTTTCCTTGCTTTAGCACTATTAAGTGGGTGACTTATTGGTTTGGGTTCCAGTGGGGGGGCCCAGAAGCTATTCATTTCTAAGGGGAAAGCTCTGAGGTTGGAAGAAAAACAAGGCGCACCAGTTTGCCACTCCAACGGGTTGCCTCCTCTACTGATTCCAGTGGAACACATGACCAGGCAAAAAGAACGACCCTTGAGCAGAGTGCACCTCATTTCCAAGGCCCAGACTTTTCTGATAAATAAGGGTTTCTTTGCCCAAGGGAGTCAAGTGACACAATGGAAAAGGGCTCTTTGGAGAAATACATAAATGTATTTTCATGTTTCTATGGAGTGCATGCTGTAAACTTTCTTCCTTATATTCTGCTAGTGAAGTTGTGCCATTTTTTACCCTGAACAAGTCACTTTGCAGTGACTGCCTTCTAATCTTCATTTGTAATAATAGCTTTATTTTCTAATTGTGGAAAAGTTTAAAACAAATTTTAAAAGACTATTCAGTATGACCATGAGACATTTAAGTACATTTCATTCCAATTCTTCTTATAAGACTCATAATTGTAACCAAGGCATCAATTGTTTCCTTCCCCCCCCCTTTTTTTTTTGAGCTTGCAATACATCACATAAAAGCTTTTTGTTTATTTGTCAGAATTCTTTCAAATAACAGAGAACTCAGTTAAAAACTGGCTTAAGCATGAAATTAGTTTACGGGATCATAGATAATAACTTAAAATGCACCTCTGAAGGAGAAGGGATAAATAAACTATGCTATAGCCATACAATGGAATACTATACAGCAGAGAAAACGAGTGAACTAAAACCATACATTGGGACATAGACCATTTTCACAATGAAACAAATCAAATTGCAAAAGAATGCCTATACTATAATACCATTTGTATATTTTATTGTTTAGGGGTACATAAAAATATAACTGAAGAATAAGTATAAAAGGAAAGGGGATTGGAAGACATGAACTCCAAGTTCAAGAGGGAAGAACAGGGTTATAATCAGGAAGAAGTAAAAAAGAATACTTTAACCATGAGGGTCATGTTTTTATCTCTGAAGCTGGATGATGAGTATTCAGGTTTCCATTACACCAATTCTACACATTTTTGAAAATCTGAAATTTGTTTTAACATTTTTAAGAATACATACCTGAAATCTCCAAAAACCAGTGCAGCAATAACTCTAGCCTCTGGTACAGCCCCGTTTCAATGGGCTTGGTCTTTTTCTAGGTTGGTAATATCCATAGGCAGACTCTCCTCTGTGTGGCAAGAGGGCAACCAAAGCTTTAGGTTGCTTTCTTCATGATTCTGGCTAAGCTCACACTTTCCCTTTGAAACCTGAAACCCAAGAAAGAAAGGTGGGGCAGAAGGAGGGAGGAAAAGCATGTGAGAGAGAAAAGGGGTAGAAGGGAGGGAGAGAGAGAAAGGAGACATTCCACTCTTGGCGAGTCCCCAGGAGGAATCCCTAGTTCCATTCCATGGGGGCCCATGCCCATCCTTGAATCCGTGTCCTTGGGAGGAAAGCATGTGATATGCTCCTATTAGCCTGGTCTGGGTCACGTGCTCCACCCATGCAATTGGTGGTGTGGTGAGGGGTGTATCAATAACATCCAAATCACATGGACTGGGAGAGAGGGATGGGTGGTTCCCCAAAGGAAAACTAAGGTGTCCTTAACAGAAGATGAAATAGGCACTGGATAGACATAAACAAACAGATGCCCCCTCTAATTAGTAAAAAATTGTCAATTTACTGAAGATACCATAAGGGACATGGAAGAGAGGATATACAACAAAAAGTCCACAGCGAACAATCTGAAGATAGCACTTAGACACCTCACCAGAACGCTCTCACTGTGCTGCCCCACCCCCACCTCCAGATGTCTTTTTTCTCTAGCCTTTCTCCCTCTTTTCCCACACAGTGCTGACTTCCTTACTGCCATCTCTCACACAAAACAATACTGTTCTGCTCATAGACTTGCATATTTTCTGTGTTCTGCTCAGCAAAGCAAAACACCTACAATGAATAGGATGCACCTCTTTAGAAAGCATTATTTGGATATACTCTGGGGGTTGGGGGAGGTAGGCAGTGTATCTTAAGCCATGCAAGCAACTTATCAAAGCACAATTTCCAAATGTTTGCAAATGTTTAACCCAGAGAGCTTTAACACCAGCTGCTGAAATCATGCATTTTCTCCCTATTACCACTGATGTGCTTGCTTAAAGAATACTTGTTTTATCGTCTTGTACTTTACGTTTGTATTTTCCTCAAGTCATTAATTATGCTACCAAAATCTTATTTTGTAACGCTTATTTAATATAACATTACATGCATCAATGGTTTTTGAGCAATCATCTATTGTCAGACGTTTAGGATGCTTCCATTTGTTATCATAATAGAAGCAATGTTGACATTAACATATGTTCAGAGCTGTTATGTTTTTCTCTGAGCATTGCCTTAGGATCTATTCCTAGAATTGGAATGTCTTAGCTAATGGAGTGTGAATATTTTTATGGCTCTTGATACAGTTTGCCAAATAGCTCTTCAGAAATACTAAAACCTTGTACTTTCCCCTGGCATTGTATGAGAAGGGAATAAACTCATTCTTTTCTGAACATTTCTTTCTGTGCCTTTGAACACAGTGCCTATTGGTCTCTGAGTAAACCATAAAGTCCAATTGTAAAACAAGGAGGGTGACATGGTACTTCCCCCACTCTATTAAGTGTTAAATCTTTCCAGAAAAAAAAGGCAAAATATAGAGATAGTCCTTATCCCTTCCCATGCTTTCTTTTGCTTCACTTTCTTTTGAACCACCCAGTTTC
Source organism: Pipistrellus kuhlii (assembly GCF_014108245.1). NCBI lineage: Eukaryota > Metazoa > Chordata > Mammalia > Chiroptera > Vespertilionidae > Pipistrellus > Pipistrellus kuhlii. The sequence continues at coordinate 16,185,494 of NW_023425595.1, forward strand.
CCAACCCCAAAACTTATAAATCACTCCTGATTCCTCACCACTCCCCATATTTAATCTTAAATCAACTCCAATCGCTTCTACTTCCAGCATACAACCTGAACTTTTTTTTTTCTTTTTAAACTTTTATTTTTCAATTACAGTTCATATTCCACATTATTTTGTATTCATTTCAGATGTACAGCCTAGTGGTTAGACAATACAAAGTGTCATTTGGGTACCCACCTGGCACCATACAGAGTTATTAAAATATTGTTGATTATATATGTCCTATGCTGTACTTTACATCCCTGTGACTTTGCATGCCTCTATTCATCTCCTTGGCTACCATACTAAGTCAAGCCACCATCAGCTCTAGCCTAGACTGTGAAGATGGCTTCCAAACTGCTTTCTAAACTGTTCTTCAATGAGTAGCCAAAGTGATCTTTTCAAAATGCAGCACAATGAAGGCATCTCCTGCTTAAAACTCAAGTAACTTAGAGTAACTGCATCCCTCTTTCTTCTTCAACCTTATCTGTATCACCTTCCTTTCCCTGGCAAGGTTTCAGCCACATCAACCCTTTTTTGCCTCAGAAGGGCTTCAAGTATAAAAACACTGTAGGGCCTTCCATTCCCTGGATCCTTATATGGATGCTTCCTTTAAGTTATTCACATTTTAGCTCATATACCAATAGCTCCTAGATGGTGAATCTTTCCTGTCTGTCCAGAAGTGGTCTCCCTTTACCCCTCTCACCCTTTATTCACTCGACGGCCAGAAGTGCTACCCTAAAGCGTAACTGAACATGGCACCTCCTGGCAGATGATAGAAACCACAGCTATCTTAACATGATTTTTCAAGGCCCTGTTAATGTAAAGAAACATTCAAACCTGTAAAGAATTTTTGTAAGTTTATTTGAGCCAAACTGTCAACAATTGCTGGGAAGCTGAATCTCGATGTATTGGGATAATGCTCCAAAGAATGGGCAGTTTTTCACCTCATTTTATACATTACAACCAAAGGAGGAGATGTAAGTGGGTTACATGAGATCCACTGGTGCTAGATTAGGGAAGTGGGAGAAAGTAAAACAAGAGGGAAAGCTTCTGGGATTAGATAAAAAGTAAAACTATAGACTCATACTTCTTTTACTAGGGTGGGTACAGGATAGTTAATAGTCAACAATTAACATGATAACAATAACAATGAAGGAATTTGTGGTCTTAGTCCTGGTGCCCAGGCACTTTTGGTTGTGCCCTAAGTGATTAGGAAAAAGGGAAGTTACAAGCTCCCCTGACATTTCACAGGTATATTATCTTAGATGCAAAAAGAGATAGGCTCTGAGTAAAGATTGACCTTTGTCAGGGAAGATACTGGACTAGGATGTGATTACCCACTATAACTGCTTTTTTTTATTTGTGTTTTTTTTAGTTTTATTTTTTATTTTATTGTATAATTATTACATATAGTATATCGAATATATGTAATAATTATATGTAATTATATGTAATTACATATAATTATTACATATATATATTTTTCCCCCCACATTGACCTTCCCCCACCCTTTAGATAAGGTTTTAATTTCCGACCAGCCTTTGTGATTACTTCAGGTTTTTGAGTTTGCAAGACCACCATGCAGGCCTTCCCTGAGCTTGTCAAGTTAGCATGTGGCCCCTTTTTCGTCCGCATCCCTCTATGCTCTAATACAACCCAACTTTCCAGTCCTTTTTTTCAAGGACTAATTCCCATCCACCATCACCAAAACATACACCACACACACACACACACACACACACACACACACACACACACACACGATTACTGTCATTCCTAAATTTCTCCCACCCTCCTGTCCTTCATGAATTTGCTCAAATTGTTCCCCTCCAATGAGTATTCATTACCCACTAAATATTGCTTGCTTCTCATGCCCATGTTCAAATATAACCTCTTCTAAGCGAGTTTTATTGTTTCTTCAAGCCAAATAAATTGCTTCCTTATAACACAGAAATGACAAAGAGGTTCCAAATGAATTGGTAATGGTTTCCTGAGGAAGATGAGAAGAATTTAGAGGTTTCATTCAGGCTATCAGAGAAGGAGGTCTGTAATTAATTAGTCATGGCTATCTTGAGCTTTAGAGTGGGAGTTCCTGCTTTAAGAATTTGCATTGTAAAATATAATATTTCACCTTGGGCATTTTTTTTCATGCTTTATGTAATATTAATTAATTTATATTCTCCCTTTGCATTTGAATAGTAGAAACTTAACTTTAGCCTGTTAGGGACTGGCATAGTATCACATGATACATGTTCAATTTATTCTCGTTGAATTTAATATTCTCTATAATTACCTTCTAAAATAGACCAAGGGACCTTAATAAAAAAAAAATGAAATAAAAATAAAAAAATAGACCAAGGGAGATTATGAAGCTGGAAAACAAGCAATGATTGAAGAGATGTGGGGAACTAACTGAAAGTTAAATATATCCTGACTCTTGGCTAAGAAGATGATACTGAGCTAGAAGTATGGTTTTCTAGAAAAAAACACACACAAATATTCTAGAATCAGATGAATCTTCGTCCAAATACTGGGTTTGTCATTTCTTAACTGCCTCAACTTTGGCAAGCTCCTTAATCTCTCTGGACCTTATTTTCTTACTTGAGAAGTGGAGACTGCAACACCTATCTCATAGGATGCTGCAAAGATTAATGAGGAGAAAAAATGTAAACCAAGAAGCCTAGTGTGTGATGTTTCACTGGCTCCCCATACATCCTCAGTCCCTCCCCTTCTCATTGGCCAGATGAGCATTTGATGGCTCACTTACCTAATGTGGAGATGCATGCGATATTTCAGATGACAGAAAGGAAACAAGCTGGCCAGATTCCCTGATAGAAAATAAGTGCCCAAACACAAATCCCAGTGACAACCAAAGCCTAGGCTTTCAGAGTCTGAATTTGGCCATAAAGTCTTAAACTCTTCTGAGCTCAGTTTCTGTCCTATTGTGCATCCTTTGTCTTGGCTCCTCCACCTCTTTTCATGGAATAAACAGACTATTTAGCTACAGCAGCAGTCAACACTTCAAGGAAATTCCCTACCTGTCCATGAGCAAGGCTCACTTGAGGCTCTGGCCAGCAAGAGAAGAAAGGAGACATTAAATATAGCACATATGTGAATCTATTTCCTGAAAGCTCAGCTCTGGAGCTAATATTACCTGTGAATTAGTCACAACTCTGTGACACTTTAACTTTATGATCATAAGAATAAAGCCATTTCCATTTTCCACCTCTCTGTTGGAATTCTAATTTAAAACGCACACTTTTGTCTCCAGAATGTCTGTTCTTGAATTGAATGTTCTTATGCCTCCTATGCCTCAAGCACAGGCCCTCCCTGGCCCCCACCACCCATGCAGTTTGCGCATGAGAGAAGCCACGAGATTAGAAAACTTTTAGCACTGAGCAGCATGTATATCTAACATGAATTCCCCACATCTCATTTCCAATGGCTCACTAGGTTACTGAACACTGGGGGCCTGAAACGTGAGTCGCAGAAGGACTTCAGTGAGCCCTCATTTTGCAGATGGAAACAGAGGCCAGAGATGAGAAAGATTTTCCCAAGCTTAGACACAAGGCAACCACAGAACAGAGCTTTCTCCTCTAGTGCTTTTTTGTAACATCATGTGCCAAATCACATGGGTCTGCATAAATGTAGTTCTCATTTTCACATGACACTACCTGGGAAAGGCAAGTGATTTGTTAATTACATGTTACTGAGGGCTAACGTTTAGTGAGCACTTGCTATATACCAGCTGATATATGCACATTATATTATTTGGTTCTCACCAGAACCCTAGGTAGCTTAGTTGCTATCTAGATGAAAGAACTGAAGATTAAAAAGGGTAGATAACTTCCCCAAGGGGCAGCTATAAGAATGAAGTGAAATCTGAATCCAGGAACTAATGATAATCCACTATTTGATCCTGTTCCCTTATTAAGAGACTTTTGTTAGTGATATACCCTTCAGCATCCTCAGATATTAAGCAGGGACCAAATTGGTGCCATGGAAAATGCACAGTGCTAGAGGTCCAGACCAATGGCCAGGTGAAGCCAGTGCAGCTGATGTACTGTCAAAGGATGCAGGGAGGTGAGTGGCCCACTGGGCTTGATGCCATTAGCCTTGTGAGCCATGAGGAGGACCAGCCTATAGCTTTGCTTTGCACCTGTTTTTGTTGTCTGATCCACAGATCAGCTGACTACCAGCAACTGGGACCAATCAGTTCCAGGGCTCCCTTGGTGAGCAAGGGTGGTGTGGCTGTGCCCAGGGCTATGAAAACTAAATAAGCCAAGATGTCCAATAGCCAGCAGCACTACACATCAACTTGGGCTGAGCTCACAGAGAAGGATGTTTCTGTGAATGAGGCTGGCTCAAAAGTGTTCTGGAGTGGAATCTGCATCTGCTATCCAGGAGACTCACATGCAATTTCTGAGATAGGCATTCATATCCAGTCTCCAAAAGTAACCCAGAATGTAGTGGAAATGATTTCACAGGTCTAGATTCAAAGCCAGGTTCAGCTTACTATCTTTGACAGCCTGGGCAAGTTACACCTGAGCCAGTGTTTCTTGAGTTGTCCCCAAGTATACTTCTCTTGACTGGTTGTTGTAAGTACTAAAGATAATGTATGGTTACACTTCTCAGATTAGATTGGCAAATTCCTAGGAATATTTGGCAGTATGCTTGGGAGTATAGGAGGCCATGGCATAAATACAAGGCATGTTCCCAGGGCTTTTATTTTACTCCATGGCAAGTCATTTACAACCTATTTTTATATTAAGCCAAACAGAGATCTATTATTGAGTAGAAAGAAAAATCAGTTGCCCTTTTGAAAACTCAAAGTGGTAAAAAAAAAAAAAAAAAAAAAAAAACACTTTCAAGACACAAACAGCTGCTGCTTGGTCTATACCGCCAGTTCCTTGGGCATACACACTCAATTTTCTTGTCTTCTGGGTACTTCAGCATAAACTTTGAGAAGTTTTGGTGTGTGAAAAATAGCCACCACTGAGTCTGGCACATAATTAGTGGTCAATAATTAGGAAATGCCCTGGTTTGTAATTTCTGGAATGTGATCATCCATTAGCTCCTGTGCTAATCAGAAAACACATGTGTTTAGTGTTAGGTCCAATGAAGAGAATCCCTTTTCAAAAGGGATCTACTGGTAATTAAACCAGAATGTGTCAAGATTAAAGAGTGATAGACTGGATGCTGGAAATCCTGTTATATGAGAAATGGTCTAGTCCTAGGTCTCTTAAATCTGGAAAAGAAAAGAAAGAATGAGGACAAGAGAGATTCTTCAAATATCTGAGGGGCTGAGAAGAAGGCAGAGGAACTATTCTGAATAAGCAGCTATGATCAATCACTGTGTAATAAGCAAGGAGCAGATTAAAACTCTATAAGATAAATATTTTGTATTGATTTTTTTTAAATGTATCTTTATTTATTTCAGAGGAGAAAGGAGAGAGAGATAGAAACACCAATGATGAAAGAGAATCATTGATTGGCTGCCTCCTACATGCCTCCTACTGGGGATCGAACCCACAACCCAAGCATGTGCCCTTGACCAGAATTGAACTTGGGACCCTTCAGTTGCAGGCCAACGTTCTATTCACTGAGCCAAACTAGGTAGGGCTGAATTTTTTTTTTTTTTTTTTGAGAGAGAGAGAGAGAGAGAGAGAGAGAGAGAGAGAGAGAGAGAGAGAGAGAGAGAGAGAGAGAGAAACATGGACTTGTTGTTCTATTGGTTGTTTCTTACATGTGCACTGACTGGAGATCAAACCTCCAACCTTGGTGTATAGAGACAATGTTCTAACTAACTGAGTTATCCAGCCAGGGCCCAAAATAAATACTTTTTTTTTTACATTTGAATTCTTCAGCAGTGGGAAGCAGAGTATAGTGTTAAAAACTCAGATTCTGGGGTCAGACTTATGAAGCTGAAATCATGGCTTTGACCTGTAATGACTTAGTGAATTTGGAGCAAGTTAGTTAACACTCTGTCTCAATTTCCTTACCTGTAAAATTGTGATAATGAGATATTCCTCATAGGATTGTTGTCAAGATTAACAAAAACATGTAAAGCAACTGGAACAGTGATAGATGTATAATAAATGTTCAACACATTACATAGTAAATACTCAATTCATTCAGAACTTAGATAAAAATGTGTATATGAGAGTGTTGTGGACTAAATTTCTGTTAAATGTGTCCCCCTAGAATTAATTTGTGGAATCCCTATCTCCAAATGTAATGGTATTAGGAGATGAAACCTTTGAGAGGTAATTAGGGTTAGATGAGATCCTGAAGGTGGCACCCTTATGAATATTAGTGTCTTAAGTAATAGCTTTATTATTTTTTATAGGGATGCCTCATGAGTCTTCAATTAAGGGGTAGTTTTTCTATTACCAGACATATTTTAGGGAAAATGTTTTAGGGACATAGTATTATCTCATCCTCCTCAGAAGAGATGCCTTCATCCCACTATTCCTATAAAAGAGCCATAACTCAAACAAAATAATCCATCAGAGACAACAAAACAAACCATTGACAGGCTGGAATCAAAATGTAGGTCAAACCAGCAGGTGTATCTCGGTGGTTGAGCATTGACCCATGAACCAGGGGGTTGGGGTTTTATTCCCAGTCAGGGCACATGTTCAGGTTGTGGAGTCAATCTCCACTCATGGCGGCGGGAGGTGTACAGGAAGCAGTCAATTGTAGCTGAAAACCAATTTTGTCAAAATTATCTGACTTTTACATTTTGGTTTGGATGTCATTGGTAGAGGGCTATAATTTTTTTGAATACAGCTTTTAATGTGAGTTAAAATGCAAGAGATTATCTGAGAGATGGGGTCACAATGATAATAACTTTAGGATACATTTTATAACATATGGAATATTTTGCCTTACATTTCATCCTCTCAACAACCCTTGGAGATAGGTTGTCACAGTCTCCCTTTCAAAGACAAGTAAATAAGATTCATAGGGGTCAAAAGATTCTCCCAAAATCACAGAACTAAATATAGTATCAGATAGAGGATTTGAACCCAGGTGCTCTTACTTGTTTCTATTAGCCTAGGTTTTCACATCTTTAAAAATGGGAGTGTTGGTACCACACAAATAAATATTAAATAAAGTGAAGCTTTAAGTCAGCCTCTTAATTGGGTTGTTGTTTAAGAAAAGCTTGGAACAGGTCAAACAAAATTGTTGAGAAATTTATCAGGGAGGCAGTAAGCTTCAGTGTAGGGAGGCACGCAGGTCAAGATTTTGATTGCAAAGGATATAAACAGACTCTGGCTAAGTGAAACAGCAAAGAAATGTGTTGGTTGAGCATTGAGTGGCTCCCAACAGCGGAAAGGCTAAAGATCCTAGTTCAGGCAAGGGGCTAGGGTTAAGGAACAAGTGGCCACATTCACAGCCAAGGGCACATCCCAGGCATAATCTGCTTAGACATTGGATAGAGCCTCTGCCCCACCACTTGTCACAGCTGGACCCTAGACACACTACTGCAATCACCCAAGTAAATTCTAAATGACTTAGTTGATTAAATGTACAACCTGGTTGAATATCTGCTTACCCACCATGTCTAAATACCAGCTTCCAGGGATGAGGAAACCATATACCTATCTAGATTCTTCACCTGCACAGTCCTCACTTCCATTTTCCTGTAGAATTCATCTCCTAGTGCTTCCTCTTTGGGAACCGGTGGGCTCCTCCGATGAGGATATTCTCATTTCCTGATAGAGCATTCTCATTCCCATACCCATGCTATCAGCAATTCTGCCTCTTTCTGAAAATTTCTGGAGTTTGATCTGTGATTTCCTGAACTCTCCAAATCCTGGAAACTTCCCTGATGAAAATGGCTCTTGTTAATATGCCAGATCCCATTGTGTTCCCCTCCCTTGAAAACATGTCAAGTTCATAGAATTAATGAATTAATGATTTGATCACATATATTACCAGTTTATTAAATAATTGATGGATGTAGTAATATGGAGAGAGGACCAGGAATCAGGTTCTGGTCTGACACCAACTTGATGTACTTCCATGGGCAAGAAACAGTTACTCTAAGCTCCTGCTTTGTAAATGAATCAACTAGATAATATCTATGCATTTCTAACTTGGATCTTTATTAGAATCACAAGAGGAGGAGCACAAATATGACTTTTCAGAATCCAACAAAAAGCTTCTGTGTAAACATCTTTCAGAGCGAAGAAGGTTCCAGTCCAGGAATCTATAGGATGTTTTGTCTTTTCTTCCTTCCTTCCTCCTCCTTCCCTCTCTTGCTCCCTCCCTCCCTCTTTCCCTCCTTTCCTCTCTCTCTTCCTTCCTTCCTTTCCTTCTTTTCCTTTTTTGTTTTGTTTCGTTGGAGGGATGGTATTTGTTTTGCTGTAAGCTCACCAAGTTATTTTGATAATAGTGAGGTTTGGGACCTCCGAACTTTAAGATTTCTTGTTTCTTTCAGCTTCAGTGATGAGATAGTGATACATAGCAATTAAGTGTTCCATCTCTGGGGTCAGAAAAAAAAAAATCTAATTCTTGTTCTGACTCTCAAGTTCTGAAATTTGACCAAATTATTAATGTCTCTGAGCAGCAGTTTATCTCTAGAATGAGGGTGATAAATGTACTTACTCCATGGGATTTTTACAAGGATTCAATGAGTAAGGCATTTGACCTCTGAGCTCAGTTCCTGGCCCCTGAGCATCACACAGTAAAGGTAGCTGGATTAGGATGGTAACAAAAGAAGTGAGCTAAGGCATCCGGCTGTGTTGGGGGAGGCTCGAGGAAAGCTGGTGGAAACATGACTTTCTTTTTTTTTTCTTTCTGTTTTTGTGCTTGATTTAACTGTGTAAAAATATAACTGATGAACTTAAAATGTTCAGGATGTTGGCATTTTTCCCCTTTTTTTCTGGCTGTGACTTCTTAGAAGAGGCGTTTCCAAAGAGGAACATTTCAGCCACCCCAACCAATATCTGACTTGCTGTGGCTTCTTGGCTCAGGCCTGAATGTGGCCCATAGTAAGCTGCTTTGCCTTAGTGACTCAGCATAGTAGGCCCTTTTTCATTTCTCTCTCATTCCCCAGCCAAGAAACTCTCCCACCTCTCTTTGCCGTATGCTACTGAGATTGCATTTTGTGTCATCTACTGAGAGATAACATAGCTAAATTGATGCTGGGAACCTTATAAGGGTATAAACATTTCTTTGCAGGATGGACGTCATAATAGCAAATTGAGGGTGAGTACCAGTAATAGATTTCTTGGATTTCTTTTTTCTCTTTGCACATTCTTTAGGGCTCTCCAGAGGGGATGGGGGGAGAATGACAGGGTGGGCGAATGACATGGCAGCCCTGAAATAGTCCAGGGAGTCAGACTAAGGAAGTCATCTTTTGAGCAAGCAGGCAAACCAAATACAGCCCACACCTTTCCAGTCCCAATTTGTGCCTCCCCAAAATAGTGAAACTCCCTTTATCATGGTCCTTGTATGGAGCAGTAAAAAGATGGCTTTGGTGTTGGACAGCTCTATCTTGGTGTCCTCTGCCTCATGCTAGCTACATCACCTTGGGCAAATTGTTTATGTCCTGAGCCTCTTGTTCTTCATCTTTGTAATGGGCAAGAGTGTGCTGATAAAATGAGATAGCATTCTCAACCTGCCCCTTAATAGGGGTTCATAATGTGTTTGCTCATTCTGCATTATTTACTTCCCCAAATAGCCCCCTCTGTGGCCAAATCAGGCCATTTCAAACTGCAGCTTCCACAAAGGGGTAGTTCTAGATTGTTCCAACAGGGAAGATCCCAAGAAAAGTCTTGAAACATGCTATATGGTGTAGGCTCAGAGTCCAACTCAAACTCTAGACCTACTTCATGGCTTACTATCTTTGTGCCCCTGAATACATTATTATTGAGAATTTCTACATTTGCCAAGGGCTTCTTATGTGCCAAGAGTTCTATAAATGCTTAACATGTCTTATTTTACTTCATCTCACAATAACCCCTCTAAAGTTAGGAAAAGAGAACTAAAGGGCAGATAAATTCAATAACTTGCCCTAGGTCACATCAGTATAAGGCCAGAAGCTTGGATTTGAACTCAGGTCTCTGGCTCCAGAGCCCTTGTTTCTAATAACCATAACACCTGGCTTCTGCTTACTACTCCTGACCCCAATTTCCCTACTATGAAGACAGGGATAATAAATCTATGCCTACCCTCCCTCATGGATTGAGGAAACTTTATACACTTAAAGGGCAATTTACTGTAAAGAATTGAGGCTATTATCACAAAGGATGTAATGGTCTCATTAGGCCCTAGGAGACAATCCCTATCCCCACAAAAAGGCAAAACTATGAGGCTGACCGTTCTTTACAGCACCCAGCAATGTGAGACTGAGGACAAGGTAGCTTTTGCAGCTACACGGTCCTATATTGAGCAGGCTAGAGTACACACTAAATCTGTATTTATACTCGGGAAACCACGCTGTGCTTAAATTAGCACTTGAGGAAGAAAAGCTTCTCTAAGGCTGCCTTTCTTAAGTAACACAGCCTAACATTTCTATAACTACAGACAACAGTGTTCTGAAAGCAATGGCAAGATGTTTTGAATCGATCCTAAATCCTCAGCCTCCCCATTTCCAATCACACCTCCCAATTTCCCCCCGCACCCCACCCACACACACATTCACACACAGCCAACCCAGAATCCATCTTAAATCGAATCTCTTTTCCAACATTTGTGGCACAAGCAAGGAGTAAATAATAAAGACTGTCAGAGGTTTTTCCCGTATCTTCTGTTTTATTCAACGGCATATTACTCAGAAGTCACAACATCTGTCACAAAGGGGCCTAGAGTCATCTAATTAATCAGAGATGCCCAAGGCATCATCTCACTGGCAAACGAATCAATTTTCCAAATTTATAAAAACCACAGAAATAGCATCCAATCTTTTTCCTGAGCTTTGTCCTAATTTACTAGGGTCACTTTTCCTGCTACATAGTAACCCCCAAAATTCCACCTGCCTGCCTCTTGGGGCTTTGCACAGATCAGTATTTGCTCTGGTGAGTTTATTCTTACCCAGGATTTTTGCCCAGACACAAACTCATGCAAACCACATACACATGCGCGCGCACACAAAAACACACAAGCACACACCCCATGCACATCACCAATTCCCATGGAAACCAAACAAGGAGGAAAAAATCGAAAGGCAGCTCAGAAACTACAGATGCAGCTCTCTGACCCTGATGCCTAATTCTGCTCAGATCTACAGCTCCGGGGTCCCTCTTAGAATTCTGTAGGGCTGCAGACATTATATTACTATTTGATGAAGAGTGATATGTTTAATCTGACAATAAATAAATAAATAAATAAATAAATAATTGAGCATCACAATGAGTACCTAAAATAGATGCTAATTTTAAAGCTACCACACAGCCACTAGAGTGGACAGAAGCCACTCTGACTTTTAATCCAAAAGTCATCTTTGACCAATAAAATACTATAGACATGGGAAGCAAGAATGAGAAAGAATGAGAAAAAAAATATATGACTATTAAATATTTTTTTCACTTCCTGCATAGCTGTAAATGGGATCTGAATAAAGTTCATCCACACAATAGAAACTCGTGCTGGCTGTAAAGAATGAGTGAGAGTTCCAGGAATTATCTGGGAAGATGTCTGAGTTTTATTGTTATGAGGAAAGAATTGCAGAGCTACATTATTGCATTAATCCATTTAGGTAAAAAAATAATTGTATGTAGGAAAAATATATCTTTACTTATATTAGCATGTGTGTATTAGAAGAGTATTAAGACAAATGATTTCCAGTAGTTCTATCTGTTGAATAAGATTATGGAGAATTCTTATTTTTTAAGTCGTTCATTTCTGAAATGTTGTTGGGTTGTTGTGGTTTTTTTTTAAAGAGTGAGAATCTACTACACTTATAATCAGAAAAAGTGAGAAAGCCAAGCAAAGTTCTTTCTGTGCTCTCTGGGGACTAATAACCTTAGATTTTGGGAACCCCTGTAATAAGGTCTACAATAGAATGAACTGGGACCTTCATTTCCCTGGATAAGAAGATGTATCTGGAAACCCAGACATGCACATTCTAGCCAAATTTCTTTTCTTCTATTTTTGAAAAACCACAGTGACTTATGTTCATCATTCTAGTTCAGTAGTGGCCAAGTGGGTGGGTGGCAGAATGCCAGGTCCTGATGGATGACAAGACTTCAGTGGTCAAAATGTTAAAGACCTTTTCTTCTTCCTCTCCTTTTGTGGGTTTCCCCCCACCTTGAGTGCTGGCAAAACACATTTACAGAGTTGTTGTAATGACAGGTCATCTGTCATCAGTCTGTAACATTGCCAAGGACCAGTTCTCCTGTCCAGTTGTGGACTCTGCTTCCTTCTCGAAAGAGAATGGCATCTAGAGTGCATGAAATATTTTGACTTGGAAAGAACATTTGGTCTGAGGTTTCCCTTAACCCAATTTCTTGGCAGGACTTCAGATTAGAGAATGGGAGACCCCCCTTGGAGAGCCAAGAAGAGATCATATGTTTAACATTGAACTACAAGTAGCCAAACTGAGTGTTAATTTTGTGTATGCAGTGAACACTTGTTTGGTGCATCTACAGAAACCACATGAACCCTCTTTCTCTAAGGAAGAAAGCCACTGTCTTTGTGCCTCAGCTTCCCACTCCAAGTTTCATCCAAGATGAGCACAAGACCTATAGGGCAATCACATGTTCCTAGGAATTTGTGATTGGTAATCAGGTTCCTCAATTTCAGTTTTGAGGCTAAAACTCATAAGGTGTGGCACTGGGACAAGTCAAAAGAACGTACCAATGGTGCCGTCAATGTGGAAAATGGTTTGGTGGTTCTTCACAAAATTAAATAGAATTACTGGATGGCCCAGCAATTCTACTTTTGCCCCAAAAGAATTGAAAGTGGGGACTTGAACAGATATATGTATTCCAATGTTTATAACAACATTATTATTATTATCATTATTATTATTATTATTATTATTTGAAAATGATTGGCCTTATAAGCAAGACTTTTTTTTAATTGATTTTAGAGAGGAAGGGAAGGGAGAGAGATTGAAACAACAATGATGAGAGAAAAATCATTGATTGGCTGCCTCCTGCATGCCCCCTACTAGGGATCGAGCCCACAATCTGGGCATGCGCCCTTACCAGAATTGAACCTGGGACCCTTCAGTTCACAGGACAATGTTCTATCCACTGAGCCAAACCAGGTAGGGCCATAACAGCACTATTAATAATAGCCAAAAGGTGGAAATAACCCAAATATCCATCAACAGATGAACAGATAAACAAAATGCGATATATACATACAATGAAATATTAACCTTAAAAAGGAATGAAATTCTGACATAGGCTTATGCCATGGATGATCCTTGAAGCTATTATGCTAAGTGAAGTAAACCAAACACTAAAAGACAAATATTGTCTGATTCCACTTATATGAAGTATCTACAGTAAATTTTTACAGACAGAAAATAGAATAGTACAATAGTTGCTGGAAAATAGAAGGGAGAAGAGAGAATTCCCTAAGGAGTTAATGTTTAATGGATACAGAGTTTCAATTTGGGAAGATTAAAAAGTTCTGAAGATGGATGGTGGTGATGGCTGCACATTGATGTGAATGTATCCGTGGCTACTAAACTGTACACGTAAAACTGGTTAAGATAGTAAATTTTATGATATGTATATTTTACCACAATAAAAAACAAAGGGATTTGCCACAGGCCTGACCGATATTGGAGACCTAGAACTGTGGAGCCAGGATAGCAGCTTTGAACAAAACGCATTCGATTCAATTCCACATATGTTTCCTGAGTACCTATTTTTTTTGTGATGCCTGCTAGGAAGTTATTCAAAGGATTTAGGGATTAATGAGATCTAATCTAAGACTCAAAAAGCTCACTCTGTAGGGAGTCTCAGAAAAATACATAAATACAAGGCAAAGTGTGATAAAATCATAGTCAAGAAACAAATATACCTTGGAGGATTGAGAATTTAAGGAAGACTTCATTGTATATTTGACATTTGAGATAGGCTGTTGAGTATTGATAGTTGCTATCAACAAAATGATTGTTGCCCCCTCCCTCCCCCAAAAATGTATATGTTAAAAACTAGTCTCCACAATGATGGTTATTTCCAGGTGGAACCTTTGGGAGGCGATTATCATAAAGATGGGGCCCTGGGGAATGGGATTAGTGCCCTTGTAAAGAGGCTTTAGAGAGCTTCCTTCTCCTTTTGGCCACGTGAGGACACAGCAAGAGGATAATCATCTATTGTATTAACCAAGTGTGCACTCACAAAACACTTGAATGTGATGGCACCTTGATCTTGGACTTCCCAGCCTCCACATCTGAGAGATAAATTTCTGTTGTTTATTAAATATCCTGTTTATGGAATTCTTTTAGAGCAGCAGAACAGAGTAAGGCAGTATTATTGCAACAGGAGGGGGGACATTCTAAACAGAGAATATAGGTTAAGGCTGGGAGCCAATTTAAGGAATAGCAAGGAGAAGATGGGATAAAAATAGGAGTGGAAGGTGACATTGAGACTTACTTTCTGCAAAGATCCATGTACAATATTTTCCACATATCTCATTTAATCTTTACAACGGTCTTGGATAAAATTAGGCAATATTGTAAAAGATATATCTGGCCATCTATCCAGCTGCCTTTATTTCCTATTCCTTCTTTGCCACCATGCCCTAATTTCATTTAGGGGTATTCCCCTTGGACAGTCTGGTCTTGCTGGAAGGGCCTCTCCCAACTCTAGGGGATGAATCTTCATTTATCTAGGCTTGTTGGTGGTACTAATACCAATCCTGCTGGCCCATCGTATTGGAATGAAGGGGAAGATTCAATTTGACCAAAAAGGAAGAGGAAGGGATTATCTGCCAGAGGACTTTACCAGTATTCCCTGATTAAGGAAACAAAGACCTCACAAGGAAGAAGTCTCCCCTTCCTGCCTTTGGGTACATCTGTTTAAGAATGTGAATGAAGCCCAGCTGGAATGGCTCAGTGGTTGAGTGTCAACCTATGAACCAGGAAGTCATAGTTCAATTCCCAGTCAGGGCACATGGCTGGGTTGCAGGCTCGATCCCCAGTGTGGGGAGTGCAGGAGGTGGCCGATCAGTGATTCTCTCTCACCATTGATATTTCTCTCTCTCTTCCCCTCTCGCTTTCTCTCTGACATCAATAAAAATATATTTTTTTAAAGAATATGAATGAAGCCTGAGTCTTGGTAGCCTTCTGGAGACCAGGATCCTGTGTGACATGAAAGATGAAACTAACCCTCTACAGATAAGCACCTGAGCTAACCAACCTTGCAACCACTTCACTTCCTACCTCTTCCTATTTCAGATAGGACTTTTAACAAACAAATGTAAGCCACTTTAAGTTGAATCCTCTGTTAATAGCAGATGAAATGTTTCATGAGTCTCTGAGTAAGTAAGAGATTGGTAATTTAAAGTTTAATGTGCATGATTTCAAGTTAGTAGTCATACACATCAAACTTAGGGGTTGTAGTAAAATTAAAACAGTAGTTTGGAACCTTACCTGCCTGTGTGAGAAGAAATTCTCTGGATGGGTGAGGGGCTCAGGAATGCAGAGAGCCAGTCGTGCTCTTGTAGATCACACCTCAAGGTCTATGGGGGCTGAGGAGGTGAAGGGGGAGGAGTGATGGAGTTTCCATGGTGACTCAGCCCTTCCCCTTGAAAACTCAAGGAAATGTCAAGTTTGTCCTTGTAAGCAACCTTTCCTCTGACACGGCTGTGTTTTTTATAGGGCAATGCTTGGAAAGTCTCCCTCTTCCCTTACGCTTCGCTTGTCCCAATGTGTCCCACCTCCTCGACACTCACGGTGTGGGGGGCAGAACGTCATTCCAACTGCCTCCCTCTGCCTCCCACACATTTCCAGGCCTCAGAGGCAGCCTCCTCTATGGGAAGTGACCTCCCTCACCGGTATTTTTACCACCCATTGAGAGGTGATTAAAATTGTCTGATACAAAAATACAACTGACCCTTCTGGGAGAGGTTAGAGGAAGGTTTCAACCAGAGTCAGCCAAAGGCTGTCAGGTAGAGCAAAGAACTGCATGTCAGAGAAACCTGGATTTGCATTCTAGCTTGGATGCTATGAGTTGCATGACCTTGGACAAGTCACCTAGCCTCCCTAAAACTCAGTTTATTGTCTAAAGGATGGGAACAATGTCGCCTGCCTGCTTACTTCACCCAGCCTAATAATAGGATCCAAAAAAGACAATCCAATGGAAGGAAACATAGCCACTGTGTCAACCAAAAAACTAGACCTTGTATGGTGAGGACACAAACAGAAATTTTCATCTGGGTCTGAGGAAAAAAGAGAATTTAGTACAGCCAAGCAGTCTGGGTGGACTCCTGAAGGGACCTAGGAAAACAGGAACACATGTATGCATTGGGGGAAAAGAGAGATTTCATTGGCTGAATTTTTTCTGCAAGGCCTGAGTACAATCCTAGGGCTTTTGACACATTATCTCAGTCAACTTTGAAATGGGTATTTTCATCTTCATTTTATAAAAGAAAAAAGCCACACCAAGAAATGGAAGATGCCAGTTGAAGGTAGATTCTGGCCTCTTTACAACTCAGATTTTTGAGGGTCCCCCTCCCTCCAGAAGGCTTAAAGATGTCCTAAATCTTTTTTATCTTTAAGAGGAATGAGAGAGGCAAAACCTTGCAAAGTAATCTTAGGGCAGAATGGGAATTTTTAATGCCTTGGGGTTATAGTCCTATGGTGGACAGAGGGTCCTAGAGAATACAATAAAAATAATACTGAAAGTGACTAAAACAGTAGTTCTTCCATAAGTTATGTTGAATAATGAATAAAAGAAACCAATATTGTAGTTCACATGAATTTTTTACTATATAGCCTTGAACAACATATTGAATCTGGACTCATTTTAACTGGAAAGTGAGAGCTGACTTATTATATGTCTCTCATGTTCATGCACTGGGGTCTTGATTATGACCATAGGATGAGAACAGTCAACCTTGGTAAGTGAGGGGAGGGAACAGAGCTGGATAATAGAGCAAGCATTGGTATGGGGATCAAGAAATCTTGAATCCTCAGTCTTCCCCTCTATACAATGGAAGGTTATACTAGATCCATGGTTTTCAACCTCTTTTCTTTTCAAACAGCAATTGCTACCTGTAATCTGACATGGAGCCCCAAGCCATTAGACAAGCAAGTGTGCTGCACAGATTGAATGAAAGGGAGGTAGGGATCCCTTAGCAGGGCCACCCCCTCATCACCCTTCCCTCCTCCCAAGGTCACTTGGCAAGATAGGGAACCCCACAATCTCTGTGGAGTCTCCCAAACTTGACTTCTGTGTTCAGGAAAAATCAACTTGTGCAAGTGCTTTCCATACCATAACTCTTTACCCTCATTGAAATCCTATCAAATAGGTATTATTATTAACCCCTTTTACACATAAATAAACTGAGGCACACAGAGCTTAATTACCGATGTCCAAGAATTAAGACTCTTAGCAGATAATGCCTCCTTCCATAATTAGAAGAGGTTTCAGATCCCCAGCAACATCTAGTTCATCTCCTCACCCAAAGAAAAGTAAAATCAAGCTTAGATAGAACCTTGGTTTTAAAGGAAATTACAGTCATAGATGAAATATTACTTTTTTCAGAAAAGCTTTTGCTCAGCCATTCTTTTGTTGAGAGTTCAGTATAATGGTTGGATGGGCTTTGTTTCTTGATAGCGGAGGGAGATAGCTAAAGAAATTCAGGATGTCACAGGCTCTGACAGCACCAAACATATCGGAGCTCTGCCATGAGGGCCAACACAGTGGATCCAGGTGGTAAACAGAACCATTCTTTGGGCATTTGGGGAAGACTTTTCTAGTGGCTTTAATGAGTGTTACATGTCAGAAGCCTAAATTGTACCCTTGCCTTAATGAGTGAGTTTGCATAAATATGTGTCTGTGTGCCTTGGAGAAGCGGTGAGAAAAGAAACAAAGTCATTGTCACATAAACAAACAGCTCAAGGTTTTGGTGATGCTATGGAATTCATAGAGACCTGCTAAAAAAAAAAGGACATGTTCCAAGAACCCTGCTCTCAGGAGGTGGTTCAGTGTTTTTCCATTACTTTGCAGATGTCATTTGTGTGGCAGGACATATGACTGCTTATTCATCTTGGTGTCATTCTTTGATTGCCTGCAACATGCCAAGCATTTGCTCAAACATTCATTGGACATGCACTGAGGCTCTTGATAGTACTTACATAATCAAGAAATGCGCATTGAATGCCTATTACATGCTAGATACAGCAAGGGTCCTTTCTTTCTTCTGTCCTTTATCCAACCAAAGAATATTTGCTGAATACCTATTGCACATCCACCATCTAAATACTCATTCCATATAGATTTTTAAATTGTCTACAATATGCTAAATATTGAGTAGGAACTGAAAACACGTATTTCCACCCCCACCCCCCTTTTTTTTTTATAACTCCTAACACAGTGGCTTTGCTTTCTATAAGTCCACATGTCCTATGCCATTTAGTCCTTAGATTCTAGGCCAATAGCAGTCTATGAGCAATGTAAGATCCTTGGAAAATCCTCCAAACATAAGTACACATCTGTAAAGATACCAACTTTAAGTGGAGATTAATTCAACACTGGTCTTATTTACATTGTAGAATTAAAAGCATATTTATCCCATGAAGGCTTACTTCCATATTATTAAAAAACTAGAGGCCTGGTGCACAAATTTGTGCCCTGGTGGGGTCCCTTGGCCTGGCCTGTGGGGGTTGAGCCAAAACCAGCTCTCCGACATCCTTTGAGGGGTCCTGGATTGTAAGAGGGTGGTTCTCAGGTGACGCACCCCTGAATTGGGCTCCCTCTTCTCTGGTTCTGGATCCATCACCCGAGAACTGCAGCTTAGCAGCTCCTGCATTGAATGACTGCCCCTGTTGGTCAGTGTGCGTCATAGCTACCAATCAGATGGTTGGATGGTTGCTTAGGCATATATATATATATATATATATATATATATATATATATATATATATATATATATTGAAGTGGGAAATGGATTTGTGTTGCTATGAAAACCCAAAACAAAGAAAAGAATAAGGAGGAAATGGAAAGGCCAGTTGATGTAATTTTCCCATCAATATTCATGGTTAGCCCTAGCCGATTTGGCTCAGTGACCCTTTGCCAACTGAAGGGTCCCAAGTTCGATTCCAGGTAAGGGCACATGCCCGGGTTTGCAGGCTCGATCCCCAGTGATGTACAGGAGGCAGTTAATCAATGATTCTCTCTCATCATTGATGTTTCTATCTCTCTCTCTCTAATCAATCAAAAAAGGTAAAATGCAATTTTATTTTTAAATTCATGGTTGAATCGACTAGACAGCTATAACAGGATTTTAGGGGTTTGCTGTTTGGGGTTTTGTCTGTATGTATTCAGGATGAGCAGTTCCAAGAACAACTGTGACTTAACTTCAGAAGTATATATGTTTATATATCCCCATCATCTTTTTCTCCATCACCATCAAATGTCAGTTCTCTTCCATGAAGACAGAGGAGCCCATGTGATTTGCTGAGTCCACGATTATTCATGCTTCCTGGTGCCCCAGCCAAGCTTTTGTCACCCTTGCCCAAAGTGCCACACAGCCTGTTTCTAAGGGGGAAGAAGTTGGGGCTTTCCAAGGTCAGTTTGGGCCAGTGTCTCTTGAGTAGAAGCCACTAGGCTGAAAGGGCATCTGCTTCCCTTTCCAAGAGTTCCCTTGATATCAAGACCTACCATTCGTCACTTCCAAGTGTGGAAACTTGGCATTTGTTTCAGAAAATGCCAAATGTATTTTCTTTGCATATCTGCTGTCACATCAGTGATCTGTCCTTAGTTAGATCTCTTTAAAAAAAAAAAAAAAAGGAAGCAAGCAAGCAAGCAAGCAGACCTTTCTGTGTCTGGCTTACTGGGTCATTCTGGTTGACTTAAACTGTCTGAGCCTTAAACTGTCAGTAAATTTAACAATGGACACATTTACACCCATGGAACAAAATTACTGTGAAGATTAAATATAGCCCCTGACACATAGGAGGTAACAATTCCATTGTGAATACTATTATTATTTTTTATTGAATGCTTACAATGCGACACTTGGTAATAAATGCTTTTTCTTCTTTAAGTGGTCTGGACTATGTCACCTCTCCAAAATTTCTTAGTTGTATAACAGGCCTAATACTATTGCGCATGCTTGTTTTAAGGCAGTGGTTTTTGAACTTGAGTATGCATCAGAATCCCCTGGTGAGCTTGTTAAAACACTGATGGCTGGCCTCCTCTGCCCATGCTTTTGAGTTAGTAATTCCAGGTTACAAACTGAGAATTTGCCATTGTAACACTTTCTAAATTGATGCGGATGCTAATGGCCCAGGGCCATACTTTGAGAATCCCTGCTCTGAGAATTAAATTTATTGAGCACTTATTTATAAACACTTATTATGTACCTACTGTGTGCTAGGAATTGTTCTACATATAGAGGGAAAAGAGAGAGCAAGACAAAGTCCCTGTCTTCATAAGGTTTATATGCTATCCATGGACATAGACAATAAGTAAACCTATGAGTAAACAATAAGTCAGTACTTTGAAGAAAAATAAAGCTGGTTAAGGGGATAATGAGTGACTGGGTTTCAGTGGGAAAGCTACTTCAGATATAGCTGTCATCTCTGAGGAGGTGACACTTGATCAAAAATGATAAGATGGAAAGACATTTGATCAAGGAGAAAAGCATTCCAAAAAAAGAGAAGAGCAAGTGCAAAGATGCCAGAGAAGAAATAGATCTGAAGACCTTCAGGGTTAGTCAAGTGGCTCATGTGGCCAGAGCACAAGGAACAAAGAAGGTGGAACGAGGATATTGAATTAGAGAAGCAGAAAATGGGATAAGATCATGTAAGCTGTCTTAGCAGGTTGCATCATATTTGAAGTGTGAAGGAAAGTGCCTGGAGGGTTTCAAGTAGATGAGTGGCATGATCTGACTTACATTTTTTCAAAGAACACTTTGGCTGCTGGGCAGGACAAGAGTGGTAGCAGGTATAGAGTTCAGAGAGCCTACTAAGATCCTCCAAGAGATGGTTGAGGCAGACTTGGCCTAAGGTGGTAGCAGAGGAGCTGCTGAGCAGTGATCAGATTCACATCACACTTCATAAGTCAAATACAGGATTTGCTATTGAGTTCAGGGTAAGGCAGGGGAAGAGAGGAATCCAGAATGACTCCTGAGATGTGTGGCCCAATTTAGTAAACTAAGATAATCTATTTAGTAAATTAAGATCATCTGGCACATAAGGCTCAGTACTCATCTATGTATTTTGGAATTGGGAAATTCTAATGCTACAATAAAAAAAAATGGCCATACAGCTGTGCACTGCACAACTTATACTGACTGTGATATGAATGGAGTTGTGTGAAGGGGTTGCTCTGAAAACTCTAACTCTTTGTCAATACTGTTCCTTAGAATTTTTTCCACCTTTCTGCAACCAAATATAACTCCAATAAACTACCACTGTGCTAGTGGCTGAGCATGTGTGCCCTGTTCAGGAATATTCTAGAACTCAGGGCCTTAACTTGGAAGTATGAGCTTGTACTGAGAAAAAGAGTCATCATGTTATCAGTGATCAATATTGTTTGGGGACTTCTTCCTTGGGATTTCCAACAAAATTCTTTGCTCAAGGACTTTGGGCCAGTTGCACCCCTTGATTATGGGGGTGGCATTGGAGTGCATGTGATATGTAACATATTCAAGGACAACCAGTCTGTATGCCCACCCCTGCCCTTAGTGGAGCTGGCAAGCTTGTCTCTATACCAGCAGAGACAGAAATGCATGCATTCTGTGGAAGCTATCATTCTGGACTCTAGATTTCTTCAAGTAGGATTAAGAAAGAAATATTGACTCATTGAAATTTAGTTGTATTTTTAAAGATATTTATTCTCATTGTTTATAGCTTAGATGATTCAGTTTGTGTTGCTCATGCACCAAAATTGTGAAGAAGTTAAAGTTTGTCACCATCAGCATATGTAGCCTACTTTGTCTCCCATGTCTGCTTTTGCTTTCACTCCTAGGTGCCCAAGATCCTTAAGGATGTCTATCTATGTCACTTCCCATTTCTCTCCTCCCTGGACTTAGCTAACTGCCCAGGCCCCAGATTGGAATTTACCAACACCCATCAACAGTTATTCCTTTGAAAAGTATTCATAGATCACACTATATGCGTTTCACAATCACCCACTTTGAGCACTGTTTACAATAGTCAGTATGTATTGAGTACTTATTATTTGCCAGGCACTGTGTCAAGTACTTTCAGTAGATTATTTCACTTATTATCTCCACTTACCAATGAGAAACCTGTGAAGAGGGGAAATAATGCCCAGCGTCAACCAGGGAGCTTATGGCAGGGTGGGATGCAAACCCAAACCTTTCAGATTCACAGCCTATGCTTTGAATCACCACCATTTGAGTTAGGAGAGAATTAGCATTATGGAGCACCTATCCTGTGGCATGTTCTTTACAAATGCCATCTCATTTGATCCTTATAGCAGCTCTTCAGGAGAGATATTATTGTCACCTAAAAGGAAACAAAAGTCTCAGAAAGGTTAACAATCTTATGCAAGATCCACCATGGTTTTAAGAGTGACTGATCCAGGACACAAAACCACACATTCTAGATGCCAATGTCCATGTGCTTTCCATAGCATCAAAGAGCACAACTTCATAGCTTTGTAGGATTTCCACAAGTGAAGCTGAAGAGACAGCCTCTGGATGTAAAGAACAGCAGGAGCAGACAGAACAGCGGGACAGCTAGAAGTGTACATAGAAACTACTCATGGTCTAGTTTCCCTAGATTGTAAAGCCAAGGAGAGGACATCTTTACTTGCTACACTTCTATACATCTTGTCTCCCCTCTTTTTTGTCTGAAATTCTTCAGTGACTTTCTGTTGTACAATGGTTTGTGTGATTTGTCTCCTGCCTTCCCTTTCTTCATAGAGTGTACTTTACTCACTCTATTCCAGACTCACTGGCCTCTTTTATACTCCTCACATTTATCAGCTCTTTTGTACTTTAGAGACTCCTGAATTTGCTCTGTGTTCTACCAGTAACTTCTTTTTCACCTGATCTTTCCACAACAAATCTCGGTTCAAAGAGGCCTTCTTTACCCACATAGTCTCATTTTGACATCCTTCTTAAATGTTTCTTCAATAAATAAATCCATGCATCCTTGAATGTTTGCAATTGAAGAGAAAAAATAAAACACAATGTTTGTTATAGGCTTTCCCCCCCAAAAAAAATTGGCTTGTCTACAGAGAGATCAGTTCTGCCTAAGTACCAAAATCAGCACTCAAATGAATCTTCAAATATTTTCAAAGCATCTTTTGATATAAAATGTTTAGAACTAAGCATAATTTTGATGAAAATACAAACCCAAGTAACGAATCCTGTTAGAGGAAGGTAATTGTGAGAGTTCAGGCTTTAAAAACTTGTCTTCATGGATTAGAAAGACAAAAGAACTAAGTGACCCTTAACCTAAATTTTCCTTATCCTGCTGACATGAAAACAAAGCCAAAAATCCCATTGGTGTGAAACAGCCCAGTGCTCCCATAAGGACAGAGTTCACAGATAATAAAGAAATAGTTGCAAGTAATTCACAATATTGATTTATAATATAATAAGTATTGATAGGTATAATCTATATAAACAAAAGCTCTTTGAGGGTATTCAATATTTTTTTAATTTAAATTCTTTATTGTTTAAAGTATTACATAAGTCTCCTTTTTCCCCCATTGACCACCCCATCACCTTCATCCCCAGCACATGCCTTCACCCACCACCCTGTCCATTGATTGTGCCCATATGCATGCATACAAGTCCTTTGGTTGATCCCCCATCTTTCCACATAAGTTGGACAGTCTGTTCGGTGCCTCTAAGGGTCATCAGTAATTTTTAAGTGTACTGGTAAGAGGATTCTAGAGCTAAAATAGTTGTAACCTATTGAGTTACTCAAACCAGTAAATTCCATTTTTTTGCTGAGGACATTTTTAGTTGGGTCTTGGTCTTTTTAAAATGAAAACATTTTAATACCGTGCCTCATTTCACAGAATAATAACATTGCCATAAGAAGCTTATTGACAATAGTAAGCTTTTTTTTTTCTGAAAAAAATCTCTTTCCATAATCCAAAAATGAGGAGAAGGTTTACAGTATGTGAAAGAACCCAGGGGAAGTTAGAGGGTGTTGTGAAGGAAACTACATAAGGAAGGAGACCCTGCTGTCACCCACGACCTATGAAACTGCTATATATATAGCAACAGTGATTGCCAAATCAGAGACTTTGACAAAAGATTTCCTTTAAGTGTGTGTTTTATTTATGCCTTTCAACATTTTAAAAATAAATTTCCCATTTAAAGAAACAGCACAATGCAAATATTGAAATACATAAAATTACTTGAAATCTGAACCCTACTGGACAACCTGGGATATGTCTAGAGCAGACAGATCTAATGCTAGCTTCCTCCCAATTAAGCCTGGGAAATGTGATTGACTGGGATTTCATGCTCACAAAAGACTTTTTCCCCTCTTATTCAGTTCAGTAGAGACACTGTCGGGGGTAGCAATCTTTGATTAACAATGAGATTGGCTGCCTTTAGAAATTAAATTCAAAAGTAGTAAAGAAAGATAATGTCTTAAAATTTTTGAACTAAGTTTACCTTGGAAATGTTATGTTTCGCTGGGTGTTTTTTCCCCCCTACAATTATTTGCAAAAAGCATATGTTTAATTCTAATCATAATATAAATGCAATATAAAAGGCAAAATGCCTTTTGGTGATGAAGGCAATTATAGCTGGCTAAGAAGTGACCCAGAGTGGGCTGAATAAAAGGTCCTTGAGAAAGGGTGGGCCGGAGGTAGAGGAATAAGGTCATAAGTGGTGAGTTAATTGGCTAAGTATGAAAACAAATTTGGATTTTATCATAAAAGCAATGGCAACTCACTGAACTATTTTAAAAAGCAATATGAGTTATAGTTATGGAAGTCAAGGGCATTATGGAAGCTCATGGCTGACATTTCAAAACCAGGTGAGGAAATCGGGTAGGTCCCACGAAGAAAATGACACTGATGTTGACAACCATAGGAAAAGAATAGCTAAATGGGAAAGAAGAGAATGATGTGTTTTAGGAAAAGAAAATATGAGATTGGAAAATTCAAGAAAGTGAACAAAATCCAGAAATTGCTGAAAAATGACTGTGGAGGTGTACAAAAGCAATGTGGCTAAAAAAAGCAAGCAGTGCATAGCCGTGTGGCTCAGTGGTTGAGCATCAACCTATGAACCAGAAAGTCATAGTTAAATTCCCAGTCAGAGCACATGCCTATCCACTGAATCAAGCTGGCTAAGGCAGTGTTACTGACTTTTCATTAACCTTATTCAAATGGTTCATTCCCCCGCCACCCCATCCCCTGAAATTATCAAAGAATAATATTTGAATCTCTAGCATATATAGTGCTCTGTGTGTGTGTGTGTGTGTGTGTGTGTGTGTGTGTGTAAGTAAGCAGTGCGTGTGTTTTTAAAGCAAGCAGTTAGACCATGGAAAGCTTTGGAAGCAGGTTTTAGAGTTTAATTCTTAAGCATGAGAGCTTTAGAGATTCATGGAAGGGGACTGACATGGTCAGATTTATGTTTCAGAAAGATCATTCTGGCTGCAATTTGGGGAAAGGGATAATAGCCTATGGCTGTGGTCCTTATGGTAATAAATACATATTCACATGGGATGTCTTATCCCTGCATAAACTTACATAACTGGGGGGGAAAAATCTTTTGCCCATTAACTTGTTTTGTTTTGGTTTTTGGTTGTTTTTTATTATTTATTTATTTATTTTGGTTGAAAAAGTGAAATGAGATTAAAATAACAGGGTCCTTCAAAACTTGCAAAGAATGAAATAACATTGCATGTGCTTTAGATTTATTTGTATAATTAGTGCTTGCTAGATCATAGCAGAGATGGGCAAAGCTTTCTAAAATTTAAATGACTCTGGCCAGAGCAAGCATTTGTCTAAATGTAAAAATGTATCTTAAAAGAGAATCGATCATCCCCGTAACCCCAAGCAAAGGGAAATAAGCAAGGCAAATCTTGGTGTTGTGATTCAACCACCACCCATGAGACATAGGGTTGCCCAATGGACTTTGGCAATATGGCATCAACACAAAACCATTTCTGTTGTAAAAAGACATAAGTGTCAGATAATGGTCTAACCCCAACTGACCAAGAGAATCACATACAGAGTTTTTAAGAAATAGTACTACAAATGCCTTGCCCTAATCTTAGGTCTAGGATGGATCCCAAGCTTCTGAAAATTTCATCAGGTCCACTGGTGCCAGAGGCCTAGCCTGACATTAGAATTCATGTCATCATTTTATACTGATTCCATGCTCACCATACAGTCTCTGGGGATAACTTGGTTTAAAATGTAGGTCTCTGTACAGAAAAAGAATGCACAGGTTCTTGCCACACAAGTATTCCATTTCAAATAATTATTACATGTCCTTTTGTAAGTTGATAAACTGACATTAGCCATTTATACAGCAATCTTTATATACCTCATCAATATAATGATGTCTTTGAGAGAATAATAGCTCTTCCCTGAGTAATGACAAGTTAGGTTTCATAGACTATAAGACTAGTAGACTAGCGTCACCAAGATAACAGCATCTGTTACTGACTTCTTTTGTTGTTATTGTTAATCCTCACCTGAGGATATTTTTCCATTGATTTTTAGAGAGAGTGGAAAAGAGGGGGGAGAGACACACAGAGAGAAACATCATTGTGAGAGAGACACAGTGACTTGTTGCCTCCCTCATATGCTGTGATCAAGCCTGCAACCAAGGTACATGCCCTTGACTTGAATTGAACCCATGACCCTTCAGTCCAAGAGCCAAAGCTCTAGCCAAACCAGCTAGAGCAGTGTTACTGACATTTCATTAACCTTACTCAGATGGTTTACCATCCCCTCCCACCTCTTCCCCTTAAATTATCAAAGAACAAAATTTGAAACTCCAGTATATATAGTAGTTTAGAAGTGAGAATCCAGGTATTGGGACATTGAACACATTCCTTAATGAGTCCCCTGATTGTACTTAAACTAAAAGCCCCATTTACCTTTAAAATATTGTTTTCATCATCAAGGGAAAGTATTCCCAGCAGTGTATTAAGCTGCTCTGGGGCCAGAGGGAAAATATTAGAATTTAAACATGGAAATGAATATAAAACATGCATCATACTGGTAAACTTCACAGACTCAGCAGCAGGTACTAAAAGAGGTCTTTATTTTATTGAAATATTAAAGGACTACTCAATGGGATAAGTGGGACTGAAGCTGAGCCTCAGTAGGTATTGTTCTGGCTTTACAACAGAGCTGCTACCCTTTTTCAAATGTAAATGGAGGGTATCTTTTGTCATCAACAAAAGTTATAAGGAACAATAGAGAATGGAAGAAATGTCATAAAAGCAAATGGGAGAAAGCACAGAGGTGGATAATTCAGCTGCAACATCCTTGAAAACATGCCAGAAATCCTTATCTACTGAGGGAGCTGCAGTGGAGAATGAGAAATCTCTTATCCCAGAAAGGAGGGCTCCTTGTTTTCCTATGGAGATGGCATCGGGCCAGAGTAGCCATCCATCCAGAGGAAAATAGAACACAGTTTACTAGAAGGAGGCCCAGATGAAAACAGAGAGTGAAAAGGAAGAAGACAATTGCTGGCTGTTTTCCAGGGTCCCCTAAGGCAGGACAGCGCTAATGCATGCTGGGCTCCTGAGGGTCCCTGGGGCTTCTGTAGGAGACACCCCCAGTAGATAAAAGAAAAGCTGACACCCCTGCATGGGCTCAGATAGCCATAGGAAGCTGGACCTCTTAACATTCCAGCAATCCGGGCCCCTTACCACATAGTTGGGATCTATGCTACAAAGGTGTTCATATACTGTGCCATACCATAATGTACTTTTCTCCACTTTTCTTCACTCTCCATTCTCAATTGATTATAAAGTTGAGCTACATTTTAGAGAAAATGAGAATGCAAATCACCAATAGAGTGTGAGTCATGAAGGCAGAAATCACATCTGTCTTGTTCTCTGATAAACGCATAGCCAGCCTAGTGTCTGATTCATAGTAGATCCCTATTCATTCACTTATTCAGTCAGTCAGTAAGTCAGTCACGCCACAAGTATTTATTGAATGCCAACTATGCACAAGATACTTTTCCAAGAGCTTGATATACAACAGGAAACAAAATAAAGTCCCTGCTCTCGTTGCACTTACATTCTGATGGAATGATTCAAACAAGAAACAAATGAAGATAGAAAATGTCCATTATTGGTAAACTAGAGGCCCAATGCACAAAATTTGTGCAGGGAGGGGGGTGTCCCTTAGCCCAACCTGAACTCTCTCTAATCTAGAACCCCTTGGAAGGTGTCCGACTGATAGTTTAGGCCCAATCCCTGTGGTAGTTGGACATCCCTCTCACAATCTGGGACTGCTGGCTCCCAACCGCTTACCTGCCTGCCAACCTGATCACCCCCTAACCACTCCCCTGCCAGCCTGATTGACATCTAACTGCTCCACTGCTGACCTGGTTACCCCTAAGTGCCTTCTCCTGCTGGCCTGATTGCCCCTAATGGCCTCTGCCTCAGCTCCCACCACCGTGGCTTAATTCGGAAGGACATCTGGATGGATGTCTGAAAGATGTCTGGTCTAATTAGGATATTACCCTTTTATTAGTATAGATACTTCAGAAAAAAAATAAGCAAAATAATGTGACAGAAAATGTTGGGGGTGGGAGAGCTAGATAGTGAGTCTAAGATGATAAAAACCTCTCTGACAAAATGACATTTTAACCAATAAACTGAGTCAGGAAGTGAGTCATGTAGTCTAAAGAAAGAGTGCCAAAGTAAAGGGACAGCTAATCCAAAAAGTACTGAAGAGGGCCCGTGCTTACTATGTTGAAAGAACCAACTATAACCAAGCCAGGGTGGAAGAAAGTAGATCAATTAAGAGACTGGTGAAATACCAAGTCAGGGATAATAACACATGAACCAATGGAATATAGGAGAGTAGTAAGAAGTTGTTGGATTCTGGCTATATTTCAAAGATAAAGAGCTGACAGAATATGTCAATGGGTTGGAAATGGGGTGTGAGAGGAGAGGAGTTAGGGATAACACTAAGATTCTTATGCTGAGTAATTAGAAAAGTAGAATTGCCATTTCCAATGTGGGAAAACCATGCATGGGAGAAGCAAATTTTGGAAGCACAGGCAGCCATATGAAATTTGAGTTGTTTGTTAGATACCAAGTGTCTATCAAAGAGGGGGTAGAATATAGAAGTCTAATGATAGAATGGTCTGAGACAGAAGTATCAATTTTAAAGTCAACATCATATTAAGGGTATTTAAAAACATAAGACTTAATAAGTAAATGAAAAACATATTGTGAATAGAGAAAAATACCAAGAACTAAAACTAAGGACTAAACCCCACAATTTAGAAGTCTAGGGACTGAGAGACAATCAGCAAATGGAGACCAAGAAGAAATGTCTGGTGAGATAAAAACAAACAGACAGACAATAAAGAGGACTCCAATAATTATTTTTGTTGAACACAAATGAACAAAATCATGGGTTCTGGGGCAAATACCAAGTATGGTCATTCTTGTGTTGCTTCGTTCATATGGTCTTAAAAGAACAAATATAATTATGAAGGCCAGTATTCATAATAGTAATGTTTCAAAGGCGAACTATCACAGAAAACCTACAGCACCAGTTCTAGGACTCAATCTGCCATCAGAAGCAGTAAAGCTTCTCAGTTAATAATGCAGGCAAGGGAACCATCTCTAAGAGTTCTCATTTCAGCTCTACTATTTACTAACTATATACTTTGACCAAGTCACTTAGCTGTTCTCTGTCTCAGTTTCATCATCTGTAAAATGAGCATTTATTGGTATTGATCTCACAGGACTGTCAAGATTAAATGCTAAGACATATGAACCCTCTGAATAACTCCTGGCTCTCAGAAAGTACCCAAGTAGCTGTTATTACTATGTGGCACATGCTAGGCAATCAATGACAGGCCCAAATTTATTTTCATCCAAGAATTCCCTCAAAAGAAAGAATGAACTAGAAAAGTCATTGTAAGGCATTCCAATGGAGCCTGAAATTTTCTGATTAGAAATATTGTATGTCTTTTTAATTTTTAACTGTTTCTTTTTTGAATTTTGTGAGTTTATTTGACCCAAACTGACAACATAGGTTAGAGAGCAAGATCTCAAATGCCATACCTAGAGCCGTTCTGCTAATATGATATTTCTATTTGCATTGTGTACATATTCCCCATATTTTAAAAAATCTCTTATGGGTACTAAGGAAAGTCCTTGTATCTTATTTTGTTCAGACTGGTAGAATAGCATAGCATAGACTGGGTGTTTATAAACACAGAAATTAATTTTCACAATTCTGGGAGCTAGGAAGTTCAAGACCAGGGCTATTGCATATCTGGTTTCTGGTAAAAACCCATTTTCTGATTCATAGACAGCAGTCTTCTTGCTGTATCCTTACTTGGCAGAAGGGCTAAAAAAGCTCTCTTTTATAAGGGCACTAATTACATTCTTGAGGACTCCACCTTTATGATTTAATGACCTCCCCAAAGGTCCTACCTCCAAATACCATCACATTGGGGATCAGGTTTCAACATATGAACTTTGGGAGAACATTCAGTCTATAGCATCTTATTAAATTGAAATGCCACACTTTAAAAAATATCCTCCTTTGTGTTGCTAACATAGTAAGGGTTAGATATTCCTAAGAAATCTAATCTAATAAGAATTAGATCTTTTTCCATTAGGGAAAAAGGGTAAATTAATATTTTTTATGACAAATGGAGGTGAGAATAAAATCCTTAGTAATACTGCTTTTCATATTCTTTTCCTTCACTCCCACTGAGTATTTTAATTTTATTTTACTACTTAGAATAATTTTAACTTGAAAAACCACTCCTTTCTATTTGTTTTGCTTCATCTCATAGCCAGAGAAGGCAATTGAAATTGAACCCTATATTCCTTCTTACATGTGTGGTACACAAAGAAAATTCAATACGCAGTTTATCTCATCAAACAGATCAATCAGAGGATGATTTGCTTTCTAAGTGATTCTTTTCAAAAGAAGGTTCCAATAGAATTTCCTTAAATAGTTTTTATCTGCAAGATATTGCTACTACAATCAATTGTTGAGAACTTGGTTCAGCATATAGTAAATACTTAAGGAATATCTATTTTTGTTGATGATTATGATCTGCCTACTATTATTTGTATATGTCTGTCCCTCCCCTGGAATCAAAATGGCAAATGGATTTTATTGCTTGTTCCAACTCAGATTGATTGAAAAAGATGCCTAGAGCATTTTGTTTAAAAGGATTTTGAGACTAAATCCAGGTTCAGACAGAAAGAGCACCATGATCGATTAGAAATGTCTTATGTGGGAGCAAGACAAGGATAGTGACTACACATGTGTTTACCAACCTGCATTAGCAGTGAATATCTTCAGGGAAAGATATTATGCATCTTTGAATTACTCAGAAGCATAGTACAATTTATGGCTTGTGTACACGTAGTGTATAGTCATTAATTCAACTAAATGGAAGAATCATGACTTTTGAGACTATTTGCAATAAATCAAGTGTCTTCCTTCTATATGTCTCATGATTTTGTCACCAACCAACACATCTATTAAGCATATACCAGTTGAAAGTTATTCAATAACTGCAATGTTAAATTTCTTTCCTCCCTCCTTGAAAAGATCAGTGTTCACACAAACACACACACACACACACACACACACACATACACACACACACACACACACACACTCAGTCAGTCATAAACTCATAATAACAGATATTTTAATTTTGCTGTTTGCTTGTAGAACCTAGTAACTCTAGGACTATGTCTATAGTTACCTGCCCTAAGTTCATGATAATCCATGAGCCTTTTTGTCTGTTCTATTTACCAGAGTCATGACAATAGACAAATAAACACAAGTAAACAAATCTGGCCTAGAAGCTGTATAAATACCATGTCACACCTCTGCCCTCTGTCTCCTAAATTAAAGGGTTTTGTAGCCCTTTAACTAAACCAGATCATAATCACTGAAAAAGTACACAATCCAAAGGCTTTTAAATCATCAATCAAATGGTCACAAGATTAGGAGAATTTTGACAATAATAATGATAATAAAAATTTCTGTTCATAAAGACACTCTGGCCTTTTGTCAGGAAGCTTTCTATCTTGGGTGACATGACAGAGCAATGCAAAAAACTCTGGGGCAAGGTCAATAATCATGTGGGAAATTTTATAAGTAGCACATTGCATGCTTTCTTTAACAATGTAAATGTTTCTTAATTTCACCCAAATATATCACAAAGCTAGGTTGTATAAAGCACCTTCTGTGAGTCTGTGTGTACTCTAAAATTCCAAACAAAGTTTGCAAAGGGAGTGCATTTTTTTAGAAGAAATTCCAGAATGAAAGCCAAAAAATAATTAAGACTTCCTACATGGACTTTACTTTGTAATTCATGACCACCATTACCCTTTACGCTTCTCCATACCCCATTTTCATTTATCTTAACTCCAGATACAGTCTGTGAAATTGTTATTTTTTTCCAAAACATATTCTATTTATGTTAAGGAGGAGATAGTAACAGGGTCATCCTATATAATAAAGATGTAATATGCAAATTGACCATCACTCCAACACATAAGATGGCCACTCCCATGTGGACACAAGATGGCTGTCACAAGATGGCTGGCAGGGGAAGGCAGTTGTGAGTGATCAGGCCAGCAGGATAGGACAGCTGAGGGGGACCCAGGCCTGCAGGGGAGGCAGTTAGGGGTGACCAGGCTGGCAAGGGAGTGGTTAGGGGGTGATGAGGCTGGCAGGCAGGTAAGTGGTTGGGAGCCAGCAGTCCTAGATTGTGAGAGGGATGTCTGACTGCTTGGTTAGGCCCGATCCCACCTGGGATGGGGCCTAAACAGGCAGTTGGACATCCCTCGAGGTGTCCCAGATTGGAAAGGGTGCAAGCTGGTCTGAGGGACACACACCTCCCACCTTGTGCACAAATTTTGTGCACCAGGCCTATAATATCCCATATAACTATCTTGTCATCAACCATACTGAGCCCAAGGAAGTGCTCAGTAAACAATTGGTGATGGAAGGAGTGAACCATCTATTTATAACAGTGGGGCCATTGAGCTGTTAAGTAAGATGATTATAGGCTTCTGAGCTAGGGTTTGATTTGGTGTCACTGTGTTCACAACTTGACTTTTTTAGGAGCTACAGATGAAGGAATGAACTCATTCTAATTCTGAATTTAAGTATTACAATAGATAGCAATTAGCACAGACATCAAAGAAGTGGGGAGAATTTCATCATTAAGAGGATAAGGATGTCATTATCATAACCAAAGGAAGATGATCAGATGCAAACCTATTATAGAAGTTGCTAATAAAATAAAGCTTTATAAAATGGGTTAAATTACCTCCTTGATATTTTAAACATATGGTTTTACCGAGGCATCTTGATGGCACATTAGCTCTCCTGATCCTGCATTCCACGACAAGCAGAGAAAATAAACAAGTAAGTGTAATCATGTTCATAGCAGTATTTATGGAGCCTCACTCACCAATAGCTTTCACACATGTTCTCGCTCCTTTATTAGATTGAAGGGAATATCAGATCAGGTTCTGGGTGTTTAAGATTCAAATGTAGAACTCACAGGAATCTACAGTTATTTTACTGATAAGCTAACACATGCAGCCCCTGGCAATCTTTCAGGTTAAGACCTTGCCTCTGTAAGAAGGAATGTGAAATTCTCATCGAATTTCCTTCTCCCAGAGACTCATGGATCTCTGTGACAAAATCTTCATGTCTCAGTGTCATTCTTTAGCACTGGAGGGCAAGTAAGAAGGTTCTGAAATAGTTCCCACATACTATGTCAGGACAGCCTTTATTCATGTGAATTACCTGAAATCATACAATGTCTTAACTGGTCAAAATTACTATTAAACTCAGCAAAAAGTATATAATATTTCAAAAGAAAGAGAAAAATGGCTTACAAATGAGGTGACATCTCTGTTTAACAGCCAAAGGCAACAGTGTAAAATAATTTGGGAAGGGAATCAAAGCCTACCTTATCCAATGGGAGAGTGCAGGGAAACTCAAAGTTGTCAGAATGCAATTCTCCCTGTTGAAATTGGGTGGACCATCATCTGACACTTCCAAGTAATGCTATAGGCCCTCTTAATGAACATGAGGCCTCCAGCTATAGCTTTTAACCTCAATTCAAGGTATAAAACCTGCACTCTGAATATATAGAGTGCAGCGATGTTAATTAGTTCACGGCTGTCAGGTTCAAAATTGTCCTCCTAGAGATCAAGGGGTCTAACATCTTCATTTCACAGAAGGAAACTGAGGCCAAGAGAATATCAAACAATAAAGAAATGGGTTAACAACTTTGCTTTTTTGTGCTCTCTTTTGTGCCCCTGAGCCTGCAGTTTCCTCAATTCAATCTAATTCAACAACTATTTATTAGCTCCTGCACTGTGCCAGACCCTTCACTGGGGTGAAGGATATGAAGGATACTCTTCTTCCTCAGTAATAGAATTCCTAAATTTTAGCTGGGTATATGGATCTCCTGAATCAAGTCCACATTTCCTAACTGTGTTTCAGATCAATCTAATCACATGACTGTCAGCCAATGGATATAAGCAAAAGCAGTGTGTCCAACTTCTGGGAAGTGCTGTTAAGTGACAGGGTATTACCTCCTCCAAATATTTCTTCTTTTGTGAATGTGAAGAAGGGAGATCCAGATTATACCCTGAGGTGACACTGAGAATGGGGGCTAACATGGCAAGAGGTAGAAAGAGCCAAGGTCCCTGACTCCATGGGATGTCATAGGACCTAGGAAAATCTAATTGGACTTTTACATAGAAGTCAAATTTCTAACATATTTAACCCAGAGGTTTTTTTGGATGTTGAGCCACTTGCAGCCAAAACTAATTCTAGAATACATAAATCCTATGTTCTTTATACTTTATTACACAGCCTCCAATTTATAATGTCTTTGAATGTATTATTCTTGCCAGGTGGAACTGGAATTTTAAAGGACATTGCATCCTTTGATTGAAATGCTACTGTGTGAAAGAGTTTGGCCCTGTGGCAGGCTATGAGAGCAATTTGCTTGGAATGCTCACTTCATCTGACTCCACTAGTTGATATGGTGTCGTGTCATCATCTTGATCAGCAGTGACTGTAGCATTACTATTGCAGTAATAGTAGTTACCATTTACAGGATGCTCACTCATTGCTTAGCAGTGTGACATCTAATTATATTCTCAAAACTGCAGCAGGGTTGATTATCCCTATTTCACAGATGAGAAGCTGAGGTCAGAGATCTCAAGTGACTTTGAAACAAAACATGTGGCTTGTCAATGACAGAGCTTATAAAAAACCAAATTTCAATCCAAAGCCCATTCCCTTAATAATTATACCTTACTTCTTCCCACCAAGTGAGAACTGGTAATAACAAGGCTTGCATAAAATTGATACAATTATCATCAGACAGTATATCCATTCATAAATGTTTATTTCATCATTGTAACAAGCTATCCCAAACCTCAGTGGC
Organism: Pipistrellus kuhlii; assembly: GCF_014108245.1. Classification (NCBI taxonomy): domain Eukaryota; kingdom Metazoa; phylum Chordata; class Mammalia; order Chiroptera; family Vespertilionidae; genus Pipistrellus; species Pipistrellus kuhlii. The sequence continues at coordinate 16,221,276 of NW_023425595.1, forward strand.
TTATTTGTACCAACAACCATATTATATCTGATGATTCTGTGAGATAAGAATTCAAGCAGGCTTAGCCAAGCAGTTCTTTCACTGCACTTGGCATTGATCTGGGCCACTGGTGGACTTCAGTTGGGGATGGTTTGGTCTGGAGGTTCCAGGACAGTTTTACTCACATGCCCAGAATCTTGGCAGGGCAAACTAGAAGACTGAGCTCAGTGGGGCCCTTCTCCATCTCCATGTTAGTTTCATGCCTTTCAAATGGTCTCTCCAGTCAGGTGGTTGGACTTCTGACACAGTGTTCCAGGGCTCCAACAGCAAGTATTCCAAGAGACAGGAAGACAAAGCTAAAAATCTATTAAGGCCTGGACCCAGAAACAGCCACAGTATCTTATTTTATTCTGTTGATCAAAGCCAGTCATAGGGCCCACCAGGATTGCACATAGCTCCCACCTCTTCATGGAAAAACTGTCAAAGAATTTACAGTTTATTTCAATCAATCCCAACACTAAAACTACTAAATAAAATTTTACAGAAATAGGAAGGTAGATAATTAGGCAGTTTGAAATATATATATATTAATATATATATATATATATATATATATATATATATATATATATATATATTTCAAAGGCTGCCATAACAAAATACCACTGACACTGACTAGATGGCTTTAACAACAGAAATTTATTTTCTTAGACTTCTGGAAGCTAGAAATCCAAGTTCAAGGTAACAGCAGGATTAGTTTCCTCTGAGGTCTCCCTCCTAGGTTTATAGGTGGCCATTCTCTTGTTTTTCCTTACGTTGTCTTTCCTTTGGACACACATGTTCCTGGTGTCTCTCTCTTCTTATAAGGAAGTAAGTCATACTAGTTTAGAACCTTACCCTAACATCCTCACTTTACTCAATCATCTCTTTAAAGACTCCCATCTCTAAATAAAGTGATATTCAGAAGTAGTAAGGATTAGGATTTCAATATATGAATTGGGGGTGAGGAGAAATATAATCCAGGTCATAGCCAATGCAAATCTAATGCCATTATATAAATGGAAAAACTAGGTCCAGAGAGAGGACCATTAGCCCAGGTCAGACAAAACAATTAGCAATAGTCAGAATTAAGAGTTCTTTCCAGTGTAGTCCCTTGCCTAACACATCAGATGATTCCTGACTTACAAAAGGTTGGAAACAGAGGCAGGAGTCAACAAGAAAAATCCAGTATGGGAGCCAGAGAGTCCTCCTTTTTCTCTCAAAATTTTATAATTATCTTCATTCCAAATCACTGGGTTCACCACTCTTTTAAGCAGACCCAGATCTCTGGCCAACTTATTTCTTTTCCCATTTCTTAGCTGACATTTCTGGCATTCAGGTCACTATTTAGATTCTGAATCACAGTAATATTGGAGAATATGATGTCCTTGTTTCTGCCTCAACATAGATCTGTCAAGACTTTGGGAACATCTCTTCAGTGATTTGTAAACTCAGACCCATTCTGGGACTCTGAGTCATCACATTAGTGCCCCCTAATTTGCAGTGCATAGCCCATCTTTGATTTGTAGCTCTTGGATTTCAAGAATAACCTGCATTTTAGAAAGGAATTTGCCTATGTCTTATCGAGGCTTCTTCTAGGATGCATTTGCTATTTTTTAGGATGGAGGTGGGGGAAGGAGAGAGTCCAGAAATGGCTTAAGACTTCCTGAAACATAGTGCAATTAGTGTTCAATACTCTTCTTCCAGTCTCACCTCGCATTCTAACCTGTATTTCTGTGTTGCATGAGGCTAAAAAAACAAGTCTTCCCAGAGATAAAAGGAGCAGTTTAATTCTAATTTTTATAACAAAATTGTATTAATCTCCAATTATATACCAGCCACAGCATAGGGGATGAAGGGGACAGTTAGTTCATTGAGACTGGCTTGTCATAATACTCTAACATAAGTATATTGCAATAAAAGCAATAATGGATATATTAAGGAGGGAGAAGGCAAGGAGGAGTAAATTTAGTCTAGTATAAAAGCATAAGCTTTGGAATCTGAAAATCCTAAATTGTAAGTAAGATTCTATCGCTTAAAAGCTGTTTGACTTCGGGAAAGTTAGTTAACCTCTCCATATTTTTCTCCAGTAAAAGTCATATTATTGAGAGGATTAAACAGAAAAAGTGTAGATAATGTCCTGAACTCTGTCTGGCAGAGAGTTAGTGCCCAGTGGATGGTAACTATCATTTTAATCTGTCCCCACTGTGGCTATCAGAATTAAAAGACTCTTGCCCAGTTGGCATGGCTCAGTGGTTGAGCATCAAGCTATGAATCAGGAGGTAATGGTTTGATTCCTGGTCAGGGAACATACCTGGGTTGTGGGCTCAATCCCCAGTGGGGGACATGCAGGAGGCAGCCGATCAATGGTCCTCTCTTATCTTTGGTGTTTCTATCTCTCCCTTTCCTTTCCTCTCTGAAATCAATAAAAATATATTTTTAAAGATAAAACAAATAAAATTTTAAAAAGACCTAAACTCTTGATATCCCCATCTCTCACCAATACTGCAAATCTGCTTTTCTCCCAATCTTCTCCACTCAATAAATGATTCCTTCAAACATGCCCTTGCTCATGCCAGAATCCTCTCTCCTCATTCCCCATGAACCAATCAATCACCAAGTCTTTTACCTCCAAAATATATCTCTCATTCATCCACTTTTCTAAGTCTAAGCCTTAATTATATCTCACCTGACCTTTAATAGACTCCTACCTGGATTCCATACCTTCACTCTTCTAATCCAGTCTTCACAAGGCAGCCAGAGGAATCACTTTAAAATGTAAAGTTAATTATGTAACTCCCTCAATTTTATGGTTTTCCAAAGCCCTGAGGACAAAAATCCAAAATGATCTACAGGCTCTACATGATCCAATCCACATCCTTATTTTTCCAGCCTCACCTTGCACTCCTCTCTCCCTCTTCCACACTGCTCCAGGTGCACTGCTCTTTTTGGTATTATTCTGTGCAAAAGTCAAAGTTTGTCCCATGTGTGGTGATTTATAAAATTCTTTTTTTTTAATATATTTTATTGATTTTTTTACAGAGAGGAAGGGAGAGAAATAGAGAGCCAGAAACGTCGATGAGATAGAAACATCGACCAGCCGCCTCCTGCAACACCCCCCACTGGGGATGTGCCTGCAACCAATGTACATGCCCTTGACCAGAATCGAACCCGGGACCTTTCAGTCCGCAGACTGATGCTCTACCACTGAGCCAAACCGGTTTCGGCTATAAAATTCTTTGATAATCTCCCATTTAATAGATGAAGTCTAATTTTATTCTATTTGCAGATTGGCCAGACTTAGTGATTCACTTTTAACATATAAAATGTGGCCAAAGGGAAGCTGTATGTCTTCCAAGACTAGGCAATAAAAAGGAGAGTGTCTGGCTCTTTTCCTTGGACTGCTTGCTCTGGGGAAAGCCACCTGCCATATTGTGAGGATACTCAAGAAGCCTGAGAAAAGGTCTGCATAGGAGGAATTGAAGCCCCCACCAACAGAAAGCACCAATTTACTTTCCACATGAATGGCCTGGAAATGGAGCCCCCAATCATCATCCAATCTTCAGATGATTGCCTCCCTGGCTGAAATCTTGAATGTAGCCTCATAACTGATCTGCCTGCTTCACCTCCAAGCCAGAACTGCCATGCTAAGCTGATTGAGAATTCCTGACCCATTGAAAACATGGTATAATAAATGATGATTTTAATTTTAAGCTATTAAATTTTGGAGAAATTTGTTACACAGCACTAATATTATACCTCAGGGGCTTCACAGAGGCTTCTTTCTCTTTTGGGAATACTTTCCTCTTCCATTCGGTGGACTAAGCCTTATTCAGGATGCAGAGGGGTACAAGGTGGTATGAAAGTAGAAACTGAAAATCTCATGTTGTACTGGTGGAGGCAGAGACAGTTAGAGGTAATAGCATGCATATTGGGCTTTATATATTTCAATGAAAAGCTAGAGAAAATTGCCTCCTTCCCCTACTTGCTTTTCTGAATTATTTACATTCGATAGCAGTCTGAGAGCACTGAAAGCAGAGGACCTAGAGTAAACCCCCTTTCAACGGTTGTCTTATTGAAAAAAAAACACACAGAGCTAAAAGCTGAATTTTGAAAGAGGACTAGAGTTCTCAGTGAACTCATGATATGACTGATATTTTCCAGATAGTTCATTGCGGGAATTTCAAAGTTTCTGAAAAGTATATGTATTCCAATACCAAACAAACAAAATGACATTATTATTAACCCTATGAGCTCTATATTCCCCTACTGAGAAATGACAGTGTTGGCCAGTAAGTCCTCCCATCTCTGAACTTCAGGGATCAGATGAAGCATCTCATATGCAAATTCATGGGCAATGCTTTTCTATCAGCTGAAAAAGAGAATGTTTTCCAGGATTGGTGCAGAGGATAAAAGTAACTTAGAGGAAGAACCCTGCATCTTGTAACTGATTATTTACATTTCTTTGTTGAACTGATGGGGGGAAAAAAGTTCCACTTAGGAATAAAGAGGAAACAGAAATGTGATGTATTACAGGAGCAGAGTCCTTGAGTCTGGGGAATGCTGCTAAAGTTCACCATGTGTTCTGAGAGCAGGGCTTCATAGGATTAATTAATGCCCATTTGAAATGTTCTCAGTGAATAAAGAGATAAGATCCCCCCCTGGCCTCCTCACTTTCTGTCTCTCACTTTTTTCCTGATCTAAATACAGTGTTTACCCATCCTTTGTGACTAGTGGAATTTTGCCAATAAAAACACTGCTAACTGAGGGCCTTTAGAAAAGCTACAGCCATTCTTATGGCCTTCATTCCTTGCCAGAACCTTTCTACTCGTGTTTCCATAAGGCACTCTTGTCGCATCCTATTACTTCCACCACTTTTAGAATGTTATCACCTCAGTAAGGTACCATCTTTTCTCTCCTTACAAAAGAAAACAGACCTAGTTTCTTTAACCTTTCAGCAGAAGCAAATTCCCCAAATCCCTCTGTCATTCTGGTTGCCTTCTGCTATGCCTTCTCTAGTTCCAAAATAACCTATTTATAGAAAGAAGACTAAAATGAGCTCAGGACTCATAATATGACCTAACCATTCCTCTTTGCATGACTAGAATAATTTCCCTGACTCCTTTGCAGATTTGCAATGTGCCCAATATATCCCAAGCTGATTCTCTTTTATTCCAATATTTATGAAATGATATTCAAACTATGGCCAATCTTATTGATAATGAGAGGTTGACAGCCATTGTGTTCTGGAACTTTCTAGAATTAATGGATTCAAGAGTGAGTTTTTGGTTTGTGTAACATTAAGGTTAAAAGAATGGGTCTCTTCCTCAAATTATTATTTTTTTTTTTTTGTTATTTGCCATTCACTTCAGTTAATAAAGGGATTAGCTCATTTTCAATGAAAACATAATGCAAATGATACCATAGGCTGCAGTAGCATTTGCAAAGTGTGGTCCAACCAAATCATCTGAGAATTTCGTAAAAATGCCAAATCTTAGTGGGCACCCTAGACTCAGGTTCTGCTTTTTAACAAACTACTCAGGAGAGTCGTGTGCGCACTAAATTATCATAAGCATGGTTTAACACCTGTGAAAATTTTCCTCCAGATGTTCTCGGCAGATTCAATCTCATACATATTTAGTTAGATGTCACTGTGATATAGACTCTATCACTTTTACTAGTTTTCACTTGCCTTTCCATGATCCTACATTATGTGATTTTCTTATTTTATTTGATTCTTATATGACAGTTCACATTTAGCTAAGTATATTTTCTTGCAAGTCCTACCTGACCTGTTCTTGATCTGTCTTAATCTCTGATCAACTTTTCATATCAGCAACATCACTCCTCACCTACTAGCTAACCATACTTCATCTCTTGTCCGCAAGATGGTTTAGAAGAAAGAGTCATTGAGTTCTTTTTTAATATTCCATGTGGTCTTGCGTTAGCCTCATTATGAGGTTGTCTGGTTTTCCTTAAATTGAGTTAAGTCATATCCAGATCTTCTGTCTCATGCTTACTTGCCAGGCTTGGGAATGCACAGAGGTTACTGCAACTAAATCATTTTTTCTCCTCATTACTTTTCCAATGCTTTCTTTTGCTTGCATCTTTTTTGATGCTCTGATTATTTCCTTCATAACTAAACTAGGTTTGTAGATGGAAGATTCCTTGAGTTCTTTTTAAATATGATCTCAACACCAGGTTCTTGGCAACCATTGCCTATTCTTGTTTTCAAAAAGCTTTCCAAATTGTGCATCGTGATTCTTTGCCTCTCCTTCTATTGCCTGTGGAGAACCATTAGAGATCAGGAAGTGACTAAGAGAGCCAATCTTTCTTCCTACCTGGTCAGAGTCACTCTTTATATCATAAACGGAACTCTTTTGCTATCTGTTTTTTAAGCCTCTAAAACAGCAGTTATGCTATTATCTGAAGCCTCTCTGTGAATACTCTTATTCATTCACTATAACAAACAATCCTGAGTTAGTGACCAGGAGAAGGCACTATGACCCTATTTTGGCAATAATTAACCAAACATGCTTCACCTATATCATCTTCACCTCATTTCCTAAGTCTTAAGAGATTATATCTTGGTTCTATTCAACTCTAAGACTCTTCAGAGTAGGGAATTGTTAATGTACAGATCACTAGTCCCTATCAAAGTGCCTGGCATAGAATAAGTACTGAAGGGGAGGAGAAGTAGTAGTAAGAGGGAAGAAAGGAAATAATCTATCCAAGTAATCTCCCTAATGCAAGGTGAGATGGAGAGCCTAGTAATTAACTACAACCAAAGAGATTTGGAAAGAAAAGTTGGGAGGAAAAAAACAGAAAGTACTCTCTCATCACTGCTGCCTTGATATGGGGGAGAAAGTACCAAACCATTCCTTAAGAAAAAAAGGACAAAATATTTCATTTCTGGGTTTTTTAGACTTCAGTTTTGTTACCTCTCCCCCAGCAATTCTGACTCTTCACACATCTACTTAATGATATTTTTATGTCTCCTACTCTTTTTTTAAATTAAAGTATACAATATTATATTATTTCCGGGTATACAGCATAGTGATTCGACATCTATATACCTTGTGAAGTGATCACCACAACAATACTAATAACCTTCTATCACCACCCAAAGTCATTATTATGTTATTGATTGTTTCCCCTATGCTTTACATTACAATCCCATGATTCATTTATTTTATAACTGGATTGTTCCACCTAGTCTTGATAAGCCCATTATTAGTATTTGTAGCCATCTTCATAAAGGTACAGGCAGAGGACAAGCTTTATAACTATGACTTTGGTAGAAAACTGCATGTGAACATCAACCAATTCACCTAAGGAACATAATACTTACGGTTTAAAAGCAAAAATCCTTCCTTCTTGGTTACATTAATACACTTTGCTTTAAATTTGGCTACATTGTTGGGTAATGTTCTTTAAGAAACAAGATTTGTTTACTTTTCAGTTTGAAATGCTCTTCCCATTACTAAAAGTGAATGGGGTCAGGTGAACCTGGAGAAATATGATATTTATGTAAGATTGTGTGGAGAAAATGAGAGTTTAAAATTGTGGCAGGTACAGTGCTTGGCATATATTGTAACAAATGTAATGACTGCAACCTTTGCTTATAGTAGACACTGGATTTCATCAGATGGGGGAAAAAGTAAATCTGTGAGTGGTTAGAGATAAAAAGATGGATAGCTGATACTGTACCAAGCAGAGAGGATTCTCCCTCAGATCACTGAGAAATTGAAAAAGGAAAAAAAAAATGTATGTCCTCACCATCTCTTCACTCCTCTCCACAACTTTCTATGGCAGGGATGGGGAACATCTGGCCCAAGGGCCATATAAAGACTGAGAAATCATTTGGTCTGGCATTAAGAATGATTTAATTAAATGTTTGACAAATATAGCAGGCTAATTTTTAAGTTGATAATTTTATACAGCCCACGAATGATGTTATAAATATGCAAATGACCCTTGGCAGGAAAAATGTTCCCCACCCCTGCTCTATGGCAACTCTCTATTTAAATAGCAACTCTTTCCCCTCATCTTGCTTCATATGTTGTAGATGTTAGTAATGACTCCAAGAAAGAAAGACAATGGTCAAGAATATTCCTTGGGAAATGTATTTAGTGCAATCATATGTGGCCTAAATAATTTCAAATAAATTGGTCATTCATGTTCTGAATCCCCGTGCATCCAAGCTAGCAATTCAGGGTATCTTATAAAACGGCATTAACTTTCAGATAAAGATCCACCAGAGAATAACTGATAGTCCCTCTATAGACCACAAACTGTTGACAAAGAAGTCAGATAAATATGTTATATAGATGACAGTGGGGAATAATTATGTCCACATAGTGGTCATCTCCCTATGTTATTTCCAATATTTTAGATCTATACTAGAGTCACTGAGTGGGCAAGAGAACTTAATTATAGTATTATGAATTACACTCCCAGGAAACCAGTTTTGTCCACAAAATCTATACCCCAAGACCTCATAAGATGGTATGTGCCAGCTGTCCCAGTCTTAGGGCAGCATCTGCTGGCTAACTCATGGATCAACAAAAAAGTGGCAGTTTGTGGGCACTCTGAGCTGTCCTTTCAGCTGAAGGGGACTGTTGCACTGGTTATTGTGAGAATGTCTGGCATCTTTCCATGATGACCTAACCTACGTCTCCAGGAGCCTAGCAAGTCTATAACTTTCCCTACTGAGGTCTGGCCAGCATTTGTCTATATGTACCGTGGCTGGAACCTAGAATAAGCTAGGTTGACTCTGGAAACATCTGTAGAGAGATCTGAACCAAACACTGAACTTACTTATAGTAGTAATACACTGATACCAATGGGAGCTCCAAGGAACATAGGTCCATATACAGAATTAGGAAGTATAGCCTGTTTTCCATAAGGAAGGCATTTCTGGAAAGGGATGGGGAAGGGAGCAGGACCTTGAAGTAGCCACTAAATGCTAATGTTCTGTTGCTTCTGATCATTCTATCCTGCAATTGAGGTTTTACACATAAGGAAACAGGAATGACACTCAAGTAGAGCCTTTTGACTGGCATGAAGAAACTGGAATTGGGAAAGGGCTTGGTGATCTGACACTTAGGAGCTACCCACCATCTTCGGCAGCATCTATCTGCTTCATCCCTGCAGTCAATAGCGCCGCAGCCAGGGCCTGTGACGCAGTTGGTGGGCTCTCCTTCGTGGGAACCCAGGGTGGAGAGTAAAAGAGTGGTGATGGTGCCAAAACAACGAAACCTGAAATGCATCTAGAGACATCCCAGGGCATTGGCGCTCCTCAGAGCAACCGGCATCTCCATAACAACTGGTTTACAGTCATCCGAGGTGCCCATGCTCAGCTGTGCTAGAGCCGGCTGGAGGAAAGCAAAGGGCGGCGTCAGTGGAAAGATACCTTGGGGTAGCGCCTCCCTAGTCTGGGGAAAGTTGCCAATGATTGACTTATACTCTGTTGCCTGAGATTCCCCCAGTTCTCCCCAGGTCTCCAGCAGAGTGAGGCTCGCTTCTGCGTTTCTCCGCCTTTGCCTGTATTTTACGCCCGGGGGAGGGAGTAGCGAGGAAAGGGGGTGGAAAAAAATGACTTGTTTTATAGTGGGGTTTTTTCCCCCCTTGAAGTTCATCTTTTCCCTTCTAAGTTACTTTCCGCCAGCACGTGACCTCTCCACTTCCTAGCCTGCGCAGCCTCTGGCTGGGAAGCGCGGGTGCTAACCGCGGGGCTTCCTGGGAGAGCCCCCCTCCCGCTGCGCTGCTCGCAGCCCCAGCCCTGGCTCCTCCCGCGCACGGCTCCGGTTCCCGCTGCGCTCCCCTCGGCACCTTGGGAGGACCTGGAGCCCCCGGATGATGCAGAAGCGACTCCTCCAGGGAGGCAGCCGCCGGGCGGACGCGGAGCGCCGAGCCAGCCGCAGCGGTGGCACCCCTCCCTCCCTGCCTTTGCCTGCGGCTCCACACTCCGCGGCGGCTCGCCTGGCCGGCGACCTAGCTGCGTCCCCTGGCTGCTGACTCGCCTTGGAAAAGCCCTAACCCGCTGGAACGAACGCAGTTATTAACTTCATTCAATCCAGCAGCCCCAAAACTGGGTTTACACACAGGCTCCTGTGGGCAACTAGTGGCTCGCCCGGGTGCCTCTCTCGCCTAGTCATCAAGTCCCTAAGACGGAAAGGGAAAGTCGCCGTCGCCGCCGGGCTGATGGTTGCGCGCTTGGAACGCACGTAGTTGTTCCCAAGGACAAGTCACTCACACACACACACACACACACACACACACACACACACACAGCCTCCCCTCTCCCCCACACCTGCTCCCGCCCCCGCCCCCCGCCTGGCCCCCGCCCCCGCTGGATCAGCACTCACGACCTCATCAGCAGGAGACTCTTAGTCATGATGGGGGAGGGGGAGGGGCACGAACTTTTCTTAGAAGTTTCCCTTCTACCAAGGGAGTCACAGTGAGCGAGCTGGTCACGTAAGCAGGACAGAGTCAGCCGTCTTCCTGGCCGCCCCCCCCCCTTTGCCCCCTCCCCGTGCGTTTTTCTGGCATTATTATTAAAGCGATAGCCTGCTGGCGCTGATAAAGCAACAAGTTCCCCCGCAGTCTTCCCGCCCTAGCCTGACGGAGGCGGCGAGGGTTTTCTTACCTGGCGACAGAGACAGCTCCCCAGCCGAGCTTAGCTTTGCCAGAGCCCCCAAGTGTGACCTGAGAAGGGGGGGCAAGGGAGCGACGCGCAGGCTGGGCTATTTTTAGAAGGATACCCTGAAACTCCTCACTTTCCCTGGGAACTTTCTGTACCAAGACCCAGTGACGAGCAGTGGAGAGGCAGCTCCAGGAACCAACCACTACATAGCAGGGCAGTTGGGCAGTCACTGGCATCCTCACTCATTCATTAGAATCACGTAAGAACTCAAAAGGAAACGTGTCTCCTGGAGTGAGGACGTTTGCGTAAATCTATAGGTTCCCCCCCCCCACGTCGGTGCCAGTTGCTTTGTCTCCTGTAGTCGCCAAGGTGGTTGAAGAGTTTAAGCTTGCGGATATTGCAAAGGGTTATTAGATTCATAAGTCACACCAAGTGGTGGGCGATCCACTGAGCAAAGCCGAACTTCTCACATGATGACTTCAAACAAGACACATTACCTTCCAGCATCTGTTGGGGAGACGGGATTTTAAGACACTTGAGTCTCCAGGACAGCAAAGGCACAATGGTGAGTAGCAATAAACCCTGCATTATAATTGAAAAATCTTGACATGTTGCTTAACAACGGGCACACCACAGCTCTTCCGGGCATTCCACACGCCAAAGAACAGCAGCTATTCAGGCCAGGAGAATCGTTTTTGTTTTTTTGTTTTTTTTTTTTTCATGTGGTGCAACTTTAATTGGAATCATTTGAGATTTAACATAGCAATGTGGAACTGCGTGGAACAAACTTGGAGCTGGAGAGGGGTGTGTGTGTGTGTGTTATATTGGCTGTTCAGGGCTGATGCTCCTCTCCCAGCTTTCCTGCATTTCATTCTTTGCCTCTCTGTGTGGTGTATGAGCGTATTCTATGATTTATATATGGGCATGTAATTGACATCCGCGGGGGGATTAATTTCCATCTAAAAACAATAATGTGATTAGAGACTGGGGCTGTCGTGGAGTGGGGGGTAAGGGCTGGGAATTTGGGTGTAAATGGGGGTGGGGTTGGTGGGAGAAAAATAAGTCAGGAGAGCTTATCACTGATAACGAAATGGGTAATCCTCTCATAGAAGAAAAGGGTCTCGTTAACATGTGATCAACTATTAACAGGATGGCTTTGGCAAAGCCGTCCGCACGTGACAAAACGTAAGGAAGTGGAAGAAACCGTCCAGAGCAATATCAAGTGCCACTTAATTAGAAAATTTTTTTTAGCCTTTTCCTTCCGCTGCTCCCGGTGTGTGTAATCGAGGAGAGCCGAGTTCATTCAGCACCTTGGACAGAGCCGCCGGGTTTGTCCGAGGTGGTGGTACTCCAGGTAGCCGGCTTGGCCCCACGGGAAAGCCAGCCCGGTGTCGCCCTTCAGAAGCATCTTTTCTAAGGTTCAGCTCACACTGAAATCGGGGCTGAAGAGTCGGATTTTGGAGCGGAGCATTTGGAAAGCGAACCCGTTTGGTCCCCTCATTGAGCTCGCTGAAGTTGGCTTCCTAGCGGTGTAGGTTGGAATAGACTCTGGGCAAAGCTCTGGGTTGGTATACTGGGTTAACTTTGGGAAATGCAAGTGTTTATCTCCAGGATCTAGCCACCGGGGTGGTGTAAGCCGCAAAGAAGGTAAGCACCGGGGCGGGGACCCCGCAACCCCAATTCTTGAGCTATTTTGATACTCGAGCTTCCCAAGAGGACCGCCTGGTGGAGGGGAGGAGGTAGAGAGGTGGAGAGGGGTTTTGTTTCTGGATTTCTGCCCAGTTTGGATTGCTCTAGGTGAGAGCCTTAGGGGTAAAGAGAGAAAGGGGGGAATTATGCGGTCTTCCTGTGAACATAATGAGTTTAGTTAACTTGGACCTGCAAATGTCTGATTTCAAAATGTAAGATTCCTTCCTCTTTCTCTCTCCTTCATCTCCCTCTTTTCCGTTCTCTTTGCGGGTGTGTGTGTGTGTGTGTGTGTGTGTGTATACAGTAGATTCATTACTAATTATGAACCTTTTACACAACATTCGATTTTCTAAATTTTTACTTTGTGCCATTTAGAATAATGAGGCGGTGGAGGTTATGTGCGGTGAGGAAAGAGGAGGTTGAGGTTGGGGAGAGGGTAGGAGGTAACGTTAAATTTCCAACACAAAATGAATCAAGGTAATTTCAGCTCCTCTAGTGAGAAGGATTCATTCTGTATCCCTCCCTCCCTCCCTCTCCCTGCCTCCTTCTCGCCCCCCCCACACTTCCTCCACCCCGCCCCCTCTCCTCCAGCCTCCATCCCTTCCTTATTCTATCTCTTCCCCTCCATCGCCCTTACGATTGCCTTTTCCCTCCTCCCTCCCCACGAGTTTTGGACGCTGCCCTAGAGGTTCTCCCGCTTTCTCTAGGGAAGGGGAGCCGCGGAGACTGCGCTCCGCTCCCCTGCCTGGCCGGATGCCTCCCTGAGCCCAAGTCCGAGTCAGTCGGGGTAACTAAGGAAAGGGGGGGGGGGGGGCTCTGCTTGGGAGGAGAAGGTCCCTCTTCCGGGCCGAAGAGCCTGGGAGAGGGCCGGGGAGGGGACCCTGGCGGCTGGAGAAGGACGCTCCGCGCGCCGGCGGTGCGAGCCGCCAATCAGCTGGGCGTGCAGCCGGCCGGGCCGCCGCGAGGAGCTCCGGGAGGCGGGGGAGGAGGGCGGCCACCTCGCCGCGGGGCCGCCGCCGCCGCTGCCGCACGAGTGGGCCGGGCGGGAGGCGGAGGAGATCGAAGCTGCTCAGAGGCTCCCAGCCTTCCGTTCCACCGCCCCCGCCTCATCCCGAGGGGCCCCGGAGCGGCTGGAGCGCGTGGCAGCTGGTCCTCCCCCTTCTCCTTTGGGAGCCTTGGGACTTGGGCGTCCGGCTCTGAGAAAGGGGGGGTGAAGGAGGGGGCACCGACCTGTCCACACCCCTACCACCCTCAGCCCACTCCTTCCCGGGGCCCTTTGTTCCAGCCGCGGAGCCCGGCCCGGGCAGTTTTCTACCCCAGGAGGGCTTGGACGTCCTGGACTCCTCCTTCCCGGATCAGTCCTTCTTAATTAAGAGGCTAAGGCTCGGGATGGGGGGTTTGGGGGTGGTTGGGGGGGAGCGTAGCGTAGGGGGAAAGCCTATTTCCGAAACTCTAAGACGTGCTCTGCTTAGCGAGCCCAAGAAAGAATTCCCCACGCTGCCCAGGTGAAAAGGATGGATTCGCAGGCAACGCGAGGATATTGTGGCGACTTAGAAGGGGAAATAAAAAATAAATAAATAAATGAAAGCCAGGCGCTGGGATCCGATGGCGGTGATAGGCTGCTCGGCACACAAAGGGAGAGCGTAGGGCAGGGTTTACGGAGCCGGCCTGCAAGCGAGTGGAGCACAGATTGTTCCGAGATCCAGTCGTTTTCTCTCAAGTCACAGCTACGCGCAAAGGAGGGAATGGGAGGGGCGGGGCGGGAGTGGGGTGGGCGGGACAGGGCTCGGGGGCGTGGGGATTTCTGATCAGTCTGATGCAATTCCAAGCGTGCTGCAAAGGAACTCCAAGGAGCCGCATCACCATCACCACCCACCCTTCCCAGATGGTGCTGTTTTAAATACGGATCTGCAGGGCTGAAACGCAGAACTGGGAGATTTATTGCAAAATCCAGAGAAGCGGGGGGAGCAACGGGGAAGGGTGGGCAGAATTTAAAGGTGCAACGCTTGCTTTCCCCCAGTCAAGCGACAACCAGTCGCATCTCTCTTTCTCTCCCCCCCCCCCCCCCCCCGTCTGTCAATCTCTGGATTCTAATTCACCCAGGAAGAGGTGTAAATATTGTGACATTTTGAGGCATCTTGATGGATGAGGGGAAAAAAGCATCTGTCACTCTAAAATTGTAGAGTTCCCTCTCCTCTCTAGATGCCTTGCTAGCGAATACTCGCTGCTGCCTAATACAGTTGCTAGGGTTTCGAATGAATTCTTCCTTCAGGGAATATTATCCTTTTAGTCGACTTGCCAATTTATCTGACAGCGGAAGTGAGAATATTGTAGATTTCACGTCTCTGGGAGACAAGGAGGGGAAATGCTTGACAGTCTCATTCTTTTAACTTTGAGATTTGTAACAACTTAAACAAACCTCAAAAGTGTCACGTCATCCCCTCTCTCTCACACACACACATCCTGGACTTGTGAGATGAAATGGTTTCACCTAAAGTGTCCTGGAAATGGATGTCACTTTAAGAATGGTACACCTGGTAGTCACTGTTTATGTATATTTACATAGAGCTTCTCAGCAGGAAGGCAAGATAACTCCATAGTCCTCTTTGACATCAGGCAGATTAGAAGGTGATAAGAACAGGGAAATTAATAGGAAGGGGGGATATTTTTAACCTAAAAGTAATAATAATAACAGTAACCTAGCTTACTTTTGTGCCCCCTGGTCTTGCATATTTCTGTGTGAGATTTTGGTTTGGTCTAGCTCCCCCAATGGAATATATCAGTATTAATTCAGGTGAAAATATATTCATCTTGCCTGTAGCTTTTTCAGTGTCATTGATAGTAAGACCTACAACACAGAAATTTTTGGAGGAATATCTGAAAAGGCTTTGCAAAGCAGATTAAGTGGGAGGTATCCCTATGACACTCTCTTTGCATGTTCATTGGACTGAATCAGAAAACTAGTTATTTTTAAATATTACCTAATTTATATGGTCAAGGCAGTAAATGGGGATTTTAAAAACAAGTTTGTTTGTGGGTTTTTTGTTGTTGTTGGCTTGAAAAATATCACTTGTCAATTGCCTATCAGGGTACATTGGAAAGATGACATTTAAAAGATCTAAAGTCAACCCAACATGCATAAGCTTTTCATTCATTTGCTAGACTCTCTCACTATCACATCTCTAATCTAAATTCTTAATAAGAGGAGAAGCTGCTGAATTTAGCTTCTTTCCTTTTCCTGGCCTGTCCTCTAGGGGAAGCTTTAGTAAGAAACAACATTCCCAAATCAGGCAATGTGAGAGGCAAAGGCCTGGATGACCACAAAAGAGCTGATCGGCCACAAAAGTAAAAATAAAAATAAGTAAAAAATGAGACAAAGTCAGCATTGAGGCATGACTTATAAAGGATTTTTATTTTTAATTCTGTGATTGAGGGATCAGGCTCCAACTTGTTCAAATAACATTCCCTCTATCCAATTGCTTACAATCTGTCAGTTAAAATGATGTCTAACTGAACATATTTTTTTTATAAAATATACTTCTACCAAATGCCAGTGAAGCTAATCTTTGCTTTTAATTAAGACAGACTAATCCAACCATTTAAATGATTCTAACGAATATGAATTGATATCATCTGATTTTAAAATTTTGCTTAAAACTAAATTTGTTCTGTAAAGCACTGACTTGCCAGAAAAATATCTATTTTTGTAGCTTTTTCTTCACTCTGTGGATAATTTAATGAGTTGCCTATTTTAATTTTACAACTGCTACCTCAGAAGTATCTCAGATTATCTTTCTTTTGGCTGGTATCTCTCTCTGCTGAACTGCTACTGCTGTATGTGTGTGTCTGTGTATCCTAGTGGATTTAATAAGCTGTTAGTCTCTTAAATTTATATGCCATAATCCATGTAAAGAACAGGGAGTAGTACTTAATATATAAAAATAAACATTTACAGTTAATGAGAGCTTACCATTTATTGCATCTTAAGGAAATGGAGAGAGGGGATGCCTCTATGGGAGAAAGATTAAGTTCTTGAACAATAACAACAAAATTTCCTTCCCTCTTTGGCTTAAGAGTTATAATTTTTTTTTTTATGAAATCTTTCTTCTTTTACTTTGGAAGTTAAAGCTACTGCTTTAACGAGTGTTTCTTGAGAAAGATACACATGTCCCATAGAGGCTAACACCCCAAAACCCCGCAGTGCAAAAATCAAGATGTTAATTCTTTCTCCCTGCCTTCATTCTCATTCGGCAATTTCTGGAGTGCTCATTCTGAGTTTCTTAAAAATTCAGTTTGACTTTTTCTCTCTTTTTTTCTAACATTCTAAAAGAGTTGTGTAAAGGATTCCATGATAATGCAGATTTTATTTATATTTCCTAGTAACAGTAGTTTATAGGCATAGAGTGCTTCCAAAACTCTTTACAGGTTTCTTTATTTAATGTCTTCAGCAATTGTGTGGGATAGGAATCATCAGTCACCTTTCACTGATGAGAAAACTCAGGCTCAGAGTTACCTAAGAACACATTGCCAGTAAGAGGTGAAGACTGACTCGGAATCTATTTCTTCGAATGTTTCTCTCCAGACCAGGTCTCAAACCCTGTTTTGATTGCCTTAATTAAAAAAAAAAAAAAAAAAAAAAAAAAAAAAAAAAAAGCATTTCCCAAATTTTGCAGGCCAAAATGAAAAGTTTTAACCAGCCATTGTTTCACTCTTTCATTCTTCCACACTTAGAGAGTCAAAGAAGGAAGGAATCTTCCTGGTGCTGACACAACAGCTAAGGCACAGTCACTAATTCCCCCCAAAACAACACAGAGAAAAAGAAGAGCCAAAGACGAGAAGCACTTTACTTTTTACTCATGAGTCATAGAATCTGAGGGCTGGGAAGGTTCTCTGAGGTCATGACCCCGCACATATCTGACGCATGAATTCATGCTGACTTGTTTCCTTGGAACTCTCTGGAACTTGATGCCAGTTTTGGATGCCTGGGATCTTGCTTATCTTGGTAGATATGCTGACACCTAAGGGAATCATGAGTTCGATTAGCCATTTCCCACTTGGCCCAAGAGGTATACTTTCTATAGAGTCTAACATTTATAATTTTATTTCATAAGCATTCATTGACAAGCTATTGTGTGCCAGGAGTATGGAGATTCATCAATGAGCAAAACTGAGTGGTATCTATCTTAGTGGAGCCTACAGCTTAGGGTCATGATTGGTCCTTTAATTTGCTCTGCTCCCCAGAAGGGGGAAGACTTTTGGAGTCTTACCTTTTTAGGAGAACACAGTGAGCCAGATTAAAAGCCTGAGTTCAAGCTTTGCTCCCAACCAGTTGTCAATAGCTGGAAAAATCAGTTAGTCCCTCTCAATCTCTATTTCCTTGCACATACAAGGAGGATGTCCTCAGGATAAACTCTAAATACCATTTTAGCTCTAAGTTTGGGTGATATGCTAGATAACTATTTCTTGGTGGAAAGTAAGGCCTAAATCATCCTAACTTTTGATGATAATTTTTTTGGTGCCGTCAACTGGTGAAGAAAACATTATGAAAAATCAAAGCCGCTTATTTGAACCCAGCATAGAAAGAATCTAAATATTGAACCTATCGTTCTGAGGCATGATAGCTTGGAAAGTATTAATTTGAACAATGATCTCAAAGGTCCACAGATTATATTTGAAAGTGATGAGATGAGAGACTCACTATCTCATGCCTACTTTCTTTGTACAGAAAGAAGTTCTAATTTTTCAGTCATTTCCTTTTGAAATCCAAGATAATACTTCCTGAAATTGTCTGGGCTTCATGAATAATGCATTATAAACACATGGTAATAGATAATTAAATAGACCAACCAGGAGAAACATGAAAGGTAGTTGGTAGCCCAATGATTGCAGAAGGTGCGTAGGCATTTTGACACCCAGGAAATGCTATAGATCCATCCTTAGCTACCAGTAACTCAGCCCAGTGGAGATAATTAAGAAAAACTGTGGGTGTAGAAAGGCTGCAAGCCATTCCCTGGGATTGGCTGGGTTGCTGCAGTGGTTCAAAAACAATTGGCACAGCCGCCTACACTGGACGTAATTGCCCTTTGATGAGGCAGCTATTGACTTTTACAAAGATGCCATATTTAAAATAACTTCTGATGTACTAGGCATGACCAACATCAACCTTGAATTCTATTTTAGACAATGGCAAAATATATTTCAAAGAATTAATTTAAAAATAAAAAGCTACTCTAGTTTCTAAAAAACAGCAGTTTAGCAACATGTGACCTCTGAATTCAACAGCTCAGTCTGAACCTAGGAGATAATGTGGCGTACATGAGACATTTGGACCAGTTGTGGTCATTTCTGGACTACCACAGGAGACAGAAGGTGCTCTGCTAATATTTAACCTCTGAGTGAATGTCCAAGGCACTCTAAAATCTTCTCACCCTGGAAAAGGGGAATCTAATCAATTGTCCTAAATAGCAAGAACAAAAATAATGCTCTGTGATCTTTGTGCCCACAGTGCATCTTAGAATGTTTTGGAATTTAGAAATTTCTTCAGAATAGGCTAAATTCCAAACATATCAGAACCACAAGGAGTTGGAACTGATTTACCTTATCTCTAGCTTTAAGGAAAACTATCAACTACCTACTCTCCCGAGGTAATCAAGTGACTGTGGAAAGAAATACCCAAATTGGGTGAC
The DNA here is from genome assembly GCF_014108245.1 of Pipistrellus kuhlii. Taxonomy (NCBI): domain Eukaryota; kingdom Metazoa; phylum Chordata; class Mammalia; order Chiroptera; family Vespertilionidae; genus Pipistrellus; species Pipistrellus kuhlii. The sequence goes on from NW_023425595.1 coordinate 16,240,317, forward strand.
TATAGACAGGCTCCATAAATATCTAAAGCTTTAAAAATATATATATATATGTATGTATGTATATATATATATTATTGATTTTTTACAGAGAGGAAAGGAGATAGAAACATCAAAGTCATTGATCAGCTGCCTCTTGCACGCCCCCTACTGGGGATGTGCCCATAACCAAGGCACATGCCCTTGACAGGAATGGAATCCGGGACCATTCAGTCTGCAGGCTGACGCTCTATCCACTGAGCCAAACCTGTTTCTGCAATCTAAAGCTTTTTGAATAGGATATTGCAGAGTGAGTGAATGGAAAACAGAGGGATCTCTACTGTGCATGCTCATTATGGTTCTCGTTAGTTTGGTAGAAAACCATGGTTTCTTCTGCTTTTATCTACTCCAGTAAGAACATCTTTATCCCCCAACTTTCATAATCAGTGTTTCAGAAAGGCCTTGGTATTTTTCTCCTTGGGGAATGTTAGCATGGGCTTTGTAATCACTAACCTCGACAGACTATGAAGACATCATTTTTATTGTTATTAAACTATGAAAAAGTATATGAAAATTATGATGGAATGGGACAACATTTATTTTGCATTTGCCCAGCACCGAATTCTTTGCTTTGCATTTGACATATATTAAGTAAATCCCAAAGCATCTCTCTGAGATAGATTATATTCTACTTGTATACATAAGGAAACTGAGAGTTTAAGTAATTTACTCCAAATTATATAGCAAACATTAATTGGAAAAGCTAAAGTTCAACTTAAAGTTTTCTGGTTCCAAAGTCCAGTATAAAATCATGTCTCCCTCTCTAGTAGCTGCCACACAGGTTTGCTTTGGGTTTCTCATTTTTAGGTTTGCACATGCATTTTGTTACAAGATCTTCATTCACCACAACCCTGTGAGATGTTTGAGAATCTCAAAATTAGTGGCCACAAGTGCTGTTTTAGAATTATAGTGAATCTAACTAATGAAAGACTTTCAACCCACTAATTGTCACCTATCTTTTTTGAAGTTCCATTTTCACAGTCACGAAATTGGGAGAGTGACAATATTTTTAAAAATTTCTAAGGGTCGAATAAATGAATAATAAAATCTAACTTTATTGAGTTCATCGTAGTGAGTATTTTACATTTTCATAGTTAATTGAACCCTCTCAACAATCTTTCTAGGCAGAGATTATTGTTATTCCCATTTTAAAGATAAGGAAACAGAGGCATCTGTTAACAAATTAACTATTCCTAAGTTAGCAGAGCCAATAAGTAGCAAAGCTTGACTGAAACCCAGATCCGTGTATTGCAACCCCCTTTCTTTTAATCAGTAAGTGAATCTGTAAATTCCTGTGTGATCTTGGCTGTTATTATTATCATTGTTGTCATGTTTAAAACACTAGTAGGAAAGATAATTTTCAGAAATAAATATATACTCGCTGAAGAGAAAGATTAGTATCTAAAACTCTTCACCTGCACATTCTTTCTTCCACTTACTTTATTTTATCAACCCAATGGATAATGTCTAATTCCTTTCTTAACTTGTTTAGGACAGTTCCAAGTTAATTGACTCCTGAGAGTTATTGAGTAAGAAATGTTATAAATTGTTTACATTAGGATGTAGAGTGTTTAGAGACCATTTCATAAATTTGCCTTTTCAAATTGTTAGTGACTATAGCACTGCAGATGCTGTGAGAAATGCCCTCTCCAGAAACATAGTGAATGACAAATCTCCAAAGCTAACATGTTGTTTACAGATATGGACAAGAATAGGATGGACAAGCACAAAGCTAAACATAATTACAAGGCTTACACTCCCTGCTGGGGACTAAAATGTTTATTGGATTTCCTTGTGCAATTCAATGTTCTTACTCAGAAGACTCCACTCCAAACTTGGAACTTCTTTGGAAATAGCATCTCATTTGGGAGAATGCCAAGAATTGGTGTCTGGGTCCTTTGTGTATTTGCATCAACTCAGGACTCAGAACACCAGCTCTAGAAACTAAGCTGGGACATGGTCTGGGTAAGGGAGTTACATAGCTACTTGGGCATCTTCCCGATAAATGTCATCCATCTCCCTCCTGGAAAGCAAATCCTAGAAAGATGTGGTTTTAAATGAGGGATTGGATGCATACTGGTTTAAGTCTTGGACAGCACAAGTCAGTGATTTTTGCAGAGCTGCCAAAGTCATGTAGAGAATCAAAGAAGAGTATGAATCCTTACCTTGGCTTGAGGCTCTAACTTTAGGGGAAATAATTACATAAGATCCAAGTTTAGTTTACCAGATGATTTGCAGTTCCTGAAAGGAGTCCAAATTTACAAAAAGCACCTTAGAGATGATCTAACTCATTGGCTATCCTGGTGCACTGAAATCACCTGGGTCACCTGTTCTTTTTGAGCTAAGGTCTGAATGTGCTGCCAGACTTGACAAGTGGTTACAGCTAATAGCCCACTGCCTCATTTTATTGACTGAGTAGCTGAGATGCACTGTAGTGAAACTCTCGCAACTTCAACCACCATGTCTATGGAACTTATAGTATCTATGTGAACAAGCTTGGGCTAGTGAAGTGACTTGCCCAGGTCACATGGCCAAAAATAATAAAGTTTAAATGAGGACCCAAATTCTCTTGACTACTATTGACTACACTATGGGCCTTAAAATCATACTACATTGATATTTCTTCTTTTTTCCAATATAACATCTATATATAAAAGGCTAACATGCTAAGTGTCGGATCATCCATCTGGTCGTTATGATGCACACTGACCACTAGGGGGCAGATGCTCAACGTAGGAACTGCTGAGCTGCAGTGACTTGGCAGAGGTGGTTCTCTGGTGATCCACCCTGAAACCAGAGAGGAGGGAGCCTGATTCCTATTTCAGTGCTGCACGATTCCACCTTTGACCCCAAGGGTTATGTTGCTGGGGCACTGTTGGCCCCGAATCTGGTTTACTGTACACTTGCCTTTGCATTCCACACCATGTAAGACAGCAACGTTACAGAGTGCCCTCTCTACTCTGGGACCCCTCAGGGGAAGTCGGAGAGCCAGTTTCAGCTCCATCCCCAAAGGCCAGGCTGAGGGACCCCACCTGCTGGAGAGACCCTGCTCACTCAGCAGACTCTGGGAGGGACAACAGGAGGTTGGCACCAGGACATGTCTGGACCATCTCACCCAGTCCTGCCCTGCCAGCCACCTTCTAATTAATTTCCTTTCAACGTGCACGAATCCATGCACCAGGTTATTAGTAAGAAAATAATGGAAAGTTTGTACAAGATTTTAAGTATTTTGATTTTCAAAATGAAATGTTTTGTATCTAACTTGGATTAATTACTAAACTGTAAGTATAATTAACAAAAATGTCAATAGCATGCTAATAAATATTAATTTTAAAATGATAGGACAAATCTAATCGTGAAGTTTCTCAACACTTCATAGTTACTTAATGATTATTGAGACACAAGTTAAGATGAATTGAAACCTCAAGTTTTCATTAATTCCTTTACTATTTTCTGTGTTTTGACTTAACTTCATTTGGTTCTAGATTCTTTCATGATATTTGACAACAGCTTTATATATCTTTCAGTAACAAAATTCTTGTAGCTTTCTCTTTCCTCTCCCTAAAAAAATGAAATAAAAAATTTATTTATTTTCTTCAAAAAGATCAAGAAATAAGGGAGGCATTCTAAAAGTAATTGTACTTATTAAAATCCCTAGTCTTAAAAATGTTAGTTAATATTTACTAATTTAAACTTTATATTTTTTTAACCCATGTTACTTTTCAAAAAATATTCTTCAAGTCTATTTCTTTGTTCTTCATATGGTACCTATACATATAATTCCACTTTTGTGATTAATTTCTATTATTAAATACTGTTCTGAAGTTGGGTTCTTTTAAACATCAATTAATTGGAGGGTAAATTAGATACTTTATAAATTCTTTATATAAATAATAACTATAAATTACCAAAATAAAAAATAATATTAGAACAAATTGGTAATTAGTCAAGCAAAGTGTAAAAAAAAAGAATATGTCAAACTTCTAGATATTTTTTCAGATAAATTGGTATCATATAGGCGAGTTAGCATGATTCTCTTTAATGGAATTCAACTTATTTTTACTTACTTTAATTAGTTTTGTGAGCAGATAAAATGGAAGGCAATGAAAATTTGGTTTGCAAAGTAGTTCTAAGATGATCAACATCCACAATCTGGTTGTAATGCCATAAGAATATGTTTATTATGTGACAATGATAATTCAAATTAGCATTTGGTAAAGACATAAAGCAATGAGCAATGCAACTTAACTTCAGTTGTTTATCCTGAAAACACTTTTTTAAACTAAAGATGTTAGAAATATATTACTTTTTTATTGAAAAAGTCAGAAAATACGATAGTATTGACTCACTCTCCCCAAAGCTTCTAAGAAAACTATATCTATGATATAAAAGATTCTCAATCTAACCCACATTTGTGTGAGGCATGAAATTGGTTATAAGTTTGGGGTCTTCATTTTTCTAATTCAACATGAAGGCTGTCTTGAGAAAAACTGACTGTGGTCTGAATTTGCATCCCAAAATATTTTTAATTTGTATGATGTAATCAACATCTTACTTTAAAATTTGATATTTTCAGGCCCTACACACTGTCACCTCACATACATTGTCCCCTCTCCCATGTCATGACTACTGTCCAAACAGAGAAAAATGAGTTTCCCTGAGTACATATATGCAATGACTAAATTTTTTTTAAATATATATGTATTAATTTCAGAGAGGAAGGAGAGGGAGAGAGAGATAGAAACATCAATGATGAGAGAGAATCACTGATTAGCTGCCTCCCACTGGGGATCAAGCCCACAACCTGGGCATGTGTCCTAACCAGGAATTGAACCTACCTCCTGTTTTGTAGGTCACTGTATAACCACTGAGTCATGCCCAGAAGCAGGAGGAGGAAGGAGGAAGGAGGGGAGGGATGTCTTGGAATTTAAATGCATGTGCTCCCCCATTCATTTCTCATTTTACCCCATCTCTCTATCCCTATATCCTCAACTTCATGAAGCATTGTATTTGTCCTGTCCATCTACATCAACATCACCTTTTCTTAGGTTCAGCTAGACTCACCACTCTGTGGTGCCCTGCACTGATAAACTAAGGGTCCAGAAGTTCCTACTTACAGCAAATGCTCTTGTTCATCTTTTGGTCTCAGAATCCCTTGACAACTTCTCAAAATAATATTATGCAGGGGAAATAAATGTTCTCCTCTCTTACCCACTATCTTTTTTGAGTGCTGATTCTGTTCCATGTCTGGCCTAATTTCTTCTTGGAACTACCTGCTTGATTTTGCAGTTACCATTGAATACCCTAAACGTGTCCTGAACTGGCAGCCATGAATAGTGGGAATGGCATTTCTGCTGATCCCATGCTTTCAGCTAGGTTATCAAGAATTAGAAGGCCCAAACTCTTTGATCACTTTGGATTGTGAGATCATAATGGAGCTGTACCTGACAAGTGAAATAATCAGGTAAACTTAATGCTGGGTATCATGCAGTTTATAATAATTCTCTTTTATGGACCTCAACTTAGTCTTATACCATTCTAATTAGGTTTTGTGGGGGGAGGGGGGGAAAGGTGGGGGGGGACCCAATGGTTGAATTTAGAAAAAAGTTCAAACTTTTTGTAGACCTTACCTTCTGAAATAAATTATGCATCAAAATAAACACTAACAAAATTACATTTAAATTACATCAAATTAAATACTATCCAATTTAACAATTGAAGGCCTACAACTTGAGAAATTAAATGGAGTACAATTTTTTTTAAAGTAAAAGAAGCAAACTCAAATGTCCCAATCAAGATCTGTTTATTTTGAAAAACACTTCCTCTAAATACTAAGGTTAGAAGATATAACTTTAACATAAAGGCTCATCTTTTTATGAAACAACTACTTCTGTCTCCAAGTTGCAAGAGGATTTGTCCATCTGATTGAATCTTCCCTTTAGTTTTTCCCAACAGCTGTGTTCAGATAATTCATGACTCCCATGTTTCCTGAGCCCTGGATAATTTCACACATATGTCTAGTTTGGGACTCCACATTTTCAGAAGAATATGGAGATCTTGGAGGAAGTCCAGGGTAGACCAAGGGAAAGATTAATGCATTGGAAGTTGGAGTTTATGAAGAAAGGTTGTGAGATCCGATTTCTTGCTATGAGAAAAGTCTGAGTGGTGACTTAATAGCACAAGGAGGTTAGTAAGCAGCTGTTCTCCATCTTCAGTAAGGTTGGATAAAATGTAATAAGGTATAAATTACAACGAGAACAAAAATGTGTTACAAGTGGGAACTTCCAAGCACTAGAATTGCTGGATTCTAAGAAAGGTCCTCAGAAAAAGGATGAGTGGTCTATTATACTTCCCTGATCTGCAATGATAGGCCTGTGAGTCATGAGGAAGATGAGATAATCTCTTGAGATCTCTTTTGAATCCACTGTTTTATAACGACCTAATCATACTCGGAAAAGTTATTTGCCTGAACTGTCTCATTTTCTCTCTACCAATCCCTCCACCCCCATCCCTTTGTCCTTTGTCCATTTTTGTAAAACATTGCTAATCAGGGTAATAAAAGCACTGATCAAGGTGGTGGGCCCTTCCAGGTTTGGGAACAAGTTTCTTGTCCATCACTACTACCCCCTGACCACGAGGAGCATGCTGATGCTCATCTTCCTATACACCAAACCTACGGCAAAACAAAATTCCTACCTTTAATTGACAAGTGGCCCAAGTGGATTCAAAGACAAGTCTTATATTCTAGAAATTGAGGCCCTTCAGAGTTTAAATATATTTTATTCATCTGCCTGTATCATGGTCAATAGAATAGTGTCTGGCTGTAAGGTGCTCAGCAAGTTTTCATCATTTGAAGGACTGTAGTTATGAAGGCATTAAACTGGAGGTAAACTGCCATTGAAAAAGTCAAGAGTTTCAGATGTTTCCAAATGATTCTGAATGCTAGACCACTGGTTGGCAAATTGCTCTGTTGACTAATAAGTTTGCTGACCACTATGCTAGACAAATCTAAAGGCTGATCTTTGCTACCACACATATGCTATGGGAGATTTTATTTCCACCATGGCTGTGCTATCTAGAGGACTTGCACAAGAGAGCCAGTTGCACATCCTGCCCAGGTCCTTCATCAAAAAGACCATCAAAGATAGGCACTCAGTTGGTTGTACATCACCCTGCACATGGAAGGATTGTCAGTTCAATTTCTGGTTTGAGGCACATGCCCCAGCTGTGGGTTCAATCCCCACTGTGGGGCATTCCAAAGGCAGCCTGATCTATATATTGATGTTTCTCTCTCTCCTCCTCTTTCTTCCCCTCTCTATAAAAATTAAAGATCTACGAAAAGAGAAAGAAAGAAAGAAAGAAAGAAAGAAAGAAAGAAAGAAAGAAAGAAAGAAAGGAAGAAAGATACTGTGTATTATAGATTCAGAATCACATGAAAAGAGGCCGAATTATTTTTCTTTTTTCTTTTTAAAATATATTTTTATTGATTTTTTTACAGAGAGGAAAATAGAGGGGTAGAGAGTTAGAAACATCGATGTGAGAGAAACATGAGAGAAACATAGATCAGCTGCCTCTTGCACCCCCCCCCCCACTAGGGATGTGCCTGCAACCAGGATACATGCCCTTGACCAGAATCAAACCGGGGACCTTTCAGTTCGCAGGCTGAAGCTCTATCCACTGAGCCAAACCAGTTTCGGCCTAATTCTTAATATAATTCTTTAATATGACTTTGGGAATTTCAGTTATTTTTTTCTAAATTATCTTTTTGCAAACCTTCCTAGCTTTCCCTATGAAGAATACAAAATTTAATGTTAGAAAATCTCTTACCCCAATCACCACACAACCTCAATAGTTGGCTCTCAAAAGTAAGGTAATCTGCTCTTTATAATCTGTTTCAATGTCCTAAAACCCTTTGGTTTAAACTTCCTAATTCTTCCCATGGCGTTTCTCCCAGTAAAACCAACAAACACCACAATCATTTATCATTGTCAGCTCTAACTTTTGTCCTGCGTCCACAATTACATCCCGTTTGATCATGCTTACAGGAACATCACAACTAGTAAACCAGTGTATTCTTCACCATTCATTTTTAAATGCCCTCAGGGAAAATCCAGTAATGTGGAGGGTTACAAATTGATGACTCTCGTGTGTTTGGGGGTTCGTCTCAGTTGTTGTGTAATGGCTTTTTTGCTGAATTTCTTGATCCAGATGGGACCGATGTTTTACCTTCTTGTCTATCCTTCTAATCTTGGCCCTTCTAACATTGTTTTCCCGTGGCTCCTTTCTTTTGTTTGTAAATAACGGCCATGCCTGGTTACATAGTTCCTGTAACAGGTGTTGACCAATTGGGACACATTTGAGGAGGCTATGGAGCTGTCCTTATGATACATTAAAAGCTTGTGGAGGAGTACACCTCACGTGATGGTGCCATCTAATGAACAGGGATATGATTTCTCCCTTGAGATTTTTCTCAGGACAGTACTCACTTAGTAATTTGGAGAACTGTGCGTGACATAGCTCAGTGTTGAATTGGGCCTTTGACATCATCCAGCATGAATTTGAAAATATCTTTGCCACTCTGCTCAGCAGGAGAGTTTTCTGTTTGCTTATTGTTTTCCTTATGCTAATTACTTACTCCAATTTTCAGCAGTTTTTGAGGTCAATTAATTTGATTCTAAACAACTCTTTGTTCCTTTTGTTTTGCAAGGAGACTGAAGGCAGCAGTAACTAGGAAGCCTAAATAAACATAATTAAACATAGATGCTTATAGTGATACTAAAATTGACCTCAGCCAATTAAAATTATTAATAGAAAAAAGTATGTCAATGTCAAATCTGAGCTTACTGCCCCTGTTCCCACATGGATAATGAAGATAAGTATATATTTCCTGACAAGAATAGATGGGAATTCACATTTTTTTAATCCTCAACTTTGTCTTTCTAGGGTTAGCATTGTATTAGACCATAATAAAAAAATAAGAAAAGGTCAAAATTCAAAATTAGCCGGGACTGGTTTGGCTCAGTGGATAGAGCATCGGCCTGCAGACTGAAAGGTCCCGGGTTCGATTCCGGTCAAGGGCATGTACCTTGGTTGCGGGCACATCCACAGCGGGGGGTGTGCAAGAGGCAGCTGGTCGATGTTTCTCTCTCATCTACATTTCTAACTCTCTGTCCCTCTCAATTCCTCTCTGTGTAAAATCAATAAAATATATTATAAATAAATAAATAAATAAATAAATAAATAAATAAAATTTTTAAAAATTCAAAATTAATTTTTAAGCCCCCAAAGTGAAATAGGGAGCATTTTCTTTTCAAGCAGTGAAGCTTTTCTTCAGCATCACCATGGGAAAATAATTTGTAAAAAGTTTGACCTTAGACCTTGAACATTCTAGATGTTACCTGAATTAAACAAATAAAAAACATTTAGAATTCCATATAAGGCACTGGTACAACTTTAGTTCATCTTGGTGTCATTGCTTTTGAATTTAAGATGCACTTTTAAGGCAAGTGTTTTAAGTCTGGTAAAACACTATAATTACAACTCAAAGTTTGTAAGCACTCAGAAATGTCAAGAGGTCTGATTCATTAGAAGGTTTATCTAAATTGGCAGTTGATCTTTAAAAAAAAAAAATTCTAAATATTTCTGCTACTTCTGACTCTTCTGCCGTTTCCTCAGTGAAACTGCACCACACACTGGAAAGTAAAGATACAAACACTTATTTGAATAATGTCAAGGAAAAGTAGAAAGAAGAAGATTGGCCACAGACACAACCAGAGTCTCAGAAATGAGAACACCTTTTCTCCTCCTCCTCCTCCTCCTCCTCCTTCTTCTTCAGCAGAAATGCAGATGTGGCAATGTGAACTGAGCAGGTAAAAGATTGGCCATCATTTCTAATCGAGCAGCATTGAGAAGGCTGCTAAGATTCCTGCTGTTCACTTGCCAGATATTTTTCAGGAAGGGAGTAAATTGCAACTGAACTTAAAAACCTTTAGGAGCCGAAGCTGGTTTGGCTCAGTGGTAGAGCATCGATCTTCGGACTGAAAGGTCCCAGGTTTGATTCAGGTCAGGGGCATGTACATTGGTTGCAGGCACATCCCCGGTGGGGTGGTGTGCAGGAGGCGGCTGGTTGATGTTTCTCTCTCATCGACATTTCTGGCTCTCTATCTCTCTCCCTTCCTCTCTGTAAAAAAATCAATAAAATATATATATTTTTAAAAACCTGGAGGAAAGAACTCATTTTCAAGCAAACGTAAAGCTGGAGAGTGAGCATCTGTTTGAAGCTATCATAAAGTTTAATAAACACACACACACACACACACACACACACACACAAGTTTAGGGTAGGACTCTTCTTGTGTTTTATAAAGTAGTACAAGTATTTCTTATTTACTTATAAAGCCAGCCTCTTAAATGGTTTCACAATATTAAAAGGAACTGTGTCTGCATTCAGCCCACACCCCTGGGAATCAATATAGAGGTTCTTTGAGGGGGGCAAGCCCAGATTCATGCCCTCTGTCCTTTATTGCTTCTGGCTAGCCTGCATATTTCACATACATTGACTGTTCCCTAATAAACATCACCATCTGTGCAGTAGGGGAATTTGTATTGGTCATGTGTTCCGTCAAGTTGACAGAGGTGCAAAGCTAAATGTGTAACACTCTAAGAATATGCGTATATTTGAATAATTTGACTCTTCGGTCCAACAATTTGCCAAGATGCTCTGGATCATCACACCTCCTGATAACACTTCCAAGGAACAAATAGCTTCGCTTATTTTGGAGTGGGGATGTTCTAGCTGGAGTTCCTGAGTCCATTGGCATTTAGTCACGTGACTTGGGCGCCCTCCCCCACCCTCTTCCCCCCCCCCCCCCCCCCCGTGACACTGAGCTTCTGGTTCTTCGTTTATAAAATGAGAATAATATTTTCTGTCACTGGTCCTTCGACGCTTTAAAACAGCTAATAAAAGCGAACTCATTTTGTTAACTGTAAATCCTTAGGTAAACTGAACTGAGTATATATTAACATTATATATATTCGGTTCCACAGCACATTCTTGATAACCGCAAGAGGGTCCAGGAAAGGAAACTGTTTATAAATCTTCCCCTTTCCCCAAATTAAGGTTGGAGTGTTTAGGGAAATTCTTACAGCAATTATTAGGTCAAATGTCTTTGAGAGTTCAGAAAAAAATGCACATACACACAAAACTGCCTACCCCAAGGTGGGAGGGGGATGGGAGATTCCTCTGGCTCCATTTTGTATCTTTTAAGAAAGAGTATTTCTTTAAAGCGTGACCTCAGGTTTTCTGCATCTGAATTGTTTGGGGTTCCCGTTCAATCGAACCCCTGGACCCTGCCCCACCCCCACTAAGTCACCTTGTCTGGAAGAGAAATCTGCATTTTAACAGGCACCCAGGTGATCTTCGTGCTGGGAGCAGGTCCAGTGACTCCAAGTTAAGTACTGCCCTCCTGTTCCTTGTTCTGAAATGTAAGGTCTGTCCTCGCGCGTACGGTCGAACTAATGGGAAGAAAACTCAGCTTTAATGCAGGAACCTCCGTAGACGCTCGGCAGCGTTCTTCCAGTGGCAAATTGAAATTGGTCCTTGGACCCTAGCCACGTTCATTCTCTCCAAGGGTCTGGGCCACTGGCAAATATGAACGGGAAAGACTTGTTTGCTAGCAGAAAAGCTAGGGGGAGGGGATGGGCGAGGGGAGGATCCACTGAGCCAATTGCTCCCTCCACTCCACCCTCCCAACCCCCCCCCCCCCCTTAAAACAGAAGGCTTTTTATCCTTGCTGCCCAGGTTCATCATTTAAAAGGCTTGCTTTATGTGTGTAAGTTTGCTGTGGAGGGAAGTGAAAACATCTGCAAAGCCATGCGATGCCTGGAACGGAACTCTTCTAATAAAAGATGTATCATTTTAAATGCGCTGAATTCTGATTCTGGTAATTCGTGCACTAGAGTGTCTATTTCGAGGCAGCGGAGGTATCATATGACAGCGCGCGTCAAGGCACCGTGGAGCCCTCTCGTGGACTCCCACCCACTTTCCCATTCACCGCCGCCAGGGCTGCTGGCGCTGCCGCTCCCCCCGCAGGCGGGCGAGCATGACATCTCCCTGCCTCCGCCGAGATCAAATGGAGCTCCGCGCTCAGGGGGTGCGAGTGTTCCCTCCGCCATGCGAGTTCCACGGTCAATAATTTAACTTTGCTGCAGAACCAGGAGTACGGACCTGGTACCCACGACTTGCGCCCCCCACACCCACCCCCCTTCTCTTGAACGAAAGGGGACGTGGGAGAGGAAAAAAAAAATTAGTCTTGGAGTTTTGGGATCCGCGGAAGTCTTCACTAGAGCAGCTGCCTTGATGTTTACTTTGACAAGGAGTGCCTGAAAAGGTGGGTTTCTTCTATCTTTCTCTTTCCGTTTTCTTTTTCTTTTCTTTTCTTCTTTTTTTTTTCCCCCTTTTATTTGTTCAGGCTAGAAAGCTTGTGGCTCTAGCGAGCTCTCTGTCATTGCCTTGACTGCCTGGCTGGGGCAAGTAACTTGGTGTAACGCTATCTGGGGGCGTTCATGAATAAGGAATACCGTTATTATCTTGATTGGATTCCTATTAGGCAAACTCCGGGGAGGTCGGTGCGCGAACTCGCGTTCGGCCAGCGTGTTGGAGGCAGAGGGGTACACCCGTGGGCCCCCCCTCCCCACTCGGGGCACGTTCATTGTGTCCCCGCGCAGGCCGGCTCCGCGGTGCGGGAAGGTGTGTCTGTGGCCGGGGGAGCGCGCGCCCTCTCCCGCAGAACTTGGGTGCCGGGATGGGGCGGCGGGAGTTCCCGGAGAGGGGACAGCAGGACCCCTCAGGGCGCCGCAAGAGCACCCGCTCCCTCCCGCCCCCGCGCGCGCTGCCGGGGTTTCCGCCTGGGGCGCGGGACTCGGGGTTCCCCCGGGCGGGGGTTCGGGCTCCCTTAGGAGGGGCGGGCACTGCGCGCGCGTCCTGCCGAGGCGCCCAGGCGGGCACGGGACTCGTGGGGCTCCATCTCCGGGCCCCGGGGCAGGTGGGGTCGGGGGGCGCCCCGGGAGTCCCGGGGGGGTGAGCCGGGGCGAGGAAAAGGCGCGGCGTTCCCTTTAAGCGGCCGCCGTTCCCTTCCCTGCGAGCGGCCGCCCCGCACTGGTGTCGGAGGCGCGGGGGAGCGGGGCGGGAGGCGGGGGAAGAGATGGCCGGGGGAGGGGGCGGGGGGGGGGGCGGCGCCGTTGGACCAATCCTAGCGCAACCGAAGGGCTAAAGGATGTCTGACCCGAGCTCGGGGTGCAGGCTGGAGCTCCCGATCGCTGCCGCCGCCGCCCCCGGGCGCACCCTCCGGCTCGCTGTCCCGCGCCCCCCGGGCTCCCGGGCGGAGCCGAGTAGCCCCGCTCCGCGCGCCCCCCGCACCCCCCACGCGGAGCTTGGATGAGACCCTTGGACCGCAGCGGCCACCCCTGCTTTGGGGCGGGCGGGCGGCCGGCGGCTCCGCGACGGGGACCGGGCCGGGGCGCAGGGGCCGGGAGCGGGACAACGATGTGACTCCGCCGCCGCCGGGGACCCGTGAGCTCTGTATGGACCCCGAGGTAGGCGGGCGCGGGGCGCGGGGCGCGGGGCGGCAGCCGCCGGTTCGCGGGGGGAAGTTGCCTCCTCGGGGCCCCGAAGTTGTGGGAAGAGACCAGAACTTTCGTCCCCTCCAGGAGGAGAGGGTGGTGCGGAGTTGTTCCTGCGCTGCCTTCTCTCTCATCGCAAGATCCAGAGGCGCAGCCGGGACCCGCAAGGAGAGGGACCCCAGGAAGCCCTGGGGTGGGGGAGAGAAAGCCTAGGGGGAGACACGGAACTGCCCGACGGGAGCGAAGACGGCACCCCGGGGATCCCCGAAAACCTCTTCGAACAGAAGACGGGTCCCCAGAGAGATGTAGGGCTCCAGCTGTCGGGGGGCTCTAACTGAGGGGACGGGGTGGAGACTGACATATAAATCTTTCCCTTGGGTTGGGTGGTACCCGCGAAGATTTGGGGGAGAGGGGCTTGACCCCAGGGCTCCATCCGGCGGCACAGTGTCACCTGCTTCCCAGGAGTTGGGACCCATAAGGACAGATGCAGGTCCTATGCCCACGTTTGTGGGAAAACTTGAGGCACCCCCGCAGCTGGAAGCTTCAGAGGCTGCGGACCTCCGGGGCTGGCGGTGCCCACACCGCTCCCCACCCCGCGCCCCTCCTGTAGCTCTCCTTCCCGGGAAGTAAAACTTTTGTCTTTGGGGGGGAATGCCCTGACTCGGTGTGTCTCTGGGGACGTAGAGCAGGGAAGAAGGAAGGGGTGAGTGAGCTGTGCCTGGAAAGAAATAGCCCGGGGGTTGGTTGGGGGCTTTATGCCCGACGGGCAGAGCGGGAGGATTGCAGACTGGGGGGCGGAGGAGGGGGACGGGATGGGGAGGAGAGGGCCTAACGGCAGCTGGGATAACCCCCGAGTCGCAGTCGGAGGATGCTGTGTGTGTGTGTGCGCGTTGGGGTGGAGCGGACTGGAGGGACGCGGGTGGAGGGGCGAGGAGGAAGAGGGGGCGGGGAGAGCGGTGCTAGGGAAGGTCGAGGGCGCCCTCTGCCGGCCGAGCTGCCCTGAGCAGTGGCTGGGGGCGGGAGCCTGGGGGTGGGGAGGTGGGAAGGGAAGGCTTTGAGGGGATCCCTTTGGGAGCTGGTAGGAGGGACTTGTTGAATGATGCTTTCTGACTCCTCATGAATTTTGACTCCTCGCGCGTCTTTGACTCCAAAGCCATAAGTTTTCCTCGCTGGTGGGGCTTCGACAGACTGAGATTGTTGGTGTATGAGGGCTTCCTGGATCTTATTTTAAGGTTCTCCAGGTGTGATGTCAGCAGTACCCAGTGAACATTTTCTAACAAGAGTGCAGGAATGTTCTTGGCCAGAAGCAAAGAAAAGCATATTTCCGAGTGTTTATTAATTCTCCCAGCACTTTAAAGCAAAGCAATATATAATAGGGAACGTTGGTTTTTAACTGCATATAAAGCATGTTATGCTATTATGAAGCCTTCAAACTGGCCCAAATTGTTGGAAAACAACTTCTCTCTGTTTTTATCCAAAAATCTATTTTTATATGAGTTTGTGGGAAGGTCAAAAGTAATTTTGTTTATAAAATTACATTCCTATATACATATTTTTTTTTACATTTTTATTTATTGAGGTATAGTTCCAGATTTAATTTGTCTAAACATGGGAATTCTCAATGTTTACCTCATGCAGCATTATTGTTTTTATGTTGGAGGTGTCTGAGATTATGGCATATGGTGTTTCAAATTATTAAACATCATAGATCACATTGCATGTAAAAGTTATACTACAAAGTTTTGGCCCTGGGAACAAACAGCATCCCTTTAAAATAATTACTAACTCCTGTTCCCTGATTTTGCAAATACCTTGCTTAAGATTTTTCTTCTGTGAGTTAACCTTTGGACTAGCAGTAGAGGTAAGAGAAAGGAAAGAGACACTTGTTGAAATGTAACCATAACCTTTTCTGGAATTTAAAACATGTTGGTCACCATTACTGGAATTCCAGAGCCATAAAGTCGTTGTGTGTTTTTTCCTTCTACTTTATTTTGCAAAATGTGATAAATGGTGGTAAATATAGACCGATAATAAGTATTATGACAGGAAAATTGTTATGTATGTAGAGCTATTTTAAGTTGTTACAAAATGTTTCCTATTTATAAATGATATAAGCAGAAAGAAATGGTTTCCAGATAAACAAGACTTGCGTTCGTATTTTGAAACATTAGAACATTGCAGACTCACTTAGACATCACATTTTTTAAAAGCAAAATAACAGTAATTTTTCACATACCTTTGGAGCTTTTCACAGCCCATTCAGAGCTGAATTAGTGCCTGGAGATCTTACTTATTATAAAGGGATATTTAAGGTCATTTAAGATGTAGGTCAACCTTCAAGTATGGAGAAAATAAAGCATTTAGGAAATCTGCTTTAAGATGTCCTTTCAATAAGCGTTACTTTGACTTGCAAACAAAAGGAACCAAGAAAGTGATTATTTTGCCTAAAATGCAATGATCACTTCAAATGATACATTTATATCACGTGAGTTAATTGCCTAATTCTCATAATGGCCAAGGGGGTGGGGAGGTGCTAGACTATTACTATTTCATTTTCATTTATTGGTGTGTGTGTGGGGGGGGGGGGGGGGGGGGGTGTCTGTAAATGATGCAATTTTCTAAAATCCTGGCTCAAAGTCCCTGGGTTTCCTGCTTAATAGGGCACCATTCGAATGTAAATTATCCCTTCCTTCCTGGGAGCTTTGAGTCCTAGCTTTTCAATAGTGAAAATGCAGATGATTGATAATCTCATTTCTTTCAAACATAAATAGCTCTGGTTTGTTGCTCAGCTCTCACAGCACGCTGAGCACGCCCACCTGATAGTATAGCAAACAGCTTGTTCACATTTGTCTTTACAACCTTCTGCAAATAGCACGCACACCACACACTCACCTATTTCCAGGTGGCAAACTTGTGGAATGTAACAACCAGTGGCTTGGGGTCTCAGTCAGAGACTCAATCTACTAAAAGCTTCAAAAATATTTAAGACATACCTAACGCAAAGGCCTTATACAGAGTAGTTCATTACCGTTTTTAAGATTTGGGAAGTTTGTCCTAGAGTAAAGAAAAAATCAATTTTAGACTTCCTGAATGAAAACAGCATGCAGTTCAATTCTGGACATTTTTAAAAATGAAAGGCACTCTCATTTCAATTGTCCATAATACTGAATTTATGGTGATGCTTAAAACATCATTCCAGCTTGCCTCTCCCAGTGTGAAAAGATTTCCGTTTATGAGAGGGGATCACCCAATGCAAGTGCATGTATCCCTCTACTAGAGCAATTGCTGACTCGTCTCAGCTTGTTTTCAAACGATTGTTACAGAGCACTCAGTTTCCACTAATTGCAAAATTGCTGCTTAATTGAAGGACTCTCAGCCATCTAGTGCAGTCATTCACCCACTGGCAGGCTCTGTGATCTCACACTGTGAGTGCATTTTCAATAGGAAGAGAGGAGAGAATTCCAGGGAATTCTAGGTTTCACTGCTGGCTGTTTGTTCAGTGGAGGAAGAAAACATTGGAGCAAGAGTTATGTTAAGTTGCGTTGTGATATATTCTCTTTATTAGGATGAAACATATGCCCAGATGGGCTTCAGAAGGGAATGAGCAAACTCACCAGTTATGCTCTGCATCCATTTACTCTGTTTGGTATGGAGTGATGTTAAGCAATAAATGATGTTGGCAAATGAAATCCACATGCCATTTGCATGTGGGGTTGCACCCTGGAAACAGAGGAAGGCTTTAGTATTTTTAAACTCAGGCACATGTGTCCTCAAACTTCCCTTAACATTCCACTGAAGGCATAGAATTGTTTAATCCTAAATAGTTTTGTACTTAAATGCATCTCTGGCTTCCCAGAATGCTGACAGTCAAGCCTTCAGAGTCTAGGGCCTGTTGTTATTAAATACATGGAGCCATCCCTGGTGACCCAGGTGAAACAGCGGAGTTCACTAATACACTGACTTTGATAAACTCCTTTAATGGGTGTGTTCTCTTAAGTACATCAGGAAGGTGTTCTCATTTCTGTAGAAAAGCCCGAGTAGTCAGAGAAATATGGAAGCTTTCATTTAAATGCAAGTTGAGCCCTAGCAGGTTTGGTTGGGTAGATAGCGCATTGGCCTATGGACTGAAGGGTCCTGGGTTCAATTCCAGGTTCAATTCTGATCAAGGGCTACTTCCAGGTTCAGTTCTGGTCAAGGGCCATATCCCCAGTTGTGGGCTCCATCCCCAGTGCGGGGTGTGCAGAAGGCAGCCCATCAATAAGTCTCATCATTGATGTTTCTGTCTCTCTCTCCCTCTCCCTTCTTCTCTGAAATCAATAAAAAAATATTTTTAAAAAAATAAATGCAAATGGGTGACAAAGTCAAAGGGAATGAGAAGTACGGTGATAGCCAGAGGGATGTAAAGTACAGCATAGGAAATATAGTCCATAATATAATAACTCTGTGGTGCCAGGAGGGGACTTGAAATATCAGGGGGAACACTTTGCAAAGTTTATAATTGTCTAAACATTATGCTGCCCACCTGAAACTAATACAAAATGTACTGAATGTCAACTCTAATTGGGAAAAAAAAATCAAAAATAAATGCAACTACTCACGTTCAAGTACGAACTCTGGGGCACTGATGCTCTTGGTGAAACAAATCTGACAAATATCCTGGATGCTACAAAATGGCTCATTGCCCTAATGTCTCATTTACACGTTAAAAATTGAGGATGGATTCCATTAGAGGCAACGGGGGGCCTGGGTGTGGGACAGGAGAGGACTGAGGGAAGCAAAGTACATTGTAAGCTCCAGGGACAGCTGTAAAAAGTAAAAGTTGATCCTTAAAGAGGCCAGAGTAATGAACATTATGCAGTTTCCCCCAAAGGTTCACTTGAAAGAACTTTCATTGGTTGTCATGGTAGTAATGTCCTGATTTTGAAAGCTCCCAGAACCTAGTAGCTCTTAAATGTGCTTTCATCTTGTTCCCTTTGGTCTGACTGAAGCTTTATGATGACCTTCTGTGTTTTTGACATGCCTCTTCATTTTTGGAGGGAGGAGGGCGGACAAAGGAAGATTCCTTAATTCCGAGACAATATAACTAGGAGATGCACAATGATATTTTTTTAAAAATCACTTAACTTCAAATTGGCCTATTAAAAGAAAATGAGAAGGCAACCTGTCATTAATTACAACTGCTATCTATAAAGTTAAGATATTTATAATGGAAATACAAAGGAAATAAACAGGCATTTTTAAGGAATTTAAACAGCTCATCGAAAGTTGAAGTAATAGTGCCACCTAGAGAACAAACTCACCAGCTTTACCAGCCAAATGGTTGCTTGCCGTGTGAGCCATTTCCCAAGGCCACAGTTACTATGTCCTATTCAGATTTGTGGGGTGAATGTATTGGGGTGGGGGTTTAATAAACATTTGGGATTGGAGATGAGATTTTAAAATAGGCAGATCCATAAGTCAGTACATACACTTTTAGCATTTTAATATAGTAGCCAAATGTAGACTAGCCTGCCAGGAATAAGGGCTAGTTTCCTCTTTAATACATATTATTTTCAAGGATATGCCCTGCAGCATTGAATGCAAAGTCTCTGATTTTATTCACTTACTACAGGCAATTCATTGCACTTTCCAGGATGCAATTACACTAGATAAGTTGAGTAGAGAGACCTTAAGAATTATTTTAAAATCTATGATCTAATTCTAACATTAATGATTTGGGAAGATTTAAAAATAAAGATTCATACATATAGCAAGACTTTAAACACCAAAGACAATAAGGAGTGGGGGGAGCACAAGGAGAAGGGAATTATAATAATTACCTTAACCTTGGAATACCTGAAAATATACATCTGGGTCAGAACCAAAACATAGTGATGCAACGAGGAACCAATCGCTACAAATTATTGTAGCTTAAAATGCTTTGATGACAGAATCTGTATTTGATAATTCACTTCTGTATGTTCCCATACCAGCATCTAAAACAGCACTGGTAGCAGAGGAGGCGCTTTGACAAATATTGTTGAATGAACAAGTAGATTGTTAATAGTTGCTTCAGTTCCTGACTAGCAAAGTAGATAACAAGACTTCACAATTATGGAAAATATTTA
Source organism: Pipistrellus kuhlii (assembly GCF_014108245.1). Classification (NCBI taxonomy): domain Eukaryota; kingdom Metazoa; phylum Chordata; class Mammalia; order Chiroptera; family Vespertilionidae; genus Pipistrellus; species Pipistrellus kuhlii. Next base: position 16,260,080 of record NW_023425595.1, read on the forward strand.
TTTGTTTTGCTGGTGCCAAGACCAAAATTGGAGGAAATATACGTGATGATACTTGCTTCTTCCTAGTACCTATGATAAATGTCCCTTAGTGGGCTTAGTTCTAACATTTCTTATGCACAGTTTGGTTCATTCATAAAATTATTTGGAACATATGGAATGTTAAAGTTGATGTAGACAGTAGCGAGAATAAACTTACTAATGGATTTTCACTTAAATGGTTTCAAATATTTGGATGCCAGTGGTGATGCCAATTATTATACCTCAGGAAATGGAAAACAGTATACATTAAGTTTGTGCCAATTTCTAGTAAGCACAGAATCAAAGAAAGTCACCATATTGTCTGCACTTTGTATCATCATAGAAGCAATCAGATGCAGAAAACTTTATTGTTCAGGAAAAAATTTCTGAAAATGAAAGCAAGAGAGGGAAGAAGTGTTTGGAGGGAAGAGAGAGAGATAAAGAAGGAAACTCATTGAATAAAAATTTTGCCACATGGGATTTAGTCTAAATCAGTCTTGGTTTTGGAGCTGCTACCGTCAGCATTTGCTGCATTTCTTGATGCTTTCTTTCTGCCTCTATGTGCTTTTGAAAACTGAAACTGTGCCCACACTAAAACAAGTTTCTCTCTTTTCACATGCTCATTTATTTCTTGAATTACGGGAAGTGTTTTTAAACATAGATAACTTTCTTTTACATTATGCGGAAACTAAAGGTTGAGAAATTTGCTCCATGCTGCTGGAAGAGATGCTTGGCCGAGTCCCAGGCCACATTCCTAGACCAAACTGTCGAAGGTGTTCTCTCTCTTATGCAACATTTGGGCAAGGACACCCAGCATTAACATGTTGGCTGATGATGTATCTGAAGGCACAGATGATGTACTTACCATATGGAAACATAAAGCCAGCAGACCTTCTGTTGAATGATAGAGTCTGGATCATTTACATTCATTTCAATGAAAATACTATGATTAGGTTAAAATCAATTGTATAAGTAGGATGGAGTAGGGAATCAAGACAAGATTTTTTGGGATCACTTAATGGACTGTAGAAAGGAAACCTAGACGTCTTAAATAGCTGCAGGTTCCATGTGAGCCAGTGGTATGACGAGGAACAGTCAACATAACTACTGGACTATACTGGTAGAAGCATAATACTGAAATGGAGAAGTTAATAATTCTCTTCCATTTATTAAGTGGACTATTAAACAAGTGTTATCTTCAGTTCAAGGGTCTGAAATAGGTTCCTTTAGGTTTATCATTGACATATTGGTCTGTATTGAGATCATTGTGACCAGGATGCATAGGGGATTTGGGGAATGGTTGAGAGTCCAGAGAACATGCAATAGGTGGCTTGGGGCAAGAAGACTAAGCTAGATTGGCAAATGTCTTTACCTCCCTTAAAAAAACTAATCATATGATGGTAGCTAGCTGGAATGCTGGGTTAAGAATTCTGGAGCTCTCCAGGCTCAGTGAAAAAGAACATTCTAGCTGGCCAGTATTTCTCAGTGGTTGAGTGTCAACCCATTAACCAAGAGGTCTCCAGTTCGATTCCTATTCGGGGCACATGCCCAGGTTGTGGTCTTGATCCCCAATAGGGCTGTGTGTAGGAGGCAACTGAACAATGTTTCTCTCTCATAGATGTTTTTATTTCTTGAACCCTCTCCCTTCCTCTCTCTCTCTCTAAAATCATAAGAACATTAAAAAAAAAAATAATGTTCTAACTGATGGTTAATGCCTGCCATGGCTGGGGAGGTTGGAGGGGCAGCATATGTGATATGTTAAGAGGATAGCCTTCACAAATATGAAGATCTGGCTGAGGGAGGCTTGTTTTATATTGCCCCTGAGAGCAGACCTAAGACCAGTGATAGCAACTTAGGTACTGTGCGTAGTATCTAGAACTTGTAGTTCCATTTAATTAAGCAAATATTTAATGCTTACAGCAAGCAAAGCATTTTATTAAGGGGATTTATAAACTATCAAAGAAAAAAAAAAGAGGCTTCTTTGGCACATGGTCAGTTTCCTCTTACAGATGTTTAAACAGACTGAAATCCTTGTAGGAAGTGTTATATACTAACATACGAGGTTGGAACGAGGTCTACTCTGGAGTACTTTTGTATTCCTAAGTTTTTCAAATATATTGATATCATAAGTATGTTCTTCATATTTGATTCCCATGTAATCCAAATGGTGACAAAGATATATTCTATCTTTGAATCCTCTACCTGAAATATGTGCAGCTTCATGAATTAAGTCTCAGAAACCCTTCCCATGTCCTTGCAAAGTGCAGAACTTTTACTACTTTCTGTACTTACCTATGGATTCTCAAACGTAGTTATTTTGGATCAGACCGAAGGGAATGTTTAAAAAAAATAGTTCTGATCAGATTCAGATGACTGAGTTGCTCAAGAGATTAACTTTTGACATTAGATTTTTTTTTTAAGAGTTCAACAGCTGAACTAAAAAATAAAAATAAAAAATTCATCTTTCTCTCTGGGAACCATAAAAATCTTCAGATGATTAGTTTTCCAAGAGTTCTCTTTTTAAATGTAAACTGTCAAAGAAGTTGACCCCTCTCCCAATCCCATCAGGCTTCACCATGGAGAGAGCTACTTTTTCATAACTTATTATAACTTAACTTTTCTCATATGGAAGATAAGGTGGAGATTAACCAACATGGAGATGCCATTAAAGTGCAAGTTTGGACCATCACATGCATAGCTCACTCCAAGTACTCACAGATATTATTCTTTATGATCTCTCATACAGCTTTCAAGTATTCATATTATCAACAAAGCAATTTATTATTTATATCCCCTTTTTTATATATCTTATAGTTTATAGCCTGCATATATGTTTCTCCCTATTTCAAAGTAAAGATATCATACAATGGAAATGATTATTTTATTCATTAATTCAAGCATGAATTGAGCACCCAGTGGGTACCAAGCAATGGGCTAGCTCATTTCCCCCCATTATATAAAGCCAACTGTCTTCAGCAGCTACTTGATAAGGAATTTCATTGATTCTCCCACATAAACCTCCCATGACCTCTTTATAGACTCACATCAAAAGACTAGAAAAAAAAGTCTTTTGAAAAAATTCTCTGACTTATTTCTGAACTTTCAGGTCATACTATGGACTGGAACATTTTGGAAAAACTCATTGACCTTTTATTATACCCTAATTTTCAGATGCCATTTTGCGTTCAATTAAGACAACAAACAAGCTTGTTAGACATTGTCTTCAACATCTTGTTTGTGAGGATATTTCATGAGGAACTCTTGTAATAATGCCGATAGAAGCCACAATAGAAGGAAACATTGATTTTATGAAGGTTTTTTTTTTTTTTTCCTAAATACAAGGACATGATTGGGCCTCTTAGTATTCAGGAATCTGTCTTTCATTTGACAGTGTTTATAAATCCTGTGTGTTTCCCCCCTAAAGAAACTTAAATTGTGAGACTGTTTTCATTTACTTTACAAGAAGCTGGTTTCATGATTATACTAAAGAAAAGAAGACAAAAATCAGTTCAGTGACTACTAGCTTTCCTTTAAACATTAGTCAAAACATGTTTAAATTTTGTAATGGTATTTCTTTAGAGCTTACTAAAAACTACTTTTCAATCCATTGGTTCTCATTTCGCTTATGCTCAAATGTGTGATAGAAGTAAGAATCTGTATGTGGTCTTCATGGATCATGTAAATATGTCAATATAACTAGAGCATAGTCATCCACTCAGAAATGTTTAACCTCTTGATATACAACAAAGAAGCAAATTTGCACGTAGTTCTTTGTGAATCTAAAATAAAATAAAATAAATCACAGGACACAGGAAGTGTCCAATTTTCTTCAAATACCAAACCCATAGCCATGTACTTAGCCTTCTCTGTCACTCCTGAGGAGGACAGTTAAAATAAGTGGTAAAAACATAGTGCCAGAGACTATCCTATTCTTCATTCCAGACAAAATCGGAGAGATAGACACAACCTTCAGATTAGTAGTATAAATATAAATAAGTAAATGTGACACTGCTTTCCTCCCTCACAAAATCTTATATGGAACTGCAATAGTTAAAATAAAAATAAGCAGGTCTGTTCTAATTGAGCTACAGGTGGGAGCATCCTGCCCATCCTGACCCAATTATGACCCTTGCAAGGGGTCTCTTGACATTCTTCAAAACCCAGTTGGGAAACTGTTGTTCTAGGTCAAAAGTCAACAAGTAGAAATCCCAAAGTCCTAAATCTTACATCCTTTCCCATAAAAATGACAGTTTTCCTGCCCATTCCTGTCATCATTTTCTGGCATTGAAAGCTGTGTTCATCTGCTTGGCCAAGAGTGTTCACAATGATAACCTGATAAAGTAGATGCTTCTATGTGCAATGATTCTCACTGCAGCATTTTTAGAAATAATTATAGATGTGTAATGCTTGAGAAGTAATGCAGTAGGACCTTATCTTAAAGATTTTATTAACCATTAAAATTTATCATCATTAGTAAAATTTATTTTAAAATGCTTTTTCTAAAATACCAGTATGTATATTTTTGGTTTTCACATCCCTGACAGTGACTTTCTTAAAACTTGAAAGTATCTATTATTCCAGAGCCTGTGGTTATTCTTTTTTTAAAAAAATATAATTTTATTGATTTCAGAGAGGAAAGGAGAGAGAGAGAGAAACATTAATGATAAGAGAGAATCATTCATCAATTGCTTCTTTTATGTCCCCTACTGGGATTGAGCCCAAACCTAAGCATGTGCCCTGACCGGGAATCAAACTGTGACCTCCTGCTTCATTGGCTGGAGCTCAACCACTGAGCCACTGTGGCCAGGCCCATGTTTATTCTTCTGTTGTAAAAACTTAGGGAACCCTCACCATTTCTGTTCCATGCAGTATCAGAGGTTCTGAAGTCTTGCTCTGGTGAAACACCTCAATAGCATTGGTACTGAAACTAAAATTCAGCTGGTTGGTCTTCACTAACATTCCTGCATGATTTTATTGGCTAAAGTCATATCTAGGCAAGATTGTAGATTATTTAGTAATAATCTTGTCCAAAGGTATAGTGTCCCATACATTAAAAATGCATCCACATGTCTCATTCCATTTGATCCTACAAATAACCTTTGAAAAAAGATTGGACAGATATTATTCCTATATAATAGATGAGGAAACTGAAGCTCAGAGTAGCTAAATAACCTGATCCAAGATGCACAGCTTCCAGAACAGGAGTGAGGATTGCAGCCAGGTGACTTCTAACGCAGCCCCTTACCATTACTTTGGCTATCTACAATCGTGACCTGCAGTATTCAAGAAAGAAACCATATTTCACTCTTGATGCATTAATGTGCGTACCTGGCACCGATATAGGCTAATATTGTCACCCTGGCCTAGTGCCCACTGTCTCCCAAGAGCTGAGAGAACTTTTATGTGCCAAGGAAGAAATGATGATAGGAAGATAAAAAAAAAAAAATGCTTATTTTGATTTTTAAAATTTAGTTACCTTTTGTTTCCTTGAAGGAAAGGAACATACAATTTTTTATGTCTGGTTCCTTGAGCTCCAAAGTTGTAATTTTGCTTAAAGATTTGCTTAAGATCTTGGTCAATGAAAATTGAAGAACTTAACATAGGACTGTGGTGTTGTTGTTTTTTAAATATGGATATCAGATCCTAGTCCCTGCGATTCATGGAGTTAGGGCAGGGCCTGGGCAAATGTTATGATTAGAAACTTCTACAAGTAGTTCAGATGTACAGGAAAGTTTGAATTTCTGTACTGGAAGCCAAATAAGTGAAATATCTTGCAACTTAGAGAGACATCGTTTACTTTAATATCCCAATACTTGGTTTAGAGCATGGTTAGAAGGGATTTGCAGCCTTGTAAATAATCAGAAATTCACAGGTTTTGAGAGCATGGACTGCTAAAGAAATGCTTTAGCTCTGGCCAGTGTGCTCAGTGGATAGAGCATCATCCTGCTCAGGGCACATACCCAGGTTGTGGGTTTGATCTCTGATCAGGGTGTGTGTGTGAGGCAATCAATCAGTGTTTCTCTCTCACATTGATGCATTGATGTTTCTCTCTCTCTCTCTCTCTCTCTCTCTCTCTCTCTCTCTCTCTCTCTTTCTCTCTCTCTCTCTCTCTCTCTCTCTCTCTCTCTCTCTCTCTCTCTCTCTCTCTCATCAATGAAAAATATACAGTTCCTAATCTGAGAGCAAAAAGCCTGGGGTAGCATTCCTAGGCCCAAGCATCAAGTTAGGTTCCAGGTTCACCACTTACTAGGCCTGTCACCTTATATAGTTTATTTCAAATATCTGGGCCACAACCTCTTCTCAGGGTAATGATAATGTTAATACATGTAAAGAAGTGTTTAGACAAGTGCTTGGCATAATAAATGATTCATGGATGTTCGTACTATTATTATTGGCACTTTCCAGTCCTAAAAGAGCACCTTTATGACTTACTATCAAGACAATTAAAAACTTTGTCAGCATGCTTTATAACCAACTTTCCTTTATTTTGTACCAAAGTTGACAAAACCAAAAATGTTTTGTTGTAATCATTGTCATATAATTTGTTTATTCATGACTCTCTCCTCTTTTCATTCATCTGAATCCTACTAATCCAGCAAGACCCAGTTCTAGTTCTACTTCCTCTAGAAAGATTCCTGCCCAGAATAAACCTGCCCTATCTGAATTCCTAGGTCATGTACGGTCTATGTGTCAGAACTAGTCGTTAATTATATAAGCAATTATACAATCATTAAATTGTGTGTCTTCTCTATGACTGGATATGATGTTCTAGTCCAGAAAAATATTCTGGAATATTCTACTTGGGATAGGTAGTCCTTGACTTTAAAGAAACATTTCCTAAACAGAAACTTCTTGAGGCAGTCTAAGCCTGGTACCTGCATTCCTGGGCCAATGATTAGGTTTAATTCCAGGTTTACCACTTACTAGACCTGTGATTTGGGGCAAGTTACTTAAGTTTTCTATGCCTAGAATAAAGTTAAGGGAAGTCCTTTTCCCCCATGCTATGTTTCCAAAAGGGGACTTGCTCCCTAAAAGAGAACACCAGCAGAGGAGCATCTGGAGCCTTCTCTTGTCCCCATTCCTTGCTCCTTTCCATGAGAAGAGAAGGGAGTAATCTGACTGGTGAGACCCACTAGATCTGTCATCTGCTGGACTCTATGGCATGTAAACCAAAGCAACACACCACTGCACATTGGTTGAGCCCATTTCTCTTCGCTCTATAGGACCACTGTGTCCACATTTGCAGTTTCTTGGCATTCTAACCATTTCACAGGAAGCAGTAAACCCAGGGATGGTTGCTTGCAGGCCCAGCCAAGATATCTGCTCTCTCAGTTCCCATTTTTCAGCCTCTAACTGTGTGGGTTCCAGGGCCTTGGTTTGAGATAATGGGAAGTGGGTTCACTGTTTTTCTAACACAGCTTCGTTAACATGAGGCTGGACCCTATATAATGACTCCTGTTTGGCAATCTGTTTCTATTCTGATTTCAATTCAGAATCCTTAGGCGAGGAAGCATGGTTATCCTAAATACAAAATAATAGGAAGTTGAATAAATGTTAATTTTTTTCAAAGTTGAATGAGATATGGTTTTTGTCTCAAAGAAGCTGTCATATGTTAGCTTTGCTCTCCCATGTATTTTAGTCTTCACTCTGCAGTTAAAATAGTATAAGCCCTTGAAAGCAAAATCTATGTCTCCTATATTATCTTAGTCCCCATAGCACATAGACAACTAATGGGCACCATTTGTTGTAGGCAGAGCCATAGGTACTTGCTAAATAATTCAGCATGTACTCCCTTCATTTAAAGATTCAGATTTCAGTGTTATCATATTCAACTCAGAAAGCATTTTGAATGGCAAATCAGTTCTAGGTAAGTATCCATAAATGAGTCTTTTAGTTTCCAGCTTATATGTCCCAAAAGCTCACCAATATTGAGCTCTTCATGGGTACTCTGTCTTGCTTTATGGGTTGGAGGTGCTAAGAGGTTAATAGATCAAGTAGCCTAATCTTTGTGCTGCAATATATGATCTATATTGAGAAAAATACTAGCCAACAGACTTCTCTCCTCTGTCATTGCCCCTCTACCCTCTTTTCATTTTTTCTTTGTGGAATGCCCTTTTTTGTTAATTTCAGCATGTATTGCCTTGAATGATAATTACCAGTTTATGTGTCTAATCCGCTATCCATCCCCTGTCTAAGCAGTGAAATTTCCAAGGCAGGGATTCTGTCTCATTTATTTTAGTGTCACTAGTACCTCTGCTCAGAGAATGTCTGTTAAATTAACAAAAAGCTAAAAGATAAATTCTAGGAGAAGGCTAAGTCACAGTCATCCTAAGCGTTAAGTCTGACAAGTTGACATCCAAATGCCAGGCTTTCACAGACAGCCCAACCACAGAAGAATGGGTGACCCTTCTAGCTTTGAAGGGAAAAGAGGCAGAAGTGGAGCTTAACAACATGTGTGGGGTTTTCTTCTCTCATGGAATAAATATGGGCTACCCCTGAGTTGCCTTCACATGAGGGAATGACAGAAACATAGCTGGTTATGACCTTCAGCTTCAACTGAATGCCCAGAGCTCTGCTGATGAAACATGAGCTTATGTCCATGGCCCTGACATACACCTTGGAAGTGTCAGCTTATTGTTCCTTTCCCATGAAAAAAAATTTTTTTTAAAGAATTGTTTTTAATCTTGTGAACCTTTACCTGAATAGATAATCATGTAAAATTGACCATTTCGAGTAACACTGAAACACTTCCCTTGAAAGCTACTGGTAATTGGCTGGGAGTACACCCACCTCCATGGGTGGGTCTCTGAGTCTCTTGTTATACTTGAAGATCAGTGATGATTTAAACTCAGGATGTAGCCACTTAAAAAATCTATTAAGAATACACAAGTAAATTTATTCCTGCTTTACATGAAGCAGCCTCGAATATAATTTTCCTAAAGCAAAGTGCATCTAAACTTGCTGAGTTTTTAATAACTTTTGCTGAACGAATAAATAAATTATCAACTAAAATATAATGTGTAATTTTTAGTCAGAGATAGTTTAAAAAGCCTTTTGTGCAAAAGGAAACACTGCCTTCAAATAATATAAGATAGTAAGCCTCCTAAAGAAATTTTTGTGGGGAAAGATTGTCTTCTGTGAAACATGAAACTGGAGGTGAGAGGATGTTGTATTTGACCTTTAATGGCATTGGAGCTAGCTTCTCAGCATGTACTAAAGTCACGTGCATCATTTTATTCAGAGGTAGTCCCAGAATGCATTGAACCACTTGGACTACTTACCCGTAGCTGGAACCAGACACCTTGCACAAGGATCTTCCTTAATCACGATAGAAAGGAGTTCTTTGCTTTCTTTTTCAGAATTCCACAGATAGCCTTCTGGTTGCCTAACTAGAGTCTAGATAGCTGTACCAAGTTAGGGCACCTCCACTGAACTTCCGCCTGTGGTTATCTCTCGCCTCTCGGAATGTTTCCCTTCAGGAAGATGAGGAAGGCCACCCTGGGATTTTCATGATGGGTCTAACATCGCAGTGCAGCTCTGACCAGCCATTTAGTGGGAAATCTGCTTTCCAGATGACTGTGCATATGAAGATGAGAAGTTGGGTGTGTGTTTTTGTCTTTTCAAAGAGTTTTTTTATTCAGTTTCTAAACGTGGGGTGAAAGGTCCTCTAGGGAGCATTTTCAGAAGTGTGTGAGGTTTGCATCTGATTTTGAAGGAAAGTTGGACGCTTACTTGTGTGTATGGGCATATGTCTTCCAACAACTGTACTGATTACAAGGAATAAGGGCCATTTTTTTTGGATCATTCATTTGACATGGATCTTGCATTTGTATTCAAGTCTATAGTCATAAACTTTGCTCTTATCTATGTCTTCCCAATTTTCCAGTTAAGCTTCCAGAATTTGCAGGATGTTCAATTTTAGATGACCACATAGGGAGTCATTAAACAGTACCTCTTACTCTTCAGGTCTTCCTCTTCAAGTCTTTCTTTGTCAGCATGCCTTTGTTTTCTGATTATGTTTAGATTCCATCTTATGGAAGTTTTTATTCCCACCATCGCAGTGTCTCAGACACTTTGGGGAATGAGTCTCATTCTCTGCAGGGTTTGGCCAGGTCACCTCTCCGACTGGTATTGTGTTCCACAACAGTTGCTGGTGGGTTTGCCCTTTACACTTACAGAGCCCATTTTCATGTGTCCATGACCCTGGGCAAGATGCTGTGAGGCAAGCAGGCCATGAACTCTTATCCTCATCACAGAGCTGAGGCAGCCATCCTTGGATTATTTCACCATAAAGGAGCACCCATGCATTGGCCCAATTTGTTGGTTAAAAATGGCCAATTATCTGCCATTTCAGAGGGTGAATTTAATAGCAAGTGAGAAAGGCAGGACCAGAACTTGGGTCTTCAGCCTCCAACTCCAGGGAGTGTCCTCTATACCCAGCTGTCCTATTTGTACCTGTTCTCTGGGGGAATGTCCCAGAAATTGGTAGGGCACCCACCAGACTCCAGACTCCAGACAACAGACTTGTCTGTAGCCACCACTAGGACAACAAAGGAACTGGTGTAACTCTTGTCTGTTGTGTCAGAACTGTATGGAACAGTCTTTGGTACCAAAAGTACTTCTTTTTAAAAATTGGTTATTTTTCATTTAATTTTTAAAAGTTAATTTATTTACAGGATCCAAAAATTGAACTAGTAAAAAGTCTACACTGAGAAGTCTTTCCCCACCTGCGTCTTGCCTACTTGTTTCCCCACCCAACACATACCATCTATATATGATCATTTGTATTAATGTCATGTGAATCCTGTAGTGTGTTTTATGTAAATACAAGTAAATATAGAGACATATGATTATTTCTCCTCACTTTTAAACAAAAGGTAGTATGTCATGCATACATTGTTCTGCACCTTGCTTTTATATATATAATTTATTTTTTTTTACAGAGAAGAAGGGGGAGGAATAGAGAGTTAGAAACATTGATCAGCTGCCTCCTGCACACTCCCTCTTGGAGTACATGCCCTTAACCAGAACCAAGGTACATGCCCTTAACCAGAATCAAAACTGGGAACCTTCAGTCCACAGGCCAATGCTCTATCCACTGAGCGAAACCGGTTAGGGCTGCACCTTGCTTTTTATTACTTACCAAAATGTTTCAGAATTTTTTTCATTCCAGTATATGGGAAGCTAACTTGCTTTTTCAGTTACATGTATTCTACTATAAGTATGTACTATAGTTTATCTGCTTTCCTATAGCTGGAAATGGGGCTATTTCCAATATATTTTTGCTATTATATGTCTTGTTGCAATTAATTACTTGTATATATATGTCATTTAGGTATATGTGCACCTTCCTCTATGTGTACATTTATTTATTCTCAGAAATGGAATTGCTGGGTCAGCAGGAACATTTATAACTTTGATAGATGCTGCCTAACTATCCTGCAAAGGGCTTGACGGTTTGTGTTCCCACCATCAGTGTATGAGAATGCCTGCTTCTCCACAGCGCCACCAAAGAGTGCATATAAATCTGAAAGGGGAGAAATGGGAGGCAAGATGCCTAAGTGACATCTTAGTGTCTGACCTTGCCTGGTTTGCAGTGGGCACACCACACGGTTCCAGGAGCTGGTGCGGGCATCAGTTCCAATGGAAACAATGCCTCGTGGTGGCCAGGGACTAACGCCAGCTCTGGTGACACACATGGAATGAACCCTCGTTGCCACTTGCAGAATTTCCTGCAGTGGAAAGTTGAGCACGCATTCATTATTCATCTAGCCAGTAATGCTAGAACCGAGGAGCACAGCAATGTTTGTTGGAACAGAAAAGGGAATTGTACCACCACAGTGGCCTGAGTACCAGACTTTCAAGGCTTGTTTTCCAGCTGTTCACATTAGTTCCAGGGACTGAGGTCAAGAGTTATAGCCCAAACCACTGAGGAAGTCCTGTTAAGCTTGGAACTTTCATACCCCAGGGGGTGCTCTTTTAAAAAAAAATGATTTTGCATTATAAATTCAAGATTTATAATGAAGCAATTCGTACTTTATAGGATAAATTAAAACTACCAGGGTCCAGGATCACCATTGAACTATGATGCAATATTGCTGGACTTGTCCCTTAAAGTTGCCATGCAGTTTCCTACCACTGTTCAAATAGGGCATTCTGTGAAAACAGGGTTCTTAGCCTAAATAACATCTTTACATTTTGAAAAAACATATATTCCAGGCCACCCTCCCATAACTCCTTATCATTCTCATACAAAAGATTGATTTTTCAACCTTATTTTTCTCAGAGAAAAATTCCCATTAGGTTCACCACATAGGAAAGTGTGCTAAATGGAGAATGGTTCTGTGATCCAAACTAATGTCTTTTTCACGGGATTGTTGGTGGGGCCCTTTAAATAGCAAAGCCACTCCTCTTCTGCCATGAGGACGAGTTGCACCTGGGGAGTTGTACTGATGACAGTACCTGGCTCTCACCAGAAATAATTCCTGGGCGTAAGGGTGGACTGCCAGGAGCTCGCTGACACACCACTGACACGCAGACCTTGTCTTTTGTTAACACCTGGGAAGGCTTTCCCAACAGGCATTTCCAGTTTAGTCCTTAAACTCCTTGCAGCTGCTTTTCTAGAAGTCTGCTCCCTCCCAAGGGCCGGCTATGGGCAGAAACAAGGTGTTCTGTCTTCTGTGCCATCTTCATCTAACCCGCCACAAATATTCAGGATGTCAGCCCAAGTACATGTTTTGCATCAACTCAGCCTTCCTGTGGGGTCCACTTTGCCTCTGCAGTTCCTGCCAAGGGCCTCTGGGAACCAGTTTGGTGGCAGAGAGTCCACATGAGGTCTCTACTCCATGGCCCTTGTTCCTTTGGCTGTTTCACCTCGGTTGCTCTTGTTGGCACAGCCTGTGAGGATTGGCTCTCTGTCCACGCCAGCCCATCTGTTCTGCCTTAGTGGTCCTAACTAGCTGTCTGAACTACTCCTTCAGAATAAATGTGAGATTGGCTTGCCATACATTTCTTTTACTCACTTCTCAGGCTTTCAGCTCTATTCTTTCTTTTTTTTAATGTTTTTGTTTATTTTAGAAAGAGGGAAAGGAAGAAGGAGAGAGATAGAAACACCTGCTATCTCCTACACACCCCCTACTGGAGATCAAGCCCACAACCTGGGCATATTGATGCATGGGTCAATACTCAACCACTGAACCACACCAGCCAGGCCTCTAGTCTTGAATAAAAATAATTATAAGTCAAATTGGGTGGTTGGCCTAAGGTAACAGGCCTCCAAACTTTGAGGGGATTAGGTTAGGGTACAAAAGAAAGATTTTATGTCACTTGGGTCTCGATTGCAATCATCCTGACTCATGTGGAGCTGATACCAGGTATTCTTCAGTTGTGGTTTTTGGTACGAATAGCATGTGGTTCTGTCTCAGCACCCAAAGAGATCATCTTGGGAGGAAATGTTCTGACATTTCAAACAAATGACCTTCCTGCATAGTTTTGACACTATGCCCTATGAAGTATGCATGCCCAGTCAGTCCCTTGAAGGAATAATTTAATATTGAGAAGAGGGGAGTAAAGAAGAAACATAAGGGTTATGTTCAACCCCTATGCAAATAGTGTATAAACAAATGGCTTATCAGAAATGATCATATGGGGCTTTGCTTAAATAAATAATTCATGCACTAGGTCTGCAGGATATCTCTGCCAAGTAGACCTCCTTCAGAATATAAGCCAACATGTCCACATCTGACCCCATGTGGAAAGAGGCATGGAAGCCAGGCCTGAATCAAATTCCATTTCCACCACATGCTGGGGCTATGGGCTGCTCCCCCCCCCCCCTAAACTGTGGCTAATTAGATTATTTACCTCATAGCTAATACATGTCAGCTATTATTTTTAACCATTTTTAACACATACAGCTTCCCAGAGCATCCTCCAAAATCCCCTCCATACATACCACCACCACCACCACTGGTACTGAACTTATTTATAAATACTATCTAGAAACACCGCCCTCTTTCCATTGCTTAGACTGCATATATATTGCTGTTTTGAGTTTGCATGTTTTCTGTAGGAATCCATGCTCAGTGAAAAAGGATGGAGGCAAACACACATTCTCACTGTCCTGATTATTCGTGGAACCACAGAATTGAATGTTCCCATATAGATGTGTGCTATTGGCTTACGTGATGTGGCTATTTCCTGACGAGCCATATGGATCTTTTGTCATCTGAGATGTTAATATTTTCCTTGTACTGGTATTTTATAGTAGCTCTGGAGCATGGCCAGTTTCTTAAATAGGGTCCACATGGCTCATTACGCACAGGGCCTGGAAACTGGCCTACTTGTGCTATTCAGATGAACAGGGACACTCAGAAGAGTTGGGGACTGGGGTAGGGCAGGGAGCAGGGGAACATAGTCAGTTATTGTTGCTCCTGCTTTAAGCTACAAACAACGATCACTTCCCTGTGCTTTACAGTAAGCAATTAAAAGAAATTATAGAGTTGGATGCAAAAATAACCCGAAAGACAACTGGATGTGTGGAACCACCAGTTTTTTCTACGTGTGCAGGTTAATCCTCGTTAATGCTCAGAACATCGAGTTTCTACAGAAAGAGTTGCGTGTCCACACATGTTGTGGCATCTACGCACATGCTCTGTATGGTATGACTGTGCATCCCAGAAGAAGGGCTGAGTCGTGTGCCTTTGCCCTTCAGTGGAATTTAACGAACTGATTCCTGAAAATGGTCTCATCAAGGTGAGCAACAGAGAGCTGAGAGCCTTTTCTCGCTAATTTTACCTTCCCCCTAAGATTTGTTGATAGTCGTTTTGAAAGGAATGCTGTTCTTTTGTCTCTAGAAACAAGTTATCTTTCCAGTTTCTTCCTCTACCTTCTTTCACCTATCTTTTGCTTCATTTGTTTATTTCAGAGAGGAAGGGAGAAGGAGAGAAAAACATTGATTGGCTGCCTCCTACACACTCCTCACTGGGGACTGAGCCCACAACCTGGGCATGTGCCCTTGACTGGACTTGAACCTGGGACCCTTCAGTCCACAGGCTGATGCTCTATCTAAGCCAAACCAGCCAGGGCTCTTCTGCTTTTTTAAATGTAATGTTCTATGTCCTTCAGAGGATGGGGTCAAATCTAGAGAGGTCTCTTCATCAGTGAGCGTTATCCATCCGATTCTCACATCAGCCCTGCTGAGTTAATGATGCTAAAGCCGTCCAGTTGGGACCTTCCAGTTTGAACCTACCTCTAATTATGTACAGATATTCTTTCTATAATGGAAATTGCTCAGGTAACTAATTAGCCACACCTATGGAAAATTTCAGGGGCACCATCTGTGGAAAAACTGAGAAGGACATGCCTTTCCCACAGCTCTGGGGTCCATTAGGAGTGTGTTTGTGTGGTGACGGTGTCTAGTGGGTGTGGGCTCACAGCTGTCACAATTCCCATAGCATCTCATGGCAGGAACTCAGGATGTCCAGCAACACCCTAAAAGCAACCTGTTGATATAAAATCTCCAATTCCGAAAATGAGATTGAAATGGGACAGACTGGTCTTAACTTGCTTTCTTTGATTTGTGTTATTTCTTTAATTGTGATCATTCTGGCATGATCCCAATCTCCACATTGTGGCGTTCTTCTTTTCTTAAAGAGGACCCCCTTTATCCTCTGGTCTCAAAGAGTTACTGCATGTTCCTCCCTTAGGGACAAGGAATGCAATTGGGTCGCCCTTGCATTTTTTTAGGTACAGAGCATGCTTGTTTCTGGATCCAGGAACTTTGAAGACAGTGCTCTGCTCTGCTTTCACAACATCTGCTTGCGGGATGGGTGCGCCTTGTTTGTAATTTGGAGGGGTCACCCCCTTATCTGTGTTGGCATCTGTTCTATGTAGGACTTGAAGTGGAACCCAATAATACTTGGGGTTCTGCCTGAGAAAATAGTGTTCTGTGTCATCTCTGCCCTACCCACTTGCAAATGATTTAATAACAACACTGCTAGGGTTCCCAGTAGGAGTAGTTTGCGTCTGTACTGGTGAGCTTGGTGACTTCTTGGTGCTTGGAAACTGGCTTGTCTTTGCAGTCCTTTGTGAAAAGCTTACTGGACCAGTTTCCATTTCTGTTTATGGAACTACGCCCTTAACTCCCTCGTACATTGTTCAACTCAAAAATGTTTATATTTTTCTTTAGAAATTTAGCTTTCCCCCCGCCCCTTACCATTTTGGGTACTTTAGTTTTGATCCCAAATGTTGGAACACAACTGAGAAATTGGGTTGCCTGTAGAGACAGGTTAGGGTTGGAGAGGGGGTTTTGATGCTAGATACTTACACTAATTTTTTTTTTTTTTTTTTTAGGATTTTATTGCTGTTGTTTTATTTTGTGAGTTTTCTTTTTTTTTTCAAAAAAAGTTCTTGATACTTGGTAGGAGATGAAGTTCATCTGTATTAGGACAGGTATAGAACCAAAAGAATCTCCATTGAATGGGTGAGTCAGTTCTGCCTGCCCATCTCCCCATTTCATGACAGGGAGAACTCATAAGGTTCAGATACATTGGGCTGCAAATGATATTAATGTGCCTTGAAATCTACCACCTGCTGTAGCTGGCCGTGTAGTTTTCAGTGTGATTCTGATTGAGTGCATGATGTTAGGCTATGTAATTGACCAGGAAAGCCAGTTATTCTTGTGCACTTGTCTTGTAGCATTGAGATAAAAATTAGTGATTAAATGGAAGGCCAGATTTATATTAGTTAGGATTCTGTATATTCTCATTCATCCAATCACGTTCATAGGTATCCTGTACTTTACTGTATAAACACCATAGTGGAAAAGCCAGTTGACATAAAGGGAACCCTGATTTAACATAATACCATTAAAAAAGCAAAACTACTTTTTCTACATAATAAATGTTCCAATAAAACAAGTTTAACAAAGGAGGAAAGATGAATTTCATTTCCTTTCTCTTTATCATTTAGTCCAGTGCTTCTCAACTTTAATAGTATCTGAATCAATTTGAATATTTGAATCTTATCAAAATACAGATTCTAATTTAGTTGAGAGTGATAGGTGGAGTGGAGGAAGGGAAGCTAAGATTCTGCATTTCTTATAAACTCTGTGGTGATGCTACTGGCCTATGGACCGCACTTTGAGAAGCAGGCTTTGTTTAATATTCATGCATGGAAGTTTATCCATATGTACATTTCCTAAACCTTATTTCAGGCCCTATAAATTTCTCTTTTTTGTCATAGTATTTTTAGTCACAAATTTGAATTGCATTAATACATTTAATTTATAAATGTAACACTCAAAAATTACCTGAATTTTGAGACTTTAAGTTGCATAAAATGAACTCTTATTTGGAATTTTTCTATAAATTAAAAGTCTGTATGTTTCATTGCAATTAAAATGCCTGTGCTACAATGGTGATCTCCCTACTCACCACTTCCAGAGTCATTGTTCTTTTATAGGAAATTTACCCTGTGGTTTCACAGTAGCTGTAGACATCCACCCCTATCATTAAATGTGATGTATACTTGATCATTTTTCTAAATCTCACTGACACTTATAGAACCAGGTAGGTAGCATTTTCTAAATTAAAATTACAGTCTACTATGTAAGGGAATTTGATAAATAACCCATTGTTTTTGGCAGTTTGTTAGTTAGAACATTGTTAAATCGGAACTTTAGTTCCTTATAACAAGTCCCACCTGAAATTCTAAAGAAAACGGATAATCCCAATTAAAGAGGTCACACTTTTTTTTTTTTATTATTGAATGCTGACTGCCATTTGGTTCTGACAATCTACAAAATAGTGGTTCTAAAATATATTTTAAAAACACTTTTAGACAGCCTACTCATTTGCTATGCAAGTGACTTGTATATATGCTCTATGCTAAGACTTCCTCGTCATAGACTAGAGATGTGCTCTGTTTGGGCAGTGTTTACCCCGAGGAAGAGGAGAAGATGGTGAGAGCATGGATAGGACTGCCAGCTCAGGGATTAGCCTTTAATGACAGTAGAACAGTAGCTTTCCAGGGGAAGTAGTAATGGAGGAAGCACTTAGAGATCTTTGGATGGTGACAGCTGTACCTGGTCTTGGAATGCCAGGTGGGATGTTCTCTGCCTTAACCTGGTCCTTGTTCCAGTCATTTACTATCCCTTATTCCAGAATTCATTCCATCATTACAGTTTACTTTTACCCAGTTTCTATGCTAACAGAGAATATGGCTTAGTTTTACTTTTGGATAAGGTAGGTCTCTGAAAAATCCTCACTCTTTCAGGTATGGGGCAGGGATTACAGGGTGTTAATAGAGGACTAGAGCTAAAGTGCTTTCTGTTAAAGATGTATGGAAATTTATCAAATTAATGATTAAGGGAAATATACTTTTTTTTCATGGTAGTTAAATGTATGTATCACTCTGGGTATGAACTGCCAACCAGCAATGTTTCTGGCATTCTTAGTGAGGCTGTAAAATGTTTGCAAGTGTCCACACTGTAAGCGTACCAGGAGATTAGGGAGTCCTCTGGTCTGCAGGACTGTTTTGTAGGAAGTGTAATTGGATACCCTGGACATAAACTACATTATGGTTAAAAACGACATTTTTAAAGGCACTTCCTTCAAAGCTACAGCTGCATTATCAGATATCACTTACTAAAATATTTATTGGTTTCAATTGGCTGGTCATTTCAGGTAAGTAGGTGAGCATCTATAATGATCATCAGCTCCCTCCTCCCCACCCCCCACCATCATTTTGGTTATGGATTTCAACTACCAATTATTTTCTTTAAGGAGTGTGAATGGTTATTTTGTGTGTGTGTGTGTGTGTGTGTGTGTGTGTGTGTGTGTGTTTGTTTTTTCTTTTGTTTTTAGATTTCTTAGCTAAATAATGTATACCTAATGGGGAAATACTACAGAAATAATACAGAGGGATGGAAGAAACTAGTGCCTGTAGCTGAAGGCCTAGTTTTCCTTTGGAATCTGAGATCCTGACCTTGTTCTATCAGGGGAACCACAGCGAGTAGAGGAGTTGATTAAAAACTCTGTCCCTTTTTTCCTCCGGTACGAAACAGGGATAATTATAGTTACCTATACCTCCAGGGTCCTATGAGTCTTAATTACTTAATATTTGCAAAGTGTTTGGAGATCTTTGAATTAAAAGTGCTGAGCAGTGGAATCAAAGTTTAGTGTAATTATAATTGGAATGAAAGTTTATATTCCCGCCTTCCTTTCACATTCCAATATGCTGTCTTTTTGGCCAATCCAAACAGTCCTCATGATTACCACTTAGCCCACTTTTCTCTCTAACCATGTTTCTTTTTGTAACTCACTTCAGCCTTAAAATGAATGAATAAATGAAGTTTAGAATCTATCCAGACCCTTAGCACCACTCCCAGAAACTATTTAATATTTCTTTTTAAAGTTAAGTAGCCACTAGGAATAAAACCAATAAATTAATTCACCTCTTCCAGTCTATCGTTCTTTTGGGTCCTCCTTACACATAGTGATGAACTGGGCTTCCTGAAGCATTTTGCTCAGAAACTCTCGTCAGTTCTTTTGTGCCTACAAGACCAAACTCTTTAAAATTATTCTCAGTACCTTCCAAAATCTGGTAGTCATTCACTCTTATCTCTCACTATTTCTATCCAGAACTCTTCTCTCCAGAAAAGTACTGCATGCTTATCAACCTTCATGCTTTTAACCAAGCTGCACTCCATCCACTGGCATATTTTCTGGATACACTTAAATCCTTTCCATCCCTTGCAGTCTTCACAAAGCAGTCTTCATTCTCTAACAGGAAGTAACCTCTCTCTCTCTTTATAGAATTCTTTATATTTTAATTACTTACATATATGTCCTAATTCCCCCCTAGACTATAAGACTTGAGAGTTAGATTCCATGTCTAATGAACAAACAAAAGTAAGGTGAATATATGCACATATTATAGTTAAGCTGGACAAAAATTAAAGATTATATTGATTTGCAAGATTTAATTAAGGTGGTATTTTGATAGGTTTGCATTATGTGTGTAAGGAACTAAATTGATAATTTCTTCAACATTCCCATTATCCATATTGCTTATAGGACTAAGATGAGCATCCATATCTTTAAACTGTGTTTGATTATATGTTCATTGACAAAACTCAAAGGGACTGGGAACAAAGCTTTGCATTTCCTCCCTGTATGCCAAATTATCCGTACTATGGTTTGGTTTTCCTTCTTAGCCTTTGTCATAGAAACTTGTTTCTAGCATGTCTAAATTTTTTGCAAAACTGTCTTTTAGAGGAAAATTGCATGCCCTAATATTCCAGTCGCTCACTGAAGTAATCAAGCCTTAAAGTTGAAGAGTCTTAGAGGTCA
The DNA here is from genome assembly GCF_014108245.1 of Pipistrellus kuhlii. Lineage (NCBI taxonomy): Eukaryota > Metazoa > Chordata > Mammalia > Chiroptera > Vespertilionidae > Pipistrellus > Pipistrellus kuhlii. The sequence goes on from NW_023425595.1 coordinate 16,280,449, forward strand.
TGATTAAACCACTACTATGAAGTAGTGTCTATATGATGCTGCTTTTAGAAAGTTGGGCCCCTAGATATACACAACTACAAACAACTGTGTCTATATTGTATAAACTCGTTCTTTGACCACTCATTGTAGCATAGCCTCTCTCTATTTCCTGCAGTTGAATATTTCAAAACTGTCAGCATGTCTTGATGGTAAAAGCTTGGGCAAGAAGACAGATGACCTATTAGCTTTGTGATACCTGACAGTTACTTAACCTTTCTGAACCATAATTGCCTCATTTACATAACAGAAACAATACCTGTCCAGTATCCTTGTAAGAACCAAGTTAGATGATACTTGCAAATGTTCTCTAGTCTTTTAGACAAATATAAGGTATTAGTATAACAGAAGAGCATGCTGTCATGGGTAGTCATCTGGTTAATGTTTAAGACTTAAAAGTTACATTTAAAATTAATTTTTATTCCTTCTATATAGATTTTCTTTTTAGCCTTATATACCATATTTAATTTTTGAGAGTTGGTCTGAAAAAAAGACCTTCCTAGCATTTTAGAGATTTGGTTGACTTGATTGTGATTGTGCACTGTTGTAAATGTTGGAGCAGAATTACACGGCACCAATCAATATATTATTTATAGACAGATATATAAACTCATGCTCTCCTTAGCAATATTGTGCAGCCTCTTTGCCTTTTATGTAACAAAGACTCATCTGAATGGCTAATACAGAAAAATTATCTTTGAAGCTCTTAAACTTTTATCATTTTTAATGCAGTATATGAAATTATTGAAGAGGTCAGTTTTTAAAAAGGAAGTTAAAAGTCTGAAAATTCCCCATTTTGCTGTTATGATTATTCCTGAGTACTGTCCTAGTCTTCTATTGATGTCAGAAACACTGATACTCAGGAAGTACTAGGAAGGGCTAGTATGCTGTAATGTTATTTGCTTAATTATTGAAGTAAGGTTTTACCCTATTAGAGAAACTCCAGAGATTGCTCATGGGTGATAATCCATCAAATTTCTTAGAGCTTATAATTTGGGTTTAGGACAGCCTACGCTTGATCTAATGATTTCAGTGAGTTCACTGATGCTTTCCAAAGGACATCATGAAATGATGTCGGAACTGTCTTTTCTTGTGGTTTAATGACCTCATCAGTACATTTTTACTGGACACTATTACATTATTCTGTGTTAAGCTAATGGGAGATCAGACATGATCAATTTCCTTGGAGAATTTATCATCCAACTAAAGACTGACTGTCATTGGCAAATACATTCCCAATGAACAAGTGAGTAGGGAAGTGCTGAATGAGATATAATGTGGAATTTTAAAGGAGCAGGAGGAGTGTGTGTATAGGAGTAATTAGAGAAAGTGCGCACATATGATTTGTTATCTGAACTGGGTCATGAAGGATAAGCACAATTTAGTCACATAGAAAGGAGTTTGCCAAGAGAATGGAACAAGTCACTTACAGGCAATAATGTATATGGGTCTCCCAGGACTTTGGCCAGACCAGAGCAATGGATATGAAACAATGAGTAATATACAAAGTTAGCTATTAGATTTGATCTGGTGGGGGAGAGGGGAATAAAATGATTGTAAGTTTTTGTGTAAGAGAATGGTAAGATGAGCATGGTTATTCAGGCAGTGGTTATTAGAGTTGATTGGAATAGAAAGGATGTCAAATACATCAGAGGAACAGTGCAGTCACGTAATGAGATGATGAGGGCTGAACCAAGAAGGTGGCTGTGGGCTGGAGAGAAAGGGGTGGACAGGAGAAGTGTTTTAAAGGGAAAATGAGCAGGACTTTTCCACTGACCAGATTTGAAGGTTATACAAGAAATGTATTGTCACACATGATTCAAGATTTCCAACCTGTGTCTGAGTGGTCCAAAGTATCTAGAAACTATTTTCAGAAACAAAAAAAGTTAGCAAGTTACATTGTTCTGACAAAAAGTATGGGTTTGTTATCAGGTGTACCTGACTTCAAGGCTTATGAGTAAGCCGTTAGCATTGAAGAAGTGTCACTCATGGGGACCTGGAGATGGACTTTTTCACCAGGCGGTTAACTACTCAACCTATGCAGATGTTCTGCTTTGAGGCATGCCTGTGTTACAAGGCTTCAGGATGAAAACCAAGTAAAATTTATTCAGACTCTATTTGTCCCTCTGAAGATTTGATTGTGGAACTAATAAAAAAAATATATATATATATAAAGAATTAACCACTTTTCAACCCAAAAAAAGTCAATAGAAAGATAAATGAGATGAATGAAAGGCAGGATAAACTTCTTTAAGGATGGTATAAAAATAAAAAGGTATCATTAAAAGATTTATTATCAAAAATAACATTAAGAAAAGACTTGTTACTATGTTAGTAATAATAAAACAATTTTTTCAAATCTGTAGTTAAGATGCCTCAATACTTTGGGCCATTTAAGCAGTTAGTGTGGACACTTAGTAAATATTTATTAAAATTATTCTGCTACCATCAACAAATCAACAAATGACAAGTGCTGGTTATGATGTGGAGAAAAGCGAACGCTAGTACACTGTTGGTGGGAATGCAGACTGGTACAGCCGTTATGGAAAACAATATGGAATTTCCTCAAAAAATTAAATATGGAACTTCCATTTGACCCAGTGCTTCCACTTCTAGGCTTATATCCTAAGAAACCGAAAACATCAATCATAAAGAATGTATGCACCCCTATTTTCATAGCAGTGCAATTTACAATAGCTAAGATCTGGAAACAACCCAAGTGCCCATCTGTAGATGAGTGGATAAAAAAGCTGTGGTACATTTATGCCATGGAATACTATGCAGCAGTAAAAAAGAAGTATCTCTTACCCTTTGAGACAGCAAAAGAGTAACTTGGAGAGTATTGTGCTAAGTGAAATAAGCCAGACAGAGAAAGACAAGTATAACATGATCTCATATGTGGAATCTAATGAACAAAATAAACTGATGATCAAAATAGATCCAGAGACATGGAAGCATGGAACAGACTGAGGAACCTCAGAGGGAAAGCTGGGATGGGTAGGTGGGTGGGGAGAAATCAACCAAAGAACTTGTATGCATATATGCATAACCCATGGACATAGACAATAAGGTGTGGGGAGGGCTAGAAGGGGCCAGTGAGGGGAAAAGAGGAACATATGTAATAGTTTCAACAATAAAGATTTAAAAAAAAAAGAGAGAGAGAAAGAAACTCTGCTTTGTTCACTCTAAGATGCACTTTTTCTTTAGCCTCTCTGAATTTGGGTAGTGTCTTACAGCTGATACCATTTTACTGTTCTTGTTGGCTATGCAGCAGTCACAATATAGTTGCCATTGCCTTAGCCAAATTATTTTATTTAATTTTATGACATATACCAGCATACAAAAATTACATATGATAAATGTATCCAAATAAGAGTAAAATAACTCTTTTGAGTAAGTATACAATAACAGTTCTAAGTGATATAGTAAACGGCAGTTTAATTGGCTGCCTTTTTAATTTCTCAGTGGTACATAAAATAGTATATTTTACAATGATAATATCTTAGATTTAAGGAAATATACTATTAAAAGAGAGCTGATCACAGCAAATCTCTACCATTGTGCTGGAGATGGCTGGAGTAAAATATTCTAAATTTGCTTCCTTTCATCGGCCTACATTAGAGGTGTCCCTTGGGTTCTTTTCATTCGGCCTGGGAACATTAGGAGAAAGGATTTTCATTCAGTGGTGTAAGTACCGCCTGCCAGGAATAGAAACCTCCTCAGAGGATCCATTTCTTTGATGGTACAGAACCCAGAACATTCACAAAAGTCCAGGTATTAGCAGAATGGACATCTGTGCATGACTCAAACCCGTGCACCCTTCCTAACCTCAGACCATTGTGCACTGCAAGCAGTGCTGAGCAGGCTTGCCCTTCCTGCGAAAGGAGAATGAACCTACGAGGAAGTTTGTCGGTGTTTGGGGATGAGAATAAAGTCTGTTGGTGGTACATGTGACCTCTTGTAAAAGTAGAGAACAGAAACATTTGGTTCTCAAGACCGGAATTTTCAGCCATATTGACGAAGCAGGTTGCCTTCCTATTCAGGGACACTTCATGGACAGGAAAATGGTCCCCTTTGCCTACCGATTGGCACATGTGTGTTTTCTTGTAAGTCCAAGGTCCAGAACTGAGTGTAGTTAGAATATCTGGCTTCTCTTACTGCTGAGGGACCCGATGCTTCAGGTAAGTAAGTGGCTCTGAAGTCCTTTGGCATCTGACGATCGATCACCTTGGGTTAGTCTGTAGGTATGTTTCATTTTGCTTGTTCGTCCATTCTAATTGGCCTCCCAGAGCATGCGTGTAGAAGGAGAGCCAAACTTAGAGGATAGCAACCCTCTGGCAAACAGGAAAAGATTAATTTTGTGGTGTGCTGTTAAGGGACTTCCCAGGAAACTTCAAAAGCACAGAAAGAAGCACTGGCTGCCTATTCCAAAAACGTGCAAAATGCCACTCAGCTCTTCAAAGGTATGATTAAATTCAGGGTGTGTGCGCTCACACACACACACACATACACACATACACACATACACACACACACACACACAGAACCCTGTATATGAGCCTGAGAAACCCAGGGGTGAGGAGCTCCAGGAGTTCTGAGAATCCATGTGGAGACGCACATGGGAGGCATCTGAATGGACGTCGGTGCCTTTTCCAGTTTTCTCTTAAGCAGACACTCTGTTTTCATGATATCAGCCTCAGGCATAGACACATCATTAAAATCAATGTGTAGAAAATGATTTCTGTTTGGAAACAAGCAAAACATTTTCAGTTCTGACCACCCAGGTGCAGTAGGAAAACCCTGGAGCTGGGGCTGGGGGCCCACATTCTCCTGGAATCTTTATTCCTGACATGAGGCCAGTCCTCTGTGGCCTTCGGTCTCCTTATCTGTCAGAGAGGATGCGGGATCTTCTTTGTTGTAATAGATGGTTATGGGAGAAAAAAACACACCATGAAAAGCCCTCTTATGACATCCTAGCTTCCGTTTTATTGTGCTATTCATGCCTCATTATCACATAGCAACGAAGGGCCACTCAGACCCCCCAGGCCACACACCCCTGCAAGGACCCTGTTGCTAACTTGGGGGGGAAATTACTATCACACTTACAGTTGTTGCTTAGTAACATTTCTGATGTCGTGTTCCTTGTGACAGCCTGAGCAGAGGTCATTAAAAATTTAACTTACAAAGCTTCTAAAGTGAGAGGAAGAAGGTGGAAAGCTTGAAGCCACCATCTTTTTCACTTGCTTGGACGCCACCTAATCACAGGGTTATATGCTAAACCTCAGAGAAAACACTGCACGCCTCTGGTTTATATATTCAACCACATACAGCACCCTACTGACATTAACTTGTGTCTGGTGCAGCTGGAGTTTATCACCGATCCATAAACACACACACACACACACACACGCACACACACACACACACACACACACACACACACACACACACAGCCTTGACCCTGCAGAAAGGCCTGGAATGGCAATCAAACGGGCTGCATCGCATCCCTCTGCCAAAAGAAAGCCCTAACCTCTTTTCCGCCCTGTTTCTGCTTTCTCCCCACAGTTCCACCAGGTGAGAAGAGTGATGACCATCCTTTTCCTTACTATGGTTATTTCATACTTCGGTTGCATGAAGGCTGCCCCCATGAAGGAAGCGAACGTCCGAGGACAAGGCAGCTTGGCCTACCCAGGTGCGCGGACCCATGGGGCTCTGGACAGCGTGAACGGGCCCAAGGCCAGCTCCCGGGGCCTCCCGTCGTCGTTGGCTGACACCTTCGAGCACGTGATCGAAGAGCTGCTGGACGAGGACCCGAAGGCCCGGCCCCAGGAAGAGAACAGTAAGGACGCGGACTTGTACACGTCCAGGGTGATGCTTAGCAGTCAAGTGCCTTTGGAGCCGCCTCTTCTCTTTCTGCTCGAGGAGTACAAAAATTACCTGGATGCTGCAAACATGTCCATGCGGGTCCGGCGCCACTCGGACCCGGCCCGCCGCGGGGAGCTGAGCGTGTGCGACAGCATCAGCGAGTGGGTCACGGCTGCGGATAAAAAGACCGCCGTGGACATGTCGGGCGGGACGGTCACGGTCCTGGAGAAAGTCCCGGTCTCCAAAGGCCAGCTGAAGCAGTACTTCTACGAGACCAAATGCAATCCCATGGGCTACACGAAGGAGGGCTGCAGGGGCATAGACAAGAGGCACTGGAACTCCCAGTGCCGAACTACCCAGTCGTACGTGCGGGCTCTCACCATGGATAGCAAAAAGCGCATTGGCTGGCGGTTCATAAGGATAGACACTTCCTGTGTATGTACACTGACCATTAAGAGGGGAAGATAGTGGCTTTAATGTTGTATAGATTCTATGGAGACAAAAAAAAATTATCTATTTGTATATATACATAACAGGGTAAATTATTCAGTTAAGAGAAAAAAAATTAATTTTATGAACTGCATGTATAAATGAAGTTTATACAGTACAGTGGTTCTACAATCTTATTTATTGGACATGTCCATGACCAGAAGGGAAACAGTCATTTTTGCGCACAACTTTTCAAAAAGTCTGCATTACATTCCTCGATCATGTTGTGGTTTGTTGCCGTTGCCAAGAATTGAAAAACGTAAAAAAGTTTTAAAAAAAAAAGATAATAAATTGCATGCTGCTTTAATTGTGAATTGATAACAAACTGTCCTCTTTCAGAAAACAGACACAAAACAAAACAAAACACAAAGCAAAGCAAAACAAAAACCGACAACAAAAAATTTGAACCAAAACATTCCGTTTACATTTTAGACAGTAAGTATCTTCATTCTTGTTAGTACTCTGTTTTACTGCTTTTAAACTTCTGATAGCATTGGAATTAAAACAATGTCAAGGTGCTGTTGTCATCGCTTTACTGGCTTAGGGGATGGGGGATGGGAGGGGGTCTATTTTTGTTTGTTTTGTGTTTTTTTTGTTTGTTGGTTTTTGTTTTTGTTTTTAAGTTCCCACAGAGTGTAGGGATGGGGAAGGAACCCCTTCAGTCTATATTTTGATTGATAAAAGACATTTGTATGTTGATTTGCAGAATCAATCAGGTGGCTAGGAAGTGAATAAAAATTAAGGCAACTGAATGAAGTGCTCACTCCAGTTCCCACAATGCACCTCCTAGGTTCTCACTCACCCCTTGGGCCTTGGTCACAGGAAAAGCTTGTTTTCTTGCAAAGACCTACTTTGACTTAGAGCACATCCTCTCCTCCCCTCCCCTTTTGATCCCCTCTTGTTTTCTCTTAAGGAAGAAAAATCAGTTCCATGCTCTGAAATAGTTGACCACTGCTATGAATGTGTGAATAGATGTCACATTGTGGCACTCATAAGCATGGAGAACGGCGATTTCTTTCTTTCTTTTTAGATGAGAAAAAGAACAAAAATAAAAGACAAAGATTTTTTTTTTTTTAATAAGAGGCAAACAATTTGGGTAAATCATGGTAAGGCTTAAAAGAAAAATCATGGTAAGGCTTAAAAATGTCTTGCGAGCAAAAGGTGGGGTTCTGTATGGACCCAGAGATGCCTAGATCAGAGCAGGCGCCCACACTGCCGGTGAAATGAGACTGCACATTGGCCATGTGGCGGCCGTGTTGAGCTGACGTATTTCCGGGCGGTGCAGGAGGAATTTCTGAGTGGCATCCTGAGGTCTAGGTGGGGGTGGGGAATGGTACTTGAGACATTCCAAAAGGGAGGCCTCTGAAGGACCCTTCAGAAGTGGCTCTGGAATGACACGTGTTAGGTTGCTTTGGACCTCCCGCTTTAAGTGCCTACATTACCTAACTGTGCTAAGAGGTTCTCTCTGGAGGACCATGCTCAAGCAAACTTAAGGCCCTCCACCCTGGATAACTGCACTAACCTGGCGTAGCCTGGAGCAGGTTCAGAACCAAGTGCGACATTGTGATGATGAGACCTTCGCTCTGAGATACCTAGCACTGACTGCTTTGGAATTAGACTTGAGGAAACCAGGGTTTTGTCTTTTGAGAACTTTGGGGAGGGGAGCAGGAAAAGACCCCCAAACTCAGGTTGACTGATCAAGGCTACCAATAGAAAACCTTGATGTGACAAGGCTCTGGGAAGGTATCCGCACAGCTAGGACACCAAACACTTGAAGGTGCCTTGTTCGATGGAAGAGACCAGGACAGAGCTGGCAGAGTTTTGCTTCCCAGTGAGGCCACAGTCACTTCCTGCCCATCCTGTCTGTTCATGTTGAGAGTCCCTGCCTCACCTCTGCCATCGTGGGTTAGGAGAAGTCAGGTTGGGAGCCTGGTCTAGTGGTCCAGGCAAAAATGGACCCTAGTGAAAGATAGGGCTAAGCCTATTGTCCCTTTCAGCCCATTGTCCAAATTTGAGAGTGTCCTGAACCAGTGTTCTTGAGTATCAAAAGACCTCAAGGCATTGCTGGATCTTAGTAAGGTGAGGGATAAGCAAAAGGGGATATCCACCATGACCCAGGGAATGAAGATACTATCAGCAAATAATTTTCCTTTGTTAGTCTTACTTTGAGAATGAGCCTATCTTTTATAGTACCATCTGAATACCTGTCATTGGAAGAAGGAAGCATTTCTGTAGCATAGGTTTGTTTTGTACTGTTTGAAAATACTGTCTTTGTAATTATTTTGAACATATAATGAATATGTGGAATATCTGCTGTATTTGCAGCTGTTTTGAGGGGTGAAATTATTTAAACACACACACACTCACACAAAGAAATAAAGAAAAAAGTCCCCATCACAATCTCCAAGAACTCAAAGGGCAGGTCTGCTGAGTGGCTGAATAAGAGACATTCAGCAATTGTGTGGTCAGTGGCTCTCTCTTAACCAATAAATTACATCACCGTCACACGCTTGGTGGTTTCCGTTGACCTAAGATTTATTTTGTTAAGATCGTTCTCTGTTGCTGTTCATTTTTTGTTTTGTTCCGTTTTGTTTTGTTTTAAAGTCGTGCTGTGGTCTCTTTGTGGCAGAAGTGTTTCATGCATGGCAGCGGGCCTGTTGCTTTTTTTATGGTGATTCCCATTGAAAATGTAAGTAAATGTCTGTGGCCTTGTTCTCTCTATGGTAAAGATATTATTCACCATGTAAAACAAACAAAAAAAATATTTATTGTATTTTAGTATATTTATATAATTATGTTATTGAAAAAAAATTGGCATTAAAACTTAATGGCATCAGAAGCCTATTGTAAATACAAGTTCTATTTAAGTGTACTAATTAACATATAATATATGTTTTAAATATAGAATTTTTAATGTTTTTAAATATATTTTCAAAGTACATAAAATCTGGGGGCTCTGGGTTTTTTTCTCTTCACTATAAAACTAAACATGAAAACGTGTTTTATTATAAATACGTGTGTTCCTTGCTTTAAGACCAACCTGACTGGTTTTAGCAGTTGCACAAGCCCTCCAGAGAGGATGCTGACTTCAAAGCACGGGAGGCCAATCCTGCAGCCTGAGCTTCCAAGAAGCTCGAGGATTGGGCCTGCCTTCCACAGTGGAAGGCGGGAGTGTCATTTTCTAGGACACTTGAAAACCTTCCCCTTTGAAGTGATATACTTTCATCAAGTATCAAACTATGTATCCTAGCAACATCAGGATCCAGGGCTGGCTGGCTCTATTTGATTATAAAATAACTGTTAAAAAAAAAAATCAAAGTAGGTTTACTTAGGGATAATGAGACTAAATTGGCCCAAATTTAGAAAGTCAATGACTGGGGGGGAAAAAAATAAAATTCAATATTTAGAGGCGGGTCATGTACCCTCGGTTTGGAGACGGTGCCATTTGCATTATGCATTTGTATCCGTTGCACTGATTTAATTTTTGTGCATGGAGCCACACAGATTTTATGTCACAGTACCCACGATCTAACAGATTGCTAGGATTTCTAAAAAGATTTGCCTCTGTGATGGCTGCCAAGCCGCTGGGTAATTTAGTTAAAGTGTTTAAAGTTATCACTAAATCTTAGGGAAATAAATGGAAGGGTTTTAAATGAGAGAAAGAGCCATTAAGGAAAAAAAGCATCTGTTCCTACTCTTCCAACTCTCCATTTGAACAGTCAACCCATCCCTGAACGTGGTGAACTATATCTGCGCAATGTATCATTTCTATTTCAAACACACACATATGGTTTCCTCTTGTATTGTCTTATAAATAAGGATCAAGAAAGTCATAACAAACATTGACTTGTGTTATGTAGATGGAGGAGCAGATCGAATGAGATGAATTAATCCTAATCTGACCAGTAAATTTGCAAAGTACTCCAAACACTAAGAGCAATCCTCCACTGCCAACCAAAGCCTGAACCAGGCCGTGGAATTAGAACTCTAGTAAACTTCAGGCTTAAACAGTTTTCATCGTCAAGGAAGACTGAAAAATTGTTGAAAGAGTAAAAAAAAAGAAATGACAATAAAATGTGTATTACTTGCAGTGAAAGGAATTTGGTAAACATAATGAAGTTTTCATTAAAAGATGAGGTTAAAGAAAGAAACAAAAATAGAGGCATCTACTAAATCAACCAACTTCAAGTTAGTGGGAGTAGCTAACTTGTACTCCATTCCCTGGTACAAGCAGTTAAACCTGTTTAATCAATAAGATGCCTGGAAATAACCCAGACCATTGCTTTGACCTATTGTTTCTTGGTAAGCCTCTGTGGTCGTTAGCGGTGTCTATGGAGTTTTCTTTTTATTAGCTGTACTAACTCTATGACTACTATCACAGTTCTGAGTGAGAATGGGAACTACATTTTAGAACAGATCAGTGTGAAATTATCCCTATTCATTTGGTGGTTACTAGACTCTAGGTAAAATGTCAAACACCATAGGCCTGGTAACCAAAGGCTTCAGATCTGGCCTTAGTTCAGCCAGCATGCTTGCTTATGCCCAAAGTAAGACATATGTTTTCCTCCATATTCTCACATTAGCCTATTCTGTAAGTCAATGGAAATAGCTGCATTTTGACAAGCCATTGTTAAGTAAAGAGTGTTAATAATTGGGATAAGAAACAATATATCTACATAAAGGTAGGTGAAGTATTTAACCTAGAAAGAGTAATCATATATGGATTTGATCAAACTTCAAAATGTTGACCAGCAAAATGAGTGATGGAATCTGGGCTTTTTCTTTTTTTTAAGCTGTGGGTGTGTTTTGTTTGTTTGTTTTTTTAACTTGTTTTAAAGGCTGTTGGTTGATTGGCTAGTTTAGGGGGAGGAAGAGGTGAGAGTCTTAACTCTTGTCTACATCACTGGTGGTTGGTTCTGGGAGTCCCCACCTAAGAGCCAGTTCAGTGACTGGAGTAGGTGTAGCCACTCCGAAGCAACTGGTGTTTATGTCCATCCCACCGAATGAATGAGCCACCTGCTCATCTGTCCCAGATACCTACCCCAAGTATCTCTGTCTGTTTCCTCAATTCTAGTGACCCTTTTAATTAAAGACAACCTCCTTGCTTTTTGATATGTGAATAGATGCCTGAGGAATATGTTTAAATAGTAACAAAAATATTGTGATTTTACATATATTCCTCATTAAAAAAAAAGAAAACAACCATTTATGTGATACTCTAGGATTTCCATAGGCCTTTACCTGAAGCCCTTTAATGATTTACTAAGTATAAAACACTAGATCAGGACTTCCCTGACCTGGTATTTGCTTGTCTGAGTAACAATCCTATATGCTTGCTAATGTCAAGAGCATGGAACTGTAAAAGCTGGTCTTCCAATTAGCTAAATCTACTCCCCTCCCCACACCCTACCCTCCTTACCCCTACACATGCTAAACAGGACTTTTGCATTCATTACATATTTTAGTATAGGTTGCTATTTTTTTACATCTGTAAAAGCAAAAGGACTTTTCCTTTGGAAAAAAAGCTCCTCTGTCCTAAAATACCCCCACAAAACACTGTAGTTAATGACAGGGCATGCCATAAGCCTGAAAGTGACCAAAACAGTGTTGGCTGAGAGACTGAGGTGGAGGTGTGTGCTCTGCATGTGAAGGCCATGCCGAGGATGCTTCTGCAGCACACAGCACTTAGGGACTGTTCTCTCCAGACGGTTCCTTAGAACCCAGGAGCGCATCTGTGTACAATGGCTGAATCCAGGGGGGATATTTTTGTCTACCTTTAAGTGTTCATGTTTTGGAAAAATCCATATCAAGTGATGCAATACTCATTCAAATTTATTTAGTCAACTATGTTCTCCATTGAACCCTAATATTAAGGAAAAAAAAAAGTTTCTGAGCTGGGATTTAACCTATATGAGGGAGGGAAGAGGAGAAAGACACGAAGCAAACCAGAAACCCTGTGAACAACAGTGACTTCCTCAGAAGATACCGAGCAGTGTAGGCCTGGAGGGAGCAGCACCCGTGCTCTCTCACTGATCACAGCGGTGGGCCTTCCAGCATCTCCATGTATCCATAGTTAGACATCGATAGTCTCAGGCCCCCAGACTTGTAGAGTCAGAAGTTCTGGGGTTGGGGGCCCAGCCGCCTGTGTTTTTAAACAAGCCTTCAATGTGACGCTGACACCCACTCAAGTTTGAGAGTCATTGGACTAAGGGCCATATACAACCAGCCTGCCATGTGTTCCAGAGAAGAGCAAGATAGGGCAGCCCCCAAAATTAGAACTCTGAGTTCCGATATGGCCCGGAAAATATCCTGTCCATCTCGATTTCCATTTCCTAAGAAACACAGCAGCAGACAGTGGGTGTCCCCGGTGGAACAGGGCTCAGGGTTGGGGGAGAGCACTGGTGACTTCAAAGGCCACTGTGAAATGTGTGCCGACAGAGCTCACTGCAGTGTTTGGGCAACGCTTTTTCTTTTCAAAGCCACAGCAGTAGTGGATTCAGGACCCAGAGCATGTGGTTGTTTGTAACACGTTTGGAACGACTGCGAGAAATGAGAGGCAGCATGCAGCAAATTAATAAGGAAAAGATTATCCCATCTGGGGAGCTGGGCTCTGCACCTGCCAACACGGCCCGCTCTCTGTGAAACTGCTATGTTGGTCACCAATTAAATAAGCTTCCTGAATTCATCAGCCATGAGCTTCCCGTGGGGGAGTCCCAGGCTCGCCCCTGTAGAATGACCACACTGTGAATGCAAAGGGCTTCTCCGGTCTTCGCGGCCAACCTTTCTCTGATTGTAGGAACTGGTGCCTGGAAGTAAGACAATGACATAATCTCTGTGTGTATGTGTGTGTCTGTGTGTGCACAGTTTAGACACTGCAAATGGCATTTAAAGATTTTTTGTCTATGGGCTGGCATGGAGGCTGTCCACATTACATATCTCAGGCTATATGGCAATCTGAATTCTGACCAGCCTGCCTTAGGAGCCAGGAGTCCTGGTAGGTTAGCCATGAAGTCAGTTGGTCAAGCCATTTCCGGTCTCTGCCTACAGCCTTTGACTGTCAAAGGGAGAGACTGACCTGGAATGTGTTGGAGGTACATTTCAGCTTTCAGAGTCTATCATTCTTTCTTCCTGCTTCATCCGTGGTGGTTAAAAAAAAGAGAGAGGGAGCTTAAAGAGATTTCTCAGGCACCTAAAGGCTGGGGACCATTCTGAGAATTCACTGTTCATCTCCTGCCTCCTCCATCATTGATGTTTTCCTGTTGGGCACTCATCACAAGATCGAAATCATGGGGGTTGGGGGAGGGGAGGACGTGCCCCAGTGAAGGTTTTCTCTTCATATGTGACTATGAAAACAGTACCAATTGTTTGACAATCAGGCCTTGGGGAATGTGTCTAAAGATTCACGGTGCAAGCTTTCTGCCTGGCTCTGAATAACACTTTCCCAGGCAGACGATACTGGTCTGTGTTTGCTGTCACTCCCTTTTACACAGCACCTGGCAAAGGGAGATCCCATGTGGTGCCGGGTGGCAGAGTCAGGAAAACCTGGATCATACCGTGGGGTTTGCATCCTGGAGAGCCACTGTATATAGCAACTCCTTGGGGTTCATGACATCGTCAAGGATATGCAGCCTTCAACTTGCCGCACTGCTGTCCCCAGCACTCTGGATGTATCTTCTTTCTTGAGACAATAGCCCTGAAAACAAGGGTGTCACATGATAAGTCATGACAGAACCACAGCCAATAGCAGACTTCTTCAAAGCAGACCATAGGGAAGGCCATACTGAGTGGGGCTTGGGCCAGCGCAGGCCTCCCTGGCAGAGCAGGATCCAGGATTCCTTGTACCTTCCAGCTGCCCACTGGGCCCAAATGCTTGAGAAACCTCCATTTTCTTTCAAGCTCAATCCTACTTCAGCACCCAGTGCACACCCATTTTCTCTCCTGGGGACCCTGGCATTCTGTTTTTGTGTGTGTGTGTTTTTCTGGCATTCAACGAACTTCTCACTTCCCAGAAGGCAGCCTAATGTGGTAACTAAGAGTATAGGTGCTCGAGTCTGAACCCAAGCTCTGGTACTAAAGCTGTGTGGGAAAAGTACTTAATATCTCTGTGCCCCAATTTCCTCACTTTGTAAAGGACAAGTAAACAAATATCACCACTTACCTCATAGGATCCTATGAGCATTAGATGAGCTAATACACAAAAATCACTTATAGAAGTCATGGGTCCCATGGACAAGTCTCAAAAAGTGTTCACAGGTTCTTCCTCCTCTGACAGATAAGCTGGGCCCACCTGGTGCAGGTATCTGAGACTCTTCTCTGACCCTTAGAGGGGGTCTCATTTCTCCTGTGTTCCACCAGCATCCAGGGCCACTCTGGCAGATGCAAAGAGGCAACTCTTGTTTATCCACTGGTAATACTCCTTGGCAGTTAAGATGCAACCACTACACACACTTAGGCAAATGGAGAAGGAGATACACTGCAATAAAAGACATTTTCCATGTGCATTCCAAATGAAGTCCATTTCCTCCCAGCCGAATGGAAATGACTGAAGCCAGGGCGAAGTGGATGAACTCGCATGGTCTGAAAGAGGAGCAAGAAGCCCTAGTCACATTTCTAAAAACAGCTGTGGCCCATCAAGAAGGTCCTCTCTCACTGTTCAGCTGCCTGTCATCCAGCCCATTACTCAACTATAATGACCGGTGCTCACTGTAAGCAGGCACTGTCAGGTGGATTCACTCACTTATCCTTACAACAATCCATAGTCCATGTGGCAGTATTTGTACTCCCATTTTATTTTTTAATATATTTTTTTATTGTTGATAGTATTACAGATATCTTCCATTTCCCCCTTCCCCATACACTTCCTCCAAGCTCCTACCGACCCACCCAGATTGTACTCCCATTTTGTAGATGAGGAAATGAAGGCACAGTTCAATTAAGTAGCCAAAAGTCCCATATTAGTGAGTAGCAGAGTTTCCGTGCAGTTTGGATGTGGTGCCCCTCCGCTAACCACTGCAGCATGGAAATGCATGAAACTGGAGAACTGTGAAAACAGAAGAAATGGAAAATAGTTACCTGCCTAAGAAGATCTGAGCTTCCCTCGAAAAGGAGGAGTGCCTGGGGTGTTCACACTTTGTAGCTTTCAAGAGAAGATAGGCTGGCTCTCTCAAGGGTTAACATGCAAAGAGGTTCATGTTGCATGGAAGCCCTTTCAAAGGCTGGCACCACACTGCCCGGTGCCGAACAATCCAGGACAGAGTTGCTAGAGCTCTGTGCCAACTGTTTCCAATACCTGGAAATGGGGCAGCTGTCACCCCTTCCACCTCAGAGCAGAGCAGAAGGGCTTCCTGTGAATTACCAGGACAGTATTCTGGAACCACTTCCTAAATTCAGGAATGCCCAATCCTCCCCAGGTCAAAAATTTACTGAGTTCTTTTGTGTTTGGAGTTGGCGGAGGAGAGAAAGAGCAGTGGTCCAGGCTCCTGGGTCTGCTGTCGTCCTGGACACCAACATCAGCAGAGGGGTGCCATCTCTTCCTCATTCTCTCAAGGGATATCACTCATGATCCTTAGTTTCAGCCTCAGACCCTTAAGGCTGTGCTCTTTATAGCACTACCAATTGATTAGAACTGACCCAAAAAATGAACTAGGTTTACTATCTGGCTTCTCAAGAACAGATCTAATAGGTCAGTGGTCGGCTCACAAGCCACATGTGGCTCTTTGGTTCCTTGAGTGTGGCTCTTTCACAAAATACCACGTGTGGATGAGCATGTACAGTGCGATTGAAACTTTGTGGTCCATGCACAGAAGTTGCTTTTCGGCTCTTAAAAGAAATTTCAATCGTTGTACTGTTGATATTTGGCTCTGTTGACTAATAAGTTTGCTGACCACTGCTATAGGTGATAGGCTAAGCAGCAAAGTCAAAGTGTTGAGGACTGGGTGTGAGCAGAATTTTGGTGTGAAAAAGGGTTAAGATTATTCTTCAGACTTGTTCATAGAGCAAAGCATCTGAGGGCCGCAGGCAGATAATCCAATTCCAGAAGCCCAGTAAGGGATATTACTCGAGGCATTGGTTGAGCACAAGAAAAAGAATTTGGCAACAAGCAGTAGTAATACATCCCTATTTTGTACCAGATGCCATGCTAGATGCTTTGCATGCTGTCTAAAGTCCATGTCAACCACGCGATAGGAGTAATTTTAGAGACAAGGACACTGACAACACACAAGGCTAAATAACTAGTCCCAAGGTCACACAGTTCATAAACAATAAAGCCAGATTTGAAGCCACGTCCATCTAATCCCAAGGCCCCCAATCTCCTTTTTTTCACCTCCTAAATAAGCATTGTTTTATTTCCTTAAATTGTTCAGATGTTACCTAAAAATTTTAGTAAACTTACTGCTGCCCTATGTTAATAATCTCTTAACATTCTTTGTATAATTCTATATTTTCTGGAATCCCCTCCAAGCTCATTGATATATAATTGACATAACATTGTATAAGTTTAAGATGTACAATATGTTGATTTGTTACATTGCAAAAAAATTATCACCATCATGTTAGCTAACACGTCATATCACATAACTACCATTTCTTTTTGTGGTGAGAACATTCAAGATCTACTCTCTTAGCAACTTTCCAGTATACAATCCAGTATTATTATTTATTATCATCATGCTGTGCATTAGATCCCCAAGAGTTATTTATTTTATAGCTAGAAGTTTGTACTCTAACCAGTATTTTCCCATTTCCCCCACTTCCTGGCCCTTGGAAACTACCATTCTAGTCTGTGTCTATGAGTTCAGCTTTTTTAGATTTCACATAAAAATGGTATTACATAGTATTTGTCTCTGTCTGACTTCACTGTTTTCACTTAACATCAATCATGTCCTCAAGACCCATCCATGTCATTGTGAACATCAAGGTCCCCAATCTTAACCACCAGACCCTGTGGCTCTCGATCCTGATCTATACATTTAAATCACTTGGGCAACTTATAATAATAAAATAAAATAAAAACCTATTCCCAGACTATTTCTAGATGAGTTAACTCAGAATCCTCGAGCTTCCCAGTGGTTCTGTTGACCAGCTCCCACACAGCATCTCACTGAAACCCATCTTACTCTGTTGGACTCCAGAGGACTTTACAAAGTCCAAACAAAGAGGAGAAAAACAAGTCACCCACAAGGATTGTTTGGCATGTTTTCTCTTTTTCATAAGAAACCATTAGGTTAACAGTTGGCTTTGTCTTCTGCTTCTTCTAATACTGTTATCTCTCCCCACCCCTACCTCAAACTGCCAAGCAGTCAGTCTGGATTGAAACTTAGTAGGAAAGAAAAGGGCTCTAGTCCCACAGCCCCTCCCTAGAGGCTTCTTTTAGCAGCAGTGTAGGACATGCTCAGCTGAGCCAGGCCACGGGGCTAATCGAAGTTGGCAAACACTCTGAGTCAGCAGGCACCAATGTCGCAGGTCAGCTGGTGAGAGGGTAAGTGGGCAAATGTCTGGCTTCTTCCTTGCGTTTTCCAAACAGGAATTTGAGTCCCAGTAATCACTAGCCTGTGGGACCAGAGGCTATTTTTGGGCCTTTATTTATCCAATGGAAACTTAGGGGTGGTGTCATCTGAAACTTCCAAGGCGCATTCGGTTTCACCCTCATCCAGGACATGTCCCTAGAGGAAATGGAAGCAGTGTCAAGGAGCCTGAAATGTGGGTGTCAGAACTTCCCTTTGTTTTTATTTGTGTCATTTTTTTTCCATTCCTTCCTTCTATTTTTAGCTCTGCTTTCCGCTACTCTGGATCCGTCTACCTTCCATGTCACCTGAACTCTCAAAGCAGCCTCCTGGTGGCTCACTACCTCCGATCTGTTACCCCCTCCCCAATCTATCCTAGCAGAATGATAGCAGAATCTATCCTCATAGCAGAATGAGCTCTTTGAAGGGTCACTGGAAATAATGAATGTAAGCCCGCTTTGTAACACATGATGCAAACAACAACACATACCTATACACTAATTGACTGACTTGGCAAAAGACAGGGATGTGCTTTTTTGTTTTTGTTTTTTTTAAAATATATTTTATTGATTTTTTTACAGAGAGGAAGGGAGAGAGACAGAGAATTAGAAACATCGATGAGAGAGAAACATCGACCAGCTGCCTCCTGCACACCCCCACCGTGATGTGCCCGCAACCAATGTACATGCCCTTTATCGGAATCAAACCTGGGGCCCTTCAGTACGCAAACTGATGCTCTACCCACTGAGCCAAACCGGTTTCAGCAGGGATGTAGTTTTTACTCACTGGTGAGAACACGGGGATAAAGTCCAATGCTTTAGCAAAAGGATGAAATGGACAGACTGACATGGCTGTTTTAGGGTAACAAAGGTATGAATTCCTACATACAGTCCTGGAACCTTCAAACAAGTTCTCAAGAAAGCATTCAAGGTGGCCTTGTCTGCTCAACAATTGTGTGATTTGTTTGTTTAGTTGGTTGGTTGGTTGTCTTCTGCAAGAACCCAACCAGGGCCCAGGGTGGGGAGGAGCCTGCAACCAGAATTGACCAGAATTGAACCTAGAACGGTTTGGTCCACAGGCTGAGGTTCTATCCATTGAGCCAAACTGATAGGGGGTGAATCTAGGTGATTTGTTCAACATCACTTAGTGAGTGCAATGCAGAACAAGAAAATAAATTTTAATATGTCATATTGATGTAGTTGATGAATGGATAGAGGGATTGATGGTCCAGTGGGGGGAGCATATCATTTCCCTCTCGTTAATGTATGGAAGAGCTCTCCATTGCTGACAGAGCACAAATCAGTGAGACTGGCATCTGTGGCTTCCTGGGATCTGGTTTTAGATTATTTTTCTACCTTATTGCTCAGACAATTCCCAACACTCCCTAAACTGCATTCCCACCTTTTCCCTCCCTATTCCTCAAATGCACCTTGAACTCTGTTTCTTTGGGGCCTTTGTTTACCTCTTGTTTCTCTCTCTGATTGTAAAAACCCCACCCAACCTAACCCATAGTTGGAGTTCCAGGTAAAAAACAGGATACCCTGTTAAATTTGAATTTTAGATAAATACTGAATAATCAGTTCATATGAGTATATTTAAAAACTGCATGAAACAGCCTGACCGATTTGGCTCAGTGGATAGAGCATCGGCCTGCGGACTGAAAGGTCCCGAGTTTGATTCCGGTCAAGGGCATGTACCTTGGCTGCAGGCACATCCCCAGTAGGGGGTGTGCAAGAGGCAGCTGGTTGATGTTTCTCTCCCATCATCGTTTCTAACTCTCTGTCCCTCTCAATTCCTCTCTGTGTAAAATCAATAAAAATATATTTAAAAAAATAAAATAAAATAAAAACTGCATGAAACAAACTTAAATTAAAAAATTATGTGTTTACTTAAATTCAAATTTAACTCCATGTCTTGTAATTTATTTGATAAATTCTTCAACTCTACCCATAAGCTAATGCCCATATGCATCCACGGATTTTACTCTGCCCATCCCAAAGTGGGATTCTACACTTTTTTATATTTTCCCTATATAATTCACTCTTTTTTTTTTTTTACCCATTTCTCCCCTCCCCCCTTTTTATTGATTGAAGTATTACAAATGTGTCCTTATCCCTCCATGGTTCCCCCATCCCCCTTCTCATGCCCTCAATGGTGAACAATGTGTATTTTACTGCAAGTTCCTTAGTAAATATGGAAGATGGGATTTATCTGACTAAATCCCATCTTGTAAAAAAAAAAAATTCTTATTAAAAATGGCCTCATGAGCCTCTCTTCATTTGACCTCTCCCCTAAAAGCATTCAGCTGCTCCCCTGCTCCCACTCTATTATACAAAGAAGCCTCCATTTTCCACACCCAGACACAGGCTCTTCTACACAAGATGGCGGACTTATCAAAGCAAATTTTCAATCAAGCACAAACCTGAACTGACCACCCAAAGGAAAACCAAAGGAATGGCTTCATCCTGGTTTAAATATATTCCACTTGAAGTTCTTCCAGCCACTAGGGAGCAGAATTCCTTTCAGTGTGTTTGACTGGAAATAGATGGGTTCTTAGAATGGAGACTTTGAAAAATAAGGATGAGCCCTAGTCCATTTGGCTCAGTGGATAGAGAATCAGCCTGCATACTGAAAGGTCCCAGGTTTGATTCTAGTCAAGGGCACATGCCTGGGTTGTGGGCTCAATCCCCAATAGAGAGCATGCAGGAGGCAGCCAATCAATGATTCTGTCATCATTGATGTTTCTATTTCCCTCTACCTCTCCCTTCCTCTCTGAAATCAATAAAAATATATTTTAAAATGAAATAAACTACAGGTACTAAAAAAGAAATGATTTGAATGAAGTGATTTGATATTTAATATGAAGAAATTCACCTGTTTTTGCTGTTACATGATTAGCTACTTGAATGGTGCATTTAGAGTGAGCCGACAAGCAAGGTGGCCAGCAGGCCTTCCTCACTTTTCATCCACAGCCTCATTTCCATCAGTGAGCCGAAGATCCATGGCAATGGCCCTTGGAAGAAAAAATTTTATTTTAAAAATTGTTCTCTTTCCAAGGAAATGCCAACAAAATAGACATTCTTCTGAGGAGAAATAATGACATAAGGTTACTATTTTGTTGTGTGACCTTAGGCAAGTCATTTCATGTCGTTTAGAGTTAGTCTTCTCATCTGTAAAGTGACAGGACTGAACATAATGATCTCTATGCTCCAACATTTTGTGATTCCGTGTTGTTATACTTCCCTTTCTTCTTTTGATATTTCAATATGTACCTTCAGGCACACAGTGAGCAGAAAAGTAGAAACATGACCCATATAGAATGCATTTGCCAAGTCCCAAGAAGAAAACATAAATAAAAGCTTTTTTTCTTATAGATTTATTATCCCCAATACTACTTATAAATTTGAATAGCATTAATGGTAATAGCACCTCTTTACATTTAATATCTTTGCATTTATCTGAAGCTTTTTGAGATTTTCAAAGGCTTTCACCCTCATTGTGAAGAGGTCTCCAGATGATGTAAAAACATTGTGACAAAAACATAAAAGACAGATGCACAAAAGGCCTGAATTTCCATCTGTATATCTACCATTCATTAGGCACCCATCATTTCTAAGTCATGTAAAGAAACTTGAAAGACACACCCTAGACTCAAGGTGCCACCTAAAAGGTAAAACATGCAAACATATGCACTACAAATTAAGAGCATGAAAGTACTGTGCAAACAATGGCCTGCCTAAAACATCCTGAGAACCAGGCAAAGGCCAAAAGGTCATTCCCACAGTTTTATGCCTTAATAATAATAATAATCCCTTTTAAGTGTGTCGTGCCATGGAGTTTCCAGAACATTTCAGATGCATTCCTTCATTTAATCCTTAGAACACACACACCCTACCACCTGCTTTTCTACTTTTTTATGCAGTACTCTATTATCCTTCCTTTACAGATGGGGAAACCTGTGACTCAGAGCTATAAAAAGATGTGCCTTAGGTCAAGAAATTAGTATAATGCTGACACAAGATTCAAATCTATATCTTCTGACTCCAAATCCTGCTTTCTTATCACTTTTTAAACCAGCTCCCAAAACCTGATGTCCTCACCATGAAATGAGGCTAATCATAAGCGGTGATAAGATCTTGTGGTATATATTAGGTGATATGATTCCTGTGACACACTCCAGACACACAGGAACTGTTCAGGAACTATTTCAGCTACCAAGATTGTTTGCTAGACATCGCTGCTTCTCTTGAGTACCTTCCCTCACCTCTTAAATGCCTTCCCAGAAAGGTACAAGTGAATATACGAAGATGGGGGGAAAAATATGATCACATCGACCTTCTCTGTGGACTGATTGGCCTTTGGTCCATAGTTGCAGACATGGTGGAAAGGGCAGGCTTCTTGGATCAGAGGGAAACACTGGTACAAGTGGAAACCATAAGGTTCTTTCCTATGGACATTTGAAATCGGGATTGGGAAAGATACGACAAGTTTTGCCAATTTTGCAACTATTACACGATAACCTGAGAGCTATGGGTAATCACAGGCCACCCTGTGAAACTGAAGAGGCAAAGACAGACAGTCTGCAGAGAGAGAGAGGATGAAACCAGTCTGCAGAGCAAGGCAGTAACAAGAGAACTTATTGCTTGTGTCCCTTCCAAAGACACAGCAATAACTCTGTCCTTGGGTGGGCTCCTCTGCCATATCCTTTTTGTTGCCTAAGCTGGCTCAAGGAGTTCCACCTATTGCAGGGTGACTGTGGCCCTGCAGCCCGTTACTCAGCTCACACCGTGCAGAAGCCAAAAGCCAATTCTCCTTAGAGTCAGAAAGGCTGCTTCGTTGGGAAAGAGGACCCTGAAGCTGCCTACCCAAGCTCCCAGAGGACACTAAGCCAACCTGTGTCTGGATTGAAGCTGTATAATGAGCCTATTTCAAATGATTTGCTTTAAGGACCTGAGATTATATAAGACTGCCACTCAAGTTTTCAGGGATCCCTAAAGGCTAAATCATTACCGAGACCCAGCCATGCCCAGTGTGGGCAAGATAGTCGACTTTGCACAGAGAACTCAATCTAAGGGAAGAAGGCATTAGGCAGGCAGTCTTTTTTTTTTTTTTTTAATTCTTTATTGTTTAAAGTACTACATAAGTCTCTTTTTCCCCCATTGACCTCTCTCCTGCTGCTCCTACCCCTCAGCATATGTCCTCACCCCACTACTATGTCCATTGTTATGCTCATATGCATGCATAAAGTCCTTTGGTTGATCTCTTACCCACTCCCTCGTCCCCCTCCCCCAGCCCCACTTTCCCTCATAGGTTGGACTGGCTTATTTCACTTAGTATAATACTCTCCAGTTCCATCCATGCTGTTGCAAATGGTAAGAATTCCTCCTTTTTAATCCACTCATCTGCTGATGGGCACTTAGGCTGTTTCCAAATCTTAGCTATGGTGATGTGTGCTGCTATGAACATAGGAATACATATATCCTTTCTGGTTGGAGTTTCTAGCTTCTTGAGATATATTCCTAGAAGTGGATTTTTCATATAAGGCTTTTATTATGTTGAGATATGATCCCTCTATTCCCACTTTGCAGAGAATTTTTTATCAGGAAAGGGTGTTGGATTTTGTCAAATGCCTTTTTTTGCATCAGTTGATCTGATTATGTGATTTTTGTCTCTCAATTTGTTTATGTGATGTGTCACATTTATTGATTTGTGGATATTGTACCAGCCTTGCATCCCTGGAATAAATCCTGCTTGGTCATGGTGTCTGAGCTTTGTAATGTAATCGGATTTGCTAGAATTTCATTGAGGATTTTAGCATCTATGTTCATGAGGGATATTGACTTCTAATTCTCTTTCTTTGTAGTGTCTTTATCTGGTTTTAGGATTAGGGTAATGCTGGCTTCATTGAAAGAGCTTGGAAGTGTGCTTTCCTCTGAAAAATTTTTTAAATAGTATGAGAAGGATAGGTTTTAGTTCTTCTTTGAATGTTTGGTAAAACTCCCCTGTGAAGCCATCAGGTCCATGGCTTTTGTTTGCTGGAAGCTTTTTAATTACTGTCAATTTCATCAGTAATTATCAGCCTATCCAGGCTTTTTTATTCTTCCTGATTAAGTTTTAGAAACTTGTATTTTTCTAGGAATGTGTCCATTTCATCAAGGTTGTCCAGTTTGTTGGAGTAGAGTTGTTCGGAGTATTTTTTACAATGTTTTTTTATGTCTGTGGGGTCAGTTGTTACTTTACCTCTTTCATTTCTGATTTTGTTTATTTGGTTCCTCTCTTTTTGTTTCTTGGTGAGACTGACTAGAGGTTCATCGATCTTGTTTATCCTTTCAAAGAACCAGCTCCTAGTTTCATTGATCTTTTGTATTGTTTTTTGTTTTTTGTGGTTGTTTTTTTTTTGTGTGTGTGTGTGTGTGTGTGTGTGTGTGTTTATTTGTTTGTTTTGTCTCTATGTCATTTATTTCTACTCTAACCTTTTTTATCGCCTTCCTTTTGGATACTGTGGGCCTTTCTTATTGCTCTCTTTCTAGTTCAAGTTTCAGAGTTAAATAATTTATTACATTTTTTTCTTGTTTTTTTTTTTAGGTAAGCCTATAGAGCTATGAAGTTCCCTCTCAGGAATACTTTCACTATGTCCCAGATTTTGGATTGTTGTATTTTCATCAATTTCCAGGATGTTTTTAATTTCTTCTTTGATCTCTTTGGTAACCCAAGCATTGATAATAATATGCTATTCAGCCTCCAAGTGTTTGAATTTTTTTTCACTCTTTTTATTGTACTTGATTTCTAATATTATGCCATTGTGGTCTCAGAAGATGCTTGATGTGATTTCAATTTTTTTGAATTTGGAGAGGCTTTGCTTGTGACCCAATATGTGGTCTATCTTTGAAAATATCCCATTTGAGAAGAATGTATATTCCATAGCTTTGGGGTGAAATGTTCTGAAGATGTCAATTAAGTCAATCTGATCTAGTGAGTCATTTAGGATTGCTGTTTCTTTGTGTGTGTGTGTGTGTGTGTGTGTGTGTGTGTGTGTGTTTGTTGTTGTTGTTTGTTTTTCCCCCCCCAGAGGATTTATCCAGTGATGTCAGTGGGATATTAAAGTTCCCAACCATAATTGTATTGTTTTCTATCTCTCCCTTGATTTCTTCCAGAAGTTTTCTTATGTACTTGGGTGCCCCTGTATTTGGTGCATATATGTTTACCAGAGTTATATCTTCTTACTGTATTGATCCATTTAGCATTATGAAGTGACCTTCCTTATCTCTTTTTATAGCCTTCACTTAAAGCCTTTGAACTGAAGGAGATTTGAAGGAGAGGGGGAAACCCTGGCTCAGTATTATACCTCCAGCCCAGTTCCCCATAGCATTTTCTCTGGACTTTGTGAAACAAAGTACAGGTATATATGGAGACAGAGGGCTGCTGCTATAAAAACCAACCAAGCAAAGACTCTAAAATGATGAGGCTACCAGCAGTTTGATAGCAATGCCGAAACACAAAACATGAGAGAGGAGCATCTGTTGTAACCACCACTGCATGGAAGCCCATACTACCTTGACACCTCTTGGCAGTGGTGTCCAGTGGAAGATTGGGGTGTCCAGCATGATTTGACAGAACCAGGCAGATGCCATGCAGAAACCCAGAGGATAAATGTCTGTTATCCACACGGCCCCTGAGGGCTCTCGGAAACAATCCAGAGAGGAAAGATTCTTCAAACAAAACCCTATGTACTGCAAGAGCAATTAAGGATGATGGGGAGGTGGGAGCCATAAGCACAGGTTAGAAATAGCAATAACTCCTGGGCTATAAATACATACTCAGGCAACCACAAAGATTGGGACCAGATGCCTTAAAGAATTTGATGGGGCTGAAAATTCAGGCCAGTGATGTATAGTACAGATGGCTGCTGAGTGCAGGACTGAGAGCCATTTAACCTTTGAACCTCAATGCACAGGGCAAGCTCCGTGACATAAAGCTGTTTCTCCTCTCCTATTTGAGTATCATATATGCTCGTTCGGGATTGAGAGAGCGAAGAGGATGCCAGCCAGTGGAAGAGAAAAGCAAGACTCCAGTTGGAGTTTTCTGGTGTCAAGTACAGGAGTTGGTAAAATATCAACTCTGTGGGGCCTGCCAGAGCCTCAGGCTCCCTGGGGAAGCAGGAATTTGTGGACAGTCTACTCATAAGGGGACTGGATCCCTGGGGAGGCCCGTGTGGTAGAAATGCAGAGAGAAATTTTGTGGTCACAAAACTGGGAGCCAGAAAATCCTAACCTCAAATTGAGATGCCACCACTTACCAATCATGTGACGTTGAGCATGTTAATTAACTTCTCAGGTCTCCAGTTTCTCTTTCTGCAAAACGGGAATAACAATATATAAAGGCAATAGTTATAAAGCACCTTTTATTTTACTTTTCTCCTTACAAAGTAAGGCTCTTTTTTAACCCCATTGTGATCCCCCACCCCCATTCTCTCTGTTAAAACTCAAATGCTCAGGGAAGCAGGCAGATAACCTATGTGTGGGATCACATGGGGACCGGGACATAGAAGACAGTGCCATCCCATCTGAAAAGATTTCCTTAGTTCCAGCTCCCTCTTGCAGTGGAAAAGCCAGACAAGATGATCTGATGTGATTTTCCTAGAGAAATCAGAAATGTGCAATTTCATATGCAGTCAGTCTCTCATTTGAAATGCTGCAACTAATTCCTTTTTTATCTTTTCTTTTTTTTCTTTAACAAACACATTATAAGGCAGAGCTTTAACAGGCTACATTCAGCCGTGGCTGCTGCTTGTCTTGAGAAAAGAGGTGACCATGAGATCTCAACCTTAATCTCTTTCAGAAACCAGTTCATACCACCGAAGGCATTGTTGGCCCAAACAGAAGGCTATACCGAGGGAGAGAACAAATCAAGGCCAAGGTATAGTTCCTGAGGCTCTCTAAATGGGCTCTTGGTTATCCATGTTGATCAAGGGCTCCCATGCCTCACCTATAGCTCCCAGAACTCCTAGGGGATGTCACCCCCTCAGCTCCCATTTTCCTGCGCTTGGACTCAGGTGTTATGTGGCTGATATCCCTCCCTGCCCCCAGGCATGATATTCCACATTCTAGGAAGGATTCTGATGTCCTGGTCCTCTCCTGGAGTGGGGCGGTGCAGGGAGGGGGAAAAAGGAGGTGCTGGCTGCTCCTGAGGGGACTGGGCAGTAGAGATTATCCTTTCTGCAAAGCTGAGGGATGCTATTTACAAAGCTTGTCGGTGATTGATGGATTTTGACATTATCTCTTAGGCTGCTCAAGCTCAAATGAGAAACAAATCATCTTGGGAATCAGGTAGAGGAGGAAATGTCACTGTGAGAGACAGCCACAAATGAAAGCAGAGTGAGGTTGGGGGTGGGGGGGTGGGGCACTGGCAGCAGAGGAAGTCAACACATTACAATAAGGTCACAGCCTCCACGGATTAGGAAGCTATCAAATTCACAAAGAGCATAGTAGCAGTTAAATCCCAGCTCAACAGAGAGGGTATACTCTTCCAGAACTCTCTCTTCAATAAGCAGACGACTTTAAAGACATCTGTGGCTAGTACTGCCAGGAGAATGAAAGGAGAGGACTCAGGTGTTGAACAACTTGTATTATTGTCCATGCATGACGGTTATATAAGGGTGTCCCCCTAAATGTGTACACACTGTGAATAATTATTCATTCCAGTGGGTTAAATCTGAAAGGAAAGAAACATCAATTGAGCAATCAGCTGTTGAATACATTTTGTGGGGACACTCTGTATATTTTCTAGCTATGGGACACGGCACAAGTTCCTTCACCAGACTGAGACTTAATGTGCATCTGTTAAATAAGAATAATAGTGAAGAAAAAAAATGATAGCTCACCTACCTTGTAGGATTATTATAGGAAATAAAACAAAGTATATGAAAGCCCCTGGTACATAATAAGTATTCAATAAATCATCACTACCCATATCTTAGCATCTCACTGATTCCTCACAACAGCCCATGGATATTATCTGCATTTCACCATAAAAACCTAAGTGCACAGAGGTTACTTGTTTAAATTGTTTGCCTGAGTCCCTCTAGCTAGTAAGTCAGGTAGCCAGAATTCTAAATCAGGTTTG
Organism: Pipistrellus kuhlii; assembly: GCF_014108245.1. Taxonomy (NCBI): domain Eukaryota; kingdom Metazoa; phylum Chordata; class Mammalia; order Chiroptera; family Vespertilionidae; genus Pipistrellus; species Pipistrellus kuhlii. The sequence goes on from NW_023425595.1 coordinate 16,308,465, forward strand.
CTTTTGATGTGTGCATGACTTTTTCCCTCCCAAGTTACTTTTTCTGGTTTAGTGATATTAGCAAGCCAATTTTCTAGTTTCAACCAGAGGTATTTTTCTGAAACCTCCCAGAGCCCTTGGTTCATTGTCCGGCCTCCCCTCCATCACTTTAGATAGTTTCACAATCTGATGCCTGGGGCCAGGCCCTCTGTGGTCATCAGCCCCTCTGGCCTGGATCTTGGTTTTGGAGTATCCATTCCCAGGCCAAGTCCCTCACACACCACGCAGTGGTCATCTCATGCAGGATTACTTCCTGGCTGATCTGCACCTCCATGGTGGATTCTTACTTTCCACTTTCTTGCTCCTCTTATTCCGTTCCTGAATGTTGTCCCTTGTCCTCCATTCCTTTGCTCCTTCATCCTGACATCAGATTTGGCTTCTCCATCTTGAGCCTCAGACCTCTGTCCAATATGGTTTCTTCTGTCTGCTTCCACTCTTAGGACCCACAGTTGACCCCACCCATCTGTGATTGGGAAGAGAAACCCAGTGAGATTGGGCCAAATCATGTTCTGGGGCTGTAAAGAGAGGGTGGTATTGGAGGGAGGGAGTATGAGATCCACAATGGGGGGCGAGGCACTCCAGAAGACTGCTTTCTTCTCAAATGAGGACTGAGAACTGAGTCTAACTTATCTTTCACCTAGTGCATATTTTGTCACACGTAATGGTAGAACCCACCACTTATTTACTAATAGCTTACTTTGTGAAAAAAAGGCAGATAGGGGTGATAAAAGATTTCAGTGTTAAGACTAACTTAATGTGAGTTCAGAAACATTAAAAAGTGTGTTTGCGCACGCACGCGCACGCGTGTGTGTGTGTGTGTGTGTGTGTGTGTGTGTTTTAGGGTGGCAGAAGTGGTAGTGTGTGTGTTAGAATAAAGGAAATATATTACTACCGTTGGATGGAATTTACATTCTACCCAGAGTGAGTCTTAAGGCAAAGGGTTTACCTGTGAATAAGTAAAATCAAAGTCTCTGCTTATTACCTATTTGCAGAAAAGCAGGCCAAGCCCTGTGCTAAATGCAAGGATGCAGGCCTGAGGAAGTTACTGTGCTGCCCTCCTGGAGCTCATTGTCCATAGGAAGAGACAAGCTCATATATGGAACATGTCACCATAATATGTAATATATTAAGAAGGAGCCTGAGCCCTTAACCCCACCTGGGGTCTCAGGGATGGTTTCTTTAAGGAACCCTCACTTAAAGTGGCTATTGAAGGATAATAAAAATAATGACTGGCATTGATTAAAGAAGCATTATGTGGTAGGCACTGCTCTACTGAAGCTGGAAAATTGATACCCTCTGAAAATATATTTAATACAAAATAGGTTATGAGCTAGCTTGGAATAGCAGCCACAAGAAGGAAGTCATGTAGCACCCTGTTAACCATCATAAAAATTACTTAGCCTAGGACCTGTTAGACTACGGGGAAATAAATAGCCAAGACAGCAGAAATAATAATAGCATGCAATGAGTAAGAGTCACAAGATGTAGAGCTCCATCCCTGCGCACCAAGATAACTTACTAGTATTAACATTCATTCTAGATGTTTCCGCCCACAAAGCAAACATCTATGCCACCATCTCTCTGAAACCAGATGAGGTGACCCCAGCCAGAAGAAAAGCAGATGATTGGAAGATGAAAATTAGCTTCTTACCTAACCAAGGATCAAGCAGAGAGATCAACAACCCCAACACCCTTACTCATGATGATGCATGATTTTTGCTCCATAAAACCTCTAGTCTGCAAGCTATCAAGGCTTTTGGGCATTAACTTCCCCATTCTCCTGAGTGGCGCCATTCATAATAAAATAGCCTATCTTTCTCCACTGCAAAGCCAGGGGTCAGTTCTCATTCACTCGCTGTGCACACAGGTAGGCACAGACTCACTTTTGACTCGTTCAGTGTCACTAAGTGCTTTCCTTTCAATACCATTGAAGCCCAAAAACTTTCTTTTGAGATAAGGATTGTCACTGCGCTACTGCAAAAAATGTGGAAACAGAAGCACAGAGAGCTTTAGAAACTTGCTCAAGAGCACCCAGATATACGTAGAAGAGGCAGGACACAAACCCAAGAAGTTTGCGGATTATAAGTCAATCAGGGAAAAGGGCACAGAGGAGTCAAACAATATGGAATGTGAAGGGGACTCTGAGAGTAGCTGGTGCCGGCCATAAGTCCACAGGTGGACACTGGTATGGCTCTAGAACAGCGTATGTTCATGGACTCAGAGAACATATGACATGTAGTATCATTTCAAGAAATCTGTTTATTCCATCCCCATCTTGTACCTGAGACCTCGAGTGGGAAGTGACCTGCCCGTGTCACTTAGCGGGTTAGTTGTAAAGCTCAGGTTCTTGCTGCCAGAACATTAATGGTGAGAGTCCTCTTCACTGAGGAGCAAAAAGAGCTGTTTGGAATAAGTTTTGCACCCACTATCTTACCTTTATCAGACTCAAAGATAAGATCTAGAGGAATTCAATTTCAGGCTCCATCTTTCTTTTCTTTTTTAATATATTTTATTGATTTTTTTACCGAGAGGAAAGGAAGAGGGATAAAGAGCTAGAAACATCGATGAGAAAGAAACATCGATCAGCTGCCTCCTGCACACCTCCCACAAGGGATGTGCCCGCAACCAATGTACATGCCCTTGACTGGAATTGAACTTGGGACCTTTCAGTCCACAGACCGATGCTCTATCCATAGGGGTGTCGAACTCAATCAGAGAAGGGGCCAAAATCTAAAATCCAGCCTAAATCGCGGGCCGAATGGTTTACTGAACAGTCATAAACTGTCATTGTGATGGAAACGCAGCGGAGTGCAGTGATGACAGTGAGGTGCGAGCCACATTGCAAGGCCTGGCGGGACGGATTTGGCCCGCGGGCCTTGTGTTTGACACATGTGCTACTAAGACAAACTGGTTTCGGCAGGCTCCATCTTTCTTGAAAACCAACTTGTGGTAACCAACTCACCACAGCCCACCAGAGCCCAGTGTAGGAAGCAGAGAGCCATGCTGCAGTTTGCAAATAGACTGGAGTGTTTAATTCATTAACCACTTAACCAACACAGTCAGTTCACTTCTTGGAAGCAGTGATAGAAAATAACAGCACAAAGACATGCACACAGATGCATAATATAGCATTGTCCGTAATAGAATCAGCCTGAGTATCCATCAGTGGAGCGATACCCAAGGTCATGAAATAAAGTTAGTCAGCAAGGTATGCTGTATGAGGTGAAAAAGGCAAGTTACAACTGCCCATGTTTAAAAAGGAAAGGCTTATGTGTAGATAGGTATTTTGCTTTGTAAAAATTCTGGAAAGATACCCTCCAAACTAACAGTGTGTGATAGATTAATTTTTGAAATATTCACTTGTATTTGTCCTCTTTATTTTTTTTTTCTTTCATTTCCTCGATTGCTAGAAAATGATCAGGCCTTTTTGTGGTCCCTTGCCACAAGGGAGATTTTTGTTACAGGGTCGGAAGCCAAAGTGGTCTGCAAGAACAAAATCTTATAAAACAAACCCATTGAGGAGATGACACTTGGATTCTGGGAGGAACAGGAGGAAGAAGGGAAGGCCTTTGAAATGGAGATGGGATAGAACTTGGTGGGACTCTTGGATTTTCTCTATTCTCTCAGAAAGGAACCCCCCTCCTACCATCTCTTCTCCCATCTCCTGAAAGAATTCCCCTCAAAGTTTGTCAGTTTGTGAATTTACTTTCACATTCATTTATTCTCAAAATTTTCTTGATGAAACTCTTTTAAGATTTTTTTGGAGGGCTTCCAAAAGAAGAGAAAATGCCCTTTGGGGTGAGTAGGAAGGAGAAAGGATATGGTGATGGCTGGGGATAGCTGCAGACACTCAGACCTGGCCTCTGCCATCAGAGTGTGACAGAAAGGACTAATCCATTTTCTGTAATATGCAGTAATTTCATCTAAGCCCCCTGCATGGAAGGAAAAGAAAGAGGCTCTTTACTACACAGCACTTCTTGTGTCTCACCAATCCATCCAGTCTTAGAATCCTCTGCTCTCTGGAATACAGCCTCTCAACTAATCAGGCTAGTACTCTCCATTGACCCCAAGGACACAGGTCCAATCTTCAGATCTTTGTACAAGCTGCTTGTCCTTTTGGATGAACTATTTCTATACTAGCTGAAGTGTATTTATCTATCCATGAAGCTTACTCTACTTCCTCCTGGCCACAGCCACCTTCTCTGAAACAGATGTTACATATACCTGTACATACCTGTATTAGCCAGGGTTCTCCAGAGAAACAGACAGAACCAATAGATCTTTTTTATTATTTAAAATTTTTATTGTTTAATGTATTACATATATCTCCTTTTTCCCCCATTGACCTCTCGCCCGCCGCTCCCAGCACATGCCCTCACCCCCCTCCTGTCTGTGTCCACTGGTTATACTTATATGCATGCATACAAGTCCAATTGGTCCTATACACAGTGCAATTGATAGTGACTGTAGACAGTGACTGTAGACACCACTTACAGAATGTCTCTGTTGTGGTAGGAGTGAAATGTCTCTTGGCTGTTTTTTGTTCTTTCCCTGAAATCTGTCATCTCCCAGAAGGAATGTATATAATAAGTTCATATTTAATGTAAAAACACATACAAGTACTACTTCATTTGCCTGATCATGTTCCTAGAAGCAGATTCAGAATTTTAGGTTGTACTAACCATTGTAGATTTTGCCAAATTTTAGTCGTTGAGTGAGTTGTGTTTAAACATCTGTTGACTGCAGATGTTAAGTAGTGTGAAATAGTCTTTTAAAATGCCTAAATGCAATTCAAATCATAATACTTTTCTTGGTAACATATCATGCAACATTAAAGGAAATTCAGGAAGGTAAAGCCCAATGAACAATGAGTGGTAATACAATAATTCTCTAAAAGTCATCTGTGGCAAAGGAGAATTAACTTTTAACTAAATTATGTTAAATTTACCAATGTCAATTGGCCCAGGCCTTGAAGAGAGCCTGTTATAGTTTTCAAACTAGACAATGGTCAGGTGGAGTAAAATGCAAGGAAGGATATCTTTTGTTTCAAAGCATAAAGATAATTGGATATCCAATTTTTCCTTACTTTCAGCTGGGCCACTGGACCAGGCATTTAAAACACTGAAATGCCAACTCTCCTCTTGAATGTCAACATGGGGGTGTTTTCTTTATATCTGGGCTCAGGACTCAGAAGGTGTGTGGAACACAGCCTGGACATGCTGCAACCTAGGTGACGAGCTCCACCCCAAACAGTGGCAGAAATAAGCTGCAATGTGAGCAGAGAATTCCTCTTCTGTGCGTCCTAGTGTGTTGGTTGCTGGGTGAGGAAGTAAGAGCACTATTGCAGTCTCCAGAGAGAGGAGAGAGCTACCCTTTTGTGTGAATTAAGCAGTATCAAGAGGCCTCACAATTTGAAAGAGCTCTCTCTCTCCTGTCTGAAATTCCACTGCCTGAGCTTTTCTTTAGGTTCAAAATCTTGAAAGCTCCATAATGTTCCTGAGTAGAACAATAAAACCATTAGTAGCCCATGTCTCTCTTTAATGTTATTTTTCCATTTCCATTTCATGTCTAATTTTATATGCTTCCTAAAAATATGTTCCATATTTTTACAAGAATTGGGCCTACATAGGTAACTGGTTCAAACATCTATAATATATATATATAATTGATTTTTTACAGAGAGTAAGAGAGGGTTAGAGAGTTAGAAACATCGATGACATAGAATCATTGATCGGCTGCCTCTTGCACACCCCCTACTGGGGATGTGCCCACAACCAAGGTACGTGCCCTTGACCGGAATCGAACCCAGGACCTTTCAGTCCACAGGCTGATGCTCTAGCCACTGAGCCAAACTGGTTTCATCTGGTTCAAACATCTTAATTTGTTTATTAAGTCAGTTCAAAAATCAGTCCCAATTCTTTTTTGGACAAAAAAATGAATTTGTCTAATTTGGAGATCCACTACTTCTTAAATTCATCACTGATTGATTGAGCAGCTATTAAATACCAAGCCCTACCCTAGTTCCTAGGGCAACAGAGGTGAAGACCCATCATCTTTGCTTCTGGCACCTCTCAGGCTGATGGAGACATAGACACACAACCAGATCATAATTATGCAGTGTGGTAAGTAGGAGAGGAGGTAGGAACAGGGTGCTTTTGGGTTCAGAGCCACAACCAACCCCATGCTGTGTACTCATGACAATATCTCCAGTTTCCAAATACATTGGAAAAGTATTACAATGAGGTACTAAATGACTACAGAGTAGTTATTTAAAGTTCTGCTATGTGTCTGCTCCTGAGCAAGGTGTTTGGGTTGAGAATGGATGTTGGAGAATAGAAGTTGGAAAGGAAGAAAACCCTTTCTCAGTCATCAAAGAGTTCATAATTTAATTTCAGGCAGCAAGATGGAAGTGTAGGAAATTATGAGAAATTAAGACATTCTACACATTTGTAAAGTGTAAGCATCAAGGTGTCTAAGTAAACAATAAATGGTGTGGGTATTGAGAAGGGGAAAGGGTGAGTTAGGGTGAAATAGTCTCAGAAAGACCCTTGGGGAAGAAATGGGCATGAGGAAGACATGGAAGGACTGGTCCAGTTTACCCTGGTAAAAGCAAAGAGCCCAAGCTATCTATGCAGTGGGGGTAGCAGGGTCAAGTATACAGAGCTGGCAATGAGGGAAATGTTTTTGTTGTTGTATGGGTGATACAGGGGTGGTGTAAGGGGCTTGTGCAAAGAGGGACCAGAATAAAGGTCTGAGGTTGAGTTTTATGCAGTGTCTTTTCTGCTCACCTATTATCCAGGGCCATGCACTGGGCTACATGCTATTGATGCAGGAATAAACTACTTCCTTCTACCTTGCATCTTGTAATCTAGTCCTAAAAGGAGACTACAGAGATTTCTTGGATCTTACAGTGTGCTGGTGTCTATGCTTCTTTCATTTCATATTTCAACTTATGTCTACTGAATGAAATTTCCCTGATCTGTTCAGCCAAAATAACTTATAATGACAATTACAGTAGCTATCATTGTTAAGTACTCCCTTGACCAGCGGTTGGCAAACTCATTAGTCAACAGAGCCAAATATATCAATAGTACAATGATTGAAATTTTTTTGAGAACCAAATTTTTTAAACTTAAACTATATAGGTAGGTACATTGTTATTAACTTAATTAGGGTACGCTTAAGCTGGCCTTTGCTAAAAACTCAAGGGGTCAAAGAGCCACATGTGGCTCATGAGCCACAGTTTGCCGACCATTACCCTAGGTCAATATTGTGCTAAATACTTTGCATGTCTTATTCACAATAATAGTTAGCATTTTAAATGTTTAATGTACCAAGTACCATGTTATATTCTTTGCAAAGATTACATAATTTAATCCTTACAACAAAAGTACGTGCTATGATCATCTCCATTGTTTGTATGAGAAAACAGAGGCTCTACAGGGTTCAATACCCAAGGTCATCCTTCACTTTTGCGAGGAGAGGGGGGATGCTTTGAGACTGGGAGAACCAATACTGCCTGCCTCCTGATGTGATGGAGCATGATAGCACACAGCACCATTTGTTAAGTGTGCTTGCCCAAAACCACTGAACCTAAGTAGAGTGAGACCTTTAGGTCTTTTAGTTTATAGGAAATAGAAGGATGGAGGATGAGACAAATGACACTATAAAAAAGTAAAACACAAACTGAGAATTGGGGAATGAAGGGACTGGAGAACAGCTGACCTGCTTTCTTCAACATGTCTAATAGAACTTGGTTTGGATTCAGTTAATTTTATATGTGGGTCTTGTTTGGTTCCTATTTTGAGTAAGCCAATTTTTTAAAAAGGGCATTTTTAAATAAGAGGGAAAATTTGAATGTGGGTTGATTACTGGAGGATGCCAAGGAAATATTCCTAATTTGGGGGGTATAATCATGGAACTGAAATTATGGAATGAAATGCTAATATTTTTGGAGATATGTACAAGTGAGTTAGGAGGATATTACCTACAACCTGGGATTTGCTTTAACTATTATCAATAATAACTACAATAGAAAGGGATAAATGATTCAAGAACGGCAAATGTTTACTAATTGTTGAAGTTGAGTGGTGGATATATGGAGGATCATTGCATTAGTCTCTCAATGTTTCTGTGTGAAATTTTAAAAAATAAAATTTCACTTTTAAAACTGCATGGCTTAAACAGTCTGTTGGGCTGAAAATGGATCCTTGTGTACCAAGGAGCCCAATTTTTTGCCTCTAGCAGGTGCTCAATAAGTACCTGGTGAGTTATTGGAATCAGAGCATGGAAAACAGCCACAGCGTGAGGGAAGAGGCCTTTGCACTGCTAGACACACAATCACAGCAGCATGGTCTCGAGGCCTGAAACCCCTCTTCTCTTTCAGAACTCTGAAGTTGCTCTTTTTAATAGAACAGTCTCCTTTTCTCTTTGTCTGCAAGGCTACCCTTGATGTTAATTTTTTTTTATCAAAATTCACATAACATTGTAAGTGTGGGCCTTTGCAATGTGGGTCACCTTGTGTGTCTGGCATGCTTAATTGTAGAAAGCTTTGGATGCAAGCTGGGACTTCAGCCTCGTCTGTGAGGGCAGCAAACAGCAGCTACAACTTAAACATGGGCATAATGAAATCAGTGCATTGTAATCAATTCCAGCCTCTCCGCCAAGGGTACCTCCTAATCTGGCTTTCTCAATGGCATTTCTCGTGTGCTGGAGTAAAAACACTCAACATTGTGACTGTAGAGGAGTGGGGGCTACAGCAGGCAGAAAGACACTTAGATTAATCTACCATTTTGAACATGACCAGGCTATTTTTCCATATCAAATCTGCAGGAGATAACAAAAATGATGTCAGCAAATATCCTCCCAGAAACTGACTTACTAGATCAAATACGAAATTACTGTTACTTTTCCAGGGGAAAACAAGACAGAAAGCCCTGCATACAGCCTGTTTATAATAAGCTATTTGTCTCTCCACTCCAGAAGCTGGCGATTGAACTCCCAGAAATTAATTGGCTCCAGTTCCCATGAATGAAATGGCTATGAATCATTTCATTCTTTAAAATTAAACAAAGATGTGACTTCACAGGTGATAAGTTGGGTGGATGTACAACATTTCCATAAACACTCAGGCACAAAACGTGCTTCAAGTATTGGTACGGTTCAGAACCCTTTCAACATTCCTGCATCTGAGTCCTATGACCGAGAAGAAATTGAGCATATCTGTTTAAACATGCTTAACAAATTATTTTTGTGCAAGTCCATCTTTTAGTGTTTCAGATGAGGTGATGTATAATTTTTACAGCATAGAATGTCTCGTGTAGTCAGGGCATCCTATTAGAAACAAGTTTCTGCTTTTACATAGTTCCTTTACCTACTTGAGAAACTGAGGGAGAGAGTACAAGAATTACCAGTCACTTCCTGACTCCTGGGGAGCATTATGATGAGTGAAATAACTGGCCAGTCAGAGACAGAAAAGTACCACATGAGTTCACTCATATGAACAAAATAAACTAACAAATAAAATAGGAGAAAAAAATAACAACACAGCAGCACATGGCTCTAACTGGGATCTTTGGTTTTAATACCATGTGCTTCTGAACCACTTATGGACTATGATCTACTTTTTATTATACAGCCAACTCTCATATGATCATATAGTTGAGATAAAATTAATCCTGCCTGGCGATAATTTCTCATTAATTTTCTTTTTTTAAAAAATGAACTCATGATGGTTGCCAGAGGAGAGGGAGGGAGGGAGATTGGGGGGACCAGGTGAAAAAGGTGAAGGGATTGAGAAGTACAGATTGCCAGTTACAAAATAGTTACTACCTGGGGTGTAAAGTACAACATAAAAATTATAGTCAATAATATTATAATGATTATGTATGGTGCCAGTTGGTACTATAAATATCTAAGGGAACACTTTGTAAAGTATGCAGTTGTCTAACCACTATGCTGTACTCCTGAAACCAATATCAAATAATATTGAATACAAACTGTAATTTAGAATATTTTAAAATGAACTCATTTTTGTCTGCATTTTCCTGTATTATTTAGTCTTATTGTGGTGGTGGCAAGCTACAGAAATTCCTGCACACACTGGCCTATATGGAAAGGGGGCAATTTGTTGGCTCATGGGACTAGAATTCAGAGATTCTCAATGTCATTAGGTGCTGGGCATGCCTCTTTGTGATTCATTTGCCTCTGCTCCCCTGTGACAGGCTTATTCTGATTCTGGTTCCTCATCCAATAGCAAAAGAGTGCAGCCATGTCAGCCTCCACATCTTTATCCTATTCACTCTCTCCAGAGGGAGAAACATCATCGCCTCTGGTAGTTCCTAGGAAACCATAAAGAAGCTTCTCTCCCAGAAATCGTCTCCTTGTTTCTTATGGAACCAAGTAGGGTTAGTTGCATGTTCCTGAGCCAATTACTAAAACCAGGAGTGCAGAGATCCTTGAGGTGGGGGCAGTTCTCCAAAGGACAATGTTGATGATGTTGGTGGAGTGACCACCAACTCACTCTCTCATTCTTACTGGCTTTCAGATTCTGGTTCTTCATAACCACATCCTCTCAACTCTCCTCTCCCCCCACCCCCCAACCTTCCGCCGCTCCCCCCACATACATTCTGAACTCTCACCTCTCAAACATTCTCTGGTTCCTCACCTCTGTTTTGCAGTTTAAATGAAGGATGCCTCTGCCGTCCATACTACAACGCCTGGCATAAGATAAACTTGCTCATAAGAGTTACTACTATCACTTTCAAATTATTAATAGACTACGTGCTGCAGGGGCCAAAGTGAAGAGCTATAAAAGATACATATTAGATATAGATATAAAATAGAATTTAGTTCTATCTGTACACAATAGAACTAAATCAATAAGAGAAGTAATAAGAAATAATCAAAATTATCATATTCTTTCATTACTAATTTGAAGGTCAAAATTTTTATAGCATGTTTGATATAAAATTGGAGCAATGAGATTATTGAAACAACCGAGCCCTTAAGCCCCCTATTTCATTCCTTCCCATCTTCCACAAATTAAGATAAATGGAAACATAAAGTGGAGTTTATGGTCTTTATGAAAAAGTGATTTTCTCTGAGTCCGTAGGCAAAAAGCCTCCAGTTGATACAGGCTCTGTCTGCACTGCAGGAAAAACTGCACATTCTTCTTTTTTTAATTGTGTGTTTTTAAAATACCATTTGGCACCGACCCTACAAAGCTTAAAAATTAGCTTTTGGGAGGAAAAAATCACCCAAAATGTTGCCTTGCATGTAGAGGCAAGCAAATTCAATTCACATAAATGATCCTTAAGCAGAGTCTTTATATCTGTATTCCAATAATTGCATTTTTAAAACCACATATTGTCTTGCTTTGCTTTTTAAATGCTAGTCTTTTTATATGTTTTCTTCTTCTTTTAGAAAAGGATATTTAGAAAATTATGCAAGTATATCTTGCATTAAGAAACCTAGTAAATGAAAGTTCCTATTTGTATCATAGAAAAATTAGGGAGTCGTTATGTACTCTTTGAAAAGACTCTGAAAATAATTCAAAGTAAAACTGCTTTAAATAGAGGACTTGCCAAGGAAATTTAAGACATGATTTAAATTTAATACAACTTTTCTGAAACTTATCTACTATGCACAGTAACAAAACAATATACATGAAAAAATTGTCAATATATCCCCCATTATACTCTCAGCAATATATTTACATCTGTAAATATTTTGATCTAGAAAGGGATGGCAGCATCTGTAGCACAAATGATCTTGGTGATACAAAAAAATTGATCATATCCAATGCATATAGGCAAATGGTAATAACAGGAGTCATTTGTTTAATGTGAAACCTTACAAGACAGGGACTACATCTTATTTATATTTGTATTGATGTTCTTTTTCCTATAACATGTTGAGTATTTGCATTCTAAAATTGCCATCTTATGAATTACTCATTACATAATTGGGTTAACTAGATGGGTTAACTAGATGGATTTAAAAAAAAATAAAGTGAGATCCCTACCATGTCCTTTAATATTTAAAAATTAATTCCACCTGGATCAAAGATTTAAACAGAAATAATTATAGACTTCCATTTCAACAACATGAGAAACTAGGTCCTTAGAGATTCCTTCAAGGTACAAAACAACTAAACATTTGAATTAAATTGTTAAAAAATATTTTAATGCATGGAGGAGCTGTCAGGAAATTAAAGGGGATTTTTGAAATCCTTGAGGCCAAAAAAAAATCAAAGAAACTAATACTGAAATTGCTATTCCTGTAGCCCAAAGTCTTGATTTTTGGGCCACACATGAGGTGCATTTGAAAGAAAACAAAGCAGAATGAGAAAGTAAAGCAGAAATTCTAGAATCAGGAAGGGATTCCACACACCAAATGTTGACATCCTCATTAGATAAGAAATGAATTTACAAGAAGAAGGAAGCATTGGCCTGTCTCAGACTTGGCTCTAAATTGAGTTTTGGGGGGAGGGGGAATAGGATACTTCACCCCAAATTGCTAACCACAGGCTCCCAGTCACATTAGTTGGGGCATGAAAATAATATTACTTGTGTACCTTCCCTGCTCCTCCGCCCCAAAGAGGGGGGAAAAAACACCTCTGGGCAAATATTTAGTTCAAAAGTGATAAAGGTAATTATTGGATTACTTAACAAAATTGTATTTAAATCACAACTGGGAGAATAATAATGATATGGAGGGAACAATAAAATTGTATTCCTACCTCACACTGTACACAAAATATCAATCCTCAATGGATTGATGACATTTGAAAAAGGCAAAATTTTAAAACCTTTAGTAAAAAAATAAAGAATACAATTGTAAACTTGGAAAAGTAGCAAAGAATTTCTTAAACAAGATATAAAATGTGTAAACCAATAAAAGAAAATTTGATCTTTAAAATTAAGAACTTATCAAAAAATATCGTAAAGAAAGAAAAATGACAATCCCTAAAACAAAAATTATGATGAGTTTGGAAGGGAGCCTTCCAACTACATAATAGTCAGTCATTCAGTAGATCTTACTAATGTCGCATTAACATTAGTATCAGTATCTAAAGCTCTCTGCACCCACCCTCACCTGCTCACCCAAGAATTTCAATCCCTTGCAAAACTCCCACACCAACAATGTAGTTCTGGTGGCTACCAAGGGGGTATGGAACCACTCATCCCACAGTTCCACAGGCTGTCACATAATTGGTCTAGGCCCTGACAATGTTATTATTAGAAATATAAATTTATATAATGTGGCTATGTCCCTAACATGTATCATTTAATTTTATGAGATGTTCCATGTAGTTCTTAACTTTGAAATATATCAGCATAAATAGTAATTTATATACGTGTGTGTATGTATTTTTCAACCTACAGCTTAGGGTAGCTAATTATCCTAGTTAATTACCTTAATCAAAACTACTTTAGGATAGTTAATTAATATTCAAAAGGTTCTGGTCAGGAAAACACACTCTAAGGATGGCTAGATAGCCATTGGAGGACCCCATTGGAAAGACACATTTCAGAGGCAATTACTGCAAAACTACTTTAGTCTTTTATCATGATTTCCGGTCAATACCAAAGGTTTACCAACTAGCATAACAAATGTTAAAAATCATTTTTTAGTGGTGAAATGAGGAGGGTTCCAGATGTTGGATTGGCTAAAGGTGTTGTACAGGCACTTTCTCCCCACTATTAAAATAGAAAATAAAAGTCTGGTAACACAATAGCCTAATTGCTTCATAAAGGAATCTTCAGGTTCAGGGTTCTGAAGAAAGGACCATGCTACCTGGCTCTAGCTCCTACTAGAAATTTAAGCAGAACTCTACCTGTAACAATTGCCAGTCACCTAATCACAGAGAGCTGACTTTGTTACACTTTCAGAATGGGTTGTATGACTGTTTTGTGCCTACTTGCCTGTGCCAGAATTTGGCCTAAGACTGCTTTCCTTGCAAAGTGGCAGCTGATAGAGAGATTTTGAAGGAGGAAAATGACAGCTCTCATCTACTTGTAACTATTACAGGCTACCTACTCTCTACCAAAAAGGACCTAATAATTTGTGGATCTAATATTTGTGAGTACACAGATAGGCTTTAGTCCATTTGCCACAAGTAGGTATGATTATCTCATTTTAATAAGGTTTGGGATATTAAGTCACTTTACCAAGTTTTCAAAATTTAGTAAGTGATGGGACTGTGATTTGAAAGGCAGTTTGTGTTTGATTCCTCAACTGTTATGCCAGTCGCTTAAAAATGATATATTAAATTCTGCCTCTTGTTATTGAACTTAGGGTCATCTGTTACACTCTAGACTTTGGAGATAAACCTTGACTCTCAGTCCCTGGGAGAGTTGCACGCACATTCTTTTTGAGGCTGACCATTCAAGAATACACTCTCATCCTGTGAAGCCTTCCCTCCACATTACCACTCCCTGGGCTTTGGGCTTTGTCTGTCATGTGTTTGGGTGCACAGGTGGCTCTGGGCAGCAGACCTGGAAGTCTTTCTCAGCTGTAGCTTCCTCAGGAAGGAAGATGCAGGGTTCCTGCCACCCTACTACTTCCCTAAGTCCCTTTTCTCAGAAGGATTCTGAATGGAATCCTGCAGGGAGAAAATTGTAGGAAGGAAACAAGTCGCTAATCTTATTAAAACAGTCCAATTGTTTGAACTCAGATGCTTGACGGCTTATGAATGTGCACTGATCAGTTTACAGCCTGTTAATCCAATCCACATAATGTTCTGCCTAAAAAGAGACTGCTCAGCCCCTCCCTGGTAGCAGCCTGGCTGGAAGCTTTCCGGTGAAAGCAGCCAGCGGATGGCCAGGCCAGTGGACTCCAGCGCTTCATCCCTGCTGTGTAGGATGGCTGGCTTCTCCCCATGTTTGGATATCTGTACCTTTAAAGCCACACCCAGATGACACTGCCTTTGTGTTCACTCCAGGACTGCACAGCTAACTAATGTTCCACTCTCCATACTTAAGCCTTTGAGGTCATCTATACAAATGGCCCCAAAGCATCCTGATTAGTGCTTGGTGTCAAAGGGAATACTTTGGTAATAATAATAATAATAATAATTATAATTATTATTATTATTATTATAAAGCAACCATTTCCCGAGTGCTTATTATAAGCCAGCTTCTAAGTGAAGTTTTACTGTATTATTCTAGAAGAGTGCACAAGCTCTTTGATCGGGTTATTATTATTTTCATCCTGATTTTACAAATAAGGAAACTGAGGCTTAGAAAGTTTAAATGACTTCTTAGAGCCAGAAAGCAATCTGTGTCTGATTGACACTTACCCCTTCTCTTAACTACTATTCCTGCGAGCAGTTGACCCATAGTATATTTTGATAGTAGTCATTCTGATTGAATGTGTTTGCCATTTCTTATGAAGAAATAAATAGTGATCTACCTCAATATGCTAAAGAGGGCAGAGTATGTGGACTCAGGGGACAGGGAATCAATCCTGGGTCTATTATTGGCAAGCCATCTGATCTTGAACAGATTGCTTTCCCATAGTCTGGTCTCCCTAACTGTGAGATGGAAATGATATAAACATCACCCATCCAGTGTGAATCAAATAAAGTAACAGCTCCATAGTGATCAGTTCTCTCCCTTCCCCACATCACTTAGCTTATTAGTGGCTACGCTAGAATCCAGATCTTCTAACTCCAGCCCTCTATGCTTTCTAGTTGACTGGGAAATGTGTTGATTCTCCAGTTCTTGTAATTTGTAGGCCAATGCATTTGGCTCTTGTCTACATGTTGGAGAAATCTTAGGCTTACTGACAGCTGAAAGCTTACTACTCAGTGACAAAGCAGGAGGAAAACTAAAACACAGGCACAGGGACAAGAAGCAGAGGCCACTTAGCACTGGGATAAATCTCTCAAGAAGTCCTGAAAGCATAGCTCACAAAACTGTATTTATTTAAAAATGCAGATAATGGTGTGATAGGCTTTCAAAGGCTGCCCATTATTCATGTTCAAAATTTAAAATAAAAGAATGTACTTCGTAGTAAGACACATGGGCTGGCTATCTGGCATATCAATCATTCAGAAAAATCTTCCAAAGTCTCTCTATTCATTTTTTTTTCAATAATTATCAAGGTGCTACAATCATCTGCCAAACACTAAAACTTTAGATAGAGGGACTAGAAAAGTCCTAGGGAAGTGACTTCTTGATGAAAGATTTGGAAGAAATGAGGAAGCTGCTCTTTCGATGTCTGGGTAGCATAACTTTATGAAGAAGGAAAGGAAACGTCAAAAACTGGGAGCATTGCTGGCTTGTTTGAAGATCAGATCGGCAAGACCAGTGGAGCAGGGATACAATTGGAATGGCAATAGTGAGGGAAGATCAGATAGGTAGGGTCTTGTAGGTCACACCAAGAACTCTGGCTTTTATTCTGCATTAGGTCATCTGAATATTTACAAGATCACTCTGGCTGCTTATTGAGAATAGACTACCAAGGGGCAAGGGCAAAGGAGAAGACACCAATTAAGATGCTAGTTCAGTCATTCCAGCAAGTAATGATGCTTGGCCCAGAGTGTGGGCAGTGAGAGTAAGGAGAAAGAGTTGGAATATATACATATACTGTCAGGTTTGATGACAGACTGGATACGTGATCTGAATGAAAAAGATGAGTCAAGGATAACGCCGAAGTGTTTTTGCCAAAGCCATGAAAGAATGATGGGATGATGTTAAGACAAATCCCAAAGCTCTGTAGCATGGGAGGCAGCCCTCTTTCACCAACTACTGCTCTTCTCTCCTTATGTTTCTTTTGCTCAGACCCATCTTCAGTTCTCTGGACTCATTGATGCTCTCTCTTGCCTGCAGATCTCCACATATGGCATTCTTTCTTTCTGCAACACTTCTTAGCCCTAAAAGAGGAGACTTATCCTCAGCATGTGATTGGTAGATTTCAAGAAATAAATGATTAAATAAGTACCTAATGCTCTGTCTAAAAAGAGACTGCTCAGTCCCTCTAGGTTTCCCTCTAGGATATTATGGTCCTCGATAGAAGTCTGGCCAACGCTGAGAGGGAAGGCAGCAGGTGAAGAGATCAAAGTAGTTCCAGAGGTATTGATACCACAATCATGGAATAATCTGGATCTACAGAGGTGAAGTAGACACTAGAGTGCTGTGTTCGGGTCCCCTTTTTAGGGTCAAAAGACTCATCCCTCAGCTCTTGGGAATATTGGCTGAGTTCCCCACTGGACATTGTTTCAGCCACAGTGAACCATATCATCCAAGGTGATGCTCTCTTTCAGTGAGCAGTCAATCCAATGATAAGAGGATACATGGTTCCTGTGACTCAATTTGAGACAGCTCTGAGCTCTCCATAGGTGGCTGAGGCTGACCACCTTGTGGGTCAGCTTTTCCCTCTGCCTCCCCACCCCCACCTTCCTCATTTCCTTACAAGAGTATGTCCTATACACATCTTTCCAAAGGACAACTCCACTGTGGACTTCAGCAAGTTGATTCCTCTGTGTATCTCAGGGACTCAGGGAGCCAATGCAGACTGTAAGAGGTGAGACAGCTGTGAGGCTGAGGCCCTGACAATTGGAAAGGTTCATTAGAGAAGCTATGAAGTATAATTTCATAGAAGATTACTCTCTCTAGAGGCTAACAGATGGCTCTGGAACCAAATTCGGGACTCTAATTCAACAGAGAGATTCTGCTGATGTCACCAGCACTTGAGCTGTGTGTTCCAGTGTGGGCTTTTCAAGGGTTTTGGTTGTCTATTTTTTTCCCCCCTTTGACAAGCAGCCATAGAGCCTCGAGAGTTAATTCAGCCTTGTAGTCACTCCAAGGCCATCTGTTGTTCAAATTAAAATACATATTTTTAACTTTAACCTTTCAATCTCTAAAGTTTTAAACCTTTGCAATAGAAACAGTCACTTTGCAACAGTTTTTTCAGCTTCCTAATTCAATGACATCAATGAAAGGGTAATGTCAGTTTCAGGGACGTCAGTAAGAAAGGTTGGCAGGGCTGACAGCACTAGAGGGATATGGAGAATTTACCCGGCTATTTTCTGTCCTTGGGTGACATGGTAATGTGCTATGCTCTCGTTAGCTGGAGTTAATAAAAACTCTGAATAGATTTCATGAAGGATAATTTAAGAATTCACATTTATTCTGAAACATCAATAACTAAAGAAGGATCTAGAGAAAAATACTAAGAGTTTAGGCTCTTTTGCTGGCTCTATTAATCTGCTGGCATATTCTGGAATAGAAGCCAGAACAAAATATAATCAAATTGTTTTCTTTGTGAATATTTTTTCTTATTAAAAAATCATGCATTAGTATAGAAAATATGGAAAATATAGAAAACTACAAGATACTAACAATCCTGCTGTCTAGACATCTTGGTGTTTCATGTTCATATTTCAAAAGGTAATTTAAATACCTCTTGAATGCAGAGATAGGAGAGGGTCATTAAACCTGTGATGTGTCATTCATGATATTTAAAGATGCAATTGCTCACTATATGTGATCAGTTGGAAATAGTTTCATCAGCATTGTTTAAATAATTGGGTCAAATTATTTTTTCAATCATACTGCCATACACATTTGGAGTAGGTATGATAGTTGAGATTTAAAGGACAGCCCCCCAAAATGTATACACACTTTGAATAATTATAAAGGCAGTATTTATTTTCTGAATATATAAAAAATAAAGATGCTCTTGTTAAACCTTAAATCAAAGGGTTATATATCTCAAACGTAATTTATCTTATTTCTTCCCACCAAAATTCATGATTTTATGCCATTCAATGCACCTTACCTATGACAAATATATACATTTGCTAAAACTATTTGAAACCACACCAACTGAAGTGATGTATTACCATTCTCAGTTCAATTTAACTCAACAATTTATGATAGGTGCTATGTACTGTGTAAAGGTGAGGTGGGATAAGGAGGTGCAAATGTGAAAATGACACAGTTCCTGACTCTAGAAGCTCATATGTGTTCCTTCATGTGACAAATATTTATTGAACACCTATTTTATTGCAGACATTTCCCTAAGCATTGACAATATAGTAAAGAACAATGGGACAATGTTCCTACCTTCATGGGGCCTATCACCTATTGGAATAGACCAAAAAAAAGCCCTCCATAAATAAGCAAGAAATTTTCAGATAGTATGTATTAATTATATATTTTTTATTTTTTTTGTATCTTACGAACTTTTTCTTTTTAAAAATTAATTAATTTTTATTATGTTTAATTGATATATATATATATATATATATATATATATATATATATATATATTACTATATTAGTTTCAGGTGTACTGATTCTATATTTGTATATCCAATTGACCCTGGAACAATCTGGATTTGAACTGCACAGGTTTTTTGTGTGTGTGCATTTTTCAATGAATACAGAAAATGTATTTTCTCTTCCTTGTGATTTTCTTAATAACATTTCTGATCTCTAGCTTACTTTATAGTAAGAATACAGTATATAATATGTACAGTATAACATACAAAAGATGTCTTAATCAACTGTTTATGGTATTAGGCTTCCTTCCACTCAATAGCAGGCTATTAGTAGTTAAGTTTTGGGGGAGTAAAAACTTTTATGTGGATTTTCTTTTTATTTCCTGGGGACAAGTCACATATACCTTCTAGAAAAAAAAAAAAAAAAAAAAGGTTCCTGGGACTCCCCCCTCAAGTCCCTCCTTTGCTTTCTTAGAAGATCCATGTGGATGCCAAAATAGTGACATCAATATAGAATGTTACCTGACACTAAGAGGGTGTCACAAATTTGACTTGAGCTCTCTAGCAACCAATAGGAAAAGGGAAAACTAGCCCTTTACACAGTTCACAGGGTGGTAAGATAAAACCCAAGCAGCTATTCAGAAGTGCACATGCTACTGATACTGAGATAAGAAATAAATGTCTCCTGAGTGTCTTTTACAGAGAAGACTGATATGCAACAAACAACATCCTTAGGGGCTGAGACAAGTCCCACAGGAATTTTCTCACCTCATTTTTCATGGAGGCCTATTATTTCAGAGAACAGTGTCACAAAAACTGTTCTGCCAGAGTCCAGTGGTCCAGTGAGAGGCAGAGTCCCACGGAGTGCATTGTAGGGGAAATGAATGCTATTGGCACTCAAAGGAGAGCGACCTTGCTGAGGGTCACTGGTCAGGAAAGTCCTTAGGCAGCAGCTGGAGCTCTGAGAGAGGTGGGATTTAAATTTTTACTTGGCGCATACTGGACATTCAGGAAATATTTACTGCATGAATGACTGAGTAAAGAGGGAAAAATATAGGCATTTCATGGCCAAAAGGAGAGAGGGTATTCTGAAAGACAATCTGGCTGGAGGATATTAATCAGAACTTTCTTGGTGGCACATGATAAAGAAAACAACTAAGTTGACCTTGTTTGGCAAAAATGAAAATGTATTGAGAACACATTGGAGTATTCCATATAATTAAGAGGGCGTGGGGCATTAAACATAGGGAAGGCAGGCCAAAGGTGAGCCTCTATGGTGGATGTGAGACAAGCTTCCCACATCCCTTTCCAAGAAGGATGTGTTGTAACAGATGTTGACCCTGAGGTCAGTCAACAGCCTGTAGCTATCTATTACTTCAGTGTTTGCTTCAGCTACAGAAGGTTGCCTCACTAAAGAATATGCCCTTCCCTGGGCAGCCCATATGCAGTGACTGGTCACTGGGGAAGTGTAAAGGCCAGGTCACCTCAGCCCATGCAGGATGAGTCATAGGTAGTGTGTGATACAGAGCTCTCCGGGCATCAGTCAAGGCTTGTTAGACCTGTATGGCCATACAGTTTCTCCTTCTATTCAATCCTACTTCCTCTCCTCCTTTCCCTGAGTGTTGTCCCCTAATAAATGTCCTATACCCCAAAGTCCATCCCAGAATCTGATTCCACAGGACCCAACGTGTAACATAGAACAAAGGGCCCAAATGCCACCGGGAGTCTCTCTGTTGCTCATTTCTCTACATTTCTGCTTCTGCCATTTCCACTCCAAATACTAGAAACTTGATCATGAAAAGTTTTTCATTGTTTTTACAACAGAAATGGACAGGTTATTATTTTTGAGTTTCTAATTAAAAAAAAAAATGTTTTAAATCTCAGGAAAGGGCAACGAAGAGCCCAGTTGGGGTCAGAGGCCCACCTCCAGCAAATCACTGCTGGCCTGGAGGTCAAAGCCATTGTAATTGTCCACGCTAGGGTCAAACCTGTTGCTCAGGAATAGGATCCTATAAAAACAAACATGGCAGCCCTCTCAGAGCCATGGGATTTTGGAGAGGATGGCTGAGCCAAACAAATATGATGATATCATCTCCATTTTGGAGAGTAATAGCAATCGCCTTTGGAAAATGTATTGGGGAATTTAAGTCTCAGATGTAAGAGATAAGACATCTTTATTTGTTTTCAAATAAACACTTAAAGCAACAGGATTCATTTTCAAGCAAAACTTAACTTGAGAACACGACCGGAAAAGGTAGATAACAATAGAGCTGCTAATTTGAGAGGAAACAAGGGTTCAAAATTCAGTTTCTTGATCTAATTCCATTTCCCAGCAACAAATGAGTCACCTCCTTTATTCATTCACTCATTTTACAAATATTTACTGGAAACTTATTCTGCCTCAGACATTGTGCTAGACACTGGAAAGACAATAGCTGAATAAAAGTAAACACAATCTCTGTTTCTGGACCATTCTGTATATGGTCCTTAGAATGCAGTTTGAAGCTCACTACTCTGGGGAAATTTTGTGGGAGTAGGAAGATGGAGAATAAGGGATCAAGATAGAAGAGCAACATAATTCAAGAGATGCTTCAGAAATACTGACCTGATGGTTTTATGTGTGGTCAACCTAACTTGGTAAAGACTGGCCTATTGATTAATTGGGAGATTAGTGCAATAGCCAAGACATAAAACACATGGTTTAAACTAGAGGAAATGAAAAAGAACCACGAATAACAAGAAATATAATGGAAGAAAAATTCATGAGTCTTGGTGACAACCTTTTCATGAATATGTCTAGTGTCTATTAATGCATAATATTAAAACAATCCCACATACATTTATAGATACCTACACACACACACTTTCCACTCAAGCATATGCACACTATATTCTGATTCCCATTATGGCTGTCAGGTTATTAATCATTCATATGTTCTTGATAGCCCGTTTCAGTTCCATTCTTTCAGCACCCTGACCACTCACACATATTTCTCATGGCTCCAAGTACAACACTCTCCCCTGACTGATAGCAGCCCGTGCCATTCCTTATGTCTTCTTTGCATTCAACTGTAATCAATATTAAATTCCTGGACATTTAGAGTTCAGCTAATATCAATACTACTTTAGCCAAGGCATTGTTCTCTAGTTGTCAGGGATTTGTTTTATGTTGTATAATTTTTTTTAAAATACTCCTTTGCCTGATTCAAGTTCATGTATAGTTCAGTATGTCATTATATGAGATAAGGTCCGTTTTTCCTGGCTGCATTTGTGATGACTCAGAGTATTTTTGAAGCATCTTTGGGCTAAAAATGCTTGCACAATTACTCCTTTATGCATTTACTTTGCAATTAATATTTAAATAAGAATTTTATGAGATTACCTCTAGAAAGGTTCTATCAGTTGCTGCTTCAGTACCCAACCCCACTCACTGATTTTACTGATGAAGAAACCATCCTATAAATGTTAACAGACTGTAGCCTGGACTTCTTAATTTCAGTCCTGTTCTTTCTCTACTAGAAGGTGATACAAGAAAAGGTAGGGATATGTATGTTTTTCTTGCAATCGCCATAAGGATTAGAGTTAGTGGTCGCTGAACACCTGGTCATAGGAAACTCACTGGAGCAAATGTTTAATTAAGCTTAATTCCTTGTGATTGCCTCTTTTTGTGTGTATTAGAGTTTTATGTGCTCATTCCTAACATCCACGTAGGCTTCAGGCTACTTGAAGGCAGAGGCCATGTATTATGTGTCCTTATATCTCACACACTACTTTATTTGATACAAAGATCGTACGTCATATTATTTATTCATTTGACAAATACTGACTGAGTACCTACTGTGTGTGTTCCAGGCACTATTCTAGGTATTGGGGATATAATAATAAGAAGACATAGTCTTTACTCCCCCCCCCCAGACATATTATATAGAAATAAAATAAGACATTGAACAAGTAAGATCTAGTAGAAAAGGCAATATTCAACAAAAAATAAGAAGTCTGATGAGGTTTATAAAAAGGAAAGGTTAAGTCTGTGGAAACAATGATCAAGAAACCACCCCTACTCCCTCTCCTTTCTTTTCCCCCTGCCTCACCCCTTCCTGGATCAGTGACACAAAACTCCTATCACTCCATGACTTCTGGGGCTTCTTCTATTGGTTAACATAAGTTGGTATCTCAGAGCAAGTTTTGTTGATAGTGGTTCTCAGAAGGGAACAAGTAATAGTGACAAGCTTCCATTTATACACTCATTTATTGAGCATTTATTCTGTGTGAGATTCCATGAGCAAAAAAAAGTAGTCATTGCCATTGTTGTGGAGCACATGTTTTAAACAAAAGAGCATATAAATAAAGTTAAAGTTACAGCAGCGATAAACTCTGCACTATGCTATATGAAGTTAGGAGTGTATATATCAAGGTCATTTTACTTGTCTAATATCTTAGGCACAATAACCTGCAACCTCTTGATTCCCAAAACCTGAACTCCCAAGGTCTATGTCAATATAAGTCAGCTATTCCATGAGCATTTCCAATCCATTTTTCCACATTCACTCAACATCAATTATTAAAATGTTCTTCCTTCTATGGAACTTGGGTGGACCCTCAGTGTTCTAATCACTGCAATTACACATAAAGTTGACCCCACATTTTTTTCAAGTGTTTAAAAAGAGCTGCAAGACTTCCCCCTTTCTCAGCCCTGGAATTTCAGAACATTCCATCCTGTGACATGCTAATTGATCCCCATACAATTTGCCACTATGCCCAGATGAAGCCTCATAATCTATTTCAACATAAGCAATCTAGACAACTATAATCAAACTAGAGGCCTGATGCATGAAAATTCGTGCACTGGGGGGAAGGGGAAGTCCCTCAGCCTGGCCTGCACCCTCTCGCAGTCCAGGAACCCTCAGAGAATGTCCAACTGATGACTTAGGCCCATTCCCCACGGGCCTAAGTCACAGTCTGGCCTCCCTCTGCAGGTGGTAACTGGTGGGCAGATTGAGGGACGGTCCAGGCCAGCCAGTGGCTGGCCCTGCCCCCCATTGCCCACCACCATCCCCTCCCTCTGCCCACTGGCACCTGCCTTGGCTGGTCTGGTGTCCTGAGCTCACCAGCCCCACATCCCATCTGATGGGTGGTCGTTCCACCATTTGCTCTATTTGTGTATCGATATTACGCTTTTATTATATAGGATAATTGCTCTTAGTATGAGGGTTGAAATCTTTTTCCATTCAAGCCTTAGCAATGTCTCTCTAAAAGTGAGCTACATTGCACTGAATACCAAGCCCTAGCATTGGGTTCTAGGCTCCCATTCTAGCCTCCTTCTAAAAATTCTAAACTATTATTAATGCTGACTATTTTAAGTATCCTATTACACGGCATGTTTTTTCAAATAGGATGTGGAGTGCAGAGACTCAGACAGATGAGTTCATATTTTCCCGCCACTGTGTACAACTTTCTAGCTTGGATAGCTCTGACTCCTAAAGCAATTATAGTAACATTTCACAAACCTTTCACATATCCCTCAAATGAACAAATAGTTAGAATCAACCATATGTGAGGAAAGGAAAACCCAGACTGGAATGGAAACACTAACAAAAAAAACAACCTTTGAGGAGTAATTAGATTTACATAATCTGAAAGAATCTCTTCCAAAATACTGTACTTATCAATTACAAAGGGAAAGGTAATGACATTACATGTAGACACTAGTCAGACACCAACTTAAGCAAGTGATCAAGGTAAAAATATCACCAGCAATAATATGTGTCAACTTCATAAATCTCTTGATATGACTTGTCAAAAATGTATGCCTTCTATGAAATCATGAAAAAATATCATAAAAATCCAAATTGAGTTGCAGTCTACAAAGTAACTGACCAGTATTTATCAAAAGTGTCAAGGTCAGCCGAGACCGGTTTAGCTCAATGGATAGAGCGTCGGCTTGGGGACTGAAGGGACCCGGGTTCGATTCCGGTCAAGGGCATGTACCTTGGTTGCGGGCATATCCCCAGTAGGGGGTGTGCAAGAGGCAACTGATCGATGACTCTCTCTCATCGATGTTTCTAACTCTCTCTCTCTCTCTCCCTTCCTCTCTGTACAAAATCAATAAAATATAAAAAAAAAAAAAAAAAAAGTGTCAAGGTCAGCCCAGCCAGCATGGCTCAGTGGTTGAGCATTGACCTATGAACCAGGAGGTCACGGTTCAATTCCCGTTCAGGGCACATGCCCAGGTTGCAGGTTGCAGGCTCGATCTCCTGTGGCAGGCATGGAGGAAGCAGCCGATCAGTGATTCTCTCTCATCATTGATGTTTCTGTCTCTCTCTCTCCCTCTCCCTCTCCGAAATCAATAAAAAAATTAAGTGTCATGGTCAGAAAAGGCAAGCAAAGTGAGAAACTTTTATAGACTAGAAGATGCTATTATAAATTGAAACAACTATATACAATGTCCAGTTGCCATCATTGTACCAATGATAGTATTCTGTTCTTAATCATTATACTATGGTTACATAAGATGGCCATCTTAAAGGATGTGGAGTGAGGGATGTAAGGGAACTCTGTACTGTTTTTGCAACTATTCTGTAAATTTTAAATAAAAAGTCTTTTAAAAAATATCACACACTTCACCCCCCCCCAAGGAGGTCGATGGAGTCTTTGGGTCTTAAGGTGTTAGGAATCCCAGCAGGACAGGAGTCCTGATCCTTAAATGTCTGTGCCCTTTTGTGCCTCTGTGCATACACAGAGCTTTTGCCGGGCCTGCCACAGCTCTGAAGAAAATCACCTCAGCTCTAGTGGTGGGATGAAATAATTACTGAGCTCTAGGGCTCCCATTTACCATTCTGCCTCCTCACTGATGTGAATAATAATAAGAACCTCATAGTCCAATACTAATTCATAATGAATGACCATCTGACCTCAGCTGAAATTTCACTGTAGAAAGATTTTACTAAGAGAAATGTGAAAGATGAAACAGGTTTAGCTCGTTCTTTTTTACTTAACACAAAAGTGCATTGCAGCATTCTATAGAAGAGCCATTATTTAAAAAATTAGTGTCCACAACTAGGGGATTGATTAACACCTTATTAATACATTGGCATACCAAAGAGCAATTAAAAATACTTGCTCTATTCAATAATATTTCATATCATGTTCCCCATAAGTTAAATGAATAGATAAAAAAAATAACATGTGGGTGAATATATATACTCTGTCTATCCATACACTTACAGATAGAGAGATAAAAGAAAATTTAGAAAAATGTTCTCTAAAATATTAATACAAGTTACTACTAGTTGGTGAAATTACCAGTAAATCCCCTCTTCATTTTGTTTGTTTGTTTGCTTTTCTGCATTTTTGAACATTTCTACAATAAATATATATCCCTTTCTAATTTATAAAAATGTTCCTTTAAACATAAAGCAAGGAGCCCTGACTGGTGTGGCTCCATTGGTTGAGCATTGTCCTCTGCACCAAAAGGTTGCAGGTTTGATTCCAGGTCAAGGCACATGGCTGGGTTGCAGGCTCGATTCCCAGTAGGGGGAGTCCAGGAGGCAGCCAATTAGGTATTTCTCTCTCTCTCCCTTACTCTCTCTTTAAAAATCAATAAAGCTTAAAAGAAATAAAGCAAGGGACTTCTAGTTTTAAAATGGTGGAATAGACATCTGTGTCCCTTCTCCAAAGATACCCTGCAACAACAAACAGAAGGAAAACAGATATGCAAACTCCATCTTTGAAAAAACTAGGAAACAACTGGGATCTGAACCATGATATGTGAGGAAGGGGCTTCCCAATGCCAAAACCCCCAGGGTCCCCTGTAAGACAATGTTCAGACCCTCCTAAAAATGCAGAGCTCAGGCAAAGCCTGAAAAATAGTACTGGTTTTCCTAAGACACAGAAGCCCTGAGGAGAAAAGCCACAATTTCCTTCTTTGAGCAATAATAATGAAGCATACTGGCTTGTAATGGAAGCTCTTTTGGTCCTCATTTGTCACCTCAGAGAAGCAGGAAGCTTGGGCTGAAAGCAGAAACACACAAACATGACCTCCTTACGGGAAGAAGTCTATCCGTGAGATGAGGCAAGGAAGAGAAGACCTTGAGATGCAGCTGCTACCTTTTGTTTGCAGTGGAAAAATCAAAGGCAATAGCAATTGTCTTGCCCACCCACATACCCACACTCATTCATGCAACCCTGTGTTATAAGAAGTTGTATGACTGTATCAGTTAAAGTTAAGCTCAGTTATATAAAAGAAAGAAGAAAAAAAAAAGCTTTAACATGATAGATGATTAGTTCTCTCTCATTTAAAGGGATTTCAAATACAGAATTTGTATGGCAACTTCATAGTGTCGTCAGGGAACCCATCCCTAACTTTCTGTTTTGCTTCCCTCTGTGCCCTGCTCCCTTCTCCAGGGTCACATCCTGGCTTAAGGTGGCTTCTGGAGTGCCAGTCATTACATCCATATTCTGGGATGCAGGGAAAAGGGAGAAGACCTCATTCCCACCCCCCTCTTTGGGGGAGCTTGCCCAGAACCCATACTCAATGCTTTTTGCTTTGCATATTGTTAAATGGAGTTTAGTTACATGGACATAATCAGTTATAAAGAAAATTGGGAATTTTAGGGCTTTAGCTGGGCACAGTGACAATGAATAGAATCTGGTTTCTGTTATTATAGAAGAAGAAAGAAGTTCATGTTGGAGAATGCAATCAATAATCTCTGCCACAACTATGAACTGAAGAGAATCCTTTATAGCTCAGAAATACAACCTTGTTCTGTCTCTATGAACATCCTGCAAATATCTAGTCCAGAGAGAATTTATCTCATCCAAAGACATGTAGCCATTAAAAAGGAACCATGTGTCCATGTCTCTATTCCTATTTTGTTCAATCAGTTTAGATGTCTGAGGGGCAGTGGGGGGGAGGGTTGGATGGGATGGATGAAAGAAGGTGAAGGAATATGTAACACACAGACAACAGTGTGGCAATAGCCAGAGGAAAACGGGGGTGAGGTAGGTGGAGGTGGGCAAAGGGGAAATAAATAGGGACAGAAAGAGATTTTGCTTTGAGTGATGGGCACAGGATGCAGAGTGCAGACAAAGTTTTGTTGAGTTGTACACTTGAAATCTCTATGATTGTATAAACCAATGTCACTCCAATACATTTTTTTTTTTTTTTTACAAAGGAACAGTTATGCAAACTACAGGGTGGCAAAAAAAAAAAAGTTTACTGTTGTGAGTACACAAAACACAGATTTTATTCTTGTATTATTATTTATTAACTAGAGGCCCAGTGCATTTGTGCACTAGTGGGATCCCTTGGTGTGGCCTGTGGGGATCTGGCCAAAACCACAGTCCAATGCTGCCTCCCACTCCTGCCTGCCGCTCCTGCTCATCCTGGCCCTGCTGTGCCTACAGCCACTGCTGCCATTCAGTAGGCTCACTGTGGTCTCCAGGCTGCAGTGGCCATCCCTGAGCCCTGTGTCTGGTGTCCCTCAAGTCATCTGAGCACTATGGGCATGTACTGACCACCAGAGGGCAGCTTAGTGTGCAGCATAGTGACTGGTCACTTGGGCTTTTATATAGAGAGATTATTGTATTATTTTCCATATGAACAAGTGTAATCCTACTTTTGCCCCACCTTCCCTTTTGGGTATATAAAAATATTACAAGAAAAAGAGGGAGACAGAAAAAACAATGGCAGATGAACATTCAGAAAAAAAAAAAAATGTTACCACCATGCAAGTAAAATAATGATCAAACATACTACCATATTCACCAATAATTTAATAAGAATTTTAACAACCTCAAAATAAATATGGGCTGGGGAAGGAATGAATAGTTATTAATAAGAATACTGTAAGACAAAGCTAAAAAAAAAAAGTAAGCAAAATGAAATAAATATGAAGAAAAACAACTCTAAAGAAACCAAGGTTAAATGAAAATGTGCATAACTGGTATCCTTGGATTACAGGTGCTCAGTTCTGTATATAATCAAGATATAATTCAACAAGTATACAGAAAAGAAACAGTGTACTGTGTTCTAATAAAATTAAAACAATTGACACCAAGACATACCCTAGAAATTTCTTGATTTCAATAATAAAGAAAGAAGGCTTTGGCCCTAAATGGTTTGGCTCAGTGGATAGAGCATTGGCCTTTGGACTGAAGGGTCCTGGGTTCAATTTCAGTCAAGGGCATATCTCCTAGTTGCAGGCTTGATCCCCAATGTGGGGTGTGCAGGAGGCAGCCAATCAATGATTCTCTCTCGTCATTGATGTTTCTACCTCTCTCTCTCTCCCTTCCTCTCTGAAGACAATAAAAATATATTTTTAAAAAGAAAGAAGGCTTTGGCCATCCAGGCAAAAGGCCAACTCATTGATGTGGGGAAAGGAAGGGGGGGTGGAAATCAATTCTGACATGCCTCAGCATCATTAAATATTAGAAGAGAGAGTGCAGTGCCTACAAATGTCCTGAAGTCCAAGGATTTTAAAGCCAGCTAAACCAGAGGTCAGAAAAGTTTTTCAGTGAAGGAGCAGGTAGTAAATATCTTCGGTTTCATGGATCATACAAACTGCTGAGATTCTGCTATTGTGCCTGAAAACAGTCACGAACAATCCATAAATGAATGGGTGCAGCTGTGTTCCAATAAAACTTTATGAACACAAACAGACAGCCTGTGGGATTGGGCCCCTGGGCCATAGTTTATTGACCCCGAGAGCTACACTATCACTCGGTTATAAAGGCAAAAGGAAACCATTTTTCAAGTTGTGGGATACTCAGGGATAATAATCTAAATTCTTAGGATACAAGCATCAGTGGGGGGAAAAAATATAAGTGAAGAAATTGAAACAAAAATATGGGCAAGAAATACAAAGCTAAAATATGTTCTCCTACCTGGAGAACCTAAAAAGAGGCATACCTCCCGGCTCCCTTGGCAGCATGTGCCTTAGAAGCCCGTGACGTAAAAGGATAATTCAAGAAACCAAGACATCTGTTGGAAGCCATAAAAATTATGATCAGTTCTAAATAAAGAAGGTGATGTCACATTCACAGAGCCCTTTTAAAAACATCTCACAATTCACAGGGATATTTGGATTGTTAGCCCACAGTGACAGCTGAAGTAAGAGGGCCTCCATTTTCTCAGATGCAAAATGAAGGAGTTGAATTACATCAGAGGTTCTCAGTGCTGACAGCTCATTAAAAACACCTGAGGCTTTTTTTAGTTTATTTTTATTTTTTAGTGCCTATGCCTGCGTCTCACCCCAGAGCACTTGAAGCAAAATTTCGGGAAATAGGAAAGACAAAAGTATTTTTGAAGCTTCCAAAATATTTAGAGAGATAGCCATGATGGAGAAGCACAAAGTTAGATGATTATTAAAGAACATGTCATTTCAAATAGTCTATCATTATGTATGTATAGATGAAGAATTATCTCAAACTGGGAAATTTAGAAATTGTTACATAAAATAGGCTGAAAGCCTTAGTCACTTTTGGATGTCTGTTTCTCTAACAGAGCCTTAAATTAAGGTCCACACTGGTCCAAATCACTGAGGCTTCTCAAGAGAACCCAGAGACCTAACACCATCCTAATGTAAAGAAGCTGGTAATTACTCATGAATAAAGAAAGATGCATAATCCTTCTGACAATGCAATCAGTTCCTTATTTTTAAAAAGAAAGATCTCCTTGCCAAGTCAAATGTTCTTTATGTTGCCTTGGGATGCTATTTGTTTGCAGGTTCCATCTCCGGTCAAGGCACATGCAAGAGTTAACCAAATGAGTGTATAAATAATAAGAAACAACAAGTCAATGCTTCTCTCTGTTTAAAATAAATAAATAAATAAATAAATAAATAAATAAATAAATAAAAATGGCAATTGAATAAGTCTGGTCCTTAATCTATTTCTTGAATTGCTCATTTCCAAAAATTAGCAAAGTCAAAAAAAAAAATGAATCTCAATAGAAAAAAAATATTTCCCAGAGAAATCACTAATGACAGTAGTTCCAGTTTGCCAGGGCAGTCTTATGTATACCTTCTTTTCCAGAGTAATTATTAATAGTGTTTCTTTTCACTCCTAAACAATTCCTTGTGTAGGCAATATATTATCTGGTAATCCTACCATTGATGTTAACAATAGCAAATGAGCCTTATCTCTTCATTATAGCAGATGCAAAGATGCAGGCTTAGAAACTGACTAATGAATACTGTACCTTCGTGAGAGGGGGCGTGATTGAGAATCAGTCTTGGCCTGTAGTGTGGGAGATGAAGCTAAATCACTTAGTTCTCAATCAGTATTTTCATAAAAAGATAACAAAAGATATTGAAAAATAAATTCTAGAAAACCAACTTGGGGTTGTTGAGAATACAATCAGAAGAGTTTGGTTAAGAATCAAAAAGGAGTTGCTAAGATGCTGAAAGAAAAGCAGGTCCAAAAATCCGGGTCCCAAGGATCAAGCCTGATCAGGAACAACAGGGGAGTGAGAAGTCCCAAACAGAGAGGGTTTGGGGTAGGACAGTTTTGCCACGGAACTTTCTATTCTTTCCTCCAACTTTTATTGACCAGGTCTCACTACCAGTGTGTCTTAAAGCACTAAGTTTTGGCACTCAAGTAGAGATAAAATTTGTACCAAATTTTTTTTAAAAAACAAACTCTATTCTTGAAAAGATCTTCTTAATTCAGATCTTTAATTCAAATAGTTCATTTTATTTATTTATTTTTAATGTAAAGCAGGAAGCCTGACCGTCAAATGGTTTTCTAAGATAACGATCATGAACTCATGTCATTTGGTCTTCCAAGATTTTCATGCATTATATGGAAAACTAGTGCCTACAGGAAACACAAAGATTAAGGGTCAGATCAGGCAAATCAATCCTGTCAGTCAGTGGGTGACAAATGTCATTGTCACAGCTTTGGCATGTCTAAAAAGGAACATGTGACAGCACTGTTAAAGTGAAACGTTACACATTCATTCGACAAATATTTATTCAGCATCTACTATGGACATGACACTGTGCCCACCTGGTTAACGATGGGGGTTTGTGAAGATGTGAAAATGTAACTGCAAGAGCAATAAATATTTACATAAAGAATAATGGGAAAGCATCTCATGGGAATCTTCTAGCTGTTCATTCTGAGAATAGTTTATTGCTTACAGCTCCTATAGAAGCAGATTTACCCACCACGTTGGTAGCCCATAATCTCATAAAAGCAGAGAGGTCTTAACTCTTAGCTTCCTATGTGCTGGTTGCAGACCCTCAAAAGCTCAGCTTTATTTCTTGAGTTTCCATAATTACATATTGATACTTCTAAACTTACTTTTATTTGTTGAATTTGGACATTAATCCGTGAGCTTTTGAACAAACATTTCAAGCTTTCCCCGGGTGGCATTGTCTGTTTTGATTTGCCAAAAACAGCTTAGTTTCAGCAATATAGCAGCCACCTTTGCCCTTACTTCAGTGTTTATGCAATTATTTAAAAATTCTCTTACACTCTTGTGGTTATTTTCTAAAACATGAGTGGAGCATAGAAAGATTAGTATCCAAGTACAATAAGTAATGTGTTTCTAATAAGCTTATTACAATTAAAACCAAGATTGAAGTCATTAGTTGTGTAAAAAATAGTGGATTCTTTGCCATCAATTTAGCTCTTTGGTATTAAGCTGCCAAGCTGATGCTTGGTTGTAAAAGAAAAGAATAACATTTAAAGAAAAAAATTAAAAAAGCAGAACATCAACTTTTTTCTAAAAGTTGTGCTATAATTGAGGATTTTTACTATTCTGGAAAGAGAATCCTCAATTATAATACCCAAGTCTGCTATTTACTATCTATGCACCTGATTTCCTGCACAGTCTTAGGGAGCTGTCATATGGTAAAAGAACCGCCTGCCTCTATGACTAAAATGGCACAGGAGAAGCTATATGTTGATGGAAAATCTCACTCTCTTGACATCTACTAGCAGTCTTTTACAGCTCAAAGTAAACTAGTTAAAAATTGTTTTACTTTACTGACAATATCACCTCTGAAATAATAGAACAACAGCAAAGAGACTGCTATTTTGGACCAACTTCTCTGTAACAAGCAAGAAATGAATGGTTACTTTGTCATTTCGGAATGTGTAATAAGAAAAGGAAATATAGGGCAGAGAATGTCATGTGCTGAAGTCTTTAAGAAAGTGGATGTAATAAATAAATAAATAAATAAATAAATAAATAAATAAATAAATAAAGTAGATGTCAAAAGCTTCAAAGGAAATGATGGAGTTGTAGCATGAGGGTGACAGCTCAAGCTACAGACTCAAGAAAAATGTAGGTTTGAACCCAAAGTGTGCCACTTACCAGTTGTGTGACACTGAACAAGATATTTAACCTTTCTGAATTTCAATCTTTTGCAAAGTGAGATAGTAAGGAATGGCACAACTGCTTGGGAAAATTACTTAACCTCTCTAAGCTTGCTAAAAATAAATAAATAAATAAATAAATAAATAAATAAATAAATAAATAAATAAATAACAGAAAGGAAAAAAAATAATAATACATGCCCAGCCAGTATGGCTCAGTGGTTGAGCATCAACCCAGAGGTCACTGATTTGATTTCCAGTCAGGGCACATGCTGGATCCCCAGCAGGAGGCATGCAGGAGGCAGCTCAATTATTCTCTCATTGATGTTTCTCTCTCTCCCTCTCTCTAAAAAATCAATAAAAAATTAAAGAATAAACATAAATAAAATAGGAATAGTAATTATACCACATAGATTTGTTGGGAGAATCAACTTAAAAAAATTCATGTAAGATGCTTAGATTTGTATTTAGTAATTAGTAAGCATTTTTAGAAATGGTCACACAAACACATTGCATACATAAAATCCTAAGAAAGTGAGGGAATCGTGAAGGAGACTAGTATAACTATTTTCAATTTAAAATGAATGGAAGATGAAACAAAGGAGGATATGACTAAGAAGGAACACCAAAGGCTATCACAAACCCCTAAAAATAGAGTTTTAAAGGACAGAGAAAAATGAAGTTACAGTTTTAAAGACAAACTTCTTTAGCTACATTTTGCAATAAGAAGATGAGGAACAGAATACATGTATTCTTTTCATTTTTACCAGATGAAAAATAGATATAATTTCTATTTGAGGTCAACATTCTTAGCAAGAATGGTCCTTAACTGAAAAGGGAAGAGGAAGCCAGCAAAAAAAGAGACTGTACCAAAAGTAGGTTAGAAGACAGAAAGGGAAGACCAAAGTCTACTTTACATGGATTCAAGTCTTCAGATCCATAGACTAGGTCAGTGTTTCCCAACCTCCTCTCATGATGAGAATCACCTGGTGGAGTTGTTAAAACACAGATCCCTGAATCCCAACTAAGAAGTGCTAAACTAGAATTTTTGGGAACATATAGGTAAAATTGTATACTTAACTAGTGCTCTAAGACAGATTTTATATACAGAGCACTAAGTTAGGTATGCAATTTTACCTATATGTTCTCAAAAATTCTAGTTTAGCACTTCTTAGTTGGGATTCAGGAATCTGTGTTTTAACAACTCCACCAGGTGATTCTCATCATGAGAGAAGGTTGGGAAACACTGGACTAGGTGATTCAAATTTTTTCCAGATCATAAATGCAATTGCTTGACATAAAAAGATTTGTTATAGCAATGAAGATCTGAAATTACTCGGATAAAGAAGCACTGGAATGGAGACAGAAATATGCTCATTTAAATAAATTGGCCATTCAAATCTTTATAGACTTTATTGGATTTTATAAATCATACATAGTTTACTTTGATGCATTCTTATGAGGAATGTTTAATAATTTAAGCCAAATAAGAGGCTGCTAAAGCCAGTCAATCATTAGTAGATATCATCGATTGGAAAAATTTGCTTCCTCCTTTTGAAGACTGACAAGTAGATCAATGAAACTAACACTTTTTTAAAATTATATTTATTAGAGTAGCATTGGTTAATAACATTATATAAATTTTAGGTCTATGCTTTTATAATATGACATCTGTATTCATCTGTGTGTTCTCTACCTGAAGTCTAGTCTTAAACACCTAACAAATGTTTGAGCATTTACTATGTTCCAAGTGAACTGGGAATCTAAACATGAATCCTTCTTTCTGTTGAAGCAGGAAGACAATCATATGAGCAGATTGAAGTTCAAAACATAGTTTAAAATAGCAAACATATATACAAGCAAATTACTACAGGAACATAAAGAGAGGTAACAATAATTCTGAAATGAGAGATCAAAGAAAGAAAGAATAGTAGGCAGGGTTGCTACTAAAAAATGTGTAACAACTTGAATACCACCCATCAGAATGGACCCCTGACAAATCATAGTAGACATGGGCATTAAGAATTCAGTGTAGCCAAAATCAGTTTGGCTCAGTGGATAGAGCGTCAGTCTGCGGACTGAAAGGTCCCAGGTTCTATTTCGGTCAGGGGCATGTATCTTGGTTGCAGGCACATCCCCAGTAGGGGGTGTGCAAGAGGAAGCTGATCTATGTTTCTCTCACATCAATGTTTCTAGCTCTTTATCCCTTTCTCCTACTCTCTATAAAAAATCAATAAAATATATTTAAAAAAAAAAAAAAAGAATTCAGTGTAGTGAAATTGGTGGGTGCCAACTAAAAGTTAACCCTGGTTAGAAGAGGGAAATTTTCATAAAGGCTGAGTCCCAAAAGATTTGTGGAATTCTATTTTCTCATCTAAGGAAGAAAATAAGAATAGGACAAAATAAATTGCATAATATATAACCAAAAACTGGCTGATCAGTATAATATGTGAAAAGACACAGAAGGCTAGGAAAGTTATTGAGGGTCATCTATGGCTTTTAATATCGAAATAAGGAGTTTGAGATTAATTCTCAAACAATAACAACTATAATTTTTTGAGTATACAACATGAAACATAAACTTAATTGCATTATTTCATTTAATTCTTATAATAACCCAAGGTGAAAGATATAATTAGGACCCCAACTTTACAAATTTAGGCTTAAAGATTTAGTTTTATGAACAGGCCCAAATTCAGACAGCTGGCTCAGTGTTAGAATTTTCACCCAGATCCATAGCTCTCTTACTCCAAGACCCATACTCCAAGTGATTACTGTATATCCTTGATTGTGGAGAAAATGGGAACAATAAATGTATTTCGAGGAGACATGATCTGTGTTTCTGGAAGATAAAAATTATGGCAGTGGACTTCCCGAATAGGTGAGAAATTGAAAGTGAGAAGACTAATTAGAAGTTATTTGCTCAGGTGAGAGTCACGAGGGCCTGAATGAGGGCAATCGAAATAAAGAAAGGGGGATAATAGGCATTGCAGGGGAGAACTGAGAGAACTTAATGTATGTTCTATGCTGTATAGCAAATTAACACAAACGTAGTCACTTAAAGCCACATATATTTATTATCTTATGGTTCCTGTGGGTCATGAGTCTGGGCACAGGTTGGCTGAGTCTCTGCTCAGGATCTCACAAGGCTGCAGTTAAGGCGTCTGCACATGTTGTTTTTATCTAAAGGTTTGACTGGGAAAGAATCTACTTCCAAGTTCATCTGGATTGTTTGCAGACTTCACTTCTGTGTGGTTATATGACTGAGTTCTTTCTCCATTTTCATGGCAGTGTTCAATAAGGAACACCTCTCAGATACCAGAGGGCACCCTCATATCCTTGCCTCATGTTCCCGCCTCTCACAACTGCAGTTTACTTCTTCCAGGCAGTAATAGAATCTCAGCTGCCTGGAGTCTCTGGGCTCAAGGAAGGCTAAAGGCGTCTTTTAAAGGACTTGCCAGCTTAGGTTAGGATAATCCCATTTTAATCAACTCAAAAATCAACTGATTAGAGGCCTTAATCATATCAGCAAAATCCCTTTACCTTTGCCATATAATGCAACCTAATCCTTGGAGTGACAGCCATCATACTGACAGGTCCTACGCACACTCAAGGTAAAGGAGTTATACAGAAAGGGCTACAAGAGGGGGTAGGAGCCTTAGAGCTATCTTAAAATTCTGCCTCACTCACAGTTTTAGCCTGAGCATGGTCATTAACCGAGATATGACACACAAGAGAAAAGAGGTTTGATGAGAAAGATCATGACTCTTGCTTGGGATAGTTCATCTTGCCTTATCAGTGGTACATCCATTTGTCCTAAACCAATTGCATCCATTTGTTTCAATGGTATCTAACGTTTTATTAAGTAACTAGAGGGCCGGTGCATGAAATTTGTTCATGGGTAGGGTCCCTAGGCCTGTCTAGAGATAAGGACCAATCTGTGGGGTGACCAGCGGGGTAATCGCTCCCCCCTCCCACCTTGGCTGGCTTGGGACCTGTAGGCTGGGGGCAGCTCCTGCATTGAGCATATGTCCCCTGGTGATCAGTGTACATCATAATGATTGGACGGTCCCCTGGTCAATCCACCATTCTGTCAATTTGCAAATTGGGCTTTTATTATATAGGATGTGGAGACGAAGGGCTTCTTCTTATATCTGGGAGTGATTCTATCATATGGTACACAACTTTTAAAAATGTTACAAAATGGCCATATACTAGAGAAACAATGAGCAAGTGGATGATGTTTTAGATTCATGTCTTCTCCATTTTATCCAAGCAACCAGTCACAGTGATTTTTTTTTTAATTGAGTTTGTTTTGATAAATGTTTCTTTCAGGCTCTGTTATTTCTGAGAAATGGCCAAATATCTTTTTTCCCCTCCATGAATGTTTATCTTAAAATGTATCCAGTAATAGCTGAATGAGTTGTTAAATGAGTAGATAAATGAAATACCCAAAATAACCATGGAAATATTAGGGTTAGTGCTAATATAAATTAGAATAAATCATCTAAACTCCTATTTTAAATTATCTGGATTATCCCATGGCTTTGGGGTGAATGCAGACCATATGCTCCCTGGCACACAGTGAAATCCAGAATATTGGCAACATGTAGAAAAGAAATGGGGGCCTTATGCTAGAATGTTTATATGCTATCTTGTGCCTTTTTTTTTTTTTTCTAGATAAGGCAATTGAGGCAGGGAAGTTAAACATTTGACCCAAGCTAGGAGGTGGGAATAGCCCGGTTTCAGATCCACATTTATCTTATTTGTCAGGCCTTATTCTTTCCTCTACTAATCTTTCTTCAGTTTTCAGATTAGCTGTACCTTCCTCAAAGAAATCTTCCCTGGCCACCTTCTGTGCCTTTAAGACTAAATTGGTTGCACATTCCCATCACCATGTTTTCCAATAACAGCCAATTAGTGTCAAAGTTCTTGAGTTCTACAAATGCACAGGCAGGATCCACATTCCATAGACCACGATTCATATTCTCACTTGCTAAGTGTATGAACTTGCAAAATTGACTAAGCCTCGAGCTTTTCACCAGTAAAATAGGAATAACCTTAGTACTTGGCTCATGGCTTGAGGGCTAGTTGAAAGAATGACCTAACGAACATAAATCCCTATTAAATATTATCATTATCATCATAAAATATTATTCCACTTATTACACTGAGTTGCTATTGCCTGTTTCCTTTTCCGTATTCCACACTGGATGATAAAGTCATTCCTGGGACAGAGGCTGCATTTAGGTAGCTGTGATTTCCCCAGAGTCTCGCACAGCATCTCTCTGGCACATGGTGGGCGAGGCTGAGGGGTTAGTGAATGAGGGATGAAGAAAAGAAGGAAAGGACACATGAGACTATTCATTATATAGTTGTTCTTGCATTCTCTTGCCACAGCTTTAATAAGGGCATGAACTCTCGTCTATTGCAGCATTATTCACAATAGCCAAGATGTGGAAACAACCTATGTGTCCATCAATGGATAAATGAATAAAGAATATGTGATATATATATACACAATGCAATATTATTCAGCCACAAGAAAGAAGGGAACCCTGGAAGCAACATGAATGGAACTTCAGGGCATTGTGCTAAGTGAAATTAATCTGGCACAGGAAGACAAATACTGTGTGATATCACTTATATGTGGAATTAAACACACACACACACACACACAGAAATCATAGAAACCCCCAATGGTGGTATCAGGGGCTTGGGTGGGTGTGGGGAGGGATGTTGGTCAAAAGGTACAAACGTCCAGTTAGAAGATGGATAAGTTCTGGGGCTCTAATGCACAGCAGGGTGATTATAGTTAATAACACCACATTATATAGTTACAGTTGACAAGAGAGCAGGTCTTACATGTTCTCAGGATAAAACATAAATGGCAATTATGTGAGGTGATGGAGGTGTTATGCTATGCTATGATGGTAATAATTTTGTAATATAGAAGTCTATCGGATTAACCTGTTGTACACCTTCAGTTTACACAGTGTTACATGTCCATTATCTCTAAATAAAGCTGGGGGGAAAATAAATAAAGGCATGAGAATCTGTGGAGATGAAAATAAACCACTGCTTCCCTTGAGTTATATGTAGGCTCAGAAGCCTCAGAAAGTGGGGTTTGTTATGACAGACTTAATGCCAAGTATGATCTGGAAATCCCAATAGTGAAATTGTGCCTGCCAAAGCCTAGGCAATCTCTTACCAAGAGAGCATTCTCCCCCTTAGTAGCAAGATCTGCACCCTGACCCCTGCAGCCTGAGTGCAGCCTGCCAAATGGGAATGAGCTCCCTGAAGCTGTAAAGCCACCCACAGGACAGCAGCGGACTCCCAGCCTCCACTAACTTCAGTGCTGCTATTAAAAATGCCCCAGGCACTGAAACCAGTTTGGCTCAGTGGATAGAGCAACAGCCTGCAGACTGAAAGGTCCCAGGTTTGATTCCAGTCAAGGGCATGTACCTTGGTTGCAGGCACATCCCCAGTAGGAGGTGTGCAAGAGGCAGCTGATCAATTATTCTCTCTCATCAATGTTTCTAACTCTCTGTTCCTCTCTCTTCCTCTCTGTAAAAAATAAATAAAATATATATATTTTTTAAAAATGCCCCAGGCTCCCACTGTTATTTTTTAAAATCAAATAACCAAATGTTTAAATTGAGGCACGATTGGCATATAACATTGGATGAGTTTAAGGTGTGTTGATTTGATACATTTACATATTTCAATGTGATTTTCACTGTTAGCTAACACCTCTATCACTTAGCATAATTTAATTGTTTCTTTTTTTGTGGTGAGAATATTGAAGGTCTCGTCTCTTAACAACCTTAAAATACACAATACTGTATTGCTGACTAGAATCACGATGCTGCGCATTAGACCCCAAAACTTACTCATCTTCTAACTGGAAGTTTGTAGCCTTTGACTTACATCTCCCCAATTCCCCTCCCCACCCCCCACACCCACCCCAAGTCCCTGGTAACCACCATTCTATTGCTCCTACATGTTCCATGTCTCACTTTTTATTTGATCCATCTTACCTATGCCTATTTCTGCTGTCACCTTCAGCTCCTAGCAGGCCAATGTCTGTTCTCATTCTTCTGGTGGAAAGAGCACATCTGGATTTGACTATTCTTATGACTTGTACTTACCTATTTGAAGCTCTGCATTCGAGCTAGAACAAAACATCCAAACAAGTGTACTTAATTAACATCGGCTCAACTAGTTTGGGCATTTGTAGTCCATAGTAATAAAAGAAGAATCTTCATGTTTTCCACTATTCTTATAATAAGATCAAAATCACAGATAAAAATGCAAATCAGGCAGAAGTCATGACAGGAAATAGAGATGAGTATAAAGACAAACAGCCCAACTCATTTGTGATGCAAAAACCCATTATTAGGAGCAAATCTCCTTGGAGGGCCTTGTGGATGCTGCATAATTCACCAAGCCCAACTGTACTTAGGAAGTGATGGTTAAATATTGAAAATCTGATTGGAAGATGGAGGTGGCTTCCTGCTTTTTCCTGTAATTGCCTTGTCTGACTTTTCTCATGCACAATGTATCACTGGAATTTCTGACTATGATAGAGTGCACCCTCCTGAGAGCTCTGCCCTGAAGGTGAGGACTCCAGCTCTACAGGATTTATCTGATAGAGAACTTCATACATCTCCTCTGCACCTGTCATCCCCTCTTCCTTTGTCAAGCCCCATGGTGTTGTGTGGAACTTATGAGCCTGTCCCCCTCCACCCTGCTGCCCTCTTGTACATGATGGCAGCCTAATGAGTGGGAGAGACAGAGCCAGCCCGGGCTTCTTATTACAATCACATTCCATTTTCTTCAAATAAACCCTACTCAGAACAAGAGTGGGGCCTTCTGGGCACAGTCTTTGTTGTGGATGTGTAATCATAACATTTCGGTGGGACCCAGAATATTAGGATGATTGCTTTCAAGCAATTTGTGACATACATGCTTGGCAAATGATGTAACTGCACATTTCTGCTGCGCTCTTTACTCCATAGCTTCACACAGCGTAGTTTACAGTGACAGTATACTCCACAAATGCAAACAGATGTATTTCCCATGACCTTAACCCAGACAAA
Source organism: Pipistrellus kuhlii (assembly GCF_014108245.1). Lineage (NCBI taxonomy): Eukaryota > Metazoa > Chordata > Mammalia > Chiroptera > Vespertilionidae > Pipistrellus > Pipistrellus kuhlii. The sequence continues at coordinate 16,350,165 of NW_023425595.1, forward strand.
TAGAGTTGGTGCATGTATTTCCCAGTTAAGGTTTTTTGAGGGCTTCAAAATTCGGTCTCCTAGGATCTCTCAGTACTTAGGCTTTTTCCACGTTTAACTCTTTTAGGTATTTCAGGAATGTAATAACACTATTGAGGTATTAAGGAAAGAAAAATATTCAAAAGCATAGAGGCTCCAACTTTTAAAAGCTTATTCTAAACATGTTGATTTCCTTTAAGCTCAATTAAGTGACTAGAGTGATGGGAAAGAACTTTTTGAAGCATAACATTTTAACAAAATATATTCAAGGAAAAAAACATCTAGAATAAGGTGACTTATGACTATAAATGTGAAAACCTAGCAAGGGGAATTTATAATACATTCTAAGATAACTTCACAACAAGCAAGCAGGATATAGCCTAGGAGAGAGTTTATATGCAAAATCTATTGAAACCATCCCACCTCAAATACCATTATTCTCTCAAGTAACCATTTCCATTTTTGTGTTTTGTTTTTGTAGGACCTAAGACAGTGGTTCTCAACCTTTCTAATGCCTCGACCCTTTAATATAGTTCTGCATGGTGTGGTGACCCCCAACCATAAAATTATTTTTGTTGCTACCTCATAACTGTAATTTTGCTACTGTTATGAATTGTAATGTAAAAAATCTGTGTTTTCTGATGGTCTTATGCTCTACAGCAGCAGTTCTCAACCTGTGGTCGAGACCCACAGGTTAAGAACTGCTAGCAGGGTCGCCTAAGAAGACAAAATAGCTGAGAGTGCCTCTTATTTGTGCCTACTTACTTGTACCTAGGCATTTTTTCCAATAGATCCTTACTAGTGTGGTGCTGTGGATAAGAGCACTAACTTTGAAGTTGGTCAAACTTGAGCAACCCTATGTTCATTGTAGCATTATTTACAATAGCCAAGATATGGAAAAACCCAGGTGTCCATCAATGGATGATTGGATAAAGATGTGGTGTGTATATATACAATAGAATACTACTCAGCCATTAAAAGATGAAATATTGTCATTTGCAATAACTTAGATGGGCCTAAGGGTAGGATGCTAAGTTAAATAAGTCAGACTTCTTCAGAAATATTTGTTCTTGAAGATACATTTAGTAAGATCATGGAAAAAAACATTTGAGGTGGTTCTTCAGGATTAGAGATTTCTTTCTCATTGCTATATAAAACCAGATAGCATATTACTGAAATGTTATCTAGTGATGACATTTCTAATGGAATTAGAGTTGCAATACAAACAAATGTTTAACTTGGCTTAAGATTAAAACATAAAGATTGAATGGTTGGCTCCAAATATCCCTCAAATATCACTCTTCTCAACTAAGCTTTTTGACAGGGGCTGAATATCAGTCAGTCCAAGATTGAGATCTTTAGAGGAAGACAAGTCCCTGCATTGATTGAAAAGAGATCCATATGCTTTAGACATATGTTTTAGACTGTGAGGTGGCAAGGCTGACATTCTGTTATGAAAATTCAGGAGCCAGCAGAAGGCCTTCCCAACTCCCAAAATGAGCCACAGCAGGGGGGGGGGGGGGCTGTGAAAAAGCTATGCTTCTTATTTAAAAGGAGGTTCAAATTCTCTCAGGGTCTTGGTAGAAATTTTACTTGAGGTCTTCCATAGCAGGGGAGAAATTTTCTAGGACCCAGAAGGAAAATATTGCTAAAAGAAGACCTGAGTTTAAAGGAAGTACCAAAAGAAAGAGACACATGTGGCCCTGATTGTCCCCTTTATTCAAAATTAAACGTACATTCAACAAGAAATCTCCATGTGCCTACCTTTAGCTGTTCTGAGGATAGGAAGATGGTGGTCAGTTGTTTCTATCCCTGAAGGATGAGATCACAGCAAGATTAGAGGCAGAGAGCAAAGCCAGGAAATGATTAGTCATTGTGTGGCATAAAAGACTAAACTAAGGCAGTAAGAATGTAGAAGAGATATGACATTTAAAAAATGTATTTAAGAGAGAGAATTTCAACAGATTGTAGAATAAAGACCTAGGACAATTTTAGAACTCCAGGATGACTCTCACATCTTTTGCTTGTTTGATGGGGGTGATTGATGGGGCCATTCATCAGTACAAAGAATATGGTAAAAAGAATAAAAAGAAAAAATAAGGCAAAGGGATTATGTTTTACATAAGTAAGACTACAAGTGTTTTTGAGAACATCTAGGTGGAGGAATCCAGTGAAAAGTGGATATAGGGATATTTTAAGACAGAAACTATAAACTTGGGAGTCATCAGCATATGCGGACATAGAATGATCAGAGAAAGAACTCTATAGGGAAGAGCAGGAGAGAGTTATCACTTCTTATTCCATCTAAAAATTATCAGTAAATTGAGGTAAGTGAAAAACAACAACACAGAATTGGCTTTTTTTTTTCTTCTTTTTTTTACTACCAGTAAATATCATGAAATCACAAGGCATCTATCTATTCTTTACTTTTGTTGTATCTTGGAATTAACTCAGCACATCTCAAGTGCTGAGTTAATTGGCTGACAAAATAGCCAAGTAAACTGAAAAGTTGGATTTGGAACTAGATTCATGCCCCGAAATACTTAACTACCAACAAAAAGCTCAGTCTGAGAGATAAATCATGGAATTCCACAGAGGTTCCAGTCCATGATATCAGAAAGCAATGCAAATCCAAGTAAGCAGCATCTTTTCCATGTGGACAAAGACAAGAGACATGGGGCAGTGGGTTTTGGAAGGCTTGAGATCCTCCAACTACTTCCCGGAGGATGTCAGGGAGTAGCAGAGCCCCAGCAGTCAGACAAAAGTAGAACAGTACAGTAGTGCTCGGTGGATGTAAGGAGAAGACTCGGAGCCCCAGGAATCAGGAGACTGCAGAAACAAGGCAGAAGATCCATTATCAGAACTGTAGTTCTCAGAGCTTAAGGGCTAGATCTCAGAGAACAGATATTATACTACCTGATAAACTACCTCCTCTAAAGTTCTCAAATCCATGACCTCTCATTTCCACTGCTGCTGCTTTGGTTCAGGTCACCATCCCTTCTTCCCTGAATTGCTAGACAGCCTTTTACCTCATCTTTCTGCCTCCAGTTTTATTCTCTAACCCTGAGTTTACTCTTGTCATGACACCTGGAGTAACCTTTTACAAATATAAATCTGACCCTATTGCCTACCTTCCATTTTAAAATAATTCCCTGTAGACTTGTTTCTCTCAAGATCAAGTCTAAGTCTTTACTATGAGTTAATAAGTCTTTTCACGAACTAATCCCTGCTTACTTCTCCAGGCTTGTTCCTCACCACATGGTCTCTAATATTCTGTGATTGGGGCACACTAAAGAATGACAAGGTTTTAATCTTCTCTTCCCCAGGCCTGTGCCGATTGCTGTTTCCTTTGCCTAGAACACTGTTCCAGTTTCTTCATCTGGATATTCCTGATCTCCTTTAATCTCAGCTGAGCTAGCTATTCTTCTCTATATACACCAAAGTCAATTGAGTACCTTTAGCAACATGCTCTCAGAATAGCACATATTTCCTATATCATACATTGTCCTGCCATGTTGTAATTTTCTCTGTCTGGCTCCTCTATGACATTCCAAGTTTCAGAAGAGTAAGGACTGTTATTGCTCACCATTTCATTCTCAGCACTTAGATTAGTTTCTTGAACATGGTCAGTAGTTATTTGTTGATTGATTATTTCATTTTCCCACTGAACTACAGAATAATGGGTTGTGGCTCACTTAGAACTGATTTGGTGCAGTGACTGAGGTAGAGCTAGGCTTATAAAAGAGTTAGGAGCCCGAACTAAGGAAAGAGAAGAGCTGTCAAAGCCTTGGTATCTTCATATTTGATTCTTTATAGGCTCAGGAAAGAAATAAGTTCATGTCCACCAATAAAAGATTTATATTATCTTGTCTAAGGTACCTACCTCTCTTTTCTAACTTATATTATATGGGACTGACTCCACATTTAAACTCCAAAGTCAGGCCTTGACCCCAACATGGCCAATTAGAATATGCTGTTCCCTATGCATAGTACCTCTGCTCCATTAATGGTTAAACTTCTGTATGACACAGATGTACATATTATTAAAATTATGTTCAGACAGATGCTAGATCACATGTGTCAAACACAAGGCCCGCGGGCCAAATCCGTCCCGCCAGGCCTTGCAATGTGGCCCGCACCGCGCTGTCATCACTGCACTCCGCTGCGTTTCCATCACAATGACAGTTTATGACTGTTCAGTAAATCATTCGGCCCGCGATTTAGGCTGGATTTTAGATTTTGGCCCCTTCTCTGATTGAGTTCGACACCCCTATGCTAGATAGATAGATGAGTTAGATAAATATTAGGTAGAAAAACTATTAACAAGAATGCATATAGTTACCAGGGAGAATATGGAATAGCTTTTAGAAAAATTATTCATGTATTTGCAGAGTGTGATCCTTAGGTGGGATTTGTAAGGCAAGACCATGATATTTCCACTAGACAGAAGTTACTCTCCTGGCAGGATATATGGCAGGCTAACCACTGAATAAAGGATCAATAAGCTTTTTCTATAAAGATCCAGTTAGTAAATATTTTTTGACTTTGCAAGCCATACTGCCTCTGTCACAACCTTGCAGTTCTGTCATTGCAGTGCTAAAGCAGCCCTAGACAATATGTAAAAAACAAATGCAGCTGTGTTACTGTAAAATTTTATTTTCAAAAACATACTGGCAATGAATTTAACCCCTGAGTCATAATTTGCTGACACCCAGACTATCAAAACAAAAGCCTTCCTCTCTGTCTGCAGGGAATTATACAGGAATCCTGTGTGTGGGGATATTCAGAGAACTTTCAGTGCTGAGTGTAAGCTGCCCTTATGCAAGGTAGGGGGTGGAAGAGGGTATTAATAGCAAGTCTTTGCTTTCTATAAGCATCTGCACTGGCATTAGTTGCATGAGCAGCAGCTGTGGATGCAGATGTGCAGAAGATGATGGCTCAAGGAGAGGTCAACCTCAGGGAAGTGACAGGGCTAGCTTCAACCTCAGGTTATATCAAACTTCTTATAGAAGTAGAAAGCAAGCTACCTGAGCCTTTGTGACCAATAGCAGCAGTGCTTACATGACCAGTGGGAATGAACAAAGATAGCAAGGAAGACACAACTGATGGGAACACACCACATAAAGGTAGTAGTGGGGTAATGGAAGGTGGTAATGAACAAACATGGGCTCATAAGAGCAGTGAACCATGAGGGAAGCAGAACAGGGACAAGAAGCCCAAGTAGGAAAAATGTAACACAGCTGTTCTATGTGGAAATACTCAGAAATAACTAGGTGATCTTTGAATAGGGCAACTTTCAAGCCACAACAATTTGTGAGCAAAAGAAGTTGTAACTGTGTTTGTTGTCATAGGCTAATAAGGCCAGAAACATGGGTGTTATCTATATATATAAAAGCCTAAGTGGCCAAATGACTGGTGGACAGTTGCTATAATGTGCACTGACCACCAGAGGCAGGGGAGGAGAGAGAAGGGGAGAGGAGCAGGAGCTGCCCCTTGGTGGTCAATGTGCTCTCATAGCAGGAGCACCACTCAGCTGACCAAAGGGTGCCAGACTTGAGGCTCATGGGTGCCCACTGCATCCCAGAGGCCACAGCGGATCCTACTGAGCAGTGGAGGCAGGCACAGTGGGGCAGGAATGAACAGGAGTGGCAGGCAGGAGTGGCAGGCAGCATTGGACTGCCGGTTTTGGCCTGATCCCCACAGACTATGCTGAGGGACCCCACCAGTGCACAAACCCGTGCACTGGGCCTTTAGTATTACATAATAGCCAAAAGATTCTAGGAATTCAGGGGTAGTACATAATGAATTAGAGTTTTATTCATCACAACAACATCTATATTCATTTGGAAAATAGTAGTCCATAAAAGTGCAAAACATATAATTTATTCAGACTAAGGTTGTTGTGTAAATAGATGTATGCACTTAAAATAATCCCATGCCCTCCCCTCCCCTCTTGATGTGTGGCTCAAAGGCCCAAAGATTCCTTTAGGAATGAACCTGCTGATGAAGGTATGGAGATCTAGCTAAAGATATGAAAAATAGTTTTCCAATGCTCTGGCCTCTGCTACACATTATCTTATACTAATGTCCACATTGCTTCCCTTGCTCTAGACATACTGGCCTGCTTTTGGTTCTCAGGGAGCATCAATCTCTCTCCTTCATCAGGGCTTTGCAAGTTCTATTCCTTCTGCTTGAAACACTCTTCCTTACACACACACACACACACACACACACACACACACACACCTTTGACTAATATATTCTAGACAACCTTCACACCATAAAGCGCTATTTTAGGTTCTAGTGACATTATCACACAGTGAAAAAGCCCTGATCTATAGGTTGGGAGAACTTATTTCTAGACCTAGATCAAATACCACCAAGCTGTGTACCTTGGGTTATTTATCCACTCTGAAAATTAATTTATAATATTAGGGAAACAGAGCTAAAACAATCGACTGTAACTTAGTCAAAGAGTTGTCAGAGAATTACATGCAGTAATTGTGAAGGAATGCTTTGAATAGTATAAGGCACTATGTTTGGAAAACTCTAGAAGGACCTTTCTTTTGCTCAGCCCAAAATTCCCTCTCAGGCTGCTCCTCACATTCTCTTTTCTTCTTTACAGCAGGGGCCAGAGATTCAACTTGCTAGGCTCTCCTATAATAACTGCCACTGCTCACCCAATCCCTGGAATCATGTTGCTCCAAGGCTAGTTGCTCTTCCTACCCATGATCATATTTGATGACCCAAACAACACAAGTTGTTTCTAATTATCTCAGAAAACAAAAATAGCGAAGTAGAAGTTTTTAGTGACAGAGCTCTGGAAAGATTTCATAGTTCTCTCATCCATGTTTTAATTCAGAGTAACTGAAACACCCTTGAACCTCCATCTTCTAGCTTTCTTCTCAAAGATGACACTCAATAAAATTTCCTTCTCCTATGATCCTGATATTAGCAAATTCCTGACAACTCTTCCTTGAGGATGCTTCTCTTCCTCATCTGAGAATGTCATTCAAGAAAAAAGATCACCTCCTTGTCTTAAGTACAGTTTGTAACCTGAAAGCCTCAGCTTGAGTGTTTCCATGGAGCCTTGGCTCTCATGGAAATGGGATGAGAAAAAAGAGAAAATCCACAGCCTATGTGCTGACTCTCCATGTCAATATCCACAGGCACATTGCTAAGTGAGTACAGCACTCTTTCCAGCTGATCTCAGCCCCAACTCAGAATGCTATTCAGGCCAGCCCTTTAGACAGCCATCATCAATCAAGAGCTGGCAAGTGAGATAAAACCAATTACTTGGAAATACCATCGAGGCAAAACCTTTCTCCAAAAGCTTACACTTAAAGTACTGGGTCAACTATTTACATAGAGCCTTCTGTTGTACTAAAATTGGAAAGTTCCCTCAACTCTGTGATTTGTATGTATTCTGGCTCCCTGTAATCATACTCAGCTGAGGTTGGTAGACTGCTCTAAGAAAAGATTATTAAATAGAGCAATTCTGTTTGGGGTGAAAATGTATGCACTAGAGTTGTCATTATGAGATGATATTTAGTGCTCTATCCAAAGTAGTTTTGTAGTTTATTTTCTATGATTGCTGTTTAGGTGCTAGGAACAGAAGCTTTTGCAACCACTATTGATGACCTAAACAAATTATTTTCCATCTTCTTTGTTGGAAGAATCAGATTTCACTTGGATATTCATAGAGTTTGATTTGCTCTAATTGGATAATGTGCCTATTTTTATTGCTACTGTGTCCAATGTTGAATATTTTTCACCCCCCCACAAAGCCCTATGCTCAGGAAAGGGGTCCTCCTCACTGCCAAGAATGAATTGCAGTTTATACCAGCAAATTGAAATGAATTCATTCCCTTTGCCAATGATTGGTTTAGCCATTAATGTGTAGCCCATCCTGGCCAACAATGTTAGAGAGTATGTCTGTCTAGTGGGAAAAATTCTGGGAAAATATGTTTCATCTTAAAAAGTATGTCCAAAGGGCTTCAAAATAAAGTTATCAGAGTAGGTATATGTATTTGCCACTCATACTTTCCAAAACCCCACAAAAAAGACAATAAAGGTATTTCCTTTAAGGCATAGGTCTGTAAGAACAAGGAAAATGGGAAATGAGAGGAGACAAACACAATTTTAAAAATGAAACAGCATACAGACAAGTAGGAACTGATTCCACAAACCCAAGAAAGTGAATCCTAAGCCATCGGTGGAGAAAGCTAAGAAGGAACTTAATGCCGAAACCTGTTTGGCTCAGTGGTAGAGCATCAGTCTGTGGACTGAAAGGTCCCAGGTTTGATTCCAGTCAGGGGCATGTACATTGGTTGCAGGCACATCCCCGATAGGGGGTGTGCAAGAGGCAGCTGGTTGGTGTTTCTCTCTCATCAATGTTTCTAGCTCTCTCTATCTCTCTCTTCCTCTCTGTAAAAAATCAATAAAAATATGTGTGTGTGTGTGTGTGTGTGTGTGTGTTTTAAAAAAGGAACTTAATTTTACAAGAATGCCAGTCTCAGGAAGTGGAAATTTTTGTCATAGGATTAAAAAACAGGCTGAAAACAAAAGGATGTTTTTAAATCTGTTAAAGAAAAACAACAATAACAACATCTACAAACCACTCTGTATATCTAGTAATTGCCTCTCTCACACTGAGGGGTTCATCTCCAGAAGGGATCAGAGGATCTCTGGCTTAAAAAAAACACCAAGCAAGGCTGAGGAAAGGATGGTGTGTTGAAAACAAGAAGAATGAGTGAAATTCCACATACTCATTGTTGAGATCTTCAGTCCTCTTCCACAAATTGAGTTATCAAAATGCTGGCAGCTAGGATTATTCCCTCCAAACAAGACACTGGAGGATTTTTCTCTGGGTAATCTGTCCAGCCAAGACAACATAATTAAAGGTTATATGTGCGAGGATTCTTCCAGTAAATGGGCCCAGCCATATCACACAACAGGAAAGCTCACAGTTGACAAAACCCAATCATGTGCAAAGAGTTTCCAATTAACTTCTTAGTTACCCACTCTTAAGTAAGATTAGACTGTAAAGGATCATCAGAAGAAGGCTCTAACATGAAGGACAGAATTCAAGGCAAATATAGAAAAGCAATTTGAAAGACACAGCTCTGATAAAGAAAAAGAAAGCTTCAAGAAACTATCATCACCTGGCCAGCATGGCTCAGTGGTTGAGTGTTGACTTATGAACCAGGAAGCCACAGTTGGATTCCAGGTCAGGCTACATGCCCAGGTTGCGGGCTCAATACCCAGTGTTGGGTGTGTAGGAGGCAGACAATCAATAATTCTCTCTCATCATTGATGTTTCTATCTCTCTCTCTTCTTTCTTCTCTGAAATCAATTATATATATAATAAATATAAAATGTTTTGTGCTTTTTAAATAAACTATCCATGTCCTCAGAAAGAAAACAAGATGCTAGTTTTTACAAAATAGGTAAGAGAAAGATGCAAAGAACAGAAAAGATATCTTGAAAATTAAAAATAAGAGTGATGAAAGATTTCAATACAAGTGTTAGACAATAAAGCTGAGGAAATGAACCTAAAAATGGAACAACAACAAAAAAGTGGATGGAGGAAGGGCAACAGTAGAACAAAAAAAAAGCTTACCATCCATATAGTAGAACTTCTAGAAAAGAAAAAACATAGGGAAAGATATAATGAAATAATAATAATAATAATAATAATAATAATAATAAATCCCAGTACTGGAAATCAAAAGTTTCCAGATTAAAGATTTTAACTAAGTGCCAAAATAATTAACAAAATTTGGTCCCCAATAAAGCACATTATCATGAAATTTCAAAACATTGGAAATAAAGAGAATTATATGGTGGGGAGATTCATATTATATACTAGGGATCAAAGTTGGGGGAAAATCATATTACATCTAAGGATCAAGATCAGAATGGCATTGAACTTTTCTACAGTAACACTAGAAGCATGAAGAATGTAGAGCAAGGCTTTCAAACCTTTGAGTGAAAATTACTTTCAAACTATAATCTTTACCTAGCCAAACTATCAATCAAATATTAAGATACAGTAAAGACCTTTTCAATTATTCAAGGTATCAAAAAATGTATTTCCCATTATCTTATCACAGAAAGTTACAGGAGGGTTTACTCCATCAAAACAAGAGAATAAATAAATAAAAATTGAGACAAAACATCTGAAAAGTAAGGGCTTCAACACAAGAAACAGCTTCAGGGAACTCCAGGAGAGAGAATTCAGAATGACGGATAAGCTGGAGGTCTAGGGAGAAATAACTTCACACTGACACAGGTTAGGAAGTTCTGGAAGACATGTCTGAGAAAAAAAGGTTGATAAATGGAGCTGGTAAAGTCCTTTAACATCACGAGAGAACAAGCCTTAGTCAAAAGCCAACAAGTTGTATGTAGCAAATAAAAAAGATAGAATGAAACTGTCCCCATGACATCTCTAAGATCATCCTGGTCTCCAGACTTCATATTATTTGAGATAATAAATGTTGCCTAGTTTAAACCATTTTAACTTGGGTTTTCTGTTCCTTGGGGCCAAAATCATAAATTGATGCAGATATTCAAGTTCCTTCAGAAAAAAATAAGGTAGGGGTATTGACCCATAATTTGGAAAACCAACATGAATTAAGGCAGCTCTCCCATTAGTCACATGAGCACTCTTACTTTCTCTCTCCTGCATCTATTCTATCTTTTCTCTTTAGCCATCAGTTCCCCTGCTTACTCATATTGTCTGCTACCGTTTTAGCAAATGTCTGGTCACAGCCATCCTCTGTCATGGCTTCTTTCCAAATTCATCTCCCATTGTTAAAATGCTCATACTCCAGTAATGTCTTGAGAACGTAGAGGATAAATCCCCCTCATATTTCAATGCCAGACCACATAGTGTCTCTGACCAGATTTATGATTAGTTTTCATGGTTACAATTCTCATCCCCAGTCCACTCAGCTGATGTTGTGGACAGAAGGAAAAGAGTATGAGGATCAGGGTGATATGAAACTGGCTACCTAGACCCACCCACCATCTCAACAGAAGATTATTGAGAGAAGGAAGAAGACACTTCTCCTTAGAATAGGCTACAAAATAGACTGGTTTAATCTCAAATCATTTGTTGCCTTTTTAAAAACATCAAAAAAGAGAGAGAATATATAAACTCCTTTAATGGGCCATTCTTCTCCGCTCCCTCACAATAAAGGCATTTTAAAGCCAAACCACGACTTCCTGTTACAATCATTTTCTCTTGTGGCCTCACTGGAAATGAGATACAGCAGTTTCCCATTACTTCTATGATATTCATACTGGAAACATTATAACACTTGGGTAGTCTTGTCTCCAGGCAAAACAAATATGACTTTTTTACACTATGATTTTAAAGGTAAGGGGGAGGGGGAGAGAAATTTATCACATTTATAAAATTTATCTCCACAGAAAGAATGTGTAGTGATTTTTGTTCAACAACAATGGAGGCATTATGCAAACACAAAAGGGAATATTTTAAGTTCTTATATTTTAATTCATACATGCTTTACTAAATCAATTTAAATATGCAAAATCTCTGTTCTAGAATTGATCACAAAATACATGGGTCATTTCCTGTGAGGAGCCAGAAAATCATGATGCATGATAAAATAATAAATAGATGCACATGTAGACATATAGTACATTATAAAGAGATATACTTAGACAAAACTAATATGCCCTATTTTAAAAATATATTTTATTGACTTTTTACATAGAGGAAGAGAGAGGGATAGAGAGCTAGAAACATCGATGAGAGAGAAACATCCATCAGCTGCCTGCTGCACACCCCCTACTGGGGTTGTGCCCACAACCAATGTACATGCCCTTGACCTAATCGAACCTGGGTCCTTTCAGTCCGCAGGCCGACGCTCTATCCACTGAACCAAACCAGTTTTGGCAAAACTAATATGCCTTGCTGAAACGAGTTTAGCTCAGTGGATAGAGCATCGGCCTGCGGACTGAAAGGTCCCAGGTTCGATTCCGGTCAAGGGCATGTACATTGATTGTGGGCACATCCCCAGTAGAGGGTGTGCAGCAGGCAGCTGATCGAAGTTTCTCTCTCATCAGTGTTTCTAGTTCTCTATCTCTCTCTCTTCCTCTATGTAAAAAGTCAATAAAATATTTAAAAAAAAAACAAAAACTAATATGCCTTTAAAGACATATAAACTTTGTGAAAGTTCAATCCATGTCTATCTATCCTATATAATAAAAGACTAATATCCTCAGCTTCTTAGCTGATCTGAACTCCAATCAGTTGTGGAAAAGGGAGTCTGCTTACTTTTATGACTGCTTACATCAATTTCCCAATCAATTAACATTATTGTGTCCTCCCAATCTAATTTTGAAGGGTTATTTTTCAGGAAAACATTAATGTTATGCTTCCATATCAAAGTAATCCAGTTCTCCCATAGGACACCTAAATTACATATCTTAAAGCAGAAGTATAATAGTATGCCAGCCCACCTCCATGTCAATTTCACCAATTCCTTAACTATAGAGACAGATTTAATTTCCAGGGGTGAGGGATTGAGAGGAAGAAAAAACTGTGCAAAGCTCCTAGCAGCTGTTTCTAATTTTAAAACATTGACGGAAGAAAGCAGCCTATTAGTTCAAAAGCAATCACAGAGACAAAATCCCATCTTTCTCCGTCTTTGCCAAGTTAAGCCAGTTGTTCCAGACTCTTCTTCTTAAATCTAAGTCACACATTGTACAAGGACGTGCCTATGGTTATTATTGTCACAGCAAACTCACAGGTGTTGCCTTAAGGCTATTTTACCTATGAAATCTATCCACACAGGTAGCATGTGCAAAATAAAGATGTCAACTACTTTCAACATATGACTGGATGGCTCTGTAATGTTTTATATAAATCTTCTTTAGATTTCTATAATTGGTTTTAATTTAATAATATTTTTCTCCTTATAAAAATAATTTGTGCATAGTATAGAAAAAAATACGGAAAATAACATTAGGCCTAGGAAAGAATTTTAAAATTATCACATTTCCCATCCTCTCATCTTATAATAAATGTTTCTATTTTGGAATATATAAATCCAATCTTCTTTCTATTCATACAGGGTTTTTTAAAAAAAAAAACAAAGAAGGATATATCTCACCATATATAGTATTATATAACATCTTTCTTTCTCTTAATAAATTGTGTATGTTATATGAATTAAGTAGTTCTCTTACAAAATTATTTTTAATGGTTGCAAAGTAGCCCATTAGATGGTTGTTACCATAATATTTCTTTTAAAAAAAATTATATGGCTGCACATGTAGATTATTTTCAATTTTACTATTAAAAATTTACTATTAAAATTATAATCGCTGAAACCAATTTAGCTCAGTGAATAGAGCATCGGTCTGCAGATTGTAAGGTCCCAGGTTTGATTCCAGTCAAGGGCATGTACCTTGGTTTCAAGCACATCCCCAGTAGGGGGTGGGCAGGAGGCAGCTGATCGATGTTTCTCTCTCATGAATGTTTCTCTCTATCCCTCTCCCTTCCTCTCTATAAAAAAAATCAGTAAAATGTATTTAAAAATTATAATCACCTGAAACTAAGATAATACTGTATGTCAACCATAATTGAAAAATTTTTAAATATATTTAAAGTAGTCAATAAATATGTCACTCCCAAATTGTAACCATGATGCTGTATTGTCTATGAAAATTAATTTAAAAAAAAACAACACACAACAAAAACCATTGTTACAATGATTCATGGTTGAAAAATTGTTGCATGCATCCATGACCATTTCGTCCTGCTCTATTCCTCAGCATAAATATGCTGGGTCAGAGTCTGCAAAATTTTAATATTCTACACTTATTCACAGAAGATTCATTAAGCGGAGAATTTCACTAAAAGAGCCAGAAATGTTGTGCCAATTCTATTTTTTAAAATCTTAGATTCTTTTAGAGTAAATGAAAGGAAATTACTTCTGGAGAGTTTAATTTAAATGCTCTGGAGTGGAGCCCAGGCCAGGCACATACGTTTTTTAAATTTCAATAGCTGATTTTACGGTACAGCTACAGTTGAGGACCACTGGGGCTCGTTAGTGAGCTTCCTGGTCTACCCGGGAATTTTACTTCTAGGATAGAGATAACTGAATTACAATCCCATAAAAAAAATTTATTTTAAAATATAATGACTAGAATGGGAACTTTTTGAAAGAGGCAACTGTGAGTCCTAATAAATGAGTTTTATAGATTATCTTTTGTGCATGCATCTGTGTGGACACACTCATACACTAGATCATTCACAGCAATGATTGATGAAAGGAACATAAATTGCATTCCCTGTCCCATCACCTCCTTACTTTGGAGTCCAAGGGTAAATCTACAACAAACAAATAAGGTAGTTATTTTTTCATCTCTATTTTATCACCTTAATTTAAAAATGGATTTTAAAAAGGAATGAATAAATCAAAAGCACTGGAAATAGCATCTAACACCATATATTCTTAGGGGTAGGAAGATGAGATCCTACTACTTTCTCTTTCTAAGCATGGGTAACCTCTCAGAAAGTTATAATCTCCTCATCGTCCTAGAGAAATTTGATCAGCATTTTACTATGCTGCTCTTTGCCATCCAGTCCCCCTTCTCCCACAGGGGCATTGATGCCACTTGACAGATCATGCCTCTACCCCACCCCACCCCAGACCTCTATTATAGTGTCCTTTTCCATTTAAATCCTTAGTATTGTCTCATAATTCAACTTATTTGACCTCAGGCCTTTGCATTCAACTCTAAATATCTCTACAGTTCCCACTTAAGGGCCTGGTCAAGCCAGCTTAGCCACATAAAGATCAATTTACTCAAGACAGAAACTATTTGTGCCTGAAATGTTGGCTTGTATTGTCTTTGGCCATTTCCTGCAGCATAGAACCACTTTCCTAATCCTATCTAATAAAAGAGTAATATGCAAATTGACTGTACCTCCACTACACCCACCAGCCAATCAGGAGTGAGTACACAAATTAACCCAATCAAGATAGCTGCAGCCACAGAGCCAGCAGGAGGCTTGGATTTCCCTGGCAATGGAGGAAGCCAAGCTTCCTGTACATCCTGGCTGGCCGTGGACTCCACTCAAGGCTAAAAAGTTTCAATTATAGAAGATAAATAAATCCCAATAAAAATGGCAGCAGCCATGGAGCTGGAGAGAGCAGGAGGCTTGGGTTGCCACTGGAAATGGAAGAAGCCAAGCTTCTTGGCCTGTCTTTGCCTCCACTCAAGGCTACAAAGTTTCAATTATAGAAGATAAATAAATCCCAACAAAAGTGGCTGCAGCAATGGAGTGAGCAGGAGACTTGGGTTTCTCCGTGATGGAGGAATCCAAGCTTTCTGCTCCCCCTGGCCTACCTTGGCCTCTGCTTAAGGCTACAAAGTTTCAATTATAGAAGATAAATAAATCCCAAATACCAGGGCCTCTGCTTAAGCTGGATATAAAGTATTTTGTTTAATAAGCCTAGCACTACTGTAAGTCATCTCTTCAGTCACCACTTATTACCTATTTTACAGCAGAGGAAAGTGCGGCTCAGAGATGTCAGAACACTAATTTCAGGTTATGTAACTGTATGAACTCAAGCAGAGATCCATCATCTAACTTGAACATCCATATACTTATTCACTACACTCCTGAACTTTCATCTCAAATTAAAAAGACGCCATCCATTCTCTTTTTCCAATGTATCTTCTAGCCAAATTCCACCCAAATTGTCCTACTCCATTTTCCTAAAGCACTACCAGGAAATATATTAAGGAAACAGTCTCTCTCATTGGAGTAAACCACAGAACTTTAAAAGTTTTAGCAGAGAATTCTAGCAGGATAATATTCAGGTAGGGGAAGAATCAATTATTTGTTCATACCATGTTTCCCCGAAAATAAGACATCTTCCGAAAATAAGACCTAGCACATGGAAAGATAAGACATCCCCTGAAACTAAGACCTAGTGCAACTTTAGGAGAAAAAATTAATATAAGACACTGTCTTATTTTCAGGGAAATGGGGTATGTACCTATCTACCCCAATACTTTTCTGCCAAATATTTGGTTTGCTTTCAAAAGGCAGTCAGTTTTCTTGTACTTCTATTTTCTGTTTTCACCAATTCTGTGCATCATCAGGACCACACTCATACCCTCTACACAATGAATTTGCTTCCAGGAAAAGTAACTCACCTTTTTCTCATAAATTTCTGGTGCAGCCAGCTACACAAATTCACTTAGAAAGGGATCAAATGCAAGTTAATTTCTTCTTTTACCTATTCTGATAGATGAACAATAGTCTTATTGTGGTTTTAATCAGTGTTTCCCAAATGGCCAATAAACATTTTCATTTGTTTATTTGTTATCCTTTTGCCCAATTTTTTGAAATATTTTAGTTTCTTTGTCTTTCCATGTTAATTTTGTTTGTTTATTTATTTATTTATGTATGTATGTATGTATGTATGTATGTATTTAAAATTTTAGAATGAGCTTTTTTATACCTTCAAAAATCCTGTTGGAATTTTGAAGCAAATTATATCTATAAATGAATTTGAGGAGAATTAAATCTCTACTATGTTACATCTTCTAAATCATAACAGTATTTTTTTAAGGGGGGAGGGATTAAGGTGTATAAATTGCCAATTATAAAAACACTCACAGGAATACATAAGGAATACAGTCAATAATATTGTAATAATTATCTATGGTGTCAGATGGGTACTAGATGTATTGGGGTGACATCTGTTTAAGTTATATAAACGTTTTACACCTAAAACTAATATAATAGTTTATGTCATCTATAATTGAAATTTTTTTAAAATTTTAATTAGGTAGTGTTTTGTTTTTGTTTTTTTTAATAGATATGAAAGTTCTTTTTATACTGGATGGGGCAAAAGTAGATTTACAGTGATGAATACATGAAACAGTTTATTCTTGTATTATTATTTATTCATTATTGTATTATTATCAATTTGAACAACTGTAAACCTACTTTTGCTACATTTTGTATTCTAGATATAAGCCCATCATTGGCCAATGAATTACAAATGTTTTCTTTGTATCTTTTCATCCTCAAAATAATGCCTTTGATAGAGTTAAAGTTTTTCATTTTGCTCATATAGAACTGATCAATTTTTTCTTTTATGGGTTGTGCTTTTAGTATTACATCTAGGAACTCTGTCTACCCCAAGTCACAAAGCTTTTCTCCCTGTTTTTTTATTTTTTTCTTTAAAATTTCATCTTTTTACATTTTACATATAGAACTATGACCCATTTTTAGTTATTTTTTATACAAAGTTTGAGGTTAAGATCAAGTATCTTTCTTTCTTTTCTTTCTTCTTTCTTTCTTTTTTCGTCTTCTTTTTTTATTTTTTATTTTTATTTTTTTATTTTTTCATACTGTTATTCAGTTGCTCCAACGCCATTTTTTGAAAGGCTTCCTCCACTGAATTGATTTCACAACTTTGTGAAAACCACTTGAGCATATTTGTGTGAGTTATTTCTGTGTTTTCTGCTCTGTTCCATTGATCTACATGTCTATCCTTTTGCCAAGATTACACTAAATTGATTGCTGTGACTTTATAAGAAATCTTAAAATATGCTAGAATGATTTCTCCAACTTGATTACTCTTTTTAAAAATTGCTTTGTTTATTAATGTTGCTTTACCTTCCCATATACATTTAAGAATCAGCTTATCTGTGTCTATAAAAGCCATGCTAAGATTTGGTTGGAAATGCATTAAATCTATAGATTTATGTCTTTGCTATGCTGATTCTTTCAACTAATAAATTAGTACATTTCTCCATTTACTTAGGTTTTCCTTTATTTATTTCATCAGGGTATTATAGTTTTCATCATACAGACCTTATTCATGTTTTGTTAGATTTTATACTTAAGTATTTAACTTTTTGGAGCTAATGTAAGTTTTATAATTTGTTCATTGCCAATATAAAGAAAAGCATTTGATTGTATCCTGCAATCTCATTCAACTCACTAATTTGGGGGCTCTTTTTGTGCATTCCTTGGAATTTTCTCCACAGATGATCACCTTGTCTGAAAATATGGCTGGCTTTTATCTGTTTTTTCTTACCTTATTATACTGGTTAGGACATCCATAGAGAGTTGTGTAATTGCAAATCCTTGCCTTATTTCCAGTTTTAAGGGAAAAGTACTCACTCTTTAACCATTAAGTATTATATAATGTCAGCTAGATGTTTTGTAGATGCCTTTTATCAGTTGAAGAAAGTTTCTTTCTATTCTTAATTTGTTTGAAAGTCTTTCTCATAAACAGGTGTAGAATTTTGTCAAATACTTGTTCTGCATAAATTAATAATGTGCTTTTTTGTCTTTAGATTGTTAGGCTAAATTAAATTAACTGATTTTCCAATATTGAGCCAATTGCATATTCCCAGTATAATATTTACTTGACCATATTGTGTAATTGCTTTTACATATTAAAAGATTCAACTCAATATTTTATTGAGTATTATTGAATTTATGGTCATGAAACATATTTGGCTATCATGATTTTTGTTTGTTTTGTTTTATTTTCTAGTGTTGTTTTTGTCTAAATTTGGTATCTGGGTAATGCTGGCCTCACAAATTAAGTTGGGAGTGTTCTCTGCTCTTCTAATTCCTGGAAGAGATTGTGTAGAATTAGTGTTTATTCTTCTTTAAATATTTGGTAGAATTTTCCAGTGATTTTTTGAAATTTTCAACTGCAAATTCAATTTCTTTAATTGTTATAGAATATTTTTAGTTATCTATTATATCTTGAGTGAATTTTGGTATTGTCCTGATTTCAAGGAATTGTTCTATTTTGTCTAAGTTTTCAAACTTGGGTCAATAGAGTTGTTCTTAGTGTTCCCTTAATATCATTTTAATTTATCTGGGATCTGTAGTGATATCTGCTCTTTCATTTTTTGGTATTGGTAATTTATCTCTTTCTTCTTTGTCCATCTTGCTAAAGGCTAGTCCATTTTATTAATCTCAAAGAATCACCTTTTGTTTTTATTTATTTTCTCTGTTGTCTTCTGTTTTCAGTTTCTAAGATCTTTGCTCTTACCTATATTGTTGCCTTTTTTTATGATTGCTTTGGTTTTATTTTACTTGTATAATAATTTATTTTCTTTGTATAATAGGTGTGTGTCTTTTAATGGAAGCTTATATTATTGATTTGAGACTTTTCTTAGACAAACATTTGATGTGATTGTTTTTTTAAATTTTTGCAAACAATTCTATGTGGTAGAACAATATCCAGAACTAGAGTTAGGGTGCATCAGATTTCATTTGAATGCAAGACAAGATATTTTTAAATTAATGAACCCATCACATCATTTGAGAGAGGGGAGCAAAGTGATTCCAAATGTGAAAGCTTTAGATGGTGCAACACAAAATTAATCACCGAGTTATAACAGGCGAGAGTTGTCAGGGAGCAAAGAACAAAGCATTCTCTGCAGCAGGGTGGGAGGCTCTTCTGTAAGGGTCTTTCCTTCTGAAAGGCTCTCTGGTAGCCCCGGGTGTTATCTGCAGTCGCATATGTCTCTTCTAGGAAATGCCAGTACTGTGGGAGGGTCCATGGTATGTTGTTTATATTGTAATATACTCAATTGCACCCTATGAGATTCATTCAATAAATATCTCCAGTGTGTTTGAGACTATAATGAATTATTTTGTACCCCATATTTTAATGAATTCACAGTTCCTATATAGGAAACACCATACACACAAATGAGACCAATATCAATGAGTCATAGTGATCATTTATTTAAAACCTACTATTTGCCAGACAGTGCATGTGCTGATATTTTACATACATTTAATCTCTACCACCAACCAAAGCTACAGAGAATAGGGAGGATAGTTTCATAGAAAGAATATAGGTTTGGGAGTCAGACACCAAGTTTGAATCTCTGCTCTGTCACTTAAGATGACTTAAGCCAGTCATTTAAACACTCAGAACTTGAGAGCTTTTTTTTAAATTGAAAAATGGGGTAAAGTTGTTGTGACAGTTAAAAGTGATTAACGTATTAAAAGAGCCTAGTTGGATGGGAAAGTGGGGGATTCAAAATCTAAAATACTTCAAACTCAACACCACCGCTTATTAGTTATAAACCTTCAACAAGTTACTTAGTCTGAGTTTTGATATTACTTATACTAGTATTAAATAGGGCCAGATAAATAGATAGGTAGGCAGATTGATGATGATGATGATGATGATAAAGAAAGGTAGATGATAGGTAGATAGGTAGATAGGTAGATAGGTAGATAGATAGATAGATAGATAGATAGATAGATAGATAGATAGATGGATAGATAGATAAGAGAGAGGCAGACATATAGACAGATCACCTCCTTTTCATCACAAAACTTCTCTTTGCCGAAACCTGTTTGGCTCAGTGGATAGAGCATCAGCCTGCGGACTGAAAGGTCCCAGGTTCGATTCCGGTCAAGGGCATGTACCAGGGTTGTGGGCACATCCCCAGTGGGGAGTGTGCAGGAGGCAGCTGATCGATGTTTCTCTCTCATTGATGTTTCTAACTCTCTATCTCTCTCCCTTCCTCTCTGTAAAAAATCAATAAAAAAATATAAAAAAAACTTCTCTTCTAGGTGTCCTCCTCCCAATTACTGGCAACTCTATCTTCTCAGTTGCTCAGATCAAACAACTTAGGGTAGCTTTTAACTCTCCCCATAACTCACAATCTCTGAGAGCAAATCTCATTAGTTCTACCTTCAAAGTCTATTTAGACTTTTTTCACCCCTCCTATCTCCTCCTCCATCATCATGATCTGAGCCATCTTTCCTATTAACTTCCTAACTGGTTTTCTACTTCTACCCTTACCCTCCCACCCACTGTTCTCATTGTGGCAGCAGAATGAGCCTTTTAAACATCAGTCAGATCAAATTCTCCAATGGCTTCCCATCTCAGTCAGAGTAAAAGTCCATCTTCACAATGGCTTACAAGTTGCCTCCCAAGTCTGCCCTCCCCCACCACCCACTCAAGTGCCCCTGTGATCTCTCCTGTGCTTTCACCAACACCTGCTCCACTCCAGGCCAATGGCTACCATGCAGTGCTGGGAACATTCTTCATTCTTTCCCTCCTCAGGGACCTTACACATTCTATTTCTTCCACCTGGAATGTTCTTCTTTCAAATAGCCTCAATTTAAAATTCCAACAACCTTTAAATAAATAAAATTTCCCTACTCTCCACCCAGTATTCTCTAGTCCCTTACCCTACCTATTTTTCTATAACATTTTCACCACCTAACAACATTATATTGTACTTATTTATCGTTATATGTTATTGTTGCCTGTTCCCCCAGCATACACACACACACACACACACACACACACACACACACACACACACAAATAGGAACTCTACAAAAACTGAGGTTATTGATTGTTTTGTTCATTGCTATATCGCCAAACATAGAACATTATCTGACACATATTATCACTCTCTTCCTTGATCACCCCTTCCCCTTCCTCTCTTTTCTCTCGTTCCCTTTTAAGTAAATATGTATACACATCATAGAAACTTTTCTGTGTTCATGGAATGCTAGAAAAAGCAATATATAGAGTAAATCTTGGTTTTCTTAGCTGGTTAGAAACAACCCTCTTCACTGGGAAAGTATGTAGAATTAATCATATATGTAACATGTATGTGCTAGTACCTACCATGTGTCAGATACTATTTTATTTACAATAAGTAGGAAATTACCTGAGTCCTGAATTCACTGTCTAGTTTGAGAAAGAAATGAGTAACTATATAAGAAATAGGAGAAAGGTACTCACACAAAAAATTTTACTTGGTGAAGAGGGAATTGTGAGAAGTTTAAAAATAGATCTGACGTGGTCAAGACAAAGCTGGCAATAACAATCAATTAGAGAGAAGACTGATGGCACAGTGTGAGTTTGGTGCAGAAGTTTCCCCATTTGGTCAACCTCGGGGGCTGATCAAGATGATTCAAGTGTTCCTCTGACAGTGAGTCATCCATAATTTCATGATTGCTTTTGCTTGTGTTTGCAGTAATAAACTGATCCTCACGCTACCATTCCTAATATTAGAAGATTCCATCCTAACCAGTACAAATTGTTAAGCCAGGAAGTGGGTG
Source organism: Pipistrellus kuhlii (assembly GCF_014108245.1). Taxonomy (NCBI): domain Eukaryota; kingdom Metazoa; phylum Chordata; class Mammalia; order Chiroptera; family Vespertilionidae; genus Pipistrellus; species Pipistrellus kuhlii. The sequence continues at coordinate 16,372,315 of NW_023425595.1, forward strand.
TTTATAATATGGGTTTTCTGGTTCTCCGGTGGGCCCGGGTTACAGTGAGCTCAGCATTTACTGAATAAGAAACACATCCTAGAACTTTTTCTAATTTGCTGCATGGGGCTAAACAAGAGGTGCTTGGGGGCACATTCAGGAGAACTCACAGTGCTAGATGGAGAAGTGGGGAAGGTGAACAGTAATAGCTAAAGTGTTCCTGTATTACAAGAATGAAATTGCCCTTCTGAGTAAACATTTAGCAAACTGGCAGATTCATAACTCCTGAGTGCAGAGGGCTGCATATGCCAATAGCAACAGCAAAAAGAAGCTTTGAGGATATACCTCATTTCCAAACCTTATTTCATTAGTGGAAACTTTTGGGGAGCTGCTTCAGACCCTAGAATTTTAATTCTATTTAAGATGGAGGGTGGAAACTATGGACACAGGGAAGAGAAAAAAAAAACACACCTTCTTATAAAGGAGCTCTTTGGGAAATGGTAGAAATAGCAGCTCCTTAGGAACTTGTTGATAACTGTATGGTCCTTGGTAGTGATTCCACATACATTATCTTACATGATCCTCACAGTAATCCCTAAGGGGTATGTGCTATTATTTTCCTCATTTAATAAAATAGAAAACAGACTCTCAATGAAGTGATTTTTCTAAGAGACAGAAATAAGATCGAATCCTGGTCTTAACAACCCTAGTCCTACACCTGTCTTTCCCTACTTACTGGCTATGATTAAACTTAGGGGGCAGAGGGAAGAGTTGGGAAAATCCTGGACCATAGTAATTGTTTTCTGATCTTGATGGCACATGGTAATCACCTGGAGGTATTTACAAAAACTAATGTGTTGATGCCAACACTAGAGATTTTGATGCAATTGCTCTGAATTACAATCTGGACTGGGAGATGTTTTAAGCCCCCCCAGGTGATAATAATCAGAATTGAGAATAACTATGGGAAAATTATTTTAAATTACAGTTTCCCTGAGCTCCAATGTAGGCCTATTGAATTAAAGCCCCACAGGTGAGTTGGAGTAATTGTGATATTTTATTTTTTTATGTTTTATTGATTTTTTACAGAGAGGAAGGGAGAGGGATAAAGAGTGAGAAACATCGATGAGAGAGAAACATCAATCAGCTGCCTCTTGCACACCCCCTACCAGAGATGTGCCCGCAATCAAGGTACATGCCCTTGACCAGAATCAAACCTGGGACCCATCAGTCTGCAGACCAATGCTCTATCCACTAAACCAAACCAGTTAGGACAATTGTGATATTTTATAACCTTCCCAAACTGTTCTAGTAAGTACCCAGATCTGGGGACCACTGGTCTACCATGTGCCCTTTAGAGCTGCTCAAGGTGAGTAATACCTGGAATACCCAGGCACTAGTCTCATCTCTGTCTTTGCCTGCATTTTCATGGGGAACTGACTTACCTTCACAGCATCTATGTTTCTTGATCCTAAATGAGCCTATTGATATTTGTTCCATCAATCTCTTTGAAATATTCAAAGATAAGTGATGAATACCAAGCGTTTTGAAAGTTATAACTCATCCTACATTTGTAAGGTGTTACCATTATTGCACCCTACTGATGTTTCTGGTTTTTATCTCTAAAACTGACTGCCTTCTGAACAGGCTACCTCTATGAGAGAATCCTACTATTTTTTTTTAACCCCTTCTTCATAATTCACAAAGAGACAGACTGTGGCTCAGAAGAAGGGTTACAAAAGATTCTCTTTCCCATTAGAGGAAATAATACATAGAGGAAGCTTGCTCCAGTGAGGGTAAATGGAAAGAGATGAGAATTGTATAGCCCCAATCACAGGCATTTGTTGGCAAAGATACAACTTCAACCAAAGGACTGAAATATTAGACAATATGCTTTCCCAGCACTCAAATTCAATTCAGAAATAAGACTGCCCATTACCAATAACATCCCGTCCCATGGGGAGCGTGCAGCTTCCTCATCCGGGCTATGTCAGGGCTTTCTGTGTCTAGCTCTATAATGGGAATGTTAGGAGTGACATGGGAATTAAGAAGGTATACATAAAGTAACAGAACACATTATACAGATTCTACTTAGTTCAGATCCAACCCATAGCTTCCAAGAGGTCACTACTCTTCAGATTTTCAAGGGAATGACATAAGGGATTAACAGCATTGTGAGAGATTTTAAGCCTCTCAACCCTAGGGAAGACTTTGTAAATCACTAATGACTGGAGTCCCCTCCCAGAGATATGACTTGTTTTCAGGTGGCATCATGCAGGATTTTTGTTTGTTTGTTTTTTATTTTTTTATTGATTAAGGTATTACATATGTGTCCTTATTCCCCCATTGCACCCCAACCCTCCCACTCATACCCTTACCCCCTTGTTGTCTGTGTCCATTGGTTAGGCTTATATGCATGCATACAGTCCTTTGGTTGATCTCTTCCCCCTTAGCCCCACCCTCCCTTACCTTCCCTCTGAGGTTTGAAGCCTCTGGGGAGATTGCAATGGGTAGTCAGTGCACAGCTTCAGAGAGGAAAGACAGAATAGGAGGGGCCAAGTCTGTATCCCCAGTCATTTACTTTCCCCTGGGGGTTTGTCTGGGGTCTTACTGCAAACCCCACTGTTCATTCCAACCTCAAGGAAGTGCCCATTCTCACTGAATGCTCTGGGCTGAGTATCTCAAGGGATGGGAGAGATCCAGTCATGACTTTTAAAAAGGCTTGACTAAATTTTTTAAAATATTTTTATTGATTTTTTACAGAGCGGAAGGGAGAGGGATAGAGAGTTAGAAACATTGGTGAGAGAGAAACATCCATCAGCTGCCTCCTGCACAACCCCTACCAGAGATGTGCCCGCAATCAAGGTACATGCCCTTGACCAGAATCAAACCTGGGACCTTTCAGTCCGAAGGCCGATGCTCTATCCACTGAGCCAAACCAGTCAGGGCAAGGCTTGACTAAATTTTGAGAGAGAACCAAAGTAAAGTGACCAAGAAATCAATAAGGTTATAACCACAAATTTTTTACTATAGTCTCAATCACCTGTAGCACTTGCCAGGAGCCTATTCCCACCAAAAATCCTGATGCCAACAGCTACCCACTAGTTTACTGTTGCCAAGAGAGTGTTTTCAAGAACATAAATTGGTATTTCAGCATGCACATGGTGTGTGAGCCAATCATTTTGAAAGTTATTCCTCAGAAAAGACAGAATTGTTGTATATTCCAGTTCTCACATAGTCTGTCATATTACTGGACTCTTTTTAAATGGTTTTATTTAAAACAGCAACGTACTATTTAGGACAGAGACATTAACTGAAACAATGCCAGTTGGAGTGTCTAATTTGTGGAGGTTTCCTGACAAAAAATCATTGAAGTCATATAAGGCAAGGAAAGTGAAGAGAAATTAGTCATTATTCCTGCAATTACAACCTCTCAATTTTAATTGTCTTAAGAAAACATCTGTTAAAGATCACTTAATATGGTATAACAATCGCAAATATATACCTGCAGCATGAATGTTTTTTTTAAAAAAAAACAAACAAACAATATTCTTGTGTTATACAAATAGATACTTGAAACTGGGGATAAAAGTTACTGAGGTAAATCATGCACTTTCAGAAAGCTCTGTGCCTCACAAAAGTAAGAAAATAACTGCTTTAGAGAACTGAGAACTGTCAGATGACTCAAAAGGCCATCCTAATAATGAGAAAAACACAGACGCCTTTCTCATAAAGTGTGAGGTGGCGGGGGGGGGGGAAACTTGTGAAATTTGAGTTGATTTCTAAATACATAGTTTTTATGCCATTATGAATACCTATGTTCATTTAAATTCATAAATTGAATATTATAAGTAGACATGTTACTATTTCACTCATCTCTAACATTTACTTTCCTATACTCCCCAAAATCTTTGTTTTTGAATTTTCATGGGGAAAATGAGGGAATCACTTAGAATCTAGCATACATTGAAGGGTTGATTCTCTTGGTATTTTTCAAAGCCCTAAAAGTACTTATAGGCAACCGAAACTGGTTTGGCTCAGTGGATAGAGCATGGGCCTGTGGACTGAAAGGTCCCAGGTTCAAATCCCATCAGGGGTATGTACCTTGGTTGCAGGCACATCCCCAGTCGGGGGTGTGCAAGAGGTAGTTGATTGATGATTCTATCTCTCTCATCGATGTTTCTAACTCTCTATCCCTCTACCTCTCTATAAAAAAATCAATAAAATATATATTTTTTTAAAGTACTCATAGGCATTGTGACTCCCAAAAGTGGGAAAAGAATGTTGCGTGGTATATTTCTTATTATTTTTTATTAAATTTATTGGGGTGACTTTGGTTAATAAAATTATGTAGGCTTCAGAGTACAATTCTATCCCCATTTTTATTTGACCATAGAAAGTTAATCCTCAGAAAACAAGAATTCCCCAGAACACATGTTGAAAAACACTGCCCCAGAGGACCCAGACAACCTCAGAAACACCTTCAGCAGCTTCCTTTCCTTTGACCTCCATGCAGAATGACCCCACATGTGGGTGCTGTCCTACCACCTTCCACATTGAAGCCATCTCCTGGTGAGCTAGGACATCTCACTCAAGATAAATTTTATTTTTCTCTGGATCTTGCCACTTACTGGGGTTGTAGCCTTATGGAGTAATGATGGACATAACAAATGTGCTCACTGTTAAGGCGTGATCCTAATCTCTAAAACAGAGAATGCTCTGGTCATTTTCCAGCTCAACAGAAGAATTCTAGTCTTCATGTCCTACTCTCTCTTTTTCACCTCTTCATAACAGTATAATAATTCCCTTAACTATAGTATACATCATCCAGACCACCCACCTCTAAATCTAACACTGAGTCATGTGGAGTCAAGTAGCATTTTCCACAGGATTGATGATGAGTTACTATTCAAAGATGGGTAATGATATGAATTGTAACTACAATGAGTTGAGCATCATTGGGCTATAATATTAATGATAAAATTAATAATAATAAGTACCAGGGATATTAATAAGCATATATGGAATATATGCTATGTGGTGAATTCTGAACTAAGTTCTTAACATAATCCTCACTGCAATGATCCCCAGAAGATTGGTACTACTATCTCTATTTCCCCAGAATCACAGAACTAGTAAGTTGCCAAGTCCAGCTACTTAGCTCTCTATGACACTGCACTTCTCAATCTTCAATTATCCAGAGTCTATCCCAAGCTGTTTGAGGGCTAAGGCAGTCTAGCTTTATATTCCAGAATTACACCTTGAACTAAGTGACTGGCTTTTATACAGTAGCTCCAGCTTGTGGCCGACAGAAGAAAATAAAATAAATTAGTGAAAGGCCGATCAGATATTAATCCAGAATATAAAAAAATTCAATAATTGACTAGAAATGTTTTTTGTAAACATTTTTAATTTTCATATTATTTTTAAAGGTATTTATTCCATGGTATTCAAGAACTCTTCTATAAAGAATGTCCTGGGAATTGTTCCCTCAAGGAGCCACTATTAATCTAGTGGGGGAAACTGCTTGACCTGGGTTTGAATCTGGGCCTCCATATGACTTTGGGAATGATACTAATATACTTAATCATGTCTTGCCTAAAAATGGGATAATTGTACATTCCTTACACTATTGTTATGAGCGGTAAATCAAATAGTTTATGATAATTCCCCAATCCACCATGAAAAGCAATTAAAAGAGAGCCCTTCTGACCAGCTGCCTTGTTGATGCTGATATCATTTGCAAGTTTCCATAAGGGAACTTGAGCACTGATTCCAGGTCACTCTGTGCTCAAAGTCGTGTTTTATATTCAAGTGGCTCAGACTTGACACAAAAGGATAACACTAGCTGTAAGAAGGCTGCAAATTCTGGCTGGAGCTTACTTTGGGCAAAGGAGTTGCATTTCTTACCTGTGAAGAGATTCAGACAGCAGGTGGTCTCTCCATATGCACATATGTAAGTGTGCATGCTGGTGGTTTTCTGCCACCAGGAAATCTTTGTCCACTCCACTCATAATCCTTTTCAAAGAACACTGTTGGTACTACTTGTACACAGACTCCATTAAAACCATATAATGCCATGGAACGTATTTGATGTGAGACATAATTAAAACTCAAATCTTCCTAAAATTATGAATGCAGGCATACTAAAGATGTATTTTATCTTTATATTTGATTTAAAAGACTAATAAATTATTATTTGTTTATTAGAATTTTTGCAGATTTATATTTATCATTTAAATTATAGCTAAGTCTTACTATGGCTGGTGTGGCTCAGCTGCTTGGGCATCGTCTCACGCACCAAAAGTTTGCTTGTTCAATTCCTAGTTAGGGCACATGCCTGGGTTACAGGCTCAGTCCCCTGAAAGGAATGTGCAGGAGGCAGCTAATCAACCAATGTGTCACTCTTGTATCAATGTTTCTCTCTCTATCTCTCTCTCTCTGTCTCAAAATCAAATATATATTCTTTACTATGTTGGAGATGAAGGGGATACTTTAAAAAAAATCAAAGACAGTGGAGTCTGTCAAGTCTAGGAGTGGGGCGTGGTGATTATTTGCAATATAATTGGGTAGTGTGTTTGGCTATTAACTGAAAGGTTGATGGTTCAAACCCCCTCCCTAAGGATGCTTCTTGCATTCTGGGTGGGGGGAAAGAGGACGGGGAGAGGAGGGAGCAAAAGGTGGGGAGTGGATATGATTATAGTTTTGGGAAAATTAAATATTTGAAAAATGTAAATATTGTACACCAGACATACAGTGAACTAAATATTTCATATAGTTCATGTAGATAGCACAGGTATGTTTAAATCTTGATGATTCAACTTACTAGCCTTAGTTTACTTATTGCTAAAGTGAGGATAATTGTTTAATATAATTTGTAGAGTTGATATGAGGATTAAGTAGCCTAGCATGTAAAAAGCTTAACATAAAACTCCATGTGGAATAGACACTTGGTAAATATTAGATTCCTTTGCATTTTCCTGTATGAAAGATGGGCTTTCCATAGCAGATTGTAATTGCATGGAAGTGATTTACTCATTCTTTGGAGACAGGGAAATCAGCTTTTAGCAGGCAGCTTTAAACCCTCAGAACATTAACCAAAAATAAAATAAATTAAAAGTCAGTGTGAAAATTGTAGACATAGACTTATTCAGTTATTCTTATAAATCTTGTAGAAAACAGTTTTATACCCCACATATGAATGAAGTCATATGGTTCTGGACTTTTTCTGTTTGCCCTGTTTTCATAGTGTAGTGGTTATCTCATTGCCTCATACCATATAAATTTTAAGTCTATCTGGATTGTAAGGACAAAGGAGAATATGCCACCCACCTGACTTATTTGGGTGACTATAAAGGCGGATTACCCGAAGCTTAAAAAAAAAAAAAAAAAAAAAAAAAACTTAAATGGGCTCTTTTTTACCCCACCTTTAACAATTGTTGACTAGAAGGACTTACCAATTGTGTCAGGTAGCAGAAGAGAAGGGGTAAAAAAAAAAAAAACACACACAAAAACAAAAAACAAAAAAAAAAACAGTTAGGGCAACCCAAAGTCAAAATCAACTCTCTTTGTGAATCTGAGACATACACTCTTTGCCTAAAGGGGATGAGGAATCAAGTTTCCACTCTCTTATGCAGAAATAAAAGAAATTGTTGATGGAAAAATGAAAATATTGCCCTCTTCTCCCATCTCCCAGGAAAAGCATGATTAAATAACAATACAATGGTGCCACTCCAAACTCCCATATCCTAATTAGAAAGCAAAAATGACATACTTAAAAAAAAAAAAAAAAAAAAAAAAGTATACACATTTCAGATCCAAAACAGCAACAAAGAAGGCCATCTCCAACCTTAGGTCTAATGTGATTACACATGGCAATTAACAACAACTTTGTACCCAGCCCTGATGGCTCTGGTCAGATGCCAGGGATGGAAGTCCAGTGGATCATCAGTTATGAGAATAGATCCCTAATCTAAAGGAATGGAAACTTCTGGGCAATGAATGATGGATTTCAAATGGTTGCAGAGACTTGAAGAAGAGAAAACAAGGTTTTTGACACTGGTTCCAGCCAGACACCTAGGTTGCTTTCTTGGTGTCAAATGTCATCTCTTTGGTCCCCAGACCTCTTTGGGGCAGAACCAAACTCAAGCCCAGCATATGCAGCAAAGCCCAGACCCAGCCTAGCACGCAACACTCTGCTAGTCTGAGATTCAGCCTAAGGACATGTGCCCCAGCCAGGGAAGAAGGAGTGCCAGAAAGCTTGAATGCAGGCTACCATCCTATGTTTGCTGGGACTTGCAACATCAGAAGCAGCAGAGAGAATGTTGATGCTGGATGGCAAATTCCTGTAGGCTTGGCTTTGTATTATACAAGGCTGAACAGAACGGTCTCCCTAATGAAGGATTTGGATGATGGATTATGGTCCCGTGGTGATCAAACCGTTTCAGTCATTCCCACACAGAGGGATCGCCTCACCATCAATAGAAGCAGGCCAGCCCCGGGCTAAATAAAAAAGTAGGCCAAATCTGTTCTTGGCATGCACGAAGCTGGGTGTCTCTCTACCCGCCTCCCCTCTTTCAACAGGCTCCACCTTCCCTGCCTTCACCTTACTTTCCACCCAGTAAGGCTCAAAGCCTCCTGACTGCCCCTGGCTATCCGAGATGCTCCCAGTAAACCGGTTATTGTTCGTGAGGCCTTGCCCCACCCCAACACTTACTGAGCCTTAATTACGGGACAGACAGAATGTGACATGGAAGAGAGACAAGTATACGAAAAACAAGCTCCTGAGCCTTGATGAGAAGATCCTGATAATTCATTCAACAGCACAGCCTGCATCTTCTACTATGGGCAAGACAGAGAGCAGGGCACTTGAAGGAGATAAATATTAGGAATATGTATTTTCTACCTCCAGAAACCCCTTGAAATCAAGGAAAGATTTAAGAAGTCAGAGAGTAAGATATGTATACATATAATACCTTAATTTAAACAGAGAGAGAGAGAGAGAGAGAGAGAGAGAGAGAGAGAGAGAGAGAAAATAAATAAATAAATAAATAATTTTAAAAAAATTTTAATTTAAAAAAGAAGTAAGAGAGAGTTTTGTAACGTCAAAGCTTCACACTGCATTCTTTGCTTCTGCATCTGTCACCTGTAATAATAATTATTATTATTGATATGACATGATATATATCGATAGTATGATGTGATGTGATGATGTGATATAATTCCATTCACCACTCAGAAGCCAGAGTTGTTTTTCATAGAACATAAATCAGATCATACCATTAAGTAGAAACCAAAGGTTTTCGCCATAATTGACAAGGCACTACCATATGGCTTTCCCCTGCCTATCCTTCCATCTTACTTTAGAGATGTTGGCTGCTTTTCTCTTCTTCAGACATACCTGCCTTAGAGCTTTTATGTTTATAGTACCCTCTCACTGAAAAGCTTTTCTCCCAGATTTCTGCCTGGCTGACCTCATCTCATCCTTCAGGACTCAGTTCAAATGCCCCCTCTTCAGAGATACTTTCACTGTTTAGCTTATGAAAGGAGTGCCTCCCAGGTCACTTCACAGCTATTTTTTTTTTCTTTGTGACACATATCACTATCTGAAACGATCTTCATTTTTTCTGATAGAAAACTCACCTTTAATAAATCCAGAATTGATATACTGATCTGCCTTCTCCAAACCCGCTCCATCATCGTTTTCCCCATCTACTTAAAGACAGCTCAATTCTCCCATTTCTTCCAGTGGCTCAGACTGAAGACCCAGGAATCCTCTTGGATGCTTTTCTGTCTATATAGTCCATCTGGAAATCCTATTCATTCTTCCTTGAAAATATTAGGACTTATTGTATTTCTGATAATAAAACTCCCCCACTATCTGCCTATTTCCAATGGCATTAGCCTCCTACCTGGTCTCTCTGCTAACTCCTTGCTTCCACATCATCTATTTTCAACACAGCAGCCATATGACCTTTTAAGAGAAAGTTATTTCCTTCCCCCAAACTTTCCAGTGATTCCTCATCTCACTCAGTAAAAGCCAATGTCTAGAAACATCTTGTTCTTTATGGTAGCTACTGAGCACTTAAAATGTGGCTATTCCCGACTGAGATGTGTTCTAAGTATAAAATGCACACTGGATTTCAAAGAGTTTTGCCAAAGGACAAGAAGTGAGAGAGGTCCCATGGAGTTAAGGATGTGTGAAGTGAGTGATTATTAGGATAGACTATACAATCTAAGATATATAAGAAGGTAAGTAAAGACATGTGGGGCAAAAGGTATGGTGAAAAGATGGTCAGACAAATGCATTGTCAGGCCAAAGGACTTTTAAGTCAGAGTGCTAAAGACAGTGAACTGAAAAGAGATGAGATGGTGGTGCCAGAGTGGAATGCTTAAGATTCAGATTAGGGGAAGGGGCGGGGGGATTAGCATTTACTAATAAGGACCAGGTTTAAGGTAGGGAATCAGTGGCCCATTCTGTGGAGATGAGTTGCTAAGGAAAAGAAGTCTAGGGAGTCAGAAGCCAGAGTATTAAAATGACCATCTTCTAGATGATAATTAAAATCCTAAAATTTGGAACAGAAGCACATTGTTGGAATAAGTGAGGATGAACAGGGATCTTAAATCTTTAAGAAATGTGGGGAAGTGACACAAAGTCAGCTGATGACTGCAATAATGAGGGGTAGCTGGTAATAATGTCGTAAACTTCACACCAAAGGTCTCTAAGGGAGAAGAGAACGTGGTCTGGTAAGAGCAATGAAAACCAGAGACACAATCCCTCCGCCTATAGGTCTAGAATTTTATTCCAAATTCACATGCCAAATATAAGTTACTGATCTCACAAGAGTTATACTCTATTTCCTGTGCCCCCCCCCCCCCAAAAAAAAAAAAAAAGCTAGAATGACTAGAGGCTTCCACACCCAAAGGAGTATGGGACAGAAAACAAGTACCACTTCACCAGGCTATAAGAAAGCAGAACTCTGGGTGATCAGTTAGAATAATAATGTGTAAAAGGACCACTCAAAGAAAAAATTGAGGGTACAAGGGATTTTTCTAATGATGGACCACAGAGCACAGAAGATGGGGGGAAAGTGGGAAATGGGGAATGGGGTCAGTATAGGGAATGTACAGATAGGATGTAGGTCAAGGTTATTAGGAATGACCTGGTAATTTGGAATAAGGGAGATGGAGAGATGATTCTTAATGGTCGCATAGGTAGATTGTAAGTGTTGAGGGAAGAGGGAAGGTGAGGATCATGCAAGAACCCTACCATGGCTCTAGGGCTCCTTTGAAACTTTGGTGCCATACTTCCTAAGATCTAAGACGGTGGCTCCCCCATTAAATCTTGCTCCAGCAGAGTTGAAAACCCTTTAACTACACCAGTTTGGACCTTCATTAAAAAGGTTTATTAAACCCTACAGAAGAATGTAAGATAAAGAAAACAAACAGGAGGGACAAAATATCCATTTTCCAAATATAAGCTTTTGATGCCAAAAGGGTCTTACCCTACCCCAAAATAAACTAGTATGACTAGAGGCTTCATGCTTTAACTCAAAGAAAACACTTATTAATTGCTGAGACGAGAGGCATTGCATGCAGTCAGGGTGGGAAATATGTTTTTTGGAAAGGTCTATAAACTATGCCTGGACATTGTCCCATATGTGCAGCTGTTATTATTATACTAGAGGCCCAATGCACAAAATTTGTGCAAGAGTAGGCCCTCGAAGCCCTGGCTTCGTCTGGAAGGTCATTTCTCCGTTCAGCCATTTGGTAGATTTGCATATTATGCTTTTATTATTACAGATAGCTCTTTCTTAACATCATCATTAACAACTATAAAAACAAAAAAAAATAGCTCAAAATAAAGGTTTGTGAATATTAGACATATAAAATCTTATCTGATACTCTGAACGAGGGATGTTCAGGTCAAGCTAATTGAACAGGATGAGTCAGTGGCTAAGTTCTGTAGAAATGCTCTCAATGATTTTTTACAATAGTTTCCTTAATAATGGAATCTTAACAAGCAGGTCGATGTTAAATTGATAACATGGAAGCATTTTAAAAAGTGTATTGAAACATGATTTCAGTCCATTCACTCGAGGCTTAAAGCCATACTCCATTTTTTTTTTTTTTTTTTTTTTTTGTGTGTGTGTGTGTGTGTGTTTCTAATAAAAAAGCATCTAGTGTAAGGAAATATTCAAGTGAGGAGATGAAGTTTAAAACATAAAATTAATAAGAAGGAAAATTGTAGTTTTAACAACAGCTATGTCTTGACTATGCAGACACAGAACTCACCCACTCTTTATGTAAAGAATGGTCACAGAGCCTGGGAACTACGTCAGGTACTTTGTTGCCTACTGGAGAGTCAGAGAAGAATACAATACCATCATGGCCCCTAGAGTGAACCTATATCACTACTGACTGTAGAAAACAAACACTTTAGTGAACACAACACAATATTGATAATTTGTTAACATACAGCACAGAGAATGGACATTTGAAGTGGGCTTGAAGGGTGAATCTCAAGCATTCCGCTACAGGACCACCACCTCATCTTTCCACTTCACTGTCCCAAGGACTCTGATTTAAAAGTTCTTTGGCCTGACAATGCATTTGCCCTACTGTCTTTTCATCATGCCTCATACCCCACATGTCTTAACTTACCTCCTTATCTATGATAGATAGATAGATTGTATAGTTTTATCCTAATAATCACTCACTTCATACATCCTTAACTCTCTGGGACTTCTCTCATTTCTTGTCTTTTTTGCAAAGCTCTTTGAAATTTAGTGTGCACTTTACACTTAGAGCACATCTCAGTCTGGACTAGCCACATTTTTTCTGGTCAGTCTAGCTAAAGGTTTGTCAGTTTTGTTGATCTTTTTATGGAACCTCATTTTGGTTTGATTGATTTTTCTCACTTGTTATTTATATGATATCTTTTAATATTATACTAGAGGCCAGATACACAAAATTCATGCAAGGGGCTCAGCCCTCACAGCTGCAGCCCTTGCAACCCTGGCTTTATCCAGAAGGTCGTCTGGCTGTCTAGTCTAATTAGCATATTATGCTTTTATTATTATAGATATTTAATCTCCATAATATTTTTATTCTATTTCTGCTTTAGTTTCCCTCTTTCTTCTACTTACTTTACGTTTAGTTTGTTAGTTAGTTAGTTTGTTTGTTTGTTTGTTTTTAGTGTCTTCATACAAAAGAGGATTGTTTTTAAGGTCTTTGTTCTTTTTTAATATAGGCATTTATAACTATGAATTTCCCCCTAGGCACTGTTTTAACTGCATCATGCATATACTTTTAAAGTGTATGCATGAGAATTCTGATGAGCACACTTGGTGAAAACATGCTGTACCTCTTCGCTATTGTAAGATTTTTGTTTTGTTTTTCCCATTTCTCAAGATGGGTGCTGGCCTTTTGAGTAGGCAAAGCTTTTCGTATAAAGCAAAATGCCTTGGCTTTGGTTTGGTTGGGTTTGCAGAAAGACTCTTGTTTGCAGCTCAAATTTATTTTTTACACCACGTAATCTAAAAAGCATGGGCACATTTGTTTTACTTGATATTCTCTTTGAAGTGTAGATTCCTAGGTTTTACGGGCCCTTCTTAAAGTGCCCTCTTGATTAGAAGTTTCCTTTTCTGTATTTCTAGTAAGGATATTCTTTACTGCCCTGACACAATGTTTATGTCCTTTAAGCAGAGGTCAGCTAACAGTGAAATCTTTCTGTGCTACCATAAGCCCTTTCTGTTGGTTTGTGTACTTTGTTATTTGCCTTGCTTTATCCATACTTTTGCAGCATTACCACCCACTCCACGTGACAAGTGACATCATTGCTATAATGAGAATTCCAAGCAGAACCACTGGATCGAAGCCCATCTGTGTGCCTGCTCCCACACTTGACAAAACAAATTCCAAATTCATTCAGCATGCCAGTGCCATTTAGTCACTGTGACATATTCCAAATTTTGGACTCTGCGCAAAAACCAATCTGTGCCCACAAAATTAATCATGGAACACATTTTATGACGTTTGACAACAACTTAAAAGGTTCCCATCTCTGGCAGGTGGCTCTGCCAATCTGCAAGTATATGCATGACAAATTCTGAACACTATATTGTGTGGCTGAAAATGTATGGTGTAGAATGCATACCGTGGAGAGAACCAGAGTGAGTCCAAACAATTCTCAAGTCTGTCTCAGGGACACAGAAGCCAGAACGCTCCCTTGTGAAGAAAGGATGATGGTCCCAGGTACACATAGAAAGCCAAAGAAAAGGCAACAGCTCGTGTGCCAGTAGATGCTGAGAACATTGGCACAATCGCCTGTGTTGGCAGGACCAAGAGTTTGAGGTGGCTAATTTAAGCGACAAGATCCTGGCAAACAGATTTATTTAGGGCAAGAGTGCGTCAGGGAGATGCCAGAAAAATACATCAATCTGTGCCTTTACATGTACTCAGAATGATGATGAAACAACTGACATTAAGAAAGTAAACCTTACACTTTAATAGAATCTGCAACTTCTCCTAACCCAAAGTAAGGGGGAAGGGTCACTTTAGATATCTGCTACTTGTGTTCTGCTCTAAGATCTGTGATTAAGAAAACCTCCCAACAATGTTTTTGAAGAGATTTTCCCCATATTGTGGTGCTTAATTGATTAGACCAAGTGTTTTTATATATGTTTAGTTTATTTTTAAATCAGGCTAACTCACATTTGACCATATCATTCATGGCAAATGAAGGAAGCCATTCATCTAAAATTTTACTTTTCTGAGAAGTAGCTTATAGAAACTCTGTTGGGGAAAGAAATAAGCCTTCGGCTTTAATTATACCGATAGAAGCCTGAATAGGTCCCTTTGTTAAGAGTAATGTTTTACTCCGCAAAAAGACATAATTGTTTTAAATGTCAATTCTATAGTGTAGTGCATATTTGTATATGGTTTGACAGGCAAAAAAAAAAAAAATAGTAAAACATTTTACTGGGAGTGTCTTGCTTCCTCATATGATTTTCCATTTCCCTAGCTTCTCTAGAGAGCGCCTCTTTCCCCCAATTTACCCCACCCACTTTCTTTTTCTCTTAATTGATGACTCAATCCATTGTCTTTGCAATGGATTAAGAACACTTGCATACTTAGCCTACTGAGGACTTTAATATTTTTATTTTTTCCTGTATTGATTTTTAGAGAGAGGGAAAAGATTAGAGAAATAGAAATGTTGATAAGAGAGAAACATCATTGATCAGCTACCTCCTGTAAACTCCTTACTGGGGATTGAGCCCACAACCCAGGCATGTGTCCCAACCGAGAATCCAACTGGTGACCTCTTGGTTCCAGGTCTGCACTCAACCACTGAACCACACTGGCCCTGCTTTAATTTTTTTATACAAAGACTAAACTTGCATAGCTTAGCATCCTGAGGTTTATCAAGACTCAGTCTTCCTATTCTAATTTGATTGTTTCTCTTCTTCTCTGAAGTCGGAAGTAATATAAGGAAGCAACAGGTGAAGAGGAGCTCTTCCACAGGAAGAACTAATCAAGAAGAATCTTGATTAGAAAGCCTGGTGATCCAATAACTTGACAGAGGCATAAAAGCTAAAGCAGCTCTGCCTCATTTATACTCACAATGCCCTCTTTTGAGAAATGAGCCAGCAATCAGTCTTTTCTCTAAAGTGAAGGAATTGTACTCTCTAGGTCTCTCAACACTAATACTTGAGCATCTGTGAATTAGGGAGGGACATTTATTTTTAAAAAAATATGTTTTTATTGATTTTTAGATAGAGAGGAAGGGAGAGGAGTAGATAGAACTATCCATGAGAGAGGAATTGATCAGCTGCCCCCTGAAGACCCCCTATTGGCAATAGAGCCTGAAACCTGGGATGTGCCCTGACGGGAATCCAAGCAGTGACCTCTTGGTTCCTAGGTCAATACTCAACCACAGAGCACACCAGCTAGGCTAGGGAGGGACATTTTAGGGGATCTCTCCTTACACAATAGCTGATTCTTTCATTTGTTTTATGCATAAAATATAAATGGGTTGTTAGTTAATTGAATCATATTTTTATCAAAAGCTCCTAAAACAGTTTTTCTTCCTTACCTATGCTATAAATAAGCAATGATACAAAACTGTTATGATTCCCAGTCCTTAGAATGTGGCTTTTTATTATTTTTATTATCTCTGAAAACTTTTAGAATCTTTTATTTATTCTGAAATTTCATCATGAGTATGTACGTTAAGAAAATTTCAAGGACACAAAAATAATCATTCAAAAGGACAAAGTAAATAATTCACAACCCCAGTTCATGAGAATAGTTCCTGTTTTCACCAGGGAGAGACGATTCAGAGGGCCCTTGGTTGTGGGACACAATTAGCCTTACACAAAATGCTGAACTGGCTCCACTTTCCAAAGCTTATAATCAAGCCTCAAAAGAACAAAACTGTTTTGAAATGTAGATAGGAAACCTCAAAAATATTAGACTATAAAAATAAGCAGCACCCCCAAAAGAGTAATTTCACAATTCCTGGCCATATATACAACAGTCATGGAAGAAGAAGGAAATTATGAGCCATAATGAAGAGAAAAAAATCAATCAATATATTTGATTTAGCACTGTTGTGCCCAAAATAGCACAGATGGTAGAATTAGTAGAGAAGAACATTAAAATTGTCATTATAATTGTGTTCTACATGTTCAAGAAACTACAGAAAAGATAGAGCATGTTAAGTAAGGACATAAAAATGTATAATCGCACACATCCTTAAATAAAATTACTAGAGATAAAAAACACACAACATTGGAGATAAAATATAAACTGGATGGGTTTAAGAGAATATTGTATATTGAAAATAGGAAATAGAGAAAAACTCTAAAAATCAGTGAACTGTCAGACAATGTCAGGCAGAGGAATATGTATGTAAGTGGAGTCATCAAAAAAGTGGAGGTGCAAGATGGAGAAGAGAATGCATTTGAAAAAATAAGGGGAGCCCAGCTAGTGTGGCTCAGTGGTTGAGTGTTGACCTATGAACCAAGAGCGCATGTTTCAACTCTCAGTCAGAGAAATGCCCAAGTTGTGGGCTTGATCCCGAGTGGGGGTGTGCAGAGGCAGCCAATTAATTTTTCTCTCTCATTATTGATGTTTCTATCTCTCTCTCCTCCCTTCCTCTCTGAAATAAGTAATATATATATATATATATATATATATATATATATATATAGTATATATATATATATTTTTTTTTTTTAAAGAAATAAAGGCAATGTCTGCATTTGTCTATCTAGCTCTACATGTTCTACATGGTATTCTCAGTGCCTAGCAAGGCACCTAGTAGACATCAGACATTTGATAAACATTTCTTGAATACACTTGTGGCAGACAATGAATAAGAGGAAGGCACATAAGTGCTATTTGCAGGATATAAAGGCTATCAGGGACCAAAGAAGGGAAACAGTATGGAGAAAAGGAAGCTTAATAGAAGTGTTATGTCTTCATTAGGGACCTGAAGGACGAACTCAAATTTGAAGATGTGTACAGTTTAGAGAACTGGAGGAGATGAAGAAGGACATTCCACATAAGAACAACTTAAATGAAGACTTGGAAGCAAAAATAAATATGGCTTTTGAATAATAGTCTCTTTCTATCCGTGAAGGAAACATTCCAAGTCTCCCAGTGGGTGCCTGAGACTGCATATAGTACCAAGCTTTAAATATACTATTTTTTTTCATTACATACCTATGATAAGATGTAATCTTAACTTAGACACAGTGAGAAATTAATAATCAATCAGACAAGTTTTTTTTATGTCTTCCACCCAATGAACATAATGCCTTTTTGATCGTAGTAGCTGTGGCCGTAACTTTTGCAGGTTGAAATGGGACAGCAGAACTAGCACACATTCCTTTTTCCTTCTGCACAATTTTACAAATAAAAGATTTTTTTTTCTTACCACAGATCTTAGCAACCTCAGAATACGATTTTCTTTCCACATCAAATCAAGAACTTTCACCATTTCATTTACAGAAAGCACGTTATGGCTTTCTTTGCCATATCCGAATTACTAGCATCATTATTCTTGTTTTGAGCTATTATTAAGTAAACCAAGGGTGCTTTGAACACAAATGCTGTAACACCGGACAGTGAATCTGATAACGGAGAAGGCTACACATGACTAAGGGACGGGAGCATATACAGCATGGATATGCTGGACAAATGGATGATTCACTGCCTGAGTGGGATGGAGCAGGACTACTCGAGATTTCATGATGCTACTCAGAATAGCACACGATTTAAAACTTATGAATTATTTATTTCCGGAATTTTCCATTTAATATTTTTGGGCTGCCGTTGAATGCAAATAACTGTAACCATGGAAAGTGAAACTGCAGATAAGGGAGGTTATTTTACCACCTCCACTGGAGTGGCGGCAGCACTTGGGGGGTGCTAGAAATTAGTTTAGATGGATGTGTTAGGGTCAGACTAAGAAGTCTTTAGAAACACAAAATGTAGAAACCCATTGAAAGTTTCTGAACAGAAACCTTTGATGATGAAATCAGAATCCAAGGAGAGGACAGGAGCCTAGTGGTGACAGTCATGGTGGATTGGGAGAAAACACTACCGTTGAATGGAACCAGTTGGCCAGAAGTTTGTTAAAAAATAATCCAGTCCTCAAGTGTTGAAAATTTATATGTGAGGGCACCTAACATATCAGCACAGACTAGGGCTTGAATAAATGTCCCTGGAATTTAAATACTGGGCAAATTAATATTTAATTTAAATTCAAGACCAAACATATTCTTGGTTCATGAAGTTTTCACAAGTGGCCCTAAAAATCTGTAATGCATTAAAAATAATATTTACTTCACAGTATTTTATTTACATAAGATTCTAGATCAACTCTTTTAAAAAATGTTTTTATTGGCTTTTAGAAACAGAGAGAGGAAAGGAGAGAGAAAAATGGGTGTGAGAGTGAAACATCAGATATCTCCTGTACACTCCCTACTGGGGATCAAGCCGAGCTACATACCAGGCATGTGCCCTGACGGGAATCCAACCGCAACCTTTTGACCAGGATGACGACCAACCCATAGCCACACCAGCCAGGGTTAGGTCAACTTTTTAAAATTACTTGCCCCCAAGGGCCTTCTTCCCTTGGTCACGCAGGTGTGTTTCACGATTTTTCTACTTTTCATCCTTACTCTCAAATAGATTTATAGTGAAGATTCGAGCCTTGGGTTATTTTGTTTTGTTTTTTGTTTTTTTTAATGATTTCAGAGAGGAAGGAGAGGGAGAGAGAGATAGAAACAACAATGATGAGAATCAGTGATTGGCTGCTTCCTACACGCCCCCTACTGGAGATCCAGCCCCGCAACCCAGGCACGTGCCCTTGACCTGAATGGAACCTGGGACCCTTCCGGCCCGGTGCTCTAACCACTGAGCAACCCGGCCAGGGCTCGAGCCTTGGATTTTTTTTTTTTTTTAATTAAAGCAATGCTTCACTTGTCCTATTTACCCTTCAGTGTCACGGTATTTCAGAGTCTCGTAAGAAAAAGGATCTTGGAGACAGGAGGCTGTCGCACAGAGGGGTCCCTGAGGCTGAAAGTGGACAAGGGCAGCCCGGGAAAAGGCTTGCATCGGAGGCAGGGAACACGATCCGGGGAAAAGGGTTCTTTCCAGCCTCAGGAGGGCGGTATCCGGGAACCTTTGAACCGCCGAAGGTGCGGCACAAGGCCGACCTCCTGCAGCCACGCTCAGGTGCCTCTCCACCCAGACGCCCGGGCGACCCCGGGACCCGAGCCCCGCCTCTCGCGATACTGGCCGGCCTCCGCCCTCCCGGCTCCGCTAGGCCCCGCCCCCTCCCGCCGCCCCTGTGTCGTCACTTCCGGCGGGTCTGCAGGCGGAGGGAGAAGATGGCGGCGCTGGGGGAACCTGTACGGCTGGAACGGGGTGAGTGCTGCGGAGGCCCGAACCGAGGAGGGCGGAGTGGGGTGGAGGACTGCCGTGTCACCGCAGGGGAGGAGGAGGAGGAGAGGCCCGGGCTCCAGGCCTGGAGCCAGGCTGCCCCTCCCGCTGGCGGCCGGCCCCAGGGTAGGCGTTTCCTGACCGGTACCACCGAGGCTGCACCGCGGAGCACCACCACCTGTCCGCCTCGCAGACACACTGCACACGGGACCCTCCACCCCCTCCGGCTGGGCCCAGCGGACGCCGCATTCAGGGACGTGTTGGGACAGGCTGCACGCACAGCCCCCATTTATGGGTGCACACACCCAGGGTGCCACCCTCATCCTCGGGTCGCACATTTCCCCGCACACGGGACCTTCCCTTCCCCCCCCTCCTCCCTCCTCCGATTTGCGCGCAAGAACTCGGTCATTACTTTCACCGCAACTCCTCCTGTCTGTGTACAGTGTTGGAGTATTTCCTGGCCTCGGTGCCCCGCCCAGGTACAGCGCAGATGCTTCAGAAACAACGCCCGCTGATGTATCTGGTCTCGGAAAGGTTCCAGAACTAGGAGGAAGAGGGGTAGATTGTACAAGTATTTGAAAGTTCATTCTTAGTCCTTCTTTACAAATTCTACACATGCAACTTGTGGCTGGTTCTTGCTATGTAGAGAGAAGACTGCGGAATCAGAGACCCAAATGCCAGTGAAGAAGGTACATGGTTATGTCCCTATGAGGGCCTGGTTAACAGACTTCCAACATTCCACTCTTTTCCCCCTCCCCAAATCCTTTATTTCAGTCCATTGCAAGCATGCTTTTGGCAGTCCTGCAGTAAAAGTCATTAGTGACGAGTCAAGATGTGTACAAACTAAACCGTTTGAATATTAGTAAAGTAGCAAACAGAGTTTAGGAAGAAGATTAAACATACCTTGCAAATATTGACATTTGCAGTTACAGTCTGAATATTAAGTAACTTCTGCTCTAGGAAAGGAATATGTTTTGTATAATTACTGTACTTGGAGAAACCTCTTCCCTGATGCATTCATACAAACAAATGTGCACTTAACATTGCTTATTCCTCTTGGTGTTCACTTCTGTAAACCTCTTTGCGAAGGACATTGTTTCCCTCAGCCCACCAGGCCATTAATTAATGCATCATTTCTGACAGGGGAGTGGCTACTCTGGAGGACTTACTAAGTTAGGCCTGAGACTGTGACATTTTATCCTGCGCACGGTGGCACTGTGCTTTGTATGAATATATGGGAACAAGTCTGTTTGGTGTTACCGGAAGTAGGTGTTTTTCTTGAAAGCCGGTTGTAGGATGCTAACATGTTGGTAGTCTTTTTTTTTTTTTTTTTTTCTTTTTTTCTCACCAATATATTTGTATTGATTTCAGAGAGGACGGGAGAGAGAAAGAAAGAGAGAAAAACATCAATGATGAGAGAAAGTTATTGATCAGCTGCCTCCTGCACACCTCCCACTGGGGATCCAGCACACAACCCAGGTATGTGCCCTTGACGGGAATTCAGTCCGGGACCCTTCAGTCCGCAGGCTGACGCTCTATTCACTGAGCCAAACCAGTCAGGGCTCTCTTGCATTTTTATGCAGCACGAAATATGAAACTTAACCTCTGGCATTCCATTTTGCTCTTTTAGAGTTCTTTTCAGTTCCACAGTAGAACGCTCAGCACCTTAGTAGGATGAATAACTTGTTCGTGGTTGTCATTTAGCCAGATAAGAAAGTCAGTTCTGCATCACCTCTGATTCTTAGAATTCTGTTTAACAGACTCTATTGTAAACATTCCCAACAGTCCTACAGTGTAAAATGAGTACGTATGATCAGGATCCCTGGATGTCTTCTAAATCATCAAAACATGAGTCAGGCCCTAACTGGTTTGGCTCAGTGGATAGAGCATCGGTATGCGGACTAAAGGTTCCCAGGTTCAGTTCCCGTCAAGGGCATGTACCTTGGTTGCAGGCACATCCTCCCGTGTGGGAGGTGTAAAGGAGGCAGTTGATTGATGTTTCTCTCTCATTCCCTAACTCTCTATCCCTCTCCCCTCTTTACTGTAAAAAAAAAAATCAGTAATATATATATTTTAAAAAATGAGTCAGTGGAACACATTTAAACGTGTTAGGTACAGTGTAAGTTCAGGAAAGAGTATTTTACTTTTTCAAATTTTTAATTGCATGTTGTAACTGTAAATTAAAATAATTAATGAACCAACAGTCCCCATTCACCAGCCATTCAAGAGATGAGATATCAGAATGAGGAAAATCTGTTTCCATTTTATTTGATCAACATCAGTTTAAGCTAAAATTGGCAGATTTACTCTTTTCTCCATTACATTCATTCCCAGTTTTCCAGCTGCAAACGTAAACAAGGCCATAGTAATTCTATAAAGAAAAAGTTCTAGTCTTTCCACTTAACGGGGGGCAAGGAATAGTAGAGTAATAGGTACTCTATCCCTGTGGGTTTACAAAAACAGTAAAGAGAAAGAAAATAAAAGTAAAGATAATCATTAACAGTGTTGTAAACATAACTCTGAATTTCATAAAATTTCTTAATTCTATTATAGAATACTTTTCCTCACATTTCCCAGTGAGAATTGTCTAACATGCTTAATATCTCTATATATAAAAGTCAAGCAACCAGAATGCTGGATTTACGCGTCACTGTGATGCATTCTGCTGCTGACCAAAGGCCCCGATTGGGGGCGGCCCCTCCCCTGGCCAACCCTGTCCCTGATTGGCCTTAACACCCGCCCTTTCCCCCCCCCCCCCCCATCAGGGGCAGGGCCAGTGGCCAACCTCCTGTGGCCTCTCCCCATGGCTGGCCCAGCCCCAATCAGCACCCCCTGACCCTGATCAGGGGCGGGGCCAGTCAGCTGACCTGTGTCCCCTCCCCCCCAGCCCAGCCCCATCTGCCCCCATTGGGGCGGGCTGGTTGGACCCTACCCGTGCATGAATTTGTGCACTGGCCCTCTAGTATTTGTATAAATGTGTACCATCCCTCAATATTTCTAATTAATTGGTGCCAAACGTAGCATGATATTTATGCTTGCTCTTATGACACCCTTTTTTATGAATTTTTTTATTTATTCATTAATTTTTATAAGGAAGGTACTCTTGTTTCTGTTTTTCAGTAGAGAAAATGAGACACAGGGAAGTTAAGTAACTTGCCCAAGATTACCCAGCTAGTATTGAAACCAGGTTGACAGAAATAATTGTTTTTATTTTTCTATTTTGTAAACATGTATTTGATTATCTCAGTTAAAACACTGTTTTGATTCTAAGTTGAAAACAGACCATTTGTACCATTGCTATAAATATGTTTGCCATTAACTGCATCTGCAATGGAATAGTTCCTATCTACATAGATATTCTGTTTTCCTTTGGAAAATTAACAGTGATTTTACTGACACAGAGTGTTTTGTTCTGTTCAATGCTCTGATTATTAATACTAACGATAGGTAAATTTTTATTGTCTACATAGTTACTGATATACTGTCAGCTTTTCTGAATCATAAACAGTCTTTGTCTATCATGTTTTTTGCCTCAATTCTTTCTTGTGACATCTAGTATTTCACATTCAGTTTTCCTTTCACTCAAAGATGTTTTTCCCTAGATTTTATACGATACATGTATAACAGCAGTATTTCTTTTTAATCTACTGTAAAATTCAGCATTATTCTCAGATTTTACATTCCCATCCTCAGGCATATACATATCTCCCTCCCCCCTCCCCAACACACACACAAGTTCACCTTTTTTTTTTTTTTTTTTTTTAATGTTTTTCCTATTTTTTTTTTAACCCTTTGCACTCCGCTGTCCCCTCTCAGGGGACATCGGAATTCTAGCATATCACTCGGATCTCCCCTCTCAGGGGACATTGCAGTTTATTAGTGATTACGGGGAATTGAGTTAATTCAACGCACGTTTCCGCCGTTAGCGTCGAGTAGCTGGTAGCCAATGTCCAGAATGGTTCGGAGTGCAAAAGGTTAAATATATATTTTATTGATTTTTTTACAGAGAGGAAGGGAGAGAGATAGAGAGCTAGAAACATTGATGAGAGAGAAACATCGGCCAGCTGCCTCTTGCACGCCCCCTACTGGGGATGTGCCCGCAACCAACGTACATGCCCCTGACCGGAATTGAACCCGGGACCTTTCAGTCTGCAGACCAATGCTCTGCCACTGAGCCAAACCGGTTTCGGCGTTTTTCCTATTCTTGTTCATCCTTGAGGAACAAATCCTAACTGCTACTCAATTACATATTAGAGAATCTTCAGAGAAAATTATCTATGAGTATGTATTTGTTTAACTCTAGATATCTGTAGAGCAATTGAATTGTTGGAAAAACTACAAAGGAGTGGGGAGGTACCACCACAGAAACTTCAGGCTTTACAAAGAGTCCTGCAAAGTGAATTCTGCAATGCTGTAAGAGAGGTGAGTACATGGGATTAAAGCTTACTAAAAACTTGAGTAAATTAGATAAGATAATACTCTGAAATTTGCGTTCAGAATTTCTTAAACTTTAGAAAAACATTAGAACCTAATTTTTGAAATTTCTGTTAGACAAACATTTCACAAAGATGCATAGTTTAACGTAAAATTTTAGCACATTCATTAACTTCGTACAACTTAAGCATGGTGTTTTCTGAGATTTAAAATCACAAACTTTGTGTTTTGTAGGTATATGAACATGTCTATGAGACTGTGGACATCAGCAGCAGTCCTGAAGTGAGAGCTAATGCTACTGCAAAGGTAAAGTTTTTCATTTGCTAAAAGTGAGAAAATTCTTTTAAAATTTGAGGTTTTAATATACAATTATTAGATTCATTATAGGCTTATTTTGAAAACTAACAACGTCTTTCAACCTATACTGGACCATCTCAAGTACTAAGAAATAGGATCTTTTTTTATTGTCTTTACAAAAGATAATCCATCATGCAGATTAGATAATACATTAAAAATGCAGTTGCAGCCGAAACCGGTTTGGCTCAGTGGTAGAGCATCCGTCTGCGGACTGAAAGGTCCCAGGTTCGATTTCGGTCAAGGGCATGTACATTGGTTGTGGGCACATCCCCGGTAGGGGGTGTGCAAGAGGCAGCAGGTCGATGTTTCTCATCGACATTTCTAGCTCTCTATCTCTCTCCCTTTCTCCTCTCTGTAAAATATCAATAAAATATATATATTTTTTTAAAATGCAGTTGCACACAAATAATAATACACATATCATAAAATATATAGCAGTATACAGTATGCATATTTAATTGTATCATTGATTGTATATATTTTCATTAAAGGTTTGATGTATGAATTATCCTCATTTTATTGGTGAGAAAGCATCAGACTGTTACCTGCCTCAGACCACACAAAAAAAAAATGGTAGACTTTGGAGGGATGCTCCCCTGGTTTCTCTTTGCTTTCTTTACCTTCACTCTGCAAAGATGTGGTAATGTCACTAGTAGATTATCTCTTCAGAGCTATAGAGGTGGCAGGCCTCCTGTGCTTTCTCATGTGGGAATTTCCTCAGTAATTCCTACATGAACTCAATGTCCATATCTAGTTAGAATAAGTTAATGTCAGCAGTAAGTGATTTATATTAGAATTAGTTATTAGCAGGTAATTTTTCATTGAGAGTTACTGGTTTGCGTAAGGAAATACTGGATCCTCTGTTGAATACAAACACTTAAACATGGGGGTGTAGTTTGACAGAGTAGAAAAAACACAGAAACTTGGCTTTATATATATTTTATTGATTTTAGAGAGGAAGGGAGAAAGAGAGAAATAGAAAAATTAATGATGAGAAAGAATCATTGATTGGCTGCCTCCTGCACGCCCCCAGTGGGGACCGAGCCCGCAAACCAGGCGTGTGCCCCTGACCGGAATTGAACCTGGGACCCTTCATTCCCTAGGCCGACACTCTATCCCCTGAGCTAAACCAAGGAGGGCTAGAAACTTGGCTTTTATTCCTGAGTTATATGATTTTCACAGCTTACTGAATATCTGAGCCTTAAATCTAGTAGTAACTAGATAGTTAACTAAAGCAACAAGAAAGTCCATGTTTATATGTACTCTTTTTCTCGATATTGAGTTATTTCTTATGAGTTTTTTAGTGTCAATAACAAATGGTACAGCAGCCAGAGGACACCTACCTCCTTACAGGTTACGTAGATAGGCTGTGTCCTGCACAAAGGCCTGTGAAACAGCTGGGCTCTCCAGCCCCAAATCTCAGACTGCTGGCACACGCGTGAAGAGGCTCTCCTCTTTAATGGCAGTGCTCATTGCCTACAAGCCTGCCTGCCAACTACTGCACAGTATTTCTGGGACCTGGATCCACTGACCTGAACACCTCCTACACAGTCCCAGTTATCTCCTCTAAAACACCATTCTCCTAAGCTCACCTTCTCAGAACCGCCAATGAATTTGTGGGTATTCAAACATCAAATGTGTGCGCCTCAAAAATAGGTAAAAGATGTAAGAGCTGAAATAAAGGTGATATATTTAAACGTAAAGTTTTGTTCCAGGCTACTGTTGCTGCATTTGCTGCCAGCGAAGGACATTCTCATCCTCGAGTTGTTGAGCTTCCAAAAACGGAAGAGGGCCTTGGGTTCAATATCATGGGAGGCAAAGAACAAAACTCTCCAATCTATATATCTCGAATAATTCCAGGAGGAATTGCTGATAGACATGGGGGCCTCAAGCGAGGAGATCAACTTCTCTCTGTTAATGGAGTGGTAAGGATGTTTTATTTACTTCTATTTGTAGTAATGTGTTGTGACCACTTGGGGGAGTACATGAGTTATAGAAACAGAAAATATAAGGGGGCAAAGCTTTGCAGTTTAGAAATCCCTCAAAGGAATCCCAGGCAGTACTGTTTAGTACAGTGATACAGTTTAAAGGCTTTATGTGTGTTTAGCTTTTTTCCAGTGAAAACTAGCAATGCTTAGTGTGATTTTTATGAAGCAATTAAGCTGTTTAGTAGTAAAGGCAGTGTGTTAAATTAGAAGTCTACCCCTCATTTTGGTCTTATAGAATGGTGGAATAATAGAGTATGTAAACTTATGTGCTGTTATTTAGATCTTAGAAACCAGTTCTTGGACTACAAATAATATATTTAGCAGAGGGTTTCACACTGATTAAAATGGTAAAGCTAGGTTATTTCATAGGTTTATAGTATTGAAATGATATAACATTAAAACTTTTTTACTTGCATGTATTTGAAGCATTTTTGCATTTTGAATGAATTGTAAAACCTATATATTAATTGTGTGTGTGTATTTTTTTCTAGAGCGTGGAAGGAGAACATCATGAAAAAGCTGTAGAACTGCTGAAAGCAGCTCAAGGAAAGGTTAAATTAGTAGTGCGATATACACCTAAGGTCTTAGAAGAAATGGAGTCACGTTTTGAAAAAATGAGATCGGCCAAACGCAGGCAGCAGACCTAATGCAGTTCAGAACTTTATATTCCATTTTGCTTTTAGCTAGAGAAGTTTTACTTGTGACCTACTGATGGCCGCAATGCCAACGATTATAAAGAAAAACAAACTTACCGTGAACTGCTCCTTGCCATTTTATAAATGCCTATTTTAAAATCATTTGTGGTTCCAGAGATGCATACACTTTTTTCTGACAAGAAAAAGTAAAAGGTGATGAGGGCAATTTTGTCCTGCTCTTTTTACAGGCCTTTTTCAAATGCAGATTTTGTCATAAAGTTGTTATAGATTTTTAATAATGCTTTTTAAATATTAAGATGTACTTTTACATTCTTAATCTTTTTTTAGGAAAAAAGGTTCTTCATTTGGCTGCTTATCCTATATAATAAAAGCCTAATATGTTAAGTGTATGGTTGTCCGGTCATCCGTTCAACCAATCAAAGAATAATATGCTAATATGCTAAGGCCGCTCAACCATTCACTATGACATGCACTGACCACCAGGGGGCAGACAGTCGACCAGTTGCTATGACCATAAGGGGGCAGACGCTCTGACCAGTAGGTTAGCTTGCTGCTGGGATCTGGATGATCAGGACTGAGCAAGAAGGGCCAGACATGCCCTGGAGCCCACCCACCCTCCCTCCCTGACTCCAATCATGCACCCATGGGGTTCCTTGGCCTGGCCTGCACCCTCTCGCAACCTGGGGCCCCTTTGGGGATGTTGGAGAGCCAGTTTTGGTGCCGCCATAAAAGGGTAATGTGCAAATTGACTGAACAGCAGAACAACTGGTTGCTATGATGCACAGAGCACCAGGGGCAGACACTCAATGCAGGAGCTGCCCCCTAGTGGTCAGTGCACTTACACGGGAACACTGCTCAGCCAGAAGCCCTGAGCCGGGCCCACAGCTGGCGAGCTCAGTGGCGGTGGCAGGAGCCTCTCCTGCCTCTGCATTAGTGCTAAAGATGTCCAACTGCCAGCTTAGGTCTGCTCTCTGGAGGGAGCAGAACTAAGCCATCAGTCAGACATCCCCTGAGGGCTCCTGGACAGAGAGGGTGCAGGTCGGGCTGAGGGATCCCCCCCAAAAAAATAATAGTTCTCGAATTCTTTATTTGCTTACTTTTTTTTTTTTTTTAACCTGTAAAACTTCTTTATAGTTTTCAAAAAAAAAAAATACATGACAGTTTCAGTTACAGCAGTTTATTACACTATCAGTGTTAGCATTGCTGCTGCATTTTGTACTTTGAACACACATATATAATCATTGGTAAGTCATAGCACAGTGGAAGTTTTTTACTTTTATTATTTAAACATAATGTATAGTGAATACTCATTTGTACTGATTTATAAAAGTAAGTTTTTAAACACTGAAACAATCATTGCTAAAATATGTATTCTTTCATAGTGTTTGAGCAGCAAGGCAAGAGGATGTAATTTGTGTGTTAGCATTACTGATTAGGTCTATTTATATTCAACAGTATGTCAAATTACAAATGCAAAAACAGGTTCAGGTTTCATCTTTTGCAAATTTTTTTAATGCTATTCATTTCTATTTAAATATATTTTTTATATTTTGGTCCTTTCATTCCTAGAGATGAGCCATTTAGTTTGTGGTGGGAAATAGCAGAAGCAAAGATGAAAAAGTAATACTTTCATCTCATTAGTCTCAAGAGTTAACACACTTTACCAGTTCCATTTAAAGCATGGACTTTTTAAGGTTGATTATTGGAGGATATATGTAATAAGATGTATAGAAATTATGAATAAGAATCTGCAGATTGTCGAGACGAGTAGGAACTTATATTACAGTGGTTTGATTTAGAGATGGAGTCTTTGTTTATGATTCAAATATGATAGGAATTGTGAGAGATGCTTTCAGTTGTCCACTGGATGTCACTATTTTACTGAAAGGCAGCTATTGGTAAAGGAATGTGATTGAACTCTTTAAAAGCTGGAATTAAAGAATTGAGGGTCATTTTCAGTGAATAACTTAGGAACATTTTTAAGTGAAAGATATTAAAAGATAGTGGTTTGAAATATATAAGGAATTTAGACCCTGTATAAGAAGTGGGCATTTTGAAACATTCCTTCAACAAGACTATAAATGTATACTTTTTCTTGCATGTTTGTGAGCATTGTGAGTCTTAAAAGATTATTCCAGTTTTCAGTGGTTTTTTCAGAATAAAAGTCAATTGGCATTGTTATTTATCGTTAGGTATTGAACACTGGATTGCATGGTTGGATGTGTCTTCGGTCCACTACAAAATGTGCTTGTTATTAATGGGAATGCTGTTAAATTGTATATTTTCAAAATTAATTAATGTTTTTAAAATGTTGAGACCAAAGTAGTGTAGAATAATTATGGGCTTAATTTAATTGTAAAATTGTTAGAGGTATTTCTTGTAGAGTTTTATATATTAAAGAGAGCTATTGGTGCATATAAAACTAATGTTGTTATGCTCGTATTCTTGCATTACAAAGTAAACCCTAAAGAAACCTTATTTTAGTACAGCTACAGCTGCAGTAGCTTTTAAGGGCGCGTCCACATTCCGTTATAAATTAGAGCTTCCTTGTTCAGTATCTCAGCTGTTCCAGAACTTGCAGCCGAGTTAAATCTTTTTTGGTGTTGAAACTTAATAAGTTGAGTAAGCTATTTTTTTTTTCTTCTACAGTAATCCACAATCTGTTCTTCGTGTGGGTTGGCGCTTATTTATAATTCTTAAAATAAAGATAGCTTAAAAGAGCCAAATACACTAGTTTTGCTTGCTACTGTTAAGCATGAGTAGCAGTAGTTTGTTTTTGTTAAAACAGTTTTCACAGTGTATCCCAGAATTTTAAATTCTGACCATAGAAAATTTAATCATTCAGTGGCAGAGATGTACAGTAAGTAGTAGTTTGCTATCGTGAGGAAATGAAGGAATTTTTCATTTTATAAATCAATGTATAATTCATGAACATAACCAGGCACATAGTAAGTATATAATAGATGTTTGATTTGTGAAATATAAATATAATTATCCCCTCTCCCCAGTTCCTTTTTTTTTGGCAGGGGGAAGGGGAGAGGTATTTCAAAATGGGTTGGTTCTGAACCTTAGCTGCATATTAGAACATCCTGCAGACACCAACTAAATCAGAATCCTGGGGGTGGGACCAGATTCTTGTTTTTTTAAAGCTTTTCTTGTGGTTCTGAAAGACATACGGCTGAGAATCACCAATTTTCCCCTTTATAAAATGCTGTAAATACACTGGACTATGTTTGAAAGTATCAGAATAGAACAACTTATAGCTACTATTAAGTAGCAGATAACAATGATTGGTTATATTTCTTAATTTCTTTGGGAATAAAAGATACTTGGCATTCTTTATTTCGGAAATAATTATAGTCTTTTTAAAAAAAAAAGTAATAAAATTTGAAAGTAATTTAAACAAACTTTTAACGTCTGCCATCTTTTTGCTCTCTTTGCCTTTTTAAATTTTACAAAAATAAATGTTTATCATTTGGAAAAGCATGTTTAAAAATTGCAGATGAGAAATAAAGTCATTGATAATTACGTGTTGTCTTAACATGGGACGCTTTATCTGTTAGCAATATACTAGATTATAGTGGCCTAATTCTTTGGGGTTTGATAATTGAAATGTTTTTTTTTTTTTAATTGTCTTATAAATTTTTGGAAATTATTTTGTTCAGATGCTTAACATAGTTTGGCTCAAGTACTTTGTTTACAATTTAAGTGGATATTATAGCATTTAATGGAAGAAATGGTTATGGTATATTTGAGAAGAATGTCAGCATGATGGTGTAGACTTAAAAGAATACATGTGAATATTTTATAATGTGGAATGGTCATTGAAATGTTAAGAACTCAAGTAATTGTATTTCCTGAATAAATGTATGTTTATGAATTTTCTAACTTTATTTTGTTGTCTCTTCTGGTAGCAACATTTCCAAACTTTTACTTAGTGTTTTTTTTCAAAGATCATTGTATTTCTGTGATAGAGAAAAACACAAAACAAATTGCTTGCTCATTAATTTTCAGGAACTTCCAAACTGATATGTATCTGGACATAGTTTTAAAAAAAATATTAGCAAGCAGCCTAGCTGGTGTGGCTCAGTGTTTGAACTTTAATCCAGGAACCAAGAGGTCACCAGTTTGATCCCAGGTCAGGGCACTTGCCCAGGTTTTGGGCTCAGTCCCCAATAGAGGGCGTGTAGAAGACAGCCAATCTATGATATGAGACTTTATAGTTTTAGGTAAAGAAATAGAATATTCAAAATGGATTTAAGACTTTCAATACATGACTTCATTTACCAATTCTGATTCTAAGCCTTATTAAAATAAATTTGTATTATGCTCTTTGGATTAAAAAATTGATATAACTGTACAATAGATATGTTTCTGAAAGTTACGTGTAAAATAACTTCTAAGTGAGGTAAAAGTAAAATCTATGTGGGTTACTGGAATGAAACTTCAAATGCTTCCATTTTCCTTGGTCTTTCATAAAACAACTACATAAAAGTGACCTTGTGTTAAAAAAGGGGAAATGGCAGGTGACTGAGAACACAGAATCTGGAACCTGACTGCCCTGGTTTAAATCCCAGGTTCACTGTTACTGTGTTACTGCACAAGTTACTTAACTTCCCTGATCCTTAGTTCCCTCAACTGTCACGTGTAATAATGCCTGTAAGTGTCATTACCCGAAAAGCTCTTAGAAAGGTGCGTGGCATAGGAAGTGCTGTTGGTGTTTGCTATTATTTTCATGTGAAGTAGCATCAGGATCTTAACTAAAGGAAGACATTGTGGCCTGTAATTAAAATTAGCAAGTTGTTATTTCTTATGCTGAGAAAAAGAAAACAAGATAACCTTGACAACTTTAAAAGGAGTAAGATTCATAAGAAATTTTAAGATTACTGTCAACTCTGATCAAACTCCTGGAATTCTAAAATAAGTGAGGTTCAGGGTGGGAGGAGAGTTGAAATCATATATAGAATGAAAAATAAGAATGTCTCTTTAAACCCTAACCAGTTTGGCTCAGTGGATAGAGTGTCACCTATGGACTAAGAGTCCCAAGGTTTGATTCCAGTCGAGGGCACATGCCTGGGTTGTGGGCTCTGTCCCCCCCAGTGGGGGATGTGCAGGAGGCAGCCAATCAGTGATTCTCTCTTATCATTGATGTTTCTAGCTCTCTCCCTGAAATCAATAAAAATAAATAATTTTTTAAAAGAATGTCTCATTAAGGAACCTGAATCAGAAAAGCAATTGGTAGGGGGTCTGTGACCCAGCTCTAGAGACAATGGGTTGTTGGGATGGATGTCTGACATTACAAGGTGTGATTCACCATCATGAACTTTTTATGTATATTCTTTATTTCTGACAGTGTGTGCTTAATTTCTGACTGGTCCTTTTCCTTTTTTTTTTTTTTTTTTTTTTTTTTTGGCATTCTCATTAAGATCCTTGAAGGTCTCTCTAAATTCCTCGGAGGTCTCACTAAGTTTCTTGGCGGTTTCTAGAAGATTCTTGAGAAACCTTATAACTGGTTTTGAACTCTATATCCAGTAGTTTGCTTTCCTCCTTTTTTTTTTTTTTCATTCGTGACATGTTTCTTTGTCTCCGCATTTTGGCTGCTTCCCTCTGTTGATGGAATGACTTTGTGTGGTAGGTGACCTATAGGGCCCTGTGGTTCAGCCTCCCCATTCACCTGAGGTGGACACTCTTGGTGCACTCCTTTGTGTGCTGGGTACACAGTCTTGTTGTAGTTAAGCCTTGATTGCTATTGGTACACTGGGAGGAATTGACATCCAGGTCAATTGGTTGTGAGGGTCAGTGTGTCTATAATGGAAGAACTGCTCTCTTGGAGACACCCTTATGGGGCAGCAGGACTTGCTTCAGTGGGGCTTTGGTGCTCACTGAGTCTGCCTCTTGTGTATGTGAGGAGTTGAAATCTGGTGTTGTCTCATACTGATCACTAGGTACACTGGCTCCTGAATCTCCAAGGACGATCAAGTCAGCTGCTGTCTGAGGCCACCCAGCAGGCACTACAGCAAGATCTGCAGATTTTTCCTCTTTGTTTGGGATTTGGAAGTTTTGGAGCTCGCTGCACAGCTGCAATTTGTTAGGTTAAGCTGTGAAAGGGCAGTCCGTTCATATGCAAAAGCCGCTGCACACAGTTTAGATGGATTTGTAAATCAGGGACTCACCAGGGTGTAACAAACAGCAATGGCTGCCAGTCAGCCATCCCTGCATCTCACACCCCAGAGCAATAAACAATGATTCCTGCGAGCACCTCTGCAAGAAAGACACTTTCACTTTCTGATGCCAGACAGTCCAGTGTCTCCCCGTAGGAGTCTGGGTCCCCAGAGTCTCACAGGAAACTGGAATTCAGAACAGTCGGGAGCTTGTATCTCCCTTTCAATTGAAAAAAACAGTGCACCCAGTCACCAGCCCGATTCTCACGCCTTCCTACCTCTGCTTTTCTGAGCCTCTGCACGTCCTACCCAGTCTCAATTAGCTTTTTTTCTTTCTTCTAGTAGAACTTCCACCCAGCCAGCTTTCCCATGCTCCTGGGTAATAGTTGTTTTGTCTTTTAGTTGTGGTTTTGGTGTGGTTGTGAGAGGCAGCACGTACAGGTGTATACCTTATGCTGCCATTTTGGTTTTTTTCCCCATCGTGAACTTTTTAAAAGGCATAAAATGTGCCAAGCAACAAGGGGTACAACAAAAAGCATTTATTAACCCCCAGTTTCTTCAAAATTTCAGTAAACCAGAATACCTGTTCTCTATCTTCTATATCTGGTTTTGCTGTATTCACTATCAGTGATTATTCCGGTTTTAATATAGAGAAGTGTCCAAAGTTTTTGTACATTTATTTCTATGGTGGCAGAAAAATCTCCGCCTGAAGATTATATAAGCAACAAAAGGTAAATTCATACAGAGGCCGTTTTTGTTTTTTGTTTCTTTCATTTCTGTTCCTTTGATTTTAAACTTTTAAGATAAGAACCAGTGCTTCATGTCAGCAAGGTATGTATTAGGTCTAGTAATAATTAATGTCGTTTTCTAATACTTTTTTAAATCGAATTTATTTAAACAATACAACAAGATTTAATCAACAATATAGTTGCCGTTGTTTTCTACTACTTGTGCCCAACACTCAGGAAGCATTTTAATCCCTCTGTTGTAAAATTCTTGTGATTTTGATGCAAAAAATTCGGTCAATGCATTTTTGAGGCATTCTTCATTATTAAATTTTTTTCCAAGAAGAAAGTTTTGCAAAGAACGAAACAAATGGTAATCGGAAGGGGCATTATCAGGAGAATATGCAGGTTGAGGGAGAACTTCCCATTCCAACTGGTGCAGTTTTTCAGCAGTGATTCTTGCAGTATGTGGTCGTGCGTTATCGTGGTGAAGAATTACGCCCTTCCGATTAATCAGCGCGGGTTCTTTTTCTCTTAAAGCTTGGGCTAACCTTTCCAATTGGGCACTATACACTGCACTTGTAATGGTTTGGTTAGATGGTAAAAGTTCATAATGAAGAAGTCCTTTAAAATTCCACCAAACACACAACATCACTTTTTTCGCTTGCAAGTCAGGTTTTGGCGAGGGCTGCGGAGCCTCATTTTTGTCCAACCATTGAGGCCGCCTTTTCAAATTAACATACAGCACCCATTGTTCATCTCTGGTAACAATTTGCTCTAAAAATGGCAAACGGTTTTGACGAGAGAGGAGCGAACTGCAAATTGTGACTCTTTGATTACGATTGTTGTCGTTCAACTCATGAGGAACCCATTTTCCAAACTTTTGGACTTTGCCAAGTGCACGCAATTGATTGGAAATTGTTTTTTTGTGAACAATTTAAAGTTGTCGCAAGCTCTTGTTGGGTAATTTGAGGATTTTGCACCAAAAGAGCTTGAAGAGCTTCTTGATCAAAATTGGACACATGGCCTCGACCACTCTTGTCATCTAATGAAAAATTTCCCTTGTGAAATTTCTCAAACCAACACTGGCATTTTCTGGCGCTAACTGCATCTTGACCAAGAGCACTACAGATGTTTTTTGCAGCCTCACTTGCTTTTCTTCCTAATTGGAACTCGTAAAGCATGCAGTGCCGAATATGCTCTTCATCCGCCATCTTCTTAGCCCTAGTTTTGCAACAAAAACCAAACCAAACACAAACTTTTTCAAGCAAAACTTGTTAATTGCACTTCACACGTTCTGTAGGTACCACGTGTTTGAAGGTTATGTCAATACAAGTCAACGCCAAGCAAGATTTTAAACGAATGTTTAAAAACGACATTAATTATTACTAGATCCGGTATGAGAGCTCTCATTCTCATCACCTACGGCAGTATCTTTTGGACACAGTGATGATTTGGTCCTTTTATAAAGTTTTCTTGAGGAGAGGAAGTGTGGGAGAATTCTAATGTGTGATAATCTCCAGAATTGTTTTGATTGGATAAAAACAAGAAAATGTAGCCATTGGTTGCAGGTAAGTTCCCTTTAAATGGCAATATTACTGCCAAAAGTAATTCATCAGCAAGTAATAAAAACCAAACCTTTAAATTTGTCCTTGTTTTTTATTTGGGAAGGAAATATAATCTGAAAGCATGAAATAGCCAAGGAACATTTTTAATTCTGGTATCTCATACTTTGAATCCAGAGTTTAAATAAATATCTAATTTTTTTTTTTTTTTTTTTTTTTTTTTTTTTTTTTTTTTTTTTTACTTTTTTGTCTTAAGCTTTTATGGGTTGAATTGAGTCCATTGGTCCTTTCTTTCCCACTCCAAAAAAAAAAAAAATGTATTTTGGAGTCTTACCCCCTCAGAATGCCTTTACAGAGATAAACAGATTATTAGGGTGGGCTAATGGTGCCATTATTAAAAGAAATTCAGACACAGACCCATGCAAGGAGAAGACTGGGAAGATGCACTCAGAGATTAGGGTAATGTTTCTAGAAGGAAGAAATGCCAAAGATTGTTAGCATATTACAAAGTATGTAGAGGCATGAACGGATTTTCCCTCAGACCTCAAAAGGAGCTAACACTCCAAACACCTTGAACTTGAACTTACAGCCTCTAGAACTGAAATTTCTCTATTTCAACTGCCCAGATTGTGGTACTTTGTTATGGCAGCCCTAGAAAACTAGTTCAGAGGAAACCCTACGTTTTGATCAATGGCATTATCAAAATGATAACGGCCTCTCTCTTGTGCACATGTTCCAGCAGAAGTGGTTTGGGTTAAGGAAGGATGAAGAGTCCTGCCTTGGGGGTAAAGGATTGCTGGGTTCTTTGTTTCCTGTGGTGGAACTGCCTCTGGACACCTGTGCAGCTCTGTGACTGAGCTCCTGCCTCCAGTGGCCACCTTGGCTCAGCCCCTAAGAACTGAATGTCCTTGTGTTAGGCTGCCAGTTAAAAACATGAGCATACCGATGATTTTGTGAGCAGAATGTCTACTAACAAAATCAATAAATTTTGAATGACCATTTAAACCATTTTTAAAATTTTCAAATATTGCCCTGGCTGAGGAGCTCAGTTAGAGCACTACCTGATACACCAAATGAATGTATAAATAAGTGAGACAAATTAATTCATTCTCTTTCTCTCTCTCCCCCCCCTCAAGAAAAATCTGCAATGTTGGCAGAATTGAATTTAAAAATGTGACTTACACTACGAATATTTTTGCTTTAAAGCTGATTGAGGAGTTCTGTAAATAAATAGAATCTTACAAATTCATTACACCCTATAAAATTACATTTTTATATTTTACCACAAGGTGGCACTAAAGTGCTGTTGTTTCTGTTTTAGAATGTCCCAGCAGTTTCTGCCAATTAAAAACCAGGCTTAACCTTTAAAAACTACCCATCAAGATACAAATTAAACCAAGAATAGAGTAGAAAGAGCAATTGGCCTAGATAGATATGAGCTCCAGTTCAGCTAATAACTAGGTGTATTTATATGCCTTGGGTGATGTAGTTATCCTCTTCGGGTCTGGTTTCTCAGTAAATGAGATTTAACACATGATTTCCAAAATTCCTATTTCTGAGGATTTAAAAAGTATCATGGAGAAAGAGCGGCACAACATAAGGCAGAATTTTCTTTCAGCGAGAGCTGCCCCAAGATGGACTCTGCTACCAGTGGTCCCATGAGAATGCTCACCCTAAATGTATCTGAGAGCAACAGGGATACAGTTGAGCATTCTTAAGTCCTAGGTAGGTGATGGAGCTAGTCTTGAGGTCCTTTCTCACCCTAAGTTTCTAAATTCCATCAGTTTAAATGAACTGTGAGCTGCTTGAAGGGAGGGACTCAAGATCATACCATATATCCCGAGGCTGCCATGAAAATGTGCCTCTCAAATTTCTGAATGTAGGGAGACTAATTGGCTAACAGTCCTGCCAGAAAGTTCTTCACCACAGGTCGAGCACAACAGAGGTACTAAGGCAGGACTTCCCAGGGGGCAGGGGACTCCTCTCCTGGCCAACTTCATCTTTCCGAACTCTGACAGAACTGCTCTTGCAATCAATCTACACTCACCCAACCTTTTTTCTTTCCTTCTCTCCTCGACATGGAGTCAAAACTGCATCTTGGTCTCATGGCTCTAGAAGTCTCTCTCAGCTCCCTCTTCGTTTTTCCTCACAAACATTTCCCCTAAGAAATCTCTTGCATGAGCAATCCCGTATTGGTGTCTGCTTCTTGAAGGACCCAAATTTGCACCATCTTCTGGCAGCGTTGCTACAGAATATTTAGAATGCAAGACCTCATCCAAACTCTAATTCAGAATCAATGGAGATGGAGTGTCTGTCTTTAAAATCTTCCCCAGGGGACTTACATGCAGACTGGCCTGAATTACTCTCAACTCTTCAGTCGCTAGTAAGAGTAGGTTCTGAGTGAATTCTTTAACAAATCTTCAGCATGACTCGGTGGCCATCTTTCCAGTTTTCTATGGTGGTTTTTCGGCCTTCACTTTCCTATTACAACATCTGGTTTCTTTAACACTCATTTAATTTTTTTTTTTTTTTTTTTTTTTTTTGCCTTGTTTTGTTCCTCAGTCGTTTCTGCACTCACACCTTGGGATTTGTATGTGGTTCTTATAATTCAGCAATTATTCCCTTGAGTCTCATTCTCCTCTTGGGTTAGATTTGAAAAGGAAAGATCAGGAAAAGGAAATCAGATTTAGAGCGTATTTCCGATATTTATCCTAATGCCTTGAAATTTTAAGTCAATACGGGCCTTTAGAAGTAATAAAAAGGGTATCACAGCAGGTTAGGAGACTAAGATACTTTTCGGTGGTGCTGTTTTGAAAAGGTCCATCATCAAGAATGGTCTTTAGTCAGTCACATCGGAAACCTCACTGCCAGTCCTCGTATCCCAGAGATCCATCTGTTCTGCACAGGTGGTGGCATTGGCAGCGGCCAACCATCCTCATCCTTGCCCAAGTGCCAGGTGCAGTGGAGCAGAGAGGACCCAGCAGCCCAAATTCAGCCACTGGTTTAGCTTCAAAAAATGCTTTTGTTAACAATTTTGTATTGTTATTTTTGTGTGTGTGCTTCAAAATGATCATTGCTATTTTAAATTATCCCGGGGGGAGTATGTGTTCTTACCTGTGCCCAGTAGGACCACTAGGGACATTGAGACTCAGAAGGAAAATACAAGTGAGGACTGGCGCCTATGTAAGACTGCAAGCCTCTGTGGCCAAATGTGAAAGCTCCCAAAGCGCCAAGTGCAAACGTGGAGACATCAGAGCATAGGAATGATAGCATTCCTCCTGAGTGCTCAGTTGTTAAGAGTACATGCATATGAGATGTCTGATTAGACCTGATATTCTTTCTTTATTCCCTAAATCTATCATATTTTTAAATGTTTACATATGTAATGTGCAAGTAGATACCCGTGTGTGTGTGTGTGTGTGTGTGTGTTTACATATTTTTAATATACATATTCAGCTTCTAACTTCAGGTGGTAAGTTTGGCAACTATGCTTTTGTAAAGGCAATAGCCATTTTTCACAGGTCATGTGATTGCATCAGGGGTGACTTTTGGATGAAATGATAAACCCTAAGTGACCAGGACAATTTCTGGGCCATTCATTAGAGAAAGGGGGCATTTGAAAGCTTGTAATAGGCTCTTTTTGGCCCATTCTGCAATATAATTTTCAGCATGAGCTCAGCATGGAGACCATAATTTTGAAAGGACACAATCTCAGCGTACAGGGAAAGGAGATAACCTTTGAAGTACATTCCTCTGATTTTACATAATCCTGAAGATGGTTTTAAAGATAATCAGGTTTCAGCCGAGACCGGTTTGGCTCAATGGATAGAGCATCGGCTTGAGGATTGAAGGGTCCCGGGTTCGATTCCAGTCAAGGGCATGTACCTTGGTTGCGGGCATATCCCCAGTAGGGGGTGTGCAAGAGGCAGCTGATCGATGACTCTCTCTCATCGATGTTTCTAACTATCTCTCTCCCTTCCTCTCTGTACAAAATCAATAAAATATATTTAATTAAAAAGATAATCAGGTTTCAGTAAAGGATCAGCACCCACACAACAGGGTTGGGAAACTATGGTCCACAGGCCAGAACTAGTACAACATGTGTTTTCCAAAAAAAAAAGTGTTATTGGAACACAGCCACATCTATTTGTTGTTGGTTTTTTTAATCCTTTATGGCTGCTTTCACGCTACAGTGGCAAAGCTGAGTAGTTGTGATAGCAACAGTATGGCCCATAAAGTCCAAAATATTTCCCACCTGGCCCTATGAAATAAACACAATATGAACAACCCAATAGGAAATAAACAGGTAATGCAAAACAGAGTACACAGAATATCCAACAAATATGTGAGAAGATGCAGTTATAACCAGGAAAATTAAAATTTAAACTATAATTTCATTTTGCATGTATCAGATTTGCAAATAGTTAAGTTTTACAGTATGAAGTGTTGGTAGGATGTAGATTAATGGGTAATGGGGTTTCTTATTTTCTGCTGAAGGAAGCACAAAGAAGTACCATCACTTTTGAGAGCAATTGGACAACAACCCATTGGTGAATGCACATAATCTATGACCCAGCAATTCCACTCTGATACACACACACACACACACACACACACACACACGGGGATAGGGGGGAAAGAGAATACATTTTACAGAAATTCTTGAATGATGAGGAAGATTGTATAAGAATATTGATTCAGGGTAGCATTGTTATGAAAAAAATAAATTTAATATTTTAATGAGGAATGGATAAATACTGGGTATATTCTTTAAATGGAATACAATATGATAATGAAAATAAATTAACAGAAGCCACATATTTCAGGAACATGAATAAGGCTCACAGGTTGAGTGAAAAAAGCAAGTTGTAGAAGAGTATGGGATGATATTCTCTGTAAGTGCAAAACAACACTATGCATTGCTTAGGGATACCCAATATGAAAAGCATAAACATATGGATAGGAATTAATCATCAAGTTTAGGAAAAGGCTCACTTCCCCAGGAGAGAGAGAAGAAAAGGAATATGATTGGGGAGGGGTCCAAAGGGAGCCTCAATTACATTTGTTGTAACATCTTCTTTCTTAAGTTGGTTGCTGTTAACTCAGATTTTTGTTATTTCTGTAAATTAGAAATATTCCATAAAAAGTAAAATCCTGTATATTTCAAGACTTTTAATCCTGTCAATCATAATAGCACTGCCTGAGAGCCCCTCACTCACCCTCTGACCCCTAATCCCCCAAGTTTTTGTTTTCTTAATGAAGCACCTTGGGCCTATTCACCCAGCAGGCAGGACCTCTGCATATGGTACATGTATGCAGGCTTTATATTTACAGGAGTGCTTGGGTGAGGGGGTGAGTGGGACCAAAGTCCAGCTTGTCCTCCAGACAACAGCCTTGTGCCCTTGGCACAAAAGCCCCAAAGTGAGCATCATTCGAAGTGAGTACCTTCTTTGTTGCCCCAAAGCAAAAACACAGCAGCCAGGCTCCGCCTCCTGTGTTCTAGCCAGTGGATATCTTACCTAAAACGTGAAGACAAATTTCCAATTTATCTTTAATGCAAAGCATGTGCAATGTATCAACTATAAGAAACACTAACACTCTGACAGAAATTACCTCTTTTCTAAGTCCTTTGTCCTGCTATTTTGTTTTGCACAAGTTGCAAATTTGAATCCTCCTTTCTTACCTGCATCTGATGGACCAAAGCAATTAATTCTTCAATACAATCTATATTTCTCCTTTCTCCAAAATCCAATGCTCTCCTTTTACCTAAGTTGACAGCTCTAAGATTTTATTCCATGGAAGCCAAGAATAACGTCCCCAAGTGTGGTTCACGGACCACCTGTGACACTTTGATGGGATGCTCATCGAAATGCTGATGCTATGCCCCAGCCCTATTAACTCACCTTGCCTTTCTCATCCAGCTTTGTAGGCGATTCTTGGGCTTACTGAAGTTTGAAAATCACTACTTTAAAAGAAAGGAAAGAGTTAATTAGCAAAATAAAATCAAACGGTTTAGTCTAAAACTGTTATTTAAAAACAAAAGAAAATAAGTGATATCTTGACAGGAGAAATGCTGTCATCTTTCAATGTTGTAAAGGAGAGGTCTGAATGGAATAATTAAGGAACTTTGATTTACAATTTTTCCTCACTTCACCTGCTTATGAGAGTTGCTAGAAAATAATGAAAATTATTTAGACAGTGGAAGCCAATGTAGGGAAGGCTCCAGACCAGAAGCCAGAAGCCTGGGAATTTTCCTGTGATGATCTCTGGCTGAGCACAATATCTGAGAGCTTCAGGTTTATTATCTGTAAAACCAGAGGAGTGTCCATCTGGCTTTAGGTTCTCTTTCACACCTACAGTTATAGGAAATGTGTAATCCCTAAAACCTAAAGTCAAAGCATAGCGTCATATATTGATCCTCTGGCCAATAAATAAATGTATGTTAGCCATATGCCTAACCAGGCATTATTTTTATTTTTATCTTTTAAAATTTCTTTAAACGTGTCATTTTATTGGAACTACCTTTTTTGTTTGTTTCGTTCATCCTCACCCGAGAATATTTTCCCATTGATTTTTAGGGAGAGTGGAAGAGAGAAGGAAAGACAGAGAGAAACATCCATGTGAGAGAAACACATGGACTGGTTGCCTCTTGCACGTGCTGACCAGGGAGGAGCCTGCAACTGAGGTACGTGCCCTTGACCAGAATCGAACCCGGGACCCATGGGTCCTCAGTTGGACACTCTATCCACTGAGCCCATCCGGGTATGGCCAGGCATTCTTTTTAAAGATAAACACCTGAATGCCAAGATGAAAATGTTTTGGTTTAAGTCTGCATTGAGTTATTTTTATTTTCTTTACTTATGTGACATGAATAGTCAACTTTATGACAGGGACATTCTTAACCTTATCTGCCTTAAAGTATTCACACACAAAAATGTCTCTAATATGGAGTAAAACAACCCAAAGGCATAGTAAAAAGCAAGAAAAGAGGTGCCCATAAAATAGTATTTGGTACAAATAATGATTCCTTGGGGTCTATTAAGCCACAAAAGTCCAGAAGGGGAAAGAATGCTGATAATTACCCAACATCAAAGTTGCTGCTGGCTTCTCAATGGTAGTCAGTTAGCACTCAACCTTTTTGTGGTCTGGAGAACTTGTCCAGTATTCAGAAACATCACTTCCTTTGATCCTTACAAAATACACGTGTTTTAGGATTTTTAAGTATGTGAGGAAGCAGTCTAAATTTTGGTCACCAGAATTCTGTACCGTCCATGGCTAATGCCTAAGATTTAGCTACCGAGTACACATAAAGATAGAAATAAAGATCTCAGGTGAAGAGAGAGGTTTGTGGGATATACTGTTCTAATTTGGCATATAGCTAAAACCCAAATATTTTTTGTCGGATTGAGGGAGATTTCTCTCCTCTTCAAAATCTTCTTTTCCATTTGCATAGCTCCCAAAGTTCGCTCCGGTTGAACAGTGGAGAGTCATTTGAAACTTAACTGAAGGTTGCAGGCAAGTTTTATTTTCCAGGTCATCCAGTGCAGGGATCCGATTTCTGCGGGAGGAAGAAGATGGGTGGGGGAGGGAGAAAAACGCGACTCGACGTCTTTCTACTCTTCCACCTTCAACCCACAACCTGCGGCACACATAGAGCCAAGTCAGGGATTTTTGCCTTGAACCACCACCACCACCACCGCCACCACCACCTTGTCACTCACGCCCGATCCGCACGCCCCTTTGGCCCCGCTCTGGACCAATGGCGGCCACCCTTCTTGCATAGTAATGAGCCCGAGACCTCCCCGGGCCAATGGCGCTCCGGGGAGAAGGGCTCGTTTTGCATGTACCTAAGCGATTTGCATAACCGGGCGGCTGGGGGCTTGAGAACCCGAGCGTGCAACCCTAGAAGGGAAAAAGGCCGGGAGGAGACCGAGCCGCGGCGGCGGCGGCGGCGGGGAGAGCGCGGGCGAGAAAAAGCGAGAAAGCGCCGGGGCTGTCGGGGCGAGAGCACGGGCGGGGGCTGGGGCGAGGGGCCGGCATGGCTGCAGGCTGCGCCCCGCGCCCTTGAGGAGCGGCTGCCGCGGGAGGCCGGGGTCGGGTGCGATGGCAGAG
The DNA here is from genome assembly GCF_014108245.1 of Pipistrellus kuhlii. Lineage (NCBI taxonomy): Eukaryota > Metazoa > Chordata > Mammalia > Chiroptera > Vespertilionidae > Pipistrellus > Pipistrellus kuhlii. The sequence goes on from NW_023425595.1 coordinate 16,416,248, forward strand.
CGCGGTCTCCGCAGCGGCCGTGGCGCCCGGCCGGGTCGGCTGGCCTGAGCCGCCGCCGCCGCCGCCGCCGCCGCCGCGGGAGCTGGGCTGCCTCCGCGCGTCCATGGAGCAGCGGGAAGGGCGACACTCCGGAGCCGCGGACTGCTGAAGGCAAGGCGCCCAGCCCGCGCCGCCACCGAGACCCCAAAGCCCGGCTCCCACCCGCAGGCCGACCGGCCGGCAGCCCGGGGTCGCCGGGGCCGTCGGAGGGCAGCGGAGAGCGCGCCGAGCGAGCAGAGGCCGGCGGGAGGCGAGGCGATCGCCGCAGCAATGCCGGGCCCGCTGCTCCGGCTGCTGTGCCTGCTCGCCCTGGGGCTGCGCGGCTCCGCCGAGCCCAGCGGCGCGGCGCCCGCCCCGGCCCTGTGCGCGGCGCCCTGCAGCTGCGACGGCGACCGGCGGGTGGACTGCTCCGGGAAGGGGCTCACGGCCGTGCCCGAGGGGCTCAGCGCCTTCACCCTAGCGCTGTGAGTGCGGGGCAAAGGGGATCGCGGATGGGGACGGGGGTGGGGGTGGTGGGAGGCGGGCTCTCCCAGCTCACCCCCCACCATGTCTGAGGAGGGGGCGCCCGTCACCTGTGTGTGTGTGTGTGTGTGTTGGGGGGGAGGTGTTGGGGGGGGAGTGCCTGGCACCCACTCCGACGCCGCGGGCTTTCCAAACTTGGCCAGTCTGTGTGCGAGCCGCGAGCAGCTCGTTTTCTAGACTTTTCGGGACACAATCACCCCTCCCCTCCTCCCCCCCAATTCCCAAGTGCATCTGGGTGGGGATCTGGGGCCGAGGAGGAATCTGGAAACACTTGCCCCTAGCAGCCTTTTCAGGCGACTTTCCCTTTTCACACCCTCCCCCTCCCCGTCTTTCTTCTTCTCCCCTTCCACCCCCCCCCCACACCCACCCCCCAAAAGCTCAGCAGGCTAGAGGTTTGCAATCGGCAGGGGTGAGGGCACCTAGAACTCTCGAACTTGGCCGGAGTGTACAGACCCAGGCACGTTTCTTGGGTCAGCACCTGGAGCCTCCCGGTTCCAGCGTGTGCAGCGTGTGGGCAGAAGAGACACCTGCACCTCAGGGCGAGCCTCCCTCCAGCTTGGCCTCTGCAGGTAGAGCGACCTGGCACCTCCCGCCAGGTCCACTCCGGCCTCCCCAGCAGATGCCAGGGAGCCTGGAGCCGACAGGCGAGCGAGGCCGAAACAGGGGAGGAGGAGGAGGTGGGGGAGATGGCAGGTTTCTCGTGGTGAAAATGCTCTTCTTACCCAGCGAGGCCTTTTAAAGAAGGAATTCTAACCTGGAGGACAGGATTTTGGAGGAAAAAGCTCCAGCACCCATGCTCTGCCCCATTGGGAAGGTAGGCAGGCCCCGGTGTTCTGCTATCTTGTAGGCAGCCGAGTTTCCCTTTCCAGCTGCCTGCGGTTGGAGAAACACTCCCATGGTTCAGACTTAAAATCTCCCTCCTCACACAGGCCCTTTAGCAAAGAAGAGGTAGCTGAAATCTGTCTTGGGGGGTGGCATTGACACATGCCGCCAGGAGAGGCAGAAGAAGGTAATTGAGTGCAGGGCTAGGTGTATGCTCTTGCTCTGGGGCTGCGGGGCCAGTGGAGTGATTACATCTAGAAAGAACTGTTGGAGAGAGAAAGGGACTGAGAGGCGCTTGGGTAAAGGGAATTTCTTTTCACCTTATGGCTCCTGCAAGGAGCTTAGACACAGGCAGTTTGAGAGAAATGACAGACCCGGTGAAGAAATCCTTTCTCTGCCAGCCAGAGGCGATGCTGAGTTTCCAGGTGGGAGGTGGGAGGTGTCTGCTTGCCCTCTGGAAACGGGGTTGTATTGATGGATAGGCCTGTGGCCTTGGAAGCTGGCTCCTTCGGGGACCTCCCACCCCTTTCTCAGTTCTTCCCCCATCTCAGGTGTTGGTTAGGTATTTGAAACTCTTTTCCTTCAGGATGCTGAAGTTTTAACTTTTCAATGAAAAAAAAAAAAATTGACTTTGCAATGAAGGCTAATTTGCCCACAAGGGTACATCAAGTGGGAAAGGGGGAGTGAAGAGAAATCAGGGCAAGACCTGGGTAGAGAGGATGAGGCTGTTTTTCTCCCAGGTCTTCTTGAAACGTTCAGGTAACTCTCGCGGGAGAGCTGTCTTTCCCGGAAGCCTCCGTCAGAAAAGCATAATTTTACTGTTTTGACCCTTGTAAAGACCTTATGAAGCAGATTCCTCGAGTTTTAATGAGTACGCTTGCCCTATAAGGAAAAGGGCTGTTTTACATTAGTACCTAAAACCATAAAGAAATAGCATATTTTTTTATGAGAGCACGCTCCTCTCTGGGAAGCATCAGGCGTCTTCCTTTAGAGCTCACTGCAGGTCGTGAAATGCTATCTTCTCAACCTGGAGTGTTACAAAATGTATTGTTCATGGCTCGGGAAAGAGAAGAATAATGGGCACCAGTCCAGGTTAGATTGTCTGAACTAGCATCAGCATAGCACTTTCTGAGCCTCAGCAAGTGTGTTTGATTTTCTTCTTCCACCTTAACCTATAGAATGGTTGTATACCCTGATAACGCCTTACTTATGTAATGCTCTTCATCTCACTCTCAAAAGTATATAGTATATGAACACCCCATCTGAAGGGCAGTATGTTTGCATTTGGGGAAACCAGCGAGCCCAGTGATTTTCAAAAGCCACGTTGAGAAGGGGCAGGTGCTGTGGTTCTGCACACTGCAGTGGATCTTTTTTTCTTTCTTTTTTAAATAAGTTTTTATGGATTTCAGAGAAGAAGGGACAGGGAAATAGAAACATCAGTGATGAGACAGAATCATTGATCAGCTGCGTCCAGCATGCCGCCTAGGAGCTGGCAACCCAGGCATGTGCCCTGATTGGGAATCGAACCCTGATCTCCTGATTCATAGGTCCATGTTCAACCACTGATCCACACAGGCCCAGCTTATAGGACACCTTCGATTCATTTGGGGTCTCTTTCCCAATCTGCTCTCCCATCACCGCTTAAGTGGGCTGCAGTTACACACCAACGGGCCAGATCCATGGTTCCCAAAGTTTAGTTCACAGATTCCGGGTTTCTGGAGCATGTTCATCAAGGCCAATTTCATTACACATGAAGTTACAAGCACCAAAATGGAAGTCAAAAAGATGAGACTGATGGTTATTCACCCCAGTGCTTTTATTTTCTCCTCATTCCTCAATGGTGGTGTACTTTCCCCTCACCCAGGAGTGTGTGCATCCCGCTCTGGAGGCCTCAGGACTGACTGAGACCAGGGGTTCCCTCCCCCCTTTGGAGTCCACAGAGCTGGCACACAGTAGGCAGTTAAAAAGGCTGCAGTGGCCAAAACCGGTTTGGCTCAGAGGTAGAGCGTCGGTCTGCGGACTGAAAGGTCCCAGGTTCGATTCTGGTCAAGGGCATGTACGTTGGTTGTGGGCACATCCCCGGTAGGGGGTGTGCAAGAGGCAGCTGGTTGATGTTTCTCATCGAAGTTTCTAGCTCTCTATCTCTCTTCCTTTCTCTCTGTAAAAAATCAATAAAATATATTAAAAGCAAAACAAACAAAAAACCTCAATTGTTTAGAAAATAAAATAAAATAAAAATAAATAAATAAAAAATAAAAAGGCTGCAGTGGGTAAATAAAGACTCAAGGCCACACTGAGGGGCAGAATTGGGAAATGCAACTCAGATGCCATTCCCACATGCGATTGCCCAACTCAGCATTCTCCCCGTGTAGTCTTTTGTCCAGATCTGAGAAGGCCCCAGAGAGAGGATACCTGCTTCTCCTCTGTTCGGCCCGTTGAAACTTGTTCTGTCTAACAGTGTCTGTCTCCTGCTGAAAGCTGCTTAATCTGAGGCTGGGGGCAGAGTCCACAGTAATCCTCGGCATTGTTGATGGGATTCCCGTGTTCCCACCACTTGCTGCACCTGTACTGACTATTTCTGTTTTGCAACGGCAGTTCTCATCCCTGTGTCACAACGCACTGGCTCTGTCCCACTTGACCCTGAGGTGTTTTAAAGGAAGTGCTCTTACTGGCATTCACATTTCAGAGTTTATTGGATCAAAAGGATTGACAGTTCCTTCTGTATTATGGCATAAGGTCACTCTTAATCACCTACATTCCAGGATTTCTTGATCCGGGGAGAAAGAGATGAAGTCACGAGGGCGGTAGGGAGGGGATTGCACACTGGTATGTGTGTGATTGCCACAAGCTTTGAGAAATGTGGACCTGGAGCACAGATTTCCACATCCGAGGTTGTGTCTGGCGCGCAGGCTTAAGATTACAAAGGTTGTTTCTCTGGCTTCATGGAGACCGTGGTAGGTCTGAGCCCTTGATCATTGTCTGGACCATGCCACCGAGTGATTGGCCTTTGGGTAAATCCTTCTACTTTTTCTTTTCTTTTTTTTCAAATATATTTTATTGATTTTTACCGAGAGGAAGGGAGAGGGAGAGAGAGTTAGAAACATCAATGAGAGCGAAACATCGATCAGCTGCCTCCTGCACACCCTCCCACTGTGGATGTGCCCGCAACCAAGGTAACATACCCGTGACCGGAATCAAACCCGGGACCCTTCAGTCCGCAGGCCAACGCTCTATCCACTGAGCCAAACCCATTTCGGCTCCTTCTTCTTTTTCATTTGATGACAATTTCCTCATCTGAAAAACGAATTGGATTTACTAGACAATTTCCTCATCTGAAAAACGAATTGGATTTACTAGACAATTTCCTCATCTGAAAAACGAATTGGATTTACTAGATTCTATCGAAGGCTGCTTGTAGCTTCCAGGAGTTCTACGATTTTATAATTCTTTTTATATAATATGTTTTATTGATTTCAGAGAGGAAGGGAGAAGGAAAGAGAGATAGAAACATCAGTAATGACAGAATCATGGATCAGCTGCCTCCTGCAACCCAGGCATGTGCCCTTGATTGGAATCGAACCCGGGACCCTTGAATCTGCAGGCCAACGCTCTATCCATTGAGCCAAACCAGCCAGCTGGTTTGCCGACTATAAAATTCTTACACAAGTTTAGCGTGGCAAGGTGAGGATAATGCTCTGATCCTCTCACGGAAAGATCCCAGGAGTAGCAGAATATCGCTCTAGTTGAAGTTGCACAAGCCCATTTGTTAGCGCTCACTCGGAGGAGGAGTTCTTTGTGTTTAGGAGTGTGTGTTAGGAAGTTTGCCATGGAGACTTGTTGCAGAATGCATGCCTAGCTAAGGCGCTTTAATAGGGTAGAATAGCCCTGCTTGTTTCCTCTGGGTATGGCTTAACACTTGGAAAATAAAATCACCCAGTTTCAGTAATTTGGATACTGTGCAAGAAGGTACTCCATGTCCTCACTTCCATATAATTAGTCATAATCTCTTCAGCCTTCACAGGGTGTGTATCCTCTCCATTGGCAGGTTATTGAGCTTTCTGTGTAAAATTGATGGGACTTAGAAAAAAAAATTTTTTTTTTTTTAAATAATCTCTTGCTTTTTCTCCTCCTTTTGCAAGCATCATCTCAGACTCTTTTCTAAGGTGTATTTTTCACTCCTCCAAAAACCTCTCTTCTTTTCATGGTATCATTTCAAGTCTTTTTATTTTATTTTATTTTATTTTATTTTATTTTATTTTGTTTCCTCTAATGCCTGCTGTATTCCTAGCAGGTCAGTAGTTAGTGACAAAATGTTTATACCTTGTTTGATGGTAGTGTTTTGGTATTTCTTGAGTTCTGAATGCCCATCTGTGAATGTCAATGTTAGCTTAGTTTGTGTGGTGTGTCTTTCTAGAGATGTACAAGTGAATTTGGTTCTAAACAAGGTCAATATATGAAATCTTATAGATCCTTTATTTTACAAACTGGGACCTGGTTCTCTTTAACTACAAGAGGGGAAAGAGTATCCTGCTGGGAAGATAGAGAGGGAGTTTCCAGATCTCTCCATAAATCACAGGCGTGACCTTGAGTGCCACATACACAACCCTTCCGGACCTTGGTTTCCTCACTTTAAAACGAGAAGTTAACAGCTCTTATTGCCAAGAGTTTTATTTCTATTTAATTTACACTTCTAGGATCCTCTCTGTTGTGTCAGTGAAGTCTAGGTGCCTAAATCTTGGACTCTCACCCACCAAGGAAACCTCCAATTGGCCAGCTCTGCTTGAGGGATATTTCCACTGAATGGGGAACTCACTTCCTCTCAAGGCAGCACTGTGCTGGGTGTGGTCTGAGCAATTCCTAGGATTTGAACCAGTAATTCCCTCATTCTGAGTTCCATAAGGCGTGTGGTAACCACGAATATTTAATGATTTCCAGTTGAACTGAATGCTAATGGCAGTCATGGTATCACAAGCACGTATTGCCCAGGCGCTTGGCTCTGAGCACTAGAGTTGTAAGGTAACATTGACAACTTAATCTCTTAGGGGAGATCAAAGTCCTGTACCGGTAGGTGGATCTAGGCAAGTTTAGGCATTTTCCTGGCCTCTGTCAGCTTATCTCTCAAATTCTTATTTTAATCATCTTTATAATAGTGGGATGTTCTGACAGCCTGCTAGTTTGGATTTTGGTTCCTGGCCTCTCTGGTGGTACCTATCCTTGTATTTTCATTATCTTATCAATAATTAAAAAAAATGGATATTGGAATAGATGATGGCTAATGTCTCCCACTGCTTTGAATTTCTCTGAATCTTGTGTAGATTATTAAGCAAAGTAAAGTTTTAAGAACTCTTTGTTATTGAAATTCTTCTAAGACTGTCTCTTATTTTTCCTGTATGAAAATTATAAATTTACATAAGCATAATTTTTGTTGGAATACCTGGATTAAATGTTAAACCCTGCCAAGTGTGCCCTTCTCTCTGAAAAAAATAATTAATATTACTTAGAGTGTTCTTGGTAAGACAGCTTAGCTGTTTTAATTCTTTAAGTTAAATCTCAAGGTTTTAGCTCTACAAATATGTTCTGCAGCTCGCTCTTCAACTGCTCCTCTCAGCCTTCATGTTTTTGGCAATTTCAAAAGCTTGTTTTTCTATGTGTACAAGAACATGGATAACTTTTTTCTTTTCCCCCAACTGCAGTGAATTGTAATTTTTTTTTTTTTAAGCTTCATTGAGGATAATAAATTGCTCTATTTTTAAATTCTGCCAGTGAAGAAGAAAAATCTAGGGCATTTAGCAAACCAGTACTCTTACACAATGGCTAATTTGTCTGCCTTTCTTTGCTTTTTTTTGTGTCTGTGTTTTTAAGTGCTTAATGTTCAAACTGGAGGCGAGGTATCAGCTCTATTGTTTGAAATTGGGTGGATTCAGAGCCGAGTCTAGAAATCAGTCTTAGCCGGAGACAGATCATGATTTTATAGTTCATAGTACTCAGATACCCCCTTTAAATGGCAAGATGGAATTATGGAGGTATATATTCTCATTCACCCACCCATAGACAAATATTTGTTATTCAACTTTGTATACGGCTGGAACTATTTTTAGCAAGATTCTTAAAGCATTCTGAAGTATTCTGTGTCGTGTTTTGATACCTCTGCATATTTTAATTGTCAAAAAAGCATATGGCAAAACTTGGCATTATGTATTTCTTATTTTAGACACAAGTGATTAAAGTTCAGGAATGCTCTTCTAATAACCCAGGAAATGAACATTTAAAAATTATATATATTTTTGTAGTTCTAGCTTTTCTGTACTGAAAGGCCTTATGGGGAAAGCATTGGACACTCCTCTACCCCCCAGTGGCGACATGTTGGTCCATTGGAATATGAGAATATCCTTGTAAGGAAAAGTATACCATAGATATTTTGGGAGGCAGCTGGGCCAAGAATGGGTATATGTTTCGATCCCAAGCTGGTCTGTTGTCTGTGCCAGAGACATGTGTGGAGGAAGCAAATCTAGTATTTTACAAGTTATTTACTGACCCTTTATCCTTCATATTTAATTTTTATTTAAGTATTCTGAGTCAATATAAATAAAAGTTATATAAGCCCCTTTAGCCAGTATTTTCCCCCCTTATTTTTATGCTAGAAGGATATAGCCTTTTTTTTTAATGGAGTTTTAAATATAAAGGTGACCATTGAAAAAAAATGAAATATCAACGCACTCTGACAACAAAATATTAAAAAAAAATTTTTTTTATTGATTTCAAAGAGGGAACGACAGAGATAGAAACATCCATGATGAGAGAGAATCATGGATCAGCTGCCTCCTGCGTGCCCCCCACTGGGGATCGAGCCCACTACCCCAGCAACCCGGGCATGTGCCCTGACCAGGAATCGAACTGGTGACCTCCTAGTTCCTGGGCCAGTGCTCAACCGCTGAGCCACACCCAGCTGGGCACAACAAAGTATTTTTTATATTCAAATCAGATTTTAGAACCCACTACCCAGAAGCATCCTGTTAAATTCTCCCCATTCCAGTATATTGAAAAAGTTTTATTTGGCAACATTTTCCCTCCTGAGAACAATGACATACATTTGGCAGGGAGATGGTGCCCTTACCTGGAGGCTGTGCTGGGCATGGCCGGGGGACGGGCCTGGAATTGCTTCTGGTCTCCCTTCTCCACTGCCCTCAGGCTGTGAGGTCCCCACTGTAGCCCTCAGGGTGGACCGCAGAGTATTTTAGTACACGTGGTGACATCGAAACTCCCTGAAGTGCTTGAGGAGAGCTGTTGTCCTAGGACGATAGGTGGATGTTATTAAATTCTCACTCTCTTCACATTTTTTGTGTTGAAGGTGTGCTTCCAAGTCAGCAGTCTTTTCTCAAACTCACTGGACTGGGATGTTGATTAACTCCCTGGTTTTTCCCATTTTCCTAAGGGGTAAGGTTCATGCTTCGAGACCCTCAGAAAACCTCTATGGATAATGTACGAAGGGCTTGGGGGACTAGATTTCCCCAGGAGAGGAAGACCCGTGGTGTCTGCTCTGTTGTAGATTGAGCATCTCTGAGGGCTGCTTTCTTGCGGAAGAATTCTCCAGAGAAGGGGAGCGCACTCCTTTGACTAGCTTACACCTTGGGAACCCAGAATTCCAAAGCCCATCAACCCTTTTCTGTAGTGGTTGGGGAGAGACGAAGAGCGTGGACTCACCTTTATGGTTCTTAATGTTTTTGGAGGCTTGTCACGTGCACTTCTGCTTTAGGCCCTAAATGAATCTGGTCTTTGCATTTCTGAATGTGAGCATTGCCTGTCGGGTCCTCTTCAAGCTCTCCATATCTCACATCAATTGAAGCATATACAGAATTCTCATAATTTGATCAGAGTTTAGAAGGGACTGCTAGCCCTAGCTGCTTTGGCTCAATGGATAGAGCGTTGGCCTTTGGACTGAAGAGTCATGGGTTCGATTCCAGTCAGGGACATGTACCTTGGTTGTAGGCTCGATCCTTGGCCCTGGTCAGGGCACGTGTGGGAGGCAACTGATTGACACTGTTTCTCTCACATCAATGTCTCTCTCTTTCTCTCCCCCTCCCTTCCACTCTCTCTCTCTAAAGAAAAAAAAATGGGGGAAAGGGGATGTTAAATAAATTTATACATCTCAAATATTTTAGTATCCTGTTTTAAAGATTAGACCTGATGGGTTTACTAACTGATATTTGGTAATTTATCTTTCTTATTACCAGTTTTCATCCTTGCTGAGCTACTTCTACTAGTTCTTCTCATTTGATTAGATATTTAGGGAAAATTCTTAATGTTTTCCTATCTTTGTAATAAAGAAAAATTTTCTTTTTGGCCTTTTGTTCTCTCCAAGGTCATTTTGAGTCCATGGTCATGGAATCCAGCTATTTATGTCATTGCCTACTCTCCAGTCTTCTTTTTATAGGCATATTTTTATGGTCAGGCCTTCAAAAATGGTTTTGTTTTTGAAAGTGTGACAAAGAGTCAAGACCCCTGAATTCCTAAATGTGTGAGCTTGGACATTTTTCTTAACCACTTAGGACAGTGGCTTTCCCATTTGCAAGAAGATAGCTTGGTTTTATCTCCAAGGCTCACATGTAGGAACCTTTAAAGCATGATTTCTTTGAGTGATGGTGAGCACCCACTTGTAAACAGCACAGGTGAGCCAATGTGTTAATGAAAAAGAGCTACTCATCTGGCAGAATTTTTTTTTAAATGTATTTTTATTGATTTCAGAGAGGAAGACAAGAGAGAGATAGAAATATCACTGATGAGATAGAATCATTGATCGGCTGCCTCCTGCATGCTCCACTCTGGGGATCGAGCCTGCAACCTGGGCATGTGCCCTGACTAAGAGTCAAACACTGACCTCTTTGCTCATAGGTTGATGGTCAACCATTGAGCAACACCGACTGGGCTCTGGCAGATTTAAAAATATATATATTTTAATTGATTTTTTACGGAGAGAAAGGAGAGGGATAGAGAGCTAGAAACATCGATGAGAGAATCATCGACCAGTTGCCTCCTGCACACCCCCTACTGGGGATGTGCCCGCAACCAAGGTACATGCCCTTAACTGGAATAGAACCTGGGACCTTTCAGTCCTCAGGCCGACGCTCTATCCACTGAGCCAAACTGGTTTCGGCTCTGGCACATTTTTTTATTTTATTTAGAAAACCATAAAGATCCTGGGGCAGAAAGAGTAGGGTCTATGTTTCTGTCCAGGTACTTTCTTAGAGGTGGTATGATTCCCCTCCTAACAAGAAAGCCTGATGGTGGGGAGGTACGTGTCTCTGGAGAAACCGAAAGAGCTGAGGGGAACTCACTCATTTTCTGGCATGGGGTCTCTGTGACCTCTACTGCTGCCCACTGCCAGCACCACGTCATCAATGCCTGCCATGTTCTGCGCTGCCCTCTGGTGACCAGTGCACATCATAGCAAGAAGTTGAACTCCCGGTCAAAGGGACAATTTGCATATTAGGCTTTTATTACATAGGATTAGAAACAGCTGAAAATTTATTGCTAGATGGTTGGAAAGGACCATTAGACTGAAAATTTCTAGCACAAGTGCACTGAGAAACATCATTCCCAGCCTGAGACTGTTATCAAATAGAGAAATGTTCTGTATTATAATTGGTCTTAAAACATAAAAAATGTGAAAACAGCAAATACCTCAAAAATGAAAAAAAAAAAACCCACAAAATTCTGAAAAGTACATGATCAACATGATTTACTTTAGCTATCTAAAAGTATTCACAAAAGTTTATTTACCAAGTGTGCTTACATTGCATTTAAAAAGACATGTATCAGGTGTTAATAAGTCATTATAATAGTTTTATAAAGATTCATATCCTTTCAAATATTAGTCATTATTAAAAAACAAAAAAAGGCTGTAAACTGGTGCTGCTTTCCTGAGATGGCTGGTCGGGTAGCAAGATGCTGTCCTCACGGAAGCAGTGTTTCTTCTCCCATCAAAAGGTCAAAGACCCCAGACGGTGTTGGTGAGGTCTTTAGAGACTGACTTCCTGATTCCAGACTTGGGAACACGGAGGATTTTCCTTACACACACTCACTCTAGGGAATCCTCCTGCCCAGGAGAGGTCCCTGTGGGTCCTCAGGCCACGTCCCATGTTGGGGGAGGCTAAGATTGACTCAGGACCCGCAGTCTAGCTGTGTTTGTGTGTCTTCCCATCGCTCGCTTCTAGGAATATATAGCTTAGAGGGAATTTTCCTTCTAAGTATACTTATTGATAGAACATGATATTTTATTGGATGCCTGTGTTTTCTTTATATAACTAATGCTTGTGCTTTGTGGATAAAGAAGAAAAGCTTATTATCTTAAAAGGATTTTAGAATGAAAATGTTTTTCCTTAAAATCTTTCATATTGCAAAAAAGTTATACAGCACGTATGGTAAGCGCCATTAAAACTTTCTCAGAAACTGGGAAAACTCTTCTGGGTTTTGATTTGGACCTGCTTGGAAAACGAATTTAAATTCAGAGCAGCAGCTAATGTATGGAGCAATGCTCACAACCTGTTTAGATTGGCCAAGTGTTTGGAATACAGTTGTGCATTTTTTATTTTTATTTTATTTTATTTTTTTATCCTGGCTCTCTTTTAAAAAAAGAAAAATTTGAATGTTTTTCCCATTACCATCTTGACATCTGCCTGGTTACACATGAATAGCGTGACCCAGTCCCTCAGCAGGGAGACTACCATGGCCTTGCTTTCAATAGCCATGTCACCAACAAAGAAAACATATGGACTGTTTCATTCCTGGCCTTTGCAAACAGTCTGAGGCTGGGAGGGCAGGGAGCAGGAGGCTTCATACTTTATGGTAGGTTGGTAAGTTTGTGAGCTAACCACGGACCCTGCTGTTAGCAATCAGACTGTGTTTTCCAAAGCCCTGTTACCTTCTGTGGAAAGGGAGTCTCGTGTTCCGCATTATGTTTCTTTTCTTTTTTTTTTTTTATTAATTTTTTACAGAGAGAAAGGAGAGGAATAGAGAGTTAGAAACATCGATAAGAGAGAAACATCGATCAGCTGCCTCCTGCACACCCCCTACTTGGGATGTGTCTGAAACCAAGGTACATGCCCTTGACTGGAATTGAACCTGGGACCCTTTAGTCCACAGGCCGACGCTCTATCCACTGAGCCAAACCGGTCAGGGCTTAATACGTTTCTAATACTAGATTGAATTAAGTTTGTATGACCTGCTTCCATGGTGATGTTTACTACTTAATTATATATTTCATTAAAGGGGGTGTGGGTGTGCTTGTGCATGAGTGAGTGAGTGAGAGTGTGTGTGTGTGTGTGTGTGTGTGTATGCCATTTGGATACTATTCTCCCAGGTTGGATATGTGGTGTGTGTTTGATGGATACACAAGTTGGGAATGAAGAAGATAGACCCTGCCTTGAGGACTATTTGCCTTTATGTGTATCTTCTTGTCAGTTACAGAGAGATAGCAATTGATCCCTCCCATGCTAGCTGGGCACCACTGCACTGCCCTGCCAAGGTGTTTGCTGCCTGGAACCAGCTTTCCCCTTGGGGACGTGGTTTCAGTTCAGCGAGGATTAATGCCGCTCAGCTCTGTGGCGTCGGCATCCCCAGTGTGGAGGCGTGTGAGTAGGTGTGCCTGAGAGAGGACCAAGAATGTGGAAGAGAGGGCTCCATCAACTGCTGTCATTTTCAGCTCTTCTTCTGTGTGAAAAGAATTCGCCCCTGGTACTGCCCTGGCTGAGGTGGTATTTCAGAAGGAGAAGAAAACAAAACCCTGTGACATTCATCCGAAGCTGAGAAGATTCATGACTTCTGCAGAAGAAGGAATGACATTCATGTCATCAGGGCCCTTTCCAACCCTCAAGTTACCCCAGCCTGAATTTCTAGTTTCATTGTCAATAAGTCATGCTGGCTGGCCTGACAGGAGTTAATGATTTATCTAAAAGGAAGCCAGCTCCTGTTTTATTACCAGATCTAGCCAAATATTTAAATGTATATATGCATGTCATCGAGAAAGTATTTTTGATGCTGCTGGGTATCGATACTGCACATTGGCTGTAAAACAATGTGTTAAAAATGCCTGTCTTTTGCACTTTCTCATAACAGTCATTCTTTTTTCAGCTCTTTCCTTCCAATGTGTTGGCTCTTGCAGGGTTATATGTTTAAATTTTAGGTTTTGTGATTCTTCCAAAAGGAGTCCAGTATTTGAGGTTCTCCCCTTTCTTTTCGTGCTCTTATACTTTTATCCTAAATTAACTAGTTTAATCTTATATGTTCCATCTTGTTTTTAACTGACTACTTAACTGACCTCATAACTATGTCTGTACTTTTCAAAGAGTAGAATTCTTAGTCCCCTTTTTTGCTACCTGACAGTTACTATGGTGCCCCCAATGACTCCTGTAAAAATGATCCCAATGTGTGGAGTATTTTGCTTGCAATGAAGAAATTTTGAGTTATTAGTGTAATCATGTTTGGAAAGTCTGACTCAAAAAAAAAAAAAAAATGGAATTTGGCCCTGGCTGGGTAGCTCAGCTAGTTAGAGCATCATCCAGCTATGCTAAGGTTGCAGGTACCATTCCTGGTCAGGGCACATACAAGAATCAACCAATGAATCTATGCATACGTGGAACAACAAATTAATGTTTCTCTAGCTCTCTCTCTCCAATCAATCAATAAAAAAAAAAAAAAAAAAGGAAGATAAAGGAAATTTGATGAGGAATTGCTAGGCCTGCTTGTTTATTGGGCATGTTACATGTTTTAACTCATTTCCACCAGGAACCATTCTAGGTCTCTGGCATGGTTCTCATTTCACAGCTGAGCAAATAGCTTGCTTCGTGGTTCCACAGTTCGTGGGCGGTGGTTGGTCTGTAAAATTCATGAGTTCGGTTTGTTTGTCGTTTGCTTGGGTAGTTGACAGAGTTTATCAGAAGAGGAAAGGGTGCAATAAGAAGGGAAATGGTGAAAAGCTACAGGTTATTATTGGGTGAGGAGGACAGACCTGAAAAGAAAACATCCTGAAGAAGCAAACACATGTGCATCCAGTGGGAGACTGACTTGACTGGGGAGTAACCGATCTGCAAAAATCCAGTCACTGTGCAGAATTGTCTTTTATTCACAGCAGAATTTTGAAGTTCCTCTCCTTAGACTCTTTATGCACCTCTTTGTAAAAGCTTTCATATAATTTTCTATGTGAATAGTGTTCTTCCTGCGTCGGGAAAAAGTCAGTCATGCATTTTGGCTGGCCGTTTCTTTGGTGGAATTCACCTAGGTGGTATGTGAGGATCAGATCCTTTCGCATGCTCGCTTTCCTGTTTCCTAAGGAGCAGATTTCTGAATGTGCTTCTTTAAAGCAAAACCCTGAAGCCAATTAAAAAGTCGAGTGTGCAGTATGATGGTTTCCATATAACTTGCTCTCCCTTCCACTCACTGGAATTTCCTGCCTCTCCTGTTGAAGATGTTTTTATAGGGAAGTCAGCATAAAAGTGAATCACCCATGAGTCTTTACCCCCCCTCCCGCCCCCAAGGCATTTCATTTGGTCAACTTGGTGTTAGTTTAGTTGGTACACTTTAGTTGATTTGAACACTGTGTTGATTGTGTGAGTTGATGTTTATGAAACTGTTAATATTTTACAGACTGGATGGGTTCCTGTTGGGATCTGTGTGTTCCTTCCTTTAGCAGCAGGGGCTGTTCATGATGGAATCTGTGGCCACAGTTTTGATTTTGAATGTCCTGGTGACAGCCAGCCCCATCTTGGACGGCCATGGACTTGGTGACCTAAAGGTTGTCTTCTCCTGGAAGGGTTTTGCCTCTTCCTTTCGCTTATTATTTGTCACGAAGAGCTTCTTCGTGGCCGGTTTTACCATTCAGATAAACCACCGCCCCGCCGTCATCGTGTTATTAACTTAGATGCTAATTATAAACAAGTTGTTGAGGATCAGGCATTATGTGAAGTGCTGTCCATGCATCATTGCTTTCATACTCCCAACAGCCCTGATGCTTTCTCCGTTTTAGAGATGGAGAAGCCATGTGTGGTGAGGGCACACAGGTGAAAAGGAGGTGTGGGTGGGGTGTTGGATCTTGGTTTTTCAGACCAGGGATATTTGGCTGAGTGGGATATATGACAGTGTCCTTTATAGCTCGTTCTGGTGTAGGCGTTCATCTGTCTTGCCCGCCAAGGATATCTTGAACTGCTCATTTTATAGATGAAGAATTAGTTCTGGAGGGGTTACACCTGTTCTGGCTTTTGCTTCAAGTGTTCTCAGCTCCTCAGAATGTCGATTTGGACTCTTCTAAATCTTGAGTTCACCTGGTGCTGTGGTCTTGAGGCTCTTGTGTGTGTTATGGGCCACTCATCATAAAGGCTAGGTCTTTCCATGGGGGAAACAAAAAGTCCATTTTTCCAAAGGACATATATTTGAACTGTATGTGTTTATAGACTGATATCTGTTTATTATTTGCTAAGCCTTTCAATTACATAAATCATAATACCACGTTCTTGCTAATATCTTTCAGACCTTTCTTCCCTTCTGAGTCTACTTCTTTTAAGAACTGGTAGAAAACAGTTGATCTGATGAAATTTTCCATTCAGCAGGGAACAAAACCAGTTAACATTTAGTTGAATGACTTGCCCAGATTCATTGGTGGCCCTCCAGAGTAGGTTAAAAACAAAACGAAGCAGAAAGCAGCCCATTATCTGAGTAGATGGTCTTTTCTTTGATTATGTAAACCCTTGGCCATTTAATAAGATTTTTGACTTGTGATGCTTGTCAGATGGTAATATTTCCAGTGCTTCTTCTTTGTCTTTTGTTCAGTCTTTGATGGGCCTAGTGCTTTATTGAAATTGTAGGAAGTGGTTAATTTGTGGAGGTGAATAAATAGGTTTTATGCAAATAATTTGATCAGTTCAAACTATTTTTTAAGAGCTACTAATATTTGTATAATGGTTCATGGAATCAATAATCTTTCAACTTGAAAATAATGATTACTTACCAAGATAATGTCAGTACTAAACTCATTTGTTCAACGTATATTTATTAAGTGCTTTATGTGTTAGGAATTGTTCTCAGTGTTGGGGACACGAATATCTAATGATATCTGACAGTGTCCCTACCCAAATATAGGTTACCTGGTAGGAAGTGAGGTAGGTGTGCTGGCAGACAATTTAAAAAAATAAACACAATAAATACATAAGGTTGGGTGATGTTAAGTACTGTCAAGAAAAATGAAACAGAATGATGGGGGCTCGCTATTTAAGTAGGGTAGTAAGGGAAGGCTTGAAGAAAATGGTTAAGATAATTACCGGTTAAGGTTATCTATCAGTCAATATCTATTGGAATATGAATTCAGCTTAAGCAATGGCAAAACAAGATTTAAAAAGTTTCTCCCCACCTCATAATGGTAACTTAGTTAAAACATACAAGTAATAAAATCAATACAACATAATACACTGGGACATCAGTACACTGGCATCGTATACAGCCATAAAAGAACAAAGTATTCATACAGACAACATGGGTCGATCGCAAGGCTATTATGCTGAGTGAAAAAGACAACCTCAAGAGGTCTTCCAGCAGTTTGGTGCCATTTCGAACACTGGAGAAATGACAGCATTGTAGTGATAGGGAACAGGACAGGGGTTGCTAGGGTTAGAGATGGGTGGACAGGTGACTGGAAACGGGTGGTAAGCCGGAGAAAGGATGTCGGTTTATACTATTGGCGTAGTTGCATCTAGATTCCCTAAAGCAAGGAATGAAGATGAGAGCAACATTTTCCTTGCGAGCATGTTTTTACTTCATAGCAACAACATTATGGGGAGTTCTGTTTCGTTTTCTATATGGAAGGTTATAGAATTGAAAGTGCCTATTTTCCTCAAGGAATTGAAAGTCTTCTGTCAGGAGGAGTTGAAAGTGTTCATTCTGCCCAGGGCTTTGTTTCAAGTGGAGTAATATTCCCATGATGTGTGTGTGTGTGTGTGTGTGTGTGTGTGTGTGTTTTGTGGTGATGGAGCAGTTTCTTATCATGATTTTAATGGTGATTGCATGAATCCATACAAGTTATTAAAAAAATGAGTGCGTAAAGTCGTGGTTTAAGAGTAGGGTCTGGCCGAGACCATTTTGGCTCAATGGATTGAGCATCGGCTTGGGGACTGAGGGGTCCCGGGTTCGATTCCGGTCAAGGGCATGTACCTTGGTTGCGGGCATATCCCCAGTAGGGGGTGTGCAAGAGGCAGCTGATTGATGACACTCTCTCATCGATGTTTCTAACTCTCTATCTCCCTTCCTCTCTGTACAAAATCAATAAAATATATATTAAGAAAAAAAAGAGTAGGGTTTGAAGTTTAGTTAATACATAAATTTTCCGGTTTAGCTAATCCTATATAATAAAGATGTAATATGTAAATGGTCATTATGCCGTGAAGCGTAATGACCGACCACGTAATGACCGGATTAGGGATCAGCAGGGGGGTGGGGCAGCGAGCTACCAGTGGGCAGCGGGGATCTACAGGAGGGAGCAGGGCAGCAAGCTACTGGCGCACGGATTCATGCACAGAACTACTAGTATATTACGGTTATGTATTGATACAATGTTGCCATTAGGAAAAGCTGGATGAGGTTGAAAAAACTCTCTGTACTATTTATTTTTGCAACCTCTGGTGAGTCTTAAGTTAGTTCAACAATAACAGATACACCAGATCAGTTTAGAGTCTTGAGAAATCTTAGACTTGGTCTCCCTCTTTAAATGAGGAAACCGAGTCTCTGAGGTGAGATGATAACTTGAGGTCACAGAGCCCAAGTGTGACTCTAGACCTTTTAACTCTCGGGTCAACATTATTTTGCTCCCTTGGAGAATAACCAGTTTTACTTGCTATTGAGCAATTGTTGGGAGATTACATGGGTACCCTCCTTATTTCTCCCCACTGACCTCCTAAAGTCCCCTGCAGCTCTGCGAGTGTGTGTGTGTGTGTGTGAATTCCCTTCTATGTCCTGCAGCATAGAAAGTGCCATATATAAAGTATGCATTCCGTTTACCACTTATATGGTTTCAGCTATATACATGAGTAAAACCCCTGTGCATCTCCTTTTATGGAGATACTTCCTTGGTGAGGGCTCGGTCCTGTCTGAGTAGCATGGGGAGTGGGGTTGGATCTCTGCCTGTGAATTAGTAGCTGAGTGGTGTTTTACTTCTGATGATTCAGTGTATTTGCCTTAATTGCTGGATTAACCAATTTCTTGCCTCCCACAAAGAGCACACACATTTGTATAAAGAGGGGATAAATGAATGAAGTTTTAGGGACTAATTTTTGTGGTATTTAAACAACAATAGTCTAGATTACCCACAACCTTAATTTCCTTTCACAGAGTCCTATGGATGGGCTTTGTCACCATTTACACTTGATTACTTCATTGTTAACCCGGTGCTGTGATTTAGCATGCAAAGACTTAATTATTCCTTTCTGGCCTAGTGAGAAATTTCCTTCCAATAATTGCCTCCACTGCCCTTTTAGCCTCTTAAGCATTTAGTTTGCTTGGAACAACATGGTTGCTCAGTAAGCAAATCCAAGCGTAGCAGTGCCTGGAGCTGTCCTTGGACCATAATTTATACCTCTGACTGGTGACGCAGGCCTCAGAGCTTGAGCGTTGTGACCGGTGGATGTTCTGCATTAGGGCAGTGGTGTGATGCATTTGTCTGAAGTGAGGGGGAGGTGGGGGGAGAGAAAAAGTTCATGACTTAACGGTACTAAATAATTGTCCTCTGGTTTCTTTCAAATGAACATTTCCTTATTGTAAGTGAAAAATCATGCCGACTTCTGAAATAAGATTAGACTCTTAAACTTTGGTATTTTTAAGGAGTGGTGGTTGTTGTTTTAAGGCCAGCCACATGTAGTCTTAGCTGTAGAATAGATCATTACGTAACACGTCACTCACTGTCAACATGTAGGATTAGGCTTGCTGAGGGGAGTGGAGAGGTTTATGCCGTGATGGCAGAGGGATGTCTTTGTTTCCTTTTGTTTGGCTTTCACTGTAGGCGTTCTTGTACCTAGAGCCCTGAAGCAAGGAGCGGAGATGAGAGCAAAAGTTTCCATGTGAGCCCTGCCTGGATGGCTTCATTGGTTGGAGCATCATCCCGTTCACCAAAAAATAAATGCGGGTTCGATTCCTGGTCAGGGCACATACCTGGTTGAGGGTTTGATCCCTGGTTGGGGTGCCTACTGGAGGCGACCTATCAATGCTTCTCTTTCACTTCAATGTTTCTCTCTTTCTCCCTCCTCACTCTCTAAAGTCAATGAACATATCCTCTGGTGAGGATAAAAATTTTTTTTTCCAAGTGGGTATCTTTTTTTAGTTTCACAGCAACATTATAGGGAGTTCTTCCATTTTCAACGTGGAAGTTTGTGGAATTGAAAATGTCTTGTTTTCTCCTAGGAGGGACTGAAAGTATTCATTCTACCTAGGGCTTTGTTTCCAGTGGAACAATATGCCCAGGTCTCTCTAGACAATTTACAAGGCTTGTTTAACTTCGCTGTTTTGGCAACCTAGTTTTGAACGCCTAACACCTCCTTCATTCATCCCACTTCAAGATTCTCCCTCTTCCTGTTTCCTGAAACAGTATTGACTGCCCCATTTCTCTCCGAGGACTAGAATAACAATGGCATCATAGGGTAACTGGATATTCTACAATAAAAATACATGCCTGCCAATCTGTTGTTGGGGATGCAGCTGTGCTGTTTGTTAGAAAGCAGAGTATCGTATGCATTATACTAATTTAAACACGCTTTTAAGGGAGTTGCTCTATATAGCCAGGTTCCATCTTTCAATTTCTGTGCTTACAAGACATTTGGGCAGTGGGTTAATAGTTTTTAGGGGAACCAACTCATTTTTCTAACATAGACATAAAAGGAAAAGACGCCCACTGAAGAGATGTTTGTCCTAAAGCAGTTCAGTTGTTTTAGGATTGGTTGGGAAGCAGAGCTGAAAACCAGAAGCCATCCTATATTATATTTCCTAGGGTATTCTTAGAGTTTAAAATGCTCAGCACAGTACAGACATCTGCCATTTGAGTTCTGTCAGTAGCATCTCAAGCAACAGAATTTTGCTCATAAATGATATTTTCAGAATTCCACACGATTGAAATGGATTTGTTATTTAATTATACTGATACTATAATACAGCAATTTTCCAAGCTTTTTCATCTCTTGGCATACATAAACTAATTACTAAGATTTTTGCGGCATTAAATGATATATTTTTTGGCCAGTCAGACAAAAAAATAGGTATAATTTTGATTCATTCACACTGGCTATGTGTTGGCTGTAATCATTCGTTAATTTGACAGTCTAAGGGAAAAGAGGTCAGTGCCCCTGGCTAAATAGTCAGGTATTGCATGCTTTAACAATTCTTGCAGCGCAATGGCTGAAAATTGCTGCTATAATAAATTCAGTATTTTCAAACTGTCATGGATGTTTTAAGAATTTGTTATATTTAAGTAGGCATTGATTATTGTACAGCCAGCCAGTAAACATCTGGACTCTTTTAGGAGGATAGACACCCCTGTCTCTTGGATGAAGACTCTTGTCAGCTCAGTTAGCATGATAGTTAGATTTTGCCAAATAGGTGAGGTTCCCCCCGCCACGTGCATACTTCTATGGAAAAATAAGAAAAACAACCCAAATTTATCATGGTGTGTATGTTTTGCTGAATTATTTGAACTTGAAATACCCATGCGTGAGTGAGGAAAGACCTTGGTTGGTGGTCTCCCCTGGAAGAGGCAGTACCCCTGCCTGCCCTTGGGCTCTACAGGTAAGCAGCTCATTCCCATTAGTCCCCTATTGCTTTCTCGAGAGCAGTGATGCAGGACATCTGCCTGGAGTTGCCCAATGGAACTATATATTTGTAGGTTTAATGAATTATTCAGACTCTCATCCAATTACTGCTTTATGACAAAAGAATTTGGGTCAAGAACAAATGCGTAGCAATATCACTGTTTCCAGTCCATTCTTTTCAACCAAAGAACAACTAAAACTCTGGGTGATTTAATGTAATAATGGCTTTAAATTAGTGATGATTTCGTGAAAGTAGGTGTCACCAGAATTGCTCTCTTTAAACAGGCGATCCTATCTTATAATGCTACCATTTTTGAAAAGAGAATAATGGAATAAAATGATTTTGCTACAATTTTTTCTCCCATGACCCACATTCTTTAATTTCATGCGTATGAAGTTCTGACTCTTACAGTGCTCCAGAGAGCAATACTGGTGTCACCGGACTTCAGGGTACGGACCTGGAACCAATACCCATGCCCTGTTGGCGTGGAGCATTAGTAAGAATTACAGGGTGCAGTGAAGGATATGAAATACAACATCCTGAAACTTGCTCTCTCTCCCCTTAGCAAAATGAGAACAAATTGCTTGTACCTAAATCTTTTGACTATTTGAAGATTCATTACATTGTGGAGAAATTGCGCCTTGGTCAAATAGATTGTGCAAGGATAACATCAGCCCTGGATGCAGTACATTGCCAGACACTCAGCATTGCCCATCAGCTCTCTGGGAGCAGGAATCCAGTCTCACTCAGCATCTTTGCTTTTTCCTTGCCTGTCTCTGGGCCTTGCACATAACGTAGTTTTAACTGTTGGATACATGGAAGGACAAGGGAAGGCTGCTTTTGGAAATTGTATTAACAAATTAACTTGCTCAGCGAAACTGTAGACCATGGACGTCAAGGCTGTGCCTGTTCATTTTCCATTTGCGTCGCTGTATTCACTGGGGAGGTGAGAAGACAGGGACTATGCTTCCTGTCTTAGTATTGATCAGGCTTTCGGTGGTTGCCAGGTATTGTGGGAAGAGCTTTACATCTGTTAGTTTGCTTGGTCCTCACAACAACTATAGGAAAAAGGTATTCTTTACCCGCAGTTTAAGCCGATAACACCGAGGCACCAAACGTTCAAGGAACACGTCCAAGGTCATGGTAGAAGTGCTCACCAGGATTTGAACCCCCGTGGTTTTACTCCAGAGCCTGTCCCCTCCTCCACGCTATCCTGCTGGCTCCCAAGTACCCATGGGGCTCTGGTTTGGTGGAGAAGACAGACACACCAGTAAACACACATGAAATGCAGCATGGGAGTGCCATGAGGAGGCAGGAACAAAGGGCTGTGGGAGCCCAGAGGAAAGGAACTTGCCTGCCTTGGGGAGCTGTAAGGCTTCTCTGGCAGAGGTGACATTTGAGCTAGGTCATTGAGTCTTCTGGGGGCAGCTGTCCCAGCCCTGGGCCGGGTCTGAAATAAGCACATTTACAAGAGAATAGTGGAGCACATTCCACTTGATGGATTGGATTGGCAGTTTGGAAGTAACGCCCCAGAATGATGGCTTTGTTAGGTATTTGTTCTCCTAGGAGCCTACCTGCCACTCCCCTTGGGTGAATTGTGGCGAGAAAGCTGTCACATTAAGCTGTCACTCAGGATATCTGCGAGAGGGGGGGGAGGGAAGAACAAATTATGGGCAGGGCTAGGTATTTCCAGAACAGTCTACAACCGGGCAAGATTATGTTTCAGAGCGTTTAAAAATGAACACAACAGCCTTTCTGAACTTGTGCAAACAGAAAATCGAATCATGAAAAGTGAATGAGGCTCCGGGTATTTTTAAAAGCAAGTCATTCTGATTCTTATCCACCGTAATTATATGAAACTTTGTTTAGGCCCAGATAGAGGGGGGAGGGGAACGTGGAGGCAGAAATCAATGGTAGAGCTGCACAGAGTTCTTACTCAGGCTGTTGAATTGTAAAAACCACTTAGCTTTTTCTGTGCCGTTTTTAAAAGGAGTTTGTAAGAAGCAGATTCAATTCCAACTTTAACCCTTTGTCTCCATTTGCTTTAAGAATATCTCTTGAGCTTTGCTATCTCCCCTCAACGCCCCTCCCCTCCCCCAGAAGTATATATTAAGCCATTGGAAGGTTCAGGAGACCAATCTAGATCCTTCTAAATTAGGTCTGACCAGTTTTATTTCTGGAGAAATGTTTTTACGACACTTCTTCATTTAGGAACTCTCCTACCAGGCTCCAGCTTCCTCCACCTCCCTTCTAAACAACCCCTCATCCCTCTTAACCCCCACGCCTGGAATGGAAAGAGCTTGCTTTGTTACTGACGATAATATTTAAGCCCTAAAAATTTAACAGTATTTCAGTTGCAAATAAATGGAAATTGTGTATTCTGTTTAATGTGTTTCAAAAATCCCTGCTATCCTCCCCCCCCCCCCCCCCCCTTTAAATACAAGAAAACAGGCGTGTAATGCCTCATTGAAAAAAGCCTGCAGGGGTGCTTTGTGCAGGTCTTAATTAAGGGCTTTGAAAGACCAAACAAAAGGGAAAAGGAAAATGCTGCGGGGTTATTGTTATTCCACCCCATTGGCTCAGCGAGCTGACCATCCATTGGAGCATTTTGTCCATTTTGGGACTGAATGACACTTTTGTCCGTGATTAACAGAGGTGAAAGAAGCCAATTATTGGGCCGTCTTTTTCCATAGAGCAGCTGCTGTTGGGTTTAACTGCAGGCAAATATGGCCTTTTACTACCACAAGGATGTTGTGATGACAGTTTATTTTTATAGCACTATGTGGTAGAAAACAAAATCTGTCTGACTCCTGTTAGGAATATGCCCTGGAATTTATGAAAGGACGATTTTAATGTTCTAGCTGGGCCACAGTTCCCTTTTTAAAATAACATTGGTGTGTGTGTGTGTGTGTACGTACGTAACACAAACATGTATAATTTTTTAAAAACAGTGTTTTATGTTTGGGATTCCAACGTTGAAGGTCGATATTTGTTAATATGCACATTTGTAGCCTGCTTCAGCTTCCCTATTTTAATTGCGAAACACACGCGTCACTTGTTGAAATTGCAGTCATTAGTGGCAGATGGAGTGGAATTGCTCAGGCCGTTGTGATATATAGACTAGTCTGATGGGACAAACGAGTCTCAGAGACCGCCTAGCCATCAGTAAGGACTTTTGGCCTCCCATGTAACTTGGGAGGAATCTCCCATCGTGCCTTGGTAGGAAACGAACGTGTAATAATGGGGTATGGTTCTGGGAGGGACTCGGGTCAGCTCTCAGGATCCACCCTATTTGTTAGGCAGGGGAGATGGGCCTTGGGAGAAGAGGGTCAGCCATGGTTTCCTCCGGGAAAACCCTAGGTCTTCCTTCTATTTTATTGGTCTTCTGAGGTGCCTGGTGTCATGGACAGAATACACTATCCCATCTCCTTGGGCAAGTTCCTTAACTTTCCTGAGCCTCGGTGTATTTCCTTCGTCGGAATTAACAATACCTGCCTTTCACAGCAGTGATTCTGAGAATTAAGCGAGTTGAGCGTGTTCTGTGCCCAGCACAGTGCCTGGCACGCAAGAAGCCTTTGAACGGTGCTAGTTCCCTTTCTCTTGCCTCACACCAAAGTCGGCCGTCGGGGGGCAAGAGTCCAGTGCCCTGGCTTCTTACCCAATTGGTTTTTTTCTTACCAAATTTTCAGGTATAGAGGGTTGAATTTCCAGGGATAATTCAGTGATTAAAAAAAAATAAAAAAATGATTTCCCTTTGCAGCTCTTCCTCCTGGGACAAAACCATCATGACCCCTCCCTCCATGCCTTGTAGACCTTGTGCACAGCCTGGAATCTGGAACTCAGGAGTCAGAACCATTGGCATACTTCATTTAGGAGTCTTCTCATGCTAAAACCGGTTTAGCTCAGTGGATAGAGTGTCGGCCTGCAGACTCAAAGGTCCCAGGTTCGATTCTGGTCAAGGGCATGTTGCGAGTACATCCCCAGTAGGAGTGTGTAGGAGGCAGCTGATCAATGTTTCTAACTCTCTATCCCTGTCCCTTCCTCTCTGTAAAAAATCATTAAAATATATTTTTAAAAAAAAAGAGTCTTCTCAGGCCTGGCTCTCTTGCCCTGTAACCCTGGTCCGTTTGCCTTTATTGGCAACATAGGGAGTGATAACAACACAGGTATGTTTCCAAGGTGATTACACCGTAGGTGGTTTTAAAGAACTCTGTAGAAACCACTGCATTAAAATGTAAGGGGGGTGGGGTGGGGGGGAAAGGAAGGGTGAGGTTCTGCAAATTGTAAAACGTCACCATCTAAAATTTTGTGGCAAGGCGAGCTGGGGAACCTCGTTGTGGAGCTGCATGGGATTAAGTTTCATTTGAACAAGTGCTCAATTTGTTAGCAACCGAGGGCTTTTGATAGCATGTTTGCTTCCCCGGGAAAGTGAGTCACTCTTCGGTGATTGCAGGCTTCCCAGAAGAGGTGCTGTTGGAGCTGGGTTTTGGGTCTCTTCTCCCCCGAGTTGACTTCCTGCTGCTCTTCTCCAGCTCAAAGCCTCACCCCACATTCTTTGAAACACTCCTTAGGTTGGTACACTTCCCTACAGCCTCAGCCTCTGGTCTTGCGCTGAGGACACCGCTTCCCTGCAGCCTCCTGGTTGCTGAATACCTCTGGACTACATCCCATTGTTGCTCTTGTTGTTATGATGGTGACAATGAACTCGGGTTCGCCATGATTGTCACTACACACGTTTTCAACCCCCGTAAGTCCTCTAAGTCCCTCGATCCCTTCAAGTTCCCACTATCATTTATTCTTTTTATTTTTCTGGTGCACTGTCCATTTCTTCAAATCTCTCTCACCAATATCCTTACCCGACTTATCCTATGGTCTAATCAAAGGTGACTTGTTGTGTAATGATAAAAGTGGCCTAATCTAGTCATCTTTGCTGCTTTTTTTGTGCGAAATAACATAGCAGGTCCCTAACTAAGTACTTATCACATGAGCCTCAGGGGGGAAAAAAGCAACTCATCATTTTAGGGGGTAGATGGTATCAGAGGCTCCCTGCTCAGATGGAATGTTTTGATAAGAGAATCTTTCCATTAAGAAGCTGTGTGGTCTTCAGATTGTGAAACCTGGGTTCTGGTTGCCTAAGGCTGCCTGGCTAGGTGAGCCCCATTTTTTTTTCTAACCCTTCACATGACATGACACTAACACTAATTTGTTCTAACGCTCTGTTTCCTTTGCTCTGCCACTTTTTTTTTTATATATATTTTTTAAAATATATTTTATTGATTTTTTTTTTACAGAGAGGAAGAGAGAGGGATAGAGTTAGAAACATCGATGAGAGAGAAACATTGATCAGCTGCTTCTTGCACACCCCCTACTGGGGATGTGCCCACAACCGAGGTACATGCTCTTGACCCGGAATCGAACCTGGGACCTTTCAGTCCTCAGGCTGACTTTCTATCTACTGAGCCAAACCGGTTTTGGCTGCTCTGTCACTTTAGATAAGTCAGCTGACTGCACCGGGCCTCAGTTTCCCCCTTTTTGCGAAGGGACACTGCCCCGACCTGCCTGCCTCGCAAGGTTGTGAAGTCCAGCTAATAATATCAGGCGTGCAACTGCTTTGTAAGGTCTAGGCTCTGCCTCTCCACTGTGCCATTTTAACGTGTGTTACCATCACCAGAAGGGCTAAGGGAAACTCCCAGCGCTGGGCTCCACCTCAGAGTTCCTCACTCAGTAGATATTCTTCCAACACTTGCATTTGTTTTGCTCTCTTCTCCTGTGTTTTTAGATGTTGGTGTTTTTTTGTTTTTTGTTTTTTTGTTTTGTTTTGTTTTGTAATACTCATTAATTACAAGTTTGAATTGGGAGGAATGCAGGAAATGCAGAGACCTAGATTCTCATTTTATTCCTGGTTGTACAGCTTGGAGAAACGAAATCGTCCCATGTGGGGCCTTAGGTTAAGTCATTGGTACAAGTTCTGGGATGGGGGAATGGTGGTGGATGAACTAGCTCATCTCTGCGACTTCTGTTAGCATCAACACACACACACACACACACACACACACACACACACACACACACACGACTACCCGTGTTTCCCCGAAAATAAGACCTAGTGCATGGAAAGATAAGACATCCCCTGAAAATAAGACCTAGCGCAACTTTGGGAGAAAAATTTAATATAAGACACTGTCTTATTTCCGGGGAAACAGGGTAGTTCTGTAGATGAGAGTCAGGTGAAATCCATCCAACTTCAGAAGGAAAACGATCTTCGAACATACTGAGCAGGACATGGATTGAAGGGCAGATCTGGTCCCTGCTCTTGCAGGAAATACATGATCAGGTGGCATTCAGTAAAAATAGCCACTCTTTCCCGATTTTAAGTGACCGTTTACTTTTAAAGCACTCTGTAAAAAGTGCACTTCATGGAGATGCATTGGTTTTAATGACGGCTCCTAGGTACCACTGTGGAACTTTTCTCAACACTAGGAAATAGCGTATTATTGGTCTATCCAGCACACACGGAAAATTAGGATTTCTTTTCAAAATAGCGATTTATTTAGAAAAAAGAAAAAAAAAGGCCAAAACAGTAGGGTTCCTTGGCTATTTTTAAGGAAGAAATTGCTAGGATGCAAAATAACATTTTAAAATAAAAATGATTATGTGTATATTTGGACCTGCTGACATGTTTACCCTGGTTGTCCCGGCTCAGCCACATAAGTGGCAGTTTGCACTCTGGGCCAAGCATTTAGCCTTGCCATCCCCCAAATTTTAGACCCATCCCAACTTTTGTGGTTCATGTTGCTGTCTAAATATTGGGTGGAAGCAAGAGAAGAACCAAAATAAAATGGGGGAGGGGGGGAGATAATTATTTGAAATTAAAACTAGTTAGTAACCAAAATAATGGCAGATGGGTGCCAGGTTTTTAGTGTCGCACCCGGTCACTCTCTCCTAGTCTGGTTATGGTGCAGCCAAGGGAGAGGCCCATAGTACAGATACAGGATTTGCAAACATGTGACATGTAGGCCTAGACTTACTTGCTAGTGTGTGATAGCTGCATGTTCGCATGATGGAACAAATATCATTTTCAGTTCACACCTGTGACAATGGCAAGCGGTCCAGTAGCAATTTTTTACTACCATGTTGTAAACTGTAATACCAAAATTGCAGGGCTCTTAGAAGATGGCTATCATGATTTATTTTCCTGAGATCGGTCTATCTTTCTTTCTTTCTTTTTTTTTTTTTTTTTCCTGCTGCGTCTCCACATGCAGGATGAAAAGCCATGCATGTATGTCTTAGTTATAGAAGTAAGTGGCTTTCCTTTCCAGCAACCAAAGGGCACTTCCATGTATAGAAGCTATCAATATTAGTCAATTTCCTATAAGTGGGTGGTCTTAGAGCATTTCTTAAAATAATTGGTTAAGGCCCAACTTAAAAAAAAAAAAAGTCTAATGGTGTTGTGATCGTGGAGACAGGCTTCTTGGATGTTGGAACCCTGGCTCGGTGCCCCTGCCAGGCAGTTTGGGCATTTCCATCCCCAGGTCGGTGAGATGGGAATCGCAGTGGCGTCAGCCTCTTAGGGCTGTTGTGAGGATAAGGCCTGAGAAGCCTTTGCCAAAGGGCCTGGCGCTCAGTACTGGCTCTTTTTAATATTGAAAGCAGCGTCGATGCATGCAGGTAGAACTTGATCAAATAAATATTATCTGGAAAGGGCAAGGCCATTATTGCCATTTGATTCTTTAGGGGGAAAAAAAACGGAAAGAGTCTGTGTCCAGTGGTAGCTTCATAATCTCTGAGTTTGGAAATTACAAGTAGTCAGAAAGGCCTGATTTCTGACTGATTCCCACCTGCCTGTGTGAGGAGTTGTATGGGGAAATGGGGAAACTAGATGTAATGTTAGCATTTTGAAGTAAGTGTCCTTTTAGTCATCTTAAAGGGCCATCTTTTATTCAAAGATTATGTCCTTTCAGCTTATTTTGGTATCAAACCACCCACTCGCTCCCTTTTAAAATGGATTGGTGAATGTACTGTGCATGTTCTCAAATGTCAAACAGTTGCTCTCTCCAGTTGTGTGGGATTTGGGGGTTGGGTGCTCTATTGACTTAAGGTACCAGAATTCGGGAAGTCGCATCTGTGGTAGGAATCCTGTCTCGTGTCCTTGACAATTGGCCTTTTAGCCCCTGCCTCAGCATCTCTAGTGTGAAGGCGGTAGCTTCTCTTACTGAACAGCTCTAAGGCATGAACAGTGTTCTCATCTGTTGTGTTTTGTTTTTGTTTTTTTAAAAAAATGTATATTTTATTGATTTTTTTCAGAGAGGAAAGGAGAGGGAGAGAGAGTTAGAAACATCGATGAGAGAGAAACATCCATCAGCTGCCTCCTGCATACCCCCTACTGGGGATGTGCCCACAACCAAGGTACATGCCCTTGACTGGAATTGAACCGGGGACCCCTGAATCCGCAGGCCGACGCTGCATCCATTGAGCCAAACTGGTCAGGGCATCATCTGCTGTGTTTTAAGATAGATTTTGTCTCCCACTTCAGTGTAGTGGAAACACCATAGGCTTTTACTCCAAATACTATTTTACTTTGGGTACATAAGGCTACAGTTATAAATAGTAAAAGGGGACACAGATGTCAACATTAAGTATATACGGGACGCTTGGGAATTGTTAGTTCTTTTTCTTCTTCCTTTCCCATCGGTGGCATCTGTCCATTGCACCTCATTCTCTCATCCTCAGCAACAGACATGCGTCCCCTCTGATCCACACGAGAGCTCTGTGGGCCTCTCTCAAACTCATCTGCTGCAGCCCAGGTGTCCTGGGTCTTCCTTGGCTCCCTAGTTAGGGTTTCGAAGCCCTCCCCCACCCCCACCTTCCGTGTTGGAGGCAGAGTAAGTGTCAGTATTCGGTTCATGCATTCTGCATGGGCACCTCCTGTATGCGGAGTAGTAATGATATTACCTCAAATTTATAAAGGGTTCTACAGTTGTAGAAATGCTTTCCTCTCTCCAGCTGCGTGAAAAGGCAGATGTGTTGCAATTGGCCCGTGAGGAGCCTGAGAGCCTTTCTGAGAACAGACAGGCATCGTTTAATTTGGGGAATGGGAAGGTACCCCATACAACGCTAGTCTAACATCCCAGAAGAGAAGCTGGAGCTCTGAAGAGTTAAGGGACTGACTGGCTGGTCTCAGGCCACATGGCCAGTTTGGCAATGGCCCCAGGGGGCTTGGGCTCCATTTGGAAGTCTGGTTCTAGTCCAGAAGTGGAAGCACCTCACTGCGCTGCCTCTGTGTAATGGGTAAAGCAAATGAAGGTGTTCCTTAGCGCAATCAGCTTGCATGGGAATGAGGCCAGTGATTGGTTGCGCCTTTCTGTTTAATTCCTTAGGAACATTTCACAGCCCCAAGTGATGACGGGAAGAAGGTCCACATGAGTGAGATTGTTCAGGGAGGATATTTCTTAGACCTTGAAAAAAAATTAGATTAGGATGTGGGAGGAAAGAGTCGATGGGTGTCCCATGTGTGTGGGGGGGTCTGGTATAGTCTACCTTAAACTGTTGTAGTGATGGGTTCTGTTTTATTTCATTTTGGATCCAGTTGTGCTTTTTAAAATATTTTTATTGTTCATTTTATTACAAATGTCCCTCTTTTTCCCCCATAGTTCCCCTCCACCTGGTTCCTACCCCACCCCAGGCCCTTGCCACCCCACTGTCTGAATCCATAGGTACTGTATATGTGCCTATGAGATCTTTATCCAGTCTCTTCCTGCACCCTCCCCAAACCCCCTTCCCCCCTGAGAATTGTCAGTCCGCTCCATTTCCATGGCCCACGCCCCTGATTCTATTACATTCACCAGTTTATTCTGTTCATCAGACTTTTTTCATCATTTGACTTTAAGATTCACTTGTTGATAGATATATATTTGTTGTCACTTTGTTTTGTTCATAATTTTTTATCTTTACTTTTTTCTTCTTCCTCTTCTTAAAGAATAATACCCTTTAGCATATATATATATATATATATATATATATATATATATATATAATGCAGATTGTCTGGGACACCATAACGTCACAACGCGCAGGAGGGGACTGCGTGCATGGTGAGGCTCGCCACGGATGGCCCAGGCCCGCAGAGAACAGGGCCTGCCTGCCACGGTGCGCTGGCAGTCCAGCCTCTGTGTGTGAGCTGCAGAGGAAACACCTTTTCTGACCGCTCATTGGCTACACTCCCCATACGCCACTCACAGTGTTCTTGGTAACTTGGGTAATAAGAATTCAAGAAGGTGATCTAGGGTTTTTCCACCACACTCCTGGAGATAAAAACGAAGGTCCCCTGCTGGAGGGGCTAAGAAATGTCATAGCCTGCCCTAGCCGGTTTGCCTCAGTGGATAGAGCCTCAGCCTGCCGACCGCAGGGTCCAGGTGCAATTCTGGTCAAGGCCATATACCTAGGTTGCAGGCTCCTCCCAGATCAGGGCTCATGCAGGAGGCAACCAATTCATGTATCTCTCTCACATTGATGGTTCTCTCTGTCTCTCCCACTCTCTCTAAAAATCCATGGAAAAAGATCCTCCAGTGAGGATTCACCAAAAAAAAAAGAAAGGAAAAACAAAACAAAACAAAACAAAACAAAACACAACACCTACCTTGTGTTAGGCCCTGGACCAGGAGTTAGAAAATTGGTTGTCAGTAAGACAGGCTCCATCTTTGTAAATGTTCCTTTCTAGAGGGAAGACCATTGAGAAATACACAAGGAGGCAGCAGGACACGCTGCAGTGGCTCTGGCATCAGTGCATGCTTCAGAACCCCCAGAGAGCACCTTCACTCCCCTAGAGTGTCCGATCCGTGGGTCTGGAGTAGGGCTGGGAATGGGCATTTCTCTCCACCTCCCAGGTGAGTGTTGGCTGCTGGCAAGTGCAGTAGGAGAGTTTTAAATAAAAAAGTAACAAATAAAGTCATTCACAGGTAAGAGCGGGGAAGAGGAAATAAACTGGATGGTAAGAGAGGGTTAACTGGGAGTTACTGTGAGGGGGGGCTAAGGAAAGACTGTGTGACCCAGGTGACATTAGACATGAGCCCAGAAGGCGAGAATGAGCCTGCCACGCCAAGAGCTGTGGGAGAGTAATGCAGGCAGAGAGAACAGAGGGAGCAAGGCCTAGGGAAGGAAAGGCTCAGGGTGCCGAGCAGAAGGGAAGCGTGGGTGAGCTGGGGGCCGGGGAATGGCTCCTTTGGTAGGAGTACAGGCACAAGGCAGGTAGGGCCTGGATGGGGAGCAAATAGTTGTAAGGCGAAGAGTGGCCTGGACTGTGTCTTATTTTAAAAAGATTTCTTTGGTTGCTAGCTGCAGGCTGAATTGGAGCTGGACCAGTGTGGAGCAGGGAGGGCGGATGGAGGCCCCATCGTGGTCCAGGCAGAGCCAGGGACGGCCTGGATCAGGGTAGGGGAGAAACAGGATGGCCGTGAGCTGGACGTGTCTGGCGGTGTATCACAGTGCAGGGTGCTCCTGGTGGAGGCCCATAAAACAGCGGAATTATATTTTATATGAGCTTTTTCAGAAAGAGCGTTTTTAGAAAAAGGTAGTAGTTATCAAGAGTTATCTGAATGCCTGCCCCTCGATCCCCTGAGGGAGAACCTTTGGCTGTCGGGGAACGTGGCCATCCAGGCCAACTGGTTCTCTGTGAGCTCTGGTTCGGCTATATTAATGTGGAGTATTATCGTGTGTGTGTGTGTGTGTGTGTGTGTGTGTGTGTGTGTGTGTGAGAGAGAGAGAGAGAGAGAGAGAGAGAGAGAGAGAGAGAGAGAGAGAGAGGGAGAGGGAGGGAGAGAGATTGCTTAATTGTTGGCATGTAGTGACTCAGCTGGCAATTTAAATTAATAGACTGTGCATATAAGCACACTATTGTTCTTCTTAGATCTCGATGGAGCTGTGATTGGCACTTAAGTGATGGTGTGTTTGAATTAATTACTGCAGCCGAGAAAGAGCTGGGAAAATACGTGAGGGGGGAAAAACAGAGAGTTGCGATGTGATGTGGCAGTGAGAGGAAAAATGCAAGGTGAGAGTGAGCCTAGACTGGGCTCCAAGAAGATGGGGATAGGTGCCAAGAGCTCACAGACATGTGGGGGGCACCCTGAGGAGGTGTGGCTGGCTCCTCGCCCACCTGCTCACTGAGGGAAGAGCCACCTTCCTGCCCCGCCCCCGCCTGCCCGCCCCCTGCCCTCTGTGCTCCCTGCGAAGGGAGGGTCGCCTTGTACGCCAGGACCCCTCTTCCTGTCTCAGGATCCTGGCCCAGTCAGTTCCACCCCGGGCGGTCTCTTTCTCACATGTTTACACACATCCTCTTTAAACCTTGTGTTTCTTTTCCTTTCCCCTTTTAAATCTTGCCCAGTTTACCTCGGGACATTTTCTCCCTCTCTTTGTTCTATTCCTGGAGCCAAAAGAAGAAGGAGGAGGAGAAGAAAAGGTTCTATTCCCAGTTAATATTCGTGAGATTCATGCTGTGATAAACCTATTGACAAATGATCTAATTACCCTTAAATCCCGTGGCAAACACATAGGCACTGATGTCTTGGCAGCACCTGACAGCACCTGATCTCCTTGAAGCTTTCCGTTCACGTTCCCTCCTCCTCCCCTTCCTGCTCATTCCCTTCCTGTTGTCTGTTCCACAAATTGAGTTATCGATATTTCTGACATTGTCTCCTCTGCCGTTTTCCTTATCCTCCTGCATGCCCTCTCTGGGGGATGCCATCTTGTTCCGCAGTTTTTTGTTGTTGTTGTTTTTTAATTTTTTATTTAATATATTTTATTGATTTTTTTTTACAGAGAGCAAAGGAGAGAAATAGAGAGCTAGAAACATTGATGAGAGAGAAATACCAATCAGTTACCTCTTGCACGTCCCCTACTGAGGATGTGCCCGCAACCAAGGTACATGCTCTTGACTGGAATCGAACCTGGGACCCTTGAGTCCGCAGGCCGATGCTCTATCCACTGAGCCAAACCAGTTAGGGCTCGTTCCACAGCTTTAATTCTCCATGTGCCCACTCCCACACTCTTACCCCCTCCCTCCCTGACATGTCCCCTCGGTTCTGGGCCGGGATGGACAGCCACCTGCAGCGTAAGGAACACTACCTGATCCAAACACACGTTTCCCTCCTGTAATGGCCACATGGAAGGTGGCATCCGTCTCCCAGCTCCACAGATGAAAATCCACAGCGTCGCCTTCCAGAGCCACCTCTCCTTCCCCCAGCCTACTTCTGCTCGTCCTGATTCCGAGAGGCCTCTTCCCTCTCTTCCCCCTCGGTCCCTGTCGCCACTGCTTTGCTTCTCCATCGTTATCCTTCATAGTTAATGTCTCCGCTTCAGCCTTCTTGCCTCTACAGTTAGTTGCCCTTTTATTTTATTTAATTTGCTTAATATATTATTGATTTCAGAGAGGAAGGGAGAGATAGAAACATCGATGATGAGAGAGAATCATTGACCTGCTGCCTCCTGCATGCCCCCTCATGGGGATCGAGCCCCCAACCTGGGCATGTGCCCTTGACTGGAATCAAACCTGAGACCCTTCCATCTAGTGGCCTACACGGTTTCCACTGAGCCAGCTAGGGGTACAATCGCCTGTTTATGCTGCCACCAAAATGTGCTTGTGTTTTTGTTGGCTTAAAATCCTATCATAATCCACCTTATTTAAAAAAAAAATTCACAATAGCTTACAAAAAATACCTAGGATAAAAATGCCAATAAGTGGATGAAAAGTTGGGGACTGCCATCCTTCTCCCCCTACTCTCCCCCCAAAAAAATCAAGAAAAGAAAAAATCAGCCGAAGACGGGAATGGCTGGAGCCACCCACCCCATGTGTTCCTTGTGAAAGCGAGTTGGTGGTTGTGGCTCAGGGAGTCTTAGCCAATAGGAGTGGAGGGAACGGATTGTCGGCTGTGATTCCACATTGTCCACAAAACAAAAAGGACACGTTGTGCAGGAGAAACACAGCTGCTGTCGGTTATTGAGGTCAGATGGAACTTTTCCCAAGGGCTCTGATAAAGGGAGACTGTGTGGCTGCTTGAATCGTCGGCTCATCTCATTCTTGCGCTATCCACAGCCATCAGGTTCCGGGGCTGCTGCTGGGCACAGCACTCGGGGTGGCCGGCCGCAGACACCGATGTCCCGTCCCGATAGTGGCTGTTGTGAAGGTGCAGAGCACGCACACCGTGTGCGCACCCACCAGCATTTTTCCATAAAGCAGCCTCTGTATGTCCCTTAAAAAAAACCTTTCACAGCTCCTCTTGTTCCTGTCCTCACACTCCATGGTAGGACATTCGGGTAGTCTGTCATCGGAGCCTGTGTCATCTTCCTAGGTTTGTCCCTGACCCCTGAACTCCACGCCCTCCCAGGCCAGCTTGCTTGCTGCCCCGTCAATGGATCCATCCCCTGGAGTCCGCTTTCCTGCAGGCTGTTCCTTTTGCTTCTCTCTCTCTCTCCCTTTTTACCTGGCTTGCATGCAGGTGCTTTTTTCTTTCCTTTTTTAAAAAGATCAGGGGCAGTGTTTACTCGTCATGCCGCTAAAGATTGGTGGAACAATAACAAAAGCTGTGAGTTCTTTATAAGCAACGTAGAACTTTTTATCCCCAATACCTCAACATCTTTCAAAGGAGCCCGGGATTCCTTAGCAGTTTTGCCTCGTTTTGAATTTATGATTTCTTCAGTGATTGGTATAAAGAAGAAACCTTTCATGCACTTTTCTTGCTCAGAGACAGGTGGTATGGGTTAGTTTGTTCCCATGATTTGTTGGTAACACTTGTGTATCGGTAGAGCGAGGGTGAGGGGCTCCGCCAGCTCTTACCCATTAACCTCCAAGTCTAAGCACCATTAACACGTGGCTTCCGGGTGCCTTGTCTTCCCAGGTGCCAAAGCACATTGCTAAAACATTACTGCCACACACTCCAGTGTCACGTGGTAGAAAAGAATGCTGGACTGGTATATGCCTTTTATAAAAAAAATATATATTTTATTGATTTTTTTTACAGAGAGGAAAGGAGAGAGATAGAGAGCTAGAAACGTCGATGAGAGAGAAACATCGGCCAGCTGCCTCTTGCACACCCCCCACCGGGGATGTGCCCGCAACCAATGTACATGCCCTTGACCTGAATCGAACCTGGGACCCTTCAGTCTGCAGACCGACGCTCTACCACTGGGCCAAACCGGCTTCGGCTGGGATATGCCTTTTTGATGCTGATCTTGGTTCTTTGATTTAATTGATTAACTCCTCTGGGCCTCAGAGGCTATTATTAAAGTAAGATGGTTAGAGTAGATGGTGATTGGGTGGTGATGATAGTATCTTATATAATAAAGAGGTGATATGCAAGTTGACCATCCCTCCAACACACAAGATGGCTGCTCCCATGTGGACACGAGATGGCCGCCACAAGATGGCCAGTAGGAGAGGGCAGTTGGGAGGGACCAGGCAAGTAGGGGAGGGCAGTTGGGGGTGACCAGGCCAGTCAGGAAGGGATTTGGGGCAATTGGGCTGGCAGGGGAGCAGTTAGGGATCGATTAGATTAGGCTGTCAGGGAAGTGGTTAGGGGGTGATCAGGTTGTCAGGCAGAAGCGGTTAGGGGCAATCTGTAAGGCAGGCAGGTGAGCAGTTTTTGAGCCAGCAGTCCTGGATTGTGAGAGGGATGTCTGACTGCCCATTTAGGCATGATCCTGGTGGTCTGACATCCCTCATGGGGTCCCAGATTGGAGAGAGTGAAGGCTAGGCTGGGACACACACACACACACACACACACACACACACACACAACTTCTGTGCATGAATTTCGTGCACTGGGCCTCTAGTAAATAATAGCTGATTTGGATTTAGTGCATGCTATGGGCTAATACTGTGCATGCACTGGCTGGAGACCACATCATCCAATCCTCACAGCCATATTCTGAAGTGAGAAGAGTTAGCGATTCCACTTATACTGAAGAAACTGAGGCACAGAGAGATGGAGGGACTTGCCACAGATATGCAACTAGTGAAAGAGCAAAGCTGTATTTGAGCTCAGGGCTCTTGGCCTGGCTTCTGGGAAGAACTTTTAACCACAATGCTTTCTAGTTCAGTGGTTTTGTGAGATGCTATTTTTAGG
The DNA here is from genome assembly GCF_014108245.1 of Pipistrellus kuhlii. Taxonomy (NCBI): domain Eukaryota; kingdom Metazoa; phylum Chordata; class Mammalia; order Chiroptera; family Vespertilionidae; genus Pipistrellus; species Pipistrellus kuhlii. The sequence goes on from NW_023425595.1 coordinate 16,453,570, forward strand.
ACAAAGCCTGTATTTTGAAATTTTGAGGAAGAAAAATTAGTTTTACTGAAATTAATTTTTACATCATTCCCCCCAAGCTATTTTTAAATCCAGGAGCTTGTATTTAAATGAATGCTTTGCTCTCTCTCTTGCTTTTCCCCAAATGTGTGTCTGTGTAAGGTGATTATTTGGTTAGAGCAGTAGACTGGGAGGAAATCTGTCATTAACGCTCTTCACTGTCCATAAGAAATGTTGTGTTCTTGTTGGTCCCAGAAGCAGCTCAGGTGTCACCTGTAAAGATTGGGAGTATTTTATATGCTTTGCTTTCTTTTCTCCTGCAGCCAGGCTTTTAAAAAAATAGTTGGAAAATTAAGCCTTTTTAAAAATTTATTTTTTTTGGAAAAGCTAAGTAAGCACTTGTTGCTATGACTGTTAAATCATTTAACACAGTGTCTGGTATGTCATTCATTCAACTGTGGCCGCACATTTGGGACACAGTGATGAGCAAAACACAGACCCTGCCCTAAAGGCCCATAGGACCCATATTGATTACAAAAATTGAAAGGAGTTGAAGTTCTTTAGTTTGGGGACTTTTTGGAACTCAGGGCCTTGTCACAGGTGGAGCTCTTCAGGAGTGTCACACACCCAGCTTTGAGAATTGTTGCTCCCAAAGATCCAGGGACATCTCAGATGTGATTGCATAGCCTCCTCTATGTAGAAGAAATCATTAGTGACTTAAATGAGTTGTAAGTCATTTCCAAGAAAGTATTTTCAATGACTCTTTTTAAAAATATATATTTTATTGATTTTTTTACAGAGAGGAAGAGAGAGGGATAGAGAGTCAGAAACATCAATGAGAGAGAATCATCGATCAGCTGCCTCTTGCAAACACACACACACACACACACACACACACACACACACACACACACACACCGTCCACTGGGGACATGCCTGCAACCAAGGTATATGCCCTTGACTGGAATCGAACCTGGGACCTTTCAGTCCGCAGGCTGACACACTCTACCCACTGAACCAAACTGGTTTCGGCTGTTCAATGACTTTTTATAAGTCATCCTTATCGTTGTCTGTTGTCTTATAGTCAGATATGATTGTATCATCCCAGTTACAATTTTGAGTCATTTCTTTAAAGATAGAATACATTTCACAAGCCTTTTTAAAAATGGCCATCAAATGGGAAAGGGGGGAAATTTGTGCTGTGTGTGTTTGGGAGGAGTATTACGTGCCTTGTGGCCCGGAGGCAAGTGATTGCCCCACAAAGCCCGCACTACAGGATGGTGAAATCCCAGAGCGCCTGCCTCTGGTGCAGGCCTTGACCTTTGGCAGCTGGCCTCAGGGTAGAGACTGGCTCATCAGTTAGAGTTTTCCTCTTGCTTCAACATAGTGATATCAGCGCCTCAGTGACTTGGAGATTGAAGCTCCTCTTGCTTGAGATGATGATTGGATGTACAGTCAATGCTTCTATGTGTTTGGGAGGAACTTTTTGGATTTGGGGGCATTAGAGGGGATTTATTGGAATGTAATAAATGGAAGGAGCTTTGGTCTTTCTCTAAATCATTGCATAATCTAAGGAAGGTTTCATCAGGTTATTTGTAAGCATTTTATACACAATAAGTGAAAAATGTCAAGATATTACCATAGACTTCTAAAGATCCCAATAGAACCCAGGACAGCCACATAGAAATTTTGCTTAACTCGGCTTAGTGATTGCCAGTTCTGGTGAAACAGATGAAAATAGTAGTGTAATGAAGTCTTTTAAATGCATGTCTATGTGTCGCTCTTCTTTATTTTAATAAAGAAAGTTCAGGGGAGCCCATTCTAACATTCCCCCGTGCATGCAGTTCCTGGCAGTTTCAGAGAGCCAGTGTCACTGAAACATGAACGTAGCAGGGTGTGGCCCGAGGTGAAGAAAGACTTTAGAGGTTACTAAACCCATTCGGCCACCCTTGTGGTGCTAGGAAAGCAGCTGTAGTTTTGACTCTCATTTGAATGAAAGGGTAAGAACTATTTGGCGCCCTAGTCAATCTGGCTCAGTGGATAGAGTATCAGCCTGCGAACTGAAAAGTCCCAGGTTCGATTCCGGTCAGGGGTACATGCCTATTTTTCAGGCTCAATCCCCAGTGGTGGGCATGCAGGAGGCACACAATCAATGATTCTCTCTCATCATTGATGTTTTTTATCTTTATCCCTCTCCCTTTCTGAAATCAATAAAAATATAATTTAAGAAAAAAGAACTATTTGGCCCCAACAGCCAATTCTTTGAACACATGGTTCTGACTATATTTCACAGACAATACCTGTGTGAACTTGAGAATAAGGGACAGAGTATGCGAACTTGAGACCTTGCAGTTGGAAGGACAGAAACACACGCGTACAGAAACAAAATTTCCTGAAACAAACTTACCTTTTTACCACATTGGATGCATTCTGACATGTGTTTGTTTTATTCTATTTCTGATTTCAGATTTTTTTTTTTAAGAAGCTGGCAATGACCCACGAAAACAATTTCTCAAACCATTAATTAGTTGCGAGCTGTAGTTTAAAAAGTAACTGTCGAAGCAGAAGTTGTAGGAGTGCTTGTCTGAAGGCTGGGCTATGATGAAGTAATGTTTTCCTATTAGTGGTGTTAATAAGTTGTCACCATAGTAAGACCTAAACTGTTTAGGTAATTAGAATATTTACCATAATAAATGCTGTTGGATTGATTCCTTGATGAATAGTGCATTTTGTTTGCTCGGATGAAGTAATTGAGTGTTTCTAATCTGCCCAGACAACAATCCTTACAATACTTCTTATTGATGTTAAATGGACTATTGAAATAGCATTTTGTCTGTGTGTCTTGGCTGGTAATAAGCACTGTTTTTGTCATCGTTAGGGTAACCAGAACAGCTGTTGATGCCCAAAGAATGCCTGAGAACACCCGTTAAGTAGCAAGAAGAAAAAAAAAGGAATATTATAGTTTAACCCTTAACTGTTCCATGTGATCCCAAGCCATAGAAAGGAAAGCAATAGAAAGGAAAGCAATATCCTTTTTGTCTTTGGTATTCTTTTTCTTTGCCATTTAGTAAACATGGCTCAAGATTTAGAATATTTTCTACTTTTCTCTTGAGAACACATCCCACACTTAAAAAACGGGGCTCTGCTTAAAAAGACAAAAACAGCTGAGACTGGTTTGGCTCAGTGGCTAGAGCGTTGGTCTGCGGACTGAATGGTCCCAGGTTTGATTCCGGTCAAGGGCATGTACCTTGGTTGCGGGCACATCCCCGGTGGGGGCTGTGCAGGAGGCAGCTGGTCGATGTTTCTCTCTCATTGATGTTTCTAGCCCTCTATCTCCCTTCCTCTCTGTAAAAAATCAATAAAATACATATATTTTTAAAAAGACAAAACAAATAAGTCCTCCCCAAAAAGTGGAACTTGTTTCAATGGTGGAAAAATATGGAGAGGAGCCTAACTAGTTTTATTTTTTTAAAGTTATGCTCTAAGGATGTGTAATTGCAGCCCTACACGCCTTCCACTTGCGGTATGATATTTACACCCCGGTGCTCTGTTCACTCTCATTTCTAACTTGTCGGGTTAGCATCTCCTTGGGGGACACACCCTTAACTGTCTCCTGGGCTGTGTTGCTTCACCGAGCGCACAAACAATTACAGCATAAAATATTACCTTTGGAGATGATGTCATGCGTCTTTCTTAATTGCCAAACCCTTGTAATTCTGAAAGGGGGTATGTTTAAGGTCTGTACTCATTCACACACTTGCTAACCCCCAGCAAATGTGCCTACACAGATAGGAAAACCATGAATCTAAGGGTTTCTTATTTTCTGCTAATTATGCATGGAATGCGGGGGAGCCGTGATGCCAAAGTAGGAGTCATAATGATAGATTTGGAAAGAACCTTGGAAGCACACAATATGTTACAGTAGAGGAGGCTGCGTCTCAGAGGAGCTGGGTTTCTTTTCTTTGCATCCCATTGTGATACATGGCTGCCCCAGTGAGCCTTCTCCAGCAGGCTTGACCTTGTTGTATTGTAGAATTGGATTTCCCCTGGCAGCTTTCCATGCCGTTAGGATGAAGGTCTGGTTTCCAGAAGTCAGCGCAAGGCCTTTGGGATGTACTTCCTGCTGGTCGTCATAGCTTCTCTGGCCACTGGTAGCCCCACTGCTTGTAAATGTCAACTTCCGGGAGAGCTTTATCTTTGTTGACTATATTCTGGTTTTATCTCGTTTGGCCGTGCTTTCATGTATGATATTTCCCTGTGCCTGGAAGGCACCCTCTACCCAAACAAACAAGTTACCTAGTTCAGAGGTTTTCAACATTTTTCCCCCTATGAACCCAGGGAAAGGACTACATTCTCTCTCCCTCTCTCTCTGTCATACAAACAGGAAATCTACATAATTACCATAAAAAAAAAACAACTTACCTTTTTCTATGTGATGCACTTTAATGTTGATGTTAACCATCATTTCTCTTTTTAAAAATGCCATTTGCCACCTACCAAATAGATTTCCTATCCCCTGTCTGTACTAGCAGCTTCCTAAGGGGAGGTTGGGAGTGTTTGGGGAATGTTTTGGTTCCACTACTCAGTGCACCAGGGAAACAGGGATGCCAAGCACCCTGTGTGAGCAAGGTCTTGCTTTATGAAGATTTTTCCTGCTCAACGTGCCAATTGCATCTCTTCAGAGACACGATGCGGACCTCGGGAGGGAGGCCACAGGTCGAAACAGCGGCTCCCTGTAATTGGTGACCTTGACACCTCAGCTCAGGGAAGATGTGGCCGAGCATCTTGCCCCGCTGTGCTGCAGGGATCGCAGCACTTTTTGTTGTTGTTCTAGTTTTGCCTCGTTCACAGCCTCGGGACGCTCTTGAGGGTAGATACTATGTCCTATTTGTCTTTTATATCCGATGCCTCGAACTTGGCACAAACCTAATGGGTGCTCAATAGAGAGGAGGAAGAGGCTTGACCCAGTGTCCTGCGGCAAGTGTAGAGGAGTGTTGGAAAAACCGAACCAAACCAAAAACCTAAAAAAAATAAATAAATAAAGGAAAGAAAAGAAAGCACTGCGGTTTTCCTCACTCAAGCCAGCCCTGCCTCAAATGATTTGGTTTTGGATAGAGCTGGGAAAGAGGACCTCGAGCCATAGACAACTTATTTTTTTCTGTGGGAGAAGTCGGAGGAGGTGATACCATGTGCTTTTATTTCTAAAAGGCTAACATAGGTATTGAGGTTTGATTTACACATAATTTGCATTTTCTAATTACAGTTCTAGGAATTTTTGATAAAGGTATGCAATCATGTTATCACCATCAAAATCAAGATGTGGAATATTGCTATCATCCCAAAAAGGTCTCCCTTTGTAGTCAGCCTTTCTCCCAGCCCATCCTCCCACCTATTGGCCACCACTGATCTGTTTTCTGTCCCTAAAAGTTTGCCTTTTCCTGGTCTGGGCCAGCATGGCTCAGTGGTTGAGTGTTGACCTATGAACCAGGAATGTTGACCTATGAACCTATCAAACTCGGGTTTGATTCCCTGTCAGGCCACGTGCCTGGGTTGCAGCCTCTATCCCCAGTGCGGGGCGTGCAGGAGACAGTGGATCAATGATTCTCTCTCATCGTTGATGTCTCTGTCTCTCTCTCTCTCTTCCTCTCTGAAATCAATAAAAATATATTAAAAGTTTGCCTTTTCCAGAATGCCATGAAAATGGCATTACACAGTAGATAGCCTCTTGGGTCTGGCCTCCTTGATTTAGCACAAGTTGTCTGAGATTCATCCTTGCTGCTCTTGGTACCAATAGTCTGCTCCTTGTTCTTATTTCATTTATAGATACGCCCACGCTTCTTTATTCACCAACCAGTGAAAGTAGCATTGCTGGGTCAAATGGTCATCAACCTGTTTAATTTTATAAGAAACTGCCAAACGGTTTTTCCAAAGTCGTTGTACCATTTTGCCCTTCCACCAGCAGTATGAGTGCTCCAGTTGTCCCCGCCCTCTCCATCACTTGGTATTGTCAACTGTTGTTATTTTTTACTTTTTGGCCTTTCTCATAGTGGTAGCTCATGGTGATTTCATTTCCATTTCCCTGACAACTAACGTTGAACATCTTTTTGTGTGCTTTTTGTGATTTGTGTAATTTTCTTTGGTGCAATGCCTGTTCCGAAGTTTTTACCCACTTTAAAATCAGGTTTATTTGTTTTTATTGAGTTTTGAGAGTTATTTCTATGTTACAGATACAAATCCTTTATCTGACAGACATTTTGCAAATATTTTCACCAAGTGTATTGCATGTCTCTTCATTTTCTTAACAAAGGGAATACAGCTTTGAATGCAAAAATTCTGAAAGGCCTTACAATAAAAGCTTTAATCCACGAAAGTATATAAATGGATTAAATCTAGTATCTCCTATAGCAGAAAGTTTTAATTTTTATTCTTTTTTAAGATTTAAAGCTGGTGTTTTCTCTAGCCTTTCTGTGTTGTTAGGAAGATTATATACTAGGATGTTCAAGTATCTTAACTAGATGATGATTTTGGCTCTGTATTAATGAACATTTATTTTGAAGTGTTGCTATGGTGATTGTAACAGCTACCCTCTTAAGGATTGCAAGGCTGCAGAGAAGCAAGTTTTGGGTTCTTTCTGCTGGAAAGCACTGAGTCTTTGTGCTTGAAACACCAGAGAAAATGCTAGGAAACATGGAGCCGGTGTATCCTGCTGCCTAAAATGAATAGAAACGTTGCTTGCAGCCTTAGAAGGGTATCTATTGTGACATCGAGTTGGATTCTAGCAGTGCCAAAACATGTAAGGTCAGAAAAATATCTCTGGATCAAAATCTGACCAAAATAGCGTAAATACTGTTTTGGCCCCATTTCTGCAGTGTTAAAGAACAGATTCTTCACGTATATGTAACAGTTTCTATTGCTTTTGGAATGCAGTAATGCATCTTAAAAAGTTAAATTTAATGGAACATCACAACACTGTCTTAATAACAAGAATAGAGTGGACTGATGGATTTTAATAACAATTTTTTTAGGAACTGTGAACTTGCATTTTGATTAAAAGCCTCACCATCCCAGCATAGTGTCTTGTACCTAAATGAATAATAGATACTTTGTATATGTTTGTTAAGTGGGTGACAGTGTATCTCTTTCTCTCTTGTAAAGGAAAATCCTTAATTGACCTCTTTTACTTTGGACGTGGTGGCTTCCAGTAGCAAAGATGTATGGCCTGCCAAAAATATAGCATTGAGATATATTAGACTCTAATATTTACACTTTTGTTAAAAGATATAAGATGACTTTTTTATTTTTGAAGGGAGGAATCTTAGAGATAAATATGTTCAGGACTATGGGGTTTCATATTTGTAAAAAGAATCCATCACACATAGAAAAAGAATCTATAATGACACCCATGAACTATGACAGTCATTGTTTCTGGATATTGATATTTCAGATGGTTTTCTCTGTGGTTTTTTTTTGTTTGTTTGTTTGTTTGTTTTTAAGAACAATTAACATAGGTTATTTTTGTTACTATAAAAAGGTGGGGAGAAAAAGATTACTTGTCCAAAGATATGGATTAATGTCAGAAAAGAAATTAAACTCTTCATAGACTTTGACTAGAACACAGAAAGTATATGTGTGGATATTACTTATGGACAAGAGATACCTTCCCTTCAAATCTGTTCCACTGGAGGCACTTCTAAATTTAGTTTTTGTTTTTGCTCATCCTGTACAAATCTGTTAACTGGAGATTGGCCTGAGCTTTTTGGTTGATGACGAAAGACCCTAGAAAAGTCATTGGACTAACAGGAGTTCTCAGTCATTATCAACGTGTGTGGGGTGCTTTAAAAGACATCACCAGCCTTTTCCAGAGAACATGTTGGAGAACCCTGTGTTCTCGAACATAGGTAATTCACTGACTTTTAAAACCCTGAGTGATATTTGAGATACAGTCAGCGATGTGGCAGCAGCAGTATAATTGTATCTAATACCAATAGGAGGGCTTGTTCAAATTTAGATATCATTGGGTCAGTTATAGCAGATTTAAAACGAAATAATTCCGTGGCAAAAGGTCCAGAGCCAGCAAGAACGCAGTGGCGGAGCCCACAGTGGTATGCGCCTGGCCACCGGCAAACAGGTTAGGCTCGCTTAGGGAGCCCTTTACAGGGTTTTTAAAAGGTACCTTGTTGAAACATGATGTTCCTCTTTACTCTCTAGATACTTTAGCATTAGTAAATTTTATGAGGGGAAAAAGATGAGAGTTTAACCACTGGGAGATTTAGCAGTTTCAATTAGACAATTGCACCCTTTAAATTTTAAATTTGAAACCAGTGACTACTGGTGTTTGAGTGTTCAGCTTTATTTTTCTAGTGGTGGTGGTGGTGGTGGTGGGGTTTTTGACGTGTTTTTGTATTTCTGATCTCTGTGGTAAAACTGGGGGAGTGTTGCATTGTGTGGGTATAACATACAGGTGTATACTCTGCTCCAGTTAGTGTACTGAGAGGCCTGACTCTAATGAACCTATTACAAAACAAATAAATATGCATAGAAAAGATACATTCAAGCACTTATTTATAGAAAACATTCATTCAAGCAACTATGTATAGAAAAGATACATTGGAGAATTTTCCTGCCCACTAAGTAAGAGTTCTAGGTTCTAACCTGTCTCTTATTTTATATATATATATATATATATATATATATATATATATATATATATATATATATATATAATTGATTTTTTTTTTTTTTTTTTTTTTTTTTTTTTTTACAGAGAGGAAAGGAGAGGGATAGAGAGTTAGAAACATCGATGAGAGAGAAACATCAATTAGCTGCCTCCTGCACATCCCCCACTGGAGATGTGCCCACAACCAAGCTACATGCCTTTGACAGGAAATCGAACCTGGGACCCTTGAGTCCGCAGGCCGATATTCTTATCCACTGAGCCAAACCGGTCAAGGCTCTAACCTCTCTTTATCACTAACCTGAGGTCATCCTGATAGTTTTTAAATGGCTATTGTGTTATCTTGTCTTTCTAAAATCTCTTATAAGAATGCAGTTGTTTTTTTTCTCTCTCTCTTTCATTTTTGTTTGTTAAGAGTGCTTGACTCTTGTCAACTACTGAGCCTTAATTTTTTTTCTTAAAATTTTTAAAACTTGAAGTATTTTATCTTGAAGGGCCCTTCTGGCTTAAAATCTCCGGCACTTGGGGATGTGGGGTTTAGAGTGTAGTTTTGTAGGAAGAAAGAACTCCAGGTTCCAGGTCTTCTGCACCAATTAGTGTGTGTCTTGTATAAAAAGGGTTTCTTTTGGAAAGGAAGGCCACCGAAGGCGGTATGATGCTTGGCCTGCTCATAGTCCACTTGATTCAAACACATGGGCATCGATGAAATAAAACCTACATATCTATACCTTAGCTTCTTATGGGTGACTTGCCATTTTCTGATTTCATAGCAACCTACAAGTTTTAGTTATGACTGCTTCTGTTTCTCCAAATAAAGAAGCTAGGAATCAGAAAAGAGGAGCAGCTCGCCCAAGGTTGTGAATCTGCATACAGGTTAAACCTTGCCCATCTGCTTCCCAGGCCTGTACACTCCAACTTCCCCAGCTGCCTACCTTCAAGCAAGGCCATCGGTTCTCTTGAAATTACTCTTCAGAGGTGTTTATGAGTTGGTAGTGCTCTGGCCATGGATGATGACATTTTTGTCTTTTGTTTTTATGTTACATTTCTTGTCTTTATGGAACCCGGGATGGGAAATCACTGGTTTAATTTCAGATGTTGCCAGGAAGACTATTGCTCGTATGAATGAATGAATGTCAGGGCACCGAGCTGGAGGTGCATTTTCTAGTTGGAAAATTTTCTACCCATCTTTTATTTATGTATTTTCATCATTTCTCTGGCTTCTGAGCCGGCTCTCCGTGTAATTAGGGGCACAGGGCTCCCATGTCGTTGCAGTTACCTCATCTCCGCCAGCATGCTTTCCAGCCCGGAGCAGCTCGCTGCCCGCTGTGGGTGATGTCAGGTCTGGGATCCGCTCTGCAGGCTGTCTGTAGGTTGTTTATCACCATTAGCCCTCATTATTTTAAATGAGTACCCACCCACCTTCTACTCTGTAACCACATGTTTCCAGAGCTTCTCCGGAGATAACATCTTGTAGCACCGTCCCCACCCCACTCTCTCACCTCACCCACAGAATGTGTTATAACCAAAGCCCGAAAAAAGTATGAGAGAAAAATACCTGTGAAGAGAGAGAAGGTCTCTGGGCGTGTGAAACCGGGGACGATATGAAAACCAGTGTTGCTCCTCCATCTGCGGCTTTAAAACAAAACTCCCCTGTCCTGTTGAACCCATATTAGTTTGTAAATACGGGGTCCCCTAATTTGCCTCTCTAGCTCACAGCAAAACGACCTGTCACGTCTTGTTACGCTGACGGGGGGAGAGAATCACAGAGGTGTATGTGTTCTAAAAAATTGGAACGCAGAGAATAGAGTGGTGCAGAGTCTCTCCAATCGCGTGTCTTTTTCTGGTGAGGCAATTAATCAGTTTTTCTGTTACTGTGATAGCACCTGAGCTCGGGTGTGCCAGCCCGAGAGGCAGCTGCACCGAGGGCCTCCCTCCGCACAGTAATAAATTACGGTTATCCCTCCTCCTCCTTTTATTGCAGTGACTCGAGAGCCCCAAAATTGTGTGACATTTTATAGAATCGCTGCCCACTCACATTATTAGTTTGCCTTTCCGTGTGCTTGGAAGTCTTGTCGTCGTCTTAAGAATGATTTCCGTGGTGAAGGCCGCAGGTGTTTACCGTGGGAGTGACTCCCTTTCATAATGGGGAAGTTGTAGCCTTTCAATTTTGTACAATGGCATATTCCCCCCCCCCCCCCCCAGAAACATGCCCTTTCCATAAAATGAAGTATGTGTATTTTCATCAGGAAGGGTGTGCCCCTCCATGAAACCACAGAAAAAGGTGAATCATGGGAGTCGTTAAGGTCAGGCTTGGAAGCCACCGAACCAATCAGTCAACTCCCTCGTCGTAGTGATAAGCACACCGAGGTCTGGGAGGATGAGCAGCCGTGTGGCCGGGCCGGGAGTTGGGCCTGCTTGTCCTGACCCCTATTTTGGTGTTTTTGCTCCAGTACCCTTGCTTGAGTGTCTGAAGAAACACAGGTGGTCCTCCTTCCCCTCTGCGGGCATAATGATAGCTGACTAAAGTAGTGTTGAAGCCTGGGCTCATAAAGAATATCCTATCTAATAGAGTAATATTCAAATTGACCATCACTCCAACAAACAAGATGGCTGCCCCCATGTGGGCACAAGAAGGCCACCACAAGATGGCCAGCAGGGGAGAGCTGTTGGGAGGGACCAGGCTTGCAAGGGAGGGCAGTTGTGGGAGATCAGGCCAGCAGGTTTGGGCATTTAGAAGTGATCAGGCCTGCAGAGGAGGGAAGTTGGGGGTGACCAGGCTGTCAGGGGAGCAGTTAGGCATCAATCAGGCTGGCAGGATAGTGGTTAGGGGGTGATCAGGCTGGTAGGCAGAAGTGGTTAGGGGCAATCAGGAAGGCAGGCAGGCAAGCAGTTGGGAGTCTGACTGCCCTCAAGTGGTCCCAGATTGTATAGGGTACTGGCTGGGCTGAGGGACACCTCTCCACCCCATGCATGAATTTCATTCACCGGGCCTCTAGTATATAAATAATTGCTTAACATATATTAGTTTGTGGATATGGAGAGTTAGTCCTGGGGATGTATATTAATTTTATTTTTCTTTTAAGTTACCTTTAATAGAATGTGAGTCATTTTCAGTGATAGAAAATTTTGGAATGCATTTGAACCTCTATTGTCATAAGATTCATCTCAGAGGAGTTTCATGTTCTAGGAAATTTGTATGATGGTCCTGAATTGCTAAAGCTATTTATAATCCTCATTTTTTTGTGTGTGTTTTATATATTTTTATTGATTTCAGAGAGGAAGGGAGAGGGAGGTAGAGATAGAAACATCAATGATTAGCTGCCTCCTGCATGCCCCCTTCTGAGGATTGAGCCCGCAACCCAGACATAATGCCCTTAACCGGAATCGAATCCAGCACCCTTCAGTCCACAGGCCACCCTCTATCCACTGAGCTAAACCAGCTAGAGCATATAGTCCTCGTTTTAATTGTCAAGCAAAAATGCTCTTCCTGAGATTCCCTGAGGATTGTGCCAAGGTCTTGGGGGCAGTATTCCTCCTTTTAAAAAATCTTACCGGGACAGAGGGTTTGCTTTTCATTTTGACTATCACTGAAGGACTCAGATGATACTTAGGAGACTCAGAGTTTGCAGTTAAGATCATGAACTGGGGTTCACCTCTCCTGTTACACCACTTGCTCAGTGGTATTTAGTTCGGTAAGCCCCAGCTTCCCCATTTGTAAAGTGCGATTTTATGTGCAGTCTGATGTTACCCGTTACTGTGGTTGCTGTTTTTGGTGCTACACTTATTGTTGTTCCCAAAGTTTTCCAAACTTGCCTTGGGAAGGGCTAGTCACTAGAAGGAATGCAATTCCATTCCTAAATTCCAGTGAGAAGGAAGATGATGGAAGGCAGTCTCCTACCTTGGCACTGAGGTTGTCACGTCCTTCAAAAGAAAATTTTATCTGACCGAAGTGTTACTGTGATCTGATTTTCCTATGCTTGATTTCTCTTACACTTTCTTTTTTATTTATTATATATATGTCAGAGAAGAAGGGAGAGGGAGAGAGAGGGGGAAACATTGATGAGAGAGAAACATCAATCAGCTGCCTCCTGCACACCCCCCACTGGTGATCAAGCCCCCAACCTGAGCACATGCCCTGATCGGGAATCAAACCGTGACCTTCTGGTTCATAGGTCAGTGCTCAACCTCTGAGCCATACCAGCTAGGCTCTCTTACACTCTCTTATACCAACATGTCTAATCTGGTAGAGGGAAGGTCACACATGTGAATTTTCATGATGAATTGAAGAAAGGAGAGACCTGCGGGGTGAGCCATAGACTAACATGAGACCAGAGGCAGAAGAACCTGCATGAAGCAACCAACCCATTGCATGCTGGGACTGTCCCTCCTGAGGCTGCCTCCACCTGTCCCTCATGGTGTTGATGTTTAGTAGAGAATGGAAGGGGAAAGCCAACCTAACAGGCAGTGGCCAGGGAAGAAGGAAATGGTTAACAAAGCTTTTAGCTGTTGGAACTAGTTAATGGTTGCGCTACATTGTCAAGTGATTCTCTCCTTTCTGCTGCCTCTATCAGGAGGAACTGGGAAAGGACTGCATACCTGTCATGTAGGCACTTGTCTGCAGCCCGCATCTGTTCATAGGCTAAAAATGAAATCCACTCACAGCTATTACCTGGAGGACTTTTATAGGTTTTGCAGAAATATGACGAGGGTACAGCTAGGACCTGTTTTATTGTTCCTGATGGTGGCTTAAGCGAAGCCATCCTTGCCAGCAAAATTATTTTTGCATCACGTCCTCGGGTACTTATTTGCTTATTTATTGCTTTTTAAATCAGATACAGCACGTTTAATACCACTGGGAAGCCACCCAGGCTCACTCATTGTATGTAGTTTGAGACATTTTCCCCACAAATCCTTTAAGGGGGACAATTTGGGTATGTTTCTAAATTAAAAGATTTCACTTCTCTTGTTTTCTGCATCCTGAAGCCAATGTATGACTGTTCCTTGTCTGTCTTTATGCCCATTTTTATTGTTTCTTTACAAACACACCACCCCTAATTATTTTTCTGTTGAATTAAATGCTTCAAGTCTAATGTCACTGAGTTAACAAACTTCTTTGTTTTGTTTTCTAGGGATATCAGCATGAACAACATTACTCAATTACCAGAAGATGCTTTTAAGAACTTCCCTTTTCTGGAGGAGCTGTAAGTATCACAGGGAGAATTGTTGTGTTTGTTTTCTCTATTCTCTTTGGAAGCTTACAACAGGGACAGTCTAATGTGTCCTGTTAGGGGACATACAGATAGCTTCAGAGGGCTCTGTGCAAAGGAAATCAGGCTTTTTTGGAGGGAAACAAACATGATTTTTTTTAGTGTAATTGCTGAAGTTATTTTTTTGGTGGTGGTGGTGGTGGGGAATTCTTACCCGTTGAGACAGCATGGAGGGACCTGGACAGTATTATCTATCTTGTATCGCTAAGCGAAACAAGCCAGTCACAGAAAGACAAGTATCACATGACCTCACTCAGATGTGGAATCTAAGGAGCAACATAAGCTGAAGTTGTTTTCGAAAGCCAGAACTAAAACTGCTATGTCCATAGACATTTTTTTTTTTTTTTTTTTTTTTTTTTTTTTTTTTTTTTGCTGCAATTATTATAACCACGAATGCTGCTGCAGTGACACAAGTTAATTATAGTGCTCTTTCGAGATAAGGCTGCTGGGTAATTACCCTTGTTGCCAGAGCAGTTGCTGTATGGGTAACAGGACGATAAAGAATAATACAAGGCATTTCAGGGTCCTGGTGCAGCCGACAGTATTGACGTGAGAGAGCAGAAAATGGAGTGTGGGTCCCTTTGGACATTTGCCAGGTGACCTTTGGGGATGGGGTGGAGGCGTGGAACACTCTCTGTGACTGGAAGAACACCTTTGCCTTTAAGAATGTCTCTGAACTCATCAGTTGCATCTCACATTGCCAGTTTAACGGTGTCCATTGTGGACAGTATCTTTCCCCTTGTTTTAACCTCCGTTTTGTTTTTGGCCTCCCCACTTTTTTGCGGTTCCTAGTCAAAACAGGCACGTTTAGGTTTTACAGGAATCGGGAACTACATGTTATATTTTACGGAGCCAGGTGGAAAAAAAGTAAAATCAGACTTGAATCAAGTTAAATATAGGCTTTTCATGACCAAGCTAATTGATTATGTAGAATGCGGAGGTAAGAAGATTACAGTTTGATATGAACTCACATCAAAGAGAGACAGCCCTGAGGAATCTAAATTCTTGTTACAGATTTGAGTGCTGCAACCCAGCTGTTGAGTATTAGGTGCAAGTCCGTGAATGTCTCCTGTCTTAGCTCGGCCCCTCCCCCAGCCCGGGTACAGGAATAAAATATAACACAAAAACAGGGTGTGTTCCCTGCTTCCGACGGAGTATTGAAGTCGCAGTTAAGGATTTAATAAAGTGAAGGAGAAAGTTTTCTTCCCACACTACTTAGTTGAACATAATGTTCCCAGAGCCAAAACTGAACGGGGATTATTTTCACTTCCAAGCTTGTGAACTGGGTCAGGTTACTTACTTAACTTCTCTCAGCTGGGCTTCTTTGTCTATAAGGTACAGATAGCAACAGTCCCTCCTCGTAGTAGTGTGGCGAAGACAGAATGAGTTAATAGATGCTGAATGACGGTCCATGAAACAGAGGTTATATAAATGCTAGCTTCTACTTATTTTACTCTTTTAAAATTACTTTTATTAAAAAGAAAAAAAAAGCAATGGCATATATAGCAAATACTATCTTTGGATAAAAGGATTCAATGTATGTTTCATTTTAGCCTATTTTTCTTTAGTGAACATTCATTCTCTTGTAATAAATACTTACTTTTAATTAAAATTTTGAACCGAAATTAAAAGGAGTGAACTATGTATTTGAAGGCCCAACTCCTTATTTCTCCTGATCCAGCTTTAAGGTACTTTACCTATTCCTTTTTTTTTTTTAAATCCTCACCCAAAGATGTTTTCATTGACTTTAGAGAGAGAGGTGGGGAGAGAGAGAAAGAGAGAAACATCAACGTGAGAGAGAAACGTTTGCTCATTGCCTTCTGCATGTGCCCCAACCAGAGATTGAACCTGCAACCTAGGTATGTGTCCTGACCAGGAATCAAACCTGTGTCTTTTGGAGTACAAGATGCTCCAACCAGCTGAGCCAGTTGGCGAGGGCCTATCCTTTTTTATTTCACATACTAGAGCTCAGTGCATGGATTTGTACACATTGAAAGCACATTAGTTAGAAGGTGGCCTGCGGGGTGGGACTGGATGAGTTGGGCCAGACACGCCCTGGGCCAACCTCCCACAGTCCCTCTCCAGCCAGCCACACCTGGGGCAGCGCTGGGGCTGGAAGGGCGTCTGCATAGTGAGCGGGGTCCCTTCAGCAGTGGGATCTCTCGGCCTGGCCTTCGGGGGGGATCAGGCTGAAATGGGTAGCCCAACATCCCCTGAGGGGTCCCAGAGCGTGAGAGGGCACTCTGCAAGTGCAAGTTGCTGTTGCTTGGCAGCTCCTGCGCCGAGTGTCTGCCCCTGGTGATCAGTGCACGTCATAGCTACCAGCTGGTCTGCCAGTTGGCCGGTTGCTTAGCCTTTTATATGTATGGATAGTTTCAGACTTAGGATTAGTCTCCCTTGATAGAAGTAATGATGTAATGAAAGGACATTAACAAGCGGTTGTCCAGCCATCCGATGCCCCTGTGGGAGGTGTGGCGCCCCAGGTGGGGCCTGGAGAAGCTCTCCTTCCTTTGGGTGGGTGGGTGTGCAGACCCCCTTTGCTGAGCCTTTGACTGCTGGCTCCACTCTGAGAGGTTCGTAGTGAGGACTTGGGTGTGGAGTCAAACCTGCTGAAGCTCAGCTTTGTGATGTTCACATCTTAGATTTCTTGAAATCTCAAATGACCAAGCCTCTGTCAAGCTCATGAGTGCTGTCAATTGAAACTTTTAATTGGGACCAAATTGAATGTGTCCGCTTGTACTTTGGAGCAAGGTCATGTTCTCTCTGTATTCTGCTATTGCAGTGACTGGAGCCCATCAAATCAATCCAGGACACTTTCTCCAAATATTGTACAGGATTTCAAAAACACATTCAGCCTGGCCAATGTGGCTCAGTGGTTGAGCATCAACTTATGAACCAGAGAACATCACAGTTCAATTCCCGGTCAGGGCACATGCCCAGGTTGTGTGCTCAATCCCCAGTGTGGGACTTGGAGGAGATAGCCAATCAATAATTCTCTCTCATTGATGTTTCTGTCTCTCCCTTTCCCTTCCTCTCTGAAATCAATAAAATATATATTTTAAAAATATACACACACAAACACACATGTTCAGTTAGGGCAGCTGAGGGTTAATTTCAAAAAAGAGGTCAGAGTAGTCTTTTATACTCTAGGAATACTTTAGGTATTCAAGGGGATTCCCCCCCCCCCCCACACACGTTAATATAAGTATGATTTTTAAAAAAGCACACATCCATGTATTTTCTTTATAAAACATTGTAGTTGATTTTGACATTCCAAAATGATGCTGCCATGGCTATTGTAATATTTCATAAGCAGCGGACCATTAATCAAGGAGTCATCTGGAAGTCATTTAAGCGTCACTGCGAAGCTGAAGTCCCTGTGGAGAAACGAATGCTTCACGGAGGGTGGGTTTTTCCATGATACTTAATGAGGTGCGCTTTACAAGATGTGATCATCTTGGCCAAATTTTATGATAACCCAGAATGCTTTGAATATTGTGTGGGATCAATTCCCAACTATATGTGAGCGTGTTTATAGATATTTACATATTCACTTGGTCTTTCAACAAACACTGAATCCTTCCATTTGCCAGATCCGGTGGTGGCCACGGACACCAAGACACATCAGTGTGGCCTTTGGAGTTGACAGTCTACATAGACCTGTGCCATCCAGCAGCACTGCCATGAGCCACAGGTGGCTATTTAAGTTTAGGTTGAAAATAATTAAAATTAAATAAAATTGAACACTTATCTCTCGAATCAAACGAGCCATCTTTCTAATGGCTAGTGGCTGTTGTATTGGACAATATAGGTATAGAACATTTCCAATATTGCAGGAAGTTCAACTGGACCATAATGGTCTAGAGCAGCGATGTTCAGCCTTTTTCATCTCATGGCACACCAACACACAGGTTATATTTTTTGCCGATCTGACAAAAAAAAAAATAGGTATAATTTTGATTCATTCACACCAGATAACCATTGTTGTGTTGGCTGTTGTCGTTTTTTTATTTGACAATCTAAGGGAAAAGAAGCCAGTGCCCTTGACTGAATGGTCAGGTATGGCATATTTTAAAGATGCTGCGGCTCACCGCTTGGAAATGGCTGGTCCAGAGGAGGAGATGGAATGGACACTTGGCACAGAGGTGGTGAAGACTGTCACAGACATGTGTGCAGGGTCAGGGGAAGCCTAAAGCAGCAGGCTTACTCGGGACTGTAGGACTTAAGATTTCCCAGAATAGCTTCAGCTGAGTCTTGAAGAACAACACGTGGGAAGTAGCCAAATGAGGTTGGCTATTAAGGGTGTTCCAAAAAGAACCTGATGGCATGTGCAGAAACACAGAGGTAGGCATTTCAGAAGCATTGGGATATTTGAAATGGTTAATGATGCCTATTGGAATACAGGAACATTTGAAATATTGAAAGATAGGAAAATGTCAGGAGATGAGGCCAGATCATGAGGGACTGGTTAAGCTGAGGAGTCTAGACTTTTCTCCTGAAGGAGGATAGGAGAGTGAGTAATGGGGATTAAGCTACACTTATTGCTCTGAATGACATTCACTGAGACTGGGAACCCTGAGAGCCAATCAGCGTGGGTCATGAAGAATTCAGTTTTATAACAATAATGATGCTAAATAGCATGCATATCGAGTTTTACAATGTACAAAAGTTCGTTCTCATAACTGTGCAGAGAAGCGGTTTTATAAAAGCAGAAATGAAGCTGATGAGGTCAAGTGCCTCATTCAAGTTCACAGGCTGGTTGGTAGTTTTGCTGGGACTTGAAATCAGATCCCTAGAGCCCTGTGCTTTCTGAGCACTGGGTGACATGCGTGTTTTCTCAGGGAAATATTTCACCCGCATTTTTAAGTGAAATGTACTTTAATATTAATAACTATTGTTGCCAGTTTTATTTTCACATTTAACCTACTTTTGAAAGTTTTATAGTTTGTAAACATCATAACCCAGTGATTACACCCTGCTCTCCCCAGAGGATACAGAAACACAGGTCTGGCTCTACTTCTACATACAAAGTGCAAATCTTGGGACGGTCTTGAGTTTTGCACCTCAGTTTTATACCATGTAACATGGGACTCCTTATTGTAGAATTGTGAAGGAAAAATGGGGTGATTTTTTGTCCACATGCCTCAGGACCATAACATGCTAGTCTACTATGCCTCTTAAACATTGAAGTCTTTCTTTCTCTTAACGTATTTGGGGGAGAGATTGTTTGGTTTGGGTATGGGTGTTGGAGAGGGCCAATATTGGTTTGTGTTAAGGATGTGAAAGGAAAGTCAGAATTCTTGGTGAAAATGTTCGACCGGCTTTGTTGTCTGCTGTGACGCTGCCACAACTATTTGGGGCTCTCCTTGAGACCTGTCGGGGCATTGGTAGACATTTGGAGAATGGCTGATATGTGGAGTTGTGAAATTGATTTAATTAGAAACAGTAGAAGGCATAGCCAACTGCTTTCCCATAGGCGACCACTGGAAAAATCTGTGGATGTTACTTTGCGCTTAGATGTTGCAACAGCAATAGAAACCATTGCCAACTTTGGCACTTGGCAGTTGTTGTTTAACACATACTATAAGACTAGAATAATGTCATTGGTTTCAAAATGTACTTTGACTCTAGAACTCTTCACAATGCTAAAGTGAAGCTTGGATCTCTGAACACTGATATAAGATCTCTCGTTTTGTTTGTTTTTTTCATCTGTAGGACAATTAATTCTAAATGGAGGCTTTACTTTCAAAAGAGGACTAGCAAATAATTTGAACTGGGAGATTTTCAAATCAAATATAAACAGTGGGCCAAAATTAAATAGTTTAGTAATTTGTAAGTATTGACTGACACATACATATGCAGAATATATACTGAGTGGCCAGATTATTATGATCTTGGAACGCATAATAATTTGGCCATCAGTGTATATCCTATATAATAAAAGGCTAATATGTAAATTGTCCCCTCAACCAGGAGTTTGACCAGCAGACAGGCCAGTCAGCCACCCATGCCCCCTCCCCCTGGCCAAGCTGGCTGGACCACCCATGCACAAATTCATGCACCAGGCCTCTTATGTATGTGTGTGTGTGTGTGTGTGTGTGTGTGTGTGTGTGTGTGTGTGTATACACACACTGAGTGGCTAGATTATTATGAGTTCAGAGATTATAATAATCTGGCTATTCAGTGTATATGTGCACACACATAACACATATATAAAATGCACTTACAAAATGTTGCAAGCATAAAGAATTTTTGCACATACCATTTACTCAGATTACCCAAATGTTAACTCTCTCCACACACACACACCAAAACATATAAAGTATATGTACATTTTTCAGAACTATTGGAGAGTAAGTTGCATCATGCTCTTTTACCTCTTAAGTATTTTATTGCTTATTCCAAAAATGCAAGGATTTTTGTTTAAATAACTGCAGCATAGTTGTCAAATTCAGAAAACTAGCATTGATATATATTTTTATCTGATCTGAAATTCTTATTCAAATTTAGCAACTGTTTCACTAATGTTTTTTATAGTAAAGAGAAACAAATTTCTGGTTCAAGATACAATCGACATGAGTTGTCTCTGATTATTGTCTTGAGAATTTGTTTTAAATTTTTAAAACTAATTTTTGTGGTCTCTATCTGAGTTCATGCATAGAATTAAAATTGGTCAAGTTGGGCAAAGGGAAATTATTTTAGGGTGCAAGAGAAATAATGGCAGTCAATATTTATTAAGAGTTTATTATGTGCTAAAAACATAATGCATGCTACCTGACTTAATGCTCACAAGGCCTCTATCCCTATGAGGTAGATAGAATTTATTATTACCCCAATTTATAGATGAGAACGTGGAGGCTTTAGAGAGGTAAAAAACTCACTGTGGTCGTATAGGAAATAGCAGAGCCAGGATGTGATTCAAGTCTTCTTAATTTCTAAGCCACAATGTTGCCTCAAGAGGCACAGGAGTGGAAGGGAACTTAAGAGACCAGCCACTCACTATTACCTACTCTCTACGTATGTCCATAGCTAACCATCAAAGGTGGTTTGGCTGCCCAACATTTCCCTTAGTCATTTCATTGAATACAAAATTTATTAACGAAGAGTTCTTCCTACAGTGAAGTTTTCTTGTCTTGCCATACCATTTTCAGATTAAAATATCAAGGCCCAGTAGTAGATGAGTAGCTTGCCCAAAGTACCACAGTGAGTATGTACCTGAGCCGGAATCAGACCTATGCAGCTCACTGTCATTCCCACTATATTCCCATCTCTGAAATGTTTAAGTGGTCTCAGATAGTCTTACGGGGTTGTTTAGAACTGTAGAAAGTAGCTGATTATTGTCCTCTTCTAATACAAGGGATTTCTTTTGCCTCTAAAATTTGACTCAAAAAGTAAA
This sequence comes from Pipistrellus kuhlii, assembly GCF_014108245.1. Lineage (NCBI taxonomy): Eukaryota > Metazoa > Chordata > Mammalia > Chiroptera > Vespertilionidae > Pipistrellus > Pipistrellus kuhlii. Next base: position 16,474,904 of record NW_023425595.1, read on the forward strand.
TAAAATTTGACTCACTTAACACTTCTTTGGTGAAGGCTTGTCGGATAAGCTCTATCAACTGCAGTAATTTCCCAGTAAAAGTTAAAGAGTTGCTCGATTTCTCTGGTAATATATGACAGTTCAAAATATATTCTTGGAAGCATTCTCTTATTCTACTTTATAGTGCTTTGGTACGGCGACTTAATAGCCCTTACTGTTGGGAAGTACATAGTGAGCTCACAGAGAAGTATAACTAGTCTGATTCATCCCATTTTCTTGTGTTATTTGGGGACTGCTCATGTAAGGGAGTTAAGGGTAAAAAGAGAGAAGTAGAAATAAACCTTCTAGCAACTGGATGTACTATGTATTGAATAGGACTTCCTAGAACAAAGATTGTTTTGTTTTAACTCATATACTCAGTGAGCTCTATTTGTTCCAAATTTGCTATTGGGGAGGCTGAGTTTTTCTTCAGAGTGGTTAAGTAACTTTCCCAAGGTCACATAGCTTGTTAGTAATGGACTTGGTTTCAGTTCTGGCTCTGACTGTAGGTGAGGAGAGGATGAGGAAAGACTTAGGCAGTTCATGAGTTCAACAGACTCTTGTTAGATAAAACACTGTGTTCAGTGTTGAATTTAATGAGATTCTTGCCTTTAAGAGAGATGAACAGTGCACTAGAGTAATGGGAGTTCAAAGGAGAAGGGAAGTAACTTCTAGCAAGAAACATTCAGGAAGACCTCATCAAAGAGTTGGCATTTCTGGAGAGCCTTGAGGGATGGTGGGAGTTCTTCATGAGGAGATAAGGACAAAGGAGCATGAGCAAGGCTAAGGAGAGGACTGGGGTAGGTATTAGGAATGCTGTGGTGCTTGGTTTGGTTGTCACGCTGAATTCTTGAAAAGAGGTAATGGGAAAGAAACAAGGAAGGAATCTGGGGCCAGACTGAGGGCCTTTCTTGGCAGATTAATGAGGAGTTTCAACGCTGAAGTGGCTGTTGGAAGTTTTTGAGCTAGGAAATGACTTGATCACCTATGACCTTCAATCAGTGTCATCTCATAGCAGAAAGTAGGATGGCTGGAATGGAGAGAGTACGGGGAGACAGAGGAAGATGCTAATGGCAATGGTGCAGGTAGGAATGATGAGAATCTGAACTAGGGCAGAGGAGAGGCAGTAAGAGCGAAGTTGTGGAAGTAGCATCAAGAGACATCTCAGCTTGGATGATGGGTGTCATCAATAACACTTAATTTTAAGGAGTCTGTTGGTGCTTTGACAAAATTAAAGACTACAGAAATAAAAATTGCTTCAGAAGAGATGATATTGTGTGCACTTTTGAATATACATGTTGACGTTTGGTATGATATGGTAGGGGCATCTGTAAATATAGGTATGAAGTTGAGAATAGAGATTCATGGATGTAGACTACAGAATAGAGTATCATGGTTATAGATTGTGGAGTCTTTTATTTTGAGGTGATTGCTGGGAACATTAGATTATAAGAGCTTGCCAAGGGAGAGAGGGCAGATGAAAAGGGAAGGAGGCCAAAGACAACTCCTTGGGAAACACTTGACTCAGGGTGTGGGAAGAAGACCAAGTGCCAGAGAAGTGGGAGAATTAGGGCAGAACTGTGCCCCAGGAGCTGTGGGAGGAGAGGATTTTCACAACAAATGAAGAATCAGCTTTGACAAGCTGGAGAAAGGGGCCCATGGCTAGATATTGAGAAAAGGCCTGGAATTTAAGTTTTTTAACAATCATTTCAGTAGGGTTGGGAGAGGTTCACTAAGAAGAGGCATTTGGGGACAGCTAGTAGGTGATTTCTGGTGGGTTTTTTTTGTTTGTTTGTTTGTTTTTTTTGTTTTTTTCGACAGAAGATAGAGCTTGGAATATGGACTGTATTTAACAGGAGTCCATAGGGATTTTCAGAGACAGAAACCCAACTGCGGCGGAATAGAGGATTTAGTGTTTCATGTAGAACTAGAAGGGCCAGAGGTGGGGCTGGCTTCACAGGGTACTGGATCTCAGGGTTAAAGGTTATACATTTTCTCATGCTCTCCATTTCTTAGATTCACTTGTCTCTACTTTTGTATTTTGGCTTCATTCTTTTCTGTTGCAAATAGCCTGTCTCCCTATCCTGGGAAACACAACCTTTGGTAACCCCAAGCACATACTTGCATCTTGAAATCTGAAATGGATATCTATTGTCTTCCTCCCTACTTTCAGCAGAAAACTCCTAGGAGGACTCTGGTTGGCCAGACCTGCCTCATGTGCCTGATCTTGAACCAGTCTCTCTATTGTGTTCAGAATGGTAGGGCCAAGCCTGGGTCATGGCCTTATCCTCACTAGAATTACCTGGACGGAGAAGTTCCCCCCAAAGAAAGCAGAAAGGGGAAAGAAGACATGCCTGGGAGAAAGAAACCATTGTTATGGCAACACACTAGAATCTAGTGACTAGACACACTGTGGGGAATATCTGGGTCAATGCAAAATGAACAAAAGATGGCTAAAGAAGAGAAGGGTCCCAGTTAAAGCTTAGGTCATTTAAATGTAGGGTAGAACCAGCTCTGTAACTTGGTCTTATAGTGATTAGTAGCCTACATGCCAAGAAGATGAAGGATTTGATGCACTCAGAATTTGGTTTGGAAAAGTCAGGATTTCATAGGAGACTAGAAGAAACCAAGCAGGAGAATCAAGCAATTTGTTGTTAAAGTGTTTGACACAAGATTCAGAAAGTGGAGAGAGGCAGATGAAGTTTGCTGGCTTGTTTATTAATTGATTTTAACCAAAGCTGATGATTTGTTCTTTGACTAAAAATAGTAGTGACTACAAGTAAGTGAAAACAGATTTGATTTTCTGCTAGCACATTTGAACTTTTCAGCAAGGAAATAGACTAAGTCATTTCTTTCATGTATCATTCACTCTAAGCCAGGCTATACTTATTTAACACAATATTATGTGCTTTAATAGAACCTTTAATTCAGAATTTGTTCCTTATTTCTCCTATTCACTACTTATTATATATATATATATATATATATATATATATATATATATCACTAATCAATATTCTTTGATATATTATGATTTATTATTCTTGGATATTATATTGGGTCTATCAAAGGTTATTATGTTGGAAATGCTAGAAATATTTGTATCATAGACATATTTGGTTTATTAATAAAATGATCATAAAATTAATGAATATTCAGTTTTAAAAATCTAGACTCAGATAAGGAGAAGAGAGGAAAAAGAACCCCCTTTACCTCACCGCTGAGGGATACCCTTGGTCCCTTCCCTAAACAAGTCACAGGTATGGAACCAGCATGGTTGGCTAAGACCAGTCATAGTTTAATCATGAAGCTGTCTTGTAAAGGAGAAGATATTTGAACAAATCTAGGCTCTATCAGGAAGACATGAATGGCTACATAGTAAGCAACCAACAGTGCCTGCCACGGTTCCTCTCTGTACTACTCACCCATTCTACACAGTTCATTTGAGCCCTTTCTGTGATAGAAAGCCTTCCCTGGTTTTTCTTTTCCAGATCCATCTTACACTTTCTCTGCTCCTCACCCCTGATTACTGGATGAAGGGCCTTGTGATTTTGTGCTGTTGGTGTGTCAGGATGCACTGACTTTTTTCTAAGGCCAGAGGCTGTTCTGTATGACCTTTGGTGATAGTAACCACATATTTGTACTTGAAATCGAGAGAAGGTTAAGACAAAGGACTTCTTTTCTTCTTCTTTTTTTTTAAATATATTTTTATTGATTCAGAAAGGAAGGGAGTGGGAGAGAGAGGTAGAAACATCAACAGTGAAAGAAAATCATTGATCGGCTGCCTCTTGTACGCCCCACACTGGGGATCGAGCCCACAACTGGGATATGTGCCCTGACCAGGAATTGAACCGTGACCTCCTGATTTACAGGTCGATGCTCAATCACTGAGTCATGTTGGCCAGGCAAGACAAAGGATTTTTTATTTTTTATTTATTGATGTGAGAAACCTTATCAGACTATGTAAAAACTAACTTCCATTGATGTTTTATGTTTAATGAATCATCCTCATTTATAAGAAATGAAATGAGAAATGTCTTAGGAAAACTCAGTACCTTCTTTGCCATACCTGTGGTGCTTGGCCTGTAGTAAAAGGTCAAATTGATGTTGGTTGTAAAAATTTTTTAAAGCTGTAAAAATAATATTTTTAAAGCTGTATTTCCTCATATGGGTGGATAGGGCATGTGTTCATTGCAAGAGAATAAATGACTAGGTTGTCAGGATAACTTTGCTCAGGAAATATAACTATTACCAAGGTTTTTATTGACTTACTCATAAAATACGTCTTCTGTGGGTTACTATAAGAGGAAGTGGAAGATACAAAGGCCAACTGGTGTAGGTGGAACATAAGTTTCTTTGAATTGAATGAGCTCTTTTAGTATTGCACAAGTTCTAGATGGCCTTACCGTTAGCAGGAATAAGCTTATTATTTTTTTAATTAAGAAAAAATAATTTCAGAGAGGAAAGGAGAGGGTGAGAGAGATAGAAACATCAATGATGAAAGAGAATCATGATCAGCTTCGTCCTGCACACCTCCTACTGGGGATTGAGCCTGCAACCCAGGCATGTGCCCTGACTAGGAATCAAATATGTGTGGGGAGTATATGAAATAATTGTCCTCTTTTCTGTAAATGAAGACTATTTTTAAAAATTTGAGAATCTCCATAATAAGGGTTCTTAATGCATGTTCATAAAACATATTCAGTTTTCACATATTCTATATAATAAAGAGGTAATATGCAAATTAAACCATCACACAAGATGGCTGCCCTGTGTGGTCAAAGAGGGCCACCACAAGGTGGCTGGCAGGGGAGGGTAGTTGTGGGCAGTCAGAGGCCTACAGGGGAGGGCAGTTGGGGGGACCAGGCCTGCAAGGGAGGGCAGTTGTGGGAGGGAGGTGCCAACAGAGGAGCAGTTAGGCGTCAATCAGACTGGTAGGAGAGTGGTTAGGTGGTGATCAGGCTGGCAGACAGGCAAGTGGTTGGGAGCCAACAGACCCAGATTGTGAGAGGGATGTCTGGCTGCCGGTGTAGGCCCAATCCACTGGGGTCTCAGATTGGAGAGGATTTAGGCTGGGCAGAAGGACAACAAGCTCCCCTTCCCCCCAGTGCATGGATTTTGTGCACCAGGCTTCTAGTACTTACATAAAAGTCTGTGAAGATGTAAAACTCTTCTTGGTATGTGAAGAAGTAAGGTAAGTAAAACGTTGTTGGCTGCCTGAGAACTCTCAGATATACTGTACCAGATGAGGTCTATTTAATGCTGATAGGAAGAAGAAGGGAAAATAATGGGCGCTATTTGATTGTTAGCCCTCTGGATCCACTATGAAAATAACCACGTCTTTGGTTCTCTTAAAGTCATTTTAGAAAATAACAAGTCAACAGTGTTCTGTTTCTATAATTTATATTGTTTTGTTTACCATGTTTTATTTCAAGGCTTTATGTTTTTTAGCCATGGTGTAGGGCCTTGGGCAAGGCACGGAGAAAACAAAGGCTCACTTTTTTCATTTGCTACAAAACAAAACAAAACAGAGAGTATGTGGTGATACTAAGCCTGCCTGACCCATTGTTCAGAGCCGATATAGTAGGATTATGAAAATAATAAGTGCTACATAAGTGTTAGTTTTTGTTAATATGTGCTGATACCAAACATTCCTAAAAGAAACATCCCTGAATCAGGTACACCTCTTGAGGTCTTTATTTTTCACTTGTAACAGAGTTCTGAGCACATAGTAGGGCCTTACCATGTATATAAATCTATGAACAAGGACTTTTTTGCTTTTACTTTAAAACGTCGTCCAAATTTTGCATCCTGTTGATTTCAAATTATATTTAATAAGAGAATGTCGCTCACACTTTCCTGCAGCAATATTTGCCCTTTTCATTGTTGACCTGGAAATGCCTTCTCTGAGGCAGTGCTATGGGCTAGTGCTTATGTCTATTGTATTTTGCATGTGGCATGACTCAGTACTGATCCACCTACTTGAGAAAATAGAATGGCATTGCAGGAGAGGCAGCTCAGGCATGTTTGGGTATAATCCGTGATAGTTCGTATGTGTGGCTTCAAATTAAGATCTGCAAGGTGCGGAAACATAGGTGTAGAAAGAAATAGTGAGGGAGGAGAAAAGGCATTGCCGAGGGTGAGATAAATGTAGCTCAGGAGGGGTGGGCGGTGCTCAAGGCACACTCCTGTCAGTACTTGATAATAGCACAATGCAGGGCCATCTGGTAAACCACTTCTGCAAAATGAAGGATGGTCACATGAATTGAGGGAAGGCCACTCTTTTCTGGTTTGGTCGCCTGCCTCCCTACTTCTCCATAATGTGATAGAGAAATCACCATGGAAAGCTCTATGGTTTGTATGCAAAGCCTGCTTGAGTCTCACTGCTACAGTTGCCTAGCCTCCCTCCGCCTGCTCCACCCCAGGCTCCTCACAACAGCTGCTGGGAGCTACCAAACCCTCATCTGCCCCTCCCCCGGCTCTGTCCATATGTCTAGTCAGTATATATTGTAGTCCTTACTCTGCTGGGCTCGACTAGAATTTCAGCCAAATGGCTACAATGAAATTTCTATAACAGACTAGAAGAAACCTAAATCCAGACATTTCTCAGAGAAATAGACACCAATTGGCTTACTCTCTATTTCACACTTGCCTCTCTCATTTCTTTAAATGGAGAAATCCCAGCCTAATTTAGCACACAGATTACCTTCTGCCCGTGGCCTGCTCGTTCATGCACACCACTGACCAGTGCCTCTTACACCAGCACTGTTCCTGTTCCCCCCTCTGGGAGGAGCCGGATGGAAAATATCACGTAGCATATGCATGTAGGATAGAGGGTATAATTGAAAACTCTAGCTTCCCCTGAAAGGAAGCCCTAATGGGAATCCATGGACCTTATGAATAATAAATACACACAAAACTGATTCATAAAGGCATTGCACACTGAGCCACTTGTATCCTGTTTCCTGGAAGGGCTCCAAGTCCAATGGGAGGGCGGAAGTCTTGTGGCTCGCTCCACCCTCTCTCAGTCTCTCCCCTCTCTGTCTTTGCTCTCTCTGCTCCTGGGACTGTTGCAACAAGCAGAATAAACAGGAGTTGCCTTGAGGTAGCCTGAGCTCCCATTTGAAGTCCTGCTAGACCCGTGTTAAATCTGTGTGATCATGTGCGTGACCCAGAGTGTGTTGAGATAATACTGTTGACCAATGGATTGGTGTTCCCAAGTTGAAAGGCCACCTTTCTCACCACCCTCCTTAAGAAAATATCCTCCCAGAATATGTTAAGAAAGAAAATTGTTGCCAGAGCACTTTAAAATCTAGCCAGCTAGTTTTTTTCCTTTTAGGAGAGCAAAGGGTAGTCAAAGTGAAACAGGAGGAGAAAGCATGCAGGAATGTGAAGCTAATCAGAGAGCTCTCCCGCTCCTTCTGTAGCAGGGCTGCCATTTTGAATCCAGAGTCTGATACCGGGACTTGGTTGAAGCATCACAGCAAATAACAAGGACCTACTACATGTCAGGTTTCATGCACAAGTGCAAAGTGAATATAACCTAGTCTCTGCTCCTATGGGACATACAATACAATTGAAGGAGATATGATAAGTTCATGGTAACTAGAGTCAAGATGCATCCAGTGAGAGAGCTTTGACTCTACAGATACCTGTGGAATCAAAGGAAGGTGAAAGCATAACAGTTTCACATGGATGGTATTATCCAACTTGGATATTGATAATGAATAAGGTGTCGATGGGCAGAGGCCGGAGCGAGGGTATTTCAGGTGAAGGGAGTGTCATGAGGGAAGAGTCAGAGGTGGAAAAGCATAGAGTGCTAAACTGCAGACACAAGGAACACTGGGGAAAGAAGATCATGCAGAGGGTCTGGCTAATTCGGCACAGAAAATGCACAGAGTTGTGTTTCCTTAAGATTTAGATCTTATGGTGTTATAATTAAGTGGTTTGAGGCAGGAGTCTTGTGGAAGTTTATGGCAATAATACCAAGGAGAAAAAACTGATGGCCTAGACCCGTGGTCGGCAAACTGTTGCGTGTAGTTTGGCCCCTTGAGTGTGGCTCTTCCACAAAATAGCACGGCCTGGGCGAGTCTATTTTGAAGAAGTGGCGTTAGAAGAAGTTTAAGTTTAAAAAACTTGGCTCTCACAAGAAATCTCAATCGTTGTACTGTTGATTGATATTTGGCTCTGTTGACTAATGAGTTTGCCAACCACTGACCTCGACCTAGGTGTCAGCAGGAAGAGTAATGAGTGGATGGATGGGCACTGTGCAGCCAGGCTCTATGGTCATGTGTTCAGGGCTCCACGTCCAACGGGAGGGCGGCAGAGGGGAAAGAAGGGATGCTTGGGACCATATGCCCTTAGCACAGAGAGAAGTATACCACCTTCAACCTTCTGTTCTCACCCTAATGATTTTTTTTAAGGGCTTCATAGCCATTGGAAGAATAAGTAAAAAAGAAAGAAAGAGCTGAAACCGGTTTGGCTCAGTGGTAGAGCATCGGTCTGCGGACTGAAAGGTCCCAGTTTCGATTCCGGTCAGGGGCATGTACGTTGGTTGGGGGCGCATCCCCGGTAGGGGGTGTGCAAGAGGCAGCTGGTCAATGTTTCTCTCTCATCGACGTTTCTATCTCTCTATCTCTCTCCCTTCCTCTCTGTAAAAAATCAAAATATATTTTAAAAAAAGAAAGAAAGAAAGAGAAAGAAAGGAAGAAAGGAGAAAGAAGAAATATTATAATTTACCAAATTAAAAACATTTTCTGGAACCAGCCAATAGGCCCTCATGCCGAGAGAAGTTGGATACACTGTTGGGTGTAGTAGAGACAACCCAGGCACAGAGTGGGAAGTAGCTGGCCTTGGCTAGGAGAGGGCCACTGGTGACAAATTCTTCCTCAGATCCGCCACCTGTTTTTCCTTGGGAGGTGCTGAAAAAGCATAACGGAGAATGTTCTATATCCTAATAGAATCCCAGTGAGTTTAGGACATGCCCTGCTCCTTGGGCACCTCGGGGTTCCATCCCCCACCCCCATTTCCATGCCCCTTCCCACGGGTCATCTTTGGCTCTGGGAAGGATGGTGCTGTTAGTCTGTTGGAAACTCCTCTAAAAAATTGCAGTTCTGACCTCCTAATGCCATTGTCTCTGCATGGGAGCTCTGGTCTGCTGAGTGAGACCCGTTGCAACTCAAACAAGGCTACTGCCCAAGTCCACTGTGTTCTCTGAGAATTGTTTCCTCATCTCCTGGTGACCCACCAGAGGCATCACAGGAGTGCAGAGAAAGTAGATAAGCACTGGAGCCAGCTAGGAATGCTGGCTCCTCTGCTTACCAGCCCTGTGACTTATGCCAAGTTTACTAGCCTCTTCGGGAGAAGCGTGGCTATTGTCATGCGATGATTAAAATGAAAAGGAATGTCTGTAAACCACTATCACAGTGCCTGTCACTACTGTGGGCTCATTCCCCAGCAGGTGTTTCCTTCCAGAGATTGAGGGCACGTTGTCCCCTGTCCTGTTATTTACTCACATTGCTCTTTCTGGGTCTGAGATTTTGAACAAGAAGCATCCCTAGGGTCTGCTCTAAGAATGACTGGCCCATAAAAGAAGCCAAGAGGCTTGGGAGGGTGCAGCTGCTGAAGCTGCAGAGCCCCCACCAGGCTACTGTGTTTATTATTCATTAACAGCCGCTCAGTAAAATGTGGGCAGAGGCATTCCAGAAGATAGGAGTAATGGGAGGGAGTGTGAGGTGGTGTGCCCCCATCTCAGCATTAGCACCGTCCACCACATCCGGGCAGTGTTGATTTCTCCACATACTGGGTTTGCATTTTGGGATAAGCCACAGGCAGAGAGCTCCTTTGGTCATTTCCATTGATGAGAAATAGTGGAGGAAGAGAGGGTGCTTTTGACATTAGCTTGCTTTAGTTTTCCCGTGGCTCATAAAGGGGCAGAGATTTGGGGAAAGAAAGCAAATGTTTTGGCTCCTGCGCTTCAACCCTCTCTTCTGATGACAAGTAAAGGGAGTCAGGTTCTCTGCATTTTGCCACTTGGTTAAATTATAAAATACGCTTTTCCATGAGCTACCAGTCAAATAGACTGAAGTCCTCAAGGAAAGTTCATAGATATGGGGACATGGAAAGCGAATATCAGAGACAAAAGGATAAGAATCTTGTATCAGCCTCAATCTGTTTCTAATGTTTGCTTTTTGGTAGACTTGACAGCGAAGGCTGGTCTTTCAAAGAACTTGGAGGAGCCCTCATAGACACGGGACTACTTGCATTGCTGGGGGGGCAGGCTACTGCCCCTAATGGTCCTTATTAAACACTGCATTACCAATTGAACTTAGTGAGTGAGCCGGAGGGGGTATGTTGGGGAGGTGGGAGGAGAAAGCCCTTTGAGAGGGCATGCATCAAGCCTGCAGGAGGTGTAGACTGTGGTATTGGAATGGCAAGCATTTTCGAGGAAGAAATTCCGAGAAAGCAGATTCTAAATATTGAGTTGGCATTTCCCCGTGCCTGTTCTTGGAAGTGTTTGTATTTGGCCTACAAGCTTACTGTGCAAGGAATAACCATAGAAGGTAGCCTGTGACCAGCTTCAGTTGAGTTCTAAGAATTCATACATCAGGCATGGCCATTGGAACAGAAGTTTTCATGGGAAGTAACACTGAAGATGGCTATGTAGGGGGTGAAGATGAGGTTGAGAGGTGAAGCATTTAAAGACACAGTGGTGAAAATAGCTGGTCTAGAAGCAAGAGGATTTGCTGAGGAGAAACATTTTAAAATGGAAGCACTGAAGAGGTCATCATCTGCAACCTCTCATTTTACGTAGGGTGACCTTTAAGAGGTAAAAGGTCATGAGCCTGGGTTGTGGAAGCCTCAAAATATAGAGCTTAGGTGCTGGGATGCCTTTTTGGAAACCAAGGAAATAGTGAGAGGGCTATTTATGGAAAATATAATTTAGGGGCATGTGTTCAAATTGTTAAATCTTGTCTTTTTAAAAATTAAATTTATTGGAGTGACATTGGTTAACAAGATTATATAGGTTCTAAGTGTGCATTTCTATGATACATGATCTATATATTGAATTGAGTTCACCACTCAGAGTCCAATCGTCTTCCATCACCATATATTTGGCTCTCTTTACCCTTTACTTCCCACATTTTCTGGTAACCACCATACTGTTGTTTGTGTCTCAGTTTCACTTTTATATCCTACATATGAGTGAAAACATATGGTTCTTAGCTTTCTCTGACTCATTTCTCTTCGCATGATATTCTCAAGATCCATCCATGATGTCACAAGTGGGATTACTTCATCTGTCCGTATGGCTGGGTAGTATTCCATTGTACATATGTACTACAGTACATCTTCTTTATCCAGCCTTCAATGGAAGGGTTTTTTCCATGACTTGGCCGCCATGTGTGAAACCCTGTCATTCAGTTGTGATGTTGCCTGAAAACCCAGCATTGTTATCCTGGCGGTTGAATAAACGACACACTTGCTCTTGTCCTGTGATTGTTTTACTTTTCACTCCTCCACCCACATTCCCTTCCAACTCACACACATCTTCATGTTTCTCTCTATGTTAATACCAGGTAAAGATCAAGTGTTAGCCTTTCCAAGACTGTTTGCATTTTAACTGGGACAAAAGCTTCAAGAAAAAGTAAATGCATCTAAAAAGTAGAGTATTGCCCTACCCGGTTTGGCTCAGTGGATAGAGCATTGGCCTGCGGACTCAAGGGTCCCAGGTTCAATTCCGGTCAACGGCATGTGCGTTAGTTGAGGGCACATACCCAGTAGGGATTGTGCAAGAGGCAGCTGATCAATGTTTCTCTTTCATGGATGTGTCTAACTCTCTATTCCTCTCATTAAAAAAAAAAAAAAAAAAAAAAAAAAAAATCAATATATTTAAAAAAATAAAAAGTAGTGTTTTCAGGTTTCAGTGACTTCAGATGTATGAGGCTTCCTGAAATCAAAGTTTGTTAAGAGGAACAGATTAGAAGCATGGGGCACACCTGATCACCTGATGTCTAAGAAGAGGGTGTTGGGGGGAGAGAGCTCTCTTTTTTTCTTTTTCTTTTTCTCTTCTTTTTTTTTTTTTTTTTTTTTTTTAAATTATAGACACAAAATCTCGTGGCCTGGGAGAATGCCTCTGACGGAACCAGGAAACTGGGAGAGTGCTGTGTTTAATTCTCAGGGCATGCAACCTTCATTCAAGCCAAAACCTGGAACGCTCCTTCAAGTTCACCTGTTCATAAATTACTTATATGAGTTGCGGTCCCATTTCCTGCTTCTTCTCCTTAAAGTCCTTTTCTCCCAGTTTCTGTGTGCCTGGGGAAATGGGAAAGCAGCTCAGTATGAATGGTGTGCTGAGATTTTTATTTTTATTTTTTTTACAAAATGACCCACTTTGCAAATTCTGTTTTTATTCCACGCTTACTCCCACTTAAATTTGTCACTTCAGAAGTCTCTAGAACAACCCTTATTTTTTTTTTTTTCCTTCAAAAAATGTATCAGCCTTTTTATGGAAAGTTATGCTTACAGTGAATTTGACTGTTTGCCTCTCTTTTGCATGGACTCTGCTGCCCTGGGTTGTGGAGATAACAGGCCGACTTGCCTCCTGAAGGCATTCCTCCTTGACAGACTGGTTTGCTCAGATCCGAATAAACACTCCTGCCTACGGGCCAGTAGTCTGCGTGTACAAGGCACTCGGAAAACACCGCGAGCAAGCTGTGGAGAGTGACCATGAATAGCAAACTTAATTTGGTTTAATGTGTTTTGGCTTGCTTGACCTCACCAGAATAAAAATGTGCCTGCTTAAATGATTGTCTGGAGAGTTAAAAAAATAAATAAATAAATAAATAAAATCCAGACACATTTATCTCATTGGAAGAACCTTGGGATCGCTTCAGCAAAGGTTTAAGTCCATGTTTAATGTCAGATAGGCTTGAGAAATGTTTAACGTAGAGCTTTAATCACAGATTAGGTTATTGTGAGTTCTGAATTTTAAGAGACTGAATTACAATTTCCCCCCCCTCTTGCTACTTTTCTTTTTTCTAGACGATTGGCTGGCAACGACCTTTCTTTTATCCACCCAAAGGCCTTGTCTGGGTTGAAAGAGCTCAAAGTTCTGTAAGTAATGCAGTTTTAGAGTTTCACAGCTGGCTGTGTATTTTCTTTCTGCATAGTCAACATGCTTGGAGCGAGGTTAAGCACAGTTTCTTTTAGCTCAGGATTAAAAGGTTTAAGGAGTGGCCAGTGGGCTGGTGTGGGAGACTAGAGGTTGATTTAGGCAAACCTAGGTCTAGATAACAAAAGTTAAAATCTGAATAAGAGGTCTTCTGACCTCTAGTGCATTAGAGTCAAATATGAGACTTTTTATGTGGCTAATACACTGAATCAAAATCATATTTAAGCTCCGCTGGTTGGATTTTGTTTCCACATATTTTACAGCTATAAGAACATTGAATTAGTCCCTTTCCTCATGGGAAAAGGACTTACGAGAGTTCCAAATATTGCAGTCATTTCAGAGCTAAAGAGAACCGAGGGTCTTGTGACTTTCGTAGCCTGGGAGGGACCAGGACATCAATTCCCAGCAGAGGCCAGGATTTGGAGTATGGCAGGTTGAGGAACAGGGGGACTGACTGCCAGCCCACTCACTCCTACCACTACTTGCTGGGTGACCATGAGCAAGTCAGCAGACCTTTCTGGTCCAGTGAGCTAGAGGGGCCCTTTACCATCCCATTCTGTGGTTCTGACTCACATCAGGCAGTTATTTGATTAATGTGACTAGGAATGGCTTTAGGCCAAAACTAGAAGGACTTCATTTTGGGCCTTCAAGCTCCAGGCCCTCGTTCTCAATGATTAAAGCTCCTGTTCTGCCCTGGCCCGCAATCCCTGAGCACACTGCTGCTGCCCCGAGTCTCAGGGGCTCCTATCCCCTTGACACAAGTGGCTTTACCTTGTGTCTGCGATTCTGGGCTCTGCTTTATTCCAGTTTGAAAAGGCGTAGGGATTCCAGTGGGTGATGTAATTCCTCCCAGTTAGCTTGTTATATTTCCCAGTGAATTTTAGCTGGGGTGATTGATGAAGGTTAATGAGGTGCCTTAATTCCTGAGAGGGAAGCAGTCCCTGGAAATGTCGATTGCCAGGCACGTGCATGTCAGAAGATGACTTGGGTTTCATTTCTGGCTTTACAACAGATGTTTCTTGCCTTTTTTTTTTTTTTTTCAATTCTCTTGTCTTGGGTGCTTTCCACCTTGATCTCTTCCCTTTCCTGTCATTGGCAATAATTTTTTTTTTTTTTTAAAGAAATGACTCTGAATTCTTCTGAGAAAAAAAATGGTTATTCACTAACCAAAAATTTCCTTCCAGAACCCTCCAAAACAATCAGTTGAAAACAGTGCCCAGTGAAGCCATCCGAGGACTGAGTGCTTTGCAGTCTTTGTAAGTACCTTCTTGGTTTTCTGCATTTTTGAATCATATGATCATCTGGCTGCAACATGTGTAAAGACCTGGAATTCCAGCGGGAGAGGGAGATTTCTCTACTCCTCTGGGATAGAAACGGGGGGTGGCCAGTTGCTGTTATGGAAATGTCCTTTGGCGAGGGAGAAGGAGGTGGTTCAGTCTGCCTCTTCTCTTTTCTCAAGGGTGGGAGGGAGCTCCAGATATTCACTGCAGGGTGTCATTCCCTCACTGGTCTGTGGACATCACCCCCATGGAACCAGAATCGTGTGTGTACAGCAGCGCCAGGGTCTTGGGCCATGAAGGTCGAGGAACAGCCATAAAGAGGTCCCAGCTTCAGGTGGTAATGACAGTCAGGACAAACTGACACGAGTTCCTTATCTGTGGACATTGAACACACACTGGGAGTGGCCACGTAATGGCCTGTGCTGCCTTCTTCCCAAGGCCGTTTGTCCTTTTGAGGAAAGACTGGTTTTATGTGGAGTGTTCAAGATTTCAACTCTTGGTTTTTAACCGTGCTCAGCTACTACTTTCCAAAGGTTTTTCAAATAGCCCTTTGTGGTTTTTTTTTGTTGTTGTTGTTTGTTTTATCCTTTCTCATATACATGCATGTGTGTATGTACATGAACCTGGAGAATGGGGATTGCTGTTGTGGTTTGAGTATCCAGACTCCCATTCTGCCTCTGGTGGGCGGATCAGGTGAGCAGCTTGGTATCACAGGGACCCTGCAAATCCACAGAAGGTTTTGAAGAAATAACTGTTTACATACTGAATAACCAGATATTTGTTAATGACTAGAGTGCGTGCTGTGCAGTAGTGTCAAGGCTACACCACAGGTCTCTTTATCCCTGGGGTAGAAAACCAAGTTCCTGTCTTTGGGGCACTTTAGAGGAAAGAGGTGAGAAGCACTCAACTGGAGCATGTGTTTATTGTAATGTGACTCTTGCCAAGATTAAGAAAAGCCCTTTGCATATTTATGTCAGAATGTTTGCATCGCTTTCAAAAAGAAATCCAGGCAAGTATGGATTTATTAGAACTCTATTTGGTTTTGAATTCCCACTTTGCTATTTTACTGGCTGTGTGATGTTGGCCAAGTTGTTTAAAATTCTCCATACAGTAGTTTGCTCATTACTTACCGGGTCCTGGAATGTATGAAAAGGACTCAGGACAATATCTGACAGGTAGTAACTGCTCAATAAACACTGTGGAATCTCGTAATTTAAACAATGATGATGTATTTTATTAGGTTCCCCCCCCCCCCTTTCATTACTAGTTTACCCAATTTGCATAACTAGGTGAAGGGAACATCTTTGAAAGTAATGAAAAAAAATGTCTTCAAAGCTAAGAACTTAGTTTGTTATTCTACTAGGATCATGAATACAAAGTTACAGTTTTAGCCGAAGCCGGTTTGGCTCAGTGGTAGAGCTTCGGTCTGCGGACTGAAAGGTCCCAGGTTCGATTCCGGTCAGGGGCATGTACATTGGTTGTGGGCACATCCCCGGTGGGGGGTGTGGAGGCAGCTGGTCAATGTTTCTCTCTCATCGACGTTTCTAGCTCTCTCCCTTCCTCTCTGTAAAAAAAATCAATAAAATATTTTTTTTAAAAAAAGTTACAGTTTTAGTTCACGTCCAAATAAATACAATGGGACTAGGGCATAGTTTCTCAAAGTCTGGCTCTTAGACCATCTGTAACAGTATCACCAGGGGGGGAATATCCCTAAAATACATATCTCTAGGCCATATCCAAGAAGTAATGATATTTTCTCTTTTAAGGATCCAGGAAGCTATTTATCAAAAAATTTTCCCAGGTAATCTCGTGTACATAGAGGTTTTCAGATTTACTCAGAATAAAAAATTGTAATAGTTATCACATTTATGTGTTAAAAGTTATAAAATTAGGTTTTAGTCCCACCATACATGTATACACTATTCTGTTCCTTAATATTTTTTTTTTATTGATTGCCCTTTAAAATAACTATAAATGAAGCTTTTGTAGGAAATGCATGTGAATTGTAGAAGATTTAGGTGAAAGTAATCCATCGGCTTATCCCATCCACTTGCTAATATAAAACCATTTAACTGCACCCAAAACACATCCCTGGAAATGATAAATTGTAGATTAACTTTTGATTTTAGATTATCTTAATAGTTGATGGAAAGTGAATGTGAAAATAAAAATATGCATTAATAAAGCATATCCTGTGCTATAACAGTTAAACTTTACAATGCATCTAACATCTTAGATAAAGAGAAGAGTATCTAATGTCATAAAGAAGGGGGTATATGGGGTATCAACCACTTAATGTCCAACATTGGGATGAAGAGTGGGAGTGAGGAGAGGAGTCCAAACAGAACGTTTTTAAAAAGGCATCAGAATGTTTTTACGTGTATCAGAAACCTGCGGAGCTATGGGTCAGGCCTGTTGTGTTTGAGAAGGAAAAGATCTTGGGTTTGTTAGCATAGTGGGCGTAGTGGTCAAGTCAGCTACCATTGAAATTCTGGTGTAACACAGTCTTATCAAGCACTTGAGTCCGTTTGAAAATCTGATCTTCAGACCAGAATTACACGAAGGCGTTGCTTGTGGTTTTGAAGGAGTGCTTTACAAGGAGCAAAGTTCAGGAGGGGTGGAAACGGAACAGAAGTGGTTTGATGCAAGTAGGTGATGATGACCTTCACATCTGAAAGCGAATTGTTGCTATTAATAAACAGGGAGCGTGAATAGCCTTCCACAAAGCCTTGAGCATTGCCTGAGCAGATGAAGAAGACATCTCAGAATTTGCCCCACTAGATTTTTTTTCTTAATGTTAGAACACACTTAACATTGGATATGAAAGGATTTCAAGGGCTACGTTTTCTAGGTTTTCCACAATAGCAGAATTTCTGAACTATTGTATTTTGAACTAGAACCTGGTCACAAACTATATATAGACTAAGTGTTTACTGACATCGCAGACATTCATCACATAATTATTTGGTATCGTAAATTTCATTTAAGGCAACAGGAAAAACAGTATATGAGATGTAAAAATGTTTTTCAAACAGAGAATAGACACATATTTTAAAATGAATAGTAAGGGAATTCAGTTAACACCCTGTTAGCCTTTTAACAAAGTACACTTAAATACAATAATAATTGTATGGAGCTTAAATGGTAGAATACTTTAGCTGATCCACGTCCTCTCCCACTCTGGGGGATATCTGATGCCATTTATTGCATCTACTGAATGGATCAATTATAACATTTTCTTTGTCCATTAATAGGGATAAATATTAATAATGTAGGTCATTGGTACAAAGCCACAGCTCTAAAATGAATTATCAGTGAAACATTAATCTCAGTGTAAGTGCAGTTCTTGGTATTTATGGAGGCACACCCACTTGTGAATTGAGGTGTAAGGATTAATCATTTGTGTCACCACAAATCCTTTTTCTCACTTAACTTCTGGATTTCATTTTCCTGAGTTCTTTCCTTTGCTCTCTATGTATGTGTGACTTTTACAATTTGGGGGAATTGTTGGCACAGAGGAAATTGTGTCTGTGTATTTAATGTTGTATTATTATTTTGCCTAGAATATAGTAATGTATCTCTTTTAGCTCAAAACTCACCTGGCTATCTTGCTTTAAGTAAAGGCTATCCCATTTCTTTGGTGGTATAGGGCACAGAATTCTGCAGGAGCATATATGGTGTACATAACACTGGGCTTAAGTTAAAAAGGTGCTGACAACATTGTTTATTACGGTATTTACCGCATCTCAAGGGAACATTTAAATGACGATTTCTCTGTGTATGCAGGGCAAACTTTGTTTTGTTGACTATGAATACATGTTATCAATATGATAACATAAGCAATTTTACCTTTTAAACTGCTCTAACACTGAGAAACTAGGGAGGCACTTCAATCTGTACTTAAAATACAATCCAAACCCCTTACCTGGCCCACAGGGGTCCACATAATCTGGTCTTATCCCTGTCTGCATCTCTGTGGACCCCTCACTCCCTTCCTCTCACATGCTTATCGCTCTGACCTGGAAGATGCTGGGACCACACCCAACTCCTTTCTGCTACTAGGTCTGCCCTTCCTATCTCCTTTGCGTCTAACACTACACCCTCTTGCTCTTTCTCTGAACCCTTCCTTCTGAACCTCTGTTAACCTTTATTTCAGTGGCATGTTTATTCACTTCACAGCACTTCTTAAGCACTCCATGACCATCTATTAAATTTATCACTCTGTGATCATCCCTACCTGAATGCCAGTCTCCTGGGGACAGGCTTCCCCATTGGGTCTTCGGTGCCTAACGAGATACTTCATTGAAATGTGTTGGGTGGACTGTAGATAATTAAATTCGCTACAAGTAGAATTTAATTGCACTATTCAGTTACATTATATGATTAACTGTATGATTATATATATGATCAGGGTCTCTCCCCCAGTGGAAGTTCCTTAAGGTTGTGAAATGTGTGTGTGTGTGTGTGTGTGTGTGTGTGTGTGTGTGTGAGAGAGAGAGAGAGAGAAAGAGAGAGAGAGAGAGAGAGAGAGAGAGAGAGAGAGAGAGAGAGAGGTTGAACACACTCTTGTATCATGAAGGCAAATCTCCTAAGCAGCTCCTTAGCCAGGACTTTGCCAGTCTGTTACATTAAAGGATGCCTGCCTCTTCTCAGGGGTAGGTTCTAGAAAGCCCAAGGAATGAACAGGCCTAAAAATGTTTGAGTCTAAGTGGATTCTTAAGGCAGCTGCTCAGTTTCCCGAGCTCTCCCGTTGTCAGTGTCCCTTCTGTTATCTTGGCTTTATCAAAAAGAAAGCTTCCATCTGATCCTCACCAGGACCCAGAGTCTTTAACCCCCTTAACCTCCGCCAACCTAGCTGCCACTGGCCAGGGGGCTAGGTTGGGAGCAGCCTCAGTCCTCGCCTGGAGGGGAAGGGGACAGTTACTGCGGGATCTGAAGCTGGAGAAGCATAGGAAACAGGAGGCAGAAAAGCCTCTCTAAAAGTCAGTTTCCTGAGCTAGAGAGCTGTCACACTTGATTTCTTTTCAAATTTGCTGTCATTTTGATTTTACACCAGTTTTTTGTTGTTGTGGTGGTGGTTCCCTAATTTTCACCAGAGGTCCGTGCTAAGTAGTGGTGATACAGCAACAAGGGATTCGTGAAGAAAGTTGTGATTTGCTGGGCTCATACTGTCCCTTATCATATTAATAGCAGGTCATCTTCGTGTTGAAAAGCCATTATTCCAACAATTACACTTGGTTGTGCCCACAGTAGCATTTGGGACTTAGTTTCCCAGATTTTCAGATGGGGACTTAATTGTAAGTATGAGTAAATCCTACTAGTAAGATGTCCTTAATTAAAAAAAAAAAAATAATGGAAAAATTAAAGAAGCTTTAAAGTCACAGTAACATTGATCAGAGCAGCTGTTTCACTTTTTCTATGAACAGTTGGTCCTTTTCTTAAATAGTGCATGGCACCCATATTTTTAACTTGTCTGGTGATATTAAGGATTAAGAATCTATTAAAATTATTTGTTCCTATAAAAATTTTTCTGAAATATTTTTCTATTTCCCCAACCCCCTTGATACAAACTGATAAAATAACAATTAAATTTAGCCGAAAACTGGTTTGGCTCAATGGATAGAGTGTCGGCTTGGGGACTGAAAGGTCCCGGGTTCGATTCCGGTCAAGGGCATGTACCTTGGTTGTGGGCACATCCCCAGTAGGGGGTGTGCAAGAGGCAGCTGATCGATGACTCTCTCTCATCGATGTTTCTAACTCTCTATCTCTCTCCCTTCCTCTCTGTACAAAATCAATAAAATATATTTTTTAAAAAAACAATTAAATTTAATATTAGCCCTAGCCAGTTTGGTTCAGTGGATAGAGCAGGGGCCTGTGGACCAAAGGGTCCCGGGTATGATTCTTACCAAGGGTACTCTGTGTACCTTTGTTGCAGGCTCCTTCCTGGCCCAGGCCCTGGTCAAGGCTTGTACAGGAAGCAACCAATTGATGTGTTTCTCTCAC
This sequence comes from Pipistrellus kuhlii, assembly GCF_014108245.1. Lineage (NCBI taxonomy): Eukaryota > Metazoa > Chordata > Mammalia > Chiroptera > Vespertilionidae > Pipistrellus > Pipistrellus kuhlii. The sequence continues at coordinate 16,495,379 of NW_023425595.1, forward strand.
ATAAATGTTGCTCTCTGTCTTTCCCTCTCTCTTCCACTCTCCTTAAAAATATAAATATATATATATATATATATATATATATATATATATATATATATATATATATATGGTCTCCTTAGGTGAGAGTTAACAACAAAAAATTTAATATTAAATATTAGTTATGATGTTAATTCTAAGTAAAGCTTATCTTAGTTTCTTGTCGTTTTTCTGTATTTTTTTGTATTTTGAGACATAAAATTCTGACTTAAGCCCTGTGAGGGTTTAAAAAAATATATTTCTGGTCTTTTAGCCTTAAAGATTCACATTTCTTTGTTTGAAGGAAGGGAGAGAACTGATTTCCATACACTGATCTTGGAAAAGTCGTGAGACTTGATGAGGACTTCTAGCGGGATGGAAGAAATCAGAGGTCCCAGCCCGGTCATTTTATAACGCCTTTTTGTTTGGAAATTCGGAGCTGTGTTGCTCGGACTGCCTCGTACCAGGAGGACTCGTTACTGAATGTGGATGTTTCTTTCTGCCAGGCGTCTGGATGCCAACCACATCACCTCAGTCCCCGAGAACAGCTTCGAGGGGCTCGCTCAGCTCCGCCACCTGTGGCTGGATGACAACAGTCTGACGGAGGTGCCCGTGCACCCCCTCAGCAACCTGCCCACCCTGCAGGCGCTCACCTTGGCTCTCAACAAAATCTCCAGCATCCCCGACTTTGCGTTCACCAACCTGTCCAGCCTGGTGGTCCTGTAAGTATCCACCCCATTTAATACCAGATAGTGATGTTAATGTGGGAGCACAAAACAGGTTTCTTAGTATGAAAGCATCTTACTGATGATGCTCCTGAAGGGTGAGGGTTTGGGGGAGCTGCCCTTTATACAAAATTAAAGTGATGGCTTTTAAAAATACAGAATAGGATAATTTTTAAAAATTCGTGTCTGGTAATAACTACTGAATTTCTCTAAAACATGTGACCATTTGTAACCATGAGAAGAAATTGGGTCATCAACTAACACTTGTACAGCTTTTACTTGTCTGTCAGCAGTGTATTCAATGTTAAAACAAGCAGGATTGTTTTGAGGTTCTCATACAAGAGTTTCGTTGATTTGTTTTTTTGTTTATTATTCTCATCAGAAGACATTTTTTTCTATTGATTTGATTTGATTTGATTTTTTGAGTGAAAGGGATGGGAGAGACAGAGAGAGAAACATCAATGTGAGAAAGACACATCCGTTGGTTGCCTCCTGCACACACCTGACCCTGGCTGGGGATCGAGCCTGCAACCAGGGTACGTGCCCTTGACCAGAATCAAACTCATAATCCTTTAGTCCAAGGGCCAATACTGAACCAGTTAGGGCGATATTTTATATTTTTACCAACTCGTCTATTCAAACAGTATATGATTGTTGTGTTTCTAATCTTTGAAAACTTGGGTATAATAAAATGGCATTTCTTTGTAAAACCTGGTGCTGATTCTTGATGTAAGCTCACTTGCTTCCTTCATTTCTCCCACACTTCCCGAAAGGAGAGCTTATCCAAGTTTCACTTCATATAATTAAAAGCTCATCAAAACTTTTCTTTTGATAAGGGTGCATATCAAGGGATATGTAATGTGTGCACCCTTTTCCCACTAGAGACATTTTCCTTTTTATTGGTATACTGTCCAGTGAATCTGAATCTGGAGTGTATATTGAGATAACTACCCAGTGCTATTTGTTTTCCATTGGCCGAGTGTTGAAATGTTTAGCTATACCATTTTTTTTAAATTAGTAATTGCATTTATTAGAGTGACCTTAGTTACTAAACTTCAGGTGTACACTACTATAGTAAATCATTTATACATTGTATTGTGTGCTCACTGCTCAAAGTCCTTACGTCACTATTTAACCCCTTTGACCCTCTTCTACCTCCCCTCCCCCTTTCCCTCTGGTAATCACCATACTATTGTCTATGGCTTTTTTTTTTCCTTCTTAATCCCTTTATCATTTTGGCCCAGCCCTACAACTCCCTTCCCCTCTAACAGTGACAGTTTGTAGCTATACCATTTCTTTCTTTTCTTATAACCTCATCCAAGGATTTTTTTTTTTTTTCTACTGAGTTTTAAAGAGAGTAGAAAGGAGGAGGAGAGCCTAAACCGGTTTGGCTCAGTGAATAGAGCATCAGCCTGTGGACTGAAAGGTCCCAGGTTCGATTCCGGTCAAGGGCATGTACCTTGATTGTGGGCACATCCCCAGAGTGGGGTGCACAGGAGGCAGTTGATCGATGTTTCTCTCTCATCGATATTTCTAACCCTCTATAAAAAAAGTCAATGTCCCTTCCTCTGTAAAAAAAATCAATAAAATATATTAATAAAAAAATTAAAAAAAGAAAGGAGGAGGAGAGAAACATATTGTGAGAGACACACATCCATTGATTGACTCCAATGTCCTTGACAGGAATTGAACCTGGAGTCCTTGGGCTCCATCCAGGGCAGTGGTCACCAGCGTTTTGGAGCTCATGGACCACCAGTGGTCTACGAAGCACTGGTTGGCGAGGGCTGGTCTAGGGCCATTTCTTTAAGCCAAACATTTAGACACAGAAATCATTGTAATAGTTGCTATTGGGTGATAGTAAAGTCATTTTGATGTGTTTGTTTGTTTTTTTGTTTGTTTTTTTCCAAAGGCACCTTCATAACAATAAAATTAAAAGCCTGGGTCGACACTGTTTTGATGGACTAGAAAACCTGGAGACCTTGTAAGTTTCATCATATTTTGGATGATCACATTATGATGTCAAAGGTACAATTTTGCAATTCATTGCAAAAAAAAAAAAAAGGAAAAAATTAAAGGTCTTGCGTTCATTCATAATTAAGTTAATAGTTGGCTAAATTCTTGTCATCCAATAAAACAGTTATGAATGCTAATCTAAGTTTATAGTTAAAAATGGCACAAAAGTTTGAACTTGATATTTCTTGCAAAAGTACATGTTAAAAGAAGCTCAATCTGTCAAACTGGTGTTGTTAAAATGTATGGTAGGTAATTATAGAATTTTGAGCCTTATCAAATTAATTCTGGGAGAAGTTTTTTGTTTGTTTTTTTCCTTGAACACAGTTGCCTGGCTGGTTAATGGTTAACATTGGGATTGAATATTATCTCAGATTTCATAGGCTAAGTGTGACAAAGTTTCCCAGTTTTCTTGGGGTACATTTGTTGTTGTTTCTGCTACTTAAAGTTTTTGCGAGTTCTGGCTGTTTCAAGTATATATTACAACACTGTGCAGCTGTGTGTAATCGAGAGTAGGATCTTGATTTTTGTTATTTTACTTCACATTAGTTGCCTTCATTTGGAGAGTGATAATATTTGCCATTGTGGTGCACTAAATGATTCAGAGTACGGCCCAATTAGATTGGTCAGTAACCTCTGATTGGAATGGTTAGGGTTTTGTAATATTTTATTTCACTGAGTTGGGGCTCTGTTAACCCACTTTCCTGTATGAACAACTAAAGGATGGTGAGCATCAATGGTTATTTGAAAGTTGAAGTTCTTGATAGTTCCAAACTCAGTTCTCTTTTTCTCTGTAAACACCAGTGTAACGGGAGAATGAATGTACACTGCTCCATGCATGCTATCCCAGTTATTAGAATTGAATCTCTTCTTCCTGGTTAAATTTTTATTTGTTACTTTTCTTTCTGTGTAGAAATAGAAAATAAAGTGGGTCTCTATTTGATTTTGTTTTACTCTCATTCTGAAATTTACATGCTAATCATATGCCGCCATGCTCTGAGGTGAAAAGAATTGAAATGTAAACATTCTCAGAATGAGCTCTGTTTAGTACAGATCCCTGTGACATTTCTTTCTCCCAATGAATGTGACATTTTCAACAATTTGTAACTTACTAGAGGACAATAGTTATGTGAACTCATCCTGGTTCTTCTCCTTCTTCTTACTTATCATGGGCCATCTTGCTGATGGTAGGGCTGAGGTCAGCTGCCTCAGGCCAGAATTTCTGGAAGCCACTCTAACCCCCAAATGGAAATCTCAGTTGCAGGCTCTTGTTGCTTAGAAATGGATAATTTAATAAATTCTCTTTTTTGGTGCTTTCCTGAGAAATGACATTCAGATGTTTGTTTGTTGAATGTACCCAGAGATGTGTGAGTCTAAGAATTCTTTGAATTTTTAAAATTGACTTAAAAATATCCTAGAAGAATTATGATTCTTTTTTCTATTCAGTACTCTAAGAAAAGGTGTAAATTCAATTAAACTTCTACCGGGGTTTGAATGACAATATGGTTGGTAAAGAAAGATTATGATCTAGAGGAAGTGATATTTTTTAAAAATACATTTGTACCAAAATGCCTTTTAAATTATGACCACTCTTCAATATTCTTACATATTTTCCCCATTTCCTCCCCTAGGGACTTGAATTATAACAACTTGGGGGAATTTCCCCAGGCTATTAAAGCCCTTCCTAGCCTAAAAGAACTGTGAGTATTGCTTTGCTGTCTTTTTGCCTTAATATCCTCAGAACATTACCATGTAATTTTCCAACAATGAAATTTTTAGGACACATTTGCTCCATTACATACACTGTAAAACACATGCACATAAACATGCATGATCATACAGATTGGAATATGTCAGCTGGCCTGGATAGTTAGTTCTGAATATAGATTACCCGACAGAACTAGATTTTAGGGAAAGAAAAGCTGAAATGTAGGGTCTCTACCTTGTAGGAGCTTGTTGTCTTAGTGTCATTGGGGAAGCTACTACACAAGGCAGACAGATAGCAGTTTCTAGGTAGCAATAATTGCTGCGTGGATCGGATAAAGAAATCTTTCTAGAAAAATACTTCATTGAGACTTGAGGTCATTGGAAAAGGCATCACTAAAGAAGAGAAATTGAACTGGGTTTGAAAGAATGGAAATCTATATATTAAAAGGCCATCTGTCCAACCAGTAATTATGATGCACACTGACTACCAGGCGGCAGACACTTAATGCAGAAGCTGCCATGATGTGCACTGGCCATGTTAAAAAAAAAAAAAAAAAAAAAATGTCACCACGGACCTGGCGCCAACAAACCAATACTCGGCTTCCCCCAAGTGGAACACAGGCCCGCCACCACCCCAGAGCGACACCCTACCAAATTGCAGCCAATGCTGCTAAGACCCTATGGTGCAAAATATAGCCCAGAGCCAGCCTAGCCTATCAATGGTTGCTGTGGGCACCAGGTAAAGACATCACACATAGCAACATCCAGTTTTCTCTTTCTAGCCACAACTAGCCTCTTCACAGTTTCTTTAGCCCAGGAACTCATCTTGCTTTATAGCCAGGTGGAAACATTTTATACTTTAAACAAATGTCTGTGAAGCGTTTTCCCTGCCTCATTTCATTTGATCCTCAAAGAAGTCTTGGAGGAAGTAGATAGGAGACTCAATAGAATTCCATTTTCTTTTCATTAGCCGGGAAATGGAGAGTTAGAAAGCTTAGAAACTTGACCCAACTGAAAAGAAGAAAGAAATAGTGGAACTTGAAAATGACTTCATGTTTTTTCACTGTGCAAAATATGGTCAAACACTGCTACCTTTTGTTCTCCCTACATGATCTTCAATAATAATCTGCTTCGTGTTGATATTTACTGCTGTGTTGTGAACAATTACCTGAAAGAGAAGTTGGGGTGTTTCACTGGGCTGGAAAAAGCTAAATCAGAAAGCAGGTCTAATTGAACAAGTTTATTCTATATTTATAAAAGGCTAAGTTGACTCAACTCAGGCATGCTCAATACATATAAAGCTCTCACTGGCACCAATCTCATGGGGTGTGAATTTGATCATGAATTTGGTTGACATTTCTATTATAGAGAAAGGGCAAATAGTGATATTAAAATATTTCTCCTAATTAATTTCCCTTCATTGTGCATGAATCTGTGCACCGGGACACTAGTATTTAAATAAATGAAAGGGACAGAGGAGCATTTTAGAAGTTGGATTTGTCAAGGGCAATGATAGGAATGTATATAGCATAACAGAGACTGTATGTCTTGAGCCAGTAGCTAAAGCTGTATGATGAATTGCTTAAAGACTAAATGCAGGATATAGTGAGAGATGTGGGGGTCAGAAATGTTATGATTCCTGTAGTGTAAAGTTCTTTGATGATGAAGGTACAGCTAAGTATAGATGAAGTCTCTGATTGATGGTAGTATAAGCAGGGATTTAAAAAGAACTATCGGGGAAAATATGAGACTTAAAAATTCAGTTTTCCCACAATTCTGAAGTTTTCATGTAGTAGTTATCAGTTATATGCTATATAATACAGGAGTAGATACTTGGGTTTTAACTTTATTTCACAAGGGCATATGCATTTTAAAATATTTTCTCCTCTATCTTTTTAGGTTATTTCATAGTAATTCTATATCTGTTATCCCTGACGGAGCATTTGATGGTAATCCACTCTTAAGAACTATGTAAGTAGTTTTGAAAATTTCTTCTAATACTATATAATCATGTACAGCTATCTCTATATGATGGCAAAAACCATCAGACTTAAGAATGAAAAATCAGGCTTTGAGATACACAAGCTTTATGAACATAGATTTAGTTTGGGAGTGCTTGTGAACATATGAAAACTTTGATTTTTTTTTTCTTTTTTGCTGTTTTTACAGACATTTGTATGATAATCCTCTATCTTTTGTGGGGAACTCGGCATTTCACAATTTATCTGATCTGCATTCCTTGTAAGTATTCTATAAATTCTAAAACACACCTGAATGCTTATACAGTTGCCTTAATGGAAAACTAGACTTTATAACCATAGCTCCAGAAAACAAACTCTTTCAGTGTCTTTTCCTTGGCCCAAAGTCCAAAGGATAATTTTGAAAATTTATGATAGTTTTAATTTATGTGAACATTTGGCCAAATTTCCACACTTTCGGGTACATCCAAGAGATGAAAGCAATTTTATCTTGTAGGTCTTGTGGTGCTATCATCTTAAACTGTCTAAAAAAGAAAATGCAGCCGAAACTGGTTTGGCTCAGTGGTAGAGCGTCAGTCTGCGGACTGAAAGGTCCCGGGTTCAATTCCGGTCAGGGGCATGTACCTTGGTTGCGGGCACATCCCCAGTGGGGGGGTGCAGGAGGCAGCTGGTCGATGTTTCTCTCTCATCGACGTTTCTAGCTCTCTATCTCTTTCCCTTCCTGTCTGTAAAATATCAATAAAATCTATTTTTTTTTAAAAAGAAAAAAAAAGAAAATGCAAATGTTGTCTATGCGAATTTTTTTTATTTAAAACTACTTCTCTCCCAATTTCTTAGAGTCATTCGTGGTGCCAGCATGGTGCAGCAGTTCCCCAATCTGACTGGGACCGTCCACCTGGAGAGTCTGTAAGTATGGCCCTTCGAAGACCAGTTGCATAAAGAGAGCATGCTGGCCTGCTAGTTGTGTGCCAGTGCTTTTTGGTGATGATGGAGACTTTATGTTGATGCCTACAATCTCCCTTTGCGGATAGCATGGAAATGGATATTGAGTTTGGGCTCAGTTGGCCCAGGAAGAGTATTGCCTGGTGTGTGCAGATACAATATATGCAAAGGGCACTGGAAATATAAGGCCGTAAAGCAAGTGCCAGGTCAGAAGCAGTGCTTCAGGGATTCACAAGTGGAGCGATCAATGCAGTCTATCAGAGAAGGCTTCCTGAAGGAGTTGAAATGTTTCAAAATGAAATACTGGCAGGTTTCTCAGAGCGGGGTTTTTTATAATATTTAGATAGGCAGGATTTAGGTCAAGGATGGTGTACAGCCGAAGCTGGTTTGGCTCAGTGGTAGAGCGTCAGTCTGCGGACTGAAGGGTCCCAGGTTCGATTCCGGTCAAGGGCATGTACATTGGTTGCGGGCACATCCCCGGTAGGGGGTGTGCAGGAGGCAGCTGGTCGATGTTTCTCTCTCATTGACGTTTCTAGCTCTCTATCTCTCTTCCTTCTGCTCTGTAAAAAATCAATAAATATATTAAAAAAAAAAAAAAGGATGGTGTACAGAAGATCACATATAGCTATCTCCATTTTTACTGACCTTCTGTCTCCATTTTTGCTGCTCCGATACAGATGGAAAACGGGATGGTGCAGAGAGGGGTGGGGGCATCGCAGGCCACAGGGTAGAGCTGCAGTGGTGCCAGCATGGTGCCCCAGTTGAATGGGGCGTGATACAGAGAAATTTGGAAAATTCTTTGGGTCACAAACATGAAATGGCAAGCCTTGAACACGGAACGTTTGGTTTTGGCAAAGCTTCCCCGATGGATAGTCTGTAAATGGGTGACACGTGCAGCCAAGGTCTTGATGACTTCAGCCCTTGAGGCAGCCAGGTGAGGCTTGAGGTGGCCAGGATCTCCAGCCACATGGAGCCTTACATCATTATACCGCACAGATGTTCTGATTTTCATGGGTTCCAAGATGTAGGAAAAAAGAAGCTGGGAATCTCTGAACTAAGCAGTTTAAACTTGACTCAAGGTCATTGGAGGTGTTGGGGATAATGGAGCAGGTGGTGTGAGGAGGAAAGGAGTAGAGATAGGAAGCGTGGCGAGGAGGCCATGAGAAGGATCCACTTGGCTAAGGGAACAACACATTGAGCCACTGCAGCTCTCCCTGTGGCCTGAGATGCCCCCACCCCTTTCTGCACCATCCCATCCCCCATCACTATTGTGGCAGTAAAAATGGAGATAGTCGGTCAGATGCTGGAGGCACTATACTAGTAGAGGAAGAAAGAACAGGAATTGGTGATTGACTGAAAATGGCAACAGAAAGGAAGGGGGGTAAGAGAAAATGGGATACTGTTGAGTCAGGTTGACGGAAAGAAAAGGCAGAAACAATGTTTGAGGGCAGGATGCGCCCAGTGTTTTGAGTGGGAGTGGGAGATGGTGGGGCGGGGGGCGGGTGACAGAACTTGCAGGTGGTCATGGTCAGGCTGTGACTGTGGATTGCTGTTTTTCTCTTGGTCCGTGTGAGAAATCAAGCTCATTGTTGAGACAGTATTACCTCTAGTGTCATAAGCTTCTCTGATGTTACTACGGACAATGACACTAGCGTGGAGGGTTAGTCTGTCTTCCCGCATGCCTAACCTGAGGGAGACTCAGGCCGTGGGATACATCGTCTCTAGCCCGTTTGAAAACAAAGCGAGCATTTATTTTTCCACGTGAGAACAGCATTTTTACCATCTCCACTTGAATCATTTCTTAGATGAGCCATGTTTTTCCGCAGGACCTTGACAGGCACGAAGATAAGCAGTATATCCAGTAATCTGTGCCAAGAACAAAAGATGCTCAGGACTTTGTAAGTTGGATTCTTCTTCCCTTCCCACACCTTTCTTTTATGTGCTTCACACATGTTTTCTTTTTAATGAACTATTTTTGTTAGGTGATTTTAAAGTATAATTATTTCTTATTTCCTTCATGGAAATGAGCGATCATTTTAATAGCCCAGATTAGGTAATGTGCATTTGAATTTAGCTTTAGGGATATATATATATATATATATATATATATATATATATACACACACACATATATATATCATCTTGTGACTTTAAACAAACTAAAACCAAGCTAGGTCCTTTCTTGATTTTTTTTTCTTTTCTTGTTCTGACTCCTTGTTTTTATTCATTTCCCCAGAAGGATCAGCTCTCCATATCCTGCTCTGTCATCCGTAGCCTAAGCACAGCCCAGATCTGTCTTAGATCAGGAACCAACTGAGCATGGAGCTTTCCACAACCTTTAAACTGACCTAGGAATTAAAAAATGTGAAAATGTCACAAGAACAGATAATTAAGTTACTAAGTTGTTAATAAGTATTCAGTGGAAAGATATAGTAACAAAAATAAGTGACTGATTGATTAAGCAGGTAATTAAATGGTGTCATGGAGTATCAAGCCTGACAATTACCAATAAGAAAAAACTTCAGTGGGATTAACTGAGATTCAAGTAGTCCCAATACTTGACTTAATATGTTTTTAAAAATATGACTACCACTCTTCTTATAGCTTTTTAATGAAATAACATAGAAATTATTTATGGTGTAAACAATATTATAAAATAGAATTAAAAAAAACCATAAGTCTAGGACTTAAGCATGATTTTTATATATTCCACATTTTTATATTTAATTTTGTTTATTTTACATAACATTTTAAAATATATTTTATATTGAATGTAGTCAACATTATGTACAAGTTTGCAAATCTTAAGCACTAGGTGCTTTAGAAGCTTACAGTCTTAGAAAAAAATATAGCGCTTTTCTTGTTATCTCTTTATTACAGATATTAGCACTGCTTTCAATGCTTCTAAGTATAGCTCTTTTAATACAGTTTACTGATAACATTAATTTTTCATTTCCATTGTTTTAAGGGACTTGTCCTACAACAATATAAAAGACCTCCCAAGCTTTAATGGTTGCCATGCTCTGGAAGAAATGTAAGTTGTTCTTTGACTTACTCTTCTTGCTGTGTGGTGTATTGTTACTTCATCAAGCATTTCCTATTTTAAATAAATGGCTTTACTATTAAGAAATTAGATATTCATGTAATCAGGTGTTCTTATGAATAAATGTCCCATTGTACCAGGGATGTTCATGCAACCAGTAGTTTTTAGACATCTATGTATCAGGAATTCTGTGAGACACTATGAAGAGAGGGTGGTATATACAAAACACATACACTTTCTGGCTGCTGAGGGAAACCAGACATGAGTATCTACTGTGTACCTATGTAGGACATCTCCGACGGAAGTTGATGGGGAGGCGGGGAGAGGGAGGCATTAATTCTTCCATTTTTGATCCCCGCCTTCCTCTATGGTACTCGGTGAGGTTGTGTTGTCTTGGATCCTTTCTCACTGTGTTGTCTTCCTGCTCCACTCCTGAGCAGAGTTGATAAGGAATTTAGATAATTACATATACTCTCCCCCCCCATATAATTTGGGATGAAATACCAATTAGCCTAACCATTTCAAGTTATAGATAAGTTTCCTTGACTTTCAACAGGATCACACTGTTACTTACGAATGAATAAAGTTAGAAAAAGTTTAAGAAATACTATTTTTCAAATAGAAAGTAATTTTTTCTATTTTTTTCTTTTCTTCTTTTTCTACCCCTCCTTCCCTTTTCCTCCTTCTTCCCCCCTTTTCTCCTCTTCTTCCCGCACTCTTTCTTACCCCCTCCCCACCCAATCCTTGCCTTCCTTCTCCTAGTTCTTTGCAACGTAATCAGATCCGCCAAATCAGAGAAGGCACTTTTCAAGGCCTCATATCCCTAAGGATACTGTAAGTTTCTCTATGATTATTAGAAATGAGTACATTTTCCGTCAAGCTATAAATTAAACATATCAGCACAATTCCCATTTTGATAGATACACTTAAGGATCTAATGTATTATGTGTAAATACTGTTCTTTGAACGTCACTGCATGGTACTTTACTATAAATAATGTATTTTCAGCATTTTTTTTTTACCTTAGCTCATTTCTGCTATTGAATATTGATTTAAAAAGAAGAATGTACAACCTGAGACATGCACTTTGTTTTCAAGTCATAATAATGAGTTTATCCATTCCTTAGGCCAGGGTTGGCAAACTGTAATTGTGGGCCAGATCCAGCCTGCCTCCGGTTTTTGTAAATTAGGTTTGTTGGCACATAGCCTTGCCCTTTTGTTTTAAGTATTGTCTGAAGCTCATTTCACTATCCTGTGGCAGAGTTCAATACTTGCAGGACATACCATAAGACCCCCCAGAGGTGAAAAATATTTGCTTTCTGGCCTTACACTGAAAAAATTTGTTGATCCCTGCACTGGTGTCTCTGTCATGACAAAGGTGGCTAATGTGCAGCAGAAGCAAGCATTTATAAAATGGATGTGTATTTTAGAGTATATGTGTGCCAACGACGCTATGAAGCACTTGGGAACAGAGCGGTGACTGAGACAACCTGGCCATTACCTTCCTGGAGCTTCAGTGCAGGCCACACACATCACTGAATCAGTGAACATTTTTTAAAGTGCAGAATACATTCAAAAAATTGACAGTGAAGTGAACTTACATATATAGAGTCCTGTTTTCAGCAGAACCCCATTTAGAAATGAGAAATGCATTCTACTAGAAAACATTGTATTGGTGGTGAGGTTGCCAGACCTGTCCATTTCGCCGGCAGGCTGGTTGTGGGTCTGGGCCCCAGGAGGAAGGGGACTGGCTCCTCGCTGCCATCACTTCTGGAGCCCTGATAAGCGACAACAATGAGAAGCTGGCCTTTTTATTATTTGAAACCCAGTTTGTTGAGTTTCCCTGTTATCTAGGAGACGTGTCATGGAATGCATTTATACAATCTCTGAATTTCCAGTCAGGCTCAATTTAAGTGTGGCTGGAGATTATTTCTCTGTTTTATTATTTCTGTAACAGCAGAATTCCTCAGGGTGTGTTCCTTGTTACAGTGTGATTCTGCTGTTGATATGATGTTTATTTCCTGCTTGGGTTGGGGGGGGGGGTGAGGGGAGGGAGTGGGGATATCTGAAGCCCTTCTGGAATGCTCTTGTTTGCATATTGATTATTTGTCTTCTCTCGGAGCCTTATCACTAACCTTTGAGAAGGCAAATAATAGGAAACCTGCTTTTTATTTTCAGCTTTGTCAGGAGCTGAGCTTTTTCTCACCTAGTTAATGGTACCAAAGGTTATATATCATATCATTTATATTTTTGAACTGGCACCAGAACGATAAGGGGGAGAAAATTCACAACTGTTCTGAAACAGATGCCAAGTGGAATTACTGCTCCATGGGAACACATTCCAAGACAGAGGTTTTTGTGAAGGAGAGGCATTCAGCACCGAAATGAACGTGTTGTTGGAAAAATTAAAGGCTTTTGTTATTGGGGCTATTGTGACTACCTCAGATTCTAAAGCACATGTGTCAAACACAAGGCCCGCGGGACAAATCCGTCCCGCCAGGCCTTGCAATGTGGCCCGCACCGCGCTGTCATCACTGCACTCCACTGCGTTTCCATCACAATGACAGTTTATGACTGTTCAGTAAACCATTCGGCCCGCGATTTAGGCTGGATTTTAGATTTTGGCCCCTTCTCTGATTGAGTTCGACACCCCTATTCTAAAGTGTAGTCAAAGTAACTGCAATTTGAGTATATTTGAAAATATTAACACATTATTCTTATGATTGCAGAGATCTGAGTAGAAACATGATCCATGAAATTCACGACAGAGCTTTTGCCAAGCTTGGGTCAATAACTAACCTGTAAGTTGACAACTTTATGCAATACTATCAGGAAAGTCGTGAATACTTTACAGAAACTTGTGTTTAATGACCTGTCTGAATATTTTTCTGTTCAGTTGTTTCCTTGTATAAAGGCTAACTGCATGGATATAGTACGAGCTTTTATTATGGCGAGATGCATGCTAGATTTCAATATTTAACACAACTCATCTTCCTCCTGGAACTCTAATGTCTATGATGTTAACACGTACAGATGTTTCATGTTAACACGTACAGAAGTTTCTGCGTGATTTGCATCTTGGGAGTTGTGCATCTTGGGGATTAATTTGAAGTCTCATTCACATTTTAGAGACGTAAGTTTCAATGAATTAACGTCATTTCCTACGGAAGGCCTGAATGGGCTAAATCAACTGAAACTTGTGGGCAACTTCCAGCTGAAAGAAGCTTTGGCAGCAAAAGATTTTGTTAATCTCAGGTGTGTTTTTGCTTATTTTTCTTTTTTGTTGATGGTAGGGTAGACCCCTAAATGATAGAGTGTGCTAGTATTTTTTTTTTTTAATTTAGTGGGGTTTTTTTGTTTGTTTTTTTGCTGTTGTTCTCAGATTTTCTTGGAGGCTATAATTTAAGAGTATTTTCTACCCCAATCCTTACAGATTTGGTGTAAAATAGAACTTGAGCATAATTCCATAGTTTTTAAGAATATGAATTTGAGTCCTTGATGCTATCAAAGAGATAACAGAACTATTCATCAGAATGAATGGTTTTTTATATAGTGGATTTGACATTAGCAACAAGATGAAACCACCTAAGTGGGAGCCTATAGAAATTGATGCAATGCTGTATAGCACTTTATGGAGACAAAATATTAGAATGGTGACTTCATTAGATATAAAAGAGAGAGGGTGTGGGGTATTATTTTGGGAGAGGAGAGTATATTTTTTCACTATAGTTACAAACAAAGTAAATTCATTTAATGGTAGAAATTCACAGATGACTTGAGACATTAATTTTAAATGAGACTACCAGTTTCATATGATACATTGGGTATCGTTAATTCATTTATAAAGGGAGTGTTACTGTAAAATTTTAAACATGGCTTGGTTTAAATCCAGTTTGTAAAAGCATATCTTATGTAAATGAGAAGCTCATGTTATCACCTGATCTCAGAACTCTTTTCACACAGATGAGGAAACTGAGGCCTGGAAAGGATACTGAGCGCTTAAAGAGAGTGGCAATGAGGTCTTTCTGACTCCTAGGCTGGGGCTTTCAGTGACTAAAATACTTTTTACAAAACAAGCATGTCTGTGAAGCTGTTGTTCAATGCAGATTTCATAATTATTTTCCAGGTCGTTATCTGTACCCTACGCTTATCAGTGCTGTGCATTTTGGGGTTGCGACTCTTACACCCATTCAAACACGGAAGATAAGAGCCTCCAAGAACACAGCGTGGCCAAGGATAAAGGCAAGTGCATGTACTAGGTAAAGTAGGCCACGGTTGATGGCATTGATCAGATCCTCTGTTATTGTAATCAGTTTGTGAAGGATCAGTAGGAAACCTGAGAAAAATGGCCTTTGCTGTGTTCCTGGCATCTTTAATATGTTTTCAAGCCTCGTAACAAGCTGAGCGTATATCATGTAGGAGAGACGGGGTTGCAGGAAAGTGATTCTTCTGAATCTCATAAAGCTTGAATTCAATACAACCGATGTTTACCCTCAGGTCCCGCCGATGCCGCAGGGGTCACTGTCAGTGCTGACAATGAGGAGCACAGTCAGATAATTATCCACTGCACACCTTCAACAGGTAAGCCCAACTGAGCGTGCTGCAGTTTCTTGCTTTAAATAGACATTAGGCAGCTGTACCTGAAACTTCTGGGGAAAAGTGTGATTTCGAACCCAGACCTTCCAATCCGCAGTCCAACGCTCTATCCACAGAGCCAAACCAGTTAGGGCTTGTTTTTTGTTTTGTTTTGTGTTTTTTTTTTTGTTTTAAATGCAACCTTTCCTTTTAATTGTCTTTTATGTCACTGAACTTAGAAGACTTGAGAAAGTTAGTAAACTGACCATTGTGACTGTGATGTCATATTCTGCCTGTCAGAGAAGATGGATCTAGAATTTTACTGTAAAAGAAAAATTGGCTAACTGGCATGCTGTGAAGTAGCTCCTTTCTTAGCATATTGACAACAGGTTGATCTGGACATTAATTTCATGACTCAGAATCATATAACATGATTCTCTAAGTACCGCTGAATTGTGAGTCTCTCGAGGTGCTGCACATGTGTCTTTTCATACTTAGCATAGAGAATAAGTATAAATAATAAGAATAGTTGTGTAGAGGATAAGCTTCAAGTGACCAGATGAGTGAATGAGATTGGCAAGAATCATTTATATTTATGCAATTTCTCTAATTTCTGTATTGTTGGAAGTTGAAGGGTGCAGCTCCCTCACTTGCCCCCTTGGGGTTCTTGTGTTGGAGACTGTACATCAGGAACTGACAACCCAATGAGAGGAGACCAGCTTCATTAAGGGGATATGAGACCTGAGCATGCTGAGGTTCCATTTCCTCCGTCCACACTGAATTTAAACATTGGGGCCAACCAGGAAGACGAGAGGTCTGAGCTCACCTCCCCTGGCTGCAGGAGGGATGCATTGCAGGCCGGTCTTCCCTGACTCAGTTGTAACAGGGATACCTGTGTGCTCACTCAGAAGCCGAAGTAGAGGAGAGCAGGAACCTTCGGTTAGAACTGGAGGAGGCCACAGGTTTCCTGGAACAGAGACTGGGTGGGGTCTGCTTCCCCAGGGAACTGAACTCCACCCACTAGTCAAACACTAGTCAAAGTGAGCCATTCTCCCAGGCCAGCTGAGCCATTCCTCCGCAAAGAAGGGTGGCTTCAGATACACAGATAAAAGTGAAAGCTTCCTGTTAACACCTCCCTGAGGGGGAAATTTTAAAGATTACAGTAATTAATTAGAAACTAGTTTTAAACATTTAAACTAGTTTCTTGTGCTATTTGGAAGTCAGAATTAAATGGTGTAGACCTGGTTGGTGGGGTTTGTGACTATCTCAGTGATTAAAATGCTTTATAGCTTGTATTAAACTTCATGACAGTTCAGGAAGATTCGTCAGAACATGTCTTTCAGGCAGTTGTAGTACATCGTTTTCTTATGCTTTGTAGACAAAACTTTGTTTTTCGTTACTGATTTTTAAATAAAACAGTTCTCATTTGTGGCATAACCACCAGCATGTTAAAGTCAGTTACTAGAATGTGCCATTTAGCTACTAAATTAGTTTTTGCAGTCCTACTTTAAGTTACACAGAATTTTATTGGATGTAGCTTTATATGAATACGTAACATCACCATGTTTTAGTCCTCCCTGCACTATCTTAACTCAATAATCTTTATGCAGATCAATCGAAAACTATGAAACCTCAGTTTCTTTAGATAAAAAATGGGGATAATTACACCCATGTTAATCTGCCTCATCAGATTGCCTTTGAAAGCCATAAAAAGTGTATAAAATATATGTATTCATACATATATGATTATTATTACGTGTACTATAATATGATAAGGAAGAAGAAAAGAACCTAATATTACTGAAGTCGAAATATATACCAGTAGCCTGTTTAAATACCTATGTATGTAATATTAAGTTCCACAGCTTTATGAAATGGGCATTATTATCCACAAGTGGGAAAAGGAAATTTACAGATTTAAGTTGCTTCCTCAAGAAAAAGAGTAGCAAGTTATGGATCCTAAATTCAAACTCTCATTTATCCAAGTCCAAACTCTTAGTATATCAGGTACCTTGCATATGCTAGATATACAGTGCTATGCGTATTAACTTAGGTGTGAGAAAAAGTGAGAATTTTTTCTTTTAGATATCACTATATGAATTTACCAAATATTTAATAAAAAGTTTTGGGGTTTTTTTTTGTTTTGTTTTTCTGAAAAGCACTGTTTCTTAGTGGACTATAATCCCCAGGGCCTTTGCAATCAGTTATTGGTGAGTAAATGAGTGAATAAATCCTTGGAGGTCAGATCAGGCAAATTTTTTTTCCTGTATCCTCACTTTTCCCCAAATCAGATCTTAAACTAATTTCAGCCTAAAGCCTGAGACTGGAGAGAGAGGTCACTACTCTATCCCCACCCTTACTCCGTGCTCAGGACCTCAGTAAATAAAGGAGTGAAAATAAAGGAGTGAAACTAAGAAAGGAAACTTCCCTGGAATTATGGTGACTGTAGCAGCCCATGTCACTGAGAGTGTGGAATAAAAGTAATTATTTTAAATAGTCCACTGCAGTGACTAAAATATCTGAAATAGTGATCTTTTCAATTTGGTTCAATTCAGTTTGGTAGCAGATTTAATTATTCTAGAACTAGAGGCCCGGTTCACAAATTCACGCACAGGTGGGGCCCCTAGGCCTGGCCAGTGATCAGGGCCAACCTGGATCATCTCCCTGAGCTCCAATCGGGGCCTGCTGGCCAGGGGGAGGGGAGAATGGATGATGGGGGAGGGACCATGGGAGGTGGGCCAACCAGCCCTGATCTGGGCAGCCAGCCAGGGGAGGGACCATGAGAGGTTGGCAGGCCGGTGGAAGGTGGAAGGGACCAGCTGGGAGGAGGGACCGTGGGAGGTTGGATGACTGGGACCCTGGGAGGTTGGCCAGCTCCAGGGAGGTACTAGGGGGAGTTTGGCCGGCCTCAGGAGGTTGGCTGTGAAAGCACACTGACCACCAGAGGGAAGCTCCTGCTTTGAGCATCTGCCCCCTGGTGGTCAGTGCATGTCATAGCGACTGGTCAACTGGTTGTTCCAGTTCTGGTCTTTCGGTTGTAATGGTCACTTAGGCTTAGATAGATCAGATATAGATAGATAGATTATTTTTAGTGTCTTAAGCCATATCGTATGGAACATGTTTCCTAACTTGTCTTCCCCCCCCCCCCCCCCCCCCCGTTTTTTTCATTTTAGGTGCTTTTAAGCCCTGTGAATATTTACTGGGAAGCTGGATGATCCGTCTCACCGTGTGGTTCATTTTCCTGGTGGCGTTGTTTTTCAACCTGCTGGTCATTTTAACCACGTTTGCACCTTGCACCTCACTGCCTGCCTCCAAATTGTTCATAGGCCTGATTTCCGTGTCCAACTTGCTCATGGGAGCCTACACCGGCATCCTGACGTTCCTGGACGCCGTGTCCTGGGGCCGGTTTGCCGAATTCGGCATCTGGTGGGAGATGGGCAGCGGCTGCAAAATAGCCGGCTTCCTCGCCGTGTTCTCCTCGGAGAGTGCCATCTTCCTGTTGATGCTCGCCGCCGTGGAGCGGAGCTTGTCTGCCAAGGAGATCCTGAAGAGCAGGAAAGGCAATCATCTCAGACAGTTCCGGGTGGCCGCCCTGCTGGCTTTCGCGGGGGCCGGCGTGGCGGGCTGCTTCCCCCTCTTCTTCCCCGGCGGGGAGTACTCGGCCTCCCCGCTGTGCCTGCCCTTCCCCACGGGGGAAGCGCCCTCCCTGGGCTTCACCGTGACCCTGGTGCTGCTCAACTCGCTCGCCTTCCTGCTGATGGCCGTCCTCTACACCAGGCTCTACTGCCATCTGGAGAAGGAGGACCTGGCCGAGGGCTCGCACTCGGGCGCCATCAAGCACGTGGCCTGGCTCATCTTCACCAACTGCATCTTCTTCTGCCCCGTGGCCTTCTTCTCCTTCGCGCCCCTCATCACCGCCGCCACCGTCTCGGTCAGCCCCGAGATCATGAAGTCCGTCACGCTCATCTTCTTCCCGCTGCCCGCCTGCCTGAACCCGGTCCTGTACGTCTTCTTCAACCCGCGGTTCCGGGAGGACTGGAAGCTGCTGCGGCGGCACCTGGCCAGGAAGGGCGGCGCGGTGGCCGTGTCCATCGGCAGCGGCGGCAGCAGCCAGGCGGGCTGCAGCGGGGAGCAGGACTTCTACTACGACTGCAGCGGCGTGTACTCGCACCTGCAGGGCAACCTGGCCGTGTGCGACTGCTGCGAGGCCTTCCTCCTGACCAGGCCCGTGGCCTGCAAACACTTGATCAAGTCGCACAGCTGCCCTGCGCTGGCGGTGGGCTCGTGCCCGAGGCCCGACGGCTACTGGTCGGACGGTGGCACGCAGTCGGCCCATTCCGATTATGCGGACGAAGAAGATTCCTTTGTCTCTGACAGCTCCGACCAGGTGCAGGCCTGCGGACGGGCCTGCTTCTACCAGAGCCGAGGCTTCCCTTTGGTGCGCTATGCTTACAACCTGCCCAGAGTGAGAGACTGAGTCTCGGTGTGTTGGGGACTGTATCCCACCCCCCTCCCCCGCAACCAGCCAAAATCGCAGTGCTTAGAGAGTGGACGGACTCTACGTCTGATCTTTCCTCTGGGAAGTGCTTCTGTGACCACTGCCTGGTGTCCCTTAGGAGGAGGAGGAGGAGGAGGTGGCAGACGTCTTTCAAAGAACAAGTGCCTCAACGATCCCTTGGTGAAAAAAAAAAATCCAGCATCCGAGCGACGTGTGGTGTGTTTGGAACAACCCTGTCCCTTGGAAAGGTTTTCTGTAGAGCCTAGCATTCTGATGTGAGGTTTCTCTGAAGTTTGCCTAAGCGGCAAAGGGTTACCTGTTTCTGAAGTAAGCACAGGATAAAGAACAGCTGTTAATATATTTCTAAGAATATTTTTTAAAACGTGGTTTCACACAACTGAAGAAAAAGCCTTGCTAATGTTACCCTAATGTTTGATCATTATTAATCTCAGGACAACGGACTTCAGGGCCAAAAAGGGGATCATCTCCCAGGGGGGACTGCGAGGGTGAATGTAGGCCTTAGGTTGTTGTGTTTTCTGTTTCCACCTTGGACATAATGGATTCGTACATTTTCTTGGAGTGATTTGTAAATCTTAAAACCGAAGATGTTTTTAAAACAATATTAATGACTATTCGATTTTAAAAGAAAGCATGAGCATTTGATTTTAGTCGTTTTTACATGGCTTTGGCGCGACCAGTCATTATTTCCCCGAGTGTTTTGTCATCACACTACTATGAAAAATAAAGGGCTAATTGCGGTGTGGGTTTAGTAGGTTTGGCTAAACTGCTAACTAACATCGGAGTTTAATAGTATCTGAGGGATCTGATGGCTCTGTGTAATGTTCCCATTAATGAACACTTCCTAGTATCATTGGCTTTACGGATGTTTTCCAGTTTTGTTGGTATGTTACCTACTTATATTTTGAATTATACAGAAAGAAAACTGTGGTAAGTAATTGCATTTAATTGGAAGAAATTGGGAGTCATTATGATACAAAGCACTTACATTTATTTCTTAGCTGGATTCTCCTAAACTTATGCTGTTTCATGGACGTTTCCATAATTTGCCCTTAGAGTAATTTACAAAAAGCCTGTGAAACAATAGTTCACAGTTTAGATATTGTGTTATTGTGAAACAGGACACATGTCATTAAAGAAGAAGAAGAAGGGATAAAAATTAATAAAGTTTAGGCCCATGTCTTTAAAAATTAAAATTTTTATTTGATTATCATCTATGGACTTTTGACATGTCACAATGTGGGGTCTTAAAGTTATAAATGATCAATATGTTTTTTGAACAATATGCTAAATCATTAGCAAACCCACTGCCATATTAGTTTTTCAGGATATACTAAAAACATTAAGCTAGATTGCAGTTTAATAATTAAACTGTATATACTGTGCATATAATGAATTTTTATCTTATGTAAATTATTTTTAGAACACAAGTTGGGAAATGTGGCTTCTGTTCATTTTGTCTAATTAAAGCTACCTCCTAAACTATAGTGGCTGCCAGTAGCAGAATGTTAAATTGTGGTTTATATACTTTTTGCATTGTAAATAGTCTTGGTTGTACATTGTCCATGTAATAAAAACAGAATCTTTGTATATCAAAATCATGTAATTTGTATAAAATGTGGGAGGGATTTATTTACAGTGTGTTGTAATTTTGTAAGGCCAACTATTCACAAGTTTTTAAAATTGCTGTCATGTTTGTATATTTACACATTGATAAATATTAAATCATAACTTGGTAAAAAAAAAAAAATCCTAGCTAAGAGTTTTTTCCTTCAAAATTCAAGTTAATGAACACTTTCACTGAATTCATTTAAAAATAGAATTCATTTAAAAATAGAATAGTAGGTAGGTATATAAAATTTGTGGTAAATCATACTATCCATATGGTCATAAATACAATATTATAGGCAGCATTTTGAATTAGTGAGTTTCCAGAAAGCAATCTGCTCTATCTTAATAGATAATATTAATATAATAATGAATTTGCTTAATGTCCAGTTTCTTAGAAATAACTCTGTTCATAATCATCAAGCCCTCATGTGACAGATGAGAAAATACAGGGCTTAATAAATTTAAGTAAATACCTGAGTCACATAGCAAATTAGAACCCAAACCAGCACCCAGTTCCTCTTAATGTGAGACATAGGTTTTTGTGTGTATGTGTGTGTTTTTAAAATTGTGTATAGGTTTGGAATTTCCATAACAAAAAGTAGAATAGTATAATTATTCCTCCTCCCATCTCCTCTTCCATCCCTCACTCCTCCCTCCAGTACCCATCCAACTTAGGCAATTATCAACAGCACAAGGTAAATCTTGTTTCATTTTCATCCCATTCACTAACCCTTTCCAATTCCTTTGCCTTAGATTATTTTGAAGCAAATCTAACACATACTCTTTCACCTGGAAACATTTTAATATGTCTAGGCATACATTTTTTAAATTGTTTAAAGTATTACCATTGTCTCCTCACCCCCATCGGCCCCTCCCCAGCCAATCCCACCACCACCCCCCACCCCACCCCCAACTCCAGTGTTCGTGTCCATTGGTTATGCTTATATGCATGCATACAAGTCCTTTGGTTGATCTCTTACCTCCCTCCCTTCGAAATCTAGGGATACATTTTTTAAAAGTTGCATAACATTGCCACAGAGTTAAATGGTAATGACATTGTTTTTATACCAACGAGAGATTTTTAGGCACAAATAACTGCACTTATAGGTTACAAAGCTAGCAAAAATAATCTTAACTATATCAGGAAAGTGAAAATAAATGATCAGTAAGAAGCAAAGATACTAAGTCAATACAGTAAAATAGGAGAGGCCCTCTTTTGAGCTTATTTATACATTTATATATAGTTCTCCCAAACTTGATTATGGCTTCTGAATCCCAGTAATGAAAAGGCACTGTAAGAGTGGAGACCACAGGCCTCGATTATGTTCAAGCACCAGCACCATGCAGCTCTTTGCCTCATAGCTCCAGTGTTGCAACAGCATAATGTCATAGCTGGCCATTATGAGGCATTAAGAAAAGGGCATATTTTGTTAAGTAAAAACATTTTAGGGAGGCACCGAAGTATATGGTCTTTTATATCACCATACCAAGAGGTTAAAGTGGAAAAACCTTGTGGTTTAAGCGATGTAATTTACCATCTACCATGTTCTCCGTCATGTCCTATGCTAGAAGCTTTGAGGATTAATGAGAAATAAGACTAGAAGGCAGGTTATTTCCTTGTTTTTCAGAGGAGTAAGGACTTGGAAAGGCCAACCAGCCTATTTAAGGAAACCTGAAATCTAGTAAGAGGAAACCACTGATTCAAACCCAGGCCCCTTTCTTACTAAAACGTGTGTGTGCTTTTTCTTCTATGCTTCAGTTAGGTCAGATTATGACTTTTGCAAATTGCTTTTGAAATTTACCTCCTTCTGAAAGCCCTAAGTTACTCTGGGGCCTTCTGATGCGCTTCCTGATTCTAGAGATGTTCTCATAAAAGATTTTAAACAAATATGCTGGTATTGACTAATTGGGGTAGAGAATGAAAACTCCACTAAGTTTTGTTCTTTGATTAGTTTCATTACTCAATTAAGTTGCTGCTATTTTCTTCCATTTGTATTGTTTTTAGTGAATATTGAGGCAAAATTAGCACTCATTTAAACTGTTTAATATGGCATATTTTTATTAATTATAGCTGCTGCCTTCTGAATTGCCCCTTGGTTGCTATTATTTCTACCATATTTAATTATCCTTTGTCAAATGTTCCAGATTTAAATTTCATCAAAGATTTTGTACCACTCTTTAGTCAGTAAAAAATCTCGTGTGCTGTATTTACAAGTGTACAGTTTTGTCAGCATGAAAAAAAAAAAGCATTCAGATATATTATCATCTCTCTCTTGCTTCTGCCATCCCCAGTCCCTAAGAGAGTGCTCCTCCTGAGGTCCCACATTTTTTTCTTTCCTCATAAAACGCATTCCACATAAGATTGGTATGATTTTTTCACAAGAGAATGAGGACCTTGTCCCTGTAGGATTTTTATTTTACTCATCCATATATCCAGTGCCTGGCACAGATCCTAGCACACTAGAGGGTTCAAAGAGACTCCCACACTCACATGGATGGATAGGCAAAGGAGGTGCTAACCAAAAAAGTAAAACTAAATAAATAAAATTCCAACAAAGTTATCCTAAATTGAGCTCACTTGAACAGTTGGGTAAAGTTCGCCTCTTCTCCCCTCATACACTAGGGCCGTGTACTGAAAGAAATCTTAACCTATGCTTATCATCGTGACCTTGTAATGATAGGGAGGAAATTCTGACTTTTGCCTCTTTCCCTTTAAAAGCATCTGTTTTGGGAAATTAGACTGTCGGACCTCAGAGGGAAGGTAGAGGAGGGTGGGGATAAGGGGGAGAAATCAACCAAAGGACTTGTGTGCATACTTATGAGCCTAATCAGTGGTCACGGACAACAGGGGGGTGGGGACATGCGTGGGGAGGGGTTTGGGATGGAAAGGAGGGAGATGGGGACAATTATGTGATACCATCATCAATTAAAAAAACATTTAAAAAAAAACCACATCTGTCTTATTTAGCAGAAAACTGTTTCCTGTAGAAAGTGACCTGCACCACCACAGCAGACAAGGGACAGGCCCTTCAAGTTGTCATGGGGACGCGATCTGACAGCTGATCTGCCAGCTAGCGGAAGCGCGTTGACCTGGCCGGCGGGCCTGGCAGAGGAACGGCAGGCAGACCCGAGCCCCGGCCTGAAACCGGAACAAAGCCGGCGCCGAGTCCACGCGTCGCCCAGGCAACGCGGGCCTGTGCCCGCCCTGATTGGCCAGGCTCGGCGCGCGCGGCGCCTGCTGGGAGAGGACGTCCCCGCCGCCGCTCCGCCGGTTTGAACGTGGCGGGCCCGATGTGGGCGGCGGGGCGGTGGGCGGCTGCTCGGCCCCCCTCGGACGCCTGGCTCCCCGCTGACGGCAGCGCTCGGTCGCGGCCTTCCTCGGGCTCCGCGTCCGCGCTCCCGGCGGACGCCCGCGGGCAGGGGCGGGAGGCGGTGCGCTCGCCATCCCCGCCGCCGAGCTACAGCAACTCCACCTGGTCGCTGCTGTCTCCGCTCGGCCACCGGAGCTTCGTGTTTGACGACGACGGAGACGCGGCGGATGAAGAAGAAGAAGAAGAAGTGGACGAAGATGACCGCGACTCGGAGCCCCAGGGGGCGAGCCTGGGAGGAATGCAGTTGCGGGGGCACGCCAGGTAAAAGCGAGGCCGCCGGGCCCGTGCGGCCGCTCTCAGGATGCCCGAGGCCCCCTGTGTACCTGCTTCCTTTCTGCACCCAGGCTTATGAGTGACCTCACGTTTTCTGTGATCCTTAATCCCTTTTCAGATCGAGAATACGATGATGGCAACAATCTCACTCCCCAGATACAAATATATAGTCTCCAACGCACACAATGTTGCTACCATTTCAGGAATTATATGAATACTCAGAAATCTTATTGTGAACACCAGAACTCTTCTCCAAACTTTTTTTTTTTTTTTTTTTTTTTTTTTTTTTAATTTCATTTCAGAGAGAGAAAGAGAGAGAGATGAGAATCATTGTTTGGCTGCCTCCTACAAGCTCCACACTGGTGATCAAGCCGGCAACCTGGGCATGTGCCCTTGACCTGAATCTAACCGTGATCCCCTGGTTCATAGCCCACTGAGGCACGCAGGCTGAGCATCTTGTCCAAACTCTTAACACCATAACGTGGTCCACTGCACCTTAGTAGTACCGGTAGTTATTTGGGAGAAAAAAACACAAAACAAACCTGATTGCCAGTGAAGTAGACTGTCAGAAGCAGTATACTTTTTATGTCACAAATGAAATGAAGCAGAGATAGTTTAACAATGTCAAACTCATTATTCAGAGACAACCTTGGATCTGATCTGAGCACTGAACAGTGGAATAGAAGTCACTGAATCAAAGACTGTTATCAAAGAGGTTATGAAAACCATCGTAATTTGTTTATTTCTACAATTATTCCTTTGGCAAATATTTAGTTTGTGTCACATATTAGTCTACATACTGGGTACTATAACTGAGATAAACATGGTCTCTACTCTGATGGAATTAAAGCCTAGAACAAGTCACTCATTTTACAGATAATAAAACTGTGGCTCAGAATACAAATAAAAAGTTTGATTCAAAGGCATACACCCAGTTATTAGCAGAGCTGGGTGGGCCTAGTGCCAAGCTATAGCAATTGGGTTCTCACTTTCCTATACCAGATGGCCTATTACTGGATATGTAGAAATAGGAACAAATCGCCCATTCCTGTAGGAATGTGTTTTTCGGAGTCAGGGATAGCAATGCAGGTCCATTCTGGAGTAGGTTCATGATGTCATCTTCAGAAAACAGTTACAGGTTTCTGATTATCCATCAGTGTAAGGCATAGTAGTACAGGAGATCTAAGAAATATAGACCCATGCTTTAAGTATAAGCATCAAGATAGTCTCCTACATATAAAACATTCATAACTAGAGTGAGTGAAGGGAACATGGAACCATATGAAGTGACTCTTATACACAGTTTTACAACAGTGAGACCCTTAAGAATGAGAAGCAAAATAAGTATTATATCAATACATTGGTGGAAATGGAGATCAGTAAGAGTAGCCGTTAAGCCACTTGTTCAGACTGGTTGTAGCAACAAGAAGCAGGCCTGTGATCAACCTGATAGAACTAATGGTAGAAGTAGACTGTTAAGGGGTCCATTTTCATGCGGGTCTTTGTGGGGATTCTTCTGGACTGAGCTGGCTCCAAATATTTTTAAAATAAAGTTTAAGGCTATGGAAAATACTTTATCAGCTTAATCAACAAGACAACGTAGACACAGTTTAGCCACCTATGGCAGTGGTCTGCAAACTCATTAGTCAACAGAGCCAAATATCAACAGTACAACAGTTGAAATTTCTTTTGAGAGCCAAATTTGTTAAACTTAAACTTCTAACGCCACTTCTTCAAAATAGACTCGCCCAGGCCATGGTATTTTGTGGAAGAGCCACACTCAAGGGGCCAAAGAGCTACCTGTGGCTTGCGAGCCGCAGTTTGCCGGCCATAGGCCTAAGGAATGCTGGCCCATCAAAACCACAGCTCAGCTGCTGAGATCTTTCGTTAGATTCCAAGATCCAAAGCCCTGACCAGAGGAGCTGGACAGATGTTTATCTCCTTAGCCAAAGCCGGAATGAGCTGGTAGCAATCTAGAGCCAAGGCTGGCTTCCTTATCACAGTCCATTCCCTATAATTCAAAGGAATTGTAGATGCAGGAACTGTTTTCAAATGCTTCAGACAATGTAGCACTTCTTCTCAGGAAGGATAATATATTGAAAAAAAATTTTTTTTCGTTTCTTCTGCCTACTGCTAACCTTAAGTTGGTGCTCTGGACAGTTTGGGGCCGAATGGGATGAGGTGAGCAGCCATGGTTTTGGGTAATCTCTGTGACTAGGGCGTAAATGTAGAGTTGCCTTTTTTCCATCCTTCACCTGCCACGGTGATCTGACTGGCAAAACTCACAGGGTAAGGCTTTTTTGAGCTAGACTCAGGCATCAGCTGCACATGATATATATGAACTCAAGGTATGTTAGGTGAAAATAGGGCCATGCTCAGAGGATGCGCTGTCCTTTCAGTGGACTGAGTGAAACTCACAGTTGACTTCAGACAAGAGAATGAGTATTTTCCTGGAGTCTTGTTTATATGTATTGGGCCTGCTGTTTAGTGAGCTTTATCCCTGGTTTTTAAATCACTATCCATTAGGAAACCCATGTCTTAATAAAGGTTTTGGTCATAAACAGCTGCTTATCAAGCCTTTCTTGATTATGGGTAGAGCTAAATTTTGAACATGTTTGTTAAAAATATTAAGGCAAAAAATTTAATATTTAAAGTGTCATTTTCAAAAAAAACACTGATCTCACTAATTTATTCTCTCAACAAACATTTCTTAGGAGCCCTACTCTATGCTAGGCCCTAAGGTAGATTCTTGAAATAAAGAATGAGTTAAGACATGTCAGGAATTCATAGCCTATGGCAGAAATGGGCGATCCACAGAAAGCCCAAGATGCTTAGTCCAGATTTTTTTGCAGAGTTTCACTCTAAGGCAGTAAGTAAATAGAATGCCTGGGTTGAATCTGGAAGAGACAGTAGAAATTATCCATACTCCTGCTCCTCCTGCTTCTAAATGACATGTACCAAATGTTTACTGCGTGCTCAAACTGTACTCAGTGCTTTAGCATGGGCGGTCTCATCTAGTAGTAATGCAGGTAGCCACTGTTATCTCCATTTTACAGATGAAAATGGAGGCTTAAAGAGGTTACAAAATTACACTAGGAAGAAACAGGTAGAGATGCACCCCAAATGTTTTATTTCCATGTCTCAGCCCTTACTTTGGCCATAGGTGGAGGTGGAAGAAAGGAATTTCAGAGTTTTGGGCAAAGCACAAGAGCATGGCACACTCATCAGTCTCCCTAAGTTCAAACAAGATTGAAACGTAGAGTCTGGATCCGCCATTAGTGAAAGAAGAGGCTGGAAGATAGGGCCAATTCATGGGCATCGGGAGTTTGAATTTCATCTTGTGGGCAGAGGAGCCGCTGAAGGACTTTGTGATGGGGAGTGCCATGATAGAAGGATGCGTTTGAAGGACACGAATCTGGCAACAGTGTGGAGAATGATTATCAACGGAGAGAGAAAGACCAGTTATATCCAGACAGTGGCTTGAGAAAATGGGAAGAATTGGAATAGACATAACTAGTGGTTATATGGTGTGGGAGATGGGGAAGGGGGGGCAAGAGGAGTCAGATCTGGGTTCCTGCCTTGGCTACCTGGGGAGGTGGTGGTACCCTTCACTGAGGTAGGATTGTAAGAAAAGGAGTACAATTTTTCTTGGTGAGGAAGGATAGTGAGTACAGGTTGAAAGATGATTAGACTTGTTTTGGGTTGATTGAGTTTGATAGTGAAGTGGAGCTGTCTATCAGATGGTTGGAAATAAAGGCCTGGAGCTCAGGAGAAAGACCTGGTCTGGAATAACTGGTTCTCACATAGAGATTGTTAAAACTGTGGGAACCAATGAGGTTGTTTTATAAGACTGAGAAGGAAAGGTACATAGAAGAAGTAAACAACACATCTGTGTCTCTTTTTCCCTTGAATAAAAATTCCGTCCTATTGAGAAATAGCAGCAGAACAAAACAAGTAAGCTGAAGCAGTGAAGTAGAAAAGTTGTTCACTGCAGTGTGTTAGGCATTTGGTTGCCTGAAGTAGGAATGAAGAGTTGAGTCTATAATCTAGTATCTAGAGCTGCCTTGGGTTCTGAACAAACCTACTTTCTCTGGGTGCTGACCAGCTTTTCCTGTTTTAGGAAGCTTGTGTATTTGGCCAGAAGCCTGTGTTCTTTATTTAGTTGCGTACTTAGAGTTTTTACCCTCTCCTCTCCTCTTTAGCTTGAGTAAGTAGTTATTTTTCCTCAGACCCAGAAAAGACAGTCTGGGAGAGGTACATGGTAAGCTTGGTAAGAGATAACCACACTATGGAGAGTCATACACACACCCTGTCTGAGAACTGGCAAAAGGGAGTCAACTAAAATGCTAAAATAATACAATGGCCATATACTGTTATGTAATTTATTATTTAAAAACAATTTTATATTTGGAGAAAAAATTGAGCATTTACAGAATTTCTGTTCACCTTTCACCCATGATCCCTAATTATTAACACATTTGCTTTATATGTACACTAGAGGCACAGTGCATGAAATTCGTGCATGGGTAGGGTCCCTAGGCCTGGGCAGTGATCAGGGCTGATCAGGTTCCCCACCTCCCTGCCTCCTATCCTCCTCCTTCCCTAGCTCTCTCAGCACCCAGCCACTGCGGCTGGTCACCTGCCGTGTTCTGCACCTCTCCCCTTGGTAGTCAGCAATCAAACTCCCGATCTCCTGGTCAAATTCCTGAGGGGACACTTTGCATATTAGCCTTTTATTTATAGATAGATAGATAGATAGATAGATGTATATAGATACAGATATATAGATAGTTTTTCTTAGATATTTAAGGGAGGAGAAGGGAAAAGTCTGCTCCAGTATCTAATTAGGATCATGTGTTGTAATTAGTTGTCTAGATATAAGATTTTAAGAAAAAGATATTGTCATTGAAGCAAATGCACTGGGTGTCTGTTAACCCAATAGATTTTTAAAATAATGTAATTTTAGAAGGTGAAGGCATTTAAAGGCAATTTATGGGTAAACTAATTCAAATATTGGAGTTCCTTTTTGTGATTTTTTTCAAATGTATATTTATATGTAATATATATATTTACTTATTAAAAATTACAGTATTGTAAATAGATTATTAAATTCTTTTACTGTACAGCCAAGTGAGTTTGACTGTTAAGCCAAAGAGTACAAGTGCTGCAGAGTGTTTTCTCCTTTGCAATAGTGTGATTGTATCCAAAGATACCCAAGAAGAACAGAAACAGGTGTGCTTACCAAAGAGCAGCCTGACACCATGGGAAGTGTGGTTTGTTGGCAAAGAAAAAGAAGAACGTGGCCGCCTGCAACAGAGAGCTCTAGAGGTAAAAGTAGACAATATTCTCTCTATTTAATCCATGAGCTCAAAAAGGAGAGCTGCTGTTGCAATTAAAATGTTAATATTATCTCTCAAAACAAAGTGCATTTGTTTGTGTCAATAACTCATATTGTAGAAATAATATACGGTCATTGTAATAACATTTGGAAAATAGAGCTAAGCATAATTTAAAAAATTAAAATTTTCTCTAATCTCACTACCTGAAGATAACCACTGTTGATACTAAGGTGTATAGCTTTCCAGATTTTCTTCTGTATAATTTAAAAATTAAATATGTGCAAGTGTATTTATACAGACACATACAATGGAGCTTCACCATATCTACATTTAACTAAAGTAAATTGAATTGAATATACTTTGTACAATTTTTAGGAAAGAAGATAAACAGAAATTGAAATAAAGATAGGAATCTACCCACGTTACTCAGAACTTGTGCCCTAGCATGAGTTTGTGCTGAGAGATTGGAATCTGCTGGGCTTTCAAAGGTTTTCAACTTCTCTGTGCTTCCCTGCCTTGCTTGTGGATATTTCTGTATTAGTGATTTTTCTCTCTGAACTCTCACCTCCAAGCTCAGATGATCGAGCTACCTTTTCACACGAATCCCTCATTTTTTCAACTCTTACTGTTTGTTCTTTAGAACCTAGCTGCCAAATATATTTAGATAATTTGGTATTTTCCATATCTGGACTCATTATCTGAATTCTCCCCTTTCCCATCACAGAAAACAAGTAGATTTGAATGGTGAGGGATACTTCTTGTTTTTAATGAAATAGGAGCAAACTCTTTTGCAACCTGCTTTTTTCTACTGGTTACATTTATTAATATATTTCAGTATCATTAAATATTTTCACAATGTCATTTTATTAAATGGCTGGCTAAGATTATTAAAATATATTTAAAATTTATTGACTATAAGGATATAGTTAATGGATTCAATATTGTTGGATATTTAAGTTTATTAGTAATCATGTTGTCATAAAAATTCTTGGAACTAAAACTTCGCTCTCCATGGTCTTCCTTGGAATAAATTTTCCACATCAGTTTTGAAACTCAGGAGGCTTGGCATGATTTAAATGATTGTAGAAACCAGTACCTTCTGCTCTTTCCCTGTTCATGATACTTTGTATTCTAAAATACAGACGTATGCCTGGAAAAGTGCACAGTAATATTTGTTTCCTCTTAGAAGGCCACAGAGTTTGAGAAAGACCATATGGTTTTATGTAAGGCAGGCTTACTTAAACTTTATGCTTCATTCAATTTTCTTATCTGTACAATGAGGTTAAAATAATATGGGTCACAGGATTCTTTGAGGATTAAATGAGACAGTATAAAAAGGGCTGATATTATTTTATTATTGATATTATTATTCACAGCCTCACTAAAACTTTTTCACTTATTTTCAGCATTAGTATTGTTGAGACCACAAACCCTCCATTACTTAGCTCAGTAGTTTCCAAAATATTTGTTCATGGTGAAAAATCTACTTTGCTTCATATCACACACACATACATATTTGAAAAAATATCCTAATTTTTGCAAAACCTGGTAGCCTATTATATTCTTAAATTTTTTTAAAATTAATTTTTAGAGAAGTAAGGAGGGAGGGAGGGGGAGAGAGAGAGAGAGAGAGAGAGAGAGAGAGAGAGAGAGAGAGAGAGAGAGAGAAACATGTGAGAGCAAAACGTCAATCAAGCATGTAATCTAGACATGTGCACTGACCAGGAATCAACTGGAAACCTTTCAATATATAGGATAACACTCAATCAACTGAGCCACATCTGTCAAGGCCTTTTTGGGGTTGTTTTAAAAGCCTGCTATAACCTATTCAATTGGTTTTAGAGTCACAGTTTGGAAAACACTGCTCTAGTGAGTCAGTGGTAAAGTGGAGTTTAGTTTATGATATTTATGTTTATCTCTAGCCTCACTAGAAGTCACTTGTTACATTAGGAAAAGGAGTCTACCTGTCTGGTGTGGCTCAGTGGTTGAGCATTGACCCATGAACCAAAAGATCACTGGTTCAATTCCCAGTAGAGGAGGCAGCCAATTGATACTTCTCTCTCATGAATGTTTTTGTCTCTTTATTCCTTCCCTTCCTCTCATTAAAATTAATAAAAACATATTTAACAAAAAAGAACCTAAAGGTCATTTTTAGAGTCAGCATACAGTAAAAGAAATGAAATTCATAAGGGAGCCTGGGCTTTGGAGTCACACAGAACAAGGCTGAAATTTTAGCCTTGCCATTCTAATTCTGTGGCCTTCAGAAAATTACTTAAGATTCTCTGAGCCTCATTCTCTTCATCTGTAAGCCAAATGTTAGAGAGTCAATAGTAAAGTGTTTAAAAGTTATGTAAATTATTGTGTTGTCCTTGAATTCAAAACTTGGACCTTGGGCAAATTCTTAATCTCTCTTCACCTAGATTTCTTTACCGGTGAAAGGGAAAAACAGTATTTACTTGATTATGTTAGGACTCCGTGAACATCAAGGAATGGCCTACTATACAGAAAGCACTCAGTAAAAGTTATTTTGAGTTAAAGGAGATAATAAACTACTGAAGATTTGTTTTGAGAGCAGACTAATATAATGATTAGCACATTGATTAAGCATGTAGCAGAGTATAATTGGTTGAAAGATTAAAACCTTTTCATGTATTTAGTAGTATTGGCAATACTTATCCTATTTAATAAAGAGCTAATATGCAAATACTCCTTGTACCCTTGCCCTGGAGCCAGAGGCTGACCCCCCTGCCTAGTGGGGCTTGACCGGGGACCTGAGGCCATGCACCCTGGCACCAGGGCCAGGGGTCCTGAGGCCATTACCCCCCTCTCACCCCACCCCCACCCTGTTCTGGCTCCAGCCCAGGGGACCTGAGGCTGTGCCCTACTCCCTGCAGGGCTTGGGGCGGGGGGTGGAGTGGGGTGGGGTGGGGTGGTGTAGTGCTGGCTGGGTCTGGATCTGGAGTGATTTCATGATTTCATTTAGAGGCACACGCATGGGTGGGGACTTGACTCTAGGTCCCACAGCGCACCCCAGACACTGAGAGGAGGGAGATTTTCATATACATTTTACAAATTTTCTTTCATCTTTGACATTTCTATTATAGAGAAAGGGCAAATAGCAATATTAAAATATTTCCTCTAATTCCCTTTTTAAAAAACTCTTTATTGTTCAGATTATTACGGTTGTTCCTCTTTTTTCCCTCCCATAGCTCTCCTCCACGTGGTTCCCACCTCACCCCATGCCCTTCTCCCCCACTGTCCTCATCCATAGGTGCATAATTTTTGTCCAGTCTCTTCCTGCATCCTCCACACTCCTTCCCTGCTGAGGATTGTCAGTCCACTCCCTTTCAATGCTCCTGATTCTGTTATATTCTGTTCATCTTATTTTTTATTCACTTAATTTTTAGATTCACTTGTTGATAGATATTTGTTTTCATAATTATTATCTTTACCTTTTTCTTCTTCTTCTTCTTACAGAATACCTTTCAGCATTTCATATAATACTGGTTTGGTGGTGATGAACTACTTTAGCTTTTTCTTATCTGTGAAGCTCTTTATCTGACCTTCAATTCTGAATGATAGCTTTGCTGGGTAGAGTAATCTTGATTATAAGGTCCTTACTATTGATCACTTTGAATATTTCTTGCCACTCCCATCTAGCCTGCTAATTTCTGTTGAGAAATCAGCTGACAGTTGGATGAGTGCTCCCTTGTAGGTATAGTTAACTGTTTTTCTCTTGCTGCTTTTAGTATTCTCTCTTTGTCTTTTGCTCTTTTAATTATGATGTATTTTGATGTGGGTGGTCCTCTTTGGATTTCTTTTGTTTGGGGTTCCCTGTGCTTCCTGGACTTGTATTTCTTTCACCAGGTGGGGGAAATTTTCTGTCATTA
The DNA here is from genome assembly GCF_014108245.1 of Pipistrellus kuhlii. NCBI lineage: Eukaryota > Metazoa > Chordata > Mammalia > Chiroptera > Vespertilionidae > Pipistrellus > Pipistrellus kuhlii. The sequence goes on from NW_023425595.1 coordinate 16,529,375, forward strand.
TTTCTTCAAATAGGTTTTCAGTATCTTGCTCTCTCTCTTTTCTTCTGGCACCTCAATAATTCAGATGTGGTATGCTTGAAATTTTCCCAGAGGCTCCTTACACTATCTTCATATTTTTGGATTAGTTTTTCTTTTTGTTTTTCCAGTTGGGTGTTTTTGCTCCTTTGTATTTCAAGTATTCTTGTGATCCTCTAGTCTACTATTGGATCTCTGAATATTATTTTTTATTTCAGTAAATATATGCTTAATTTCTAAATGGTTCTTTTTCATATCCTCCAGGGTCTCACTAAATTTATCGGCCTTTTCTAGAAAATTCTTGAAAAACCTTATAACCATTGTTTTGAACTCTATATCCATTCATTTGCTTTCCTCCATTTCTTTCATTTGTGACCTGTTTATTTGACTCCAGATTTTCTCTGCTTCCCTGAGCTGATAGAGTGGCTTTGTGTGGTAGGGGACCTACCTATAGGGCCCAGTGGCTCAGCCTCCCCAGTTACCTGAGGTGGACACTCTTGGTGCACCCCTTTGTGGGATATGTGCACAGTCTTGTTGTAGGTAAACCTTGATCGTTGTTGGTATCACTGGGAGGAATTGACCTCCAGGCCAATTGGCTGTGAGGATCAGCTGTGTCTACGCTGGGAGAACTTCTGTGCTGGAGACACCCTTATGAGAGTGGAGCTTTTGTGCTCACTGAATCTGCCCCTTGAGTGTGTTCCCTATGTATCTGAGGAGTTGTAATATGGATGGTCCTACTCTGACCTCTGGGTACACTGGCTCTTGGATCTCCAAGGAGGTGCTAATTTAGCCTCTGCCTGAGGTCACCCAGCAGGAGCTACAGAGAGATCTTCAGATTCCTCTTTGTTTGGGTTTTGGAAGTGCCCAGATGAGGCCCAGCTGTGAAGCAAAGCAAGCTGCTGTGGGGCATTGGACCTTCTTTTGGATGTTCTCGGTCTCTCTGGCTCAGCTGCAGTTTGTTAGGTAAGTTTAGATTTCAAAGGACCAAGTCATTCATATTAAAAGCCTCTGCACCCAGTTTGGATGGGGCTGCGTCTCAGGATGGAGCAAAAAGCAATGGCTTCCCATCAGCCCTGCCCTAAGAGGCCCCCAGGTCTCAGTGTCCCTTTTTGATCACTGTAAGCATCTCTGAGAGAAAGCCACTCTCGAGTTCTGCCCGAAGCCAGACAGTCCAGTTCCTCCCCATATGATTCTGGGTTCCTAGAGTCTTGCCTGGAACTGGAGTTCAGAGTAGTTGGGAGCTTGTGTCTCTCTCTGGCTTGAAAAAGCTTGCCATGTACTCAGTTGCTAGCCCTCTCTGTGCGTGCCTCTGTACCTCTGCACTTTACTTCCGCAGCTCCTCTGAGTCTCAGTGTGCTTTTCTCTTCCTTTCTAGTTGTAGAATTTCCACTTACCCAGCCTTCCTGTGGTTCTGGATGATGTCCATTTTGTCTTTTAGTTGTAGTTTTGAAGTGGTTGTGCAAAGAGCAAGTTGTGTTTACCTAATGCCGCCATCTTGGTTTCTCCTAATTCCCTTTTAATGTGCATGAATTTCGTGCATGAGGCCACTAGTATCTTATAACTTCTATATCATTACTTAGCTCTAAAGCAATTAAAATATTTTAGCATGAATTTTATTGTATCTATCATGCCAATAATATAACTTATGGGCCAACTCCTCACTTTTTTATAAGCTTATTTTGAGCTATTGTGGTGTTCATGTTCTTTTCATGCCTTTCTTTTTGTTTTATTTTATAAGTTATGCTTCCCTACTTTTTGTTCTTATTTATTGCATTCTCTAATTTGTTTATAAATCCTATCATTAAAAGTACAATTTATATAAGGAACAATTCATCTCAAATCCCTGTTAAACATGAGGGGCCAGAAAGTAACTTTGCCAAGGTTTTTAGTTAGTGGCAAAGATGGGATTGGATCCTAGTTTTTGACTTTCAATTTAATGTGTTTTTTCCACAATACTAAGATGTATTTTAGAAATAAATGCGTTAGACTTAGTATTTAAATTTGAATTGACCCTGGCTTTCTTATTTTTTTTTCCTTAATAACTTAAAGGAAAGTTTAAGGGATAGTTGGTTATTAAAAAGACATACCTTCTCATATATTTGATTTCAGTAACAGACATTTAGATTTGTTTCAGACATCTCTATAAGATTGAGTTAAATTATTTTAACCCATCAAAATTAAGATGATAAATATGGTAAATGTTGAATATTAGTATTATGAAAAACTAACGTTGGTTTTGTAGATCGTATAAATTTTATTTAAATTTTTATTATTTAAAAAATTATTTTTATAGACTGCCTTGAATTCTCTATGGCCTTTGTTAATTCTAAATTTTAACATTTGCTTTAGCATTTTAGTACAATCTGATCTAAATTATAGAAATTATCCAGTTTGTGAATAATCCAAGGGCATTTTCCCCGAGTTTGCCTTTGGCTATTTCACTCATCAGCCTTTAGTGAATAGGGTGGGACACAGAATTTTTGAAATTCAAAACTGTCAGTTTTTGTGATGGTTACCTTCAATAGTAAACTCCGGTCTTTGAAAGTTGACAAAAACTATTGAAATAAAAATGCTGTTTAAGATCCTCTCTGCATTTTGGTTTTCTATAATCAAGCATTTACTCTGTGGGAACATAGCTGTAATCCTGTTACAGTTCAGTGGTGTACCAGTTCTAGGGGCCTTGAGAAGGCTCCAGCCATGTCCAGAAGAGACTTGCTTGGTGGGGACAGATGGAGGCATTCAGGGTGGGAGTGCTGGAGCCAGCTGCGGAAGGGAGGGTTCTGTCTCCAAATGTGATGCGTATTCGGGAGGGGGGGGGGGGGAGCGGGGGGGGGGACTCGGACACAAAGTACTTGAGCGGACATCCTGAGATTAGAGCACTGTCTGGGTCAGGGGTAGGATTTTTTGCATACTTTTGGTCCTTCCTTTATCTTTAACTCTTATGTCAACATTAACTAAAATTTGTGAGCCATAAAATAGGAACACAAAGTCTGATTTTTCTTCTGATTTTTTGAGTTCTTTTATGAAGAAGATTAAAAGGGTACATAAATATAATCAATCATCTTTTACTTATATATTTAAATTATTACTTTTCTTGAAAATAAAATTGAGGACTAAATGGGGAAATTTTGGATATATGATTGTTAGATCTGTATGCAGCCTGTCATACACACACACACACACACACACATATGTACATACAGACAGACAGACATGTTTTTCCCCTTTTTATTTCCTTGCTCAAGTCCATACCTTTCTCTTACAACTCATGTACTGTGACTACGTCCTGGTCAGTCTCCCTCAGAATAGTTCTGACCCCTGCAGTTTTATCCTTTATCATTGATTTCTAAGCCATGTATTCTGGCTTCATAGTGTTCAGTTTACTCTGCTTGTTTCAAAAGAGCTTTTCCCACCTAGTTACCCTATACCAACCCATCACCCCCAATCTTTTTTCTAATCAAGCCAATTCCTCACTGTCCCTCTTATAGTGCTCATATTTGACCACTCTGGCCTACAATGTTTCTCTTCTCATCTTCCCTTCCATTTTTTTCCCCTTTTTCTGTACTTATACATAATACCTCACAATGTAGTACTCAATTCTTGTGTATATATAGGAGATTAGTTCAGAGACTTCTGGAATTTCATCCCTGTGTCTCAGTTCATGATATCTATTAATGGGCATGCAATAAAAAAAAAATGTATTAAGTGAATAATCAAGGAATAGCAGCTGCAGAGGTAATGAAGAATGTTTTGAAACCAAGATGTCTGTTTTACTCTGGAGGCTGTCAGGAGTATGATGTTTAAAAGTTGGAATTAAGTGAGGGCAATTCTTTTCTATGCAGTAGAATTATAGGACGCTAGCGCATGAAGACAGGTATCCTGTGCATCAGTTGTTCTAAAGTGCAAACCATATTTTCTTGGTGTCGGGTTTTATCTCCATGTCATGTAACACACTGAAACTGTCTGAGAGCTGCAAACTTGTCCTTTCCACTCCCACTCATACTCAGGTATATATTGTAGATAGGTCTTGGGGAAAGGGATGGAGGGAAGGAGGAATGAGGTCCAGTGGAAGATATATAAAAGTATCTGATTATTAGTATCTAAGGAGAGAGAAGAAAAATAACTAATAATTATGGTAGTAGGGTCCTTGGAGTCTAGTTTGAACAGCATTCTCAATTAATGCAGTAATTTAACTGATGAGTGACAGACTGGTGGCACTGAGCTTGTAGTTTTATTTGGCTATCTATACCTTCCACATTCTTTCTCCTGAGGAAATGCCCAAACGTGTAGATTCCAGTGACAGCAAGGCCTATGGGATATGAATGTGGTGTTGTGTTACACTCCAGCAGCTATAAAATGAGTGAGGAAAAAAATCTTGATTTTTTTTTCCCCCTAAAGAAAATTGAATGCCTTCTGTATGACTGAATTAAAATTTTAAATTTAGGGATTATTTAATTCCTATTCTTTATCTCCCTCAAGAATCTGGAAGCTTTTTATAACTGTAAAAAAAAGTTGCAATTCCCTTGAGCTTCTGCCAAGAGTGTACAGTGATGCCAAAACTTATGTGTGGGAAAGTTGATTTCAATGAGGGTAATTTAGCCGAAGTTTAGTCTAAGGAACTAGTGTTTTGCTGCCAAGCAATTATTTGCATTTCTAAAAAATGACTTATACTTTTTACCAATGCTTTTTTTTCATCATAGACTAGTTACTTAAGCAAGTTATTGTTACTAATGGTGTATTTTCTATAAAAGAAACTATGTCCTTATTTAATTTGGTTAACCTCAACATTTTAAAAAATATGTGATTTGAGTCCTATTATAAGTTGCCTTTTGTTTGAATAAAATTCACAGGAATTAACTCAGCAGCTAGAAAAAATAAAAGAAAAGGAAGAACGTGAAAAAAGAAAGATAATTGCTGAGGAAAAGCACAAGGAATGGGTTCAGAAAAAGAATGAACAGGTGAGGAGAAAAATTGCACTCATACATCCTGACATCTCTAAGTGTTCTTCCTGTGACTCCTCATTGCCTTGGTTTTTCTTATTTTCTCTTAGATTCTTTCTTTTCTGACCTGATTTTTTCCCCCCTACACTCACGGACATTTATGAAGTTTCTGTCTTCCGCCCTTTGCTCTCTGTTTCTCTCTCTTTTCCCATATGTAGTCTCCAGGTAATCATGAAGTCTGTACCTCTACACTGACCTCCTGGGGTCTTGGATTTACGACTTACGGTTGGTTTCACCTCTGAACCTGCAAATCTAAAACAACCAATTTTTGCCCATTCTCCTTGGATAGAACCTTTCTCCTAACTGCTCGATTACTGTTATTGGTACTGCTGTCACCTCAGTCACGTGGGCATAATCAGAATTCTTCTGTCATTTGTCGTCATCCCTTCCTTTCCTCTACAGTCACTCCTGTTGTGATCTCTTCCAGTCTGGTCTCATTACATCTTTCAACTTGTGTTGTTTATTTGTTTATTTTCCCATATTGGAATGTAAGCTCCATAAGGACATCGATTTTTGCTTCTTTTTTGTCCAGTTCTCTAGCAGCTAGATCAGTATCTGACACAATAGATATTTGTTGAAGGAATGAGTCCATACTCTGTGTTCCTGGCAGATTAATCTTGCTGAAACAGTCAAATGTCATTTCCCAATTCAAAATATATATTTTTTGTGTGATTTCTCACTGTCTTCTGAATACCATTTTAACAATTCTAGCCTGCCTGATTAAAGACCTTTTCCTCTCTGCCCTTGGTGTCATGTCTTCTACTTGTTTTTTTGTTTTTGTTTTCTTTAAAATATATTTAATTGATTTTTTACAGAGAGGAAGAAAGAGAGTTAGAAACACCGATCAGCTGGCTCCTGCACACCCCCCTATTGGGGATGTGCCCGCAACCAAGGTTCTCGCCCTTGTCCAGAATCAAACCTGGGACCCTTCAGTCCGTAGGCCGATGCTCTACCCACTGAGCCAAACCGGTTTCGGCTTCTGCCTGTTTTTTATAGAAAAGGTGGAAATTTATTGAAGAACAAGGAGATTCCCACATGGGGAGGGGGAAAGAGTCCCCCTGCCTGTGGTTTCCTTATTCTTTGCTGCTGATTCTTACTGGTGTTCTTTTAGGAGTATACTCAACATTCACATAGCCAGTCTTCTTGGAGTATTAGTTTTACTGGAAAATTTTGAGAGGAAAAAAATTTTTTTTGGTAAAGCAAGCACAGATACTTAATGGAAGAGAACATAAATTTGACATGATAGATTTCAGAGAAATTTTGAGCTTTCAAAATTTTGAGCTTTCAAAATTCACAGGCCCCAGGGATGTGTTCATGAGAAATGCTAAGGACATTTTTCTTCTGTTTCTCACTCCCATTTTTTTTTTATGATATTTTATCAGCTTGGAATCTCATTATATCCCCCACCTTACCTTTCCCTTCATTACCCAACTCAAAGCATTTCCTCTTACAGGAATCACTCGCTAATCAGATGCTAGAAACTCCTTCCTGAATCCTGTTCACATTTGTCACTTTGTCATGTATACGTTGTGTCATGTATATGTTTTATTGCTATTTTGTATTGTGTACGTATCTTCATTTTCTTGGTAATTTTAAGACTTAAGGATAGGAATTAATGTTTATATTTTTAATTAATCACAATATCTAATATAATGCTTTATAATACAGTAGACTTTTGTTGTTGGAATGAATAAATGAACAAATAAATGAATGGTATTATCTTTAAATTTTAATACAATCTTGTATTGGATCACAAGTTAAAAATTCTGTAAATACTTGTCAGTTTGTTATCTTGTGTATATGTAGATTGATACTGCTTTTTAAATTATAGTCCAATTTTAAGAATTTAGTTAAATATTTAAATTGTAGGGCAAAGTTTAAATTTTTTAATCATAAGATTTTTGTCCTTAATTATTGTTATAACGCCCAGTGATATTAGTAGAGTACCTAGTAAATCATTTCAGCAAATTGAAGATGACGTAGCTTTCTCCCTCCAGGTATAATAAGAAGGAAATTGGCTAGACATATGTGTGTTTAGCCATAAATGTATTTGTTCTTCAGAAGTATATCTTGATTATAATTAATTTCGCATCATTCCATAAAACAACAAGAAAGAGCTCCTTGTGAATCAGTGCCAAGATCAAAACAAGTCTATATGACCATTACCAGGCTTTGGGTGATACTTTTTTGAAATAACTGAAAAATAAAAGAGTTTTACATGTCTACAATAATAGCATGCTCTTTCCTCTAAAAGCTTCTCTTATCTTCTAACTCCATTAAACTCATTTTACCATGCCAATCAAACATAGTTGTTGTTTGTCTAAGAATGTAAGATACTGCTGAGAGATGATATATTCTGTGTGTTAATTAGTGGCAGTAGATCTAATCCAATTATTTGAGAAAAATTTTTTCTTCTGGAGGGAAATGGCATGCCCTGACATCAATCACTAATTATTGAAAGCAGGATTCCACAAGGTTGGGAATAGTTCACAAAAGAACCCTGAGAAATGGAGTTTACTTATTCTGCAGAAGTCCTGTGCATGTTAAGAAATAACTGATTACTCAAATTTCTTTTTCCTTTAAAACCTCTCAGATTTCTTATTTCAGTCTTAGTTACATTTACCTCTGTTTGTAAAGACTGCTCTCCTGGTTCTTCTCTTTCTGTCTGGCATCTAGCTTTTTCCTCCTCTGTTTACATTTCATGGTGTGTGGTCCTCCACTGCCTCCAGCCCCATTCACATTTTAGCTGGGTCTGTGGCGTTATTTTCTCTAAGTCATTTCACTGTGTTCTATCAAAAAACCAGACAAAAGGGATTTATGTATCCATTAGCAATGCCAGTTTCTTATACTATGACTGTAAATTGTTAAATCTGTTTCAAATAAATGGCTTCTCTCATCTGGTACTCTTGCATTTATGTTGTCATACTAATTCGTTCTTTCAGATTTGTTTTTGCAGTATGTTATCACATATTTTGTATAAGGGTCTTTACTAAACTTCATGGTTTCAAAAGTTATGTAAAAATGAAATTATTTTTAATTTTCTAAAATATGAAACTGATTTTTTTAATGTCAAAAATTAACTTGGGTCAACAAAGCATATGATTGGTAACATTGTTATCTGTGTATCCTTCATGCATTCTGCACTTTTCCTGTGTGCCAGGTACTATTGAAGGAATCAGCGTAGGGATTCAGAAACCTTAGCCAGTTGTTTTGTTAGTTTCCTCCAGTTTCAAGAAGCAGAGGTTCTTTCAGGGCTCCATCCTTTGCAAAGGGAAGATTTACTGTTGTGCTCTGTGTGGAGTAGAACTGGAATGCCAGAAAAGCTGAAGCCACTTAGTGGCTGGCCTCTCTCTCAGCACCTCCCTGTGTGCCGGCTATGCTCTCCTGGTGCTAACTGAAGGGTACTCCATTCTCTCTCCTCTAGTTTAATCCTATGAGAGCCTGTCTGGTGTGTGAAGATCTTCTTTGAGCTATAATTTATGTACAACAAAATATGCTGATTTGAAGTTTGACAAGCATGTTCCGGTATAATCAGCAGCACAGTCAGGACACAGGACATTTCCATCACTCAGATCATTCCCTTCTGCCACTTTGCGTTCATTTCCTGCTCCCCACTCCCAACCAGTCCCAGCTCCAAGGAAGCCATTGATCTGCTTTCTGTCCCTGCAGAATAGGTTTGCCTTTCCTAGAATTTTATATAAATGAGATCATAGAAGGTGTACTCTTCTGTTTTTAAAATTCCCTGTTCTATGTATTCAGATCGTTCCTTTTTATTGCTGAGTAGTATTCTACTCTATGGAATACCACAAATCGTTTATCCATTCACTAGTTGATGTACAGTTGGTTTGTTTCTGGTTTGGGGTATTATGAATAAAATTCTATGACAGCTTATGTGCAAGTCTTTTTGTAGACATTTGTTTTCATTTATCTTGGGTAAATGCCTAGGAACTGAATTGCTGGGTTGTGTGGTATGTGTTTAACTTTACAAGAAATTGCCAAACTGTTTTTTAAAGTGCTTGTATCATTTTACATTCCCACCACTATTGTATGAAAATCCCAATTGCATCACATCCTTGCCAAACATTACATTGTCAGTCTGTTTCATTTTAAATCATTTCAGTCAATATGCAGTGATACGTCATTGTCATTTTAATTTTCATTTCCCTGAGATCCAATGATATTTATCATCTTTTTTATAAGCTTATTTATTCTGTTAGCCTACTAGGACTGCCATAACAAAACACGACAAGATGAGTATGAAACAACAGAAATTTATTTCCTTAGACTTTGTGGTACAAAAGCAGCCATAGACAATAAATATGTAAATAAATGGGTATAGCTATGTTTCAGTAAAACTTTATTTAAAAATGCAGGTGACAGGTCACAGGTGGACCATAATTGGCCTTCAAGCTATAGTTTGCTAACTTCTGGTCTTATATAGAATTACATAGCCAAAGATTTGTCTGTATATGCTCCTATAGCAATATTTAGTGGGCCAATTTTTTTGTTCTCTGTAACTCACTAATGGTGAAGATTTATCCAAGTATTCATATTGTCAAACTGTCCAAGAATGTGTACATTGGTGGCTCCTATTTTAGAGGGTAAACATCCATTAAAAAACAAACATTCAGAGCAATGTAACAGGTTATAATTTCTGTTCACTAATTTATTCAAATCCTTATTGAGCATGTATTGTTTACTCAGCACTGTCTCAAGGTCTGAGTATACTTTGGTGAACAAGATTTTCTTACTGCCATAATTAATCTTACAGCCAAATTGGTAAACTAAAATTGACCAGGTAATTGCAGGTATGTTATATATTTTCACAAACCATGTAAGTGTCAACTACTATGTTACCATCTATTTTAAGAAATAACACAAATTTAGAAGATTACTGTAGATAATACTCCATCCTCATATGAGGATAATTACAAACATTCCAATTAAAATTCCTTTACTTTTATTTAAGAAAAGGAAAGAAAGGGAACAAAAAATTAATAAAGAAATGGAAGCAAAAGCAGCAAAGGAACTGGAGAAAGAACATTTGCAAGAAAAAGCAAAAGAAAAATATCAAGAATGGTTAAAGAAAAAAAATGCTGAAGAATGTGAGAAGAAGAAGAAAGAAAAGGTATTTAACCAGTTAGAATGCATTACTTGGTGTTTGTAATATAAGTTTCTAATAGAAAATTGGCACTATCTTAGTATAAAATAAATACATGAAGCTATCCCTACTTATTATACTATTCTTAAGCTTTAGAAATGATTATGCAGTTTGGTTTTTCTTAGGTTGATAAATGTTAATAAGCCTGTTGATATTTTTTCAGTTAGGTTCAAACATTTTATCATTGTTAATGCTAAATTTTGGTGGTATTTTTATTACATTGTAAATTACTATTCTATTTTAAAACAGTAAATTGCTTTTTTCTTCTTGGGTTTGATGTCTCCATACCATATCCCTGATCATGTTTAATTTTGCTCTTAAATTAGAGAAATATGATTTAATACTTATCATCAGTAAGCCATTGGGTGGGAAGCTGCTGGGGAAAAGTCAGTACAATATTTAGTTACAGAATATCCCTGGAGATTCTTTGGTCTTGTCATTTTAAGGAAAAAGAAAAACAACGTCAAGCTGAATTACAGGAAAAGAAAGAAATAGCAGAAAGAAAGTTTAAGGAATGGTTGGAAAATTCAAAAAATAAACCTCGTCCAGCTGCAAAAAGCTATGGTTATGTCAATGGAAAACTTACAGGTTGGTTTTTATGTTATGTGGCTTACATAAATATGACTTGCAGAAGTAAATATTATACATTATCTTTTCTCTTGACAGAAATAGAAATGTGTAAAAATCATTTTTCTTTCAAATAACTATTTTCTGGAAGATTATATTATAATACACCATGTTCCTGTGGAATACTACACATTTATTGTCATTCTGTATAAATTAGATATATATTTAAAGGCAATAGTTGCAAAACTGCAAAGTAAAAAAGAAAGATCTACCCCTTGAGACAGCATGGAGGGACCTGGAGAGTATTGTGCTAAGTGAAAAAAGCCAGTCTGAGAAAGACAAGTATCACATGATCTCACTCATACGTAGAATCTAGTGAACAAAGTAAATCGATGAACAAAATAGATCGAGAGACATAGAAGCATGGAACAGACTATTGACTATCAGAGGGGAAGGGTAGGAGTGGGTGGGAAGAGATTAGTCAAAGAATTTATATGCATATATGCAAAACCCATGGACACAGACAATAGTGTAGTGAGACCTGGGGCGGGGGGCAGGTGCGGACTAGAAGGCATCAATGCAGGGTAAAGGAAGACATGTAATGCTTTCAACAATAAAAAAATTTTTAAAAAGAAACAAGTGACATTTTCATGTTTTTTGGATTATAAAGCCTTAAACGGACATTTTTAAGGGGTGAGTTTTCCTCCCTCCCCTTCTTCTAACGCGTTTTGAGGCAGAGCTCCCAAAGGTTTGACACATTCCTTCTGCAGGTGGAGTACTAGACAGCACATGAAGCAGGTCTGATTGGCCTTCAGGCTGGTCTGATTACAAATGGTGGTGCATGTTTTTCTTTGTGCTTCATGTTGGAAGCTCATACCCTGCTGACAGCTGCCTTCACTTGTTTAAGTGATTTATTATTAAAAATACCCCCATTCTGTTCTGTTCACACAATAGAACATATTCCAGACTTTGTTTTGACCATGTTGGTGAAGTGTGTGTTGACATATCTATGCAGGCCGAGTGGGTTGCCAGTGTCTGAATGACACATTCCTGCTGTCAGGATCGGGCCTCTCCTACATGTCACAGAGGTCATCCTCTATAGCTACTGAGCACGGTCTGCCCCATGGTTTTTCTTTCTCTGAAAAAAAAAATCAAATTGCGATAAGCAGTGGTTTTAACCAAACAATTGGGCAGTTAAGATAAAACTTTAGGAGGGAATATACATGTTGACTAGAAGTGAATTGCTAAAATAATGTTTTTTTTTTGTTGCTTTTAATGAGTTTTATTCTAATAAGCATCATATTTGTCTGTAAATGCCCTTACATCTCTATTCTTAATGCCCATATCATTTTTATAAATTGTGAAATAAAGGAATTTATGTGCATATAGTGACTGCAGGATTTGAATCCGGTTAACAAAATGTTCCTCCTCCAGAATTACTAGTTAGGGGACATAGTTTCCTATAACATCCTACCAATAGTACATTCCATAATTAATAAAAATTACAGTGATACTATGAAATCTTAATAATTTGTGTGACAGCAATTTATGTATTTATTATTGTTTGTTAATCCTCATCTGAGGGTATTTTCTTCATTGATCTTTAGAGAGAGTGGAAGGGAGGGGCAGAGAGAGAGAGAGAAATACTGATGTGATAGAAGGGCTGGAATTGAACCTGCAGTCCCTTCAGTCTGCGGGCCAATGCTTTAACCACTGAGAAACTGGTGAGAACCACAGTGATTTAGAATTTCAGTGATTCTAAATAGGAATCTGACTCACTTTAGCTACATATGCAATGTGAGATTTTTTCTGAAACTTTAGTGTTTAGTTAGTGATTTATTATTAAAAATACTAGTATACAGTCAGTGATTTTCCAGTTTCAGGTAGAAAAATGAAGATTTTGTTCAGTTTAAAGGTTCTAAACTTAAAATCTTAGTAAAATTTTAATATAGATTTTTAACATTAACATTTCTTTGGACTCTTAGAATTATTATTTACATGTTAATTTGTACTGCAATATTTACTGTATTTGGAAAGTTATTGGGAAGTATTCAACAGTTCATTTTAATTGAGTCAAATTGATTTATCAATGATATTTTTGCCCTTTTGATATTTTAACATTTTTTTAGGAATTTAAAAATAACCAGTTAGTTTTTTTTGTCTCAAGTTTTGTTTTTCTTGTTTTGTTCTGATTTTTTAATAATTTAGGTTTTTACAATGGAAATTCTTATCCAGAACCAGCCTTCTATAATCCAATTCCCTGGAAACCAGTTCATATGCCTCCTCCCAAAGAAGCCAAGGATCTATCCGGAAAAAAGACTAAAAGGCCTGTGACAAGTCAGCCACACAGGCCTTCATCTCTGATAATTCATAAAGCCAGAAACAATCTTTGCCTTGGAACTCTGTGCACAATACAAAGATAGTAGATGTGGGAATTTGCATGCTTTTATCTGTAGATATTTAATTTAAAAATCAAAAGTGTGTTTTTTTTTTTAACTGCTCATTGGTAGTTCAACATTTGATGTGATTACTGACAAGTTCAAATTGTTGCATTTATATATAAAGTCCTTAGAATTTATTAAGGAAGATATTTTACACATTTTCACATTTTTAAATGCTTCAAGGTTGATCTTGTCATATTGTTTTGAAGGATAAGTGTCTGACTAACAATTGTGTTTGTATTCAGCTTGGATTAAAACCACTGTGATACCAAAATCAATCAATCAATCAATCAAACCACTGTGATACCAATAAAGCCAACAATATTTCTTGTGTCCTTTTGTACTCTGTTATTTGTGTTTATGCTTATAAACATAATAAGATTAAGGTTAAATAATTCAAACAAGCACTTCTAAAGTGGGTGCTCAAGATAACTCAGAAGAATGAAAGTGTTAGAATCTTACAGTAATCAAAAGTAGTTTTGTTTGATGGCTTTTCTCGATGTAAATATTTTTAAATAACCAGCTGAAGGCAGTTTTATAATAAATGAGGGTTGGGATTTTGAAAGGAAATTTAAAAACATAATTTTGTCCTCTGGATCTTAGATAATTACCGTGTTTCCCCGAAAATAAGACATCCTCCGAAAATAAGACCTACTTACAGGTTTCCTTCTGAGTGAAATATAAGGCATCCCCTTGAAAATAAGGCCCCCCCCTCGGCTCTGTCTCAGAATGCTATTGCTAAACATGAGAGATTTGGTCCACTGATTCTGAAAGAAATGGAGTCACAAGAAATTCACCAGGAAATTCAGGAATTGGATTGTTATGATGATGTTCCAGAAGATGATGACATGATTGTCATTGAATAAATGAGTCAATTCTTGATACTGTAGGACTCACAGTTTGTCTGGTTTGTGTTGACAACTACCGTACTACCGTACTGTATACAGGTAATAAATTTTCTTTATTTTCATTTAACAATAAATGTGTACAGTATTCTTCATGGAAAAATAAGACATCCCCTGAAAATAAGACCTAGCACATCTTTGGGAGCAAAAATTAATATAAGACACTGTCTTATTTTCGGGGAAACAGGGTAGTAATCTTGAGACACTAATAATATGCTGTATTTTGTACAAATATATACTGTGATTATCAGTACATTGCATTTTAATATTCAATGATAAGTGATATTTTACCTAAGTTGAGAGCACAGATTTTATTAATAAATGTTAAGCATAATAGTTCAAAAGATTACTAAAATATCACTTAGTACTTTTTATTAAATTTTAAAGACCTGTATCTTTTTTAGGGGATCATCAGGAAATGAAAATTTGTTGTGGCAATATAAATCAGTAAGTTCATTTAAAAGTGACTATTTATATTTCATGTTTCTGCTATTTTAGTCATTTGCCAAGTTTTTTTTATGATTTACCTGCAGTGGTGTTGATCATTGCAAGAAAACAGCAATAGGATCTTTGAAGGGTATTCATGTCATCAGAAATCTAGGAAAGTTCTATTTTGTTGAACCAAAATAGCGGAAAGATTTAGAGAGGTGACCATTTTTCTCAGAACCTCTTAGTTACAATGAAACTTACAGATGGTCATTCTACTTGAGTAAAGTCACTATATAGAAAGAATGAAGAATTTGCCAGGGCAGCAAAAAACTTGTGTGTTAAAAACATAGTGTGCATAGGCCTGAATTCTGGGCTTTTAGATACAGTTGTTATATCTAAGAAACCTTCCATACAGTAGATTAAGTCATTTAGGCACCATTTAACTATAAACATAATCCTAATAAGACTTCTCATTCTATCAGTAATTAATGAGTTTGACCAATAATAGTTGAATATTTCCTCTGACAGATGCTTTGCATATTGATTTATGAATTTAAATTGTATATTTCTTTAATTGAGCAAGCATTTACAGCCTAGCCAGGAAAACAAAGCAGAATAAATACTATAATATACTACACTTAAAATTATGTTCAACCCAGTCAGTGTGGTGCAGTGGTTGAGCATCGATCCATGAACCAGGAGGTTAAGGTTTGATTCCCAATCAGAGCACATGCCTGGATTGTAGTCTCCATCCCCAGCAGTCGGCGGGCAGAAGGTAACTGATCAGTGATTCTCATCATTGGTGTCTATCCCCCTCTCCCTCTCCCTCTCTGAAATCAATGAAAACATAGATTTTTAAATGTAAATGTTTTAAAAATATTTTTTTTATTGATTTCAGAGAGAGAGTAGGAGAGAGTGATGGAAACATCAATGATGAGAGAGAATTATTCATTGGCTGTCTGCTGCACACCCCCTACTGGGGATTGAGCCTGCAACCCAGGCATGTGTCCTTGGCCAGAGTCAAACCCGGGACCCTTCAGTCCACAGGTCGATGCAGTATTCACTGAGCCAAATCTGCTAGAGAGAAACTTTTTTTTTTTAAGACTTAAAAATTATTTTCAGTGTTTATCTGGGAACATAGGTAAGAGATAATTCAGCCTCTGAATGGATTAACAAAGATTACAAAGGAAGTTACATTTGAGCTCTTAAACATTACACAGGGATTTTCTAGATGATTTTGAGGCTGACCACACTCATGGGAATGTGAAAAGTGGCTGGGAACAAAGCAGGGGGCAGACTACAATGGCTTTTCTGCAAATTTCGGACGTGGTCCTGTGGGTGTGTAAGGTCCTGCTTTGCTACTCCAGTGGTACATTTTAAAAAGGTTTTGACTACCAAACTTATCTATTATTAAGACCTAATTTTTTTTCAAACCAATCAACATGCCTGATTACCAGGAGGTTAGTGTTTTTAACTTGAATCAGTTTTTCTTAAAATCAATATACTTGATAGTTTAGGCATTGCACACTACATTACAACATTTGAGATTTCTGTTGTGATTTTTTTTTTCTTCTCTGTTGTGATTTTCAAGATAGCTCTTTGACTTCTACTACAACTCTGATTGGAACTGCTCTTAAATGTCTTGGTAACCTATAGCAGCAAATCCAAGATCCAACTTGCTCTCACATATTGTAGAGCAAGTCTGAGGCCTGGCTTCATGTCTGCTTATCTGGAAGGTGCCTCACTTGTTCTCAGCGTTCAGTACCTTATCTGATTTAGAAAATTATCTTGGGGAAAGTATCTAAAAGGCAAATTTGTTTCCTTTTTTATATAATGATAATCCTGATACAAAGTACCAATATTTTTTTTAGTGATAATTGATTTCCATAATAACTGACTGGTTAAGATACCAGTCTTGACTGATGATATATCAAAAATAAGTTAACATATCAGTGCTAGGGTAGATTTTCATTTCCCCCTATGCTAATAGTAAAAGTACTTTTATTTTCATTTTCTTCATATTAAGTAAAATTGAATACCTGCTATGTGCTAGCTAGTATTCCAGCTGCTATGAATGAGGGAGGGGCCCTGCTGACCTGAGGGGACCCATGACAGTGATAGGAAATAGATATTAAGCATGTAAACCAATCATGTATTTTTGGCTGTATGTGCTAAAGAAAATACAACAGGGCAATGGCATAATAAACCAGCGAGTTTCAACCAGTGTGCCCTGGCAGGCACACTGGTGAGCTGCAAGAATTTTTAAAACATGCAATACCTGACTCTCTCTAGTCAGAGGCATTGACTTCTTTCCCCCTAGATTGTCAAATAAAAGAATGAAAACAGCCAACTCAACAATAGTGGACATGAATGGAAATTTTATCTTTTTTTCTTTTTTGTCAGGTTGGCAAATTTTTTTTGGTGTGCCACAGAATTTTAGTAATGAGTGCATGTGTGCTAAGAGATGGAAGGGTTGAAAATCACTGGGATAAACAATGCCTGGGTGGAGAAGAAGGGTCTGCTCTAGATGATGGGCTTTTCTGAGGAGGTAACATTCTGAGCGAGCCTTGCTAAAATAAAATCTGGGGGGAGAAGGAACAGCTAGTAAATGAATCTGGTGTGTTTGAAAAAGGCCAGCTTGCCTGGAGTGGAGAGAGTGATGGGGGAAACAGTAGGAGTTAAGGTTGGAAAGTCGGCAGGCCTGCTCATATATAATCCTGAGTCCGGTAGTTCAGATTTTATTCTAATTGTATTGGGAAGTCTCTGGAAGGTGTTAAGCGGGGAATTGATACGATCTGGTGTGTAGTTGAGATGCTCCGGCTGCTGTGAGGAAGTCGGCCTGTTGGAGACGGAGACACAGAGCAGGGGAGACTTAACTGGGAGTGTCTTGCAGTCTCCAGGAAAGGGACCCTTTAGAGTCTGTCGGCAGCAGTGACCTGGTAAAACGTGGAGGTGGATGGGATGTATTTTGCAGGTAGAGCAAACAGGACTGCTAACGTTAGCTCTCAAGGTGGGGGAAGGCGGGAAACTCAGATAAGAGTTCTAGTTCTTAGGCCTGATCAGCTGGGTGAAATGATGATAATTAGAACAGAAATTGGAAGATGTGAGAGGAGCAGGTGTCTGGGCTGAGATGGGAAAGGGGTGTCCTTAAGAATTCTGCCCTACAGCATGGATGGGCCTGGAGAATATTATGCGGAGTGAAATAAGCCAGCCAGAGGAAGACAGATATCACATGATCCCACTTACATGTGGAATCTAATGAGCATAATAAACTGACAAAATAGGCTCAAACATGGAGCAAACAGAGGGGAGTAGGGAGATGAGAAGAGAATAAGCAAAAAACTTTTATACATATATACATATCCCATGCATACAGACAATAGTGTAGTGAAGGCCTGTGGGGGGTGGGGAAAAGTAGGGGGGAGGATATAAAGAGAAGGGAGAGAAGGAGAGAAGGGGGGGGGACATCTGTAATACTGTCAACAATTATATATATAATCTGTCTCTCCTCCTCCCTTCCACTTCCTCTAAAATCACCTGAGGAAAAATATCCTCTGGTGAGGATTAACAACAACAACAACAAAAGCTGAATGGAGCTATGTAGGCACAGGTGGTGCTTGCTGATGGTACATTTTGTAGAGGGAGCCTCCACATACCAGGAGTTTTCCCCTTAAGCTAGTCAGTTTCTTAGAGAAAGTTGAATCATCCTGGGGAATATAGCAGCTGCCAGTTTTCCTGAGAAGAGCCTGGAAAGGCGGCCCTGGGTGGCACAGCCCATTATGTAAACTACCTGTCTCAGTCCACCTGGTGCGTAGCTCTGTTCTCTTTCATACCCGGGCCTCCGTATGGCCTTCCAGGGTTCTGTAAGCTGAGGCTGAATCAGTTCTTTTTCTTTTTTAAAAAAAATATATTTTATTGTTTTTTTTACAGAGAGGAAGGGAGAGGGAGAGAGGGTTAGAAATGTCGATGAGAGAGAATCATCGATCAGCTGCCTCTTGCACAACCCCTACCAGGGATGTGCCCGCAACCAATGTACATGCCCTTGACCGGAATCGAACCTGGGACCTTTCAGTCTGCAGACCGACGCTCTTATCACTGAGCCAAACCGGTTCTGACAGTTCTTTTTCTTTTTTTCAGTATCTAATTCAGCATTCAGAAACTGTTAACTGGTGAAAGAGAAAAACGGTACATGAAACAGCCAATTGAAAAAAAAAAAAAAGCTCAGTGGTTGAGGGTTGACCTATGAACCAGGAGGTCACAGTTCAATTCCCTGTTCAGGGCTCATGCCCAGGTTGTGGGTTTGATCCCCAGCAGGGGGCGTGCAGGAGGCAGCCGATAGCTGAGTCTCATCATCGATGTTTCTATCTTTCCTTTCCTCTCTGAAATAAAAACACATTTTTTTAAGAATTGCAACTTACATTTTTAGACATGAGAAGAAATTACTACATACTACTGTCCTGTCCCCGGTGGTACTTTCCTAACTCAGCTAATTCACCTCCACCCTAATTACACCTTCCACAAATGTGTGGAAATCTTTAGTTAGCCATTGGGTTCTCTTCTGTTCTCTTTGCTTCATGGATTTGTACCTTCTATCCTCCCTCCCTTCTTCCCTCCCTTAAATTCCTTACCATGCTTCAGCAGAGACTGGGGAGGGAAAGGAGATCATATGTGTGATTAACCTGTTGCTTATTGGAAAGTCTAGTTGTGAATGTATTGACATAAGGGTGCTCATGGAGGCACGGGTTTGTTGCCCAGGTGAGACATTTAAGTTAGGGATAGATATTTAAATTAGGTTGGGTTATAGGTATTTAGATATTCAGTTTAACATAATTATTGAAGCTATGGAGATGGATAACATTTTCCTAGGAGAGTTAGGGCTATCCTTTCATTTAATGCATGTTTCTGGAGTGCCTACTGCATCCTGGCAGTGAGAAGGTGGAGTAGGTTGGAATGTAGGGAAAGAACATAGCGGGAAGGAGGAGCTAAGGAAGCCATTTGAAGAGCAAAGAGGAAGGTAGGGGGAGGCGAAGAGGAGAGTGGTACCCCTGTGCAAGGGATGCTTTTAGGAAGGGAGCGTGGGCTGTTTCCTACACTATCAAACACTGCATAAGGGTTCAGATGGAATGAGTGAAGGCTTCTCTTTGATTATTCCACTGGTATTTATGGAATTTCTAGCCCCGTGCTAGATTCTAGGGGTATAGTGGTCAATAGACGGACCTAATTTTGAACCTGATAGAATTTATATTCTAGTGGAAATAAGTTAAACCAGTACTTACCTTTTTTGTTGTTGTTGTTGTTGTTCTCATCTGAGGATATTTTTCCTTTTCCTATTGTTTTTTTTTTTTTAATTTTTTTAAGAGAGAATGGAAGGGAGGTGGAGAGACACAGAGAGAGAAACATTGATATGAGAGAGACACATCAATTGGTTGCCTCCTGCACACACCTGGACCAAGGCCAAGAGATCGAGTCTGCAACTGAGGTGCATGCGCTTGACCGGAATTGAACCCAGGTCCTTTCAGTCCAAGGGCTTGTGCACATGGCACAGTATGACAGAGTTACATGGGAAATTTCTAAAACCTTAGTCATTCCTGAAGAAAGCCTTTAGCATTCCATGGAAAACTACACCTTGAAGTCTGATGCTAAACACAGACCCTCTGAGGCTCCGGGTCTGAAGTAATACAGGTGGGGCTACTTACTTATCTGACGAATGAATGGCTAGCGAGCTCATTGGCAACTCAAAGGGTGGACTTTCACAGACTTGCTTGGTCTGATACCCAAGGCCCAGTTGAACAACAAGTATAGAGTATGTTCATTTAACAAACTACACTTTATGGCTTAAAACCAAAAGTCAATCTTTATTCAAAAAAGAAAACAACAAATAATATTCCTGTTTACCATGCCCATTAGTATTCTAAATTAAATTCACATGTTGGCTTGAAAAACACGCACACAACGTTACTTTACAGTGAATATTTGCCTACTCCTGTTGATAATGGCAATCTGCCTGAGAGAGAACATTTTGCAGAAAGGGCAGCGGTATCTTGAATTACCGCTTAAAATTGGGAATGGGTCAGACACTCACAAAGGGAAAACACCCGGTAATCCATCAATCGGGAGAAAGCTGTACCTTACACACAGGAGAAAAATGTGGGGAAGGAACACCACCCTTTTCTTTCCCAGAAACCATAGAGTTTCTCCTTCCCTCTCCTGTTCCTGTGCTCTCAGCTGAGAGAACCCACACAGAACTTGGGCAAAAAGAGGCAACCCTGCCTTCCCTCCAGCCCTAGGGTCCTGGGAAGCACCTGAGGGCCAGAGTGAGATGAAGGCTCTCTGTTTCTCTCTGGTTTTGTGGGAGCAGAATGTTTTTCTTAGTTTGCATACATTTACTGAAACAACCATGGATCACCTACCTGTCTACAATTCCCACGTCCTTTGCCAAGGGATTCCTCTCGCTGTAGGCTGAGATGCAAAGTGCCGCATGGGTAAGTCTAAAGTGTAGATTTTAAAAGACATCCATCTCTCAGTAAAATACAGGAAATTTTCACTAATTTCTTTAGCTGTCCAATGAAGACATTAAACTAGATGACCTCAAAGTTCCTCTTTCTGCTCTGAGTGTGTATTGTGGTGAGTGGTTCACGTTTGTATTTTTAGAATGTAGGCTTAGGTCACTGCTTATCCCTTGTAAGCATGGTGAGGGCAACACCGTTTCCCTAAGCCTGGGGCACAAAAACAACGGACTTCAGGAAGTCTTCCCAGGATTCTGCCCAGCATCTCCCAGGCAGCCTGGCTCAGGGAGCGGCAGAGACTCACCTGCGTGTGAACATGTACTCTGTGCCCTGTGCTGTGGGAACTGGACTGGTCTCCACCTCTCTCAGCCTTGGAGACAAAGTGCAATAGAGTACCCTGGACTGGGTCCTGGAATAGAAATCTGACCAAAATCAATAGTTTAATTAACACTCTTGTACCAGGGATAATTTATTATTTTTTGATCAATGTATCACAGTTATATAATGTTTATAGCCTAACTGGTTTGGCTTAGTAGTGGATAATCAGTTGGCCTGTGGACTGAAGGGTCCCAGGTTTGATTCTGGTCAACGGCATGTACCTTGGTTGCAGGCACATCCCCAGTAGGGAGTGTGCAGGAGGCAGCTGATAGATGTTTCTCTCTCATAGATGTTTCTAACTCTCTCCCTCTCCCTTCCTCTCTGTAAAAAAAATTAATAAAATATAAAAATAAATGTTTATAAATGGTCATATAAATGTACCATGGTTATAGTTAAGGGAAATTTGGATGAAGGGTATATGGAAGCGCTGAATAATATGTTTCCAACTCTCTCATAAGTCAAAATTATGTTAAAATAAAAAGTTATACCGTCCCTGAAATTTAGCTTTCAAATCTAGAGGCTTTGTTTTGTTTATTTAGTTTTATAAATATTGGATATTTTGAGCTTGGCTGGTGTGGCTCAGTGGTTGAGTGTTGACCTATGAACCAGAAGGCCATGGTTCGATTCCCAGTCAGGGCCCATGCCCAGTATATAGGCTCAATCTCCAGTGTGGAGCATGCAGGAGTCAGGTCAATCAATGATTCTCATCATTGTTGTTGCTATCTTCCTCTTTCCCTCTCTGAAATCAGTAAAAATATATTAAAAAATAAATAAATATCGGATATTTTGTTATTCTATTTTAACATAACTTGCCATTTGATAGGAGAGCATTTAATCATAATTGTAAGTGCTTGGCATTTACTTAAAGTAAGGGCTTTATTCCACTTTATTTACAGGTCTTAAACTACAGTAAAGTTTGAATGAAAAGTGATCAAGGCTAAGGCAACTTAGGTCAAGAATATGCGTGGACACCTGTCTTTCATTGAGCATAATGCTTTACTGAGCAGAGAAGAACTCATGTTTGGAGTGTTCCCAACAGAATATCATAGAGAAAAATGATATAATTTCAAATTAAGTCATGAAAGAGAACTCTGATGTCATGGGGTGTAATGGCCATTGCAGACAAAAACAAAACAAAAAAAAAAACTTCTTTTCTGTGGTAGTGTTGTCTATTAAAATTTATATCCATATGTAACTTTATATTTAACATATAGTTAGTATATGTTTGTATGTATATTCAGGTAAAATGATATTTTTACTTAAACTATCTCTAAGAATTTGAAATCATGAAACAATATATTGAGCTTATATTGTAGAATATTAAAATAGTCATTTAAATTAACATGGGCTTTGCCAGAATTTACGTATTAGTGGTCTATGGGCTGTCTTTAGCCTGGGGTAAGTTTTTCATTGACCAGCACAATTTTGAATTTTTTGAATTAGTTGCCAATATTTAAAATAGTAAGTTTTATATAAAAACCCGAGTTCACATTCTCTCTCAAACACTAAGTTCTGACATGGCAACACCTGGCAAGGATGGGGTGGTAGATGCCATTTATAAGGTGTGCCCCAGCTTGCCACAGTTCCTTTGTTGTTGTATCAAGATTTTTAATAATTGAGATGAAATTCACATAGAACAAAATTACCATTGTAAAGTGAACAGTTCAGTGGCATACGATATAGTCACAGGTTTTGCAACCACCACCACCTCTGTCTAGTTCCAAAACTTTTCACCACTCCAAGAGAAAGCTCTATTCCAGTTAAGCAGTTACTCCCCATTCTCTGTACCCCCAGCTTCTGGCAACCATGGTTTTCTATCTCTTTAATTTTATTTATTTTTAAAAAAATAAATATTTTCATTGATTTCAGAGAGGAAGGGAGAGGGAGAGAGAGAGACAGAAACATTAATGATGAGAAAGAATCATTGATCGGCTGACTCCTACACACCCCACACTGGGGATGGAGCTCACAACCGGACATGTCCCCTGACCAGGAATTGAACCATGACCTCCTAGTCCATACCTTTACCCTCAACCACTGAGCCACACCAACCAGGCTGTCTCTTTGATTTTACCTATTCTGGATGTTTTATATAAATGGGATCATACAAAATATGGCCTTTTATGACTGGCTTCTTTCACTTAGCATAATGTTTTCAAGATTGATTAATGTAGCATTAATCTTTCCTTTTTATGGCTGAATAATATTCCATTTTATGGTATGCCACATTTTATTTATGTAGTCATAAATTATGTGGACCAGTTATTTCTATCATTTGAATGTGCTGCCATGAGCATTCATGTACAAGGTTTTGTTTGCATGAATATCATATTTTTCATCTTTTCTGTGGACATTATGGTTGTTTCAGCCACAGTTCTTATACTGCCTCCAACTTTGGCCTGCGTTACTCACTTGCTTTCTCATCCTGCCCTCATTAGCTTTTGAATTTTCATTTTCTGGTCTGTGTAATGGGGTTGTGCATATCCATTTCCATTCCATTTCTGCTCTTTCTTCCAGCACAGAACTCAAACTAATTAATTAAAAATTTTCTTCATTTTTCTAAAAATGTACCTCTGTGCTAAATTTCCTTGGTCTTTTTTCCCTTCAATTTTGGTCATTCTCCAATAACTATTGATTGTGGCTGAAGGTTGTTTTTATTTTTTATTTATTTTTGGCATTAAAATATTGAACAGTTTGAGAAGAACTAAAAGTGGGGCTTTTCCCCTTTTGTAGTAAGCAGGGACTTTAAATATGCATGTGGGTTTAATTATAGTTGGCATCTCTGAACTCGGAGGCAAAATATGCATAGCAGAGGTGTCATGTGATTCTGGCAGTTCCAAAATATGATCGTGCAGAGGTGTAGTCACTCTGGCTTTCTTTAACCCACCTCGGGGTCTGTCTTACCTCCCTGCTCCTGCCCTGCACTCCGGGGAAGGCTCTGCCCCCCCTCACTCCCACTTCAGTCCCTGTCAGTACCCTCTTTGATTTCCCCTTATTTGCCATTTAATCATTCACTCTAAGTAATTTGACTCAACTTCTTCATGGTTGTATATTGCTTCCCTAACTAGATTATGAAGCCCTGCTGAACAAAATCTAGTTGTTTATTTTTTGTATGCTTTAGTGCAGAGCATATGTAATAAGCATGCAACCAATATTTAAACTAGTGGCTCACAAAACCCCCCACCAAAAAAAAAAAAATGCCCCTTTAAGTAGACTTAACTTCTCAGGATTATTCAAGTGAGCAAGTTTGAAAGTGTTCAAATTCATTTTTTTTAGTAATGCTTATTAAGTTATGGCAACTAAATTTTTTTAATCAAATCATAGTATAAGTTGGTGATTTCTAAAAATGTGTGTTGCAAACCACCTGCATCAGAACTGGCTGAAAATGGAGATCCTTGAACCTCACCCCTGAATCTATACACTAACACAGTCTGATGGTGGAGAGTACAAGGCTCTCCTGGAGTCTTCGTACCCTAAATTTTGAGAACCACAGGGGTTGAGAAGTCAATACCTTTACTTGGAGTAACTCAGGTAGATGGAAAGTTCAACTTTAGTTTTGTTATTTGAGGACAGTAAACAATGAAATTGTGTAATACAGAATGATAATTTCAGTGTGATATTTAGGAAGATTATTATTATTATTTTTTTTGACATGAGACTACAAATGCATGTCACTGATACTTCATGGTTTTAAGGCATGGAATTAAAATCCTAGGAATTTCACAAATCCCAACCTGAGGATTACTTAGGTGAAACAATAAAATCATGCCCGGCCAGTGTGGCTCAGTGGTTGAGCATTGCCCTATGAATCAGGAAGTCACCATTTGATTCCTGGTCAGGGTACATGCCTGAGTGGCGAGTTCCATCACCAGTAGGGGGCATGCAGGAGGTGGCCAGTTGAGGATTTTCTTTCATTGATATTTCTTTTCCTCTCTGAAATTAATAAAAAAAATAAATTAAAAAACAACAATAAAATCATTGCGAAATAGCACTGTCTATCAAGGTACTCCTAGGGCATAATTAGATAATGAAATGCTACTCTGTCTTTCAGAAGCTGGAATGCACTTGAAAAATAATTACTGAATGACACCCTCCAAGTTCTAGTTAGTGTTTACTGATATTTTTTTAAAATCCAGTGTCATTTATTGCTATTGTGAGCAAGTTCTGGAACATGCTGAATAGAGGCTTTTCAAGGTATTACACTCAGATAATGCAGACATTATCTGTGTCCCGGGAGTTAAATAAACAAGCCATTAATAAGTAATCCAAGCAGTATAATGAACGATCACCAAACAAAAGTGACACAGGACAATGCTTACTGGTAGCAAGCAATTGAAATGAATCAAGTCTGTTAAATTTAGATACTAAGAGGGAATAAATGTAAGCAATTGAGCAAGGGCTCTCTGTTAGAAAAATCAGTTTTCTAGCTGTGTTTTTTTTACCTGCATTATCACATTTTTCTCCCTCTTGACCTTTTGACATTTTACACTTAAACATACCACTTTATGTAGGCCCTGATTCAGTGTGGAGCAAAGGTTTATTCACTCCTTCTGCAAAGATACTTGCTGTATATTTTCTTGTGGGGTTACATTTAATTCTGTATAGATTGATAATTCACCATGAGGTTAGACAGAAGCTAATAAAATGGAGCCATTATTTATATAGGACTCAATAGGCGCCGAGGAGTAGGCTGAGAGCTTTCTCACACCCTCACATCTAACCCTCACTAGAGCCAGCTCATGTGAAGAGGAAAATGTTAAGATCACCCAATAAGTGTTTTTTAAGTAATATTTTTAATTGATTTCAGAGAGGGGAAGGAAGAGAGATAGATATATCAATGATGAGAGAGAATCATTGATTGGCTGCCTCCTCCACACCCTCTATTTGGGGTTAAGCCCAAAACCTGGGCATGTGCCCTGACTGGGAATCAAACCGTGACATCCTGGTTCATGGGTCGATGCTCAACCATTGAACCACACCAGCCAGGCCCTAGATTTTTTTTTTTTCTCTTTTTCTTCATATATTGTGTAGCCCTATTGGCACTAGAAAGACAGGATTTTCCACTCCCAAACCTAATTTTCTCTCCCACTTAATGGAAGATAATAAGCCACAAACATTGCAGGCTGAAAAAGGGAAATGTCTACTTAGGCTGGTAGTCTGGCAAATAAAATCTTAACTCAGTAGAACTGAAAGCAGATAGAGGTGGAACAAGTTCAAGGTCGAGAATTGGGGCTGGTTTTTCTGATTCTTGGAGACAAATAGCGAGAGCTCATTATTTTGTTTCTATTTCCACTCCTAAGGACTCCAGGTAGATCCAGGATCAAATGTAAATAAAAACACATTTCAAAATCAAATAAATGATTTTTGGATTATCTGGGTCATTGGTTCTCTCCAGTAATGTGTATAATCAAGAGCTGATGCTGCACATATGATAAGCAACTGATGAAAGATTTGATGCTTAATTCCTTGTAGGAGTTTAGATTTTGTTTTTACAAGTTTTAGTTTTAGTTACATGCCTATTTTTGAAGGATGCCCTGTTCCGTCCTCTGAATTATAGAATGTCATTTGAAATACTTAGCTATTATTTAGGAGGAGAAAGACAAAGTCGTGTTCCAGGAAAAAAAAAAAAAAAAAAAGAAAGAAAGAAAAGAATCCAACTGGGAGTAACAACTAATGCCAGACCGGACAATGTAAGTATTAACTATGGCTGTTGAAATAACAAGTTAGCAATCACAGACTCGACTCCCACCGAAACACAGCCAGCCGTCACTCTCTCCCGGACCTCCACTCTCCTCTCACATACAGCTTTTAGAATGCACTTGTCAGGCCGGTTGTTAAATTCCCATTTGTATGCTGACCGTGAGGACTGTTTTGGCTTCCAAGTTGGTCAAGTTGAACTGCTTTGAAGCTAGTAATCTGCTGAATTAGCGGGCCTCTTTTATGGTATTCCAGAACAAACAGATCCCCTTTTAAAAATCCCCACTGTTGTTATTTCAGGTGGTTTGGGACTGTTATTCTTACATAAAGATGTTAGGGTGCTTCCAAGAGAGGTTCAAAGAGTTAGAAATAAAATGTTAAACAGATTAAACAGACCTTTGGTGTGATGGTCATGCCACTGGGTAGAAGACGAGGTTGACATTGGCCGTCACTTTATTGTGTGGCCAGTCACATTTTTCCTTTTTTCTTAACTTGCCTAGACAGTCTCAAGGTAGCCTTTACTTTCATTCCTAGGAGAAGCATCAGAGTCACATTTGTGGAGCACTTGCTCTGTCAACCCTGGGAAGTAGGCACTGTCATTATCCGCATTTTATAGGTGAGGAAACTGAGACCAAGGCAGGTTAAGACCACTCTGGTCTAAGGTAAGAATGAAGAGTAATTCAATGGAAGAGGCAGTGTAGCATCGTGTGGAGCCTGGGGGCAAAGACGTGGAAATAGGTTCACATTCAAGCTCTGATGCTTAGCTGCTGAGCAAGGTTGAGCACATTTCTTTGCCTCTGAATCTCAAGGTCCTCATTTGTAAAATGGGATTATAATTTCCACTCAAGGGGTGGTTTTGAGTATTAATTTAAATAATAGTGAATAGCCCTAGCCAGTTTTGTTCAGTGTCGGTCAATGAACTGAAGAGACCCAGGTTCAATTCTGGCTAAGGGTACATACCTCAGTTGCAGGCTTGATCCTGGCCCCGAGTGTAGGAGGCAAACCAATCAATGTGTCTCTTTCACATCAATGCTTCTCTCTGTTTCTCCCCCTCCTTTCCACTCTCTCTAAAAATGGGAAGATATCCTCGGATGAAGATTAACATTGAAGCTCTGATGCTTAGCTGCTGAGCAATGTTGAACACATTTCTTTGCCTCTGAATCTCAAGGTCCTCATTTGTAAAATGGGATTATAATTCCACTCAAAGGGAATTTGTTAATGAAGATTAACAAAAATTTTTAATAATAGTACATAATAATGATAATTGACATTTATTAAGTGCTTACTATGTACCAGACATTATTCTCAGCACCATATTCATTTAATTTTTACCTCAAGTCGCCGAAGCCGGTTTGGCTCAGTGGTAGAGCATCAGCCTGAGGTCCCAGGTTCGATTCCGGTCAAGGGCATGTACATTGGTTGCGGGCACATCCCTGGTAGGGGGTGTGCAAGAGGCAGCTGGTTGATGTTTCTCTCTCATCGATGTTTCTAGCTCTCTCTCTCCCTTCCTCCTCTCTGTAAAATATCAATAAAATATATTAAAAAAAATTTTTTTTTACCACAAGTCCATTATGTAGATGCTTTCATTATCTCCATTTTTTTATTCTCAAGATAATATTAGTGTAGAGAAGCTAACTTGCTAGTTAAGAGTAAAACTAGGTTTCAAAGTATCTAGCATAACCCTTGACAAATAATAGGTATTGATAATAATTATATTATTGGTACCTAGGAAAAGGGAAATGATTGAAAATATCAGAATAATAGTAATTCCTCCTTCTCATGATGACTTTACTAATAAATATTGGAGGACAAGAGTGTGAAAGAATACCAGGTTCATGGGGCTCATTTAAGGTGATGCAAGCCTTTGCATCGGAGTGAAATAAAAAAGGAATAAACTAATTTTTGGCAAATTTGATTACAACCTTGATGCATGATATTCATTAAAACAGTTGCTGTTACTTTTGGGGGCCAAATGAGCCTACTCAGGCAAAGTATGAAGAGTCATAGACAATCATATCTAGACATGTATCTACATGTTTATGTGTAACCAGGTTTTCTTGTTACTGAAATGAACTTAGTGAGAATCCTAAAATTATATTTGGGGCTGTTTTTCTTTTGCACATTTATTATCTATGTTTGTTTTTTTACTATGAATGGTTGCCATGTGAGTTTACTTTTGAAATATAGTCAAGCATGACTGGCGTGGCTCAGTGGTTGAGCGTCAACCTATGAACTCAGAGGTCACGGTTCCACTTTGTGGTCAGGGCACATGCCCAGGTTGCGGCTTCGATCCCCAGGGTGGGGTGTGCAGGAGGCAGCCGATCAATGATTCTCTCTCATTATTGATGTTTCTATCTCTCCATCTCCCTTCCACTCTGGGGGAGAAAAAATATCTATATATCTATATATCTATATCTATATCTATCTCTATCTATCTATCTATCTATCTATCTATCTATCTACAAACACACACATATATATGTATATATACATATATACACATATATATATACATATATATAGTCAGTCCATTAAGCACCATATTCTCTTGTCCTCTCTTGTATCCCCAACCCTATTCATGGCCCTAATACACACTCACACATGCACACCCCAAAGTTTGACAAAGTATAGCTTTTAAAACTCCATCATTAAGCATAAAAAGACCAAGGAATGTGTGGAACTGGTATGCTGGAGCCAAAAGGGTTTATCACATTGTAAAAAAGAATCTTTGGCATTAATGGGGAAACCAGAACCAATTGTAAAGCATAATTATCACACAAACATATGCATGCAGTACGTGTGAAGCTATGATCATTCCTTTAATCTCTTATACCGGGGAAAACCAAGACAATGTGTCTGTTGTTCAAACTCCCACGCACACTCCTCTTAGGCCCTGCTAACACATTGCTTTGTTTATGCATACATCTATAGAAAATGCAAGCAAACGCCCAAGTTCAACTCGCAAATATGATTTGATTTCTTAAAGGAGATTCAGAGTTTTGGTTCCTCATGCAGGTTAAAAAGGCTGGTCACTGCCGAAACCAGTTTGGCTCAATGGATGGAGCGTCAGCCTTCGGACTGAGGGGTCCCAGGTTCAATTCCGGTCAAGGACATGTACCTTGGCTGCAGGCACATCCCTAGTAGGGGGTGTGCAGGAGGCAGCTGGTTGATGTTTCTCTCTCATCGATGTTTCTGGGTCTCTATCCCTCTCTCTTCCTCTCTGTAAAAAATCAATAAAAAATATTTTTTTAAAAAAAGGCTGGTCACACAGCTTCAAAGTTTATCTCCTTGAGTTCTTGATATCTCAAGATTATATCTAGTAGGTGTTGACACAGTCTTCACTTGGGGTTCTTAGAGCCCAAGAGGGTCAGGTGATACTTAAGGGGATCCACGGGTGTTCTGAGGCTGTAGGGGAAGATGTGTAGGTATGGGCCCGTCCTTCTCATTTGATTCTCCAAGGGACCCCCAACATCAAGGAGCCCTTCTGCAAATCCCTCACACGTGCTTTGTGAGTGCTTCCCATGAGAACATTCATGGGTTGCTCTATGTGATTGTCACAGAACATGAGGCACAGGATACCTGGTATCCATTCCTGTTCCCTTACTGCCAGCCGCGTGCAAGTGTCGGCCCCGTCTAAGCCTCAGTTTGCTTCTCTGTTAAATGGGAGACAGGATCCTTTTCCTTCCTACTGTTCTCTTGCTAAATGAGCAGATGTATATGAAAGTGCTGTAGAAACTCAAGGGGCTCCCTAGAAGCCAGAGGCTTTGGACAATGTCTACTATGTGTACCTGTCACCGGTGATACGTTCTTGGTCACTAGAGGGAGCTTTAGGATTCAGGGGAAAGATAAACAGGTGATGCCCCTCCTTGGAAGCTTGAGGCCTCTATGAGAAATTCTTCAAAAAATGTTTGCTTTTTATAAATATCCACTTAGAAAATTATTTCTTTTCTTTCTTCCTTTCCTTCTTTCTTTC
Organism: Pipistrellus kuhlii; assembly: GCF_014108245.1. Lineage (NCBI taxonomy): Eukaryota > Metazoa > Chordata > Mammalia > Chiroptera > Vespertilionidae > Pipistrellus > Pipistrellus kuhlii. Next base: position 16,560,447 of record NW_023425595.1, read on the forward strand.
TTTCTTTCTTTCTTTCTTTCTTTCTTTCTTTCTTACTTACTTTTTTTCTTTTCTTTTCTTTCTTTTTTTTTTTTAAATCACATGCAGGTCTTTAAAAGCAAGTATGAACACAGTTCCTTGTGTTACAGGTTTTTCCACCCATTAACCAATGGGATCCATCCTTCTGACTTTCTTGGTGATAAATTTAGTTTGTGGGAAATCCTAGTATTTAGAATCCATTTAAAAGAGAAAAAAAAAAGTAGACAACTTTCCAGAAGGCCTTAGAAAGAAAGTACTTTTCCATTAGCAAAAGTGGCTTGTTGTAAATTTTATGACACATGGCGATGATTGTTTGAGGCTTTGCAGGATGGGGAAGTCCATTGTCTAACCTTGGCATGGGCTTGGAACTCTTACTTTGGATTTCCTGATGGCACTCTCTCATTTCTTAATTGCTGTGCCTTTCTCATGTTAGGGCGAGAGCGAGAGGAATCTCTTACCCATTGAAAAGAGCTTGGCTGTGGCACCAGACACTCAGAATGGGGTGAGGGAGGAGGAATGAGAGAGTGAAAGTCACCAGCTTCGCACCTTAGGGAGTCAGAATTCCGAGGACTCACTAGGAGTTTAGGATCTCAGTTTCTCTCTCTCCTGCTGACCACTACCCGGTCCTCCTACCCCAACATATATACCCCTAGTCAGATGGTCTTGAGGTGACCAGAATCAGGCCCCAGATCATGAAAGTCAAAGTTTTGAGGAGCACAAAACTCTTAGATTTATTTGATTTCCAATCCACATTTAGTTGGAGAAGGTGATGTCTTGGCATTTCTCTTCTTTGGGGCCCTTCGGTTGTATTTCATTCCTGCAGAAAACAGTGACCACCCCTTTTCCTCATATATTTGCAGGGAGCCAGGCAAACACTTCATTGCTAAGAGCCATGAACAAAACCGGTCAATGACATGGCCGGGCACTGTTCTGCCAAATTCTGTCGATTCTAAGATATGCTCCCACAAACCCGTCCTCCTCAGATTTACTTTTAAAACATGGAGGCATTCTGTGACTTATTTAAAGGGGTGCCCCCCCACCCCCCCAAAAAGCTGTTTAAGATCAGTGACCTTTCCTGCCACCATCAGTGGCCTTTTTGCGAGGAGGAAGTACTCTGGGAAATACTTCAGTTTGATTTTGTGTTTGTCTCACGCCTGCACGCTCCCCAAGTTGTCCTGTTGTCACATTCACAGGCTCACCGAAGCCCCTGGCGTCCGGGAAGTGGCCTTGGTTTCCCAGGAAGGGATTTCTCTGCTGACTGAGAGGCTGCAGGTTCTACAGGATGGAGCCCCGCTAGGCTTGGTCATTGTCTTTACAAGAAACAGCTGCCTTTCCTTGTTGGACACTTGTTGAAGTCTTTCCCCTCCTTTCCCCTGAAGTCTAATAACGAACCGAGACTAATCAGCTGATTTGGGTCAAAACATGCTGGAGGCTCTGGTGGCCCAGGATAAGCCTGGCCAGTCCCAGTGCGAGGTAGGAAATTTTCTCAAACAATACAAATACTTGATGGGAGGATCCCAGGAATGATGACCATGGCCGTAATTTTCTCTGTTTTGCTTTCCAGAGGCTGCTGTTTCTGGTGAAGGTCAGAAGGTAAGCAACAGAATCCTGGTTCCTTGGTTTAGGACTGGAATGTTTAGGTACCTACTACCATCGCTGGGATCTTGTTACAATGCAGATTCGGATTCTGCAGATTCTGGGGTGGAGTTGGGATGGGTGGGGGTGGGGATGGGAGGAGCTGATGATGCTTTTAAGGCTGGGTTTGACCAGTAGCAAGACCCTAGTCAATTTTTATCTCTCTTTCTTGTTTCCAGCTGATGCATACATAGTTGGTGGGACAAAGGATACATTTCTGATCTGATCCTCAGACACTGTCAGAAACGAACGAATAAATAAGAATTTCAAGCCCATGGGAAATCATGAGGTCGCAGATTCTAGCTTCTGAATTAACAATTAACTTTGGTATGCCATGACTTGAATTCTAATTTATTGCAAAACAGAATATTGAGAAAAGATCCACAGTGTGTACAAATGCAGAGAGCAGAATTCAAGCCAATCTGATTTTGATTTTTTTTTTTTTTTTGGTTTGAGATAGGAAAGCAGCTGTTTGTTTATGGTCAATTAAAGATATTTATTTTTATTGATTTTAGAGAGGAAGAGTGAGGGGTGTATGTAGGGATCAAGCTGGTAACCTGGGCATGTGCCCTGACTGGGAATTTACTTTTGGGTCAATTCTCAACCACTGAGCCATGCTAACCAGGTTTTAGTTTTTTGTTTGATTTATCTTTAATGGTAAGGATTGTAAGTATTATGCTCTGTAACTGCATTTGAGCAGGAACTTGGTGGGGACTGCATGAGAGTTTTGTGTACCAGTTCCTCTGGCTCCAAACCACCTGTGTACTTGGTCTCCATACTCAGTGCCAGGCATTCAGCCTAATGACTACTTCTACAAAGGGTTATTTTGTTCAAGTATGAAGAAATTTCTTGAATATTCTCAGGAGAACTGCTTTTTGGAATTGCCATACTGAGTTTTTTTAGACCTTTCTCTTGGCTCATTGTATATTGCTTTGGATTGCTATTACTTCTACTATTTCTGTTTTCTTGGGTATCCTTACAAGTTTTATTTTTATATATATATATATATATATATATATATATATATATATATATATATATATCTCACACCTTCTATTTTACAGGACTGGAAAATTGGAAGTGAACTTTAAACCCGAGTCCAATCTTCTTTTTCTTAGTGTGTGTGTGTGTGTGTGTGTGTGTGTATGTGTGTTAGTGTTTTCAGAGAAGAGAGAGGGAAAGAGAGATAGAAATCAATGATGAGAGAGAGTCACTGATTGGCTGCCTTCTGCACAACCCACACTGGATTGAGCCCTCAACCTGGGCATGTGTCCTGACCAGGAATCAAACCATCGCCTCCTCATTCATAGGTCAATGCTCAACCACTGAGCACACTGTTCGGGCTAATCTCCACTTTAGTACATGAATTTCTGTATTTAAAATTTCTGTGTTAAAAATTAAAATTTCTGGCCACTTTTAAAGACTTTTGGGGATCTTACTACTTTGCATTCTATCCTTGGATCAGCTGGGAGGCCTTTCCTGTCTCTCTGTGGCTCTTGCTCCCCCGCCCAGTTTTACTCATGGGGGCAATCCTTGGTCTTGAATAGAATATGGACACACACATATTGTTGGCCAACGTGTTCAGGCCTGGGACTTGGCAGTTCCTCACGCAACACAGTTGCCTTCAACTCCTGACATGAGGAGTAAGCCGGGGCGAGGTCCAAAGCTGCACTTCCGGAAGCTGCCGGGGTCAGGAAGCCGCAGCTTAAGGGATTTTATTCTGCTTCATTCCCGGGGCTTACCATTTCCTGCATTTCTTCCTTGTGTGCAGCCTGACTTAAGCCTAAAATGAAATTCAGGATGAGGAGGCATGATTACTCATGAATTTTTGCACAGCTAGGTCATTCCAAAGGAATCTTAGAAATGGCTCCAATTCCCAAAATATTTATCCTCTCTTTCCTTCTCACCCAAAGCAAAATTTTAAAACTGGCACAGTTGGACTTAAGTCTTTCTCGCTTAGTGCCCTTTCAGAGTCATTCTTCCTTCCTAGTGTATGCTCCCTGGGTGATGTGTTCTCCAAGGCTTCCCTTTGGCAATATCATGCTATGCCTTGCGGCAGTGGTGGGCAAACTTATCAGTCAACAGAGCCAAATATCAACAGTACAATGATTGAAATTTCTTTTGAGAGCTGATTTCTGTGCATTGGCCATGAAGTTTCAATCGCACTGTACTTGCGTCCCCACACGTGGTATTGTGTGGAAGAGCCACATTCAAGGGGCCAGAGAGCCGCATGTGGCTTGTGAGCCGAAGTTTGTTGACCACTGCCTTGGACCATTCATTACCTCTTCCTTGCCCTTTTCCCTCATCAAAACTTACCTGCTCTCTGTCTGATTTTCTCAGCAGATGGCTTTATTCAATGTGACTCTGACTGTTAATGGGTTTTGGTCCCCTTAACAAAACCTTGATAATGTGCAGGATAGCTCTATCTTTATCTGCCTGCCTCAGCATCATAGTTCCTTAATCCAGACAAGCAGGACTCTAGATGACCCTCAGGTAGTGGCTTTTTGGTGGCGAGGGATGGGTTTCATGATAAGATCATGGATGAGAGACTGGTTTGGTCTGGGGCCCTTTGGTACCAGTTCATATTATGCATCACTCATTATATGAGACCAGTTCTGTTTTCCATAAACGATAATAACAGCAGCTCTTACTGCATGGGTTTATTAATTGTGGTTACTGTGTTTCAGATAATGTACCTAGGACCTATCAGACTTCTCATTCAATTTTTATAACAACCCTGTGATATAGGAAGAATGATTCTCATTTTATGGATGAGCACACTGAAGTTCAGAGAGGCTAGGCAATTTGCCTGGCATCACACAGCCTCTACATTGCAGAGATGGAGTTCAAACCAGGGTCTGTCTCACTGAGGCTCTTAACCGTGCAGCCTCCTTTTCTCTGATCAACCAACAGGGTAGAAGCGTAAGATCAAAGAGATTCCCAGACAAGCCCTGTTGTGTCCACCTTGAATATAACCTTTCTACTTCACCAAAGTATGAAAAAACGACCACTTTGCTCATCTCTGTCCTCTCAGCTCTGACCTTCCACTTTTCCACACTTAGAAAAGCTTTTTCTGGCATTTGCATGCCAAAATACACAAAAATAATGAGTACTTGCTATTTAGTTACAAGGATTTATTGTAGAGTGAGAGGAAGGATACTAACGCATCCCATCTGGGGTTACTTAAAAGCAACCGTGTTTCTGAGTATATGTGGTTTCTATTTTTTAAATTTTTATTTTTTTCTGGAGAGAAATAATTCTAGCAACTCTTTGGTGCGTGACACATGGCATGGTTTAATAGGAGTTGGGTGACTGAAACATCTTGCTGTTATTTCTGAGAAGGCAAAATGGTCGGTCCATCTCCTTAATGAGTGGAAAACAGCATTGCTCCAATGTTAGCCTTGGACAGATGGGTTTAAACCTGTACCGGGATTTGTTTCTTTTTTTTTTTTTAAAGGACATCCCCATAAAAGTCTCCTTCTGAGACAAAGAGAATAAAAAAGACAACAAAATGCTACTTTCAGGATAAATGTACCAGTTTGCAAAAATTCACAGGGACTCCCAGCAAGGCCACCAACAGAGGCAGCAACATCTGGTTGTCATGCTGCCACAACAGGGGAGAGCAATGCTTGGGCACAGGGCAGAACGGAATGTTCCTCATAACCTGATGGGGGACACGCAATTACATGGAAGCCATGCGGTAGCAGGCCTCCCAGACCCAGGAAAACACTGAGCTGAGTGAGGCCAGAGGACCCTAGGTGCAGCTATGTTTGTCCTATGACAAACAGATGTAATTTTGAAACAGATATACACACAAATCAGAGAAATATGCATCTTCAGAGAGATTGTTGCATGTTTTTAGACAAACATAGAATGAATTATAATAGTATTTTATAAGAATAATAAAAGAACATCTCTAGTCTTGGAAATATATTCAACTGAGACCATGATCTTCATGAAAGACAGTTTCCATTCATTAATTCATTAATTCACGCTTCCATTAATTAACTTATTCATTCATTCATTCATTCATTTGTTCATTCATTTATTCATTCATCAAATGTTTACCAAGTGTTTCCTATGTGCCAGGATTTGTGCTGTGTGCTTGATATACAAAAAGAAATAAGGCTGAAACCGGTTTGGCTCAGTGGATAGAGCATTGGCTTTTGGACTGAAAGATCCCAGGTTCAATTCTGGTCAAGGGCATGCACCTTAGTTGCGGGCACATCCCCCAGTAGGGGGTGTACAAGAGGCAGCTGATCAATGATTCTCTCTCATCAATGTTTCTAACTATCCCTCTCTGTAAGAAATCAATAAAATATATTTAAAAAAAATAGGAAATTGTCTCTACTCTCAGGAAGCTCATAGACCCTAGGAGACTCATAGAATGGAATAATTATGGGTCAGTATGCTTATGGGAAGCTTAGGAAGGTCACCTAACCAGCCTCCTGGAGAAGGTGTCACCTAAGCAGGGTATTGCAGCACCTTCAGCAATAATCCTACACAATATCACTTTGCCATTTAACAAGAAGTGAGAAAAGTAACGAGATATTGGGTGTGTGGTGGTGTTGGGGTGGGGAGTAATGGGATATTAAGTAAAAAGTAGGAGTTGAAACTTTTAAACTGGAATGTTTGAGGGGGAATGCAGGCCATTGCAGGCTCTGGCTTTCGATGATTAAGGTTAGGAATCCTTACTGCTTCCCAGGTGTGCCTACTTGAGCAAATGCTCAGCACACTAAGAGCTCAGGGTTTGCAGGTTTCAGTGAGAGAACACTTGTAAAGCATTGGCTCGGAAGCTGGCTTATTGAAATGTCAATAAATGTCAGCTCTTGTTACTAGTGCTGTTATTATCCTCAGCAGTGTTCTTTCGCTGGTTGCCCTCTTCATCTCCTGTCCCTGATTTCTGCCTCCATGGAAAAACAGAGGGAGGGACAGAAAAACATAAAAAGGATATAAAACATGAGGGTGTGATGGTGATTGTCAGCCTGGAGTGTGGAGTTGGTAGGATTCAGAGGACAGGAACACACTGTCCTTGTCTCCATCACAAATCCTGCCTTCAGCCCACTGATCTCCTCTCCGAAAGACAAAAGCGTTAGTGACACCCAGTTCTAAAGTCTAATTGATAGAACTTGTAGCTCTGCTGCTACTCCATAATGTAAAGCCCTCCTCCTGGGAAACTCCTTTTGCTAGCACAATAAATACAATCCCTGTGATGGGAGCATGGGGGTAGGGGTGGGGGCGGTGAGAAGGGATGGGAGGTGAGGCCCTGTGCCTGCCCAAGGTGAGGAGCTGGAAATGAGACCCCTTTTTAAAGGTGGAACTATTAAATGGCTATGCCATCACCAGAGGATGACTAGAAAGAAATATCTTCCCTTAGCCCTGGACGATGACAAGGAAGAGAGGCCCAGCTCCCATGGGTTTTGAACTTGAACTACATTGAGTGGCCAGATTATTATGATCTCTGAATGCATAATAATCTGGCCATTCTGAGTATATTTTATATAATAAATTGTATATCCTATATAACAAATTGTCCCCTCCACCAGGAGTTTGACCAGCAGGCAGACCGGCCAATCGCCCATGTCCCCGCCCCCTGGCCAGGCTAGACAGACCCCACCCGTGCATGAATTCATGCACTGGGCCTCTAATATAAACATGAACATAAACATAAACATACACATAGACTGAGTGTCCAGATTATTATGCATTCAGAGATCATAATAATCTGGCCACTCAGTGTATGTGCACTATCCCAGAACGGCCTGCCACAATATAAAAAGTGACCTTAAGCCAATGATGTCCAAGGCAGTGAAACCTTTTGGAACATCTGGTGGAAGCAATCATTCTGACATGTAGATAGGAAGACAAAAATGCATCCCGAGAGATAAGGATCATTTTATAGTCTAAAATAAACAAGGGCTTCGAACTGCACATTTCAATTTACATGCAGATTAAAAATAAATAAATATTTGTACTGTTTTTAATCTGAGGTTAGGAGTCTTTGGATCTGCATCATTTTATATAGGGGGCTTGAGAATCTGTGAATTTTCATACCTACAGGGGATCCTGGAACCAATACCCCTTGGATACTGAAAGACAACTGTAGTAGTAAATTCGGGGGAGTCAAAAATTGTACATGGATTTTGTGCTGTGTGTGGGTCAGTGCCCCCAATCCAGGGTTGTTCAAGGGTCAACTGTACTAAATCACACGGCTTCAAGTATGTTTAAAGCAGAAATCAAATTGATTTATAAAGAGACATTTTAAAATCTATATATAATAGGTTTTTAAAAACATCTCTCAGTAATTGATGGATTAAAAAGTCAAAGACTGGTTGGCATGGCTAAGTGGTTAAGTGTTGACCTATGAACCAGGAAATCAGGGTTTCGGTCAAGGGCAATATTCCGGTTGCGGCTCAATCCCCAGTAGGGGTTGTGCAGGAGGCAGCCAATCAATGATTCTTAGCATTGATGTTTCTATCTCTCTCTCTCCTTCTCCTTTCCTTTCTGAAATCAATAAAAATACAATATATTTTAAAAAATTAGTAAAGATGTTGAAGGTTTGAACAATGCAATTAACTTGCTTAATCTAGTTTATACTTTGTAACCTGGGAACCAACCAGTTGCTTGCTAGACCACACAGGACATCTCATCAAATATCAAAGTCTCAGTAGCATACAGGATATACTCTCTGACCACACTCCAATAAAACATGAACTTGAAAAAAAAAACAAAAACCCAAAAGGATTCTTAAAACTATATTTGAAAATTAGAGAGAAGGAGACACTTCTAGAGACTTTTTGGTCAATGCAACAGTCAATAATGCACAGATATAAAATATCTGAATATCTAGAAACAATGAAGGTTTATTTCCTACTCATGATACATGTCATATAAGTCAGCTGGGAGCTTTGCTCTACATTTTCCTCACTCTAGGACCCAAGCAAATGGAGCTTGGACCGCCTGGCATATTACTAGTTACAGTGGAGGAGGGAAGTGTATGTGCTTCTTAAGATTTCCTGCCCTAGACTGGCTAGCGTGGCTCAGTGGTTGAGTGTCAACCCATGAACCAGGAGTTCACTAATCGATTCTTGGTCAGGGCACATGCCTGAGTTGTGAGCTCAATTCCCAGCGTGAGGCCTGCAGGAGGCAGCCGATCAGTGATTCTCTCTCATCGTTGATGTTTCTATCTCTCGCTCCCTTCCTCTCTGAAAAAAAAAAAATTTTTTTTCTGCCCCCAAATGACACACATCACTTCCACTCATGTCGGCCAAAACACACCTGGCTTCAAGAGGGCAAGTCTCTGACCAGAGGAGAACTGGACAAGTCAGTGACCATCACTACTGATTATCATAAAGAGGAACTAATCATGAAAATAAGAAAACATTTACACTTAAAAAATAATGAAAATGTGCCGGGACCGGTTTGGCTCAGTGGATAGAGCGTCAGCCTGCGGACTGAAAGGTCCCGGGTTCGATTCCAGTCAAGGGCATGTACCTTGGTTGCAGACACATCCCCAGTAGGGGGTGTGCAAGAGGCAGCTGATCGATGATTCTCTCTCATCGATGTTTCTAACTCTCTATCCCTCTCTCTTCCTCTCTGGGAAAAAATCAATAAAATATATTTTAAAAAATAAATAAAAAATAATGAAAATGTAACATATTGAAACTAAAAAGATATAGCTAAAGCCATGTGTAGAGTAAAATTTATAGCCTTAAGTGATTACCTTAGAAAAAGGAAACCGGAAAGGAAGAAGCTAGCCATCTATTCAAGAAAATAAAGTCTCCCCAAAAAAGTGGGGGGAAAAATTATAAAGACGAGGTTCATTAATAAAAGTCACAAAAAAAAAAACACAAAAACCCCACAATATAGAGAACTGAAAAACAAACAACTGCTATCTTTTTGGACTTCTCAGAAGCAGACTCTGAGATGAAGACCTGTTTATCTAAACTTGATTAATAGCTCTATCATCCATTCTCACCCTAGAGAAGCATATAAGGGGATAATGAGAATGAGTCAAGGAAAAAGAAGCCCAGCAAAGATGCAATTTCAGACCAGGTCCCTCCCAGAGAAAACAGCTTTAGCCTGACTACACAGTGGGCTTCTGAAATATGAATTGTACGTCAGAGCTATTCCACTCGGGGGCTTCCATACCCATGGTTGTCAGTGGCTAAGGGTTAACTAGAGTGGTTGTGAATTCCTAGACCTGTTCGTCTTGATGAATACATGGGCAAAGTGGGTCAGTAACCTGAGGACAGGGCCCTCAAGAATCTGAGGGTAAGGTGGGGGGCACAATGTTCACTCCAATTGATTCTTTGAAAAAAAAGTGAATAAAATAAACATTTAGCAAAAACTTTTTTCAAAGATTCAGCATGCACGAACAATATTAGAAATGAAAAAAGGCCATAACTACAAATGTAGATAATAAAGGTAAAAAAGAAGGTAGTATTGAAACTATAAATATAACCAAAAGGCTTAGATAAATATGATTAATCAGAACTATCCCAATAAGAAATAGAAACAGGAGTTCAACCTTCACCACTAAAAAATTGAATCATCTGTTAAAAGTTTGCTCTCTGCCCCTCCATAGGACCAGATGAGTTTGGATAAACATTGGGAAACATAATTGCATGCTGATGTCAATTTTACCAAAAAATGTAAAATAAGGAAACATTTTCCAACTCACACAAGGAGAGTATAAGAAAGATTACAAATCAGCCACATGTATAAGCAAAATGCTAGAAAACTAGTGAATGTATAAAAATGAAATTGGATTTATCATTGGAATACAAAGATGGTTTGACATTAGAAAGTTTAAAGGAGAAAAGCCATGTGATTGTCTCAATAGCATTTGATAAAATTAAATATCTATAAGTGATTAAAAACTCTCTTAGCCAACTTTTTGCAAAATAGAAGGAAACTTAAGGGATGTCTACTAAAAAACTACAGCAAACATTAAGTATGAAATGTTAAAAATCTTTTTCTTTAGAAGTGGGAACAAGACAAAAACTTCTGTCAACAAGGGAAGAAAAAGGCTAAAGAATGAAGAAACATACCATGTTCATGATGTGATGACTCAGTATCAATTCCCATAAATTAACTTGCAAATTATAATAAAATTCTAAAAAGAGTTTTTCCTTAATCAGGAGATCCTAAAATAATATGAAAGGACAAAGGTCAATATGAAATGAAAAAGGAGAGAGACAAATATGTAGGGGAAGATGTTGGAATTGTTCCAGCAGATATCTATAATAATAAAAGTGTAATATGCTAAATAGATCAAACATCCTTCTGGACAACCTTCTGGACAAAGCTGCGCTGTGAGGGATGCCTAGGTTCTGGGTGCCAGAGGGAAGTTGGTTCCAGCAGCCCAGGGGGAGTGGGGAGAGTGGAGTGGGGAGATGAAGGCCTACACTTGCAAGAATTTTATTCATGGGGCCCACATTATGATGTGGGGATATCATGACAGGAATGGACAGAACAGAACACACAAGCCATCCCACACAGGTATGTAAACTTGACATGTGAAGAACATGACATTACCAGTATGAAAAGGATGGCTATCTATTGATATTTGAAAAAGAATATATTAGATCCCTACCTCATGTCATAATCCAAAATAAATTCCAGATAAATTACAAACTTAAATATCAAAATTGAATTTTTAAAACTTGTAGAAGAAATTACAGGGGAAATACTTTTATGATTTGCGGGATTATTATTTTTTTTATTCCTTAAAAAAAAATTCTTTACTGTTTAAAGTATTATGTAAGTCTCCTTTTCCCCCCATTGACCTCTTCCCAGCCACCCCCACCCCCTAGCACATGCCCTCAATGCCCTACTGTCTGTGTCCGTTGGTTATACTCATATGCATGCATACAAGTCCTTTGATTGATCTCACCTCCTGCCTTCCCTCATAGTCTGTTCGATGCTTCTATGACTCTCATTTCATTTTTGTTCATCAATTTCTGTTGTTCATTATATTCCACAAATGAGTGAGATCATGTGATATTTATCTTTCTCTGACTGGCTTTTTTCACTTAGCATAATGCTTATTCTTAAACAATGTTTTGACTTTTTGCTTCCCAAACAAGTGAAAGAACAGATGAAATAATTGATAAATATGAGAGCCCATTAGAATAAAAAGACAACATCTGGACACTAGTAGTAATCACTGTTTGTGAGGATTAAATATATGAATACATGAAAAGCAGTTAAGCTTTACTGTGTCTGACCACATACTAACCACTGGTTCGGTATTGGCTATTATTTCTTTTATAGGGTATCTTCCCCTTGGTCATGGCAATGAAGCTAGATTTACCATGTGTGTGTGTGTGTTCTCTTCAAGACACATCTTCTAGACATGTAGCAAATGATGTAACTAAAGGGAGGGAATATTATTTCCTGAAAAACAGCAGAAAAATGAGTATTTCATTCTTAGGCAAAGTTGGCAGTTATTTTAATGCGGGAATCTCTTTCATGGGAACCAGTGCTCATCTGCACGACCTCTGCAGCTTGTGGTCTTTTTTGTTGGTGACGTTAACATGGAGCAAATTCTTCCTGGTGACTTGTGTTGTGTGCCCAAGAATGCAGCTACTGGCGTCTCCTAGGAATGTAACTACTGGCAGTCCCCCAGCTGGTCAGAGGCTGCAGCCCTGCTCAGGGCTGAACCGGTTGGTGAGGAAGCCAGGAGCCTCCTCTGCACTCTGCTTTTAACCCTGTGCCATCACTTTGCTTTCCCATCTGGACCCTTCCTCATTCATCTCCTGCAGGCTCCTGAAATAAACAAGGGGACTCGCATTGCAGCTTGTAGGTTAGACCCCAACAAGAAGTATCGATATCTGTGTTATCAGAAGAGAAACATTTGTGGACGCTTCGGAGGTCTTAGATATTCGTCATTTGGCAGATAAAAATCAGAAGATTCTGGGCTTATAATGATCATGGAGGTGAAAGGTGGCAGTCTTAAAAAAAAAAAGTCATTCCTCAAAATGGTATTATTCCCGGCCCTACGGTTTCTAAGGCTATCTCGCTGAACCATCGCTCCTCGGCATTACAAATGAGCAATTACTGTGCACACAGCAGCAACAAACGCTGTTTTTGCTTCAACTCCTAGCGCAGTTCAAAAGGTCAGACTTGACCAGAGTATCTCCTGTTATTTCAGGGCTTACATGTGTTTGCCTTGGCGCCGCTTCCCTGGCATTTGGTTTCCCTTATTTTTTCCAGAGGTTTGGCTCACAGGAATCAAAGAAGCATAGTTTTTGACAATAAGTGAAGTTTGTGAAGATGAATTATTCTGAACTGGCGGTGACTGGACACAGCGGGAGGGAACGCACGCCTCCCCGTTTACATTCAAGAGCTTGGTTGGCCCTGACCCTGCTCAAGGCCAACAGCAAGCAATGGCAAAGGCGGAGGGCCATCCAGGGCTGGTCAGCGCCTCCCAACCTGCTTCCCAGCCAGACACCAGCCAAGCCCAGCTGTGTCAGTCCAGGGTACCCACGGGGGCCGCGGCTAAAAGCTGGGGAGAGCCGTGGGCCTCCTTGGGCGAAGCGTTTTTCCATTTCAGCTGCGGTGACAGCTGACTGTTGTCAATGGGAAGATGCTGTGATTGGCCCCTTGCCAGGGCTTGTTTTGGTCCTTGACAGCAGCTCTCTGAAGAATGTGGGTCTGGGAAAGAGGCATTCGCTCTGTGGAGGACTCGATTAGGATCACTCCTGTGGGGAGAAGCGGGTGTGTGTGTGTGTGTGTGTGTGTGTGTGTGTGTGTGTGTGTGTCTCAGGGCCAGATTTTATCAGCCTCTAGGCTGGGTGGAGGGGATGGAATGTGGCAGTGATTCCCAAGCTTGTCTGCACACGGGGATTTCCTGGGGAGTTTCAAAAACTACGCATCTCAAGAGGTTGTGATTGAATTGGTCTGCAGGGTCACCTGGACTTGGGAACAGGTCCCCATGTCACTGAGAATGGCTAATGTGATGATTAAGAGCCCACATTTGGAAGTTGCACAGCCCTGGTTTGAGTCTAAACTTCAAGATTTAAGAGCTGGGTGACTTTGTGTGAGCCAGGAAAACTTTTTGAGCCGAGATTTTTTTATCTTTAATATATAATATGGGGATGATCTTTTTTTCTGTTAGGTGGCTGTTGTGAAGAGAGAGTGTAAATATGCTACATTTATAATACAAAAAAAGTATTGCCTCAGTAGTCTGAGATCTGAGGAGCAGCACAAGCCCCGCCCTTACTGAGCCATGCACTAGACAGATGATATAGCAGAGTTACTAGTATGGGTTATGGAGTCAGACTGGCCTGGGATTGAATTCTGGCTCCACTTTTTGACCTTGGGTAATTGCCTTTAAGCTTTCATTCCCCTTGCTGATAAAGAGAATTTATTCTCACCCTATAGGGTTGACATGAGGATTAAATGACACAATATATATAGGATGAACAATAGTTCTTTATCTTCTGTAGGTGAAGATGAGAGAATATCAGCGATCTCATGTGTTGAAGCTAATATTAAATCTTCAAAAATGTTGGTAGTGGTAATTATTGTTTCTACTATTAATCAGTATGACCTTGAGGGAATTATTTCAGAGGGTCTCAGTTTTGCCATCCATAAAATGGACAGGTTAAGATTTTGCCTTCCTCATAGCATTGTTATCAAGTTTAAATGAGATGATGTTATAAAAATAGGAGGCAATCCTGATAACTTGAAATATGTTCTTAGAAAGTGGAAATCTCATGTACATCATGGTAAGTGTTTAATCTGGAAAAGTTAGAGGATGGAGCACAGGAAGCTTGGAAAGGGAACTGGGTTTGGGATTCAGACAGAAAATCATTGTTTGAAGCATGTGGTAGGTTCAGCACCATGAAGATCAGAAGAGCAGAGAGGTCCCTAGCTCCTTCTAAGGGCTAGCTCGCCTTCTGATTGAGGAAATACAGCATATGCCTGTGGAGGAATAACTAACACCTATATAATACCACAGGCTAGGCTCTGCTAAAGTCTCTTCTAGGGAGTAACTCATTCCATCCTTTGTGAGGATGGCTATTTTTCATAGGTGAGGGAATTATTGTCCCAATTTTTATCATCCCAGTTTTTACAGGTGAGGACACAAGGACACAGAGGGGTTAAATAACATGTCCAAGTCACACAGGCACAGTAAGAAAAGACATTCAAGAAATGATGATTGTGAAAAACACTTGTGGCAGTGAGTCCATGCAAGATTCATCACCGATTATAACAAATAACATACTATTTTATCTAGAGCTCTTTTGTGCTCCCCTATCCTTCACTTGTCACAGGGCCCTTTCAACCAGAGCATAAACATCCCTCCTAGAAAATGCCTCATGGCTGATGCTGAGGACAGACTACCCATGGGTTTTGTTCTTGACCTCATCTTCATCCCGGGCACTTTGGGTGGCCTTGGGTGGGAAAAATAACTTCCCTGTGGCTGTCCTTTCTCCCCCTATAACATGGCTCTAATAATGCCTCCTTTGAAAGCATGCCTAATTATTATAATGTCATTTTCCTGTGTGTATGCCTCTGGTGCAGGCTGGAAACCCAAAGGGCCACCCAGATTTCAGCTCTGTGGTAAAATCTTGGCTTCGCCTGGACAGAGACCAGACTGCTGCTCATTGGTGGGCTTCCAAACCCTCTCTCTGTCTTCCCTTTGCATAGGGCCATGCTGAGTCTCTCCTTTCACATGCAGCAATCCTCGGAACAAGTTATCCTGAATACCCTGTGGTCCAGGAGTAAGTGATACCGTTTATTACGAAGCTACTTGGGAAACATTTTCAACTAATAGGGACCATTAAGGCAGAGACGAGGTCATTTGATATGCTCACGACCCGGTAAGGAAGAATACTATTTCCACGTTGGAAAAACTTACGAAGGATTGTCTTTCTTCCAGGGCAGAGACAGCAGCTCCTGTGGATTCTAGAGCCCCCCCCCCCCCCATCCCATCCCCGTCCCCTCAGTGTGGCCCATAGTCTAGCAGCATAGGTATCACTGAAGAGCTTGTCAGAAATGCAGAATCCCACACTCTCCTGATCAGTGGTTGGAAGGCCCGTTAAAGCTTGAGAAGCAGTGCTCTGCTTGGAGCTGTAACAGTGACTACGATGTGTGTGGTGGGGCTGGGAATCCAGTCGAGGTTTATCAGACTCCAAAGCCCATGTTCCCTCCTTTCTGTGGCTCTGCCTCCTCTCAGGTTGTGCAGGTTGGATTGGATTTATTGCTGAAATGTGATCTGACCTTCTGGTTAAGAAGCCTGACCATGGCTATGACAGTGGGATTCATGCTCCTTAGTTCTGGAACCTTCTGGATAAAAGCTTTCATCCCAGTGTTTGTAATCTTGTTACATTTTTATTTTATGCCTTTATTATTTAAAAAGCTCAAGATTGCCCTAGGTGGTTTTGCTCATTGGATAGAGCAACAGCCTGACAACTGAAGAGTCCCCGGAGTTGGATTCTGGTCAAGGGCACATTTTTAGGTTGTGGGCTCAGTTCCCAGGAGGGGGAGAGCAGGAAGCAGCCAATCAATGATTCTCATCATTGATGTTTCTCTCTCTCTCTTCTTTTCCCATCTTCTCTGAAATCAGCAAAAAATTTATTTTTAAAAGAAGGTCAAGTTTTTTTGTTTTTATTTTTGTTTTTAACCTAAAAAAAAAGTGTGAGAGAGATTGAGGTGGGTAGAGAAGTAGTGAATAGAGAAGGAAAAGAGAAGGAAAAAAGAGAAAGGAAAGAAAGAGGAAGCATTTGAGGAAATTCAGTTCTTATTTAAGACAGTAGTTATCCATCCTGGTTGGTGGGTAAAACAATTTTTTTTTTTTGTTAACCTTTAGGGTTGATGCTTAATTTTAAAAAGTTTTAATAGAAATAGTTTTAAAATAATTGAGCTATATCAGTAAAAGAGTATGCAAAAGCAATGTATTCCTTGCTTTTCATTTTCCTTTGAACATACTTATTTTTATAGACTATTAAAATGACCAAACCAGAATGAGGTACCCTATAAATCATTATGACTCGGTTTGATAGCCATTCTCATAGGGCTGCATGTAATTGTTACATTATTTCCTCTTAGTTAACTTGTGCTATAGCCAGAATGATCTTTGGGGAAAAATGCACATTTTAACTCCTGATGGATTGCTTTAGCTAGGCATTTGATTATCAATAGGCCATTATCATAAAAAGACAACCAACCAGACATTATGTCCCGCCCACTGGAATTACACTATATCACTTAGAAAATATTCTTATCAAAATATAGAAGCTTAATTTCATCAGGACTCTCTGTCTAATTACCACTATACAGGCAATAGAGGGTCACGTACCTATCACCTGGGCCTTTGGGAATGGTTGTTCTTGGGTCACTCTGTCTTGGAGAAGCTCATGGTTCGAGAACCTCAGGTCACATGGAGAAGCTACTTGTAAGCCCTTCCGTTGACAGCTCCAGCTGATAACTGTCATCAGCTGACAGCATGTGAGGGGACCATCTTGGATGTCCAGCTGATACATGACTACATGAGACACCCCAGGTGAGAACTGCTCAGCTGATCCAAGTCAACCCACAGAACCAAGAGAGTTAATAATATATGTTCTCGGCACTAAGTTTTGGGATGATTTGTTAAAGCAGTGTGCCCATCCCCTACATAATTTATATGGTAAAGCCCTAACTCCTAATGTAATGGTGTTAAGAGGTGGGGTCTTTGGGTGGTAATCAGGTGGGGCCCCCATGATGGGATTATTGTCCTTCTAAGAAGAGGAAGAGAGACCAAGTGAAGATGCAAGGAGAAGGCGGCCGAGAAGCGAGTTCTCACCAGGAACCGAATCTGCTAGCTTCTTGTTCTTAGACTTTTGAGCCTCAAGAACAATGAGAAATAAATGTCTGTTGTTTAAGCCACCCAGTATATGGTATTTGGTTAAGGCAGTTCGAGTTAAAAGTAAGACAAGTAGCAACAAAAGTGAGCATGCTCCATTGGCTGTGGAAGAGGACCCAGGTTTTGTGCTTGGGAAAGCGTGGACAACTGTGCTCTTCATGAACTAGGAAACCTAGGAAGAGGAGCAATTAGGGGATGGGAGAGCAGGAAGAAGTAATTTAAATGTTTTTATGATTATCCTAATTATATTTATTACTTTTAGAAAATGTGAAACATACAAAAAAGTTAAAAGAAGATAATAAAAAAAAAAAAAAACCACTTGTAATCCTACCACACAGAGCTAACCATTCTTGTTTTGTTGTTTCCTTCTGTGTGGTTTGTACTTTTCTGTTATTTTTTTTCCTTTGTTTGATAATTTACAACAAAAAAAATTTTATAGTTCGAATTAGTCAGCTGAACTCAGTTTAGATGTTCCCAATGTTATTGGCAATATCTACAGCATCCCAGTGAGGAGCGGGTGAAACGTATGCTTTCTTTTCTCCATCAGGCCTGATCCGGGCGCTGACCTGGGCATGTCCATGTCATAGAGTTTCTTCACCGCTGGTTTGATCTGGTTCTTGTTGGCCTTGACACACACAGTGAAACAAGTATGCAGTTGTCTTCTCTCTTCTTCATGGTTGATGTGGTGGTCAGGGGAAACTCGCTGACGGCACAGCGGGAAAGCTTGTTTCTCCTGGGGGCACTCTTTGGGGGATATTTGGGCTGCCTTCAGAGCTGCAGTGTCTTGAGCCATCAGAAGGTTTGCGACATGCAGGTCTTCTTTTTGTGTGTGATTCTGGACGCCATTCAGCCCTGCTTCCTTTGCCTTCAAAGCCTTGGTGTTGACTTCGGGGTTTGAGAGGGGCAGGGGCTTCCTTGTTCGCTTTCCAAAGGCTGTTCTTTGTTTCTTATTGCAGGGTCAATTTTCCTCAAACTATCTTATAGCACACTAATCTGGCACACTTTATGAATGCAAGAATCTTGGACTAAAAAAAAAAAAAAAATCCAGCATGAACCTCTAGCTGCAATTTGACTTCCTTCTGTAAGATTTCAAATCAAAGAAAATGAAATAAATGTTGCTGCTGAAAATTATTTGTTCTGGAAAAAAACAGCTTGTTGTTTTCACCAGGGCTAAATCTTCAGGGAAATCCTGGACGTTCATCTCTGTGACAGAATTCCTGGCCTGTGACTCAAGCAGCAGACGAGGCTGTTACTTTTAGTGCTTGTAAGAAACAAAAATCACTGGGGAATTATTTGTCTATACAGCCTAAATGGAAAAACTAAAATAAAACTGGAGACATTCAGGGAAACTATATGACCCACTGGTTGTGCTATAATCTTGCATCCTTCAAGAAGTGTTTATTGAGCACCTACTATGCACCAGGTTCTGAGGTAATTGCCAGAGATCCAGTGATAAGCAAAGCAGTCATTTGACCCCCTAAGTTGTTTTAGTGAGAAAGACAAACCATTAAGCAAACTAAAGGCCTTTCATGCACGGTTAGAGTTCCTAGGCCTCGCTGGTTATCAGGGCCTATCTGTGGGGTAAATTTCAGAGTGATGGGGGGCGGGTAAGAGGGGTTCCCACTGGCACCCTCCTTGGGTGGCCTGGGGCCTGCAGGCTGGGGGCAGATCCTGCATTGCGCATCTGCCCCCTGGTGGTCAGTGGTAGTTCCATTGGTCATTCTGCCATCTGTTCAATTTGCATATTAGGCTTTTATTATTATATATAAGGAAATTTCATAAATAGATACATAAATATATGACAAAAAGTTCACCAATGAGTAGCAATTAAATGCCAACCTTGTACTCATACAATGAGGGCTAAGATGCCACTTATTCTCAGAGCATTACCATCCTGCTGGAGAAAGATATGTTCTCTGGAGTGGTGAAGGACCATAAGTGCTCATCTGGACAGTACAGACATGATATAATGGGAGATCATACAAAAGAGCACACCAATGTTGGAGCAAACACATTTTTTAATTAGAAAAAATAATACATAATAAATATATAACATGGTAAAATACTTTAAGCAGTACATAACAGTCTCCTTTCTACCCCAGATTCTAGGCACAACAGCTGTTAACAGTTTCTTTCATAGTCTAGGGATTTTTCATGCATTCTTGAGACTAACACAATTTTAATACATAATTTCCATTGCTTCTGTTAGCCACAGGAGATACTAAAAAATTACGAAGCTGATATTTTCACAGATTTAGGACATGCAAACAATATAAAAATGAAAGTCAAAGTCTCTTCTCAGAAGTTAACTATTGTTATTATTTAATGTGTTTCTTTCTTGAAAAACAAAACAAAATGTATCGTATGCCATCAGGAGTAGAAAGAAGACTCATGACTCACCAACTCTATATTCAAAAAATAAAACTATTTTAGGTGGTGCTCATGAGTTCAGCTCTTTTTTCGGGTCATTTCTTTACATGGAGGGTTGATATTAAATCTGCCAGGTGAGACCTGTCACTTTTCTCAATGCCAGGCTTATGTTCTGAGTAAGATTACCAGGTACCAAGGCGCTGAGGCCTTCATCTAGAACTATTTGGTTAGTCTTCCAGACACCTTAACTATCACTGAGACGTTCTCTTTTCCTATCTGCCTTGGCCCCATGGTCAGTGCCATTTGCCACCTCATATCAGGAATGGAGAACACCCCCCCTCCTCTCCTCCCCCCTCCCGCCACCAGGAGCCATTTGGGTATTTACAACATCATTCTCAGGCCACACAAAATTATCAACTTAAAAATTTGCCTGCTGTATTTGATTAAACATTTAATTGGCTCACCCCTAATGCTTTGGCAGGGCCAGATCAAATGATTTGGCGGGCCTCACATACCCTACAGGCCGGACATTCCCCACCCCTGTCTTATCTGCTTCTCTGTGCCGCAGGGCAAGGCTGGGAAGGGCTCACCTGCCTGGACACATCTGGTTGTCAGTCTTCCCTTGAGGCAATCCTGTCTTCCTCTAAGGTTTTTGGAATTCAAATGCCTCCTTGAGGTCCTGTGCAGGAAAGAAGGCACAGGCCCTTCCCTTTGAGGCCCACCAGGCTCTTTCTGTATCCTTCATTCATCCTTGTCTCTCCTTCCTCCACTTCACCCTCAACTGGGGACATCTTTTCCATAACTTGTGGCTGAGGGTTGGGAGATCTTTCTTCAAATACAGTTATTTGTTTGTAGCTCAACGGTAAGACTTCCCTTAATGGCTTAAATGTTTAGAAACTAAAGCTGAGAAGAGACCTAAAGGTGATTTCTAGTTTTCTATACTATCCCATTCCTTCTCAGAGACAACAGTCATGGAGATAATGATTACTTAAGCGGTAAGGGCTAAGGATAATGAAACATAAAATAAGAAGAGAGAAAAACTATTGATATTTAAAAAAAATCTGATCTTAACCTATAGTCCAAATCTTGCCTCTACATCCATTTCTGGAGTGTGAAGTATATATATATTATCAAGTGAACCCAAGCAAGGCACAGTGCTGTGAAATGGACAGAGGGGGGTTGAAGCCCTAGGTTCCCACCTCTGCCTTGCTCACCGGCAGCTCACCTGTGACACTTAGGCAAGTGTCTTTCCCATCAGACTGCAATCTGATCGACTGAAAGATGAGTAGGTTAGAGTATGGCATTGTACTGAGTAGGACACATTCTTTTGCTGATATTAAAGGTATTATGCTGTAAGGCATTTGTGTGTTTAGTGGGTCATAGTGTAAAATGTCTTTCTCAAGCGAGCCATGATTCAAAAGTTGGAAAGTTTCTGGACTAGAGGGCTCTGTACTATGGGTCTGTCAGTAACTGGCCAAACAATTGTAAAAATAAAGGAATTTGAGATTTTTATTGCTGTGGGCTTCAGAGTGGAAACGACTGCTCCCCGGGGCTCTAGGCAGTGGAAACTGAGCTGCTGCTTCCCACTCTGCCAAGGAACCCACTTAACCCTCCGTTACTTTCTTCTTCTCTAGCCTGCCTTCATTTACTGTATTTATTAAATTCTTAAATTAAATTCTTCCCTTCTTATTTCTCCGTTTCTTCTTCCTTTCTCTCTTCTTTCTTCTCCCTCCTACTTACCTCTCAATCTACCACCAATAGTTTCTCCTTTATTCCTCTCCTCTTCCTCCCTTTTACCAGACTGCCTTTTGGATACAGATTTAATTGGCGTGTTTCTCCTCCTGTCAGCACTAAAAACTTCCTAAGATATCATTCAGCCTTTCAACTAAATGCTGTGGATTCTTTCCACTCAAGGTGGGGCCCATGGTCAGAAGCCTCAGCATCACGTGGGAGCTTGTTTGGAGGCAGCATCTTGGCCCCACTCAGCCTTCCTGAAACAGCATCTGCATGTGATTCTTATGAAAGTTCGCGTGAGAAGCACCGCCCTAGCATCGATTATCTTCTTAACTCACCACTTGGAAAATCTGTCATCCAAACCTTAAGCCGAATCTATTCCCAGATACTTCCCATCAATATAATCACGGAAGACGCTCCACTCCCTTGAAACATATAAGATTTTAGGGGTGGGGCGGGTGTGGAGATGCCCGGTTTGGATGCCTCGATGGGAAGGCGGTGGCTTTTTTTGAGACTCAGGACACAGGATATTTAATCTTGGAGGCAAATGTGTGGCTGTTTTAATAATTACTGGGACTTTTCTTGTTTGTCTGGGGATGGTAGGTGATGTGGTTTGTGGTTTCAGGACCTGTTGTATGCTGTCAGATGGCAGCCTGAGGACATGCTGGTTGGTTTCAGTTGGCTCAGAAATGGGCATCATTCTACTTGGTAGGTTCTCTGGGAGACACGGGTTGAGTGGGAGAAGGTCATCCACGGAGAATACATCTTTTACCAGAAGGGTGGCAGGTCCTAGATTTCCTGGGACAGTCGCAGGTTAACACCTCCTTTCCAGAAAAAAATTGTTCATAGTAGCCACTTGCACATTCAAGTGTGTCTCAATTTGAACATTAAATTGTGATCACACTGGTTTTTATAGATATGGGGAAGAAGCTGACCTCTTAGAGGGACTGGGTGACAATGAACCTACCAAGCTAGAGAGGTAAACAGCCCCGATTCTATTTGTTGCTTAAGCCCAAAGCCAGGCAAACAATTCCCCCTCAGTCCATGGGGGCATGTTAGTCACTGGTGTGTCTTGAGCACTTCCCAGATTGGTGCCAGTTCTATGATTGATTATGCCCTACCATCTTGATCTAACCTCTGACTTCTCCCATCTTGGTTGTCTTTCTGGGTGCCTTCACCCATAATGAGACTGTGTTTTTTATCCCCTGGAACTTCTGTGCAGCCATGGCCCAAAGAAGAGTGCATTTCTATAAAGCTTAGATGGATTCTTTGGTCTTTGTGTCTCCTGATCCATATGTAGGGTAGAAGAGATGGTGCTCCAAATAGCTGAAATGCCTTGCACTCTAGATTGGAAGTAAAAGGCTAATGTATAAGTGCTAGCAAGGAGGTAAGACATTTTTAGACATTCATTACATTGAAGTTCTGAAACAGAAACTAGATTTGACACCAGATGGTTAAGAGCAGGAAGATGGAGAGCCTCAAGACACAGGCTTACCAGGACTCAAAAACATATTCATCCTCAGTTCTTTCCCATACATCTCAAGGGCCATAAAGAAGGACAGATGACCCCAAACTTTGGGCTCTGCAGCTCACTCTTGCACTTGGCTCCTGCATATTTAAGGTAGAGCTAAAAAAAAAAAAATGCTGTTTCTCCTTCCAGTTTTACCCCAAAGCTACTAGGCGACCATTCTGGTGGTGCCCATGGAATTTCAGAGCTGAGTTTTGTGTGTCAATCCTGGGGCAGGCCCCGGCAGATCTGGGGTGAAGGAGCACAAGCAGGTGGGCTCTGAGAGATGTCTACACTTGGCTGGAACACATTGTGATGCTGTCTCGGGGAGCTGGTATTTATTTTTCCAGTCATGCTTAGTGCTGGGAGGTGTTAGATTTCTTTAAAGCCTTTATGACTCATGACCCTACAAGAGCTCAGATTCCACTTCTTTCCCTCCTCAACCCCATCTGCCTTGTTCTTCCAAGGGAAAAGAGCAGAATGTTTTAGAGTGGGCCCTTGTTGAAGAGGATGTCTCTGATCAATTTTGGGAAAGCTTTTGACAAGCTCAAAAGCACCACACAGTTGGGAGGAGGGATTGTTATTCCAAGGAATTTGTTTGAGGATGGTTTTCCACAAATGTTTTCAAATGACCAAACAAGGGGACCATCTTCCCAATGGTCCCCTTGGAGGCTTACCTCCTTCTTCCACGTTTGCTGCCAAGGCTCAGAGAGTGTTTGGAATGACTTTAAGGGACAGTTTCAGAGACACATGAGAAATTTGGTCTATAAAGTTTTACCTGATTTTTTAACCTAAACACCCCTCGTCTGGCTTATTCTGCAGGCTCATTCATAAGACGTGGTACAAAATATCATTTGGCTCTTCCAGAAATCAAAACCTCTATTCTGAGATTGTAGTCTTGCCATTATTGAGGAGGTCAAATGGATTATATTAAGACTTTTTAAGCAAGTTTCAGAGTGGAGTTTTAGAAACTCGCTGAATTGTTGCTGTGTCTTTGGGGACAAGGGTCCATCTTCAAGAGGTGACCTTTGTGTAATTCAGTGCCTGTTTAGAATACAGACACACACACCTGTGCACCACAATAAATATACCACAAAGATCTCAATCAGGTCACCGTTTACTATTTCCCTAGTGCCATGGTTGGCAAACTGCGGCTCGCGAACAACATGCGGCTCTTTGGCTCCTTGAGTGTGGCTCTTCCACAAAATATCACAGCCTGGGGGAGTCTATTTTGAAAAAGTGGCATTAGAAGAAGTTTAAGTTTTTGTTTGTTTTATTTTTGGCAGGAGTGGCCAATAAGTAATCAGTAATTTGTTCCTTAATTTACTTATTTATTAAAAAATAAATTCATTTATTCATTCATTCATTCAGTCAAAATTTGCTTGGCATTTGCTTTTCAAGGGCAAAGGAGACGTGGTCACCGCCTGCATTCACATGGGAGAGATGATTGAACATTAATCACCCAAATAAAAATAAACAGAGCAAAACAAAACCCATTATAAGTGCCATGGAGGAGAGGAACATGATGGAGCTAGGGGACAGTCTGAGGGAGAACCCTGCTGGTTAGGGAGGATCTGAAGAGCTGTAGCCATGGTTCGGTGAAGGGGAGGGGACCAAGGAGCCTCTGGCTGGAGAAGGCAGCTCCTGGGAAGCCCCTGGAGCAGGAGGGATTTCGGAGAGTTGGAAAAACAGAAAAAAGACCAGTGTGGCTGCTGCTGGAAGTGAGGCAGGGAATGGGGACAGAGACACTGGCCATGGGAAGACCACATAATTCATCGTCCAAACCAAAACACTTGTAAGAGTGAAATGAGGGGCCATCAATAACAACCCAAACTGGCATCAACCCCAACTGTTTTGGGCAAACCAGGGCACATGCACCCCTATCTTACAGACCATGCTAGGGATTTTGGGCTTCATCCTAAAAGCAATGCTAAGCAGGGTTTAAGGTTGGGGATGAGAATGAGGATATGATCGCATTTGCATTTTGAAAAGATCTTTCCAGTTACACTTTGGAGACAGGAGGGGTGGCGATTTCCTTAAATACCAAGAGTTCCAGTTTGATTTGGATAAATCTCTTTATACCCCAGTCTCCGTTCCCTGCTCCCATCCCAGTGCTCAGCGCACATCTGTGCCGCAGCTGCAGACCTGGGATTCCAGAGGCTCTGGCTAATTTGTAGAATTATGGGGACGGTGCCTGGCAATGGAGTGTTCCCATTAGTGCTGCTCATGTTCGCATTATAAGCTTGATGCCTTCCACATGCTCCCGTTTTATTCTGATCCTCCAGGGGACAGGGCAGTAATTAACTCTTTGGAGGAATTTGGCCCAACCTAGTGTCTTTCACTGCTGAGAGTTTCAGAAAAACAGGGCCTGTTGCATGTAAACCAGGGGGAACCATGTCTGGGACCCCCCAGGGGCTTTGTTCACATGCCGATGTCCCTTTTAGAATCTTTTCTCTGGCTCGTGGAGAGTCGCAGAGTTGATAGGGGCTTTAGGAGATCTGAATCTCTCCTATGGTCTATGGAGGCATGGTCGTCCCAGCTATGAACCCTTCTAGGGACTTGACCACACTCTCTCCTAGGATTCTGTCCTCTCTTTGCCCACTTCTCTCTGTCTCTATTACTTCCACTCTGGTCCCGACCGCCATCTCCTCTGACCAGGACCACTGCAATAACCTCCTCCCTGCTCTCCCTGCTTCCCTCTCAGCCCCTTCTCTCACCTGTTCCTCACACTGCAGCCAGAGTGCTCTTTTAAAAATAAAAAATCAGCCCGGCAGATGTGGCACAGTGGTTGAGCATCAACCTATGAACCAGGAGGTCATGGTTCAATTCCCAGTCAGGGCACATGTCTGGGTTGCAGGCTGTATTCTCAGTGTGAGATGTGCAGGAGGAGGCTGGTCAATGGTTCTCTGTCATCATTGATGTTTCTATCTCTCTTTCCCTCTCTTTTCCTCTCTGAAATGAATAAAACAAATATATTAAAAAAATAAAAGCAAAAATCAATCAAGTCAGTCCCTGCTTAAGCCTCTCCAGCAGCTTCTCATAGCCTTTTGGTTAATATCCACTCTCCTTACTATGCCCCCAAAACTTCACTTTGTACTATGTCTCCAACCTTCTCTCTCACCGTCTCCTGCTCACTATACTGTGCTGGAGTGCCACTTGCCTTCTTTCATTTCTTCCAACACACACTCTTTTTGGTCTCAGAGAGGTTGCCTGGACCATTCTCTCCATGACTCCTCATTCATTAGATCTCTGTTGAGGTGTCCCTTACAGAGAAGGTTTTTTCTGGCCATCTGTTGACAGTGGGTCCCTCTTATGAATGTTTATCTCAGGCTCTTTCATTGCTTCTTTATAGCACACAATTTGTAATTATTTATTCGTTTATTTGATTGTGGCAGCCTGTCTGTCTGGCTACCATGTGACCACCCTGGGGCTGGGGGTCATGATTCATTGTCCTCAGCACTGAGCACAGTGCTTGTGCTCAATAAATATTTATAAAATACGTGAACGAATGGCAGTGGGTTGCTTCTTCTGAACCTTGTCGCCATGGTTACCGTTTATTACCGTTTTCTTTGGACTTCCCTTTTTATAATGAAGAACCCTTTCATCTCCCAGATATTTGAAGAGCATTTTTTTTTTTTTGTCCTTTCTAAGGCTTATTTTCTCTAGTTAAAACATAACCAGCTTAAATTAAAAAAACAAAAAACAGTTTTTAGAAATCTTACCCTGTGAAATGCCATCTTATTTGATTCAACCTATTCTTTTTCTAGCCTATCAAATTCTTTTTGGATTCAGAAACTCTTATTTACCATAGTGGGTATGCCTTCCATCTCTTAGGCCACTTAGAATTGATAAGTAGGATAGTTAAACCCTCATGTAATTCACAAGCAAATATGTTGAATTCCCCAAGAGAGAATTTTCTTCAGGCATTGATAACTTAATGAGCTCATGAAAAAACAAAAAGTAGGTCTTTGTTTTAAATATAATGCAAAGAGTGCAATAGTTCAACCAAGAAACACATTTTTTTCTATAGTTGTTTAGATGACATTTCCAATTGGATGTATTGCCTGCTTCATATACACAACATGTTTGAAAAGAAACACAAATTATGATTCATAATAGTAGGTGGCCATTAGAATGATCATTTTGAAGACTGTAGGGCGCAGAATAATGCTTCTGCCATGTGATACATAGTATATGGTAAAAGCACAATGCAAAATTATATTACGGGCCAATTTTCTTCTCTATTTTAAAGTATGTGATTTTCATATTTATAATGAAACGCATACATGTATACCAAGACTCTTCTTATATTCCTGCTCTAAGAATCAGAGTGCTTTCTATTACAGAAACTCCCTTTCCCACAGAATTGTGGATGAAAAGATGTCCTATAGGTAATAGAGGGCATGCAATCTTTGGGGGACTGGGAGAATTAAGCCCCTCTTATTTTACCATTCAAAGGGCTTAAAAGTATGTCTGCATCGTATTTTCTAAGTTTCTGCTTGCTTGTGCTCGCTTCGGCAGCACATATACTAAGTTTCTGCTTGCTTTCTTTTGAATGGTACTGATACTGTTTTTCTATGAAGCATATTTTTAGAAAAAATATGAAATGGATAAAATTTAAATATTTTTTTTCCTTTTCCTTTCGTACTTCTCTGTCCTCAGATATGACTTCACACCAACCCCATTATAGCCAGACTTCGTCTAGGTCTCCTGATGTGAACCAAAGCTTCCCTATTCTCAGTGCTATTTCCTCATAGCACCTATCTCTGTCCCATTGGAGATATTTCCTTGACTCCAAATATACTATTGATGATTACAATAACCTATACAGTTCAGAAAAAAATATAAGAAAGAGGTTTTTTTTTTCCTGAGTCATGGCTCAATGACTCAGGAAAAAACCCTATATGTGTAAAAAAATAAATAAAAAATCAGAAATCCATTTGGTTTAAGGAGCTTATTTATGGATGGGAATGCCTTATTCTTTCCCCATGATAACAATTTTTTCATTCTAAGCTAATTGGTCTTTAAATTCCTGACTTTCAGGGAGTGGCTTATTGGTGGACATTACATTCACTGCAGTGGGGCTGCCAGAACATTTTCTTAGGAAGAAGAGGCTGTTTGCCTTCTTCAGTGAAATCAGGAAGGCAGCCACTTATTCTACGTTCTTGAAAACGCCTCCCTTCTCCTCAAGATCCCATGTGGAGAAGATGCAACTTAATACTCTTCCCCTGTGTTTTTGTTTTCTTTCTTTCTCCCCCCCCCCCCCCCCCTTCAATTATTCATCTCGGTCCTCACTTTCCACGCCCAGGCAGCTCTCCAGCTCCCAATGGTGGTTATTAGGGCAGGCCACCCAGCTAGCCCAAGTCTTCCCTGAATTCCTGTTATGCTTTATTGTCTCTTCTACTTGCCTTTTTCCAGCCTCGTATTTTTCACAAGTTGTTTCTTATGAAGAAGGCCTGCTTTTCATCCAGACATGACTCCAAGGGCCAAATCTGTGCTCCACACAGAAACATTTTATTTAATCAGAATGTGTGGGGAACCTTGGGGCTGGTTCCTTTTACTGCAAATGTATACTCAACACTAACCAGAATTCCCCCCTCAGAATATATTCAAGACAACTGATTCTTCTCTCATGTCTCCATAATAAAGACCAGAGAATATCATAAAATTTTCCATAGTTTTGGAAGTACTTGTAGTTTCAGCATCCTGGAAAGGGTTCTTATTGCCAAAGTTGCACTGTTGAAGCAAGAATATGGAATCCAGGGTTGCACATTTCTCTCATTCTTTGTCCCCAAGACTTGGCTTTTAGTCATCAACGGTACTGGAGGTGTGCAAGTCAGTGGTGAAAACCATGAGGAAAGATAAAAGAGATCATGTCAGTGGAGCAGGAGCATCTCAGTGTTATGGCAGGACCCACTCACCTGACCAGGAGGGATAGCAAGGCAGCAGCCCCCGATCAGGGAGTTACATGCATTGAGCTTCCAAGGAAGAGTATAAATGACATGCAGTCTTTCATGGGGTGTGTGTATGGGGGGTGGGCTGCGTTATGGTGTTGAGTCCCAGGGATTCAACTCTTGATTTAAGGGCAGAAACTCATTTTGTTGCATTCCCTCCACTTCCAACATCTATTCATTCATTTTCTTTTGAACTCCTCTGGGCCTATCATTGAAAAGCTATCTTTGAACATATAATGGGTAAAAATTGTAGAATAAAGATTCAAAATCTGGCACCTAGAAAGTTTTCCATAAATATTTGGTGGCTGGATAAATGAGTACACAGATTTGGACCCTGCCTTTGCCTCTAATTTTCAAGAGACCTTGGAAAGCTGATTAACCTCTCTAAGCCCTGGTTTTCTCATCTATAAAATGTGGATGCTAGTATCTTCCTTATAGTATTGCATGTGAGAATGTGAGGGTTAAATGAGCTAATGCATGTAAAATACAGAGTGTAGTGATTTTTTTAAAGGTAAAATAGTAGCAATAATAGCAGTTATCTTCCTAATACTTGCTATTATTGTTGTTAGTAGGTAAAGCCAAAAAAATTAAGACTCTTACTTATATTTTGGTATGCTAAAGTTTTCATTATACTTGTTCTGTTTTCACAGTCTGTTTGCCCAGTCCACATTTGAGCACACTTCAGGCCCTCAGTAAATATTGGTTACTGCGGCCTTCCAAAGACAAAATTAAAATCTATTCCTTTCATTCTTTTTTTAGCCCTTCAGACAATACAAATTCTTTCATTATTCATTGGATTATTGCAGTGAAGCCGATGAATGGTGGCAACATGCTTCATGTGTGATAAATGCCAGAGAACTCCTAAATGCTAAAATTGCAATCTATGTCATGAGTATACTTCTGGGAAGGAAATAATGATTTCAAGAGGTTGATCAGGTCCAGCCAGAACAATGACCTCCAATGGCCTGGTGGAATCTGGAGAAGGAAATAGGTTCCTTGGGAGGGAGCAAATGATCAAACTCTGCAGAAACATTGTCATCTGCAGAATTC
This sequence comes from Pipistrellus kuhlii, assembly GCF_014108245.1. Taxonomy (NCBI): domain Eukaryota; kingdom Metazoa; phylum Chordata; class Mammalia; order Chiroptera; family Vespertilionidae; genus Pipistrellus; species Pipistrellus kuhlii. Next base: position 16,590,574 of record NW_023425595.1, read on the forward strand.
TGTTTTTCTTTTCTACTTCTTGTTCTTACAGTGAACCATACCGCCTGGTATTCTGGCTTTTGTGTTGTCCACATACCCCTGACCTTGATTTTGGGCTTGGCCAGTGACTTGATTTGGCCAATGGGATATCACTAAGTGTGGTGCAAGGAGAATCTTGAAGAACATTTAAATGTGACAGGTCCTCAAGGAATCTTTCCTCTTGCAATCCAGTTCCATGCTGTAAGGAAGCTCAAGATAGACCCCTAAATGGTGAGAGGCCATGTGGAAAGACCCTGAAGGATGAGAGCCAACTTAGACGTTCCTGCCTCAGTGGGGCTCCCAGCTTAATGCAGCTCGGGAGTGACATCCACTATGCTCTAAGTGACCTCCTAGCTGAGTGCTGTCAACCCACAGACTTGTGAAATATAATCATACTTTGTTATTTTAAGCCATTTAATTTAGGGTGGCTTGTTTATGTACAACAAACAATGGATCCATAGTCTCTTTCCTCCCGTCCTTTAGGACTCACAGACAGGTCAAATGGAAGCATTACCTGGTATATATCCAAAAACATCTTGGTTCACAATAGGCAGCCCTTGTTTAACTTGGGGAGATATTATGCATCTCCTCAGATGCCTTCATTTTGCAAATGCAAATACTGAGGCGCAGAGGGAATAAGTAACTTGTCCAAAATCACTTGTGTAGGTTCCCCAATTTAGCATTCAATGTTTCTTCCATAAAGAACCCTCAGAATATTTTTAGTTTCAAAGGAAACTTCAAACTAAAATCATCATGATGTCTATTTTATATACAATAGTTTTTATCTACGCACACAATAATCTCTGTTGACTGGACATAATTCTTTTCTAATTTGAAATAATAATATAAATATCTCATCAGAGTCATGTTGTCCATGGAAATTAATAGCTAATTGAGCCAATGGAGTAAAGTGTTGGCAAAAATACAGATATCTTCAAATGCAATAGAGAAATAATTTATACTGATTATTTTATTTTCATCATTTTTTCCAATTACTCTTGATAAATGATAATATTAGTTTTAGTTGTACAATATAGTGGTTGCATATTTATGTAACTATAAAATGATTGCTCCAATAAGTCTAGTACCCATCTGACACCATGTGTAGTTATTACAATACTAGAGGCCTGATGCATGAAGTCTGTGCAAGGGGCTTGGCCCTCGTAGCCTGGCTGCCTTGGCTCTCATGGCCCTGGCTGCCTCATGACCCTGGCTGCCTCATGGCCTGCGGCCCCACCCACTGGTCATTCTGGAAGGTTGTTTCACCATCCAGTCTAATTACCATATTAGCTCTTTATTACTATAAACTAGAGGCCTGATGCACTAAATTCGTGCAAAAGCAGGCTTTCCTTGACAACCCTTTTCCCCCCATCCCCCACTCTGGCTGCCTGTACCAGCTTCCCTCTGGCACCTGGGACCCGAGCTAGCTTCCCTCTGGCTGCCCGCAGGCATCGGGGACCTGGGCTGGCTTCTCTATGGTCCTGACTTTGTCTGAAATAATGTCCAGTCTAATTAACATATTACCCTTTTATTATTATAGATTAGTTTCTCTATTCCCTATGCTATACTTTGATTCTTGCTAAAAGTTACACTGGGCCTTTAAGAGTAAAATTTATGCCTTACCTAATTCTGTAAATGTACTCATTTAGCACTACTTGTTGGGCATATTTGTGTGTGTGTGTGTGTGTGTGTGTGTGTGTGTGTGTGTGTGTGCCAGGTAGATGCTGGGATCTACAGGGAATGAGATAGATAGTCCTTACCCTCAAGAGGATTTGATTCAAAGATTTAGGGACTAATTCAAGCTCACAAAGCTAGTTAGTGTCAGATCTGGGGTTATATCTGAGGTTGGTCACCCTAGTGGCTGCAACCAAAAATGCCTGATTGCCCTCTGGTGTTGTGAGCTATGCTTACTTTGAGTAATTATGGCCTCAACAGGTGATCTATTCTTTGGGTCCCTATCTCATTTTAAGATTATAGTCATGAATTCTGAGGGGTTTTGCCATAGTTTACTTTTTCTAAGGCTCCCCTTTATGTGTTAAGCAAAGCTTTCTTATAGATTAGATTCAGCTTTTCTCCTTCTCATTTTTTGGGGCAGGGGGATGATCTATGCTATGGTGTTGTAGTTGCATTCCTAAGAGGCCTCTTTGTAAAAGTCACTTTAAAAATAATTATTTCAAAGAGAAAATAGGGGATTTAGGCTGGGGCATTGAGACTCACAATAATAGAATAATTTTGCCTGCAGGCATTTCAATAATACTAGTGTTTTTATAGCTTTAAGTCTATAGTTATAAAGCTAAATATCCCCAGGCAAATCCAGCTTTGATTGCATCTAGCTTTTGATCAAGAGGAATGGCCTTTGTTTTTCAATCCTCACCAAGACTGTTGTTGGCACAAGGCTTCTCAGTCATTTTTATCACAGTTTTCACCCATTGTTGGATAAACATATCACAGAATCACTTAAACAAAGCAGCTGACAGCACGCTTTCCCCCCCTCTTTGTCTGATATAATGTTAGTTCTAGCATTACAACCATGTGCATAATGAAAATCACATGTCCCATTATTGATTCAACAAATATTTTTTAATGCCTACGTAGCCAGGCACTGAGCCAGGCACCGGGGGTACAGTGGTAAACAAGATAGACAAGCTCTTGCTGTCATGGAGCTTGCATTCCAGTGGAGGAGACAGTCCATAAACAGATAAATGCCCAATATAATGCCATGTGGTATAAGTGGTGTGGAAAAAAATAGTCATAGAGGGATCAGTGGCTGGACCATGCTGAGCCTCAGAGCCATTGAAGGGACTTCGGATTTTATTCTAAATGTGATGGAAGCCATTAGAAGTTTTTGAACAGAGGAATGATCTAATATATTAATATTTTAGAAGATATTCTTTGGCTGCTGTAGGACAGGTTATAGAAGGTTCAACAGAATAGATGGATAAAGTTAGGAGGCCACTGTAGCCTGAGTTTCTCCATAAAGCTGAGCCTAGGCAAGGGGTTATGTGTAGGTAGTGTATTTTGGGAAGTGATCCAAGGAATAGAAGTGGAGGAATAGAAAGGTTGAGACCAGGAGGCAAGGCCAAGCCAGTGATGTGGAAGATACTCATGCATTCTATAGACAACTGGGAACCTCTAAGAGACCAAGTTGGAATGCACGTCTGAGTTATTCAGCTCCTGTCCTCTGTTGGTCCAGGGTTGCCTATTGGAGTGTTCACTCCCTTGCACTGCCTAGTTTGTGAATAAGGCAGAGTGACTGAGCAATTCTCACAACCATCCCACATTCCAAGCAGCAGGGACATAAGCAAGATTCTGTGGTGCAGTTGAGGCACAGTGAGGGCAGCTTATACCCAAGTGGTGTCCAATCCAGAAGCAAGTGCAGTGAGAGGGGATGGAAGCTTAGGTTAGATGGCAGTGGAGAAGTGCTGAGAAGCAAGCAGATCCATGGGTTATATCCAAATTAGTGAAAATTAACATTAGAATAAAAATATCTATATTTTTGCAGTGAAGCAGAACATTAATTTATCAACATCTTGCCTCTGTGGTGTTATTTCACTTCATTGTCATGCTGTCATTCCTGCTCACACAACTACCCATTTGAGAATACCAAAGTTTGCCATTTAAAGCAAAGAAATTGATGAATGAAGATAGAACAACTTGCAAACAAGCTTCTTTCATTTTATATGTCTTTTCTGTTTAACGTATTTGATTGATTGTCCAGGTGAATGAAGGTGATGTAATGGGAACACACTCAAACTTGCTGTATATTTGGACAGGAAAATATACTTTGTCTAAAAGGGTAGAAAACTTATGGGCAATTTCAAAAATGCCTGTTTAAAAGTTAAAAAACAAAAGAATATCCCTCCTTTGGTCACAGTTATTTGAGTTTCTTATATCCTGCTAACTGAAGGCCAGGAATACCATTTCCATGGTATGAAACTCAACATTTTGAAAAGTAATATGCATCGGGGTATTTCCCAGGAAAAGAAAAACATCTGTAACTAGTTTTTAAGAATCTGCTGGTGGAGATATGTGCCTAGAAAGGTGATTCTGGAGAAGAGCAGCCTAAAGTCTGTGGCCAAGAGCCATCATGAGGAGGTAAAGTAGAAATGTCCCATGGTGTCAGAGGGCTCTGTGGCTTCCGGGGAGTGTTCACTCTGCTGTCTTAGAAGCATTGTCTCCCTGGCCCAGTACTTGACTCTGCTACATTTCCATCATTCTCTACAGACACTGTACGCTTTCTGTTTGATCTCACTTGGGCAAAATGTGAATATACTTTCACTATTACTAATTTCCATATAACGAGTCTTCCTTAATGTAAGTGCTATGCCAAAGCCAATGCGCATGTATGCATTGATAAAGAACAAAGCTTTTCTTCGTAGATGATTCGAGAATTCTTTGTGGAGAGAGACATCTTTTGCACAAAAGTTTCTTCAACTCACTGAGGTGCAGAAGGAAGCCTCTGGGGTCTGGAGGTGGGTGTGCCAGGTTATTCCCAGGTTTAAAAATAAGGACTCTTTGTGTTAACAAATGAGATGAACGGGAGATGATAGAGGGCTCAAGAATGAGTGCATTTAGAGGATAAGGGAAGAAGAGACATCCATGGCTTGAACTAGGAGGAGTGACTTGGGAATTAAGCTTGTCTAATTTGTACTCCTTGTGCGGTGAGACCTCCTGCTCACAAATCTTTATTATAATTAGGAGCCACAATTTGCAGAGAAAGGTGGACTTAGAACTAACACACTAAGGCTTTGTAAATAACTAGGAGAAAGACACATGTTCAAGAGGCAATAGACGAGTGATTAAGAATATGGATTTGAATCCCAGCTCTATCCTGTTTCAGTTTTTCTCCATTTACCCTTCCTATTCTCAGCATTATCAGTGCCCTGGGAGGCTGACCTCTATCTATGCTCTATGTCACCTGGGCTTCCCTAATCTCTGACTTCCAGTTGAGTTTGATCAATGAAATCAGAGGTGCTGGCAAAAGATTAGAGGACGAGAGAAAAGAGAGATCAGAATGTTAATTCCCCATGGTTTTGGCAGTGACTAGGCTTCTCTATTGATAGCCATCTCTCCCGTGTGTACAGCTCTCACCTGGTTCCAACAGCATCAATCTCCCCTCTTGTCCCTTCAGGCCTAGAGGTGATAATGACTTTCTGTTGGGTAGTCCCTAGATCCATCACTATATTTGTTCCTTTAATTCTGCCACACATTAAACATTCTGTCCCCCTTTGAACATGCCTACCTCCCTGATTGCTACCATGAATAATCTTGAGCAAATACTTAACTGTTTTGTGCCTTTGTTTTTACATCTGTAAAATGGGATTAGTATTAGTATATATCACATAGAATTGTTGGGAGATTAAGGCAATTAAGAGTACTTTGCATGTAAAAAGTAATACAGTACTAATAAGTAATTATATTATTACAGTGATAGTAAGTAAAGTTTCTCAATCCTTAAAACAATTCTATAACATAGGTATTATGTTTTCTTATTTTACAAGTGGAAAAAAAATAAACTAAGGCCTAGTGAAATGTAGATAGCAGTTGTGATTCAAAAACCAGGTCAGAAGCCATTGTTTTTATCTAATTGCATAAAATGAGATTTCCCACCAAGTTAAAGGGGAGATACTAAATAATAAGATTAGTGAAAATAGTAAAAATTATACTGAAATACTCTAGTGGAGTATTCTGTAGATTTATTTTTGACATTTTACTTCAATTTATCTTTATTATTGAAATATTGCCCCTTCCCCCAACTGATCCCTTGTAGCCCACCCCACCCTCTTTCTAGGCCTTCCCCACCCTATTGTCTGTGTTCAGGGGTTATGCAGATAAGCATATAAATTCTTTTGTTAATCTCTTCCCACCCATCTACCCACCTACTCCCCCCTCCCGAGATTTGACAGATTTATTTTTAAAGAAACAAATCTAGAAGTGACTTTGGACAATAAAAAGAACATCTGTCAATGTCAGGCCATGAAACATGGCTTTTCCATCCCAAAACAGAGCTTGTCACTTAATATTTTTATTTTTTTAAGCCAATTGACTTTTCTTTTAGCTTTAAGGGCCTTTCCTTTTTAGTATGCTTTTGTGTCCTCAAGACTTGATTCTGGGAAAGAACTATTTTCATCTTCCCTTATTACCACTGAAAAGATCCGAAATCCTGTGATTAATGAAACAATTCTTACTGTCATTTTCCAAGACAGGGCTTTTGTAGTGAAAGTAGAATGGAAAAGTGAAACTGGAAAGGCTCAGTTTCCCATTAAACCTTCATTTAAAAATCTGACTGCTGTGCAAGGGGAGGAGACAGGGAGACAATGAATGTAATCAGACTGGATTTGTCTAAGCCAGTGATACAGCATCTCCTGAAACTTCTTTTGAAGGACATAAATTCCTCTTGGCTTCCCTAGGAGAGGTATTATCTTTCAGACTAAAAACAAAATGATGGGCCCCAGACAGAGATAACCTGGTATAACGTGTGTGCCAAGTTCTAGTCGGCAGTCTCCTCTGTGGCAGCTGGACCAGGAGAAGGAAGCGCAGAGTAGTTATGTCAGGAAGAGATTGGCCAGCGGTGTCAAGAGTGATAGTTCTAGACATCAGCAAGATGGCCGGGTCAGATGCTCTTCACTTATATCTCCCCTTAGCAACAACAATTGGCAGCCATCTACAGACAAAAGTGCCTTTGTGGAAGCTGCGGGATCTAGCACCATATGCTAGAGGACCCAGAAGGAGTATTGCCCATCCAAGCATTGTTTACTAGGCATGCAGATTTAGAGATCTCATCCCCGGCTGTCCACTCTGCAGTGGCCCATGAATTGGCTCCCGCTGGGAGCCCTGGAGAATACAGCCTTAGACAATCACTCTTCAATAAGAAAGTCTTTGAGGATGCTTACAGTAGAAGTCCAGCGGAAAAATTCCAGCACACCATTGCGGGGGGGGGGGGGGGTAACATTTAAAAAATATATATGTTTTGATACATTGAAGAGGGTAAGAGGAACGGTTTGACTTTACTCTGACAACCTCCCCACAGGGTGGCACAGCTCAATGCCATGGCAGACATTGGCTGTGATTTCTTCTGTGCGGGGAAAGTGAGAGTGTATAAACAAGAACCCAGCTTTCCCAACTCTTCAGGCTTCTGTCAGAGGCCCCTTTCTCTCTGACCTCATGCAGAAGGATTAATATTGTTTAAATGTGTGTATTACCCAAAGCCATCTATGGATTGAATGCATGATGGTGCTCAGTAGAGCAAAAGGGCTTTCGACATAACAGATTCCTTCTTTAGGAGGCATATGGTAGAGATTTCCTGCCTTACTCTCTCTAGAGCCACCACCCTGCAGACACTGGGCTCATTCCTGCCAGGACCTTCTTGGATGAATGCTAATGGTAACTTCAGAATCTCTGACAGCCCGAATCAAGCAGATTCCTGGGAGAGTCATTTTGACTGGGTTGGGGTCTCTGCCTCCTCCTGCCTCTGGGCTAGGCTGGGGTTTTTGGAACCCAGAGGGCTGCTTTGGGTTGCTGGGCTCCTTAAAGGGCATTTAGCACCCTGTAAAAAACTGCTTATTAAAGGAAACAGTAGGACTGCTTTCTCTTTAATAGTCTCGCCATGGAAAGTTTGGCCTACTTGGGGAGGTCTGACGTGGAAGACTGTAGACTCTGGGATGGTGGTTGAGCCTGTTTGGCAAGGTAGTCACAAGGCTGCAGAGGGAAGACATGGCCAATTGAGCTCTGCGGCCAAGTTCCCGGTGGTCAGGAAAGCCCAATGAGAGCACTATAAAAAATAATAACAGCAGTTAAGCCATTCAAGGGTCCAGCTTTGAGCTGAAATTCCAGATTTTGTCTTTCCCCCCCCCCCCTCAGTTTTGAGGTTTGGCTCACCGCTTTTTCCCCTCTCCTGAGATCCTGTTGACACATAAGTATTACTAAGGCTTCTAGTGGATGGGGTGAAGGGTGACCGTGTCACACAGGAAGACTAATTGGCTGGGACTCCCCTTGCACCCCCCTCCAGCTGGCCTGAATCTCTTTGTTTTTTAAGTCTTCCTCAAGGATCTTAGCATTGGTGGCCTGTCTCTCTTTTCAAAGTAATTAAAACCAAAGGAATTTAAATTAGGTCCTTTCTTGCTACATCTGCTGTTTTGCCCTAGTTTGCAGGGTTGGCAGAAGCAGGGTGCCATTGGGATATTTTGGCTCCCTACCTGGACCTGAGCTCAGTTTACTCCTCCTTCAGACTATGTTCAAACTGTGATGACCCTGAAAAAAGGAATGGCCAATTCTGGGCACGTGTGAGGCTCTCCCCACTCTGAAACTTATGGCAGAAATTACTAATGGGCCAAGGCATTTTTTTCCCCCCAACTGAGCCCAGATAGAGTTTTATGATCCTTCTTAAAAAAAAAAAATTGTTTTGTAAAAATGAGGTAATATAGTTAGGTGGTAATTAACCTAAGACCTTGTATGCATATATGAATAACCCATGGACACAGACAATAGGGTGCTGAAGGCCTGTGGCAGGGGATGGCTGAGGGGGGGAGGGGTGTGTGAGGGATGGGGGAGATGGGGGGTGGGCTGGAGAGGGGGTCAATGGGGGAAAACGGGGGACATACGTAATATTTTCAACAATAAAGAATTATGTTTTGTTTTTTTTAAAGTGAAGTAATAATGGTTAAGCATTATACAAATTGCAAGCGTGCAACATTATAATTCAATATTTATATACTTTATTGGTGCTCACCGCCAAAAGTCTAGTTTCTATTTCCATTGGTTGCCATATATTAGACCCCCTTTATCCATTACCCTTCTGGTAACTACCATTGCTTTCTGTATCTATGTGTTAGTTTTGTTTTGTTCGTTTGTTACTTTTTTGTTTTACATTTTTCATATGAGTGAAATCATACAACTTTGTTCTTTTCTGTCTGACAAATTTCACTTAGCACAGTTTCCTTAAGATCCATCCATGTGGTTGCAAATGGCAATATTTTATCATATTTATGTATATATACCACATCTTGTTTATCCATTCATCTATCAAGGAACACATATAGGTTGCATTCATATCTTGACGATTGTAAATAATGTTGCAGTGAGAATAAGGGTAGCTATATTTTTTTTGAATTCGTGTTTTTATATTCTTTGGATAAATACCTAAAAGAGAAATTGCTGTATTCATGATCCTTCTTGATACAACTCTCTCGGGAGCTACTACCAGTAATCAAGGTTGATGTAGGGGTTGGAATCTGTTTGGCATCTTTATTTTTATCCTAAATTCTCTGGGGCCCACAAGGCATTTCCTTCTTGGTAGGGTCTTGACCAAAGGCAAGGTTAATTGGATAAATTGTAGGTTTGCTTTATAATCCAAAATAAATCCATTCCTCAGCTTTTAAGCTTCTTGTATCTTTCTTCTCCTCTCCTCCATCTATTGTACCTCTACATTCCATCTTCTTTAAAATGCTCTAGCTTCCCATGGAAGGTCCTCTGCTTTCCCAGGTATATACACTATCAGCATTTAAAGGTCCCACCAAATCCAACTAAGACTCCCTCAGCCAGATTTATACCATTTACAGTGAATATTTTGGGTTTGGCCTTGAGTTAAAATAAAAAATATGTTACCTGGAAGAAGAACCGAGCTGCCTGGAGTTTCTGGAGGGTTGAGTGGGTGGCAGTAGAGTGTGGTAGACGCAGGGCAGCAGAGCAGACAGAGCTGGACTCCAGCTGCAGCTGGACCACTTGCCTGCTGGGTGACCTTTGAGAAATCAACCTCTTTGAACATACATCTTATCCTCAGTAAAATAAGAAGTCCTTATCTCTTGTATTGTGAGAATAAAATGTGTTCATATCTGTAAGGTACCTGGCACAGTCTGGTAAATCTAGGCGCATGTGAGGTCTCTTCCACTCCCAAATTTGTGGAAGACATTTTTAATGGACCAAGGCACTTGATACATTTGTGCTGATTTTATCCTCTACTTATTATCTGCTTGACAGAGAGGTGACCTTAGTTGTCCAAAGTAACAGGAAGTCAAGGACAGATTTTAGTCCTGCTGGACTCTAAAGACTATATTCTTCACCAGTTTGCTCCCTAGAGGGAGAAGACTTTTTTCACCTGCAAAATAGAGATAATATAATATTTCTTATTGAATTGTTGGAGAGATTGAGTCAGTGCTTATAGCATAGGGTTTGATCTGTTATATATATATATTCCATCATATATTTATCATTATCATCAATTACCATCATTATTATTGTTGGTTGTTGTTTTTTTTTCTTCTGAACTCACTCCCTCGCTTCCAGCACCCAGCGCCATAGTTGGCACTCTGCAGGTGTTTACTATGTGTGAGTAGCTCTGTTGGGGCAACATATGGTATTATTACTCCAGTAAGGGAGGAGGAACAAATAACTATTCAGCCTGAGAACTCTGGCTGACCTTCTGGCATCCTCATAAACAATTCCAGGAAACCTTTTTCTAGTTACCTTGGGAAAAGCCTGGAGAAGTAACGCAGCCAAGCAAGGATCAGAAGCTCTTCCCAGTCCCTGCAGGATCTTGGCTGCTTGTGGCCATTCTATAGAGGTTGGCCTTCTAACTGGCCAGTGAGATAAGACCTGTTCTTCGTATGTTCATGAGGGAATAGCTATAAGGCTTCCTGTGTGTGGAAAGGGCAGATGGAGGAAAGGAGATCTCATTAGCTGTTGTGTGCCTATCTTTAACACCCCATGTCTAAAACAGACCACTCTTGTTGAGATTCTTGAGAGAGGTGTGTTTTGTCCCCAAGAGCTCTAGGGAAAGCAGAATTCCCTGAGCTCAGTCCTGAGCTGTACTCAGACAAGTCTTAATATAAGGTTGATTATCTAGGCCCGTGGCCAGCAAACTGCTGCTTGCGAGCCACATGCAGCTCTGGCTCCTTGAGTGTGGCTCTTCCACAAAATACCACGACCTGAGTGAGTCGATTTTGAAGAAGTGGCGTTAGAAGAAGTTTAAGTTTAAAAAATTTGACTCTCAAAATAAATTTCAATCATTGTACTGTTGATATTTGCCTCGACTAATGAGTTTGCCGACCACTGATCTACGTAGGCTATTCTTGCCCATCCGGGGAGAAAATCGCTATGATTTAGGCAGAGGCAGTCTTCCTTAAGCTCTTAGTGATCGTTTCCTTCTTCAAAACATGTTAGTTTTAGTGATGGCAGCTTTGTATCTGTTTGCTAAACAAAGACAGTATTCCTTGCTTCCAGTCTGCACTAATCTGTTATTTCTCATTGTTCACACATATTTTATAAAACATTAGTTTTTTTAAAAAAACCTTTAACTTCATAATAATAGTAGATTTACAAAAAAAGTTGCAAAGTTCTTTCGGTATTTGTCAAAAGTAAAAAATTAACATTGATACCATGCTGTGAACTAAGCTATAGGTTTCCTTTTGTACTTTGGAAGTTTTTCCACTAGTGTTCCTTTTCTTTTTTAAAATTTCATCACCCAATCCAGGATTTCACATTGTTTAAATTGTCCCCTCTTATATGTGACAGTTTCTGAGTTTTTCTTTGTTTTTCATGCATTGGAAATATTTTGCATACAGAATGTGTCGACTAGAGTACAGTACTCTGTACAGTTCCTTTTCCCATTAGTCTAACAGACTCCACTAATTCCATTACTTAGAGCTGCACCTTTTCTCCCACCCCTTTCACTGAGCTTTGTCTCATACATTTGCAGTCTAAGTAGAATTTTTTGGTCACATTCCATCTGGGATTTCCCCGACTTTCTAAATGATTTATGTTTAATTTGCACATATCAAGATTCACTTTCTGTGCTGATAAGTTCTATAGATTATTTTCCTGTTTTTACTTAGATATTTTCTTAAAATTAAAAAAGAATCTTTATTCTTTTTTTTTTTTTTTTAAATATATTTTATTGATTTTTTTACAGAGAGGAAGGGAGAGAGATAAAGAGCTAGAAACGTCGATGAGAGAGAAACATCGACCAGCTGCCTCCTGCACACCCCCTACCAGGGATGTGCCCGCAACCAATGTACATGCCCTTGCCCGGAATCGAACCTGGGACCTTTCAGTCCACAGACCGACGCTCTACCACTGAGCCAAACCGGCTTTGGCGAATCTTTATTCTTGAAAATGTACTTTATATGTCCCTTTTTACTCCCCTCCCTCCCAGTGACCTCTTCTAGCCTGCCCCTGCCTCCTGCTCCAGGTCTTCACCACGCTATTGTCTGTGTCTATGGGTTATGCATATATTGTACATGCATACAACTTCTTGCTGTACATTTTTTTCTACTTGCTGTTGAGGTATATTTTTAAGAAGTTTAAAAAAATTACTCTCATACAAATATAAGGTGTGTCAGAGATTGTGTTGAACTTATTAATTACCGAAGGGAATGATAATATGTTACAACCAGGCCAAATAGCATTTCAGAAGCTAGGTACCCTATATAAGATTAAGAGTGCCTCAGATACAAAACTGGTTATTGTCCAATCAGGTCAGAAGCCATAAATTTTGAGATTATCTGTTCCATTTTAATTATATAAAAATGTACAAGGTAGCCTCTACCCAATAGGGCTGTAAATAGTTCAGACCATGGATTGTCCAGAAGAGCACTGTGCTTGGAGAGCACACAGCAAAATACTTTTCAAGTGTTAGAGATTTTTTTCTGATGCTAAGTCGGTGAAAAAATAAAATTGAGATTACCTAACAAAGCTTAGTAGTTAGAAATGGACAAACATTGTTAAAGAGATACATTTAAGAGAGAAAAGTAAGAATAGAATGAAATCAGGAGTAAAGTTAGACTCAAACATTTTTATCTGAAAATCTTGCTTCTAAGAGATAATGGTGAATTTGATCATGAGCTTTCTAGAAGCAAAGAGGGAGCTAGGGGACTCCTAAGACTTGTCATGTTCACAGGTAATTCTGAAATACACACTCTGCTTTTTTGGGTCTGATTTTTCATTTGGACAGAAAGCAAAAGAAACTTTTTGTTAGACTGGCAGAAATGTCAGTAGCTTCAGAAACTAAAAAACTTATGGGACAAGAGAAGACTTCAGGCAAAGCTCCAAGAGATTTTTGGCTTCTTAAAAAAATTAAACTAGACTCTCTTGGGTGATTCTAGCTAGAAGCCTTTGCAAATTAAACCAAGGCCATGGGTCCAAATCGGCTATAAATTAAACAGAGAAGAGATGTTGTCCACTATAATATGTCTGGCTAGGTGAATCTATATATATAAAAGGCTAATCTGCAAACTGTCCCCACGGGAGTTCGACTGGAAGACTGAGAGTTCTATTGATTGCTGTAATATGTGCTGACCACCAGGGGGTGGCGTGGAATGAAGGAAGGCCCTGGCCAGCAGCTGGCAGCCAGGGAAGGGAGGCCCCAGTCCGCAGCCAGAAGGAAGGCCCAGGCCAGCAGCCATAGGCTCCGATCGGCCCTGATCCCGGCCAGGCCTAGAGACCCTACCCATGTACAAATTTTGTGACACTGGGCCTCTAGTTTTCTATAAATATCTTTTGAAGGGGTGATAACATTGTATTAAGGTCAATAGAATATTAACTCCCACCAACTGCCTATCACTAGAGCTGGTCCTCCCAATCCCCTGAAAGATACATACCCAAGGGCTGCAGACTAAGAATTACCAAGAGAGCTCTTTAGGCAAGGATCAAGGCTCAGAACAAAGTGCAACAGGTCAGCCCTGGGGGGATCAGAAGCCTTCTCTCAGCCTGATATTGCTTCTGGATTGTTTTGACATTTCCTTATTGATCTCTATATTGTATTTTTGCATTTTAGATAAAGGTCCTTTTGAAATGCCCAACCTTTGTTCCTTTGTCTACATTTAGGCTTTAGAGACAGGGACACACTAAGTCTTGATGGGCAGCATTGGGAGTATCATGAGAGAAATCCTAGAGGGAAGGAAAGTATCAGAGGTCAAAAGGTGAGGTTACCTGTGTGGCTGGGTCTTCCCCAGAACTGTACTTCTCAGGGGCACATCACTGCTCTGGCTTTAGAAAGAAAACATTCTAATTGGTTACTTTAAGGATATTCCCTTACTGTGTCTTTGTATAGACCTGAAGTTGCGACCCTTTTTACCTGAATCGCCAACCCTCCATCAAGCGGAAGCACTGTGGGACTGCTTCCCCATACAGGATTAATGGGAAATGGCCTTGTTCTTTGAAAGGGTCTTGGAAATGCAATCCCTTCCCTGGTCTCCAATTCAGGCTGATTATTTCCAAGATAAGTCTATTTTATTGAACTGTTTTCATTTTCTCAGTGAGGTCACCGCTCTGCCTCCCCAGGAAGCCTCCCACAGAGGGAACATCACACTGTCCGCTCAGCCCTAGAGATCCTATCTGGCTGCCCTGGCACGTGTCCCGAGCCTGAGACATCATGAGACCAGATATGGCTCCTCCTGGTCTCACCGCAGAGATGTGACTCTCAGGGCTCCGAGGAACAGTTTTGTGATTTACAGAGAGCGAGGAGGGCTCAAGGAACCACGGGGCAACCGTTTTATCTGAGGATGCTCTTTAAATCCCCCTAATTGAGTTTCAGGCTGCAAAAATGTTGAAGAACTTTCCATTTTCATCAGTATTCATTATAAATTAGGGTAACAAGTAATGTCTAGAATATTCTGAAGGCCTTGGGAACCATGCCTTTCAAAGAAGAGAAAAATCTAAGCATCACAAAACATCCACTGTCATGTTTATGCCCAGAAACTATTTTTTTTTCATTATTTACTACTGCAAAAAATAAAACACACCAACAAAACAAAACTGCCTATAGCTACCTAAAAATTTCTCCTTCATATTACTTGGGGTTTTATACTTACAAAAATTATTTCTGAATTAAGAAATCTTCTGTAAATTATTTTTGAAATTGAAGCATATGAGATAGCAGTCATTCATAGTTCAGTGTTATTTAATTATATAACTTGTTTTCCCCCTAACATTCTTGTGATCAGCCCCTAAGGGAATGCAGATTTTATTGGCAAGGAGTGGAGAATAGGGGATGGGAGGAACTTAAATTAGGGAAAACTGGATCATAACTAAGGACCCCTTTAACTTCAAGATGTTCCCCGTATCAAAACATCTTTTCCTTAAAAAATGTATGTCCTGTGTTTAAGCCAATCTGAAGTGCAATATGTGGCTATATTAACACACAGCTGAGGATAGTCACCTAAAAACATTCAAGGTCTCAAATTCAATTGAGGTAGTGACAAGAGAGCAGTTCCAAGTGAATGGCTTATTATTCCATGTCTAGTTCTCAGAGAGATTTCAAGCTATTGGTGGCTGTGTCCACAGGAAGAGTTAGGAAGGCAAAAGGGAAAGTAGTATTCCAACTTTGGAAGTGCTCACAGGCAATCAGCTAATAGCATACTCTGCAGCTCCCTCAGCTCCATGGTAAGGTCTGCCATCCTTCCACTCTTCTCTCTTTAGAACATTCTCCTTTGGATAACGTTTGATCCACTGTAAACATATCTTTATTCATTCATTCCCAAGCAAGCATTTAGTTATGGTTTTTAATACAAACAATAGAAGCTGACATATATAGTACCTTTATTTTAGAAGGTATGCATTGGCAGATTAACAGGGAACTGAATATCAAAGCCATGGTAGTTTGCTGTTATGACCCCACTTTTCCACTCTTCTCTATATCCAAACCCTTCATGATATTTGACTCTGTTGACTAATGAGTTTGCCAACCACTGCCCTAGACCACCAGCTTCCAGTTCACCAATAGCTGATCACAGATATATGTGTAAATCCTCCCAAGACTAGGAGAAATGTTCAACTTGCCAAACCCAAATTACTGACTTCCAGAATTTTGAGATAAATAAAAGGACATTGTTTTATGCTATTTTATGTTGGAATTATTTGTTACACAGCAAAAACTCACTGGAACCAAAGCCTTGAGAAGAATAAAATTCAGGAAATAGGGTACTTGTGGTTCCTTTAGAGAGCTGCCACCAGATGCCATAGCTCCAGTTGCCTTTTTGAACTTTGCCTCTGCCCAGGTAAAATAATTTGATTGGTCCAGCTTGTGCCATGTGCCCTCCCCTAAGGATGGGGCTGCAGTCTTCTGGGTTAGCAGCATTGCCAGAATCATATGGTACAGACAAAGGGCAGATCCTTAAAAAGAAAGGGGGATAGTAGCTGCTCTTTCTAAGAAAAGGAAAGAGGAGGTCCCGAGTAGACAAAACACTTGATTATAAATATTTATTCTGTGTACTTATTCAAGAAGGAGAAACATATTCACTTTCATGAAGGAAGTCTTGGTCCAAAGGAAGAGTCCAGCAAGCAACAGTGTCAAACAAGTAACAGTGTGGTTACTGCTGTCACAGAGGGGCTGCAGATGGATTTGCGAGCCAGGGAAATGATACCTACCCCAGACCCACTACTCATAAAAGATTCTGGGAGGAGACTGCTTTGGAATGAAGTTAGCCTGAGTGAAAACCTACTGTGAGAGTTTTAAACTATCACCATGGCCAAATTCATACCATGCTGTCTGGTGTGCACCAACTTCTTAAAAAGAAAAAAGAATCCCACCCACAGATTCCACCAGTTTCTATTGTTTCATCCCCCTCTGTCAATAGTGAGTCTTGTATGTTTTCTAAGAACTGTGTGTTTTCTTCTATGAGCAATGGGGAGCTATTGCAAGTATTTGAGCAAGGGCCGGGGTAATCATACTCAGATTTGTGTTTCAAAAACATTGTTCTGGCAGCAAGTAGAAAGAAGAAAGATGACAGGGGCAGGAAAGGAGGCAGAGAGACCAATTAGGAAGCTACTGTTGTTTTCTAGACAAGAAGTAATGGCTTTCACTGAAGGGAGTGGAATGAGGAAACGTGAGGATGAGATGGATCTTTTTTATGAAATCCTCCAAGGATGTAGGGAGACACCAGTTGCTTCTGTCTTTAAAAGTATTGTTATTCCCTTAAAGTACAGTCTTAATTTGGGAGGCCTTTGTGTCTGGTAACACATCTCCTTTAGGTCAAATAAGACATACCTGTTAGGGGGAAATTGGTAATAAGCTTAGACCTGCAAGATGCCTTGACAGCAATCCCTCCTTGCTCTTGCTTGGAAAAATAAACAGCTCTCCATGGACCCACTCAACTTGCCAGAGAGCCATGCTGTTTCACACCCGTGCAGAGTCACTGTGTGAGACAGAGGGCCGTCCAAGGCCAGCCTTGAACTAGAACCAGATGGGAGAAGATTTTTGCCAGACTGTCATCCAAGCCCTTGCTCCTTGGTGATTAGAGGTTGTCTGTTCAGAGAAAGTGCATCTGATGCCTTAGCCACAAGTGCATCAACTGAAATAACAATGCAAGGAGGTGTCTGCTTGCGAGGGATGAAAGGAGCAGCTGCAGACAGATCCACCCCAGGCTTCAGGGAGGGAGGACAGGGCGATGCTCTTGCTCAAAGGGGTTTGGACAGAAAGCAAAGAAAAACAGATTGATTTGAGGTCTCCTCCTTTCATATCATAGAGCAGGCTTGGAGAATAGATGCAGATCTTGGAAGGATAAAGAAAAATATGTGAATTTATAGTGGAGAGAAGTGCATTTTTGTTAGCTAGTTCTTTTAAAAAAAAAACAAAAAACCTTGATATTCAACAAGTATCAATCATTCCATTAGCAAGTTATATGTCTGTTACAAGCATTTAAAAAAGAAAAAAGATCACAGCAGTGTTTATAACCCTTTTATTCTGGTTGGGAAGCCCAGGCATTAGCATGGAAAACTGCTGATATTGCCCAGCTGGTGTGGCTCAGTGGTTGAGCATTGACCTATGAACCAGGAGGTCACAGTTCAATTCCCAGTCAAGACACATGTCTGGGTTGTGGGCTTGATCTCCAGTGTGGGGTATGCAGGAGTCAGCTGATTAATGATTCTCTCTCATCCTTGATATCTCTCTCTCTCTCTCTCTCTCTCTCTCTCTCTCTCTCTCTCTCTCTCTCTCTCTCTCTCTTTCTCTCTCTCTTTCTCTTCCTTCCCCTTCATCTCTGAAATCCATAAAAATCTATTAAAAAATTTAAAAATTAAAAAGAAAAATGCTGATATTAAAGGAAGGAATAAAAGTTAATAGCAACCAGAATCTCTATATATAAAAACCTAAGTGGAATGACTGGTCGACTGGTCGCTATGACACGTACTGATCACCAGGGGACAGATGCTCAATGCACAGTATCGGGCTCCCTCCTGTCTTGATCGGTCCTGTGGGAATTGGGCCAAAACTGGCTATCCGACATTTCCTGAGGGGTCCCAGTTTGCAAGAGGGCATAGGCCAGGCCGAGGGACCCTCTAGTCTATTGATAAAGTAGGAGGTACCTGAGGAAGGCAATTGGGCAACAAAATCTGATTTTAGACTTATCAATATTTTAATCTCCAAAGCACACCATTGGGTCACAGAGCTTCACTGATTTGCCTGAAAGAAGACTGCACCTCACACAGCTCCACAGCTTGGTCCCCTCACCAGGCCACATGGCCCACACAATGCTCACTCCATGCATTCTTTGTTTTTCATATGTCTTGGAATTATGTTGTCAACTGCACAATTTTGTTGTATTGTGGTTTAGCATGTGTGTGCATGTTTAAAGCATTGATTTATTAAATGAAACATTTCAAATACATTGCAAGTCACATAATCCTGTTTTTCCATTTTGCTATTCTTATTTTATTTATTTTACTAAATGAGGCAGCTCTGGAAATGGCAGTAAATCTGTCCTCTCCTGACAGCAGTGAGCTCCTGATGACAATGCAGGAAATGTTAGGGCCCTGTCTGATTCATTGCCGAATAATAGTATTGATAATTACTCCTTATTGAAGAGCTATTTACTTTACCCATATCCTTTAAAATGAAAAATTTGTATTTGTAAGCAGAAACAATAGGAACTTTGGATGAGGAGGTAAATAAGTCCTGCACCATTGTGGGAAATCTCATTATCTGAGACCCCCATTAAAAAAAAAACAACCATGATGGATGGGTTTGCTGCTTTAGTCTGGTCAGTGGGGCTGAAGGCTGGGGAGGAAAGTGAGGAAGACACTTGTTAAGGAAATGAAGTCAAGAGAGGTCTCTGCAAAAACAGGGCACTGCTTCCTGATAAGGGAACGTAATTCTGAGGTTCCAGCCAGGGATCAAGGCCCTCCCAGATCAGAAGTGGGGAGGATCACTGGTGACTTTTTGCTTAAGCTTCCTGCCCTTTATAAAGTGCCTCAACCCAGCATGGCTCAATGGTTGAGCATTGACCTATGAATCAGGAGGTCATGGCTGGATTCCTGGTTAGGGCACATGCCTGGGTTTCTGGCTCAAACTCCAGTGGGTGGCATGCAGGAGGCAGCTGGTCAATGATTATCATCATTGATGTTTCTTTCTCTCCCTCTCCCTTCCTCTCTAAAATTAATATATATATTGTTTTTTTGTTTGTTTGTTTGTTTTAAAGAAAGTGCCCTCAGCCTTTACTGTCAGACTTTATCTTCCCGGGTGAGAAGCCCAGGGCCCTTCTAAGCCATCAGCCCCCCTGTGCTCACACCATTGAGAGTCTCAGTGAGGGAGACTTTATCCCTCCTGCCAGGAGGCAGAGGCCTGGCCCTATATCATTGCTCAAACCCTAACAACAGAGCACCTGCTCTCTCTTTTCCCTGTGGTTTTATTCATTTGCTGATGGGTTTACTGTATTCTCATTAGGTGCTTCTCTTCCCCAATTCTGCCAAAGGTCAGGGGGAAGTATTTCTCCTGGCAAAAACCTCGCCTTTGCCTGGTGAAATCATCTCCTTTCACGGAAATGTTTCCAGGAGGCATAAAATTCAAAAGCAATGCAATGCTGAGTTCAAAGCAGGACCTTCATAAACCCTACATACAGCATGTCCGACGTACCAGCTGCACCCATGTCCCACATTACATTTAGTTTTAGTTTTTTTTTTGTCTTAAGCACTCTAATAAGGGTTTTTTGTCTGTGTCTTAGAAATTATTTGGTGCTATGTTACTTATTTAATTTAGAGTTGGCTGTGAGTTCCCAACAATTACTGTGTAGTTTTAGGGGAACTTGTGAAATAAGAAAATTGAACCTTACATTGTATTAGATGGAATAAAATTTTTATGAGCATTAAACTCAATAGTGAAGGACATTTTGCAGATATTTAGTTAAACATTATTTTTTCATTTATTTCTCTCTTTTTTTGGTAGATGTGGAGCCAACAACTGTTTTTCTATCTGAATTTCATACAATTTTCTGGGTCCCTGACAAGCTCTGACCTCTGGGATCTCATTGGGCTGGTAAGTTTCTGATATGATCATAGTTCTCAAATATTCTGGCTTCAGGACCCTTTCATACTCTGAAAAATGATTGGGGGGGGGGCAAAGAACATTTTTTATTTTTTACTTTCAAGTGTTGGTTTACCTACTAATATCTTTGTACTAGAAATTACAACTGAAAAATTTTTAAATGATTAAGCTACTAATTTAATTTAAAATAATAATCTTAGCTCTGGCCATGGCTCAGTTGGTTGTAATGTCATCCTGTCCCATACACAGGTTTGATTCTAGGTCAGTTGGGGTGGGAGGCAACCGACTGATGTTCCTCTCTCACACTGATCTCTCTCTCTCTCTCTCTCTCTCTCTCTCTCTCTCTCTCTCTCTCATCTCTAAAATCAATAAAATGCATATCCTCGGTGAGGATTAAAAAACACACAATCACAAATGGATTATGTGTTATATAATGGAAGATAGATTCTCATAATCTCGACTGCATCTGATGTGTTGCCATATATTGTTTTGCTTACAGTATAGGAAATAATTTAGCCTTATGAAGATATGTAGTTGGAAAAGGGAGATCTATTTATAGACTTTAAAAAATACTAAATAAAAAATTGAGTGCTAGTTTCTTTTTAAAAATTTTATTGTTGACATTACCCCTTCCCTCTGGCCCTCACCACACCACTGTCTGTTTCTTAGAAATTACCTCAATGTGGAATATGAAACCATATAAATGAAATCTTCATATGATTATGTTACCTTAAAATCCACCAGCTATTCTGCACTTTGAATCAATGCTTTAACCTGGGCATGCTTTTGCAACCTGATGCATTGGACATTTGGAAAATACTGGTTCATTGACTTTGCAGATCATCCAGATGTTGACACTTTTTATTAATATAAAATCAAAACAGCACATTCATTAATGCCACCACAGATCACATCAGAAAAGTCTTTGGCTATAGGGAAGTTGGCACTTTAACAGTAGCATATATGTTTTCCAAAATTCGAATTCTCTTGTGAAACTCAAGTGTTATCATTGGCAACAAACACTGTCAGCTGTATCGCTTTATGTAACAGGCCCACTTATTAATTTTTGAGAACATGTCTGCCAACTACCCAAGTCTGAATGCCCATAGTTTTTTCATTTCTTTCAGGTGCTCATGGCAATCCATGAAAAAAAGGAGTTTAGTCCCACCGTAGCTCAAAAGTTGTGCAGGTTCTTTCCTGGAGGCAACCATGGCACTTGCACATGCGTAGAAACGCATTATGCCATCTGCCCCTTTCCTCATGCAGAATATTAGAAAGATATGTGCCTAAAGGTTGAGATTTAATAAAATTAGTAATTATTTTGCTCCACCAAACACATGCTTAAGCTAAGGAGCATGTTGTCCCTTCTGTGAAGAATCCAGTGACTGCTCTTGCAGGGCGGTGCACTGCCTTGGTTCATGCTATGGCCCTGGCAGCCTCCCTCACCTTCCCTTTTACACTATCTGTGCCAATGTCAATGCACTGGGAAAGGAGAATACTATCTTACCATGACTGCGAATATCATTTTGATCCATCAGATGGACCCCAGCAATGTTTTGGGGACCCAGAGAGTCCACAACCTCACTCGGACAACCCCTGCGATACCCAGCCCTCATACATGCATCCAGGCACATCATAAATGTTCAGTCGCCGTAGCTAAGACCATGTTTTTGTCACCGTTCTAAGCATCGCTTTTATCTTTTAAAAATAAAGTTAAGAGTGCTCACTTCTTAGGGTGGTTGTGGAGAATACATGCAGCCAAGTATGTAAGATGCTTAGCACCGTGTCTGGCACGTAACAAATGTGTGATAAACATGAAGCGTTATTATTATGACTGATTCTTGATTTACATGAAGGTGTAAGTTGCTGATAATAAGTCATCTGAACACTCTTTCTGGAGAACTCCAGTGGGATCCCTTCAAATTCCGACTGCCACCGCTTGACTGGACTCTTTCCTCCTGAGATTCTTAAGGGAGGCGCCTCTTTTCCCTTTGCGTCTTCCTCCCTGCCCCCAGCTGCTCCCAGTCACGCTGGAAAAGGGCCTCTGCCAGGAATTCCCATTTGGTTGAGGGCCACAAAAAGCTGCAGTCATTCTCTCCCCCTCTCCTCCCTGCCCCCAGCTCTCGCAATCTGGTCTAGACGCTCTGAGGAGGTGGAGGATATAATTACAGCTTGGAACACTTAACATGCATCAGCCACTCAGCTCCTCCTGCCTGTGTGTGACTCAGGCCCCGAGAGGTCACCGAAATCTGCTGATTCACTCACCCAGATCAGCTGGAAGTGAACCCTGGAGGTCCAGGGCCAGTGGCCTTGACCGCGTAGTGCCCTTTACTGGAAATCCATTTCTCCATTCGGTTCAGTTCAATTCGAAGCCGCACCCTCTGTGTCCTGCTCCACTGTCGGGAGCCCATTATTCTCTGCGGGCTGCTTTCCCTGGCCCTGCTCTGAGTCTGGGAGGCTGGCTTTACTGATGGCATCACCAGGCTCTTTGCTGGTGGCCTCCAGTAGGAGTCTGTCCGTGGCAGGGACTGCCAGGATGGAGATTACAGGTCAGAAGGGAAATCAGTGCTCCCACCCCCACCCTATTCATGGCTGGTTCTCCTTTGCTAGGTTTCTGTTTGCTGACATCCCTTCCATCATTACAGCCGGCTCCGGCTCTCACCATAAGATGGGAATATCATCTCCTCTTGTTCCTTCCAAGGTGGTAACCACCTCCTTTGGTGGCTAGTACATGGCAAGTCATTCCCTCCTGCCTGCCCGCACCCATGAGAATACACCTTCATGACACACTTTCCAATTAAGTCTCTGACTGCCAACTGGTCCCGGGCTGGACCCTGACTGGCACCAACAGGATCCTGCCTCTGGGAAGCTCCAGGTTGGCCTCAATGAGTTATCCTCACATCAATCATTGCAAACCACCCTCACAGCTGCTCTTACACCCATGAGCCAGCTCTGCTATTCGCTAAATATTTCTGCTTCAATTGCCTCACTTTTTGCCATAGATTAACTAAGGTAAAAAAGAGACTTTCCCCCATTTAAATTTATGTATGTATGTATGTATGTATGTATGTATGTATGTATCTATCTATCTATCTATCTATCTATCTATCTATCTATCTATCATCTATTACCATCATCATCTATCATCTTTCTTATTTATTTAAATGGAGGTATAAGTTGCATATAACATACAAAAGATTTTTTTTATTTTTATTACCATCTAAATAGAAAATAAAGCCCAGCCGATGTGGCTCAGTGGTTGAGCGTTGACCTATGAACCAGGAGGCAGCACAGAGAAATGAGTGACAAACTCAGAGGTGGAACATCGGAAGGAAACTGTTGGCCAGGCTTATCTGAGTCTGATTTGGGGTTGGAAGACTGGCAGAGAAAGGGGCTCTCTGGGGTAGAGTCAGGGCAGGTGGGAAACTTGGCAGGGTATGTTTAGGAAAGGACAACGTTCGCAAAAAAAAGCAACTCCCCACCCAAGAGGCAGAGATGGCTCTGACGAGCTGTCCAGAAGAGCACATCTCAGTGTGGTTCTCAGAGCTGCCACACCCACAGGACTGGGAATTTGTTAGAACTACAGATGGCCAGGCTCCCCGACCGGCTAAGCTGGCACCGGATGGAGCGCCTGCCAGCATTTGGGAGTTTAACAGGCCCTTCAGGAGAGTCTATGTCGGCTAGAGTGTGGAAACCCCTGGCCTAGAGAAAGAGGGCAGAATATTAGCCATAATAAGGAGCATGTTTTTTTTTTGCACACAATAACAGTAAGAGCCATTTAGTGAGCACTTCCTATGAGCCAGGAACTGTGCTAATCCATCTACTTGTTCTATCTCCTATAATTCTCACATCAGCCCTGACAGAGATACTATTTTGCCTGTTTTACAAATGAGCAAATTAAGGGTTGGGGTTGAAGTGTGTAGCTATTTATTCCTAAGGCAATGGAGCCTAGAATCAGAAGGCCACAGAGTGGTGGAAGGAGAGCCAGGGGATGGATTTGAAGTGTTTGCCAGAGATGGTCTACAGCAGTGCTGTCCAATAGGACTTCCTATGCGGGTGGCAATGCTGCGTCCGCACAACCTGAGATGTCAGCCACCAGCCACAGGGAGTGACTTGACTGGTGACTACTACTGCGACTGCCCTGATAGAGGAACTGCACTTTAAATGTTATGTAATTTTAATGAATTTGAATATAAATAGCCACATGGGGCTAGGGACTGCCATCATAGTGCAGATCTAACATCACAATAAACAAGTCCAAGAGCAGAACATGACCTTGGGTCTGTCTGACTCTCAGAGCCATGGGCCTGCCCACTGTTGCTGCTAACACAAAGCCTCTCTCACCCGGTGTGGGATCTCTTTCTGGTCAAGTCTTTGGGAAAGTATCTCTTGACCCAGAATGGCTCTCTGAGAGCCCTATCTTTGGCAGGTGAGTGCTTGCCCAGCGACTGGAGAGAAGACATAGAAATGAGCCATGCCTGGCCGGTGTTGCTCAGTGGTTGAGCATCTGAACCAGGAGGTCACGGTTTGATTCCTGGTCAGGGAATATACCCAGTTGTGGGCTTGATCCCCAGTGGGGGCTGTGCTGGAGGCAGATGATCAATGATTTTCTCCCATCATTGATGCTTCTCTCTCTCTCTCTTCCTTCCTCTCTGAAATCAATAAAAATATATTAAAAAAAGAAAGGAACCATACCCAGCTGGTGTCAAAATGCCCCCCTCCCCCATTCCCCTCCCTTCTGTAGGAAAGAGAGCAGACTGGTGCCTTTCAAATCAGGGATTGCCTGCTGACCCTGTCTTTCCTGAGCCATTACCCCTGCTGGTCCTTATGTCACTCTTAGACATTGGTGGCCCATTCAGAGACTGCAGGAGGTCTTCTGGAAAAGATGTTTTTAAACAAAATTCCAGAACTAGAGCACATTTTATTTTTGTATTTACTTTATTCTCCATGGAGCTGCTGGAACATTGAAAAATCTTGCTCCCAGGAATTCTTGGCCTCCTCAGTCCTATAAACTAAGCCCACCCCTGCCTTTCTTTTCATCATCCAATGGCCTCATTATTCCAGGCCAGGGGTTGGTAAACTTTTGTTGTAATGAGCCAGGTAGTAAATATTTTCACTTTTGTGAGCCATATAAGGTCTCTGTTTCATATTCTTCTTTGGGTGATTTTTTTTTTTTTAAGACAACCCTTTAAAAATGTAACATCCGTTCTTAACACTCAGGCAGGATTGGACTCAACAGGCATGGGTTGCTCTTTGTTCTAGGCTTTCTTGTCTTGGGAAAAAGTTTTTGTCAAACTTCAATGGGATTAATGAAATAAGCCAGTCAGAGAAAGACAAGTATCACATGATCTCACTCATATGTGGAATCTAATGAACAAAATAGACTGATGTACAGAATCAATCCAGAGACATAGAAGCATGGAACAGACTGAGGAATCTTAGAGGGAAGGCAGGGGAGGGTGAGTGGGTGGACAGAGATCAGCCAAAGAATTTATATGTATATATGCATACACCATGAACACAGACAGTGGGGTGGTGAAGGCCTGGGCTGGGAGTGGAGGTAGGCTAGAAGAGGTCTATGGGGGAAGAAAAAAGACATATGCAATACGTTGAACAAAAAAGATTAAAAAAAAAAAAAAAAAAAAACTTCGATGGAAACAATGCTACTCTGGGTGAGCTGGTTGGAACCACAGATTCCTGTGCCCCTCTGAGATTATGATTGGGGGGGTCGAGCTAGGAGGTAGGAACACATGGTTTGACAATCTTTCTAAGTGGCCATTCTAATGAAGAGGGCTAGGGTCCACCTTTTGGAAATGCTGCGAGAGGTGGAAGGGCACTTAGAGTTCATACAGTGACCAATTCCATCCGGGAAGCGAAGGGATCTGCCCCAAGGGTTTCTGAGTTTGGGCCACAAGGAGAGTACCACTGCTAAAAGCAGAGCAAGGAGGTGGGGAAAACTGGACCTTTGGTGATTTAATTTAGCTCCTGGCAACAAACCTTTTCAGAAGGGCCCGTACCATGGCGCTTTCAACAAAATCCCCTTTGATACCAAAGCTAGTGCAAATCTGAGAGAGAATACAGATCCTTCTTTTCACCCGCCTTCTTTCATCTACCTCTTTTGAGAGAACTCCCAAGGTATCATCCACGTGGTTGATCCTTTCAAGGCCAAGGCCTTTTTTGTACTAGTAATATACAGGGTAGGTCACACATACCTTCCTGAACCTCAATGTAGAGTGTGTAGAGTTGAAAGTGGGCCAGGTCTGGAATTGAGAATTTGGCTTCTAAGATTGCTTCTATCATCATAAAACTGTTTAAAATGGCCAAATTATTGTACTTAACTTCTCTGGGCTTACTTTTTTCATCTGGAAAATGAGGGGGAGGGAGGGTTAGAAAGAGCCTTTAAAAAAAAATCCCTTTTGTTCTGGATATTATTACCATTGTGTTCTAAGTGTCAACACTACTCTTATTTTCATAGCTTACTCTGTTACTATCTTCTTCCCCCACTTTCTGTTTTCCTTCCTTCCTTCCTTCCTTCCTTCCTTCCTTCCTTCCTTCCTTCCTCCCTTCCCTTCCCTCCCCTCCCCTCCCCTCCCTCCCCTCCCCTCCCCTCCCCTCCCCTCCCCTCCCCTCCCCTCCCCTCCCCTTCCCTTCCCTTCCCTTTCCTTCCCTTCCCTTCCCTTCCCTTCCTCATTCCTCTACCGTCCCCTCCAATTTCTCTTTCCTTTCCCTCCCCTCTCCTTCCCCTCTCCTCTTTTTTTTCATTCTAGAGAATAAATACACACCACATACAAATGAGACCATTGACTTTGGCCAGGGTCTGTACTTTCTTGGCAGAAACTATATCCCCAGGAACTCAATATATGTTTGCATTTGAATCAACAGCCCTCAAAAGTTCCTCTAAGGAACTTAAACATTTCCTTCCTGGTTTGAAAAATGGAGCTAATTGACAGAACATGAATTTTGATTGGGTTGGAAACATTTTCCATTTGGTAAAAAATAAGCTAGTCAGTTGAACAGCAACAACAAAAGGTACCCACCTCACCTCTCAATTTATTAGTGCTGGTGGAATTATTAGATAGGACAAGGGTCTCAAGGTCTAGGCCATTCTTACTAAGTGCTATTCTTGCTAAAAGTTAAAATGCAGCACAGTATTTTGCAGATCAACTGTAAACAGGATAAGCTTGATAGGAGCCCAGCTTTGATAAGTGTAGCCAACCACAAAGAAGAAATCAACATGCTATTGACCAAATGGTCTCCATAAGCAGTGGCTAAGCAGAGATTTGGGTAGGAATCCCTGCCTCCTCAACTTGATGCAAGTAAATAAAACTACCTTGTGACAAGCACATCTCTTTCTTGAATGGAACCCCCTCCCCTTCCCCTGTGGCCCCCCCCCCCCCCCCCCCCCCCCCCCCCCCCCCCCGCCAGTGGTGAATCTTTGAGTTTGATAATAGAACAATTTATGTGTGCCCCACACCCTTGGGAGACCGGTCAACCCCTCTCTCTGGTTTTTCTCTTGCTTTCTCTTCACTGAGGGAGGGCATTGCTGTGACGGGGGCCCAGGAGGCCTCGGTGGTTAGAGCTCACACTCATGTGAAATCATTCTTTTTTGACTTTTAATAACCTATGTTTTTTTTTGTTTTTTCTTTCTTTTGGATCTGAGAGCATTTCCCATTCAAAACAGAGCATGTAGGAAAACAGGCATCACACATAGATGCAGCAACACAATCACCAGTAATCCCACAGCCCAGCGGTCACCACTTGCAGGTTTTCAGCTGTTTTGTATCAACAACGTCTCTAATCACCAAAGAAAAATTAATCAGCGCTAATCCCACCGCCCGTGATGGTCACATGAAACCTTGGAATGCCCTGCCGTGCCCCGGCTGCCCGGCCTGCGGCCTGTCCTCAGGTTGGCTCGGTGTCCATGCACCAGGGGTTCCCATTCTGTGAACGGAAGGCATGGGGCCTGGCAGAGAGGCACTGGCGTGTTTGCTTTAGTGCTTTGGGATGATGCCTCCCTGAGGGCTGGACCCCAGGGAGGGAGGGTCTAGGGCGCAGGAAAACCAGCTCTGCGGAAACAGAGCCCCCAGGACTCCCCTCCCCTCTTCTCTCCTCTCATCAGAGTCTGCAACTCTCCCACAGGGGGTTTCAAACTGGTTTAAATGCCTGCTGTACTCACAGGCAGCAAAGTCGCTTAAACATTGTTTAGTTTGCAGCGTGAACTGCAGATGCCATAATGTAACTGAGCATCCTTCTCTCCAGACCAGTGCTTCCTTTCTGTCCTTCTGCCATAAGTACCATCACTCTCCCTAATATCTTTCCCCGCATCGTCTCCGCCTGGAAAGGGTCCTGAATATTTTCTTACCATGACTGTGATAAGGAGTAGTGGGATAAACAGTCTCTTGGCTTTGGAGTCAGTTTCGCTTGGAATTCAGTTCTGCTTTTGCCAGTGTGTGAGTTTGGATAAACACACTGGCCTCCTCAAACCTGTTTCCGGCTCTGTAAAAGGTGATGGTAGCCATTATACACTGAGCATGTGCTACATGCATAAGACTCTTCTTACCACTTTGCGTGTATTAACTCACTTCATCCTCATGGCCACATTATAAGTATCATTATTCTTGTTGTATTGGACAAAGAAATTGGCCCAGAGAGGGTAAGCCACTTGCCCCAGGTCCCACAGCTAAGTGGCCAAGTCAGAGTACAGGCTTATAGTCTGTTCCTGGCCATTCCTCTACTCACCCTCCAGGGAGGGTAATATTTAATCCAAAGGTGTCAGGATGGCTGAATGAGAGTCTATGGACAGTGCCTAAAGCAGAGCCTGACCAGTCTATATGCTTCAGTCTTCTTGAAAAATCTTTAAAAATTTCCTTCTGGATTATATTATCCTTGTCCTAACTTTTTGGGGTGCAAGGAGTTGGAAAAGTTGAAAATGTAGAAATATGAGTGGCCCAGAAGTATTTAACAGCCAGATTATAAAAACACACTTGTATACTATGCATTCACTGTGCTCCAGGTACCATGCTCCCTGTTTTAAAAGAATGCTCTTCATGAGTCCTCCTGGTAATCCTGGGATGCATGTCCCAGAAATGATGGCTTTTTGCTTGCATTTTCAGTGGCTAAGATCCAAACAAATATCAGTGAGCAAATGAATGCAGGGAGCGAAGCACGCTCGGGTAATGTGGTGAACCTGGGGGTCATGGGTGACCTCACAGAAAGACATTCCTGTTGGAGGTTTCTTCAGGGCACATTCTGCCGGCTTCTGGATGGTTTCTCCAAGAAGTGTTCTCCCTGACTGAGTCATGCTGGATACCTTTCCTCCGACTGGGAGGAGTTCCATCTCTGCTCTGCTCTGCAGTCAGCTGGGGCCCTCCAGCCCAGAAGATTAGCAGGAGCTGTGCCAGGCCAGGGAGACCTGCCCTGGCGTGCGGTCCGTGACTTCCCAACGACCCTCTGCCCTGAGACAGACCACTCCTGGGCCTGTACCCTCTTTCCCTTCCTGGAAAAGCCAGCTTCCTCAGGCTGCTTCTTCCAGGTGTTTGGTTTAGTTGGTTTGTGGAGGAAGAGGGGATAGGAAAGAGGAAAAGGAACTCTGGGCGGCGTAGCCCTTTCCACACAGGCAACCGCTGGTGGAAATTTCCCTGATGTTTCTGTGATTCTTGAGTTTCCCAATTTGCTCAACCAAGCCTTCCGAGGCTTTTCAGCTCAGAGAAAACACTAAAAGCTGCCTGGCAACCAGGATAGCCCCGGGGCTGTGACTACATAAAGGAGGGGGATCCCTCCTCCAACTGGGTTAGTTTATTTTCAAAGATAAGGCTTTTCCAGGTGTCAACACAGGAAGGACTCTGAGCAGTGGGCTGCTGTGGCCACGGCTGGGCAGCCATGGGACCTCCTCTCCCTGACCTGTTTCAGTCACCCTGTGATGGATGATTGAAATGGCAAAAAACAAACAAACAAACAAACAAACAAACAAACAAACAAACAGCTGTAGATGGACAGGCAGTGGGTAAGGGAAAAACAACAGTGCCTGTTCCTAACCTCTGTCCCTGCCTGAGGTAGAGGAGGTGCTGTCAGTAGTCTGGTTATGAAAGTTATGGTTGTGGTGTCAGACAAGCTGAGTTCGAATCCCACCAATCACCCCTATTGGCTGGGTGACTTGGGGTTCATTTGTTCTGAGTCTCAGTGTCCTCGAAGGGGGAGGGATAGTCTTTTCTGCCTCTTAGGGTTGCTCTGGGGGTTAAATGAGATAATACTGGGGAAAGTATTTATAGCAGAGCCTGCCAAATAGCAGTGATTATTCTGTGATGACATAAAATACTCAGATTAGTGCCTGGCACCACGGAAATGCCCCATAAATAGTAGCTGTTTCCTGGGATCCTGGATATTGCAGGGCCAGAGTCAGTCACAATCCTAGCAGAGAAGGGACCAACTATGCTTTCTGCCTTCTTCTTCTTTAGAAAAATATTTTTTATTGATTTCAGAGAGGAGGGGAGGAGGAGAAAGAGATAGAAACATCAATGATGAGAGATAATCATTGGTTGGCTGCCTCCTGCACGTGCCCTACTGGGGATCCAGCCTGCAACCCAGGCATGTGCCCTGACCAGGAATCGAACCTGGGACCTTTGAGTCCATAGGCTATCGCTCTGTCCACTGAACCAAACTGGCTAGGACGCTTTCTGCCTTCTCTCCCTTTGAAGAACACCCAGGCCATTGCTTTGCTCATCAAACTTAGTTTGGAGCTTTTAAGGTTGAGTTTGCAGAGGGCAGTTCTCTTTTATGAAAGCGTCACCCTGAACGGGTCCAGGATGCCAGACTCATTTGGTTTGGGACGGTGGCATGGTGGACACACAAAAAATGCAAGACTTGGCAGCTGCTGGAATGGGCTGCCGTTTTACTCGCAACTCATAATTCTGTGGCCTTGGGCCATCACCTGAGCTCTCAGGGACTCTGCCTATTTTTGGATGCACAGCTGAGCACCTCCTCCCGGGTCCTTTCACTGTGGTGCTGGGTCTCATAGCTGCCACTGAGGCGTTTTGGTTTGAGAATGGATATGCTATTAGGAAAGGGGGAGAAAGAATGTCTGATGCCCACCTCACTCCTGAGACTCAGTTTCTTCTCTTGTAAAATGGGGATATAAATAGTGCCCCATCTCAAAATATGTTGGTGAATATTAAATGGTTAATACAAAGGGTACAGAACAGTGCTGGGCACATGCCTTCAGTACATATCCCTGTTAGGATAATGGTGATGGGAGGTCAGGCTGCAGCGTCTAGGTGCTTGGAAACCGTTTCCCTGCTTCCTGCTGATTTGGTGCCTCAGAGGGCAGCGTGGTGGCCTTGGTCACAAGACCAGGGGTGGCAGAGTTGTTGCCAGGCGGGGCAGTGGCGTGGGAGTTACCCAGGACTTATGGGAATAGGAGGACATTAATTTGCAATCTTGGCGTGGGTGTGGGGTGGAGATCTGGAAGCCAGGGCTTTCTCCGTGGCTAGCTGTGGCCATGAGACACCTATTGCATCATTCCTGTTGGTTCTGGGGACTGGAGCAGAGCAGAGGCTTTTCTTGGTTCCAACAGGAGTCATGGGCAAGGCCCTGCAGAGCTGCCGGGCAGCTGTCAGGGGAACTCAGGCCGCAGTGAGCACAGCGCCGAGGCCGGCAGCCCGGGACTAGGGGGGAATGCAGTGAAGGGTGACATCTGCCCAAACGGGTCCCCACACCGCCCGTCCCTGTCCAGCTGCTCAGGACGAGGAAGGGAACTAGCGTTTTCCCAGTGCCCTTGTGTACCTGACAGGGCATCAATCCCAGCTCAGCTCATCCTCGGAACCCCTCGAGCTAGGCGTCACTCCTCTTTATGGAGGAGGAGGAGGGGAAGGGTGAACAAGAGACCCAGAAGTGTCCGAGGGTACAGTGCAAGAAGAGCCAGTGACCCAGCCTGCACCTCGGCTCCTTCTTGCTGACTCAGCCATGACATCACAGGCAGTGTCTGGCTTATCTTTAATCAATGCTGTGCCTGGTGCAGGAGATAGAACTCCACCTAGAGGCAGTCAGCTTCTGGCACTGACAGCCTGAAGAAAGAAGGTTCAGCCCGGCTGGTGTGGTTGAGTGGTTAAGCATCAATCTATGAACCAGGAGGTCATGGTTTGATTCCTGGTCAGGGCACATGCTCGGGTTGTAGGCTCCATCCCCAGGAGAAAGTGTGCAGAAGGCAGTTGATCAGTGATTCTCTCTCATCATTGATGTTTCTCTCTCTCTCTCTTCCTTTCTGAAATCAATGAAAATATATATTTAAAAAAAAAAAAAAAAAAAGGGAAGGAATCTTCATCCCAAGTACCCTTCCTGGTTTGTTGACCCCTGCCTTTCACCTTTCTGCCCCCAGTTCCCTGGACACACCCTTGGCTTGGAGGCAGCAGCCTGTCCTGGTGCCAGCTCAGCAGGCTTGGCCTGAGCAACAAT
Organism: Pipistrellus kuhlii; assembly: GCF_014108245.1. Lineage (NCBI taxonomy): Eukaryota > Metazoa > Chordata > Mammalia > Chiroptera > Vespertilionidae > Pipistrellus > Pipistrellus kuhlii. The sequence continues at coordinate 16,623,287 of NW_023425595.1, forward strand.
AGCTGGAAGGGCCTTTTGGAGCAAGTACTTCCTGAAGTGCCCAGAACAGCCATTGTCCCTGCAGCTCAGGAACTATCACAGCTCACGCCAGCTTCCGTGCTCTGGGCAGAGCCCGGAGCCAGCAATTGCAGGCTCTGAGCTCCCTCAGGGCAGAGGCCAGTGCAGGAGGACAGGGCTCTGGGCTGTTCTAACCCCTAAAGGGTCTAGAATGTTGGAGCTGGAGGCAAATTCCTGGATGCTCATTTTCCTTTACCTTTCCTGTAAACCCCAGTTGGTCTTCATATTTCTGTCATCTTTCTTCAGCCTTTGTAAACAGAGAGAGAGAGAGAGAAAGGGGGGTGGGAGGGGGAAAAGTCAAAAGGAAAAAAATAAATTCTGGAATCAGACTATAAACCCAGTTATTCATCTACCAATAGTAAATGCAGGCTGCTATGTGCCAAGCACAATGAGGTACAAAACAGAATTATTCAGTATTTACCTACCCATGTATTTGTTGACTCATCTAAACTAATAAAGGGATAATATTTGAATTAGACCAGGAGACCTTCTGGACATCTTCCGGACAAAGCATGGTCTCAGGCCAAGGCAGAGGCAGTTATGGACGATCAGGCCAGGAGGGGTGGCAGTTGGGGGTGAATAGGCTGGCAGTGGGGATCAGTTGGGGCAAGCAGGCCAGCTGGGGGGTCAGTTGAGGGTGATCAGGCTGGCGGGAGGGGGGGGACAGTTGGGGGTGAGGAGGCTGGCTGCGGGGCAGTTGGGGACAAAGAAGAGTGGTTAGGTGTGAATAGGCAGACAAGCAGGTGAGCAGTTAAGAGCCAGCAGTTCCAGATTAGAGAGGGTACAGGCCCGGCTGAGGGACACCCCCCTCCCCTGTGCACAAATTTCATGAACCAGACCACTAGTTTCATAATAATGCTAGAGGGCCTGCCGGTCCCAGGCGTCCTGGATGCGGCCTTGCCTGAGCAGCTGGGCTCTGCAGAGGTTGGGCAGTAGCACACCCGCCATTAAAATACCTGGTTTATGTGGGGAGTGCTAGGAAGGGAAGAGAAGGTGATGAGGAGCATGCACAGGAGGGGGAGTGGACCCTGACCAGCATTCCTGGAGGATGGACAGAAGTGAGCACAAAGGAAGACAAAGTTGGGGTGTGGGGAGGAAAGAGAAATTGGCATCTGTGAAAGCTGGAATGCATGTTTTCTGAGAAACATAAAGGAGGTCAATGAGGCCAGATAGCAAGAGGAATAATAGTATAGTGGTGAGGCTCCAGCCTGCTGGGTTAGAATCCTCGCTGGGCCATTTATTATTATGTGCCTTCTGCCAAGCTATCAGCCTTTCTGTAAGTCAGTGTCTTTTCTATAAAATGCTTCCACCGTATCCCTGTGCAGGAGGTGTTAGAGAAGTGTCAGCTACAATTAGGGGGCAAATGATGGGCAGGAAGCTTGGAGAAGTGAGCAGTTCCACACACCTGGAATGAGTGCTAATCCTGGCCGGGTACTAACAAACCAAGCAGAATCAAAAAAGACCTAGTATCTGCCCATAGGCAACTTGTAGTATTGGGCTGTTAAGAGCTTTGATTAGAATCAGAGAGACCTGGATTCTTATCTGTGTGTCCTTGGGTTTATTTGCCCTCTTTGAGCCTCACTCTTCTCATCTGTAAAATGGGAAAAATGATAGTACATTCCTTATAGGGCTTGTGTGAGGACCCCCTGAGATAATATATGTGCAATAATTAGCTTAACAATTGTATTAGAAAAAATGGTAGCTATTATGATAGTTGGTATATGATGAAAGAGAAATAATCTTAACATAAGGGAGAATCTCTCTATATAAAAGGCTAATATGCTAAGTGTCCAACCATGCAGGGAATGACTTCACGTAGCAACACCGGGCTTCCTCACCCTAGCAACTAGCCGCCTTGCAGTTTCTTCAGCCCAGGAACTTGACTTGCTTTATAGCCAGATGGAAACACTTTGCACTGTAACCAAATGTCTGTGAAGTGTTTTTCCCTGCCTCATCTCATTTGATCCTCAGGGAAGCCCTCGAGAAGGTAGATAGGAGACTCCTATTGGAATGCTATTTTCTTTCCATTAGCCAGAAAATGGAGATTTAGAGAGCTTAGAAACTTGACCCTACTGAAAAGAAGTAAGAAATGGTGGACCTTGAAAATGACTTCAGGTTTTCTCATTGTGCAGAATATAGTCAAATACTGCTGCAGTTAAATATTTCACCCTTTGTTCTCCCTGTGTGATCTACAATAATTTGCTTTGTGTTGATTTTTACTGCTGTGTTGCTAACAATTACCTGAAAGAGAAGTTGGGGTGCTTCACTGGGCTAGGCAAAGTTTAACTAAATCAGAAAACAGGTCTAAGCAAGTTTATTCTGTATCTATAAAGGGCTAAGTTGACTCACATGTGTGATATATATAAAGCTCTCACTGGACCAATCGCATGTGTGTGTTTCGATCTGTCATTGATAACTGTGAATTTGGTTGACACTTCTATTATAGAAAAAGAGCAAATAGCGATATTAAAATATTTCTTCTAATTAATTTTCTTTCAATGTGTACAAATTCATACAATGGGCCACTAATATCTTATAATAACCATGATGATGATACCCTTGAACCCTGGCTACAATCTCTCAGCATCTTCAGGTCACAGGTGAAACTTCTTTTACCAGAGGAAGCCTTCCCTGATCTCAGATGTGGTCAAGTTCATGTCACCCTGCCACACATGCTCATGATACCATTTATTTTTATTAGTGTCTATTGTCTTATCTAGATTCATTAAGCCAGAGGTCATTTACATCTGCTTTACTTAGATCTCCAGCATTTAGTATGTCCCCATAATAAGCCAACCAATAAACATTTACTAAATGAATAAACACGAATGCAGTATAAGAGTGTAACTCACTCCACCACCCTTTTAACATTATTTCTGTAAACAATGTCCTGTTAACTAATAAGTGACTGCAGATAAACAGCCTGTTAGTTTAAGATTTCTAGAAACTAACTTCAAAAGAAGCAGATTCTACCCAGCTGAGTGGCTCAGTGTTTGAGTGTCGGCCTATGAACCAGGAGGTCATGGCAATTTACGGTCTAGGCACATATCTGGGATGTGGGCTCAGTCTCTGGTGATGGGCATGCAGGGGGCAGCCAATCGATGATTCTCTCTCATCATTGATGCTTATATATCTCTCTCCCTCTCCCTTCCTCTCTGAAATCAATATACTCCGATTTCATACATTCCACTTCCAGGAGATTTGCTGATCTTAAACCAGTTATCTGAGTAGACTGTGATGACTTGCGCATAGTCCCCTCAGTGAAGAATTCTGAACCCTCTCCTTCCCATCCCTCTGTTTTTGTTTTTTTTCCTTCTTCATCCCTTTTTACAAAAACCCTTACCTGTGTTTCATTGTTAAAAGGGTCTTTGTGACGAAACTCCACCATCTCAAGGTGCCAACTCTTGAGTAAATCTACTCTCCTTCCACTAGCCCCTGTCTCTTGATAGCAGTAGAACCTCAGTACTTGAACTTAATTCATTTAGCAAGGCTGTTTGAGAAGCGAATTGTTCGAAAACTAAATCATTTTTACCCATTAAAAATAATGTAAATAGAAATTAATCTTTCCAGACCCCCAAAAGCAAAAACTAAAAAAATAAAAAAACCATTAATACAACACAATTTCCTGAGATCTTAACAATGCAAGATTTATCAGTAAACTGACTCATACTTGTTTATTGCCTGAGAGACATGTGACTGATCCTCCAGGTATCAGCAGGAAAGGGTTGTCAGGTCGAGAAACGAAGTTCTGTTCGACAACTGAGACATTTTTTCCATGAACAACTTGGTCAAGGACCGATTGTTCCAGATGGGAGACATTTGAGAACTGAGATTTGACTGCATTGGCTTTCAAGTGGTAAGGGCTGAACCCAGGTTTGGTATCAAGAGTAAAGTTTTAAAAAGGGAGAGGTTGGAACCTTTTCCCAAGGCCCGGGCACCATCCACAGAGCACAAGTTCTCCAAGTCAAAAACAGCAGACTCCAAAGACCCCATTGGACAGCAAATGTAATGGATACATCACACTGTAACGAACCTGAGGGCTGATTAAGGGCTTATGTAAATGTTGAAACCTTTGGCACAGTGCATTTCCTCAGATTTTGCCATGACTCAAAGCAAGGGAATTTTTCAAAAGAGAGCTTTCAGAGCATACCCACGCCCAACTGTGGAAACCTTAGAAGAATGGAGTGCAGGGAACGTCCCTCGGTGAGGGATTAGGGGGCTCGGAACAAGTTTTCAAAGGCATATGGAGACAAGATGTCAGTGGGAGCTTGTTTTTCTGACAGACTCTGAAATGCTTTTAACCAGCACGTTTCCAAGAGGCTTTTAAGTGAAGAGGTTACTGTTGTAGGTTTATAAATAAATGGATGTTTGTGGTGACTTCATTGTGGTTCATGTGACAGGGCAGACTGCGGGAGAGGGGAGAGGAGATTATGCCTACCATCAACAGCTTAATTGCTTATTTTGCCTCTTGGTTCAGTGAGCAGGAGGAGAGAGGGACCTGGTGAAGAATGGTAGACCTTTCTTTCCAAGCCTCCCTTGCTTGGCCTCTGATGAGCTGTGTGACCCACGGGCATGATAGTATTTGTTCTCTGCCTTAGTTCCTTCATTTGATCAATGATTGGGGGGGGGGGGAGCAGAACAAAAAACACACCCTCATAAAAGTGTTGTAAAATTGATTTGTAATACCAGTTACTGAAACTTCAGTCCTTACTATGTGTCCGCAATTGTATGGACTCTGTTGATCTTCACAGCCACCTATGAGATAGATTACTATTATCGCCCCATTTTACAGATGAGGCCACTGAGGTACAGGAAAGCTGAACATCTTGTTCAAGATTACATAGCTGGCAAGTGGTGGAGCCAGGATTTGAACCCAGGCTGCCTGGCTCTGGAATCAGTTTTAATGATTGTTCTGTACTATGCTGTCTTTCTAGTTGGTAGGGGTAGGGGGGCAGGGAGAGGCACAAATGGGTTATGAGGGGCTTTGAGAAGAATAAAGCTCTACTGCTCACTGGCTGGCCAGGATCTCAACAGACAGTCCTCAGTGGGAAGGAGATGGGTGGAGTGGCTGCCAAGGAGACACGTGATGTCTCTGTGGTAACTGCCCTCTCCAAAGGTGAGGTTAAAATTTTTATGGTTAGTATTGGTGAAAAAGAGCGCCAAGACCTTGAACTTGAATCTAGGCCCAGCTGCTTGGTGTGTGACTGTTAGGGGATTTGTTCTAAGTTTCACAGTTCACCTGAAAAATGACTCTGTTGATTACAGGATGACATGAGAAAATGGCACACAGTGGGTGTCAACAAGTTTCCTTCCTCCACTTTATATCATGGTCCCAAGAAGATAAATTTATTTGGTGTCAGCTACATCTTGAAACTTGTTTGGGATATGTTTATTCTCTGGGTTCTTCAGATAGCCTGAATGTTATGTGGAATATGTGTTTCAGATTAGGTAATTGATAGTCTTCCAGTTCACTTCCACACTCCCATTCGTCTGTTGAGGAGCAATTTCCTTCTCCTGTGGTCTGAGGCAGATGACAATGTCCTATGATATTTTAGCTCTGTTGGGGGTAGGGTCTCAGCACCATTCCACTGATGGGCTGGAGATGGACATGAAACGTGAGGACATTGGATTCCATAAACTGTTCTGGGCACTGTCTCTGTGCCAGGTGTCTGAACTCAGGACTTTAGTCACTCAACCAGTTAGCCAGCTAGCTGATTGGCCATGACCTTAGCTAGGGAGACTTGAGCACCTTAAAAGAGCTTTCTATCAAGGAAGCAGAAAGCCAGGAGAATCCCCAGATAAACCCATACTAAGTCCATGCTTGATATCATTCACCAGAGAGTCCAATGTGGTCAGGAGGGATGGAGATTATAGGAAAACCAAAAAGCTGCACTGAATCTGGAGAAGGTCAAGATCCAAGTGAAGGTGGTTCTAATTAAGTCCAGGTGGATATATATGACCTGAATTTATGGGAAAGAAGAGACATGTTTGGTATGAGCACCGGGTGTTAGCTAAAAGCAGCAGGTGGAGATGGCAGCTCAAGTGGTTGTTCAACATTGGAAGACATCCAGGCAAAACCTGGAATTCCCTGAGTATAGCAGCCTGGGGACAGACATTCAGGTGAGGAGATTTCATTGTAACAGGGAGGGAAACTGACTTTGGTGGTGATAATAATATTTGCATGTATTGAACACTATGGATCAGTGGCTGTGAACAAACAATCTTCTTAAATTGCTATAGAAAGCCTGCAATATTGGACCTTTTTTTCTACATCTTTTTATTTTATTTTACTTTTTCCATCTTGAAGAAGTTTGGATTCAGAAATTTGGTGTGACTAACTGTTGATCAGATAGAAAACAGGAGGCTGGACCAGTGATTTCTGACTTCTTGGTTTCCTCTTTCTGAATTTTTTTTTCTGGGCTCCCAAGCTTCTTCATCCACCTTCCTTCTTTCCTCCTGAGGCTCATGTGGTCTAATTGGTAACCTGAAAATTTTCTTATTTCTTGCCATTTCTCCCATCTGGTGTTTTGTGTGTGTGTGTGTGTGTGTGTGTGTGTGTGTGTGTGTGTGTGTTTTAACAAAGATATGATGTGCTTTCTCTCCTCTGCCAACTCTAGCAAGATTGGGGGCAAGATTCCTGAGGTCAAGCCAGAGGACCCAGAGTAGCAGCATCATACCCATCCCTCACAATCCTGGCCCAACCTCTGACAATTAATGATGTTTCAGGACAGAACCATGAGACTTGAGCTTTTGCCTTCCATTGAATAATGTGCATGTCTATTGAGAAGTCTTCCCTATTGATACCTGTCTACTAGTGTGCTACAGTGTTTATTGCAGAGCTCGGGAGGAAGCCTGTAGGTCCCAGTGTCCTTGTGACATTTTGCTCAAGGTCTGGTAGGTTGTTATGCAAACAGAACACCTTGGCAATGCTCTAATGGACACTTATGGGGAATGAAGATTAGACTCCCTTTTATTGGACAGAAAAGTGTAAAACTTGGTCCCTGTTCTCTAGGTGCTGATATCATCATGGACACAGGTGAATGGAACATCAGAAACATCCCTCTGATTAGTCATGCTCCCCAGTCTTTCTTCCAGGTTTAGGGAGCTCATGGCCAATTTTGGTATCTGCCCAGATGTGGAAGGTGGTTACTTCCTTGAACCTCATTCATTCAATATATATTACAATATTTAAGGTGCCTTCTATGTGTGAGGGAATGTTCTGGATGCTGGCAACATGACATAGACCCTACTTTCAAAGATCTTGCAATCCCATGATGCAAGGACAGGGCATTGCCAATCCTATATAATAAAAGCTTAATATGCTAACTGTCTAGTCGACTGGTTGGTCGTTCAACCAATCAAAGTGTAATATGCTAAGACTGCTCAACCACTCACTACGATGTGCACTGACCACCAGGGGACAGACGCTCCTACCAGTAGGTTAGCTTACTGCTTGGGTCCAGACAATTGGGAATGAGAAAGATGGACCAGACATGCCCTGGAGTCCTCCTGGGTTCCCTCCCAGGCTAGCCAACCTTCTGTGTCCCTTCTTGGCCCCCAATCATGCACCTGGGGGGTTACTCGGCCTGGCTTGTGCCTTCTCACAGTCTGGTACCCCTTGGGGGATGTCAGAGAGCCAGTTTCAGCCCAATAGGCCAGGCCAAGGGACCCCTCTAGTGCAGGAATTTGTGACTGGGCCTCTAGTATGATAATAAGCACTTTCCTTGAGGAAGTACCAGGTGTTACAGTAATGCATAAATGGACCACTTAATGAGATCAAGGAAGCCTTCCTGAAAGAAGTGACCACTAAACTCTGTCCACACTTGTAAGGAGTTGATGAGGAGTGAAGTTTTCCATGAATTGTGTCATCAGTGCTTGACCATTTTCTTACTCCAAAGGAGATAGTCATAGTTACTGCATAAGTTGGCACTGAGCAGATGATTAAAACAAAGATGAAGAAACTTAATTAAAGACCTGTCTAAAGTAAAAAATAAAAAAAGGTCATATCTCCTCTCTTCTATCTTACTCTCAGTGCTGGACAGAAACCACCTATGTATGGTTAAATTCTTTGAGTCCTAATTGACACAAACAAGAGGGTGTTAAAAAGGATGGTTACCACGGGGTGGAGAGGCTTTAACCCTTTTCACAAAAGGAATAGGTTGTATTTTGTGTATTTTGAAGTGTATGTAATAAGGAAGAGGCATAACCATGGGAAGTTTCATATATTGTCTGGGACAGAGTAGACCTCCATCCTACTCCTCCTTTTTACACACACCACACACGCACACACATGCACACACACAGGCACACACACACTCACACTCTCGTATGCACTCCAGATGGAATGCCCTAACTGATGACTCAGAGTCATTAATAATATGACCACTTGTGCAGCCCAAAGATTAGACAGCCAAACTCCAAGAGTCTGTTATGTTGAAGTGGCACTGGTTGGGAAGCACGCTCTCCAGAGACCAGGGCAGGGTATGACTTGCCAGAGGAGGGTTCATAGAATGTTTAGACTGTGACTCATAACGGTCTCAGATGAATAAATAGCTCTCTTTCTGCTGTGACTGTTGACAGGGCTGGTGACAGCTTACCTTTGCAATTGCCAAGGAGAATCTGACTCTGATTTTTGACAAGTTGAACTAACCAGCCAGGCCCTCCAAGGAGACCAACATGACCCAAGAACCAGCCAAATGCAAAGGGCAATGAGGCAATGGGTGATATTTGGAGGCATGAAATCAGAATCATGAAATTTCCTCTGAGCCAAGCAAGAGTCATCATTGGGAAGGGAGGGCTAAGGAAGAAAATTTTCTGCTTTCAGAATTGGGGAACATTATTTTGGATCTTCATGTGACTAGTTCACCACAGACTACTACTTTACTAACAATTTTAGAGCTTCATAATTCCGGTGAGAAGAAAATTAGTTCTCTTTATGTAAACAACTATATAATTTAGGATATATTTGGCTATAAGTAATAAAAAAAAACACCTGACTGATATTGATCTAAGTCATATAGCTATTTACCTTACATAACAAAAGTTTGGAGGTAAATCTTCTAAAGTGAGAACAGAAACTCAATACCAAGATGCTAAGCACTTCTTTAAAATTTCTTTATTGATTAAGGTGTTACATATGTGTCCTTAACTCCCCACCCCCCCAACTCATACCCTTACACCCCTATTGTCTGTGTCCATTGGTTAGGCTTATAGGCTAGGCACTTTTTTAATCTTTCCACTTTTTCATACTCCATATGTGGGAGGGTCATTGATTCTTCTGTTGTTTGCATCATGGCTGCTACCCGCTGGGACATCACAACAGTATTCACAGGTAGAAAGGAGGCAAGGGGATAAGAGTGTAGAATAGCAAGGATCCTTTTCTTGGAATCACTATACCATTTTATCAATGAAGGAACAAAAATATTTCAGAAGTCCTCCCAGCTGACTTACTCTTATATCTAATCAACCAGAATAGTATTAATCAACACTGGGTCACATGTCTATCCTTAGCTGCAAAAGAGTATGGGAAAGTGACTGTGTGGCAAATGTTAATGGAATAGCCATGACTGACTTAGACCAGTAATAATTCTACCACTCAGGGCTGGGCATCTTGCTGCCTTAGGTAAAACTGGTGTTCTGTTGGCAAGGAAAGAATTTTATTGGGGGCAGGGGAATGATTTCTGCCATACCCTTAAAAAGGCCAGTTAAACGTTACAATATGAAGACATCACTAATTTAAAAAATTAAAGAAAAAACAGGGGTAGAGGTGTGAATTTGCAAAAATTTCAAGACAGAAATGTTTATAGGAATGTGATGGATTCCAAAGGCTATTATTGTGTGCTAATAGAAGACTGCAGAGAAAAATAAATTACCAAACATGCCCTTTGTTGTACTAACCATTTGAGCAGCAGGTCTTCACCTGCTCTGTGAACCTTCCCACCCCCTCGAGGCAGAGCTAGCCAGTCCCTCCCCTCTCTTTCCCATTGCACTTTGCATACACCTCAATTTTACAAGTCACCACCCTGAACTCAGTCAACAGAGATGTATTGTGTCCCTACCCTGACCTTGCCCTGTGCTTGCTATCTGTCTGTCTGCATCAGTTCAGGAGAGACCTTCCTTGGCTTCCCATTGTCCCCAGGTAATGGGCTTTGATGAAGGTAAACTCAGGTGAATGTTTAACCTAGCTCCCACGCCCTTGGTACTGGCCCAGGCTTACTTCTACTATCTCACTTCCCGCTACTCTTCCCCTCCCCCCACTTCCCCACCTTTGGATCCTACTTTCATCCATTCTCAACTCATGGAAGTTCCCATTTCTTCTCTCCACACCTTCACACTGCTGTCCTGCACAGAACACGCTTCTTTCCCTTTGGGCCAACTTTTATTCATCCTTCAGGCCTCAGCTTAGATATCATTTCCCCCGGGCAGCTTTTCCTCAGAATGGCTAGGTAGCCTTTCTCATGACTTTGTTCTAGTCATTCTACAGTGTAACTGCTGGCTTCCCCAGAGATGGGGCCAGGTTGCATTCACCCCTGTATTTCCAAGAGCTGGCTACAGTGTGGATATTTGTGGTTATTCTGGTGGATATTTGTTGAATGGCTGAATGACAATTTATTCATCATACCTTCAGTACTGCCTCAGGTGGCAGAGCCTAGAGCCACAGCCCTGGCCCAGAGGGGGAGATCTCCCAGCATTCACTGGGCTGTAAGTGCAGTGAGCACTGGGCCGGTTGTCCTACTACTGCGGGACCATGGATTAAACACGTCCTCTTTCTGAACATCAACATTTTCTTCTGAAACAAACAAAGAGATTGAGAAGAATTAATTTTCAACTATATTTTTAAAGCAGGAAAATCCACCTTTGTTTCCTTTTCCAAATGAATTATCCCTGAAGTCTGACCACAAAAAGTCTACAAGGTACAGGCTCTGCTGAAGCAGGGGCCTTGCTCTGGGTGTCCACTGCTGCCGTCACACCTGACCACAAAGTCAGTGGCTTAGAACGTATGAATTTATTACCCTACAGTTCTGTGGGTTACAAGTCAGAGGGCTCTCCCTGGGCAAAAAGATGCCGGCAGGGCTGCATTCCTTTCTGGAGGCTCCAGAGCAGGGGTGGGGAACCATTTTTCTGCCAAAGGCCATTTGGATATTTATAACATCATTCGAGGGCCACACAAAGTTATCAACTTAAAAATGAGCCCTCTATGTTTGGTCAAGCATTTAATTAACTCACCCCTAATGCCTTGGCAGGGCCAGACCAAATTATTTCTTGGTGCTTATACAGCCTGTAGGCCCAGCCTGTTTTAGGGGAACAACATTTCCCTGACTTTTCCAGCTTCAAGAAGTGACATATTTTGCTCCATGACCCTTCTTTCATCTCCAAAGCTACACTGTGTCTCTCTGACCATCCCTCTGTAATCAGAGCTCCTCTGACCACAGTTCTTCATTGTAAGGACCTGTGTCCTTAGATTGGGCCCACTAGGATAAAGCTGGGTCATCTTCCCATCTCAAGGTCCCTAATCACATCTGTAAAGTCCCCTTTGCCATGCAAGGCAACCTGTTCACAGGTCCTGGGGGTTATGACATTGATGTCTTTGGGCGGCCATTATTGTGCCTATCACAAGGGGCAGGGAGGGGAAGGGTGGGATGGGTAGGAGCCTTTCTCTCTGGTTTTCCCTTCCTGGGGGCCCTTGCCTCCACTGTGGCCCCTGGAGCCCTGGAGCAAAGTGTAAGACTTCTGGGGTCCCTAAGATCTCTTCTGACTAACAACTGGGCCGAATCTCTGTGGCCTTGGAAAGTTATTACCTCTGTCCCTCCATTTTTCCAACTACAAACTGGGAATAGTAAGTCTATCTACCTGACAGGCTTGTGCTGAGCTGATAGTAAACAATATGTGCAAAGAGCTTAGCCCAGTGCCATGTCTAGCCAGGGCGCGCTGTTTTCATTCCTAGGTGCTTGAGGTTTCTTCCCCTGCCTAACCTGGCTCCATCACCTCACTTCAAAACACATCTGCAGCAGATGGGATGAGAAACTGGTTTTCCTGGCTCATTTAGCCACGACACTGAAAAAAAAATTTTTTTTTTTTAAGAGTTTCAATTATTTTACCTCAAAAAACAAAACAAAACAAAACAAAAACCAAAGCATATTTTTGTGCCTCTGGGATGAGAGACATTTTGTTCTTTCGAGCATCTGGAAAAAATGGTAAACCTGGTGGGTACCAATCAGAACGTAGCAGGAGTCCATTCAGACCAGAAGGCAATGAGAAGCCCTAGTGTTTATTTAGAAACATATAAAAGTGTCCGAGGCTACGGCAGTGAGACAGTTTATGAAACACAAACACCAGGGACGTTTACCAAATATCAGGCTAGAATTTTATAGCTTCTGGAAGAAGCACATACTCCAGATGACAATGAGAAACCTGGCTTCTGAACATAAACAGCTCCTTGTGTCACCTTTGAAGAAACTTTCCTTAGTCTCTTTTCTCTTGGCTCCAAGTCTTACAGTGTCATCTTTGAGCTGGAGCCAACTGGGCATGGAGCGTCAGTGCCATTATTTGTATTCATCTTCTCTGATTCAGTCCTACCGCTTGGATGATTCTACCCTAAACTCAACATATGGAAAATAAAACAGAAAACTTTAGGCACAAAGACGTTAATTGCAGCTTTATTTATAATCGTCCCAAACGGAGAGCATCTCAGATCGTCTGCAGGAGGAGAACGCTTTAGTAAATTATGGCGTCTCCAGGTGCCAGGGCTTACGTGGAGCTTTGAAGAGCATGAGAAACCGCGTATGGCATGTCCCCCGAGAAAACAAAGATGTGGGGTACACATGTGCATATAGTAGTCTGACCTCCGTGTTGCTAGGAAATACCGGGTGGACAAAAGCAGGCTTACCATTGTCCATATGGGAAAATAATACAATCATCAATCAATAATAATACCAGAATAAGCTTTGTGTTTTGAGTTCTCACAACTGTAAACCTATTTTTGTCCCACTCTTCTCTGTATCAAAGAGATTTTTGTACTCGTTCTGGGTGTTTTGAGTATGGAAAAAAGCTCCCTTTCTCCTCTTATTACTATGTTTCTCTATGTCCCATCTCTTACAGTGGAATAGATAGTATAGGATTTAAACTCCTTGAGTATGAAGCGGACTGCCTTCATTTGAACCCTGCTGCCTACTGACCCACATCTTAATCTCTCTGAATCCTAGTTTTCACATCTGTCACGTGGGAGTAATCATTATTCTGAGCTTGTGGATCAGCTGTGAGCATTAAGGAGGAAATCCAGGGAATGGTTTGACAGCACTTTGTACACAGTAAGACTTACTGAGTAAGGCCTCAAGAGATGGCAGCTGGTAGTATTATTTTCAGATTAGAAAACTCTCTTCAACAGAACTAGAAAGAGAAATATAGAGTTTGCTGTCCTGTCTTTACTTCAAGAACTTACCCCAAATGGTTAATTAACAAACTTTCTATTTTTTAGACATTAGTCACCTATAATATTTTGGCAAATAGCTAAATGGTCAGCAGATTAAAGCCTTTTGAATGAAAATACCCAGTTCTATTTGGAGAAACATGTAAGACGTTGGCTTCTCTTCATCTGCCAACAATGCCTGTTTTTCCACCCTCTCTACAAATCAACTTCTCCCCCTCAATACTTTCTAGGTGGATCTCCCATCTGCATGACTACTAACCATGTATTAGTTTGGCTTCAATTTACAGAAGGATGACCAGCATAACTGACAGTTACAGAGCAGCATAAAATAGGGTATTGGTGATGATTCATTGCTTCATAACAAAGTGCCACAAACTTAGTGGCTTAAAATGCCATGTAGTTATTATCTCACAGTTTCTGTGAATTAAGAGCCTGGGCATGGCTCATTTGGGCCCTCTGCTCAGGGTCTCACAAGGCTGCCTTGAAACTGGGCTGTATTCTCATCTAGAGGCTCGACTGGGGAAGAATTCACTTCCAAGTTCCTTTAGGTTGTTGGCGGAATACATTTCCTTGCAACTGTAGAACTGAGGGCCCTGGCATCTTGCTGACTGGCAGCCATCCTCATCTCCTACAGGGTGCTCACAATTTCTAAAAGCTTCCCTCAGTTTGTAGAGGCTTCCCCGGCTGCTTGCTTTATTCAGTCAATTGGTAGAGCCTCTAGAACACATGTGTCAAACACAAGGCCCTCGGGCCAAATCCGTCCCGCCAGGCCTTGCAATGTGGCCCGCACCGCGCTGTCATCACTGCACTCCGCTGTGTTTCCATCACAATGACAGTTTATGACTGTTCAGTAAACCATTCGGCCCGCGATTTAGGCTGGATTTTAGATTTTGGCCCCTTCTCTGATTGAGTTCGACACCCCTACTCTAGAACAAGCCTGCTAACAAGATAAAGCCTATCTAGTGTAATGTTTTCATGGGAGTGACATCCTATTACCTTTGCCATATTCTACTGCTCAGAAGCAAGTCACAGGTCCACCCATATTTAAGGGTAGTGGATCACACAAAGATGTGCCCACCCATAGGTGGGGATCATGGGGACCACCTCCCAGTCTGCCCACCACCACAAGAAAGGGCACTATTTTTTCCTGGTACCAAGAGGCCTGAGCACAGGTACCTGGGCATTGAGGGAGCACCTCCACATTACCATCCGTGCCCCAGGCTCTTCACTTTCCGTTCTACCATCTTTCATCCTTTTGCTCATAAGAGTGATGCTGTTCTTCTAGCTCATATCCTCATTCAAAAAATAAGATTGGGAATGGGCAAAAGACACTGGTCAACTAAATATGACTCTTGTTATCAGTAAAACAATAGAATCCCTAACCCCCCATCTCTACCTGTCCATTGCCTCTCATTGCCTCATTGGCCATTTCTACTATGCAGGCCACTGGAATCTATAAAGTTTAATAAACAGTATCATTCAACCCCAATACAATGAGCAACGTCTGCCACAGACATTTTCTATATGTGGGCGCATGAGTTAAAGCTTCCAGGGAAGGCTAACCTATGGATAAGTTACGGAGCTTGAATGAGAAAATGAACGATACATCCTTTGCACATTGCCTGGCACATCTACATCAAGGTTGCTTCTTTCCCCCCCTTTTTTTATTCACTGCCCCTCTCTCTCCGTTCGAATGCTCCAAGCACAGCGGCAGCTCCAGAGTTAAGCACCCTGGCGCTGGAACTCAGAGAGCTGAGGAGGGAGGAATGTAATAGCCCTAGCTGGAACGCTGCCAGAAGACTAGCAACTGCAACACCCTTATTTACTCTAGGGAGGAGCAGCCTGGAAACTTTTTATGAGATTCCAGAAGCAGCAAGGTCATCAGTTTTATGGCCATGCCGCTTCGTTTGTAAATACAGCCTTTGAATGAATGTTTGGGCTCCATGACAGGAACAAGGCTGATGTTAGCTCCTTTGGAACAGGGGACAGTAAAATAAATAAGAGATATTCCGTTCCACACGACTGCAACAAACAACAACAACAAACTGATTACACTCGGAGGCTCTGTTTCCAGGTTGCCTCACAGCAAAGCCCCCATGTGCGTCCAAGCCAGGTAATCTGCTTTGTCAGGTTACGGGGAAGCAACATGTGTTGACTATCATGCTCATTTCCCAGCCAGCTGCAAGTGTCTGAAGGAAAGCTCTGGGTCAGGCCTGTCTGCTGTGATAAAGTCAGGGCCAAGGGGGAGGGCTGTGGCCAGCCAGCCTTTGTGTGCTCTTGTCAAGAGGAACCAGCTCCTCTAGGGACACCTGGGCCTCTTTCTCTAATTGCTCACCGGACCGTGGCTTTTATTGCAGCTGAATATTTACTAGGCTGGGCCCAGGAAACATTCAGCCTCCATTGTCAGGCCAGCTGCCAGGGCCAGCTCCGATTGCAGCCGGCCATGGGGATAGGGTCACCCTATCTTTGGGTTTCTTTTCTTTGGGCCACAAGGCACAAAAGCAGGGCCAGCTTGTGTGTGTCTGTTTATGGGTTCTGAGGGCGAGTGTGGCCAGAGGAGGCAGGAAGTGGTAGAGAGGCAGGAAGATATTTTTCATAAATGAAGGAAACTGTTTCCTTTATAGGCAAAATTCCTGGCACCTAATACACTTAATTAAAAAAAAAAAATATTTTAGAGGAAGGAAGAGAAACTATGATTTGTTCTACTTATTTATGCATTCCTTGGTTGCTTCTTGTATGTGTCCTGACTGGGGATCAAACCTGCAACCTTGGTGGATTAGGGTGATGCTCTAACCAACTGAGCCACCCAGCCAAGGCCTAATACACTTTTAGTGAACATTTGTTGAATGAACATATAAGTTGATTTTGTTAATTTAACTAATATTTATTGAATGCCAGTTGCCTGAACTCTGATAACACAACACAGGACTTGACAGGATTTGAATTCTCCTGGAACTAGACTCCTGGTGAGGAGGTAAAGATAACAAATAAATAGCAAAGTAATGATAGGGAGTGACCAATGCCACATGAAGTCAAGAAGACAGGCTGATGGAGGAGAGAAGGCTAGAGATGAGGAGCTACTTTAGATACAAAGGCCTTCCCTCCTTGAAGAGATGATATTTGAACTAAGACCTGAATGAATAATGGGAAGACTCTAGTCATGGAATATATGAGAATGTGTGTTCCCGTGAGATAGAACCAGTTTCCAGAAGGTGGAAGGCAGACTGAAGTTATGGGAGGGAGGAAACTATGGTCCAAACACCTCAGCTGAGGTGGGGGCTCATCTTTCTTCCAGAACATAGGCAAAGGTGAGGCAGTAAAGTATAAGTAGGATGTTTTTGCCAACAAGAGGTGATGGCAAAAACAAGACTTTTAATGGAAAGGCTGTGGCTGTTCAGAATAGGTGACTCTCTGCCCTTGTGCTGGGACTCCGGGCAGGTAAGTGTCTAACACCAAGACAAGCCAATGGAAGTGTTGTTCTCTGAAGGCCCAGGATGGCCCTAGTGAAATTAATTTTTTTATTGAGGCATTTAGGGGATCCCCACAATGTAGCTTCCTGCCTGAATGCCAAGGGGAAGCCCATTGTTAGCTCTAGACTCTCCAGGTTACACAGAGCTCCCAGCAGCTGTTGATTGCTTTCTTTGTAAATATGGACACTTCAGCTTCACTAGATATACGGACAGTACTTGCAGTAGAAATGAATGAATAATAGTTTAACTTTATTTTTTTATTTTAATTTAAAAAAAATATATTTTATTGAGTTTTTACAGAGAGGAAGAGAGAGGGATAGAGAGTTAGAAACATCGATGAGAGAGAAACATCAATCAGCTGCCTCCTGCACACCCTCCTTGGATGTGTGCCTGCAATTAAGGTACACACTCTTGACAGGAATCGAACCTGGGACCTTTTAGTCCGCAGGCTGACGCTCTATGCTCTATCCACTGAGCCAAACCGGTTTCGGCAATAGTTCAACTTTATTAAATTCCTGGCCTGTGAATGGCTTACTTAGGGCCTATCAGAGTTGGGGCATCCTTGGTAGCCAGGGACCCTGAAAGTTTTCAAAGTTGGGTGTAGGTTTGCTTTTTTAAAAATTATTTAGAAATGCATAGATAGGACTGAAAGAGGAAGATATTCAGTATACATCTTTAAACTTATGTCCCATCACTGAAATGCATGCCTGAACTATAGTATGAATCTATATTACATACATCCTGCATTTAAACTTTGAGTAGCATAATTACAGCACAGTGTATTTTTGTGTTAAAAGTGTAATTTTGTTAACTATATGCACATCATAATTTTTAAAACTGTTTTGACATTTAAAAAATTTACTACGAGCCCCAAGAAATGGAAAAGCTCTGGGCACTCGAGTCATCTGGATTGGAGTTTGACATGTACATTTAAATGTGTAAGCATCATTATACATTTGCTGCAGCTTCTGGGATGATTCTCTCACAAATGCCAGTTCCTCTTAAATGTGAATTGTACTGACTCATTACCCAAATGAAATCCTTATATCTGAGATCAAGGAACAGAGCTAACAAGTTGGATGATATCAGCCTACTCAGGAGAGAGCACTGGGTGTCCTCTTAGAGCATGTTCTACATGGTAAGAAAAGTCCTAGGTAATAAAGACAGGAGTTAAAAATGAATTAAAATACAGGAAATAGAAGTGTAGGAGGATCAGCAGGGGGTTGAGTGGAAGAATATTGCTTCCAGCTTCATGCTGAATGCCTTTTGTAAAGATTTCCAAATAGACTTTTGCAGGCTTTTCCATCATTACTACCAGTCCATCAAAATCCTACCCATCTGTCAAGGTCTGTCAAACGCTGCATTTTCTGTAAAGCTCCCCTTGAATTTCCAGCTGGAAGTAATAACTCCTTCCCTCATATTCTTATGGTGTTCTTAATTCTCTCTCTCATTCCCCGTGCTCCCTCTCATCTCTATCTATCATCTATCTATCTATCTATCTATCTATCTATCTATCATCTATCTATCTATCTATCTATCTATCTATCTATCTATCATCTATTTTGTGCTTCACTCTGCTAGACACTAATATTTGTACCATGCATTTCAGTTCACAAGGTGACTTTTATGTACATTTTCTAATTTAACCCTCAGCAACACTATGACACTCACTAAAAATAGAGACACAGAGGTCCAGAGAGGTGAGGTTGTTAGTAGATTGGCTTCATAAGTTATGAATACAGGTCAGACAAAATCATGTGAGATAACTAAAATTTGGTAACCAAAGAATACAAGATTCTGTGAAGTTAGAAAAGACATTCACATTGTTTTGGATTTAAGACTTACAGAGATTGTAAGTGCTAAAGAAAACACTTAACAGTCTACTCGAGATCAGGTTGAGCTGGAGCTACAGACACTGGGGAGGCAGAATGGGGTTATGTCTAACTTGAGTTCCAGGATGTGACCCTGCCCCTTGTGGAGTTATAGAATCATTGACATAACCTATAAAAATAGAGTTCAGTATGTCATGTCAAGGTTACCGAAGTCTTTGATCACTAATCATCTTAAGAATGCTGAGATGGCAACTCTCCTACTTCTTGGGATGATTTTAATGGTTTTCTTAGTTTTTGTAGAAAGCACCACCCAGGAAGCCTGAATTGCCAAATAGCACGTTCAGCCAAGGTGATTTCAGATAACGGGTGCTTTCTTACCAAGCAGGCAAATTTCATTTCCTGAAAGGTTTAGGTTATATACACATATGTTTAAAATAATCAAAAGTACTGCCGAAGCCAGTTTGGCTCAGTGATAGAGCGTCGGTCTGCAGACTGAAGGGTCCCAGGTTTGATTCCGGTCAAAGGCATGCACCTTGGTTGCAGGCACATTCCCAGTGGGGGGTGTGCAAGAGGCAGCTGGTCGATGTTTCTCTCTCATCGACATTTCTAGCTCTCTATCTCTCTCCCTTCCTCTCTGTAAGAAATCAATAAAATATATTAAAAAAATAGCAAAAAAAAATTTAAAATAAATAAATAAATAAATAAAATAATCAAAAGTACAGTATAAATATTTTTTTTGTATTAAGGACGAGTTAAGTCATAATTAGTATTTCTATATACTAATCATGTTTAAGAAAAATTGGCCTTTTGAAATGACATTCTTATCATTGTAGCTCAAGACATACAATTGACAAACTATTGAGATACAATTTTAAGAGGGAATTCATGTCAATAGTATTTATAAACATACTTTATTAGATTAACTATTTGGAACACTTGAGGATCAGATAATCAATGTGCTTAAAATGAAAACTAAGTTTATAAAATGCAGTTTAAAATATTATATTTGATGGAATTTAAGACCTAAGTTTGCAAATGTAACCAAACATTGACTAAAAGCCCTTTCAAAGTGCCTGAAAAAAAAGTAATGGTTAAAATTTGCTCCACTTATAAATAGAAAAGTAATATTTGTAAGTGAAATGTAAAACGCAAGGAGAAAATACTGTTTAAAATGTGTGTCTTTAATAAATTGACCATTCATTTATAAATCCAAACTACACTCTCAACAGTCTTTTAGTACACACAACTCTCAGGGCATCAAGATAACTTAGTCACAGAGGTGACCCTTTGTAGGTCACATGGCTAATAAGTGGCACAGGCACGACTTGAACTCAGGGTCTAGATCCTGTATCTCTCAGTTGAACCCTGCTGTCCTCCTTGGCTGCATGTTTAGTACCTCTTTTATAGCACCTGTAATATTTTACCTGGGGTTTGAGTTATTTATCTGTCTTTTTTGACTACTTGCCTCTCCCCAGCCGCCAACACAGGGCCAGACTCAGACATGGGCGGGGGGGAGAATTCAATAAATGTGTCAGATTCAAATGGTTGTGGGTCATAAATAGCCTCTGAAAAAGTGTGGCTGGCATGAGGAATGCATATAGAATGTTATCTCTCTGTGACAATGTAGCTTTAAGGGTGTCTGAGTCTATAGCCCTGAACTCCAGAGGCCCAAGCTCTGATGAAGTGGATATAAACTAGCTTTATACATCTTATTTTAAGATTTGAGTCCATGGGTATCTTTCAATGTCTCCCTACTGCATAGGAAGAAGTCCTTTCTATGCTTAGTGAGACTGGGATGGTCCACAAACCAAGATTTTCTGCAGATAAAGTTAAGTCTCTACATAAGACATTCTTATAACTCACTGAACCTCTCTGTCACAACTCGGTCACAAAACACCAATTGGGTGTTTTGCTTCCTCATATTTCAAATCTTTAACTTGATTCTTGAGTTCCTCTAGTCTACTGTTGAATCTCTGTATATTATTCTTTATTTCAGTCAGTGTATGTTTAATTTATGACTTATCTTTTTCTTTTTTTTTTTTTTTTGGCATTCTTACTAAGATTATAGGTTGCACTAAGTTCCTTGGAGCTTTCTAGAAGATTCTTGAGTTACCTTATAACTGTGGTTTTGAACTCTATATCTATTATTTTGCTTTCATACATTTATTTCATTTGTGACATGTTTCTTTGTCTCTGCATTTTGTCTCTATGTATTGGGTAGCTGCTAAGTCTCCTTGAATTGACAGAGTGGCCTTATGTGTAGTGTCCTATAGGGCCTAGGGGCTCAGCCTCCCCAGTCACTTGATGTGGACATTCTTGGTGTACCCCTTTGTGGGCTATGTTCAGTCTTGTAGTTAAACCTTGATTGCTGTTGGTATCACTGGGAGGAATTGACCTCCAGGCCAATTGACTATGAGGACCAGCTGTGTCTACAATGGAAGAGCTGCTGTGCAGGAGACACCCTATAGGGCAGGACTTGCTTCAGGGGGACTTTGGTGCTCACTGAGTCTGCTCCTTGAGTGTGTGTCACTTATGGATGTGAAGAGTTGTAATTCAGTATGGTCTCACACTGACCACTGGGTATACACAAACTCTTGGATCTCCTAAAAGGTGCAAAGTCAGCCACTGTTGGGGCTGCTCAGCAGGAGCTACAGAGATATCTGCAGATTTCTCCTCTTTGTACTGTGTTTGGAAGTGTCCAGATGAGGCCCAGCTCTGTAGCAAGGCAGGCTGCTGCTGCTGGATTGATTGCTTTGGGGCTCTCTGACCCAGCTGCTGCCTGTTTGACAGGTTTTAGGCTGATAAAGGACAGGCCGTTCATGTACAAAAGCCACTGAGCACAGTTTGGGTGGGATTGTAAATTGGGTGGAGTAGGATCTCAGGTAATCACCAAGGCAGAGCAAACAGCAATGGCTGCCAGTCAGCTCTGCACTGGAGAGGTCCCAGCACAGGAACAATGATCACTGCCCTCCCATTCTTGTCCCAATATCAGACAGTCCATTTTCTCCCCATATGTGTATGGGTCCCCCAGAGTCTCATCCAGAACTGGAGCTCAGAGCAAGTGGGAGCTTATATCTCCCTTCTGATTAAAAAAGTGGCACACCCGGGTGCCAGCCCATTCCACGTCTCTGCTCCTCCTACCAGTCTCAATGCACTTTCTTCACCTCTCTAGTTATAGAACTTCTACTCAGCCAGCTTTCTGGGTGATAGTTGTTCTGTCTTTTAGTTGTAATTTTGATGTGGTTGTGAGGGATATCAAGTATAGGTATTTACCTATGCTGCCATCTTGGTTTCTCCATAGAAGGTCTTTTGCTCTGTGTACTTTGTCTGTTTTGCTTATCAGCACAGCACTGTAGGGGCTTAATCAATCTACATTGATTATTGTTATTATTGTTAGTATTAACATTCAATACATGTCTGTTGTTGGAATGAGTGAATGAATGAATAAATGAAAGAGTATGGGAGCATCAACTGCATGGCGATCTTTTAGGCTCTCCTGATCTCCACTCAGCCAGGAAGGATTTTAGATTGAAATCTTATCAGACATGTTGGGGACGTGATGTCTGTAATTCCTTCCAGGCCAGCGAACCTTTTGCTCCAGGAAGGCTGTCTGTCACTTTGCTTTAGTCATTGCTTTTATCATTCTCTTGGGGAAGTGTGTGTGTGTGTGTGTATGTGTGTGTGTGTGTGTGTGTGTGTGTGTGTGTGTGTGTGTGATACAGAGAGGCAGAGGCAGAAAGACACATAGAGAAACAGAGAGAAAGAGGTTGTGCTGGGCCTCTAGGTGATGGGAAATGACTCAGGGAGGCCCCTGAAAACAACCCTTGTCTCCATTTTCTCCTTATTCAAGCAAGTGAGATTCATCAGGCAAGGAGTAGGCCAGCTGACAAATGTCAGGCCCCTGAACATCAATGAGTCTGACATTTCCAAATGATGGGTTCATGATTAAACTCCAATAACTCAAATGCACCCTCCGTGAAGAATGCCAGTTTCAACTGGTCATTCTTGTTCTCTTTAACCTGTACCCTCCGTATTTTTTAATCTATGTCCCCAAATCCCCCCAAACACACCAATGAGTGGGGCTTTGGTGAAATTTTCTGATGCCATGGAGACACTTACCCATGATTGTGAATCCCTCCTGAAAATTTTAGGAAAAGACACACACACAAAAAAAACAACAACAACAACAAAAAAAAAACCAAGAGTCTGGGAAGGCAGACAATTTCTAAAAATAAGCCCTAGGATTTTTCGCCTTCTTCCTCAGAGAGACTGGAGTTACACTGACCTCTAGCTGGACAGAGAGAGGGAGTTCAAGTGGTGTTTTCTCCTCTAGTTATTAGATGTTGGCTGACCTGAAATGAAAAGAGACTATTTGGAAATGTCTTCCTCTCCTCAAATAATAATGTCAACATTTCTTTAGTGTTCATGGTGTACTGGCAATTATAGGTTTCTACGTTAGCTCTAATTATTCCCAATGACCCTGTCAGGGAGATGTTATTGCTCCCATTTTTCCTGGCAGGAAAACTGAGGCTTAGGAGTTCTGTAGCTTGCCCAGCATGGATCCTTATGAGGTGGCAGAGCCAGTATTCTAACCGAGCTTGTCAACTCCACAGCCTGTGCTCCTTCTGCAAACTCTGTGTCTGGCAGAGACCCAGGGAGAGTTTGGGTGTCTGGTCTTCCCACAGGGGCCGGCTCTCTGGGAAAGGTCTCGCAGTCACTGTGCTTATTTGTTCTGCTTCTACCTTACTAATTCCTGTTTATATTCAGAAGCCAGGCGGAGTCTCCTTCCAGATACGTCAGTCCCTGTAAAAGCAACCAGCTGCCTCTTAGGCCCTTCACTTTCTCAGTGATAACATCTTCATTTTCACAGACTGGGAGCCCTGTGTTAAGCCATTGGGTGCCTTGGTTAGTAGGGAATGAATGAAGCTACCCAATAATGACCTAAAATGGAATCTGAAAACCCACTGAGGATTGAAATGTTCAAGAGAGTGTAATTCAGTTTTCTGTTTATCTTTCACTGTGTGTTTTTAAAGATGTTCTAGTTGAGATTTTTCTGGGTGATAAATGGGTTTCAAGCTAGCTCTGTTCAAACAGGATTGAGCGTTGGATGGAGGAAAATAGTTTCATTCTCACTTTGATGAAATGATTGAGCTGAGCATGTGGGTGGTGAGATGGGTTTAATAAGAGGAGCAGTTCTAAAAAGAGAAAAGCAATAACAATGTTGGTTCTTTAAGCAGCGCATTAGCTAATGTAAGGCCTATTATTGCTTGTGCAATGGGGGTGTTTCAGCTCCTCATGGTGGGGAGTCTTCCAGCATGTCTCTGGGTTGTCCCACTGATGTGGCCAAGCTTTCCATGGCTTGCAAGCTATGAGACAATAGGCTAAAGGTTTGTTTTCTGGATCACTTCATTCAGATGGAAGCTTGTCTACAGCATTTGGCACGTACCATTGAGGTACAGTGTTTAGCTGATTTCATAATAATTTTCAAATCTTTGATGTCACCCAGCAAAAAACAGTCAGGTGTTCTTAGACAGTTTCTATAAATAGAAAACATTTTTGTTTAAAAATTTGAATTTAATATCCAAATTACATTTTTTATTTATTAACATGGCATTGCCATCTTTTCAAGGCTGCAAATACTTCTATTTCTATTCCATTTTATTGTTCTGTGTTTATGGGGTAGACACTCTCCCTGGTGTTAGGCTACAGGCTAGATTTCACTCCATTTCATTGTAAAGATAAGCCATGGTTGGAAATTTTTATATTATTATTATTATTTTGTATAAAATTGTGATGCTATAAGCATTGCTGTGGTAAACTTCTGAAGTGGAGTTGCCAGATCAGAAGTGACAACTCCACTTCTAAAAATATGCATTTAAAATTCCTCTTCTGAAAAGTGGTACTATTCATGTCTTATCCATGAGAGTGCATTTCCTACACATGTGACTTCTTCACCTACAATAAGAAGTAGAAGGAAACTGACCAAGTTGGAGGTCCTGAATACTGTCTCAATGGCAATGAGTGGGGCATTCTGCAAACTTGAAAGACTACATACAAATACCATTAAGAACAGCCATCGTCTGAGAAACCCATGTTGGAGTGGGGGAATTGGATCTGAAAGAGCAGAACGTGTCTGGAGAAATTCTGGCAGACTTGTGTGGCTGGAGCCGAGGACGAGACAGAGAACGGATGGTTAAAGTGTGGGGCTCGTGAATTTCTCTCTAAGGACATGGGCTGTTTGTGGACAGACATGAAAGTGTTGGAGAAAAGAAATGTTATGAGAACATTTGATGCTTTGAAAATCATCCGAGTTCCATTTCATCTTAGCCCTTCTCCCCTTGTAATTCGTCTGTTCCTGCTTCTTTTGGGGAGAGAGGGTTGCGAAAGTAGGTGGTTGTTTGTGTGTGTGTCTGCGTTGCTTACTTCTTAAAATTAAAAGTTGGGGAAAGAGAAGGTTTTTTTTTTTTATTGTGTTGATGTTCATGTGGAAACCTTGGGGAGCTTAAGAATAAAACAGAGGGTAATAACTCCCTTAACAGCATTTTCCTTTTTTTCCCACTCTGGGACAAAAAAAAAAAAAAAAAAAAAAAGAGATTGATTTTGGAAAAAAAATTACAAATTTAGCTTTTTTTTTTTATAAAAGAAAATTTTATATTTGCATTTCAAATTCATCAGCTTAAATATGTTAAATTCAATAATAATAGTCTGACCTTAGGTATAAAAAAATTAAATATTATGCATAGCATTCTCATTGAAGAGAATTCAGCACTACAGTTAGTTCTGCAAAGGGTGCTATATTTGAAAAATCTAACAAGTTAGAAATATGGATATAAATGAAGAAAAGGCAAATCAAAGGAAGGAGAGCAAGGTAAGAGGTTAAAAACAAAAAGAAGGGAAATTGAGAGCTTAAGCATAGTTTTCCAAGGTTTTTTTTTTTCCTTTTCTTTTCTTTTTTTTTTTTTCCCCTGAAGCAGGTAAAAAGAAAATTCTTCACACACATAAACTTTTATCATTCCTCTTTAGGTTAATTTAACATAAATTGTGACCCACACACAATGAATCAGTGAATCAGTACTCTATTGTCAGGATAGAGGTCACATCTCTCACATTTTCACCAAAGCAGAATGAACCCCAAGTATGTGCCAGAGCAATGTTGCTGTGCAGTTGACAACTGGCTTTCCTTAAACATCTCTGTTTCCAATTCTCCTGAGCTCCAGCCGCTCTTGTTTTGAGTCATTCCCCCTTGATAACTGGAACCAGATTTCTCCGTGACACTTCTGGTACCGATAATTTTTACTAATTGGTCTTATAATGTTTTACACATTGACCAGGAGTTTTATTGACTCTCCTGTTTAAAAATTAATACTAATGAAACAGGAATGACAGTCATTATATTCAGGAATTTCTGAAATAGTTATCATTGTGTTTGATCAATGACCTGTAATCTGGTACCATAAATCTCTCTTTTGCAGAAATGGGTCATTCTATGTCTTTCTTGAGTTTTTAAATATGTTTGATTTCATGAATGATGATTCACATTCTGCTTAAAACTCCGTAAGGCATTTTTCCAAGATACAAACAAAAGGAAGTAAACAGGCACAATGAAGGAAGACCACCAGGAGACTCAAAGGTAGCTTACAATTTCTTGTTTAAAGAAAGTGTTGCTTTTTACATTCTGTTATTTTATAATGAATTCATTTACACAGATTTGCAGTGTCACTTAATTATGGAATTTAAAGGAATAGCCATATGATTTTCTTCTCTAGTCTTTTGCTTTAGACATTTGACTCCTTAAAAATGTTTAATGCATTTTCCTGGAGACCTACCTCTCCCCAGCATTTTTATCTCCTATGCTGTGCAGGTGTTTTCTATGCACAGCTGGAAACTTCCCAACTTTCTTCAAACCCTGCTGGCTTTAGATAGGCCCCTGATGTTCTATTTGAGGTGAACCTGGGAAGAGAAAGAATGTTAGATTATTCAGGGCCATTGGCTCAGCTTCCAACAGAGTGATCGTAGGTCTTGGTTGAAATGAAGGGAATTGATGATCCTGTCCTGAACAGATTATTGATGGAGGACCTGAGTTACCCAACCTGACCCTTTGGCCTTCAAATCTGGTGGAACATGAAAAAGCCCTTCCAGGGCCATCCTTCTTCACAGCAGCGTCAGGAGCCTTTTGTTTGAATATCTGACTTGTTTGGATCCTTAGAAGGGAGACAAGGCTTACTCAGAGAAATGATGTTTACCATGAGCAGGGGAGAAGACTGATGGGAAATCTCCACTTATCTAAAACCCAGAGGCCAGGCCTTGAGATAACAATATACTGTTTTTAAAAGCATTTGTTTTCAGAAAGAGGAATTTTGCAAAGCACCAGAGCTTGGCCACTGTGGCACCAACAGGATCATCTAACCACTGCCCAACCTTGTAATGCCTTTTTTGGAGAGTACAGAGGTATCCTTACGAAGATTTAATTATACAGTGTCTATGAGCCTGAAATCTTAACAATCGATAATAGCAAAGCGAGATAACCTTGGTTTGGGAGAAAGTGAGGTGAATATGAGAGGTAAATTTATTTATGAATTCCCCCTTCCCATTTGCTGATAATAAATATCAACTTAAGGGCTTACTACTCTAAATACTTTATGTAGACTTATCACAACCTTGATTTTTATCATCCCCTTTTATATTTGAGAAAACTGAGGGTCAGAAAATGACTCAGAGCTGCATACATTATGTTAGGGGGAAAAATAGAATACTGGGAACTAGCTATAGTTACTAGTATACAAAATATTAATCAAGCTCTGTTAACCGTGATAGCCTTGTTCTGATTAAAGGAAGGACCTTCTAACCAGGCTGGAAGTTGTATGCCCCTAGGACCTAGGAGTCAGCCATGGTTCAGGCATTCAACTTTGGACCTAGGAAGTCAACCTTGGAATGCAGTCCATTTTCATTCAAGAACTGCCTGTTATCATGGAAAGATTAACAGCCTTGTTGCCCAAACAATGAAGTCCCGCCCCAGCCTGAATAGCCTACTTCCTTTTCCTGTGATTCCTATTTCCCCATAGAATCTTTGTTTTACCTGATATGAGCAGCTGGCTTTTGGGGGGTTGCAGAGCAGATTTTTGTGGATGACCTGCTGCTTTCCCATACTGCCAGCATTATAGGAGGAAAGCTCATATATGATTCAACCCTGTCTCTGCTTAATTGGCTCAAGTAGTGACAGGCAGCCCAGACCCACTGTCTGGTTTCAATTACGCATAGATACATATATATATCCATACACTAATGATTCCATTTATATACACTTAAAAACAGGTGAGACAAACAAACAAAAAAATGCCCGGTCTAAGAATATTTATATAAGTAGTGAAGCTCAAAAGAGATCCCTAGGGAATAGGGGTGGGGGGGAGAGACAAAATTAAGGAGAGTGGACACCTCTTGGCAGGGAGATGGAGTGGTGACAACAGGGAGGGGGCACAAAAGCAGTTTCTAGCTCATAGATTAAAGGGTGGATAATAAATGATGTTTATTATTTTATGTTCTATTACTCTTGCGTGTTAAATACATTCCTCTGTAGATAGCTACAATTGCACAAGAAAGCAATAAAAAAGGAAGAGAAAAAATATCATAGGGTCTTTTCAAATGACAAAATAAGTTGGTTCAAAGTATGCCATAAACACCCCACTGAGGCAGGAGAACCAGTTAGGCCCCTCAGAAGAGAAAACACACGCACACTCCTCCTCTACCACCTCCAGCCCTGGGTTGATCTGCCTCAGGGTTATAATGTTTGACAACTTACCCCTTGTCACTTAGCTCAGTGACCTTGACCAGGTCCCTTTTGTTCTCTGTGTCTTAGCTTCCCTAACTGAAAAAGAAAGGACGGTGGGGAGGCTGAACTGGAAGTCAGGGTTGGTAAGCATGCCTATCTTTCTATATTCCGTGACTATGGCTGACGTAAGTGACATGAGTAACTGATCACAACATGCATGCCCAGTTATTTTCAACATAGAACTTTAGTCTGTTGGTCACATGGAGCAAAAGAGAAGTCTATATTTCTGAGACTTGATTTTTGGACTTCTTTCCAAGTTTATCATCCTTTGTGTCCCTTCCCTCCCATTCTATTAGTCACTTTAATTTGTTTGGGGGCTCTTTAAAGGATGAGACTATGCCTTATTTCCATGATCACCCCCCCATTCCTTCTGCTGTTCTTTAAAAACTCACTGGGTAGAAAGCACTATTTCTTCCACCTTCTGCGCCTGTCCCAGATCAAGAGTGAAGCAGGGTGCAAAAAAAAAAAAAAAAAAAAAAAAGAAAAAAAAAGAAAAAAAAAGAGTGAAGCAGTTCACTGAATGAATTCTGCCCACCTGGGAGCTACACCCATTCAATATTCTAGGCCACATTCAAAAGAACCAGAATCTAACTTCTGCTGGAGATTTGTGAAAAAGACAAAGGAACTGACTTTTCTCTCTGTTCACTTTGCCAACTCACATAATCTCTCAGGGCTGCACCTCCTCTGCTAAGTCTGTTAAATGGAAGAGGTAGTTTTTTTGATTTTCTGATTCCAGTTCAGTTGAATGGAAGTTCAAGATGTGAACAAGAGAACGAAAAGGCCAGAAGGATGTTTTACAACCAAGCACTGCACGCCCTCCAGTGGCAGGAAACAAATAACTCAGGTGAACATGGAGAACTCAATAGTTGTCTAAACTAGATTTTGGAAGTATTATATATTTTTTCTTTTGCACTTAGCTGGATACTATACTTAGGATTCTATATATATTAAAAAGTGCCACAGTGTTGTGCAGGAGTGTTATGTAATGTTATCAATACATAGAATGTCAGAGCTAAAATGAATCATACTTAAGACATGAAGCTTCAATGAAGTAGAGGGACAGGGCTGATATTGCGATCTCCACCTGCTGGCTCCTAATTCAGGGCTTGCACCACTCTGTCTCTTGGCTTCCCCCATATTTTTTGGGTATTTGCCATGTGCATGGCATTGCATTTTTTGGGAATATAACAGTTATCAATGATTGTCTTTGTAAAGCACTATTCTAAGTGCTTCCCACTTATTTCTTATTACTTCTCACAACAACCTTGAGATCCAAGATGGTTGCACCCAGGTGAACACCTAGCTGCAGCAGCACACAACAATTTCAATAAAATACAACTAAAATATAAAACGGACATTGCCCAGAACTACAGGAAGGTCGACTGACTGGAAATTCTACAGCGAGAAGCAAGGAGAAAACCAGAAGGAGGCATGGAGGAGCTGGAAAAGCCCAAGGTACAGAGACGCAGCGCAGAGAGGACTGAGCCAGAGAGGAGGGAGGCCGAGTGCCTGGCGGGCGTTCCCTAGCGGGAAGGAGATAAAACTCTGACTGTGCGGGGGGGGCCCCCCGACTGCTCTGAACCCCAGTTTTAGGCCAGACCCCGGGGACTCAGACTCAGCCATAGGGAGCCGGGCTGTAAGGCGGAACCCCGGGGAGAGGTGAAAGGAGGTCCCGGAGGCACGCACACTGCAGAGAAGGGACTGTCGGCTGTGCCGCGGGATTGCCCTGATGGGAAGGAGACTGGGGCTCCAGACTGCTCTGAATGCCACCTCCAACTCCACTTCCAACTGAACTGAACCCCAATACCGGGCTCATTGTGGGAGAGCATAGACTGTTTGGCAGCAGGCGAAAATCGAGGACACCTTTCTCTCAGAGGCTCCGGCAGCGAGCACTGAAGGACCCGCATAGGGCGGGGCTGACGGAAGCCAAAGTTGCAGGCTCCACCCTGAAACCCCGTCCCATCTGTAACTGGGAAATGTGACAACAAAATAAATCACAAACAAAAGAAATGGAGGACAAAAAGTGTCTGGATATAAAGTTCAAATCTATATCCAGATTGGAACATAAAGAGCCAGAAGACACTCCTCCACAGAAGCTAGAAGGCAAGAGAATCCAGAAAATTGAAGATAATGTAAGAAACCTCTGGGACAACTTCAAGTGAACCAACATCAGAATTATGGGGGTCCCAGAAGATGAGAGAGAGCAAGATATCGAAAACATACTGAAAGAAATAGTGACAGAAAACTTCCCCCACCTGGTGAAAGAATTAGACTTACAAGTCCAGGAAGCGCACAGAACTCCAAACAAAAGGAATCCAAAGAGGACCACACTGAGACACATTATTATTAAAATTCCAAGAGCAAAAGACAAAGAGAGAATATTAAAAGAAGCAAGAGCAAAGAAGGTAGTAACCTATAAAGGAGCACCTATACGATTGTCAGCTGATTTCTCAACAGAAACCATGCAGGCCAGAAGGGAATGGCAAGAAATATTCAAGGTGATGAATAGCAAGAACCTACAGCCAAAAATAATCTAACCAGCAAAGCTATCACTCAGAATCGAAGGTCAGATAAAGAGCTTCACTAATAAAAAAAAGCTAAAGGAGTTTATCACCGCCAAACCAGAATTATATGAATTGCTGAAGGGGGTTCTTTCAGAAGAGAAAGTAAACAAAGATAAAAATTATGAACAACAAATACGTAACTATCAACAAGTGAATCTAAAAACCAAGGAAATTAAAAAAATCTGATGCACAATAGTAACTGTTGAATATAATAGAATCAGAGGTATGGAAGGGGAGTGAACTGACGATTCTTGGGGAAAAGGGGAGAGGGGGTTGTGGGAAGAAACTGAACATAAACTGTGCACCTATGGATGAGGACAATGGGGAGAGGGGAAAGGGCGAGGGTGGGGTAGGAACCTGGTGGAGGAGAGCAATGGTGGCAGGGGGGGGGGGGGAAGGAACATTTGTAATAATATGAACAATAAAAACTTATTAAAAAAAACACAAAAAAACAAAAAAAAACAAACAAAAAAAAAAACAACCTTATAAGATAGTATTGTTATCCTTATCTTGTAGATGAAATTGAGGCTCAATGATATTAAGGAAGTTACTAAAAGTAGATGATATGTCCCTGCCCTCAAGCCATTTGCAGCCTACTGGGGAAAACAACCCTGCTCAATTTCGCTAGAAGGAAAGAGATGGCTGTCATTAACTGGCTCATTTGTCTGGGACACAGTTTCTCACAAAGGCCTGAGAAAAAAGTGGGTTCTCTAAGTGGATTCCTTTGTAATGTTAAAAGATGGGACTTACATCAGTGCTTTAGGTCAGAGTGATCAGTAGGTTTCATCTCATACAATCACTACTACAGAGAGAGTAGCATCTGCTCTCTATTGCACTCTCTGTAGTGGTTGTATCTGGGCTCAGGAAGAAAACTGCGTTTGAACAATTAGTTATCTCTGCTATGGGTGAAGGATGGGGGAGGTGGGCATGTTGGCATATATTTGTGTCATAATTGCTCCAAACAAACTGAATTCTGCCCGTACATTCTGGAGGGCTATTTGCAGGCACAGAAGAAGGGCAGCACCTGGTAGCTCTATAGAAATGCAGAAACTCAGGCTGCCTTCCAGGCTCATCGAAGGAGCATCTCTCATCCTGAAGTGACTTGTTTGCCCATGGAAGTTAGGAAAATGTCGTGTAAAGTTTGTTTACAAACACAGCTGTGACATTTCACAGCAGCAGGCCTGCTTTCTGCTGCCTATGACTTAGGAATGTGGTTATTTTTTCCCTTTTAGTAATTTTATTTTAAAATGATAATATGGTAAAATTGACTGGTTTTTGGTGTATAGTCCCATGAACATGTGTATAGATTTGTGAACCACAATTACAGTCAGGATGCAATGCAGTTTAGTCACCCCAAATACTCTCTTGGGCTGTCCCCTCTGAGAGCACACCCTGCCCCCATCCTGAACCCCTGGTGATCACTGATCTACTTTCTGTCACTGTAGTTTTTGTCTTTTTGAGAATATCATGTAATTGAAACCATACCATCTGTAACTTTTTGAGACTGGCTTCTTTTTACTCAGCAAAATGTCTTTCATAACTGGGTTTTAATAGCATTTTTTCTCCTTTGTTTCCTAGCTGTCAAGAAAATACTGTATAGGAAAATTCCATGTCTCCACGGAGAAATGGTGATTTCTCACATCAATGCTGAGAGTCTAAGTTATTTTAAGAATAATATGTCAATATATTCTTGTTTATGCTTTTTTAAGTGACACCATGTACCGAGTTTACTTCCTAGACACACTCAATCTGATGTCTTGAGTTAAATTGTCACTTGGTATTTGATGTTCTTCATAAAATGATTAATCACATTTGCTTTATTGGCTAACATTTTCTTTACTTTTAATTTTACTAATATTTTAAAAAATTAACAATATTTTTAAAGAATACTAGTCCTTAACTGTCTTTGTGAATCACATTTTGGGTGGAGTCATTATGAACATACCTGCTCCATTCTACCAAACATTATAAAATGGAATGAACCTAATTCTTTAAAAAAATCTTTTGAAACTAAGGGCTATAAAGGCTCACTTTAAGGAGAAAAACAATAAGTACAACAACAACAACAACAACAAAACACTAAAAAATTCTACCCTTCAATGTAATGTTCACCATCATACTCTCCTTCATGCTTGCAAATCCGGTTCCCTGTTAGGAATCAGTGGCCCTGGGAATGTTTCTGTCATTTTGCAGATGAAAAGAGTGAAGACCAGTCCTTGTTAGTTTGGCTCAGTGAATAGAGCATCTGCCTGTGGACTAAATGGTCTCTGGTTTGATTCGAGTCAAGAGCACATGCCGGGTTTTGGGCTCGATTTCCAGTAGGGGGCATGCAGAAGGCAGCCAATCGGTGATTCTCTCTCATCATTGATATTTCTATCTCTCTCTCCCTCTCCCTTCTGCTTTGAAATCAATAAAAAAAATATTTTTTAAAAAAGTGAAAACTAGACAGGGATGAGAGGGTCAAAGGTTACACAGCTGTCTGAGGATAGAGCCAGAATTAGACTGTAAAACTGAGTTCTAACTATATCCACTAGCATCTGGCATTATCGATGTTTTTCTATCAGCTAATCACAAAGACTTCCTGCAATCTATTGCATTCTAAAAGACAGGGACAATCAATCTTCTTATGGAAACCAAAGTTTTTTTTTCTTTTCACCTAATCTTCTAAAACTTCACAAACATTTTGATGGCGATTCTGTTCCATCGCATTGTTTTTGTTTGACTCCTGGTTTGAGGATATGATCCATTTGCCATGCTAATCATACAAATAGACATTTTTGTTTTTAGAGACTAAAACTGCAAAGGCTGAAGCCAGTTGCAGGATCAGTCCCTCTGCTTCCCAGGTTAGGCTCTCTAAGGATAGCAGCTGTTACCAAGCGGGAGTTTGTAGAAGAGTCTGGCTTCTCCACTCCCTTGGAGTTGCCATGGGATCTGGTAGCTGCTTCTTTACCCCTCTGATTACGGTCACTGGGCCATCTTACAAGGCAGGGGGCAATTGGTATTTCAGTGGGAATGGCTATGATTTTAGTTTACTTCTTCAGGGACCCTTCACTTGGCATTTGCTCTGAAATGCACTGTCCATTTGTAATATGGAAACAAGCAGAGAGCCTTTTTGAACTTGATTAGGTTTAGAGGATGGGAGAAACCGTGAGCATAAAGCTTGCCCTGTCTATGCCAGCCACCGTTTTGCCATCTACACGTCATCCCCTGCATGGCCCCCAAGGAAGCCCAGGGCCCAGATGCCATGCAGCTGTCCTGCAGGGATAACCGGCCGCCGTCCCACACTGCAGACGTCTATTCAGGGTGAGAAACAGGCCCAGGATTCATTAATTAGTGAGGGCGGTGGGAAGTTGTAAACACAGCTGTTGGCGGCTGGCTCCGCGGACCTGCCTGCATATGGCACATGAAGAGAAGTCGGGCAGTAACACAGCCTCATTGTTCAGGCCTCCTTAACCGAACCTGACAGCAGATCGCTGACAGGGGGAGCCAACAGCAACAAGCCAGTCTCTCCAGAGGCACCGAGAGGCTGGGCTCCTTTCTGCCTGGAGGTGCTCTCCTTAGGGTCAACCCGATGATGGGAGGGAGTCTTGGAGAAGAGAACAGCCCCCTATGGACAGCCACTGAGCACTTACATTATGGTGAGTCCCCAGAGGGGACAGTAGCTGACCTTTTCCTTCTCACTGCCTTGGAATAGTGATTACTTATCCACCACCTTAAACCAGACCATGGAAATTTCTTCTTATTTATTTATTTATTATTATTTTTAAAATATATTTTTATTGATTTCAGAGAGGAAGAGAAAGGGAGAGAGAGAAACATCAATGATGAGAGAGAATCATGGACCAGCTGCCTCCTGCATGTCCCACACTGGGGACCGAGCCCTGACCAGGACTTGAACCGTGACCTCCTGCTTCACAGGCCTATGCTCAACCACTGAGGTATGCTGGCAGGTAGCAATTTCTTTCTGAAAGAGACACATTCATCCCTTTAGCGGACAAAATGGTTTGATGTGTGAGAATGATGGCACCTTATTTCCCAGAGAATCAGAGGCTGTACTGTATGTCCACACTGGCTTTTTCAGAAGAACTCATTGAACTCTCACCAGTCCCAATGTACAGATGAGATTCAGAGAGGTTAAGCAATCAGCACAAGGTGATAGAAGACACAAGTGACAGGGTTAAAACTCGAAGGGAATCTGTAGCCTCCACACATAGTTCTCTTTCCACTGTGTCATAGCGGCTGCCCAGGCCTCCTGAGAAGTGGGGACTCACACTGGAGTCTGATGGCTGGCCTCGGGTGCTGGAATCCCTCACATGTCTCTGAAACCGAGGCCCAGCCTGGCTGAGCAGCTCCTGCGCCAGTGTTTGGACCAATTCTCAAAGCTCACTAACAGCGGGTTCCAGGAGCAGAAAAAGGAAACACATGTGGCAGCTTGTTTTATAATTAAAAGTGAGAGGAAAACAGGAAAACAAGTGGAGTCTCAGGCAGGCCAAAAATGATGGTTGGGTTGATGAGTTTCTTCCTGTTTCTGGGAAAGTGTTTTCCATTCATGTTTCAGAAGGCTCAGAAGATGTTCAATGTCACTGGGGTTTCTAACACTGGGTTCTTTGTAACAATTTAACCTGAATATATATATTTCTTTGCAAATATCAGATGCACTATATAATATATGTATAATATTAATGACATATTACATATATAATCTTCTGACCAGATTGATTGGGCTCCCAATCTACAATACATTTATTGTGCATCTGTGGTTTGCATGGCATGATGGTTGGTAGAGGCTGAAGGACATCAGAAGTGACTAAAAGGCTCCCTGCTTTGAGTTGCTTCCAGTTAAGTTGGAAAAACAGACCTGCTGTAAACAACTTTTGAAACATGAGGTAGAATGATGTAAGTGCTATGACTGAATGAAATATTAAGTGCTATGTGAGCAGAGGAGAGTGAACTTATTCCGAGAGGGAGAATGGAAGGCCTCAGGTAGAGGAGAGGTGTGTGGCATGTCTTGAAGGACAGTAGGATTAGGAAGAAGAAGTCTGGGAAAGGCATTCTGGGCTCAAGGCCCTGGGTATTTGCAATGTTCTTATCACCAGGGGGTAACTATTGTGTGAGGGACCGGGGACAAGCTGGGAGCAGAGGAAAAGGGCAACTTAAAGGAGGACTTAGGAATCAAGGTGGAATTTTTAATGGTTCTATGTCCAGAAACCTGGGAAGGCTTAGACCTTCTCATCAGACACTTTCCTTCTAGTTGATTTTCCAATGGAAGTGGAGTCAAGGAGCAATGGCTAAATGGGAATCAAATAACTCCTAGGAGTACCCAATAACCCGCACTGTGGAGTTCTGGAGAAAATGCTGAAGACTGAGGAGAAAGCTTGAAGACTAAGTAGGATTGCAGTCTCAAAAACTTGACTTTGAATCCTACTGACCAGCTCAATTACCTAGAAAGAGAAGGGCCAAACGCTTGGCATGTGCATTTAGATATGGTTGGTCTGCCTGGATGTGAACTCCTAGCCACAAAGAGAAGGTGAAGGGATAGATGGGTTTTGTACCTTTAGCACACAGTATCCTGACCCCAAAGAAAATGTGGCAGGAAAATGATATGGAATTTTTACCTATCAGATTAGTAACTTTTCCTCTCTTGAAGGTAAGGGAGAGAGCTAGGAAGAACTGGCAGAATTTTTCCTGGCATGAAGAAAAGGTGAAAACATCCTTTCTTCTACAGGCAGGGGAAGGAGGAGGGGAGTTACTGAACCTCCATGGACTAGAAAGACACCAATTCTGGTTGGCAGAACAAAATGTGAGGGCCCAGGCTAGGAAACAGAAAATGTTTCCTGGTAAAATTGATGGGAGTTCATAGGCCAGAAAAAGGTGGATGGTCAAAGGAGCAAGAGACTGATAGGAAATGAGGAGCAAGGCAATACAGCAGGAGGAGGAACAAGACAAATGAAAACATTGCCACCCAACTGTCCTCTTAACTGGTTGAGATAGAGTCCCTGGTGAATCTCAGGCAATAGTGACTGCAAGCAGCAGACCTGATAGTAATGAATAGGATGGGGTCAGGTAATAGGAAGACAATTGCTGTGGTGGAAGGAAGAAGAAGGGATGGATGGAAAGCACTTCAGGCCCCTCTCCCAACTCTAACAAGAGTGACTCTGGCATGTTACATACTCATGTGCCATGTACAATATTGTTTTCTTAAAGATGGATTTCAGTGTTTTGAAATGTTTGAAAACTTTCAGTATAACAGAAAATATTGGCTTGAAAGTCAGAAAACAATAGTCTTCTATTTTAGCTATATGACCTTAATTAAAACTATAATAATAACCATGATAATCACCAACTGATAGTATGTTAAGTTGTATGTTAGACAGTACATGTAGTAAGTACCTTATGTATGCTACTTCATTTAATCCTCATAATAACTCTACAATATAGGTATAGTTCTCATTTCACAGATGAGGCACATTAGATACAAAAAGGTAACTTACTAATGGAGATACTCAGCAGGTGTCAGACCTAGGTCACAAACCCAGGTCTGTCTGATATTCATCCAAGTATTTTTTATGACTTTTGCTCCCACCTCTAATAGATGAGTAAGGATCCTTATCTGTCCTCACAAAATATACTGAAGAATCAAATAAGTGAATGCATATTGAGAAAAATGTTTTAAGTCAAAAGTGTTTTAAAAAGGAAGCAATATTATTCTATTCAAAGTCTGGTGATTTTACATGTTTGTTGAATGAATACATACTAAGCTGGGAATTCAATTTATCTCTTTCATCTGTTGACATTTTTTTTTTTCATTCTCAGTATGTGAAGAATTGTTCTAAGCCACAGAAAAACAATTTTATAGAAACACTTTTAGTAGAAGAGCTTCCTACACAAATTTGGTCAGTTTTAGAGGACTTAAAAACAGCTGACCTTGGGGTACCCTTCATGAAAAGAATTATAAAAGAGCTTCCTCTTTTTTTTTTTTTTAAGATATGTTTTTATTGATTTCCGAGAGGAAGAAAGAGGGGAAGAGAGATAGAAACATCAATGATGAGAGAGAATCACTGATCGGCTGCCTTCTGCATGCCTCCTACTGGGGATGGAACCCGCAACCCTGGCATGTGCCCTTGACTGGAATCCAACCTGGGACACTTCAGTACATAGGTTGAGGCTCTATCCACTCAGCCAAACCTGCTAGGGCAGAGCTCCCTCTTTTAAACATACTGTACATAGGTGTCCTTGTTATCTCATTTAATCCTCAAGTGTGGGCATTGTCATTTTCATTTCATGGGTGAAGGAGCTTAACCTTTAAGAGATGGAGCAATTCACTCACATTTATGTAGCTCTAAGTGCAAGCAAAAAGCCTGAAAATGCAGAATGCCTTGGAAGAGGAACACAGTTTGAGTGGCCTAGCCAGGGGATGACTGATTATGACCTTTCACTTCTTACCAAGCCCAGAAAAGAAAATGGGCCTACTAGAAAAACATTCTTCAAAGGGTTGGATTCACATGAATAGTTTCGGCAGCCCTGTGACCCCTGAAGAGTGAGGCCTGGTTACTCCCCGAAGCCCTGGTCTGTGTCTCCAGCTCTTCTCAGTAGCCTTGGCTCTCATACGCATCTGGCGGGAATCTTGTTTTCCGCCCCAGCATAGCTAGCTGGGCTGGAGTGTTTGATAGCATTTGACTTCAGCAAGCCTCCACATGAGCCTCTGATCTAATGTTGGAACAAAGCAAAGGTGGAGGGAGGCCCGGTGTGGAATGAGTCAGGTGGAGACTGATGCTGTGTTTCTTGTTAAACGCTCTTCTCCCTCCAGGTATGTACTTTTTCCCAACAGTCAAACTCTGTCAACACAAGCCCGGGCTTCCCTCTACCCACCAAGGCAAACACGGTCAATAGTGGTGGTGGTGGGGGGGCGGGAAAAAAGTCCATGGCTGGAATTTGAATACCTACACTTTCATGTGAAGGATCAAGGGCCCTTCGCCTTGCCAAACATTATTTGACTTTTGTAGAACCAACACTGGAGTTTAAG
Source organism: Pipistrellus kuhlii (assembly GCF_014108245.1). Lineage (NCBI taxonomy): Eukaryota > Metazoa > Chordata > Mammalia > Chiroptera > Vespertilionidae > Pipistrellus > Pipistrellus kuhlii. The sequence goes on from NW_023425595.1 coordinate 16,662,485, forward strand.
TGACATCCTTGAATTCAGTATTTGGCACAGGACTCGCGGGTGATTACTCCCACTCGGTGTACCTGTAAATTGCTTTGAGATAAGTGACAGACCCTATCAGAGATTAGTGAGTACACTTGCATCTCCTCACTATTTTCTTTTAATTTAAATTCTTTATTGATTAAAGTATTACGTAAGTCTCCTTTCCCCCCATTGACCTCTCCCTTGCCGCTCCCACCTCCCAGCACATGCCCTCCTTCCCCATTGTCCTTGCCCATCGGTTATGCTCATATGCATGCATATAAGTCCTTTGGTTGAACTGAGTCCCAGAAAAGGTGATTTACCCAGGATTCTGCAGCTACTTCAAACGAGAGCTGTGGAACCAAGGGCTTCTAATTCGTATTAGAGTGCCTTTTCAACTGTAGCAGACTTATTTTGTGTATGAATATCCACTGAAATAAAGCTATTTGTCTTGGATCAGCTTGAAAACACATTCTTAAGATGTGATCTGCTAGTAACTAGTAGTACTTACTATTGTTAAGTATTCTGACTCAATTTACCAGAATCTCCAATGCTGTGGTTGAGGGTGCAGCTTCAGAAATCGACCTAGGTTTGTGTCTCAGCTGCACCACTTATTCTCTCTGTTACCTTAGAAAGTGTTACCTCTTTGCATGCCAGCTTCCCATTTCATGAAGTGGCAATGTTAATATCACATACCCAATGAAGCTATTGTGAGAATTAAGTGAGTTTATACATATGCAGAAGTCTACACTGGGCCAAGCATGTGAGAAAATGCCCAATAAGTGTCAGGTATCGCTACTCTGACATGAGACCTCAAGACCTTTAGTTTTGTGTTTATCACCAACTAGCCTCTTACTCTCTGTGCCTCATTTCTCTCATCTGCAAGATGAAAATTCTTATTGCTTCACCATTCAAAACTGAATGAGTATCTTACATGCTATGCAATGGAGACACTTGTGTACTTAACTTATTATTATTTTTAAATATATTTTTATTGACTTCAGAGAAGAAGGGAAAGGGAGAGAGAGATGAAAATATCAATGATGAGAGAGAATCATTGATTGGCTGCTTCCTGCATGCCCTCAATGAGGATCGAGCTCTCAACCCAGGCATGTGCCCTTGACCAGAATCGGACCTGGGACCCTTCAGTCCACAGTCTGATGCTCTTCCACTGGACCAAACCTGCTAGGGCTGTGCTAGTTTATTTATTACTGAATGACTAGTTATTGAGTGCCAACTGTCTCAGGTACAACGTGAGCAAGACAGATGAATTCCCTTTTTTTGAGGAGTTTAGAGCCTGTGGGGGAGACAGAAAATTATACGAGCCGTCCGGTTAGAGTAAAGGGTGATCATTGTATGGAGAGCTGAAGTATGGGGCACTGTGCAGGTACACAGCGGGGTAACTCAGTCTGATGGAGTGGTGGGAGGTTAAGGAAGACTTCTTGGAAGTGATAATTATGCCAAAACCTAGAGGATTTGTTGGAATCAACCAGGCAAAGAGAGAGAGGTATTGTAGGAGGGGAGGGCGAGCAGAACACATGCAAGTCCAGCAGTTGGAGAAAGCAACCGGGCAACGTGCTTCAGCCATATTCCATCTTCTACACGACACCACTGCTTTTAAGACAGGCTTTTATTTTATACGCCCCTAAGGGGAAAAATGCCAGTCCAACTATAGCATATGGTTTTCTAATCACTTAAGGTTTTAATGCTTTTTCAGAGAGCCTTTTTAAAAATCTTACTTGGATATATATTTTACCCAATAGCAGCACTCTTATCAAATGTAGCAAAATAAAAATATTTATAAAATCATTTGCTTTCAGTATTCCCAAAACCTCACTTTGAGAGGCAGGTATTTTTGATTCAGAGGCATCGGCCTCAGGCTCTTCCACATGACACGGTCAGAGCTCTTCCTACAGTGCTTGGTGACACAGCACTGCTTAAAAGCGTTCGTGGATGAACAGAGTCACTGGGGCTGCACTCTTGAGCTGGGTTTATCTGTGGAATTAGTCTTCTTGTGGGTAACGTTGCTAAATGTTCTGATTCACCAGCTGCTCCTCCACCTCCCCACAACCTTTGGTACTTAGGGCTTAAAAAGGCCCACTGTTGTTTCTGGGATTTTCTTACAAGCTAACACCCATCCTTACAGTTTTGAAGTTGGTGCTTTTCATGTTTGTGCATGTAAGGCCAAAACAATTAGTTAACAAGTGTTGCCTGCTCTACAACAATTTTCAAATGTGATGACATAAAAAATGTGAATCTCCAAGAATGGAGGGTGTGTGTGTTTGTGTGTGTGTGTGTGTGTGTGTGTGTGTGTGTGTGTGTGTGTTTGTGTAGGAGGGTGAGGTGGGCAAGTGGTAGCCTGTGGTCAGATCAAATATCTTAAGGTGTTTCCATTTGATCATAAAATGTGAGTTAAGCTAATAAGGATATTAAGCAGAGGAATGAGCCTTGCTGCTGAGTGTAGAATAGATTGGGTGGGAGCAAGACAAACGTGGAGGTTCCGGGGAAAAGGCAGGCTGTGGGGGATCCCTGCTCTGTGGGTTCTTGTTCTAGAAACAGGAGGAATGATCTTCATCAATTTGGAAACTCTCAGGGGGGGCTGCAGCCATGAAAAATCAGTCATCCTGGGTTGCCAGCCCCCCCACCCCTGCATCCCAATTTCCATGAAAAGGTGGTAGAAAGATGCCTAGAGTTTCACTGTAAATGAATTAATGTTCCAGATAACTGAAACTTATTCCTTTAAAAGTGAAATTCTCTTGTGGATTAAAATCTGTCCATTCAGTACCAATTTAAATGCTATCACCTTTTAAGTATGACCTATACTTTATACTATCGCCTATTAAGTATACTATCACCTATTAAGTATAACCTATGCTTTTTGCTGAGCACTATCATTAAGAATATTAATATTCTTTGAATGAAGCATCAATATTAATTAATAAACAGGGAAGCAAGGCAGTAAGTTCCCAAAGACTATTGAAACTATTGAATTATATAAAACAATTTCCCTGAATTTCTAAGAAGTGGTAATGCCTAATACCTGCTCCTCCTGCTATTGTTTTAGAAGGATGTTTGCAGGGTGTGCAAACACCTCATTTGATTGTCACAGCATCCTGTGTGTCAGGCCAGGCCCTCCTGGAAGCAGATGCTTAGATACAATTAAAAGTGCAAGAGATTTATCGAAGGAAATGCCTGGGAAAGGTAAAGGAAAGGGGAGAGGGAGCAGGAGCGGGAGCAGGCAGGGAGGATCTTGGAGTACAGTGCAGGTCTGATAGCCAGAACTGGGTGAGAGGAGGAAGGAGGCTCTGTGGGAGGAGCCTCAGATGGTAGGGTAGCTGTGAGCAAGTCTCTACGGGCTATTGGGGTCAGTGCTCCTCAGAGGGATCCTGAGACAAGCAGAAATGGTCTGCTTCTAGTTCGCTCACTAGCTGGGAGCAGTCTGGGGAGGGGGAAGCCCTGGCATGAATGCTATCCCAGCTGCCTCCAGAGCAGCAGCTGGAAACTCTTGGCTAAGGGTGCTCCTCCCAGCAGTCTTTCCTCTTTAAGAGCCACATTAGCAGCAATTGTCCACATTGCCACACCCTGGCCCTGTGAGGTCAGCAGAGCAGATACTATTAGTCCTATTTTAAAGAAGTGTCAGGTAATTAAGCACGTTCAGTGTGATACTGGCAGATTCACAGGTTTCATGGTTTTAGTAAGTGAATTTTTAAAGCATTTTTGAAAACTCAGGCGTGATAGGCGGTCTTCCAAGATGACTACCATCTATTACTGCATCAGACTGCTCCTCACACCAGAGGTGGGATCTGTTGACCCTCTCCTTGAATCCGGGTTGGCACTATGCCGTGCTTTGACCAAAAGAATATAGACCAGGTGGCATTCTACAGGTTTTAAGAAGACAGAGGCAGCTAGCTGCCTCTCATAGAAATTGAATCTCATGTGAGTAGTATGACCATAACCGCATCCCAATTATGAGAAAACATCAGAAAGAACCAAACTGAGTGACATTCTACAAAATAACTGGTTAGTCAAAAGTGTTAAGATCCCGAAAAATGAGGCAGATGAATTATTAAAGATTGGAAAAGACTAAGGGAGAAATAACACCTGAATACAATGGGGACCCTGGAGAGAATTTTGAGATAGGAAAAGATCATTAGTAGATCAACTGGTGAAATGTAATAGTGTCTGTAGCTTACTTCATAGTATTGTACCATGTTAATTTCTTAGCTGTTATGATGTATTAAGGTTGTGTAAGAAGTTACCCTTAGAGGCCCTGCGTCATGGGTATATGGAAATGCTATGTACTATTTTTTTTGCATTTTAATTTCTTTATTGGTTACGATATTACATATGTGTCCTCATCCCCCCATTACTGTCCCAACCCCACCCCCCAACTCATGCCCTCACCCCCCTATTGTCTGTGTCCATTTGTGCTATGTACTATTTTTGTAACACTAAGTTTCAGGGTAATTTTTCATGCAGGAGTAGATACCTGGAACATCATAACAGAGGTGAAAGCTCAGGTAATCGCAGCAGAAGTCTTTCTTCTTTAAGAGCCACCTTCGCAGCAATTGTCCATGCTGCCATGCCCTGTGAGGTTGGCAGAGCAGGTACTATTAGTCTTATTTTAAGTAAGTGTCAGGTAATTAAAAATTGACTCAGGGCTATTGGAAAACAGGACTGATCTCAAGTTTGGGGAGTTGATGACTTTTCCTGTGATGTTATCTAAGGGGACCTTTGGTTTTCAAAGAACCTATTCACTGGTCTATCTTGAAGCCTGGAATTCCCATTCTTCATATAATCCTTTAATTTAAGGAAGTGCCAAAAAATTATCCCATAACAGTTAATCTGGGAGATCCACTGCACAAGAAAAATGTTAGGTTAAATGTTAGACAAATAATTGCACAATTTATCTACTTTTTGAAGATTAATTGTCGACACTTAGTATATGAAAAGCTCTGAGAAATTCTACAGTAAAGAAATCTCTGTAATTTTATTTAACCTGGCACTTATTTCCCAAATTAATTCAACCACAGAATTCTAAATGTAAATTTTTTTTCTATGGAAGATACCTTAGGGAATGCCAGATGAAAGCATCATGAACTGCAAAGGATTTTGAGTAACAAAATGAATTCCCTTTCCCCAGAAGGGATAAAAAGGAGGCTGAATGTCAACATTACTTTAAAAATGGTCTCCCACATTGGAAGTAGTTCAAACTCAATAACACATATATACCTGTTTTCATTTCAAAAATAAGTCAATGGAAGAGTATGTATCAGCCCAAACTCTATAACAGAATTCACTCTGGAAAAGGGATTTGTTATATTCATTAACATTAATTAGTTTATTGAATTTAAATGAGGGCCAGAGAACTTCATTTGATGCTACATAGCTAAGTTACCATTGCTACTTAGAAGAACACAGCAAGGAGAAACCCTCAACTCTGATATGAATCCATCTAGAAGAAATCTCACTGTCAAGGATGTCTACCTCTTATTAGCTGTGATGTCAAACCTTAGTCATAGCTATGCAGAACCACGTGCCTGGTATCATGGAGTGAGAGTATTATTCTATTTCTTGTCACTTCTGCTTGCCAAGGTTTGAATGGATATATTTCTTCACAGACTACAAGTTATATAATAGCTTAGTTGCAAAGGGTTCTGGGAAATGTAGCTCCCCCTCTACCCCCACCTTCTAGAAGTTATAATATAAGAAGATACATGAGAAAAGTTTTGAACAGGAGTCGTGTAAACCAATTTGCAGTATTAGTCACCGGGTGCTACATTTACCCATCCTTCACTGACATATGCAAACAAGAGATTGGTTTTATATCATGGTCATTTCCCCCCATTTCTACCCAGACCACAGAACTAACTACTATACCACTAAACATGGTGGCAGTAATAAAATATAGAATTGTAATCTATCTATATAAAAGCCTAAGAGACTGTCTGACTTTTTGACCATCTGACCGGTAGCTATGATGCACAATGACCCAAGGGGCAGACACTCAACACAGGAGCTGCCAAGCTGCAGTGACTTGGCAGATTCGGTTCTCAGACGACACACCTGGAACCAGAGAGAAGGAAGCCCTATTCAAGAGTGCCTCACCTGAGAACCACCCTCTTGCAATCTGGGGCCCCTTGGGGGATGTCAGAGAGTTGGTTTTGGCCCGATCCACACACGCCAGGCTGAGGGACCCCACCTGTGCATGAATCCAAGTACTGGGACTCTAGTAATGATAATAATTATCATCATAAAACCAGTCATAAGATAATACATGTAATATAGTATTAATAGTAAGCCAAGTATTATAATTATACTTATACTAAAATTCAAACTATGGCCATAAAACTTAATGCTAATAAAAATTCATTACTAGAGTAGAACAAAAGTCAGTATTATAATGGCAAAAAAAATTTAACTTTCTAAATAGACTGAATGAAATGGCTTGAATCTCAGTATTTGAACTTAGTTTATTTCCTCTTAGTGGTTAAGAACTTGGGTTTTGGTATCACAGTGCCTGGCTCTATCCTGACTTTCTGACTTTAGGTTAGAGAGCAATTTGGCTCTAGGTTTCTCATTAGAAGAACTGGAGGTAATAGTAGTACCTCCCTCATGAGGCTGTTGTGAGAATTACATGAGAAAAAGCAGAAAAGTACCCTGTATAGTTAGCACTCAATAAATGTTAGGGGATAGGGAAGATCTGAAGGGTATGTTAGTGAAACTTTCTCTGCTACCTCAGGAACAGGAAGCCCGCCTCTGTAATCTAGCTTTCTATGACAGATGTCCTATTATCTCCCTGTTTAGCTAGTTTCTGCTAAGTGCTACTTAGAAGAATTTGCCATTCATTTCCAGTTTTAGATTGATCCATACTCATAAATATGAGATTTGTTACCTGAACTCTGTCATTGAGCTGTGAGGTCCTTTCTGGATTTCTGTCTTAGGGATTAGCCTCCCATGGAGCTCCTTAACTACCTTTCCTTGGTTGTGGCTTTTCAAAGAGAGACAAGGCCTTTGGAGCCAGTCAGAATTGGACTCAAATATTATCTTTATCTCTTACTAGTTGAGTGACTGAATCTTGGGTCCTCATGTGAGATGGCATTAATAATACTTTTCTAAAAAGGTTGTTATGAAAAACAGTTAAGTGATATTGGATGGTATCTGGCTCAGTTCTTAGTACATAGTACTAACTAATATTCCATCCCCTCTCCACTGCCTGATTCCTGCTCTGCCATTATCCTTTGTCCTCATAATACATTTGTGGTAGTAGGAGCTGGAGACTAAAACTTGAGTTTGTTCTGACCCCTCGAAAGCCCCTGGATGTTGTTGTGAATTTGGTTTTAGTTCAAGGAAAAAGAAGTCAGTGTGTTACCTTGTGTGTTTCTTTCCCTAGAAGTGTCAACCAGCCCAAGTTCTGGGAACAGAGTGTTCAGGGTAACTAGGTTCTGCTTGAGAGGTTTTGCTGAGCTCTCCATGGAGTGGGCTGTCTCGGTCTCTTGTTTGGGCAGGTACTTGACTTACTCTTTACTTAAGAGGTTAAACACTGCATTTTCCTTAGGCCCTCAGTAACTTTGTATAACTTCTGAGACTCTATATCAGATCTCAATATAATTGTATAACCTTAATATGATTATTATTACAGTGCTGGCATTCAATATTTTGGCTTTAGGGCAGACAACTGTGGGACATTGAGAAAATTAGATTAGAACCTCCTGTTATGCCTTGAAAGGGTATACTGATGCCCCCAGCTTTGGGTGGCTAGTGCCCCACCAATGCCAATACCTATAATGAGCTGTACAAATGGTATCCTTTTCTATTTCTGCTTTGACATGACACACCCTGGGTCCTTCATCTGTAAAATGGTGATAACAGTAGTATCTACTCCACAGGGAGCTATAAGGATGAAAATAATTAATATTTACAAAATGTTTAGAACATTACATGCTACAGACTAAGTAATACACTGCATGTAAGCAATTATTGTTATTAACTCTAATTGTTATCTATGAGGGGATTTATGAATACTTATTTTATATTTTGGGTAATAATCTGATTCTATGTTATTTTGTTGCTCAAATTGTTTTGGTTTTGGCCACTAAGAGCTCTTTCGCGGTGACTCTGTTCACCTTCGGCATGCCTCCATTCTTTGGGTTTTGAGCTCTTTTGTACTTTCTGGCACTGTGAGATTCTTCCAACTTTGTTTTCCCTGTTGCAGTTCTGGGATTGGCCATTTCATGAAGATGCCCTGCTTGATTTTATTGAAGAATGGTATTAGAAACTAAGATGTGAATGCTGATGGAGCCACTAGATTGTGACCCAAATCCTTCCATTGTTATGTTACATCTGTGAAATGTAATAGACTTCAGTAGGTCAGGGAGGCCATGGAGAACTGGATATCCTATATAATAAAAGCCTAATATGCAAATCAACCAAACAGCAGAACGACTAGTCAGTGGGGGGTGGGGACAGCGAGTGGGCGGTGTCAGGTCAGCCAAGGTGAGTAACAGTGGGGACTGCGATCAAAGGGTGGTGAGAGGTGATTGGGGGGTGGGGCTGGCTGCTTGCCAGCTGGTGCCATCCCCTAATCAGCCCATCAGTTGCCTCCTGTGGGAAGCAGATTTAAACTGTCAGTTGGACATCTACCAAGGGCTCCTGGACTGCTAGAGGGTGCAGGCTGCGCTGAGAGGATCCCCTCCCTGAGTGGACAAATTTTTGTGCACCAGGCCTCTGGTTCTATAATAAGAAAAGGCTAATATGCAAATCGACTGAATGGTGGAATGACTGGTCATTATGATGTGCACTGACCACCAGGGGACAGATGCTCAATGCAGGAGTGCCTCCTGGTGGTCAGTGCATTCTCACGGGGGGTGGGAGGGGTGGGGCGCCATTCAGCCAGAAGCTGGGCTCACAGCTGGTGAGTGCAGTGGCGGTGGGAGCCTCTCCCATCTCCACAGTGGTGCTTAGGATGTCTGACTGCTGGCTTAGGCTCGATCCTCACAGGAAACAGGCCTAAGCCATCAGTTGTACATCCCCCCCTAGAGCTCCTGGACTGTAGAGGGTGCAGGCCGGATTGAGGGATTTGCCCCCTTGAGTGCATGATTTTCTTGTATTGGGCCTCTAGTAGATTAATAATATTATTCAGGATCTAAGGAAGTAGTCACTATACTGGAGCTCAAGCATTCCCAAAGGGGAGCTCTACTGAGGGGAAGCTGTGGAAGAAATTGTGCACATTTTTATAGACAGGGTAGGTCACTGATTCTGTAGTAGTGATAGAATTCTAATAGTCCCTTAGTTCTTTTCTTTTCTTATTTTGCTTTAATTTTTCATTCTGTCATAAATTACTCTAAAACATAGTGATTTAAAACAAATTATTTTATTATCTTTGTTTCTGTGGGTTAATAACTTGGGGAAAGGACCAGTGATTTGCCCTGGAGTCTTGCATTTAGATTCAATCAGTTGGTGGCTGCTGCTGGAACAGTAAGGGGTCCAGAGCAGCTGGAGACCAGCCGGGTTTCTCTTGTGTATCTTTCCATCATGCAGTCTCAGGGCTTCTCCATGTGGTCTCTTCCTGTGAAGTAGTTTGACTTCCTCACACCATGACGGCCTCAGAATACTTAGACTACTTATGTGGTGGCAAAGGCCTTCAGTGCAGGCATTTCAGCCGGCAAAGCAGAGGGCTCTTCACCCTTTCTGACCTAACTTTGGGATTTACTTCCACTGCATTCTATTGGTTCTAAGTGAACCACAGAGCACTCAGACTTAAGGGCAGGGGACATGGGCCCGCTTTTCACATTTTAAGAAACATCTGCAGAGCAAGACATACATTTTAAGAAACATCTGCAGAACAAGAACAAAACTTCTGCAGAACAAGACATCTGCAGAACAAGTCTTGGTCATCTTTGTAAAAATATTCTGCCACACATCACCTCAGCAATGCTGACAAAATTTCTAGCATTTTATTGTTATTAATTATTATTATTAATTTAAAATATGTTTTTATTTATTTCAGAGAGGAGGAGAGAGAGAAACATCAATGATGAGAGAGAATCACCAATTGGCTGAGGATTGATCCACACTGGGGATTGAGCCCACAACCTGGGCATGTGCCCTTGACCTGAATCAAACCCGGGACCCTTTAGTCTGCAGTCGATGCTCTATCCACTGAGTCAAACCAGCTAGGGCTAGATTTCTAGCATTTTCAAATGTGCTACAAAAGTTGAAAGCTGCTGTCTTGAAATCAATGGGTCTATATCTAGTGTCTTCCTGTATTCCTTTCCCTCCCTCTATTTTCATGTTCTCATGGTTTCTTAGGGTTCCTTTCCTATCCACTATTATTCATTTGCTTTCCTGTGTTGAGTTTTCTGATTCTTTCTTATGGGTATAAATATTTCCTTAAAAAACACTATTTGCTCTTGGTGTTTGAAAGGCTGAAACGCAACACGTCAAATAAAGAAAGCACATAGACTGAAAGAAAAGACAAATGGAAGATAGAAGACACAGGTAGAATAAAAAATGCTGAAGGAAACAGAGTTAGTGGCCTCAAATGAAATGTGAGAGCACACAAATAGGGCCTGAAAAACACCGAGGAGTGGAAGGAAGGAAGGAAGGAAGGAAGTACTCAGGAATGTAAAAATTGCAGCAGCACTAAGAATTGACACAGACCTTATTTTTAAAGGAAGAGTGAACCTAGGGACCAGAGATGGGTTTGAGAGACATCTGTAAACCATCAAAATTATGTGCAGCCTTATATATAAAAACGGAAGAAGAGGGTCTATAGCACTTATTAGAACTGCAAGGGGGCATGTGTTCAAAGAGGCTTTAAAATACACGGATAGGGAATGTCAGAAGCTCAGACAGAGACAGACTTAATTCAAGTCACATGCTGTAGGAGCAGGGGGGCTCTGGCAACCTGAGGTCACTTCTTCAGGGCCATGAGCTATGTGTATCCTGGATGACACCTGGGCCATTCTCTGCTTCCCAGTCCTGACAGGCGCCATGCTGTCTCTCCCTTGAAAGTTTGTGCACTCGCTTTTATTTAATTGCCCATTTATTCCTTCCCATTCATTTATTCTCCTGATGTTTTTACTGGTATGTAACCTAGGCTCCCAATTTAACAGCTGTTGTTGTTCATTTTATTCCACAGCTGGGCTCTTTCTCAGAATACCCCAGCCCATCAGATTCACACACACATACACATGCACGCATACACACACGCACACGCACACACGCAGCTTTACTTCTTTTGGTAATTAGAAATCATTTCTTCTCTGTGCATGAGATAAACTGGATATGAGAGCTCCAGGAATGGAGAAGGCAGGATCTAGAGGTTAGGAAACCTGCACCTCATGCCACCCAGCGACAGTGTTCAGGGGGGCCTCTTCCAGGCAACAAGAGGGAACTCTATGTTTTCTATTTTCATATAGTTTGTGAAAGGAAATGTGTGTGTGTGTGTGTGTGTGTGTGTGTAAGGAAGGCTGTGGGATAATTTCCCGTGCAGACCACTAGATGGAAGTCCTGCTCTAAAGAACACACTAGAAGGCTCTAGCACTTGAACTCCTCTAATTGCCACCTCTAGATGAAAATGTGAATTCATGAGATGAAACCCCAATCTGTCCAAAGGGCTCTGTAACCTTGTTTTGGAACATGTTTCTTCTTGAAATGCTTCAGCAACTTACTCAAGAATTGCCCCAAATATGGGCCATTGGGTACCCCATGGTTCATTATATTCATAGGAATGTTTACTTTTTCAATCCTTTTTCCCTGTGAATGCCAGGTGGGCAGTTTTACCTCTGATTTTTCCATTTTATGAGCTTTAAGTGCTGCCTGTCCTGTGTAGAGTTCTTTGTTTCTTGAAAGGGAACATTTAAACACAGGTAATACTCCCCGTATGGGGTTTTGAGCTCAGGGAATGTAGTAAGTAAAGGCAGACAAATCTGAAGCAAGCTAACCTCTCTTTGTAGGGGTTGAGCTGAGTTTTTCCAACTGATTCTGATTATCACAAAGCTAAGGAACTTGGGACAGACCTTATTTTTATTGCAAGGATTACTAGAAGCAAGTATGCATTTTTTTCTGCAAATAAAACTCCATTCATTTAAATGTAGTATAGTTTGATTTAATGAACTATAAACCCACAGTATTTGAAGTTTTTTTGCCACTAAAAGGCTTCACCCTTGAGATTTAGAAGTGAACTGACAATTCACAGGGCTTGCCTGTCTCCCTTTTGTGTGTGAAATCAACAACTTGGTACTTGGTAAAGAATGATTTGTTTTCTAGCTCAGCCAGATGAAGTAGTAGGTTGCACTGTCAGCCTTGGGAAAGCCTGATACTATTAATAAGTAGTCTCTGAATCCTTCCCTGCTAGGCAGATCACAGTCAAGGTGTTAGAAACAAACTTAAGGGCTGAAGATGCTACTTTTCTTCACATCTTTTTATTTTATTTTATTATTATTATTGTTTAAAGTATTGAAGATGTTTCTTTTTTAAAAATATATTTTAAATTGATTTCAGAGAGAAAGGGAGAGGGAGTGAGAGAGAAATATTAATGATGAGAGTATCATTGATCGGCATGTGCCTGCATGTCCCTGGTTCATAGGTCAAACCTCAACCACTGAACCATGCTGACTGGGCTGAAGATGTTTCTTTCCAGTGTCCTCAATGCTGTGTTAGGGTCCCTGTCACTGTTTAGCTCCCTTAACTCTGCATTCTTTGCAGTCAGTAGCTGTCATTTTGTCTGCTTGCCCTCATCCTTCATCCAGGACTGGGCAGAGAGCAACATTATCCTACAATCCCAGCCAACTAGACCACGGTGAGTCCCTCAAGATCTACCAGGATAAGGTAAACTACTCTGTGTATTTAAAAACAAAGGAAACTAATGCTGGTACTTGGTTATACAAATGATGGAAGAGCTGAGAAGTCTGAGAGGGCAGTTGACCTAAGAAGTCACCACTTCCCCACACCACCCCCTTGGCTGGAAGGGACAAAGGGAGAAGGTGGTGTTACCTGAGCCTAAGGGGGAGGACCACCAAGCAGACCTGGAACTGGAGCCTTGGGGAAGTTGCCACCACAGTAGAGCAGGAGGGGAAAACCCTGGCTTTGCCCTTCATTGGTTCTCCAACCTTCCAAAGGCCGAACTCACCAGAAGCCCTCTGACAGGGAGCGGGGGAAAACTCTACCTACAAGGGGCCAGGACCCGGGTTCTAGAGCAAAACAGAAGGGCAAACGGGCCCAAGGAGGTCTAAGTAAGGCACCCCCACACTAAGTAAGACCAATCCAGTGCTTTCCTTCAGATTATGGAAATTAGTGCAGTTGCTTTTGGGTGTTGTAGCCGGGAAGTCATTGAGCTAGAGTTGTGGTTTCCTGTTATGTTTTTGCAAAAAAAAGGAAAAAACCAGTATGGAAGGGGAAAGGGAGTGATAGAGACAGGGCAAGCGGGGGAGGGAGAGAAGCAGAGTTGTGGGCAATATTATGGAGCTGGGAGATAAAATTTGGGAATCAGGGCATTTTAAGGACTAAATACTCCAAATAAAAGACAAAAGCACAGGAAGAACTGGATGATACTTAGGATATCTCCAATTAGGAAAGAATCTTTTGATGGAGCTTCTAATTTTTATTGGGTATGTTTATATTCTGATCCAGAATAGAATGAAACGAAAGGCCTATAATTTTGTAGCACCTAAATTTGGTGACACATTCAAAAGAATTATACAACTTTTTTTTTTTTTTTTTTTGATAACTGTGGTCTTGTAATAAAATATCTAGCAAATAAAGATATTTTAACCAGAGGCTAAAAGAGAGTGCCTTTGGGTATATTTGGGCTGAATTTTGATTACACTGAATCAAAAAAAATGTAGAAAATACTAATGTCTTTTTTTTTTTTTTAAGCAGATTTTTATTTGTGTTTTCTATGAACCTTAGCATCTATAAAGTAACTTTAAATGAAATAAATGGCCTATTGAGAAAAGTGACATAAAGATGCCACCAATTTATTATCCCCCAAAAGCAACTTGGATGTTGGCAGACAATTTTATGGTAGAACTAAAAATAAGATTATGTAAAACAAAATGGTCAGTAGCATACCAGCGACATAATATTAGTCCTAGGTATATGTTTCAATGATAGTCTGCTCAGTTATTTTTTTCAATGTTTACATTAATTGAAACTTTAAAATTATTTAATGTACATAGACATATGTCATTTTAACTTTTTAAAATGAATTTAAAATAGTTTTAAAATTATACATTTTATACATTTGGTAATACAATAAAACTAATTTGTCAATTAGTAAATAAACATTAAAAAATAATAATAATGATTGGCCCAGCCAGTGTGGTTCAGTGGTTGAGTGTTGACCCATGAACCAGAAGGTCACAGTTTCAATTCCCAGTCAGGACACATCCCAGGGTGCAGGCTTGATTTCTCGTAGGGGACATGTAGGAGGCAGCTGATTGATGGGATTCTCTCTCATCATTAATATTCCCCCCCCCTTCATTCCTTTCTATGAAATCAATTAACAGTCAAAATAGTAATAATCAGACCCACTCTTCCCCAGAAGCTGTTGTGACAGTGAGGCTCAGAGGTGCTGTTTGTTGACTCTGATCTGCCCAGCAGTACCCCTGGGAGAAGGACAAGCCTCTCATCTCCTTCCCTTAATTTTACTTGTGAACATTTCTAAGACCCAGAGAGCTCCTGGAGTGCTAGAGGGTGCAGGCCAGGCTGAGGGACCTCCCCCACCCTTGAGTGCATGGTTTTCTTGCACCAGACCTCTAGTAAATAATAAAATCACAAAGTAGACCAAAGACAGTGAAAGTAGAATAAAAGATTTGAAGTGAAAGGAATAAAATATTCAAAGAATAAATCAAGCTGAAAAGATATGAGAGTAAGTACAGGTTTAGGTCTATAAACAGTAAATCAATTAAAGAGTGGACGTGGACTTGGGCAGCATTAGGAGTTCTTTGTCATACAAAAATAATCATGTCTGTACTGGCTGAGCCAGACCTGTAAATTCTACAGTTCTAGAAAGGACTCCAGGGCACTCCTTAGGGTTATGAGGTGAATTCTGTAATGTAGCTTAAATCTGCTAAGAAAAACCTCTTAAACCTCATTAACTGTTTAGGTCACAGATCATGGTGCACTGAGTGGTTCCTTAGAAAAATCATCTAGTCCAATTTCTTTTCTATCGTTGCAGAAAGATGAAGAAAAAGGCCAAAGTTGAAGAAAAAGTTGTATTTCAGAGGTGGGGATGAATTGGTGAGACAGGGAACCTTCCCTGCCAACACCACCTGACTAGGAGGCCTGCCCAACTAAAGACCTTTTTCTCAAGCACCTTCTTAAATAATTTTTTTTTTTTTTAACCTGAACTTTTGGAATTGACACAAGTGGGTTTGATGATGGTCAATTACTCCTTTGGGATCTATTCCCAGAGTTGGCTAGTTTGGTTCAGTGATCTGAGCTGCACAGCTGAGAGCAATGGTTTCTCATCAAGGACACAGGAAGCTCTGTGGCCTGGGGTGAGTCAAGGTTGATTCAGAAGTGGGAAGTGGGGGAGGATAGTCCCACAGAACCCTTGGCTGGGTTTAGTAGAGCTGCTAGAGGAAACCCCTCAAGGGGGAAGAAAGATGCAGAGCAGAGCACTCTCCTGAACTGGCTGCAGGTTCACTCTGCCTCTCAAGTGGTGCCTGGGTTTGTCTGCAGAGCTGCTTACAGATATGGCCCCAAACAAAACTGATGATACTTCAAGGCATCTAAGGTAAGACCCAAAGGGCCTGCAGGCCTTCTCAGTTATGCTAGTTCTTGAATGAGGATCTGTATTTGTTTCCTCTTGCAGATGATAATTGTAGTGATTTAAAACAACACAAATTTAGCCCAGCCAGCATGGTTCAGTGGCTGAGTGTCAACCTATGAACCAGGAGGTCATAGTTCAATTCCTGTTCAGGGCACATGCCCAGGTTGTGAATTTGATCTCCCATGGGAGGTGTGCAGGGAGGTGGCTGATTGGTGATTCTCTCTCATCATTGATGTTTCTATCTCTCCCTCATCCTTCATCTCTGAAATTAAAACAAAATATATTAAAAAAACAACAGAAAATTATTATTTTGTAGTTCTGAAGGTCAGAAGTCTGAAATGAGCCCTACGGAGCTAAAATCAAGATGTTGGCAGGGTGATTTCCTTTTAGAGATTCTAGGGGAGAATTCAATTCTTCCTGATCTAGCTTCTAGGGACCACCTATATTTCTTGGTTCCTGGCTCCTTCCACTGTCTTTCAGCAGCTTGATATCTTCACATTTACCCCCTGACATCTTACCACATATTCTTTTCTCTCTCATATGTCTACTCCTATGGTGACCCTCCCAATTGGCCCTTATGCGTGCCTTGTAATTGTATTGGGCCCACTTGAACAATCCAGGATAATCTCATCATCTCAAAATCCTTAATTGAATCACATCTGCAAAGTCCCCTTGACCATGTAAGAACTCATTCACAGATTCAGGGGGTTAAGATGTGGATATCTTTGGGGGCCATTATTCAGAAGGCCACAAAGGCTCTCATCCCCTGTCAGTTCGGTAGATGGCACAGGGTCCTTGCAGGATCACCCCCTGGAAATGCCTATTCTTCAGCTTCTGGTCCACACCACTCTTCTGGTAGGAGCTGAGGAAGGCTCTGCTTCGTGACTTCATTAAATTGACGAGTAATTGAACCAGCTGCTTTAGGGCGAGTTGGGACTCCATCTGCTGTTGAAATTCTCAGCAATTTAGGCACTGGTTCTTTAGGAATAAGGGAACTGAGGATTGGGTATAAACTTCATAGTATTAGGCATATTGATTGAACAAATATGTATTGTACATAGTACTTACAGGGTACTGAACACTAGACTAGGCAGCAGAATATTATTGGTGAATAAGACATAGATTTTATTGATTTTGCTTATTTATTGTTTCCCCATGTGCTGTAGTCGAAGCTACATTATGGCATAGACTTTATCTATTCACTACTGAATACCTATGTTCATCTTTTTAGGAGTGTTTATAGTAAATTCTAAAATTTTTACTGAATTATAAAAGATGCAGTCTTTGACCTCAGCGAGTTTATAGTTTAACTAGGGGCCCAGTGCATGAATTTGTACATGGGTGAGGTCTGGCTGACCCATCACAATGGGGGCTGATTGGGGGCAGGTCTTGCCAGGAGGAGGGGCTGAGGGTAGTTGGACAGCCAGCCCCACCCTCAATCAAGGTGGAGGGGGTTGATTGGGGGCATTGCCACCTGGGTGGAAGGGCAATAGGCTGTTGCAGGGGGGCGGGGGGGAGGAAGGGGCTGATTGGGATCTTGATTGGGCTGGTTGGCCTCCCCAGTCATAGTGACTGATTGTTCTGGTTGTTCCATCATTCCGGTTGCTTGATATACTGAACTAGGGGTTGGAAAATTATGGTTCTTGGGCTAAATCTGGCCTACCGCTTGTATTTGTAAATATAGTTCTTTAGATCACTGTCATACCCATTCATTAACATAGTGTTTTGGCTGTTTTTATGCTACCATGGTAGAGTTGAATGGCTGGGACAGACCACACTGGTTGCAATTTAGGGCTAAGATATTTACTATTTGGCTCTTTACAGAAAACGTTTGTTGTCTTCTGGGCTGATAAATAAATAGTAACTGCATGGAGTATAATAATATCTATGATAGTAAATATACTTTAGAATGGATAGGATGCCTTATGCCACACTTTGATTATTCTTAGAGCTTCCCATGCTCCCAAGGCTCTTTGGGTATTTGTTAAACTGTCCACAGCGGTTGTCATGGAGATGCCATTGCTCCAGTTTTCATGGTCCCTGTAGGCTTATTGCCTTCCAGTCACCTATAAAAATCTTTGCTGAGATGGGAACTCTAGTGTTAGCATCTTGAGTCCCTGGACTAGCCACTCTGTTTTCCTTTCTAAGTTCTCTCCGCCTTCTGGCTATACTGTTGAAGTGTAGGGCTTGGATCTCTACTGCTTATAAACTTCTCCCTTTTCCCTCATGGCCTACAATTGTTTCCTATGACCTAATAACTCCTCTGTCTCTGTCTCTGTCTTTGTCGTTCCCTTCCATAATCTAATTTCTTCAAAATATTTGGATGTTTATAAAATCCCTCAGCTTCTAATTTTCTACTATAAGAATCCTTAAAGTAAGCAATTACAAAGCTTTGTTACTAGTTTGAAATAAGTGAAAGGAATTCTAGGGATAAAATAGGCAGGTTTATGGCGTTTTAGGAATAAAAAGGGTCCATGGCGAGGTAGGGCATAGGTAGGGCATGAAGCCGCCAGAAGACAGACATTCACAGGGAATAAAAAGGTGCCCCAGGATAAGGAGAGAGGAAGACATACATTCGCTGAGGATTAAGAAAAATCACAAGAGTATAGGGAAGAAGGAAACCAACTTTCACAGAGGATAAATGTTCACAAATGGCAGAAAGAGGAAAATAAATTTTCACAGGAGATAGAGAAATTTTATATGATAAGGGGGAGATTAAGAGGAGGGTACCATGTGGGTTTTATGCTTTGAAGCTGATATTATGCAAAAACAGTGGCCAATTAGAAGAGTATAGGATCATAAAGTGAGGAAGGGGTCCAATTAGAAGGGAGCATGAAGAGAAAAAGAACTACAACATTTATAAACCTTAGAAAAAGGGCCGAAGCCAGTTTGGCTCAGTGGTAGAGCATTGGTCTGCGGATTGAAAGGTCCCAGGTTCGATTCCAATCAAGGGCATGTACACTGGTTGCGGGCACATCCCCGGTAGGGGGTGTGCAGGAGGCAGCTGGTCGATGTTTCTCTCTCATCGACGTTTCTAGCTCTATATCTCTCTCTCCTTTCCTCTCTGTAAAAAATCAATAAAATATATTTATATAAAAAAAACCTTAAAAAAAGGGGTTTTGTGGGTTACCCCCTTAGGGTCCCCTCCCTACGTGGAAGTTTGTATTTGCTTCCAATAAATTTCCACCCTTTTCACCTATCACCTTTTGCCATGGCTTTGTTCCTGTAATCCATCTGGACAAGAACCTATGAGAGAAATCACACTTACATCCTGCTCAGGAAAATAACCCAAATCATAAGCATTAGGTATTTGAAAAATTATCTTGTCTTATTTGCTTTGCTAAATAGTTTGGACCATTACCTGAGAGAAATACATTTTAAATAAGAAAAACGTTTTAATGAAGAGAGTGACGGCATTAGCCATCAGGATGATATCCAGTATTTAACAACTGCTACAGGCCCAAACAACTGCTATAACAACGTGGGTACCTAGGGGCTGAGGATGGGCTGGATTTGTGTGTTGAAAGCTGGACTAACCATCAAGGACAGAAAACAGTAGATGGGAGGCATCCTACAAGATTAGAAGGAGATTAGGAAGGAGATATTCATTATAGTAATCTAGAAAAGAGATGATGGGGCTTCTACTTGGAAATTGACAGTGGGAATGGGGGTGAATGCACAGAATCTGTCTTTCAGATGTAGAATCAAAGGGATTAAGAGAGTGATTGGATGACAATATTGAAAGGGAGAAAAAGACATAGATTGCTCATAAGTTATGGGCTTGGGCAATGGGATGAACAGTGAAGCCCTTCACTGAGTTAGGAGACCAGGTGGAGAAGCACGTGTAGAGTACGTGGGGAGAATGTAGAATGAGTGTGTTTGGGCCATTGAACCTTCTGCTCTACCACTGGAGTCACTTCCAATAGGCTAGTAAAGTACTTAGGCACCCCAGGAAGAAGAAGGCCCCTTAGACGGGAAAGGTGAACACCTTTGCATCAAGGAAACCATTCTGTTTTGAGCAAACTCAGTTCAGGGGGCTGGGAGGGTGCATATTGTGATGGGGACATGAATGTTTACTAAGTGATTTTCTACTGGCTTGCCAGCATTTCTGTGTGTAGACATCCATTAATTTGGAGCCCTCCAGTCTGATCTCTTTCTCCTCTACTAGTATTTTAGTTCCAGACAGTTCTATGTGGCCTTTGAGATCATGTGAAAAAACACAGAAAGTCTTTTTCATCCTGATTCTGTGAAGAGTTATGGTTCTTTAATTTACTTTTTCTTTCAAAATAAGTTTTATAAACCCCATAAAATACAGTCCATGCAGGGGCCATTTACTGTGACTACACAGAGAGATTTCCTGATAGGAAAACACAGATAAGACACGTGGCCAAATTGGCATTTGGTCTTAATTCTTTTCTAATCTCAAATATTATGAAAAAAACCTTCTATAAAGACAGGATCTGACAATAATAAAGTGGTCATTTATTAGGCTATCAAATTATAACCTGCCATTGAAGCAGATGGCAAAGTTATAGAAAGTATTTAAGACTACTTCCTCCTCTCTGCTCCCACTTTCCCCCCATCCTTTCCTTCTTTTCCACCCTCTGTTTCTCCTCCCTCTTATCTTCCTTCCTCCCATAATAGAAGGCATCAATTACCACACAGTAGTCTAAACACCCTTCTCTGCCTAGAATCCCCAAATTGGAAAATAAGGATGAGGGTAAAAAAATGCATGTATGAAGAATCAAATGATGAAAACTGTTCAAAACTTTTCCAAATGAAATTTAATTTCTTATTCAGTCCTAATTCTTTTTAATTTAATTGGCTGGATCCCACTTAGGATCTCTTCAGACAGTAAAATAAAATATTAAGAACCAAAATCCTCCTGGTAATTTAACAACACTTGAGCCTGCTGCTCTTGGCTTTCCATTAGGTCCATAGCCAGAGAAGGACAGATGTGTTGAATATGTAAATGTACTTTTAGAGACAGTTTTTAAATTTTTGAATTTATTTTTAAATTCACTAACAGTTTTTAGAGCAGTTTACAGAAAAATGAAGCAGAAAGTACAGAGAATTCTTGTACATTCCCTTACACATTAGCAACCTCCCACACCACAGTGGTACGTTTGTTATAATTGATGAACCTACCTGGACTCATCATCATCACACAGAGTCCATAGTTGACATCAGGGTTCACACTTGGGGCGGTACACTCCATGGGCTTTGATAAATGTACAATGACACATATCCACCATTCTATTATACAGACATATACACATGCACATATGTGATTTATATATATACATATATAATGCACTAATTACCATGTTATGGCCCAAGTAACAATTAAAAAACCTGGATTTGCTTTAAAGTTGGGACTTAGTCTTTTTTTTCATGTTGGCCTTGCTTCAGGAAAAGAGGAGTAATTACTTTTATCCAGATTTCCTCATCTACACTGTCTGCTTGTCAAGAGGGCCTTTTTCCTTACCCTGTCCCATCATTGCATGCCCATTATTTTTGTTTGTTTTTAAAATATACTTTTATTGATTTCAGAGAGGAAGGGAGAGGGAGAGAGAGATAGAAACATCAATGATGAGAGAGAATCATTGATCAGCTGCCTCCTGTACTTCCCCTTCTGGGGATTGAGCACCCAACCTACACATGTGCCCTTGATGGGAATTGAACCTGGGACCCTTCAGTCCACAGGATGATGCTCTATCCACTGAGCCAAACTAGGGCTGCATGTTCATTAAAAAAAAAAAATTTTCTCCCACTCTGATAGACAAAAATATTTAAATTTATAATTTCCTAATTACTAGTGAGATAGAGCATCTTCTCATATATTTATTAGACAATCACATTTCTTACATAAAATTGGTTTATGTCTTTCTATCATTTCTTGATTAGTTACTTAAAAACAATTCATAATCTTTTATTTTGTCTATAATGTCATTTGTAGAATATTTTGGAAATATTTTCTCTCAGCTTTTTATATAATTTTTGTCTTTATATTGATATTTTGATTTTTTATGTCAGATTTTTATCTTCTAGGTTTTGTGTCTTACCTAGGAAGGTCTTCCTTACTTCAAAAGATGATCAAATATTCTCCTACAGTTCTTATGATATGCTCATGTTTTCTGCACTTATTTTAAATCCATAATCTATTGAGTTTATTTTTTTTATATCAAATAAGGTGGATGGAGGGAGTGCCTAAATTTAAAGCTTTCAAAATGCATGGCCCAAAGTTTTCAATGCTGTTTATTGCTATGAAATATCACTTTTATTAAAATGAGATTATATATATGTTTCTGGACTCTATCTTATACCAGGAAAAAGTTTTCTATTCTTGTGCCAATGCCATGGTTTTTGTTACTGCAGCAGAGTTTGCTTTGACATCTGGTTGGGAAGAAGTCCCTTATTCTTTGTTTACTTTTTTCCTCATGTTTTGGCTATTCCTGCGCCTTTTGTCTCCTTCGTGGATTTTCAAATTAGCTTGTTATAGCTCATAAATGATCCAGCTGGAATTATGGTTCTAATTTTATTTTATTACAAATTAATTAATTGGAACAGAACCGACATTTTTATGATATTGAATTTTTTCATCCAGAGCCACAGAATCTCTACATTGTTTAGGTCTTTGTATGTGTTCTGGTGAAGTTAACATTGTTTTTCATCTAAATCTTTCATATATGTTGCTAGATTTATTTATTCCTCTCCATTCCAAGTTTCCTTTTAAATTGCCTTCTCTAGTTGGTATTGCCAGCCTTGTTTTGGCAAGAGTTTAGTCATTTCAGAGAAATTTGTTTGAGTCATGTAATATTCTGTCATGCTGAACAATATGGTAACATTAATTTTAAGTAGAAGAAAATATACTAGATTTAGAATAAATAGGATTATGCCTCACTACTGGAAATAAATATTAATGAAGGGCCAACGCCAAGCCCTAGTCTCTGTTCGCCTCAGTGAGTTTGAGGAGAGGGGTGGAATGCCTGCATCCCAGCACCACTGAAGATCACTCTTGTTTACCACCACTTCCCCTGGGAACTTCTCTCTTCACTCTTTTATTTTAAAAATTATTATTATGCCGAAACCGGTTTGGCTCAGTGAATAGAGTGTCTGCCTATGGACTGAAAGGTCCCAGGTTCAATTCTCATCAAGGGCATGTACCTTGGTTGCGGGCACATCCCCAGTAGGGGGTGTGCAAGAGGCAGCTGATCAATGATTCTCTCTCATCGATGTTTCTAGCTCTCTATCCCTCTCTCTTCCTCTCTGTGAAAAATCAATAAAATATATTAAAAAAATAAAAAAATATTATTTTTTGTTGATCCTCAGCTGAGGATTTTTTAAAATAATAATTCTTTATTGTTGAAAATATTACATATGTTCTCCCTTTTCCTTCCATTGACTCCCCCACCAGCCCTACCCTGCCTCAGGCCCTCACCACTCCATTGTCTGTGTCCATGGGCCATGCATATATGCATATAAGGTCCTTGGTTGATTACCTCCCACCCACCCACCCTCCTCCCCTCCTTGCCTTCCCTCTGAGATTCCACACTCTGTTCCATGCTCCCATGTCTCTGGATTCACTCCATTTATCAGTTTATTTTGTTTCTTAGATGCCACATATGAGTGACATCATGTGATACTTGTATTTCTCTGATGATTTATTTCACTTAGCATGATACTCTCCAGGTCTCTCCATGCTGTCTCAAAGGGTAGGAGATTCTTCTTTTTTACTGCTGCATAGTCTTCTATGGTATAAATGTACCACAGCTTTTTTTGTTACAGAAGACAAAAGAAGTACCAAGCACACCTCCTAGAGAAAGGGAGGTACCCCGTTTATTAACACTCTGGACTCTGGGAATAATTTCCAAATCAGAGTGAAGAAACATGCAAAGAGCCTGTCTATATATATCCCGCTGGGGTCTTTGTTTGTCAGATATGCCCCCTCCCCCGATTCGTGGCCCTGCAGGAAGGCCCCCAGGTGTCAGGCCATATCCAATAGTCTGTCTTGGCACCAGCATAACAACCCTCCCCTGCAGGGCAGTGCATTGTGCACAGTTCCATGGCCTCAGCTTTAGATAACAAGTTCTGCAAGACCACTTTCCTCCTCATTTTCATCCACTCATCTACTGATCTCTCTTCACACTTGGGAGGCAATAGCATGGCAATAGCTGTCAGTTGTCATATTGCCAGTCCTGGGGTTTTGGAAGTAAAAGGGTAGGATCTGGGAAACTGGATCCATTTTCAACAAATCTTCACCTCATTAAGGCTTTGAGTTGCTCTGGTTTTACCTGGCTGACTCCTACTGCCCTGGGTATTGTTCTTGCTTTGGGTGTTGAGGGGACAGGCCCTGGTTTCCCCAAGGTAACAAGCCTGAGAAAAGAAGAGAATGTAAGAAACTTTTCCCAACTTACCTTCTCACTGCTTTTCAGACCATCTTCAGCCGCATGCTGCATTCACCCATTTCCTACACAACCTGGTCAAGCTACTCATTATCCTCCCAGGGTTTGTCATATTTTCTTGATGGTTCTGAAATCCATAGTTTTCTCTGATGGTTGTGGTTTCATCAGGTTGGATATTTAGTAGGGAGCCAGCAACAGCCCCTGCTGGTTTGCTATTCAGACCAAAAACTTGCAAAAATTTTTTATATACTCAATTGGCTATGATTTTATTGTATAACTCTGAGATTTGGGGGGCAGACTGTACATAGGTCCTAGTTTTATTGTCAAGATTCTTTAAAAAATGTAAGCTCTGCTGAAACTGGTTTGGCTCAGTAGATAGAGCGTATGCTTGAGGACTGAAAGGTCCCAGGTTCAATTATGGTCAAGGGCATGTACCTTGGTTGTGGGCACATCCCCATAGGGGATGTGCAGCAAGCAGCTGATCAATGTTTCTTTCTCATTGATGCTTCTAACTCTCTATCCTTCTCCCTTCCTCTCTGTAAAAACTCAATAAAATATATTTTAAAAAATGTAAGCTCTATATCCATCTATGATTATTTATCATTTTGTAGATGGTGTAAGATCAGGATGGGGAGGTTTTTATTTTTATTTTCCCAGAAGGATTGCCAGTTGTGACATCATCATTTAATAAATAACCATCCTTTTACTTTGGAATTGAACTGCCATTTTGCCACGTAAATTCTTTTACACAGAAGTTTTATTTCTGGGTTCTCTATTCCATGTCACTTGATCTGTTTGGCTATTTCAGTATCAATACCATAACAAGTGGATTAAAGTGGCTTTGCTGTGAATCTTTTGAATCCTCAGGGGCTCAGCTGAAGTTACTCTCAGGACAATTATGTCACCAAGAACAAAGCACATTTCCAGAGTCCCCATTGCAGGCTACAGCTCACTATTTCAATCAGAAATTCTTGCTGAACCACTTTTTCTGTGTGTGAGCCAAAATGTAAAAGGTAAAAATTGCCAAATTTTGCATTTGATATAAGTGTCATCTGGTTTGGTTGGTCTATTAGATAAATAAATTGAATCTTTTTTTTTTCTTTTTAAGTACCATACTGTTTTTAAAAAATGAATGAATGGATGAATTCCTTTAAAATATTTTTATTGATTTCAGAGAGGAAGGGAGAAGGAGGACAGATAGAAACATCAATGATGAGAGAAAACAATTGATTGGCTACCTCCTGCATGCCCCACATTGGGGATTGAGCCTGCAACCCAAGCATGTACCCTGATTGGAAATCGAATTTCGACCTCCTGGTTCATAGGTTGACATTCATCCACTGAGTCATGCTGGCCAGACTAAAATTAATGTATTAAAAAAATCTTTATTGTTGAAAGTATTATATATGTTCCTCTTTTAAAAATTAATTTAAATGCTATGTAATTAGTAGTCATTGCTAAGGAAAAGCACATGACATCTTGGTTTGTCTTACTTGAGAGACTTCCCTTTGGATCCTGATTCCATTTGTTCATTAGATGGTTCCAGGGAGAATAGCTTGGTGACAGAGACTGATAGGGGCCTCTTCAAACTTGAGATGCTTTGGTTCCTGGAACAAAAGGTACCTTACTTACCATCACCAATTGCTTTCAGTGGTATCCAAGTAAATGTGGAGGATTTTAATGATCCGGAGATCATTAAATGCTAGCTTTCATGAAGGTTTTATTTGAATTCCAGTTGAAACCAATATTTCAAAGATACTGCCTAAAATTTGAAAGCAAATTATATAGGTGGAAAACAGAAACCATGAAATAAGTTTTTTTTTTCATGTGCATATTTATACTCTTGTCATCCTTTTCCCCATCTGGATCTGCCCTGCCACTGGCCCAGAAATTAAGTCTCTCCATGTTTGATGTAAGTCAAAACAACTAGGGCTGCAATTTTGCTCAAGTGCATTAAAAAGGAAATGTTGTAATTGATGTCTTGAAATGAAACCGCATATCTATGTGTGTTGCATCTTCCATACCCTGCTTCCCCACCACTAGTTGGAGAATTAGGTCTCTTTGCGAATGACTTAACCCAGAACAGATAGTGTGGTAAGATCTGTAATGTTGCCTAAATCTATTAAAAGGGAAACCTTGTGCTTTATGTCTTTAAATATATAATGAGCATTGAGCTGCTGGGGCAGCACAGGAAGATGTCTTGGAGGGAAACTAACAGTGTTCAGGCTCATCAAACATCGCTGACAGTGATATTTTCCATATGTCTTCCAGAGAATTGAAAGCATAGCTCAGGGCCACTGCTTATATTACACATACATAAGCCAAAAGAAGCTCCTCTTTTGTGTGTGTGTGTGTGTGTGTGTGTGTGTGTGTGTGTGTGTGTATTGTAAATGTTTTCTTATTATATTGATTTAACAGTTGGAGAACATTTATAACTAGAATCTTCCAGGCCACAATATAGAATGACTTTGGAAGTGCCACTTTCTCCAGTTATAAAGGGAGGAAGATTTCCTTTCTTCTACCTACCAAATATAAAATTCTGATCCTTTACAAAAGAAAAAAAAAATCTGTACCCCAAAATGATAATTTTCTTGTGTATTCAGCAATAATCCATTGATTATCTTCTGTGTCCCTTGTATGCTGTGTACTATAAATATCACAATGCCCAGGGGAAAATTATCATAATGCCTAGATAACTAATTATACAGAAAATCCTTTGATTGCAGTTATGATAAACTAGAGGCCCATTGCATGAAGATTTGTGCAATAGGCCTTCCTTGCCTTGGCTTCCAGCATCGGTTTTCCTCTGGCACCTGGGACCCAGGCCTTTGCTCTGGCCACTGCCTTCCACCTTTGCTCAGGCCGGATTCTGCCATCTTTGTCTTTGCTGAGGCAGGAGTGCTGCTCCTGTAGATTCCTTTGTGCGAGACCCCCTCTCCTCCCCAACCCCTCCCCCCCCACACACACACACAAACACAGACACTTTCTCTCATTGTAGGCTTCCTGTCCCACCCAGCCATTCCACACCTGGAGTGGCTGGGTAGCAGGGCCACCACCATTTTTGTCCTTCTAATTTGCATATCCCCTCCTGATTGGCTGGTGGGCATCACAGAGGATGGTCAATTTGCATATTTCTCTTTTATTAGATACTTCCAAGGAAACATTCTGTCTATAAGGAGAGTGTGTGGTGGGCAAAATTCTGAGGAAAAATTGACCTCCTGGGGCTAACAGAAAGACCTAGTGACTGCCTCCTACTAATGTAGAGTAGGGCAAGGAGACCCTCTCTGACATCTCTTTTCCCTCCTTGTGTACCAAAGGAAGACAAGGAAAATCTTGAGCAAGGAAGGTGAAAAAAATTCAGACAAAATGTGGCTATTAGAAATCCCAGAGGCCTTTGAAGTCAGGACTGGAATACTTCTTTTAGACCATGTGATCAGGGTACTAAGTGTTGTCCATGGACCACTTACTACCAGATCCCTGGGATGCTTGTTAAATATCAAGATTCCTAGACCGAGGCCTACTAAATCCAGCTGAGGGTATATTGGGAGTCAGCATTTTAAATAGGATTGCCAAATGCATACAAACCATTCTATAATTTGAGACCTTTGCACTGATTTAGATTCTCATGTTGAATAGACCCTCACATCAATGATTTTGGTGCCCTTTCACTCTGTCTCTAATGGATCAATTCTGGGATTACTTTACAGGGAATGTGAAGTAAAGCCAATGGTCAGACATTTGGAAACAGCAAGGACCCAACCTAATTCTACATGAAATTAAAATCCTCACAGTGTGGAAAAATAGAAGGAAAGAGAACTGAACTGAAAACCAAAACTTGTGTTTAAATTTTGGCTCCATCACTCACTCTACATGGCCAAGGGAAGTAATTGCTCCTCTCTCATTCCATTTGCTTGTTCATAGAATGAGCAGCATTTTCCAAATTGCAGTCAATGGAGAACCACCTTCAAAATAGTATCACCTGTACTGTTAGAAGTATTTTTTCTTTCAATAGTTAAGTTTCACTTGAAAAAAAATCTTTATATTATTACCATACATGGAAAACCAATCATCATTTTCTGTAATTAGAAGTTTGTCACTATAAACTAGATTACAATTAAAATTAAAATGTTTATCCCTGAAACTCTGAAATGCAAGTCCTTGAATATTCTGCTTTGTATTTTTTTCCAGTTTTTTTTTCTCTTCACTTTACAGTCTTGAAAATTTCTATTTTTATTTTCTCCTGCTTAGAAATTCTTTCCTCAGCTATGTTCACTCTATTAATGAATCCATCATATATATTATTAATTTCAGTTATAGTGTTTTTAAAAAAATATATTTTATTTATTTTTTACAGAGAGGAAGGGAGAGGGATAGAGAGTTAGAAACATCAATAAGAGAGAAACATCGATCAGCTGCCTCCTACACACCCTCCACCAGGGATGTGCCCGCAACCAAGGTACATGCCCTTGACTGGAATCGAACGTGGACCCTTGAGCCCGCAGGCAGACGCTCTATCCACTGAGCCAAACTTTTCGGCTATAGTGTTTTTGATCTCTAGAATTTCTTTTAGAATATTTCTTGGAAGAATTTTTATCTCTCTGCTTCCACCTGTTTTTTTTTTTTTTTTTTTTTTTTTTTGTGTGTGTGTGTGTGTGTGTGTGTATGTGTGTGTGTGTGTGTGTGTGTGTGTGTGTGTGTGTTTAATTCTAACCTGAGGAGATTTTCCCATTGATTTTTAGAGAGAGTGGAAAAGAGAAGGAAAGACAGAGAAATATCAATTTGAGAGAAACACATCAATTGGTTTTCTCCTGCATGTACCCTGACCAAGGCCCCAGGACGGGGAGGAGTGGAGCCTGCAACCAAGGTATGCGCTCTTGACTGGAATTCAATCTGGGACCCTTCGATCTGCAGCCGATGCTCTATCCACTGAGCCAAATTGGCCAGGCATCCCACCTGTTCTTGCATGTTTTCTACTTTTTCCATTATATCCTTTAGCTATTAATCATAGTTTGTTGTTGTTGTTGTTTTTAAGTTTCCTTGCCTGGCAATTCCAACAAGCCTATCTTATTGACTCTGGTTCTGATGCTAGTTCAGGCCCTTCACACTGGGTTTTTGCCTTTTAGCATGCCATGTAAAATTTTTTGTTGTTGAAATCTGGCCATGATATATAGTAGGCAAAAGGAAATGTGGTTGCTAGGTCTTTAATGCTATAGTGGTTAGATGTGGGAGGGAAGAGGTGTGTTCTCTGATTAAGTCTCTGATTAAGTCTCAGTCCCTCAGTGAACCTGTGTCCGTGGCTGTGAACGTCACCAGGGCACCTTAGTTGTGTATTTTCCTTCCTCCAGGTAAGGTAGGATATAAGAGCTTTTCCTGAGAGCAGGCCTCCATAAGAAGAGAATAATCTAGCGCAGTAAGGCTCAATGGGAACCTGAGGAAAGAGTGCTTAAGCTTAACTGGGAGAACTAGGGAAGGATTTATAGGGGAGGTAAAACTTAAGCTGAATCTGGAAGGAAGAGAAGGAGTCTTCCAGGCATACAAAGTTGTAGGGAAGAGGAGTCCAGACAGCTGGAAAAATATGTGCAGAAGCCCAGAGGTATGCTCTAAGCCTTTAAGTCCAACCAAATCACATTTTCATTGCTAGAACTTACAGTTCAAATTTATCCTCAAAATGATATATTTTTTGAGGATGACATAAAGGGGTATTTTTGTTTATAAAATGTCTCCTGTTTCTTAGTTTAAATTCCCAAACAGAGAAATTACCCTCCATGTTACTCAGTTTTTCCATAGAATTCTGTCTGTTGTATAAATTCTATCTCTCTAGTAGACATTTATGTACTCACTGTTTAGTGGTCAGCTGTGGGGGAGGGGAGGTAATAAATAGAAACCAATGAAGATACCTTGTGTCTCACACATCATTCTGGTGACCTACGGAGTCATTCCAATGAACCGGCCAAGAAGGTAATGTGCTTCGAGTCAAATCAGTGAAATGAATAGACAGTGAGTCCATGCTGCCAATAGGGGTAAGTTCTAATCCAAGTTACATCAGATCTATTATGAATTTGGGGAGAAGTCAAATCTTTAGACCATTATATCCAGGAAACCTAATCATCTGTAGTCGGAACCAGCTGCCGTAGCCCATAATATGTCATGTCCTATATAACACTTCAGAAATTGTTGCAACTGTATCCAACCATTCTGTTCTTCCTTTCCAGGGCAAAAATAATTTTTTTTTTCAATAGAGAAGGAAACAGTCTATGGGATTCTGGCTTGGGATGCTGTCTTCTAATGACAAAATACAACGTGTAAGAGGTTTAGCTGATTTTGAATACAAGCCATCATTGTTTCTCTGGGTATAAAGTGTAACCGATTCCATAAAGGAGGCCAATATAACTAGCTTATCATTATATGAGGCTTATAATCTTGGTTCCAATCATGAAATGTCTCCAGGAAAATAAGTAATGATTTCATCCACCATAGATATACTTTCCAACTAGAGATCTCTAATCCAGGTATTTGTCCTGAGCTGTATGTGTATATATTAATATATCCAACTGCCAAGTGAAATAGCTCAGGGGCAATGCAAGTTCAGTCTGTTCGAGACTGCATTCATTTTCTTGCTCAAAATCTTGCTTCTGCTATTGTGGCTTCTCTCCTTGAGCAATGGAATTGGGGTTAATTTCTCCTGCCTAGAAAACTGAGAGACATTGTAGGCATCTTCCTCATCTTTCATTTACACTGCATCATCAAGTCTAGATTGAGACTTGTAAGTATCTCTCCATTCCCTCTTCCAGCATTTCAATTCAATCTTCTTAATTTCTCTTATAAGTTCCTAAGGTAGATTTGGAAACGCATACATGGATTTATGACTTCTAATCTTTCTCATTTATAATTCCCTCCACAATGTACCCAGATGGATATTTAAAAAATGAATATCTAATCAAGGCAGTCTATCACCTGAACATCTTTAAATGGCTCCTCATTGCTTTTAGGATTAAATATCAACTCTTTAGTGCAACACATGTTTCAACATTTTATAATTTGGCTCCCGTCTCTGTCTCTAGCCTTGTATATGTCTTCTCACCTTAATCCATCCTCTCCCTCCTCAGCCTTTTATTATACCTAATAATAGTTAACATCAATTAGGCACTCACTCTAAGCTAGGAAGTATGCTAAAAGCTTAAAGTCAGTATTTTCCAAAGTTCTCTGAAGATACGTATCACCTGAGGTGTTTGCTAAAAATCTAATTCCTGGTCCCTGTTCCAGACCCATTGAATCAAAATCATGAGGGAATGACTCTGGGAAGTTGAAATAAACACACACACACACACACACACACACGCACACACACACACACACACACACACCATGTGACTCTTATGGTGACTCTTATCATTAGAGACATTTGGGAAAACAATGCTTTACATAAGCTTTTATTTAAACCTCATAAAAATGAATGAGATAAGAACTGTTGTTAGTCTCATTTATAGATAGAAAAATTGAGGCTTAAGGAAAGAGGTAATTTGTCCAAAGACACATAATTAACTGATTGTCATTATTATGATTTGAACAGAGGCATCCAATTCCAGAGTTTACACTGCTGTTAAATTCTACTTTCTCACATGTGCGTTAACACATTTACTGTGTGCACTCTCAATTCTCTATGCTTCTTCTGCTCTTTGAGTTGAGAAGTTTTCCCAACTTTGTCTAGAAAACTATCAATCCTTATTCAACTCAGTTGAAGACTTCATTACCTCCCCAGTCTGGGTGGTTGCTTCCTCATGAACCATTCTGTTATTTTGTTGACATAATATATCATCATTTATATCCTTGCCTGTTCCCCTCCAGACTAGAAGCAGGCACATCTCCAGTCTTTCTATGCCCTTGGTCTAGCAGAGATCCTGACATATCCAAGTTATTTGATAAATACCTTCTGAATGAATAAAGTATAATAACTCGCTTTAGCGTGGCAAGTGCTTGGGGTTTAGATGCGGTGAGTTGATGGGGTTAGGCTCACTCCAGAGAATTACTTGTTTTGGGGTATTAAATGCTGCCTCTTAGAAACAGGCCATGTCCCTTTGAACTCACTTGGCTTTTCATTCCAGGGTTGATGTTAGGAGAGATGGGAATTGAGAAACCAACCCATTCATTTTGAAGTTGAAAGGAATCAAATGTGTGATATACTTTGGTAGCTCCAATAGAAAAAGAGAATGAAGGCCCCAGAAAGGGGCAGTGTTATAAGGGGAAGGGATGACAGAGCTGGCAATGTGAACTCTGGATATAGAAGGCTCAATGTCAGAGTTCAGAGAATTAGAAAGGTATGCTGTCATGGGTTTGGGGCACTCTTGACCCAGACTCCCAGTGCTATGGGTGCACTAAGGGTGCAAAGCAAAAGTTAAAACATAGTTGGACGTAGTGTTCTCACTTGGTCTTAAGGAAACAGAGTGGTGTCAGTGAGTAAGACTTTTAAGACAGGAGGCTTGGTGAGGGCCCTAAATGTATGGACTAAGGGTCTACCTATTTCCAGGATTTCAGCAAACAGTAATGCTCAGGCTGCTCTTTTGGCAGGGGTACAAAAGGGACAGGGCTCACAGGAGTGGGATTTCCATGGCTGCCAGTGACACCTGTGTTCCACTATTGGGGATGAGGCAGTGGCCACGGAGGAATCTAAGACCATCAAGTGAAGCTTTCCAGAAGTTCACAGACACCATGTTCATTTATGAGGGTTACAAATGTCTTGGGTATACCTTTCCCAGTTATGAGTTGAAGGCAAGAAATGAGGAGAGCTGGCTTATGGACAGGTATAAGCTATCCTGGCAGGTTTTGAAATATTTATTTGTGGCACGAGAAACTTAGGCAGCCTACATTTTCTCTTAATGTGCATGCTTGGGTATGGTGTCATAACTTATGTTTAAAGGAAATATTGAAATCACCAGGTCTAGGAGATGTGGAAATTTGGGTAATAGAATTCTTTTTAAAAAAAAAAATATTTTTATTGATTTTGTACAGAGAGGAAGGGAAAGAGATAGAGAGTTAGAAACATTGATGAGAGAGAATCATCGATCAGCTGCCTTTGCACACCCCCTACTGGGGATGTGCCCACAACCAAGGTACATGCCCTTGACCGGAATCGAACCCGGGACCTTTCAGTCCCCAAGCCGATGCTCTATCCATCGAGCCAAACCAGTTTCGGCTGGTTAATAGAATTCTTTAACAAAAGTGAGTAAAACAAGATTAACCAAAGGACTTGTATGCATGCATATAAGCATAACCAATGGACACAGACACTAGAGAGAGGGTGTGAAGAGTAATGGGGGGATAAGGACACATATGTAATACCTTAATCAACAAAGAAAAAAAGTAAAAAAAAAAACCTAAAAAACAAATAAACACCAAGAAAGGTATCGTGTGTGTGTGTGTGTGTGTGTGTGTGTGTGTGTGTGTGGTACTTGTATGCATATATGCATATATGCATAGCTCAAGGACACAGACAACAGTTTAATGAAGGTCTGGGAGGGTGGAGGAAGTGGAGGGAAAATAGGCAACATCTGTAATAATATCAACAATAAAAAAATAAACTTACATAAAGTGAAAAAAAACCAAACCCAAATCTTTGAAAATATGAACCTTTTCTCAAGCATGGTATGCAGTTATAAAAAAAAAAAAATGAGACCATATAGGCAATAGAGCAAAACCACATTTTATATGAGACATGTTTTATTTAAAACAAACTTTATTTGAAACAAAGGCTTTCTTTAGAAAAGGTGTTATTTGAAGAAAGGTTTTATTTGGTACAACACTATTTGTAGGCATTTTGGAGACTCATTTATGGGCAACAGAAATTAGATCGCACATGCGCTACACCAGAAGGGGTGCTCTGTTGGGAAAAGAGAGAACACAGCTGCAAACATCTAAAGAGTTGGCATTGGGGATGACTACAAAGAAAAGAAAACTCTCATAAGAAAGGTGACACGTTCAATGCCAAGGAAATTAACATGTAAATGACATGGGTCAGGTCCGTGAAGACCAATATCCCTAGCATAGCTGACCAGATACACTCACTGGAATCTTTCTGAGATCACAGGCAGGAGATTCAGTTTCTGTTCTGGACACTCCGCCTTAAGATGCGAAGTCTTGACATGACCACATCCCAGTCGGCGTAAGCTCCTTCTAGATGGCGGGATATCTCAGTCCCAGCTTCGTAGCTACGGCGGCCATGCAGTAAGCGCCAGTTATCAAAAGTAATCACATCACCTGGACAAAAGATTTCTCCATATGAATAATCACGTCTTTAACGTTTGCAGAGCTAGAAAATGCAAAATATCCTTGCTGCTTAGCTCACAGCAAGAAACAATATGTTTACTTCTTTACATAAAACCCATGCATTCACTTTGCACCCAAATCAGGCCACTGGGTGCAAACAGCTTTAGACATTTTGACATTTAAACTACACAGCCTGGCCAGCTCCTGTGGGCACTTATATTGTTCTTACTAAAAAGGTCATCTTTGTGTAAAATGTTTGAGTTGTTCTTCCTGACTGTTATTTATCTCTTACTTAGGAATGTTTATTTCTAGTGTAATAGCAAAAATAATTATAAAGATAATAACCTTCTTGGTTTGTCTTCTATGTTTGTGGTATTTTATGCATATTATTTCTAAGCCTTGTAAAAATCCTAAAAAAAGAGAGCATTATCTCATCTTTTCATACATGAAGAAACTGCGGCTTAGAGAAGTTGAGGGATTTGCCTGAAGCTATGGTGCCATTAAATGGTAAAGCTTGGATTCCAGCTCCTATTTATTTTGTATTTTTCTCCCATGGTATTTCCATTTTACTTTACTACTTTAAAAATCAGCCTGTGTGACTGCATAGCAGTGGGTTTATGAAGATTCCTAGTATTACTTTATCATACCACGATCAATTAAAAAATAATCATAAGTGAAAAAAGTCTTCTACATGGTCAAATCAGTGGCAGAGAGAAATTATGCTTTTTATTTGAAGCCTTCAGTTTGATGTTGTTTTACTGAGTCAAGATGGTCCAGGAAAAACACAGTGCTTTCTGTTTATTTATTTGTTTGTTTATTTGTTGTTTATTTATTAAAACTTTTTTTTTGAGAGAGAGGAAGGGAGAGGGATATAGAGATAGAAACCTCATAGATCAGCTTCCTTCCACATGCCCATTACTGGAGACAGAGCCCACAACCTGGGCATGTGCCCTGACAGAGAATTGAATCTTGGTTCAAAGGTCCACACTCTACCACTGAGCCATATTGGCCCACCAAAATAAAATAGTTCTTGAAAGTTTTCTAGCTACTTGAAATAAAGGAGCAGAGCAGGCTGTTGTGGCTCATTGGCTGAGCATTGATCCATTAACCAAGAGGTCATTGGTTTGATTCTTAGACCTGGCACATGCCAAGTTGTGGGCTCAATCCCCAGTAGGGGGTATGCAAGAGGCAGCTGATCAATGATTCTCTGTTATCATTGATGTTTCTATCTCTCCTTCTTCCTTCCTATCTGAAATAAATAAATAAAAACACCACATTTTTTATTTCTGGTAACACTATGTCGACCAGATCAGATAAGTTTAATGAACAAACATTACTCCTATAGTTTAGAGAGTGAGAACCATGAAAATAATTTGATATCTACCAGGATAGAAGAATTAAGTACAAGCTTCAGTTTATATTGATTGGTTATCAGGGTAGAAAATATAAGTCATCAGTCTTGACATCAGACATGAGATTTTCTTAAGTCTATAGCTTATCTTTCAGGTTGGAGTTATTAAATTTTGTTGTGCTTAAGAAATACATAGACACTTGTTTAAAATGAATATTTTTAAAGCCTGAAGAGTCAATAGAGTGGAAGTGGGGTTTGGGAGTCTGCTCTTTAAGCAAGCTGGTTGCTCCCCAAAATTCTACTGTCAGTGCTCCACATTCAGTGCTTGAGCAAAACAGCTCTCTATTGCTCTAAATGGTTAAGGATGGAGAAATACATCCTTTCAGTTGTTTGAGAAAATATGTTCACTGACCTGGATTCATCTTAAAGGTGAACTTGGATTCTTTACAGTTCATGAGGTCCACAAACTCCTTCAGAGCAGCATAAAAAGGCTGAACCTTTTCAACAGGTACATCGAATATTGTGTCTCTCGTTGCATTATTGAAGTTGATTCGAATCACTTGGCCTTTATCATCTAATCTGTTTTTTTTTTTTGAAAGAGAAAAAGTTAAATATATAAGTCACAAAGTATCCATTTACATTTATAAGAGTCAATTTGTCTTGAAAGATGTTTCTGAAACACAGTATTGAAGAATCCAAGCACATGTACAGAAAAAGTTAATGTTATCTGTGGTACAATGTACTTATTTATTTTTTTCACTTAGAGAGTAGTTTTGAAATTTTACCCCCTAAGCGCCAAATGATTCAAACTGATTTAAAATAAACATTACCAAAGACTATCATTATAAAGTTTTTACGTTTTAAAGAAACAAATTCATTCTTCATTCTTTAAAATAGTAGCTTTTACATTACTAAAGTATTTTTATGTTATACTTTAGAAATTGAGCTTTTAGTATAATGTTATTGGTACATTATTGGAAAGAAAAACCTTTTTAAAAAAAGTTTGAAACATACTTTTCTAACTCAATCCCTAGTTTACAGATGAGGAAACCGAGGGACAGAGGAAAGGAGAGACTAGCCTAAGGTAAATCTTTGAAACTTTCTACCTGGGGCACCCTTTGTGCCATCCTTCACGTTACTGACAAGGATGCCATGACTTTAACTTCTTGGAGATTTTTTATTTTAGCCATTCTGGTGATCAGATCTTTTTTTAAAATATATTTTTATTGATTTCAGAGAGGAAGGAAGAGGGAGGGAGAGATAGAAACATCAATGATGAGAGAGAATAATTGATTGGCTGCTTTCTTCATGCCCCACACTGGGGATAGAGACCGCAACCCAGGCATGTGCTCTGTCTGGGAATCAAACCGTGACCTCCTGGTTCATAGGTGGATACTCAACCACTGAGCCATGCCAGCCAGGCTATTCTTTCTTTCACTCATGCCATAATTCCTTGATGGGAATGGGTATGGTAATTATCAGCTCTCTCTTTTAGAGTGAAAGGAATCTTGTGATTCATTAATCAAATGCAATAATAATTGTTTATCTCATATTATATTGTGCTTAAGCTTTAGTTTCTGAGAGTTCATATATTGAATACATAAGCAAAAATAATCAGTTTTCTCTCTGTGTGTGTATGTGTGTGTGTAACACAATCTCTGTCTTCTTTCACCTATTATTTATTCTCTATCTGAGAAAACAAGACACATTTATTATTTAGCATTCTCAGCAATGACATGAGGGTAAATAGAAAGCAAATTAGTGATAAGGTCTATAAAAGACATTGTTTTGTTGATTGAAAAATGTTAGAGGAGATGAATAGTTGGCATCTTGAAAAGCTGCCTATAACCTTATAACAAAAAATACTTAAATATGTAAAAGTTTTGTAAGAAGGAAATCATGTGTACAATAACAGAATAAAAGGAAGGTTCCAGTACAGAGTTACATACTAAGAAAAGGAAAAAGTCTCCCCAAAATGAAGAATGACTGGCTATTTATTAACTATACAAAGATAAGAATTTAAATATAAACTAGCTCCATGGTATCTATAATCCAGCAAGAGATCATCAGTGATGCCGACAACAGAACACAGTGAAAGGACTGTAGCCTCACCTCCTACAATCTGCTGGTGCTGTGACTCCTCCCCACTACTTACAATATTATGTCTCATTGAGAGAGAATGATGCTTGATGGGACTTCTTAAATTTGTTGAGGAAATGGCACTATGGTGCTGTCCACTACATCCCATTTTATGAGGATAGGCAATAAAAATTTATTTCAGATTAGAAGTGTCTTATATCTCGCAAATTAAATATGTTCCCTTCTTTCTTTGGTCTCTAGACCCAACTTAGAGCTGAAATCTATTCTCAATATATGTGTTGAACTTCACGGAAATTTTAGCTAGCTAAAATTTATTTTGCCCTTTCTGAGTGAGAAGGGACATTCATTGATTATCTCTATTCATTCTTACTTCAATAGTATGTGGTAGTTATTAAATGACTCCCCTTTTACTGGCTCTCTTTTTACCATGGGTTAGCCAGCATAAGCCACTTGACCAAAACTGTTAAACTAGGGAAGGAGTTTTCTTTAGTTGATTGAATTTGAAACCACTAAGAAGCATTGCTATAGCTTAATCTCACCATTATTATTTTTTGTCCAAGTTTCTTGATTTGTTTATTTTTTCTTGTACTGTATCTAACTCTGTCAACAGCCTCCAAGTCTTTTTGTACTATATAAACATCTCAAAATAATTATAGCATGTACAAACAAAGAAAATGAAATGAACCCAAGTACAGAGAGGACCAAGGCTCTTGATTAACTAAAACCCTCATTGTTTCATCTCCTATTGTTAAAAATACATTTTTAAGCGAGTTAATGTTAACCATTTGATATTCTCTAGGCATGTTCTGAGACCTTAAAAATGGTCAAATTTTGGAATTTTACTACCAGAAATAACAAAGCCAAATCATGATTTAGATGGTGAACATCCAGGTAATTTCACTCAATAGCTAAGTTTTTGACCTCTCTTCACTAGCCTTGCAGAATCATTAATCATATTGGGCCACAACAAAATTAGCACTTGTCATAGGTCCCCCATCTCCAATAGATCCCCTCTGATAAGTCTAGTACCCACCTGACAGCAAACACAGTTATTACCATATTATTAACTATATTATCTGGCAGTACTTCAGATCCCCATGACTATTTTGTAACAACTTCATCTCTTTACTTTTTCAACCATCTTCCTCAACCCTTCCCATTGACAGCCAGTAATTTATTATCTTATCTATGAGTCTGTTTTTATTTTATTTGTTTATTTTGTTCTGCAGATGCCACATACAAGTGAAACCATATAGTATTAGTCATTCTCTGTCTTTCATGGGTTTTTAAGGTTACTTTAGAACAGTTAAAACTGTCTTGTTAAAACTAGTAATCCAAGAGTTAGTTCTTCTCTTTCCCATCTCTATGACTGACCTCTCAGAGAATGTTATCTTGAACTAGAGTTTATTTTTGACCTCTGTTTTTCTCTCACATCCTTCATCGACTATGTCAGAAAAACATGCTGTTTTGACCTACAAAATATGTTGCAAAACAAATGTGTCTCCACACTTCCACTATTACCACTTGGATTACTCATGCCCAAGACATCCTTTCCTCTAACGTGAAGTCCTACAGTAGCTTTTAAAACTGGTCTTCCTGCGTCAATCCTTGCTCTTTTCTACATTCCATTCAACCCAGCAGTCAGGATGATGGATTTAAAATGTAAGTAAGTTTGTATAAATGCAAGTGTCCCTTTTTTGGTCAAAATCTTGCAGCAGCTCCTATTTCATTAACAGTGAAAGCCAATAACTTACAATGGCTAGCAAGGCTCTTCATGGACTTTCCCCCATTTGACCTCCTGTCTCTCTCTCTCTCCTCTCTCTCCTCTCTCTCCTCTCTCTCTCTCTCTCTCTCTCTCATATATTTTATTGATTTTTTTACAGAGAGGAAGAGAGAAGGATAGAGAATTAGAAACATTGATGAGAGAGAATCATCAATCAGCTTCCTCTTGCACACACCCTACTGAGGTTGTGCCCGCAACCAAGGTACATACTCTTGACTGGAATTGAACCCAGACCTTTTAGTCCACAGACTGACGCTCTATCCACTGAGCCAAACCGATTTTGGCTGACTTCCTCTCTTAATACTCAGCTTTACCCTGGCCCTTGGCTTTATTGATTGCACCAGACATGCTCCTAGGCCTTCTCAAGCTCTTTGCTCTAGCTGTTTCAGGAAATGCTTACCTCTGAGCAATCTTCCTCATTTCTTTAAATTTTTTCTCAAGTATTGCCTATTCGGTAAAGCTTTCTTCACCACATTATTTAACCATGCAAGTTCTATCCTTCCTAAGTATTTGGTCCTACAGATTCTCCTTATCCTGCCCTACCTTTCCTCTTTTTCTTGAGTACGTAAAAATGTTTTAACCTTCCTTGTAATTTATTTATTTGTTTTAAAATTTCTAATTCTCCCATTCTCTGCTAGACTGTAAGCACCAGATCTTTGTTTTGTTCACTGATATATACCAAGCACCAGGAAGAGTGGCTGGCCTCCATAAATATTTGTTAAATGAATAAATGAAGGCTCTATTGTGTCTACAAGGCAACTGAGTTAGTACACTTGAAATCTGATTATTAAATGAGTTTACTTTCATATTATTTGGCTATTTCTCCTGAAAAAAGAATATAAACTCAAGTCTAAAATTGGAAACACCCCAAAATCCACCGATGGGATTTTATAAAATAAACCATATCCTAGAAACACAGTGTAAAATAATTTTCAAAAGAAAGGATCCATTTTTGGCCTTTTGTAGATACTTAAAAAATTATGATCAGATAATATCTGATGAAAAGAGAACACAAAATGTTCCATGTAGGGAACATATGATTTTTGTTGTCACCAATTGGGGAAGACATTCCGTTTTATTCTCAGTCCATGTGGTTCAGATGAGGCTGTCCTTGCCCCAGGAATGAACATGTGACTAGGAACGGTTAATAAGAATTGTCTGACTTTCTGTCTATGGTGATTGTTTCAAGGATACGCTTGGACACAAATTGGGCAGTGAGTCATTTAGCTTTGGTGTAGCCATTGGGAAATAATTCCTCTGTGCTGTGTTTACCAGCTCTCAGGATAATGAAAACTTGGAACTTCCATTGATTATCTTTGAAAAATGAAGTCAACACAAAGGATGGCAAAGCTAAGAGGTGAAGAAAAAAGAGATCAATTTCAGATAACACTGTTTTAACCCCTGGATCTAT
Organism: Pipistrellus kuhlii; assembly: GCF_014108245.1. Taxonomy (NCBI): domain Eukaryota; kingdom Metazoa; phylum Chordata; class Mammalia; order Chiroptera; family Vespertilionidae; genus Pipistrellus; species Pipistrellus kuhlii. Next base: position 16,703,576 of record NW_023425595.1, read on the forward strand.
CTCATCATTAGATTCTTCTACTTCTGGTTGAAAATGTTCTGACTAGCACAATCATATTGATCATAACTAGGTAGAACTTATGTTTTAAAAACTAAGTAAAAATTAAGGGTATATGAAATCTTAGTTATGTCTCATATGAAATTTGATAATTTTTTTTATGGTGGAAAGATTCTTTTTTTTACTGTAATAAAAAGTAGAGCTCTGGCATTAACTGAAGCTTTCTGTGTTTTAGTTTTAGGTTAATGAAGCTTTTGTATTGTCAGTTGTTGTATTGCTGTGAGAAATTTATAAATAACACTTACTCTATAATTTTATGTTTGGACTGCACAGAGAAATCGCAGTAATCCACTCCAATGTCTGTGAAGTCCACAAAGGTAGAGGACAAAAGCTGGAATGCCCGAGGGTTTTTTTCCTTGAGCTTTTGGCATATGTTAAATCCATCTACAATTTCTGAATCACCCCCGGTGACTGTTTGTTTTATACAGTGCAGAAGCTGAACCTGTAAAAAAAAAAATAGAGAAATAGGTTTTTAAATGATACATACTCACATTTTTTTGACTCTGCATTAAAGAATAGGAAGATATGGATGCACTAAAATCGACAAACCTTTTATATCTCACTTTGGGTTCATCAGACAAAGGGGCTGGAGAGAAAAAGTTGCTCTCCATCAACAATAAAATTTGTTGCAGTTGAAGACATAGACATGGACATACTAATGTTCATGAGAAAACAAAAGGCACAGATAAAAATAGGGGCAGGGAGCTAGTAATTCACCTTGGAGTATTTATGCACCTCGCCTTGGCCTTACAAAGAAGGTGGGAACTAATCTGGGTCAAGGAGGGTGAATATGATTTTGAATAGAATGGAAATTTTAGAATAGAATGGAGAGAGTGAATCAGGTGGCAAAGATGATGATCGGTATGCAAAAACGCACACTTCCCTGGGCATCAAAAAGTTTGGCTGCCGTAGAGGGTCACACATGGGGATGGTAGATGCAGGTGGAAAGGCTCTTTGGAACCTCAAAATGGAGAGTCTTAAATATCAAATGAAGGGTATATTTGGTGCTCAGAAGGGGGTCATTAAAGGCTTTTGCATATGGAGGTAAAGACTGAATTAAACAATCTCAGCCCAGTGGTGTTATATGGTATAAATTATTTGAGGTGGGGACTAATGAGAGTGTAATGTAATATTTCATATGGACAGATAAGAAGCTAATGATGGCCCTAGGTGGTTTGGCTCAGTGGATAGAGCATCAACCTGCAGACTAAATGGTTCCAGGTTCAATTTCAGTCAAGGGCACATGCCCGGGTTGCAGGCTCGATCCCTAGAAGGGGGCATACAGGAGGCAACCAATCAATGATTCTCTCTCATCTTTGATGTTTCTATCTCTCTCACCCTCTCCCTTTCTCTGAAATCAATAAAAAATATTAAAAATAAAGAAGCTAATGAAGAAGGCTATGACGATGAATAAACCCGAGAAATATTGGAAATGAAAACCAAAAGAAGAGTATTAGTTATTTTTATTAAGGTTTAGAAGGAAACGTTAAACATTATTTCATTTGTAAAGCAAAACATAGTAAAATTAAAAAAAAATACTTTCTTCTATTAAGCAGAGTTTGTTTTCTTTGGTTATGTGACTCCTTTTGGTAAGTCAGCATGGGTGGGTTATTTCTAATAACTAAATTTAGACCCTGACTTTGTGCTTAGAGAGACTAACCACATTCAGCTGTGAAAACTTTATTCTTACAGAGTCGAATAAAAAAAAAAAAAGCACCAATGTCTGGCAGTTCTTATTGAAAGGAAGAAGCAAATATGATCAAATACCAAGACTTGGGGGTAATTACGAGTGGGGAAAGCATCAATTTAGCTTGCTGATCTCCATAGATTTTCTAGAATAGTGCCATCCATTTAAACTTCCTGTAACGATGAAAATGTAGTGACTAGTCCCACATGGCTACTGTGCATTTGACATGCAGTTAGTACAACCAAGGAGATGAATTTTAGATTTTATTTAATCATAACTAATTAAAATTTAAAGTCATTTGTGGCTCATGACTACTGTAGGAAATAGTGCAGGTCTAGACCACAACCCTCCATCCTCCCCAAACTGCGTACATTTTCTCAATGTTTTAAATCTTATGTATACTTGTTCTCAAACTATGGTTGTTTAATTTACGTTTATTAAGTCCTCACTCTGGTCCTTAGAATTTTATACTTTCATCTTCATTTTATAAGTGAAGAAGCTGAGACCTAGAGCTGAAACATTCAGTCAGCTAGTAAAATTCAGCGAACCCATGGTAACATACCATTCAAACTTTGGTCTATTTGCCTCAAAATCCTCATACATCAACTTTCTTTCCTATAAAGAGAGAAGTCTCTTTATAGCACTCCTAATAATTCAGTATTGTTTGGTGTATGCCTCTGTGGTTTCTAAATATAAACTTCCATCGTAGATTGATGATGCCTTATTTTCTAATGTTAGGAGAAAACTGGTCTAAATTATCAATAATAATAATTCAGTCCTTAAGTTTATGCTGTTTTCTCTTAAACTAAACACACACATGTGCCAAAGCTGACCAAGTCATTGCAGAAAACCATCTCATCACTAGGGCAATGAGGGGTGAAGCAGCATGATTAAAAATAAGATAAAATGAAAATTTCCACTTCAAATATACTAAACTCCAAGAAGACAAAACAATAGCATAACTTTGTCCCTGGGAGAATCAAAATGTTCCTTAAATCCTTTTAGATTTTGCCATAATGAAGTCATAGAATATTTCAAATATAGATCTTTAAAAAAGGTCAACTGATGCCTTTTACATATGGCAAGGCCAACTAATAATCTTCTCTTGTATATTTATATTTTAATGCAATCTTATGAAATAAAAAAGGTGATGAAGCCAGACAATATTTTCACTGCTAAGTCAAGAGGAAAATACTGTATATGTATGATGTGTATAAAACCCAATTTTATTTCATGTAAGTCATACAAAACCAAAAATATTTTCTTTCTAAATGTTACTTTATGACAACATGTGACTTCTGGCCCAGACAGAGAAGTTGGCGAAGCAACATCTGTGTTTCATTAGAGCCGTGTCTCCTTGACCCTACCCCATATGATCCAAATTGATCAAATGAAACTCTCGACAGGTAACTTATCCAGATCATTTCATCTGTACTGGAAAAACACGGACTAATTCTGTTTGTTATGAAAACACTGGAACAAATCCCCCTCAATAATTCAAAATGGAAACTTGAACAAATACACAAACAGTGCCTACATTTTAATGATTCCTCTGCTAGAATTTAGACATTTCAGGAACCATCTTTTATTTTAAAAATCTCTCATGGAGTCATTAACTTTAGATTTTTCATTTGCTGATGGGAGACAGGCACACTTTTGTGGCATCTTTTTGCCTGTTTATAGCATACCTGTTACTAGTATGTCTCTATTGCAAGGAAAGGTGCTAGATTAAGTTTTGAGATATAGAGAAGTCTAAAATTAAATTTCTGTATTTAAAGAGTTTGTCATATATGATAATGTCTATAAATAATCATCACGTTACATAAATTATGGAAATTTGAAAGTCCAACTCAAGACCCATATTGTGCAGTGAAAGATGGAGGCCCATGTTCAAGTCCAAGTTCCCTATTCATCAGATGTTACCCTGTGAAAGTATTCAGCCTTGCTGTGTGTCATTTCCTCATCTGACATAAAAAAGACATGATTTATTCTGTCTACCTTAAAAGAATGTAACAGATAAAATGGTATAAGTAAAAATACTTTGAAAGGGTGTAAAATGCTGTAAAAATGTCAAGCATTATACTTCAGAAATATTTATGAAGTCATTTAATCACTTTCCCATAGGCTTTCAATTTTAACCCAGAAACAAAACCTAAACTCATAAAAAAACAAACAAAAAAACAGCAGATAATTTAAAAATTCAAACAAAAGCTTTCTAGTTTGATTTTTGAACTTAATCTAATTTCTCCAACCTATCTTGAGCAGATGAATGGGGCTGATTAGTTTGGTTTTTAACCCCAAGGATTTTAGAAGATTTCCTGCCTCCAAACCTCATCTGAAAATGTGATAAAATGGTCATTTCAATATCAGTTAGTTCATAGAAATCATGTGGTATCATTCTCAACAAAATAATTTAAAATATGAAGTCATATTCTAGACTAGCTTAGTTAATGCAGGCTAGGACAATGAGTAACAAGAAGAGCACGGAGAAAATGTGTTTAGTCAACATGTTGAAAAACTAACAGACAAATTTTGATTTTTTTAAACTCATTTTACCTTCATTAACTAGAGAATTAACCCAAATTTCCACTTCCATTTACCCTGGAAGATATGGATTTCTGTGTAATATTTAATTGTCCTATTTAGCTCTAAAAATAGGAATAAGCCCAGCTGGTATGACTCTGAGGTTGAGCAATGACCTAGGAACCAAGAAGTTATGGTTTAATTCCCAGTCAGGGCATATGCCTAGGTTGCAGGCTAGCTCCCCAGTGTGGGAAGTCCAGTTGGCAGCTGTTCAATTATTCTCTCTTATCATTGATGTTTCTATTTCTCACTCCTTTTCTCTCTGAAATCAGTAAAAATATATTAAAAAAAAACACAAAATATCTTTTTGAAGGTAATTTCCTGACCATATATTTTTATTTGGTTTAACAAAATGATGCTTTTGCAAAAATGTAGCTGGTTTACTAAAATGACAGTTTTGGCCCTAACTGGTTTGACTCTGTAGATAGAGTGTTGGTCTGCAGACTGAAGGATCCCAGGTTTGATTCCAGTCAAGGGCATGTACCTTGACCGAGGGCACATCCCCAGTAGGGGGTGTGCAGGATGCAGCTAATGGATGTTTCTCTATCATTGATGTTTCTAACTCTCTATCCTTCTCCCTTTCTCTCTGTAAAAAAAATCAATAAAATATATATTTAAAAAATAAAAAATAAAGAATAAAATAAAATGGCGGTTTTGCAATAACATAGGGGAAGAGGATCCTAGATTATGGCTCCATGCTGAACATCCTCCTTGAAGAGGAACCTGATAGATGGGAGAGTAGATGGTTTCCCAAACTAGCCAGGGTTACTCTGCTCCATGCATTTATATCCCCTTTGCAGTCTGTCTTTGCAGCTTCTCCTATAAAAGGTGAACTCTACTTCCCCCACTTCTTGAATCTGGGCTAATCTTATGATTTACTTTGACCAGAAAGCATAGCAGAAGTGACATTATATTGGTTACTAGCCTAAGTCTTGAGAGGCTTTGTACATTTGGTTTGTTCTTTGGAAACTTTGCCAGCTGCCGTGTGCATGAGCCTGAACTAGCCAGCTGGAGGATGATATGATAGAGCAAGTGGACAGGGACAAGCTGACTCAACCATCACCTAGGTCAACCAGGACCAGCCGACTCAGCAGCAGCAGCAGCAGCAGAACTGCCCAGATGAACGCACCCCAAACTGTAAAAACATGACCTAAGTGGCTGCTGTTCTTTTAAACCACTAAGTTATGGAGATGGTGTTTGTTTTTGTGGTTTTAGTAATAGCGAATTAATATGAATGATGGCAGTATGACTTTGTGTGGAAAATCTACATTGTGTTCTTTTTCTTTTCCCTATTTTTTCTTTGAACTCTCTTGTGATTGGTAAGTGTGCAAAAAGACCTCAAGATGTACTGCTGTGGTAAAATGTCTAGGCAAAGCCAAAAGTGCCAATAGTTGCAGGAACAAACAAAAAATGTTAAGAAATATACATGAGAAACTTTGATCCCTTGGGAATGGGAAGCTATTCAGAATTTAGGTACAGAGATATTGAGTTTGGGTTGTATTTGGAGAAAGCATAGGGCAAATTAGCTGTGTATTATGATCATCTAGGCTCCAAAGAGGGGATAGTGGTCCTTGGCCTGCCTTGTGGAATGTGGCGAGGCTCACCTTACCCCAGGTGGGTGATGGAGCGCTGGGTAATCAGTGTGAAAGCTGAGCTTCCCAGTTGTGTAAGCCACGTTGTTTGCATCGATTTTGTCTTGCACTTGCCAAGTATGTCTGTAAAATACAAGAAACATATGTTTAAACTGGCTATAACTGAGCCAGAGAAAATGTGCTAAAATGAACTTGATACATGGGGGGAATGGAAACTTTTCATTTTATGAAATAATTCCCATAATGATGATGAGCCAAGGAAGATGAGTCTGACCTTTTTTTGTCTAAAGTAATCATTTCCAAATTAGCATCTTCTCACTGCTCTTCTCTCCAAAAGAGAGTAAATTCATCTAATTGACAGAGTTTATAAAGAGGTGTATGTGGAATTTAGGTTGTTTTTAATAGCTTCATGCCTTTCTAGAAATGATTTATTAAGGTGAAGTTGATATAACATAAGCCATTTTAAAATGAATAATTTAGTGGCATGTTATACCTTTATAATGTTGGTAACTGCCATCTCTATCTGGTTTCAAAAACATTTCCATTATTCTAAAACCTCTTACCCATTAAGAAGTTTCTTTCCATTCTACAGTCATAGTTCAACATCTTCCCCTCTCCTCTGTGTTTCTGAAAAAATGCAGAGGCTTGGACAGACTCTATTTTCTTTATTTGGCAAAACTATAGATAACATTATCTTCTTTTGTGACAAGACAATATCTAGGTGTCTTTCTGTTTGTAATATTTTTTTCACTTTTAACTTTTCTCTCAACTAGTATTTGGTTTCCCTATATAATAGCTTATGTGGGGATGATAAGAAAAATGCTTGATTCTTTCTTTTTATTTAATACTAGAGGCCTGGTGCACGGATTCGTGCACTGGTGGGATCTCTCAGATTGGCCTGTGCCCTCTGCAATCCGGAACACCTTTGGGGATGTTGGACTGCTGGTTTTGGTCCAATTCCTTGGCCTGCAGGGATTGGGCTGAAACCAGCAGTCTGACATCTCCTGAGGGATGTAGTCAAACATGAAGTGAAGTGGCAGGCGGCCAGGGAGGAGCCTGAGCCCAGGCTGGGCACCACACTGTTCCCGCTCATCCTGGCCCTGCTGCATCTGCTGCTGCCACCACAGGTAGCGCTGCTGCAGAGGCAGGAGAGGCTCACACTGCTGCAACTGTGCTTGCCAGCCATGAGCCAGGTATCTGGCACCCGTTGGTCAGCTGAGTGGTGCTCTCGCTGAGGGAGCATACTGACCAGGAGACAGCTTCTGCATTGAACATCTATCTCCTGGTGTTCAGTGTGCATCATAGCAACTGGCCAACTGGCTATCCGGCTGTTCAGTCACTTAGGCTTTTATATATAGAGATATTGCAAGGTAATGAATTAGTGTTTTACTACTATAAGGTGAATGATTAATTAAAAAAATAACCTTATTGATAAAAATGTATTAAAACTAGATAGAGATAATGGTTTCACAACATTGTCATTTTACTAAATGACACAGAATTGTATGCTTTAAAATGGTTAAATTTATGTTATGTAAAATTTACTTCCATTACCAAAAAATAGCTTGCCTTAAAAGTTAAAAAAACGTTAACAGAAGTGGTAATAACTTGCAACCCTGTGACAAGGAAATAAACCATTTTTAAGACTTTGTAAAGCTTTTCAGAAGATTAAGACAAATGGGTAATTGGAAAGAAACTGTGTTCCTACATAAACAGAAGTGTAGTTTGAAAAAAAAAAGTCACTATACATGCACATCATTTTATTGCTGTTATAATGTGCATTTATTAACTATGCTCACATTTATGAAATCATTTTTCAATAAATGTATATTGAGTATCTATTCAATTCGAGGCATTGTTTTTCAATAGAGCTAGAGCAGGGAACAAAAAAGTCAAACAAATGACCAAATCTAATATTACACAGAGATAAGTACTATAAAAAAATAAAGTCATGTAAGAAGGTAAGGACTGGGGGTCAGAGGACTACCACAGCAGAGATGATGCTTTCGGAAGTACGCTGGAAAGAGCTGGAGTTTTTCACAGAGATTTGAATGAAGTCAGGGAAGAAGAAGTATGCATTTCTGGGACATTTATTTTAGGCCTAGGAATCTGACAAGGAAAGTTAGCGTTTTCTCCCCATTTTCTGTGGCAGAGAGTAAAACTACCTATTCTTCTTCTTCTTCTTTTTTTTTTTTTTTTTTTTTTTTACTTCTCATTTAAAACTATTTTTTATGGATTTTTAGTGAGAGGAAGAGAAAGAAACATCAATGTGAGAGTACATTATATATGGACTGCTTTCAGGGAATCCCACAACTGTTGGGCATGTGCCCTGACTGGGAATTGAACCAGAAACCTTTTTGTGCACAGAATGATGCCCAACCAACTGAGCCACATCAGCCAGGCTTTTTCTTCTCATATAAATTCTTGATGGAAAGCCTGGTGTATCTTTCATATCTTTCAGAAAAGGTTAAAGAGCTTTCCACCAGTGACCATGAACTGCAAAGAGAGCCAGTATGTATGCTTTCATGCTGTTTTCATGAAATTCTCACTCTGCCATCTGCATGATGCAACTGGAAATGTGATTCATCGGACCATATGACTTTTTTCCAATGTTCAACTGTCCAATCCTTGTGTTCTTGTGCGAATTGGAGACATTTTATCTTGGTAATTGCAGACAGCAAAGGTATTCGAACAGGCCTTTGGCTTCCATATTCCATATGATGCAGTGTACGGCTAATTTGCCTAGAAACGTCAGGTGGTCATAATAATCTGGCCACTCAGTGTATATCCTGCTGCAACTCATTTCAAGTATGAGTCAAGCAATCCAGTATATGTATTGACTATTGCCAAGAAATACACAATCTCTATGAGGTTCATGCACTCCACGTAACATATATAATACAGATTCAGAATATTCTCAGCATCAGCATCCTAAGAATTATCAAGACATAGGAAAGGATTGGATTTAAGGAGTCAGAAGAACTAAATTCAACACATTGCAGAATATATAATATCTTCTGACTAAGAAGATGATGCTGTTGACACTGTCAGTAGGAAATGGCTGAATTCAAAAAATTTTTTTTTCCAAAAGTGATGACAGTTTTGCCAAAACCAATTTGTCTCAGTGGATAGAGCATGGGCCTGTGGACTGAAAGGTTTCCAGTCAAGAGCATGTACCTTGGTTGTGGGCACATCCCCAGTAGGGGGTGTGCAAGAGGCAGCTGATCGATGATTCTTTCTCATAGATGTTTCTAACTTTCTATCCCTCTCTCTTCCTCTCTGTAAAAAAAATCAATAAAATATATTTTTAAAAAAGTGGTGATAGTTTTGCATTGATCCACCTCAATTCTCTTTCTTGGTTCCTCCTATGATCAAGGGTCAACTAATGAGTTTTGCTGCAGCCAAGAGCTGGCTGAGAGAGCAGGTGAGAGCTTTAGCCAGGGAACAACTCTCTTCTTTGTCTGACATTAATTGGCTTCTTCAGGGAAGGGGGCCGGTGACTTGGCTTCATCGGAGCAGTTCTCCGGCCCTCTGATCTAACTGGCAGGGGATGACAAACATTTTTTTAGCCCTAGAGTATCTTTGGGATGTGTAGTCTACACGTCTGTGCTCATACATAATGATAAGTCCCAAGAAAGGAGCTTGCCAGTTCCAATCACAGAATAGCCTCCTAATAGTTTTAGCATAAGTCTGGAAAAATCCTGAAAACGTCATCTCATCTACCTTTCCTTGTAGAAATGAATCGTGCCAAGAAGATTGCTGACTGTCTGGGACTCTAGGCTTTCACTTATCCTTTTCAAATCCAAATCTCCCATGAAACATGGCTGAAACAAATGCAAACATAATCCATAGGCCTGTGTAGAAACTATCATTTAAAAGCCCACTTGTGGAGCTTTCATGAGATGGGGGTGTACTGACATGCACCTCTCACTTGAGACATATTCTAAAGCGTTCCAAGTAAGGCAAAACGCAAGCAGATCATCAAGAATTCCCAGGACTGAAGCAGAGGGGCAGGATTGATCCTTCTGCAACTAAAGAGGTGGGCTCAGCACAGCATCTCCCCCACCCCCTTTAAAAATATTTATTTTTATTAATTTCAGAAGGAAGAGAGAGAAAGAGAGTGGGAGAGAGAGAGAGAGAGAGAGATCACTAATTGGCTATCTCCTGCATGCCCCACACTGGGAACTGAGCCTGCAACCTGGGTATATGCCCTGACTGGGAAATGAACTATGACCTCCTGGTTCATAGGTCAATGCTCAACCACTGGGCCACACCGCTGGGTCTCAGCATAGCATTTTTATCTAATGATGTAGATGCTCCATATTATGCTACAAGTAATCCTGCTTTTGCCAAAGATGCTGTTTTAAGCAAAGCTAAACAAACAAAGATGCTATTTTAAACAAACCACTGAGTTAAAATTACAAGATGTCATTCTCAGCATTTAATTAAAAATTTTGCTTATATTTTTCTCTATTCAAAGGTTTTTGTGAACAGTTTCTGTGTATTACAATTCTTATTTTTGAGAATATTTCATGGACTTGGTTTAAAAGCTAATTTACTAGCTTCACCCTAATATAGATGGCCAGTTATAAATATCATGATATTGTATGATGTTAATAGTATTTTGTGACAAATTAAAAACCTTTAGAATGTATAGGATGTTTATTGTTTATGCCAAATTAGTCCTTTTTGTCCTGGATGATGCATTTTATTCCTTTTTGGTTAGTGGCTCCCACTTGGTGAATCATGCTGGATTTTTTTGTAATCTTTTTTCACTTTTGTAATGCTACTTATATAAAAAGGTGTTCTCTATTTTATCACTAGAAGCTACAACTCTCAATGTTGACCTGCTGCAAGCTCTTCTTTGTCAGGTAATGAAAGAATACCTTCTTTGGGACATCATTGCTTTTCCCAATGATTTGAAAACATATGCACATAGTATATTATTTTTTAAATTTTAACATGCAAAATGATTTAGCTAAAATAGACAAAACATTTTATAGTTAGCCATCCAAAGGAATATCATATTGTATATTATTTGTAACTATAGTTGTGACACTTCCACATATGACTTCCTAGAGGCAGTTACTCACTTTTTTGCATTATCATTTATTAGGCACACACAATGGACCAGGAATTGAGAATGTAGAATGGGATGGAATGGAATGGAATAGAATGGAAGAATAGAATCCTACCTTATAAAAGAGTAATATGCAAACTAACGATCACTCTGCTTAAGCCATGACCACCAGCCAATTAAAGCGAGTATGTAAATTAACCCCAGCCAAGATGGCTGCAGCCACAGAGAGCAGTTGAGAGAGGCTTGGGTTTCCCTGACAATGGAAGCCAAGCTTTCCACACACCCTTATAGAAGGTACATAAAACCAAATAGAAATGGCTGCAGCCATGGAGTGAGCAGGGGGCTTGGCTCCACTCCAGGTTACAAAGTTTCAATTGTAGAAGGTAAATAAATTCCAGATACCAGGGCCTCCACTTGGGTCGCCAGGGGGTGTGGCCAGCCTGCAAACCACCACAGGCTCCTCACCCAGGCCACCCCACACCCCAAGGGAACCCCCACCCTGATTCTTCAGGGAAAACCAGCTGGCCCCCACTTATGTACCAGGCCTCTATCCTATCTAATAAAAGAGTAATATGCAGATTGACCAACACACAAGATGGCTGCCCCCATTGGTCAAAGATCCTGCCCCCATGTGGACACAAGATGGCCACCACAAGATGGCCAGCAGGGGAGGGCACTTGGGAGGCACAAGGCCAGCAGGAGGAGCAGGCAGTTGAGAGGGATCAGGTCTTCAAGGTAGGGCAGTTGAGAGGGACCAGGTGTGCAAGGGAGGGCAGTTGGAGGCAATCAACCGTGCAGGGGAGGGCAGTTAGGGATGGCCAGGCTGACAGAGGAGGGAAGTTGGGGGCAAACAGGCTGGCAGGGGAGCAGTTAAATATCAATCAGGCTGGCATGGGAGTAATTAGGGGGTGATCAGAGGCAGAAGCAGTTAGGGGCAATCAGGAAGGCAGGAAGGTGAGAAGCCAGCAGTCCTGGATTGTGAAATGGATGTCTGACTGCCTGTTTAGACCCGATCCCTCGAGTTTAACATCCTCAAGGTGTCCCAGATTGGAGAGGGTACAGGCTGGGCTGAGGGACACCCCGCTACCCTGTGCACAAATTTCATGTACCAGGACCCGAATAGAATAGAATAGAATAGAATAGAATAGAATAGAATAGAATAGACTTGCACCTCATGAAACTTACAGTCTATGGGGAAGACAATATAATTAATTTTTCAAAGCTAAAGTACAAGGTATTATTAGAGTAAAGAAGTGAGGATCGAATGGAGACCTGAAGGTTGAATAGAACTTGCCTGGAAGAGTAAAGGTCATTGCAGGCAGAAGAAAGAGTTTGTCAGAGAGTCTACTGGGGGAGAGCATGGCCTCACAGAAGTGAGAGGAGTTCACTCTAGGCCCAGTGATGATTTGCTCTATGTCTACCCTTGAGTTCCCTTTATATTTCTGCTTCCTTATTGTCCTGTAAAGTCTTACAAAAATATCTCAGTGCATTAGGGAACTGAGTTAAAACATATTCATTATCTCATATCAACTGGTCCTCTATCAAAAATATTTTTCGAGCCAAAACCAGTTTGGCTCAGTGGATAGAGCGTCGGACTGTGGACTGAAAGGTCCCAGGTTTGATTCCTGTCAAGGGCATGTACATTGGTTGCAGGCACATCCCCTATAGGGGGTGTGCAGGAGGCAGCTGGTCGATGTTTCTCTCTCATTGACATTTCTATCTCTCTATCCCTCTCCCTTCCTCTCTGTGGAAAATCAATAAAGTATATTAAAAAATATTTTTCGAATGAAAACATGGACTTGATAATAGTAGATAGTGTTATTTTCCTGGTTGTCTAGTAACATTAATCCTGGTATAAGCTCTATATTTTAGGTCTATGCAGTGGTGACTACGTTAGCCATCCATTATTACTGTTATGTTATTTCTAGGGAAGGGTTATAATTATTTGTAAGAAATACTTGGCATTTGTGTTTTAGGATTTTTTAAATCCTCATCTGAGGATATGTTTATTGATCTTAAGAAAGGAAAGGAGAGAAAGAGAGAGAGAAACATGGATGTGAGAGGGAAACATTGATTGGTCGCCTCTCACATGGGACTGAACTCAAAACTTAAGTATGTGCCCTGACCAGAAATTGAACCCATGACCTTTTGGTGCATATGATGATGTTTCAACCAACTGAGCCACACTGGTCAGGGTCTAAGTTTATGTTTAAAAAAATCATTATCTTTCAGTTCTACTTGCATTATGGACACACATTACATTGCATTTATTCCTAAATATGAAAAAGTCCATACCATTTTTAGGTAAGAATTAATAATATTCCCAAACATAAACTAGAAAAACAGAAGTAACCTTTCTGATATGTTCAGCTAATATGGAAATCTCTATGAGATATAAAGATGTAAACAAGGAAGATTCTGAGGTTATGATGCTGATATAGTTTTTAATTTCTCTGAATTCTCCCAGCAGGGCATCTGGAGTACAAACTCTAAAACTCAGGGACATCATCTAATCAAAATTAGGTATAAAGATATATCTATGACCACCACTCCTCCTCTCAACACCCCCCCCCCCCCCCCGCATGGCCCAACACACAAACACACAATGAGTGGGTATAGATAGACCTTTATAATATGTGGTATTAGTAACTGTGTAGGAGAAAGCAGAGGAAAGCAACTTGGCACCTAATGGATCTGAAAAATTCCCAAATCGCAAATAGATACTTGCTAGAAAGTGCAGACAGCCAATTTATGAAAGGTAGTTAAATCTGAGAGGGGATTTTTACATTACAAATAGCTGAGTACAAGAAGCTTATGTTAAGGGACTGGAATAGTCTGGGCCCCATGAACTCTTAAAAATTTACCAGACACATTCCCTTCCACAATTAAATTTCCATGTGAGAAAAACAAATCCAAATTGACCATTACAGGGACAAAGTAATGAAAAGGTCCAGATGAAAGTGAAGGAGAAGAACCAGGTCTTAGAGTGTTATAAGCCATAGTTTTGAAATACAACTTAAAATCATAAGCTTCAAAAGGTTTCTGAATCATATCTCTCCTTAATAGTTAAGAAAACAGATTTTACATAGAAATTGAAGACATAAAATGATTAAAGTTTAGTCTATTTATAGCTATATCTAATGAACCAAAGGATTTTAATAAATGATACCATATATGAAAAAATAATCTACCTGATAATTGGAAACTAAAAAATAGGGTGACATATTCAGGATTATTTTTTTAAATTATTAAAAATGAAGACAAAGCTAGAAGGAATGCAAGATCAATACGCATAAAAGATAATGCCTTTATATAACTAGAAGATAAAAGAAGGAAAAACTTAAATGTATAAAAAAGAAGAGATAAGAAAAATATGAGAGAAAGTAACAAGAGAAAAGGCAAAGATGATTTAATATATGCGTAGTAGGATTTCTTACAAGAAAAAACCCAAAGTAAAGACCAGAACAAACATTAAAAACTGCAATTAAAGATTATTGAAATTAAAGAAAAAGGTTTGAAACCGCATACTGAAAGACCATATCATATACTCTCTTAAAAATTGCCCCAGAAAACCACCACCAACTTTACATAGTCTGCAATCTTACTGATTTACTGATCCTTAAAATTATATATATATATATATATATATATATATATATATATATATATATATATATATTTGGGCATCTAGGTAAAAAAATAAAATCAAATTATTTAGAAGGAAAAGAAAATTAGATAGCCAATAAAACCATAGTGCATATTGAAGATGTCTTGAGCCAAGAATTTTATATTTAGCCAACTCGATTTTCAAGTATAAAAGACTTAAACTTCTGTCAACATGCAAGAATTCAGAGAATATTGTTCCCCTGAGTCCTTCCTGAGGAATTTACAAGGGAATGAGCTTCAGACAACTAAAGTGAGTAGTGATACATAGACATAGCACTGGTGCTGATTACTCATCTTGTTTTACTAACAGTACTAATTGCAGCAAAGGAAAAAAAAACAGATACCAAAAAACTACAAAATTGGGAAACCAAGCTGTAATACTAAGTGATGCGCACTTGGTGAGAACACTTTGATCCCCCCAAAATATCATAAAATTCAGAAGAGCCATTACATTTGGGGACTGTTTAGGATATTTGGGCGTGTTCTGGTGTGAGTGGCAATGTTCCATTTCTTGACCTGGATGGTATTCAAGTGTTTGCCTTGCTATAATTTATTTTGCTTTATGTGATTTTTTTGTATCTGTATTATATTTTACCGTGGGAAGTGCTTTAAAAATTTATTTTTAAAAGTTAATGATACTCCCAATAGTCAAAATGAAGACAGGTAATTATAGAAAGATAACACCCTCTAAAAACATAAAGAAAAATGTTATAGCAACTTGCTCCAAAGTCCCAAAGGCCTTCCTTATGAAAAACTTAGAATGTATTGCATTACAAAGTAATTCTACCTTAAGCATATTTAGTAGTTTGTTTTTTTTTGAGGGTGGGATGGGAGGTCAAATTGTGCTTAATTTATTTCATCTGAACAAGAATTAGATGCTAGTTTAGATTCCTGATGTGAAAGATTAAACTATACACTCTATCTTCTTTTGTGACAAGTTAGCTGCTTCTTTGTCATTTTCCTTTTGCATAAACATTTAGCTATAATTGAATTTAGTAGGGGTGGGGGAGGGAATTAATATTCTGTTGCTGTTGTTATAATTTAGAAATGTCTATATTATTCTATCAAATTATTTCCTAGCATCTGAGCCAAAAATGTGAGTAGAAGCCACATTTGATAGTCAATGTGATCATGGCGTAGGAACTATAGGGAAAATGTTAGATGATAATAAACTGCTATAGTATCTATAATAATAAAAGCATAATATGCTAATTAGATTGGACAACCTTCCAGGTGATGCTGGGGTCTTGAGGGAAGCCCAGGTCCCAGGTGCCAGAGGGAAGCTGGTGCCAATAGTCAGGGGAAGAAAGGCCTATTCTCGCACAAATTTTGTGCATTGGGCCTCTAGTCATAACATAAAGGAAATATTGCAAACTGTTGAATCAAGTAACCCTGGGTTTGCAACCTGATTGTTCTGCCTCAGTTTTCTTACCTTTAAAATGAGGACAATGATTCTTACCAGAATCATGAATCTGCAAGATAATGATGATAAAGCATTTAGCTCAATAAAAGGTGTTTCATAAAAAATTATTTTTGCCATCCCAATAATAACAGCTGTCTGTCCTGGCTACTTAGAATATAACCACAGTTACAATGGGGTTCAGAGGACTTGAGGAGAAACAACTGCCTTACTAGGGTATTTTATAAATTTTCTCAAACGATTTCTAGAGGAGCATGCGACACAGAAGTTATTTTTCCTTTCATTCATGAGATGACCTCATACTCAAGTGGTTTTGTTGGCAGCAACTTTAATTACCACGAAACCTGATATTACAGAGGGAACCCCAGGGACCGACTCTTGGCTGATAACATAACCTGGGGTTCACAATGGCCAAAGAACATAGCTTGTAACTCTGCTTAGGAAACTCTAATACTCACAAGAACACACATTTTAAAGGCCCCTGCCCCAAGTCAAACACTATGGTTAGTACTAAATCTTTAAACAACTCATTAAGAAATCCCAGTGTGAATTTTTTACAGAGTAGGATGGAATTACAACTAAAGTCAGAACTCAGACAAGTTTTCTTTGCTTTCTTCCCAAGTCTGAACTGCTTTTAGGTTGTTATTTTTTTCATAACTCAGAAGCCATTTTTATTTAAGATAGGTTGTGCGGTTTTCTCAAGCAATTTCTTGGCTACAACTATACCAAAATGGGTAAATATGTGTGTTTTTTTCCCCTTCCCAGTTCAGCCCTACACTTCACAAATGTTTTCTGATAGCATGAATATCAAGCAAGTAGCTGCCTCAAAGTAAGTTCTGGAGGCTGTGCTACCAGTAAGGGTAGTAGCAATTTCTAAGGGTCCCAATGCCAAGGAATAATAATATTTTTCACTCATACATCCTCAGTCTCTAATACAACTTAATGTGTGAAATGCTGCCGGGGTGGCTTATAGAAATGCTAGCAGAAATTCAGTAATTGCTGGAAGGGAGATATTCTTGTACTCCCGAGAAGCCATTTCAACTGTGTTAATTCTTAATTGGACTGGCTGTTATATTTGACAAAGCGCCCACTGTGGACACTTTCTGGTTGACATTATTTTATCCACCTCATGAAGCCTGTGTGCAAGGCACCTGGGCAGATGCAAAGCTGGGCAGTAGTATAGAATTTTACATTTCTCCAGTAAACTTTTATCCGAAGGCCTCAAAGGGCATGGCAGGTATTCACACACTCCTACAGAAAGAGAGAAGCAAGTCTGCAGTTGAAGAGAAATTAAATGAAAAGTTTGGATCTACTCACAAATAGCCAACAGGGAAGCCATGATTAAACCGTTTCCCTGTTGGTCCTATGATCAGCTGTCTGGGGCCATAACAGAATACAGCTGCTTTGGGGCATTGGGTCCTCAATTCTTTTGGAACTAAAAATTATGCAGTATTTATTTATATTTTAACTACAACTTGTGGTCTTATAAATTTTATTCAGCAATCATACAGCTTCCATGCTCATTTCTTCAGGTAAAATAAACTCATTTCCATGTTTCTTTACTTTTTAAAAAAATATATTTTTATTGATTTTGGAGAGGAAGAGAGAGGGAAAGAGAAAAAAATCAATGATGAGAGAGAGTCGTTGATCAGTTGCCTCCTGCACACCCCTGTTGGGGATTGATCCAGGAATGTGTTCTTACTAGGAATTGAACCTTGACCTCCGCTCATAGGTTTATGCTCAACCACTGAGCCAAGCTGGCTGGGCCTGATTGACTTTCTAATGAAGAAGGGTCCATCAGAATTGATCAAGAGGTTAATTTTCTAAGTAAGGACTGCCAAATAACAATAAGGGTAAGAAAGAATTTTAGGATATATTCCCTCTTATTAAAATTTCCTGAGAAATAAGTGTGTGTGAGGCACTGAGTTAGTACTTTTTTCTATTGGGTTAAATTTTGCCATAAAATTCAGATAATTTTTCCAATAAAGACAGTATCATAGTTTTTGCCACTTTTGGTGTGTGTGTGTGTGTGTGGGGGGGTGGTGGTTGAGCATCAAGGAAATGGGATGAGGCATTTGGCCTCACTCTATAAAAACTGCATTTCCCCAAACCAAAGGCTTAAATCCTCCTAAAAGAGTTATAATTTTACAGACTGTCCCGCAAGTAGATATATTTGATGACATTGACAGTGGAAGTCTCTTTACCAACTCTCAATCTTTTCTGCCAGGAATGCTTTCATCATTAAGGCATTAGGTTGCCAAGCATTTCACATGGTTGCATTAAAAGTGTGTTGTCTGACCAATGGACATAGAACTCTGGGGAGGGAGGGTATGTAGGAAGGGAGGGAGGGGGGCAAAAAAATCAATAAAATATATTAAAAAAATAAAAAAATAAAGAAACCAAAATTGCAAAAAAAAAAAAAATGACTACCCACAAATTGTTTTTAAAAAGATAAAAAAAAGTGTGTTGTCTGATACACTAACATAATAATAACAGGCATCTGAGAAAATACAGATGTGGATAATGACATACACGCTTGTCCTCAAAACTGTTACCATTTTTGTCTTAGTAGTTGAACATAATTTTATAGTTATAAAATGTTCTAATAATTACTGCCTTCATCTGCTGCTTTGCAGTCCTTTAAAAACATCTAGGCATGCATTTATCCACTAAGCATTTATTCTTTGCCCACTATATACCAAGGCTGCACAAAATGCTGGAATCTACTGTTTTTGTTCATCCAGTCAACCATTTAACAATTGAGATGACAGCCAAACACCATAAGTAGATATAGTACTTCTCACTTTAGACCTATGCAATTCAAATTTGCCTAAGATAATCCTATTTGAATGAAAAGTGCTAGGTTGGTTTTAGTTTGCAAGGGTGGCATACTAAAGTAAGAACACTCTATTACTGGTTCTGGCATCTAAACAAGAATGGAAACCAGTCTTCTTGAAAAATCTACATGAAAAACAAAGTTCACCTTTAACCTTATCCATTTTCCTTTCTCTATCCCTCTCTTAATTTTGGCAATGCCTCTTCTCCATTATTTATTGTATTCACTTATTCATTACATTCATCCACTCACCAATCAATTATTTTTCTTTTTAATTTCTTTATTGATTAAGGTATTACAGATATGGCCGTATCTCTGCATTGCCCCCCTACATCTCCACTCATGCCCTCGCCTCCCTGCTGTCTGTGTCCTTTCCAACCAATTGTTTTTCAAACAGGGTAAGCTACTTTGCCAGTGGAAAAACAATGATATGAAAGAGAGGGGTCCTGATTAAGGCAGCTACTGATTCTTTTGTTAGGATAATCATGTCCAGGCATCAGCACAGTACAAAAATGAACATTATAAATGCCATTTAGTGTACATAATTGTGAGAGCTCAGAGGATGTAAAACATCCAAGTTATTTTCCAATTGAGACCCGCCTTCCCTTGAAGAGCCTCTTCCTCTCAACCAGAGGTTTGTAACCATTGCTGCACATAGAATCACCTACAGAGTTTTCAGAAGTCCTGATACTCGGGCCAAATCCAAGTCCTGTTTTAAAAAAAAGTCTCTGGGCTATTGTCTGTGTCAATGGGTTATGCATATATGCATATAAATGCATTTGTTAATCTTTTCCCATACCCTTCCCCCTTCCCTCTGGGGAAAATAGATAAACTTTTAAAAAGTTTATAATGGAAACTAAGAAAAAAAAATACCCAGAAAACGGTGCAGCTTAGGTTGAGACCAATGTTCTAAATATTCCCTGTCCTTTTAAATCTCATGTTACCCAAACTTTAATATCACTTTCCCTCATTACCATGGAGAGGAGCAGGAAAGAAAAATAACTTCAGGGAAAATATTCACTGTTCTCATTTTCTTCACAACAATAACAAAGCCCCACAAATAAGCAAACAAAATACAAAGCAGAACCCAACAAAACTGTCCTCTTCTATAAGTTCATAAGACAGGAAATGAAAAAAATTCCCCCATTCCCGCCAAGAAGAGATCTTGACAATTAGTGGTGGGAAAAGCAGTAAGGAGGCAAGAAGGGCATTTGTGGCCTGGAGTATATGGTTTGAGAGATTCAGCAAAGAAATGTGATCATTTGAGGAAGGTGAAATTGAATAGGTTAAACCTATCTGATTAGATGCACAGGTCTCGGACAAAGGAAATGGAATATTAGAAGGAGGTCTGATTTATTTTGACAACAAACCCTTAGTATTTATTCCAATAAGTTAAACAATATTAGGTCAGTGGCCAAATTGTATTTTTACAATTTGTAATAATAAAACAACAAACAAAGTCACAACTCATAAATCAGGACTCAGAATCTGACCCTTACGTGATGGATGGGGGTGGGTATTAGGGAGCTACAACAAAGAGCCCCCCATTTGGCCACTATTATGAAATTGTGAAATGTGTTGGCATAGATCTGCTGACAGCAAATAAAAGCTAAGTGCAACAATGTAGGAAAGATTTATTTTGAAATGTTCTGTTTACCTCTGGTGCCTGAAAGCATCCTTTCTGTTTTTCCTTTATACTATTGATAGTGACATGGATTAAGAAGCCTGGGGATAGAAAAGACCGAGGTCCCAACCCTGGTTCCTTTTTAACCACATGTGGGAATGTGGGTAGAGTTTAATGTGGGCTTCAGATTTCTTATCAGTGAAATGGGGGATCATAACTGGTTGTGAAAATTAATAAAGAACAAATAATACAGTTGGGGCTCTTAGTCCTTTTTTGTTTGCCTGTTGTAACTGCTGTGATCTCTAAGGCCATTCAAAGTCTCATAGATGTAGGAAAGGTACGCATTTTATATGGCATTCTTGAAGTGGGTCATCCAGTCTAAATATAGGATCTTCTGTAATGAATGAACTTGCTGAAATCATTGGGGGCAAGTGACTGAGCTTTTTCAATCCTCCTTTGAGGTCTTATTATACTAGTAGTTTAGGGCTGGCAAACTCAAAGGCCAGCAGAGCCCTTGCAGGCCTGAGGCTGGGAAGGACTTTGGCAAACCAGAGAGAATGTGTTCTCTCAGGGGCAGCCTCCACTTAGGTCCACATTTGTTGGCATGAGGGAACTTAGGCTCAGCTGTTGCCAGATTTGATTTTTGAAGAAAAGTCAGATCCATATTTAATGTAAAATCTCCCACTTTTAAAGTACTGATGACTAATTTAATTTTATTTCAACATCATGTGGGCCAAACAAAACATCTGCGTACAGCCTGTGTGCCATCAGTTTTCAACCTTGGAATTTTGAAGGTCCTTTTCACTTCCAGTGTTCTCTACTCTATGAACCCAAGAATAATGATCTAGATCTCATAGGAGAGGTTGGCCCTAAAAGTTGGAAATTAAGTCATGCCCCCACTTCTAGATAAGTGTTTCCTGTTGTTAGTGTTTCACCATCTATAATTAGTTTTACCTCCCAGGCATTTCTTATGCAGACGGGTTCTTGTTCCAAAGTTAAAATATGTTTCCTGTTATGTGCTGAGGTGCCTAGACTTAATTTTCTGCATGTTAATTTTATCCTCTTTGTTTTTTTTTTAAAACACATCTGTTGGCTGATTTCAATCCCCCAGGGTCCAATTTTATTTTATTATTATTAATTTTTTGGTTAATCCTTACCAGAGGATATTTTTCCCCCTCATTTATTTTCAGAGAGAGTGGAAGGGAGGGAGGGGAAGAGAGAGAAACATCGATGTGAGAGAGACACACAAAGAGATAGGGCCTGTAAGATTGCCTCCCACCCTAACTGGGGCCTGGATCGAACCTGCAACCCAGGTGTGTGCCCTTGACCAGGAATCAAACCCATGACCCCTCAGTGCACCAGCTGGTGCTTTAACCATTGAGCAGTGTTGGCCAGGGCCCAATCTTATTTTTCACCAACTCTTGGGAGGTAGCACTTGAATGAACTTGAACATTTGTAATGCTTAGTGTTTTATAAAAAATCTTAAAGAAACACAATTGTGCCCCTTGAAAATTATAATGATGAAGCCCTAACTAATTCCCAATGTGACTAAATTGGGAGATAGGGCCAATAACAGAGGATTAAGGCTAAGTCATGTGGGGCCTATGGAACTGGTAAGAAGAGGAGCAGATACTAGGACTGTGGGTACACAGAGGAGACAGTGAGGAAGTGGTCATCTGCAAGCCAGGAAGAGGGGTCTCCCCAGAAACCAACCCTGCTGGCCCCCTGATCTTGAACTTCTGGCCTCCAAACTGTGAGGAAATAAATTTTTGCTGTCTAAGCCACCCAATCTATGGTATTCTCTTATGGCAGCGCTAGCAAACTAATACACACCTATAATTAGTCTGATGCTTTTGTTATCTGATGTCTTTGGACTTTTAGACTTCTTAAAAATTCCAGTCATTCTCACAGCAACCTCATTTTTAGACTCATCTTCTCATCTGATTTCCTGCTGAAGATATTATAGAAAATTCTGTGCCTCCAACCAAAAGATTATCCCTTCTGAGAAACATATTAAACTTTATATATAATGGCAGAATATAATATTTTGATAACTCACCCATAAAATGTGAGGTAAAGGAAACCAATCCTTTTCCCAAGTTTGACAACTTCTCCTCGTTTGTCGGATGCTCCAGTGAGTCGCACTATGCCTACTTTCTTGAGGCTGGAGAGCCACTTGTACGCATGTTCATCATTTTTTAAAACATCTTGAAAATCCAGAGTAGGTAGCTGGAGTTCTGAGCCCCAGTACTGACATTCTGTGAATTAAGAAAATGAAGAAACCAGATGGGATTTCTTTGTTTTTATTTACAGTGATAACCTCAGGGAAGGGGCTAGTTCTTTGAAGCTGCCTTTAGATTCATCATTTATTTTCAGTCATATTACAAATGCCTAAGTTACCAGATTTTCTTCCTTGGAACCATTCTAGTCTACTTATATATCTCCCCTGCACCCTGCCCTGCTTTCTACTATGCCTGATCCATGACAGATATTCATTATATCATAGTTGTTGAGAGAATGTAGTTTTGCTTATGGATGACTCTTGATCTGTATATCCGTCTGGACACTGCTTAAAAATAACCCTGAACACTTTATGTTTTAACAGCCAAGTCATATTACTCAACTCCAAATAGTTGATAAAATTGGGATGGTGGCCTAGAACATCATATGCCTAATCTTGACAGTGTGGGGACTGTTTCTCGTGGTAGGTACAGTTCCTTCTTTTTTATTTTGTCTGATAAGATGATTTCTCTGGGGTTGCATTGTCTTTTGGAGTCAGCAAAAGCTGGCAGTGGGAAGAGAAGTTGGAAGGTGTGGTCCTGGGGTGCATAGACACCTTGGTGACAAAGCCACAGGAGATAGTCAAATGCACGCCTTAGCTCTTTGATTCTTTATCTTAAATTCTCATAAAATGTTTGCTTGAAAAAGAAAAAGAAAAAAAAAAAAAACAACAACAGAAAGGAAAATAAGTATAAAAAACAATTTGATTGAGAACTAGGATCTCCCAAAAGAGGTGGAGCACAAAGTAGATGGAATTTTGCCAGGGGAAATAACTCAGACAATACAACTGATTCAGGAGAGACTTAACTTGAGCCAATCCATTTGATTCCTTTATTTTTTTCAGGAATGAATTTACCTTAGGAAGTAAAACTTTCCTAACAATTGGCAGAATGAGAAATTATGATCTCAATATCTAAGCAATGCCTCACTTTTCTGTAACACCACTTTACAGAAAACAACCTTAACACTCTCCTCCCATTTAAGAATGAGGAATGGGTCAATGTTGCCTGGTAGTAGCTATAGAGTGCAAATCATTCCTTCAATGTCAACATGGCTTTCTTAGGAGTCAGATAGTGAAAAGATGCAGGCAAGTGCAAGGAGCCACTTCCTGCTCTTCTACCAGCTGGTGGCAGAAGGACATTCACAGAGATGAGTAGGTGTGTGTCTGTGGGAGGACCCAATCAGACTATGCATGCATATATTGCCAAAGTTTCTGGGTTATTATGCATAATAGCTTGCATAATGAGGCAGAACTTCTGGGGCCTAAATTAAAACCTATTAATTAGTTCCTCCAGGTTGCTGAATTAATACTTTTGGGTGTTAATATTGCTTAGTATTTCATACATTCCACAAGCCAAAGTAACTTATTGTATCTTCTCCAGAAGTCGAGTTTATATCCAGCCATTGGTTCTTAACTTCTTCTTTTATAATTTCTCCTTTTAACTCTTCTCTCTCTTTGGGACCAATAGAACTGAAAAGATAATAGCCTTACCTGCTCCTTTTTTCTTTTTTTTTTTTTAAAGCATTGTTTATCAAGTGCTTCTTACACTTGAGACAACCTTAACTGTAATGTTAACCAAATCACTTTAGTAAAGAGAAGCAGCTCAGCACATGGGACATATTGTATTATGCCAAAGCAAGTTGGCTAAAGTAATAACAGACAACAACATGTGAAGGTTTGGAAGTAATGATCATACTTTTATTTTTTTTTTGGGGGGGAGGGAGGGAGGTTGATTTAACATACAAGTTCTTGGTATTCCTTAATTATATTAGTGATTCAACAATTATTTGTTGGTTTATCTTTTCAATAAGCCTAATATTTTACCACGTCAAGGTACTGTGATAGGTGGTAGGTTTTAAGGAGCACATAGTCTATGGGAGAAGTAGACCTGGGAACTGACAATATGATAGAGGCTATAGTTTAGGGATGGGGAATGTTTTTTATCTGGCAAGAGCCATCGGATATTTATAACATCATTCACAGGCCATACAAAATTATCCACTTAAAAATTAGCCTGCTACATCTGGTCAAACATTTAATAAACTCCCCTCATGCCTTGGCAGGGCCAGACCAAATGATTTTTCAGGCCTTATACAGCCCATGGGCAGGACATTCCCCACCCCTTCTATGATTGAAATATGTTCAAGATACCACAAAGGTCTCAGAGAGGCACTCTACTTGACTTTGTTGTGAATGTTCAATTATGTGGTTGTTTGCTTCGCTTGCTCTTTTTGTTTAAAGTCTCCAGATTGTAATATCTGATACCAATCATGAAAGTCTGCCGAAAGAAGGTGATACATGCCATAAATAATGCTTATTGGCTGCCTCACTAGGAAAGTCATTTGGCTTCCAGTTAGGAGAAACATTTCCTGGGCAAAACGTCAGTGTTAAGGACATAAATAACAAATCAACATCTCTTCTTTCCAAAGCTTACCCTAAGTAAACCATATCTAGAAACTTGAAAAATATTTCAAACTGCTTTAAGGCCCCAAATGAAAAGCACAGGCCCATAGAGTCTTAGAGGCAGATGTGATGTTAGGGACTCAGCTGGCATCTTCCCATGGCTTTAGGATTTCCCGTCATCATTAGTTCTCATTATTGACCAACAAGATGATTTAAACCACAACCGAGGATCTCTTAGTTCTTGGACACTGTGATGATATAACTGAGGACAGGTTGTTGTTCATTGCTGGGTAGACTGTTAGATTAGTTTTCTACTTGGCCGTATAGCAAATGTGTTACCTTTATTACAAACTGTTAACTAGTTTACTGATGAACCTTCATTATAATGTTTAGAGGAAAATCTTATCTCCTGGTGACAACAGAGCAGCATGGAAAGTTGGTATTCTCCAGATGCAGTATTGCCAAGCAGAAATTCTGAGAAAACTCAGAAATATTCTGCTGTACTGCCCAGTACTGTAGCTACTAGCAACAACCTATGGCTATGGAGACTTGACATATGGCAAGTGGAACTAAAGAACTAAGTTTTAAAATTTAATATTAACTAATTTAAACTTAAACTTAAGTAGTTATATGTGACTGCTAGTAGATGAGACAGGACATGAATAAAGTAAAGTGCATGGAGGCAAAGAGGCCTGGTTCTAGGTATTAATTTTTACCTCTTAGCAGCTAGTTTCTTGGTCTCTCTCTGAACATCTGTCTCATAATTTGTAAAATAGCCATCATTATATTTACCTTGCAAGTCTTTTATTAATAATGCAGTGAGATTATACAAGAAGCCTAGAACAGTGCCTGACACATAGTAGACTAATAATAGTAATAATAATAATAATAATAATAATAATATAAGTATAGTTAATAATTTCTGAGTACTTTCTTGGTATAAGGAGTAGTGCAAGGTGCTCTCTCTATATTACTTCCTTTAATGTCCATGATAAATATATGTGAGAAATGCTTTCAGTATTTTCATGTTACAAAGAAGGGAACAGAGATCCAAGTCCTGTAGCTAATGATTTGCATAATTAGTCAGTCAAATCTAGGTGACTGATTCCAAAGTCTGTAATTTTAACAACTACACATAAAATAAACATTGGATGCCCTGAAATACTGTCATCCCATGTATTTTTATGTTCCATGCCTGAATGTCCATAGCTTTTACTGTCCCTTATTGAAGGATTCTACTAGATAAATAAGAAAGCAGAGCAGTTTGCAATAAGGAACACTGTCTGAACTTGTTCTAGCATGGGTGTTTAAAGATAAACCTTGGCTCCTCGTCAGGATTTTACATGCGGAAGAAAACATGAGTAGGCTCCATTGCACAACTCTAAACAGCATTGCTTTTCACCTGTTGTGAAATGAGCCACGGCCTCAAAATCAGCCGGCTCCTCTACCTTATGCCATTGTAATTCAGGGATCCATGTCAGTTTGGTTTTACTTGAGGCCAGTATCACTTTCCAGAGAGCTTTGGTGACCATGGCCAGGAAATAGAATAAAGAGAGATTGGAAAAACAATTTCACTAGATGTAAATGTTTTTAAAACTTTGAGTTTGTATTTTGATCCTTTGGGGGATTCCAGAAGCATCTGCTTTGGGCACACACTAAATACATCTGCATACATTTATAGCATGTTTCAGTGAATTTGTTTCTACGTGAGTCACTTTCCCATGATAGAATAACATGCACACACAGCATGCTTGCCAACACACAAGTGCACACACACACACAATACCCTTTGTTTGAATACTGCAGAAGGAGTTAGAGTCTTTCAATCACGGTTGTACTCTGCATATATAAAGTTAACCAATTTCACACAAAGATACTGGGTATTAAGCAAGGTTATCATCAGTCCCATAGAAGTGCAGTGTGAACTATAAATAATCCAGGCCGCAGGACTTCACTTTCAAGAGTGTGGTTACAAAGACTTTTAAGTTCCACAAAGTTTGCAGTGTTCCGGCTATAGCTCTCATTGTGGTGTGCCCTGGTCGTAGAAATCAGCGGCCGAGGGCCACAGCCCCGTGTGCAACCTGTGTCCTAGCATGAGCCTCTCATCCACGTTGTAACGCTAAGGGTGACTTTCAGAAACAGCACTGTGACTCACCAGTTTCCAAATCTATCATCACAGTTCGAACGTAAGCCACTCACATTTCCATGAGAGATAAACTGTATTTTTATCAAACCCATGAAAGATAAACTACATTTTCTGAAATCCACAGAAACCTTAATATTGAAGATGTAATTTAGAAGCATCTTTTTCAGTCTCCCCCAACTGTAAACCATGATTCCTGGGGGCCCAAAAGAAACCCCGTTTGACTAGGGTAAATCATTTATCAGGCAGATACCCTGAAAGCTAATTGAAATGTCCCACCTGGGTCTGGATACATAAACAGGGTGGAAAATGACGGAGTATTTAAGGCATGAACCACCCCATCTAATTTAACTTATGGGCCCGCTAATAAAGACTTCCTTGAACATGTGCTTCACACATCATAAAGTTTACGAACAGGCTACAGGCTGGCTTTCAAGAAACCATTTGTACAAGGTTTCCTTTTTGGGGTTATGAATCACATTCCCGGATCCCAAGTTCTATTTCAGAAGAGGAAAAGGCACAAAGAAGCGCTTCAGCTACGGACTCGTGAGCGCGACGACATGCCGAGTTGCAACGTGTTATTTCAGGAGGTTAGGGCCTTCCCATCGCCTGCGCCTATCTGTGCTGTTGGCTCTGAAACAGCCAATCACTTACCGTGTTTTCCTACAAATGCCTTTTAGGGGTCCAGTTAACACAAAAATCTGACCCCTAAGACACCCGAGTGGAAATGGGGCTTTGATTCTTCTCTCTGCGCTAAGGGGATCCATCCACCTGTGGATGGGCTTTTACTTCTTGTCTAGTGAACTCATCGCGTCTTTCAAGATTCTGGTCACGTGTCCTCACTTCGATTAAAAATCTTCTGACTCTGAGATGAGGATGTGAATGCGAGCAATTGATTAAAGCGCTCTCCTGGGGGCGCTATTAGGAGGAGGAAGGTGTATTACTGATCAGGTTACTGCTTTTGGCCACAGGGCTTGGCCTGCTAGAATTCATGGAAACACAGTAGAATACACTTCAGAGTTATCCCACCCTGGGGCAGGGAATCCCCTCAGTCCTGGTCTTTCTGGCCTTTCGTGTGTCCTGGCTAATTGTACTCGCAGGCAGAGAAACCTTCCAGCAGAGAGGCAATCAAGCAGCACGAAGCTGCTGGCAAGTGTAGGAAGAGTGCTGGGGGCTATGGGCGGGCACTGGCAGCCTCTACTGTGCCTCCTTCAGGATCTGCAAGAGAGGTTGAGCTGGCTGTCTTCTCTGGTCCCCGATACACACCACAGTTACAGTGCTTCTCACAGTACGCTGAAGTGACCTTTCACTTATTCAACACATGTTTATTGAAAGCCTTCTGAGGCAAAAGAGATCTCATGGGTGAATAGAAATAGATGTGATTGCTTCCCTTGTGAGGAAAACAGTGAATAAACAGGGAAACAAACATATAAGAACATACAAGTGCACATTGCAGCAAGTGCTGGTGGGTTAACATGGCAGTTATGAAAGGACTAGCCGAAGGGATGCTTTTTAAGTCATATCCTGAGTGGTGAGAGAAGCCAGTCATGCCTAGGTCAAGGAGGCAAGGAGATAAGTGTCCTGGTGGGAGGGGCAAAAGGAAGATGGGGAATCTCTTAGCTTGTTGGAGGAACTCAAAGTCATTGAGGGAAGAACACACGAGGCAACAAGGGCATTTAGCAGATGAAGTGTAAGTTATTCCCAAAGCAGTTCATTGAGGATGTACGAGGCACACCCAGAGATGAAGATATTGGTCCAATTTGATAGGGATATTGTGTCAAAGTTATTAAGTAAAGGTTCAAAAGTAACAGATCTGGATTCAAATATGAATTCTAATACTTCCCATCTAATGACCCTCAAAAATTGATCTATTCTCTCAGTTCAATTTCTTCATCTGGAAGTTACAAGATGAAAACAATTTGCAGTGTTGCTATTAAAAGTTAAATGAGATGATGTCTATGAAAAGCTCACCATTGTATACTTGATTAAATATGCACTTGAACCAGACCATCTGGAGGAAAACACATTATGATGTCTGATCTTGCTGCAAGCTCACTAATCTCTAGTGAAGTCTTATGCTCTTCTTGCTGACAGTTTCTCATGTTCTCTTGTCATCAAATCTCCCACACTTCCTTCTCCTACTCATGCTCAGCTGACAACTTTGCTTCATATTTCAGTAAAAACACAGAAGGACTCAGAAGAACCTTCCATGTACTCCCACCATCACATTCACCAACCTGCCTGCATCCCATGTCTTTATTGCCACTTGATGTAGTATAAGATATATTTATAAATGTGTTTATTGCTTTCTCTACCAAGATGTAAACTATTTAGGGTCAAGGCCTTCCTCTGTTTTGTTCACCACTGCAACCCCAGCACCTAAGACAGTGCCTGGTACATAGTAAACACGCATAAATATTTGCTGAATAAATTCATAATAAATTATACAAGCTCAATAAATGGTCATTAATCTTAAATATTTTCCTAGATTCCAACTGTCTAGTGGGGGAGATGGTCAATGCTTAGACATTGACCATTCATTGCAATAACTGCAGTGACACTGAGAGAGGAGCCCACACAAACTGCTGTGACCACACAGAAGAGGGAGGGGGGGCATGAACGGTATTTAATAGAACAGATGATCTTTATTTAAATCTTGGCTCTGCTAGTGCTTGTCTCTTTGATTTTGGATTAATTACTTCATTTCTATCAGCCTCATTTTCCTCATGTGTAAAATAATTATAATAATAATGCAGCCTTTGTGAAGATATTGCTAGGGCTAAATTGAGAAATAAATATAAAGTACTGAGCTCAGTGCCTTATATAGAGTAATGCTTTTTTTTTAAAATCTGAATATATTAAATATTGATAAAATGACACATTAATTCCAGGATACAAACAGATTGATGACACTGATGGTAATCAGAACTAGAAAGTTGTCTTTGTACTTAATTCTTGCCTTGCAGATGAAAAAGAGTTTTTTTCTTAAGGCATATGAATTGATAATATTCTATTCATATATAAATTCTTTAAAATTGTGAGGAGGAAGATTGGTGATAGAAGAGGAAAAGTGATAGAGGGGAAAAAAAGGCAAATGATGGTGGTAGTTCAGAGAGTTGTAGTGAAGGCAGTAAGATTCGATTGGATTCTGAATTATTTTGATGATGGAGCTAACAGATTTTCTTGAGATACTGGATGTATAGTATAAGAGATAAAAGGGAATCAAGGGTGATTCTGCTACCAGAGAGATGGAGTTGCCCTCAACTGAGATGGAAAAGACTGTGTGAGGAGCAGGATTATCTAAAACCATTGAGTTTCATTGGAGGATTATCTTTTCTCTCTCTTTTTTTTTTTTCTTATTGCTCCAAGTATATTATTTTATAAATCCCCTCTTTGGCTGTTCATCATATATTTTTGCTCGATCACATTATTCTGAGGTAGAAACTCCCATTATGCCCTATTGAAGTAAGAGTTTGGAGATTCCTGTATGAGCATATTGTTTTTCTTTAGTTATCTTTCCTTTATCTTCCTTATTGATATTATCTACTTGTGTACAGTCATGGCATTGTGCCTAATTTGGGCCTGAAATTTATTTCATCCAAGTATTTAGCTTATGAACTATATCTGCTGGTACTTTAATCTATAGAAATCCTTTAACTATCACTAAATAACACAGCCACTTTCTCTCAAGTTTGCTGGCCATCCCAGCTGCAGCAAACATTTCTAACTCACAGATTGAAAGTAAGTTTATAGTTGATCAGACTTTTCACTGCCATCCTTAACTTTATTTCAAACTATCTGCCAGTAAGGTAAAATTTTGGTCCAGACTTTGAACCAATGTCTGAATGACCAAAATCCTTTCCAGGCCAATAGTTCACTCCTGAGCCACTCTCATGTTTTAAATCAGAAATATAACATGATTATTTTCATGTAAGGAAAGTCTAACATAAGATCTTACCATGATACTGTTGTTTCTCTTTCATCCTGTTCACCCAAATGCTCTTCACTATGCCTCTGCTCCAAGTTCATGGTTCTCTGAATTGGAGGAAAAAGGGAGGGGGGAAAGGACCTAACAGGCTTTGAGATCTGTGTCCAGGCACTGTGTGAAGCCCAGCAGTTGCATTTTATCATTTATTCTTCATATCTCCAAACTGAGAGGACTGCCTTTTTTACACAGAAAAAAAGTGAGGTTCAGATCATTTATGAAACTAAGTCAAGTTCACAGAGCAGAGTCAAAGACAGCTCTACTGACTCCAAAGCCTTATCTTCACCTGTGTTACAAAGGTGAAGAGCATTCTTGACAGATAGCACTCTTTCACTTTCTCTCTAGACACTTTTTAAAAAAATGTATATGCTTCCATTGTTATAGTGCAGCCTTGCATTTTAGTGTGAAATTTTTTCTCTGTTGAGAATTTCCTCACGTTCTATCTTCGCCTGACAAACTGATTCTTCAAAACCCAGCTAAAGCATGACTTCCCTTTGGAGACTCTTTCCTCATCTCTTCAGATTCCTTCCTCTATGTTGTAGTTATCCTTTCATGTGTGCCGTCACGGACTTAAATTAATGTACTTTACTTATTTGTTTCCATGGCTCATGCACCCTCCTAGACTTGGTACATCCTGGAGGACAGAATCCACACTTTTTTTTTTTTTTAAACTTGGTATTTCCTTAAAGAGCTTCTAACACAAAATGGGTACCCAATCTATGTGCCACTAGAGAGGAGATTGTGAGGAATGATTATTAGCCACGTCTTCCTCCCAGCTGTGCCTGTCCCATGACAAAAGCCTTTTTTGGCTGATTATCATCTGTCTCTTCAGTTTTGAGTTTCACATCCAGTGCCAAGGGAAGATCAAGGGAAAGTGGTCTGCATATTGACGCCAGATTTTAAAAGGCTCTCCTCACTCTAAGGAGAGTGCAGAAGAGGAGGGATTGCCACTGAGGACTGAAAACCTAACAAAGGCCTTTCACAAATGTCACTGAGTCTGTTTACATGTTCTGGAGCACAAATGTTTGAAAATATGCAATGGCAGTAAAATAATGTGTCAAGTTTTACGGGCAAAAAGCCATAAAAGCAATACTCTCTAAAATGGCCCATTAATTTATTCTTTAACCCACCGATTGCACAGCTTGAGAATATATTTCAAAAATCTGATCTTGTTCTAAACCATTAAAATATTTTCCAGTGTCTAAATAGCAGCCAGTTTTCCTTATATTATTCATGATTGCTGTATGACCAGCTTTTTCCACTACTTAACGGAGTGTAGTATCATTTCCATTTTGCTACTGCCTGATAGCATTGAGAAATGTAAGCTATAAACTGTGCTTGTCAAGCAATATTAATGGGAGGGGGTGGCTGTATCCTTTTACAATGCTTAAAAGCTTAAGCTGTAATAATAAGAAGTTGGCTTTTATTCCCTGAAATAATTAAAAGATGAGCCTGAAGGAAATGAAAGTAAAATCCAACAGGATTACAAAATCAGGACATGGTTAAAGAAATAAATATTTTGAGTGCCAGAAGAAATTTAAAATAAATAAAAAAATAATAATACATTTGTGATTCTGCTATTTGACCCAATTGCTACTTGGTTATGTAACTGGAGAGTCCGTGAAGTAACTAGCAATGCACTTACTGGGGAAGGCAGGGAAAACATATTTCCCCGGTAACCATATAGATTCTGCCAGCTGGCTGGGCTTGAGAAAGAGGAAAATGATTCCTGGTGGTTTAGACAGAAAGCACTGGAACAAAATCATGTCAGTTGTCTGAATGGTGAGGCTAAGGCAACTAGAGGGACCTGGTTCTTTTATTTTATTTTATTTTTTAAAATTTTTATGGATTTCAGAGGGGAAGGGCAAGGGAGAGAGAGAGATAGAAACGATGAGAGAGAATCATTGATCGGCTGCCTCCTGCACCCTCCCCCTTACTGGGTATGTGCCCAGGACTGGAATCAAACCCAGGACCCTTCAGTCTGCAGACAGACACTATATCTACCAAGAAAAGCTTGCTGGGGACCTAGTTCTCAATAAGACTTGCCTATACTTGAATTGAAAGGAACAGTCATACCTTGTTGATAACCACAGGACAAGGTCAAGCTGTGTGGTCGAAGTCAATTAATTAGTAACATTTCCATACCCAGTAAACTGTTATAAGTCTAGCACTTAAAAGCATGGAGAGTTACCGCACACATCTGAGATGCTCAGAATTGAAAGAAGTAAGGTACTATCTCTATCTTGGAATATGACCCAGAATTCCTGGAGAGGTGTTACAAAATTCAAGGAGCATGGTCAGTTGCTCAAAGAGGCAGAGGTCCAATATTTCCGGTTAACAATGGAAAAGAGAGTTCAGGAAAACTTTCCTTGTTAGCGTGTTTGTAGAAGTTGAGGTTCTAGAAAATACGTAAGAATCATCATGCTTCTAGAATTTGCCTTTGCCCCACATAATCTTTGATACAAATCTTCAAAATACACAGAGAGTGAATTATTAACACTCC
This sequence comes from Pipistrellus kuhlii, assembly GCF_014108245.1. Taxonomy (NCBI): domain Eukaryota; kingdom Metazoa; phylum Chordata; class Mammalia; order Chiroptera; family Vespertilionidae; genus Pipistrellus; species Pipistrellus kuhlii. The sequence goes on from NW_023425595.1 coordinate 16,737,436, forward strand.
CCACTTCTCTCTAGTGCTTCTTCTTGAGCGGTAATTATTGTGTATCTCCTAAAAGTCACACTTTAAAAATACCTATGTTAGTATTTATTTTATTTTGTCTCTCTGCTCAAGAATGAAGTCTTTTTCTTTTTCTTCCATAGCATTCATTAATGCAGATTTCCTGAACATTCCTGTGGTCACAGGTTCCTTTGAGACTCATATAAATTCTCCCCAAGCAAATATGCTGTGCAGACATATACAAACATACACAAACACACACACACACACACAGACACTCATATAAACACATCATGGGGGTCATGGATAACACTAGGTTAGGAATTCCTTCTCTGTTGATTTGGTGCTTTTCCGGGCTTGGGCCAAATTATTAAGAAGAGCAACTCTGGTTTGTTCTGCCACTGTACAGCAAACACTTTCGGAATATCTGCTGTGCCAGATTTCACAGTATATGACAAGGATACAACTTTGCTGTATTTATTTCCTTCCTGTCTCTTGAGAATGTCTAGGATGGATCTATATTTCTTTCATCACTATCCAAAATAATCCCTGTTGGTAAGTCATTAGACATTCCACATAAATTACCATAGCATTTTAATGGAAGCAAAGGGTTTGAATTTGATTCTGAGCAAATTTCTTCCCACACGAGTTTTAAACGACATTGAAAACCATGACAAGGTTACCTGGAAAAAACAATTCTCTTTGGAGTTTCTCTCTGGCCTGCTGTGAAAAGCATCTCTTCTTCAGCCAATCAGCTTCAAATTCACTGTAATGTTCGCTTGGCCATGTGATAAGAACCTTATAACACAGAAAGCAAATATTACCTATATGTACATTATGCCTCTATATATTCAGTTCTCCATTATTACCCTGTTTCCGAATGTCATTTAAGATAATCAGGGAATCAAACCCCCCCCCCCCCCCCTTCTTTTTGCCCATGTATGCACAGGCTTAGAATAAGCTTTTGAAAAAGTAAGATCACTGAAAGCCACTGGAATCTACCTGAGTTCTGAGGCCCCTTAAATGTCACACAAGTAATAAAACCTAGCTAGACCTGACATTCTTGTTCTGTATTCTCTAAACCTGTGATTTCCAGACTTTCTGCCATGATCTGATGTTAGAGTATCAGAGATAGTAATGATATGACCAGGCAGGTAATAATAATAATAGCACAAAATAACACCACATTGAGTACATGCTGTATAATGAGCACTACACACATAACTCATTAGTCCTCATGTAACTCTAGGGAGAAGGCATTCCTATTATTGACATTATTTTAGGTGGGGAATGTAAGAGTTAATACGATTCCTATGGCCACCCAGCTAGCATGCAGGGACCCCTGGGAGTAAAGTGCTCAAGTGGAGATGAAGACAAGAGTGGGAGGAAGGTGACTTGGCTGGTCACCTTTGCTTCCTCTGGTAGCTATCCTAGTATTTGGAAGAGAGAAGCATAGGGTGGTGGCCACATCTAGTTTGTGGCTTTGAGAGCTATGCTTTTGGGGATTCTAGAACAAGCCTTGTACACCTAGTCACTAATTTTGAGTGCTTACCATAATGCTAGGCACTATGCTAAACATTTTATCTATATTATCTCATTGAACTCTCACATTATATCTCTGAGCAAAGTCTGTTAGTATCCCTGTTTCACAGATAAGTTAACTGAGGCCCAGAAGCATTCTTTTTATTATAGAAATAGTTTGTTTGTATCTTCAAGGCTGTCAATCACTAAAAGAATAATGAGCCACATTAGATTTTACAAACAATAGTCATAGTAATAAAAATAGTAATAATAATAATAGAATCTTTCAGTTACTGAACAGGCTTACTTTGCACCCAGCCCTACCCAAACCCAATGAACAGGCTTACTTTGCACCCAGCCCTACCCAAACCATATGATCCAATAATAATTCATTATTTACATTATTGGAGAACAACCCCTTTATTTATCTTGGGAAGAAAGGGAGAAATGGTAATTTAGAGATAATTACCCTTTTTCTGTCAAAAGACAAGTCTTTAATACCAATGTTCACATCAAGAGATTCCACGAGAAATTTCCGTGCTTTTGCAGAATCCAGGTAGCAGTGGGGGCACTGGCAGTTGTCCCTCAGCCATACGGCAGGGTAGAAGGACTCCGTGCCATCCTGCCAGAGAATCTGCATCAGATGAGCCCCATCCAGCACCTCTGCCTTCTGGATGGCACAGTGCATGTTTCTGGTCCTCACAGGTAAATCCCGTCAGCTACCTGCTATGGCAAATCAGTGTTAACAAGGCATCACAGGCAGATTGGGTCTGAACTTGACCTCTAAGAGTGTAAACAATTCAAATAGACCCTGGCTTGGGCTATTTGCTCATCTGCCAGAGTTTGAGGTTTGACTTAGCAGTTGCTGGGACCTTTGTCCTGGTGAGAGTATTTCATATGTGGTAAATAGAAACACATTGACTAAAAGTCAATAAGATGAACATGCTGAGTCAGAGTCCAAAGAATTCCTTGTTTTTCTCACAGTCATTTTAAAGAGTAAATTCAGAACCAATGATGTGCACTTTTAAGTTCTGTTTGTTTAAAAGCTCTGGAATTTTTGTGAGAGAGAAAAATGATCCATAGACTGAAAGCACAGCAATCATACTTGTACTATTTTAACTGATGCCTAATTGTACAAGCTATTAAAAAAAGGAATAATTTATTGATTTTTAGAAAGAGAGGAAGAAAGAGAAATATCATTGTGAGAGCACAACATCTATTGACTGTCTCCTATATGCCTCCCAACCGGGGATGGAGTCTATAACCTGGGCATGTGCCCTGACTGGGAATTGAACTGGCAACCCTTTGGTGCCCGAGAGGATGCCCAACCAACTGAGCCACACAGGCCAGAGCTGCACATGCCTTTTGAACAAAATTACTAAGCTTGTTCTAGTAAGGAGAATATTAATCAATTTTAGATTTTACTTGAAGAGGTACTGTAATCCAATACATTGTACTATGTCTATTCTATCATTAATTTTCTTTAACTTTTATAGTGTATTTTCTCAATGTGATAAAGAGTTCCTGGACTCTGCAAAGAATGTGTTTGGTTTGTTTGCTGAAGATTTTCTGTTTGAATAGAGTGCACCTTGAGATTTTGGTTAGTTTACTCTAACCCTTTCATGAGTACTTTCATGGCTTTCCTTGGGAATGCAACACTTCTTCTTATTAAGAAATCCACCAAATTTAAGAAGATGTAGTATTGGCAGGAAAGGGAGTTAAGTGAGAGAGAGGCATGTGCTGTGAACTGAGCACCTCAGTGTTGATTCTGATTACAATCATGGCTATCAATTTGACCTTCAGAAATCATATCAATGTTTTAAATCTCACTTTCTTCATATGTCATTCTCCAGGAATCTAAACTTAGGTGGAAGACATAGATTTTAAACTGAAGAAGTAGAACTTCTTAATTTCTTTCACATTATAATTAAGTTATCATGAATAGAAGGGGACATGTGACAATAGAAACAAAGCTTCATTGTCTTGGGAGGAAGGGGAGGCAGACACGCACACAGAGTGACTGCTTAACAAGTATCTTCTTTGTACCAGGCACAGCAACTTCAATGGAGGGTTTAATGACAAGCAAGACAGAATTAGCTCTCCATCTTTCTCAAAGTCATAGATGAAAAACTTGATACATCATTAAAAGAACTAAAAAGTACTCCCCACAACATTAAAGTAAAACAACTTTTAGGTGATTGTTTTATATTTATTTCTGTAGCTTGGATAACGTAGTCAGATTATTAAGGAGGACCAAGACAAAAAAAGGCGGGGGAGGGCCCTCTTTTTTCATTTAGCCAAATTCCTCTAAAGTTATCTAATGATGAAAAGAAAAATAAAATTCACTGGGATTCATGCTTATTTCCATTTGGGAACTCCCATATATTTTCTCTTAATCATTTATTTAGCAACAGGAGAGCACTGTTACCTAAAAAATCAGTAAAAATCTAGTTTAGTTCAAACCTGAGTGACTATTTATTTCAGATTGAAAAAGAGGCCTTCAGGAAGTTCCAATGTCAGTTTCTCTGTGGAAGGCATAGGGAATTTAGTTTTCCTGATAGAAGGGGCAGCAGGCAGGTTTTCTCATAAGAATGGTTTCCAAGGACAGTGATGTCTGGCATAGTGTAATCAGCCCATTAAGTCTCACATGATACACATGAACAAAATGGAAAAGTGTAGTAAATTTTATCTAAGTCAGGAGTTGGCAATAATTTTTGTAAAAGGGCAGATAGTACATATTTCAGGCTTGTAGGCTACATACAGTCCCTGTTGCATATTCTTGTTTTATTTTTTCAAATACTATAAGAATATAAAAGCTATCCTTTCCTCATTGACTATAGAAAAATAGGCTTAGGCCATATCTGGTGGAGGGTTGTCTGTCTTTGGTCAAGTTACCTAAGTCATGCTTTTACTACAGTGGAATAGAATCACACTTCACTACAGAAAATAGTTCTACTTTTCTTCCTCAAATATCAAGTTAAACCTATTCAAATATAACTAATTGTCTTTGTGCCTGCTCACTAGAGGGTACAAAAATCATCATGAAGTTCTAGACCCTGGGGAAAAGAAAGATAATTATGAAAGTCAATAAAAAATAAGTCTGGGCGCAAATGGCATTTATACTAGTACGTAGTTGTCTGAGAGGTTCCAGGACACTTCCTTAGGGAAAATGGCAATTTGAGTAAGCCGAAAAGGCTTTGTGATCAATGTTGCTAAATGCATGTGGATTGCATCTTTTTTTCTCTTTTTTTCTCCCTCATTCTTTTTTCTTTTTTTTTTTTTTTTTTTAATTCTCACCTGAGGATATTTTTCTACTGATTTTTTTTAGAGAGAGTGGAAGAAAGAGGGAAAGGCAGAGAGAAATATTGATGTGAGAGAAACACATCCATTGGTTGTCTTCTGCACAAACCCTAACCAGGGTTGAGGCCAGAGAGAAGCCTGCAATCGAGATACATGCCCTTAACTGGAATCGAACCTGGGACCCTTCAGTCCACAGCCTGATGCTCTATCCACTGAGCCAAACCAGCAAGGGCTTTTCCTCTCTTATTCTTTAGCACAAGCATGTGACTAGTAATTTGCTATATTTCACTTTTCTTTGTAGCCTAGTTTAGTGTGTGATATGATACTGGCCAATTTATATCTGAAAGTGGCTGAATTTAGAACAATTTTAAAATAAGCAGACTTAGCTGCCACTTGATGTTTCCCCTTCTTCCTGCCTGGAATATTGAGGTGGTGTTGGCAATGGAGCAGTAATTTTTCAAACATGAGGCAAGAAGCAGAAGATTAAAATTTATAACTAGTCTGGGCTCCCCATGGTTCTGTGAATTCATATGCCCAGTATTGGACAGTCATGTCTGAACTTGTTTTTACACAAGAAAAAAAATAAACTCCTATTGGGTGTAAGCCACCATCTGCCAGCTTTTCTGGTTATAGATAGACTGGATCACAAGCAGAAACATTTGTGAAAGGTCATTCCAAGGAGAGGGGGCAGAATTAGCCAAGGAACTAAGATTTTCTGAGTTTGAACAACAGAAAATACTTGGTTTAGCTGGAGCCAAAGGCTATGAGAGACAATACGGGTTAAAATAAATTAAAAAGTATGTTGTTACCAGGTCAAGAAGCACTAGCCACCAAGGAGTTTGGCCTTTATTCTGTTATAAATGGTACATTTCAAATATTTCTTCCAAGTGGGAGACTGACAAGGGAGATGATACTGAGTATAGTGTATTGGAGGCAGGTCAAAATACTAGAATTAGATAAATTGTTTGGAGTTTTATAGTGATGAGGTTAAGAATAAATGAGATGCTTGGAGTGGACATTAGAGGAAAATCTGGGAGGAGAGGTGTGAGCCATGTTGCAAAGTTGAAAGCGTTCCTCAGTGTTTGTCCTCTTATATTCTCTTTGGCCCTTCTATTAAAAACTGTTTTATGAAAGAGAACGACTTTGTTTTCTGATTCTATAAGAAAACAATTCTTTGGTGAGCTTGCTGAAAAGGAGCAATCACAATAATCTATTAGTGGTGATCAAGAAATACAATGCAGAAGACAATTGTTCACACGGACAGCCATGTAAAAACACGGATGTGTTACCAGGCATGTGGTTATACCAAGATTTCTTCTGGTACGAGGCTATGCTTTTTCAGGGAGTGGAAAACAGACAAAGGGGAGATTCTGGTTTCCCAGTAAATAAATATCCACAGGCATGATGGATAGCCCAGAGGCCAAATAGCAGCAAGAAAAATTATTTACATATATCCTATTTTGTTTATCTGAGTGTTCTTTTTGGTACTTAACCTATTTATAAACTGATGGATTAAACACTTGCTAAGATTACTTGCCAAGAACCAAAGGCAAAAACATAAACTTGAAATATCAGCACATGAGGGAAAACTTTACACCAAGAGAGGAGTAAAGTACAGCGTAGGGAATGTAGTCAATAATATTGTAATAACTATGTATGGTGCCGGGTGGGTATTTAAAACATTGAGGGGACCACTCTGCAAAGCATCTGCTTGTCTAATCACTATGCAGCACACTTGAAATGAATATAAAATAATATTGAATGTAAACTGTAATTGAAAATAAAATCTTAAAAAATCCATTTACATATTGGTCCTGGCCTCTTAGTCCAATTATTGTAGACTATAATTATGCCCCTTTCATCCTCTCTCTTCTCTAAATCCACTCAGTTTTTCAGACGATTTTTCATAAGATGTGATATTTAGAATCTGCACCTTTCCAGTCTATGAGTGTTTTTCAAAAATGGTTTACAAGATACCATAGATGAAATATTTATAGTACAGAAAGATATGAAAACTAGTACCTTCTATGCAGGAAAGTACTAGAAGTGTTTTTGATTCTTTATATTTATTTATTTATTTATTTAACCTTGTGAGTTTTAAAGAATAGTGGCAACTGCTTATGGGCAAGTCATTTGGTTCTAAAATAAGAATATTTGTTTTAATTATATTGATATTAAGGTTATAATAATAGCAACAGTAGAAGCTTACTTTATTGAATGCTTTTTCATGTCACTAACTGCTCTAAGTGCTTCATGTATATTAACTCATGGGATCTTCATTACAACCCAATGAGAAATCTACTATTACCCAAATAAGCAGCAAATAGAGAGGTTAAGGGATATTAGCATATAGATAATAGCAAAAACCATCTTAAGCTCTTCAAGGGACACTAAGACTATTAAGAAAAATTTTACTCATTTATTTTTATCATCCAAGTTCCATGTGTGCTGATCTATATTCTAGATTCAACTAATTTCCAGTACCGTGGTCATTAATGGGATTGAAAATGATTTGGTTGGAAAGGATTTTTATAAAACCTAAAATAAGATACATTGATTCTTAATGGACACATTATTTGAAGGGTATATTTTTCACCACAATAAACGTTGTTCCTATGCTTAACAATGGCACTGTGCCCATGTCCTAGTTAATGTTGAAGTGATCACATCTACAGACGTCTGCATCAACAAATACTCATTATAACCCAAACTTCTACTTCAAGCTTTCTGTCTCTCTATTTCCTCCTCTTTTATTTTTTTTCCTTCTCTTCCTACCTAGCATGTTTGAACTGGAGAGGAAAAAGCACTTTTTCCAGATATTAAGGGAACCTGAGGCTCTTCCCCCCAATCCACTTGACCAGTACATATCCTTAGGAGGGTATTTTGAGAGAGGTTGCACCATCTGTCCTTGGCTGATGGGAGGTTGCCTGAGGCACACGAGAGTGTGGAAGAACTGGAAAGACATGGGTGTTGCTGAAGTTAATTGTTTGAGTGTCTAGGAAGGAGTTGGCGGGTCATTTCTACTCTTGACAATCCCTTTCTCAGCTGTAGGACAGATGTGCATCGCAATCCAAACCAAAGCACGGAGGAATGAATGGGAAACAATTTCCCTCTTTAAAGTTCTTTGGCTTATATAAAGGTCTGTTGGGGCAAATGTGAAGAACATTAAAAAAGAAAAAAGTCAAGGATCATCAGTATTTGAAAGCAAATTATGAAAATTTATTAGCTGTATATGCGTATAATTTTTAAAAATCTATTTTTCAATTTTTTCCACTTGACTTATTAAAAGCGAGCCCATTTGAAGAATCATGGACATTTAGATATTTGATAAATTATTGTGTTTCTTTGGAGGAAAGAAATAGAAAAAAGTAGATAACTCATATGTGTGTGTGTGTGTGTGTGTGTATCTATAAATAATGTATTTCTACCTACTCTACAATTGTAATTTAATTTATGAAATATCACATTAGTTTTGGGAGGAAGAAGTAATTTTTCTCAGCCCAAGAATCAGAGCTTGGATTGGTGGAGATTCCTATCTGATATGATAGAGTTCTTTTAATTTCATACTATTACTTGGTGTGTGTGTGTGTGTTTGTTTGTTCCCCACTCCTTTACCCTATTTTTCCCCTTCAGAGTATGGAAGTGTGTATTTGGCACAACCAAGTTTGTTTTAGAGATTATCTTGCTGCAGCTATGGGTGTGGTTTCTGTCTTTTTATCTTTTTAAAAATTTGATGAATTCACATTTTGCCAGCTGGTTTCTCCAGCACTTTTTGGAAAGTGAAGAAAGTGGCTCTGAAAATTATTTTATGCATTGAAATTAGAAATGAAATAAAAAATAAACTTAGAACTAGAACTCTTGAACCAGAGAGAAACAACCTGGGATATCACTGGGTTCGGTGCAAGGCAAAGGGAAGCTCAGAGATGTTGGGTGTGACTTGTCCTAGCCACACTGCTGGTAGGTGGAAGAGGGTGTCCCAAAACAGGTTGGCCAGCCCATTGTGCACAAATAAAGTGAATATTTTCTAATTCTAATTTCTAATGTCTCAAATTATAACTAATTTGATTCATAGGTTTCAGGCGGGATTCTCAGGAAGTTGATGCAGAAACTTCATAGTAACTATACATAAAATTAAAATTGAAGGAGACTAATAATATACACTTGAGAAAGCTGATTCATCTACTAGATTACTCATCACCCCAAATAAAAACTAATTATTTCTTGACTGTTTTTTAATTGTAAGAGAAGTATAGAGTGAACTCATGTTACAAAATATCAGTTAAAATTCACCTTCTCTTCCTTGGGTAAGTCATCAGACCTGCTATTGTACTAGCACGATCCGTGTATTTGACCTCCTGCTCCTAGGTGGTAGGATCAGAAAATGATCAAAATGCAAAAACCATGCATATTGTAGGAGTGTATGTGTATGAGATGTATATATAAAACCATTTATCCAGCACTTACTATGTCTGGCCACTCTGATAGTGCTTTCTATGGGTTAACCTTATTTAATCTTCCTGACAGTCCTATGAGATCAGTACCATCACTTCCATTTTATAGATAATCTCTTTTATTTTATTTATTTATTTTAAATATTTATTTATTTATTTTATTGATTTTCTTACAGAGATGAAGGGAGAGAGATAGAGAGCTAGAAACATCGATGAGAGAAAAACATCGACCAGCTGCCTCTTGCACACCCGCTACCAGGGATGTGCCCGCAACCAATGTATTATACATGCCCTTGGCCGGAATCAAACCTGGGACCTTTCAGTCCACAGACTGACGTTCTACCGCTGAGCCAAACTGGTTTTGGCAGATAATCTCTTTTAAAAAACATGTTTTTATTGATTTCAAAGAGGAAGGGAGAGGGAGGAAGAGATTGAAACATCAATAATGAGAAGAAATCACTGATGAGCTATCCCCTGCACCTCCCACACTGAGGATTGAGCCTGCAATCCGGGCATATGCCCTGATCAGGAATCGAACTCCTAGTTCATAGGCCAACCCTCAACCACTGAGCCATGCCAGTGGGCTATACACCAATCTTGAGTGTGGAAAGGTGAAGTAGCTGACTTGAAAGCAGAGGAAATAGGAATTTTTGACCACTGCCTAGAACTACATCATGGAGAACCTATGGCTGAATAATTTTCCAGGCAATAAATTCAATTCACCAAAAATGTACTGTAAAATAGTAGCTAAAATCTCAAGACTATTGGTTGTTAGTTGACCTCAGCATGCTACATTTCATCCTTGGAGGGAGAAGACCAAAAGTTGTTTTCTAGACATTACACCATAAAGGCTTAAAAATATTGCTCTTCCTTTATATTTCAACTTTTAATAATAAAACTCAATTAACTTCTACTTGGTAAGGTTGAGGTTGACTGGATTTTATTAGCAGTGTCTGAACTTTAATGTAATTTGAATATATACACGCTCTAATAATTATACTTGCTACATAAGGCCCTTCAACTTATATGTTATTTTATTTTTTAAGCTTGACTTAATAAATGGTTGAGTTACTTAATAATTTATGAACATATGTTCAGCTGAATAACAAATTCTATAAAGCCATTTGAAAAACCAGTTCATTATCTTGACCAGGCTCACTATTCTGCTTGCTATTTTGTTTAAAGTCTCAAATTGTATGCGCTCACTTGTTCCTAAATCTCAAAAGGGAAAACTTTAGCTCTGCTCTGATGGAATTGCTACATTCAGATTGGAACTCCAGGGATTAAGGTGTCCCTTTACTGATGTAATGCAGTTTATTGATGCTAGACGAAAGAAGATTTCTAAAGCTCTGAACCAGAACATATATTCATTATGGGAAATTTCATATTTCAATAAACTTGATGCAAAATACCTGTCGAAGCTCTTCTCGAGCTACATTTAGGGAGCAAAACAGTTGAAAGGGTGCACCATATCCTTCCTAAAGACACTTGGTACATCTCGCTTTTGGGGCTTACCAAAGGGCAGAGGTTTAATATGCAGTCACCTTTCTTTGGGTTGGGTTGTGAATTATTCAATGAGGAACATTCCCAACCAGAACACCCCTCCCCCATGCCCTACCACCCAGCCTGCTTTATAGACAATCTTCTCTCTGTCCCCTCTGTACGCTTTCTGGATCAACTTAGGGATTGCAAAGTAACTTGACTGCTAGACTAAGCCAAACATAATTAGGAAAGAGAAGCTGCCAAGAAGTAATCAGATCCACTGCATTCCAAAATCAAGTCTATTCCAAATGCCTGTTGGACCATCTCCGTTGCACCCCACGTGGCCATGAGATCCATGAGCCTGGATTTCCTATCGGATGCTCCCCCCCACCTCCAACGCATAGACCTGAATCCACAAGACTCTTCAAAGATAGGAAAGCTCCGCTCCGTCATACCTGTTCTCAGATGTGCTCTAGACGCCAAACCACGCAAAATATAGCAACGAAAGAAAATGTCTCTTAGATGTTCTTTGAGAAGAGAGCCTCCTGGTGCCTGTCACCTCCGGGTTGATCTGCCCCCAGTTTCCGATGACTGAGGTAGGGCTAGTTCTTGGGAACCTTTCTCTCTGCTCTTGGCAGCTCCACCGCAGCCCTGCCCCCACACACAGCTAAGGCTTGCAAATGAGGAGCGATGTCACAATCTGAAGGTGTAGCAACTCCTGAGAGGAGCTTGGAAATTTTAAAGAAAAAGAAAAGAAAAAAAAAGAGCTTTTCTGGCCTAAAGTGAAAGCAGTTAGAAAGAAAAAAAAAAAAATACTTGCACTACCACAAGTGCCTGAAACCACAAAGCCCCAGGATTCAATGAAAAGCACTACCTTTCCTAACAGAAGGAGGCGCAGGTCTCACCTGTCTTGTCTCCTGTCCCAGCACCAGCAGCAGCTACAGCAGCAAGTGAAGGAGCTGTCACTCCTGTCCCACCTGTTCACAGTGACAGCTTTCTTGTTGCAAAACTCCCTTGGAGAAAAGGCATTGAGATCCACATTTAACAGGGAGGAGCTAGCTGCTCTCACCTGAGCAAGAGGTGAGGTGGTATCTACCCAGCCACCATGGAATATTCCATATGATCCCCTTTAGAGGGAGCTTGATCAGTTGTTCGGGGCTGGTACACGGCGGGAACGGGTCCCCCTGAGCCCTATGCCCTGCTTTCTCCGCTGCTTTGGCTGGAATGAACAGTAGCTGCCAGAGAGGGCTTTTCTGAAGGCACCTGGTTGCCCAGTGACTTGATTCACAACACACAGCCTTTAGGGCAACAAAAGGGAAAGGCCAGGATGGGCGGAGAGCCAGGGACCCAGAGCCTGGCTGCTGGGCACTCAGATAGGAAGTGCCCAAGGCAGGGGGAGGGCTGGTGGACAAGGCTAAAGTCCTAGTTCCTAACAGGGTCCAGATTCCATTAACAGGAAGTCGGCAGGTGGCAACAAATACCCAGGAAAGAGGGGCCTGAGCACTCTGCCTTCCCCTCACCGCCACCAGAAGCAGTGTCAGCCTGCTACTTACTGCTTCTTGCCTGAGGGGCATTCACAGATGGGAGACTCAGGAACAAAAGAGCTAGACATAGAGAAGGCCACCTCTCCATGGCCTCCTTCATGGTTGGCTGCCCAGGACAACTCCCCTTCCAGGGCTGCAGCATCCCCTCCTCCTCCATGATGCCCTGACAACTCCTTTCACAGCAACGTTTAAAGTGTGTCCCTTCCTGTGGTCCCTCCTCCATCTCCTCCTTCCTTCCCCCAAGTCCCAGTCAAGTTACTGACACCCAGTGCCCAGTGACAATACCAGCAGGTTTTGTTTCTCGCACAGGGCAGGACAGTGTGTGGATTTGGGATGCTTTTGTAAACACCCCCAGCCATTGAAACCCATGCATGCCATTGGGTTTCAGGTTTGTTTGTTTGTTGTTGTTGTTGTTGTTGTTTTACAGGTATGCCAGGAGCAATCAGTTAATTATATTCTGAAAATTTCTGAGGATATAATAAAAATACACTCAACTATTTTAATTTCATACCTGGTGATTGGTAACAATTACTGGAATACATTCAGTAAATTCTGTTTAAGCTTTAAAATATTGCTGATAAAAAGGCGTTGCATGTACAGGGTTTCTAAAAGATGAGTATAACAAAAACAGCAAACAACAAACAAACCTGTTAATAGTTAAAGTTTAAAAACCTGCACATATTGCCCTACCTGGTTTTGCCTTTGCTGGGCCTGTGGGCTGAAGTGTCCTGGGTTCGATTCTGGGCAAAGAAAGGCATGTTTCTCGGTTGCAGGCTCAATCCCCAGCACTGGTCAGCATGCGCTAAAGACAACCAATCAGATATGCCCCTTTCATTTCAAGGTTTCTTTCTCTCTTTGTCTCTCTCCCCCTTCCCTTCTACTCTCTCTAAAAATCAATGGAAAAATACCCTTGAGTGAAGATTAACAACAAAATCCCATACATTGAAAACAAACAACAGAACAAACAACTCCTAACCTTGAGTGCGAGAAGCCCCTTTAAGATTTTTTTTTTTTAAAGGAGCATTTCCCTGAAGGTTCTCTCTCCCCTGTGCTAACTCTTCAGTCTCCAGCTTGCTTTCACATATGGCTTCTCAGTCTAATAACCTGGAAGTCACAAACACTATTAACTCTGAAATCCAGATGGAGAAAATGAGACCATAGAGGTTCATGAACTACAAAAGGTGACAAAGGTGCATTGGTACCAGAGCAAGAAATATTCAGACTTGCCCAGGTATTCTTTCTTTTTAGATTTAAGAAAATTCTGTTCTTAAAATTAATTCCATGTGAAGGTCACTGTAGCCAATGCATTAGACATTAGAAACACATTGACAATCAGTGTTCATTTTAAACAGAAATATAACAATGCCTTCATTACCAGGGAGCACCGATGAATGAAAGATGCTCTGGATTACTTGAAAAACTTCTTCAGTAATGCCCGAAAAGCAGGATTTTATGACATTGAGCAGGATCTTACTCAGAGATTTTATTATTATTATTATTATTATTATTTTTATTTAATTACTAGACGACCAGTGCATGAAATTCGTGCATGGGGGTAAAGGATGTACCGCAATCCGGGACCCCTCAGGGTATGTTCTACTGCTGGTGTAGGCCTGATCCTGCAGGACTGCTGGCTCCTAACTGCTTGCCTGCCTGCCTGCCTGAGCACCCACCCTTAACTACTTGCCTGCCTGCCTGATTACCCCTAACCCCTCTGCCTGTCTGCCTGATTGCCCCTAACCCCTCTGCCTGCCTGCCTGCCTGCCTCATTGCCCCTAACTGCTTGCCTGCCTGCCTGATTTCTCCTAACAGTCTCTGCCATGGCAGCTTCATCTAGAATGACATCGGAAAAATCATTCAGCTGTTTGGTCTAATTAGCATATTATGCTTTTATTATTATAGCTATGACATACAATATTTTATTAGTTTCATGTATACAACATAGTGGTCAAATATTTATATACCTCACAAAGTGATCACTATGATAATTCAAGTAACCTTCAGTCAGCACACAATTATTATGATTTTATTGACTATGTTTCCTATGATGTACATTACTGATTTTATGACTGGGAGTTTGTACCTCTTAATCCCCTTCACCTATTTTGTTTACCCCTCCTGACCCCCTTGCCATTAGCAACCATTAATTTGTTGTCTGTATCTATGAGTTTATTTCTGTTTTGTTTTATTTCATTTTTTTAGATTCCACATGTAACTGAAATCAAACAGTATTTGTCCTTCTCTATCTGACTTATTTTCCTGAGCTGTGTACCCTCCAGGTCTGTCCATCACTCAGAAATTTGATGGCGGGTGGTGTTTCTTGAGGATGAAGCCATTGGAGTCTGGTGACTCAAGTGGCAGCAGACTTGTATTGTATTATTTTCAGCATATGCCGGTGTTCAGGGGATTGTCCTGGGAACAACAAGATATTATAGCGGGCAGGACTAATTAGCTTCAGCAAAATCTAGAACCTATAGAAAGATTCCATAGCCACACCATTTCCTATTTTGATAGGAAAAACAGGATTTGCCAGGGATATTTCTCATACAAACAGCTGATAGCAGCATTTTTAAAATTAAATTTTGGTAATTGTTTAAAAGTTTAAAAAAATTATATCATGTAAGAACAAAAATGTGTTTTAATGATACTAAAGACAATTATATATATTCTTATATTTCTATAAAAAGAAGAAAACCAAAATGGCCTATAATCCCACAACCCTCATATTATTAAGAAAATTATAGAAAGATATGAAATGACATGTACTTCTCTTTTATCCCTCCTTCAAATTCCTTTTCCCAAAGGTAATTACTGTTAATAATTTTTTGGCCTGTACTGAAGTATTTACCGTGTTTCCCCGAAAATAAGACATCCTCCGAAAATAAGACCTAGAGCATGGAAAGATAAGACATCCCCTGAAAATAAGACCTAGTGCAACTTTGGGAGAAAAAATTAATATAAGACACTGTCTTATTTTCGGGGAAACAGGGTACTATGCATATGTACAATGCAGTGGTATGCTGGTAGACCCTGAACAATCTGCTCTCTGTGCCCATGTGTTTTTAATTCCCAAGTAATAACGAAAGTTCTTTTCTTACCCAGGATGACAGGACCCATGAGCAAGGAGAGAGCTCAGTCCAGAATTTGCAAAAGGATTCGGCAGGGTATGCATTGAGTAGGAACCTGTCTTGAGTCTTTCCAATAACAAAAACTATTATGATAAATAAATATTAGCACTCATTTTGCTAACTCAAATCAATAGCTAACTTCTGAAGTTTTAGTCATTCAGTCTCTAAGAACTTAGTAATTTTTGAGTAAATAATAAGCTATCAATAAATGGTAATTCTTCATGTTATTTTTCTTAGGCTGAAAAGAAGGGTGGTGATAAACCAATTTAATCTTGAAAATAATTTATCTTAGGTATTTAAATATTTAATATTTAAACGGTTATACCTTCTTGTAGTAGAACATTCCCTCCATGAAAGCTTTGGGCCATCCATATTTAGTCCCATTCTTACAATAGGACCCTGCTACTATGTTTTAGGGGGCTCTATTCTGTCCCTCTTCCATTTGTACCACTCTCCACAGTGATATATCTATGCCTGCACCATCCCCAACTCTAGATAATGCTCTGCCAGCCAGACCCTGACATTTCTGACTTTCAAAGACTTGTGTCTATTTCCAGGGCCTATGAGTTTTCCCTTCCCTTCCTCCAGGTTGCTCTGCCCTGCTGGTCTGTACACACTCATCCCAGGATGTGGTCTGGGGCAGCTATCTATATGTGTGCTGTATGGATAGATGTCGCTTAGATGCATGGTCTGGAGTGCCCAGATGATCTCCCACCCACTGCAGGATGAAACTTGAAATGCGACATGAAAATGGAGATAGTTGTGGGCCATAGGCTGCAGGATGGGGGCTAGAGTCTAGGGACTGGTTCTCCCTTCCCTACCAAATTTTAATGTGGAACAACAAGGAATATGGCAATTCTAAATTCAAGTTTAGTTTCTAGGCTATGAAGGTATTTTTTTAATGTTTGGTTATATGGTACATTTAATTCAACAGGTTGTTACAAGCAGTGGTGTGTTGCTGGTAGCTGTTTAATAAGAGGCTCTCTGAAAAAACAATAACTTGATTGCAGTGTTTGCCATTGTGATGGTGTAAATAATCCTGCCATGGCCAGTTTCAAGCTACCAATGCAACATCATTGAATGTGAATTTAGGAAAGGTGCATATAGTTAGCTCTCCTGAGCTGATAACAGCTGGACCTGGCACACTCCTGTATATAATTTTAAATACAGGCATGCACCACTTAACAACTGGGGTATGTTCTGAGAAATTATTGTTAGGCGGTTGTGGGAGCATCATAGAGTGACCTTACACAAACCTAGATGATATAGCCCACTGCACACCTAGGCTATATGGTGTAGCATATTGCTCTTATGCTGCAAGACTATAAGGCATGTTATTGTACAAAACAACATGGAATTAAATAAAGCACAAGAGAAAATGATGCCATCAAGGACAGTAAACAGGAGATGTATGGAGCTACTGCCAACATAACTGGCATAGTTTTACAGCAATTTTTTTTAAATAAGTAGAAATAGTATATTCTAAAAATAAAATAAAGTAAGTATATAAACCAGTACCACAGTCATTTATTATCATTATCAAGTATATACTGTTCACAATAGGTGCTATACTCTTATATGATTGGAAGTGCAGTAAGTTTGTTTACACCAGCATCACCATTGCATTATGAGTAATACATTGCATTATGACATTAGGACAGCTTTTTTTTTTTTTTTTAAATATATTTTATTGATTTTTTACAGAGAGGAAGGGAGAGAGATAGAGAGCCAGAAACGTCGATGAGAGAGAAACATCGACCAGCCGCCTCCTGCACACCCCCCACCGGGGATGTGCCCACAACCAAGGTACATGCCCCTGACCGGAATCGAACCCGGGACCTTTCAGTCCGCAGGCCGAGGCTCTATCCACTGAGCCACAGAGGTCGGGGCAGGACAGCTTTGATGTCACTATATGAAATAGGAATTTTTCATTTCCATTATTATTTTACGGGACCACTAAAGTATATACAGTCCATCATTGACTGAAACATTGTTAAGTAGTGTGTGACTGACTATATTGAGGTATGGTATGAAAGCCTCAAATTGTACTCTCATCCTTGGACCCCCAAATGTTAACATTTCATTCTAGTGCATAGAAAATTGCTGATATATAATGGATCCTTATTAAATGCCTCTTGAATAAAAGGCCCTGTTATTTGTATGACATTAGGTAATCCACTCATCTGTAAATTAATCTGCACTTTACAGTTATTGATCAAATGATACAGTTCATGTGACAGCATCTAACACAGTTCTTGGCACCTCTTATACAATCAATAAATGTTGAAACAATAATTTCCATTTAATCAATCTTATCTCTTTTATTATCATATTTGGGGAAATTCAAGTTTTTAATTTAAACTAATTTTAGGTGTTCATAATTTTCTGCATTTGTCTCTAGGTCAAGACACATGCCCTTAGAGTTTTTCTTGGAGAAACTTTTGTGATAAACATCTCATTTTCATACAGTTCCCAAGGGAACAGTGTTCACATAATGTTACTCATTTCAGAAATTTTGGTAAAATTCCATTTGGCTGCAAGTCTGAGCCTAGGGGAGCAAAGGCAGTATTTTATGCTCTAATTTTGTTCTCAGTTGTATTTTATATTCTGAGATACTAAGAGAAAAATGGTTTTGAATTAATACTTGAAATTTTATCATTCCATATGTTACCTTGAGTGAGGAATGTATTCAGTTTTTAAGATGAACCCATAAGAAATAGGAAATACAAATGATTCAATAGTGGCACCCTTCCTCTCATTTGCTTGGCTAATCTAGTAAAGCTTGATGAGTGATAATTTCTACTATTGGAATAGTTGTCACTCATGAACAAAATCCATTGGTTGGTGATTGGTACACTTAGTATAAACATTATTATTATTTTTTCATTAGTAATTCCTAAGAGAAGATATTTTGCTTCTCATGGGAATGTTTTCTTCCTCCCAAAGTGTTGATACCATGAGCTCGATGAGACATTGTTTTCCTCCTCAATATTGCTTTAGCAGTTAGATTTTTTTTTCTTTTCAGGGCCACAACTTGCTTTTAGTTTCTCCTATGAGTTCCTACAAAGCAGTTGTTTGACTGAGCTCTGTTTTTATAAACTCAAAAACCTTAGGAAATAAATCTCTGGTAAACATAGTAGAGACTTTGGGAATCTTCCTTTATATTATTAAAAAAACACAGTTCTTTCTCCAAAAGATCTCCTTAAAGGAGTATCCCCTATCAGATTACTCAAGTGTTGAAAACTCATCTGAACAGGCTGCTGAATGAAAACACAGGTTCATCAAAATGGACATTAAATTAAAGGCAGAGCTTAGGAAAATCATCAGCAAATATAGATATATAACTTACAGTTTGGAAGAAACTTGTATATCTTCTGATCCAACAAACTTATTCTATAGATAGTGAATCTGGAATACTTCCAATCTAAAGGAAAACCAAATATCATCAAGGGACACTCAGATTTTCATGTCTATATTAGTGAGAATGGGCTGGGTTATGGTATATAAATAGATAACTGTAAAAGCTCACCAGCTTAAGACAACTAAGGGGGTATTTCTCACACACATGGCATGCCAATCACGTGTAGGCAGTGGGATCTGCTCCATGAGGTTGGGGATCAAGACTGATAAAGTCTCTACTACTTCGAACACCACCAGATGCTGTGAAAGGCGAAAGTAGGTCCAGTGGTCACTTTCCTTTCAAGGAAGTAGGGAACTATAGTTCAACTATGTTATTGAAAGGGGGAAACTGCAATATTATTTTAATAGTCCCAATATCTGGAAATCCTTATGACTTCTATTGTCATTGACAATTTTCAAATGTATGAACTCATAGACACAAATAGTAAATATGAAATATACTAAGGAATAGTAAAACCTTAAAATAATATGTTTTCAGAATGTGAGTCTAGAAAATTATTACTGTAATTATCACCTGGCTGCATTGGTAAGACCCAAGCATTTGTAGGATAAACGATATTAATAAATTTAAGGAAAGGAGCAGTAGGAAGGTGAGGAAACATTGAAAAACAAGAGTTACAATAGGAAATCTGATATCACCCCTCCTGCACTATCAAAGGATTTGGCAAAACAGATGGATGCATTAATGACTAATAGCATATATTATTCAGTAACATTCGAGACCAAAAGATAGTTCTTGCTCCCAGAGACATTTTAATGTCAAAATTTGACCTCCACAGATTATATTTTTTTCTTAGAGGGAGACAATGGACTGCTCAGGCTAATATGATATTAGACATTTGAAAGCTGTATTCTTATTCTAATCCAACAAATTAGTCTTTGCATTTATGCTTAAGTTTGGACATTGGAAGGCAGTCTCACTAAGTGTGATCAACTCTGGAGACTGACATTTTTGGGGTCTGCATCGCCAATACTTGATTCTGGTAAATTCTTCCAAGAAATGCTACTGGATAAGGCCTTCTACTCATCAGTCAGGTAACCTTCTGGCAATATCTGAACTCCTGTTTCAACCATCTAACCCTCCCAGAGACAGTTCTTGCCTTCTCACATTGATAATAATACCTTCAAAGTATGATGTGAAGGTGCTAGTTAATTTCCCTCCTTAATATGGCCTATTTTCTGCCCAAAGACAGTACACTAGTGTTAGGTCTCCTATTGATTGCAAGCATCTCTTCATTAAGATTTAATCTTTTCCTGAGCTCTTTTTAAATGCAAATGTCCTTTGAGAGAAGCACTATTTTGTTACTACTATTTACTGAGCAGTTTTTACGGAGCAGATACTTTAATCAGTGTTTTATGCTTTATTTTGTTTACTCTTCACAAAACCCAGTGAGGTAGCTAAGATTATTTCCTACTTTATGAACAAGGAAACTGAAGCCCAAGTTTACTAAGCTAGCAATTGGTAAGGCTGGGATTCAAATGCAGTTCTGACTTCAAAACCCAAACTCCTATCGCTGTGTAGCAATGAAGAGACCAAACACGACTGCAATATTCATTTATTTAACAAGCATGTTTAAGAGCCTACTATGAACTCTTCAGACAACAAACAAATAAATGAGTGAGACTATTTCAATGAGTGGTAGGTCCTGTAAAAAAAACACTAAGCAGCATAATAAGATGGAGAGGAATTTAAGTGAAAAGATAGAAGTCATGCTGGTTTGGGGAAAGTTAAAAAACAAAAACGAAAACAACAACAATTTTATGGAGAAAATGCTCAGGCTGAGCCCTGAATGATGAGACACAGGCAGCCTTTGGGAGAAGGTAGAAACCACCCCAAGCAGAGAGAGCAGCAGCTGGAGAGAGTATGAGGACATCCAGGGCAGGCAGAAGAGTGCTGCAGAAATGCTTGAGTAAAGGGTCAGCCTCGTGCCCTTGAGGCCCAGACAGGTCACTGCAGATGCATCTAGTGATAAGGGAGAGGATGGGAGGAGCTGATGTGAGACAGATGGGCAGGCACCAAATCATTTAAAGCAGAACATGAAAAGAGCAACGTCTGCTCTTGGATAAAAGGTACAAGAAGAAAAGTTTAGGAGTCTCAGAATACAAGCATTTTTTAAAAATATATCTCTTTCTAGGGTAAGCCATACTCCCAGTTATTCTTAACTTTAATCCTCTACCCCCAAACCTGGTAATGTGTACTACAGATATGGTGTTAGATATGCAAACTATTGCATTCCTTCAAGCACCTTTTGAACACAAGACATGGGATTTTCTATAGCATTGACTTCAGTTAGGCCAAGCATTCATTATTACAAAACTAGGGGCCCAGTGCACTAATTCATGCACTTTGAAAGGAACTGTGGGCTGTGAGGCTACTGTGGGCACAGGGGACGGTCTTGGCCCATCCTTCATGCCCCTGCCAGGCCCCTCCTACCATGGACCCTAGCCGGCTGTCTGCTGGCAACCCCTGCTCCCACTCGCTGATGGCTCTGGCTTGGCTCACACCCACTCATTGGGCAGAGCAATTGGAGCTGGCATCAGCAGCTGGTACAAGCAGGGTTGGTGCAGTCAGCAGGTGTGAGCAGTGGCTGCTGCTCTGATCTCCACTCAGGAACAGGGGGAGGCAGAGAAGCCCTCAAAGGTGATTGGGCTGGCAATCACCACTTGCGCCCACTGACAGCACCGACAGTGGGTGCTCACAGTGGCTGCCAGCCCCTCAGGAGCAGTGGGAGATGGAGAAGCCCTGAGGAACGATCAGGGCCAGCAGCTACTGCTCACACCCGCTGATGGTGCTGAGCAATCAGGGCCGGTGCCAGGTGCTGGCAGTGTGTGTGAGCATTAGCTCCAGCACTGGCAGTGGGTGTGAGCATCCAGCAGGACTGTGGCACACAGGAGCAAAGAATGTTCAGTAACCATTAGAGGCTTGCTCTGATGACAGCAGCTGGCACCCCGCCTTGGTCTGGTGCACCCACTCTGGTGCACCTGCCCCACCAATCAACTGCGGCAGATGCCTGCCATATTCCACGTTCTGACACCTGCCATGTTCCGAGTGTGTACCTGGTGGTTAGCTCACGTCATAGTGATCTGTTGTTCAGTTGTCTATTTGCATATTAGGGTGTATTTGCATATCAGTTGTTCTGCTGTTTGGTCTATTTGCATATATATTCGTGTTTAGAATTTTACATTTGGAAGGATGTGTAACAGAGGGATGATGGCTGAAATGAACTCCAACGGCTAGAAGTGGGACTAAATAAATGTTACCTGTGGATTTGAAGACATACACTGATAAACTGATGCTTTCCTAAGATTATCAAATAATTCCCAAATCAAAACTGTAACATTTATCAGAATCCTATAGGTCCACCTTGAAATTAACAGGTTTCCTCTGAGTCTCATGGCAAAAATTCATGGAAGATAGAATATGTCTTTTATTCTTTGGCTAAATTCTAGGAGACTCAATGGGACCCTAGGGAGCTTTCCTTGCTATTTTCTCTTTTTTTCCTCTCTCTTTCTCTCTCTCTCTCTCTCTCTCTCTCTCTCTCTCTCTCTCTCTCTCTTAAAGCTGAGATATGTGACATATAACATTATATTAGTTTCAGATGTACAACATAATGATTTGATATTTGTATTTATTGTGAAACAATCACCAAAGTAAGTCCATCACCACACATTGTTACAAACTTCCTTTTTAAGGCTTACTCTCTCTTAGCAACTTTCAGATATCCTTGCTGTTTTCTTGTGCGTGTACCTCCTGTGTGAATCTTTGCCACAAGTCAGCTCTGAAGTTATTTCAGCAAAGTAACGCCTACTTCTGTTTGCTGACTTGTTTAACAAATGAAGTATTCTCCAGGCTGTTGGGACACCTCTACAAAGGACTTAAACAGATGCCTGGGCAAATAGATTTAGGATTTGATAATATGCTGTGAAAGATGAATTTAGAATGTGTCTGGAAGAAAATATATGCTATCCCGGAACCTCTTCACAAACATGGCCCAATGTGTGTGATTCGTGGGCAAACCTGCCTTTGGGAATGTATATTAATGGCTTTTGCTCACTTGAAACTAGACACATTCTTTTCCTTTTTTAGGTGCATTTATGATGCTTTTTATTTGTTCTCAGTTTTATATGGTTCTATAGCATTCTTTGTTTTTCTTTCACGACCATTTTTCCCCAATTAGCTCACAAGGCTCTGACGGCATTTTTGGCAGAAAGGAGGTCAGTCCCTCCTCCCCAACTGCCTGTTTTGAGCAGGGGGTGAGGAGCGTTCACACACCCTTTCTACAAAGCATTTGGAAAACAACCATTTGTGAGTTTATTATTTGTCTAGCCAAATCTGAATTCCTGAAAATACTCTATTTTTTTTTTTCTACTTAGGGAACTATGTCATCTTGAATATCAAAAGCCACTATTGAAGGCCTCATTCAGACATGTGTGCTTAATTTGCCAATGCAGAAGTGAATTTTAAAATGCTTTTAGATAGATAAGTTGAAGATATAAAAGCGTCTCAATGGAAAAGTTGTTTTACTCCTCTAATAAATTACTTGAAAGGGTTAGGCAGGCTCATTAATGACTTGAAACAAAAATTAATAAACACAGAGCTCTAAAGCCGAAAGCCTCTTAAAAGCAATATAAATGGGAATCTGGAACTCATTTGCTTTATAGTACATTAGCATGATTTTGTTACTTTCATGAGCCCAGTCACATGTATGTGTAGCATGAGATTTTTTTTATATTTCATCCCTTTTAATTGATAAGAGAATTATCATTACTGACTGCCTTATCAATAAATGATGTTTAAAATATTTATAACTAACAGTGTTTGATATAGTATTTTGTTAAATAACATTAGTGATAAATGCCAGGTACATAAGAATTATGACACATAATGTAAATATACTAATTTATTTCTCAGTGAGATTATAAGAAATCATTAAGTGGAGATTATGGCTGCAGAATTCTGGGTAAGGAAGTTTTTTGTTTTATATTTAGAGAAACAATTTTATCTGTGTCAGTTTCTTTTATTTTAAAATTTTACATGGTCGTGAAATTTTAAACAATAGTGAACTATGTAAACATCAGAATTAAAGTTCTCTCCATACTCCTCTGTCCACAAATTAATTTGTCTGGGAGAATCATGGTAATGGTTTAGAGAATATTTTTCAAGATTAAAAAAATATATATTTTATTGATTTTTACAGAGAGGAAGGGAAAGAGGTAGAGAGTTAGAAACATTGATGAGAGAGAAACATTGATCAGCTGCCTCCTGCACACTCCTTACTAGGGATGTGCCCACAACCAGGGTACATACCCTTGACTGGAATCAAACCTGGGACCCTTCAGTCTGCAGAATGGCGCTCTATCCATTGAACCAAACCGGTCAGGGCTTTTTCAAGATTTTTAATGTTTATATACTTACATAAAGGTATGTCTACAAGCACACCCACATACATACACACATTTACATATATATGACACATGTTTAAGTAGATACATCTATATAAGAAATGAGATATTACTACTTGCTTTTTCACTTATATTATGAAACCCTTTCCATGTGTGCATATGTAATAACACCTTACAATTTTCAACCGCTGATACTGAAACAAGATTCTATTTTTTACTGGTTTGGTAAAACTGGGAAAGATGAAGGCCTGTTTCTAGGCGGGCATGGAGGAATGGATCCTCTTATATCCAGTAGGTGGGGATGCAAATAGTGATGATAGGTACAATATCTTTCCTAGGAATTTAGACAGTATATGACAAAGTTTTGATAAACATGGACCAGAAAAATTTACTTCTAGTGTTTTTTTTTTTAAATTTAATAAATCTATTATTCAGATTATTACAATTGTTCCTCTTTTCTGCCCCATAGCTCCCCTCCACCCAGTTCCCACCCAACCTCTGCCCTTACCACTCCCCCACCCCCCATCCTCATCTATAGGTGTACAATTTTTGTCCAGTCTCTTCCCACACCTCCCACACCCCTTTCCCCAGCAAGCATTGTCAATCCACTCCCTTTCTATGCCCCTGATTCTATTATATTTATCAGTTTATTCTGATCATCAGATATTTTATTCACTTGATTTTTAGGTTAACAACTGTTAGCCTGGCTTGTGGCTGAGTGGCGCTCCCCCTGTGGGAGCTCACTGACCACCAGGGGACAGCTCCTGTGTTGAGCATTATAGCGATTGGTTGCTCCACAGTTCAGTCTATTTGCATATTACCCTTTTATTATATAGGATTTTAATAATACATCAAACACTTAAGGAATCACCACTCAATATAAACTAAAATATTTCCTGAAATTTCCATTTGCCTACCCTATTATAGGATAGGTCACTGTTATCTAGCATAGCTAGATGTCAAACTATAGAAAACCCTTGCTCCTTGATTACAGGGCTTTTCATCTGTCAGTGAAGGATGCTCAAGCTCCTCTACCTGTGTGATTGAAATTCAGAGTAAAATCTCTATATATAAAAAGCCAGCAACCATAATGGCCATAATAACTATAATGACTGGTCACTATTATGCCCCATGGTGACCAACGAACTGCCTGACCATGAGGTGGGGCTAGCTGGCCAACCTTGCGGCCATTCCCCCCTGCCACCTGCTCTTGATCGGACTCTCCCACCCCAATCAAGAGCAGGGTGGCTGGCCAAATGCACCCCCCACCACCAGCCCCATCCTGGGTCAACGTGCCCCACCATGATAAGCCTGCAGCCCCTCCTTCAGGCCGGCCTACCCCTGATCACCCCCCCACCTCAATAGGGGCAGAGCTGGTTGGCCAACCTCCCAAAGCCCTTTTCCCCACCCAACCCCATCCCAGATCGGCCTCCCACCCCAATCAGGGGAAGGGCCACCTGGCCAACCACCCATGGCCCTTCCCCCAGGCTGCTGGACCCCAATTGGTTCCCTAACCCCAATCAGGGGCAGGGCCAATCACCTGCACCCCCTTCTCCCAGCTGGCCTGGCCCTGATCAGACCAGGTGGCCAACCAACCTCCTGCCATCTCCTTCTCCCAACAGGCCTAGCCCCAATCCATACCGATTTGGGTCCGGCCAGCGGGACTCCACTGTGCACAAATTCATGCATGAATTCATGCACTGGGCCTCTAATATCAATATAACAATAACATAGCAAAACTTTTAGTTCAGACTAATTTTGCTAGTTGAGTCTTCTTGAAGAGTAGCACCAACTTCTCCCTTGCAATAATGAGGAGGTCACGTTCCCAATCTCACAGTTGTGTGGTAATGTGAGTGAGTGGCAGAATTTTCTATATGACCTGAGTTACATGTTGGGGCATAATAGGGGACTGGGGTCTAAGCCTCTTGGTTAACTATGTATTTTTTTTTTTTTAAATATATTTTATTGATTTTGTACAGAGAGGAAGGGAGAGAGATAGAGAGTTAGAAACATCGATGAGAGAGAGTCATCGATCAGCTGCCTCTTGCACACCCCCTACTGGGGATATGCCCGCAACCAAGGTACATGCCCTTGACCGGAATCGAACCCGGGACCCTTCAGTCCCCAAGCCGACGCTCTATCCATTGAGCCAAACCGGTCTTGGCTAACTATGTATTTTGATGGTCTTAAGTATTTGACCAAGGCTGGTTTCCATGGGACTTTGCAGCTCATTTTCTGAGAGGTAAGCCTGAAGTGGCTTGGTGTGGGAAAGTTAATCTTTACTTCTCAATCCTATTCATCTGAATTCTTTCCCACACTTGGTATTGACAAACAGTAGTAGTATCATTTTTTATTATTTTGCTGTCTAAAAGAGTATCTTATGTTGTAATTTGTATTCTTCAGCTATCTGATCAAACTAAATCTTATTGTTTCACATGTGTTTTCTTTATCTGAAGTGCTTGCTCATTCCTCTGACCATTTGTTATTGCTTTATTAATACTTTCCTTATGATTTTAAAAAGTTCTTTAGATATTATTAATCTTTTATTGATTATGCATGTTGAAAACATCTTCTTCCAGTTCAAAACAGGTGTTTTCATTTGCTTTAATATTTCTTCTGATTAGCATGTGGTCTTAATTTTAACATAGCTAAATTCATTCATGTTTTAATTTACATTGGCATATTTTGTGTTTTAACAAATCCTTCTCTATCTGAAGTTCAGACAGAAATCCACCAATATTTTTCACTAAAGTATTTTTTGCCTTGTATGTCTTTAATCCATCTGGAATTGATTTTTTTGTGGGGCAGGCAGAAATCCAATTTTATTTTTTCCTGTATGGATAAGCAATTTATGATGGTTTTTCTATTACATCATTTGTATTTTCTGGGATTGAATTGGACATTCTACCTTAGTTAAAATCATGCATGATACAGAATGGGACACGTTTCTTAGACAAAGTCTTTCCATCATTACTCTAACTGTGGAGGATAGGAGAGAGGTTCTCTCTTCACCAATACGCTTTTTTTTTTTTTAAAGCTGTAAACTTTCTTTCATACATTTTCTTAGTGTCATAATTATTTGATTTACTTTGCTCTAAATAATTTCTCAGAAAGGTTCTTTCAGGGTAATTTAGACTGGGCTATATATTATTGGCCCCTAAACCTCCTTTCATCGTCACTAACAATAACAAGTGAAATGTGTGATTTGAGTGTTTCATCTTCCTCAGTGGAGGTTCCACCCAGATCATTCAAGGGTCACTTTGAAGGAAGTATATATTTGAATGTTCTATACCTTTGGGGAAGGACTCATTGGATCAGGAGTGAAAAGCTGCTGAGGTGGTATTGTCTGCACGGCATATGCATGTGTACGCAGTACAAGTGTGGGATGGTGTTTAGAGAGCACTGTGGCCTCAGAGATGAAGTCCAGATCTCTGTGGCTAGCAACAGCTAGTGGCTTCCAATTATGGTTCCCTAGGAAGAGAGACTTATTCTCAGAAGCAAGGAGAGATACTACTTGACCAAGTTAGCATATATTTTTATTTTTGTAATCTTTTGAGCCATAAACTAGAAAACACTGGCCACTTAAAACAAAACAAAACAAAACAAAACAGCCTATCCTTATTATTTTAAAATGTTATCTTGTTAAACAAGTTGCATCAGAAGAGTTTCACAGGAACACAACAGCAATCTCTCATTTTTATTTAACACGATTTTTGCACAATGGACAAATGGAATTGATCTAATGCTGAAGAAGGGAGGTATTATTAAAAACCTAGTAACATAGAGAGAAAACATTGTTTTCCCCGAGCTACAGAAGGAAAACCCAACCCGGCTATTATCTGCAATTCTTATCCAGCATACATTCCTCTCTCTGATTCTGCAAACCGATGTTGCTGTTGAGTCAGTCTGTGGTTAAACCGGAGGCCCACCCGATACTGCCGTCTGTTACAACCACCTCACAATGACATACCATGTGCAAACGTAGGCAGTTGCTTTGGAAAAACATTTGTCTTTCAAATTCTTGACAGAACTCCTAGTGATTCAGGAAGACACAGAATTTCTCTAAGAAGTGTTTAAATAAGGAGTTGCTGAAATCTTATCTGTCCGGATTCCAGAATGTAATCTTGTGAGCACAATTTTTCTGAATGGCAATGAAATAGTCCAGTTTTATAGTTGCTATGGGTCTGAGAAAAGCCTGTTTAATTCATGTCAATTCAATTCCATTCAAATATAGTTGCTGAATATCTAACACACAATAGGTCCATTATACAGACTTTACTGAGTATCTATTATATACAAGATACTGTGCTGGGGGGAGGTGATGAAAAGCCATTTTTTTTTTTCTCTGCTTCCATGAGGAGACTAAAAACATCTTGGCAGCAAACAATAAGAATTCCTCTGGCAACTTGAAACAAATGGGTTTAGTGGAAATATTTCAGGGGATCTTAGAATTGTAGAATTATTTTGTTCTGTCATTTGCAACACTCATATAAGCAAATAGCCATGTAAGCAACATTCAACCAGTAATGGTTTAAAAGTACACTTGTCATTGTACATTTGTCCTTATCACCATATATTGATATTTTCCATGACAAAATAAACATCACAAGCTTATAAAAACAGTTTTGACTAGATGCATCCTTGTTTATGCCTTTTAGAAGCTAGTTAAAAAATCAAGGAAACATGGATAAAGGTGGGTAAATGTTATAATCCTTGAAATACCTTAAAAATATTATTGAAGAATTAATGAACATGTTATAGAAATTAGCCTGTTATTGTTTATATCTGTGAAGAATTTGTTGAATTTTACCATATATTAAGCATTCACATTTGGTTTGTCATCTAGCTAACAAGATAGCTAGACAATTGAATGGCATTGAAATATTCTATATACCATAACTTGTAGTTTTAATGAATCCCATAGTTAGCAATGAAGTTGTGTGGGAGAAATTTGATTTCTACTGCAAAAGGACTACCCAGACAAGGCTTCAAACTCAAGGCATTTATTTAAAATGTCTTCAATTGCAATAAAAGCATTATAACATAAAAACAAAGAGAGTTGGGAGACAAGACTTAGGAATAATAGAAACTAATATGTAATATTTAATAGCATAATATTTAATAATATAATATTTAACAGGATAATATATTATAATTGTATGTAATAAATTATTGCATAATATAATATATAACTTAGTATATAATGTATTATATATTTAACATATAATATATAACACATTATATATTAAATTATAATATATAATATTATACATGTATTGTATATATTGTATATATTGATTATATTATATTGTAATCTATGATTACAATATAATATAATATTATACACAATGATTATATTATCTACATATATTAGTTCAGTGATTATATAATATACAGTGATTATATTAATCTACATATATTAGTTCAGAAGCCCAAAATGCAGGAAGCTTGGACCATTTGGCAAATATCTCTAGCAGGAACTAACATTCTGTAGGTTGGTGGTAAGAAAGACTCTTCCTCAAAGTCCCAAAAGCATTTGATTGGTTGAGATTTGGTCACATCTAATGCTAAAGAAGGGAGGTATTATAGAAACCTAGTAACACAGAGTCTGATCCATAATTGGAGGTAGACATGTGCAAGCCAGGAATTTGCCTTCCCAAAACTTCCAGTACAATGAGGGAAAGGTAATTCTCTCCTCCTTAAATTGGAGGACTACTGAGAAAAAGAATAATGCTGGTAACTGCCTACTGCAGGCAAGGTGAGCACTGTAATTCTACATAGAGATGAATGAGAATGAGGGCCAGGTAGGGCACATTGAATTTAAAGATGAATTAAAAGGCCATTATGGTTGATGATAGGTAGAGCAACAAGAAATACCTTTGAAAACACATAAGGCACAATACGGTGGCCACATAAAAGTTAAACTATGAAATGAACACTTTAGGTTTGATTGTCCAGAGATAGGCAAAATTACATAAAAGAGACAGTGTAGTTCAGGCAGTAAGACAAAACCAAAACCTGATTTAAAAAAATCTGTTGGGACAGACCTCTCCCCTAAATCATTTGTAAAGACCCTGGTTTTGTAACTATTTGAAAATTCATTTTAGTTTTCCTGATCTATAAACAGCTCTTTGACTTCTTTAAACCTCTTGTAATATCTTCTTGGTCCCCTCACTTAAAAGTGAGTTGAATACAATATTTGACACAATTCAAACATAAATAAATAAAGGCATTGCCTTATCAAAAGAAAGAATTATCATTCAGAAGGGATGTTGGCCAGTGAAGGAGAAACAGAGAAACACAAGACCTAAAAGGGAGTGCCCTTATTAGATGGTATAAGCACCTGCTTCTCACAGGCAGATGCTTCATAGCAAGCACACTGGGGCATTAACATACCAATCACCAGAGTTGACTCCAAGAGCCATTTTTTTGCTTACCAAAGTGTTTTGGATAAATTGGCTTTTCTATAGGGAGAGAAAGTGCAACAAAAAGGGATTGCCCAACGGTTCTATCTCTCTGGTTTATATACCTTGGTTTACCTATAAAAATCAGCATGTATTTTCATCCCAAATATAATCAACTCTGAAAAACTACCAAGGCCAATTACTAATAATGTGATTTTTGAGCTATAAGTCCCAATGAAGAGAGTAACTGAAGCCAGATGGCAGGGGATTTAAGCATGAAAGTGTCTTAATAATAACACCCCCTTAAACTTGTGTAATGTCTTACAACTTTCAGAGCACTTTTACTTACATTATCTCATTTGACTATTTTGTGAGGGCAAGCAAGAAATTGAAAACCCTCTTGAAAGTAGGGATACTAGCATGTGATTTGCAGGTAAAAAGTGGCAGAGAGAGTATTTCTCCTGCCATTCCAGTGTTTACTATTGATCTACACTTTCTATAATTTCCTCAGCATATGCTGATCACTATTGGATTGCAAATGGGGAGTAGGACACTATTCTGGCCCTCCAAGAGCAGCCATTGCTACAAAGCTATACACTTACGTAATTCATTCTGTATTTAAGCTTTAAGAGAGATCAAACCAGTCATTCACTAACCCAATCTAAGCACTATAAAACCAACATTTATAAAATACATGAAAGCATGAGAGAAAATAATATGTAATTCTACTACAAACCCCATGTGTATTTTACACACACATCAAAACTGACATCTGCTCCATTATTTCCTAGTTGTTTTCATTTTTATTATTTTCTCTTTCTCATCTTCCTTTTCTTTTCTTCATTTTTTTGGCTTTAAAGGAAGACCTTGGCTGCTTACGCACCAAATCACTCACAGCTTTGGAACAAACAATGTGTCTTCAGCACTCCAGCTCTGGGGGTCACTCAACCCTAGATCTCATCTGCTTTCCTTTCTCCCAGCAAGATCTTCCCATGTTTCTCTCTTGCTGACTGCCTCCTTTGAGAACATTTTCTGTTTCTTCCTCTGTGTAAAGACCTTTCAAATGAACTCTGTGCTTAGGAAACACAACACACTCTTTTAAAAGCTGTCCTCACATTTTGAGAAATTGAGAAAGAATGATTTTCCCTTTAATGCTGATTTTCTAGCAGAGAAATAGAATATATTCCACATCTTATATTTTTTTAAATCAATTTTTGTAAAAATTAATTTTCCTATTATTCAGGGGAATACTTAATTCATTAGTAGCTGTGGCCTTGGAGAGTTGCTCTAAAATATTTTGAAACAAATTCTATTCTCAGACACCAAGGAAAGTTTATTTTTTTAATTATTTATTTATTTTTAAATATGTTTTATTGATTTTGTACAGAGAGGAAGGGAGAGAGATAGAGAGTTAGAAACATCAATGAGAGAGAGTCATTGATCAGCTGCCTCTTGCACACCCCCTACTGGGGATATGCCCACAACCAAGGTACATGCCCTTGACTGGAATCGAACCCGGGACCTTTCAGTCCCCAAGCCAACACTCTATCCATTGAGCAAACTGGTCTCAGCACCAAGGAAAGTTTAAAGTGATAATGCCATTTTTAAGAGAATGGTTAATTCTATCCAATAAAAGAGTAATATGCAGATTGACCATAACTCCAACACACAATATGGCTGCCTTCATGTGGTCAAAGATCCTGCCTCTATGTGGGTACAAGATGGCCACCACAAGATGGCCAGCAGGGGAGGGCAGTTGGGATGGCCTGCAAAAGAGGGCAGTTGTGGGTGATCAGGCAAGTAGGGGAGGGCAGAAGGGAGACACCAGGCTTGCAAGAAAGAGCAGTTGAGAGGTACCAGGCCTGCAGAGGAGGGAAGTTGAAGGCGATCAACCCTGCAGAAGAGGGCAGTTAGGGGTGACCAGGCTGGCAAAGGAGGGAAGTTGGGGGCAAACGGGCTGGCAGGGGAGCAGTTAGACATCAGTCAGGCTGGCATGGGAGTGCTTAGGGGGTGATCAGGCTGGCAGGCAGAAGTGATTAGGGGCAATCCAGAAGGCAGGCAGGCGAACAGTTGGGAGCCAGCAGTCCTGAATTGTGACAAGTATGTCCCACTGGAATTGGGCCTAAACGGGCAGTTGGTCATCCCTTGAAGGGTCCCAGATTGGAGAGGGTGCAGGCTGGGCTGAGAGACAACCCCTCTTCCCCCTGACCCCTGTGCATGAACTTCATGCACCAGGAGTCTAGTTGAATAATAACTAGAAAGAAAATAGTCCCTTACTTCTTTCCTCCTGAACATAACATGTAATGATTTTTTAAAATACCAAAGTATTTTCTTCCCTGATTTTTATTCACCAGGTGTAATACCCTTAATACAAACTGTTATAAAAAAAATCTACTTCTCAGTTATTTTAGTTATTCTTACAACTATCCATCTACTCATTTTATTGACAAATGTTTATTGAGCATTCTGTTCTGTGTCAGGCAATGTTCTAGGCTCAGGGGTCACAATAGGAAACGGTACAGACAAGGTCCCTGCTATCAGAGTTTTTTTCCTATTGGGTAAGACAGAGAGCAGGAAACTAAGTAAAATAATTTTAGGTACTGATGAGAGTTATAAAGAAACTAAAACAGGGTAATGTGATAGAAAAAGAATGTGGTGGCAATCTACCTTAGATATTGTGCATTTTTGCTATCCATTGCTGTAAAATAAGTGACCTCCATACTTGTGGCTTAAAACAATAGCAACTTAAATTTCTCACAGTTCTTTGGTTGGCTGGGCTCAGCTGGGTGGTTTTTCTGTTTCACGTTGCAAGATGAAGTCACTCATGGGTCTGCATTCAACCTGGAGCTTGGTTAGCTCTAACATGTCCAATGTGGCTTCTCACCTTCTTGGTCTCTCTCCACGTGGTTTCCTTCATTTGGTAGTCTAGTCTATGTTCTTCAATCCTTAGTTGCTAGAAAGGGTGGAATCTGTTAAGTCTTATAAAGTTTGGGCCCAGAACTAGCAGTGTATCTTCTATCATAGTTTATTGGTCAAAGTGAGTCACAAGGCCATCAGATGCAAGGGAAGGGAAGTAAATGCCATCTCCTGATGAATGAATCAGCAAAGATTTTGTAGCTGTCATTCATTCATCAAATTGTAGAAAATGATTTGATTGCTGACACTTTTCTCTAGATTTTAAGCTCTAAAAAAAGCAGGGATAATATCTATTGTTGCTCACTCTTGTTAGCACTAGTGTCTAGCACTGGTACCAAAAATAAAAAGTGTCAATAAATTTCAGGAAAGGCTAAGGAAAAGAAATACTCGGTTCATGTATTATCTCCTCCCCTTCTTGTAATCATGGAAGCATTGCTAATGGATCATAGAACTCTTTCTCCTTACACTCTGATAAGAACTCAATTTTCTGCTTGACACAGTGATCCAGGTAGTAAAAGCTGTAATACATTATTATATTATATCACCGTGAACAGGAGCCCCAGAGAAGGCTTTAGAGAGGTAGAATGAGCTGGGCTTGGAAAGTTACATAAGATTTCAGAAAAGAATAAAACAGGGATAAGGCCTCTCCAAGCCTATATTGCTCCTTTAGATGAATCATAACAATATGGCAGATGAATAAAAAACAAACAAACAAATGTCCTCCTTTTGTATGAATGCTTCCTCTTGGGTTTGTGAACAGATTGTAACTTGTGTGTGAAGACAAAGGAGCCCCTTTCTCCAGGAAGATACAATCCTGGTCCAGTGAATGTGGCTTCATCTATTGCTTTGCTAGATTGCACAGACTTCCCAGGAGTAAAAGTTACTTTGAGAGGGTATTTGGATATGAACAGTTGCAGTGAAACATAAATAAAGGTTATTCTTGAGGTTTTTTTTTTCTTTTTCTTTTTGAGTTTTTCATTTTTTACTTAAGAGCTTTTTCTTATGAGCAATGATCTTTCAGGTTGAAGATTCATACCTACAATTTTTATTTATTTATTTATTTAAAATATATTTTATTGATTTTGTACAGAGAGGAAGGGAGAGAGATAGAGAGTTAGAAACATCGATGAGAGAGAGTCATTGATCAGCTGCCTCTTGCACACCCCCTACTGGGGATATGCCCTCAACCAAGGTACATGCCCTTGACAGGAATTGAACCCGGGACCCTTCAGTCCCCAAGCCGACGCTCTGTCCATTGAGCCAAACCAGTCTCGGCCATACCTACAATTTTTAATTTGAGGACCAGTTTTTCTACCCTGAAATCAGCTGGGTTTACAATGAGAACTAGCATGCATCCAACAATGATTATGTTTCCTTCATGTCAAACCACCAAATGAAAAATGAAAGCACCAATCAACCAAATGTTTTGTCTACATTATGCTAAACTATTAGTTAAACCAAACCAACACTTATCATCCCCTTTAATTGTCTTGCCAGCATGTAAGGGAATTCCCATTCAATGGAAAGACCAGAACTCCAACTATTTGCCTGTTTAAGCCAAGGAGATAAATTTAGTCTGTTGACAGATGCTTTCACTTTTCAATCAGATGTTGGAGCATTATAACCATAATAATATATAAAATATATAAGTTTGCATCAGAATACATCAACTCTTTAGTATTTGTATAATCTTACAGGTTATACAAAATTTCATAATGTAAATCTTCCTAAAGTTCTACTTTTTTAATGCTTTGAATTCTATAATACACCCATTACCTTTGAGAGGAATCTTAGCCTAACATTCAAGTTCTTCAACCAAACTGTCATCTCCCTCTTATCCAACTACTTTATGTTTTTCATATTCTAGACCAGGGTTTCTCAACCTAGGCACTGTTGACATTGTGGGTCAGATAATTCTTTGTCATGGGGCCTGTCCTCTGCACTGTAGGATGCTTAGGAATATTCTTGGTCTCTACCTCTTTTCTTTCATGTCATTTTCTATACCCTAATTCATGTGGTTCTTCCTGTTTGATAACCTTTTTGTTGGGAAGTGAGGTAAATATTGTGTCAGTGCAGTTTTCTCTTTTCTATGAAGAACCAGGAGTGAGATAAGAGAAATAATCAAACAGGTAAGGGGCAGAAGAAAGACCATGGACTCATTTCAATCCCATCATGTTAATAGGACAAAGAATACTTACTACATGTCACAATATACTTAATGAAATAGTCTAATATACATCTCAGATGACACACCAACCTGGATTATCTCATTTAGTGCTTCTCAAAGTCCTTTGAAATAAGGACCATTGTATGCATTTCACAGAGAAGAAAACTGAGGCCCAGGAAGTATCACTTGTTTACTATGGATAACCTAGATAACAAAAGGAGCAGCCATGATTCAGTGCCAGGCAGGCTGTGTCCAAGGGTTCTAATACCATTCCAAAGGGTTAAATGATTTAGGAGACATTATCCTTGAGGTGGTTTACTTTGGTTTCATCTTTCTGTTATTAAAAGATGGATCACCTGAGAAAAAAAGCCAATTGAATTCCCATTTCCCCGTGTATTTCTATTCCAGGGTTTTCATTTGCCTTTAATGACTTTCTCAGGCCTTCCTCTTGAGAGTGAGACCTTCCAGGGCTGAGCTCAGCCCAAACATGAAACTTTTGGGAAAGAGTTAGGAAAGTCTGTTCAGCTGTTTTTATAAATGGAGAAAAAAAATAGACATAAAGCACTTCTCCTCTTCCCCAAAATAACTTAGTGTTTAGACTTTCAAATTAGCATGTTGTCAGACTTTTATGAGAAAGACCAGAATCAATTGCAAAAGACTTGAAGACTCTTTCCTCTTCTTCCTTTGCTGAGCAGAGCTGTGAGCATGAAGCAAACTTTTCTCAGATGGTTGGTGAACTTGTGATGGAAATGGCTGCACAGAAAGCTGGTCAGCCATGGAAGCTTTTGGTTTTCATTTGGGCCTTTCCTATTCACTCTTCCTTTGACCCTCTCTTTGACAGAGTCTTCTCCAGGTTTGCTAAGAGATTGGTAAGTCTCATTAGTGCTGAGTCTAGTATTCAACAAGGGGATCACTCATTCATCCATTCAAATATATTTGTTGAATTCCCACACTACTAGACATGGTACTTGAAATTTTATGTACATTACTTTATACATATACTTCAACAAGCTTATGAATGTATGTCATCATCACCAATTTACATAAATGGAACCCAAGGTATGGTCAGAATATGTTGACTGCCCTTAGACATTAATATTGTGAGTGTAGAACTGAAATTCAACCCATAGGTATTTTTTTTTCAAATATATTTTATTGATTTTTTACAGAGAGGAAGGGAGAGAGATAGAGAGTTAGAAACATCAATGAGAAACATCGATCAGCTGCCTCCTGCACACCCCCTACTGGGGATGTGCCCACAATCAAGGTACATGCCCTTGACCAGAATCAAACCTGGGACCTTTCAGTCTGCAGGCCAATATTCTATCCACTGAGCCAAACCGGTTTTGGCAACCAACAGATTTTTCTGTTTGCAAATCATTGCTTCCTGGTAGTCAAGTACAGCTGAGAGATCTTGCTTATTGTTTATGTTACAGAAGAAAGGGTTTGAGGAACTGGGGATATTGAGTCTGGCCAAAGAAGCTGGCGGGTCTTCAATTAACTTGAAGTGGACAATGGATACATGGGGACTGTGGATGCCTCATAGTGGAAGCCACATCATGAGATATTTCAGTTAAAATACGGAAGGGTGTGCTAAGAGTTAGAACCCTCCAACAAATGAA
The DNA here is from genome assembly GCF_014108245.1 of Pipistrellus kuhlii. Lineage (NCBI taxonomy): Eukaryota > Metazoa > Chordata > Mammalia > Chiroptera > Vespertilionidae > Pipistrellus > Pipistrellus kuhlii. The sequence goes on from NW_023425595.1 coordinate 16,774,791, forward strand.
TTCACTCCTTGAGAGTGAAGGGAGAACCCTGTAATTTGAGGAGTATGTGGGGCCTGTATAATCACTTGGTAGGACTGCAATGTTATAGACAAGGTTCAGATAGGTGTTGAATAGGTGACTAAGATGAGCTTGGCCCTTTGGGTTGTAATTCTGTGACTCCCTGGCCTTAATAACATGAATTAATATGACCCAGAATAAATTACTTCACCTATTTAGACCTCAGATTCACCAGTTTTGAAGGTCATTTCTAGATTTAGTGTTCTCAGACTCAGTAGCTCTCAGATCCAAACTATAACTAGGGATGTAACTTCAAGTACAGTTTTATTACTATTTCAGCCTGAAAGGTTAACATAATGTTGATATCTTAAGTTTCATGCTTAGGCTGGCTAGCTCAATCCTGGAAACTTGAGCCTGGAATCAAGGTCTTCTTTTGTTAATTCTCTCTTGTTTTTTTTTTATTTTTTTTATTTTTTATTCCCTTAGTTAAATTCAAAGTTTTCTTTATTAGCTCCCTGGATAACTACAGAATAACTCTCTCCAAATGTTCCTGAACTCCTGATTTATAGACTTCCTGGTCCTTCCAGAATTAGGGTCCCATTAGAGTGGGGGATGGGCCATATCAGGAGAGAGTGGCAGCCAGAGATGGGACTATGGCAAGGCAGGAGATTAAGGAGATGGCAATAGAGGACTGGCATAGCTCCCAGGTGGTATTCCAGAAAGATAGGCAGTTTACAAATAACCCTTGTGAAGGGTTGTTACCAGGATTTGCTGTGTTAAATAGATATGACATGCTCAGAATAGTGTGATGGCCACATAATAAGTAGTATAAAACTATTTTCAATTGCATTATTATTATTATTATTATTATCCTATGAGTCTAATAGTGATTGCACATAATAAGTACTCAATAAATGTCGAATGAACAGAAAAATAAATGAATAGGTCCTTTGAAAAAAAATTTAACAATAATTGAAAGGTAAAGTGGTGGCTGCACGTTTGGGCAATAGTAAGATTTTTACAGAGGAAATGGGAAAACCCTGTAAACGCTGACATCCTGTTAATATTATGTTGTTATTTTAACTGTCGGTCCAGATTTTTCACTGCTATTCTTTTTTTATAATGAAACTCTTGGAAATTTAGAGGGTCTATGGAAAATGTGATTATGGGATAAGTATTTATCATTAGCATGGCCTTTGCCAACTTCTAAGCCTGAATGAGTTTTTGTTTGAGCCAAACAGTTAGAAATTGTTTTCTATTTCTGAAGTTTTCCAAGTGACCAAAATGCCTCTAATTAGAAAAGAAATACTGCTTATTCATTCCGTATGTTTATGGCTAAGTATATGCACATATCAGTGTTCACTGGGCCAAATTGTCTGCTTTTCTATTGAAGAGGGTAGAGAGCCACTCTTTCCTGGGCATGTGTTGTAGGGGTTACCGTGCCTTATCCTGAGTCCTTGTTCAACAAACCTGAGTCCTCTTTCCTTGCAGCTCACGTTGAGGCTGCATAGGGAGAAACAGGCAAGCAGAGAATTACCAAACCCTTTCTCACTTTGGGAGGTCTGCCAAGCTCCAGGTATTCTCAAAGGCCCAACAGCATCTAAGCTGAGACTGAGCTGGGATCAGTCCAGTCTACCAGTCCTGGCAAGCTCATGATCAGGAGACGGTAGAGGATTTCCAGGCTGATAGGGATGGAAGATCACACAGTGAGAGTCTGGGATTAGATAAAGGGGCTTATGCTGTCATCCTAATTAATACTTTCCACATTGAGATAATCACAAATGGGGTCTGGCCTTCAGTCTTAGAACCCTGAAGACCAGACTTTTCCAGGGTACTCAGGACCAAATAGTATTTAGTGCTCAATGACTATCAGAAATTAATATTCCTACCCTGACCGCTTTGGCTCAGTGGATAGAGTGTAGGCCTGCGGACTGAAGGGTCCCGGGTTCGATTCCAGTCAAGGGCATGTACCTTAGTTGCGGGCACATCTCCAGTGGGAGGTGTGCAGAAGGCAGCTGATCAATGTTTCTCTCTCATTGATGTTTCTGACTCTCTATCCCTCTCCCTTCCTCTCTGTAAAAAAATAAATAAAATATATTTTAAAAAAGAAATTAACATTCCTATTCTCTCTCACTTGATAGCCTGGTTGCCAAGTTCTGAAAGCTCTCTTGATGTAGCTGCTTAGGTACAGAAATTGTTGCATTTCTTTCATGTGCACCATCTCCATGCTCAAGACAATAAAGAGTAAGCAACTTTGCTAACTGATATTTCCTGGTGCAGCATCCCTTCTCTTGGTCCAAGTAAGGAGGCATGTTTGCAGCGTAAATACACACATAGGAGTTACTCTACTATGATTGGGAACAAATGTTTCTTTGGCTTCTGAGGTGCCTGTCTAGAATGGGGAGGTCAACACTGGTTCATAGACATATATAAAATGTCTCAGGCTAACTTTACACCCATCCATTCATTTCAACCTAAGCACACACAAAATATCCCTTCTTAAAAGAAGGTCTTTAATAAGACTGTGTGAGAATAGTGGCACTTACTTTTGCTTGGTATTATAGTAAACCTTCTCCATGCATTGGCTTATCAGATCCTCACAAAATCCCTGTGTACTATGCCACAATTTCCCCACTGTACAGTGGAGGAAATGGAGACTCCAAGAGGTTGCACCATTTGCTTAGGTTCTGCAGCTAATAAATTGCAGAGACATGATGAGAATCAGAATCCTGTCTCTCCTTCCTACTCCTAACAGCAAGAGGAAAGAGAGAGATGGAGAGCCAAGCAGGAAAGAGGAAAGAGCTTGGCTAAGGCGTGAGGGAGGGGACAACCAGGACAGGAATTACTGACACTTGAAGGGTAGGCAAAAGTATACCTCAGAGCAAAGTGAACTCACTAGGTTTGCTGCTCTTTATAATTTAACCCATAGTAGAATCATGTGGAAAATGTTAGTGGTTGACTCAGTGGAACTGCCAGCAAAGCATACATTTAAAAAGTTGAAGGGAGCACCCGTGTTTGCTTCGTCTTGGAATGAAAGCTGGGCAAAGATCAAAGCAAGAGCAGACGTTCAGGAAACACATTTCTTTGACTGCATGCAGGAGGAAACTTTTCACAACTGGAAAATGCGAGCCATCACTGCCAGCACCAGAGCACAGAGGTTTTACCTCATTAATCATAGCTGTCAGGTTCCTTTCTGTAAACAGCAGGCTGTTGACATAAAAATATCTTCTGTTTTTCATGGAAACGCAAAACAGAGAGATGGTGAAGTGTACAAGTTGTTGGTGTAAAATGCTTGTTGGTGTCAAGATAGGATGCTCTGTGACCTTACCAAAGATGTCTACATCTTAGTGTAGTCACAGTGACTTTTGTGTACTAGTCAATCATGTGTTGCATTCCTGTGGTTTAGTGAAAATCTCTACCTTCACAGGCTGTCCACTTCAGCCCATCAAGTAGGGTACACAAGGCTTGGGCTGGTGGGTTAAATGTGGGACTTCAAGTCAGAGAGGTTAGCTGATGTCCATATATTGCCTAATGTGTGAGCAGAGAAGCCAAATGCCATGCATGCATATCCAGGTACCTTGGCAGGGGAGGAGAAAATGGTCAGGAGACTGAGGGAGGCACTACTAACCTCAAGTCCAAAGGGGGAGGTAGGGAATAAATGGAGCCAAGAGTTGGGGAATTTGATCTATGCACATGTTGGGAAGAATGACACACATTATTCCTGGACAACAGCAATAAGACGCATTAATAAGGATCAAGGTCAGTTTCTGTTGTCTTCACCACTAGCTACCACTGTCAACCAAGCCTCTGTCATCTCTCATCAGCTACTTAGCCAAGTGGCCTTTCTGCTTCCACTCTGCTGCCTCACTCCCAGAGTGTATTAATCAGATCACATCACTTCTTTCTGTACCTCTCCTGTGCATTGAACTTAGGTTATTATTCAAATTAAAATTAGATAATTATTATTTGAATAATATCCAAAAATGTTAATTAATATCTAAATATATGCTCTTCTTAGATCTCCAATACATAGAAATTAGATTAACGTTCTAATTTCTCATACTAGCCATCTAGTTCCTACATTGCCTGGCCCCAGTACTCTCTAAGTTCAAGCTCTCAAATTTCTTCTCTGATTTACTATGCTATACTCACACTGGCTTCCCCTCCCTTCCCTGTCCCCCTCCATCATCTTAGCAAGCATATAAACTTGTCTCTGCTTGGAGGATTTTCTTTTGTGTTCTTTTACCAAAAACACTCTTCTCTAATTTTAAGGTTTTTGGCCTTCTTCTCAAGATTTGAGGCTCAGTTCCAATATCTCCTACATTCTCAGAGAGGTCTTCCTAAACCATTTCATCTAAAACTAGAGGCCCAATGCAAAAAATTTGTGCACAGTGGGGTGGTCTCCTCAGCCCAGCCTGCACCCTCTCTTATTCGGGATCCCTATGATCAGGCCTAAACCAGCAGCAGTCGGACATCCCTTTCACGATCCTGGACTGCTGGCTCCTACAATAATTGCTCACCTGCCTGCCTGCCTGCCTGGTCACCCCTAACTACCCCCACTTTTGGCCTGGTCACTACTAATTATCCCCTACCCTGCTAGCCTAGTCACCCCTTTTACTGCCCCCCCCCACCCCCCTGCCGACCTGGTCATGCCCAGCTGCCCCCTTCTGCTTGCCTGGTCACCCTTAACTGCCCCCCTCCTGCCTGGTTGCCCTCAACTACCCCCCACTGGCCTGATCACCCCTCACTGCCCTCCCTGTCAGCCTAATTGCCCCCCCCCCCCATTGCTCCCCTGCCAACCTAATTGCCTCCACTGACCCCCTGCTGGTCTGGTTGCCCCCAACTGCCCCCCCCCTTGGTCTCGTTGCCCCACACAGCCTGCTTTTCAGTCATTTGGTAGTCCCTCACTAACCCACCTGCCAGCCTGATTGTAGGCAGCCATCTTGCGAGGGTGTGAGGGTCAATTTGCATATTACATCTTTATTATATAGAATAGTACATTTCACTGCCTATCATTCTTTTATATATAGTTTAGTTTATTTATCATCACTTTTTTCATTAGAGGATCCCAATGAATTCATTAAATTTTCACATTCAAATGTAAGATCAAGGAGGGCATGGATTTTTTTCCTTTTCTGACTGCTGTATCCTGATACACAGTAGGCAGACAAACATGTTTTGTTTGTTTTTGAATAATGAATAAATGCATGACTGGCAGATCTGCAAGGAAAGTGGTACTTGGACAAGGAATCTTTACTATATCTGGGTTCAGTCTTGACTAACTTCTCTAGCTGTGAATGTTGGCTATCATTTCCAGATAGTGAATACCATGCATTGTCCTAACAGTTCAGTGTCTATAAACACGTATTATGATCACATGTGCTAATATATGTGAAGGTGCTCGGAAAATATAAAATTGAACAGGAAACCAGTTGCTCTTGGGCAAAAAATTAGCATAATGCATGCAGGTCTAAAAATTTATACTTCACCCCATATAAAATAAGGTGGACAAAAAAGTTCTTTGAGGGAAATTGGGTTTGAATTTTTCCAGTTAAGAAAATCATATAAGGGAAATGTTCATTTCACAGACTTTTTAGCACAGATCCTAGAACAGGAAGGGAGTTAAATACGTCTGGTATTCTGCCTTTGGAAAGGAAACATCGTTGGTTATAAGGCCCATACAGTGGTCATACTACCTGCCTTTGACTCCATTCCTGTCTAGCTATGAGACTTTGGGTAAGTCATTTAACCGCTTTGTGTTTTAGTTTCCCTCATTCAAAAAGTTCAGAAAATATGACATCTATTTGAAATATAACCCTGGAAGGTTTATGTAAAATAATGTACAGAAAACACTTTGAGCAGTGCTCATTTGATAAATATTAGCTATTATTATTTTCCTTTTGCAACAAAGTGGCTGAATTTTGGGACATTTAAGGAACTTTCTCAAAATTGTACAGCTAATACATGAAAGAGCCAGCCTAGAACCCACAACTGTGCCTCTTAAAGTGCTGTGGCTAAATTTAAGCCTTTAAGAAAGATTTAAGCAATTAAGCAAAGTTGAAACCTAAAATAGACATTGGCTCCGAAACAATGTGTTACTATAATAGTTTTTTGAAAGAAAAAATACTTATATAGATCTGTATTTAAAGTACTGAAAGAATGTACACCAAAATGCCAATAGTTTTTAGTTTGTGTATAATGGTGGAGTTTGAAAATTCAAACAATTTTCTTTTCTTTGTGTTTCACCATTTGCCATATTATTAGAATTCAGCAGTTATGGATTAACTAACCAGAAAAAAAATGCTTACAAGGCAAAGCAACTGCACTAATAACATCAGCAATGACACTTCTATGTCATGTAAATGTGTGACTGTATAAATCTTTATATTATTTACAATGCTTTTATGTTTTCCAGATAATTATGGTTTAGGCTCTCACTGAGTTCCCACCGAATCTTGTCCACGGGCCAATCCCCCATGCAGCCACACTCTGACTCTGTGTTTAGGTATCAGTTTCCACATGTCTACATACTATTTCTATCCTGGGTACCTCAAATGGGGGCACTTTGAAAATGATTGATGAACAGAGCCATTGTGATTCTGACTCATGAAACAGGATTCCTAAGGACCACCCTAATTTCAAAATTACAATACTAAGATAAGCAATAGGATCTCATTCTCTATACTTAGTGAATTGTTATGCATTTCTGTATTTTATGTCTAACCAAGACTTATGTAGTTGTTTTTCTTTTACATGAAAACTTTCATAAACCACATTTATATTTCATATTCAAGTATTCTGTGTCTACAAGATTTTTATAATCATCCTCTGAAAAATGCCCTAAGGACATTTGGCCATACTACCCTTTTGGTTGATTTCATACCTTCAAGTGATTTTCATGGGCATTTTGTTATTTGTTAAAATGGTTTATAATATAAGTTTTAGGCTTTTCTCAGAAAATTTTGAGCCTGTTTCTTTAGTGGAGTTATAAAGGAGAGTTTAAAAGGCATTGAAAAGTATGTGAACTATGGAGTAGCCTTTGGTGCTAATGTTTGTAACACTCCGACACCTGCTGTCTTCTCCTGGCTTCTATGAGCATGGCTTTGGGTGCTGCAGAGGATAATGTGGCCTGGTGTTATTCATCCACAGACTGTAGATAGACAGATCTTTATCTTCAAGGTAGAAATGCTTCAAAATAGGCATGGGGAAGTTTCACATGGTCAGATGGGGAGCGTAAAGATGAGTGGTATTAAACAATGAATCATACAGAGAAAGTATCAACAAGGCATTCTGTAAACAGGAGCCGCTTAGCTTCTGACTGACAGCAGTCAGACATCTAAACTACAGGAGGAGGTGGGCTGACTGGCCTACAGGGGACAATGCTTGGAGTGGACAACTGGCAGCCTCACAGTACTCCTTACCCTTTGCATTTTATTTTGTTTGATGATCTAGCTCACTAGATAATAATTTATTTAAAATGTGAGGACATAGTAATGTATGTATGACAACACACAGTTTAATCTGGGGAATATAACCTAGGATTTCTGGGCCTAAGTTACAAAAATAATGATAATGATAATGTCATTAATAACAAGTAGCAATTATAGAGGATTCAGTCTGCCAGGTACTATTCTAAGCATTTGGCATGTACCAATTCCTTTTATAAAATGCTTCCTTCACACAGTTTGTATTAGGACTGAGGGAAATAACTCAGGTAAAGTTCTTAAGGGTCTGATCAAAATTATGAGTTTCCAAAAGATTAGCTATTTCATTGTTATTTAAAAAAAACAGTACATGCATCTTTCTCCAAATATAATTCTAAGAGTCTTTAAAAATATTTTTGCTAGATGAAGTCCCAAGGCTTTGTCATATACTAGAATTATCCACAGCCTAACTCAGTGCCTGACATATATTTATAAAAGCAACACATATCCCGAATTGTATGGATGTGTTTGTAAGTAGGTATCTCAGGAAAGAAAGCAGTATTAGTTTTCATCTGATTCTCAAAATATTTCATGGTCTAAGAACTAATGAACCCCTACTTTGAACAAAGAATTTGTCAGCAAGTGAGTAATGAAGTCCTAATAAAAATAACTGTGAAGCAGGGAGGAAAAAAATCTGTGGTGCTGTCTCCCTGCCATCTGAGGATTTGGAAAAGCCTTGTGATGCTAGACTCTGGGTTAGCCATCCAGGATACCTCCCTCTCCCCACCTGGAGATTCCCATTTATCCTCTGGGGCCATTTACATAAGACTGTGGGATTGCTGGCAGCTCCTCTAGCCTTGAATGGATGATTCAATGTCCAATCATTTTATTCTGGTTTTGTAGAAATCATAGACTGTTAGTACTGGAAAGAGCCCCATCTCTGATCTATTTCAGGGTTTTCAAATTTGTAGCAGATGTGCCACCCCTTTCCACCCTGCTGATGGCGACATCGCTGATGGGGACAGCACTCTTTACATCTGTGTCTTTTAAATTGTTCTTAACATAGTACTGTACGAAACCATTGCCAATGGATTCAAATTAGCACGTGTGAGAAAACTGGTTTCTCATCCAGGTCCCTTTCTAATGTCCTTCTATTATAATTGGGAAAACCGAGGTGATGACATTTAATACGTCCATGGATTAGACTTGGGCACTGTGGAGTGAGTGATAGGAAAGCTTTGAAATAGCTTGTGACTACAAACTGTTGTAGTTTATAGTCACAATACCAACTCCTTTGCCTATGCTGTTATTTTCCTCATCTTTTATAGGATAAAGGAAAAATGCTTTCAAATGATCATTTACCTTCTTACCACACACCAGTCCAGAGGCAGCTAAAAGCAGGCTTCTGGATGAGGAAATTACAAGTGATTTGTTTAAATAGTATTCCGTATGTTTTTTATTTTAAACAATAAAATAATTATTCAAAGCCTCATCTCTCATCTCTCCTCATCCTTGTAAAGAGCACCATTCTTGAAAAGGGAAAATAGTATACTCAAATGTAAGACACCCAGAACAGTTACAATTAGCTGAGGATCAATAATTCTCTGAGCCTCAGTTTCCCCTACTGTAGCAGGAAAATATTTGACACTTCATAGGAATAGAAAACTGGATTCCTTGTGCATTAAGTGAAAAAAGATGGCTCACTGTTGAAAAGTAGGTTATGAACACTTATTTATTTTCCTCTGTGTGTATGTGTGAAAAGAAAGCAAATTTAAGTGACGATGAAAACTGGCCAAAGAAAGACATAAAATAAACTGCATTTCCATCTTCTTAAAGCATGGATTAAATAGCATAGATGTGGCTTCAGAATAACCGAACACCATTGTAGTTCCTATAACTTTGAATAGATCTCTCCCTCTGCATTCTGAGCACTGGCATAAAGTTTTCCAGTTGATTCTATGGGGAAAACTGGAGAAACATAGAGTTTTCAGGCAGACCAGCAAGCAGACAGACATCAAAACTGCCTAGATTTTTTTCTTTTTCTTTTGAGGATTGAAAGGGTGGCCAGGGAAGGAAAGAGTGCCAGATATGTAGCTATCCCTCTATCTTTAATATACACTCTAAGTAAACTATCTTACATCCCATCCTTCTCTTTCCTTTCGTGTTGGCCCCTCTTGGCAATGTGAAAGTCACAGATAGAAATTAGAAAATAAGCCAGCATTACACGAGAACATGTTTATTGTCTGAATAATAAAATTTGGCTAAGGAGTTATTAGGATCCCCCTTCCCCCATTACCTGAAGTACAAGCCTCCAATAAGCAAACAGAAGCGAGACCCCCTAAATGAGAAAGAATATATTGACAACCTCACTCCTAAGGCATTTGGGGGTGTGTTCAAACAAACAAGCTACTTCTTCTTAATGGACCAGAGCACGGATGACACAGACACACAGTGAGAGACATCGCAAATCAACACATCGATGTGAGTGCCCAACCACCACAAATCTCAGACTTCTTAAAGGTGGCCAGCCGCTGGGATTTATACACACAGAGGCACTGGCACATCTCCCTGCAAAGGATGATTTGCATGTAGTTTCTAGCCAATACTCTTACCAAAACACAAAACAAAACAAAAAAACCTTAGAGACAATGGTAATAAATAAGAGAGAAAAAGTGAAGAGGAGACAGCATCTTCCATCTGCTGGGAGTATGCAGAGCCGTGCTGGGCCTCCTCTGAAACACAGGCAGCTCTGCCAGCTTCCAGCGCCCAGGGGAGAGGCTGCGAGGGGGAAGAAGCTATGCACGCTGTCTGTCTGCTGTCTGTGTATTTGCAGCAAATCTCTACGATGAGGGGGTGGGGAAAGCTCAACACTGTGTCCTGGGTGTCCTTTGGGGGTGGCTGAAACAGGTGTCTCTGCAGCTACCAAGCCTCGGAGGAAAAGGTGGGAGGCCTGGCTTACCACGGTTGTTGGCAGGTGGCAAATCCATGGCAGACCCATCTCATAAATAATGTACAGAAACCAAACCCACTTCGTTCCTTTTCCAAGATGACTTCAGATCATTCTCCAAGTGCAAATCTGAATATAAAGATTATCTTCGCGGGGGAATGTCAGCCCTGTCTTCTGTCCCCCTCCCTCCACGGCAGGGCAGACACGGTCCCCTCTGCTGGCAGGACGCCCCCCGGTCCCCTACACCTTAAGGTAATCGTTCTTCAGCCGGCCTAGCCGGGTCCCGTGGCTCCGGATGGTGAGGGCCAGCAGCTCGTACCGGTCCCGGAGGCCCGCGGAGATGTCCAGCGTCTCCTTCAGGAGGGCCTTGGTGTGCACCAGCATCCCCAGGAAGTCCTCGTTGAGCCTGCTCTCCTGCCGGCTGTCCTGCTCCTGGCCCTGCTTGAACTTACTCTCCAGCTCCGTGAGGGACTTGTCCGAGTTGGAGTAGGCGTCCCCGATCTGGTGGGACTCCCGGCGCAGGTACTTGCCGTAGCTCTCCTCTCCGTCCAGGTCGTAGGAGATGCTCTTGCTGATGCCCTCCAGGACCCGCCCCGCGTCCTCCACCTGGCGGCCCAGCACAGTGAACTGCTCCCGCAGCGTGAGGCTCAGCAGCCGGCCGGCCGGGCCGCCCTCGCCCTGCGAGCAGCGCCGGTGGTCACTCACCCTGAAGAGCAGCTGGCACTTCTCGGGGTCGTCGTTCTCCTCGTAGTCCCCGTCGGGCACGAAGTAGTGGTGCAGCGTCCCGTTGGACATCTCCGGGTAGAGGGGGCCATCGAAGTAGCCCTGACACAGGTGGCAGAAGAGACCCATCCAGAGCAGCTGCAGGAAGGCCATCTCGTGGCTTCAGGAGGACAGGGGACCCCTGGAGAAGACTTGGGGCCCGGGGACACGAAGAAGGAAGGGGGTCCCCTTGGGAGTCAGGGCTGCCTCCCTGAGACAGCGTCAGCCTCAGGCCCCGCCGGCTTGCTGCTCCCTGGTGCCCCCTCTCCAGCAGGCTTCATGGGGCTGAGGCCCCAGCTTCTGGGTAGCAGGGTCGGCAGCGCAGGATGCACAGGGATCTGTGTTCCCGCTCTAAGTAGGTACGTGCTGCTGCTGCTGGGCGGCTGCAGCTCAGCAGGCTCTTTCCCCTGCGGGATCCCAGGGCTTGGCAGGACTGGCTCTGCGGCTCTCAGCTCTCCTGCTGCTGGGAGTTGGAGCCTGGAGCTGGAGAGAGAGAGAGGCTGGCTCTTGCCCTCTGGTACTATTGCAGCTCCTGGGCTGGGTGGGAATGCGGAGCTTTTCCTTTGGCTAATGATATCCTGAGGATCTCTCTGCTCTCAAATTACAGCTGGTTTCGTCACTTGGAAGCCAGGGAACAAGTTTGGAAAGAAACCTCTCACCAGGTCTCTGTTATTAAAGGTACAGGGTCTCTTTTTTCAGATTGGAAGGGAGACCCTAAAAACCCCCCACCGACTTTGGCTTCAAGGAGAACCTGGGGACAGGACAGCTGGAATTCTCACAGCAAAAAGACTGGTTTGCTTTTAATAGAGGGGAGGGGGGGGGATGAAGGATGATTACCCTGGAGAAAAGACATTTAACATGTTTCATAAGGATCAGTTAGAGTGGATTCGATGAGTATGTCTTTCATTAGAAAGTTTCTGACTTTGAGACAGATGTGAAGTATTAGAAAGTGGCAGTTTGATTTGAAAATGGTTAGTTAAAATTTATAATAACAATACTTTGGATGAAATAGGAAATAGAAAACTGATGAATTCATGTTTATTAGTATACATAATAATAAAAGCTGAAATGGAATTTTACTGGTTTAATAAGTAAATGGGCAACTGAGATAACTTTAATTTTATGAAAAACCATCTGTGCTAAGCTCCTGCATTGTATCTTTAACCTGACCCTTTACAGCTATTATCTCTTTGAGGATACTTAAAAGTTTTTGAAGAATAAAGGGCTGGCACTGTTTCCCCATTTTCCAGATGGAGAAACAAAGGGGAATTATGTTAAGCAAATTGATTATAGTCATAAAGCTATATTGTAGTTAAGATTGTTGTTGAGACAGCACGTATTAAGTCACAGAATCTTTTAACTTAATTCAGGGGGAAAAGGTATTTTTTTTAACCCAGCCATTATAGTTTCTGATTTATTAATTGATTAGCAAATAACCATCCTTCAGGACATCTCATTTGTTCAACCAATGTTTACTGGTCATCCTATATAATAAAAGACTAATATGTAAATTGACCGAACGGTGGAACAACCGGTTGCTATGATGTGCACTGTCCACCAGGGGGCAGATGCTCAATGCAGAAGCTGCCCGCTTCTGCATTCAGTGTGCTCCCACAGGAGAGCATGGATCAACTGAAGCTGGGCTCACGGCTGGTGCCTGCAGTGGCTGTGGTGGGAGCCTCTCCTGCCTCTGTGGCAGTGCTAAGAATGTCTGACTGATGGCTCCCAAACATCCATATCCATCAGTCAGACACCCCCTGTGGGCTCCTGGACTGTGAGAGGTCATAGGCCAGGCTGAGGAAACCCCTCAAATGTATGATTTTTGTGCATCGGGCCTCTGGTTTACTATATACTACAGTCTATTAAGTAGTAGTATATAGAATAGAGCAATGAACAGAAGTAGAGACAAATTCTTGCCCTCCTGGAGCTTATGTTCTGGGAAATGGAGAGGGGATTAGATTAATACAGATAAGACATTTTGTATGTTGGGTAGCAATGGGATTGCAGAGGGAAGACAGGGAAGGGATGGGGTAAGCAGGAGGCAGCATTCCTAACATGGTTATGTCCTCTTTCAACTTAAAGTACAACAAACACTCACACGATTTGCCTGTGTTTATACTTATCTCCCTCTCGAAGTCATAGGTGGCTGGTATCATTCAGAGCCACAGTCCGTACAACTTTGGGACTGTCACATTTATTGCCATCACTTTCACTGACATGGGGCCAAACTCCATGTCTATCTAACCTGGATAGACATGAGAAGTCTGCTTAAGTAATTGGATATTTTGTTAATGTGGTGTCACATGCGTAGATTTTTGAGACATGTTAACTGCATATTTTTTTCAATATTAACCAATTTATTTCCCAACAAATTAGAATATGTTTTAAACATATTTTATATGTATTTTATATATATCACCCCCATTTTACAGATAAACAGGTTAAGTAGCTAGTTTCAGACCCATGTAATTTGACTCTAAACAGCATATTAAAAAATATAAAACCTTTCATGAATTTGCAAAGGGGACTAACTAATCTTCTCTGTATTGTTCCAATTTTATTATATCTGCTGCCAAAGTGAACACTTGACTGCACACTTCCATTCTTATCTGCATATTTGGCATCATAAAAAAGTAGACCAAAGGAGTCTTCTTAATGCTGATGCTCACTAAAAGGCTATGGCTTATTTTCACTGTGCAGGTTTTCCCCACTATCTGAAAATACAGTGTTTCTATGAAACCGTCTTTAATGGCATAAAGCAAATACCATTAATTTATACAGGAAAAACTAGGGAGCATTCCCACACCCAAATAATAATCAAACCAATCATACCAAATAACAGATAATGCTTAAAATAACACCAACATGGAGTACAAGCAGGAATGATATACTATTCAGCCTATATACACTAGAAATAATGCATGTATGGTATAGTTACAAGTGAGCACTGCCTCTCTAACCAGCTTGCTGCAAAAAACCCCATTAAAAACAAAAAACAAAACTGAATACTATTTTATCTTTTTTTTTTTTAAAGCAGAAATATTCTTCGGATTTTTTAATTTTTATTGTTGTTAGTAAAAATAAGTACCAATGTAGGTCTTTCATAAAAGTAAAGTGGTGCAAGATGACCTATGGAAAAGCAGGGCATACCTATAGTCCAGCAGAAAAATACAAACTCCTCTGGGTTAGAAACTGAATTTTTGGACTCAAGAACCACATGGCTTCATTCCTTTGCCCTGGGGCATTCACAGATGATGACAAATGGATTAAAACTGGCTGTTGGCAAAGAAGGGAAGAGGGCTTGACTCTGATTCACTCCACTTCCTACACAATCTGCTCCTGAATTACTAACCAATTCTACTAAGCACATATCTATTAAGCACTTACTACTGCTTGTCCTCCACTACCTACAGGGTGCAGTGCTAAGTTAGGCACAGATACAAAAAGGTGCAACAAAAATTTAAGTCCATAGAGAGCTTGCTCTTTGGTTGGATATATGTATATGCACACACATGATCAGGATAAGAGAGTATTTACTTTTCCTGCAGTTTTCTCATGTAACAATATGAACCTTCTGTTAAGTATCACCATTTTTGGTTCTACTTCCTCAGCTTATGTTCATTCTTGGGCATCTCTTTCATTTGTGTTTCCGACATGGCTATCAGTTCTTAGGACTACAAACACCCTTATTCATGTCTACCAGGAATGACAGATTAGATCCTTGATAGCTCAAATGCAGCTCCTCCAAATCCACATTGATGGTCATGGCCTGATTTCAATAATTAATCCACAATCTAGATATATTCCCTTTCTGGGAATCAAACCCACAACCATTTGGTGTATGGGGTGACATTCTAACCAACTGAACCACCCAACAAAGGCTAAGTAATTTAATTTTTAATAATGGCTATGTTGAACAACTGGCTTGCAAAATTCCCGAAAACTTCATTGGCTCTCATGAGCAGGTGCTAGTAGGCAACAGCATACCACATCTTGTTCATTTTTAAAAGTTATTTATTTGTAGGTTCTTCATATGTGCCCACTTTCTCCTTGGGCTGATCTACTAGAGTCAGAGTTAAGGTGGGTCTCTGAGGATCAGCCTAAAATAAATGGAGCCAGAGGAAATGTCCAAGCACAGATGACAGAGGACTTTGAAGAATAAGTAGAGGAAGCACCTGATAGAAACCACAGTTAAGTCTAGAGCTGAAAAGTAGAGACAGAGTCAAAGTGTTGGCACTGGGAAAATTTCAGGATAAAGGAGGACTTCAGGAGCCATGGCCAGAGTCGTGTAAATAAGTAGGGGAGCCCTTCACCCAGTACAGCTGCTCATATGCTGTCCTTGCCATGCAATGTTAGTAGGGTTGGCTAGCTCAAGACTTGCTTATCTTTTATCCTTTTCAGTGCTCTTTAAAATCAAGATTCTTTGGTCCAATTACCACTTCAGAGAGGGAAGCAGGAATTTAAGCACTATGAGCCTAAAGACCTGTAAGATTTTTGTGATTTTTCTCTTGGCAAAGGTTTTTGATTCCCTGGCTGTTTCTGATTATGGTAATAATAGAAGTTTTCTAGAAAAAGGGCTTGCAATCACTAGGTATAAGGAGGGTTGGAGAAATAGGGTCCCACTATACAGTTTAGAAGCCAAAAGGGGCCTCATGCAAGTGGAAGCCCTATTCCCAATGAAACAGTCAGACTGAATCCCTGGGCCACATCAAAGAGGAAAAAAGAACAAAGAGGATTAGCCTGGACTTGATTAGAGATGGGGCAGGAGAAGCAAGGAAAAGAAGAGAAGGGAGAAGATGAGAAGGACAGTATTTATCACTTTGGGGGGTATTTTAATCAAACAAACAAGTAATTAGTAGTTATTGAGCAGCCATTGTTTAAAGAGGGTGGGAAGAAGAGAGGAAGAGATATGGATGAGAAAGAAAGGAAAGAGAGAAGTAGGGAAGGAAGGAAGGTAGCAAGCAGGCAAAGAAGAAAAGAAGGTAAAGAACAGAGAGAGTGGAATAAGTTTTGATTATCTAGTCTGTTATTTATTCATTTATTGTTGCTTATTATTGACAATATTACAGATATCCCCCATTTACCAGCCTTTGCCCACTTCCACCCAGCCCCTGCTTCCCCCTCCCCTGGCCTTCACCACATTGTTGTCTATCCATGGGCTATGCATATATGTTCTTCACCTTCTTTTATCCAGTAGCCCCCATCCCCTTCCCTCTGACATTAGTACCCATGACTCTGGTTCTATTTTGTTAGTTTATTTTATTAGATTCCACATATTAGTGATATCATATCTAGTCTGCTATTTATTTTTACATTAACCCAGTGAAGTGGTTATTATTATTTGCTATAAGAATATTGGTTAGGGGCAGAGGAGAATTAATTAACAAGAGCAATTAAAGAAAATCTCCATTATATATAGGCAATAAAACACACCCATGAAAACATAATCAGAATGCTTACAAGGAAATAAGTATAATGTGGGAAGTGTCTAGTCAGTTCTCCCAATCTTTCTCTATTTGTCAGAATAAGCTATGATACACCACGATAACAAACATCACTAAAATGCTAATACCAAATTCAAGTCTCATGCAAGCCAAGGTGATTCAGTAACTCTCCTCTATGCCTTAATTGTAATGTCATTTCCTGTCATTTCTTAACTTTAATGTCATTTCTCCTAAGAACCCCTCCTTGATTTCTGGATTTTAATTAGTCCTCCCTATCATTCTACCTATTAGTTCTCCTTTTTGTACCACCTTGTTCTTTTCCTCATGGCACTTTCCACTATTTATAATTGAACTTTAGGTATTTATTTGTTCTAGGTGTGTCTCTATAGCTTGACTCACATTGCTTAGAGATAGAAGCTGTGTTCACTTCTATCTCCCCACTGCCTGGATCAAAGCGGGGTACTTAATGAATATATCTCAGGACTCTGGCTTAAGTTGGTAACTTCCTATTTAGTGTTTTGACACCCTATTTTTGTAATTAGTGGTACCTTTTCTTAATTTTTTAAATAATATGTATTGCATTTTATGGGGTTATCTATTAACCTAGTATATTCCCTTCCCCCTCCCCTACTTGACTGTGAGTTCAAGTGTAGGGATGTGTTTTAGTTACCTTTATATCCTTTGTGATTAGCACAGAGCCAAGCAAATAGCCAAATATTTGTTAGTTGTTGTGATATCCAAAATATATAATTTAAGGAATTCTACTCTTTAGTGATGGCCAGATAATCTGAGTACATGTTTCGTCTGGCCAAATCAGCCAGTGATATCTCACACTTAATCTGGATAATCCTGGCAGAATAGAAGGGACAGAGCCCTGTGAATCCCATGATTCAGAACATCCAGAAGGGAGTATCTCTCAAAGGCTGACTTCTGACCCATCCTAAGTAAACTGTGCAGCAGACTGTACAGACTGTCCTAGATGTTCTGGGCTGTGAACTGCAGAAGCATCAGACCACCCTGCAGGGCAATTTGCTGTTTGCCTGGTAAAAACTTTTACTTCTCTGCTATTGGAAGTGCCCACCCTGTTTTAAAAAATATATATTTTATTGATTTTTTTTTTTTTACAGAGAGGAAGGGAGAGAGTTAGAAAGTTAGAAACATCAATGAGAGAGGAACATCTATCAACTGCCTTGGCACATGCCCTTGACCAGAATCAAACCTGGGACCCTTGAGCCTGCAGGCTGACACTCTATCCACTGAGCCAAACCAGTTTCGGCTGCCTACCCTGGTTGATCTAGCTGGCTTGGAGAAAAATCAGACCTTATTTCTTCCCCCCTTTGAGTCATCTTCTATTCTTTCTCATTGTTTTAATGATCAGGTCTAATAGAATTGAAAGAGCTGAGATAAGGCAGAGAAGCAGAATGTGAGAGAACAGAACAGTCACACTTCAATTCTGCAAGCACTTTGTTCAGCAACCACATGGGAAAACAAATCATAGCAGCAGCTCTACTATCTGTTGAGGTTGTGGGGGCCATAGGGTACAAATGGTCTGCAAATGGAAATATATAGTAGGGGTCAGAGGAGAGGGACCTATAAAACCTATGACGATCTGAGGGAAAGAAGTTCAAATCTAAATGGAAACAGAAACAGGTGTCATGGAAAGTTTAGGTCAAGAGTCACTGACTAAGGTTACTGAGAAACCATGAGTCTGAGTCTTTCCTTTATTACGGCACTCTGCTGTTTCTGGTCTTAATAAAACTTATAAAGGAGTTCACAGATGGCCAAGCAGATGCCCCTCAGACATCAGTTGGGGTAGGGAGTGGAGAGATGTGGTGGGATAATAATAGCATTTCTTTTTTTTCTTCTTTTTTGTTGTCAGAAAACAGGAACATCTTCCATGCTTGTGTTTCTTAGTTTTTGGCTGCATTTTTTTTTCCTTCAAGATCTTGGAGATTTAAAAATTGTCCTGCAGTGAACAAGTCCTTGATTGTGTTTAGAATCCAAATTCAAACCCAACTTTTAATTCTAAAGAAATGCAGTTGGAAGAGGATAATAGGGGCTATTTTGAAGATGAGTCAAAATGGGCTTGCCATTATTGCCTTTGGGGTAAGTCTGAATTCATGTCAGAAAACTTGTTTCCAGATCCAAGTTCCAGGGTGGATCCAATTGTTCCCACTTTTTATTTTGCAGCTTTATTAATGCCACCTACTGAGCACCCACACTTTACTTCTTACTTCCTCTACCTACTCCTCATTTGGCCTTTGTTGCTGATGATCCTGTTGAAACTAAATGTCAAACAGGTGGAGGTAGAAGGACAAGCTTATCTAGATGTTTGCCATAGAACATTTCATTTAAATATGCTTTTTAGATATTGTCCAAGTGTCCATCAGAACATGAGAGAAATAAGAAGGGGTGGTGCATTTACACAATGGAATACTACATGACTATAAAAAGGAAGGAAATCTTACCCTTTGAGACAGCATGGATAGACTTGAATAGACTTATGCTAAGTGAAATGAGCCAGACAGTGAAAGACAAATTCATATAATTTCACTCATATGTGGATTCAAATGAACAAAGGAAACTAACAAAATAGAATCAGACTCATAGAGAACAGACTGACAACAGTCAGAGGGGAGGGAAGTTTCAGGGCTGGGTGAAAAGGTGAAGGGACTAAGCAAAAAGTAGACACAGATAACAGTAGGATGATTACCAGAGGGAAAGAGGGCCATGGGGAGGTAGAAGAGGGTTCAGAGGGGATAAATGATGATGGAATGAGACTTGACTTGGTTCAGTAAGCACACAATGCCATATATGGATGATATATTATAGAATTGTACACTGGAATCCTATATAATTTTATTAACCAACTAGAGACCTGGTGCATGAAAATTCATGTATTGAAGAGGGTCCCTCAACCCAGCCTGCCCCTGTCATAGTCCGGGAGCCCTCAGGGGTGGGAGGTGACCTGGTGATCAGGGAAAGGCAACGCCCCATCACACCATCACACCTCTGCTGCTGCCACTGCTGGCAGTGCAACCCTTAGCCAGCCCTGGTTACCTGAGCTTCAGGTGGCCCTGGCCAGATGGGTAGCTGCCATTTGAGGCTTGCCTGTTCCTTGGGCCAGTCCTGGGCAGCTGGGGTTGTAAGGCTGAAGGGACTGGGAGACTCTTGCCACATGCCTCCCTGGCAGGGCTGAGGGGACTGGGCACCACCATCTTGTGGCTATGGGCACTGAGAGTGGGGCGGTCAATTAGCATATTCCCTCCTAATTGGCTGTGGGTGCTGCCATCTTTGCAATGGCATGAAGGTCAATTAGCATATCACCTCTTTATTAGATAGGATGTTATCCCAATAAATTCAATATAAAAACACAGATATCAAATTTTAATTTAGACATACGCTTGTTCAAAATTGGGATATTCTTTATTCTGACCAAGTTCAGCTTACATGATTAGCAAATGCTTGCTTCTAGAAGTATGAAGCAAAAGATTCTGAGATAAGTAAGGATATCAATTTAATATTGACCTTATGTTTTGAACCATATGAGAGGACTAATGGTATAGACTTTAGTGTGGTTAAAACTTTTCAACAGTGGTTATATATTGTGTAACTAAAGATTATTTATATAGGAAAAACCCATTTATTGATGAATTCTTCCTGCAAAGTTTTTGTTCATGACCAACAATTCTTGATTTGTTGGGAGTGAATCACAGCCTGCCATAGCATTAGCATTCTATTGTAGCTCTGTAAAGATTGAATAGCAAATAAAACAATGTAAGCAACTATAAAAGGAAAATAAGATAGATTTGATTACATTAAAAATGTACTATATGTGAAAGTCATTATAGTCACCTTAAGTGATTTGGGTCAACATTTGCAACACATTTTGGTAAGAAATGTTTAAGATTCTTTGTGTGTATTGTGTTCATAGAACTTAAGAAAAAAAAAACAATAGAACTCCAGAAGATAAGTAAGTGACATGAATAGGCAGTTTTTAGTAGAGAAAATGACATACTAACTTAACATATAAAGTATGTTACCTTGCAAGTAATAAAAAGCCAAAAATAAAAATGAGATAATGTTTGTCCTAATATTGTAGTATGAAATAATTATATTTCTTAATGCTATAATGACACAGAAAAACAAATATTCTTATACATTGAAGGTATGGGTTGACTTTTTTGCAAAGCAATCTAGTTATTTGCATTGGCAGATTTAAATTTAAAGATAATTTAATAAAATGGCAAATGAATATTATACAATATCATATGGAAAAAAATGGTTAATAAAATAACAACAAAAACCGCAATACAAAGGCAAGATGGTAATATGACAAAAGGTAGCCTGCTTATTTCTATGGAGGGATTTCAATAGTTCCCCCTTATCTGTAGTAAATATGTTCCATGACCCACAGGGAATACCTTAATCCATGGATAATACTGAAGCCTATATATGCTATGTGTTTTTCCCCCCTGTATGTATACACCTATGATCAAATTTAATTTATAAATTAGGCAAACTAAGAGATTAACAACAACTAATAATAAAATGGAACAATTATTACAATGTACTGTAGTAAAGGTTATGTGAATGTGTTCTCTCTCTCAAAATAACTATTGTACTATACTCACCCTTCTTTTTGTGATGATGTGAGATGATATAATGCCCACATGATGAGATGACGTGAAATAAATGACATAGGCATTGTGACATGGTATTAAAATGCTTCAAGGGTTACTTGAACCCAGACACTGCTACACCATGATAGTCAATCTGATCACCTAGATGGCTAGTAAATGACATGAATATGCTGGATAAATGCATGATTCATATCCTGGGCCAGATGGAATGGGACAGCACAGGATTTTATCATGTTACTCAGGACAGTGTTCAATTTAAAACATATGAGTTGTTTATTTCTGTAATTTTCCATTTAATATTTTCAGAGCACAGTGTGAGTGTGAGTAATGTAAAGTCAAGTCATGGACAAGTGGTGGATTACTGTATTGGCAATAGCTATGTTCTCCTTTCATTTGGTTTGCATTCTCCACAGTGCCCCCCATAATCCTATGGTTAATAGACTATAAATTTTAGGAGGAAAAATAAAAACTAAGAGAGGGAAATAGTTCAAAGGGGTAGAACAACTCGAGCCATATTCTGGAAGCCCTCACCTCATGGAGCTTGATTTCACATGCTTTCGGCTGTGCTTCCCCGATATCCCGATCCTGTGTCTGCAGAAGGCAGAGTTTCATCTGATTTAGTTTTTTAAACTACTTGGCTCTGAAGCCAGATAACCAAGTCTTTGGATTCAAAAGCCACTGATAGACTTCTTCCATGGTTGAAATAAAATCAGAATGTTTGATTCTTGTAGACGTTGAGGTTAAATTTCTAGATTTTCATTGACTGGAATTTTTATTACCAGTGTTATGGGTTACGCTGGAAGTATAGTGAGTGGAGATGCAATCCTCATGTGTTGTTGAGTTATTTTGGGACAAAGATTCTCTGAAGCAGGCTAGGTAGTACGCTTCTAACCAGAAACCCTAAAATCTAGGAATTATAATCAAGCTAAATAATACAAGACACATGAGTTTTAATCTTATTTTCTTTCCTACTTCCAGGTGTCTTATATATTTATTAAAATTGCTGCTTCCCAGATGTTGTATCACACCATCAGCTAAATGGAAAGGGTTTCTATTATGTAGCTTTACAACCTCATTTATATTAATGTGCACCAGAAAAAATTGACATTATTAGATACTTAGCATATTTTTTCAATTTTATCTCTTTTAATATAAATGAAGGTTTCCTTCAGGGATATTTAAACCAAGTTTGAAGATGGGTGTTGCCCACAAATGTTGTTGTAAAGAAAATGAGGGAGAAAGTTATAATTTCTTATTCCCAAAGATGACACATAAAGAGGGCAGGTTTTTAATAAAGTGTAATAACAAAATATTTCTTGGTTTTAAAACGAATCATAGAAAATATCTTCTGAAATATTTTTTTGCAAAGCTGTGAAAAGTAAAAGTGAAGCTTGGACTTTAACAGAGTTTAAAAATAGACCATGTGCTACCAGGGAGGTCTGTGAAGTAACTAAGTAACTTATGGAGTTTAGAGACTCTTAACAGTATGTAAAGTTAGAAAATCAATTTTTCTTAATCCCAAAGAAGGCCGGTGTCTGGTATAAACTGGCAGCAGCTTATAATTTGTAAATAGTGGGAAAATGTGACTAATAATAGCGCTGTTATGACAGTACAGTAATTTAATAGGATTGAAGATGTTTGATCTAGAGAGAACACAAAACAAGAATGTTCTCTGTCTTTTCTTAGAAATGTTAGTTAGCATTAGGGACACTGAGATGAGCATGAGGCTTTCTGCCTAGGATAAGCCATCTTCCTTTTTTCTCCTTCCAAATGCTTTATTGATAATGGCTTTATCTCAAAAGCAGGAGGAGCCAAATGGAAAAAGATAAAGTGATCCCCGGAGAAGAAAAATGTTCTTGTCATGAATAATATAAATAAGTTCAAAAATAACTAAATGTGATTTGTCATTAAAATTTCGCTTTCCATGTGTACAATGATTTTTTTTTTAGCAATCTCTAATGAATAGAAAGAAGCCTTTCTTATTTTTTAAACTCCATGGCTCAGGTATGGCTGCATTCCAAAGCTGCTTGAAGAAAGAAAGGATTAGCTCTGGAATGGTGGAGTCACTGTGGTTTGCACTGTGGAATTCACTGTGGATGCTGAGCCTCAGGAGCTAACAGGAAAGAGAAAATGCTAACATTCAGATACTAGATCTATAAGAAACCAAACATCAGGCTACTTGGGATGCATCTAGATTTTAAACGGGTGGCAATATGTAGGCAAGCTATTTCTATGTTTTGTTCTGACTCTAGATATGTTAATATTTTTGGGATCCTAGCCTTAGAATCTTAAACATGAAGTTTATAGTTATTTTTTTGTTTGAGGAAGAAAGACTATTGATTGGAAATGCCATCCCAAATAACTAAAAACAGAATATCATCAAGTCATATGAACTCAGGTGTTACAGAAACACACACACACACACACACACACACACACACACACACACACTCTACATTGATTTGTGCTTCTGGCCAAGGTGGAGTAACAAAGATTGAATGTGCCCTCCAACCTGAAATAACTAAAACACTGGACATAGGATATTAAATAAGAGTTTTTAAGACTGAGCATCAAGCAAAGGAGGACAGTGACACCTGAGAGATGGGAAAACAGACAGTGTGTAGGAATGGGAAGCCAGTGGAGCCTAGGGGCCTTTCTGAGTTGAGAAAATGGGTCCAGGAAGGCCAGGTGGCTGGAGTTCACAGAGCAGAGCAATGGAGAGGTACAGCTGCACAGAGAAGGACCCCATATACCTGCAGAGGGTCTCCCTCAGTATTGACTAGCACATACATATAAGGAAACTCCCAGAGTAGAGGAAGAGCCACCCAAAAGGAATTAGATCAGTGGTTCTCAACCTTTCTAATGCCACGACCCTTTAATACAGTTCCTCATGCTGTGGTGACCCCAAACCATAAAATTATTTTCGTTGCTACTTCATAACTGTAGTTTTGCTACTGTTATGAATCATAATGTAAATAGCTGTGTTTTCCAATGGTCTTGGGCTCTACAGCAGCAGTTCTCAACCTGTAGGTCATAACCTACAGGTTGAGAACTGCTAGCAGGGTCACCACATTAGAAAGGTAGAGAACTACTGGATTAGAGGAAACAATTGTTAGAGATAACTCAGAGCTGAAAAGGACTCCAGTTCCAACTAGGCAGAGTAGATAGCTTCAGAATTTACTATATGCTGGGAAGATTACTAAAAAATATTTTGTTCCAGTGGTGGGGAAGTATTAACCGTATTCTAAATGCTGCTCTGATCAAGCCTCTAAAATATATTTTTAAAAATTTATCTTTATTGTTGAAGCTATTACAGATATTCCCCTTGTCCCCCAGTGATATCCTCTCCCCTCCCCCACCTGCCCACCCAGGCCTTCACCGCACTATTGTCTGTGTCCATGGATTATGCATATCTGCATGTAAGTTCTTTGGTTCATGTTTTCTTGTTCCCCCCTTCCATCTGAGATTCCTCAGTCTGTTCCATGTCTCTGGACCTGTTTTGTTCATTAGTTTATTGTATTTATTAGATTCCATGTATAAGGGGGATTGTGTGATATGTATTTTTCTCTGACTGGCTTATTTCACTTAGCAAAATAACTTCCAGGTCCTTCCATGGTGTCTCAAGTAAGAGATCCTTATTTTTTTACTGCTGCATAATACTCCATAGCTTTCTTATCCACTCATTAATTGATGGCCAATTGGGTTGTTTCCAGATCTTAGCTATTGTAAATTGCATTGTTAGGTACATAGGGATGCATATATTCTTTCTGATCGGTGTTCCAGGATTCTTAGGATATATTCATAGACGTGAGATCACTGTGTCAAATGGCAGTTCCATATTTAATTTTTTGAGGAAACTCCATACTGTTTTCCATAGTGGCTGCATCAGTTTGCATTCCCACAAGCAGTGAACTAGGGTTACCTTTTTTCCGCATCCTCACCAGCACTTGTTATTTGTTGATTTGTTGATGGTAGCTATTCTGGTAGATGTGAGGCGATACCTCATTGTTGTTTTAATTTGCATCTCTCTGATGATTAGTGACTTGAAGCATTTAAAAAATATTTATTTTGGCCATCTGTAGTCCTCTTTAGGTAAATATATATTTAGGTCCTTCACCATTTTTAAATTTGATTGTTTTCTTTTGCTAAGTTGTAGGAGTTCCTTAAATAGTTGGCAGGGGGCAAGGCCAGTGAGCAAGTGGTGCCAGGCCAGCAAAGGCACATGTCAGTGGGCAGAGGGAGTGAATGGCCATGGGGGCAGTGACCAGTGGCGGTAGAAGGGCAATGGGGAGGGGGGCTGGCATTGTCCCGATAGCCCACCCGGTCGCCTCCCACAGAGGGAGGCCAGACTGTGGCTTATGGGGAGCAGGCCTAAGCCATCAGTAGGACATCCCCTGAGGACTCCCAGACTGTGAGAGGGTGCAGGCCAGGTTGAGGGGAACCTCCAATGCCCCCCACCCCTGCTTAGTGCATGAATTTTCGTGCACCAGACCTCTAGTGTTGAATAAGAGTGGTGAAAGCTGACATTCCTGTCTTGTTCCTGTTCTTAAGAAAAACACTTTTAGCTTTTGACCATTGAGTATGATATGATGTTGGCTGTAGGTTTGTCATATATGGCCTTTATTATGGCCTCTATTCTCACTTTGCTGAGAGCTTTTTATAAAAAATGATGCTGTGTTTTTTCAAATACTTATTCTGCATCTATTTATATAATCATATTATTTTTTGCTTTTATTTTATGTGATATGTCACATTATTGATATGTGAATATTGTACCAGCTTTGCATCCCTGAGATAAGTCCTACTTGGTCATGTTGAATAATATTTTTAGTATATTGCTCTTATGTCTTTGTCAACAAGGCCTCAGACAATTACTACCAGTAAATCCATTCATTCATCATGTTTATAACTGAGTGAATATTTACTGAACACCTGTTAAGTGCCAGACATTGTTTTAGGCATTATGAAAATACTGGATTTGAACTTCAAAGATAAAATAATATAATGGGTATAAATACCCTTTGTGAATGCTAAAGTTCTATTTAAAGAGAAAGATTAGAAAGTAGTTTCCATATCCTTCAATTTCAAATTTGCTCTTTTGGTAACATTATTTTTGTAATGTATGGTGACTAATTTCTCATTTATATCTTACTTTTCAGTAAACCAGAGGCAGAAAGTTGTACAGGCTCAGAACTATAACAGATCTGTTTTTAAAACAAATATATCCTCTAATATTTACATGACTGTGGCCAACTTATTTGATTGTTTTTGGCTACTGGTTTCTTATTGTAGAAGTACTAATGTAGCAGGGGTACATACAGATTCTTGAGAGGATGAAATAAGAACATATTTTTTCTAGGGCATTTTGCATTGCCATTTAGCACATAATAATATTGGTTTTTTTATCACCCTAAATTCTAATAATACACACTTTCCCTCTATGAAATTTAGTAAAGTTATGAGAATTTGGGGAGGGGGAAAGTAACTTACAAATAATTTTATTTGCCTTAAATTATCCATTGTACAAAAATTTTGCTCACCAATGATTAAGCATTGGCATCACCTTGGAATTTTTACAAACAGAATTTCAGAATCATTCTTAAACTCACTGAATCAAGGCCCTCAGGAAACTGAGATGCACATTAACTTTGGAGAAGCTTGAACTGGGTGAAGAGATACATAATAGGTGCTCCTGACTGTTCAGGTTTATTTTCATTCCTACTCATTCTTCAGGTTTTGGTATATTATGGGTTTTCTATAACATTTGACTTTTCAGTTTTCCTTAATTAATATCTAGAAAAAAAACAAAAAAGAGCAAAGACAAAGATGGTGTCAGCATCTAGATTGGGCTTTAAATTGTATCCATTTCATTTAGTGTCAAATTCCAACCATGTACCAGCCATGTGTGTGCTTTATCTTGTTAAATCTATTTAGTCCACATAACAAGTATTTAAGATTGGCATTATTGTCTTCATATTACAAGAAATGAAATGGAGTCTCAGCGAGGTTCCAAATGTTTTAGAAGGACAAGAAGCCAACAGGCAAGAAAGGTAGATTTGAACTCAAGTTTGTTTCCAAATTATGTTTTTCCCACCTATTCACTAGTGTGGTGTGATCTTGGTTGCATTGCATTTCTTCTCTGTAGGTGATTAATCAAAAGGGTGGCTTTTTCTCTTTCACAACAGATTGGAAACATGGTGTTCCCATCTGTCCAAGAGTATTTATCCTACTAATTCAGCTCCTCCCTCTTTTTTTATTGGGTCTTAAACTGGTACACATTCGCTATTAAGAATTATTGAACCAACATATGGTTTCAATTGAACAATTCTAATATATCATTGTGAAAAAAGGAAAGAAAAAGAAAACACAATCTAACCTTTGTACTTTTGCTATGAAGTAAAAATGTGTTTTAATAAAAAACTGAATTGAAAGGTCTAGAGTTAAGTAGACACATTTATATTTGTTTATTTTTACCTCAACGGTTGGTCATGACTAACAGCCAGAGGGCTTTAAACACAGCTTTCATTCAGCTGCTTTTATGATTTCCCCGAAGCACTAGTTACCAGAGTTACAGACTATAGCTCACTGTGTCTACCTATGGTCTGTAGTGGCTCAGGAGTTGCCAGCTTGAGTTAGATCTTTGTTCCAGAAAGATCATAAGGCTTTAACACACCACTCCCATTTTACTGAAAGAGAGATTCACATCCCTGGATAGGTATTGCCTCTGAAATGTTTGAGCTTGGCAATCATTGAATTTCAATTAGATTATGGTATCCACACCCAAACCAGTTTGGTAAAACCTCGTGTGGTAAATTTGAATCAATGGTTGAAACAGATTATGGGAGAATTCCAACTCTTTAGAAAGATTTGACAAAGGAGAGAAGCTTCTGCATGTGATTACAATGATCATTAATGTCATGATTTGTGTAGAAATCACAATACTTTCATATATTCTATTGAATTTTATCTTCATAATGAATCTTTTAAGATACATATTATCACTATATTATTATATAGGTGTGGGAAATTCAGGTTAGGGAAGTTGTGTCTTGCCTTAGTAATAGTTGATAACTGATGTTACAGAGCATGACCTTGATTGGATTTTGTAACTTTCTTCTTCTAGCTGTAAGTCTCAATGGCCTTCCCATATTCATTTTCTTCTTGTTGACTGGGCTTCTATACATTGAGGTATCTTGGGCTATGCACAGAAGGTAATTTTCAAAGTTGTTCAGTATTTGGTCAGAGTGGTTGCAATGGCTCATTTTGTTAAAAAAAAAAAAATCTAATCTTGGATGTGAGCTCCACAAAATAGCAACAAAATTTCATCAGTGCTGAGTCATTGAACTGCTTTTGGTAGGGAAAGTGAGGGCTTTCAGCTGCAAGTCAAAACTTCAATTCACAGAACTGACAATGATTGAGTCCCTGGGAGCAAAGGAAGCTCCATTGACTCTACTGGTATAATATCACATAATAACTAAAATTTTCTGCAAAGTATCTGCTGATGAATAATGCCATGAATAACTACAGGCTATAAAAACTGTGCTTATGGGTTTGGCAAATTTGTTCAAATTGTGTCTCTTTCTTCTCCATCCATATTTTTATTATTCTTAGTTGTAATGCATCTTAGCAGATTCCACTTTGTGTTACATTAAATTGTATTTTCTCAATTTTGACATAATTTCCGCTTGTAATTATTCCATATAGATCACTCAGGCTTATTCTTCAGTCACTACAAACTTGGTATTAACTCTTTGAAAAAACAATTACTCAGTGGTATGGCTAACATCTATAAGGGCAATGAAAACCACTTTTTAAAATTTGTTTTGTTTTTAATTGACTATTGATGTCACTCTTAATGTTCTCAACTCTTTTAACAATGGTTTTCACTGAAGGGCTAATAGTCTTAAGCAAGTTTTCTTTGGACACATTTCATTGGCTGCTGCAATCAAACATGATTTAATTAACTCACCATCAATAACTTGCTTGTTTGGCTGGCTAACAAATAAGCCACTTGGACATTTTCTTTGGTTGTAATGTTACTTTTATTTGTGTGAAGAAATTCTGCTGGGATGAAATATTCAGTTTTAAACTTTCAAATTTTTGGACTGCTACTCCCTGTGAATTGCGAATATTGTTCTAACTGCTTAATCTGGTTATGTCATTAAGTATTGCATTCTATAGCTATATGTCTTTTCATAAGAAACACAGTGATTTGCTCTTCACTGTGATAATGGAATAATATTCACACCACTGTACCTGAAAGGCATGACATCCAAAGTCTACTTTTTCTTTGCTTTTATTGACATGAGCGGTATGCACTGGTAATAAAAATTACATAAAATATCAACTTACGACAATATGTGTGACATTTGAAGTGCTGTTGAGTAGTAACGCTGCCACTGTGATTTATAGTGCACCAAGGAGCAGTGTGAAGGGATTAATGCCACATATGGTTTCTGTCATAAATGCTCAACCCTGTCATTTTAGAGCAAACGCAACTACAGGAAATGTGTGAATGAATAAGTGCAGCTGTATTCCAATAAGCTTTATTATTAACACTGAAATTTAAATTTTACGTAATTTTCATAAACATTCTCCTTTTTATTATTTTCAGCCATTTTGGGATGTAAAAATCATCTTTAGCTTAAAAGCCAAACAAAAACAGGAGGCCAGATGGATATGGCCTGAAGCCCATAGTTTAGTAACTCCTGATCTTGACTCATACAATATACAGAACTGAATTATTGTTTGTACTTTCCAAACCTGTTATTCTCCTGTCCTCTCCACCACTATGAGTAGCCAATCTGTGTTTTTTTTTTGTTTGTGTGCGTGTGTCATTAATTTTATTTAAATGTTGGACATCATGTGTAGGAAAACAGAACAGCCAAGATAAATAATATTTACACCTGAAAATGGACATAACTCTTTGTCAGGATGTTCATGTGAGGATTGAGAAATTTGGTTAGAAGTTGACCTCAGATTGAATTTTGCTGTTGCTAGAATCATCTTCAATGCACAAGGTACTTCAATTTGTTCCAGGAGTGGGCTCTTGTTATTTTATGTCTTGGAGGACTAAAGGATTTTTCTCAATTTACTGTTCTACTTTTGGAACAGTACTGTTTCAGAAGTCCCCACATGTGTATTAAAGTGGGAATCTCCTTCCATGCTCTCACCCATCCCCTAGTCATAGTCTTCTGTTCTTTTTATTTGGTTGAGGACTTGTTTTGGTGGTAGGGAATTTTCTCAGTTCTACTAGTCCTACCCCAATCTTAAACAGAATTTGGGATCTGAGTCTCAGGATTGTGGCTTTCTCAGAAATTTTGCCCCTTGATTCATGGAGTCTAAAATGTGCCTTCTTTTAATAAGGATTCAAGGTGGGAGGAAATTTTCCTGATGGTTTTTCAGTGGTAACTGATTTGTACTTTGCAACTTCTGCATTCTAAACAGAGATGAAACCAATATATATTTTTACTGAAAATTCATATTTACAATATAAATTTAATATATAGAAAAAACCATTGAATGATGAACATAGGATTCAGGATGATGACTACTTTATTTGGAGGAAGTAGGCAATGTCTGAGAATAGAAGTAAATGGTTAGACTCAGGTTATTTACGAGTTTTAGTGTTGGGGTTATGGATTATTAAAATACCTAACTATCCACATAAATAAACAAATAAGTGGGCTGCACTTGAACTGATAAATGGGTATTATCAACCAAGGATATGTTTAATCCAATCTAGTGCAAGTGAGTTTTTAAAAAAATGTGAGAAACGATAGATATTTATGGAAACAGCTAAATATCTGTTTATGGATAAAACACATGTGATATATATGTTACAAATATAGTATTTTGTATATTGTATGTAAAATATATCACATATATAATATACAAAATATTAGTTGGACTTAAAAAAAGAAGAAAATCCAGCCCTAACTGGTTTGGCTTAGTGGATAGAGCATTGGCCTGTGGACTGAAGGGTCCCAGGTTCAATTCCCATCAAGGGCATGTACCTTGGTTGAGGGAACATCCCCAGTAGGGGGAGTGCAGGAGGCAGCTGATCGATGTTTCTAACTCTCTATCCCTCTTCCTTCCTCTCTGTAAGAATCAATAAAATACATTAAAAAAAAAAAGGAAATTCTGTCATTTGTAACAACATGGATGAACCTGGAAGATATTATGGTAAGTAAAATAATCCAGACACAGAAAGACAAATGCTACATGATCTTAGTTATATGTAGAATCTAAAATAATCAGACTCATAGACTCAGATAGTAGGATAGTGATGACCAGGAAATGATGTTGGTCAAAGGGTGAAAAATTTCTGTTATGCAAGATCAATGAGTTCTTGAGATCTAATGTACAACCTGGTGATTATTGTTAATAATACTGTATTATATACATGATATTTGTTAATAAACTAGAACTTAAGTGTTCTCACAATAAAAGAGAGGGAGAGAGAGAAGGGAGAGAGAGAGAGAGAGAGAGAGAAAGAGAGAGAGAGAGAGAGAGAGAGAGAGAGAGAGAGAGAGAGAGAGAGAGAGAGAGAGAGTGGTAACTACATGAGGTGGTGACATGTTAATTAGCTTGGTGATTGTGGTGATCATTTCACACTGTATATGTATATCAAGACATTAAACTGTATACCTTAAATATATACAATTTCTATTTGTCAATTATACCTCAATGAAGCTGAAAAAGATAGATCTCAATTGTAGGAGTCAATTCCTTTTATATCATAAAAGAGGACAAGCACTAATCTTATTGTAGTGATAATAAAATGATCTGTTGTATTTTAACATTAGTCTTGAATGTAAATAGTAATATAACTCTACTTTCACTACTCTCGTCGGAGATGCATGCATATGCCAGAACTACTGTAGCTGCTCATGTATTCCACATTGTTCTACCAAGAGTTGGTGTAGATTCATGTTTAGGAACAAATGTTCTGGAATTGAGAAAATCTCATCCTGGATGTTGACTTTGTCCTCTGTAAGTGTAAAAGTTTTGGACTCATTCCTAAAATGTTGATTAGAATTTTTAATTTAAGGCTTGTTTGAGATGTCCTAAGTATGGTACTTAGTACAATCACATAGTAAATATACATTATTATTATTATTATTATTATTATTATTATTACTTCACTCTGTCTATCAAATGCTATTTCCTTTCACGTGAAGGTTTATTCATCTCACCCTTTTTAACAATCTGGTGACAATTTTTCTGTCAATACAACTTTGATGCTTTTATTACATTGAGAATAAAAGTTTAAGTTTTTCAAAATAAGCAAAAGAGTTTCACACTTTCTTTATTTCCCTATTAAGTACAACAATCATACATAATTAGATACTGCCCTGATTGCTTTTAGTCTTCTGAAAGTGGGAAATTTTACACTCTATTTATTTTGTTTCAGAGTAAGTATGCACTTAGGGTGAATGAACCTAGAGACATTTCGGGACTTTGTGCTGGAGATTCTGCACGTGTCTAGTCTGTTCTCCAGCACCTGTCTCTTCATATCTCTTTGGAATGGGTGGAGTTTGTGACCTCTCACAGCCAGTTGACAATGACCATTTTATAGACAATTGTATTAGACCTTAACAAAGAAACAAGCTTCTTTCCAAATGCATTTGGCAGGATAAGCAAGCAAGGCCAACAGAGTTATACAGTTTATAAGTAATAGGTATTTTTTTCTCGGTGCAAATATTCAGTCATTCTACAAGAAAATGTCTAGCTCATTTTGGCACTGATTGTTTAACAGCAATAATCAATGATATTAATATTTTATAATATCACAAAAAGGAAAAATCATGCATAGGATTCATGCCAGAAAAATTTCATAGGGTTATTTTTTTTCTGTTACTTTAATATACCTACAGTTTTCTATTGTTTATTTACACAATCAGTATGTCATAGTTTGCCTGTTTTCTCTATTATTACATAATTTTAACTATTTTGGAAAATTAAATCATTCTTTATTAGTTCCTTAAATGTATCATTTCTATACGTGTATGCAAATACACATTTCATCTCTATGATCTTAGTGCATAGCCACATGTTGGCATATAGTTTGCAAATACCTATCTTTTCAGAGACTGAATCTGCCAGAATCTGAGGCTTCTGAGCAGTTCAACTCAGAAACTTTCTGTTCCATCTGTGCAAAGCTGTTTGTACATCTCAGAGCTCTGGCTATGGTGCTTTTTTAGTCTGTATAGATTTGAGCTGAATGCTCAGGGTGACCTTCTCGGTGTATTCTCACCAGCCATTGAATCCTAACCAGGGAGTTCAGGAAGTCTGGCACTGCTGTTGATGACACATCAATGACGTGATGTCTGGTTTCTATTAAAAATCAAAAAGCAAAATATTTGATGCCAAAAACAAAAGTATAGACACTGTCATATACAAACATTAATATATTGCCTAATTTAATAAGAATTCTGAAGGGATTCCAGTGAGTCCTGGACCAAAGTGGACAATGGTATGAAGGCCTCGGCAAGATCTATACCAAGTACCATAGGCAAATGCCACACAGTCTTCTTTCATTGTGGTCTTCTTGGATTTTCTACTAAGTAGTCCCAGTTAATTTAGCTATAAAATGTGTAAACTATCCAGTTATAGGCAAAGTAGTTTTCAAGCCAAGGTCATGGATCTCTTGAGTTGAATTTTAAAGTAAAGTGGACCCAATTACACACAAATGTGATGCATTCAAATTTGCTACACATAAAAGATGTGGCTCGGCCTCAAGTAAACTCAAGACTCAGCTATATTTGCGCTATGATTTGAATGAGGTCCCAAGGATTCTTCTATCTAAAAGTGTAAATAAATTTGTTATCTAGCAAACCTACTATGCACTAGGCTCGCTATGAGGTTCTGGAAAGACATAGATAAGATGAGTGCTTTGTTCTCAAGGAGCACACAGTATAGGGGAGAGACAGACATATGACTTGCAATCACAATTCAGTATAAGAAGAGCTATTACAGGGGATGTACAAAGACAGGGCATCTAACAAACTGGGAAAAGGGTCATAGGTGCCTCCAAAAGGAGATGATAGTGGCGATATTCCAGATGCTCACCATGAGTTATTCATTGTTTTATAGCCCAGGAATTGGAGATATTTAAAATGAAATATATTGTGTGGGTAGGTGTTATGGACTAAATATTTGTGTCCCTCCTCAAATTCATATGTTGAAATTCTATCCCCCCAATGTGATGGTGTTAGGAGGTAAGTAAGCCATGTGGGTAGAACCCCCTTGAGTGGGATTAATACACTTAGAAAAGAGACTCCAGAGACTCCTTGTCCCTTCTGCCATGGGAGGACACAGTGAGAAAACACTAGGCTATGAAACAGGAGGGGGGATCTTATCAGACATGGAATCTTCCAGCGTCTTGATCTTAGACTTTTCAGTCTCCTGACTGGGAGAAATAAATGTTTTCAGTTTAAGCCATGTAGTCTATGGTATTTTTTTTTAAACCCTCACCCAAGGCTATGCTTTTATTGAATTTTTTTTTAAGAGAGGGGAATGCTGGCAGCTAGAGGGAAGCTCAGGTCCCAGGTGCCAGAGGGATGCTGGTGTTGGCAGCTGGGGGAAGGAAGGCCTACTCTTGCATGGATTTTGTGCATCAGGCCTCTAGTATATGGCTGTGCTCACCACATTTTCACGTGGGACTTGGGCACTGTGATTCAGACAAAGAGTGGGTATGTGAAGGCCCAGGGGCCCAGGGCCCAGAGGTCAGCTATGACCTGTCCTTCCACACCAGATGTTCATGCTTCGATCACCAGCCAGGACTGTGGACCTCACCCGTGCATGAATTTCGTGGACCAGGCTTCTAATACACACACACACACACACACACACACACACACACACACACACACTGAGTGGCCAGATTATTATGATCTCTGAATGCATGAATTCATGCATGGGTGGGGTCCGGCTAGCCTGGCCAGTGGGAGGGAACATGAGTGGCATGGGTGGTTGGCCAGCCTGCCTGCTGATCAAACTCCTGGTCAAGGGGACAATTTACATATTAGCCTTTTATTATATAGGATATATACTGAGTGGCCAGATTATAATGTGTTCAGAGATCATAATAATGATCTCTGAACACATTGTATATATATATGAGAGAGAGAGAGAGAAATATCAACTTGTTTTCTCCCTTATGCACACTGACTGGGATTAAACCCACAACCTAGGTATGTGCCCTGACCAAGAATTGAAGTGCAACCTTTTGGTATATGGGATGATGCTCCAATCAACCAAGCCATCTGGCCAGGGCTATGGTGTTCTTTTATAGCAGCCAGAATTGACTAAGAGGGTAACTACTGATATCACAACAGAGAGCAGAAATGCCTCAAGGCTTCACAGGAAGGAGATTTTTTTTTTTTGTCAAGAGAAAGGAGGGAATAGTAATATTTACGTTAATATCTAACATATAATCTTATTATGTGCTAGAAACTTTAGTATATATTCATTTCATTTAACCCTCTAACAGTCTTATCAGCTAAGTATTATTTTGAGAATGAAAACCTTGCGGAAAGAGTAGAAAAAAATTGTAGACCAGGAAGACAGGGCAAAGGTTAAAATCTGAGCTGTAAAAGCCTCTAAGGGAGTGTCCCACCCAGAGAACAGTTCTTGGACTAGACTCCGAACAAGCATAAAGTTAACCAGCATTTTAAGAGGACTAGTTGGAAGGAATGGTGGCCACAGGAGAGTAATTCCATTTTTTTTTGGCAGTTTATTTCAAAATTTTGTCCTTAACAGTGTTTGATAAGTCATTTATTCTCATATTTTTATTTCCTTAGGGGAAAAAAACCTTATCTTTTTCTCAAATGGATCAAATTGATAAAAAAAATAACAGTAGTAATTAAATTTTTTAGGGGATTTAATATGTGCTAGGAACTATTTCAAGCACTTAGCATACATTATTTCATCTAACTCAAGTAACAACTCTGTGAGGAATGAGATAGAATCACTTTCATTTTATAGATAAAAGAGCTGAGATTTAGAGAGGCTGGGTAATTGATCCAAGATTCACATCTCTTAGTGGGTGTTTGAGCCAACATCAAAATCTCCAGCAGTCTCCTTCCAGAGCTTACACTTTGAATCCCAAACCAAGGAAAGCATTAGACTATAACTCAAGAGAAAACACTTGGGCTATGGTGGAAAAATCAGAAAAATAAATTGTAGCAAGATGTGTCCTTTCAAAATTAAAAATATGGTTTAAGTGTTTAAAGGTTCTTTTTGCTTTGAGGCATTACAGACCACTGACAAATGTGTGCTGTCTCAGGCGAAGGTTGGAAGCAATGCGGTGGTAGTGGGGTGGTAGACCATCACCCTGGGCTTTCCTGCAGCTGTGATTGTACACTGGTGACGTGTTGGGCTATCTGGTCTCTTGCTTTTTGGTGCCTGAGCCTTCAGAATGCAGAAGTTCCTCTCCATTTTTTTTCTTTATTTCCCTACATCACCTAACTTATTACCAGTATGTTGCCCTTTGTTGTACAAACATCTTCTTCCCTATTTCAATCACCTCGGAATTCTCCGAAGTCATTTTCATCCTTAAGGGGAAGAACAAAACGGTCTGTCTTTTGACAAATTTTTTTTCCCCTTGGACGGAACCTGCAAAAAAATGCTTTTCATATGATCTTTCTCCTATGTGGAATCTAATGCACAAAATAAACCAATGAACAAAATAGACCCAGAGACGTAAAACCATGCAACAGACTGCTGCATCTCAGAGAGAAGGCAGTGGTTGATGGGAAGAGATCAACCAAAGAATGTGTATCATGTATGAATAACCTATGGACACAGACAATAGGGTGGTGAAGGCCTGGGATCAGGGCAGGGGGTGGGCTAGAAGAGGTCAATGGAGGGGAAAAGGGGACATAGGTAATACTTTCAACAATAAAGATTTTAAAAAAGAATTAAATAGAACTAAAAAAAAATGC
Organism: Pipistrellus kuhlii; assembly: GCF_014108245.1. Taxonomy (NCBI): domain Eukaryota; kingdom Metazoa; phylum Chordata; class Mammalia; order Chiroptera; family Vespertilionidae; genus Pipistrellus; species Pipistrellus kuhlii. The sequence goes on from NW_023425595.1 coordinate 16,811,958, forward strand.
TTTTCAAAACAGTTGAAATGGCAACACACAGCCTGGAGATGATTAAATGCAATGGAAAAATACAAGACTCATGAAAAAAGGATTTTCGGGGAATTTGCACAGAAAAATAACATTCAAGCTCTTTAAAATGCAGCTTTGTCTGTCAGAGTGACCTGTTTGCTGTCTTCACACATGACTCTCTTTCCCAAGAGTGCAGGCTCTGACGGTTTTGAGTTTACAGCCGTGGGCCAATGCCGAGTGATTGAGGCAGCAGATGAGAGCAAGCAGGGACATTGGCTCTGGCATCAGGCTCTCCGCTGCTGACATTTCCTACCAGGGAGTTCTGAGGCAGGTCTCTGGGCTTGACCTCTATCAGGCACTGTTTCTCTTCTGCCATTGGGGAAGATGAAAATAACTACCTCACAGTTATATAACTACCTTAATATCTGTGAAGATTAAATAATATGTATAAAGCTATTTGGAAAAAGCTGAACACCGGCAGTTATTACTAAACTTTGCACTCCGAACCATTCTGGACATTGGCTACCAGCTACTCGACGCTACTTTGCGGCGGAAACGTGCGTTGAATTAACTCAATTCCCCGTAATCACTAATAAACTGCAATGTCCCCTGAGAGGGGAGATCCGAGTGATATGCTAGAATTCCGATGTCCCCTGAGAGGGGACAGCGGAGTGCAAAGGGCTTAAAATATTTTTTTTATTGTTGATAGTATTACAGATGTCTTCCATTTCCCCTCTCTACCTTCCTCCTCCCAGCCCCTCTCCGGGTCTTCACTACCCTATTGCCTGTGTCCATGGCTATGCATATATTCTTTGGTTTATCTCTTCTCATCCTCCCAACACTACATCAAGGTATATCACTCTGTTCCATGCCTCCATGCTTTGTTTCTTACAATATTACTAATTTACTGTTATTATTTTACTAATGGTCTGGTGCACGAAATTTGTGTGTGGTGGTGGTGTGGGGGAGGATGTCCCTCAGCCCCGCCTGCACCCTTTCCAATCTGGGACCCCTCAGGGGAAAACTGGTAGTGGATATCCTCTCACAATCCAGAACTGCTGGCCTGCCTGCCTGATTGTGCCTAATCACTTCTGCCTGCCAGCCTGATTGTCCCCAACTGCTCCCCTGCTGGCTTGATTGCCCCTAACAACCTCTGCCTCAGCCCCACATCCAAGACCCAGGATTCCCTCTTCCAGTCAACCACAGGCACCCGGAATCTGGGCTTTCCCCTCCTCTGGTCAGCCATAGTTGCCCAGGCCGGCTGCTGCCACAGGGGATGGTGGGCAGGTGGTTTTTCCTGGGCTGCAGCTGCAAATGCTGGCGCCTGGATCCATGGGGTGGGCGGCTTCTCTCTCTTCCAGCCATAGCTAGCGGCAGGTACTGGTGCCTGGGACTGCAGGGTGGGCGGCTTCTCCATCTACCAGGCTGTAGCCAGCTGCAGGTGCTGACACCTGGACCGCAGGCAGACGGCTTCTCCATCTTCCCTCGAATGCAGTGGGGATGACTTCCCAGGCTGGCTGCAGTCTAGGATCACTGGACAGTCGGCTTCTTTGTCTCCTGGGCTGGAACCAGCTTTAGGTGCTAGGGCCTGGTTTCTCTGTCTCCTCCAGGATGTGGGGCAAATGGCCATGAGGCTTCTGCTGCTGTCTGCAGCCTGGGTTCAGGGGGCAGGCAGCTTCTTCATCTCCCGTGCTGCAGCCAGCTTCACAGGCCCGGAGTAGCAGGACGATGGGGATGCTACCATGTTCTCAGGTTCATTTGTATTCTTACTCTGATTGGCTGGTACCGTAGTGGAGTGATGGTAATTTGCATGTTTCTCTTTTATTAGTATAGATCTTTTCTTCTTCCTCATTGACATTAAAGTGACAAGAGTAAAACATATATGTGTGTTGGTATTGCCTCTTTCTTCCTTAAAAGGAAACCTAGACAGCTTCAGCCTCTCCCCTAGTCTTTTCTCTACCAGATCAGAGAACCTTGCCTCTTTCTCCCAGAGGCATCCACGTTGTGCTCATGATTGCTTTTTGATGAACCTCACTCTTTTGCATGGTAGCTCCCGGCACTGTTGGAAAATTAGCTCAGGCTTCTAGGGAGTTCCTGTTCCAGGACTCCTTTCCAGTAATTTCTACCCTTTGGTTTTAGCATGGCTCCCTGCAGCCACCTGGGATGGTGGTCCCTTTTCCAAATATAGGAAGCTACCTGAGAAAAAGTTACTTAACCACTCTGTCTTTCAGTTTACTCATATATAAACAGAGATAATTGTTTTACCCCCCATAAGATTTTCCTGAGGATTAAATAGATATAGGTTGCCCCAAGAATGTATACACACATCTTAAATAATGATAAAGGCAGTGTTCATGAAAATACATTTCATTTTCAAAATCGAGCCATCAGCTGTTAAAGTGTATATACATTTTGGGGTCAAAGTTAGAACATGTAAGAAACTCCCATGAGAAAACGGGCAGTCCACAGCTTGTTTTTCATGTCTTTGGTTCTCCCCGATCATGAAGTCTATAAGGGCAGGGACCTTATAGACTGTTTGTCTATAGTCTGCCTCTTTCATCATGCTATCTCCTGAATTAAGCACATTCAACTCGTACATTGCATGTGCTCAATTAACTATTTGCCATTTGGTTGGTTGAATGAATGATTGCATCTGGCCACTTCCCCCTCCCCGTAAGAGAGCTAGAGCTTGAATCTTGCCGAACTTGCTCAGCCTTCCTCTCCTTCCTCTTCCCTTCCATAGAAGGATTTCTACAATCCACGGGTGCTTCTGACATGCTCCTCCCAATCACGAAGACTCAAAGCCAGAAGGAAGTGCTCAAATCACCTCATGTAACTGGGTCTTGCATCAATCACAGAGAGAGGGAGATTTTCTAAGTTCTCGCTGCTGTGGAGAGATGAGTTCAAACTGTAGGAGGTCAGCAGTGCTCTTAACTTTGCCTTTGTGTTGTTTTCATATAAATATTTTTACTGGGACATCTTCTGGCAAGGAAAGCTAGTTCTCAGTACTGTGGAGAGAAGGGAAGCTTTTCTCACCACATGCCAGTGGTATGCACTTGAGTCAACTTAGGGTCAGTGTGATTTGATAGCATGTTCCTTTTCACTTTTGTCTTGATGCTTTCCCACTGACTCAGTGTCTATCTACTCTTTATCCTTCCTTCAAATGGGAAACAGCTGGGCTAAAGTGAAGTCCATGTCCAGATTCCCGACTCCCTTCCTTCTCAATGTCCCTGCCCACTTTCTCTGGCCCAGAAAGCAGCAACTATTTCTATTTCTGAGATGCTAATCCTATTACAGATGTTTTACTAATTATCAAACAGTCCAGTTTGGCAGCTTGTAGTAGCTAAGTCAGATTCACACATTTTAACATTTTTGCCACTCACCTAGGGAAGTTCTATTTAAGGTCTGTTACATAAGTTATTGGAATAGCTCTAAGAGGGTATCTTTTTACCAAGGTAGGTGAGTTTCATTATGAAAATTCAAACAATAGTCCTAGTCTGTTTGGCTTAGTGGATAGAGCATTGGCTTTGGACCAAAGGGACCCAGGTTTGATTCATGTCAAAGGCATGTACCTAAGTTGCAGGCTCCTCCCAGTCAGGCCCCTGGCCCTGCCTTTGCAGGAGGCAACCAATTGATGAGTTTCTCCCATATTGATGTTCGTCTCTGTCTTTCTCTCTCTCTTCCACTCTCTCTAAAAGGTCAATGGAAAAATATCTTCTGGTGAGGATTAAAAGAAAATTCAAACAATAACTTCTTTGATCCTTTCACAGGGAGTGTGGTTGAGTCATCTCTGACTCTCCTGCTTTGCAACGCCTAGTCTGTAATGGTGTTGATGATGGTTGGAGGACTAAATCAATGAATTCAAAACTATATGTTGCACTCTTCTTTGTTAAGTTTTACTTGGTCCACAATACATTTAACCATTTTTCATGCTAAAGAGTAAATTGAAAGTGTTTGGTAATAAGATCTTGGGATAATAAAAATACTTTACATATGTAAACAGTTTTACCTTTTTTTTTTTTTTTTAGGTACTTTATTTATAATCTTAGCTCATTTTTACTACCATATAGTATAGGCAGATACATTATTTTTATTTCTTGTTTTTTCCTCTCCCTCAATACTTACTAGTATATCCAATATACAATAAATTTAAACATTTGATTCTACCTCAGCAATGGTTCCCCAGTCAGTTTCTTATACTATTTTCAGTGTTATCAGCTTAACCCATACTGTCATTTTTCTCTTATACAGACCGTTGCAATTATATCCTAGATGATCTCCTAAACTTTTGATTCTCCTCTTCACAATATTGTCAAATTCAATCAAAGCATGGGATTGGTTTTTGCCACTTCCCTTCTTCTGACATGCTACTAACTCTCCATGCCTACTAAGTCAAATCCAAACCTGTTAGTATGATGCCTAAGGTCTTTGCTCAGGTCCTGGTATACCTCTGCTTAGTTTCCAAAAGAATTGTGGTTGCTGAAACATATCATGACCCTTATATCTCCCTGAATTTTTCTATGTTGTACTCTTTGCTCTGTATTTTTTGCATAATTCCTATTCATATTTGAAGTCTCATTGAAACACTCAGCTCATCTATGAAGGTTGATATGACTAGGGTAAAGTCAAGTGCCTCTTTAGGTAGCACTTTAGAAAAAGTTATTGGCCCTCATCAAACTTTAGGAAAATTGTTTGCATGACCAGTTCCTCCACTAGACCATTGCTTAGTTTCATACAGGCCCTGACTATAGCATAATGTCTATCACATTGTGGTTACTCAACAAGTGCCTCTTTTATAGATGAATTTTACAAGTGAACACTAGTAACGAAACTGTGAGAGAGAAGTAAAGAATGGAACTTTAGAGCATTGACCTGCAGACCAAAGGGCCCCAGGAACTTTAGAACATTGGCCTGTTCTAATCCCTGTTTGCCACTAACTCGCTGTAACCTCTCTGGACCTTTATTTTCTCATCTATTAAAAGAGGGCATCTGATTAGACTAATCTGTACCAGTATGGTCTCTTCCACTGCTGAGAATTTAATCCTATAAGAAATTCTCATGGGTTAACAAAGATAAGGCCAAATTCAACATTTTCTGACTTGGAGACTAGGTACATTTAATATGCTTAATTGTTTTAAGACAGAGATTGAAGTGAAATAGAATGATACATCAAGAGAAAATGAATTATTGACCCTTGTGTTGGGAATATGTTGTACCAGCTGTGTAATCTTAGATGAGGCTTTGTCCCCATAATGAGGGCAAGTGCTTAGATTTCAAATACATGGCACTCCTTATCCCACTCACTACTATTATGCTCAAGGCAGACATTTTCACCAAGCCTATATGCAGGACTTAGAATTTGTTACAACCTAATCTATAAGAAGTGACATTATTCTATTGGAGTCTTTTAAATGCCAAGAATGTACATGAGACTAAAATAAAAGAAACCTCTCTACTATGTTGGGCACTAAATATTTTCCAAAGTCCTACTCAGTTCTGTTATTTTCTAATAGAACTGTAGTGGGATTTTGGTGCCTTTGGACTTAGGTTTCTAACCTTGGAGGGTTACAGTGAAGAGGATTCCTGGAATAGGTGGGCTTTTTCATGATGAACCCATACGTCATCACCATCTTCTGAGTAAGTGGCAGTCTCTTTTTTTCACCCCAGGAATAATGCCACTGACTTGGTCTCATAAGCCATCAAAGGTATCCACATTGAAAGCATCTCTAAAATGAGAGTACCAAGGCAAGAGAGGAAGGTTTATTTTGGTATGGGTAATGTAGGCTTAAGCCAGATAAGCAGAATCATCGTCTCAGGAACACAGGATGAGACAGTCTCCTGGATGGATGAGAAATCATGTTATATTTAGTTCTGCTACTTCCATCTTCAGAGAAGTAGAGATAACCAAGAGCACATTCAGAAGAGAGGACTAAGGTTGGTGATGGGCCTGAAAAGCATGTTATGCAAAGACTGGTTCAATGCTTTTGAGGCATTTTTTAGGACAGAAAGGCTTGGAGCTCGCATGATAACTCTGAAATATTCGAAAGCCTGCCATCTAGTAGCAAGATTAAAGATTCTGTATCTTCCTGAGGAAGAAGTGAGATTGGTGGTTAAAAAATATAGGTAAGTGTGGAGATGGGAGCCCTCTTCTATATACTCCCCAGAATAGCTCACACTCATCTCTTAGGGATCCAGATGTAAAATCACAAAATCCCAAACTGCAGTCTGGCTACCAAATTTGGGTATGTGTATTGATTGATATAGGACTCAATATTCCCTTTATCTATTAAATTTTAAATCACAATTTTTAAATTGTTTTTTTAAAATTTAATCATTCACATATTTACATTCAATATTATTTTGTATTAGTTTCAGGAGTACAGCTTAGTGATTAGACAATAATATTCTGTACAAACTGTTCCCCTCATACTTCTAGTACCCACCTGGCACCATACATAGTTATGATGATATTATTGACTACATTGCCTATGCTGTGCTTTACATCCCGTGACTCCTTTGTAATTGCTACTTCTCATTCCCTTCACCTTTTTTACTCAGTCCCCCACCACACCTCCCCTCTGGCAACCATCATTCTGTTCTCTGTATCTATGAGTATAATATTTCTGTTTTGTTTGTTCTTCAGATTTATAATATTCTTTTAAAAATATATTTTATTAATTTTTTTTTACAGAAAGGAAGAGGGATTGAGAGTTAGAAACATCTTTGAGAGAGAACCATTGATCAGCTGCCTCTTGCACACCCCCTACTGGGGATGTGCCTGCAACTTGTTACATACCCTTAACAGGAATCAAACTCAGGACCTTTCGGTCTATAGGCCGACACTCTATCCACTGAGCCAAACCAGCTAGGGCTTATAATATTCTTAAGATTTCATACAATATTAGCCAATGTTCCTTTTTGAGTGAGATATAGGATGACATGTTGCACGGGGATAAATATTTGATGCCTATCCCCTGACTTGGAAATCTAGAGCCAGAAAACAAATCTGAGAGTGGAAACATGTCACTCAGCTAACAAGCCTAAATAATTACATAACATCTAAGCTTTAGGCCTTGAGGCTCAAACCCCACAGGCCCATGGAACTACCCTGAGAAGCCTCTGGAGTCTTTTAGTAACTTGAGAATCAAATACATTCTGTTTGAAAATGACTTGTCTGATGTCTGTCATCACCACTTATTTCTGAGAGAAAGAGACAGTGGGCTCTAGAGGTCATGGAAGGAATCTGCACCTCCCTGGTTTGCCCATGAACTTGAGGCTGGTCTGGTTATATGTCCTATTGGGATGTAAATTTCAGCTTAATAAGAGGGATGACTTTCTAGGAGCTGGAGTTGCCCCAAAACAAAATATACTGCCTTGGTCCATGGTAAGTTTTCCAGAGCATTTTAGACATGAAGTAAAGAAAGTTTTCTGACACCATAGAAAGTGGAGTAGTGAAGCACACACACTTTACAGTTATTCCACTTCTGCCACTCTACCACTTCTGCGCCCCACACACAGGGAAGCCACAGCACATACTATTGCACATTTCCATCTTTGTTCTCATCCATGTTTTTTAAACCACCCCCTGTCCCTGCTCCCATCTGACTTTTCTCCTCCCAGCGGTGAGTTTTGCTGTTTATCCTCCTTCAGCCCTCCCTTTCTCATCCTTAAGACTTTATTTTATCCTGTCACTCTGACCATAACTTGCTTCTCTTAGGAGGGCCCAGGCAGGTTGCCTCTGAGTGCCTAGCATAAGCACAGCCCTTGGTTCCCTTGGCCTGGGACCCTTCTATCCTGAGATCTCTCTCCTGGTCTTCCTCTGCAGGTTGCTTTCCACCCCCATGAGCATCTACAGCAGCAGCCTAGAGAGTCTGGAATCTTTTACCGAATGCAAATGTAACTGGTTCCCCAGGGTGTGGAGATGGGCTCCTATGAAGCAAGGAGATGCCCTCTTCTTTTACCCAACCTCTTGGAGGGCTGCATTTTTCCAGTTGGCCCTAATTCCAAGGTTTCCAAGTACAGACTAGCACGATTGCTAAAAAAAGCAGTAAAACTGGGTGGGCTTCTCTCCCCCAACATCTGTGTTTACCTCACTGAAGCATGCTTTATAGCACACAGCCTAATTAAAATACTTTTACACAACAGCAACATTTTAGCTTTAATATGGTCTCAAGGAAAAAGCAAAACGTCGGGGAAATGAGTGGTGTTAACAAGAAGCATCTAATGTATTTTGCAACTTTTCTATTTGGGCGCTCGTTAGTAAAACAATGCATTAAATTTTCTTCACCAACTTGTCTTACAAGCCCATGCTAATGACTAGAATAATGACTGTCTGGATGTAATCAAAGAAAATAAAGACCTTACCATCTGCCCACTTCAGATGACATCCTGGATTTCACATGTATGCTTTACCCTTAAATGCTGGTCTTAGACATGTCAGCGCAGTTAATAGAGATGTTCCAGTGCAGAAATGCTTTTGAAGGTATTTCATCATCATAATTAAATATAAACTGGCAGACCATTTAAAAATATATTCTCCTTTAGACCATAACCAAACAAATTCTGTGGAACCTGGAGCAGGACAGTGAAGCGGAAACATAAATATGGAAGTGGAGAGTGACACCATGGACCAACAATGGGGCCAAAGTGCATTTCTATCCTTTCACCTGAGCTAGGCCTTTGGATAAAAGACAATAACCAGTTCAAAAAAAACCCCTCTGGTTTCTTCCATTCAGGTAACATTGGTGAGTTCCCATTGGTTCTTAACCATTTATGGGGTCACAGAATTCTTTTAAAAATTGATGAAAGCTTTAGATATCCTCCTCAGAAAAATATATCCTCCCATGGGCAATTTAAATAATATACCCATCACATAGGAGCTTCAGGCAAGGAGGGTAGGGGGTTAGAGCTCAATATAAATTTAAGGTCTAATTTGCAGCTCAGAACTCCACTAGCACTCTTTTTTTCACATGAATCACCATCTCTGGTCCAGAGTTTCAGATTCTTCCTTCAACAACTTGCTAAGCATCCTCACTGAGTCCCATTCATATGTGTCATCAGTAACTCAAATGCAATCCTAATATTTAAGATCTAAGATCAAAACTTTAGTCATTTTTATTTCTTCTTCTGCATGACTTTCAGTAGTCAGTCAGCACATTCATCTATTTCCCCCCAACTCCATCCAGGGATCCCCTACATAACCCTCCCCTTGCTGCTCTCTTTGCTGCTCAGGTCCTTGTTATTCTAATGTGCTTTGGCATTGAATTTCTCACAGATGTGAACCTTTGGCTCAACTGCATTTCTTATTCTTCACTATCTCAAAAATTATATCCAAAACTATCACATTTTGATTAAAATGCCTCTCTTTACCTAGTGAATTGATGTCTACTTGCAGAACTCTTCCCTTGTTAAAGAATCTCTTGACAAGTCCCTCCTGCCTGCCTGTCTGTCTCCCTGTCCTTCTCCTTTCTGGAGAAGGTATCTTCTTCCTCTGAACTCCTTTCTCACTGTATCCACATTTTCTTTGAAGCCTGACAAAAATATGTATGGCTTTGTTGAGATATTATGTATATTCTATAAAGTTTACCCATTTTAAATGTGCAACTCAATGACTTTTAGTAAATTTGCAGTTATGCACCCATCCTTGCAATCCAGTTCTGTATTTATTTTAACTTAGTAATATCTACAGTGCCAGCACCATGATCAGCGCATTATTTTTATAATGTTAACCCTTCTCAAGGTAGTAATTATTTCTAGTTTATAAATGAAGAACATAAGGCTTAGAGATGTTAAGTAATTGAAGTCACACAACCACAAGGAGGCTACACTGGAGGCCAGATATGCTTGACTACAAATGCCATATTTTAAGGCAATATGACATCATTTTTCTCAAATAAAAAAGAAAATTATATTTTAAGATTATAATCTACTAGATAAAAAGTGGATTAGTTTTACCCATGGTTGTACCTAAATGCCTGGTTACACATTGAAGCAAGCAATAAACATCTGTTAAGTGAATTCATGGATGCACTTTTATGCTTCATGGTGTTTTAGAATTATTCCACTGTAGTTTTTGCTCCAATTAAAGACCACTGATAAGTTGTCAATGTATGTGTAACTATAACCTTGAGGTGGAAGAGGGAAGGGTTTATTAATCTTATTGTCCCATGAAGGGATGAATAGAGTCACTAATTTAATGCCTCAGGGTTTTAGTTTTCTAATCTATAACATGGGAGAGCAATGATTTTACTCACTTTGAATAATAATTATATAAGAAAAATGTGAGAATAAAGGTGAGAAAAATGAAGACATGAGGAAAGAAGAAAGGACAAATAGTGGCCCCATTTAGAGAAAAGGACACAACTTCATTCTCTCTTGCTTGTGTCACAATGGCATATCCATCCATTTTCATTGTTGCAACAAGTAAAAGAAAGGTGCTCATAATTTTCTTTTGATTGCCCTGAAATTCCAAGATTTCCTATTAAATGGACCTAGTATAATCAAAATAAAATAAAACATTGTCTATGTCTGACTTTAACTTCATTTTATAATTAAACTGTACCTAATTGGTTGGAAGGAAATAAGGAAAGAAGTAAACAAAGAAAATAATGGAAGAAATTGACAGCTGTAAAAGAAAAAAAAAAAAAAAAAAAAAAAAAAAAAAAAAGGCCAAGGAGAGAAAAGCAACTGAAGAAGTGAAAGGAAAGAAAATAAAGTGACTAGAAGAAAGCAAAGAGTGAAACAGGAGAGAGAAGAAAGAAGGAAATAAAAAAAGAAAGTGGAACAAAAGGCGTGTAGAAAGTTTGAAAGGAAGAAAAGGGAGAAACTGCATTCAAATGATTTCTGCCAGGCCTGTGCATTTTGAAATAGAACCATCTGAATCCATACTTTAACCACAAATGTTGGAATACAGTTTGGAGTAAAAACAGCCTCCATCCTGACATTTTTCCAAATGTTTTTCTGCTGAATGCATGGTATCCTTTTGTGTCCTAGACCATGTTTGAAAGAAAACCTGGAAAGCCTGGGTTTTCTATTTCCATAAGGAGCAAAGGGTTCTTGCCTTATGCTAGCCAGACATGGCAAGGCTCAATTCACAAACGTAGGCTGGCCAAGGGAGCAGAGTATGAGTTTTGCATCACTGCAGGAGGGCCGACAGGCTCATGTCTTTCCTGGTTCTGCTCCACTGTGATCTCACATAGCATGACAGGGATTCTCTTCCACTTGGCGAGAGTAGGCCTCCTTAAGTGAACCCTAGAGGGCTCAGCAAGGCAGATAAAGCTGACTTTGGCCTGTCTTGGTCACTCACTGAAGGAAAAGGATGCCAACTTTCTATTAAAAATTTAAAGTCCAATTCTCAATACAATTCATAAATTATGAAAACCTCTTGAATCCTCTTTGCAAGTGAACCATATATTCTGTTTATCTGGAAAAATGAACTCAGTCATTCTGCCCAGCTGCTATATATTTTTTCAAGATCATGATTTTCTATCTGTTTCATATTGAGGCAAAGGGATAAAACACATCTGGACATCATAGACACGCTTGTTTATAGTGCTGGGATTTCTACCATTACCTTTACCAGGGGTCTGGAGGTGCCGATTGGTTTCAAAAATTAATTCACCAAGAAGAGAAAAAGTATTTGTCAAATTTTTTCTACCAAACTTTGGTTAAGAAAATACCATCACTGATATTTGTGTCTACTCCAGTATTTGGGGATGAGTAAGTTATGAAGATCTTGAGACCGATCAAGGAAAGCCTTCTTCTTGCCAGCTCTCCAATTTCTGATTTATGCTTTGTCTTGTCCCTTATGTGCTGACATGTGTTTGGCTAATTCCAGAGGCATGCTTTTGGTCAACTTCATTGTCTCTACTTTCTCTCTCCCCTCCTCATCTTCATGATTCTAGGAGATAATTCTAGTTGGTACTGTGTAGCTGGACACCTTTTATCCTTACTTTCATAAGCTTCTCTGCTCCAACCTCAAGGGCTAAATCATAGTATGTGGGTATGTCCAGTGCATTCATGAATAACATTTAGCCATTCACTAGGTCCAGTCAGGGTGAACAAGAGAAAGAGGTTGAATATCATCCCAGTTACCAGGTACCTAAGTTAAACATATCTAATTATTGCCAAATTTATCACTTCTTAACTGTGTCATCTTGGGAGAGTAACTTAACCTCTCTGAGCCTTAGTTTCTTCTGTAAAATGGGAAAAAATAGTAACTACTATCGAAATGATTACATAGTCCATGTCAAAGTGCCAAGGGTAGTGTTTAATAAATAATAAATACCCAATAAATAGGTCTACTTTTTAAAATTATTTTTGTTATTACTACTAACATTAGTGTGAAAGAATGTAAACATGCATAAGCATGTATATATGTATTTTCCATGTCAATGATGGAAACAAAATATAAGCCACTCACTGTGTCATATTGGCCAAATTTGTCAAATTTGACAAATACTTTTTCTCTTCTTGGTGAATTAATTTTTGAAACCAATCGGCACCTCCAGACCCCTGGTAAAGGTAATGGTAGAAATCCCAACACTATAAACAAGCGTGTCTGTGATGTCCAGATGTGTTTTATCCCTTTGCCTCAATATGAAACAGATAGAAAATCATGATCTTGAAAAAATATATAGCAGCTGGCCATTATATTAAGAGAAGAGCAGTAGCTGGTAAGATATATAACATAGAATCAAGGAGTAAAAATATACCAGTACATCTCCAGTATTTTCAAGGAAGGAGCGCACTACTTTCTAAGCACTGTCCCTTTGTCGCTTGAGAGGACAAAGGCAACTGATCAGGCTCCCATAACTGGATGGAACCACTGCTTGAATATATTCAATGCCTCTTGGTCTAAGTTTCTCTTTCTTAAAATGAGAACTTGTAGATACTCCATGTACTGGCAGTGTATGGTCAAGTCCATTTGAAAACTGTTGTAAGTGGCTTACTCCTTTAGTAGTAACTTTTGCATTTTAAAAGCTGTGAATAATCTTAGGATAAAGAGTTGCATTTAATTTTAAAACAGCATTTTCCAAACATATTGGCTACATTCACACACACACTGGAACCCCAGTTCTGTTTGTTTTGTTCTAAAGCCAGACATAGCCATGATTTCTTGTTCATGCAAACCAGAGACCAAATCACCCTTATCTGCATCAGGCCTCTGATAACTAAGGAGAAGGGTAGCCCAGCTTTGCCATCTCCTGGGCCCACATATATCTAGAACCCCCAGGAGTTGTCTGTTTCATCTCTAAACACCTTAGAGAAAGGCTTCTTGAATCTCAATCTTTACTTGCCCCAGCATTTCACAGGCACATACCAAGTATCCAAAAATAACAGCTTGCCATCCTAACTGATGGCAAAGTGGACCTTCTCACAGCCTAACCTGGGCAGCTAGCTATACTATGAAAAGAAATGGCCTTCTCAGCACATGGCAGAACCATGTTAAAATACAGCCCTCACGCCGGGAATCCAAGGTGGAGTGATGAATCTACAATCTACAGCAGGATCTATGGCACCTTGGGTTTCATTCTTGACACTGCTGTCAAGCAAAGGAGGGTGCTTAGTCAAGTTAGTACACTATGTAGTAAATGGAGTAATAAAAGAAAACATACAAACACATGTACATACAAACACACACACACATACACACACTCACACACACAAACACACTCATTCCCATGTCTTTTCCAGATAACGCTAGAATTTCCATGGCAGATACAGTAAGTCCTCCATATTTGCAGGTTCTGAATATGAGGATTCAACCCACCGCAGGTCAAAAATATTTTTAAATGTTATATTGTTAACTGTATACTTAGATCTATAATGGTGTGTCTCTTCTGAACATGTACATATTTTTTTCTTGTCCTCATTCCATAAACAATAGAGTATTATAATGATTTACATAGCATTTACATTGTATTAGGTATTATAAGTAAACTAGAGACAGTTTAAAATATGTGGCAGAATATGTGTAGATTATATGCAAACACTATCCATTTTATACAATGAATTTCTTGAGCAGATTTTGGTATCTCCTGGGGGTTCTGGAACCAACCCCCCTTTAATATAAAGGGGTGACTATAATTGACCCTTCTCTGGAACCAGGGATTTTTTTTTTAATCTCCAACCTGCTGGAAGTTAGTCTTTTGTGAGTAGGGTTAACAAATCCCATCTTATAGAGCCCATTCATCCCTAAGTGAACTGTTAATAATCTAGTTTCTGAACCTGCAAAACTGAGCCCACAAACTATAACTGTGAATGGATGCTATAGAATTTAAGTTCTCAGCTCACCACTTTGCCCTTTTTATAGTAAAGGGATGATGACGCCAATTTTATACTTGTAATTGAAAAGTACTGTGTAGGTACATAGTATTACCATATAACAGGAACCCTGAAATCCTTGTTCCCAGAGCTGGAAAGCATTAGAGAGATTATATTGTATCTTCTAGACTCCACCTTCAGAAGACTGAATGTCTATCTCATCACTGAGCTTTAAGTCCTGGTTGACTTAATGCCCAAGTCAAAGTAAGAAAATCCTGCACATGGTAAAAACATGGCTTTTCAAATCTCATAGCTGTCTTCTCACAAATACTTGTCCGATCAAATTCAGTTGAAAATATTTTCTGCACCATGTTTGCTTACATAAAACTTGAAGTACGCAAAAGCTCCCTTTATTTTTTCTGTAATTGGTCTTTTCATCCTGACTCTCTCTTCTCCTTGCTATAGATCACTTGATATAGTCTCCTTCAGGTGACCTCAGTCAATTCAATTGCTAAGCTCAAGGCGATTCAGGATTTTCTTCTTGTTCTTCAGTCCCCGTCCCTCCAGTTCCTGTCACTGTCCAATGGTCATCTGCCCTGGTGTCTTCTGGGAAATACAGTTGTTCAGTCTTCTCTTTAATCATCTGCTGAAGAAACTAAGCCTTTTCATATTTATATCCATATGGAGCTCTGCACCCCTACCTGGCTTCCATTGTCCATGTTGTAGTCTGTTTGCTTTGCTTTGCTCCCTTCCTCCATGTTTCCATATCCTCTTGCTTTCTTCCTCTCTTTCCCTTCTCTCTCATTTATTTCTTTGTTTCTTTCTCTCATGCCCTGCCCACCCCCAACACATGCACTACATTTACTGAACATGTAGTGCTATCCCTACAAAGGTTCCTAAGATATGGACCTTGACCAGAAGGAGCTCTCAAACAAAGGAACCCATATCATCAAGATGAGGCCAAAAATTCCAGCCTTGCAAAAGCCCAAAAGGACTTTTCCCTTAAGGAAGCTATATCCTCAAATCCCAAAGACACTGAATCTGAAAAACATTTTGTCTTTGAATCACCTAACACTGAATCCTACCCATCACCTGGCTCAAATGCCAGAAATAAGAGTATGGCATGGAGTCCAGAGACGTTTTTTGTCGGAGCATCAGAAGGGGGAGGCTCATCCTCATTGTCTCTTATTAATCACCATCAGTTTGACTGCGGTTACTAATGAGGTAAATTCCCTTAGCAGTCTGAGGCAACATTTTCCAAAGGAAAGCAAGTTTTGTTTTGCAATTGCTCCTCCTCATCATCCCAAGCCATGCTTGGATTCCCAGCTTGGACCTGCCCACAGTGACCATCTGGCTTGCAGCTGCGATGTCCAAGTGGAAACACTCTGGCATGAGTGTCCAATGTCTCCTTTTACTTCTTGTAAATGACACTGTCTGGGTTGTAGGTTATCCCGTCCTTTCCACTGGAAAGGCAAGAACTGTCATTTTCTTCTTTGCAGTGGGCCCACATGTGTCAGGCATATGGCAGGGGATTGTCTGGCTTAAACTGTGAGCCTGACCGGTTGTATTTCATCAACTCTGTGAATGCAGCTCTTTGGGAGAACCTTAGAAACTGAAGTTGAAAGGTTACAGTTGTGAAATCCGGCCAAATGCATGTTCATTTGGTTGGGAGAGCCTGCTGGGTGAGTGCTAACAGTGGTCTCAACACCAGATAATAACCTATCCCTTCCATTTTTTTTTTGACCTGGCCAGAACATGGTTCAGAATAACAATAGTTAATATTTATAGAGTGCTTATTATGCCTCTGGCACTGTGCTGAGTGCTTTATATGCATTATTCTATTAACTACCCCATGCAGTGGTTATAAATATTACCCCACTTTAAAATTTTTAAATCTGCAGCTTCAAGAAAGTGCATCATTTGTCACACAGGTTGTCTGGTCTATTTCCCTTCATTGAAAAATGGCAGGATTATTGTAAGCTCCTTGGAGGCACGGGAGTTCTCAATACTTAACACAGAGCCTCCCATATTGTACAGAAGATGCTAAAAACAACAACAGCAGTGAAAACCCACCCAAAACTCATCTACAACTCAATGCTATGGAATGAATAGATGTTGAATAAATGTATAATAAGTTTGTGCCTTTACAGTAGAAGACTGTTTCCTCCTCTAAAAAAACATAAATATCTCCAACCAACTTTACTGGAAGTCATCTACATTCAGGAATATGGCACAGAAAATGCCACAGCTACATTGATTTATTCAGGGACTGCTCTCACCCCACCCAACCCCACATACACACACATAATCTGGCAGCTGGCCCTTCTTACCTGAACATAGATTATAATTAATGTTGTCTTATCTGTATTGGTCTGCAGTTTTCCCTTTAGTCATCCTGCTTGTTCCATTGACTCAATACTGTCCATCTTCAACTTTGAGCTCAGATTTCATCTCCTCCTGCATGCCTCCCACAGGGTCCCAATTACAGACTCTTTACTGCCAGTTAGAATATAGTGATTGCCAGGAACCCGGCAGATTACATTTAAATGCTAAGCGTTTAGATCTGCTGGGTAATGAGGGCTTTAGGCAGATATAGTCCTGTGTCCTGGACAGTCCCTGAGATCGTGGTTAATAACAACAATCCAGAATTTGTGGTCACGCTTTTGGGCTCATATCCTTCGCGGCTCACATATTCTTTGTTTCCCCACTTCTTTACATCTGTAGGGTTCAAATTATGCCCATGTACAAAGATACAACCTTATAATGAGAGTATTTCTACATATTGAGATTTTAGACGATGTTCTAATTGACATTTAAGTATCTACTCTGCGCTAGGCAGTTTACTTACATAGCAGCATAAATCCAGTATTCCACACACAGGCGCCATCTAAACTGAAACAAAATATGCCACTTTCTAGGGCTGGGATTTTTGGAAAACCTTCTACCTGTGACTTCTTTCTCACTTCTCCATCCTCAAGTTTCATTCTTGAAATTTCATTTTCTTTGTTGGTCTTACAAAGAGGCAACCATTTGGGTTTTGACAATCATCATATTATGCTTTGAAGAGTCATCCAGTTAGTTACTTTAGCTGTCAGACTTGCTGGGAGGTTTACTTTGCTTTCTTTCATGACACTCTGTGTGTCAGAAGTAGGGTCAGAATAACCTCCTTGCTGCTATTTGATCAGAGTACCATAGTTTGCAAAGTGCTTTCAGAGGCCGTCTCCTTGGCCTTAAACTTCCTTAAAAGAGATAAGAATATTATTACCCTATTTTTCAAATAAAGAAATAAAGACATAAACATACTGAGCTTCTACTTCAAGGTCACAGCCAGTAAATAAAGGACTGACATGTTCCATAGCCCCAGCTTTTTCCACTATATCATGCTTGCCATTCTCAATATTCTGCCAGACAGAGGGATGCTCATAAAAAAAAGACCAGGGCCAAAGCACTACCCCAAGTGATTCTAACTTTGTTGGCATGATTGGAGCTGACCATCCTTATAATTTTTCATGTCACTTATTTATTTTTATTTATTTATTTATTTATTTATTTATTATTATTATTATTTTTTACAAAAGTTTATTCTTAAATGTATAACAGCCTCCAAGACAACACTTCATTTCAGCTATAGGTGGCAAGAGATGTGATAATAGGGAATCCAGATGTGAAAACAGGAATGGACTTAAGGGTCACCATTGACCCAGGCATAAGGAACTGATCACTTTTTTGCCAGATTTCTTAATTCTACCTGTGACAGGAGGCCCTTCCCTCTGGCCTTCACTTTCAGCCCCTCAAGTTTCTTCTGCTCCTCTTTCTGCCTCTGCTTGAACGCCTTGTCTTTCTCGTCCATCTCCTTGGCCTGCTTCTTGGGCTGCTTCAGGGGCTGCTTCTTGCCACCTTTGTGGCCAACCAGGACACGGTTCCTGCTGCCCCTACCTCAGATCCTGCCCTTATTTCTAATGTGAGAACCACTGATTGAGAGTCTTTACTTGCATGACACTTGGTGAACTGCGAAGGACTCTACAAAATGATAGCAATATTAATATTAGTGTTTTCTTCTTTATAGCAATTATGAAAATCCAGACTGTTAAAAACCATTGACTTTCTGGAGAAGTAAGTCTGTCGTTGCATGAATTTCAAACTGCAATTCCTCTGTCATTCTAGAAGTCAGCTTCCCAGGCCGGATTGCATGCTGCCCCAAGCAAAATGAAAGACAGAGAAAGCTAAGAACCATATGATTCCACCCATATGTGGGATATAAAACTGAAAATCATAGGCACAAACAACAAAGATGATCTGACTTTGGGTGGTGGGCACACAATGCAGCATACAGATCATGTATCATAGAAATGTAATCTGTAGTCCTATATAACCTCATTAACCAATGCCACCCAGTAAATTTAATTAAAAATAAAATCAATAAAAGACAGAGGTTATGTTCTTAAATGACCAGCTGTTGATGTTTATAAAGTAGTTTGTGCTTCCACAATTGCTTTGCCATGGCAATCCTATTTATAAGAGTTATCACCAGCTCACTTTTATATCTGACCGGCTGTCCAGAGGAAAAATGTTAACTAGTTTACAGTTTATGCTTTTTCAAAAGTTTTATGGTGAAAATACATTTTTTCCAATAAGTCCTGGGTTTTTGTTCTGGGTTTCAAGCATAACGCTTTAACAGTAGATGAGATTGATGGCTTGGATGTGGAAGCAGTTTGCTCCTCCTGGCCAGGGAGGCAGGTTGGTAAGCAGCAGGAGGCCGGTTGCAAAGCCAGTCTGAGTGCTGGTTCCTCCAAGCTCACATGGGCTAGAAGGCACTGCATTTTCAATTGTCCTCATTTGGAATATGAGAGCAGGGCCTCAGTGCTTCTTTCTGTGCCTCCAGTGGGTCCAATGTGCTGGGGAAATTACAGACAGAATAGAAGGGAAGTAAAGTGGCCAGGGACTTTTTCTATTCTGAGTATTAAAACCCAGTTAATCTGAAGCCTCAATGTTCAGAACTCCCATTTGGTAGGAAGAGATAAATCCTAAAAAGATAAATCTATTATAAAAGCTATTTAATAAAGGAAACCTTCCTAATGATGTCCTACTTTCTATTGGAGTTTAAAAATTTGAAATCAGAGATGGTCTTTATTCATCTTTGTATGCTCATCTAACCCAAATATAACTAAAGTATATTTGTACTTAATATATTTTTTCAAATTTGTTTTTATTTTTATCATGTAACCATATGCTTATGTATCTTTTTTTAAAAAAAAAATCAATATAATTTCAAGCCTTATAATAATAAAAGCAGCCTCCAGTTATCTCTAGTTACACTCTAGTTCCAATCTCTAGCAACTTAAAAAAGATTGTGATTTTTTTTCTGACATTTTTCTTATATCTAAATAATACATTAATACTAACCTCTTGATTCATCAAATTTTGAAATTATTCATTAACCTGTCAATTTCAGAAATGATCCATTGACCTATTATGATAGGTGAAAATTTAGTTGTCTGTAATCTCCATTTCCCCTGATTTCTTCTATCCCTCCCTTTAAGCATAGTTATGCCTTATTTTGTAAAGTACTCATTTACATTCCTTTATTGATGTAAATATTATTTGATACTGAGACAAGTAGTATACTTGTGAGTATATTTTCTTTCTTGTCCATTTGTTTTTTTAAGTTATTTACCTGTTTTTGCATTTATTTCTTTTCCTTTGCTGAAATGGTCTATCAATTTTTCAGTGATTCCTTCTAAATGCAGCACAACACCAGAATTAATTCAATTTGTAGAAAATAAAGTCACTATTTTTTTCACACCTGAGTTTGTCATCAATGGTATTTGCCATAGAAAAGATATGAGAATATTGATACAGAGCATCCAACTTAGCACTTGTGGTCAGATTTGTTGTTATCAAAGACATCCTGGGGAAATGAACCATAAAAATTCACATGCAATGGAATTCTGTCTACCAATTCACCTTCAAAATATTCCATAATTTCAATAATGCAGTCCAGGAATAACTTTGTGATTAGGCACTACTTCTAATTTTAAATATTATTGGAAAGTCTTTTTCTGATAATATTATATTTAAGTAATATTTATGAATAATAATAGTCTTAAACATGAATATAATAAGGTGCTCTGCTGTGACTGATAAAAATCTGTCTCATGCTTTCTCTTCTTCACCTTCTTGAGTGGAAGTGTGTAGAATTTTAAAATTTAACTTAACTATTTTTGTATTGCCCGACACTAGCAGATGACTGACAAAACTGAAAAAGGAGGAGAATAGCGATAAATATCAAAAAAGGAGGAGAAAGAAATGAAAGAACTACAGACGAAGGAAAAAGATGATAGAGAAAGAAAAAGAGGAGAAAGTGCAGGGAGGATGCAAGGGGAAGGCAGGTAAGGAAAGAATCATGAATATTTGACAGGGAGAAACAAACGGGAAACAGGAGAAAGTCAGCCAATATTTCCCATTTCCCCATCAGATCAGAACAGGTTGAGGCTCCCAGGAACCTTCAACCTGCATAGGAGGACACTTTGCTTCTTTTGGAAAGAGTTAACTTACTTGGAGAGTAACTCCCTAAAGCTTGCAAATCCACAGGTAGTCCTTCACTGACGAGATTAGAATCCTTAGTGCCAAGTACACAAGATTCAGGAGGATGTTCTTTCTATCTTATTGTTTAAATAATAGGCAAGTTCATGTAGAGTTCAGGAAGAGAGAGAGGTTTAAACTGTCACACTCCTCAAGAGCTGGAGCACAGAGCTGAACTGCTGGTGCTCCACCTGGAGAGGTCGCCCCTTGCTGTCATCTTATCATTAAGCTTGATTAGAAACCTTAAAAATATGGCAGGTTCTCCTCCTGGAAATAGGCAAGTACTTTCCTTTTGCTTTCTGGGAAGAGTGTTTTCTCTCTGAACACATCATTGATTTTCTTCTGTGCCTCAAGCATAAACCCAAACAATTGCATCTTATTTACTTTTTGCTTTTCATTTTCATCAGCCATGCCATCAGGACATTTTAACAAATTGTGCTGCTAGAGTGGCTGCCTCTATGCTAATGGATATAAATAAATAAACAGAGTCAGGAATTGGATCACATGGCCTTGGCAAAATCACTGTAGAAGGAGAAGAAAAGATATTCATTGGAATAATGCAGAGGAGTAGCCAGAAAATGCCATTAGATAAATGTGGCCAACAGAAATGGTTTCAGCGGGTCCGTGCATCATTTCCGTAGAAGTGCACAGTAGTGCTCTTCAGGCTGGGCTCTGTGACTAATGTCACTCTTCTGTGTAAACAGAATTTTCTCACATTTGAAATTGTTTATTTCAAGTCCAAGACTAAAAAATGTTAACTATTATTGGTATCCAAAAATGAATTCTCTACTCCTTTGCCTTCTTGAACAGGGAATTCTGAACTTGTAACAATTTTTATGATAAACTGGGATCAGTCTTAGGGACTTCCATTATTGAATTTGGGGGTGATAGAAGTTTGTTACAGGCAGTTTTCTGTCTTCTATGTTAAACAATAAATTGTGATTTTCAAAGGTATTTTCTGTCTCTGTCTCTCTCCATGGCTCCCTCTGATTCTCTTACCCTTAGTCTTATTCTAGAAACCTGTCAAAGCACATGTTTTTGGTGCTTCAGCTTTGTGATGGCTATTTCAAGAGGAAAGGGGTATTTTTGTTTAATTTAATGGCACAGTTGGAGGACTGAGTTTGTGAAAAAATATGACCTGAGGAAAATGAAATATGGCTTTATATAAATTTACACCCTGCTTCTTAACCATTGTAGGAAACTCCCTAAATAGTCTATTATTATTTTTAACCACTACTTTTTAAATTTTATGTCACATTGCAACCTGTGGATTATAAACTTTTCCTCCGAGGGAAACATGCTAGTCAATTTCTGAGCTATTCTCTCTCTCTCTCTCTCTCTCTCTCTCTCTCTCTCTCTCTCTCTCTCTCTCTGTGTGTGTGTGTGTGTGTGTGTATACACATGCTTGTTAGGGAAATTTATCTCTCAATCTATTCTACTTTTATTTTATTATTATTACTTTTTAATCCTTACCAGAGGACATTTTTCCATTGATTTTTAAAATTTCTTTATTTATTAAGGTATTACATATGTGTCCTTACCCCCCATTACTTCCCCAACCCTCTCACTCATGCTCTCACCCCCTGTTGTCTGTGTCCATTGGTTAGGCTTTTATTCATGCCTACAAGTCCTTTGGTTGATCTCTCCCCCTTACTTCTACCCTCCCCATTGATTTTTATAGACAGAGGAAGAGAGAGGGAAAGACAGAAAGAAATATCGATGTGAGAGAAACAAATTGATTGGTTGCCTCCTGCATGTCACTGACTTGGGTCTGGGGCTGGGGAGGAGCCTATGACTAAGGTACATACCCTTGACCAGAATCAAACCTGGGACCCTTCAGTTGGCAGGCCAATACTCTATCCACCAAACCAAACTGGCTAGAGCTCAATCTATTCTAGTTTGAAAACAAATAGAAAACAAGTTCTGCTAAAAAAAAAATTGAATTCTTTAGGAAGTTTTCGACTTAAGCTTATTTTTTAAGACTGCCATTTGAAAATAACTTGTGATATAGTCAAGTTTGCTTTTGTATTAATCATGGCATGAGCATCTTCTATACATAATCATTGACATTCTGGCAACCAATATCAATGATGTTTAGCAGAAAGGGAATGGAATGGCATCCACTGGAAACTGCTTCCTGCCATTCACAAAAAATCTTAGACTCCTTTGATTCTGTCCCACAAACTCAAGTAATTATAGTTATAGAATTCACTGGGTTATCATATCCACAGTCTCTAAATGTCAGCTTTTCTTATATATTGACTACAAAAGAGTTCTTTAGAAAATATCCGCCTGTATATGAAATGTCTTCGTGTGCTGCATACGAAGCATGTTGCAGCATAACATAATACTCAACTGCCATGTGTGTTTCCAGTTTGAGGCCGCTGTACCTTGGCTCCAATTTGACCAAATTCAGCAGCTGCCAGAACACTATGATAAATTGGAGGGAAGCTATAATCAACGAAGGATTTTTGTGGCTTATAAAGGCACCCCAAATTGCCAGTAATGAATATTCCATAAGCAAGAAGGCCTTTTCCATTCCAAATGCTATTAGGGAAGCAGATATTCTGTCAAAAATACTTACTTTGCTAAATACTTTTGAACTTAGCAAATGACTTTAGAGATTAAGCAGAAAGACTCCAAGCACGAGTGCCACTTATATCCGAAGTGGGACTTTCATGCACAAACGCACTTTAGATGAAACCTCTCAAAATCATACACATCTTCCAAAGGAGATGAGAAATGTGTTCATATTTTCCAAGGGCTCAATCTCAAGGTCCAATCAATGTTGTTTGTATTACTGGAATATTTCTGTTTATAAAATATTGGAAGTGTTCCTTCCAGTGATTAGGAAATAAGTTGTTCACTGTTTGGAAGACGACTGGCTTTCTCAGGTGTCTGGGTGACTGTATTCTTTGGGGTTTTTCTAAAAAAGTAGAACTACATTAAAATTTGATTTTAAAGAGATAGTTTGAAATATTTTAAGCTAGAGGGACCTTTGGAAGTATCTAGTTAAGAGGCATGATTTTAAAGATGAGAAAACCAAAGCCTAGAAGTGAAAGAAACATACTCAAATTTATGCTATCAGTTAGGTTGATCTAACTTTTCTAAGTTTACATGATTATGATGCACATGAAAAACTTTCACAAACTACAAATCATTATATACATATTAGACATTCCTATTTTAATTATTAAATATATTATCTTGTTATCCCCAGGATTAAAAAAAAAATCTCCTGCAGCATTTAGATTCAACTTATTTTCTCAGCTTTAAAAAGCCACTATTCGATTCCAGAAGACTTTTCTGATGCCTTATTCATGATCCTCTCTAATTAAGCTCATCTGCTCACTATGCTCTGGTCCTGGATCCTGTTAATTTATGCCCATATTGCTATGATAATCTCCTCTTACAAAATACCCTCCTTTTCTTCATCTACCTTTTTTACGTTTCCTTACATTTGTAGCACAACTGCTCACATATCTCTATTAACTATCTAAACCTTTGTACCTCCTATTTCTTCAGAGACTTTTGACACAGTTACCCACTTATTCCTTTCTAAGATGGACACCTTTCTTTCTTGAAATCTAAGATTCTGCTCTCTCTTGCTTTTTCTTATCTAATTTTCACTCCTTCAGCGTCTTCATTTGGTCCTTCTGATATTGTTATATAAATAAATATTAGAGTGCCTCAGACCTCAATGTTTGAACATCTTTCCTATCTCATGTGCTTCCCAGATGAGCTCATTATGTACTGTACATTAATTTTTACTTATATGCTAATATAGCCAGCATTTACATAGAGCTTCAACTTGTCCTTTGGGCTCTAGATTTTTAAGGACACAATCACTTTCCTTCTGAACATCTACTTTGAAAAGTCTGATAATCAACAAACACTTTACATGTCTAAAACATTTATTTTTTTTCTCTCTCCAAATCTGTTCCTTTCTCTGAATTCCTTATTCAGTAATTGGAAACAATATCCCTTCATTTAATTAGGTAAAAATTGCCTGATGTTATTTTGTCTCTCCCCCCCATCCCCCCCCCCCTTTTTTTTTTTTAACATATTACATCTTGTCTGTGTTGGTTTTATGAGAGTGCTGTAACAAATTACCTCAAACTTAGTACCTCGAAAATAAACGGGAATTTATTCTCTCACAGCTATAGAAGTCCAAAACCAACTTAACTGAGTCCAAATAAAGATTTCCAAGGCTCTAGGATAGAACCTGTTCCATGCCTCTTCCAGCATCTGGAGCTCCTGGTCTTCCTGGATGATAGCTGCATCACTTCACCTTCTGCCTTCCTGATCATAGTGCCTCCTCTTTTTTTATTTAAGTGCCAAAGGAAGCTCTCTCTACCCTTTTCTTATCACAATTATCATGCTTATGAATACATTTAGGGCCTGCCTAAATAGTACGAAGTTATCTTCTCATCTCGGACTCCTTACCTTAATCACATTTGCAAAGACTCTTTTTCCAAAGAAGGAAACATTTTCATATCTCAGAGATTAGGACCTCACATCCTTGGATGGCCATCATTCAGACTACTACAATGCCCATCAACAAATCCTTACAGTTCTGTTTTTAAAATATATTCAGAATTTCACCATTTCTCACCATTTCCATAGCCACTACCCAAGTCTATCATCTCCCATCTGGATGAATGCAGTAGCTTCCTAACTGCTCTTCCTGTTACAGAGCCTGCCCTCTGCAGTTAATTGTCAACCCAGCAGCCAGGAAAATCCTTTAAAAAGTTATTTCAGTTCATGTCACTGTTTATGCTCATAACATTCCAAGGATTTTCATCTTCTTCAGAATAAGATCCAAAGTTTTAACTGGGATTTACAAGGCTCTCTTCAACCTGCTCATCTATCTGATTCATATCTTATTACTATTTCTTTCCTAGGTTACTCAGTGGAGATATGCTAGTTTCATTGAAAGTCCTTGAATACAGCAAACATGCTCCAACCTCAAGAAATTTCTTCTGCCAGAAATGTTCCTTCTCAAGCTAGTTTCATGGTTTACTCCATTAACTTTATTCAAGTTCTTACTAAAGTATCGTATTTTCACTGTGACTTTGCTTGTCCACTCAGTTTAGAATAACCCTCCTTTCTATGTCACTTTCCAATCCTTTACTGTGCTTTGTTTTTTTTTCCCTTTAAACACATCAGCACACTTTATGATATGTTTATTTGTTTATTTATTGTCATCATTCCACAAACAATGTAAGCTCCATGTCATTTTTGTTCCTTGGTTGCATATGGTCAGTGCTCTCATTTCATGTAAAGGCCTAGAGATACTACCAAAGGGATTGCAATGTATACAATAGGATAATTAAGTATACCCTGGCAAGTTTTGAAAATATAACATATGGTTTGAGTAGCTGGATAGGAGACTTTTTATTTCAAAAGCTAAGCATAAGGGGAAGAGCCAAGCCATCTTCTCTTCAATGAGGGGAAATGCCATAGCTTAGTGAAAATTTTTATTACTTTGTGGAATTTAAATATGCGCCTGTTTTAGTTCCATAATTGTCTTAGTTCAAACAATATATCCCTCCTATTTGTGGTCTCTTCTCCAGAACTATATAGGGCTCATAAAGTTATAATGGAACAAATAGAGGCAGAGTGCCACCATAGATTGAGTCTAAGAGGAAAGGACTGAGATTCAGTCATTTAATTATCTGAGATTCCCTCTTCCAGCCCTCAATGTTGGCTAGAGGGATGCTTCTAGAAATTATTTTGCATACTAATCACCTTGGAATCTTGTTAAAATGCAGATTCTGATTCAGTTGGTCTAAGCAGAAGCCAAAGATTCTGCATTTCTAATGAACACTCAGGGGTTCAAATGTTGAAGGTCTGTGAACCACATTTTGAGTAACAAGGAGCTAAAGAACACTGAGATCACAGAACGTAAGCTCTTTTTACTTTTTTTTTTTTACTGGAGCTCTGAGTTTTGCTGGGTGGACTATATGGCACTAAAAGATTATGTTGGGAGGTAGGCTCTCCTATACAATGTTTTCTAGAAGTCTCCACAGTTGTGTTCTTTTTCCTTTCAAACTTGAGTTACCACTGGCTGGTAGCCCTAATCCTATTAATGTCACTACCATTTTTCCAGTTATAAACTCTTGGAAGGTATAAGTTATCTTTGCACCTTCAGCCTTTTTCTCAATCTTCCATATTCACTCATATGGCAGGTTATATTGCTAACATGCCCCTGTGCTGACCTCTTATGTCTCCTTTTTCCCCTCACTGTTATCATTATCACTATTTACTCTGAACTTGCATTATGGTGGGCTTTACATGTATTGTCCAAGCAGGCAGTTAGTTAGTTACTAATGAAAGAGAAGGTGGTTCTGAGTAAACCTGATTAAATTGGGAAACAGCAGTTTCACAGTAAACCTGGAGACTAGCCAGCATCATTCTGGACAACATTCTAGGCAGGACAAATAGCTTTACAACCACAGAGTGTGGGATTAGGGGTCAGGGTGGATGGTGAAGGGGAATTCCTTTCCTTGAGTGAATGTGCAGTGGGAGCCAAATGAGAAGCAGAACCATGAGGCATGTGCAGTAAGAGCCAAAATGGAGATCATAAAGGGAGAGGGGACTAGCCTGGGAAAGCCTGAAAAAAGATGAGATTGGGGAAGGGCCCAAGATCTGGAAAAAGCCAGGAAAGAGATTGGGTCATTTGAAAGAAAGCCCGCTCTTTTCCAAACTTAAGGAAATATTTGAGATCTAGATAAAGAACTTAGCACTGCACCCTCCTTGGAGCACGTCCTTGCTCTTCCTTCTCTCCATCAGTACTTTTTCTCCTAAACTGTAAGGTCCCCAAGAGACTTGCAATCAGGGGAGCAGCAATCAGAGGCAGAGGACTCTAACTTTGCCTCTTTCTTTCTTCAATCCACTACCCTATAGCCTGCCCATTCTTGGTCTCTCCAAGAGTGGTACTATCTCTTTATGCTCTAATAAATCTTGCCACTGTCATTTAAAACTCCTCCTAAGTGGCTGTCCCTGAAATTCTTTTTCCAAGATACCACAGTAGAGCCCAATTCCTCCAGTAACAGTTTTATGCATTTGAAACCTTAAAATGACCATGAGTCAGGTATATTTAAATTTTTAAATCCATTTTATGAATGCGAAGACTGAGGTTGAGAGTACAACTTGTCAGTTCACATGAGTAAGAAGTGGGGATGCAAACTTAAGTCTGACTGACTATAGATAATGCTCCTAACCAGTGTACTTATTGTTCGCCCTCAAATCTACATTTATTTTTACTAGGATCTAAGCAGATTTATTACTGCTTCCTATAACTTTAATTGATACAGGCATGTGACCTTAAGAATATTAGAAGTTTTTAAATCATTGCCATTGGATCTATTTTACAGACTGATGTAAGAATTTCTTCCTAATGCTTATTTCTGCTCACCTCATTGTCTCCCAAATGTGCCAGTTGCCTTTGAGTTTCTATATCATGTAGTCACAACTTACCTTTCTTTTAAAATTTTCCACTTCAGCATAAATGAGATGCATCCACACCTCAGTGCCTTTTACCAGAACTGTTCTTCCCCTGCTCAACAATTAAAATTATATCACAGAGCCAGGGCTAATATATATATATATATTAAATATCATTGGTTTTGGATTAAAAAAAAACCCATGCCTGCCAATGAGGCTTAGGAGTTGAGCTTCAATCTATGAACCAGGAGGTCATGATTTGATTCTGAATAAGGGCACAAGTTGAGGGCTCCATCCCCAAGGGGTGGGGTATGCAGGAGGTAGCAATCAATATTTCTCTCTCATCATTGATTTTTCTATCTCTCTCTCCCTCTCCCTTCCTCTCTGAAATCAATAAAAATATATTTTAAAAATATTCTTTATCTTTCTGAATATATGAGCACTTTATATATTCTTTTAGCACTTATTAAAAGAGAGGCAATGAGGGGTTAATTAAATGAGTTAAAGCAACTCTTAGGGCCACTATATTCAATTGTACCAATGAGAGAGGGAGGCAGGGCTAAATTCACTCTAAATCTGAGCCAAGCAGTCTTTCTGATTTGGAGTTTCATGAGAGAATCAATCTCTAATCCCCCAATGCATCCATTGTATGCAATGAATGAAAGTATCTGCTCAGCAAATAGAAAGATGCCATGTATTTACATCCTTGGGAGAACTGAGAAGGGTCACTGAAAACATCAATTCTTATTACAGTGCTGTGGTTCAGATCAGGAACTCTGCTTGAGATAGGTTGGGAGGCTCAGGCACACTTTTGTAATTCATCTACCTGTAAGGGGCACTTTTTTACAATTTGCACAAGGGCACTGTAGGTACAAGCAAAGGCCTTGCATGCCAGAGCAATTTATTAGCTTAACTGCTATACAAACTCAAGGGCTTATTATTATTGTAATTATTATAGGTATTTCTCCTGGTAAACTCTAAATTCCTTGAGACAGAGGCTGTGTTGCATACTCATTTGGGTATGCTTCTTGTCATCACCCTCTCTGACTCTATACTTGTATTCTAATACTTCATTCATACTCAGTTCTTTGTAACTAGTCTTTGGTATTTTCCTGTGGTTTAAAGAAATTTTATCCTGTTACATCTATGTGTTTTCTTAAGATATGATAATTTTTTTAATTAGACAGGATAAAAAAAGGAAAGAAATAAAGGTAGGCAACAAGCAGTGATAATGATAGAAAAAAATTGCTTTCTTTAATTTCTAACAGTAGACTTCACATACAATAGGGATTGGAGGGCACTGCCCTCTGGCATGTTTCTTCTTGTGAAGTGATGGAACTTCTTGATAGAGGGGATGCCTTTGGACTGAGACCTAGAACTAGCATATTTCTCTTTTTCTGGGACTAAGTGCTTATTGTAAGAATACACCACATTAGGCATAAAAAAGGAAGATTCTTAATAATAACACCATTTTTCCAACCTTGTTGATGGACTTTAATTTGGGTTTAACTTTAACTTAGAGAGACAAATAAAGTGAACATTTTTATATTCCATATATTTATATA
The DNA here is from genome assembly GCF_014108245.1 of Pipistrellus kuhlii. Taxonomy (NCBI): domain Eukaryota; kingdom Metazoa; phylum Chordata; class Mammalia; order Chiroptera; family Vespertilionidae; genus Pipistrellus; species Pipistrellus kuhlii. The sequence continues at coordinate 16,841,819 of NW_023425595.1, forward strand.
TAACAGAAATAAGGAGAGAAGCAAATAAGGCTGTCATATTTAAATCTCTTATGGTAACTCAATTGGTTGCAAAATAAATAACAGAAATTTATTGGTTTGCCATTGTAGAACCCCACACAAGTATTTTGCTTTAGGTTTACTCCCTTCTTTCAGACAAAAAAGCCAAACACAATAATATTATCTGACTTCTCGTAAAATGCTGTATTTTTTTTTTTTTTTTACATGGCAGAACACAGTACAACCTCACTTAGAAAACTAGTCATGCCTGGTCCTTCCTCTCTCTTTACTCTGAATCCACTCTTTCCTGTTTGCTCACTGGCTGACTTTTCTCTCCATTACTTCCTCCAGTTCTGATGTCTGTTTCTGATCCCATGATTTTGAAAACCTATTCAGAATTCACTCTTCGGTGTTCTGCATGCAAGTTCCTAATGAGTGATGAGATCTGTGTACCTATAAACTCTGCAATTTTGTGCATTCCCGTAAGCTTTGGGTCAAGTACTCCCAAACCTTTCCTCCTCAGGACCCCACAGCAGGATGAGTCTACGAATAGAGAAAATGTATTTTTTAATAGCTATAATGTTTCTCATCCCCCATATTTTTTTTTTTGGAAGGGTATCGATACTAATTCCAATATTAAAATACCTGCATATTTAAAAATAAGCAGTTTATGGAGGAAATACTTGAGTAACCAATTGAAGGTTTGATTCTAAGCAGAAAGCTTAGGAATCATGTATCATAAATTATACTTTTAAAGAAAATATCTTCCTCCCTGTCTTTTTCATAAACTCCAATATTAAATTGTCCATGTCAGGCCAGTGTTGCCCAGTGGTTGAACATCAACCCATAAACCAGGAAATCATGGTTCAATTCTTGGTCAGGGCACATACCTGGGTTGCAGGCTCCATCCCCACTTGGGGGTGGGGGTGCGCAGGAGGCAGCTGATGGATATTTCTCTCGTATCATTGATGTTTTTTATTTCTCTCTCCCTTCTCTCTCTTAAATGAATAAAAACTTGTTTTAAAAAATTTCCAATACCAGAATCTGCTATTGTGCCCTGAAAGGCTCACAAAAATCTCTGGTTAAATATGTCTGCTAATAGCACTATTTTGTAAAATAGTTCATAATTCTTTTTGATAAGTCAAATAAGAATTACCTTCATTTGGAATCTGAACTCTGTCACTCTTATCTACTGATGCTAGTTGTATATCCCAAAGCAGTTTCTTCTTTCAAATAGTAGAAAAAAGTTCTAGTTCTCTCCTTAATTTAAACAAAATACAATGCCCATTATTTCTACTATTCTTCATATAATTGTTTTTTTTTCAAATTTGATATTAAAATTATTGCCTTCCATTTACAGGCTCTAGAATTAGTGACCCTGAATTGGATCCCAGCTCTGTCATCTACTGCCTACAATCTGTGTAAAGTCAGGCAAGTTATTCTATATTCTATTGTTTGTTTCTGCATCTGCAAAATAGGAATAAAACTGATATTTACCTAATAGGTCTGTGGGAGTTGATTGAGAAAGTATACAAAATGTTTGCACCTGATTAAAAACATCAACCCGATACGTAAAATATGGTTCAGACAAGTTCAGGAATAAAATTGAGAAATATCATTTCTGCTCTAGAAATGTTACTTCTATCCAACAAATAAAGATTTCATTGGCTAATTTAGGTGTTTCTCTGCATTATTAAGTTATATTGCTCTTGCTGTAAACTGAAAATCCCAGAAGAACTCTTGTTAACCCAAGACTCCCTTAGGCTATAGATGGATAATTAACTTTTAGAACCCAGATGCATGGCTTGACATCAATTCTTATTAGAGTTAACATTTTTTGTTCATTGTTTCAGAATTTTGAATTATCTCTGGAACTCATAATAGTTTGTCTTTCTTGATTATGGCTACACACTTTAAACTGGTATTAGCTCATGGTTTTGTTTAATGTCCTTTAACTTCAAACAAAGACACTGGAAACTTTTAACGGGAGAGCTCTTTTTCTCTGGGAGGCACTGAACAGACTTATCACCATAGTACTCATGCACAGCAGATGCAAGTTTATTGTCTGTTCAACTTCTCCCCTTGAAAAGCATTCTTTAATAGTATAAGTAACTGCTTTTCAATCAGCAAGAAGTATTTTTTTTTCAAATGGTGATGCTATTTGGATTAATCAATTATTGCCAACGCATCAAAATGTCTGCTTTGTATGGCTGCTGATGTACATTTTACTGACCGCTCCACAGCTCAACGTTAGAGTCCACTGCAGGTATTTGTCTTAGGAGTTATTTAAATAAGGACTTATGAAAGCAATAACTTGATTTCTGATGTCTAGACGTTCTTTCCCACATGACTCCATCAAGGAAGGCTGAGATTCAGGCTGTCCAACCTGCATAATTTATATGGCCAAGGCCTATTTTCACTGTCAAGGAGCCAAATCCCTTAGGCAGCCTTGCCAAGGAACTGTTCCACTCATTTTTTTTCACCCCCTAGGCCTTCATTCTAACATTGGCTTTCCTTATTAACAAAAAGCAGAAAACAAGCTCCTATTTGTGACATAATGTCTTTTCCATCAAGAGAAGTTGAACCCCCAGTAAGAATTGCCCCCTTCAAGTTGTTAGCTTTCCCAGGAAATTGACTGTTTATATATGCAATGCTCATGCCTTGCTCTTGAGGTATGCCTTCAAATGTTTTTGTTCTGTTCAAGTGATTATATGGATAGTGTCTCTGGTACAATTGCATGTTCCTTCTGGGGTCAAATCTTTAAAAATGGTAATAAAAATTGAAGATCAGCAGGATATATTTTTTTCTGTCTAATCACTTCTACACTAACTTTTTGTGGAACTGAGGGTGAGATCCCCAAATCTCAATTTAAATATTATCAGATCATAATTAAACATTATTTTTACCTGATATTTCATACATTAACTCATATATTGTCCTTTACAACATGGGATGAAGATGATAGAAAGAGGACTTGGCTGAAAGTTAAAAGATTTGGATTATTGTGTTGCCCAAAGGATAGTTTTGTGAATTTGATCTAATGTATTTTCCTTTTTGGACTACACATTCATTTTAGGTAAAAAGAGTAATCTGCACTCAATGTAGCTCTTCCCAGCTTTAATACTTTAGAAGACAGGCTGAGGCCTCACTTTGAACAATTATAGCACAGGGAGTGTAGAGAGTGAAAAGAGAAGGAAGAAGAAATTTTGTGACATGGAAATGTTTACAGATCCTAAAGACCAGGAATGAGGGAGCAGAAGGAAGAGGGAGGTTGTGTAAGTACACAGCAGCTTTGCCTGTAGCACCTATTTTTATACAACAGCAGAGTGAAAAGGACTTTCATTTGTAGAGACACAAGGAGAGGGTGTATCATCTACTTGTCTTTCTATCTTTTCTCTTTTCTCATTTCCCACCCATGGAAAGTATGACTTTTGTATCTGAACAGTGAGACATATCTAGGGTAAGAGAGACTAAAAAAAAGGTATAATTCTAGAGACATAGTGAGGTTTCTGGGATATACTTGATTTTGAGAGCAGCAAAGAACATGTTATCCCATGGCTTAAGGGACCCTATGGATAATTCAAAAGCATCATATGTTTAGAGAAGAGAGAAGACCTCCAATGTGTGTCTTTTTTGTGGTCACATGGTATCAAAGAGATAATGGACCAGGGTGGTCAGGAAAAACTTAGGAAAGTTTTTACACTCCAGTTTCATGGGAGAAGGCAAAAAAAAATAGTTTTAAGTGTATTTTTAATAACATTTTATTTAGTTATTATTTATGTCTAAATAGCTTATAACTTGTCTCTCTCCACACCCAAACAATCCAAATCACATAATAAATAATGATTGGGGCATTATCAGGAGAGATGGGAATAGTGAAGTCTTAAAATGCATCTTCTTTTTAGGTTCTGTCTGAACTTTTATCATCCTCTTTTGGACTCTTGTCATAATGTGACATATTACACTTGTTCACAAAAACGTCAAGAGGCTCCAGATGAATTCTAGCAGATCCAACATTACATTATAAAACATATGACTTTAAGTGTGTTTAAATACATGTTTTATTAAATCCTTCATAAAATAGAAGATATTAGATTATATATCATCTGCATATCAAAAAAGATCCTGATTTAACTTTTCAATACATCACAAAACTAAAGGAACTAAAGTCCATATCATTACATGACCCTTTCCATAGATAAGAAGCAGTAGAACAAGGAGAACTTATAATGACAAATTATAAGATTGAACCAAAGGAGACTTTTTGAATGTATTTTGAGAAACTCCATTGACTTTAGAACTTTGACCCCTCCTGTCTGCTCAATTTCAATTTCACAAGACCTATTAAGCCTATTAATATTTTATCTAGTAGAATCACACTCTTTGCATTTGAAGGAAATGACTCAACCTGATGCCTATAGGAAGAACCAGCATTTAGATAAATAATTAAAACAACAAAATCACATGATGTGAACATGCAACCATTCATTCACCATTACCCCATGTGGAGCCAGGTCTCAGCAGTGAAAAGAAACAAGGACTTGCCCTAGCAAATATTTCAACCCAAGTTAGAGAAAGCCGGTAGAAGCTATTGAAGTTTCCCCCATCTTAAAAGAAATAGAATGTCCTGGTTCAAGTCATAAATCTTTCTGGCTAAGCTCTCAAGAGTAATAGCAGTAGATTATTGTGTGCGCATGGTTAAGGGACAAATAGCCATCCCCACCCCCTCCAAAAGGGAAATAGTTTAAAAATCATACAGTAAGGCAATGGAAGAATCCAAGCCAGTGTGTGCCAAACCAAACTTCAAGGAATGTTTTAGTATCAAAGTTTACCTGTACTTTCCCTGGCAGAGAAGCTGTTATTGAGATATATGTGCCTGGTTGTACAAGAAGGAGTTCTACCATTTCTAGGGAAATCATGATTCACAGTAATTCAGTCCTCATGAGATGTTGGCAGAAATCAAGCCTTACTTCACAACAGCTGCAAAATCTGCCTGGGATACCCCTGTGTATGGTCAGTGATGAATAGCCAATGGGAGCATGGGGCTTTGATTTAGTTGAAAGGATTCTAACTGACATAACACACCTGTGGGTACTGCTCTGTATTTTGGGAATACCAACAAATGTTTTTGATTCTTCCATCCCCAAACATCTAGTTATATTTATTGACTGGATAACTGAAACAAGACGACTCTGGCATTGCAAAGCATTGTTGAATTTCGGGGATTTATTTTATTTTAAATCTCAGAGCCAAAACCATCACTTCATTTGGAGGTCCAAATGAGCTGAGTATAATATTTAGCCTGACATTGATCTTTAAATGTAAAAGCTTAAACTATCTGAGTTAATGTTAACTCTGCAGTCTTGCCAAGGGCTGCCACCTTCTTAAGATGTCTTGGGCTTGGATGCAAAGTAATTTGTGCAGCCGAGTGTCATTAAGGGTGTGTGGTTTTGATTTCAAACTACATAACTGGGCTCCTAAGACTAGACTTTGTTATTTATATCTGTCTTACTAGGGACATTTTCATAAATTCCATCAGGAATCCATAAAGGTGCATCGGTCGTTGGTCCTTAAATCGTAGAATGTTAGGATCTTAGAGATTTCAAGTCCAAATTCTTCCAAGTGCCACTTTCCCTTATGTAAAGTGGTAGTTGAAATATTTAACAACTAGAAAGGCTGATTGTTGACAAATAAGAGACAAAAAAGCATTCAGGGTAGCTAAAAGATAGAACACATACTGATAACTTTATTGTCTGATCATCAGCTATCTGGTCCACTATTCTATCCCAAAACAATCTCAGTGTTTAACAACAAGAAAAATAACATCCAAAGAACTTACATAATACAACCACTTTAACATAGCTTGTTGTTGGCAAATGAGTACATTGTCTTTTGACTTCCTAAATTGGAGAGATCCAGTGCAGACATCCTTTGTTCAAGTAGAGTTTGCAACTTTGATATATAATTTAGTATAAGTTGTAGTAAGGACAGTGATTATATCAAAGATAGTTTAGATTTGAATATTTTTGTCATTTTTGTCTTAAGAATGAATTCAGTGACTTTTTAAAATCACCCTTTTTTGGTATTTGTGTACAAAAATTGTTTTTCAAATTATTTTTCTTTTCACCTAGATTTAAGAAAATTATACTTTTTATTGGTCAAACTTTGGAAGTAAGTTGAAGTAACTATTTTACTTTTTCTATAGGTATGAAATTTATCCCCTAAAAATCAGAAAAATAATTGCATTTCTTTTTATTTATTTTATTTAAAAAATATATTTTATTTAATTTTTACAGAGAGGAAGGGAGAGGGATAGAGAGCTAGAAAAATTGATGAGAGAGAAACATTGACCAGCTGCCTCATGCACACCCTAGTGGGGATGTGCCCACAATCAATGTACATGCCCTTGACCGGAATTGAACCTGGGACCTTTCAGTCCATAGACCGATGTTCTCTATCCACTGAGCCAAACAGATTTTGGCTGCATTTTTTAAAAAATATATTTCTTTCATTTCTTTCAAAATATGCTGGCTCTGTAGCTAAATTGAAGATACCTGTTAGTATTTTTGAAATGTCACTTTTATAAACTTTACTTCAAATGAAAATGACAAATTCAATAAAACTTGTTAGATGTTCTCTTTTACAGTCTTTTCCTCCAAACCCCATGCTATTTCACTTAATCTAAAAGTTCATAAATATCAACACAATATTTCAAGTTTTTCATGATTAAGTTACATTGTAGATACATGATCCCATAATCATAATTTCTGGATCTCTAATTATATAATGGTTATGGTTAGTGGAATGTAGACTAAAACATTTTTAATGCAATTTAGAAATTGAATCATTTCATAGATATTCAGTGTTGCAATCCATTCAAGGGTAGATAAAGCTATTTGGATATTATGTTCTGAGATAAAGACTTAACCTAATATAGTCAGACTAGAGACCTGGTGCAGGACATTCGTGCATTTGCGGGGGGTGTCCCCCAACCCGGCCTGCACCCTCTCACAGTTTGGGACCCCTCATGGGATGTCCTAAGCTGGCAGGCAGAAATCCCCCGCAGTGTTCTTAGTGCTGCTGTGGAGGAAGGAGAGGCTTCCACCACCACCACTGCACTGGCCAGCCATGAGCCCAGCTTCTGGCTGAGCAGCGCTCCCCCTGTGGTAGCACATTGACCACCAGGGGGAGCTCCTGTGTTGAGCATCTGCCCTGATGGTCATTGTGCTTCATAGCAACAGATTGTTTCACCATTCGGTTGATTTGCATATTAGAGTTTTATTATATAGGAAAATAGCAGCTAATTTTTTCTACCTAATTTCCTTTAAGTCTCCAGTTGCTATATTTCAATAGAGCCATAATTAAATATTTAATTTTGCTGAAACTGCTCTTATGTGGCAATCACAGACACACCAGGACAACATACACCATGTGAAACTCATAGGCTTTATTTTTCATTCTACATTTTGTGAAAAATATAATCCTTAATCTGGATGTACACTAAAAGTGTTATTCCATTTTTTTTTTGCCATACTTTCTTCACCATATTTATATCCCATGTGAAGAGAACTTTCAGGATTATATAATTTGAAAGATATGTTCTTTTTTTTCTCATTTCATACGTTATTTATCTGTGGAAAGTAGAAGATAATCAGTGAGTCATGTACTCATAAATCTAATGCCATCCCTATAATAGAGAGTGCCTAAAAATTTAATCTAGTTCACTTTTCAAGAATTTTAAAAATGATCTATCTAATTATCAATTGGGAAAACCTCTTAAAAGTAATTTGATCTATGTATAGGAACCACGGAACTTTTTATCTTTGTAGGCTGATTTTTGAGTCTCCTAGAGAATTTATACCTTATACATTATAACAACAAGTGGTACTTGCTCAAATACATTTACTGTGGCATTATTTTATATTAGCAACTCTTTGTAAACAATAAAATGCTTAAAGGTAAAATAGTTTATGATAGGTGACCCATGTTCATCTTTAATTTGATGAACTAGAAAAGCCAGTAAACAGTAATCATCCAAAGCATTAAAATGCCTATAAATGCCTGTGTCTATGACAATTGTTTAATGTTTGATAGGGAATCAAAATGGTATTTATTCATGTTCACAATTATAAAACTATTTTTATAGAAAAGAGAATATAAAAATGAAGATAGTTATAGCATTCAAACTATGGATTTTATGTAACTTTTCTCCCTCCACTCCCTCCTTTCTTCTTTTCTTCCTTTCTTATTTTCTTTAGTGTTATTAGTATTAGCAAAACATCTATTATATAAAGATATGCACTGGATGATTGATTTAATATACAATATCAGACAGTAGCAATTTTTCAGCTAAAATATTGAATATCAATGTAAACATAAAAATATATTTGTTTAAATTATTCATTCAGTTGTCTTCATTTTCCATGCAAGTTTCTCTGGATAAAAATAGAAACAACCAAGCAACTATGTGATATTCTGATTAAGCAATTGATCATCCAAGCTTTCTAAATTAACTGTTTCATAAGACTACATAATGCTACATTAAATTGGATAATAGACTAAATTCAATAAACAAATTAGTAATTAAATAATCATATTTAAGAGGGATAAATATTTTCCAGACCAATAAGAATGTACTCAGTCTAAGGACTATTGAAGGCTCGATTCCAAACATTTGTAATGTCTTACCGTAAAATCTCTTAATTCTCTATATTTTGTAATTTTGTTAGAAATTCCTTGTTTAGCAGCAGGGGTTGGGAAGTCTTATACGGGAGCTAAATACCTGCAACACGCTCTTTCATTAACCTTGGACAATGGAATAAGTCTCTCTGAAACTTGACTTCTTCAACTGTGAAATTAAAGAGACAGGTCTATAATCTCCCCATAGGTTTTACGATACCAATATCCATTAATAGAACTCCAAAAATAAAGGCCTTATTTGGATTTAGTTTTTTCCATGGATAAGGTCAATGATTGCCTATTTAGTTCACAGAAATGGCTGTGGGACAAAAAGTATCTCTCATAGTTTTAGGGACTATAGTTTCTTTTCTTTTCTTTTCTTTTTTTGCATTGACATTTTTAATTATTGTGGATTTTTGTGAGACAAGCTCTTTGAGTTACATGAACCATCCTAACTTACTTAGTTCACCTCCATTTTTTTTTTTTTTTAGTATCTCCTTTTGTTTGCAAAGGCATTGTCCATTTAAGTGAATTCTCAATTTAAATATCAGTTTTAAGTAGTAAGCTGATTACTGATTACGTGTTATTCTAGATGAATTCCAGAATATTCCTTACAATATAAGATAGTATCAATTCAACTACTATAAAGCAAGAAAAACATAACCCTAAAACAATATTTGAGTATCAATATCATTATACTCCATCAGCATGCATGACTAAAAAATGACTCTATTAAGAGCTCAAGAAATGAGTACCATGGACTTGTGTTTTCTTTTTCTTTTTCAGTGTTTTAACATTTATAATTTATATTCTGATCAACACCATGTTTCTATCTTTTTGCACAACCAGAATCTGCCCTCTAAGTCAGCTCAGACTCCCTTTTAATTCCCTGGGCACAACTGAAGCTTAGACATGTGTTGTTGGGATACTTTAAGTTTGGTGTCCTGTTGTTGTTGTTTTTTAAGGTCTTTACTGATTAAGGTATTACATAAAAATAAAGAGCTTATATACAGCAAAAGAAACCATCAACAAAACAATAAGAAAGCCCACTGCATGGTAGAACATATTTGTAAGAGTTTAATGTCCAACATTTACAGGGAATTCATACAACTTAACAAAAGGAAGATAACCCAATAAAAAAAAGGGGGGCAATGGATATAAATAGATAGTTTTCAAAAGAAGTCAGAAGAAGGGCCAAGAGACATATGAAAACATGCTCAAAGTCATTAATAATCCAAGAGATGCAAATCAAAATGACAACTTGATAGCATCACATACCTGTCAAAATGGCTATCATCAACAAATCTACAAATGACAAGTGCTGGCTAGGGTGCATAGAAAAATGAATCCTTGTGCACTGCTGGTGGGAATGCAGACTGGTGCAGCCACTGTGGAGAACAGTATGGAGTTTCCTCAAAAAACTAAAAATGGAACTCCCATTTGACCCAGTGATCTCACTTCTAGGAATATATCCCAAGGAACTATTGATAGAAACACCAATCAGAAAGGATATATGCACCCCTATATTCATAGCAGCACAATTCAACATAACTAAGATTTGGAAATAGCCTAAGTACCCATTAGAAGATGAGTGGGTTAAAAAACTGTGGTAGATCAACATAATGGAATACTATGCTGTGGTAAAAAAGAAGGAATTCTTCCCATTTGCAACAACATGGATGGAACTAGAAAGCATTATGCTAAGTGAAATAAGCCAGTCAGAGAAAAATAAATATCACTTGATCTCACTCATTTATGGAATATAATGAACAACATAAACAGATGAACAAAAATGATCCAGAGACGGAGAAGCATCGATCAGACTATCAAACCTCAGAGGGAAGGTAGGGGAGGGTGGGGTAAGCAGGAGAGATCAACCAAAGGACTTGTATGCATACATATAAGCCTAACCCATGGACACAGACAACAGGGGAGGTGAAGGCATGAGTGGGAGGGTGGGAAGATAGGGAATACAATTTCTTAAGGACTTTAGTTGATCAAGACATAGTATTTTCAGAAATAACTCACTTATTCATTAGAATTTTAGCAAATATGAGGTTTCTGATTAAGCTAGCTCCTCTCTTTGTTCCTTAGGACAAGTTTGAGACACTCCTGAGGTCCCTTATATATATAATCCTTATCCGAGGATATTTTTTTTTTCCATTGATTTTTAGAGAGAGTGGAGGAGAGAGGGAAAGACAGAGAGAAATATCCATGTGAAAGAGATACATTGGTTGCTTGCTTCCTGCCCAGGCCCTGATGGATAGTGGGGCTGTGGAGGAGCCTGCAACCTAGGTATGTGCCCTTGACCAGAATTGAACCCAGGAACCTTTGGTCTGCAGGCTGATGCTCTATCCACTGAGCCAAACCAGCTAGGGCATATTTTGATGATAAATAGAGACCCAGTATATAGGGCACTTGCAGGTTGATGACAGGCCTTGAGATGTTAGGGGAAATGGAATTTAATAGAAAATGTGATTGACAAGAAGTACAGACATCAATACAATCCAATTAAAAAATTCTTATTCTACCAGCTCTTTTTTAGTCTAAGAGAAAATTCAGCAAGGGAGCCTGATAATTTTGAGGAATAGCCTTTGAGCAAATCACATTAAGAAAAATGAATTAGGAGTTTTGTAAACACTGAAGCCTTCTCAAGGATTTCCAAATGCAAGGAAAATACACTTAATTAAGCAAACTATTTATCTCCAAAATAAAGTCACATAATTCTGATCCTGACCAAAGTAATCTTCTTTATTTTTTTTCAGCCCAAACTAATATATCTCTGAATTCTCCTGAACACATTTTATTTCCAAATTGCATGAAATTGGTTGTCGAAATATTCCCACAACTTGCTTTCTTCCAACTTGGCTTCCTCGGAAAGCAAACAGCCCATTTTACCTTAAATGACTGTAATCATAAATGCTTGGTTGGCTTTAGGAACAGCCGGGTTGTATGAGAAGGCAGCAATTATTTCTCCAAATGAAAAGGGGTCTTAGTGTTTTCTTTTCCTAAACCTTCACGGATAAAGTATTTAAGGACTCTGATAAAAATAATATAGGGGTTTTGGAATCAGGGAACTCAGATCTATTTCTCTCTCTATTTTCATTTCCAATTTTTCACCTACCTCTCACTTTTAAACTTACCTAAAAAAGGATCAGAAAGCAAACTGAGAACTGGGATTTCTATTCACAGGAAAAGGTTTCATAAGGAAGTTTTAATTGCCTTTGATTGTTGTAGCATTGCTGTTACTTAACTTTTATTGGGAGGGGAAAAAAGTCTCATTAGGTAAAATTTCCACCACCCTTCAGCTATTTTGTTTAAACAGAAGCATAGAAGTTAACTAGGTCAATTATAGTTTATTGGCTTTCTTCATGGTTGATTTGAGTGATTCAGAAAAGCTTTTTCCCTATATTATATATGAAATTTACAAATTTTACCAGATAATTGTATTATTTTGTAAGTTGTTTTCTACATATACAACCAGCTCAACTAATAATTTATACCATAGAAAATGATTAGATTGGTATAGTTAAGAATCACATTCAACATTTTAAAGGACACACTTCTATAGAAAGCAATTCATATCAAGTTTACAAAAGACAAATTCCAAAACTATATTATAAAATAATTCTATCTTTTAAATCTGCATGCATACAAATAATGAAATAATAAGATTATAGGTGGTTTTAATTTAGTTTTTGTATTCTAAATTAAATACAAATTATGAATTTTTTTCAGCTATTATATATTTCATTATATATAATACTAGAGGCCAGGTGTATGAATTTGTGCACATTGAAAGGACATGCCCTGGAGCCAACTATCCAAGCCCCCCACACCCTTGGGGTGGTGCCACAGCTCCAAGAGCATCTGCAGAGTGAGTGGGGGACCCCTCTAGCAGGTGGGGTCCCTTGGCTTGGTCTGTGGGGATTGGGTCTAAACTGGCTCTCAGACATCCCCCGAGGGGTCCCGGAATGTGAGACAGCACTCTGCCAAGTTGCTGTCATTCAGCAGCTCCTGCGTTAAGCGCCTGCCTCCTGGTGGTCAGTGCACATCATACCTACCATCTGGTTGCCTGGGCAGCCGGTTGGCTGGTCACTTATATATATATATATATATATATATATATATATATATATATATATATATATATATTGATAGTCTTGAATAAATTAAAGAGATCAGGGAGAGAAAGTAGGCATTTTTACTTATAAATCAAAATAATATTTATTACTTCTGTAACTTTCTAAATGCACTACTTCTCTTTATTTTTTTTTTCTTGCCTTTAAAACATTTAAATTTCTTCACAAGTTTGTTTGACATCAGCCCCTTTATCAGCACCAGGAAAGGCTAAATGATCAATAATTCTGTTCTTTTGATTATGTGAATGGTGTTTTCCCTTGGAATATGATTTAGGAGAATTAAGTTGTAACTCTACACAAGTTTGGCCAAATGTTTTCCCCATTGATCAACATGGCTATCTCTACAGGAGTCATAGGGAAATTATCTTCTCAAAATAGATCTTTTCTGTACTAAAGAAACTTTAATCAAGTCATTATCATTTCATGTACTCACATCTCATGAAATTGCTGTGTCAGCTAATGTGAGTTTTACTAGTATACTTATTTTTTAACATGCTTTGCATTTCAATTCCAATAAAATTATTGCTTAAAATATTTTGTTTGGAAATAATTCAAACTTGTCAAAATCTCACAAGAATAAGAGTAAATACATTGAACATCCAAATGCCCTTTACCCACATTCATCTATTGTTTTTCCCCATTTGCTTTATTTTCTCTCTCTTTCTCCTCATATGATCCTAAGTTGTATATATTATGTCCCTTTAATATTTCAGCATATATTACATAAAGATTAAAAATATTCTCTTACATGACCACAGAGCAACCAACTTCAGTAAATGTAACTTTGATACAATGAAGTATTTATTTATACTATGAAATCTACTTTTGTCAATTGGCTCAGAAATGAACTTTATACACAATGAACTATGATACCTCAGTTTTAGCATACTGAGCCTCATTCATTGAGGAAAGTGATCATAAACACATCAGATGAAACTTTCTGTAATATATACAGTGAAGATGTATTGCAAGGTGTTACCATTATAGGATTCAAAGGAAAAACAAACAAACAAACAAAAAAACACACAAAAAAAACAAAACAAAACAAAAAAACCCTTGAGTTGAGTCTTACATTAGAAATAGCTATATGCTTCCTGAATAATCATGGACATTAAGCATGCTTTCATGTTTACTTTGGCTATCAAGAAATAGAAAGCCCCACATAGGTGGCAACTCTCAAAAGAATGTGTAGTGGTTTGTTTTTCTTTGTATTTTCCCCCAGATTTATCATTTGTTTTCTCTTAGTGTCTTAGTTAACTCAGGTGGCTATAACAAATTACCAGAGACTGGGTAGCTTATAATCAACAGGAATACATTGCTCACAACTATGGAGGCAGGAAATAGAGACCTTTCAGGCTTTTGTTCTTCTTTATCATTTTTAAACCTCCTTGGTTGAAACCCTAAATGAAGCTAATTCTATATGGAATACTTTGGAAGTAAAGTAAAAAACCAGAGACTGTTGGGTTATATATAAAAATGTGATAGAGAACATTTTCTAAACAACTTATGTTCTTATATCTCAGGGTGGCCGAATTTTCTAAACTGGCAAATTCAAGTCCAAGTGAGGAATCAATAATGTCATCCTACCACCTTCTTGACCTTGCCTGAGCAACAATGAGATCATCATAACATGAATTATGATGCATATTTTATAGACAAGAAAATTGTGAGTTTGTGGACTAAAAGGGACCAAATACTAAACCTGATTAGCTTAGGGGAGGCCTACATGGTGGACCTTACAAACTCAGAAACCTAGGGTAACCTTATAGGATGTTCTGAACATAAAAATTCCTAAGAAAAGGTGAGTCATAGTGGGTAGTCATGTGCTAGATCTGTAGCTTCCTTAACAAAGGTCAATCTTCTGACATACCCTTGAAATGTCAGAGTAATCTTTTCCAGACCACAGCACCAGAGCACCAGAGCAGGAGCCCACAGAACCATTACGTCACCTGTTTCTCAAATACAATCTCTTTGTGCTGTAAATATTATTCACTATCTTGTACTTACCAATGTAAAAGAAATATGTCTCTTCATTTTACTTTTTATCCAATCCCAGAGATTTCCCTGCTTTGCTTTCTTCCACCTTCTTCATCTACCAACAATGAATCTCCTGTTACCACTTTGCACCTCCTCCTTCGATTCTAATGCATAAAATAAGCTGCAAAAATGCCATTCTCTGGAGCATTTTTCTCAGTCCATTGAGATTTTGCTTCCCGGCAATTGTCGTCAGTTTGGCTCAAGTAAATTTACAAAAATTCTCAATAAGTTTGAACATTTCTTACATCAATAGGTTAAAGCTCCCATGATCGGAAAATACCTACCTGCACTCTGTTTGATTGCATGCCCCAAACCAAACATCACTGGCCCATTCTACTGATGGCATCACTGTGCTTCCAGTCTTCCAGGATAAATATTCCAATCTCCAACTTTTCCTTCTGTGGAACTCTCTGTGCTTTGTGAAGAAGCCAAGTCCTATTGTTGTCTTAGTTTCTAAATGTCCCTGCCATCTGTTCCTTCTGTCAGTCACTTCATTACCCTCTAACAGCTATTGCTGTGTTACTGTGGACCTGAATTATATATATTTTTCTAACTGGTCACCTGCTACCAACTTTTCTCTGGTTCCAATACAAATCTGTCTGCAGAGTAGCCTAATATTTATAATCATGACCTCCTGCTTAAGAATCTACAATGGATTTCTCTCACAAGAAAAAAAGTTAAGATTGCTCAAGCTACTATAATAAATGGAGCTCTCAACTATTTATATCCATAATATATATATTATAGATATAAAAAAATATATATATTTTCCTACAGCATACATTCCCAACCTGTAACTTCCACTACTACCACTATATTCTACTTACTAGTTCCCAAAAGCACTTCATTCTTTAGCTATTGGGTCTCACTTAAACTACTTATGCCATTCTCAAAACCCATCTTATGAATTTATCTCAAACATCCCTTCTTTAAGAAAAGACCATGAAAACTTAGAGGGAAGGTAGGGGAGGGGAGGAGTAAGGGATAGAGATCAACCAAAGGACTTGTATGCATGCATATAAGCCTAACCAATGGACACAGACAACTGGGGGGAAGGTAATGAGTGGGGGGATAGGAGATAATTGGGGGGGGGGGGAAGGACACATATGTAATACCTTAATAAATAAAGAAATCTTAAAAATAAATAAAATATATCCTCAGGTGAAGGTTAAAAAATAACAACAACAACAACAACAACAACAAAAAACCAACAAAAAAAAAAGAAAAAAGAAAAAGAAAAAAGCCCCTATATTTCTCCAACTGGAGTTCACCTTCTTCTCCTCCATATAACCCATGACACCTAGTTCAACTGCTGTTTTAAACTCACTGGAATCCAATCTTTGATAATCATTTGTGTATCTGTCTTTCACACCAGGCTACATATGCTATAAGGGCAAGGCCCAAGTTTTCTTTCTTTTTTGTTCCCTCCTTCAACTTCAGTGTTTTGCAATAGCAGGCATTCCATTAATGTTTGCCAAGCTATATTACCTGAGGACCACAGGACTTTGAGTTAAAGTATTAAATTAGTTTTTATTCAAATGAGGATTTACCTGAAAGAAGCCACACATAGACCAAGCACATCCATTTTTCTCTAATGGTGGTTAGGTTATCAGTACAACAAAAGACAGAGAAATGTTTTGAGAGGTTGGTAGAGAAAAAGGTATACTAAGAGTCAGAAGGCTTGGTGCCCATAGCATTTTTGAGTAGGTCAGCATGAAGGAAGATGGCCTATGAAGGGAAACACAGACTTACAGAGAAAATGTGCTAGGCAGTCAAAATGGTGGAAGGGATGGTAAGAAGAAAGCTAGCATTTTCTGTAAGTGCCAATCCTGTACAGTTCGCTTTAGCATATGTGTACATTTGACTCTCACACTAGCCACAAAGAGATGGTGTTCTTGTGTCAGCTGTTAGCTAATTTAACAATGAAGTCAGTGAGATTCAAGGCATTTAGTGAATTTGAACCAAGGTACATCTCATCTAAAGTCTATTGTGTTCCCTGCCACACTGACTTGACTATGATGAAAGCTTGAGAGAAGTTGAATAAAATTGCTAAAAGACACAAAGAGGTGTTGGACTATCAAGTTTTAATGGGAAATTTCCATTTTATTCATAATGTTGCCTTTGGTTTACTTTTTGAGAAGCAAAGGGAAATATATTCTGACAGGATAAGTAGACTTCAAGTCAGATTTCAAACTCCTATCCTATGAAGTCTCTGTTCTTTCCACCATTCCAAGCCTCCCCCATTTACAATTGGATATTCTGCAGCTTGTCTTGGATCTGGGGGAAAAGGGGAAGGGAAATGTAGTGAGAGAGGTGGCTTCTTATATAATCACTTTCTTTTATGGAATGAACTGTGGTTTGAAATTTCGACTTGCATCTTTTAGACCATAAATTTAAGTGGGGCATGCTGTCTTGGCAAAAACCAGTAGCAGTGTGCTAAGTGTTTACTGCCAAAAGCAATAGCATCATGACAGCAGATAATTATGAACAGTGCTGGTGAGCAGTGAGCAGGCCTGGGAAGAGATAGCTCAGAGAAAAGGGAGTGAGGGTTCTGGTTGAAACCAACCCAATTCTCAAACCCTTGCCTCTGATCCACCTTTAAGCTCCATCCACTTCCTTTCTTAAAGAAAAAGAACATGTGAGTTTGGAATAAGAAAACCCCTTGAGAGTCATTGGGAACACGGAACGAAATGATGATCAAGAGTGAGGTGGGTTCTGTTTTTTTAAGTACCAAGCCAAAAGCATCTTTACCCAAACCTGTAAAAAATGTTGGTATTCCCGTGCAGGTTCCTGAGGACCCTTGTTATTTGGGATCTTCCAATTTTCGCTCCTGATTTCTAGGGGACACATTTTATTAGGTGGGAGAACTGGATCTTGCTGTCTTTTTCTCTTGGTCTGGAGTCAACTTATGAATGAGGGCAATTCAACCTCCACAGCATGGTTGGAAGAAAAAGCGGCTAATGAATTCAGGCTGTGAGGGGAAAATCTGCTCTGGGCCTCTCTCTCCCTAGGAAGGGAGAAGAAAGAAGGCAGTCAGACTGCTACCTGGCAGTGTCTGGAGGCAGAGCGCAACTGGACGGAGGTTTCCTGCTGCGGTTAAAGAGGCCCTCTGTTACATAACCTGGATGGCGCTGCTCTCGAGGCAAAGCCATTCTCTTAAGGCCAACGCCAGCCCGGCTTTCAGGTGCCTTCACTTTGGTGCTTCAGTGCTTACTTCATCTCAACTAAACACTCCTGTTTACAAAGCCTCATTTTGTCTGAACCCACGCCCTTCCGAGCGTTAATGAAGCGCAGCTACTATCAAACATCCTGTTGATCTAGCCTCATCGGGGATTTCAGTATGATAGCGAGTGAATTGTTCACATAAATCACAACTAGCCATCTGATCTGTAAGGAAAAAGTAAATTATCCAGGGAGGATCAAGACCCTGTATGACCTACTTCCTTCTTAGGATATTTTGAATGTAACTCTACACTTTCCTTGATGACCTGAGGCCATAAATAATGGTATTGGTTTATAGCATGGCATGATATAACGATTTATTTAGGCAGAGGTGAGAGGCAAACTATTTAGCAATGGTACGTAATGGCTCTAACAGGTCCGAAGAAATGCTGGCCATGAATAACCCATGCGGTCTAATTAGTTAGCCCTTGGAGGTTATTAGCTCTATCCTTAGGGATCAGTATCCCCAAACTTTATATCCCTAGCTTCCTGGCACCTATCAAGTGTCTACTTTATTTATTTTTAGTTGACTTCATCCGAAAGTGACATTGCAATACAGGTACAATTATTTACATTTTACAGAAGAAAAAGGACTTAGAAAGCCAAGCAACTTGCGTAATGTCACACAGTAAGTAGGTAGCCAATTAACATTTGAACAGACCTTACCTGCCTGACACCAATGTCACCTACAGTACACTGCCTTGTTCATTCCTCTTGTCCCTAATCGTCTGCTATAGTAAAACTACATATTAAATTGGTAGTCTCATTTAAAAGCCACACGGGTCTCTCTCCTATATAATTTCAGCTAACAAGCATTTATTGAATGCCTACAACGTGCCAACCACAGAAAAATCAAATGATCCATAAACTGAACAAGCTTTGAATACTGATTCTAGACACTCAACCTGCTCAATCTTTACCACTTCTTTCATAGGGCAACCTCTTCTTCATGGCATAATTGTTAACCTTTGGCCTCATGAAAACCTTTCTGGTTTTATTTTCAATCTCATGTTTAGTGAGTGAACCAGCTGCAAGGGTAACTCTGGATAAGCAGGTTATTGATCAGTGTTCTGCCTTGCTCCCTGCCTGTCTGCTTTCCCTCAATCTAAAACTCACCACTAAAGAGAATGAGCTGAGTAATCTATAGCCATTGGTACCAGTGCAGTGAGAGAAAGGTCTCTCTTGGTCTTAATTTGCTTCATGTATATTTACTGAGTGTCTACCAAGTGTCAGACACTCTTTTGGGACCCAATGTTTTTATCATTATTTCAGGTTTAACTGTGCTACCTGATCATTGCTCTGTTTGAAGCAGCATTTATACTTGAGTGTTTCAGATGACTTCTTCAGGCCTTTTCCCCACTTATAAGCCAAGAGTAACATGAAGTCTTTGAAGCAGAGTTTACAACCTTGTTTTTCTATTACTAATATAGCATGCTGTTCTCATCACAGCTCTGATTTGGCTATTGACATGGTGACATTTTGAAATGTTTTCTCAGACAGCCAAGAGTAAAAAGGGAAGCAACAACAACAAAAAAAGCACAAAGAGTTCAGAACAAGGTTCCTTCCAGAAAAGTCTACATGAAGGAATTCACTTTCGTCAGTGCCCCAAAAGCCAAGAGTCTGGCACAACAGAGAGGTCTAAGTATTTTCTGAGAAAAGTTATTGGGGAGAATGGGAAGCTGACCCTCACATTCCTCCTCTGAATTCTTCAATGGCTTCTCGCCATGTTCTGGTGGATACAAAGTCCTGACAATTCAGAATCAGCTCACGAATCACTTCTTCTAAGAAAGCTTTCTGGATATCCCCATCCCAATAAAACTAGCCAAGGCTTCTTTGTGTTCTTTTATGCAATGACATCCATTATGCTGAATTTTAGGACTGATTCAGCACTTAGCCTCCACAATCAGATTGCCTGGGATTAAAACCTGATTTCCACACTTAATTTTTTTACTTTCAGCCAATTTTTTAATATCTTCGAATGTTTGGTTCAGATATATTATAAAATTTACTTATTCTTATACAGTTTGCCTATCAGTAGAATGGAAATAATAACAACAGTATCTTTTTAATCATTTTATTATAAGGCTTAAATAAAACAATGAGGATAAAAGAGCTATTATAGTATGTAACATACAGATCTCAACAAATGTTATCCTTATAATTATCATATGCTTTTCCCCCTATTAGACAGTGAATTCATCAATACTTAAAGTATTAACCCATTTCCTGTTTGTATTATAACCATTATCCTTACAGGAAAATGTAAACTCATGGATCCCTGATTAGGTATTGAGCTTGACTCTGTACAGGTTCCCAATTAAATTGACTCTGCATTTCAAAAACTGAACATCTAAAACCTTAGATTTAACTGACTTAAGTCCTTATTCAACCAATTGACTTAACAAGGCCTTACCATTACGAGTAAGATGCTACTAATACATTTGTTTTTTCAGAGATAGTTTTTGGAGGGATGGTGCAAATAGTTTTCTGAAGATAACCATCCCATACATTCATTTTACAATGTGATATTGACAGGCCACCAATGGGCCAATGCAACTTCCTCAACTAACAGAGCATACCAGAAGTGATATTATGTCACCCTAGCCTGGCTCTGTCCCTCTTGGGACATGCACCTTTAGAGCATTAAGTCAACATGTATACAGTCTAATGGTCTTCAAGCCCCCATCCTGGAAAGAACATATGAAAAGGCTGCACATATAGAGAGAGGCCCAAGAAGCCTCAGCTGTGCTAGTCTCTAATCTTCTAACATCAGGTATCAAAACATATAAATGAAGAAACTCTAGTATGATCCCTGCCCCAACCAATATCGAACTACAACCTTCTTAGAGACCCCAAGTCAGGAAGCCCAAATGGATTGCTCTTGGATTCCTGACCCACAAAATTGTGAGAGGGATAATAAATGATTATTATTGTTTTAAACAACTAAGTTTTAGGGTGATTTGTTGTGCAGCCTTGGTAACAAGAACAGGGCAATTGGGATTTTTTTTTTTCTTTTCTTTCTTTAGCCCAGTTAGGTCCAAACTGTCATGCAGATGAGCCAAGTCTTGGAACATTCCATCCCTCAACCTAAGTGACCACTGTGATGGGCAAGTAGGGACTCTGCCCAATTGGTGAGGTTTTCATTGATTCCTGGGGTTGTGGCAACTGAGAAAATCTGACCATTTAAAAAAACCAATGGCCCTGGAAGAATAAAATAGACTTTCTGGTTAGTAACTTTTCCAGTAATTAAAGTTTTATTTTCACATCCTTTTTACTAAGTGTAAAAATATATTCCAAATCACTCCCTCAAAGTGAGAAGAGAAGCAGGAGAAGCAGATACCATATGTCTCCACATAAATGCAATTACTGGGCCCTGCCTTCACCCAGGTCACACACCTATGCTGTGGAGGGTATAGGGTGGTGGAGGGAGAATTTCACATCTGGATTAAATCAAAGCATATTGGTTGCAGCTTGCAGACTGCAATTTCTTGCCAATGTTCTTGTTATTAATCCCTTGGTACCATTAAAGAAAAAAAAATATGGTTCTAAACTCTTTACAAACTGGATTTGAGCAATAGCCATGGTGGACAACAGGCAGCTTAGACTTGTTGCATGTTAACAAAGCTCTTCCCTCACTCCCGGATGCTGAAACTTGGGAGGTCTACTCACGTGAAAAGAAGGGAAAGGGATGGGTTTTGCTTCTGGCCATGAGTGAAGTGAAGGGAAAAAAAAAATATGCAAAGCCTGAAGGGACTGAAAGCAAGAACTCTAGCTAAAGGTTTATTTTTTTTAACCTCTATAAACAAAACAAAAAACAAAAAAACAAAAACCCAGCTTTAGTGTTATTGATCTTTTCTATGGTTTTTCTGGTCCCTATTTAATTCTGCTCTGATGTTTGTTATTTCCTTTCTTCTGCTAAATTTGGAATTAGTTCACAGCTATTTGGTGCTCTGTAATATTTTTTATTTTTCACTCCTCTTTCTTCTTTATGTTTTGATTTGAATATTTTCTATTGCCTTGTTTTCCACCTTTTTGAGGTCCCTATGAGTTGTGTGTATCAATAGTTAATTTTTTATTGTTGCTGATCATTAATCTATTTTGAACTGATATATCATTTTCATACAATAACCTATTAGTTTCAGGTGTATACATCATAGTGTTGTGATATTTACATATATTACAAAATGATTTCACAATAAGCCTAGTAGAAAATTAAGTGTTTCCTATTTTGATTTTGTCTTTTCTAAAGTACTTTTATTTAGCATTGTAGGTTTTCCACCTCTGCTGTCATAGCCATGGAATACTTTTCTGAACCTCTAAAGTTTATTTAACTTGGCATAAATACCTATAAAAATTCCAGCAAGGCTCCCTGTGGCCACCATCCAGAAACAAAGCCCAGATTCACTGCTGGCCCATGACCTGAAATCTTGACTGCTAAGTCAAAATGCAGGATTGACTTTAGCTCAGGAATGAAAGTATGGCTTTGTGGAATAATTATGTTTTTCTGGCCTTTGCTTCCTTTCGTTCTCATTCCAGTTTAACTAAGGTAGTATCTAGCATGACTTTGTTAGACAAGAAACCCATACTTCTTTCCAAGGAAAATGGTATTTTCAACACAATGCAATATTTTAATCAAGACAGATCAGAGTCTACCTTTATTCTGCCATTAAGAACTGAATGCCTTAGGGGAAAACCACAGGAGTTTATGAGGCTCAGTGTCCCCATTCATAAAATAAAAAATAAATATCCTGTAGAGTTTTGGTGAGAATTAAGTGAATAGATATAGAGAGGGAAAGGTAGATTGGAACAGATCAACCAATGAACTTGTATGCATATATGCATAATTCATGGACACAAACAATAGGGTGGTGAGGGCCTGGGGGTGGGGGATGGGAGCAGGCTGGAAGAGATTAATGAGGGAAAAGGAGGACCTATGTAATACCTTCAACAATAAAGATTAAAAAACAAAAGAAAAGCACAGAGCACAGTGCACGAGCATATTATCAGCTTTCTCTTTTTTTCCTTTTTTAAAAAAATATATTTTTTTATTGATTTTAGATAGGAAAGGAGAGGGAGAGAGATAGAAACATCAGTTTGGCTGCCTCCTGCATCCCTCATATTGGGGATACAGCCTGAAACCTGGGCCCTGATTGGCAATCAAACCATGTGCTCTGACCAGGAATTGAACCATGACCTCCTGTTTCATAGGTTGACTGACATTCAACCACCGAGCCAAACCAGCGGGAATGTCAGTTTCCTCTTTCCAAATGTCATGATGATGACTTTCCATGGTACTTAAAAAATGACAGTATTGCAGTATTGAAAATAAAAAATAAATGTATAATTCTGTACATATGGCTAGGCATATGTATTTAAATACGTTCATATGTTTTCCACAAATATAATTTATTTGCACAATTTTTTCCTAGTAGGCTGTCCAAAATATTAATGTCTTTGGGGAAGGCAAATGAAACAACACATGCTCTGACTTGTCCTGGCCAATTCTTTATTATTTAGACAGACTATGTCAAAATGCCATTGTTTTCGTGGACTATATATAAGTGTACATGAAAGCTCACACCAGAGCCTTTCTCAGTCTTGAGAACTAATCTACATTCTTTTCATGCATAGCATGTGATGGTTTTCTCCTTGACATCATTTAGGACAAAGATTCCAATTTTTATAAAGATGAAAATATACTGTATTTTCTACCCTCTGTACAGAGGATTGCACGATAAAGGGATTTGGTACCAAATCTTAACTCTCTGCTGATTTTTCTGTGAACCTAAAACTTCTCTAAAAAAACAGTCAGTTGAAACAAGCACACAAACAAAACAAACCCATAGAAATTCATTCTCTCAGAGATCTGGAGGCCCCAAAGCTGAAATCAAGGTTGTCATCAAGGATACACTTCATCTGGGAGAATCCATTCTTTGCCTCTTCCAACTTCTATGGCTGCAGGCATTCCTGGACTAGGGGACATATCACTCTAATCTCTACTATTTGCATGCCACATTGTCTCCTCTTCCTCTTTTCTTCTGTGTGTTTCTTATAAGGACACTTGTCATTGAACTTGGGGCCCACCTGGATTAAGTCAAGATGCTTAAGTTAATTATCTCTGCAAAGATTTATAGGTTCCAGAGGGGAGGGCATAGAAATACTTTTGTAGGTCAATCTTCAGACCATAATAATAGTCACTAAATCCAATCTTGGTCAATAGACTTCAGGGAAAGTCTATTCAAGTATTCTAAGAAAGCTTTATTTCTTTATTTATTTTCTTATACTTATTAAAAGGGATGCACAAGGGGAAAAAACCTTTTTATCTTTCTGTGTAGTTGTAAGAAGACAAGATGCCATGAGCAGCAGCCACTCTGGGCCTAGGGGGTAACAAGTCTGAAGACTTGTTTGATTTTCTGGGGAAAAAAAGCCTGTAAACATATACTTCTGAGTTTTATTCCATCTGAGGTTATAAATGTTCTTAAGGTTTAAATGGTTCATAATTGTGATTTTTGTTACTTGCAGCTCAAAATATCCTGATTACTGAAGTGGGAAAATGCAGATAAGAAAAAAGCTAATATCCACAAGTATAGAAATTACTTTTAGAAGGTTAGAATACAGAAAAATAAATAGGTATCTCAACTGTCAGATTAGCTAACGGGAAAATTATTTTGGGGTTATGCTAAGAACACAGAAAGAACCATATTTATACTTAGGAACAGGTATGGAAAGAAATAGCCTAGCTGGAGGGGTAAGAAGAGTAGTAACAACCTAGCCAATGTGACTCAGGTTAAGTGTTGACCTCTGAATCAGGAGGTCACGGTTCGATTACAGGTCAGAGCACATGCCCTGATTGTGGGCTCCATCCTCAGTAGGGACATGCAGGAAGTCAAACAATCATTCTCTCTCATCATTGATGTTTCTCTCTCTCTTTTTCTTTCTCTCTTTCTCTCCATTCCTCTCTAAAATCAATAAAAACATATTTAAGAAAAGAAGAGTTGCAACAGATGTATAGACTATAAATTCCATGAAGTTAGTTAGAACTGTATTAACATGAATGTATGCATACATAACTTATATCAAACATAAAGGATCTACTTGTCTACTTGATCTACTTGTCTTGCTTCCAAACTTCAAGATCCCACGGCACCGTTTGAAATCTCACTGGGTATTGTAGTGAAGCTATATAGTCACCAAATTGAAAATCTCAGACTTTTATTTGTAGCAACATGTACACACTCTTGTGCAGTGGACAGAGTCTGATGTAAGTACTGCATAATTGGAGTTGGATTTAACACAAATAAATTTGTAATAAAATGCCAGTCAATCTTCTGCTTCTATTTCTACTGCTGGCTCCATTAGCAGTAATGAAAGGGTGATCTAGACAAGTTCTCTTATGTACACATAGCCTGACATGCAGTCAGGGAAAGCTTGTGAAGATTATAAAATAACTCTCCATTATGGAGTTCGTGGATCATCCCCTCAGTGTGATTAAGTGAGCTTTACAGCTTTCAACGCCTGTAGCTCCATGGTAGACTTGAGACAGATCTTTTGCAAATTCTGTTTCTTTTTAACTTCTATAAAACAGAACTTGATTTCACTGCAGCTGTGGCAGATCTATTTTGCAGTCAGCATGTCTTAGACTTAAATAGACAAATTAGGCCCTGGTCTGACAGGCTGTTTTTTTTTTTTTGTTTGTTTTGTTTGTTTGTTTTTTTGCTGCCCACCATTATCCTCATCTTCTGCCTCTCAAGGCTGTCTTCACTCTTACACACATCTCAAAAAAGTAAAGCAGTATTCCTGCCTCATGTTAGTATCAGGAGGGATTTTCAGAGGCTCAGTCACAGCATCATGAAACTCTGCTTTTGTGGTGGAGACTTATCCGTACCATACCTATCAACCTGAATCAATAGCCCTCCCATCACCAAGAAAATACCCCTGTACTTTTCTTAGAACCTGAAGAATAGTCTATGACCATTTTTCAAGTTTTAAGGCAGAGGGCAGATAGTTTCTATCTTTAGAAAGAAAGATATTACATAAAATTTAACCAAGACTAGTGTCTTGCATTCATAATAACTGGCATTTATTGTACAAGATTTATGACTCCTTTAATCAAGCTATTAGTAGAGACGACAATGATCTATTTTCTAGGTGAGAAAGTCCCCCCTATAAGTCAAATCACTTAAGGAGCATCACATAAATAGTAAATGATGGAGGAAGTTCAAATTTAAGTCCACTTAATCCTTTTTTTTTTTTTTTTTTTGTTAATCCACCACACAGAAGATTTTTTCCCATTAATTTTTAAAAAATGTATTTTTAACATTGAAAGCATTACAGATGTCCTTCCAGGCTCCCTCATCCCCACTTCTGCCTCATCCTTAGGCCTTTACCACACTATTGTCTGTGTCCATGGATTATGCACTTATGCATATATGTTCTTTGGTTATTCTCTTCCAGGCCCCACTCTCTTCCCTCTGAGAGTAGAAGAGAGGGAGAGAGGGAAGAAGAGAGAGAAAAATTGATGTGGAAGAGACACATGGATTGGTTGCCTCCAACAGGTACCCTGATCAGGGATGAGGATCAAACTTGCAACCCAGAAAGGTGCCCTTGACTGGGAATTGAATCCGGGCCCCTTCAGTGCACAGATGGATGCTCTAACCACTGGGAAACACTGCCCATGGGTGCTTATGCTTTTAACTTCTGTATCTTCTCACACTATTGAGATGTTTCCTGGGGCTACATTTAAACCATAGCTCTAACCTCCAGAGAATTCCCTGCCTAACCAAACTCAAAAGAAGTGGAAAATGCTTTCTGCAGGGCCTATTGAGACAACAGTCTGTCAGGTCCACTTGGCAAAAGTGACCAACTCCAATTATGCAATTTAATTTCAGGCTCTGTCTACTTCATTATAGCTTTTACATGCTGACAAAGGGATAGGACCAGAAATATAATATGTAGGCAGTTTGGGTCAGGATGAAGATAGTTGCTTTTGTCTTACACTCTAGGTATAACTTCAGGAGGGGAGGGGAAAGTGAGTTTAAAATTCTGGCTATGAGATAAAAAAATGAGATAGAAGGAAAAGATAGAAGTCTCTGGAAGAGGCCACATGTGTGTAATAGAGGTGGGCTGGGCAGAGGACGCAGATAGATTTTAATGTCTCCATGCATAAGCATTATTAGGATCTAGGATGTCTCCTGGGCTTCAATGAGACAACTGGGGAATGAAATCTAGATGCCCTCTCCCCCCCCACTCCCACACCATCTGTGACAGTAAACATTATTCCCTCCATTGGTCTTAAAATGGTTGTGTCTTTTTGGGTTTTAGCTGTGCTAAGCAAAATACACGAGTCACTTTAGTTTGTTTTCATGATACAACTGTAAAGGAATGGTTCTGTATCTTTTATTTTCAGAGATGCTAAGTTCAAAGAAATTAAATTCCTTTACCTCCTTTTGGTGCTTATTCTTGAACTTTCATTCTGATTTAAAAGATGACAGAAAGTACCACACTTAAATGATACGTGTTCATATCTAAATTTGAGTTAAATTGTCGTGTACAACATCCACACGAGCATGAAAGGCTGGGCTCCAACAGGTGATCCAAAAGTTGGTCCACAGATGGTGATGGCATGTCTCAGATATCCTGATATGCCTGGATAACTTTAGGTATTTTTGTAGTAAGTAGCTTCAAAATTTTGTCTTTCCAGGATTTCAAAAATATGGCCTTCTAATTTAACATGGAATAGGAATAAGATGGCCTGGGAAATAGCCCATGCAAAAAAAAAAACTCGAAGAATTTAAACAACTCATAATGAGCCTGTGGTGTGAACAAGGTGCAAAGTGAACTAATTAAATTTAGGCTTTCAAACTAAATGAATCAACATTTTAAAAGAAAATTTCTGCCTAGAAATATGCTTAAAAAAAAAAAAAAAGATCCATAAGGAGAGTATTCATAGCATCTTCTCAAATCCTTGGCTTAACCCCAATGAAAACATATTTTCATCAAGCCTATATTTCTGTGTTGCTACACACTGAACTAAACCAAAATGGCTGGCCAGGTGTTACAGAACCACCATGTACGGCCCTCAAAACATTCAAAGAACATCCCAGAGACTTTTCTGGTGTGTTGAGAGCAGGCTCTTGTTGACCAGTTCAGAGATCCATTTGTTTCCTTGCGGCCTTTATATAACACATCCCCTCTGTGCAGCTATGAACATTCCTCCAAGATCTGGAACTCTGGGAACCTCTAAGGATGTCAGAAGCAGCTACTTGAACAAAGCCTTTTGAGAGAAGGGGTTGTGATTTTTCAATTGCCGCAGCCATTGGATGAACCCTAACATCTGGGAGCTGCTCACTGTTGATTTATACTATGTGTTAGTACGTGTCGAATTTGGGAAAAGGCCCTGCTTCAGTATGACATTTAGCACCTGTAACTAGTTTTAAGAAACAAAAGCCATTCTATTGAAATATTTTATTAGAAAACATATCCCACAGTTTACCCTGCTCATTCCAGGCCTTTTAGCCAATGAAGTGTTTATAAGTTTTGAGTTGGGTAAAAAAGAATTGGTCAGGGATATGTCAGTGTTTCCATTACACCCCTTCTTTTTTTTTACCCCAAAGTAGCACAAGTTTATTAGTGTGTCCATAAAAATTAATATTCCACTGAAACCTGGCAACAAACCATAAAGTAAATGTTTACATATCTCTTCAAATATTAACTCAGTGGTTTCTACAAAATGATAGACCGGGTGTGAAAATTCTCAATTCATAGCCTTTCTCAGCTAATTCAGTTGAGCTAGTCTTTCAATGACTAATTTTTTTTAAGCACCTGAAATTAACAGAATTTCAGAATAGGGCTGAGAGAGAAGTTTATTAATTATCCAGAAGCTTCCAACATGAGGTCATCATGAAAAGTGGAAACTATCAAACTAGGCAAGCATAGCCAAGCAGGAGGGTTATTTGCACCCAAACATATATCCCTGCTCTCTTTCAACTACATCTCAGCTGTCAGAAAACAGCCTAAGGCCAACCAGCAAGTGGCTGTGGTGGGGGAGGTGTTTGAGACAGAGTTGCAGATGGAGTGCTGAGCTCCCAGTGCATTTGGCTGACCCAATGGAGGGGAAGCCAGACCTCTATCCGTGCTTAAAACTTTAGGTATATTGCAGGAAAATAGACAAAACCAATCTCTGGATGAGAAGGGCTAGTGAGGACAGAAGGAAGAAGAATGTGGTGAGATCAGGAATGAAAATAGAAAAGAACTAGAGAGCCCGAGAGACTTCTTTTATTAACCCCTATCCTAGTTTTGCTTGGAAGGCATTCTTGTTCTGAGATTTTTGTCTCCTTGACTCCTCCTCCCATGTCTTCCTCTAAATATCTTTTCTAGTAAAAAAGTATCAGACTTTGAAGACTTATTTTCTTCAAGATCTTCCTCCACTATTTACTAGCTGTGACTCGAACCCAGGACCTTTCAGTCCGCAGGCCTATGCTCTATCCACTGAGCCAAACCAGTCCCGGCATATTTAAGCATTTTTTTTTTCCAGCAGAGATTAGATGGCAATACTTAACCATCAGAGGCAAGGTAATAATGACCTCCAGATGATCCTGATATATAGGACTCTATGGATCTATGCCTTGTAGAACATGTTGTTCCTAAAGTCAAAATAGATGGGTGGCTAATAAAAGTCAATAGATATTTAATAACTGATGATCTATTCATTGCCTAGTTTCAAATATCAGGTCAGTTCTAATCCTCAGAACCTATCAGTTGAAAGAAAGTCCAGGTCTTCTTAGTAGTGATTTCTTTGATCCTTTCCCAAACAAATTTATGACCATTTGTTATGGAGAAAGGGAAAATATCAGATTTTCAAGGTATTTTGAGTAACTTCCAAGCTGATAAGACTCTTGTGACTCTTCTGTTAGAGTACAGGTATATGGAAGCAAAGTAATAAATGGAATTCTAGCACTGGCCTGTCTCACAGTGGGTTTACTGTATCCAAGGGTGTACCCAGTATTCTTTTCTCTGGTTTCTGAATATATATTTGGAATAGATATACATGTGATTGGCAGTGTCCTAAAATTCACTCCTCTACTCATAGAATAAAAACAAGTAATAAAGTTACCACACTCGTTTAGAACCATATATAGCTGGAGACTGAATTGGTTTTATGAAATCCAGAATGGAAACATCCAGGCTGGCTTCCCAAGATGTCTATTTTGAGATCAAATACCTCAAATTAGACACATTACTTAATCCCTAATTTCTTTATATTTTTAAAAAGATTCCTTTGAATAAAAACCTTTTTACACTTGAGTATCAGGAAATAGTTCATCCCATGGCTATTCATCCCTAGGCTTTGTCATGAACTCTGAAGGGTCTGAGATCTCACCCTACCTCAGTTGCATGAATGATGACAGAATATGTGAGAGTTTTAGTTCAAAAACTGCATAAATCTTGGCATAGGATTGTGTGTTGGCATTGACTCCCTTTGCCCTTCAGGGTCCATGGGAGTTAAATGAAGTAGCCCAGGTGGACCCTGCACCTGTGGTCGGTTGGCATCACAGTTCAGGAGACTCAGACTTCGGAAACTCCATTTAGTGTATCTATGAAAAACAGCCCAACATCTGACTTAGAGGGAGATGCTATCTCTCTATACCTGACACAAAACAAGTTTTTCCTCTGCTCTTCAGGGGAGATGTTGTCTTTATCTAAGGCTGTTCACTTTACCAATATCCTTGACAAAATAATCTCAGAAAAAGGCGAGATGTGCGGAAACATGGAGAATTGTCTCCCAATGTTAGTATATTCTTCTCTGTCAAATTTTGGTAGAAAAATTAATAATCAGATGAGACATAATTGCTATTGGTAGACTTTTGGTTATTGAGACACTATTGATTGCAGTAAACCCTAAACATATAATTTCAGCTTCAACCATTGATTAAAAAAAAAGGCAGGCACTTTTTTCCACATTTGAAAGGAGTTTATACTCTTCAGTATTTATTTATTTATTATTAGTCCTCACCCAAAAATATTTTTCTAGAGAAAGTGAGAGAGAGAGGGAATGACAGAGAGAAACACATCAATTGTTTGCCTCCTGCATGAGCCCTGAACAGGGCCCAGTCCAGGGAGGAGCCTGCAACCAATGCATGTGCCCTTGACTGGAGTCGAACCCAGGACCCTTTGGTCCACAGACCAATGCTCTATCCACTGAGTTAAACTGGCTAGGGCACCTTCAGTCTAAATTTACATTCTAGATTAAGGCTGGGATTTTTTTGTATAGCTGAGATCATTGTTTTAGGTCTCAAGAGAGTTCCCATTGGGTTAATGTTAATACATTTATTTATCATACCATTCCATTTGAAACCTTCATCATCAAATGAGAGTGGGATTTCTTAAAGGGGCCCTCAACTGAACTCCACATTTTTTCCCAACCCATTTTAGCCAAGGGATAAGTTGGCAACCTTTCTGATATGAGCACGTAGTGGAAAGAATATCAGACTGAGATCCAAGAGACTCATATTCTAATGCTATTTATTCCATTAGTGTGCTCTGTAACCTTGGATAAACATGTAGGGTTTTAGTAAGAGTCCCTTATAAACAAATCAAGCCAATAAAAAAAGTCTTGCCAATTTCAAATTATATATCTGGCTTCTAAATTACAAGATGTATTGATTTCTTTATATGCAGAATAATATTCTTTCATGTGAGAAGCAGACTACTTTACTGTAGCTCTTTTCAACAAAGAAAGATCAAATAAAAAATATGGACATTCTAAGATATTTTCTAAATTTGTTCCTGTGCAATGATTTAATCTTGAATGCCATATATATTAGGCCACAAACAGAAAATAAAGAAGTTTTAAATAAGAAAAAGTCTCAAATTTTATATTTTATATAATGTATTTAAAGTTATTTTACTTTGAAGATATCATATTTCTTATTTTTAGAATACAGTTATATATCTATTTTCTCTTATTTCCACAGTCATCACTCTAGATTGGCTTAAATGTTTAACATTAATCTATTATTCCAAGTTTATATCTTATCTCTACCCTCAATCTATTCTTTCAATTTAATATTCTTAAAACTTAAACCACCTATGCGAATTGGATCAAGTCTGAATTATCTATTCTGACATTTCCAATCTAGAATTATCTTGTCTAGTCAACTTTTATCATCCTCTATACCCAAAAGAATTCTCATTCCAGCCAGATGAATACATTTATATGTGCCTTGAATTCTATATTTTTATCTCAACCATCATGCCTTTATGACTTAGAACTGTCTCTTCCATTATCTCCCCCTATCTGGCTTCAACCTTTTGGCTCAGTTGTATATTTACTTCCTCTCAGAAGCATTTATTTATTTTTCTCAATCAGAGCCAATTTTTAGCCTTTTTATAAATGTTTGTAGGACTAGGACTCTAACCTGAACCATGTTTGTTTGTTTTTTAGTTTTGTTTTTAAATTTTTCCTCAGGTTGGGCTTTTTTGACAGTAGAAACTAAACTGACTTATTTATTACTCCCCAGAGCCTTTGACTCCCCCAATTTTTCTTCATTTGATTGGTTGGATTGTGCCTTGGTGTGAATGTAATTGTCACACTTCTTATGCTTGCTTCACAATAACCAAGTTGGAATATTCCTTAAATCTGCACCATGTAGGTGATATAGAGAGCTATTTAGCATTAGTGAACTAGACGAGGACTTGTTTCCTAAATTTATTTTGATGTAATTATTTACAGTATCATTAATATAGGTGAGGCTTGGATAGAGGGTTTCATATTCAGCAACCTGAAAGTTATTGTTGGTTTTGAATTTGTAATTTCAATAGAATGATAAAAAGTAAATCCAGATTAAAGTAGGTTAACTAGAAAACTGATAGAGTATCTACTAATTTACTCATACAATTTTTTTCATTCAGTAAACTCACTTTCCAACTGAACTACTATGGTGTTCTCTAATTGCTGTTTTGATATCTGGTCCTTCTCTTAAAAAGACTTTCACACTAGTGGTCTAGGCATTTATAAAACAGAAATCCACCACATCACTTTCTTGTTTGAAACCCATCAATGGTTTCTTACACATTGGATGCAGGATAAAATCCTAGCTTTTAAACATGGTTCATAGGTACTATCATCTGATTCCCCAGTCATCTCATACCACTCCTTGCCTCATGCCTGTGCTATAGAAATGCCAAGCTGATTGTGATAGTGAGTTTTAAACACACACATTTTAAAAAATGTATTTCCAATCTAGAAAACAATCATCAGAGAAACATTTAGATCTTGTCTTATGAGTTAATATAGAATGTGAATCTAACCAGGTATCTTAATATAATTATGAAGTTCAGAAAATAGAGGGTTGAAAAAGTTTGTGGAGCTACCATTAAAAGTTTGTGGTATACCGTTAAGGATCAATCATCAAAATTCAGATTGCTAAAAATTCTAGGGAATTTAATAACATGACTTCTTCAACATATAAATTACAAGGAATAATAAAGTGATAGTATTATATTAATAGGCCCACAGACATCAATAAATTCTAATATATGAACTTTATTTAGATTCTGATTCAAGCAAACTAACTAAATATTTTGACAAGTCAGGAGGCATCTGAACACTGACCAGATAATAAGAAAATGATTTTTTAAATCACTTAATGTGATTTTAAATTTTAGAGTTTATATCATTTAGAGACATATATGGAAACATTTTTAGATGGAATGGTATGAAATCAAAGACTAGCTTCATCATAATTTGATTTTAGGGACAGGAAAAGTTGAAAAATAAATGTAGGTAAAGATGAAACAAGATTGTTCAAGGATTGGTAATTATTGAAGTTGGGGAGTGGGAGCTTATATTCTTTACTCAAGTTTTTAAGATGTTTGACTTTTCTATAACACCAGGTAAAAATAAAATAAATAGCATTATCAAAGTTAGCAGTGGTTTTATAAAAAGTGTGCTTTCAAAAGGTATATTTATAATAATAAAAGTATAATATGCTAATTAGACCAGACATCCTTCTGAATGACCTTCTGGAGGAAGCTGAGGCTGTGAGGGAAGCCCTGGTCCTGGGTGCCAAGGGAAACCAGTGCTGGCAGCTGGAGGAAGAAAGGCCTACTCTTGCACGAATTTTGTGCATCAGGCCTCTAGTATTAAAATATAATTTCTAAAATGTGAATATTTAAAAAGGAGTTTTTATATTTAAAACTATTAGAAACAGCTAATCTAGAGTCTACTTTAATGTAGAGTAGGAATGAACTAGGGAGGAGACAGAACTGTGGTACACCACATCCACTGAGATAGCCAAGTATGTGTCCTTCCCAGAGCCCTGGCAGCACATACATGTCTTTTCTTCTAAAAAGAATCATAGCCTACGCCTGGCCAGCATGGCTCAGTGGTTGAGCATTGACCTATGAAACAGGAGGTCAAAGTTTGATTCCTGATCAGGGTACATGCCCAGGTTGTGGGCTCAATACCCAGTGTGAGGCATGTAAGAGGCAGCTGATCAATGATTCTCATCATTAATGTTTCTATCTCTACTTCTCCCTTCCTCTATGAAATCAATAAAAATATTAAAAAGAGAATTATAGCCTAGCCTTCCTCTGGGTTATACTTAAATACTAGCTAATGGTCTATAGTTCCAACTTTGAAGTCCTCATGGTTTCAAACTTTCCTTCTTATAATGACCTAGATATCCCCCTTCATTGAATGTGTATATGTATACTAGTGAAACCACTTTTAAATGTATATTTCTCTTTGACCAGGAGATTACACTTCTCATAGTTTCTACTAATTAAATAATAGCAGATGTTATTCATTGATTCTGGATACATTTACAGGATGTTCATAAGGCACAGTTTATAATTTTGAATAATTGCCAATTAATTAAATGAACAATATGTTACTGAAAGTAAAAATTAGTTGATAAAACAATAGTTTTTTAGTGAGATTTAAATGTTAAAATAGATGTTTGTACGTATGACTGAACTACAACTTAAAATTTGGATTACTGAGTATCTGTTCTCCTTTCCCTATTTGCACACACACACATGCTTCCTTCTACCCAATGATCTTCTCCTAGACTAGGAAATTAACATTTCTTTTCCACTACTTTATATAGCCTTACATATCCAAAAACTTTGGATCCAATAATCATTTTATAATTCAGAAGGGCAGATCTAGATCTCCCTCACAAATAGAAATTACTATAACAGACAGCAATAAAATCTTCACCTTTTTATTTAAAACACCACAGGAAGCTCTTTGTCAAAGGCAACTTCTGTACTCACTAGAAGCTTAGAACCATTAAAAGTGATGCTTATCAGTCTTCAAAAAGCTATGTCCTCAATCTATCTGTGGACAAAAATAAAGAACCATAGAGGGAAATCTGAAGAAATCATGTGAAAGTGATACTATTTATAGATCTCATTTTAACCTCAGAGCTGATGGTGGGCATAGAACCAAGATGGGAAAAGAGATACTAAAACAGTCATGAACAGAATGCCTCTATAATGAGCAAAATAACTAGTTATGGAAGATGTTGCTAATGCAAGGAATTCTAGGATTTAGCTGAACTAAAAGGAGAGGATTATTTTAGAGATCTTGAGGGACAAAAAGGGAGAATGAGGGGACAGTTGACTCTATTATTTAGGATGGTAATCTAGAAGAGAGAATTGAACAATATCCTATCCAATAAAAAGGAAATATGTTAATGGAACCTCGTGCCATTCCAAAGATGGCAGCACTCATAGCCAATAAGGAGGAAATATGCTAATTGACTGCTCTACCCTCAAAGATGGCGGTGCCCATAGGGGTGTTGCCTTCCCCGATTGCTGGGTCATCTCCTGCCCCTGAGGGCTCCCGGACTATGAGAGGGTACAGGCTGGGCTGAGGGATCTCCCTCCAGTGCATGAATTTTCATGCACTGGGCCTCTAGTGTTATATAAATCTTCAAGTGAACAAGAAACTAGAGTAGAAGGCAGGAGGATCAGAAGCAGTTTATAGAGTTGGACAATTCAAGCAATTAGGGAGTAGGTGGGATGGTGGCCAAAAATATGATGCCAGGATATGATAACAGGTCTTCATTGGGAGGGGTGGTTTTATGATGCAAAGGTAGAAGGAGAAGTTTAAGGAATTCTACTTTAATTCATGGGTGACTGATTCTACATTTCTACTACTGTAGACTAGTTCTATGTTTCAGTCATGATTACTGGATTCCTGAAACTATATCTTTACCGTATGCCTCTTTTGGTAATTGGGGCATTGACTCCTTCTGTTATTCTTTAGTATAATTCTTGATAAACTAGGCAGTGAGCATCTCATGTTCTTTAGGATGTTGGACTAAACTTTTTTTGCAAGGAACCAGAGTTCCATCCTTGCATTTCAATCCTATCTATGATCCTAAGTATGCAAGGAAAAATAAAAAATAAAAAAAGACTTAAGAGAAAATTACTTCCTTGCTAGTTTATCACAGGCATTTGTTGTCAGGATATTTTTCATATTAATTTATTGTAAATTTTTGTTTTTGATTTCTCATTACCTTCTTTGTATTACTGCACATTTTCTCTCCTCTCTAGAATAGTGTTGATCAAAGAATTTTTGGACATAATGGAAATATTTAATCTCTGTCTGAAGATTAGCCATTAGCTAATTATGATTTATTGAGCATTTGAAATGTAGCTTCTGCACCTAATTTTCTCTTACTTAATTTTAATTAATTTATACTTACATTAAATAGCTATACATGGTTAGCAGCTACCACATAGAACACTGTAGTTCTAGAACTTGACCCAGTACAATAGGAATGTCTACTTCTGAGTTCTAATCCTATCCATTTTGCACTTGGCTTTCTATGATATGCAATATCT
Organism: Pipistrellus kuhlii; assembly: GCF_014108245.1. Taxonomy (NCBI): domain Eukaryota; kingdom Metazoa; phylum Chordata; class Mammalia; order Chiroptera; family Vespertilionidae; genus Pipistrellus; species Pipistrellus kuhlii. The sequence goes on from NW_023425595.1 coordinate 16,878,754, forward strand.
CAGAATAGAATAAAGCATGAATTCCAGAATTTGTCACTCAGTTGCTAAATCCTATGAATTAGCTTTCAGTCACTGGCTGGAGTTCCACCAAATGGAAGGGACCAATCAGGAAAGGAAAGGCTACTGGATTCTAGTGCATCCCCCATTTTCATTCACTAGTCACTTTGATTTTGTTTGGCCTGCTAAAAATGTTCCCATTTTGCTGGTATGTTTTAATATGAATCATGACTGTGGATTAAGAACTATACAATAATTACTGAATAATTCCAGCCGGGTCATGTGCCCAGCCACAAAGATCATGTATTAAGCGTAATAGCCTTAGGTAACACTGAATTGATGCCCAAAAAAGATGAGGTTATAACTCAAATTTCAATTGTATCTGACTTTCCTAACTCAGTTAAGTCCTTGGAAATTATTCACTGTTCCTTTATGCTGTTTTTCTGTGTCTTATCACATAGAAGTTTAGTTGCTGCTATTTTCTTTGTTTGAGCTAAAACTTTATTTTATTTTTTTTTACATTTTCACTGGTTGAAATTTTTGTTTTTATTATTTAAGGAATTTGCACAATTATAGTATAGTATAATTTTTAAAAATCAGGTTTTTAAGGATAGAGCATTTACTAACTTTTTAATTGTTTAACATTAATGTTCTTTTTTTTCATATGTGACAATTTTGAAAATTCTACTTTTTATTGGAAGATTCCAGATGATGACTGACTTCTTTATGAGGAAAGTGTATAATAAATATTTTGCTTAGAAAGTGCGGCATTGAAAAAACAATTTAAAACGAGTGGGCAACATCAATATACTATTTAACCTGTTAAAAATGATATGACTAAAATGAAAAATAACACCAAATACTGACCGGGATGCACAAAAAGTGGATTGGTTATACATTGCTGGTTAAAATATAAAATTGGATGACTACTTTGAAAAATAGGTCAACAATTTCTTTTAAAACTAAAAATGAACTTACCATGTGACCCATCATTTCCACTCTTGGGCATTTATCCATAGAATTGAAGACTTATTTTGGCATAAAAATTTATACCCCAGTGTCCATAGTAGCTGTGTTTGTAAGAGATCTAAATCTTGACATTTGATAGAGTCATTTTCTGTTTGGGGCTAGGCTTTGGTTGCAGAATAAGGACCAAACATGTTGCTTGCTTGTCTTCCTCAGAAAAACAGGAAAAAATACTTCAGGTGTAATCAAAAGCATGTGCAATGTGGGAATCGTGTATCTTCTCAAAACCTTTTCAATGGAGAAATTTCATAAATGGATCAATTTCTTAGGTCCCTTATGCTGTCATAATGTTCCTGACATCACTGCCCTCTTTCTGATTTTGGGTAAGCCACTAAACCACTCTGCAGCTAGTTTTCTCATGTGATGAGTGAGAATTCAGGCTATGTATCTCCAATGCACATTGTGGGACTGATGTAAACCCATGGGCTTGGGTGATGAAATGGGACAGGGTGGGGCATGGACTCAGATGACCTGGATTCAATGTTTAGCTATGCCACATCCTAAGGTGGTGGTCTTAGAAAACAAATCCTGGAACTCAATAGCCAGGAACAGGGCCATGAAGATGAGCAGAGACAGCATGCTATTTCCTGGCAACAAAATAAAGGAACTTCATTCCAGCAAAGAAGAAAATTATTCCTCTAAATTGCTTTCAAATTTCATTGGCATTCCATTCAATGGGGCTTGTTAAGCATAGCTTGCTAGGTCCTACTTCCTGATTTAGGAGGTCTGTGGTGGGGCTCAAGAATTAGCATTTCTGGCAGTTCCCAGGTGCTGCTGCTGGTGGGATTGGGAATCACATTTTGAGAACCTCTGTTTCAGAATACATTGTCTACTAACTAATTTTCAAGCTATTCCTTTTTAAAGCAGTGAATGCAACTATTTCTTCAGTTCCCAAGACTCTTCCTTTCAGATATTCCCAACTACAACCAGAAAAATACTGTAATGCGAAGATATGAACAAGCAGATTTTAATATGCTAGCCTCTATTCCAAGCCCCTATCTTGGCTGGGTCTTTCATTTGGTCATTTTTAAAGTAAATGGAGTAATTGGCCAAGTCATCAGAATCTCCAGAGGGTTTGAAATCACTAAGTACAACTGGTTATTTTTGTTAAGGGCTAGGAAACCACTTATAATGATTTTCTTGAGAATTTAAATGACGAGAAATGCAGCAGTATTCAAATGGGTATTTTATCTCCTCTTGGCTGCCTTTTTATGTCATCTGACAATTCCCACTTTCACATGATGAGAATTCAGAGGTTTATATTCCTTCACTAAATTATATCTTCTTCTCACAATTTTTATTTCTTCCATCCTGGAAGAATGGCTCCTAAAAAAATTTGCTTTTCATATTACACCATAAATAATTTATGGTGTAAAAAAGTCAAAACCCAAGCAGTAAATAGTCAATTGCTAATTCTGCATTTGAAGCAGCCAATGTCTTAACATCCATTGTAGTTTATGTTTATGCAACATAATCCTAGGATAGCATCAATTAACTTAGGAAAAGGTTGGGTTTGACACTACAGTATCTTATCTCTGCTTCTCCTGGTAGTTTCTCCTGGGAGACATGACCAATGGATATAGGTGTGAGAGAGGACCAGTTGGGAGAAAAAGAGGTAGCTAAACATGTACAGTGTAGAAGAATAATAACACCTCATTGTACTCAGGAGGCCTTGAATCGTTTTTACAGTTAATATACGCAGAGCTCAGTTAATATAGGCAGAGTAGAACTACACCTCAGTATTTCAACCTGCTAATCATGCTGCTTTGTGAACTTTTTGGGGCCTGTCATTTCTTCTCCTCCTCCTCCTCCTCCTCCTCCTCCTCCTCCTCCTCCTTCTTCTTCTTCTTCTTCTTTTGTTTTTTTTTTTAAATATATTTTATTGATTTTCCACAGAGAGAAAGGAAGAGGGATAGAGAGCTAGAAACGTCGATCAGAGAGAAACATCGACCAGTTGCCTCCTGCACACCCCATGCCAGGGATGCGCCCGCAACCAATGTACATGCCCTTGACCAGAATTGAACCTGGGACCCTTCAGTCTGCAGACTGACGTTCTATCCATCGAGCCAAATTGGTTTTGGCCATTACTTCTTTTTTTAAAATATATTTTTTACTGATTTCAGAGAGGAAAGGAGAGGGAGAGATAGAAATATCAGTGATGAGAGAGAATCATCACTGATATTTGATTGTTATTAATGCTACTAAGATTCACAATCATATTAGTATAAATTACATTTCCAGGATTTACTTATTAGATTATTACTTTTTATGTGTGCATGTGTGGACTTAGGCAGCCAATAAATACAGTATATTATTGTATTTTATAAGAGGAATATCTCTGATTTGTGTAGCTCAAGGTTAATAGAGGGAAGAAGAAGCTAGGGAAATGGCTGCCTCCTACCAGTGATCGAACCCACAACCTGGGCATGTGACTTGATTGGGAATCCAACTGTGGCCTTCTGGTTCATAGGTCAATGTTCATAGGTCCAGAGCCCAACTAATGCCCTGAGTCTCACCAGCTGGGCTCTCGTTACTTCTTTCAATGTTCCTCATTCTGCTGAATAACTTATTGCTTGGCCCTGCTCATTTTCTGCCCCACCCAATATTATAATTGCCTTTAATAACTACTTCAAAGTTCTATGGTGTCAAACCTTTTTTTTTTTTTTTTATAAGCAACTCACAAAATTTAACAGCTTTCAAGACCTAATAAAATTAATCTTTATTGGCTTATAAGGCTAAAGTGGATCTCCCTGAGTAGCAAGTTTTCCTTAACTGTGCCCGTCACTGAATTAGCCTCTGACTTCAGATCAAACCTGACCTGGAATCTGTAATTATCTATTTTCACTTTGTTCCAACCCCAAATCCCCACAACCACCAGGGTTTCTGGATTTCTCTTCTACTCTAATAAATAGGGTATGCCTTCTCTTGCTCCTCCAGGAGATGAGACTGTGTACTGGAATAACAAACTTTAGCTGTTGCTCAGAGTGACTAGAGTCTTGAGAAACTGCCCATGGTGGTTTCTGGGGAAGGTGAAGAAAACATTCCAAAGATTAGAGAAGACTTTAGCCTTGGACAGGCGGACTCACTAATTTAATAGCAGAGTAAAAACTCTCTTCCAGCCCTGGATGCTTTGGCTTAGTGGGTAGTGTGAGCCTGCAGACTGAAGGTTCCAGGTTCTATTCTGGTCAAGGGCCCTGCCCTGGCCCTGGTTGGGTGTGTGCAGGAAGCAATCAATCACTGTGTCTCTCTCACTTTGATGTTTCTCTTTCTGTGACTCTCCCCTTCCCTTTCACTCTCTCTAAAAATCAATGGGAAAATATCCTCAGATGAGGCCTAACAACAACAAGAAAACCTCTTTCCCACGTGACTTAGAAGAAAGAAGCAGGTTTGGAGAGGAGCATATTAATTTTATTAGGTTTAATTTAATGGAAGGCCTCTAGCAAGTGCCCACAGTCATGGTAGCTGACTTTCCCTTTGACAGAGATTTTTCCATTTCCCTAACTTCTTCTTCCCTCTATTAACCTTGAGCTACACAGCACAGAGATATTTCTCTTATAAAATAATATTTTTTAATAAAATAATTATTATAAATAATTATTATAAATAATAATTATTATAAAATAATTATTTCTTATAAAATAATATTTACTGGTTGCCTAAGTCCACTACATGTACACATAAAAAGTGATAATCTAATAAATAAATCCTGGAAATATAATTTATACTAATATGACTGCGAACCTTAGTAGCATTCATAACAGCTAAAATCAGTAGAAATTGTAGCAAATTAAAACAAATACTTTGGCCTTCATATGGAAAAATCTTACAAATGTATAACTAGCAACAGTTTGTAAAGTGTTTTTGCATAATATTCTAATTGATGCCCCTCGTGATCTAATATGTGAGAGGAGATTATTATTTTTATTTTACGGATACGAAAGATTTATGACTTACGAAAAGTCACACATCTAATTTATAACAGGTAAAGGCCTCAAAAACATGTGCTCCTCTTTGAACATCTGTGCTTATAATATGTACAAAAATATTGGAAGGATGAGGGTAAAATGCCTGTGTTCTTTTGGTTTCCATAAGAAGGTAGTATGTCATTTTTTCCTTCTTCTTTTTAATTTGGTATTATCCTTTCTGAATATTGGCCAATTGATCATTCTCTGCCAGAGTATGAAATGTTGGAATTCCTCAGTTTCTGACCTGTCTTTCCACCTCACTTCACACACTGTTTGAATAACACACATACCAACAACTCATAAATATTTAATTTCCACAACATTCTCTGTATATACATGACTGTTATCCTTATATTTTCACATAGAAGTTCAGGTTTAATTGGTCAACAATTGACCTCTAAATGCTTATTTTCTACCCACCTTCTACCTGCTCACAGACACTGGTTTCTTATCCAGTGTGCCCCAAATCAATAATGATACCCTCAAATAATTAGATGCCAAAGTTCCAAACCAGGAGTTATATCTGTGACATCTTCACGTCCTTCAATTCTCACATCAAATTAATAAGCATGTCCTCATAATTTTCTATCACCCAAACAGGTCTTAACTCTGTCCACTTGCCACCATTCTCATTATCAGCATACTCTAAATCAATGATATCAGTTCTTTCCAACTTGATCCCTTGAATCTGATATTAATAATGGAAGAGAATAAACTTTTAAAAATAGAAATTAGGCCATGTCACTCATTCTCTGCTTACAAATCTTCAATGGCTTCCTTCTGTCTTTTGGAAGACAAATTATTAAGGTAGCTTATAAGGCCCTTCTTTTATCAGCCTTCATCCAAACCTCTCATGGCAGTCTTCTCCTTCCCTACTTCTCTACATTTCTGAACCCTGCGCTCCTCTTATTTGTTTCAATGTGTCAATGTCTTTAATGCCCCAGAGCTTTTCTGCCTGCTGGTTTACTTGCTACAGTGTTCATGTATCTCACATCTCATCATTCTTTAAGTTGCATAGTAAGTGTCATTTATTCAAAATGACCTTTTCTGACTCTCTTTCCTTGATCTAAATTAAGTCTTCCTTTTATACGATTTCAAGCATCCCAATCTTTTCTTTCAGAGCACTTCTAACAGTTTTAAAATATTTAATTTCTTGTGAGATTATTCCTATTCTTTTTTTCCTATAATTATCAGTAAACTATAATATTGGTCACAGCCGGTATCAAATTTGTGTTGCACTCATTTGAACAGTAACCTAGCATAGTCCCTGCAGGTATAGATATTATTTATATCTGAATAAATAAGTAAACAAATTAGTTTGTAGAATTTATTACATATTCATCTGGAAGTAAAAACCCCCAGTATCTAGTTCTTCTGAAACCAACTGGCCTCATGACCTAGAGCAAATATCTTTTGTGCCCTTTGGTTTCCTTATCTTTACAGAGAAGTGACAGTCTGGGTTTTCTAAGTTTATTTTTATCTCCAAAATTTTCTAGATATATTAAATGAGTAAAAATATATCTAGCAAGTAAGGTTGGAACCTCAGAACACATTAATTGATCTCTAAGTGAATGGGCAATGTGTTTAATAGTACTTTAATGACATTTTGAAAAATTCTGTTATTTTTGTATATTTAGAAGCAAATTTAGGGTTATATTGCCTGACTATGCCTCTCTCTCTTCTACAAGGATTATTTATTTATTTACTTTATTATATAATTTATTGAGGTGACACTGGTCAATAAAATTATGTAGAGTCAAGTGTACATTTCTAGAACACACTGTTTATAGACAGTATTGTATGTTTACTACCCAAGTCAAGTCTCCTTCTATCACCATTTATCCCTTCTATTCCCTTTTCTACCTCCCCTCACTCTCCCTCTGGTAGTCACCACACTGTTGTCTGAGTTTATGCTTTTTTTTTTTTGTCTTCTACAAGATTTAATAAGATAAAGCTCATGCTTATAAATCATGAACTGGATTGTGTGTGTGTGTGTGTGTGTGTATGTGTGATCTCATCCACATCTCCAACTTAAAGGGCACTTTATATAAATTTTATTCAGAAACTTAAATGTCATCTTTTTATTTTTATTATATATATATATATATATATATATATATATATATATATATATATATATAATTGATTTCTTTTACAGAGAGGAAGAGAGAGGGACAGAGAGTTAGAAATATCAATGAGAGAGAAACATGGATCAGCTGCCTCTTGCACACCCCCTACTGGGGATGTTCCCGCAACCAAGGTACATGGCCTTGACCGGAATCGAACCCGGGACCTTTCAGTCTGCAGGCGGATGCTCTATCCACTGAGCCAAACCAGTTTCGGCAATGTCATCTTTTTAGTTATGTCTTCCATTCCTTGTATATAAAGTCAGAGGCTATTTCATTAATTTGGATAATAAAAATTATAAAATAATCCAAATGTTTATTTTATAGGCTATTAGTGGTCCCAGCAAGTAGGAATCTGTCATGTTCATTTTTATTAGCGTCTGTCTGGAAAACATTACAATAAAATGGACACCCTTGTCTTTATAAGTAAATAGTCAAACAAGTCATCACCACTCAGAAGACAAAACACTCCTTCCAAATTACCAGTGTTTATCTCCCTCTGTGTTTCCATGCCTACATATGATATCTCCTGTCTTACTCAAGTCTTGCTCTCCTTGTATTATAGATCACAGATGTTGGGCTAATGGTTTTATAAACTAGTCCTTACATTTTGCTTTAAAATTGGTTCCACATTTATAGGGACATTTTTGGAAACTTGTATGAACTAAAATATTTATGATTGTTGCTAACCTCAGAATTAAATATGGCCTTCCCCTTAAACATGAACATTTTTAAAATTAGGTTCTGGAAACTTACTGGCTCTACTCTCCAAGTAGAAGCTTAGGATCATTTATCCTAAATTATCTGGTAGTTGGGAAAAGTAAAGAGACATTGGGGAAGCCAGCCCTCCCACAGAAAGAATGGGGCATGAACAATGAATAGCATGCTTTTGGCTTGGCAACTGACCCACTTAGGCTCATCTCCAAGAGCTTAAGTTAAATACATGGCATTTTTTTCTTTCTCCTGCTTAGGATCTGGGTGGAGGAGTAGGTGTATTTTTGCCTGTATTGGAATTTCCCAGAGTAAGAGCTTCATGTGTATGACTTCAATTTTTTAGTTTATTATTTTGCTACATTTCCTTTGAAAAGATTTTTAAGTAGCAAAATATAGCGTAAAAAACACACATGTGTTTTGAAACCATGTAGAGCCTGTTCAAATTCTGGTCCTCCCACTCTTTGCTCTGAGCCTTCACATTCTCTTCATGTGTGGAGGACCATACTACATATTTCATCGGAATATGTTGTAATTTTAAAGAGGATTTTTTTTTCTGATACAGTGTTTACTAGTTATTATTTATGGACTCCAAGATGCAATTTTTTATAGAAAATCATGGTTCAATGAAGTATATCTATAGTGAGGAGAAATGAGGCAACTATCAAGAATTGTTGAGTCATTGCCTTCGGTTCTTTGTTAATAATAATTTAAGTAATTTCACAGCTGCTATGCTACTTTTTCTTTCAACCACTTATCCTACATAGTTACTAATAAGTTATGTGCTTACAGTCATACAACTAGGATAGTAGTAGATTCAGGAATCAACCAAGATTCCTGAGTTATGGTTCTTTGCCCTTTCCATTCTGACAATAGACATTTTTCTCCTAATTTAAGAGAATAATGATAGCTTTCCACACCTTCTAAAACAGTGCTTTCTAGTGGGTGTACTGAATAAATACTTGTTAGATAAAGTAATGAGATTTTGGTATCATTATTGTCAGGAGCTGGGAGGTTAGTTAAATAAAAATAAGTATCTATTCAACCATATCTGACAGGAAGACAACAGAAAAGGGTTGCTATGGTATATTTCTCATTTATTAAGGGAAATATTAAGGCCTGAACATCTACCCCACACCCATAGTGATTGTTAGCTCTACACATAGCATCATTATAAAATTTTTACCTGTAGGCTGAGGAGTTAGCTATAGCTAATAGATTGGAAAAAGGACCACCAGGGATGAGGCACAGATGGCCATAGCTTATGCAACACAATAGCTTATGCAACACATAGCTTATGCAACACAATGGATGACTGAAATATTCACCGAGAAAAGGAAACAGTAAAGAGGAGCACATTTAGGAAGGCTGGTAAACTTAATGTTGGGAATCAATATGAGATTGTCTGACCCATATGAATGGAAGTCTGTAGCTTGTTTGCAATATAAAATCAAAAGTCAGGTCCCAGAACAGGATTTTGGATCTAAATTTGGCAGGTGCTGAGGTCACATTGGTTGCTGAAACAATGGAAAGAGGTACCTGCAATACCTGGATTCTGAAGATGTATGCAGACACAAATATACATAATTGTAGATAAACAGAAATTATAGAAGAAAGAGTTGATACATAACTATCCCACTTACTTTGCATAGTAAATATGAGTGAGTATCCTGATTGCTTCTTACCAGAATTAAGTTACTGGTAAGTTACTTGGATCTCTGTGCCTCTGTGCTATCTATAATAATAAAAGCATAATCTGCTAATTAGACTGTATGTTCTTCCAGATGTCCTTCCGGACAACGTTCCAAATGAAGCTGCAGTGGCGGGGGCTGAGGCAGTCGCCATGGTGGCGGGATCCGAGCCCATTGCACAAATTTCATGTATTGGGCCTCTAGTTAGCTGTAAAATAAGGCTAATAATAGTACCTTTGTGACAGGTGGTTAAGAGAATTAGTTAATTATTTTATGTTTAGAAATTATTTAATAAGTTCTGGCACATGATAAGATCTAGATAAATGTTAACTTTGATTGTAATGAAGACATGAGGGCAATGCTTTGATTTCAGAGAAGAAGGGAGAGGGGGAGAGAGAAGGAAACATCAATGATGAGAATATCATTGATTAGCTGCCTCCTTCATGTCTCACACTGAGTACTGGCCTGAAACCCAGACATGTCCTCTGAATGGGAATTGAATCTGCATTCCTGGTTCATATGTTGATGCTCAACCATTGAGCCACACTAGCTTGGAGAGAAAATGTATTTCTTCCTGAGAAGGTTAGGAAAGGCTTTTCTCTTTCTGGACTGCTCTTTCTTGACCTTTTCATCTGCCTTCTCCTTCACATTTGTCCCTCAAAACCCACCAGATTTCATTCTTTTCTATAAAGCTTTCTGCATTCTCTACCTCTCTTCATTATCAGAATGAATTACTCTACTTTTTATGCTACTAGATCCTTCCATATCTTAAACCGCCATTAGTTGAATTGCTTCTGTTTGCTTTACCTTTCATTCTTAACTTTGGTGAAAACTTTGATTTTCATGTTGATGATTATTCTTTGAATATGCTAGGAACTTAGAATATTGTTTATATAAATAAAAAAGAGAAACAGTAAAGAGTTAACATAAAGGTGTGAAAATGTACATAATACATTATATTATATTTAAGGTGGTATTTTTTTATCTTCTCCATATGTGTAGAAAACCATGTTTTCTGGAATACATGTGTAATGCATTTATAATTGGAACATGTTATTGTTATTATGAAAGAAGACATTGCCCAAAAACCAAATGGATTAAAAATAATACACTTCTGTGGTTTCCAATGGCATTAACTAAACACTTGGAAATGGTCATCTTAAGGCCTTACCCTGTGTAATTAGAAACACAGCTGTGGAGCCTTGCACAGGAATAATTCTAGACCTCAGATTATGTTTTCCTATTTTCCCCTCTCTTCTTAACTTTCCAGAGCCCAAGAAAACAAAACACTATGAATTATTAGTCCATGGAAAATTTACCAGGGAAAAATGGCTATTTTTAAAACCTTCAGTCTTAATAAATAATTTACTTTTTTTCTAGGACCTAAATGTTCAAAACACCCATGATTTATAGTTTAGAATGCCAGAACAATTTCCCATGAGAAGCCAGATACATTTTTCAGATGTGTTGTTTGTGAGACTAGATTATTTATCACAGGTGTCAAGGGTTCTTTTCTCTTTAAAATTGTTTAATTAGGCAAAAAGGAAAAAGGAAGCCTGTTTAATTCATTTTAGAAACAGGATACAGAGTAACATAAACAGCTCAGTCTCAAGGTAGATGTGCAAGAAGCAGCCAATTGTGGACATATAACAGTAACATATATTTGGGGTGGACTTTGTAAAGATAGCTTTTCCTAATTAAAAAATATATATTGCTAGTGTAAAATAGCATCCTACAGGTGACATAATTTTTATATTTTATTTTGTAATTCATATACAGTGTGAATGCCCAATAAAAATGATAACAGGGTTCTAGCTTATATTGAGATACCTTTACATTTCTTTAAAATATTCATTAAATATTAACTACATTTAAATATTTTTTTTTTATCACATCTCCTCTCCATTTCTTTGTTGAAAGAAAGCTCTCTGTTCCTTATTAGGACTTTTCCTTAGTTAATAATGTTGATTTTGCTACTGCTACTAATAATCATGACAACCCCCACCACAATAAAAATGTCTATATTTAGTTATTTACTTTATAAGAGCCACAGAAACTCTGTTATTATTATTTCCATCTTATAGATAAGAAAACTTACCTGTTAAAAATGCCTAGATAGTAACTGGTATAATGGAATTCCAGTCCAGGTTTGTCTGATTCTGACTTAACCATGGCATAAAACTTGTCTTTGCCAATAGATTCTGGAATGAAAAAAAAAAGAGAGATGTAATTCTTTTTAAGCAAAAATAGAATGTAAATGTATCAATAAAATGCCTTTTTGTACCATCCAGTATATTCTTGGGTCTACAGTTTCATTTTTTTAAAAGATATTCTATAAATTTTTGTACTCATGTATAAATTGGGTATACAGAAAAATAATACAAAAGGTGACATCTGTACTTAAGATATAAAACCACAGCCTAGAAGAAACAAAGAATGATGTCAAGCTGCTACTGAGCTTTGACCTACAAGCCTAGTGCTTTATTCCTTGGGCTTATCTCATAGCCTTTCTGAAGCTGTTTGGCATACCATTCTTAAACATGCTTGATTTTATCTCTTCCCTCCAGGTTTCTCATAGGAACCCACATTGTGGATCTCAGAGAGATTCTAAAGGTGTTCTTTAGAGTTGTTGTTTTTTGGGGGTAGGGGGATGTGGTGGTGGGGGGTAAGAATTATAAGAGGAACACAAGCAGTTATGTGCTGAGTGAAAGCAAAGAAATTAAACAGCCAAGACAGAACTGTTTTAAACATATACATATATAAACATTCTTGCTTTCATTCCTTTAGCTCAAAAATTCCCCTACTTTTTCCCAAAGTGTATTTTTTTGCCCATGATCTGGATTCCACAATCTCCTATCTATTCAACCATCTTGATCTGTTAGACTTCTCTTCCCTGGATTCTCAACATATGTTTTCTATTGGCTATTTCCTTTCAGCACATGTTCTCACTGTTGCATAACCTTTCCTCTTCCAAAAATATTTTTTCCAGCCTCTACCTCTACCTCTTACTCTAGTTATTATTCTGTTTACAAACTTCTAGTTTCAGTTGAAGTTTCCCTTATTTCCTGTTTAAATTGTTCTTTTAAATCTCTTTCTGGTCTCTCCAGTTTCCAATCCATGCTCCATGCCACCAAAAGAGATCTAACACTAAAAGGGAGTTTAGTAGCTCCCTTCACCTTCCTGCTAAAACACAATCCTTCATGTGCCATGTAGCACCCCTTACTCAGATCATCTGTCTGTTTTGTAGCTCTTTCTCTGACATTCTCCTATACACTCTCTCAGTGTGTGTGTTCTAAGCATCTGTGTACTTATCTCATCTGGCCTGTCAAACTGTATGCTCCTGGAGAATAGGACTTGAACCCAGTAATCAATGTTTATTAAAAGAATTAATGACTACTGGCCGGTGTGGCTCAGTGGTTGAGCATCGATCTATGAACGAGGAGGTCATAGTTTAATTCTTAGTCAGGGCACTAGCCCAGGTTGGGAGTTCCATCCCCAGTGTGGGGCATGCAGGAGGCAACAGATCAATGATTCTCTCTCATCATTGATGTTCCTATCTCTCTCTCTTCCTCTCCCTTCATCTCTCTAATCAATAAAAATATATTTACAAAAATGAGTGACTTACATCAAATCTAACATTGACCTGGCAGTAAAAGATCAATACGGTTTCCATAGCCAGTGGATCAGAGTAAGATCATGACACAGATGTGGAATTTATTGGCAAAATAACCACTCTAAGAATTTTAGCAAAGCAGTGTACAGGCTTGTTCCATAGAATCAATATTGTAAATGTTCTGTCTTTGGGTCAGATTGTTAAGTATTTACAAATCTTAACTATGATGCAACTATGCCATAGCATGTCAACTAAAGATCAGTCCTGGAAGGATGTGCCTTTACTTTTGGTCACCTTTTTCACAACATTGTTCCTCCCTTTGCCTCTGGGAGCAGTGAAGATCTAAGAGAACTGTTCCTTTTTCTTTTACTCATGTTTTCCTTAAGGTCTAAGCAACCTGTATTCTAATTAGGGAGCACAGGAGTAAATACTGTTTTCACTTAGAGAAAGAGACTGTCTTGGGTATTAGCTAAATGGCCCAGGAAATAGACCAGGCATGCCTGAGAAGTTGTAACTCAGTGCACATGTGGACTCCCAGTTAGTCTAAACACTCATATGTGACAGCTGCTCTTCATTATATATTGCAATCTTTAAAGTTTATTTTATGTGTGTTTATTCCATCAGAATAAAAATCTTCCCTATTGGCCTTGAGCATACAGAATTTCATAGTCTGGAAGGGTTAGATTATGACCACAGCATTGTAATCAGTTCACTGAGCACTAGAAGCAGTTGTGCTTCTAAAACGTCTAAAGATACTATGCTTAACATTGGGGTGTTGTGGAATAATCCACCTGGAAAATAACCCATATGGCCTATACTCTCGAAGGTAGTTTTCAAAGGGCAGTGTTTCAGAAGAGCATGAGCTCAATAATCAGGTGCACAGGATCCAAATTCTGTCTCTCTGTTAATAGCTGTGTGATTTAGAATAAGGACAAGCTATTTATCTCTCTGCACTTTGCCTTTTCTCATTGTAAAATGGGGATAAAAGGGTGCCTGCATCACAGGGTTATAGTGAGGATTAAACCAGATCATTTGTAAAAAAAACCATTTAGTCCCCAGTAGCCATTGAATATATGAATTACTTTTATTATTATTAATTTTTTTAAGATTATCAGAAGCATAGAAATTTTTAAAAAGTTGCCTGAGATTGACAGCTGGTGAAAAGCAATGAGAAGTAGGATTTGGATCTAGATGTCTTTAGCACCAAATTCTTTGCTTATTCACTTCAGCATGCTGCTTGAAATGAAAACATCTCGTGACATACTCAACCATGTTTCACAGCTCCTTGCTGTGAGACGCCAGATTCAGGTTCATTTTATCTGCTTCTCTTCTATGAGAAGCTGGCGTGATAGGGGAGGATTTGCGTGGGAGGGATCTAGAGAATCCTTCTAGGGATCACTCTTTCCTTGGTTTCCTATGGTTGAGTTTCAGTCAGTTAGTAAAAGAGCCAGAGAATGCTATGTTCACTGGGGTAGTCTCAGGGATACTAATAAAAGTTTTTAGTAATTGGTTGAGCATGAGCACCAAAAAAAAAAAAAAAAAAAAAATTAGAATGGACACTGTGACTAGCCCCAGATGGAGATCCTGGAGGTCTCTTGCTACACTGAGTTATATCCTGTAGTTGCTACGTTGTTGGGAGGGCTGGCTTGGAGTAGAGACTCTTACAGACCAAAGGAAGTATTTAAAAATCTCAACTATGGTGCAACTGTGCAGTAGCATGTTAGCCCTGGAGCTATGTGCCATTCATCCTGGTTTCTGGTTTGTCTTTTAATTAAAAGCAGTTTTTAAGGTGAGTTATACTCAGTGTATTGGCAAGTAAGAACTATTTCAAATCCAGACTCAAGTCTGATTTCATAACATGCATCCTTATTCCTATATCATGTTACCCCAATCTCAGGATAATAAAGCTCAACAGCTTCAGCTCATAGTTGAAAAATTGAGACCTTCATGACTGATAGTGAATCAGAACTTGAACTCAGAACTTCTCACCTTTGATCCAGAGGCTTTTCATCACATAATATTTGCCTCTCTAATCAACATCCAAAAATAATAAGTTTCCCCTGTAAAAATCTTGCTCCTTTCATTGTTTCAGCACCCTAGCTGGAAGGACTCTGGTAAGAGAGTGCCTGCTACACTTTAAATCCTATTAAGCATTTGCAATGATTGAGTCTCAACTTATGCAATAACTCAGACTCCTGTGCAATCCATTCTGTCAAGCTATTTTTTTTTTTACATGAATCATGGGGGTTAATTACACTGTTCAAACCAGATAAACATACTACTTTTTTTTTTCATTTCTGTCTGACATTCATAATGTGTGGTATTTCCAAAAATCAGAACTTATCACAAATTCTCTCACATCAAGATTAACAACCAATTTGTGGAGCATATGGCTTAGTCAACTACCCTGAAATGCTTGATGAAATGGTATTCTCTGGGTCCCTCATCTCCATTTCATGAAAGGAGGAAATTGGGGGATGAGCAGTACATATGCATAAGCACATAGATCAGAAAACTATCTGCACAAAGCAAACATGATTACATGTTTGTTTATTTTTCCTGTCTTGCTTAACAATGATTTTAATTAGGTTTAATTTTTCTTTATCCAATTTTCTGTTTTCTAATTGCCTCTGTAGATCTCGGAGGCATGAAAATAACTTGTGAAACTCATGCCTCTAGAAGTAATCTTAAAATGGTCACAAGTCTTTAAAAACAAACAACTCTAAGTTCAAGGCTCTGGACAACTCTCTAGGGTTTCCATCCTATCTAATAAAGAGAGAATGTGCTAATTGACTGTCACACCTCATAAAGACCATGTGCCCAGTCTCCTCAGTCCTGCTGGGGCAGCAGGTGGGCCCAGCTGCTCCATGTGCCTGCCTCCAGAGTCCCCCAGTCTCCTCAACCCCCCAGCTGCCCAGGGTTACCCAAGGCTCAGGTAACCAGGGCTGGATGAGGCTTGTGCTGCAGGTGGTGGCAGCAGCAGAGGTGTGATGGGTGAATTGCCTTCCCCTGATTCCCAGGTCGCCTCTTGCCCTGAGGGCTTCCGGACTGTGAGAGGGAGCAGGCCAGGCTGACGGACCCCCTGTTCAGTGCATGAATTTTCATTCCCTGGGCAGGCCTCTAGTAAGTAATACAATTTTTAATGTTTTCACTTATTTATTTTGTATTTTCCTAAATCATATCATTATTCAACACAACGTTTCACTATGATTCTCAGGCTTAAGTTAAATTCCTATTTACCTAGCAGTTCATATGTCATAATAACTAAAATAATTTGTTTACTTATATTTCTACTTAGTATCTTAGTTTTCTGTGGGACAATCCGTGTATCAGCATTGCAAGTTTGTTGTAAGTTTTAAATAAAAGATCATGTAAACTACTTAGAAAATTGGATAGCACTCATTAGTTATTAATAAATTTGACTTCCTTCAGGTCTAGTCTATGAAATGAAGAGAGTATGGATCCTTGAGTATTCTTTCAGCTGATGGTAGGAATGTCTGCACTTAGGTTAGGGGGCATCCTTGGATATTTGATTTAAGATGAGCTCTGAGATGCCAAAGCTGGTTCCACAAGCACTGTGCTGCCCAGCTCTCAGAGGCACAATTCACACATCCCTGACGCTTACCCCAGCTTCTGGGTAAAAGCCACTACTTACCACCATTCCGTCACAATCAATGGGCAAGTTGGAAAAATGCCATAACGAGTTGGTTTTTACATTTCAGTCCTCTTCTTTTCTGTCATTTCAAGCTATGTTCTCCGTCTTGCTGCCCCCACTTACAGTTCCATTGCTCCCTATTCAGTGTTTATCACTCTGGACTTCTAGATTGACACGTGTTGAGGTTGTCTTTCAAATGCCTTTGATACCACATACTAGCTCCATAAGCTATTCCATCCCACAAACATACATGGATTTATGCTAATATTTGGATTTCCTTCTTGCCTGGAAATGAAATCCACATACCTGTACCTGTTTTTTTTCATCTTTCCAAAATCCCTAAAGAGAGCTACATTCTATAGAATTTATGGCTCTTAGGCTTTCCACTCTCTGGCATCCCTCATTGATCCATCTCATTCTTATTAACTCAAGACTACTCTAAGTGTGATCATAACTGTTGCGGAATGATCAAGGAGTGAGCCACTGGAATCTGAATAATAAACTCCCTGGAGATTCTTTTACACCTTAAATTATGAGGAGGACTGTTTTAAAACTCATTTACTTCAGCATCAGATTGCAACTGCCTTCTGTTTTATACCGTTGCTTTTCTTTCAAAACATCCCTTCCCCGCTTCCCCCCTTCTTTCTGCCACCTAATATATAACTTACCCGCATCTGTGTCCAAATGCTCTTTCTGTTACTTTGAATGGACTCTCCTTGAAAGAGTTCAAATAAGACACAGATTTTTAAATTGATTCCAGAGTTAAATTTATAGTAATATAAAAATATGTGTCTTTTCTTACCAGAAGAAGGAAGCAGGAGTGCTCCTTTGATGAAACTTTATTACTGAAAGAAACTGAACTGCTAGTTCATAAATGGCATAATAAAGAAACATAGCCTGTCAAAAATTTTGATAAAATGGAAAGATATCTGGTGAAACATAAAATACCCAAAATGAAACAAAAACACTGAAAATTTCAGTATGGTAACAATTAATTAAAATTAAATAAATGTAAATATTGATTCCAAACCACCCCTTTCAAGACCCTTCCCAAAAGGGCACTGAAGAAGTGCTTTGAAAGATGAATTTCACTGAACCTTTAAGAGAAAGATAAGCTTTATCTTATGAAGAAAATAGTAAAAAAAAAAAAAATGTTGTTTAATTTTTTGTTGTTGTTAATCCTCACCCTAGGATATTTTTTTCCCATTGATTTTTAGAGAGAATGAAAGTGAATAGGAGACACATAGAGAGAGAAACATCAACGTGAAACCAATACTGATTGGTTGCCTCCTGCATGAGACCTGATTGATCTACAGCCAAAGGTACATGTCTTTGATTGGACTCGAACCTGGAATACTTCAGTTCAAAGGTTGATGCTCTATCCACTGAACCAAACCTGCTAGGGCTGTTTATCTAATTTTATAATGATAGGTTGATGTCAAATCTTTGTAAAGGTAATTAAATAAATAATATTGTAGTCCTATTTCACTAATTAATCCTATATAATAAAGAGGTAATATGCAAATTGACCCTCATGTCCTCACACAAGATGGCCACCTCCATGTGGTCAAAGATGGTCAATAGGCTACCAGGCCTGAAGGGGAGGGCAGTTAGAGGTGATTAGGCCAACAGGGGAGGGCAGTTGGGGGGGGACCAGGCCTGGAGGAAAAGGCAATTGGGGCAACCAGGCCTACAGAGGAGGGTAGTTGGGGGCAACCAGGACTGCAGGGTAGGACATCTGGGGGCAATTGGGCCTGCAGGGGAACAGTTAGGCATCGATCAGGCTGGCAGGGTAGTGGTTAGGGGGTGATCAGGCTAGCAGGCAGGCAAGCGGTTGGGAGCCAGCAGTCCTGGATTGTGAGAGGGATGTCCTACTGTCAGTTTAGGCCCTATCCCACTGGGGACCCTGATTGGAGAAGGTGCAGGCTGGGCTGAGGGACACCTAATGGGGCACAAATTTTGTACACCAGGCCTTTAGTACATTATCAATATCCAGAAAAAATTTTTGGCTAACTACCCTGTTTCCCCGAAAATAAGATAGTGTCTTATATTAATTTTTTCTTCCAAAATTGCGCTAGGTCTTATTTTCAGGGGATGTCTTATCTTTCCATGAGCTAGGTCTTATTTTCAGAGGATGTCTTATTTTCGGGGAAACACGGTATGTAACGTTATTTATGATAGCCAAGATTTGGGAGAAGTCAGTGCCCATCAGTAGATGAGTGGATAAAAAAAGAGTTGTGGAACATTTACACAACAGAATACTATTCAGTGGTAAAAAAATAAAATAAAAAATAAATAAATAAAAATAAATAAAATCTTACCTTCTAAGATAGCATGGATGGATCTGGAGAGTTTTATGCTAAGTGAAATAAGCCATTCAGAGAAAGACAAATACCACATGATTTCATTTACATGTGGAATATAATGAACAAAACTAACAAACAAAATAGAGAAGCAGACTCATAGATATGGAGAACATACTGACAGCTGTCATAGGGAAGTTGGGCTGGGAGACTGGTTGAAAAAGGTAAAGAGATTAAGCAAAACAGCAACATATACACAGACAACAAGATGGAGATTAGCAGAGAGAAAGGGGGTATGGGATGTAGGAAAGTGTAAAGAGGAGATAAATGATGACAGAAGATGATTTGACTTTGAGTGGTGAACACACAATCCTGTATAATAAAGAGGTAATATGAAAATTGACCATCGCTCCAACACACAAGATTGCCAACACCATGTGTTCAAAGATGGCTGCCACAAGATGGCCAGCAGGGAAGGGCAGTTGGGAGGGACCAGGCCTGCAAAGGAGAGCAGTTAGAGGAGGGCAGTTTGGGGAGACCTGGCCTTCAGGGGAGTGAAGTTAGGGGCGACCAAGCTGGCAAGGGAGTGAAGTTAGCAGTGACCAGGCTAGCAAGTGTATGGTTAGGAGGTGATCAGGCTGGCAGGCAGAAGTAGTTAGAGGCAATCAGGCAGCAGGCAGGTGAGTGGTTGGGAGCCAGCAGTCCTGGATTGTGAGAGGGATGTCCCAGATTAGAGAGGGTACAGGCTGGGTTGAGGGAGACTCCTTCCCCATGCATGGATTTTGTGCACTGGGCCTCTAGTACTATATATACATGATATATTAAAGAATTGAACATCTAAAACATATATCTACTAGTACAGACACAAATAAGAAAAACTCATGTATCAAAAATGGATACATTTGTAATTATGGAGTGCTATGCAGAAATTAGAAGTAATGAACTAGATTGATAAAAAAATAACAACACCAAATATTTAAAGGAAAAGGTCCTGATATTTTAAAAAAGAGAATGAAAACAAGACCTAGAATTTAATAATTTTTATATATATTAAAAACATAAATGCACATAAAATAGTGCTACAGCCCCGCCATGTGGTTCAATGGTTGAGTGTTAACTCAAGAACCTAAAAAGTCACTGGTTCACTTCCTCTTCAGGGCAGTGCCTGGGTTGCCCACTTGATTCCCAGTAGGGGGCATGCAGGAGGCAGCTGATCAATGTTCTCTCTCATGGAGTTTTCCATCTCTCTATCCCTCTCCCTTTCTCTCTCTTTCTAAAGAAAAATCAATAAAAAAACACACTAACAGCTGATAACTCACTCTTCCCCCTTTTTTAGGTTTAACTAACTTGAAATAATGGGTGAAGTAGACTAAGCTTTGAACAAAGAAAATTTATCCTCCAGAATTTTTTTATGGGAATACATAAATGGTAAAGTTTATGGTACAAAACCAATGACAGTAGATGAATTGAAAGCACACAAATACCAAAGGAAATGACTCTTGATATTTGCAGTTCCATTGCATCCCATCATCAACAGTGCCTGGACCAAAACAATCATCAGTTTGAAGGCTGGCTTTGACAAAAAATTTAATATACATTGAATTTATAGACATTCAAAGTGTATATATATTTTGGGGACACCCTGTGTATATGTATATGTATATGCATATGTATATGTATGTATGTATATATATATATATATATATATATATATATATGTATATGTATATGTATATGTATATGTATATGTATATCCCCATTGAGCACTTTAGACTAGGTTTACCCAAATGCAGGGGAGTAGGAAATGACAGCAAGAAGGGATAAGGAGAATATAATAATAAAATAAATACAACTAAATAAAATAAGAAAGAGGCCTTATTGGTATAACTGAGTATCACATGCAATGAAGTAAGGAGCGTGAGTTATTTTTATTCTCTACCTGCCGTCTAAGCAATAAAGTTGCCTGAGAAATCAGGATATTTTGCCAGAATGATGAAATTGTGAAGCTGTGCTCCACTTTTATTTCTTGCCATCAGATTTCTCAGGAGTTCTGTCTTTTAGAAACTTATGTTTCTCTTATGCCAAACAATATGCTTTTTTGTCCTAAAACATATGGAACACCCATTATTATTAATAGAATTTGAAGATATACTTGAGAGAAGCCAATAAACATCTGGTGAAATACTAACAAAGCCCATTTTCACATGCTATATATCATTTCTTCCCAATGTTGTACTTCTAAAGATGCTTATTTATTCATGTGGCTCAAAATTTCTGGCTGATAAAAACTGCATCGTATTTATATAAGGCTACTTGATAGACAACAGTAATGATGCATTATTCTAATTTACTAGTGCTTTCCTGTGTGTGTGTGTGTGTGTGTATACATATCATATCTCTAAATATAAAACTGTAATATGCAAATAGACAAAACAGAGGAACAACCAAACAACTGGTTGCTATGACATGCATTGACCACCTGGAGGCATATGCAGAACATGGTGGGTGTAGGCCATGGGAGGATGGTAGAGCAAGTGAGTAGGACACCATACCAAGGCAGGGCGCCAGTTGCCGTCACTGGGACGAGCCTCTGGTGGTTACTGAAAATTTTTGCTCCTGTGTGCTGTGGTCCCAAGCAGCACTTGCACCTGCTGCCAGTGACGGCCCCACTCACATCCATTGCCAGCACCAGCCCCACTCACACCCACTGCCAGTTCCTGGTGCCAGTACTGATTGCTTGGCACCATCAGCGGGAGCAAGTGGCGGCTGCTGGCCCAGATCACTGCTGAGGGCTTTTCTACCTCCCCCTGCTTCTGAGGGGTAATGGGGGCAGTAGCAGCTGCTACACCCACTGCTGGTGCTAACCCCAATTGCTCCACACATTCAGTGGGTGCAAGCAGGACCTGCACAGTCAGCACCCGGGAGCGGCAGCAGCGGGAGTGGGGCTGCTAGCAGACAGGGGACAAGGTTCGTGGTGGGAGGGGCTAGGCAGGGGCACAGAGGATGGGCCAAGATCCACCCCTGTTCTTACTGCAGCCTTGCAGCTCACAGTTCCTTTCAAGGTGCATGAATTTGTACACTGGGTCCCTAATATGTATGTATGTGTATATATATATATATATATATATATATATATATATGGTCTCACACATATATTATCTTGAAGTTGTGTGGAACTAATGCAGAGCAAATCATGTTCTAAATATATATGTGACTCTACTATGTATGCAATTTAAAAACTTTGTGAGTGTAGAATAGAAATAGCAAAGTAATTTTTGTGCTCTTCACTGAGCCCTTACAAGGCTTGCTGTTCCAGAGAATTAAGTGCCCAGTTGTGTATTATGAGATGAAACATGCTAACTTTACACAAGTTCCCTCGCCAAGTTCCCTCCTTGAGATGATGGAAACTGTGGGGAAACTTTCAGGCAACCTTATATAGTGGGAAAAATTTTGGACTACAATTGTGAGACCTTCCCTTCGATTGCCCGTGTTGCTTCTTTTGCACAACTTGCAAAATCACATGATATCCCCAAAACTAATTCCATCATCTGCAGAATGAGGGAAAGGTAGCTCTTAGCTTCAAGATAATTGTAATATTCTAATGACATAACAAACTTCAGCTGTTACAATGTAAGGGAACCTATTAGTAATTCTGGTAGGATATCCTCCTCTCACCATATCACCTCATCTGCTTGAAGGTGAAAACAAAGCAAAAAGGAGGGGAAAAAAAAAGTGAGAATGGGAAAAAAAGAACAACTTTGTAAGTAAGGCAAAAACAGAAGAAATCCTGAGGAACTCTGCATCCATTGAGAAGTTCAGGAGAAAACTTACATCAACCCAAGAACCTAGCACAATCTCCCTCGGTTTCTTTCCAGCATTAAGCTTTGGTCAGATAGAAGCCCCGAAGTTGAAGCTCACTTCATGGCCCCATACGTTTTGGTTTTTCAGGCAGATCAGAGTTGAACATTTCTGTTTCAAAAGGTGAATATTATAGTATGGAAGGAAAAAAAAAACTGGGTGAAAAATATTTTTTCATTCATACTAAGGCACTTCTATGAGTTATGAAAAGTACACACACAGTAGGGCTATTTCTGGCAACTGAGACATATAGTCCCCCTGGGCAAAACTCACATTGGCATTTCCAGGGCTTCGGTAACTTATGGCTTACATCAATTTACAAATGCAGTAGCAAAATTGACTTTCTCTAACTCTCTTTTCATGAACACAATTATGAGAATCATGGATTAGTGCTTTTTGAATTGTGTTCCTTCCCAGCTAGTTTATGTTAGTCTCTGGAGAGGAACTCCAGTGCTTGTGGATTCATTTCTCTTCACCTACATTGGAATTTTTGCCATTTCCTCGGGCAAGTGTTGTGAATGCAGCAATTTCCACTGCCACATTACGGTAGCAGCCATTTTCACTCTACCCAGACTTTGCAGGATGTCTCAGGTTGCCACCTTTGGTGTGTTCTTGGCTTCTCCTCCCTACCTGAGCTCCTTCGTTTGCTTCACTCTGATGTGTGTATTCACAATGTAGCCATCATTTTTTCTTCCAGTTGTTCTTTATGCTCCATTGTCCTCTACCGGCTATAAGGCATCACACTCAAAATTTTAG
Organism: Pipistrellus kuhlii; assembly: GCF_014108245.1. Lineage (NCBI taxonomy): Eukaryota > Metazoa > Chordata > Mammalia > Chiroptera > Vespertilionidae > Pipistrellus > Pipistrellus kuhlii. Next base: position 16,902,455 of record NW_023425595.1, read on the forward strand.
CAGAATCACTTTTATTTTAAACGATTTTGTCTGCTCCAGACTCTGGCACAAGTGCCTGGAGAAAAACATTGAACATGTAGATAATACAAATAGCTCAACCACTATTGTTCTAAAATGAGCTGCCTATCATCATGGAAAGATGAACAGTTTTGTTGCAGAAACCAAAATCGCCAGCTCTTTGAAGACCCCAGCCCTTGCCTATCATTGGCCCTTTGAAGACTCCAGCCCTTGCATACCTGAAGGCCTTTGCAAATCTCCAGACCTGCTTGACATACCTGTTTGCTTATTTCCCCATGTAACCTTTGTTCTTTTACTCACTACCAGCAGCTGACTTATGGTGAGGTGCACAGCAGGTTTTTGTGGATGACTTGTTGCTCTCCCATACTGCTGCATTATTGGAATAAACTATTCAATCCTGTCTGTGCTTAATTGGCTCAAGTAGTGATGGGCAGCACAGACCCACTGTTCATCCAGTTACATTTCCAGATGGACTCATGTATCCTTTAATGTTTGCCAAATTACTGCTTTATAATGGCTTACCCCAGAAGGAGAGTTGATATACTACTTTCTGAGTTTTGGAAATATAAGGAAATCCCATCACTGAGTAAATTAATGCTTCTAGTTTCCCTCACTTCCTACACAGATGTCATTTAGCGTTCTGCCTCTGAGCCCTAGGTCTATGTCTTGGGGAGTAGGACTGAGAGCATGCTGGGAGCCACCACTGTCTCCAGGAGGTCACAGCAGTTTTCAAAATGCCAGCTCAGCAAAAAGACACACGCTTCAGAGACCACAGCCCAAGACGTAATATTCATAACCACAGTGAAATTGGCTCAAATAATTTATTCTGAAAAGTTCCAGACTGTGGCCAAGGTATAGAAAAAATAGCTGTATAATTTATAGGTCCCATTTAAGGCTTCCCCCTGTAAAATTAAAATCTACCCTTTTCCTACTTCATCTTAAAACAGCAATTTCCTGGCATTGCTGACAAGCATTGCTCTGGAGAGATCTACTCCTTTGAGCAGTGAAGACTGTCCACAAGCTCCTGATGAACGTGCCAAATAACTGAATTTGAAGCCATCGTTTGGGAAGAATCAAAACAGTCCTGACTCCATTTTCCAGATGGTTGTTCCAAGGGCCAGAGCATAGCTGGCCTAAAAAAAAAATCAGTTGTGGTTAATGAGAAGGAAAGCAAAGTATGAAGCTTTGGGATGATATAATTCTGGAATCTAGTCTAAACTCTTTTCAACCTCAGGGTCTTGGCTTTGCTGTGCCGCATGCCCAAATCACAGTTCTCTTGGCTTAGCTTGTTACATTGCTGACATCTCAGCTCAATTGTCACTTCTCCAAAGAGGTCTTCCCCGACCAGTCCACTTAAAGTAATATCCTTCCTATTCTCCCTCCCGTTATTATCATCTCAATCCCAAGTTTGACTCCAAAGCATTTTTTCTTTAACTGTATTTTATTTATTTATATGATTACTATTTTTTAGCTTTCTCTTCCCTCTAAGGGACAACTTTTTTTTTTTTTTTTTTAAAGCAGAATAGTGTTATGGTTCTCAAACTTTTGGGTCTCAGGAGCTCTTAAAAGTTAATGAGGAATCAAAAAAGCTTTTATTTATGTAAGTTGTACCTATCTATAATTACCATAATTATAGTTGTACCTATCTATAATTACTGAGAAGTTTAAAAAATATGTTTATTAAGTCATTCAAAAATAAGAATATTAAAATCCATTGCATCTTAAAATAAATAATATCGTTTATTAAAGAAAACCTGTGTTTTTCCAAACACACAAAGACAATTAGTGCAATGAGTGGCAATGTTTTATATACATATTTGCACCTCTGTTTAATATCTGCCTTGGTAGATAGAGCTACATTGTCACATATTCTTCTGCATTCAATTTGTTGTGATATACTATTTTGGTTGAAGAACAAAAAATTAAAATATTGCATACATTTTTTAAAAATATACTAGAAATTGATAAGTGAAAGTTTCTTAAAAGTTAGTTGCAAAATGGAATGTGACATCATATCAATGAACTTCTCATGCTATGTTACATTATAATTCATTGGTCTTGTTCTTTGAAAGAATCCTTTATCTAGCAATAATTTAGTAACATTTGCATTGATCAGCTAAACACATATTAGTTTACCTCAAATGTGTACATAGTTTATGATAGGGTAAAAAAATGTTTCATCTGTAAATGTCATCACTAATCTTATGAGAAAATTGTTAAATATTAAGAAGCTATTAAGTTCACAATGATATATATGATTTTCAACATTCTGGTTTTCACTTAAAATTTTAAATTTTATGAATGGCAACACATACTGTCAGTTGTTTGTATGGCAGTGGTAAGCTCACTTATTTCATTTTTTTAAGACTTTAATTTTTAAGAGCAATTTTAGGATCATAGTAACATTGAAGGGAAGGTACAGAGAATTCCCTGCCTGCACACTCACACAACCTCCCATAATCATTTGTTACAACTGACGAATCTACTTTGACAGATCATAATAACACAAAATCCATGGCTTACAATGTGGTTCATTTTTGGTGTACATTCTATGGGTTTGGACAAATGTGTAATGAAAGCATCCGTCAGTATGGTATTATACAGAATATTTTGACTGCTCTTGGAATAGCTATGTATTCCTTACCCACTGACCCCTGGCAACCACTGATCTAATTTTGTTCAGGATTTTTGTATCTATGTTCATGAGAGATATTGGCCTATAGTTTTCTTGTAATGTTTTTGTCTGCTTTTGGCATTAGGGTAGTACTGGCCTTCCATAATGAGTTAGAAGCATGATTTTTGCACTAAACTAGCTTAATTAGTCATGAATCATGTTAAAATCAGCTCTTTTCCAACCATTTTAATGGTCCAGGCCAATAATCCAGATGCCTATTTATCTCATAGCTAATTCAATTTGGAGCCCTCGGTATTCTTTCAAGCTATTACCCTTCAGCTGGGAAGTTATAAAAGACATCTTGATTATATGATTTGGGACCTGGTGGGAGTCTTTGAGTCTTCCTTCTGCAAGTACACATCACTTTGCATATTTGAAAACACTGCTGATGTACATAATATATCCTCCATCTACCTACCCAGGTCACATGGAACCAAAATATCACACAATGACCAGTCATTTTGACCATTAATTTGTAATTAAAACCAAATATCTGAAATCAAATTCAAAAGTTAAGAACCAAACAATCTGACTGTATTCGCCCTTTGAGCTGACAGGAATCCTTGAATAGAAACTTGTACCTGAAATGCCTCATGTCTACTCACAGAGCAAGAAGGAAAAAGGGGACAGGAGTAAAGGAGATGAGAAAAAAAGCAGAGGAAAAGCAGAGAAGGGCTGTAACATAGTCAGGGCTCTTTTCCCAGAACGAAAACAAAATTATAAGGCAACTATATTTTCCCCCCAGGAAAATCAATTCTGTCTTGTTTCTATCCATTGTTTCTGAGTTGTATTTTTGTTTATTTATTTATTTGTTTGCTTTTTCTTTCTGATCTTTTTGTTTTTTATTTTTAACTTTTTCTTTGTCATGGCTTTGTTTAAGTGATCCAAAGACAGCACTAATGTGTCCACATGGCAGTGTTCAAGCAACCTGGGGAATTTAGCTAAGAACGTTGTGGAATCAAACACAGCTGCTTTTTTGACATAAACGTTTTTAGGAAACTCACCTATAGACAAAAGTAGGGCTCAAAGGGAAGCCATTGGCTTCTACCTATAAATTAGAATCCAGGTAGCATGTAAAGCAGTCTCACAATCTAGGGTCACAAAAAAACCACTGAAACAGATCATAGGATTGGTTTCCTTTCCTTAGCCTGGAGAGCTACTTAGGCTTAACTGATAGTAAGCTGAGGACACTTTTATGTCCCTGGATATTACTTCCCTTCTCTCTGCCTCCTTTTTATCTGAAATAAAGTTGAACTCTTGTTCACCCAAGGTCCCTGGGATCTTTGAGGATTTAGAAAAGGAAGGTAATGACAATAAACATAAATTGTTTTACATAGCTCTGGAAATTTAATGGAAATCATAAAGCCACAAAAGTAAGCTCTATTAAATTTGATTTTGTTTGGAATTTATCAATGACTTGAGATCATATTGGTTATTTAAAGGTAATGAAAATTGCTAGCTGGCTGTGGTATTTTTATAAGTTTCTGGGATGTGATTGATGGGCCAGGAATGGGTAACAAAACATAGGCATTGGTCATAAACAAAGAGTGAATCTATTGAATGGAAAAATAGATAAAATGAGTCCTTACTCATGAATAAATGTAATTGTCCCTCAAGTTCTTGCATTCTTTAGTCTTAGATTTCTGATTTCTTTGGCCTAAACTTGTCATGTTCATATTTTGAATTGTTTATTCAAAATTCACTTCCCAGGATTAACTTCTGAAACTCACCCTCCCATGAAGAGGCCAAAGATTATGTATTTCTCCACAGAAGCAGTAAATTTTCAATTCTCGCCCCCCCCCCCCCCGCCTTTTTTTTTCCTTTCAATTCTCCTTCTTTACTGCATGGCAGGTACAATTTAAAGAAAAAAGTATTTAGAAATGTGAATATCCATCTCTATCCTTAAGCACACTGATAATTTTTTTTCTCTGTTTCTTTTGTAAAGCTTTTTTTTAAAAGAAATATTTACTTCAGTCTTCCTTCTGGTTACTGACAGAGATGGAATTGACAACCACAGAAAAAATCTCAGTGCCTAACCTCTCAACCTACAGATGTTTTTGTGGCCAAAGCACAGTCCCTTTCTTTCCATTATGCACTATGTTAGGTCTTCAACATCCACCATTGGTATTATTTTAGTAATTGGTTTCCTGGCCTTCACCTTACTATCTCCCACTTGCTGCCAGATAAACTTTCTAAGGCACAGTTCTGAAAATACTTCTTGCTCAAAATCCTTCAGTAGTCCTTACTGAATATAGAAATAAATTAAATCTCCTTAGCCTGGGATTCAGGTCAATGAAATATATATTGGCCTTGAAGTTCATTTCAGACTTTCTTCCCATTATAATCCTCTCCACTTGTAACTTCAGCAACAATACTGTACTTACTGTACTCTACTTTACTATTCATTTTTCCATAGTCTCCAAGCCTGTGCTCATGCTGTTTCCTATAGCTGAATTTTTCTTCTTTTCCATTCCTTCATTCTTTATTTAAAATAAATCATTAACTATCTGGGAACCAGCTTAAATATTTCTCTAAGAAACATAAAATATTTTCAGCAATTCTTCCTCCATACTTTTATAGAACTTATCATATATTTTAGTCAACTTCATGTTGTATTATATCACATGTGTCAAACACAAGGCCCGCGTGCCAAATCCGTCCCGCCAGGCCTTGCAATGTGGCCCGCACCGCGCTGTCATCACTGCACTCCGCTGTGTTTCCATCACAATGACAGTTTATGACTGTTCAGTAAACCATTCGGCCCGCGATTTAGGCTGGATTTTAGATTTTGGCCCCTTCTCTGATTGAGTTCGACACCCCTATATTATATAGACCTGCTTGTCACACTTGTTAACTGCTAGAGGTCAATAATGAAGTTATTTAATCTTTGCAAGTTCTTAACAGCCTCTAAAATAATTTATTAGTTGCCTTCAAAGTGGCCAATTGCTAAATTATCCTCTAAAACTTCTCCTAAGTGACATAATGACTATGTAAAGCAAACAAAAGAAACAATCTTCCAGTTCCTTTACAGCTAAAAGGTGAGACTTTATTTAAAAATGTTCATGTTTAAGATAACCCTACAAATCTTTATTAAAAGCTTTTCTCAGCCATCTTAGCCATACCAAGTTCTGAAGTGACATGACAAAATAAAAAATTAAAAAATTGTGTTTTTTTTAAAATTTATTTCAGAGAGGAAGGGAGAGGAAAAGAGAAATAGGAACATCAATGATGAGAAAGAATCATTGATTGGCTGCCTCCTCCATGTCCCCTACTTGGGATGGAACCCACAACCTGGACATGTGCCCTGACTAGAAATTGAACTGTGACCTCCTGGTTCATAGGTCAATGCTCAACCACTGAGACACACTGGTCAAGTTCTAGATTTTTTAATTTTATTTTTTCCAGATCAGGAGCCTGGATCTCTGGTGGCTGCTGATGGAAAATCACCCCTATACCAGGTACTTGCAGAGGGTCCTGAGCAAAGTTTCCACCTGACTGTAGGGAAGAGCATGCTCCCAATCAAGAACAAGTAAATTCCATTGCACTTCTGCAGGAGCCACGGAAGAGAAGCCTGGAATTGTGAGTAGGTCTTACCAGAGCTGCTTAGAGGTGATAGGTACAGAGTAGGTTCCTGAAGAGAAACCAGGAGGGATGTGGGAAGGGAAATGAGCTGGACAATTAAACACAGGGTACAGTTCAAGAAGTACATTAGGCTCATTGTCAAAAGACGTTAAACATTTCTTAAGGAATTGTTAATTATTTTCCCATTGTTATAAAAAGCATACAAATTTCTGTGTCAGAATATAGAAGGATGTATCCACATGAGCTGAGATGGTTCTAGGCAAGGGAAAACTCTTAGTGTTAGCACTATTAGACAGTTTTATGGTGATAAAATATACGATTGCCATTAGATTTTAAGAAATATTGAAAATGGATTGCAGACCCTTATTATAATCTTTGTGGATCCCTAAGAGCCTGTGGTTTAAATTTGAAGAAATCATTTGAGTAGATCAATCCAAATTTTTTTTACCTTTATTTTTTTCAACACAGGAACTTAACATTTCCCTTAGCTTTACTGCCAGAAAAAAAGGTCTTCATTTTAAAATCCTCCATTCCCTCTGAAGCCACCCATATATTCATGACTCAGGTTTGCTATCCCATCCACCGTTCCTTCATGAAACCTCATGCTGCCATCTGCTACTGTTTGAAGATAAAGAGGTGCAGATCCAAGCTTGACATAGAATTTTCTTCAAGGGGCACTTGACATGCACAGTGTGAAGCCAACAGGGAATAAGGCCTTTCCAAGCTGCTGGAGAAAGTCCTTAAGGGGTGAGACCAGAGGGGCTATTCCTGTCAGCCAAGATTTACGGATTTTGTGGAATTCTATCCTCCCTTCTTTTCAGCTCATGAAAAATCTCTGCTCAGTGACCTGACATTTTCTCTTTTTATTCCTTTATTAAAACAATATTTGGGGCATCTTATAAAATTTATAAAGCCATGAAATATATATTTTTTAACTATGCCCTTAAATTCCAGTTTTACAGCCAGTCCTAATTCAGTATGTATCCTTTCATCTCTTTTTTGTCAGTGTATAATTAAATGTAGCAGCATATGTGCTTTTTTAAAAAATCTTTATATATATATTTTTTAAAATTTTAAATATGATATAATTCTATTTCATAGACATAATTTCATATTAATTATCATGTCAGGGATGAATATTGTTCTCACAATCTTATTGTTGAAATGAACTATTCCTTGTCAAGGCACATGTCTGGATTGCAGGCTTGATCCCCTGTGAGGGGGAGGGGGAATATAAGAGGCAGCCAATCAATATCTTTCTCTTATAGATGTTTCTAGTTGTCTATCCCTCTCCCTTCCTCTCTCTCTAAAATCTATAAAAACATATATATATTTTAGAAAAATAAATGCCTCAATTTGAAAGACAGGCAAAGGGAGAAAAGACATAAAACAATTGATGGAGAGAGACCAAAAGATGAAAGAATCACAACAGTACGGTGTGTTTGAGTACTAACAATAGCATTATAAGCAACATGAATGTATTATTCACAAAAAGAAAATTCAAATGCACTATTTCTGACAGTTATTTATAAAAATATTTCTCCATGATCATATTTAATCATAGTTTGCAGCAACCAAACACAAGCCATGGACATTTTCATCTACATCATTTTGGAAACTCTGATTGTACTGCAAATTTGGTCATGAACTGCTTCAGCAAATCAGGCCATTAAAGAGTTCCTAGGGCTTCCCAGGCCATTTACTGTGCTGATTCTAAAAGATATAGCCCTGGCTGAGTACTTGGTTATGATGTGAGGTGACCAAAGCTCACTAAGTCTCAACTAATTTTATACTAACCCTCAAAACTGTGCTTAGTGATATGACCCAAGAGAGTGATACAATAATATGTCTGCCACCAAGGACCACAATTCGGTTGGAAAAAGTGGGAAAAACATAATGAAACAACTAGCAGGTTTTGATGGGTTGTTACCTTTGAGACCCAGGACCTTTGTGAAGGAACTATGGCCTAATTGAGTCTTAGAAGTTGAACTGGATTTGAATTGGAAAAGAAGAGCAGGAATGGTATTCTAAGTAATGGAAACTGCATGAAGAGCATCCAGGAAGCAATAGTGAAGATGGCATTGCTGTGGAAGTATTGGAAGAAGAGGAATGGATGAGGAAAGTTCATGTTGGAGAGCAAAGAGAGGAATGATATGGTAGAAGTAAATGAGACTAGCTAACTAGATCTGTTGGAGTCTAGAAAAAAATAGTTTCACCTTAAGATGAAAAAATAGGGATTCTTAAGAAAGATAAAAATAGCATTTCAAGAAAATGACTTTGTATAGATTTGCAGGATAGATTAGAATGGATGGAGATATGAGATAGGAACATTGTTGAACAGTCACTGTAAAATATTTTGTAAACTAAAATGTATGATTCAAAGGCTTATAAATGTGAAGGAGAACCAAAAATAGACTAAAATCTCTTGGAATGCAAAAGGCAGAGTTTGTTTAAGAGAATTTAGAGGAAGAATCCAAGTGAGTTGGAGTCACCTCTCAGACTAACAGCTAAATTCCACATCTAATCTATTTTTGGCTTCTGGAAAACAGTGAGCATACACAAAACTTGTTATGTCTTTAAAAAAAGCCCTGAAATTAGTATTGAGGTATTCAGTTAATTCGCAGCTTAAAGACCTTCTATTGGCACCTATTTACTACTTCAGAAGGTATAGAAATGAGTTATAGAGCACAATAAAAGATGATAAATTAGCCTGAATAAAAAAATGATGAGATAAAACACAGGAAAAAATATAGGAGACTGGATATAAGAAGGAATCATAAATAAGGCTTGTGATTCAAACTATAATATAATGTGCCACACATATAACTGGGGTGTGAGCTAGATAATTTGGCTTTAAACCTTCTGATAGCTAATGTCAAAAGGGGAAAACTTGGCAATTAAATAACCTAGCATTATCAGATAAAACCATATGAACTATTAAGTAATCTTGGTTTAAGTCAGTGGTCAGCAAACGACAGCTCCTGAGCCACATGTGGCTCTCTGGCCCCTTGAGTGTGGCTCTTCTACAAAATACCATGGCCTGGATGAGTCTATTTTGAAGCAGTGGTGTTAGAAGAAGTTTAAGTATAAAAAATGTGGCTCTCAAAAGAAATTTCGATCATTGTACTGTTGATATTTGGCTCTGTTGACTAAAGAGTTTGCAGACCACTGGTTTAAGTGATGTAAATTTAGCAGGATAACCTCTAATTATGTGCATTTCAGATTAAAGTTATTTTCCTCTGCAACAAACTCTCTCTTTATCTTTGTTTCTCTCAGACTCTTTCTTTTTCTTTACCCCCTTCTCTCCTATCATACACATTTGCTAGGGTCCAGTTAATGGAGGATAACTCCGCCCTGCCCCACAGTGGAGTCAGGAGCCCATCCTCGCCCCGCCCTGCCCTCTCATACACACAGATATACACACAGAGAAAAGCACTAGTGTTTAAAAAATAGCAAATGTCTAACTTTGGCCAAATTGGCTCGTTTTTATGGGTAACTCAACACTCCTTTTCCTCCTAACCAAAAAATAAAAATAAAAAACCCATAAATTAATCCTTTAAGGTAAAAATATAGAATTGCTTATTAAAATCTTATATCTTGTGATGGACTTAATAAAATTAAGAATTTACAAATAGATAGGATGGGTAAGGAGAGAAGTGGGAGAGAAGAAAATAGGGTTTTCACTTAGATTTTTTCTATAATATAAAAATTAAATCATAAGCCAGTATTTGACCTTGATTGCAACAGAGAATTTAACTTAATCTATCTAAATTTGGCAGGCAGATAATGTTGCATACCTGGGGAAAGATCAGAAAATTTATGCAAGTCAAATGTGAAGAGATCAAGTGCTAGTTAAATAACATTTAGAAATAAGAATGCGATGTTATTTGTAGTTAAGTACAATGACTGCTTAATTTACTACAGTGATCTTTGAAGAAGAGTGAAGAATTTATGTGCAAACCTCAGGCCAAAGTGAGTTCCCCAAATAAGAAAGGGTTCATTAGAGTATACGGTTCCTGCTTTGTAGTTTTGTCATAATAATAATCTGGTACTTCAGAACAAGGAAGTAATAGATCCCTGCTTTTATAGGCAAGGCCACTACAAATCTTGGGATATTTTCATTTTTGTTACATCTGAGCTACCAATCCCAAAGGATTCTCTCTTTCTAGTTGGGGAAAGTGAAATTACAGCTCATACTGTAGAAAGAAAGAATGTTTTATTTTAGCAAGGGGGACTTTTATGGAGGTTATTCAATAATATCCTTCAGAGCAAAAAGGGGGCAGAAACATGACTGTGATTAGGGTTTGAAATTGAATGAAGAAACTAGTATACACATTGGATAACATCCAAGCATATTCATTATTTGGAAATTGAAAGAAAGCTCATGTGTAAGAAAGTAGTAAGCCATAATGAAAAGAATTATACAGGTCTAGATCTGTGTTCTGCTTCTGGCACTTATTAATAATATGGCGTTGGAAAATTCAAGCAACTTTCTCAGTCTCAAGTTCCTCCTTTATAAAATGGGAATAGTGACACCTATTGCCAAGGGTTGATGGAAGAAATAGAAAGACACACTGCTTAACACACCTCATACAAAGCCAGACAATTGAGGCAATCAATAGATATGGCAACTTTACTTACTAGTATTTCAATATAGTTTTGGAAATTCTGGGAGTATACAGACATAGTTCTTATTCTCAGGAATGCAGAGTTTAACAGAGGATTCATATAGGTAAATAAAAATTAAAGAAATAATGTGATAAATATTATAGTAGTGTAATATTTTAAAGGGGCATAGGCTAAACATGATTAATTTTGTTCTGGGTAGTAGGGAAGGTTTTCTGGAGGAAATGACATTTGATCTAGTCTTAATGATGAGTGACAATTTTTCAGTTTTTTAACCTCAATAAAGATAAGAATATATGAAAACCCTAGAATAAAGATGAATATGGATAAGGCAAAACAAAAAAACAAAAGTGAGGATTGAGAATTAAGTTAGACTTTGAAAAGAAAGATATGTTTTTCTAAAGCTATAGAACTTTTTTTTTCAGTCAGAATTATGGATGATTTTTTAAAATCAGTTTTTAGCAAAGAAATGACTGGTTCAATCTGCTTTAGAAGGGACTCAGACTTAGCATGTATTATCTAATTTAAACTACTATCAGAGTTTGCTATTAAAGTTTGTATATTACAGATTAGGAACAAAAAATCCTGTAGAGGCAAAGTAATTTGTGTCAAGTCACAGAATAATTAAATAGTAAAGTCAGGGTTTGTACTTAGGATGTCTGGCCATTCCATACGTGATAGTAGAGACAGTCTTGTTCTAGTAATTCAATGTCACACTTGACCAGATCCATTTTTAAAATCTGTTCATGAGCCCAATCTCATTTGAGCCTCACAGAAAATCTTTGAGATAAAATAAACTCTTTTGATGGATAGCACCATTTCATAGAAATTGATGTGTCCAACACAGAGGCCACTAGAGCACTAGTCTACAGATTGTGCAATCCTCTTCCTCATATTCAGGGGTGGGCAAAATAGTTTTGCAGTTATGAGTCTGTGAGGCACAGAGTAAATAAAGCTGTTGTAATAATAATAACCGGCATGTCTTCTTCCATACGAGTAACTATAAACTTACTTTTGCCCACTCCTATATAACCATTGCTCTGTGAAAACCTGTGTTCTGCCAAAATTGGAACATCAAAATATCGATATAATTGTCTGATGCTTACACTTTAATTTCCAAATGCCAATGTGAGTGTGTCTGTTGTGTCTTTTACTTTTGATCGAACATTATTTTTTAATGAAGTCTAAAATTTATACATGACACAAGTTCAAATTACTTGGGTAGTGTAATTCCCTTTCTATATTTTGCTGACTAATACCCTCATTCATTTTTCAGCTCCAGCAAAAACACAAGCCTGTTTTTACACCTTCCTTAATAGGCACATTCACTGCAAAAATACATAGTCATCTTATAAATAAACTAGAGGCCTGGTGCACAAAAATTTATGCACTGGGCAGGGGGGTCCTTCAAACAGGTCTGCACCCTCTCACAATCCAGGAGCCCTCAGGGAATGTCCACCTGCTAGCTTAGACCTCTCCCCAGAGGATGGGGCATAAGCTGGCAGTCAGACATGCCTCTGGCAGCCCGGGAGCCCTTGGGGGATGTCTGACTGTGGCTTAGCTGCAGCCAGACATTCTTAGCACTGCCACACTGTGCTTGAAACTGTCAGCCTATCTTGTGGCTGAGCGGAGCTACCCCTGTGGAAGTGCACTGACCACCAGGGACAGCCCCTGCATTGAGTGTCTGCTCCCTGGTGGTCAGTGCATGTCATAGCAACCAGTCACTCCTGGTTGTTCTGCTGTTAGGGTCAATTTGCATATTACCCTTTTTTATATAGGATGGGTGATGGTGGTTATAGAGATACATATTTATCTTGTTAATATTTCACATTAAATATTGGATCTTAAGTAGGAAGCAGAAAAAGAAAGAATGAATCCTTGTGTTTTCTGTAATTTCTGAGAAAGATCTGGAGAGACAGAAAGAGAGATTTATAAAAGATTTTTGAAAATTTTCTCATCCAAAGTTTCATGAACAGCAGAAGTAAAGTGAAGGGAAGGGCAATTGTCTAGTTCACCCAGGACATAAACTCTTTCATCTAAAATAATGACATGATGAAAATTACTTGGTTTTTGCTTAAATGTTTAGAAAAATTGCATGAATATTGTACTTCACATATATCTACATATATTTCTATACCATATGCCTTATCATTCTAGAATCTTGAAGAGAGACTGGCTAACTCTTTTTATAAATGAACATGTTAACATAGGTATTTAGCTAGATATTAATAAAAGGAGAGTAGTAAATGGAACCAGAGTTTGTTAAGCCTGATCAACTGGGAAGTATCTTTCCCGCTTGCTTCAGAGCATTCAGAGGTTTCCTAGGAGACAACAGCATTCTTCACCCTCAGGACCTAGTCCTGGAAGCAGGCAGGAAAGATCATTACTGGTCATTATCGGGGGAAGAATAAAAACAATAAAAGGGAACTTCCCCTGCTGGGGGCATGCTCAGTAGAAGCCTAGGTAATGCAGGGGCAGGTGCTTCTACTGTGAGGCATGTGCAATGGTAGCACATATGGCTCTGTTGGTGACCATATGGCTCTGTTGGTCTAGCCCAGGAAAAGGATGAGATTGGGTAAGGGACACAGAACCCCAGAATATCTAAGAAATGAATTGGTTAGAGGGATGACCCAATACCAGCTCATGAAGGTATAGGAAGTTGGTGGGTTAGTCTGAAAAAGCTCCTGTTTCTTCCCAAACCCAAGATAATACAATCCAAGCTGAATTACTCTGAAGAGAAAAATAGAAGGGTTTTTATTGGTTAGTATGCTGATGGATTTTGCTCCTGAAGAGAAGAGAGAGGGAGAGAGAGAGAGAGAGAGAGAGAGAGAGAGAGAGAGAGAGAGAGAGAGAGAGAGAAGAAAGGAACAAAAGGAGAGGGGATAATTAACCAAATGTAAAATGGCAACAAACAAATAACTCTAAGAATGGGGATGGCTGGTATTCAGTTTCAAATTGTTAGCAGGAGGTGATATACACAGCCCTCCCACCCCCATTGTCGCCCAGAGCTTTAGTAAATTCTGCTCTATTACAAGCCCTATTCAAGATTTTATGTGTGTAAATCAAGAAGAGAAGACAGTGTTTCTTTTTTTGGGGGGGTGGTGCTGTCTGAGGTTATGTGGACAGGAAAGAAAAACCCACAGTTGGATTAAATAATATCCCCCCCCCCCCCCCCCGAGAATGAACCACTGGGATTTCCAAGTTTGAAAGTGGCCCATAGTAACCACTTGGTGGCTTATTGATCTATTTGAGCAACTATGCTAGTCCAGAGGCGACTCTAGGTGTGGCTGTATCCCTGCCAGTGCTCATTTTTGTCTTCCACTTGGATACCAAGTTGATCCATCCTTAAAACAAACTTGGTCCTGCTTATGCTCTATCCTGAAATTTCTGTCTTATCATGGATTTCTGCTGGAATTACCACCTGGCTTTGTGACATGGTCAGTCCAACGGAACCCAGTTCATGGCAGGAAGTTTCAAAAACATGGTTACTGGTCTCTGTGGCCAAGCTTGCTATTTCTTTTATATATATATATATATATATATATATATATATATATATATATATATATTTCATAGAGGAAGGGAGAGGGAGAGAGAGAAATAGAAACATCAATGATAAGAGATAATCACTGATCAGCTGCCCACAGTTTCTGATGATTGAGCCCACAACATGAGCATGTGTCCTGACTGGGTATCGAAGCACAGCCTCCTACCTATTTCATACATTGGTGCTCAACCATTGAGCCATGCTGACTGGGCCAAGCTTGGTATTTCTACCAGAGTACAGGACTCGGAAGAATACTCCCTGGTTCTGCCAGGGCCTGACAAAGTCCTTGGTGCATCTTTTTCCATCAATGGAAATACTGTGACCTACATGCAGGCCTCAGGCCCTGCAGCTTAGATTTGCTGCCGAATGCTTTTTTAAATCTCTGGGCCCAAATAAAGCTGACATCCTTTCACAACACCTAACAGATAGGCCAGCACAGTATTCCTAAGCGTGAAATGAGTTGCCCTCTGAGAAAAGAGACCTCATAAATTAGACTTCTTTGTGGAAGAAGAGGCAGTGTACATGATTTGTTCTTTACTGTAAGGGAAAGTCATGATACAACCCTGACTTCTGGCTCCCTAAAGTATTTTCCTAAACTGGCAGGTCTCTAAATATTCTTAGGGTTTATCTACTAGCATCTGCAGCACTTGTGTCTTAAAGGTCTTTGCATTTTAGTCACCTCTAGCGTATTCTGGTCGATCAGTATGATGTCAATGATGGGTTGGATCAGTGTGATATTTTGTAGGATTGCAGGATAGTCCAAATTTCTTTCTCTATATTATGACAGAGAGAAGATTTACCATAATCCTGGAGTAAAATTGTGAATGTCAGCTGTTTCTGATCCTCAATCCTGATAGGATAGAAAGGAATATATTTATCAAATTAATGATCATGTACCTTGTACCCAAAGCAATATTATAAGCTGAATCTAGTTAAAAAACAAAACAAAACAAATCAAAAAAACTTATTTGACATAATTATGGATGCTCCTTGGTTGAGCTGTTGATGGTCTAACGTCATTCTCTAGGATTCATCTGGTTTTTACAGGAGTCCAGACTAGAAAATGAAGTAAAACTAATTTATTTAAATCTTATAATGTTTTAATCTCTCTGCCTTTGGGATATGATGCTGTTGTTGATTTACTATTTTAGCAGGCGGGGGATGCAGTTTCAACAGTTTCTACTGGCTTCCCAGCTCTACTAGCAATTTCCCACAGGCTAAGGGCCCAATGGGAGGGTTACTCCAATGCCAAGGATGTCGATCACAAGTATACATTCATGGTTTGAGGAAATAACCACCAGGTGAATTCATGGACCCAGTGGATGTAGTTCAGACTTCAGGAGACATGTTGATGCTTCAGGTCTCCAGGTATTAGAGTCCTTAGAGACACCGTGTTTATGTATGATCTCTAGGACTCTCATTTATGTAAGCCTCCTTGACTACCATTCCAACCTTTCCATTAGATATAACAATGCTGACGTCCCAGTTAATTCTGCTACATAGCTTCTATCGCTTGAGAGCTTCATCATCTTCACTGCTATCAGTGAGCCAAAATGTGTGACTACCTCTCCACCTATCTGATTTCATAGATGTTGGTTCCTCTTTCCCCATCACATCTGTGTTTCTGGCGAAGCTCAATTCTCTTCTGGGTCTTCTGGCATTCCATAATATATCTGCATAGCTAGTTCTCTCACTAACCTGAAAATACTTTTATTTGTAATAAGCTTTTAATTTTAAAATCATTTTAGATATAGGAAAAAGGTACAAGGATAGCACAGAGAGTTCTCACATCCCTCTCATTCCCCGAGCCAATTTCTCCTCTTACATTACCATCTACAATTATTGAAACTAATTAACCAGTATTATTACTGGCTAAAGTCCATCTTTTATTTACATTTCCCTAGTTTTTACTGAATGTGTTTTTCTGTTTCAGGATCTCATCCAGAATACCACATGGCATGAAGTCATCATGGCTCTTTAGGCTCCTCAAGACTCTAGACAGTGACATTTCCTCAGACTTACCTTGTTTCTCTGCTAGTCTTGACAGGTTTGAAGTGTATGTGTTTTGTAGAATGTTCCTTATTTTACATTTGACATTTCTTATCATGGTTAAACTGGGATCCTGAGCCATTTAGTCCCTTTCTCCACCTTCTGCTATGGCAACTCTGACATTTCAGCTTCTCTCATCCTAGCCATTACGTTCTCCAGTCTCACAAGAGCCATGCTTGTGGTGAATTTGAACCATTCCCTGAGGTCCTGACCAAAGTATTGAATATAGTATCCTAAGAGAGTTTCCCTAGGTCAGTAAATGCTCCTTCATCTAATCTTGTGTTCTGGTGAGTGATATTGGTGATAGATAGAAAAGACAGACTCTTGAGAATTAATGCACTTATAAGAGAGAGGAAGGGAGAGGGATAGAAAGATAGAAACATCAATGAAGGAGAAACATTAATCAGCTGCCTACAACATGCCCCCTCCTGGGGATCAAGCCTGTAACCCGGGCATGTGGCCTGCCGTGACTTTTTGATTCCTAAGTCGACACTCAACCACTGAGTTACACTAGCCAGGCCAGAAGTTTCTCTTGATATTCATAGGTAATTAGTGGAACTCTGAGAAAATAAAGATTCCATTTCAAGAAGCCAGGGGGCACCAGATGGTATTTGGATTCCTCCTGAAAAACATACACTTTACCTGGAAAGGTGGCCCACAAGGTGCATTACTTTTCTTCTCCTATCCTTTCCATGGGCTGGGAACAAGGTTGCATAGTGCTACCTTATTGAGTCATCTGTTACATGGAAAGATGGGACAAAGAATAAACTTATAGACAAATTTCTTCCAACATGGTTCAGATCCTAAAAATTATTGAGAATGTCTCTTTTACTCTAACAAGTAATGCTAACTTTTCTTCTTACTGAATGACCACTCCCTAGGTTGAAACTTTGTAGATAGGCAGCAATATCTTATTACTAGATAAAACAATGACTAACAAAAGCTAAAGTCCACAAATAAATGTTTAACTGAAGAAAAAAATAGGCTTGTTTGTATATAAACTATTAAGCAAAGTTTTTAAAATTGTAATGAAGTAAGATCTTATAAGTTGCATGTTTATGTACTTTTTATCCTCATTTGTAAGACTATTTATTGAGTTATTATTTATTGAACCAAACCTACATGCTTGGTATTGTGTTAATTATCTTAACTATTGATACTTCAGAAGCATTATTTTATTTTATTTATTTTTTTAAATATATTTTATTGATTTTTTATTACAGAGAGGAAGGGAGAGAGATAGAGAGTTAGAAACGTCGATGAGAGAGAAACATCGACCAGTTACCTCTTGCATACCCCCTACCGGGGATGTGCCTGTAACCAAGGTACATGCCACTGACGGGAATCCAACCCGGGACCTTTCAGTCCGCAGACCGACGCTCTACCACTGAGCCAAACCGGCCTCGGCTAGAAGCATTATTTTATTAATCCTCACAGTTACTCTTCATAGTATAATTCAATTTTACATCTGAAGAAACTAAGTCTCAATGTTTCCATAGCTTTTCTCAAACCTTAATCTGGGGCAGAACTTGCGAAATAATCCAAATTTGACCAAATAATAATACCCTGTCTTTTTAAAACTAAATGTTTACTTCTGCCTTACAAGGTCACTAGTTGAATTTTAAAAGCCAACTCCCTCCTTTTAGTTTTTTTTTTTTGTTTTTTTTTTTTAATTTCATGCCAGATTTGCAAGTTCAGTTGGTTACTCACGACCAAAAAGAGCAAAACCCTTTAATCAAATACAGTAAGAGCACTCTGAGGAAAAGAGAATATCAGGCTTATCATAAAAGGACAGGCAGAGCCACACTTTCTAAAAGTTGAAAATTGAATTGTTCCTCTTGAGTAGGATCATTGTCTGTTGATTCTTATGAATACATCACATAGGCATTTCTAAATTTAACACACACAGATGTTTCTATTATTAAGTATTATGAGGTCTACTTGCTCTCTGTTTTCCTCCTTCGAAAGCGAGGTTGACGTTAATCCTAAGGGCATGTGGGACATTTTTATTCCTTGGGGACTAAAAATAAACACACAATAAAGTCAGGGTTAGTGGCAAACATCAGGGCATCAAAGCACATCAGCTGCAGTGTGTAGGCTTTCCTCCACCTGAGTGGGAATGTTGTGCATCTGGGGGAAAGCGAGTTCTCTGCAAGTCTTTCCCAGTGGAGACATTGCCAGAGGGTGGGGGCTGCAAAACAGAACATTCTGGAACCTCCTGTGATCAGAAACAAAGTACCAACTACTGCCCTAAGAGTTGGCCCAAGGCGATTTCAGGAAGTCAGCTGAATTTATGCTCCCTTCCCAGTGCCTGACATACCCCTTGTTGACCATAAGTCTTGGTCTTATATCTCTGCTCCAGTATCTTTGTATACTGCTTTTAGAATTTTTATTACAGAATAGTATGAAACCTTCAAAATAGCCTTTTGAGATAAGTTTTAGTGTCTTTATTTTAACAAAGTTTTTTTGTTTGTTTTTACTCAAGTTCACACTGCAGGTTAGCAGTAGAACTAGGCCCAGACACATCTTCTAGTCCTCCTTTTGAAAGAATGAGTGGGAGGAGGGGGCAATGAGGGGATAAGTATACCTATGTAATACCTTAATCAAGAAAGAAATTTTAAAAATAAATAAAAATATGTGTCAATCACATTTAAGTTTGTTAATTTATTCCAAAATTATAAGCAGAGCCACCAAGAGCTAGCTTTAACATATATATATAATTAAAATATATTTATAAATATATTAAAATAAATCTTTTAATATAGTTAGGAAATCGAGTTTTAGAATCAAATTAGAAATCATGGAATTATAATAGAAATCCAAAAAATGATTTCTTAGAATAGCATTCCAGGAGGCACAGAAACAAATATTACTGAGAAACCCAGCACCTAAAATGAGTGACCATTGTGGGTGGACCTCCATTATTACTTCTCAAACTCTTCTGATGGAGGACTTTGATGACACTAAACACTTAATAAATTAATCACCCAAATCCTGGCTTCAGATGAGTCACTATGGAAAAAATATACATTGTAGTTACTATATACAACACATTTTGCAAAGCTGCCTTTGAGGCTGGGACAGATTTATTTGTATATCTGTAGTAAGGACAATTATTCCATAAATTTTAGTATAAAAATATGCCAAAGTTACTCATTCATGGTTGTGGGTAGTGATGGCAGGAGTGGCATGATAAAATTGGTAGGAAATGAGGGACTAAAGTGTTTTTGTGGTAACTGATAAAATTGTGTCTGAGCTCGCCAACTATATCGTATGTTCAAGAGCAAGTCAAGAGAATTGGAATATTAAAAGTCACTTAATATTAAAACTATTTCAATTGAAATTGTATTTGTTTATTTATAAGGTTCGTTCTTGAGAATATGACAATATCATAAGATCTTCAAGAGGCCTTGGGTATTATTGCTCTGTTTCACTGGAGATATGTTGATGATCAATGCTCAGCTTGAAAGGTAGACCCAGACTTTTCTCTATTACATTTGAAAGGCCTCCTATCAAGGCTAGAAAAGTGAGTAAGCTGAAATAATCTTTGTAAAAAAAACAACTCAGTTAAAAAAATACACACATTGAACTTGGAGTACTCCAGGTTAGAATTACGATGAAAGCTTCCACTTACCAGCTGTATGACCTTGACCTTGATCTTGACCTTGGGCAAAGCACTTTTATTTTTATTTTTTTTCATTTGTGAAGTGGGACTATTGACACATTTTTATAGCCTTTCATTTCTGTATAAAGTCAAAATTATGTAATATATAAAAGTGTCAGACACATAGGAGATTCTATGACCTTTTGAAGCTTATTCAAAATTTTTATTTTAATGCCTAAAAGCCTGAATCAAACAAAAAAATCCTTTCCTTTTATGCTTCTTTAACAAAATCAAGCCCCTTGTAAATCATGATGTGTTTCCCCCTTTGCCATTCTACAACAGTGGAATTGCTTGGTACCGTAGGACAATTAGCAAAGGACTTTGATCACCATGCTCAATTGCCCTCCCAATTAGACATTCCCTTTGAATGTTCTACTTGTTTTCTGTAGAACTTTGCCTCAATTAGTCTGTTTTAATATTAAATAATGTTCTCTGCCGGACTCTGCGATTTGCCTTTTAAAGTTGTAGTTACCATTTCTTCACACAAGTTAAGTCTATGTGAACCGAGTAAATAAAGTTCTAACTGCAGACACATTTAACTAGAATAAACCTGGGAATCTGATAGAATGGGATATAAATTACAGTTTTTATTTAGATGGCAAAATGTGTTTGCAGTTAAATATTTCAGCTTTTATAAAAAAAAAAGCTTAGAATATTTTTTTCTTATTTTATTCTCCTTCTCAGTAAAATAAGAATTAAACATAGATTATATATCTAAACATAGTTTACCCTTACATTCCCCTCTTTCAGTAAAACAAGAATTAAACATAGATTATTAAACACTACTTAAATTCATATAGTTTAATTTATTGAGAAACTTCTAGGTACTAAAAGTACTTTAGAGAACAAAATAAACAAAGCCATTAGGGAGCTTATGTTCTTGTGGAGGAATGTTAATATTTAGAATATCATGCCGAGACCGGTTTGGCTCAGTGGATAGAGCGTCGGCTTGGGGACTGAAGGGACCCGGGTTTGATTCCAGTCAAGGGCATGTATCTTGGTTGCAGGCATATCCCCAGTAGGGGGTGTGTAAGAGGCAGCTGATCGATGACTCTCTCTCATCGATGTTTCTAGCTTTCTATCTCTCTCCCTTCCTCTCTGTACAAAATCAATAAAATATTTGGATAAAATATCATGTAGTATATAGTAGGAGATACATTTCGGGGGGGGGGGCAGGAGGTGAAAGAACAGAGTAGAAAGAAAGATTTGGAATGTGGTTGTCTGCAATTTAAGTTAGGTTAGTCAAAGAAGATCACACTTGAGAAGACTTGAAAAGGTGATTTAGTTACTAACATTATTCCAATAATGTAATTATTAATATGCTATACCATCATTTAAAAAAATGCTATAGCTAAAAACTAGAGAAATTAGTTATATCCAAAATCATAAGATGGCTTAGTGAGAAGGGAGACAAAAACTTTGGTCTTTTGTTGCAGATAAAAGGATGTTTTCAACTATGTCACAAAGGTGTGGGGAACAAATATCTTTCTAGTATGTGAATTAAATTCAAATGTCAACTCATGGATGTTCTAAATCCTCCAGCCTTCCCAGATAACTATTATTTATTTATTTATTTATTTATTTATTTATTTATTCCTCACCTGAGGATGTTTTTGTTGATTTTTAGAAAGAGAGGGAGAAAGAGAGAGAGAGGGACATTGACATGAGAGACACATCAATTGCTTGCCTGTGTTGTACAGGCCTGGACTGGGATAGAACCCACAACCTAGGCATTTGTCCTGACTGGGAATGGAATCTGCAACCTCTTTTTGGTGTATGGATGATGCTCCAACCAAATGAGCCACTTGGACAGGACAAACCTTTTTTTAGTATCAGAAACAGGGAGAGGGAGGGGGGGGGAGAGGGTGAGAGTAGAGAGAGAGAGGGTGAGAGGAGAGAGAGAGAGAAGGAAGGTTTTGAGAAATGTCACTGCTACCAGCCAGATTCGTGTACCATTTCCTTGTCTTTGTTCTTACGCCAAGTTCCAGCACCATTCCCACAGGATTTAAAAAGAAAAAAAGAAAGCCTGTTATCTATAAGTGGAGTTTCATTGTCTTTGCCACTTGGTCCTCAGACCTACCCTTTCTATATCCATAAAAGTGCCAGCCAATCAAGAGACCTCTACTATGTGTCATGTCCTTTGCAGTTCCAAGGAGAAGCAGAATCTGTGGATTTTCTGTTTTGTTTATTTTTGTTATTTTGTGTGTGTGTGTGTGTGTGTGTGTGTTTCTTTCATGATATAACTCTTGGATATGGTCCATTTTCATGTCTTCATAAGCAGAAATAAGCATTATATAGAATTATCTTCTTCAAAATAGGAATTATTCAATATACCTCGGGAGGCAAAAATGGCTATAGTCGTTTTGCAGTTTGATACAAAGCAGTAATTCCTGTTCCACTATAACTTGGCGTCACCAGCTTGTGTCCTAGGGACTTGTTAGATAGGCATGCTTGTTGAGAGAAGCACTCTGTGGGAGGACCATTTTCTCAGATGTAAACCACTTAACTCACATTGTGAGGAGTTCTTGGAGAACATTCCCTCCTTGATAATGTCCACAGGAGGGGGAAAAAATTCATCATGTGAAATTATTAGATTAGCCTCTCTGAGCACACTTTTGATCTTGCCACTTCCTTGTTTAAAATCAAAACCAAACCAAATAACATCCATTTACCTTACTACTCTACTCTGCTTCCACTGGACAGCCAAGGCCCATCCTAGTATATTTTCCTCCTTCCTATCCCAGGCCCAAATAAACACGGTATGCATTGTATGGTATTAGCAACATCGTATCTTTTTTTTTTTTTTTTTTTTTTTTTTTTTTTTTTTTTTTTTTTTTTGGATGCTCTATCCTTGCAGGTTCCTCCTGTTGGTAGCATTCCATATCCTCAAACTCCCTTCCTCTTTTCCAATATAATTTACTTGCTCTGTGCACCCTGCAGTACTCTTTTACTCTACAGAAACTTTTAATGAAAATTCTAAATCTAACCTACTTAATAGGGGAGTGTGTATGTGGCAGGTGTAACAACCTTACACTAAAGGAATAAAGTGTTGATGATGGCATTTGTGGCACCTGCAAGAGGGTGTAAGAAATATTGGAGTTTCCTCAAGCTAAAGAAGCATGTTTTCCCTTCCTCCCCACCCCCCCTCATGTTAATATTTCTGTTGTAGGGATGTGCTTTCTAGTTGATGTAGAATTGAATGTATTGGTTCTTTGGTTTTCCCTGAAAAGTTATTAATGAAGTTGATGTTATGCCTTATAATCAGCAAAAACCTTGCATAGAGTGAGCTTTTATAAGAAAGAGGAAGAGAGTTTGAAGACATGGAATTCTACCAATATTCTCTTTTATGCCTTTACTTCAAAGGGTAAAAAATAAAAAATAAGTGAGAGTGAAATGAATACATTGATGCAATGCCTTATAATCAGCAAAATGTTGCAAGCAGAGGCAGACATTTCCTTCACATCCCAAACAATTAACCACTCTGCTTCCCCAGTGTTTTGAAATCCAAGACTAACGAAATTCAGGTAGATGCAGGTTAACTAAAAACAATGAGCAGTACTCATTTGCTCTGCGACTTCAAGCTCCTGGTATTTAACCTGGGAGTATCACTGATGTAATAATAGTGCCTGGAATTAATATTCACCTAATTGTGCAAGTTGTTTATGTGCCTTGTGGATTCAATACTAATACTTAGGTGGTGTTTAAAATAGTCAAGCTTCTGAAAGCCAGAATTTTGATTTTCTGCTGAGATCATTACCAACAAAAACCTGTTATACAACTGGAATACCTTATGATGAAAGTAATGAAAAGCTTTAGGTTAAGGTAAAACTATTAAAGACCTCCTTTTCCTTAACCCAGATCATATCAACTCTGCAAACTTACATACAGCTCTTGGCAAAGGTTTTGCATGTTTATTTGTAGCACATTTCAGCCATCAAAGATTTCTGTGGCCTAATTTAAATTCATGGAGCAAATAGGGAGTAAAGACAGTATCTAGACTAAACAAATAATCAAAGGTTTATTCAGTTACCTGGATCTCAAAAGCAAAAATAGAAATTTTTTATGTTTGATAGGAAATGTTTCTGGCCTTGGGCATAATCAGTATTTTTTCTCTCTTCTTTTTCTTTTTAAATTATTGTTTTAATTTTCTACAATAGCTGTTATTCATTACACTCTATTGACCAGGACTTGTACCTGTAACTTCAATGAGTTAGTTATCTATATAGCTGACCAACTCATACAGATATACATATAGAGATTTTTTAAAATAGGTGAGGGTACTTACAGATTACAAAAGTGAGTACCAAGGAAGGTTGCATCCTACAGGAGTTGGGTGGGGGAGCAAGAAGGGTGAGTCAGGAAAGGCTTTCAGAAGCACAGGAGGCATGAACTAGATTTTGTGGCACTGATAGGCTTTGCTGATGTGGGACTGGGAAAGACCTCTGAGAAGGAAAGCGAAGCAGAAACAACATTGAGCAATTGCCACCAACTGCTTGCTGGGGGGTACTTTAGAGCAATCAACAGAGTTTATCAACAGAGCAGAAACAAGTACTGGTGACTGGATTTCCACCTTCTCTCATTTGTCTTGGCCCTAATTCTAACTAAGCCTTTAGGTACAAGTACTGTAAATTGGTCAAAATGAAGGAGAGATGGAGAAGATCAAGCTGAGGACTACAAACAATTTATAAATTTTTGGTAAGTCTATTTTTTGAAGCCTAGGCTCAAGAGGGAATCAACTGTTAAGTTCAGTATGCTTTCCAGTAAGTCAATAAGGTAAATATTATTTTTTCATTTTAAAGATCAGATAAAAAAAAAGAAAGAGGAAATTTGAGACACGTAAAGACTCATAATAACCCTGTAGGAGCATTATTCCCTTGATCATATGAGTTTCACAAAGGTTAAATGATTTGTTAACACCACCACAGCTCACTGAAGCTTCAGCAGACTTGAGCAAAGGTCTCCTGATTCCTTGGTCTTTGCTCCTTTCCCTCCACACTCATTGCCTCAGGCAAATGCAGGTTCACATCTTCCACCCTTCCTCACTCAGGACTAAGACACCACTGAGGGGGTTGTGTTTGCATTTTACAGATTCCATTTGCCTAATTTAAAATGCTGAGGTAGTCAACCTGTATCACCTCTGTTTCCCAGTAATGTTTAACCTTAAGGTTTTTTTTAAAATCTAGGAGATAAAAGAACATGTTATCTGGCAAGTCCACTCCACCTCCAATTCCCCACCCCCACCTCCCACTTGGTTATTAATTTCAGAACACATCTGAATTCTTTCTTTGTGGCATTTGCTTGAGTGGAAGAACAGACAGCTCCAGGTCAGGAGCAGATTTCAAGTTCTCATCTGTTGGTGCCAACGCCATTACCAGATTCCTCTCTGTAGTCAACCTTTGAGATCTTCCCTGAGTGCAACTTGGTATCTGAAGATCCACAAAGGTCATTGTTCTCTTCACAAAATCAGTCTGCTCTTTCAGCAAAGCATCTGCTGTTCTGAGCTTTGCTGCTGGAAGCAACTTTTCCCTGAGATCTGGTCGAAAGCAATTCTCAGGTGTCCAACTTCCCAGCATGGAGGTGAAGAACTTTGCGGCTTGGGATTATGTCGTATTTGCAGCCCTTTTTATCATTTCTTCTGGAATCGGGGTGTTCTTTGCTATTAAGGAGAGAAAGAAGGCGACTTCAAGGGAGTTCCTCGTTGGGGGAAGACAAATGAGCTGTGGTCCCGTGGCATTGTCTCTGACAGCCAGCTTCATGTCAGCTGTCACTGTCCTGGGGGCCCCTTCCGAGGTCTACCGCTTTGGGGCCTCCTTCACACTCTTCTTCATTGCGTATACTTTTGTCATCATCTTCACATCAGAGCTCTTTCTGCCTGTGTTCTACAGATCTGGCATCACCAGCACTTATGAGGTAAGACAACTCTCCCCCTATTCTTTGTTTTGGGAGGAGGCGCTATTTTCTCTCCACTTGATCACTCTTTTGTTGTTTTTGCTTTTTCCCCCTCTAATAATACACGCCTTCTTAACGATAATCTGTGGTAATTGAAATATACTCATTTATTTTTAGGAAAAAATATTACAATGCTATTGGGGAAAGCTTAAGCTTTGGATACAGACATACCTGTCCTTTTTTCTAGAGTACGAAGTCATAGAGCCAACCCTAGGACGATATTTCAATGATTAAATGAGAACCTGTGTATGACTACTGAATGCATTGCCTAACTTTTAAGAGCTTCTCAATGAGAGAGCTAAAGTTATTATTTATATTATTATTAACGTATTCTGTGTGTTATGAATGTTGTCATTTTCCACAAGTAAACAGATAATACAGGTGAATGATTGTATAGTGAGTCAAGCCTACTGTGAACCCAATTTGTCTGTATCTCTTTCCATAAGATAGTAGAGTTGAGCACTCTACTACAAATTATTACTATGCTCCAGTTTTTAGTGGGGAAATGATAATGTTTTTAAAAATTAGAGAATATTTTAATGAGAAAGAATTGCTCAATTATACAAATGTGGGGATTATTTTAATAAGAAGAGGTAGTCATGTTTTGACTTTGCAATAATTCTTAAGAAAAATATGGAGATAAAAATTGATTTTGTACCTCTAATATTTGTGATAAATATTAGTTTTTATGAGGAAAAAGTGTTTATTTTCTTTATCAAACATCCTTACTAAGTCACAGCAGAGGACTCTTAACAGAAGAGAAATGTTTTTCTTTTTTGTGTGTGTTTTTATAAATTTTGTAAGCGAAATGATTATTAAATTAGTATAGAAATAGAAAAATATTTACAATATTAGTGCCTCCATGGGACAAACATGGGTTGAAGAAGCTGATTACTTCTTATTTTAAAATATATTTACATATGGGAATTGCCTATACGGTTTTAGTATATAAAATTAATTTATAAAGTTTGTTGCCCTCTACATCTTTTTTTAATTCTCTAATAGTAAGAAATCAAAGTTATGCAAAGTACATATGGAGTTATTTTGGGATTGTCTTTTGCTCTATAAGAACTGGCATAGGAATTAAAAGTATGGACTCCAGATTCAAGTCTATTTGGCTTTGAATGCTAGCTGGCTCTGCCATGATTTTGGGAAAATGACTTAATTTCTCTGTACTTGATTTTTACATATGTGAAATCGTGATGATGAAATCACTTATTTCGAAGGACATCTCTGAGGAGTAAATGCAAAACCTTTTTTTATTATTATTTTTTTCCCAATTATAGTTGACATTCATATGCAAATACTTTTAATACATCCTGGCAAACAGTAAATGCTACATAAAAGTTTTGTATTATTATTGTTGTTGGCACTGTCCCCATATTTATATTATGATTTAGTCTATCTATTGAAGCTTGAATTTGTTTCTTTGTTCATCATCCATTCCCTGTCCCATAAATATTCTTTCTGGGATCTTTTAAAGCACTAAATATGGGAGGGGATAGAGTCTTTTCCCCCAGCTCTTGGCCTTGTGGTTTGTTTTGACCAACAGGATGTGGCAGAAATTATGTGTTTAGCTTAGGCTTCATTAGGCTCAAAGTTTCTGTCTTTGTTTTTCTGGATTGCTGTCTTGACACTGCTATAACAGGAAGCTGTTTAAGGTGGTCTAGCTTCTGGGGCATGAGTGGAAATACAGAGGGAAATAGAGACACCCTAGTCACCAGCCATGGCCAACTAACAACCAGAGGCTTCAGTGAGGCCATCTTGGACCTTCTCACCTGGCTGATCTTCCAGTTGATTCCAACCCCATGAGAGCTCAGGGAAAACAAGTAGAGGAATCACTCAACAGATCTTCAAAATTATGAGAAATAATAAATCCTTTATTTTTAAGCCCATGAGTTTTGGGGTGGTTATTAGATGGCAGAAGCCAATTAATTTAAACGCTTTGATATACAGTGGGATTTCAAGACTAAGATATGCCATCTGTGCTACTTTATCACCATCCTGTCCCTTGTCAAAGCATAAGGAATTGTTCTCACCCTCAAGTTATATATTAGGTTCCACTCATTTGCAATATTATACATTTTCATTATCTACACTTAGTTTATAATTAGTCTCATCATGCTGTCTCCACTTTAATTTATGTTATTTTTTTCTCTTTTTAATCACAAGCTAATAAATCCAGTTTATTATTATTTATATCTAACACTAGTTTAGAGGCTGGTGTCTGGTCTACATACTTTCTCATTTTTCTTGGACTTATTAAACTAAATGACTTCTAAACTCCTTTCTCTTCAATTCAAACTTTTTTGTTGTAAGAATACACAGGATATTACTTTTGAATATCTTCTTTTATAGTGGTTTTAAGCATTATAGATGACTTTTTTTGTAAATTTATTTCCTTTTTAGTTCTCTTTAAGTTAAATTCTGGAACCATAGCACTTATATTTAAATTATGAGAAATTAGATGGACAGGTATATGATATCACTATTGAATCTTATTTTAGCATAGTAAATGATATTATAAAATCTTTGTTGTGAAATAGATATTTAGGGTCTGATAGGGTCTTAACCAATGTTATGAAGCCTTTTAGGTCATTGTAAGAATTGATTTTTACTGTGATATGGGACATTGCCATGATTGGGCAAAGGAGTGGGATGATGGGATTTGTATTTTGAGTGTTACACTACCTTGATATTGAGAATGATTATAGGGTTTTTAACTGCTGAACCTATTTATAGGGGGTCTAATTGGTAGGGTATTGCTATAATCTAGACAAAAGATGATGGTATTATAGTGGCAGCAGAGGAGAAAATGCAAATAACTGTGTTTTGAAATTGTGAGTAGGCCCCATGATTATTTTATAAACTGGATGTAGACAGTGAGAGAAAGTGAGGAGTAACCATGCTCCATGTTATATGGGCTTGAACCAACATGGAAAATTGACTTGCTATTTCCTGAGATGGAAAAGAATGTGACTAAATCAGGTTTTGGGTTTTGAAAATAATCAAACATTATGTTAAATGTTACCTATGCAAACCCAAAGCATGCCACTTTTTTTTGTTGAACTTCCATTTTACTTTTAACTGCAGTAATAGCTATGACACAGCAAAATGGCCATTTAATGCTCTGAAAAAGTCAATGCCTTCTTTCATATGTGAAATTATACAGTTGGAACAGTCTCTCTTATTTCGCTGATGAGAAACCAGATGCTTAGGACAATAAGTGAGATAGTGGCAAAGTTCAAAGTAGAATTCAAGGAATCTTTTCATTTATTTAGGATTTTTCCCCCCCATATATCTTTTTCTCCATACCATATTTATAGCTTTACTGAGATAAGAAAAGAATGGATCAGACAATAAAAGGTTTGGAATATAAAGCATCCACAATGCAGAATAAAGATTTTAAGAAAAAGAGGGACATAAGCAGAGTTCTATTAAGAGAAGCAATGTGGCTGATAGAATGGTGGGAAGGATTGAAATTCAGGTCAGTTATGAAGCTACTACTCTAGTCTGTAAAAGATGAAATAAAGGCCTGAAGTGAATTTTGGAGCAATAGGAGCATAAAAGGTGATGATGGCTTTAGTATATCCAGTAGGAAAATCCTGAGTAGCAAGCCAGAATGCTCATTTTCTTTTTTCTTTTTAAGCAACCTATTTATCTTCCCTGACTATCTTGAGAAGCTTGAACAGGTATTAAGCTTTGATATATATTTGACTTTAAAGAATCCATATTCTTTCTTGTTCTGCCATGTATATAGCATAAAAACACACATGATAAATCCAAAGCACTGAACTCAAAGGAATAACAACAACAAAAAAGAAACTTCTCTATGTAAGACTCACTGACTCTTTGCACGTTCTTTATTCTCTCTAGTACTTACAACTACGATTCAACAAAGGAGTTCGCTATGCAGCAACAGTCATCTACATTGTGCAGACGGTAAGGATAAGGGCAGCTACAAATGTGGAATTGTGGGTGACAAGATACAGGTTAGTCTATTTCTGGGCATAGTTAACTCAATTAAGAGAGAAATTTGATACTAGGAAGAAACTAATTTCTTTTAAGGTTAACTCTTTTGAGATATGTGATTACATCTAGTTATCCATTGCATATACCCCATATATACATACAAATAATAGCAAACCAATATATATATGAACATCAAAGAAAAAGCAAAGCATTTTCTTAATATTTACTTCAACTATTTTTTTAAATCTATATACATTGCTTTGGATATGAAGATATGAAATGGTCTGTTAGCTGATTAAGGAAAAATCTAGTTAACTGAGTTGAGTCAGAAATACTCGTTTTGTTGAAAATTATTTGAAGACAATATTTCCAAACCAATACTCCCACTTTCCCCTTCTGGACTCCTCTCTCCCCTCCCAGGCTCTGGGGAGCCCTCATGCAGCCTCAGTTTGCACGTGGCACACCTTTGGTGAGTTTCGTGCTACTCACCAACCATGTTCTGCTGAAAGATAACCTTCTTCCTGTTTCTTAATCAAAAGTCCTGTTCACACAGGCTGAAGGATTTGAGAGAAATAAAAGGATGAAAAGAATGATCTATGATCTGTTCATAGGTGTTTACCTTTTAAAGCCCTCACATAAATCTCTAACTGGTGAAATTTCATTTAAAATGAAATGGCACTGCACCCACTTGCATCAGCGCAGTGGTCGCAGTTCTGGGAGTTAGGACCCACATCATTAGTCTTCTCTGCACAGTACTTCCTCCTCACAGATGCTTTCCATCTTCCTAAAATCCATACTTTACAAACTGCTAAAACACATTTGTGTCATTGTGATATGTGTATGAGGGGAGAGGGGAAGACAAGGAGAGGGAGAGAGGGAGACTGAATAAAAAACTTAACTTGAAGCCCATTTTTCTACCCTTTAGAAACACACCGGATCTTGCTATAAAATACCCAAATTTGCAACAATCTTAAGAAGCCGAACCCTATTATTCCTCCACCTAACACATATACCCCTTCTGCAGACAAGTTACAGTGGTCAGCAACTTTCAAATTAGAGGGGATGGGAATGAAATGCTTGATGAACAAGTTGAAGGAAATTGGTTTCTAAGGTCAATAAAAAACTTTCTAGGCAGCTTTCCTTTCCATTTCACCTCTCAGTGTTTACCTCATGCTTGTTTCTCCACCAGATTCTCTACACAGGAGTGGTGGTGTATGCTCCTGCTCTGGCTCTCAATCAAGGTGAGTTATCGACATTTCCTTGGGTACATTCCACTGCGGTTATGCCTGCATGCTGGCCTTGAGAAATACACGCAAAACATCTTGGTGAGGCATTCCTGTGTTTGGGGTGCCCTGAATACCGTGGGAGTCACAATATAAACCTCTCAAAGTTGAACATTGAAAGTAATGCAAACAATGAGTTACCTGATTTTGCTCACGTGGTCCAAAACACACAGTTTAATTAATTGTAATCACTATAATGATGGGAGCTTTGGTATTATACATGCACAACCTCTACGTAAGATCATCCATAATATGGGGTGATTTCTCAGTGGTTTCATAAAGCAGATAATCTGAGTATATAATAAGTGGTGCTTGTAGTAATTGCTTCAATACTTATTCTTGACCCTTTTTGAGAGAATAGAATCCCAGAAACAAAAAAGAAAAAGAAAGTGAAATCAACTTTATAATGGCATCCCTGATATTTGGAAGTTCTCAATATTCAATGTAATTATGCTATCTGCTTATATTCAGAAATATCAGTTCTGATATTTGGCTAATGTTTATTTGGTTTTAAAGTACTCAAAGTAACTTAAAAACAAAACAAAAGACAAATCATTGGTGCATATCAGAAGCTTCAGAATTTTAGGAAGAAAAAGTTGGCTTTTAACATTACATGAAATTTATGGACTCAATCAAAGTATAAGAATGTAATAAAATAATCTTTGTCAAAGTGAGAACATTCAAGAGAAAAAAACTCTAATTTGGTTTTCATTAGCCTACAAAGAACACTGACAAAAATATTGTTACTTTTTACTTGTAAAGCTTATTCTTTTGCTTTTCTCAGAAAAACTTCTTTCAATATTCTTTCTCCTTTTGTAGTGACTGGGTTTGATCTCTGGGGGTCTGTGTTTGCAACAGGAATTGTTTGCACATTCTACTGCACTCTGGTAAGTATCTAGCTTCGTAAAGGGATTTAGCGCTATCTCCTAACACGGGATAAGGGCAATCTCCAGCAGCAGCACATCTAAATATAGAAATTGCTCTTCTAAAATTTAGTAGAAGTATGCTGGCTTATCTGTTGCAGTTTCTGAGGTAAGTGCTGATGTTTTACTTAAAACTATTTTTGGTATCAACCATTCGTGGAATTTAAGCTCTGAGCTCTTTTGAAAAAGCCACAGCTAAGAGGAGATTTAATGAATAAAGTACCTCGTTGATTAAGTGACCAAATGCAATTTCTTTTTAATTTTTAGTACTTTTTATTGATTTCAGAGAAGGGAGAAGCAGAGAGAGATAGAAACATCAATGATGAGAAAGAACCATTGATTGGCTGCCTCCTGAATGCCCCCTATTGGGGGGTGAGCCTACAACAGGGGAAAGAGCCCTTGACCAAAATCGAACCCGGGATCCTTCAGTCCACAGGCCCATGCTCTATCCACTGAGCCAAACTGTTTAGGGCCCAAACTTAATTTCTGAGAAAAATATAAATTACTCAATTATAATGATTATAAACCATGGTTAGAGTTTATAATTCACTGTGTAATGGTTGAGAAATACAAAATGCATGCATGTATGAGTAAGCAAGAATGGCTGGTATTTTATAAACCTGAGCATGCCACAGCTTGCTTTTATCTCTTATTTGTGGAGCTACTATGATAACATTTAACATTTAGCTAATCAAGAAACCTGGTTGTGATTGGCAACATTTATATAATTGCTATAATTCATTTAGTTCAACAAACTTTCACTGAGCACGTATTATTAGCTATGCCCTCCCTGCCATGGGAACCTTTTTTCTTCTAAGCCATTGACATCATTTACAGAGTCTATAAGTATCCAGCTAAGAATACAACAATGGGTCCTAGATAGCTGGATTCTCTTTCCTCCTTTTTTGTAGAGAACAATAAAGTACTTGTTATATCAATATTATCACATAGCAGGTCTACATGTATTTTGGCATTATGTACATACTACATACTCTTTTAAAATATATGATAAGAATATGCAACTTTTAAATTAGAAAGTATTATAGCTGTTCCCCTTTTCCCCTCCTATTGACCCCCTCCTCCCTGCTCCCTCTCTTTCCCCAGAATATGCTATTTTAAAATGCCCTTATCTGTCTTTTATCATATTTGCAGACCTCACCAGTTGTTTACACTACAAAGTTTCCATTCTGTTCTCTCTGCCTTCCATTCCAGACACACTTCTCCCTAAGTTAAAAATAGACTCATGCTCCTTAAGCATCTGGCTTTATCTGAGATTAGTTGCTCTGAGGTACCTGCCTATTTAGTGATGAGGAGATACGGTGATAGGGATGCTAAAGATTGACTTCTTAGCAACAGCAGTGGAACACAGAAAGAGTGGAATAACATATACAAAGCAGTGAAATAAAACAATTATCAACCTATAGTTGTGTATTAACAAAATGATATTTTAAGAGCTGACTGTCAAGAATCAAGAAAATTTACCACCACCCAGCCAGTGTTGCTCAGTGGTTGGGCATTGACCTATGAACCAGGAGGTCACGGTTCGATTCCCACTCAGGACACATGCAGAGGGTTGCAGGCTCTATCCCCAGTGTGGAGAGTGCAAAAATGAGCCAATCAATGATTCTCTCATCATTGATATTTCTAGCTCTTTCTCCTCTCCCTTCCCCTCTGAAATCAATAAAAATTTACTTAAAATAAAAATTCATGGCAAAATTTCAAGGGAACTCATTTAAAGAAAATGATCAAAGTGGGAAAATGGAATTAAAACAAAGCAAAACCTCAACTGATTTAAGCAAGAGAAGAAAAGAGAGAGAAACACACACACACACACTCACACACACAGAAAAAGTAGAACAAATAGAAACCAAAAAGATATCAGAAACAAGTCAGGATAGTTTAATCATCACAGTAAATTAAAATGAACTAACTGAACTACTAAATTGGTGTCAGTTCTTCCCTCTATCCTGCAAGCTTCTGGAAAATTAAAACATCCATTTCTTCATGCCACTTGACTGACCTAATTCTCCCCATTGTTTACAGGATCAAGCATAAGCTTCTTAGCCTAGTGTTGAAAGTCTTTCATTATGTGAATAAATCCACCCTTCTACTCTCTTCCTACCACACCTTTGTCCCTTCTCCACACTCTAGCCAGGTTAGCGGCTCCAGTGTCTAAATGATGGGTTCTCTAACACATTTGCTAAAGCATTTCACAGTCTCTTTACACTGATAGTCCCATGGTTGCATAGCCTATGACAACCAGGGAAGATATTAAAAGAATAAGAAGTGATTCCTGTCACCCAGGAGTATGCACTCTAGTAACATAAGCAGTGGTTGCAATCTAGTATAATAAATGCAACCTGGGAAAGTAAGCAACACAGGCTGATTGAATATTTAAGAGACACTCATGGTACAATGATGAAGCCTGTCATCTGTTCACAGAAGTTTTTGACACTATGGAGGAGTAAGAGGGGAAGGTAATTCTATTTTTTATTGTTAAAAATACCACATGTGTTCATGCTCATAGTGCTATTCGTTTTCAAAGCTTTTTTATTTTTATTTATTTATTTTTATATCTTTATTATTGAAAGTATTATGCATGTCCCTCCTTTCTTCCCATTAACCTCTTCTAGCCTGCCCCACCCCCAGTCTCAGGCCTTCAACACCCTATTGTCTGTGTCCATGGTTATGCACATATGAATACTGTACAAGTTTATTGGTTGATCTCTTCCTGCCCACCTACCCCTGCCTTCCACTTCATTCAATCTTTCCAAATTTGCTTGTTCCATCTTCACCATTTTTCTGAGGGACTTTATACCTAGGTAATTCCAGCAGCCTCTTTCTTTCCTGTTTTCTTCTGGTCCACATGCTCTCAATTAGATAAGTACATTAGAATCACTTGGGGATTGTTCAAAAAAACACTGAGGACTGATTTCTAACCCAGACCTCAATCTCTCCCCCCGCCTTCAGGGGATGGGGCTCAGACATTGTTTTTGTTTGTTTGTTTGTTTATTTGTTTTCAGTTTCTCCAAGTGACTAAAGAGGAGCCAGGTTTGATAATCACCTTTCTAACCTCTTGTCCAATCACACTGCATTAAATGCATCTTCCTGACACTCTAGTTTGCTCACCTCACTATTTGACCAGACGCCTGCTCTTAAAACTCCTTTCTTCATTAATATTCAGATTCTATCATTCCTTCCTAGTTCTTCTCTTCTTTCTAACTATTCTACCATCTTGGCTTTCCTAATTCTATTCACTGTCACTGCAAAAGAAAAGAAATCTCAGGTTGCACAAGTCAGACATGGATGATCATCCTCAATTTCCTCCCTTTCTCCTCACATGTATTCAAGTAATCACAAGCTATGTTGGTTTTACCTCCCAAATACCTTGTAATCCATGAGCTTCTATTTCTTCAATTTTAGTCATTTTGCACATGGACTACTAAAATAACTCTGAATTGGACTCTCAACTCCTCTTTTCCTGTGGTCCTTGCAATCTCTTGTCCACACAATCATCACTGCAACTACTGTGAAACAAGCAAAAGCTTTCATTATATAAATCTATTTCATATTCTTTTATTACTCTTGAGAAAACATTTAAGTGGCCTTGTCAAAATCTGGCCTCTAGCAGATTCAGCAACCTCCCTTTGGGAATTCTATATATTCTTCAATCTGTACATTCTAGCTGTCTTACTTCTTCAGGCAGCTTCTCCTTGCTTTACACATACTGCTCCCTCTCTTCATTGTCCTCTGTCCCTGATAAATTCCTACTCACTCTTCAGAATTTAGCCCTAATGACACTTTCACAAGACCAGGTCAGGACTCCCTGCTCTGTGCTTTAGTAGGAACCCTTCCTTTTTAATTGCATTTTCCACAATTTTAAGTAAAAGGTTACATTATTGTCTAGTATCTACTTCTCCCATTGGATCCTAACTCTGAAATTAAGGAAGAAATCTGTCTCTTCACCCCATGCTTAACATCATAGTTGTCAAATAAAAGAGGCTCAGCAACTATGCTGAAACAAAAAAAGGAGAAAAGGGAGGAAGGAAGGAAGGAAGGAAGGAAGAGAGGAAGGAAGGAAGGAAGGAAGAGAGAAGAAAGAAAAAAATATGGATCATATTTACAGCGGTGGAAGGTTGCAGGCTTCATGTTTAGAACTGTCACCCATTCTCTCCATTTCAGGGAGGCTTGAAGGCAGTGGTGTGGACAGATGCATTCCAGATGGTGGTCATGATTGTGGGCTTCTTAACAGTCCTCATTCAAGGATCGGCTCAAGCTGGTGGATTTCACAATGTGTTAGAGCAATCAAAAAATGGATCTCGACTAAATATAATTGAGTATGTCCAGTGCTATTTTTTCCATGTTTTATAAAGATTTAGTTCAATGACCCAATCCCCTTACAAAAATCTTTGTTCACTCACTTCTCTCTGCCTCGTAGCTTTGATGCCGATCCTCTCAGGCGGCACACTTTTTGGACCATCTCAGTGGGAGGAACTTTTACATGGCTCGGCATCTATGGAGTTAATCAGTCAACCATCCAGCGATGCATTTCTTGCAAAACAGAGAAGCATGCCAAGCTGTAAGTTGTGATTAAAGAGACATCTTTGTGTTTTCTCTGGCCTTATTGGGTACTCATTATATGCTTCCTAATGTTGTGTGTGTAGAAAAGAATCAGAAAACAAGATTTATTTACTCCTTTCAACAATATTTTGAAGCATGCATTACTATTTCCATCTCAGCAAGGAAGTGGTAGAGCTAGGGTTTGACCTTATTAGTCTGTCTACCTTTGTTCTCCATCATTTTCTGCCTCCATTTATTGAGAAATTACTAGGTTAAATTAGCTGTAGGTAGAGGGTGATGCCGAGGTAAACAGCATGTATTTCTTACAGTTTCTGTGATGAGTTGACCCTTATTACTGATTTGATTCAGCATGGATATACCTTTAACATTCCCAAGGAGACATTGATAAAGAAGACAACCCAAGGTAATGAGGCAGGTCAGAATGGGGCTCTCGGTGCTCTAAGTCCTGCCAGGATATCCTTACCAGGCCTACTCTCTCCGAAGGACTCCAGCAGGCAGATAGCTTGTCAAGCCTTTTCCAGGCCCTGCAAGCCACCCTCCCAGCCTGTACCCCTACTTCCCCCCCCCCCCCCCCCCCCCCCCCCCCCCCCCCCGCCAGCTCTCCAGTGGGGATCAAAGGAAGGTACACACTGATGCGAAACTGGTAGAAACAAACTAGCATAGCTTCTGAAAGATGCATTTCATCCTCATTGCTGCTGTCTAAGGTTCCAGACTCCCCTGACCCGCCAGAATACCCTCAACTTTTCTTAGAGTGAGAAAGAGTCACTGAATATTCCTGCAACTGATTTTAAAGTACTGTCAATGCACAGTTTCTTCTATAGACTGAAAAAAAGATAAAATTGCCTGGACATGGCTTACCATTTTGTGACTTGCATTCTAAAAGGTAATATATCGCTTTACATATTTCACACATTCTTGGCAGTGAAAGTATTATCTAGTGTTCCAGCAATTCACTAGTAAGATATTTATATCCTATGATAATAAATAGTATTAACAAATCCTCTACACACATGATTATCACTTTATCCAACAGCTGAATCTAAAAATGTATTTAAGATCAAATGTGTATTTGATCTTGATATTCATATAACATTAACAATCGTTTAAAATTCTGCTTTAAATTGAACTAGAATTGAAGGCATAGTTTCTCTGTTAGCACTACTAGTAGGAAGTGGTGCTCTGAGGGTAGGAGGAGTTGATGTAGGTTATCAGAACCCTTCCTAATACCATCCCATCTCCCAGCTAAGATGAGCACATCCAAGCACTGTCACTTATTTTCTATTCCCATTGCCTTTGTTTACTTTCTTTATATTTCTTATCACATCAAAAATAATCTCACTTATTTAATTGATGCCAGCAGTTATTGCTTGCCTCCAGTCCTAGAATATCCCATTCCGTAAGGGTGGTGTCTGTGTGCTCACTGCTCTATCCCAAGAACTCAGAAGAAGCTGGTACACAGATTTGCCTGGATGGAGGAATAGTGAGAGCACAACCAATGCAATTCATAAGTATCTGTCACCTTATGTATCAATTCTATCCCCAAAAGGCTCTCTCTAATTCAAACCTCAACCAACCAAAACAAACAAGTAAAACTCAAAGGTAAACATTGTTAGATTACTACCAAAGAAGCAATTTTTGAGGTAAGACCCTTTGCTAATGTAAATCATATAAAATAAAAAAATTTTCAATAAGATAATTATTTAACATATTTGCTAAATAAACTTAGCAAATTTATTCATAAATAAATACTTTGAAGGATTTTGTGAAAGTTGAGTGTAGCTGTACAACACAGGTTTTTAGGGGACTTTGAAATGAATGTGTGTCCTTACAGTTGAATGTGGATGGACTTAATTCCCTTCAAACAATGAGTGGTTCCAAGAAAATGCTCACTGTTGCTCTCCTGGTCCCTGCAACTAGAGACAGATTGAGATTTATTTTCTCAGACCAATGTAAGGTTAGCCTAACTTCAAGTCTCCTTTGAAATTAAGAAAATGAATAATTGATTTTCAAAGGCCAGTAACAAATGCAAAATAACCACAAATGCTGCAAAATTATATGCATACTTATCATTAAACATATCTGTGCATCACAGAATAAAACAAATAGCTCCAAAAAATATAGGTAAAATGACCTTGGGCTTTTCATACTTTCTATTATCTCTTTAAAAAACACTACAACTTTCATCTGAATTAATTTCTAAAGTGTGTATCTCCAAAACTTGTCTATGCCTACATTTATCTTCTTATCCCTCTGGAAGAAAATATGTTAAAATGTAAGTTGGCTTTTTGACAGTTTTGTTAATTGAGTGGAAAAAACATCACTTGAAGCTATATATGAGTGATTGTTGTGTGAAATTTCATCTAAGAAAATAGATCTCACACCACACATTGAGGTCTTGAAAAAAAAAACAACTCCCAATTTCCAAAGAAAATCCATCAAAAAGCTATTTCATTCAACTTTTGTAATCAGTCTAAAAAATGTAATGTACTCAAACACATAGAAAAGCAAAAATATAAGACATAATAATTCTTGAAGACTGTAGAATTTTATTTTTAAGCAAAAGGTGCCCCAAAGATTTACTGTGAGTGTTTGGTGATGACCTTCCCAATGATATAGCATAGTGGCTACCAATAGGCCCATTTGTTCTTTTTTAGGGCCTTGTACTTCAACCTGGTGGGTCTCTGGATTATTCTGGTGTGTGCTGTTTTCTCTGGGTTGATCATGTATGTCTACTTCAAAGACTGTGACCCTTGGACTTCTGGCATTATCTCAGCCCCAGACCAGGTAGGCACATGTTCCCTTGAGCCTGTGGCAATGGCAGAAATAAGCCTGTTTCTAACCATTGGTAGGTAATGTGAAGTCTTTCTCCCTTCTCCTCCTCCTCCTCCTCCTCCTCCTCCTCCTCCTCCTCCTCCTCCTCCTTCTCCTCCTTCTTCTTCTATTGTTTGAATCATTACAATTAGTAGTACATATATCTCCTTCCCCTCCCCCCACATCTCCCCCCAGCTACCCCTACCCCCCCCCCGCATATGCCTTCATCTGCCCTCCCCCTCCCTGACCCCCCAGTGTCTTGTATCCATTGGTTATGTTTATATGCATGCATACAAGTCCTTCAGTTGATCTCTTACAACCCCCATGGGTTTTTCTCTTTTTCACCTGGATCTATAGCCACTTTTCACACCCCAAAAACTAGATGTATTTCCTCTCCTCTTGGGTGATATTACCACATATGAGGTTCTAATATAAAGGAATAAACATGTAAAAAGAATGTACCTCACCTTGCCCTTAAAGACAAGCCATAGACTAGGACAAGGCTGAAGAGAGGAAGAAGGTGGGATTAACGAACGGGTTTGGTTGTCAATGCTACCAAAAGGTTGTGGGTTCAATTCCCAGGCAGGGAACATGTCTAGATTGCAGGTTCAGTTCTGGCTAGGGCATGTGTGGGAAGCAACAGTTTTATGTTTCTCTCTCTCTTTCTCATTCTCTCCCCCTTCCTCTCTCTGAAATCAATAAACATATCCTCAACTAAAGATTAAAAAATCATTTAAAAATGTTTTTTAAAACCTCCCTTTGTGGACAATATGACCCCCTATATATTCAACTGTCTTACTATATCCTATGGGTGCTGCTCTCTCACAAATCTAACTACAGAGTAGAACTGTAACACCTAGATTCTCTGAAGACCTGGGTATTGGTTTTTTGTTTTATTTTTAATATATTTTTATTAATTTCATAGAGAAAGGAAGAGGGAGAGAGAGATAGAAACACCAATGATGAGATAGAATCATAGATTGGCTGCTTCCTGCACACCCTCTACTGGGGATAGAGCCTCAATTGGGGCATGTTTCTGGGAACCGAACTGTGACCTCATAGTTCATAGGTCATCCCTCAACCACATGCCATCTGGTCTAAAGACCTGTTTTAAGCATTTGTTTCTAGGGTTTAATTGCTAACTTCAACAATAAACAGAAAACATCATACTTTTCGAAGAAAAAGAAAAAAAATTCAAGTTTATGAATCTTCCAATTTTTGTCCAGCCCGTTTTCCTAGTACTAACTGTCTCTTTTCTACTCCTTCCACACCCCTATAGCTGAACCTTAGGTCCATGGAGTTGGATGGATCATAACCCCATTTGCTAGTATGCAGCTACCTTAGTCCAGGCAACTCCTCTATTATTATTACTTCTGTTTGTTTTTTTTTTCACCTTCTTTTGTTAAAAGGCTATGTTCTCACATTTCAGTCAATTCTGATGAGACCACTAATCCTATCTTGTTTGCCTCCTCTTCAGCTGATGCCATACTTTGTCATGGAGATATTTGCCACAATGCCTGGGCTACCAGGACTTTTTGTGGCTTGTGCCTTCAGTGGAACTCTGAGGTTAGTGCTGTGATAATGATGGAGACTGTGAGGATGATAAGGGGATGGTGGTAGTAATCACTAGTATTTACTGAATACTTACTCTGTGCCAACTGCCCAGCTAAATGCTTTATTTGTATTTGCTCATTAGTTGCCACACTTTACATGTGACTGAAACTTAAAACTTATTATCATCAGTTTATAGATAAGAAACTGAAATTTAGCAAGGTAGCTAAAACTTACTCAAAGGGTCCTAGTAAACTGCAAGAGCAGATGTAAGCCTAGGTCTGAGCCTACACTAGACCTCTCTGGTTATTTTCTCAATCTTGTCTGGTGCCCATTCTCCCACAATTTCACATCACCTTATCACAAGGCAGCTCACTCGGTGGCATTTATCATTCAGCACATCTATCCTTTGCAATC
Source organism: Pipistrellus kuhlii (assembly GCF_014108245.1). Lineage (NCBI taxonomy): Eukaryota > Metazoa > Chordata > Mammalia > Chiroptera > Vespertilionidae > Pipistrellus > Pipistrellus kuhlii. The sequence continues at coordinate 16,944,102 of NW_023425595.1, forward strand.
TATTCTCCCCATTTTCAGTAGCACAGTCAGGCAGCTAATAACTCCCATCCTTCACAGGTAGACATTGTTCTAAATACAAAATTATTCACACATTTATTTAGACTCACAGTTTAGAAGGTTTATACCAGGTATTATACCAGACACAGTTGAAGACTGTGGGGATGGAGGGATACTGCACAGAAACAAGACTGACATTGCCCTCATATGGAGTTTGTATTCTCATTGACGTGGGAGATAGCCAATATGTAAGTGAACAAAATAAAGGAGATAAAGGAGATATAATTTGATAATGGCAGCTTAAAGGAAATAACAGAGTGATATCTGAGAGAGGTGAAGCCTGGGGGTTCTATTTTTAATAGGGTCTTTAGCGATCTCCCCTTTGAGTCAGTGACTTTTGTGTTGAGATCCAAAGCATGTGAAACAGCCAGCTATTGAAGAGCATGGGCAGGAACCTGTACAGGCAGGTAGAAGAGCAAATTCCAAAGTCCCTTCCCAACCCTCAAAGAGAAGCTGCATGGGATATTTTAGGAATGAAAAGAAGTGTTAAAGCACGAGAAACTGGGAGGAGAAGAGAGTAGACAGTGATGAGTCCGAAATGGAGAGCAGGCATCAGATCATGGAGAACCTTCATGAAATGGCAGAGTTGGCACTTCAAATGAAATGGGCAGGCATTAGAAGGTTTGAAGCAAGAGAGTGAGTGATGTCACACAGTTAAGACTCAGTTTTCCATGTGGGGAAGGGACTATAATAATAGCATGGGTGGTGCAAGTGAGTGACCTGTTAGGAGGCATTTGTCTTAATTCAGGTGAGAGAGGATAGTGACTTGGAGAAGGCAGGGGCAACTGTGTTAGGAGCAATGCTCTAAGACAGTAAGATAGTGTCAGTTCTTCCCTTTAAGCCACACCCACTGTCGTCCTCCACATGTAGACATTATTCTAAATATAAAATTATTCAGACAAATGGTGTAGAAGGTTAATTATGATGTCCCTTTATGAATCAGAGACTACGCTAGGGGAAAAAGTCTTATATCCTTTTCTGGAGCTCAAATGCAAAGAATAAATTACAGGATTGTTAAAGGCCAATTTGAACATAATTTATCAGGGTCAAAATTCTAGCAGTATCAGATCATAAAAGTAAAAATTTTATATTTTATATCTGAAACCTCTTGTCACAACTATGTTAATCGGTGTTAATGATTTCTTATTAACAAATCAGAACATTTTTTTATTTATGTGAACATATATACCTTTTAGTATACAAAAAGATCATATTTTATATACTGTTTCTTTTTTCAGAACATTTAAAAATATTTATTGAGTTTATTGGGGTGACAATGGTTAGTACAATTATATAGGTTCAAGTGTACTATTTTTGTTTATTTTGGCAAACTGTTATTTATTTTTGTTTTATTTTTTTAATGAAAAAATAAATTATTCTCCATCACAGGGGCTCCAGGGAATTTGTCAGGCCTATACCACACTCACTAGACACCTGCAAGGACCCACTGTCAGTGGAAAACTGTCTTTTATTAATTAAAAAATTTTAATGTTGATATTATTTCAGGTTATACCCTTCCCCCACCCTTTTCCTACCTCCACCCACCCTTTCTCTTCCTCTTTTGGCCCCAAACTATTGCCCTTTCTTTTTTTACAGCCAAGTAGTATTCCATGGTGTAAATGTACCATAGTTTTTAAAAAATATGTTTTTATTAATTTCAAAGAGGTAGAGAGAGAATCATTGACTGCCTCCTGCATGCCATCCACTGGGGATCGAACCCACAACCCAGGCATGTGCCCTGATCAGAATGAACTCTGACCTCCTGGTTCATGGGTCAACACTCAAGCACTGAGCCATACCAGCCGGACTACCACACCACAGCTTTTTTATCCACTCATCTACTAATGGGCACTTGGGCTGCCTCCGGAGCTTGGCTATTGTAAATAACACTGCATGAACATAAGGGTGCATATGTTCTTTCTGATTGATGTTTTAAATTTCTTTGGATATATTCCCAGAAGTTGTATCCCTGAGTCCAAAAGCAGTTCCATTTTTAATTTTTTGAGGACCTAGAACTACTCAAACTGAAATGAGTGGCTTTATTATTCTGCATTATCAAAGAAGAAAAAGTTTCAATTTTCTTTCATACCTTTGGTGCAGCTCTAGCAAGACTCCCAATGTGCAATAGAGGGTAACAAATTAACTACTCATGAACGTCCATGGAAAACTGAAAATAGTTTAATTCATCAGCTTGTTTCTGCTCCAGAACTTTGGCTTGTGGTTATGATTACTATGTGAATGTAATAGGGTTATTTATTCTCTGACTGATATATTCCTGGTCTCTATAAGGAATTCAATAAGATTCCTTGTTATTCCACAAAGGAAACCACAACTTTCAGGCCCTCTGTCACCTAAGTGAATTTTAGAATTCTGATTGGGAAGTCAGAGCCTTCATGAGTTTAGGTCTTTGGCTCCACCCCAGGCTTACCCTTTGTCTTTTACTCTCTTACGAATTACATGGGAGCCACTCTCATGGCTCCAGATTGTTGAATGCAAAAGAAGCTTTTTAGGAATTTAAATGGAATTTTCTTTTTGTTCTAAAACACCATTTTCCTAATTTGCATGGGTTTCTTCAGTGCTTCCCTTAACCATCAATTACTAAGAGGAGAATTTCCTAATTTCATATTGTTTCACTTGAAAGAGTTTTTACAATTGTTATCAATTACTTAATTGGTTGTTAAACTTCCCAGTGGCCAAATGATGTGGGAGATCTTTGTCTTTCTTGTTCACTATTGTATGCCTAGTACCCAGCATGAATAAACAGATGCATGAGTGATATTGATAAATGAATTAAATATTACTGAACGGCAAAGTGAACTGACATCTGGGCTAAGGTAGTCACCACTTCTTGCTTTAAATCCAATCTAAGCTGTCCCCACCGTGCCACCCCCATGCAAACACGCACATGCATAATCTGTTACTCTCTGCTAACTCATTTAATATCTTGTTAAAAGAAATTAGTGGGAGTTAAAACATGAAAACCTAGCTTTTTCAGTGGACTTTGTGGAAGAATTGAGAAGCAACCTTGAAAACTGAGTCAATAGGCCATGTGGTTCCCCTGGAGTTCTGTTTTCCTAGATCCCTTGTCTATTTGCCCTTGAAAACAGGGCTTAGCTTTACTTACTTGGACTATGTTCTTGCTTTTCTCTCCCGTAGCACTGTGGCTGCCAGTATCAATGCCTTAGCAACAGTGACCTTTGAGGATTTTGTCAAGAGCTGTTTCCCCCATCTCTCTGACAAGCTGAGCACCTGGATTAGTAAAGGCTTATGTAAGTATAGCCAGGGGATCTTCATCCATGTCACAAAATGTGTACCTGTGGTACATGTCAAAATCCTGCACATGCTATTCTGGACATATGAGAAATCTCACATACTGAGTCTTATACTTGCAAAGATACAGGGAGGGTACCAGCTTATCTGTCACCATCCTTATTTTTGACCTTCTTTTGTGATTAGCCTACATTTCAGATTCATGATATCAACATCTTTAAAAATATATATATATTTTATTGATTTTTTACAGAGGAAGAGAGAGGGATAGAGAGTTAGAAACATTGATGAGAGAGAATCATCAATCAGCTGCCTCTTGCACACCCCCTACTGGGAATGTGCCCGCAACCAAGGTACATGCCCTTGACCGGAATCAAACCTGGGACCTGTCAGTCTGCAGGCCAATGCTCTATCCACTGAGCCAAACCAGTTTCGGTGACATCAACATCTTTTGATTATGCAATGCACTGTCATATTAGTTCCTCTACATGGGAAGATATTCTGCTCACTGTGGCCAATCACTTTCTAAAACCAAATTCTTTTCTAAAGAATCTGTAGGAATCTCTTTGATGTAGGACTCTCTTTCATGGCCCTCGTGGAAAGAGTTCCAATTCAGGGTTTGGGTTCTGGAGAAGGGCTGCACACAAATGAAGAGACTTGAAGAAATTCAACTTGGCGATATGGGGGCCAGGCGGTAGTCCATCGCTAGTGGGAGAACTACTCCCTGCTCTGGCCCTGCCATCCCCTTTTATTAAGGCTTTGGGAAAAACATCTTAGGCAACATACCGGTAAACAGAAATTTACATGTAGCCCTTAGGCAGGAAATAACAGAAACTTACACAGGACAAACAAGGTGGAGGCTGCTTCAGCTAACAATATCTCAACTAAAGGTTAGAGCAATTAAGGTTGTTGACCAGCCTTCCTGGCTTTCTGTCAACATCTCTTTTTTAGTGAAATTGATTTGTTTTCCAGCAAGAATCCTTTATTTCTCAACTCCCAGTAACCTCACCTTAAATAAGAATTTCTCTTTGTTTAATCATAAATTTGCACATTACATTTTTAATCACAATAACACTTATTATCTTGAATTACACTTTTATACATTTTACTTCTAAGTATAAACAAGCCATATGCTTATTTACTTATTATAGAAAATGTAGGTATTTTGGAAAACATATGAACTTAAAAAGTTATAGCTACCTAATTTTGTTACCATTTTTTAACTTAAAATTAAAAAAAAATTAAGCAAAATTGAATTTCCAATATATATGCCACCTAACTTTGGTTATCTTTTTTAAAAATAAAAAACAGTGGTTCTTTGTGTTTAGTTTTTCTTTCAGATTAAATAATACATTGATGTTACCTAACTGCACTTTGCCCCATGGCATTGCATTAAACCTAAAAATGTATTTGGGAAGAAGAATTGACATTTTTGTAAATTTTACATCTAAATAATAATTTATTTTTTTCATTAAATAATATAACAATTTTGATCCCAGATATTAATTATACCCATGTCTTTTTTCCCTCCTGCTTGGCCCTCCTGTCCTCCTCCTCCTCCTCTTCTTCCTCCACCTCCTCTTTCTCTTCTTCCTTCTTTTTTCCTTCTTTCATTGATGTTATCAATGAGATGCTTTCCCCATATTTCCTAAACTGTTTATGATGAATGTGGACAAGCTATAGCTTTTTGTTTTTGTTTTATAAGCATGTATATTGCCATTTCCCTGACTATTATTGATTTTAAAGAATTTAATTGTTTTTCTAGTAAGTATGGTAATTGCCTGCTAATATTGGTAGTTTAATCATCTCCTTCTTCTCAAATGTTCTTCTCATTTGGGTTGTTTGTTCTCCATTTCCTTTAGTGTTTGTTTCTTCTACTTCCAAAACGTGGCTCTTTTCTTCTGCACACTTAAAGAAATTAAGTGTGTTTTTTTCTGTCAATTTTGAGTTCTCCACAAAATAAAGTTTAACAATAATAATTTTAATTGTGCTATTTATATTTTTTCCTTACATTTTACTATAAGAATTAAGTCGTTCAGCAAGGTTTGGATACTTTTACCATGAATTCCCAATATATATGCCACCTGAATGCTCCATTAATACATTTCCAAACTTACTTTTTCACATATTCATCCAGATCTCTAACCATTCATTAATCACCTTGTTAAAATACATTTCCCCTAAATTTTTGCATTCATATTATTAATTAGAATTCAATAACTGCTTAAAGTTATCTTTCATGCAAAATATATCTTTCAGTCTACAATGAAATGGACACATGTTCAGTATATGTTTGTTAAGTTTTGACATATTCATGCACCTGTGCGATCCAGCCATTAAAGATGTAAAACATTAGCATAGTCCTAAAAATCCTCTTTTGCTCATTCCAGTCAATCCCTGCTCCCACTCCACTCCAGAGGCAGCCATTATTCTGATACTTTCCTCTTCTGGAATTTTACATCAATAGACTCACACAGTCCACGCACTTTTTGTAAGACTCCTTTCACTCAACATAATATTTCTGAGTTTAATCCATATTTTCTTTGTGTGCCCGTGGCCCATCCCTTTCCATGATGAGTAGTTTAAACCCCTCAAAGCGAGTTCTGATGATGGTATTGATATATATTTTTTTCCTTTCAGGTATCTTATTTGGTGTGATGTGTACCTCCATGGCTGTGGCTGCGTCCTTCATGGGTAGTGTTGTGCAGGTAATGAAAGAGGGAAAAGACACATTTATTTCATAGCAACATTTTTACCCATGTCTTTGCTAACGTTTTGTCTATTCCTCCAACCCTCTCTCTGAGGCCAGGTCCAAATTACACATGCATGTAAAATTTCAACCAAAATTACCTGCAGAAGAGAAAACTGTTAAAAACTAATAATGGACTCAGGTACACAGCTATGTGTGTGTGCACATGAGCACTGCCTGCATGATTATGCCTGTGTATATTCAACAAAGCCAGGGAACAGGGCTGTAGGTTGACAGAAAATTAGTTTAATGAAATTATTTTGCCAGTTATCTGGGCTCAATACCTTAGAAACTAAGAGATGTGGAAATGCATTTGTCAAATTCTCTTAGTTTGCAAAAGGGAGCCATAAAAGTGGGATATGGGATATGAGTGCCCAATGGCTTCCCTACCATACCTCAACCCAGTGCTTTAACATTTTTGAGGTATTCTGGGTGAGAGGTCAGAGATGGGGTAACAGACAATCATTATCAAAATACAATTATGCCTGGCCACTATGATTCACTGGTTGAGCATCAACCCATGCATGGTTTCATTCTGGTTAATGCATATGCTCAGATTAGGAGCTTGATTCCCAATAGGGGTCATGCAGGAAGCAGCTGATAATGATTTTTCTTTCATTGTTGATGTTTCTATCTCTCTCTCTCCCTCTCCCTTCCTCTCTCTTAAATAAAAAAAAAAATATATTTTTAAAATTTAATACAATTGCTCAAACAGCTGATCAACTATGTAAGTAAGATATGAAACATGTTTTAGATGTATTTACTTGGTACATTATATGAAAACTTTTTGATAAGATAGAAAATAAAAACAAATCAATGAGTTCTTAGCTTGAGAAAATCTATTTCTACAAATCAAAGCACGCGCACAGGTCTTTTGCATGTAATTTTATTTTTAACAAAATGCACCAACTTTTGTTGTTTCAAGTATTACATGTTTCCTTTTTTCTTATTAACCCCCTTTCCTTTTTTCTTATTAACCCCCACCACTCCTATCCCTGAGGGCAAGCCTTCACTGCTCCAGTGTCTGTGTCCATTGGTCATGATAATATGCATTCATATAAATTCTTTGGTTGATCTCTAATCACCATTCCCCACAAGCCTTCTCTCTGAGGTTGGATGGTTTGCTCACTGCCACCTTGTCTCTGGATCCATTTTTGTTCATTAGTTTATGTTGATCATTATATTCACATATGAGTGAGATCATGTGATAGTTATCTTCCTGTGTCTGGCTTATTTCACTTAGCACAATGCTCTCCAGTTCCATCCATATTATTGCAAATGGTAAAAGTTCCTTCTTTTTTTTTTTTAGCAGCGTGGTATTCCATTGTGTAGATATACCACAGTTTTTTAATCCACTCATCTGCTGATGGGCACTTAGGCTGTTTCCAAATCTAAGCTATTGTAAATTGTGTTCTTATGAACATAGGGATGCATTTATCCTTTCTGATTGGTGTTTCTAGTTTCTTGGGATATATTCCTAGAAATGGGATCACTGGCTCAAATGGGAGTTCCATTTTTAACTTTTTGATGAAACCCCGTACTGTTCTCCAAAGTGGCTGCACCAGTCTGCATTCCCACCAATAGTGCACGATGGTTCATTTTTTCTGCATCCTCACCAGCACTTGTCATTTGCTGATTTGTTGATGATAGCCATTCTTATAGATGTGAGATGATACCTCATTGTTGTTTTTATTTGCATCTCTCAGATGATTAGTCACTTTGAGCATGTTTTCGTATGTCTCCTGGCCTTCTGTATGTCCTCTTCTGAAATGGTCTGTTTAGGTCTTTTGCCAATTTTTGATTGGATTGTTTACCTTCTTTTTGTTAAGTTGTATGATTTTCCTATAAAGTTTGGAGATTAAACCCTTATTGGAGATAACATTGGTGAATATGTTCACCCATACAGTGGGCTTTCTTGTTGTTTTGTTGATCGTTTCTTTTACTGTTCAGAAGCTTTTTATTTTTATGTAGTCCCATTTGTTTATTTTCTCCTTAGTTTCCATTGCCCTAGGAGCTGTATCAGTAAAGATATTCCTATGACTTATGTCTCTATTTTTATTTTTTTCACAATGTTTATCATTGAGTCCAAATGGGAGAAATTATTTTCAGAAAGCATGTGATTAATGAATAGCACGTGGCTCATGAAGTCATGATTTTGATGTACTTTCTCCACAGGCTGCTCTCAGCATCCACGGCATGTGTGGGGGGCCGATGCTGGGCTTGTTCACCTTGGGGATCGTGTTTCCTTTTGTGAACTGGAAGGTAAGGATCCTGCACTTCTCTCTTCTCTCAAGTTATCCTGGTAATTTGTCTTTGCCAGGAAAAACAAAACACACACACACACACACACACACATATAACACAGTGGCTTCTTTCCATGGAGCTAAACAAAACCTGAGCCCTCCTATCTCTGACTTCAGTGAACCCATTTTAGAAGCAGAAAACAAAGAAAGAAAGAGATGGTCCTAAAATATAAAATTTCATGGCCTCAAAGCTGATTATTTAAAAAAAAATATGTAGGTGGGTTCCGACTTACAGCGAAAATTGCGTTATGTCACACAGTAGGCAGAGATCTCCGACATAACCTGAGGACCTACTATATATATAAATGTTTTCTATATTTGTACCTAAATTATAACTAATTTAAGTTAATGAACTAATTTAAGAAGAGAAGAGCTATGCATACCCTGAGAGCTGAATCTTCTTGTTTTGGCTAGCTGACAAACTAGTAGGTTGTCTTAAGTAAATATTGGTTGGATGACTGTGTAGTAAGTATAATTCAAAATGAACATTTATTTGGAAAAGTAATATAAAATATTTAAAATTTAAAAATATTTTAACATATTTTAAATATAATATTATCAAGCTAGCATTTTACTGTTTATGATTGTCATTCACATATTTATATATATATATATATGTCTCATGACACATGAAGTTTTAGAAAGTCTGCAGAAAACCTGACTCTATGCATATTTTTAATATATTGTGGGGTGTTCAAAAAAGCCTGATCACATGGTATACCTAATTAGATCTTTGTGGCCTCCTGACAATTATTCTAGATAAATCTTATGAGGATAGGTAAAGAAAGTAGACAGGAAGGAACATTTAGGAATCTGTACTACTTCCCCTGCAGTCTTATCAGAAGACACTTTGTTTTCATCAACTTTTCTGATATCGATGTTAACAAGGATAGCTATGTCCTTGGAAAGACAGAGGCAGAAAAGCAATTTCTTAGCCACAAAAGAACTAATAACTAGCCATATAACACTTCAATGCATTCTAAACATTCATTTGTTGTGTATGTTAGATAATTGTGGTCCTTCTATTTAGTTGGGAAAACTACCTTGTTCTAGATAAAAAATAATAATGACTACAAATTTGTATCACCTCTCACCTCGCCATTGGCCATGGTGGATCCTATCAATCAATACTGGCTCTCTCTCCACAGAATGTGGATGCAACCTCAGACTTCTTCTCAGCATGGCTTTCAAGACAGCCAGGGTTGAACTTTCTATTGAAGTCCATTCACCCTATACTGGTAGGCCTTCTAGGCCTCAGCAAGCTGCACTTTTCAAGCCAGATTCAGCCATCTTCCCATTTTTGGTGTGGCTTGCAAGCTAAAAATGACTTGACATGTTTAAATTGTTGGAAGGAAATAAAAAGAAGAATGTCTCATGACACATGATTATTACATAAAATTTCCACTCCAGTGCCCATGAATTTTACCAGAACACAGCCAGTCTCCTTTGTTTGCATATTGTCTGTGGCTGGTTTTATGCCAAGTAGCAGAAGCCAGTCGTTGTGACAGTCCTACATGGTCCTCAAAGCCTAAAAGGCTATTAGCTAGCTTTTTATAATAAAAAATTGCAGACCTCTAGTCAGACCAAAGCACAACTATCCAAATGGTATGCATTGCTTTAGTTTTCTTAAATTATGGTGAAAGGAACATTTCAATGAGGTTATTGGAGTAGCTTTATTTTGAATAAATAGAGAAACAGGCCAGTTGCTTTCTCTCGCAGAGAAGACTGAGCTATCCAGGAGAGCCAGGGGCACCCAGATTTTTATTTTCCAGGGGCATTGGTCTTGGCTCAACTGTCTCCTTTATGAAAAAAAGAAAAGAAAAGACTTTTCACTGTTTAGCAAGAAATATAACCCTGCAATGAAAGGGCTAGTAAATACACATGCTAGAACTTAGACTCAACACTGCAAATCTGGGAGTCAGAGACTCTGCCAGGAACTCTTGGAAGAGCCTATGGGAATGGAGCTTCTGTATTCTAGCTCATAATGACTATTAATGATAAATTACTTCAACTGTCTCCATTATCTGAAGTTTTCCAAAACTTCTGAAACTCAGCTACTGGGAACTGAGGTTTCAACAGTTTTTTTAAGTGAGTGTTAAATGAGAGGAAGAAGCCAAATGGAGAGAAGCAAATTCCTGAAAGGAATCGAAATACAATAATCTCTATAAAATTATCCAGTGTTTTCACTTAAGGAATAAGTTATTTCTAAATAAAGTGGTGTCGAGGGAGTTGGAAGGAAGGCAGTTTGAGCATGCTATTTCCAGAATGTGTGGCTAAGATTTGAGGTGGAAAGCCAGAATCTCCAAGGCACAGTATTCCTCACCTCATTATGTGTTCATATGGCTTTGCCATTAACTTTTCCTTTGCTTCATCAAGGGTGCACTAGGTGGCCTTCTGACTGGAATCACCTTGGCATTTTGGGTGGCCATTGGGGGCTTCATTTATCCCGCACCAGCCTCCAAGACATGGCCCTTGCCTTTATCGACAAACCAGTGCGTCCCATCAAATGTGACGGTGTTAGTGCCTTCAGTGCTATCCAGCAGGTATGGTGACTTCAAGGGCAGAGGTAAATCCCAGAGGGTGGGTCATCATGTTAAAAGAAGGAGCAAGACAAGACCAATATTTCTTTCCTGCGAGACTCCCCTGAGCAGCATGCAGCATTGATACCCATGATTTCTGTAGATATCCAGTGTTCTACATTCCAGTGTAGAACAGTAAAGGTGGCAGAAGGGTTAGCTGAAGTGAGTGCAAATTAGAAAAAAATAGTGAAAAGTTTGAAAGTAGAATGTAAAGATCATAGATGTATTTTTAAAAGAATAAATGCTCTGAGTAGAATAGGTTTGTGGGCAAGGTGGAGAATGATTGTGGACATACTGAGACGGGAGCAATGCTGAAAACTTATAGTTTCTAACTCAAACTGTACAGGGCTTAGCAAAGGGTTGTATTATCTATTTCTAGCTGGGACACGTGTTTCAAAATATCAAAATACAGGAGATAATGTAATGCTGGGAGAGGACCATGGACTTTGAAATCAGAAATATCTGTGTTTGGATTTTTGTTTTATGATTTATCCGTGCTGCACAAGTTAGTAACTTGTCATGTCTTGATTTCCCACAGTCCTTAGAGAAGGTAATAATTTACTGGGACTTTGATAGGATTAAACAATATTAAATCACATTACATTTATATCTCTATATTAAATTATATCTGTCTATTAAGTTCTAGCTATCATTTATTTATCTATATGTCATCTATCTATCTATATACAGTGAGAGAGAATGAGAGAGAGGGAGAGAGAATGAGCCAGGAGCACTGTACCTGGCTCTAGTAAGTGTGCATTCTCACATCTAACTGCGCTCCTGAGGAGGTGGTCCTTTCTATATAATGTATGAGAACTCCATTATCTTGCTGGCATTTGCCTCTGAGTGTCATCTAGTTTACAGCTATTCTCTCCACAAACCTTATGGACAAGCAATATTTATAGTTCCCAGGTCTACCATGTTGTTTCTTTCTTCCTGCCTATGCTTATAGGGTCCTCTTTTCTTTCCTTAGTTAACTCTTACCCATTCTTTAAAAATAACCTACGGTGTCATTTCACACATCAGCCTGGGTTTTATACCCTTTCTAATGCTCCCAGAATCCTCTGTGTCTATTCCACCAAGGCACTGCCGCTCATGATTGTTAATTCCTGTATACTGACCGTGGCTTGCTCATCTTTTAATCTTCAGTGCCTGTGATAATTTCTGGCACTAAATCTGGGTTTAGTAGATGTCTGAAGAATAAATAATACCAAAAAAAAAAATGGAAGGCATAGTTCTCATTGTAATCGTAATTCAGTGGAAATATTTGTAATCCCGGGATAGAAGGGATACAAAGCACAACTTGTCTAGCTTTGAGTTGTTGTTTTGTTTTGTTTTGTTTTTAAATAATCAAATGGCAAAAAGTTAAGCTTTTGGGTTTTGAGCGATGCCAGGCCTTAAAATGAACCCTCAGCAGTTCTCTCTAAGTCCCTGTGAATGGTAACTTCAGAACCCACAGAACTACTGACATGCTGTTGTCCTTCCTCCACAGGCCTCCGATTGCTGACTCCTGGTATTCAATCTCCTACCTTTACTACAGTGCAGTGGGCTGCCTGGGATGCATTGCTGCTGGAGTAATCATCAGCTTCCTCACAGGTTGGGTACCTGGGGCTTCTCTTTGGGGCCAAGGACCCCAGGCTAGGGTCCAGTTTCATGCATCGATGGTCTTAGTGGCTGGCTAACTGGTGTGATTTTGGATCCACCACAAAAATCCCCTCTTCCTAGAGAGATATATCTATCTCCAGACTAACATGCAAAAAAATCTCTTTTTACATATATTATTAATACATATAATTAATAATGATTCATATACTGTATGTAACATATATATGATTAGCAATATATAACATCCTGTATAATAATAGAGGAATATGCAAATTATCCAGGATGCCATAATGTCAAAATCGCTCAACAGGCAGCATGCATAGCAGGCACGGGTGGGTAGAGCCTTGCAGTGTCAAAAATGGGGGCAGGGCCGCAGCAGAGGTTAGGCAGGTTCACACAGAGGGAGGCCTCCACTGTGGGCCCACCCAGAGGGGTCCGCAGGCCTCCACCTCACCTGCCCTGGGATCTGCAGGTCTCCTCTGGCTCTTCCTACCTCTTTCAGGCAATCCATCAAGGAGCCCTGGGTGGATGGGCAGGGCCTACCTCTTTGGGGAAATGCATCCTGGGGCTCCTGCACTATGACAGAGCACAGGCCAGGCTGGGACATCATCCTCCCCCTTGAGTGCATGAATTTTGTGCACCGGGCCACTAGTATACTTACAAATATCTTCCATATGTACTGATTTGGTTCAAAACTGAGAGCTTTCCTAAAGAAAGAAATTATGTAATTTCTGCTATCCCTTCTGCTGGCATATAAAGGGTACTAGTAGTAGAGTTTTCCATAATAACTATTTTAACATAAATGTATTCTCTCTGTTTAACTCTATAGCCAGGAGCTTGCCTGACCTGACAGCTTGTATTGAATAGATGTTTAAAAACCAACTCCGACCACTTTGAGTGACTAATGTGACTAATGTCTGTCTATTAACTAGTCAGGCCTGAGTTTACCTTACACTAAGTCACATCCTGCTTCTCAAGTTGATGATGCCTCCGTCCTCAAAGGAAGTCCTGGAAGGGTACAACCACCTCATCCATCTGTCCTTTCATTTATAGGTCACCAGAGTGGCAAAGACATTCAACCAATGCTAATCAGACCTGTCTGCAACCTATTTTGCTTTTGGTCTAATGAATATAAAACATTGTGCTGGTGTGGAGTACAGCATGATGGTGGGACAGAGCAGGTGAGCTGATGTTTGAGCTTCTGGAAAATAGACACTGGCTCAAAGGGATTCCCTTTTCCCATTTAAACCATCTGCACAGGTGGGTGTGGGGAGGGAACACAGTGAGTGTCAGGACCTGAAGAAATCTGGGGCTCAACTTCAGTTATCTCAGCCAATTAACTTTTTTTTTTTTTTTTTTTTTTTTTACAGCTTTTATTTATTTACTAGAGACCAATACATGAAATGTGTGCACTGGTAGGGTCCCTAGCGACTGCTGGCTGCCTGCCTTCTGCCCCCCCCCCCCCCCCCCCCGCCGCCCCCTGGCTGCAACTGGTACATCCCTCCCTTACCCCAGCTGGCCCTGCCCCCTTGTCAAACTCCTAGACAACTCCTGGTTGAGGGGACAATTTGCGTACTATGTCTTTATTATATAGGGTTTTTATTGACTAGAGAGGGAGGGAGAGGGAGAGATAGATAAAAATATCAATGATGAGAGAGAATCATTGATTGGCCACTTCCTGCACATCCCCTACTGGGAATTGAGCCCATAACCCAGGCATATTCTCTTGACTGGAATTGAACTGAGACCCTTCTGTCCACAGGCTGACATTCTATCCACTGAGCCAAACCAGCTAGGATTCACCCAATTAGCTTTTAAGCAAGTAATTGTGTTGTAGCTAAATATGTCTCTGGTCTAAATTGTTGTCTTTGCAAGTGATCTATTTCCAAAATTCCTTTGAACTTTTCTGAGGGTGAATTGTAGGAAAAATATATAAATGAATGCCAGAAAAGGAATAAAATAGGAGCACTGTCTCATATAGTAGTGAAAAGTATGGGCTTGGAAGTCAGGCCTGGGTTTAACCCTGGTTCCATGCCTTATTGTCCTTGGGTAAAATAACCTCTCTGGACTTCAGCTTTTATCTTAGAACTGGGGTGGGCTGTGCAGCACAACCTGGGCACAAACATCTCTCGTTCCATGGAGCGTGAACATAAAGTAAGAGTTATTGGGGGCACTTCTTAGGTTAGAGAAGCAGCAGAAGGATTCACAAAGTCTCCCCACTCTCTCACCCCACTGAGCAATGTATTTTGGCCACGCAGGGCTAGAGACACTGTCCAGGTACTAACGGGGGTCACATCATCCAAAGTCCAAGGACTGTGTTTAGACCAAATTAGACTTACTGACTTGATGTAGCAAGAGTGGGGGACATTCCAGGGGAACCAGGGAATGCCACCCTCAATAAGAAGAGAGATTGGCATGCATTTTTGGTTTGGGTTGCTGCTGAAGGATTCCGGGAGGGGTTGAAGGGAAGCAGGAATGAAAACAAAGCTGTCTGCAGCAGCGTTGGCTAACAAACATTAATCACTAGAGAGTTATGGCATTTGACAAGTGCAGAACCTTAGGGGGAGCAATGTTTCCCATTATGTTTATGGCTGGTCTTATATGTGTCTGTCCTTTTAGCTTTACTAATGGCAGGCATGTTGTATTTCTCCCCTTTTTAGATAGAGTTTATTATCATCCTTTCAGACCCAGACACTTCATTCTTTCAGCATTCTAGGAAGGGAACTCCTTACCCTTATCATATCACCTAAGGTGCCACTTTCCCCCAAACAAGGTAATAACATGTCCATGAAGAAAAGCTGAGCTGAATGCTACTTCAGTAAGGAGTGCACCATCTAGACAGGGGTTACAAATGGGAAGAAAACCTATTCAGCTGAGGAAGCAGCTGGTTGAGCAGAATATTGTTTGGATAAGAGGATTATGAATAAGTTCTAGAGAGAAAGAATCAAGTTATCGAGTAGTTTACATATTTATCTTCCCGGGCAAGATTTTCTTGAAATAAATGATAAATCCTGCCTCGAGGCTGAGTTGAGAATGGGACGGAGCATGTAGCATGTCACTATTAGGTTCCACAGCCAAAGAGTATCATCGAGCAGCCTCTGTATAGGAGCATCTGTATACAGGTACCCAGTTACGCCCTCACCATACCACTATCAGAGAATCAGAGACACAGGTTCTCTCTCCTTAGGAAGTAATGCCACTATATCACAGGTTTGCTTAATAAGTTATATATATATATATATTTTTTTTCTCCACACAACACATGACATATTGTAAATGCTCACTAAATTATTCTTTTTTATTTTATCATCATTAGAAATAGGTACCTACGTGGATTGAGGCATCAAAGTTATCAATTAGAAAGTGCCTTGGGTCAGTTAATTGTGCTACTTTTGTATTTACCAATACATATCATTTTTATTTTATTTTTATTTTTGATAGGGGAGGCCCAAGTCCCTTGATTTACTTTGGAATACATCAAGATGATTTCACTAATATGTGTCTTTCCCCTTTCCGCAGGAAACCCTTGAGAATGGCAGCACCAGGAAACAAGGAACTGAAATGGTCTTACAGAACGGACTCAGAAGAAAAAGCCTGGTCCGCGGTCCAAGCTGCAATTCCAAGGGCAAAAGCTATGACAATGTGGCATTTGAGAAGATTACCCATTTCTAAGGCAACACGTGCATGCGTGTGCACACAAACACGCACATACACACGCGTAGGCATACATAGTCCCCATGCTTTTTGCTTATTGGTTAGTAGACTTGTGTAGTTGCCATTGCTAGAAGAAAAGGGTGCCTACTGTCTATTTATAACTTATTTATAACCTCAAATACAATGACCATTTCCTGGGATATTCTTTGGAAGACCCAAACTTTCAGGTGAGAAAAAACAACCACGCCTTAAGTGCCCAGGAGACATCCTTCTTGAATAAAGTGAGACTGGATTTAATCATTGTACAAGAAATCATTCTGTTTGCTTTGTGAATATTAAACGTCCCTTTTCTTGGTAGATTTTTAACCATCAAATATCTTGTAATTTACAGGCAGAATGAGGAAGGGGATATGCGTATTAAATGCTTCTCTGTCTCAGGTGATAAAACAAGAGAATGACAGCCACCTGAACCCCCATAAGTCACATATACACAGACTGAACCCCCACAAGTCACATATACACAGACACATTTCATATACCTCCATCCTGTAGCTTCAGGTGCAACTTATAGCTGCTATTAGCACCCCTGCCACACTCATATTTTTAAGTCCTCTTCCAGTGATGCCTGCTCCTACAGCTGTCCTGACCAAGCCTTCAAACAACTGTGCTCAGCACAGGTGACACTAGAATGCCTGGCTAGTGAAGGCAATTATAGATATCCTTCTCCCTTTAGGTATTCAATGTAGTATTTTTTTTTTTTTTTTACTTTTTTTCTTTCTTTTCTTTTTTTACCACCTTGCAATGAAAAATTGACTCTGTGCTCAATAAGAAGTGTAAGTCTTTCTCCAGAGCTAAAGAAGAAATGTCCAATAGGAAATTGTTAGAACAGTATTGTGTAAAAGAACCTTATAAATAGTTTACCAGCCCAGAGCTTTCACTAGCCTTAGGTATTTCTTTGATGCAAAATAACCTGCCCACAGTTTTTATATCCTTCTCATTCTGCTCATGCATGCAAGCTCAATGTGTTCCATCAGGTGAGGGTAGTAGAAGCAAATATCTTAATGGTTGAACTCTAGCAAATAATTTATAAATACTTGTTAATTTTCAGTATATGGATATATATATATATATATATATATATATATATATATATATATATATATATAAAGGCAGCTACTATAATGGCCATAATAACCTTAATGGCCATAATAACCTAACAACCAGTCTTTCTAATGCCCACTATGGCCAGCGAACTGGCCCAATCAGAGGGTGGGGCCAGCAGCCAACTTCACAGTCCCTCCTCCTTGCCGGCCTGCCCCTGATCTGATTCTCCCACCCATATCAAGACTGGGGTCTGTCAGTCAAATGCCCCCTCCATTTCTCCCAGCCAGCTGTGCCACAGATCAGCCTTCCACACCACAATAGGCCAACATCCCCACCCCAGGCCGTCCCACCCCTGATCACAACCTCACACCCCAATAGGAGGCGAGGATTGGTGGCCAACCTCCTGCAGCCCCTCTCCCCAAGCTGGCCACTTCCCCAGTGGGTCCCTACCACCCTGATCAGCCTTCCACCCATCCTTCTGGCTGACTTCACTCCTGATCATCCTCCCACCCCAATCAGAGGCAGGGCTGGCTCGCAAACCACCCACAGCCCCACCCCCAAGCCACTGGCCTCTAATCAGCACCACCACCATCACATTTGGGGGTGGGCCCTGCCATTTCACCTCCTTCAGCCCCTCCCCATGGCTGGTTCTGCCCCCAATTGGACCCCCAAACCTAAACAGGGGCAGGGCCCACCAGCCAACCACCTATGACCTCTTCCCCTAACCAGCCCAGCCTTGATCTGGGGCCCTGATTTGGCCCTGATCTGTGTGGGGCAGCTGGCCAACCTCCAACCATCTTTTCCTCCTGACTTATCCAGCCCGAACTGCCTTGACTGGGGCCTGGCCGGCTGAACTCCAACCTTGCATGAACTCATGCACTAGACCTCTAGTCTATATATATAAAAAGCCAAAGACCATAGTGCCATAATGATCGGTACGACTGGTTGCTATGATGCTCAATATGGCCAGTGAACTGGCCAGATCCAAGGATGGGGTCTGCCAGCCATCACCTCTGCAGATTCTCTCCCCCTCCAAGCTGGCCCCACCCCTAAAAGCCCCCCACCCCAATAAGGGGCTGACTGGCCAACCTCCTGCAGCCCTTCCACCTGGCCTGCCCCACCCCTGCTGGGCCCCCACCACCTCCTTAGGCCCTCAGCCCCTCCCCTGGCCAGCCCTGCCCCTGATCAGCCTCTCCTACCCCATTGAGGGAGAAATGGCCAGCCAACTACTCCCTCTCCCTTACCCATGGCTGCTTCCCCCAGCTAGCTTTGCCCCTGATTGGCCTCTCCCTCTCCCACCCCAATCTCCCACAGCCCCTCCACCTGGCTGGCCCCACTTCTACCCCATCAAAGGTGGGGCAGCCAGCCAACTCCCCCATGTCTCTTCCCCCCAGCCAACCCCACCGCTGATTGCCCCCTACCCCTATAGTTGGTGGGGCTGGCTGGCCAACCTCCTGTAGCCCCTCCCCCCATCTAGCCCCACTCCTGATCAGTCTGTTCCACCCCATCAAGATTGGGGCAGCTGTCCAACCTCCAACAACCTCTCCCTGTGGCTAATCCCACCATCGATGGGCTTACACAACCCTGACTGGCCCTCACCCCCATATCCCATTAGGGGACAGGGTCATCTGGTCAACCTCCTGCAGCCACTCCCCCTGCATGGTTTTACCCCAGTTATCCACCCGACCCCCCCAGCCTGATCAGGTACAGGGTCAGCTGTCCAACGCCTGTGCCCCTCCCTCCAGCCACTGTCCCTCGATCAGCCCCCTTCAACCTATTTGGGGGGTGGGGATAGTTGGCCCACCACCTACAGCCCCTCCTCACAGCTAGCCCCACCCCCAATCACATTCCACCACCCTATTTAGCCTGCAGCCTCTCCCCCAGTTAGCTCTGCTCCTAATCAGTTCCCTCCACACCAATTGGGGAGGGGCTGGCAGCCAACCTCCTGCAGCTCCTCCCCCAGATTCTGACCCCTGATCACCTCCCCATCCCTTTCGGGGGTGGGGCTGACCCATCACCCTCATCCCCTCCACACAGCCAGCCTGGCCAACCTCCCACCATCACTTCCTCCAGACAGGCCCAGCCCTGATCCGCTGATTGGTACCAGGCCAGCTAGACCCCACTCATGCATGAATTCATGCACTGAGCATCTAGTATTTATAGAAGTAGTCAATTTTAGGAAAAGTACCTATAGAATGAGCATCCTATATAATAAAATCCTAATATGCAAATCAACTGAATGGCAGAACAACCAGTCGCTATGATGTGCAATGACCACCAGGGAGACAGATGCTCAGCCAGAATCCAGGCTCATGGCTGTGAGCACAGAGGCAATGGCGGGAGCCTCTCCCACTTCTGCCACAGCACTAAGGGCCCCTAGGGGGATGTCCACCTGCCAGCTTAAGCCCACTCTGGGGAGCAGGCTTAAGGCAGCAGGTGGACATCCCTCATGGGGTCATGGGCTATGAGAGGGTGCAGGCCGGGCTGAGGGAGCCCCCTTCCAGTGCATGAGTGTCGTAGTCGTACATGGGCCTCTAGTGTGTGTGTGTGTGTGTGTGTGTGTGTATATGCTATGATTTTTTTTTTTTTTGAGGAGATAGCACATCTTTATTTTGGGGTCTTGAGGTAAGAGGAGAGGGCCAGGGGGTCTGGAGGTCTGGGGTGCGCGGGTTTGGGCAGCTGGCAAGCCTGTGCATGACAACAACCTGGCCTAGCTGCGCTCGCAGATGACCTTGACTACACTGGGCTCCTTGGGCACAGGGTCCGGGCATCGAAGGGCGGCAGAGGCCACCACCTCGTCCAGCAGCAGGTGCACAAGCTCCTCGTTAGCCACAAAGTGCCACAGGTAGAGCTGCAGGAAGTGGCAGCCCACCTGCCCCTGCTGCAGCCCAAAGTGCCCAAAGGTGCACGGCCACACACACTCCAGCAGCGTCTTCATGCTGATCTTGGTGATGCCGGTCAGCAACGACCCCTTGTTGAACTCAACAGGGCTGCACACGTCAGTAAGCTCAGAGAACAGTTTCTGGATGTTGCTCAAGAGGTTGGTGTCCACTGGGGCACTAGGTGTGTAGCTGGGTGCATAGTGGCTCTGCTGCCTGGAGCTGCTGTCCACGGAGAAGGTCTTCTTGCTCTGGGCCTTGTGAACACCCTCTTCGTACAGGAGCCCCACCTGCAGGTCAATAGCTGTCATGTCCTCCACCATCCGCTTCATGAAGTTCCACGGCTCCAGGGTACTGAGCCAGCCCCATGTCTCCACGATCTTGCGCAACATCAGTGATTTGACCAGGCCCTGCACCTTCACCTAGAGCACATGTGTCAAACACAAGGCCCGCGGGCCAAATCCGTCCCGCCAGGCCTTGCAATGTGACCCGCACCGCGCTGTCATCACTGCACTCCGCTGTGTTTCCATCAGAATGACAGTTTATGACTGTTCAGTAAACCATTCGGCCCGCGATATAGGCTGGATTTTAGATTTTGGCCCCTTCTCTGATTGAGTTCGACACCCCTAACCTAGAGTGTCAGCAGTCGCCCCCGTGCCCTCTCCCTGGCCTCTGCACACAGTGTGCTCCCAGGTGTCCCTGGTGACTGCACCAGAAACTGTTCGTCAGTGAGGGTAAGAATGTAGGAGATGGTGGCCTTCTCCTTGGCAGTGAAGAGGGGTACAGCAGCCAGCGAGGCCTTCATGTGGCTCAGGATGGAGCTGGCCACATTGGCCAGCAACTCGACCAGGCCAGGGCCTTCCTTCCTAGCCAAGCAAAGTACAGCCAGCGCCTGCCGCACATCGGTTAGGTTAGGCAGCCTAGGAAGGCCGCCCACAGGCCCTGCAAGTGGTGGCCCAGGCTAATCGCTCCACGAACTCTCTGGCAGTATCAGCCAGCCCGGCAGCAGCAAGCAGAGCCCCAGGTGCTCGCAAGTGCCAGTGGAAGCGGTCTAGTGCCCGCACCAGCAGCGAGTTGTTGAGTTGTTGATGCCACCTTGCTCCCGCACCAGCTGTCTCTCCACCAGGGCAAAGGAGCAGGCGCCCAGCTCCTGGGCAAAGGCTGCCAGCTTCTCCGCACCTGCTGGGCCCTGGGCCGCAAACAGCTCCTGATAAGCTGCAGCCAGTTGGCAGAGGCCATCCACAAAGCCACTACCTGCCGCCATGGTTGGTAAATTCTAACACATCGGGGGCAGGAGCCAAGGGCCCCAGCTCTGCCTCCAGGCTTCTCAGCTCTTCCTCCAGCAGCCCTCGGGCATGAGCCAGGAACACCTCACGCAGCTCCTCCGAGGGCTCGCCCAGAGCCAGCGGCAGCTCCACGCACTCCGCCTGCTCAGAGGCACCGGAGCCACCCTCCCATAGCTGCTGGGCCAGGCGAGCTGTGATGAGCTGGCAGTCATCCTGGATGGCACAGGTAGCGCATCGCCTGGTAGCGCATCGCTTGCCCCTAAAAGTGAGCAAACGTCCTGGTAGTGCATCGCCTACCCCTAAAAGGCCCTGGTAGCGCATCGCCTGCCCTTAAAAGTGAACACTCGTCCCGCTTTTGGCGGGACAGTCCCGATTTTTAACAATTTGTCCCACCTTTTCTTTTAAAAAAAGTCTCGATTTGCTGAAACTGGTTTGGTCAGTGGATAGAGCTTTGGCCTTCGGACTGAAAGGTCCCAGGTTTGATTCTGGTCAAGGGCATGTACCTTGGTTGCGGACACATCCCCAGTAGGGGGTGTGCAGGAGGCAGCTGGCCAATGTTTCTCTCTCATCTATGTTTCTAGCTCTCTGTCCCTCTTTCTCTCTCTTCCTCTCCATAAAAAATCAATAAAAATATATATATATTTTTTTAAATTCCCGATTTTTGGAAAGATTGAACAATTTGTCCCGCGTCCCGTGGCGTTTTAAAAAAATTCCAATTTTTGGAAAGAATCTTTTTTTAAAATCTTTTTTAAAACGCCGCGGGATGCGGGACAAATTGTTAAAAATCGGGACTGTCCCGCCAAAAGCGGGACATCTGGTTACCTTACGTTCTCTACGCAACTTGGCCAGATACACTTCTGGGTCGAAGTGTGCCCCATTGAGATCTGTCGGGTCCAGGGGGTCAGACCCCTGGGTGTGCCCCGTCGCCTCCTCCTTAGAGAGGCTTTAGTAAAGCTTCAGCATCCCAGGTGCCTTCTTGCTCCGGAGCCTCGGAGCCTCAGAGCCTCGGCCTTGGGCCACTCTGGGGAGTCTCCCCCTCCTCCCCAGGCCCAGCGGCTGCAGCCGCCATCTCGCCAACTGCAGCCCAATGGAGTATGAAATTATTTAAAAATAAGGTGACCAGATGTCCCGCTTTTGGTGAGACAGTCCTGATTTCTAACAATTTGTCCCGCGTCCCTCAGCGTTCTAAAAAAGTCCCAATTTTTGGAAAGAATGCATGACAAGCTAGGGAATGGCGGGAGAATGGGAAGGGAATATATGGTTTTTGGCAGCCTGTGATAAGCCGACAATTACCTTGTCCTTCTTGTCCTCAGAAATTTCCAGAAACAGCAATATATCCGTTTTGATTTTTACAGTTTAAATCAAATGTTTACAAAGCTGTTCACATCATTCAATTAACTCCCAATTACAGAATCTGACTTGACACATTAAAAAGCTAAAAATAATCACATATAATGTATTGATTTAATGTCCTACTATAACTGTCATGTAAAAACCATACATGAGCAATTCCTAAATTTCTTATTTATAACAGTAAAATATAGTCAGTCAGAATGTGTAGAGAAGTGAGCATTGACTAATTTGAAGTCAACATTATTAAGGTTTATGTACCTTTCTTGTTCACTATTTTCCAGAACACTTACCCAAAGACACTAGCTTAAAAACTGAGTCAGTTTATTTTAACAGACAAACACTCCCTTAAATTGGCTTTCAAATATCTTATGAGAGTTTGGAAGAAATGTGTCATGGTTAACAATAATATATACTTACTAGAGGCTCAGCGCATGAAATTCATGCACAGGCCTGGCCTGTGATCAGGGCCATCTTCCCCGTCTACCCAGAGCAGGCCCAATCCTCACCACACCCAACCCAATTCCCCTTTTGCCATCTGGTGATCAGTACCTGATGGCCAGGGGAAGGGACTGAAAGGTTGGTTGATCCTGATTGCTTGCCAGCTCCACCCCCACCTAGGGTCATTTTCTGTGTGGGGGCAGCCTGCGGAGTGGGGGCCTTGGCCTGGTGCTTCCCGCATCCCTGCCACTCACCCCTGGTTCCCCATTCGCCATCAGGTGCCCTTACATGCATGCCCTGGTCCCTTAGCTGGAGCTATATCTGTGCTAAAATTCCTGTCCTGAAGAGATTTTGATGATTAAATGAGTACAGCCAGCCCAAGTGTGAAAAAGAAGCATTGTTACCCTTGTAAGAACTAAGCAAGCTTTCTCTCCCGTCTGTTTCTAGCACACATAAAATAAATTGATTCTTTTATGAGGATCAGTATACTACACTGCATTTTCATGGGCAGAGTGTCTTGATGATAATGAATTTATCCAAAGACAAAGTTTTTAAGAGTGGAATAAAGGGCTTGCAAGAATAAGAAGCTACTGCCTTGCAGAGCTAAAGAATGAAAAAATCCCCTCTCCCCATATACACTCAACAAATCCCAACTTACTATATAGAGAGCAAGTAGAATTAAATTTGACATGAAAATCATAGGAAAAAATATCACATGATAATTTATTGAGTGAGAAAGATTCCTTTTCATTCCATTTTACAATTGATTGTGCTGAGAGCTGTTTTAGGAGAATGTGCAGCACTTGGAAGTAGTACCCCATGCAGTCACTCAGCAGCATTTTCTCTAAAAGCGCATGCACAGGCTCAGACAATTACAAATGGTTTCTGTTATAATCACAATGAATTTCCACACACAATACTGTGAAAGCACTTGGGCTTTGAACAAGTTGTCAAGGTTGATGCATGCATATTTGTAATTATTTCCTTGAGAAGACAACAATTTAGAATAGGAAAATATATAAGCAGCATTCATGTAATACAGAATTCCTGAGAAGTGTGTGTGTGCTATATAAATCTTTGAGAAATAATTTGTATTCATATGAAAACCATGATATAAAACATTTCTCTCAACTAAAGCAGAGTTGGTCTATAACTAACATACTGGCAGGATTGTCAACGTGTCAACCATGATGAAGGCATAGGCTAGATTTTTACTGCATTGTTTCACAAAGGGAAAATTCCAGATACTTTTTCATTGTTTCTCTAATTTTCCATCATTTTAAAATAGATCAGAAAAGGCATTTTCTAAATCAATGAGTTATATTTACTAGAGGCCCTTCATGAATGAGGTCTGGCAGGCCTGGCCCCAATCTGGGCAGATCAGGGCAGGGCCTGTTGAGAGGAAGAGAAGGCAGGAGGTTGGCCAGCCAGCCTGCCCCCATCAGGGTTTAATCAGGGCCTGGTCAGTTTTGGGGAGGGGCTGTGGGTGATTGGCTTGAGGGCCCCATCCCCAATTGGTGTGTGTGTAGGGGGGGGAGGGGGCTGACTGAGAGCAGAGGTGGCTGGGGAGGGGCTGCAGGCTGATCAGGTTGGTGGGAGCTGATCCAGGATGGGGCTGGCTATGGGGAGGGGCAGTGAGCAGTGGGCCAGCCAATCCACCCCTGAATGGGATGGGGGAGCTGATTGGAAGCCAGTGGCCTGGGGGAGGGGCCATGGGTGGTGGGCAGGCTGGCTGTGCCCCTGATAAGAGTGGGGGGGGGGGCGATAGGGGGCCGAGCTAGCTGCGGGGAGAGAGCACAGACCAATCAGGGTTGTGGGGTCCCCTTAGGGGTGGGGCCAGCTGGGGAGAGGGACTGAAGGCAGTTGGACAGCTGTCCCTGTCCCTGATGGGGTGAGGGGGCTGATCTGAGGTAGGGCTGGGTGGGGGGAGGGGCTGCAGGAGGTTGGTTGGCTGGCCTGCCTTGACCAGGGCCCAATCAGGACCTGGCAGACAGTGGGAATGGGCTGTGGGTGATTGGCTGGCAGGCCCCACTCCCAATTGGTGTGTGGAGGCCTGGGAGATTGATTGGGAGTGGAGTTGGCTGGGGGAGGAGCCACAGGCTGATCAGGGTGGTGGGGACTGATGGGGATGGAGCTGGCCATGGGGAGGGGCTGGGGGCAGTGGGCCTGCCAGTCTTCCCCGGAATGAGGTGGGGGGAGCTGATCAGGGGCCAGAGGCCTAGGGGAGGGGCCATGGGTGGTTGACTGACTGGCCCTGCCCCTGATCAGAGTGTGTGTGTGTGTGGGGGGGGGGGGGGGGCTGATTGTGGGTGGAGCTGGCTGGAGGGAGGGACCACAGAATGATAGGTGTGGTGGGGACCTGAGGTGGGGACAAGTGGGGGGAAGGGCTACAGGAGGTTGGCAATTGTCTCCACCCCCTATTGGGATGGCGGGGAGGGGGGGGGGGAATCAAAGGCCGGGTTAGCCAGGGTGAGGGGCTGTGGGCTGATTGGTGTAGTGGGGGCCCATTGAGGGTGGGGCCAGCTGGGGGAAGGACAAGGAGAGTTGGCCAGCCATCCCACCCTCAATCAGGATAGGAGAGTCTGATCAGGGGCAGGGCTGGCTAGGGGGAAGGGCCATGAGAGGTTGGCCAGTTGGCCCCATCCCCTGATCAGGCCAGTTCTTTGGCTATAGTGGGCATCATGGCAACTAGTTGTTCTGGTCATTCTGGCGTACTGGTTACTTTATTTTTATATATATAGATACCTTTTTATCTCTTATATTTTCTCTCTAGCCAATCAATGTGATTTTAAACTTTTATGGTGTTTATATAAAAACTAGAGGCCCAGTGCATAAAAACTGTGCACAGGTGTGGTCCCTATGCCTGGCCAGTGATCAGGTTCCCCCCGGCTTCTCACCTCTCACTCTCCTTCCCTAGATGCCCACATCCACTGCCACCCATCCCTGGTTCCCCATCCTAGCCCGGGACCTCCCCCCAATCAGGTGATCAGGGCCTGCAGGGTGAGGGCAGATCCTGCATTGAGCATCTGCCCCATGGTGGTCAGTACATGTTATAGAGACCAGTCATTCCATCATAACAATTGCTTAGGCATATATATATATATTGTGGTATATATATATATATATATATATATATATACATACACACACACATACATACCACAATATATATATATATGCCTAAGCAATTGTTAATTGATATATATATATATATATATATATATATATATATATCCCAGAAAGAGAAGAATTCGTAATGGCATGTCTATTAATATTCTTTGCTCTACTATAAAATAAATGTCTTGTCATGTATCACTAACTTGGAAAAGACAATTATGTCCTTAACAAGCATAGAAAGTGTTTTTCCTCAGGCATGTGTATACATTACTAAGAAAGAGGAAATGCAGATGCTATGACAATGGAGGAGTTTAAAACTCCTTTGTGTAGTTGTGGAGCTATATGCTGCTAACCAGGCGGCAGAAACAGAACATCTGTGGAATCTGAATGGAAGAGTACCATGTGGCCAAGGACATGTGAAGGACATTTAGAATCTGAGGCACTTGCTCTTGCTCCAAATCAGAAGACAAGTAAGGAAGTGAACATTTTTGTCAAAAACCAACCAACCAACCAACCAGCAACTATTATTTATCAGCTTTTCCCCAGAGGAAAGAAGAAAACGTCATTTTTTAGTGTTAGAGAAATATAAAAATAGTTGTCTAGTAAGAGAAACTTAATAATTTTCTTACTAGAGAAAACCTAGCATATACAATATAGCTTTATTTCCATTGTGCTTAATTTGGCCTTTATTACTTTTGGAAAATATTGTGTTTTGTTTAATTGAACAAAAATTAATTGGACAAATAATAATAATAATCATGTGTATTTATAAATATGTATGTATTATTCCTCACCTCATTCCCAGGGAAGTAAAACTGAGATTAGATTTGACTGATTTGCAAGAAAAAGTATCTTGAATTCTACCATGCATTTCCTTAATTCAACTCTTCTTTTTCTTCTCTCCCTACCCCCATAGCTTATACCTTCACCAGAAATTCTGAAGTTCAATGTCCCATCCTTCCTACTTCATCCATCTGTGAGCAGTTACAGTCACTGATACAGAGTTGACACTGAAAGAGCAACTCTACCACAAAGCAACTCTGTCACAATTAATTTGCCTTTGTTTCTAGAGTTTTCAAAAATAAACCAAATCAATCTATCAAAGAAATAATATCAGAAAACTCCCTTTAGTAATGAAAAGAGAGTAAAACTCAAAAATATGTGTGCCATTTTTACAAATAATATAAATTTATATTCATGCATTGTTTTCATTAGCTCGTGAGCAAGAGTGCATATTGTTGGAAAAGCATAGAGTTGCAAAGCATCTGGCTTCTGTTTTCCTGAATAACAAGTCACAATGATGTACGATGAAACTGGTCTCAAAGCTGCATAAACTAACTTGCATTACATATTGTCAAGGTGCAAAGGTACAAGGAAAACCAAAATATTTACAGCATTTCCAATTATTCTGTGAAAGTTGATGTAATAAATCAGAAAGGGGAAATTAAATATACGATAAAATAACCTTCCATGGTTAAATATGAATTAGTATTATTCTAAATGATATGAGAATAAACATCCATATTTGGCATTTTGTAAAAAAGAAATCTAGTGCATCTGGTTTTGCCAGTGATAGGACAGATTTGAATAGAATGTTATTTCAATGAATGGTATTCTTTTTAGAATTTCAGATTTTTGGTTCAACAATCAAAGATGATGAGCAACTCCTCAACTGCATAGTCAATGTAGAGCAGCATAAATTTCCTGTGGCCCAGATCCATAATCTCAGCAAGAAACAGGGGACATTCTTGTGAGCCTGTAAACTGAAGGGACATGGACTTCTGGCAACAAAGGCAACAATGATCTTAGTCATTTCTTAGGAGTATCTCAACTCAAGCTAAGGTTCCAATATCAGATTAGCATGTGAGCAAAAGCCACACAATACTTTAAGTCATGCTTGGCTTGTGAGCATTTACATGGAAATCTGTCTCTGGAAACCTCACCATCACCCTTTTGGATTACGCTGGTGGAAGGTGGAGGTCTCCAAACACACAATTCCCTGAGGCTTCTTCTGAGAATTAGATCCTGGCTTCCTACAGTGTCAACTTAATCATTGTTAATGTCCTGAGTCATCTTTTTATTTTCCCTGGAAGCTTGGATATTCTTAATCCAAGAGATGGCTCTGATGCATTTCCAATCATGATATTAGAAACCCGTTTTGGCAGGAATGCTTTCTTCCTAGCTCCCACTATCAGTTGCTATCTTTCCCACTGACGGCATTGCCCCCACTTGGCAATAGGTATCTACTAAGGCCATTCATGGTGAACAGGGTGACCACTTTTTCTTCGCTGTTGCTGCAAATGCTCTAGCTCAGCTTCATACATCATTTCTTGGACTAAGTACTTTTCCCGTCGTATTCGGTCATAAAGGTTCTTCGGTACATCTGGAATCAGGTATGCGATGAATGACTTGATGCCGAACACAAGGTGCTGTAAATTGAAGGAGGAAAAGTACAATTTTCAGAGATTCTGAAATACCAACGATAAATCAGAAAAATCATGAGCAATGTTGCATTTGCCTTACAATCAAGTATCAAAACTCATGTATCATCTAGAATATTAATATTTTAAAAATTACATTGGGAATACTACTGTTGCCTTATATCCCATAGATACTAAAAGGAAACCAATTTATTTTCCCTTTTCACTGCCACGTGTTGATATCACCTTTTAAACATTGAATGAATCTTAAATTCTTTTATATAAAATATGTACACACAATGCAATGCTATTATAATATGCATTGTCATACATAGATGAAAAAGATCACATCCAGGGAATACCCATGTCCCATGGATGGCAATCCACAGCCTACAGACTGAGAGAATACAGTCTGCCTGTAATGCTGGGATTAGACTCAAACTTGAGCATTTGCATTTTTCAGAGCTTTTACTCTCCTAAGTTCTCTATCATTATAACAGCTTTAAAAATTTTTATGTCTGTTGCACAATCATTCTATGATAAATATATATTAAAATGAAGACTGACTAAGTATTATATATAAAAATCAGGAGCAAAAATCAAAAGGCAATATGCTGTGGTTAGCACAGATGTAGTTCCAGCTGGTTTGGCTCAGTGGATAGACTGTCAGCCTGTGGATTGAAGGGTCCCAGGTTTGATTCTGGTCAAGGGCACATGCCCAGGTTGTGGGCTCAGTCCCCAATAGGAATTTGTAGAAGGCAGCCAATCAATGATTCTCTCTCATCATTGATGTATATATCCTTACTAGAGGCCTGGTGCACAAAATTTGTGCATGGGGTGGGGTGTGTCCCTCAGCCAAGCTTATACCCTCTCCAATCTGGGACATCCCTCTGACAATTCAGGACTGCTGGCTCCCAACCACTCGCCTGACTGCCAATCTGATTGCTCCTAACCACTTCTGTTTGCCAGCCTGATCACCCCTAACCACTACCTTACCAGCCTGATTGATGCCTAACTGCTCCCCTGATGATCTGACTGCCTCGAACTGCCATCCCCAGGAGGCCTGGTCTCCCCTTACTATCCTCCCCTGCCAGCCTGGTACCCTCAACTGCCCTCCCCTGCAGGCCTGGCCCCTCCACAACTACCCTCCCCTGCAGTGCTCGCCCCCCCGCCCCAAATGTCTTCTCCTGCAGGCATGGTTGTTGCTAATTGCCATCCCCTGCAGGCCCGGTCAACCCTAACTGTCCTCCCCTGCCAGCCTGAATACCCCCAACTGCCCTCCCCTGCATCCCTGGTTCCCCCCAACTGCCCTCTTCAGGCCTGGTCCCCCCCGCCCAACTGTCCTTCTTTGCAGACCTGGGTCCTCCTCCTCCCCAAATATCTTCCCCTGCAGGCCTGGTTGCCCCTAACTGCCATCCCCTACAAGCCCAGTTGCTTGCAACTGCCCTACCCTGCCAGCCCAATCACCCCTAAATGCTCTCCTCTGCCACCCCAATTGCCCCTAACTGTCCTCCCCTGCTGGCCTGGACACACCCAACTGCCCTCCCCTGCAGGCCTTGTCTCCCCCTCCCCACGCAACTTCCCTTCCCTGCAGGCCTGGGTCCCCCCCAAATGTCTTCCCCTGCAGGCCTGGTTGCCCCTAACTGCCATCCCCTGCAGGCCTGGTCACTCACAACTGCCCTTCCCTGCCAGCGTGAATACCCCCCAACTCCCCTCCCCGGCATCCCTGGTTCCCCCTAATTGTCCTTCTCTGCAGGCCTGGTTCCCCCCAACTGCCCTCTGCAGGCCTGGGTCACTCTCTCCCCCAAATGTCTTCCCTGTAGGCCTGGTTGCCCTTAACTGCGATACCCTGCAGGTTTGGTTTCCCCTAACTGCCCTCCTCTGCTGGCCTGGTCACCCCTAACTCTCTTCCCTGCTGTCCTGGTTGCCCCTAACTGCCATCCTCTACAAGCCTGGTTGCTCGCAACTGTCCTACCCTGCCAGCCCAATCACCCCTAAATGCTCTCCCCTGCCAGCCCAATTGCCCCTAACTGTCCTCCCCTGCTGGCCTGGACACACACCCCCAACTTCCCTTTCCTGGAGGCCTGGGTCCCCCCCAAATGTCTCCCCCTGCAGGCCTGGTTGCCCCTAACTGTCATCCCCTGCAGGCCTGGACACTCACAACTGCCCTCCCCCGCTGACCATCTTCTGGAGGCCATCTATATGTCCACATGGGGGCAACCATCTTTGACCACATGGGGGTGGCCCTATTGTGTGTTGGAGTGATGGTCAATTTTCATATTACCTCTTTATTATATAGGATATCTCTTCCTCTCTGTGAAATCAATAAATATATGTTTAAAAAAAAGAAAAATGTGATGTGGGGTACAAGTCAAAAACCCTGTTAAAAAAAGAGGTACAGATGCTGAATAAGACTACCTATGTCTAAACCCTACTCTGACACAGCTGTGCAACTTTCTTCAAATCACCTGTACTCTGTGTATCACTTCAAAAGCAGTGATAATAACAGCATATCTTAAAGGTATGCATAAGGATTAAATGAGTATAAGTACTATTTAAATATAACTTACTAGAGGCCCAGCACGTGAAATCACGTGAGATCTACAGTAGATCCCCCAGGCTGTGGGACTCCAGGTTCCCTTCCACCACTGCTACAGGACTCTGGACTCTCTCCCATCATAGTCTTGCCAGCTGGCACTGTGGGACCCCAAAGTCCTGGTGAGGCGGTCATTGGTCATTATGGCATTATGGCCAGAGGCCTTTTATAATATAGATTATTATTATAAATGTATCCTCTTTTTTTCCCATGAAGAAAAGTAGATCTTTCAGTTTCTCAGGAAAGAAAAAAAATCTGATATTGATAGAGTTATCTCAATCTCTGGAAAAGAACTTCTTTACCTAAAGGACTTTGTGGGAAGGAAGAAATCGAGGCACTTTTAACTGAGTCCCAGGAAGCTGCATTGCACAGTGGGTCACAATAAGTAGGGTATATTTTCCCATAGAAAAGCAGGTCCTCGCTATCCTTTTCTCTCTCTGATTTTGGATCCCAAAATACACATGCAGCCTAAAACGGTTTGACTCAATGGATAGAGCATCGGCTTGCGTACTGAAAGGTCCCGGTTCGATTCTGGTCAAAGGGCATGCACCTTGGTTGTGGGCACATCCTCAGTGGGGGGTGTGCAAGAGGCAGCTGATCGATGACTCTCTCTCATCGATGTTTCTAACTCTCTATCTCTCTCCCTTCCTCTCGGTAAAAAAAAAAAAAAAAAAAAAAAAATCAATAAAATATGTTAAAAAAAAAAACAAAAAACCAAAATACACATGCAAAATTTGTCCATAGTCCTTAGAGAATAGATAATATATTCCGATGCTAAACTTTTCACTGTATTAATTCAGCTCCTGTTTTATACTGAAAAAAGGCAATAATTCTGTAGCTCCTCTAAAATTTCTTCATGGGACTATAATTTAATATTGTTGTGTGACTGTGATAATAAAAATATATGCATGTTTTATAAAAGTGTCTTCAGATATAACTGACTGAATTATGTGATGTCCCTTATAAACTATCCAGGATCAACTATAATTAGAGTTGGTTGTTCAGAAAATAAGTTTTTCCATACTAATGAATTTATCTTAATTATTTTATCAGATGATGAAAACCAATCTTTTCTTTTGAAATTTTGTTGCTAGGAGGCTCCAAACTAAGTTTTCAGTTGAAATATTATATGAGTAGCTTATTTTATCCCAATTTTCTGGTACCGATACCCTCTAACTCACCTTTTTACATTATTGAGCTCTCGCTGTTTTGTGCTTGTTACAGTGGTTTCATTGTATCTGAACCTTCCACTAAAACATATTCAGCTCTTTTTTTGGAAGTCAGCGAGGAACTTACTCAAAGAAGCAACTAATGTATCAGTTGGAAAAGTGTCTACCTATAGTTATTTTGCCAGTTTGTGACTAACCTCAAACACGATAATGAAGGCCAACCGAGCAGCGAGGATATGCCAGTACTGTAAGGTGAACTCATAAGGTTTGGAACTCCAAGGGGGACCTCTGTAGTCTCGGTACCTAAAATCCACAAAAACAAAAATACTGTGAAGATCAGAGATCAAAGTATGGAGGTCCCAAATGTTCTTGGTTTGCCAAAATTCCAAAATGACAATTTAAATGAGCTCATCAACATGTAGGGAGAAGAGATGGGATGGTGAAAGCAAGAATAAAAGTAACTGATTTATAAGTCAGTACCTGCAATAACCAGATTTTCCCAGGCCAAGCTCACTCAGGTTAAAGAAGGATAGGCTATTGTTGACATATCCCTTTAAACAACTGGGAGAAAAAGAAAGCATCCTGTGATTCAGAGATTCATAAACTTCTAGTCCAATTTCTTAATTACAAATGACAGTGTTTAATAGATATCACCATTCCTTTCATTATAGTTATAAATTCTTAGTGTCTCAGCTCTGATTCTATTACCTAACTCCCATCTATAATAATAAAAGTGTAATGTGCAATTAGACCAAACAGCCGAATGACCTTCTGGATGATCTTCCGGAGGAAGCCGGGGCTGTGAGGGCCGAGGCAGCTGCTGTGGCTGCAAGGGCCAAGCCCCTTGCATAAATTTCATGCATCAGGACTCTAGTCTTATATAATAAAAGGCTAATATGCAAATCGACCAAATGGTAGAATTATTGGTTGCTATGAAGCACACTTACCACCAGGGGCCATATGCTCAATGAAGGAGCCACTGAGCCAGAAGCTGGGCTCACCTCTAGCAAGCATAGTGGCAGTGGCAGAAGCCTCTCTCGCCTCCACAGCAATGCTAAGGACCCCTCCAGGGATGTCCCTGGGGAGTGGGCCTAAGCTGGCAAACGGACATCCCCCAAGGGATCTCAAACTGGGAAAGGATGCATGCTGGACTGAGGAACCCCCCCTCCCCCCCCCCACACACACATACACACAGTGCATGATTGTTGTGCACCAGGTCTCTAGTTATATCTATAATTAATGAGACAGACTAATATTCCCACCAATAGTTTCTATCTTACACTTTCAATTGGCTTATATTTAGTGTTTACTATGCACTAGGCATTGTGGTAATTATTTCCTATGGATGAAAACTCTATAAATATGTTTTATAAATATGCATATAATACTATTTGGTTAATTATAATTAAGTGGCCAATCAATAAAACATGCCTACTTGTGATTTATTTATTAACTCATTCAATACATACTTATTGAAAACTGCATTTTGTTGGAAAAATTCTAGATGCTTGGTTTTCAACAGTGAACAAACAGGTAAAAAGCCCTATTCTGGTCTTAGATATTAAATTGTGGTCAGCGTTTTTAAATAACCTGAGTTTTCATATATGGTCTTAATCTCCATCATGCAAATTAAAGAGCTAAAGTTTATAGAGACTAAAATCTTTATCTAGGCCTGTAATTCTTTAAAAATTTTTAGTTTCAGGTATCCTTTATATTTTTAAACATAAAATCTCAAAGACCTTTTTTCTTATGGGTATATCTACTGACTAGAGGTTTGATGCATAAAATTTGTGCAGGGGGGTGGCGAGGGATTGTCCCTCAGCCTGGCCTGCATCCTCTTACAATCCAGGACTCTTGGGGGATGTTCAACTGCTGGTTTAGGCTGATATGAAATTGGGCCTAAACCAGCAGTCAGACATCCCTCTAACAATCTGGGACTGCTGGCTCCTAATTGCTCACCTGCCTGCCTGCCTGATTGCCCCTAATCACTCACCTGCCTGCCTGATGTTTCTAACTGCTCAATTGCCTGCCTGATCTCACCTAACCACTCTGCCTCCCTGCCTGATCACCTATAATTGCTCACCTGCCTGCCTACCTGATCACTCCTACCTGCTCTTCTGCCTGCCTGATCACCCCTAACTGCTTGCCTGCCTGATCACACCTAACCACCCTGCATGCCTGCCTGATAGCCCCTAACCACTTCTGCCTTGGCCCCCCCCCCCCCCACAGCTGTGACTTTGTCTGGAAGGTCATTCAGCTCTCCAGTGTAATTAACATATTATGCTTTTATTATTATAGATTATTATAGATATTTAACACATTAGAAATTAAAACTGAGAAATTTAGAAAATATGCCTCTAATAATTAATTTAAAATAGCTATCAACTCTATTGTAAGTTAATAGAAATAATACATTTTTAATAAAAAATAGCCATGTTTTCCAAGAGGAAAAATGTAGTGAAAAAAAAAAAAAGGTTTTGTTTTACATGTTTACAAATTTCTTTAATGCCTATCTTATAGAAGATAGCCAGATTCTCATATCTGTTTCTACAGTTAATCTGTTGCAATATGGTTTGTGGGTTGAAGAGTAAATAGAGAATATGTCTTCAAAAATATAAATAGTTGGGTAAAGAAGGACTATTTTAATAATATTTCAAATAATTTTAACATTTTTTTATATCACACCAAAACTCTATATCTGGTCATTTATTATAATTTAGTTATATTGTGGAATCTAAACACATCAATGAAGTTTCCATGTCATTTATATTAAAATCCATAAGTCTATCTTGAACTTTTAATTATTTTTTTACCCATAAATGATTTTATAACATCTAATATGGATCATTTGGAAAAATTTATTCCCTCAATTATATAGATCTTCCCAATGTTGATATACTCTTACTATAGAATATGAAACATCACAACTATTAATACTACCATTGATTTTTATTAGAAAAAATCTGACTTCTGGGAAGCTTTCAAGATCACAGTGGTAGATAAAAGTTATTCAGAATTCTAACTTTCACTTCAAATTTGAACTTTATTTATTTTTTTTTAATGCTTTTCTTATTTAAAAAAATATATTTTATTGTTTTTACAGAGAGGAAGAGAGAGGGATAGAGAGTTAGAAACATCGATGGGAGAGAATCATTGATCAGCTGCCTCTTGCACACCCCCTATTGGGGATATGCCAGCAACCAAGGTACATGCCCTTGACCAGAATTGAACCTGGGACCCTTCAGTCTGCAGGCCGAAGCTCTATCCACTGAGCCAAACCAGTTTCGGCAAATTTGAACTTTATTAATGGTAACAAATACTGTCAATTATTTCCCTTAAAATGACAGTATAGTTTTGTGCATTTTATAAAAGAGTGTATGCTAAATACCGAAGTCTAAGTAATCATAGTTTGGCTATCCTTATTTCATACTAAAAATTTTTTTGTTGAGTTTTCAGCTCCAACAAGAACAGGGTGTTTTTCTTTGAGGTAATAATTCCACTTTGGTACGTAATAGAAGTGCTTCATGCACACTTTGCATTTTGTCATATAGAATATTGAAAGGACATTTATTCCAGAGTAGAGATTTGATAAAATTAATAGTTATTACTTTTTCACCAAAGACTTTCTAAAATTTCTCATGGCACTTTTAAAATGGTGATTAAGTAGTTGTGAGAAATACAATCATTACTAGTACTCCTTGGTGGCACTGCCTTGAGTTAGAAAAATGTATCCCGGTGCTCTTACATCACCAGTGCAAATGTTAATATAGCGAGAAAAGGAAGTTATGTCTTAGTATTATTATTAAAATAATACTAGCCTCATGGAACCTGAAAAAGATCTCCAGAGCCCACATTGAGAACCACTCTCCCAGGGTAACAGTTGTTAGAACCCAGATTCAAATGCACATCTATCTTATTTTAAACCTGGAATTCTTAATTATAAGGCACACTGGCTTCACTCCCTTACCTATCCTAGACCTCATAATTTATCATTTCTATTGTTATCGGGACAATACCCTCCACTTCATTGCTCTTTTATCCTTTGTCACTTTGTCCTGAAAATTTACAATCTGAATGAATTTACTCCAACTTAACTGCTAAGCATAGCTGGGAAAAATTAAACAATGGGATGACCCTAAATATATGTAGTTTCAACTTCACATAAGCTCTCCACATCTCTTGAACTTATTCCACATCCTTAGTAACAGTCAAGATGAAAAAAAGGGTCAAGTGCTATCTACTTGAAAGGCAGGTCCTGAAAGTTCACAACCAATCTCATTTTCTTTGCCTCTAGGTGGCAGTAAAGACACCAGCAAATTATGCTTCTAAGAGCTGTTAAACATGTCCACACATTTTAAATTCTTAAAATCTGCTTCTAGGGCATTTTGAATTAAAATAATAATAATAATAATAATAATAATAATAATAATAGTAATAACAACAACAACATTTTTAGTTTTTTACTATTAATAATACAACCACTTTATATTTATATAGTGCTTTACAGTATATAAAATGTTACTTAGACATCATTTCATAATCATAGGTCCAGATTGATGAATAAAAGGTAAAGTTAGAAGTTATACTTACTGTGTTAGACTTTAAGTTAAAATACCTTGAAAAGGCTCTGAAATATAAACTAAAATTGCATGCCTTTATTACCTTTCTTTGAAAAACTGAACTGTTTATGTTTAGTAAGGCACTGAAGGGTTCTGAGAAAATGTCATCAGTTCATCAGCAGATCTAAGGGCTGATTTTGCGCTAAATCAGGGCTCAGGCTATTGGGGCAGACACCCTGCATCTAGATAAGACACATGCCTCCAACTACCCCTGAAGGCAGAAGGATAAATAACTTCTATCACTACTTTGTCTTCTAT
Source organism: Pipistrellus kuhlii (assembly GCF_014108245.1). Taxonomy (NCBI): domain Eukaryota; kingdom Metazoa; phylum Chordata; class Mammalia; order Chiroptera; family Vespertilionidae; genus Pipistrellus; species Pipistrellus kuhlii. Next base: position 16,981,558 of record NW_023425595.1, read on the forward strand.
CAGGACTCCCACCCTAAGGCTAATCTCTTCCTAAGTCTCTTTTATTTTTCCCCAATACCTACATTCAAGGAGAAAAGAGCTGAACACCCTATAGCCCCTGAAGCACTTGTTCTAAACTGGTTGACTTTGTCCCCAAGGGGACATCTAGCAATGTCTATAGACATTTTTGATTGTCACAACTTGGGGAGCAGGGAGGTTGCTACTGTTAACTACTGGGTTAGAGCCAAGATTGCTGTTACACATCCTATGATACATAGGACAGCTCTCTGTAAATTACCGTATTTTTCGGACCATAAGACGCACCGGACCATAAGACGCACCAGTTTTTAGAGAAGGGAAATGAAGAAAAAAAGATTCTGAAACAAATAGTGTCCAAAATATTTTATGTGCATTAAAACCCAACATTACAGTCATAAACACATGTAATCAACCCTGTAAAGTAAACAGCAGCATTTAGAACCATTTTAGAGCCGGGCAAGCACACAGAGACCACACAGAGCCGGGCAAGTCAAAAAACTTTTTTTTTAAAGTATATGTGTAAGCTATATTTGGACCATAAGACGCAGGGACTTTCCCCCCCCACTTCTGGGGGAAAAAAAGTGCGTCTTATGGTCCGAAAAATACGGTACTTTTGAAAAATCTCTAGTCATAGAGCTGACAGTTCTTTCAGATTCTGTATGTCCCCACCAACTAGCTCTATTCCCTTCAGCAGTGTCATAAACCAGAGTGGGCCTCAATTTCCCCATCCACATAGTCAAAAATTGCACTGGCTGATTTCTAAGGTCTCTTCCAGTTTTAAATTTGACTTCTAAATAGTTTAATTGACTTCTATAACACTTTAAAACAATATTTTGATGTGTGATACATTTACAAGTAAAAAACATAGAGATGCTAAAGTTATTTGCTGTAAAATAGTTGTTCTTTTTATCCTGCTTGATTTCATCTAATAAACACATTATAACTGCAATGATCAGAAACATTGCCCTTAATGGTAACAGAACAAAACTTCCCAATAAGTTCCAATTTTAATTGCAAACATAAAACATATTAAAAGAATGCATAAATTTCAATCTTACTTTTCACCATATTCAAAATGACCTGCACAGGGGCCATATTTGTATTCATAGACAAAACGTGGGATGTAATCAGATGTAATAGCAATTACAAATGCATTGGTGATCACAGCCAGGATTCCAATTCCTTCAAGAATTCCATACCAGATACCTAGTAGAAGAAATATTAAAGATAGTGAATAAAGTAAAATAAAAACAAACCCCTTCATCAATCTTATTTTGAAAAGAATGTTTTATTTATGTTGGAACCAGAGCTCAGCTATTATTTAATTTATGGGTATAGTATTTCTCTGCAGATTAAACAATTATTGAATGCTTTGCCACAGAGGGAAGGTAGACTCCCATCTTGAAAGATTTGAAAATTAAAATATCATTAGGAATTGAATCTTGCCTGTAATAATGAGACATGACAGTTGCTTCAAAGGCTAATTATAACTTACTGAAGTAATACAAATAAACAAAAATCTTTAAGTTCTACATCATTGGGTAAAGTATGAAATACATGTATTTACTATGGATTTTGCCTTTATCTTTGTCCAATACCCTTTTTAAAGTAAAAATACAAAAATACCTAGTTTGGAATAAGTTTTGTTAGGGCTGGAAAAGAGCCCTAGCAATAGAAACTTGCACGTGGTATTAGATAAAATCTAGTCCCTCTTGTCTTTGCATTGTCAGAATCATTTAATTCCTGAATCTTACCTATGTCAGTTGCTCTGGCCGGCAGAGGCCTCCGCCACTGGGTGACAAATTTGTATGCATCCAGCCTGATTTCAATGATGTTGTTTAACAAAGCCAAAAGAGGGGCCAGAGGAAAAGCCGCAACAAATATGGTGGTGAAACCAAATTGCAAAACTGTAAAAGGGAGAACATTAGAAAATTAGTAATGTAAACAGTGTCATTTATTGAATTCCTTCATTGTGGAATATTAAGTGATTTTCATAAATTGCCCTTAATCTTTTCAACATCTCTTCAAGGTAAATATGTCTACACCACTTTAGAGTTGAGAAAACTAAAGCTCATATGCATTCAGTAAACTTGCTAAAGGGTAGATAACTAAACTATGTTAAAACCTGCATTAAAATTCAAATCTCAGTAGACGGAAAGTCTATGTTCTTTTCACCTTTATACCATGTAGCATGAAGAAAGAGAAAAGAAGTGGAAATCAAAGAGTCTTTGAAAAATGCTTAGCTCTAGAAGGGACCCAAAAGACTTAATCTTGCCCTCTCTTTGTATAGATGAGAAAACTGAAGGCCAGAGAAAAAGCAAATGCTCCTTTAAAATATAATATATGCTCAAAAGCATGTTGATTTACTATAAATCTTTATTTTGGTTAACTATTATGGCTGGTAAATGTTATGAGGACAACATGTGGTAGACTTCCAAGGGCACTACTTTCATATCTTCTCTAGTTCTGTTGAGATAAAGTTGCAGATGCGCTTCAGAATGCTGGGTTAGAAAGGAGAGAGATGGCTTTCTCTCTTGAACAAAGGCTGCGTGAAATAGAAAACTAGTATCAGAAGGTCAAATAGCTCTGTAGACGGTTCTCTCCTTACCCATTTCTAAGTATTCATCCATTAGTCCGTGAATATTCATGGGCTGCAGATTCCAATCATTTTCCCACTGAGGTATAGAAGCATCTTGTATTCCCCGCCTGATTTTATGTCGTGACCACCAGTTCTGGATCAACCTACACCACAGAGCAGACAAAGGACTTTTGAGCTCTTTTTTTTTTTTTTTTTTTTTTTTTTTTTTTTAAGTATTTGGTGAGTAATTTATAGTACACCAGAGGCCCGGAGCACAAAATTCTTGCATGGTGGGAGGGAGGGTACCTCAGCCCAGCCCGCACCATCTCCAATTGGACATCCCTCTTGCAACCTGAGACCACTAGCTCCTAACTGCTCAATTGCCTGCTTGCCTGATTGTCCCTAACCACCTCTTTCTGTCTGCCTGATCACCCTTAACTGCTCCCCTGCAGCCTGGTTACCCCCTGCTGGCCTGGTCGCCCCCAATTTCTCTCCCCAGCTGGCCTGATTGTCCCTAACTGCCTCTGCCTTGGCCCCCACCACATGGCCTTGTTCAGAAGGAAGTCAGACTTCTGGAAGATGGCTGGTTGACCGAGTCTAATTAGCATATTATCCTTTTGTTAGTATAGATCATATAGGATATAATTGCTTAAATAGCAGAGAAAAGCCTTTTCAGCAGGAGGAGATGCTCTTGGCAGACAAAAATACATAATCGCTATATCTGGACTGATAAGCCATATGCACTATATTGCCAAACTGCTCATTAAAAAATTGAACCGCTTTCTTACACCTTACACCAAACAGCTATTGCTCCTTAAAACTTCTCCTCAGCCCCCACTTTAGGTTCTGCCTTCACAGTTAACTCAGATTAGGTTATGATTGGTCGTTTTCTATGCTGGCCAGCATCAGAAGTTCTGCCTCTTAGGCAGCCATTGACTCCTCACAATTCACCCAAATTTGGTTCTGATTCCCTTAGTGCTGCACTGCCATTGGGGGCCTGCTGGCTGGGGGAAGGATGGGGGAAAAGGCTGGGGGAGGTTGTGATCCCCAGTTGGGAAAATGCAGTAGGCAGCCAATCAATGATTATGTATCATTATTGATGTTTCTTTCTTTTTTTTTTAATATATTTTATTGATTTTGTACAGAGAGGAAGGGAGAGAGATAGCTAGAAACATCGATGAGAGAGAGTCATCGATCAGCTGCCTCTTGCACACCCCCTACTGGGGATATGCCCGCAACCAAGGCACATGCCCTTGACTGGAATCGAACCTGGGACCTTTCAGTCCCCAAGCAGATGCTCCATCCATTGAGCCAAACCGGTTTCGGCCATTATTGATGTTTCTATCTCTATTTCCCTCACCAAAACCAATCAAATATATATGTATTTAAATGCAAGGGTTTTAGAGGAAGAAAGGTAGGGCAAAGGAGCTATTGACAGAGGGGCATTTGAGATCTTGCTCACATTTTAAATAGGATAACATAAGATAGTCCTCAGGGGGTGACAGGTGAGAAGTGGCAGTGTGTAGCAGGGTACTGCATGCTAAGGAATGGGCTGCAATGTCTGGGAATGTCTGTGACAGTGACACCAAGCATGTTTTGGGGCCATCGCTGGGATCATTTATGCCTAAGAGGTTTTAATTCTGCATGGGAGGAGAAACACAAAGATCAGTGGGCCTTTCTTAGCCTAGAAGGAGAGGCAAGTGGCAGGAGTGGGCTGCCCTGCTTCCCTACTAATGTAAACACACAGTGTAAGTGCACATGGATGTCAGTCAGCAGCCAAATCAATGCCCTGGTGGCTGTGTCCTGCCACACTCTGGCTGTGCTGCAGCTCTGTTGGCTGGGAAGGCTGAAGCCACACCCCCAAGCATACATAGTATATGAAGAGGCAGGCAGGAAGCCTAAAGCTGGAAGTCAGAGCTGAGGAGGTCAGCCTCACTGTCTCTGCCATAGAGATGGAGGGGGAGCAGCTGTTGGTGTGACTGGCATTAGAGTTGGAAGGGCTGTGCTTCCTGCACATCACCAGTGAGTCCCCGTGAGCCCAAAGTGTGCCAGCTGGGCCAGGTGTGGCCTGCGGAGGCCTTGCCCTCCTGGAGCCATCTTCCTAGGGTGGCGGTGGCGGCCACTTTTTTTTTCTTTCAATTTATTTATTTTTCTTGGAAAGCAAGCTCTAGGCTTGCAGTTCCTGGGATCCCTGGTCCATAGTGTGCACCTCCAGGCCTCACTGCACCCCCTTCACCCCCCCCCCCCATTCCTGTGTTGAGTGTCTTGTCCCTGGTGATCAGTGCACATCATAGAGACTGGTGAAATCGTCAACTGGTCATTCTGGTCATCCTACCATAATGGTCACTGGGCTTTTATTATATAGATTAGCATCAATTACCCTGAGACTACACTAAACATTCCTGGAACTAAAGATATTTGTATGGTCTCATCTTTCAAGTTTAGCATGAGAGAATAGGCCTCAGCCTGCCAGAACTCTCCAAGACCCTATAAACATCTACATATTTATCTAGGACTTGACCTCCCATACATTTAGATGCTTAATGATATTGATTAGACAAACATTTATTTATATTACTGCTTCCCACACATCATCTATATAAATAATTAAATTCCTATGTTGCCTGTTGTGATTGCATCTGAGCCCTTTATTTCTCATAACCCCAAATGTCCTGGGGTATGCTTTCTGAACATAAGTAAAAGCATGTTCTCAGAGAGAAAGAGAGAGAGAGAGAGAGAGAGAGAGAGAGAGAGAGAGAGAGAGAGAGAGAGAGAGAGACTGAGACCCCTAGAGATAGTTTCAAGACATACAGTTTCTAGTCCCTATCCTTCAATCATTATGTGGTGAGTTTTAGCAATTCACTTCACTTCTCTGAGTTTATAAAGTGAAGTGTTTGGGCATTAGTGATCTCGTTTTGTTATTACACTGATTGATAATTTACAGACAATTGGTGTGTGTTTGAATTCATTTCTCAGATTTTTAAAGAAAGTAACAATAATCTTTCCTAAGCTCAGGGACAGTCTTGAAATTAAGTGACGCAGAAATATCCCAATATGTACATATTGTGGGCTTTTGGGTAATGAATTATTTTAAGTTAGATGAAAATGATCTCTGGGGTGAGCTAAATTCCACAGGACTTGGTAAACATTACACTACGCTCACTTTTCATTAATTGTGGACCTAGAACTTCAGTAGGAGTTGGAAGAAACACATGTAGACCAAAACATCAGGCAATGCTTCAATATGTGCCCCATGGGGCTGCCAGTGGGAGCCCATGAAGATAAAAATGGAATGGAGGTTAGAATTGAGGGAGGTCTGCTTGCTTCTTTTATTTATTTCAATTCTTCTTAAGATTTGACTTGGAAAAAGAGAACTGTGGATAAAAAGTTTGAAAACCATGCTTTAGTGATTGGTTTACCTTTGTGAGATTTTCTTCAACAATGTCTTTGCCCAACTGTTGGACAATCACCAATAAGATTTCCTTTGTCATGGTACCCTTGTTGCTTCATATGCATAATCCAGGTTGACAACTGGGCAAGGCCTTAGTAAAAATGTGCTGTTCAAAGTACATGGCTTATATACAGAAGTCTAGGACAATGAGTTCAACAGAATCATTCTTCATATTATAATTACTGCACCATCGTGAGTACTTACAGAATGTCATATCCTGTACCTAATTTTCTCAGGCATTTTTAAACACTATTCCCCAAACCATATGTTTCAAAGAGATGACCTAAGCATAGGAAGGGATATGATGAAAAGACTAGACTTCCCAATCCTCATCCCCTATACTGTCTTCATTTAGAAGAGACTCATTTAAATGTGTTATAAAAATCTCTTCACAAAAGTCATGTCATTTATTGACAGTTAATGAGCAGTGGGTCATCTTAATTAATCTTTATAAATCCCTTATTGTACAAATAACATCTCAGTAAGGTCAAGTAAGCTATAACTTTAGCAAGGGGCAGAGAAGGAATTTGAACAAGGTCTCAGTAATTTCATACTCTGTGCTCTAGGACTGTTTGGAATTTAATACAATACTTTATGTTTGATTTCAGGGATAATATCACTTCTCCAGCCTCAGGGTCTCTGCTGAGAAATGTCCTGATGCCATTTGTGGATCAGCAGGGAGAAAGAATCATGGTATAATTTGATGACTAATTCTAAACTATTTTTATATCATCTATCAGCTAACCAGTTCTTCCCTCAGCTTCAGGAAATTCCTCAGGATAATCTTATTTCTAATCTTGATTTCCCCAAAGTTTACATACAAAAGTGTGTAAGAGACACTGTTCCACTGTATTCTGTAGGATAATCTATTTAATAGATGTAAGAGTGGGGAGTCAGAATTCTTCCATGTCAGCAATTCAGGCAGTTAAAACTTCCCTAAAGGAACAAAGAAAGTGGTATTGATCTGATGTTACCACAATCAATCTTGTTCTAATGATGTGTGTGTGTGTGTGTGTGTGTGTGTGTGTAGCAAAGAGTACAAACCTCATCCATCCATGAATTTATCTTTGTTTACTCGTTTTTTGAGGGAGGGATGTGTGGAAATGGAATCTTTATTACACAATAACCATCTTGGTCTTTTGATAACCAAAATAAATCAGAAAGTTATTTTTATCCTCAAGAACCTGTACTATCAATAATGTTTTAAGAAAAACAAGTGTTTTATTTTTATTTATTTATTTTTAAATATATTTTTATTGATTTTTTTACAGAGAGGAAGAGAGAGGGATAGAAAGTTAGAAATATCAATGAGAGAGAATCATTGATCAGCTGCCTCCTGCACATCCCCCACTGGGGATGTGCCTGCAACCAAGGTACATGCCCTTGACTGGAATCGAATCTGGGACTCTTCAGTTCACAGGCTGACGCTCTATCCACTGACCCAAACCAGTTTCGGCTAACAAGTGTTTTAATGTGTTGATCAGTGTACAGTTTCTCTATATCTATTCGTATTTCTTAAAGTGCTTACAATTGTTCTTGAGGTAGCCATAGCTGTTGATCCCCTTGTAGAAATATAAAACTGAAGCTCAGAAAACTTTACTAACACAGACACAGTCACACTTCAGTGAGAAGTACAGCAAAAACTGAACCCCCAACTAACTGCTTAGCCCAAATTCTTAAGACAGTTAATGACAACTGGGCAATTCCCACTACCTCCATCTTCTTTGTAACTATATATAAGGCAATTTTAAAAATAAAGTGCTTACGGATATCCCAATTCCATGAAGTTGTTCCATATTTGCTTCAAAAACATGATAACACCCATCTGGAGGCAGAGGTCTATCAAGCAGCCACTAGGATGACACTGAAACAGAATGAGAATAGCAATGATCTTGCTTTTCCCAGTTGTCTCGAGCATTCCCACCTTCAAATTGTAATGCAAATTCTTAGGCCAGGTCACACTAACTATCTCAAGATGAGGACACTTGATAGGGGAGTTTTTAGAATTTATATCGGAATTTTAATCAAAATTATAACAGCATTAACATCAAATGTAACTTTTAATGAGCACATATTATCTACCAAGCTCTGTGTTGGGCATGATCACCTTCAATACATGTTCTGGAATACTACCTATCTATTCATAGTCAAGAGATAGACAAATATTTCATTCTATGGAAAATGCTTATAACATATTCTTTTTAAATAATGTTTTTATGTTAGAAAACTTTAAATTTATAGAACATGTGTAAAGATGATACAGAGAGTTCCCTCCATTGTCCCTAATACTATCAAGGTATATTTGTCAAAGCTAAGACACCAATATTAGTATTGGGTACAATGCTATTAACTAAACTCTAAACTTGATTTAAATTTTTCCGTTTATATCCGATTGACCCAGGATACACAATGAATTTATTTGTCATGTCTACTCAGTCTCCTCTGATCTAGACAGTCTATGAGTTTTTATTCCTTGATACTTTTAAGGACTGCTGGACTAGCATCCTGTGGGAAAATCCCCCAATCTGGGTTTTTCTAATGTTTTCATATTTTGAGACTATGTGTTTTGGGGATGAAGGTAGATCACAGAAGTAAAGTGCCATTTTCATCAAATCCATTAGCAGCTATGTGACTTCCACATGATGTCACTAGTAGTATTTTATTAATCTTTATCACTTGGTTGGTGTAACTGTTTTTTTTTTTTTTTTTAGGTATTTCTACTGTAAAGTTACTAATTTTTTCTTTTCCCTAATCTTTACTTAAGAAGTAAGTCACTAAGATCACTAAGTCTAGTCCATTCTCAAGATGAGGGACTATCTAAATATATTAGAACACATTTTTAAGTGATAAAAGCATGCCCCCAAAATAGTTTGTCAATATGATTTTGATTTTGCCTTGTGATCCTCTGCATTTTTAGATGTTCAACAAAAGTTAGCATAAGATGAAATTGGGCACATTCAGGGTTGTACTGCCTTAACCAAACAGAGACAGATTCATGGAAATAGACTCATAGATACTGACTGGGTGGGGGGGGAAAAATGAATGGATTAAGCAAAAACAAAACAAAACAAACAAAAAAACAAAACATCCATAGACACAGACAACAGTAGAGTGATTACCAGAAACAAAGGAGGGTAAGTGGAGATAGAAAAGGGTGAAAGGAGGATAAATGGTGATGGAAGGAGATTTGACTTTGGGTGGTGAACACACAATTCAATGTACAGATGATATAGAATTGCACATTTAAAACATATAAATGTCCCCCCAATAAATTCAATAAAAATTAAAAGAAAATTCTACCTTTTAAAAAAATGTTAGCATTAGAAACCCACACAAACAAAAATTGAATTACAATAAACAGTGCAATCAATGTGATATGCTTGAAAACTATGCCCTATAGAAGACATTTGGGTAGAAAAACGGGAGTCTGTTTCTTTGGAAATAGGTTCATGTCCTGCTCATAAAGATGATAGATTCTCCAGCTTTGATCCAGTTTCTATTTCTATCAAATAGGTACCAGTGGGACTTCAAAGAGAACAAATAATTAGGACATGAAGAGCCTGCTTTTCCAGTTTCAGCACAGTAATTTAAAACTCCCTAATCTGAGCCAGAGATAGGGTTTGCCAGTGGTCATTTTTATTGTGTGAAAAAGTCTCAATTTTCTCATCCAAGCATGCCCCTTCTTTCTAGGATGAATTTAGGACCCTCTGAACTTTGCCACATGTATATGATAAGTGGGTAAGTAGAATGTCTGAGGGAGAATAATTACTAAACTACAGAAGCAGATCACAGATCACAGCTGCAGACTGAAACTTCATTTTTGTGGTCTCAAAGAGGAAAATTAACTTGTCCAAGGTCATGCAGTGGTGACCGGTAGTGTGGGAATAAAAGCCTTAGTCTCATTGCACCCTAATTCACTGCTTTTTTATATAGTGCTAAAGGTGAGTTCTATTTACCAACTGTGTTTGTTGCCTTGAGGGGCTGGTTTAGAAAAGCCTATTCTTAGAAAGAGTAAATGAGCAGGTAGGAGACTCAGGCTTTGATTCCCATTGTACACTCAAAATTCTATGACCAATAACAACCCAAAGAAAGCTGGATGTCCTCATCAATTTATAAGAATGTTTCTATAATTAGAGGCAAATTATGTAAGCTTAAGTAATTCTCTAAGCTTCTGTGTTCTCCTCTGAAAAATGAGTGTAATAACAGAATTCTGGCGAGAAATAAATGAATAAATGTATGTAGAAATTGGAAATGATTGCTGGAATGTGCTGGCGTATAGTAAGTTCCAAATAAAAGTTAGCTATTATTAACATTTTATGTAGATTTACATAAAATCTTATGTGAGATATTATATAGTTATTTGTAAATATCCTAAATTGTAGTATTTTCTCTGTCTTTAAAATGGTCCCCATTATTTGTGCCAGAGGCTTTACATGCATGATACAATTTAATCTACTTATCACCAGCACTACTAAAATAGCCATTAATGTCAAAATTTAAAAAATAATAAACCTGAGACAGAAATAGTTAAGATTATGCATCTGGGTGGGACAGAATTAGAATGTAGACTGTCAGTCTTAAAAAACAAAATATTTATTACGTATCATGGTTATGCTCTTTTCTTTGAAACTAATTACTTCAAAAGAAAAGAAGTTCATTTGTATACCCCATATTTCAGCAAAGGCCTAGATTAGCATATGTGTAGTTGAATTCAGAAGGTCAGTTCTTATTTTCCATTATATATACTGTTTATATATCTTAATACCTATATCTTTACTTCTAGGATTATTAAGATTTATCACAAATCCAAATTTTTCATTGCACAGATTTTCCTCCCAAAATAAATAATCCTTTGTTAAAAAATATGGCCTCTATTTATGGCGCATATATATATGAAGGCCATATTTGAAGCCAAAATGTCTTGGATGGCTATAAAACATTTTTTCCTAAAACTAGTATATTTCTTTGGGACTTTCAAAGAAGAATAATGGCTTCCAATAATTTCACTAGGATATCTAATTAAACAAAATTATTGGTGGTACCAAAAATACAGATCTACCTGCGTATAGCCACTCTGTTCCCCATACTACCCTTGCTAACTTCAGTTGAACACCCCTGGAAAAAAGTAAGCATTAGTTCCCAAATTGGATAGATGGATAGCCTTTTAGCAGATTTAGTCATTCTTCTGAGCTATGAAAGAAAACTGCAGGTTAGATTTGGGGGCTTCCCTGAAATCTGGGATTTTGTATGGCCTTAGTCTGCTATTGGCCAATAGAATAATACATGGGTAGCTATGGAGACAAAGCATTGATAAATATCAACTACAATTTATAGAGTATCTACCACAGGGGTTGTGCTAATTCTGTTACATAAATTATTTCTTATCTATACTAGTAAACAGCTTTGCAACCTAAGTGTTACTATTACCAACTTACAGAAAAGGAGAAAGATATTCAGAGAGGCCAAAAATGGTTTGGCTCAGTGGATAGAGCGTCAGCCTGTGGACTGAAAGGTCCCAGGTTTGATTTTGGTCAAAGGGCATATACATTGGTTGTGGGCACATCCCCAGTAGGGGGTGTGCAGGAGGCAGCTGGTCGATGATTCTCTCTCATCGGCTTTTCTAGCTCTCTATCCCTCTCCCTTCCTCTCTGTGGAAAATCAATAAAGTATATTAAAAAAAAAAAAGATATTCAGAGAGGTTAAATGAAGGGCAAAGAATGAATAAGTAACAAGGTTAGCATGTGAGACCAGTTTTCTATAATATAAAGCATATTCTCCTAGAAAGTTTTAGGCTTTCTCAATGTAATCCCTTCTACGTTCTCTCTCCTGTCCCTCTCACAGTCATTGGCCCACATCCATGCATATCCCCCACACTGACCCTTACAGGGTTACTTACTTCCTCCAGTCTCCACCGGTTAAAAAGTTTATTGTAATTTCCTGGGTGGCCTACAAATCTGTAAAAAATCATTTTAATTCATTAGCATTTATGTGGGTTGACTGAAGAACATCTAATGTATCACAAGTGCATGTGTGGGTAGACATAAAGGTTCATTGGTGCAATTTGTTCCTAAGTGGTTGACTTAGGCCAAACTTACACATCAAAGTACCTGACATGAAAAGGAAAAAGTGATGTGTGAATTCAATACCAATGGGTTGAGAAAGTACAGAGAAACCAACTGAATGGATTTGCCCACTTTCACCTGTGGAATTTTAATGCCTGCTTGACTGAGTTAAAAAATATTAACATAATGTGCTAAATAATATAATTTAAAATGTTTCTAGCTTCAGTATGTTTCCATGGCACTGGCTGGAGTGTTAATCATATGGCAAACCAGAACTAGTAATTTAATATAATTTCTTTCTTTCTTTCTTTCTTTCTTTCTTTCTTTCTTTCTTTCTTTCTTTCTTTCTTTCTTTCTTCTTTCTTTTTCAGCAAAAATAGGGAAAAAATGTTAACATGATTGGTTGAAGAGGTTTCCACACTAAGGAGCTGTAACCTAGGGTTATTCAAAATTTATTTTCTTATTTAACAAAACCATTACTGATGACAGGACAGTAATAATTCAACCCATGTAGGTATATAGGTTTTATTCTTTTATGCCAACTTTAATTGGTAGTGGCACCTGGAAATACTATCCTGAAACATTTTGATTCAAACATGTGAAGACTGATTAGCCCAGTTGTCCATGCCTGGGGATCAGAAAGTGCCGCCTTTGTTAATAAATTGGAAGTGGAACTGTTGAGAGTCTTTATCACTCTATATAGGGGTGTCGAACTCAATCAGAGAAGGGGCCAAAATCTAAAATCCAGCCTAAATCGCGGGCCGAATGGTTTACTGAACAGTCATAAACTGTCATTGTGATGGAAACACAGCGGAGTGCAGTGATGACAGCGCGGTGCGGGCCACATTGCAAGGCCTGGACGGATTTGGCCCGCGGGCCTTGTGTTTGACACATGTGCTCTATAAAGATGATATATTATAAAGCTGACTTACCTCCCCAAAAAGAAAGCGATGTAGAAGATAGAACTGTTTAAATTAACAAACTGGAAGAGAAACATCTTCAGGGCAAAACTGTTTTCCCATTCAGATTCTGTTCGAGGATATTCTAAAAGGAACATAGAATTTGTTTACACAGATGAGGTGAATGACAAGAAATGTGTACACAGAATCCGAAGCCCCTTGTTTAAGTTTTGGTTCAGTCATTTGCTAGTTGTATGAGGCACTCAGTAAAATGCCTGTCAAATGTGAATGACAATATTTGCTGTACAGAGCTGATGAAACGAACCAATGAGATAATCTGCATACTTTCCCCACAGCTCCAAAAATATGATGCCTGATATTAATATCTACAGGTTTCCAGGATTCTCTCTGTCCCTCTCATTTAGAAATAACCATAAATATTAAGTCAGTCTTTCACTCTCTAGCTAAATTGTCCATAGAGTTCTTTGAAGGATGAATATTTCCTGCACAGACTTAGTGAATTGTTAAAGAGAGAAAAGAGGGCTACATCCATCAGAAGAGCTGAGTTCTTATCTCAACTTTACACCCAACTGCTAGTCATCTCAGACAGGTCTCTTCATATTTTCTGCAATAAGTTTTATCATCTATGAAATAAGGAATTTACATGAGATGAATTCAAGAACCCTGTCAATTCTCACATGGTATGGATCTAGGAATCTTAAAACAAAACAAAAGATAATGAGAGAGACTGCTGAAGATGAAAGCATGAGCAGCCTCTGCTCCTTCCTGGCATACAAATAAATGGCAGAAAACATAGATACATAGATATAGATATAGATAAAGATATAGATATAGATATATAAAATACTTTAATAATAATTGAAGAATTCAAGAAAGGTAAAAAATTAGATTGGATCTAATTTAAGAAAAAAAAAACGTGCTAAAATATAGGCAAGAGTCTATCACAGAATAAAGAGGGAATAGGTCCCAGGGAACTTCAAACCCAAAGGGAGTAGGTTGAAAAAATAGAAGGGTCTGTGCAGCATCCACAGAGTGACTCGTTGGTGGGCACTGTGACAGCACTCAGGAGAGCTAACATTTCCTCACAGGAGTATGTACTATGGTATTCCTGGTTCTTAGCACAAATAACTGTTCTGTCTCATACTATTAATTAAATACCCCAAAACACTTCAGTAGATTTGCTGCCATCCTGGATATAAGTTCATTAAAAGAAAATGAATATAGGTAATCAGAGCTGTAAGAATGCTTTGAGACATTCCAGTGCAATTGCTTCATTACCCAGCTGAAGATACTTTAGCTCAGATAATGAAATGTTATTCCCATTTATTGAGCACTTGTCATGTATCAGGCAGCCAATCTATAACAATGATGAAATAGGATTGTTCTCATTCTCATTTTCCCAATGATGAAATTGAGATTCAAAAAGCGGAGGTGGAACAGAGGGAAGAGAAGGAGGGGGAGTAGGAGGAGAAAGAATGGGGAAAGGAGAAAACTTATTCATAGTCACATAATGTCCTAGTGATATAATCATTTAGCTCTAGAGCATGAACTAGGGCTCAGTTGTCTCCTATGTACAATTTTCTTTTATTATCACTTGTCCTTGTAATGACATTACAGGAGAAGTAATATATTACAGTGGAGTTATGTTACTCCACCATAGTTAACGGAGTGTGTCATATCTGCATTTACATTCTACTTATTTAATTATCGTGTTTCATAATCCATAAAATAAGGATCCTACTGTCATAGATATATGGTTACAATAAAACAAAATGATGACTTAGAAGTGTTTAGTACAATGCCTGGGATCTGGTGAGTTCTCAAACAATAAAAGATAGCTCTGTAATAAAAATTCTGTCCCCCCAAACTGAAGGATCAAACATCAAGCTAAAATACATGGGAGAAAATAAATTTCTGACATACAAGGTCTCAAGAAATTTAGTTTCCAGGGAACAAGACAAGGAATAAAGCCGAGACGGATGGTGACATAGGATCCTGAAAGTAGTATCTAACTGAAAAATAAAGGTAAAGCTGGTGAAAGCAAGAGTAGATTTTGCTGACCACAAGCCTAGAGGGTAACCAGTTGAGACTGGAGTAGACAGTGGGCTCAGAAAGAATAACTCTAAGAAGAAAATAAAATGAGTAGAATTCTTGATATTTTAAAAATATATTTAGAGAGAATTTATAGAGTTGAGGCAGAAAGTTTGGGATAACTTAAGAAAAAATATATAAAAAGTTAAGCAAATATGCTTTTTTTAACCATACCTTACTTAGATAGGAAAACAGAAATATAGACACAATGATGTAAATATCCATAACTAATCTAGTTAAAAATGCTGATGTGTACTTCCTTTGGAAAGAGGAGAAATAACAGTTGTGTATACAGGTGATGGATAGGGAAGTATGTGAAGACAAGACATTATGACCTAAGTTGTCTTTGTAATTGGAAGGCAATAGCTGCCTAAAGCAGAAAAATCCAAAATGGCAGTAGAGGCAATGTCATTTAGAAATAGGGTAGAAAAAGAAACTGATAAAATTGGTAAAATGTAATCTGTTCGGCACATAAAAAATAAGAATGGATAATGTGGCAAAGGACAGGTTTTCACTATAAATCTATTTTGCCTTTAAATTGTATACATGAACAATAAACAAATAAATGTATAAATAGTGTACATGCTACAAAATATTTTGAAAAAAATAATATTGGGGTGGAAAAACAAAGAACTGAAAAGGTAGAGGAGCAAAACATTTTAATGTAAGAAGAACCAAATTTGCTAATTCTCTATACCTACACAATATAGTCCAATATCCAATGGCACTTATTTCACTTTTATTGACAATTATGTAACTGAAGTTAATATTAAAAATACTGAAGTACATAAACCAACTATAAGCTGATAGGCCCTAAAGAAGTATTCTTCTAAAAAGGAGTGAAGAAAAACAGACTTACCTAAATTAGTGAGAAGATAAGCAATTTTTTCATAAGCCTGTAATAAGAGAATAATAGTTACTATTATTGTTTTCTTTAGAAAAAAAACTGTATTTACATAATCAAAGAGTATTCTACAAAGTATCTATATTTTTATTAACTAAAAGCATGCTTTAGGCTAGTGCTTTACATATATACATACAATGCATGTGATATAAACGTGTTGTAAATATATGTGTGTATATATATATATATATATAGTCACAATTGATTTCTGAAATAACAAAGTTATTTTTGGAGCTATTATTATTTCCATTTTATAAATAAAGGAAATGAGACTGGGGTTTGATTACAAAATTATATGTTCTTCAGCCTGGCCTATGCCTTCTCACAATCCGGGCTGAGGGACACCCCCCCCCCCCCAAGTGCACAAATTTCATGCACTGGGCATCTAGTGTTTTATAATAGTCCAAGTAAATATAGTTGGGAAAATACATTTCTTCTATAGACAGTAGGGTATTATGTGTTTGTGGATATATGTGTTTCTATGTAAATATTACTATATAACTCTGTAATTCTACAAATTATTCTTTAAATTTCAATAACCTTGCTTGTTGTCATGCAAAATTAAAAGGCAGGTGTCTGGATACTTTAAAAAGTTGTTCACTTCCCCCTATCTGTTCTTTCAATAGATCTATTGTGATTATTCATCTTAGTCATGATTCAAACCTACTTTGTCCTAAGATCTAAAGTGTTATGTTGAGATTGAAAGATTATATTGAGTACAATAATCTCATTCTATCTCTTGTGTAGTGCTTTGTTTTTTTTTTATTATCTGAGGTATACACACAAGTGAATTTTTAGGACAAGATTAGCTTGAATTCATGAGCACCTGATTGCAAAATATTATCTTCCCCACCCTATTTATCAAGTTAAATAATTATAGAAGAATCTCCAAAAAAATGTAAGGTTTGTCAATTAATAAATACTATCTAAGTGGTATTGTGCTTCTAGCACTAATTCGAGTGCCCTCCCTGGGTTTGGAAGAACATTTTATTTAAATATCTGCCATACAGAGTATTTGCCTGGTGCCAAGCAATGCTTTATATATAATATAATTTGCTAGTCCATATAACAATTTCATCAAATAGATCTAATGATCCCATTTTACAGAAGAGGAAACCAAGGTTTCAAATATCAGTTCCTTGCCTGAGATAAAACTATTAATACTAAGTAAGTAACAAAGTCAGGATTTGCAGAATGGTTCTCTTGACCCATCTGTGCTATCTATGCCTTGTCACATAAACTATTTCAGATTTTTGTTTTAATTCTTAGCACTTAGAGTCTGTCTGCAGGCCTGGGATGGCGATGGCTGAAGCTGATGCCCCAAGGGAGCACAAAAATGTTTGAAAGAATGTTATAAATCACAAAAGATGCACATCCACTTCTGGAAATATTACTCTTGCGAAGCTCTCTGGGGCACTTTGGAACCTGCATCATCCAAGGCCCAGATGCTAGCATGAGGATGACTCACAAAACCTGGCCTTGCCGAGTAACTGGCAAACTCTGAAACCACCACAAAGTGCAGCCATAATGTGAATACGTCCAACTGGATGGTGCACGGCAGCAATAATTTTGACAGGAGAGAGAGAGAGAGAGAGAGAGAGAGAGAGAGAGAGAGAGAGAGAGAGAGAGAGAGAGAGAGAGAGAGAGAGAGATGTATTTGGGGAAAGAGAAAATAAGGAGGGTCAGTATTAACCGTCTGGCCACAACATTTATATATATAGAGAGAATACTCTTTCATGGGACTTTAATGCCAGTGGCCAGAGAAAAATGACATACAGTGTGCAATTGGTCAGGAGATTAACATTATGATAGAAAGATAAAGGTTTTCTGGATAGAGCGTGGTGGTGGGCACAGAGTATTATCTTAGAGGTTGGTCAGGGAAGCCTCTTCAAGATGGTGACATTTTATGAGCAGAGAGCTGCATGAAAGGATGGGCCAAGCAAGATTGGTACCAAGTTCCTTAGAGACCCAGGAACAGCAGGTGCAAGAATGCACTTGGTTTGTTTAATGAAGGGCATGGAAGTTAGAGGACAGCAGTGGAGGCAGTAAAGAAGCAAGTAGGAAGAGATGAGTCAGAGGATCCTCAGAGGGAAACAGTATTTCAGGGCCTGGGAGGCCATGGTAAGGATTTTCATTTTGAGCTTCCCACTAATGTTTTGTTTTGATGTGTTATGCACAAATCAATTGGGAAAAATAAGAAGGGCAAAGACAGGCAAAGGACAAAGGATGGGAAGGGGCATATGAAGGAGGTTCTAACAGGAGGGAGGGGTGCGAGCGGGGCAAAGGAGGAGGCAAGGAGTGGAGAAAGGTAAGGGAGGGAGGGGGGGAAAAGAATGAGGGGGGGGTGCGTGATGCTGTCTTGAGTGGAGGGCGGGAGCGGGTGGGGTGGATGGCGGAGGGGGAGGGCGGGAGGAGGGGTAGGGCGGGAGGGAGTGGAGGAGAGGAAGTAAGGTCGGAAGTCTAAGTCGCAGGACGGAATGAAGCGGAGAGCATGACGGGAAGGATTCGCCTGGCTTGATTGCTAATTTCGCTTTTCTGGTTATTCTGATTCTTTGATTCGTTCTTTAGGGAGTGTGTCTTTCTTTTTTCTTTGATTTTTTTTCTGTCTTTCTTTTCTTCCTTCCTTCCTTCCTTCCTTCCTTCCTTCCTTCCTTCCTTCCTTCCTTTCCTTTCCTTTCCTTTCCTTTCCTTTCCTTTCTTTCTTTTCTTTCTTTCTTTTCTTTCTTTCTTCTTCCTTCTTTGTCACTGTTCAATGCCTGTTTACTATTTACTTTATTTTTAAATCTTTATTATTGAAAGTATTACATATGTCCCCCCCTCCTTTTTTTCCCATTGACCCCTTCTAGCCTACCCTCGCCCCTCATCCCAGGCCTTCACCACACTATCGTCTGTGTCCATGGTTTATGCATAGACACATACAAGTACTTTGGTTGTTTTCTTCCCACCCACCCACTACACTTCATTTAATATTCTTTGTTTCTGAGTTAGGGTCTCACCCTCTAACCTTCACTGTAAAAATAAGTTCCAGATAAGCTTTCACAGAATCCAAAGGAGATTGCTTTCCCTGAGTAATGCACCTTTTGAATTTCTAGAAACTATGGACATAGACATGAACAAATTAATCAAATACACTTTTTAGAGAGCCAGCATTTCATTAAAGGAGTTGGTTGGCATCACCTTCTTTCTAGATTAAGATGTGTGGCCCAACTCTTTGATCCACCCTATTCTCTAATAACCTGCATTGTAATTGGTCACCAGTGGTAACCAGGTGTTACCACTGGTGACCAATTATGATGGAAAATTAGGTACATTTTGAGATCCTCAGTGATTAGGCCCATGAAAGAAACAGGAATGTATGCTCTGGATTCTAGGGATGGAAAGAGATCAATAATGTGGAAGAGTCCAGAACTAGCACAGACTACTAACATTAGCCAAATGTATTTAGGGCTTTTTGTTGTTGCTCTTACAGTGCACGCATTACATGTTACATGCACTCTAAAGGAACTTATTCTTTTATTGACCATGTTGAAATGGCTTGGTTGGCTTAATCTCAGATATTTCAAACTACAAGAGTACTTTTACTGTGACTACACATTAATCATGAGAATAGACACCTGTAACCTATTCTTAAGTTCATTAGGGTATAATTGACAAGCAACAAGACTATACATTTTGGAATAATTGCACAATTTAATTTTTCATTAAAATCTTCTTGGAAATAAATATTTACTGATATAATGGTAACATTTATGTCACAGTAATCTTGCTACCTTTAAATAACACAGCATTTTCATAGGTGGCAAAATAAAGAAGAAAAAAGACAGGATTAATAAAGAGCAACTCATGGTTTCAAATTCTGCCTTTGTGAGATTTTAGCTATATGCCTAGTAAAGGGATGTTAAAAATAACAAGAGTTTTGGTTATTATTAAATTATTCCCAATTATCTTTGGAAATGTGGTGTCTGACCTTGGCTATGTATCTAAATTACTTAGATCTCTTGAATCACTGACTTCCTAATGCTACTTTAGGGTCGGAATGAATCAGAATCACTTGTATTTTTTAAAATATAGATTGCTTGGCTCCTCAAAGGAGATCCTGAATGGAACTTGGGACCTGTCATTTTGCAAGTGACTCAGCTGACTTCAGGCGTAGAAAGAGCAAAAAACATTCCTTTAGTTACTCTCCTTATCTTTAAGATGGACTTGTAATCAAATTTTGATTATTTTAGTCTCTATTTTTATCTCAAATATTTACTTAGGGATACCATCATACATCTTTCTTAAATCTTAAGATAATGTATATTCTTTGGTTATTAGTTTGAATAACGAGTGCTACAAACTTGGAAGAAACTGAAAACATAATTTCAGTAACAAATAATTTTGAACACATGAAATATTCAAGATGCTAGGATTTGGAGAATAAAACAATTAAAATTTTTTCAAAAATATTTTAAATATAAATTGCTTAGGCAGTAGGCAGGAATCTGGAGATAAAAAAAATGAGGAAGCTACTAAGAAGCTTACACCCTGACAGAGGCAGAGAGGCATGCCTGTAACAGAAGAGTATTCATAAGAGGGATTGTTTCCTTCCACCAAGAGAATCTGATAAGGAGGGAGAATAGGCATGTCCACCCACCTTGTGAGGAGAATATACACAAAGAGAGATTATTCAGTTCTACCTATAAGATTGAAAGAAAACTTTATTGAGGAAGTGACCCTTAAATAGAATTTTCCAGGATGAAGAGGTATTCTTCAAGGAGTCAAAAGAAAACACACACACAAAACAGCAGATAGAGGAAACACTGTGAACTAAAAGACAGGGTTGCAAAAGCAGAATGCCAGGGAGCAAGCAGCATAGGTTTGTGGCTGTAGTGCAGCCCATGAAAGGGAGGGAGAGGCACTCCTTTGGACAAGAAGATAAAGGAAGGACGGATTAAATAAGGGAGGGACTTGTGTGCCATGAAAATGAGTTTAGAATTTCTATCAGCGGCAATGGCAATCTGTGGAATAGTTTCAAGTACAAAATAAAGTGATCAAATGCAGTTTAGAAAGAGCCTTCCAACAGTGAATTGTTAGGGAGAAAGAAAGAGTTGAAAATAGAGACAGGAAGACTAATCAGTTACAAGGCTACTGCACCAGTCTAAGCTAGAAACATCCCAAGTAGTTGTGAGGATGGTGAGCAGGGAATAGATAAGAGATATGCTACAGAAGCAAAATTTACAACAGTCACTGATATGACGAAGGAGACAGAAGAAATGCTTGAAGAATGACACAAGATTTCTGCCTGTGTCCTTTAAACATCGAAAGTTCCTTATTTAAAAATAATTGTTTGGTTGATTTAAACTATTTTTTCCAAGCCTACATGCCATAATTTCATGAATTATAGCTGAAAAGCACATTAGATCAATAAAATATTTTTACTAAGGCCAAGTCACTCGTTTGAGGAATATGGAAGCCCAGGGATCATAAAGTCGAGCTATTAAAAAACGAAAAGCTGTATATTTAGATTTGATTCAAAAATAACAAGTAGCATTTGGTTTCCTGGGTGAATCTATAATCTTGGTATAATTTTTTAAAGAGTCTGGAATTTTGATATTATTTTAATTTATATATATTTAAGCCCTGAAATTAATCCTGCATACTCAGGTGAGTCAGAAGGGCTGTTTAGTAATCTGTGAACTATCTCAACATCCTGAGTAGGGAGGGAATGCATGAATTCAGAAGAGCTTTATTGTTTTACACTGATGAAATCTGAGGAATATAACATTCTTTTCACATTTGTTGAGTTGGCATTGAGTTCACTTCTTTTATGCTAAAATACTAAATCCATTTTTAAATCTTCTGAGATAGCTTAAGAGCAAAGAAAAAGTATTTATGGTCTATTCCACTTTCAATCATTTTTTAAACTTTGTGCTAAAATGCCTAACAAACATTTAAGAAAAAAAAAAAAAAAGAAAAAAGAAAGAAAAAGATACATGACAGCAGTACAGTGATTGCCAGAGTAAGGGGGTGGGAGGAGGTGGATAAAGGTAAAGGGGTGTGGATAAATGATGATGGAAGGAGACTTTGACTTGGGTTGATAAATATATAATACAATATAAAAGTGGTATATTGTAGAAGTGTATACTTGAAATTTATATACTTTTTATTAACCAATGTCATCCCCCATAAATTCAATTAAAAAAAAAAAAAAAGCAAAGTCAGTCCTGTCTTCTCCCAGCAGCTATGGATGATTGTTACAACACTAGGGAGTTACTCCTATAATTAGATACAACTAGTGGAATTTTGAGGATCTGAAAATATTGTTTTTATGACAAAAATAGTATTATCTTCACCTCCCTATTAAGGTCTTATTTCCATAAGTAGAGATACACTCCATTCAGTTCAGTCTTTGTTATTTGATAAATGCATTAGTTTAGAAAAAATAATATATTAAGCCTTATCATACATAGAAACATAGTGAGAACAAGCTGCATGTGAACCTTCTGAAAGAGATGACTATATGTATGAGGATAAATTGAGATTCTAGCGAAGGGGGTAACTGAGGCTAGGGATTGAGGTGGAGCGGGGTCAGAGTTTAAGGGATTGGTAATTAAGAAGCAACTGGAATAATATAAAATAAGAGTCTGAAATACAATGGAAACCTCAGCCAAATTTCAATTTTTGATAAAAGTTTCTATTTTTTCAGATTCAGATCTGATCATGACAAGTTTTTCAGTTTAACTGAAAAGAAGTTGGTTGTCTTGAACCCTGGATCTGCAGGTTCTGTTCCCAAAGCTGTCATGCTTGCTTTCCCAAGCGAAAGTTAATTAACCACATTTGGCTTCTGTGTAATGTCTGTGAAATATTTTCCTTCTTCAAAAATATTAGGCCAGTTCATTAATTCACTCAAGATGTTTTTGAAGATCAGTAGGTCTTTGGAACAAATTGTCAAATACAGGAACACAGGGTTCTCTTTTGAAGATGGGGAATAAATAGACATGAAACCATTAACATTAATTATCTTCAATGGGTACAATTAGTTTATCGTAGGAAGGAAGGTGAGTGGCATTTTGGATCAAGTCAAGTGATTTTCCTTAATATTGCTAATATTTTTTGTACTGTTAAGAACAATATATCTCTAATCCAAAGTTAAGAAAAGATAAAAATTATAAACTTTAAAAAGGAACAAGTAGGAAGACTAAAATTAGCATAATAGTTATGATTCCTATATGCACTAATTACTATTTCAAATTTCCTTATATTTAAACATTTATTTGATAGACATAATACGACAACTTTTTTTGTGCTCTTTTCACAAGTCCCTCTGAGTGCTTAAAGCTTCATGAATCAGTAATAGATAACATTTAAAGAAATAAGAGAATGTATATATAAATGCAGAGGTGGTCTGAAGAATTAAAAAAGACCTAAGGAAAAATTATCAGCATTTCTATCTCATGAACTTAAGGACATAAACTAACTTTATTATTTAAAATGAGAAAAATGGGGAAATAAAGAAAATGTTGGTATTTTGAAAGAAAGAAAATAGGAATACAGACTTAAAAATAAGAATAAAATTTTAAAATAATTAAGGGCAACAAATAGAAAGTTAACAATTCTCAATCCATTTTTCTAATATATTCTATAAATATATTCCATAAATATATGTTTCATAGACACTTCTTGCAATTTCAAGACAAACAACATGTGCTTCTGTGCCTCTTTAAATCTATCTGTAGGTTGAATTTTTTCAAATGATGATCCACTTTCTGCAAGTATCCTCTCTTCTTCCCTTTGAGTCTCTGATCCATTATCACAACTCCTGCTGTCCCCTTCTTCCCCCAATTTCAGATGCAATTGATGGCTTCCTTCTTATCTTACTTAGAGCCTTTTGTGCTTCCACTGTAAGGCAATCTTCATTGTGCCTTGGTTCCTATTTTTCCACTAGTCAATAAGATAATGGGTAGCAGCACTATGGCCAGTCATTTAAAAAAATATATATTTTATTGATTTTTTACAGAGAGGAAGGGAGAGGGATATAGAGCTAGAAACATCCATGAGAGAGAAACATCGACCAGCTGCCTCTTGCACACCCCCTACTGGGGATGTGCCCGCAACCAATGTACATGCCCTTGACCAGAATTGAACCTGGGACCCTAATAGACTGACGCTCTATCCACTGAGCCAAACCGGTTTTGGCTGACCAGTCATTTTTTTGTCAACCAACTTACTAAGGATAATAAATGGATTCAGGCTAAGATCAGGCTGGCTGACAGTTACTGTTGCCTAGAAATAAACACATCAGCCATTTAGCTTCCTTTTCCTTAGATAATGGTGCTCTAACCATAATCAGATCTGCCTACTGGAAAAACCTCAAAATATACTGATGTTAGAAATGAGATGTTTCACCATCTACCATAAGATTATTATCCTATATAATAAAGCAGTAATATGCAAATTGACCATCACACCCTTGCATAATGGCTGCCCCCATGTGGTTACAAGATGGCTACCACAAGATGGCTGGTAGGGGAGGGCAGTTATGGGTGATCAGGCCAGCAGGGGAGGGCAGTTAGAGGTGACCAGGCAGGCAAGGGAGGGTAGTTGGGGGCAATCAGGCTGGCAGGAGAGCAGTTAGGCTCGATCAGGCTGACAGGGGAGTGGTTAGGGTGTGATCAGGCTGGCAGGCAGAAGCGGTTAGGGGCAATCAGGCAGGCAAGCGGTTGGAAGCCAGCAGTCCCGGATTGTGAGACAGATGTCCGAATGCTCGTTTAGGCCTGTCGGGCCTAAACGGGCAGTCAGACATCCCCTCAGGGGTCCCAGATTGGAAAGGGTGCAGGCTGGGCTGAGGGGCACCCCACCACCAGTGCATGAATTTTGTGTGCTGCACCTCTAGTCATAAATATAAGAATCTAAAATGTCTACATGATGAATGGTCCTCCTTCAATAAGGTAACTTTGAACAATGCATATAAGCCTTCCTGTCCTAGTACTGTATTATTTTTCAGTGTTTACTGTTCACTTTAATTATGAGCCAAGGGCATAAACTAAAATACTGTATGATTTGTTTTAAGAAACTGTAAACAACATTCTCATTTACAAATGATGTTCCTTTACCTTTCCAATAAATTTTCCTCTGAGTTTGAATCTGTTGGAATGGTTTTCTAATTAAAAAAATTCCTTACTTGAGTGAAAGCAACACACTAGACAACTAGAAATGATCACCAATCAAACTATAAACTCAAGAGAAAGGAATTTTGATATTACAACTTTTATTTATTTTAATTTAAAGGAATCTATCATCTGAACCATATGGATAAAAAATTTTCTACTAAACTGAATTGTCTTTGTCAGAGATGTGGTTTGCTCTTATTTTGGCTTCCTGTAAATACAACCTAAGTATAAAGGAAACATAGACTTCTATCCTTTTGCATATATTGAAAAACTGTAAACACTTACAAGATTCAGGACCATGATGATTACAAAATTGATACAGACAGCAGCAGCAGATGTTGCAAATTGCCAGTGTTGTTTGATGAAATTCCATTTGAATGATGCAAACTGTTCCATGACAACTAGGCGATACACCACAACTGCAAACACTGCAGTGATCACCAAAGAAATCTACAATATGGAAGACCAGAAGGGACAACCAAATTTTGCCTTATTAACAAAACAAAAACAAAAGCAAAATCATAGATCCAATACACTGTCCCCAGACTAAATAAATTTATTTTTCTAAAAATGTATATATAAATTTAATTTTTCATTTAAGTAACTAAGTTACTTGAGCATCAAAATAAGTAGCATAAGATTTAAGTTGTTGTAGTGTAATACAATTACCACACTAAAATACAAACTTTGTTTAAATTTTCACTATTACATGGAATATTTCATTTTTAAAAAAGATGACTAATTTATCAGGGCAGCTCATATAATTTCCATTTTACCTTAGATGATCTCTGTTTTTCCCATAGAGTGTTTTACTTAACATGTTAAGTGCCCAGTCAGTTTTAGTTAACAGTTAAGTGCCCACCAGTGACCAACACTATACTTTCTGTCAGTAAGACAAAACGGGCTGGGCAGTTAACCTGTTAAGGATATGTACAAACTCTCTCTGTGATCTGCTGTAATTTTTATTTTGTTTAATAGTGTGTATTGACAAAGTTTTGAACAGGATGTGGTTTCTCGCAGCATCTGGGTTACAAAATGGGTGGGCATCCTAGAACTTCTTTCTAACCCTGGAATCCCACAACATTCTGATATTAATGGTTATATAATACTTTACCATGAAGAATATTCCTGATATAGAAACAAGAAGACGACTGACTTTGTCTGAAGAAGGCTGATGTGGCTCAGGTTTTCCACTAATGGGATTCACTCTCTCCATCTTGTAATACTTTGCTTCAAACTGGGGACGAAGTGTTTCCTATAAAAGAAACTTACAGTTACCTAAATATCAGAGTAAAAAATGTTGAAAACTCTGAGTTGAAAATTGCTGCATTTGGCCTACTTTTATAACAAGTCTTGGCAAAGAAGCATATTTTGAAAAATAAGATGCAAATTACTTTCCAAATAACCCTAAATTACATTTTAATTAGCCCAATTTTTCCAGTAATATACTGTAAGAAAATGTAAAAGAAATGCTTTGAAAAAAATTACATGATCTCATCATAGATCTTTTTTTCTTCATAAAATAAGAAATTTTGTTAGTTATAAAGTATCAAGGGAAAGTCTAATTGTGTTTAGCTGCTTCCATGTTAGATGTTAAGAGCAGTGAACACTTGTCTGCAATATTTGTATCCCAGTTTCCTTATCTTCGGTTTCCTAACATCTTACCTCTTCTTCTTCCCATTCAATAAGGTCCCAAGTATAGGTCAATGTACTTCTTCTTCTTTTCCAAAACTCTAGGAAGACTGTGGCTATAAATAATAACATTATTATAATTATTTACCCAACTGTGTTATGTTCTTTCATTGGTACTCTTCTTTGGATTGATGCATTTTCACCAAGTTATTGAATTATTAAACTTCATTAAACTCACAGTAAATTCATGCAAATGTAATTTTGTTTTCTCTCGCCCTATTTTCCCTGTTTCTGTATACTGCATTTCTAGAGAGGAAGTTTTTTTTTTTTAATTGGATTAAATAAGCAGAAACTTTTGTTAGCATATCCTATCAAAGTGATGCTATGTAAGGTCAATATTAATGAACAAATATTTATTGTTCTTTTTGACTTGTACATGCTTATTCAAAATTATCTAAAAGGACTAAATAAGCCTTCTCCAGGAATGACAATTAAGACCAGACACTTCTTCTCCAAGATTCTGAAAGGAGAGGCATAAGATGGGGAGAGAGAGGAAAAGAGCAAGATTATCATGTCTTAGGCCATAGGGTGCTATGCATTAATCTGAGCTTGCAGTTTGGCCAAAGGTAGGTAGAATTGATATTGACAGCAGGTATGCCTTTGGTATTACCCATTACATTATTTTGCTCTAGAAACAAAGACATTCTTGACTTCTTCCAGAAAAACAACAACAGTTCTTATGTTTCAGAACTCTTAAAGGTTATCCAATTAACTACAAACACTGGAATTCTCATTCTGGGGGAAAAACAGATGGCACCTGATATAGATGTTTCTCCCAAGATCCAGACCATACATTATGCAATCCAGCAACTCTTACACATGGTCTTCCTTTTGATCACTTTTTTTCCCATTTACTAATACTGCTATCATAACCTAATTTTTGCCTGAATGAAACTCCTAAGAAAGCATTACTCATTTTCATAGTTCTTCAGTCTAATTTCAAGATGAACATACTCAGAATCTTAGGTCTGCCTACTGCAATGACTATTCTAGTTGTCCTTCAACAATTTTTGATCCCACTGTCCAACAAGTACCAAACAGTGCCAATTTAACTCACAGTTGGATAAGCATCCAAGCTAACCATACTTATGATAAACCAGATAAATGGCTTGGCCCTTATGCCTTTAAAGCTTACACAATCTAACTGGAAATAACACTGAATTTCAAGTCCTTCTTTATTCTCAATCCTCTGTGGTAGATAAGTGTGTGTTATTTACACTAAATACGGTGAGATAAGTTAGAGCCTACCCTCAAGTATGAAGTTCTTGGACTATCTAAATATACTCAAATTCTAATAACAAATAAAATAAAACATTACACTGCCCTAAGTTATCAGCAAGATTTGTCCCACTTGCTCACATTTTGCTCCTGGATTAAATAGTAGGTTCTAATAAATAAGTTAGAGATCCTAGTTATAATATGGAGGGTTAAAAGTTTTAAGGCTTCAATTCAGTCATTTTATTCTCCCAGAAGAGTATCATGAATGTAATCCCATTATTGATAGAAGAGAATGAAAAAAGGTGTTGAACTGGTAGTTCATTAAGGATTGACTTATGGGTTTGGAAATTTCAAGGAGAAAAGAAAATCTGTCAAAGACTCATTAGTAAGTGACTTAAAAATATGTCAATAAACCATGAAAGTGGCAAGAAAACATATTCATTTTATTATAATTGCTGGTGACAAGTTTTGTATGCACAGTTAACTCTGGGATTCTGGCTGGACAAAGTGGTCTCTGAAGCAAGTGGCAGGTTGAAAGAATACAGGAGCACTAAGACAGATATTTCAACAGGATTTAGCAGGGGAGAGATTGTGGGGAGGGTGGAAGAGCTGGAGAAGTGAAGCAAGATTTGATTTATATAGTTTTAACATCACAGAGCTTTAAAAATATCCAAATGCCCATACTACATCTTGGAGAGCAATTAAATCAGAATTTCAGGACAAAACCCAGCATCAGTTTATTTTTTAAAGCTCCCAAAGATTCCCGATGTTCAGCCAATGCTGGTAACTACCTTCTAGAGCACATGTGTCAAACACAAGGCCCGCGGGCCAAATCCGTCCCGCCAGGCCTTGCAATGTGGCCCGCACCGCGCTGTCATCACTGCACTCCGCTGCGTTTCCATCACAATGACAGTTTATGACTGTTCAGTAAACCATTCGGCCCGCGATTTAGGCTGGATTTTAGATTTTGGCCCCTTCTCTGATTGAGTTCGACACCCCTATTCTAGAGGAAAAGCAGTCATGCTCATGAAAGAGGTGAAATGGAAACAGTCATTGTTACTGAGGCAGTAGACATTAACACTAACATTGTTTAAGGTCAAGCTATAAGAAATAATAGCTGTTGTTCTGTTTTGAATTCGAACTATTTATAAAGTATTTTAACACTCATTTTAGATATATTACTTCTAATATCTACCACAGTCATTCTCAAAAACCAACCAAAATATAAATAGCAACATGTAACAAGTAAATATGAAATGTGCCATAAAATGGCTATTATTATCCTTGTTTTTTAAGATAAAAAATTTCGGGTTTTGAGAGATTAGGAGACTTGCTAACGTCACACAGCTGATTGGAACCTAAATCATTTGAACTAAAATATTCATGCCCTTTGTATCATACCACAGTGCCTTCCTGGATAATGTATAATAATAAAAGTGTAATATGCAAATTGACCAAATGGCCATCCGGATGTCCTCCCGGATGACCTTCGGGACAAAGCTGGGGCTGTAGCTATGGGATTGAGACAGCCCCCACAGCTGCAAGGGAGGGATTGAGGCAGCCACCAAAGCTGTGAAGACCTACTCTTGCATAAATTTCATGTATTGGGCTTCTAGTATAACATGAAAACTAATATGGGCTTCTAGATAACATATGATATGTTTTCTATCTATCTATCTATCTATCTATCTATCTATCTATATATATATCTATATCTATCTATCTATCTATCTATATATATATATATATATATATATATATATATAAAGTCAGTGACCGTAATGACATAACAGTCACTATGAAGCCCACTGTGGCCAGCAAACTGGCCTGATCAGGTACATATGTCTCCTTTTTTCCCCATTGACTCAAGAGCTCTCTATGTGGTTAGCTGAAATGGATCCCTGGCCAGCATTGCAGCTTTAGTTATTCCTCTGCTCAAACCTGCTCTTTTCCCATTCTTCCCAGCTACTGTTCTCAAAAGTAACCTTTAATAAGTACTGCCCACTACCAGACTCTCCCACCCTAATCAAGGGTGGAGCCAGCTGGCCAAATGCCCTACCCCCTTCACCCCACCAGTCCTGCCCCCTACCACACTGTGATAGGCCTTTATTCCCTCCTCCTTGCTGGCCCCACCCCTGATTGGCCCCTATCCCAATAAGAGGCGGGGCTAGCTAACCAACCTCCCACAGCCCCTCATCCTAGCTGGCCCAGCCCCCTATGGGCCCCCACCACCGTGATTGGCCTGAAGCCCCTCCTCCCTGGTCGCCCCCCCATCCCAATGGGGGGGGGGCTGGCTGGCCAACCACCCATGGCCCCTCCCCATGGCCAGCCTCACCCCTAATCGGCCCCCCAACCTCAATTTGGGCCTAACACCCAGTCACCAGCCATCTCTTCTCCCTGACAGGTTCAGCCCAGATCTGCCCTGATTAGGGACAGGCTGACTGAACCCCACCCATGCACAAATTTATGCACTGGGCCTCTAGTAATATAACCTATACTAATAAAAGGGTAATAGGCTAATTCGATCAATAGACCTTCCAGGAGACCTTCTGACAAAGCCATTGTAGCAGGTCCAGGGCAGAGACAGTTAGGGATGACAAGGCCAAGAGGAGAGGGCAGTTGGGAGTTGGGGCGAGCAGGCCAGCATGAGGGCAGTTGGGGTGAGCAGGCTGGCAAAGGGGCAGTTGGGGGTAGCAAGCCAGCAGGCAGAATCATTAGGGGTGATCAGGCAGGCAGGCAGGTGAGAGGTTAGGAGCCAGTGGTGTCAGGTTTTTAGAGGGATGTCCTACTGTCACAGGGCTAAACTGGCAATTGGACATCCTCAGAGGGGTTCCAGATTGGAGAGGGTGCAGGCCAGGCTGAGGGACAGACCCTCCCTTATGCATAAATTTCATGCACTGGGCCACTAGTATAATATAATTAATATCATATCATATATCATATCATATCATATCATATCATATCTACACTAATAAAAGAGAAACATGCAAATTAAGCATCACTCTGCTATGCTCATCAGCCAATCAGAAGGGAATATGCAAATTAGAAGGAGAAAGATTGCAGCTGTCCAGCTGCTCCAGGCATGGAGTGGCTGGGCAGGGCAGGATGCCTGCTTTGAGAGGGAGAGCGGGGGAGGGAGTGAAGGAATCTACAGGAGTGGCACTCTGGCCACAGGGAAGACAAAGAATGCAGACTCCAGCTGGAGTCTGTAGCCCACAGACTCTGGCTGGGGTGAAGGCCTGGGTCCCAGATGCCAAAGGAAAACCGGTGCTGGAAGCCAAGGGAAGTAAGGCCTATTACAAGAATCTCTTCGTGCAATGGGCCTCTAGTAATATAATACATAGATAGATTAGATACATCATAGTTATACACAATACGAAAACGAATATACCAAAGTGTTAATACTATGATAATTACCTGTGGATTATGGAACACTTTGTACAAAGTATACATTGTCCCTGGAGTATCCACTGCCTGTGTTTTTCTTACCACTCTATGTGGAAAGTTTAGCAACTGTTTCCGTTAGTCCCATGAAACTGGATTGAGGGTGGTGTTGGAGGATAAGAGGCCTCAGTGGAGAAGGACAGTTTGCTATCAGGGGAAAGCCAAGTTTCACATGAGTCATGGAGGTAGAAGGAATATTGTGAAAAGGTTAAAGATGTCACTTCTGTTCCTTAGCAACCATACATTGTATTTATTTTTTTCATTCCTGCCTTTCTATGACAAACTTTTTTCAACATAAAGAAAAAAAAATCCGAAGATGCACATGCTTCATCCATCCAGTCCTTGTACATCTGTTTCCTTATGTCTATTCCCAGAGGCTTTCCTTTGTGATTAAAGTCAGTGGCATAGAGGAACAGAATTATATGGTCATGCATGTAAAAGAGGTTAGATTCCATATGCTGTTTGCTCCAAGTTGTTTATTTAAATTTACATAAAAAAGGCCCAGAGTGGTTGACATTTATCACTAACTTTGTCCAGAAATCTGCAACACTTCATTACACTTGTTCCCATACCTGCTTTTTCTTACACTGGAAGGTTAAGTTTCCCAAAGTGCCTTTTTCCCCTCTAGCATTTTGAGTTGTTGGCACATGGAAAATGCTCAATGAATGCCGGTTAAATCAAACTGATTGATTAAATGGAATCCAATTACTATGACTGCAACTCCTGGTCAAGTGTTCTTCCCATTAGTCCAGAGCTTTTCAAATTACACCCCCGTAGAATTTCACTGAAGCTATACAAAGGGGCCCTCACCAGAGAAGCCCCATATTTATGTGTTACATATATTGATGAAGTTCAATTTTACTTGGAAAAATAATGATTAATTTAAATGCTTGAAAATTATTTCCCATACTTAGGCATGGGGTGGGGTGGAGGGGTATCATGGAGGGATGGTGCAGGGGAAAGAGGTCAATTCCAAACACAAATGAACTTACATATGTTTGAATATGGAGAACAAAAAGGAATTCCAGGTATTGTTTTCACCAGAAGAGATAAAGATTTGAAGTCTTCCCAAAACAAGGCCCAGCTGAATCAATAGTTTCTCAGAGCAACAATTCTGAGACTGCCAATTTGGATAAAACCCAGACACTACTAAAGACTCACCTCCGCTTCCTAGATTAATTTTCAGCAACATCCTCAAGCATACTTCTGCTTTCCAAAACACATGGTATTGCAACATCACCATACATGAGATAAAAGTAGAAATCTCACTAAACAGGTTTGACAATTAGCAGAGGGGCTGTGAAACCGGAACATTTTAAATTGTCATGCCTGAGGAATGTTACTGTTGATTTTTTTTTTTTTTTTTTTTTGGTTAATACCTTACCAGTGTGAAATTAATAGAATTCTATACATGAATATAGCATAAGCTAGTCAATATAAGGAGCCTCTAAATATTTGTGAGGGAGCAGGTTTTGAATATTTGAGCTGAACTGTAGTTGACTATCACACACGTCTGGTTAAATTTCCTCTTTGTCTAAGAATATGGAATTTCTCTCTCTAACTTTACTTCTGATTTCCTTCCCATCCTTCTTCCTCTCCAACAACATTAAATATGAAACAAATAACTTGCTTCTAAGATCATGGTATCACCAGCATTTGAACCTTAAACACCAAAACTCTTTTTTTTAAAAAATATATATATATTTTATTGATTTTGTACAGAGAGGAAGGGAGAGAGATAGAGAGTTAGAAACATCAATAAGAGAGAGTCATCGATCAGCTGCCTCTTGCACACTCCCTACTGGGGATATGCCCGCAACCAAGGTGCATGCCCTTAACCGGAATCAAACATGGGACCCTTCAGTCCCCAAGCCGACGCTCTATCCATTGAGCCAAACCAGTTTCGGCAACACTAAAACTCTTTGCCAATTCCTAAAATCAGACTTAAATTTTTTCTTCCCTAATAAAATTCATTTAAAAATAATAAGCTCCATGTAAACAGCATCATGCTATATTAAAACAATGAGAATTTGCACCACAGTCTTGACCTGAGGAGACTCAAGTTTTATATAAAGGATCCCACTAAAGCTAACTTTTCCAGGTGTAACCATGCAGAAATTTCATTTATTCAATATGATCTTTTCTCCTTTCTTTCATTTTGATTCTAACTGGCCATATCCAGCATCCTAACTCACTTGCATCCTCCATCCTTGTATGTCCACTCCATTAACCATTAAGGCCTCAGTAAAACAAGATTCTGGTCAGTATCAAGTAATCTTTAGAATAAAGCCTTGGTCTGTTGACCCCAGTGACAGAATTTCCTTCAAAGTAGAGATAACATCTAGGCTTCAATTATGTTTCACCTAGGAAATCAGCCAAATCATATGAAGCTATACCATGGCTGACATCAGGACTACTGATCAACTATCCCGACCCTAGCATGATCAATTGGTAGAAACCACTACCCTATGGCAGGTCACTGGTTTAATGTACTTATTCAAAGCAAAGGATTTACATCTCAGTCATTCTTTTGAAAGGTTTTCCAGATTCAGCACAAAAAAATATTTTTCTGTAGTTATAAACACATGCTTGCATTATTCTCTACAAAGTGTTTAGGGCCATCTAGTCCTTTAAATGGATGTGAAAGCTACTTGTCATTGTTTTTGCTGTCAGTAAACTTGATTTCAAAATCTTCAGGTCATGAAAAAGTTTTCTTTTTCTTCTGCCACAGATTTTGAACCAAGGAACAAATCCAGAATTTTCAGAGTGGAGAGACCTAGATAGGTCTTTTCCCCCCTCATTTTCAATAACTCAAAATGCTAGAGGAAAAAAAAGGCACTTTTATTTCATTCACCATCCCCTCACTCTGCCCCTCTCCAGGTTATGGCACAGTGCAGGAAAAAAAACAGCAAATCAACTCTGTGCATTGTTGCTGCTGAGGTTGTTGTTTAATTATTATAACTTTCTAATCAGAAGGAAACAAATTTAGAGATGCTAGAATTTTCTAATTATCTAACTTAATACATATTTTTAGAAAGCATTAATAAATCACTTAGATTTTTTTCCTAATGGTGGCAAAATAAGTTATAATATTATCAATCTGCTAGTTTTTGCCATCTTTATATTATATTTATGCCTGGTTGTATCTTTAACTTAAACCCATATAAAATTGATTACATAATTGATTAATTGGCCAACCATAATCTAAAGAGGTTATACTCTGTAACTAACTTAGGATTCTATTGTAGAATAAGGAAACATATACTCCATTATCCAGGAATGAATCAGTCATGTGCAATTCCCACACAACACAATATCTTGTCTATGCTAAAGAGAGCAATATTATCTGCTGCTTCTTGGGTACTAGGAATAAAAGGCTGCACTTTTCAAGATTCACAAGATTCACAAGAACTCATCTGTGGAGGAAACCCAGAACTCTCCATCTTGGCAAGATGTCCCCGTACCCATATCCCACACACGCCTTTATATCCTGTCTAACTCACACTTGGACCCACCAGTATTAAATTACTGTGCTCTTCAACTGTACTCATATCAGTTACCTCAAAAAGACCAAAAATTTCATATCATCTCTTACCCCTCAGATTTTAATCCTCTAATTCTAGAGAAATGGGGTTTGCCTCTGTGAACATCCCCACTCCTTCCAACACTTTGAGATATTTTTACTATGTCCTCTTTTACTCCATCATCAATAGCAAAGTATTTTATGTTCCCTCACCTTCTTGCTCTAACTGAAACCTGAGATGCTCCTGAAACTCCACTTTCCATGTGGCATTCTTAGCTGGTGGCTATTTGCCGCCCACACTAATAGGTACTGAAGATGAGGTAGTGAATTTCTGGTTCCTCGTTGTTACTTCAAGATAATTTTTCTCTCTCCTCCTTCAAGATTCACAGATTTGAGTGGGAGAATGGGCTGGCATGGGAGAGGGCAGTTGGGGGTGATTAGGCTGGCAGGGGAGGGCAGTTTGGGGTGATCAAGCCAGCAAGGGAGCAGTTAGGCCCCAATCAGGCCAGCAGGGATCAGGCCTAAACTGGCAATCAGACATCCCTTAAGGGGTCCCAGTTTGGAGAGGGTGCAGGCTGAGGCACACCGGCACAGTACATGAATTTTGTGTACCAGACCTCTAGTTAATAATAATAAAACAATAGAATTTATTCTAAAATTTGATAAATATTAAACATAAAATCTAAGATTTCATTATAAAAATATCTCTTAAGGATATCATGTTTGTTTTTCAATTAATTCAGGTATCTTTTAGTTCTTTTTCCAATTAGATGGGTTTCAGCATCAACTCTATTCTAGTTTATTATATTTATAAAGACATTTACCAAGAAAACACGTTGACATAAATGTGTTGATAGGAATGCAATAGGTTTTACTATAATTATGTCATTCACTTCCTTGAACCATGGCTGAATTAAAGTTTCTATGTGATTTAGAAGATTTATAAGATTTCTTTAGCTCCCCATTTGTACACACACTATATGATAACTTCTACTTAATAAAGGCATATATCTAGAAAGCTTTTAACAGTCAAAATGGAGGGGTTTTTTTGTGTTTTTTTAAAAAAATATTTTATTGATTTTTTTACAGAAAGGAAGAGAGAGGGATAGAGAGTTAGAAACATCGAAGAGAGAGAATCAT
Organism: Pipistrellus kuhlii; assembly: GCF_014108245.1. NCBI lineage: Eukaryota > Metazoa > Chordata > Mammalia > Chiroptera > Vespertilionidae > Pipistrellus > Pipistrellus kuhlii. The sequence continues at coordinate 17,017,751 of NW_023425595.1, forward strand.
CAATCAGCTGCCCCTTGCACACCACCTACTGGGGATGTGCTCACAACCAAGGTACATGCCCTTGACCGGAATCGAACTCGGGACCTTTCAGTCCACAGGCCAACGCTTTATCCACTGAGCCAAACCGGTTTTGGCCAAAATGGAGTTTTTAACTTTTTCATAAAGTTAGTCAAATGAAGAAGACCATATCATAACACCCTGCAACTTAATAGGAAAAATATAAGCTTGTTTGTTGAACAACTATTAGGTGAGAATGACCCCTCTATTTCTCTTCCCACTGAATACTGAAACAACTATTATGATCCCTAAATAAATTCTCTAGTCATCAATGTCCATTGTATTTATAATGAATATCATAAAATATATAACCATTGTTAATTATTTTTTATTAATAAAATAATATGTCTTTGTTACTTGGTATCCATGCTTCTATATAGATAAGAAAATACGAATTTAGTTTATATTGTTTCAAACTCATCACATGCTATTAATGAATTGGATCTATGGAAACAGATTCCCTGTGTGTGACATCAGCATCACCCATACTATGAGATAGGATTTAAAAAAAATAAAAATAAATACCATCTTAAATCTAGAACAATGTTTTGATTTTGAGACATGATCTATTTTCAGACCTGTTAGTAACAATATGTGTTTCGTGTTCTGGAAAGTCCACTTGTGAGTGGTTCCACCATTTCAGACAAAGAGAAGGTGTTTCTTCTTCCAATATGTATTGTGAAACTTAATTAATGGGTGTGAAGCAGTTGAGTAGTGCCAGATAGAAAGCACCACAGTAGGTAATGACAAAAGAAAATATTTAAGCATTATATTACATGTCATCTCAGCTGCTTGAGTTAATCTGTCGAAACAAGATCCAATATGAAAATAGTTTTCCTAGAACATGGTATGTACCTGGAAATGTATTGAAGTGAGACTTGTTTGCTAAGGAAATCCTTTTTAACTTCAACTCAGGTGATTTCAAAAAGGTTTCTGATCACAACTAAATGAGCAAAGTAATAACTAAAGCATTAAATTTACCCATAGTTTGCATTTTTAACTTTCTTTCGGTATGCTCATTAGAGGAGGGTGCATGGGGTCTATCTCTAGGGTCAGTTCTAATCACTTGGTTACGATTGTCAAGAGGGCAATGATAAAAAGGATTCTGAGGCCATAGGGCAGTGAAAGCAGAGAACTTTAGCAAAATTGCCTTGTAATTTCTATGTTTAGTATAGGCCATCATTAATGGTCAAGACAAAAAATGGTAATGATATTCATATATGTACCTAGGAAAATGCCTAAGGGGGTGGCACACCCAATCCTGCCACGTCACGTTTGGTTCTTTAAGTTCGGATATAAAATATGTCTTCAGTTGAATTTTTTTTCCTAGTAACTGACTGATCTGAAAAGAACCAATTGAATTCTATTAAGCCATTGCTTAGTAACCAACTGTTTGATTAAATTTAACTTGCTTTTATTCATACAGTGCAGTTACAGCTTAAATATCCTTTGAGAGAACATTTTTTTTAGGGGTTGGCTTAATTTATAATCAAACTCTAAAAGGGCCTTTGGGCTTCAGAAAATTGGAAACTATAGAATTACCTTGTTCTTTCCTGGGGCCAATTAACTGGGCAGATTCTTTGCATTCAACCCTTAGCTCCTGGACCTTAGCTAAAGTTTCATTTTCTCTCTCAGCAACTGGAAACCTATCTCCTTGCACAACAGAAACTAAGCATGAACCTCAGGCATACTGAGTTGAACAGTTCTTGGCGCCAGCCCCCAAATATTGATGTGCAGAATATCCCAGAAAGCGCAGTTTCACTCTTCTCCCTTTCATAAGCCTTGAAAGGAAGTGAAGGAAGTGTGCCAGGTTGTTATTCAACTCTCGTATTTAATCAAGCATTACCTGGGCACTTCTGAAACTCTCCAGCTTCTGAATTGAGAGTAAAAGCAGAGAGAACACAGGGTGGAAACCACTTAACCGAGAAAGCTCCCAGGATTACTCAGGATCATGTGGCCATTTTGAGACTGGCTCAGGTACTCGCCAGACTTCTGAAAGTCAGCAACACATCCCATCTCAGTCCCGGTGATTATTTCTAACGTAAAGCTTACAGCTTTCAAAAGGATTCCAATACGCCTCAATTCACTTTGTGTTATGTGTAACTTTCTAAAACTGATCTGACTGCACTGCAGACCAGGCTCCTCGCTACTGAGTCCACTACATTTTCTCCACTCAGGTTTTAAGTTCACAGAGAAAACATCCTTCTCGGGGAAAGAAAGATTTGTTTCTGAGTCAAGAGAACGACATGCAGCTGACACACAGCAACAGGTGTGGGGCGTGACTCCTTTTGGTTTCCTCACCTGCAAAGTGGGAACCCAGCATGGGTCAGAATTTCCTGATACTCCAAGGACCTTACCAAAGTCTTTGTCCTTATTTTACTTAGGGCTAGAAATAAGTGCCCCTTGTTTTGCCACTGCTTAAGACAACTAGCCTGCCCTGAAATCAAAACAACCAACCTATGAAAGCTGGAGGGTTGGACTTATTTTTTTTAAGGTCTGAATGGAGGTGGTATCTTCATGCTGACAGCTGAGAAGCAGGTCAGTCAGGTTCTTGGGTGCTGCATTACACAAGCAAGATACAGCCAGCTCCTCCTAATTTTGTTTCTCTGCCACCCTCCTGCTTAGTGGGACGGCGCCACATTTAACCCATCTGCTTTCTCTAATGCAGGGCAGACTCATTTTAGCCAGGACAGCTGTGACATTTCAGTTCCTGTTTGTAAACAACCTCCTAGACTTGAAGGTAAGTTTGTGCTGGGTGCTGGGTTACACAGAACCCCTCTTTCCCTCCCCCAACCCTGTGTCTGTCTGTCTGCTGCTCTCTCTTTCATTGATTTTTCCAAAGAGAATAAAAATGAGCTCAACTTTTGTCAGAACAGTCTGGGAGAAGTAGCTGCAAAGACCTTTGTAAAGCCAGGTAGCTATTTCAATAAGTAATTACCTTCAAAATGAGCATTTGCACTGTCAGGTGAGTTCACTTTAAGAATTACTGCCAAATTTGCTAGATGACTAAACCCGACTGAAGAGCTAAAATGAAAACATTACTAAAAACATACAAGACTAGGAGAGTCTTCAGGTCATATCTTAGTAAATGTTTTAAAACATTTAAAGTGGAAATTGTAGCAGGAATAGAAATTGATATTTAGATTTAAATTATGCATTTGGGCTTCAAGGTTGTTGATAAAGTAGTATTGGAATATGATAGTTAAAACAACAGTTCTCTAATACAATGAATTACATTCCCAAAGATTTTCTTTAAAGATTGGTAAAATATTGTGTGTATGCTTTACTTAGTATGGTGGGTACACATGTCCACCACTCATTGGAGATAGAAAGGCTAAGTCAGTTGCTACAGAAGGCATCCCAAGGAATAAATATATAAATACAGTTTTTTAAAATTAGTTTCAGTTGTAGCTATGTAAGGTTCCTATATGAGATGTTGGTTTACTGTTCACCCACATTCTATTTGATGCATAGAAGCTGTTTCTCTAGACAATGAAACTTAACAGAAGACTGCAAAGCCCATGCTTGGGAATCTGGGTTCAGAATATTTCTTTTGGAAACATGATCATTCTTTCTTTCTAGGCATGATACTCTTTTACCTAATTATTTCAGTGTTGACGTTTATGACTAAGAACACTCAAGTTAGCAGGGAGTATGACTGTCTATATGTTTTGTTCAGTATTTATGCATACCATGGTTTAAATTAGATAATGTTCACAAACTCCTGAAACTTGTGTGTGTTTTTTTCTTTTCTTCTCCCATTCCCCCTTTTCTTTTAAAGCATATAAAAGTACAGTGATGTGCTTATAGTTCTCAGCTACGCGTTATGCTTAGTTAAGTCTTCTCACCATTCATAAAAGAGGCATATATAGAGGCATCATTCTTATGTCCTCATTTATTGTGGCTCTTTCATGTAAGAAAAATAAAATACTGCCCAGGATTGGAAAAGCCACACATAGTGACACTCAAGGTTTGCCTGGGACACTGGCTACATGTCAGACTGAGTTTCCCATGACAAAGACAAATAAAACCCATCTGTCTTACTTTGTAGAACGAAAGCTTTTTAACTAGAAAGATATAACTAGATGTGATCAAAAGCAACTGAGAGAGAAGTAAAAGCATAGTAAATACTCTTTAGTTATTTCACTACAAAAACATGTTTTTATATTATCCCCTCAGTGTACCTGAACTAATGCTTTTATTTAAAATTTCTGGATTTGATTGAGTTTAGAATGACTACCATTTTTCTTCCCTTGGCAGGGTTGATTACCTGACACAAAGCAGGATACTTCCTTACTTCCAAAGCTTGGTATAAAATAGGTATGACTCAGAACAGGGACGCTGGGCAGAATAATGACTTTATGCATTTAAGGAGAAGCAAAATTATGTACCAAGAGTGTGGATTTGCCTCCCTTAATGGCCACAGTTGCTTTCTCTCTTTATTTCTCCCATCACCTGCTAACTTGGGTGTTCTCTTTGCAGCCCTCCATGCAAAGTAGTAATGTGAAACCACTTTTAGTGCCAGCACCAGAGAAAGGAAGAAAATGGTGTTCTTTTTCTCCTGTAAAGGAATTATTTCAAAAACAGTGAAACTCATACTCTCTGAAAGTATATTTTACAAGTTATTAAATACTAGAAATAAAGAATGATCATGTTTCCTCCAAACACAAACATTTCAATATATATATATATATATATATATATATATATATATATATATATGATTAGAATTTGTGTTTAAGCTATTGCAAAGTGGATGGATATTAACTTCTTCTGTTCCCTTTATGATTGATAATTCTAATCTTAGAAGTTTTTTGGGGTTTGTAATGATCTCAGCTTTGTTCCTATGTTACATCCTCAACATTCCTCTTGGGAATTCCCACCTAGAGGCAAAAGGAGCAAAGAAAAGGTGAGTGAATGATGCTATCTGGTTGGTTGTTCTGAATTTCTAACTTCTCTTTTATGACAACTTCACTTTTCTTCATCCCACTTTCTGTCTCCCTCTACACACTGTTCCTGGTTGATAGATGAATTTGAGCACACACAAGCATGCCATCCATCATCAGGCATAACTTAATTTTATGTAAGAAGTATGCAGCATCCTGTAAGTATCTGAATTCTAAAGATGGAGACAAGTTGAGAGAAAAGTGCAAAGAGAAAGAGTAAACTTTTATTTCATTGCCTTCTGGATCTCCTGTACCCCTTCCATGAGCTTTTGCTGCTAACAACACACTTATTCAATTCAGAATAGATTGAATGTAAATAAAATTGCTTAGTCTTTGCTTCAACAAAAGTCTGGGGCTAAGATTAAATTCCTGGCTGCTTCTATGAAGGGACCAGGTTCGGAAGAGTTATAACGTGGTTCTCTTAGAAACCAAGGAACAGAAGCAAAGTTGTCCCCCATTGCTACACTTGGACAACATGAATAAATCAATATTCACAAAGGCCTTACCCACACTGGTATTAATTTAGGAATAAACTGCAAATAGTATTTACAGCATTCTTTACTTAAAAATATATAATTCTTTATTGATTTCAGAGAGGAAGGGAGAAGGAAAGAGAGATAGAAACATCAATGATGAGAGAATCATTGTTTGGCTGCTTCCTGCCTCCCTCCTCCCCACACTGGGGATCGAGCCCAGAATCCAGGCATGTGCCCTTGGCTGGAATCGAACCTGGGACCCTTTAGTCTGCTGGCCAGTCTGCTGAGCCCAGCTGGCCAGGGCTACAGCATTCTGTCTTATTCCTCTCTGCCCTTTCTTTTCCTTGGAGATAACTTATACGCAATAACAGAATGCTTAGCCCATTTGGGGTATTCATATCTTGGGTTTTCATATTGCAGTTGAAAGTTGGGTGAAGGGTAGTGAGATCCTCTAGGTTGCTCAATGTTACAAGCAAAGGGAAACAGGAACAACAAAACTCACTTTGTTGACTCCTGATATGTGGATTCTCATTACGGGAAGGGAACAAGAAAAGTCAATGCCATGTTTCTCCTGTAACATTATGAGAAAGTTAGAGGATCAGCTAAGATATATTTTCCCCTCTAGTAACCAATTCATTAGGAAGATAAAATATCCAGCAAACCCATGTCAAACTGTATAATAATAATAATATAGCCCAAGTACAGTCCATAAACTAATCAGATCTCTGGTAGTAGATAACAAACAACCAACGAACCAAAACCCCCCCCCCCCCAAAAAAAAAAACACCCCTATAATGTTTGCCACAAACCTGACAGAGTTCACCAGAGAAGGGTGTTTTTCAAAAGGTCTATGTGAGTATTTTAAATGTACTAGGTAAGGCATCGGTTTAATGCAATGTTGGTGAGCTTACACAGATCGGGGGGAAATCACTTGTTTTGTTAATGCTAATCTGTAAACTACACGGTAAAGGTGTCTATCTAGAGCACATAGAGACAATTGTTACAATTTTCTTAAGTTAGGATAAAAGTGTATTTAGTATGTCTGAGAGGCACTTAAGGTAGAAGGCCCTATTTTCCAGTATTTAAAAATGGGATTATAAATTGCTCTGATTAAAATAAAATTTGTACAAGCTGTGCTAAGACAATGTTGAGAAGAATTCTATTAAACAGCTAAGTACCAAATTCTGTATTCCTTTGTAACTTTTCTGACATAGTTGAGTGAATACTAGCTTTAATGCCAATATTTGAATCATAACCCTATTTCTTTCCTTTTTTAAAATATATTTGTATTGATTTCAGAGAAGAGAGGAGAGGGAAATATAGAAACATCAATAATGAAAGAGGACCACCCTAGCTGGTTTGACTCAGTGGACAGAGGGTCGGCCTGCAGATTGAAGAGTCCCAGGTCTGATTCCAGTCAAGGGCACATTCCCAGGTTGCAGGCTCAATCCCCAATAGAAGGGCATGCAGGAGGCAGCCAATCAATGATTCTTTCTCATCACTGATGTTTCTCTTTCTCTCTCCCTCTCTGAAATCAATTACAAAAATATTTTAAAAAAATAATGAAAGAGGGCCACTGATTGGCTGCTTCCTACATGCCCCACACTATGGATCAAGCCTACAACACAGATATGTGCCCTAACTGGGAATCAAACCATGACCTCCTGGTTCATAGGTCGAAGCTCAACCACTGAGCCATGCCAGCTGGGCTAACCCTATTTTTTTTTATTGTGTCCCTAGTTGTGTGTCCTTGGTCATATTATTTACATTTTGTGCACCATTTAATCACCTGTTAAATAGCATTAATAATCCCTTTCTCATTGTGTTTTTAGTAAGAATTAAAGGAAAAACATGCAAAACATATGATATAATAAATGCTTAATAGCAATATGTTTTCCAGTTATTTTTAAGACCTAAATCCATTTTCTTGGTAACGACAAAGAAGTAAATGAAGTGTAAATAAACAGAATTACCACAAATACAGGTACCCATGTATCCCTTATCAGGTCAAGAAATGAGCATCCTGAGCACAGAGAAGCTTTTTCCATACCCACACAATACTTCCTCTCCAGTGACCACTTTCCAGACCTCTAACATTTGAGAGTGTTGCCTGTTTTTGAACTTTATATACAGAGAATCACCAGTACAACTGGCATTTCAGCTGTGAATCATATTTCTGCTAATCACTCCTATTTCTGTATGCAGCTCTAGTTTAATTTCACACATGAATTTATGCAATTGATTAACCATTCTGTTAGTGATGGATGTTTAGGTTGGAGACATGTATAAGTAACGCCCCTGTGAACGCTCATATATGTCTGCTGGCCTTGCTTAAAAAGAGGTTTTTCTGAAGTGATTAATATAGGGCATGAGAGATAATATTATATACTATATACTAAAACCTCAGGAATCCACAAGTATGGATCTCTTGCTAAAAGCTTTTGAAGAAAAAAGTATAGCAGGATGTATTATAGGTATATTTAAGTTGTACCACTATGCAAGAAATCATTACACAAGGAGGATGACAAAACCAGAGCGTTACTTAGAAGCTCTTCAGATCCTACTGAAAAGTCATGAAGGTTGAAAGTAGTTGTAAAAAATTTCTGGGAGAGCTTTTTTTTTTTTTTTTTTAAAAATAGCTGGTAATAATGGACAAAATTATAGCAGTAGCACCTCTTCCTTTTTCTTCTCAGTCATTTTGGAGAGTTTTAGTGAAAAATAAGCTCTGAGGTTTAATTCAAAGAATATAAAATAAGTTTTCAGACTTTTTAAGGAGGAAAAAAAGCCTAATTTTTAAAAAAGAATAACTGTTTTGCCTGGTTGGCATGGCTCAGGAAGTGAGGGTTGACCTATGAACCAGGAGGTGACAGTTCAATAGTCTTTCAGCGTAAATGCCCAAGGTACAGGCTTGATCCCCAATGTGGGGCATGCAGGAAGTAGCTGATAAAAGATTCTCTCATCATTGATGTTTCTATCTCTCTCTTCATCTCTGAAATAAATAAAAAATATATTTGAAAATAAATAAATAAATAATAATTGTTTCAATGAAAAACATTTTTCATTTTAGCAGCTAATAAGGTTGGAGTCAGTAAACTTGCTTTTCAGTGTTGCCTCTTTCATTTACTAGCTTCCATTACTAGCCACTCTGAACCTCTCAGTTTCTTCATCTGCAAAATGGGGATAATTAATACAAGCTATTCTTTTTATCTGAAGGGATCATTGTGATGATCACGTGAGATATTATGAACTTTGTCCAGTGCAAAACACTTAGAGATTATAATTTTAACTGGAGGCCTGGTGCACAGATTCATTGCACAGGGAGGCGAGGGGCGTGTCTCTCAGCCTGGCCTGCACCCTCTCACAATCTAGGACCCCTCGAGAATGTAGCAGTGTGCCAACTGGCAGGTGGCCAGGAAGGAGCCTGAACCGGCGCGCACTGCTCGCACTCATCCTGGCTCACTGGCCCTGCCACTACTGCTTGGAAGCACTGCCGCAGAGTTGGGAAAGGCTCCCACCAGTGCAGCTGTGCTTGCCAGCTGTGATCCTGACTTCTGGCTGAGCAGTGCTCCCCCTGTGGAAGTGCACTGACCACCAGAGGACAGCTCCGGCATTAAGTGTCTGCCCCCTGTTGCTCAGTGTGCATCATAGCAACTGGCTAACCTGCTGCTCCGGTCGTAATAGTTGCTTAGGCTTTTATATATAATATATATAGGCTGGAGGCCCAGTGCATGAAATTTGTGCCTGGGAGAGGGGTCCCTCAGCCTGGCCTGCACCCTCTCCAATCCAGGACCCCTCAGGGGATGTCTAACTGCCGGTTTAGGCCCAAACCTGCAGGGATTAGGCCTAAACCGGCAATCAGACATCCCTCTTGCAATCCAGGACCACTGGCTTCTAACCACTCACCTGCCTGCCTGCCTGATCACCCCTAACCATCTATGCCTCGGCCCCTGCCACAGTGGCTTTGTCTGGAAGGATGTCTGGTCTATCCACTCTAATTAGCATATTACCCTTTTATTAGTATAGATAATAAGAAATGAAGTTAATGTCTATTAACTGCTTATTTTAGGCCAGATAGTGTTTAGTGTGTTTGAGAGATACTTAAGGTAGAAGACCCTATTTTTCCAGTGTTTGAAAAATGGGATTATAAATTGCTCTAATCTGAAATGATTTACTCAAATCATTCAATTTAGAACAACAATGTGAAATCAGTGTAATTATAATGTGATGATGAAAATGATAAAGCAATTGCATGTTATGATAACTGTTTTTCATAGATCATTCATGACAGATGCCTACATTTTAATATAAATCTAATTTCAAAAACCTCTCCCCTTATCCTGCTAGCATGAATTTGTGGCACTTCCACACTTATAGGCAAAATTATGTGCCTGGGTTGGAGGTCAGGAATATGGTTTCAAATCCCATCTTTGCTACTCTCTAGCTAAGTAATTTATTCCACATACACTCCCAATCATATCCTTCATTGATATAATAAGGAAATATAATTTTAAAAATACCTTAAAATATAAAAATATTTCTGATTTCCCTAATCTGAAATTAATAGAATGGAGGGCATCATAAAAAGTATTTTGAAAAACAGATGTTAATTTCAAATTCAAATAACTCAAATTAGGTATAATACAATCTTTTCAAGTGGGGTCCCTGACTGACTCACTTTAAAGTGGTTCATTTAGTGTATATTCAGTAACATCATTTTTATAATATTCCAAATAACATCTTTATAATGAACACTAGAGGCCTGGTGCATAAAATTCAGTGGGGGATGTCCCTCAGCCCAGCCTATACTCTCTACAATCTGGGACCCCTCAGGAGATGTCTGACTGCCAGACATCCCTCTCACAATCCAGAACTGCTGGCTCCTAACCACTCACCTGCCTGCCTGTCTGATTGCCCCTAACCACTGCCTGCCAGCCTGATAGCCCCCTAACAACTCCCCTGCCAGCCTGATTGATACATAACTGCCCCTTTCAATCCAATCACCCCCAACTGCCTTCCCCTGCAGGGCTGAGGGGACTGGGGACTGAGGCTGGATAAGTCTAGATGCTGTGGGGACTAGGTGAGTGGGTCTGAGGGGACTGGGGGATTCAGGCTGGATGAGACAGGGCTAAGAAGATTGGGGGCTCCAGCTGGATGAGGCAGGGATGAGGGGACTGGGAGACAGGCTGGATGAGGCGGGGCTGAGGGGACTGGGTGCCATATCTTATGGGGGTGTGGCAGCAATTTAGCATATTACCTTTTTATTGGCTTTGGGTGCCACCATCTTGTGAGGGTGTGACAGTCAATTAACATATTCATTCTTTATTAGATAGGATGTTTTCCTAAATAGGTTGAAAAAAATCAGCCAGCTCTGCATATACTATATTTATAATATTTAAAAAATATATTTTAAAAATTTTACTTAGCAGTCTATATAGTGTGTGTGTGTGTGTGTGTGTGTGTGTGTGTGTGTGTGTTTGTTTAACTTGGCCCAAGCTAAATAATCCTTGAAATAATGGAATAGTAGTGTCTGGCCTGACAAAGTTTCTTCAGGGCATTTCCTTATAGGAAGAAAAAAAAATGTTATATAGAATATAGAATTCAGTTATTCTAGTTTTAGTACATTATTCAAAGAAAACAAACTTTTGGAATTGAGAATATGATATCATCATCTCAGCATTATGTATATAAACTTTTAACCATTTAAAAATGTAGATTTTTATTTAATAATTCAAATGGTTATTATTTTCTTTCAGATTCCCCTATACCAAAGAAGGCTACAATGTTGACCTCAGCCCAAACTCTATTGCTTTCAACCTTGTTTAGTTTACTATTATTTGTAAGCCATGGGAAAGAAAGTCTGGAAGTAAACACAACAAAAAATATTGCAGAAGACTTAAAACACATGGCAAAACAATATCTTCCTTGGAGAAGTGGAGCAGATTTCAACTTAGGTGAAGAAAATATAGAAACTTCCAGTCCCAAGACAAGAAATTCCTCTCTTTGGGATCCATCAAATAAAAGTGATGAAACAACAGATTTTATGGATAATTTGACAACAAATTCCCCCAGGAGTCCAAGACCCACACCTGCATCTTCTGAAAGCACTTCCTTGATCCACAGCTTTGTTTCTAAACTGCCTCAGAACTCATCTGCAACAGATGGAAATTCTCTGTCTGTCTCATCACCTCCCAATGCTACATCTGCTGCATCCTCAGTGTGGTCCCTGGCCAATGATACCATGAAAACTGACAACAGTTCCATTACAGTTAGCATCCTTCCCTCGGCACTGACCACCACAAACCCCATGACAACGGAACCAGATTTATGGCTTAACATTACTAATGATACCTTTGTGGAGTTTACCCCCTATCAGGAAATGACTCAACAGCCCACCTTAAAATTCACCAATAATTCAAAAATCTTTCCAAATACATCAGATCCCCAAGAAGGTAAATATAAACAAATTTAACTTTCCTTTGATGTGAAAGAATCTCCATGTAAATCAAACAGATTACAACTATAGACTATGCAATACTAGTAGGGGCTAGGAAGGTCCAGTCAGCAGGCCGTATAAGGCCCAGGAAATTTGGTCTGGCCTTGCCCAAGGCATTAGGGAGAGTTAATTAAATGTTTGACCAAATGTAGCAGGCTAATTTTTAAGTTAATAATTTTATATGGCCCTTGAATTATGTTATAGCTATCCAAATGGCCTTGGCAGAGAAAAGATCCCCCACCCCAATAACTAAAGAAAAGGAGGCGGTCACTGTAGCTCAGGTGATTCTCCCTTTAAGGCTAATCATGATATTCACTGGAAATAGTGAAGGGATTTTAGAACTAAAGTCAGCATATACATAAGTGGGACAAAATGAGGAGTAGGGTAGGCTGAAAAGACTGAAGTAGCAATACAGTTTGTAGATACTGTGTAACCTTTTTTACCGAATTTTAGAAAGACTACCTGAAATTTCATATACTTTTAAGAACACTGTGCAACTGAACTTTAAAAATATGTAAATGTAGGTTTTGAAAATTACCACATAATCACTGGAAAATAGAACACTGATATTTTTTAAAACAGTAAATAAATTCAACAAAAGGAAATCCTCAATTTTTAGTTTAGTACTTAAGGACACCACAAGAAAATTGTAATACGGGGACAGTTTTATGTTTCATTTTTAGGGATTATTACATCAAGCTTTAATACATAAAGTGAAAAAGATTGCTAATGTTTAATGAAAATTCATTATAATTTATTTTTTCAGGTCGAACCATGTTTCTGCTTCCCTGAAACTTAAAAATATACTAGTTCCTTATGAACTTGCCAATTTCCAACAGAACTTATTTACAGATTATATTAATTATATAAACATTAAATCATCTATATATTGATATCTATATATCTATATATCTATATTTACTAATATATATATACATATATATACATATATATGCATATTTGAAGTTGTTATTCCTATTTGAAGTTATTGCCAGTGAATAGGAAGTTTTAAATTCTGAAATCTAGGCTTAACTATAGCTCTGCAACTAATGTATTGTATGTATATATATTTTCATTTTAACTTTAATTTAAAATTTTTAAATGTTATTTAAATTGATTTCAGAGAGGGAAAAGGAGGGATAGAAATATCAATGATGAGAATCATTGATCAGCTTCCTCCTACATGTCCCCTATTGGGAACTGAGCCCAAAACCTGGGCATGTACCCTGAAGGGGAATTAAATCATGACCTCCTGGTTCATGGGTTGACACTCAACCCTCAACCACTGAGTCACACATGCCCAGTTAGTTTTAATTTAATCATATCAGTTTCATTTATACATACTCTAATATACCTTCAGAAATATATTGCTTAAAAAATACTATCTGTTTTGTCTCTAAATTTAAAATATATATTAAGTACATATTACTTATTCCTACCAGGTAACTTTGCTACATTTTTGTTTTAGTAATAATTTTGTTAACTTTCCAGTGTGAAGGTTAATTTTTTAAATATATAGGGTTTCATATAGAACCAGAGATTCTTTAAGACCCTCTACCTACCTAATTAGTAAGCTTCTCAAGAAATTTTAAAAAAACACATTAAAAATAAAATACACTAAGTTTGAGTTCATGGAGCAGTAAGTAGTTTACTGATGATAGTCTTCAAATAAGGTAATTAGTAAAGGGAATGATAGTGTGAAATTTTGGGTTCTCTTAAACTCGGACCTACACATCTGTTCCTATGTGCAAAGCACTGACAATATATTGCTTTGACCATTATTCTGATTTTTCCTTACAATGCCTTTTCTCTTTGAGCTTTGTGGATTCATTTCCTATTCCCCACTTTCTCCTATTAACTTTTTACCTTCAAATTATAATAGAAACAACCTCAAAGTTCATTTTACCATTAAAGTTCATCAGAGATTTAGAAATGATTAAAAATAATATAGCATTCAACATAGAAATTATGTACTAATGGAGCACACTCATGGCATTTCAGTACTATTAGTGTGGTTGAGTAATGAACATAATTATAAAACTAGGACTTAGAAGTAATTAAAAATAATTCAATATTTAAGGTGTGGTTTTATCAGGAAGTATATTTTGCCAATATATCCAAAATATTCAGTACTTTATAACACACACACACACACACACACACACACACACACAATCAGCATTATCTAATATTTTAAAAAAAGTTAAGTATTCTTTGTGATACACATGTATATATGTCTGTACTTTGAACAATTGTTTCTATTTCTTGTTTGTAAATTCTTTTTTTGTTTTTGTTTTTTTCTCTCTAGAGAATAGAAATACAGGAATAGTATTTGGGGCCATTTTAGGTGCTATTCTGGGTGCTTCCTTGCTTAGTCTTGTTGGCTACTTGTTGTGTGGAAAACGGAAAACAAATTCATTTTCTCATCGGCGACTTTATGATGATAGAAATGAACCAGGTAAAAACAAATCTCAGAACTTCACCTTCAGAACTTTCATTAAGTGGGGATTGCTAATGGTCATTACATTTTCTAGACAGTGCTCAGAGATTCATACAATAAAAACAGACCAAAGACTTATTCTGACCTACTCTCTGTTTCTCAAATAGTAATGGAAATATATTAAAAATTTTTTTAAATAGTTGAAACTGTTGCTCATTGCATGACAATTGATTTTAAGTAATAATCTTATAACCTAAAATAAATCTATAAAATTGGAAGATAATGGTATGATAATAAGAAAAAAGGGCATTTTTGTTAGTAAGTGATTGCAAAATCATCCTTTGTCATTGTTGTTGTTTAGTAGCAGTAATTTGAGCAAAAACATATTCTAATAGGAACTCTTCAAAAAAATTACAGCTATAGTAACCTCATATTAATTATTTTAATGCACCTCTAAAACAGGATTTCTAATGAGTTGCATATTTTGCTACATAAGTCCCAATTTACCTTAATTCAGTAAATCCATGTAATGAAAAAGAACCATAATACCTATGAATAAAAAATTTAACTGCTATGAATAAGAATAACACAATCTATAGAACACAAATAAAGTCACTTCAAATGCTCGAGTCTTCCCTTTCTTAAATTTCTGGAGGGAAAAAATCACAACTTTTTCTGGTTTACAGCAGGGACTCTTGCATACACACACACACACACACACACACACACACACACACACTAAATTCTGTCTATGGATTCCTAGCAACGCATATTTTAAAAAGTGGCATTTTTCAAAATAAAAGAATATGATTTTGAACAACATGGGTCTCCAAACTTTTTTTTAAACCTCAGATTTTTTTCTTTATTTGTAATCACTGTAATCATCTGTAAAAAAGCTCAGTCTATTAAATTGATATAATTCGATATATTTTGATTGAGGCATAAGAAAATAATCATACCACCTACTTTATTCCTTTCAAGACAGATTAGGGACCCTCTCCCAAATCCCTCAGGTTTCTGGGAGGCTAGTTTCTGAAGAAACTGTTAGGATATGAAAATACCTCACTGATTAATTAGATTGCTAATCTAACTAGTAGTTAATCACTTCTTCAGTATTTAAAAGTATCTCATTTTTTTAAAAAAATAAGTTCAAGCTCATTAAGGAACTAATAATTGACTATTGAAAAAGAAAATAATCTTTTATCATCAGTCATAAAATCTGAAGTACATGATACATTGGATCTATCAACAGGAAACACAAACTTTGACAAATAGTTTTCTCTTGTCTCCATGTTTAATGGCTCAACCATAAACAAATGGAGATACTGCTTAGAATAATGGCAGTAATTTTAAAATTAATGCTCTTCATTTAAAAAAAATTATTTTTCACACCAGAAGTAAAAATTCTAAACTAATTGATGAGACTGAAATCATGAGATCAAACACAATGAGACATGTCTATACTTTCTGATACAAAGTATTACTACATGTTTGTTGTAATAGTTCCCTTGGTTCCTTTAGTTTTGTTCCACCAGCAGGGAAATTCTGGAAGTTAAATTGTTCTGTTAGTCTTAGAAAGAAATGTGGCTTGAAAATATCCACTCTTTTAAATTTCAAAACTAGTATCTGAAAAGCCCATATAAAGACCAGATGTACTTACCCATCTAGAACAGTTCCTAAGGTCTGGCAGATGCCTGAGCACATATGCATCTTTCAGATTGTGACTGAAATACCTTTTATAAAATACCTTTTTTTTTTGTTACTTTTTTTTAGTTCTGCGATTAGACAATGCACCGGAACCTTATGATGTGAGTTTTGGAAATGCTAGTTATTACAACTCAACTGTGAATGGTTCATCCATGCCAGCAGGTCAAGAAAATGCACGAGATGGTATCCCAATGGATGACATTCCTGCACTCCGTACCTCAGTATAAAACTAAGGGGAAAGGGGCTTCAGATGGCAAGTGTTTGCCTACATCCTGACCTTTTCACCAACCCAAGTTCCAAAAGCTGAAGTAAGATATCTGTCATATGGCTTGTGCCAAGAAGAACTGTAAAAGCCTGAGCCTCGTAGCAGAAACATAAAGAGATGATAAACCATCCAAGGGGTTTCCTTTCTTGCCATTTTTTGGCTATGCTGAAGCTTATGTGAAATAACCTTCACTTGTATTTTATTCTGTTTTTTTCTTAGTAAAACGTGTTTGTGGAATCACATAAAACTAAAATATTTTACCTTGATTGCCCTTCTTGATAATTTAATTTAAAAACTTCTTCAATGAAAATAGAGAACCAAAACTACATTCCTACTTTGTTTCGGCCAAAAATCAATCAATATATTGATTCTTTACTGCCCTCCCCCCCTAGCCTTAATTCCATGCATCACAGTTGACATTCTGTTGAAGAAGCATTGGAATTAAAAAATATATATTTTTTATTTTTTGACTTAAAGCTAGAAAGACAGATGGCACAGAACTTCTGTTTCTGAGAAATGTAGAGAATGGGAGTGAGAGACCTGTCTCCAAAGTACATTTTACTTTGCTGCCTTACCACTTACATGGTCAGTCCCTTGAACTGCCAAGTTGACAATTACTTTGCATTCAACAGGGCTATTAGGAAATCTGACCCTAACCAGGAAAGTAATTGCTTTTCTTCAAAGGATGGGAATTCCAACCTGTCTGATTTACTTTACACCTCAATTAACTTGGTAATTTGAAACTCAATGAGAAACTTGTTGAAAAAGTCAGCCAAAGCCTGTACCTGTACATAATTTTTACAGTTTGAAGATGTTAGATAGGAACATAATTTATTATGTATTAGATATTATTGATCAATTATATATGGAATAGATTCTGCATCTCTAAATAGATGATGATATTAAAAATAGATAAATGGAAATGTTAAGCAAATAAAAAGAGTTCTGAGCATCAGTTTCAAAAAATATAACTTGGATTATGGCATGTTTCAGTTTTTCCCCATTTATTTTATTTTACTATTGTTTAAAGTATTACAAATAGTAGCACATATGTCTCCTTTCTCCCCCTCCCCCCCCAACTGACCTTCCCCTCAGTTTGTTTTTAATTACTATTTGCTTCTGGCATGAAACACACACATACACACACACACACACACACACACACACACAATTCTTTAGTATAGGAAAGTTCAAGGTTTTAGAGATTAAATAATTAGATCAAGAAATACATTTCAAACGAAGCAGTAAATATGTGAAGAGGACAAACAAAGCAATAGACTGTTGAATTGATACATGGTGTGTGTTAGCGTATGTGCGAATACGTGTATAAAGAAATACAGTAATAGCTTCAGAGAATGAGGGCTAGGAAGTAATGGAGAATTACTTACCCCATATTGCCATAAAAATAGCAAAGAAGACTGTTCCTCCATTATCAAACAAGTATGTCACCTTAATGGAAAACAAACAAAACTATTAGTTATAGTGTTCGTTATAATAACCCAGTGATTGCAAACTCTTCCCCTTGGAATCACATTATTCTATAGTTCTTAAATATAAGATATAGATCATTTCATGGTTGCTCCAACTATTTCATATAATTTTTCTCTTGGGAAGAGATAAAGGATCAGCATTTTTCCCTTTTCTTCTCTTTTCCCTTTTATTCCTTTTGGACTCCATCTTCCTTCTGCTTAGAAATTGTTCTAGCACCTCAATGAAGTATTTGTGAGCAACAGAGAGTCAAGCTATAGTGTGAACTATAAGAAGTCAGCCTTTCAGTTGAGGCATACCTAGTTGGACTTCTTGTTAGCAAAACATCCAGGACTGAGAAAGTTGCAAAATGCAGAATTCCACTAGTGAGGCAGACTCTCAATGGCATGGTATCACAGTGCCATCCCTCCTTTCTGATAGCTTTTAGAAAGGCCATGTCCCAGTAGTGGCTATAGGAGGTAATGAATTTAACATTAAGTTGTTTTTCAGAAGTTTCATAAATCACTGACAGTAGGATATAGTCCAAGTGTTTTTGAATCAGACATTACCTGAAGTTTTATAAAGAATAATGTACAGTTATGTAATGTTATTGAATACAATTTTCAGGGTTGCAAGAATTGTTTGATTTTAATAAAGTATAAATTTAATTTACCTTTGCTTCCTTTCATTTTGCATAATGCCCTTGCTATGTTTACAGTTAGTGATAGAGATTAAATGTATACAGTCAAGACAATACATGTTTGGCCATCAAATACATACTATAGCATCTATAGAGAGAAAACAAGGACACTAATCTCATGGGACAGAGAGGCTAGTTAGGAACTAAATAACATTACTAGTATTATAAGGGAAGTGGGTGTAAAATGGTATCTTCTTTGCAGTCTATAGTTCAGAGGCTGCTCAACAAAAGATGTGCTTATTCCCTGTAATGCAGCAACACTGGAAATATCAGTATACAAAAGATGTGCTATTTTTGATGGCTTGTCGGTAGATGCAAGATGTCCTAATAGCTGTAAAACTTCTTTGATTGTTAAGGCTCAGAATTTCTAAAAATGCTATAAAAATTGGATTTCATAACAATCATCGATGCATATTATGTACAGGAAAGAAAAGGACCATAAAAAATTCTCCTACAGGGCTCCTAAAATTACATCCATCAGGACAATCCAGCTTTTTTTGTTTCCAGAGGCATCCCACAGATACACATGCTGCTTGCCACACAGCCCAACAGCTGTCTGCTTTCCCTTATCAACAGACCTACTGCAGGGAATGGCCTCTTTGAGTGTTAGAACAGAAACTTTACAAAAGGGCACTTAAAGGCACTAATAATGGTTTTCAGAGAAGTGGCAA
Organism: Pipistrellus kuhlii; assembly: GCF_014108245.1. NCBI lineage: Eukaryota > Metazoa > Chordata > Mammalia > Chiroptera > Vespertilionidae > Pipistrellus > Pipistrellus kuhlii. The sequence continues at coordinate 17,036,973 of NW_023425595.1, forward strand.
GTAAAAACCCATATTTAGCAACAACCAGGTTGTATGGCCACCACTTGTCATAGTCTATACAACATTTTTCTTGAAAAAAACTTTTCATTTATTTTGATAAGTTTGTTTATACAGCTCAGATTTTTTTTAACTCAGTAAATTAAAACAGTAACTTTTAAGATAATATATATAAAAGCCTAAGTGACGGTCCAACCATCTGACTGGTAGCTATGATGCACACTGACCATTAGGTGCAGATGCTTAATGCACAGGCATGGAAACATGGAACAGACTGATGAATCTCAGAGGGAAGGGGTGTGGAGGAAGGATGGGAAGAGATTAACCAAAGATCTTATATGCATACTAGAGGCCTAGTGCACAGATTTGTGCACTGGTGGGGTCCCTTGGCCTGGCCTGTGGGGATTGGGATGAATCCATGCACCAGGCCCCCAACATCCCTCAAGGGGTTCCAGATTGTGAGAGGGCACAAGCTAGGCTGAGGAATCCCAGCAGTGCACAAATCCAGATTCTTACACTGAGCTCTAGTATAACCATAAGATATAGCATGGTATACATGTAACACTCATAGAATTTAAGCGTGCATACATGTAATGGGAGGTAAAAGTAGAATGGAAGTTAGGAAAAACTTCAGAACTTGCCCTAAGAAGGACAATAAAAGTGTAAAATCACTGTGATAGAGCCACTAAGCTATAACATGCAGGATGAATTGTGATATGGGAGACAATTGTGACAAAAAGAGCAATTAGAAGCCTGCAGTTAAAACTTGAAGTGCTAAGGGACTTATTTATATGCTATATAAGGCCTGATGAGTAAAAATGGGGAAGAGGGAAAAGGAAACATCAAGTCTAGAATGGATGGCTCCAGGTTAGAGCATGGGTATTTGGCAGCAGAATAAAGGGGGAAGAGACCTTTTGCCTAATAGGACAGGAATACTTTCTTAATAAAAGAAACTCCAGATGAAATAAAATGAAAATTCCCAAAGCAACATAATAGACTTTTCTAAAGCAAAAAATAGGCTTGTACAATCTATAAAAGTGTATTTAAAATGAATTATTTTATCAGAAAAATAGCTTATGCATAGAGGGACCTATGGACAAACATTGTATTCAACACTGTTGATGTGAGTGGAAATAATATATGAAGACAGAAGCAAACTAAGCCTTCAAGAAAGCTGTGTTTAAGCACAAATTCTCCATTATCTTTAACATCTTATTTCTCTTAGAGAGCTGAGTGCAAGAAATCAATAAATGTGGGCATTGTTTAAGGAGATAAATTTCACATTAGGTTGGAAGCATAAAGTCTATGTCCACTCTACTTTAACTGCTAGATTTTTCTCTAAAATTGTTTGATGGGTTAAGAATAACAGCAAGTTCTGGAAACTTCTGCTTATACCCCATTAAAGGCCATCTGGGCTGAGAACAAGGTGCCTTCTTGGGAAGGTTCAAGCCCGTGGGCCAGGGAGGCTATTACAGGAGATAGGGCTGGGGTAGGGAGTCAGAATTTAGGCTGGAGTTCGGGCTTCTCTGACCTCCTCAGTCCTTAATTCTGAGACAGGGCAAAATCCGTACAGGTACCCACAGCCTTTGGACCTGGGCACAAGCTACATCAAACATGGACACTTCATTAGTTCCCCTCCCTCCCCCAAACCTACTCCTTATTTAGGGCAGTAATAAAAACTATTATGAATAAAGCTCACTTCAAAGGTTGGCTCATTTTTAGAATTATATGATAAAACAGTGAAGGGCCCTCCTATCTAATCATTTCACTTTAAAATCCTTGCATAATGGAAATTGACAGTGTGGTGTCAGGTGCTTTTAAATGGGTGTGCAAACATCACAGACTGATTTAGTTTCCAACGTTTCTCAAGTCCCATACTTTTAAATGTTAAAAATGAAAACAATCATCAAAGTAAACAGTAATTACTTACCTATCACTATTACCACACAAAGAGACCAGTTTTTCATGAAACACATCCTTGAAATTATTAAGGAAATAATTACATGTATACACGTACTTTCCAAGAAATAAACATGGCAGATTTACTTTCCTATTACTTGCCACAAGTGAGGGTGGATTCCATGAGGAATTAACAAGTTCCTAGATGATGTGGCTCAGTGATCCTGATCCCACATTGGTTGGCTTGTTTCTTTGATCAAACAAACAAACAAACACACACAAAAAACAACGGTTCCCTTATACTCAGCATTGCCCATCAAGTAACTTCTAGATGTTTAACTATATAAACTAATATGACAAGAGAATGTTGAGGGTGCTGATGTCCGGCTGACATCCAAGATGGCGGGCGCCAGGCTGCTCCTGTTGCCTCTGATGGAAGTGCCGGAAGTGCCTCGGGTGGCCGGAAGTGCCACGTATAACCTGAAGTGTCGCCATCTTGCCAGCCCACCAACCAACGGTGGGTTTCGAGGCCGCAGAGAAGAAGTTGAGAGTCGAGGAGAAGGCCGCAACCTCACTTAGAGAGCCCATTCGTCTTGGGGACATCTCTCTCTCTCTCCGAGGAGATGGATCTGAAGGTTTTGCGGTTCAAGAATAAGAAACTAGCGGAGCGGTTGGAACAGCGCCAGGGTTGCGAGGATGAACTCCGAGAACGGATTGAGAAGCTGGAAAAGCGGCAGGCCACAGATGACGCCACACTCCTCATTGTCAATCACTACTGGGCCCAGCTGGATGTCACGGTGGAAGCCCTTCTCAGACACCATGAGAAGCAGTGGGAGCTGTCTTCCGGGACTGAGGTACGCGGGACCCAGGAGGGGCCGGCATCAGAACTGAAGGAGACCCTGCCAGTGCAGCTACGGCCCGCACTTAGTGAGCCGGCTTCGGCTCTCCTGGTGAAACAGGGCGCCGGCAGCAGTGAGGAGGTGGGGCTGCAGGACCGAATGGAGTTCTCCAAGGCAGCCGTGTCCCGTCTGGTAGAGGCCTCAGACCGCCTACAGCGCCAGGTGGAAGGACTTTGTCAGCGAGTATGCAGCCTAAGGGAAAGGGAGCCAAATGAGGCGGCTCGGGCACGCACCCGGGAGCTGGGCTGTGAGAACCGGAGACTTCAGGCCTTGGCCACCCAGCTACAGGAGAAGCACCACTCCATCTCCTTGGAGTACTCTGAGCTCCAAGATAAAGTGACATCAGCAGAGACCAAAGTGCTAGAGATGGAGACAACAGTAGAGGACCTGCAGTGGGACATTGACAAGCTGCACAAGCGCGAGGAAAAGCTCAATAAGCACCTGGCAGAGGCCCTGGAGCAGCTCAACTCTGGCTACTATGTATCTGGTAGCTCCTCGGGTTTCCAGGGAGGCCAGATCACACTCAGCCTGCAGAAATTTGAGATGCTGAATGCGGAGTTAGAGGAAAACCAGTTATTGGCCAACAGCCACATGGCAGAGCTGGAGAAGCTACAGGTCGAACTTCAGGAGGCTGTGCGGACCAATGAGCACCTCAAGGTGGCCCTACGGAATCTTCCTGAGGAGGTGGTACAGGAGACAGAGGAGTACCAAATGCTGCAGGCCCAGTTCTCACTGCTTTACAATGAGTCTCTGCAAGTGAAGACCCAGTTAGAGGAAACCCGGGGACTGCTGCTGGCCACCAAGAACTTGCACCTGATGCACATTGAGCACATGGAGAGCGACGAGTTGGGGCTGCAGAAGAAGTTGCGTACAGAGGTTATCCAGATGGAGGACACCCTGGCCCAGGTACGCAAGGAGTATGAGATGCTGCGCATCGAGTTTGAACAGAACCTGGCCGCCAACGAGCAGGCAGGGCCCATCAACCGTGAGATGCGCCATCTGATCAGCAGCCTTCAAAGCCACAACCACCAGCTAAAGGGGGATGCCCAGCGATACAAACGGAAGCTGAGGGAAGTGCAGGCTGAGATTGGAAAGTTCCAGGCCCAGGCCAGTGGCTCTATGCACTATATCCCAGAGGACTCTGATCTCAGTGCCCCAGACCCAGGACAAGAAGAAGGTGGACCAGGGCCTATTGGTGACCACGAAAGCAGAAAGGAGGTGGTTTCAATGCCTAGTGCCACCATGACTACCTCCTTAGCAAAGATAGAAGAACTGGTCCCCTTTGAGGAAGATGCCCAGGCCTTAACTTCCAGGGCCCCAGGCCCCTCCTCTTGGGTCCGAGAACCTGAGCCCAGGCCCCAGTGGGAGCTTCAAGAGTGGGAATGGCCTTGCCTGGGACTCCAATCTGTGGCCTCAGCATATTCAAGAGCTGATCAGGAGAAGGCCAAGGTGGAGGAATCCAAGAGGAAAGAGTCAGAATTCCTCAAATGTCTCCGAGCAGAGCTCAAGAGGGCCCAGGAAAGCCAGAAGGAGATGAAGCTGCTGCTGGACATGTACAAAACAGTGCCTAAGGAGCAACGAGATAAGGTGCAGCTTATGGCAGCTGAATGCAAGACCAAGGCCGAGGTCACTGAGTTATGGAATCACATCTGGGAATTGGAGGAGAGGGATCAAAAGGAGAGGAAGAAGATTGCGGATGAGGATGCCCTGTGGCGCATTCGGCAGGCAGAGGAGCAGATAGAACATCTGCAACGCAAGTTGGCTGCCACCAAGCAGGAGGAGGAGGCTCTGCTGTCAGAGATGGATGTGACAGGTCAGGCTTTTGAGGACATGCAAGAGCAAAATAGGCGGCTGCTACAGCTGTTGCGGGAAAAGGATGATGCCAACTTTAAGCTGATGTCAGAGCGGATCAAGGCCAACCAGATTCACAAGCTGCTGCGGGAGGAGAAGGATGAGTTGGGTGAGCAGGTTCTTTGCCTCAAATCTCAGGTGGATGCCCAGCTGCTCACCATGCAGAAGCTGGAGGAAAAAGAGCAGGCCTTGCAGGGCAGTCTTGGAAGTGTGGAAAAGGAGCTGATGCTATGCAACCAGGCCCTGGAGCTCAACAAGAGGAAAGCTGTGGAAGCAGCCCAGCTGGCTGAGGACCTGAAAGTGCAGCTGGAGCATGTGCAGACACGGCTGCGAGAGAGCCAGCCTTGCTTGGCAGAGAGCCGTGCTGCTCGAGAGAAAGAGAGCTTCAATCTCAAGAGGGCTCAGGAGGACATCTCACGGCTGCGGCGCAAGCTGGAGAAGCAGAGGAAGGTGGAGGTTTATGCAGATGCTGACGAAATCCTCCAAGAGGAGATCAAGGAGTACAAGGCGCGGTTGACCTGCCCCTGCTGTAACACTCGCAAGAAGGATGCAGTGCTTACCAAGTGCTTCCACGTTTTCTGCTTTGAGTGTGTGCAGAGCCGCTATGACGCCCGCCAGAGGAAGTGTCCCAAGTGCAATGTGGCCTTTGGTGCCCATGATTTCCACCGTATCTACATCAGCTGAACCTGTAACTCAGGGAACTCTGGAACACCTATGGACCCTAGGTGCTGTGCCCCAAGTTCCTCCTTTTGTTCTGGACCCTGCAGGCCCAGCCCCTTCCCATCTAGTTGTTTGAGATTCCTAGTACATGTTAGTGGAGGTGAGACCAGCCAAGTTCCACTCTTTTCCCTGTCAGAGCTGAGGTACCACCTCTGCTGGAAAGATATGCTAGGAGATATTAAATGGGCCCAGAGCATCCATCTAAACTTCCTGAAAGCTGGCCCCAACCCATCTCTGTCTCCACAGGTCCATCCAAACTCTAAGGGGGAAGTTCCCCAGGTTGTGACCTCCATGAAAGAGGAAGCTGACTACTTGCTTACACACTCATATGTGAGGATCAGGGTGGGCCAGGTCCCCAGTCCCTTGTTCTGAGACTAAACCATAGAGCCTAGTGAGTCAGTCTTTACTCCCTGCCCTCCAAGCCTGGGCAAGGTTTCCCTGCCTGTGGAGTTCCCTGGGCTCTTTGATCTGGCTCTTGTGATAAGAGCTTATATTCTATATGGGTTTATTCAGGGGGTATGGTTCTCTTCCTCTGGGAAGCTCTATGGTTTCTGCAGTCACCTAGTCCTTATTTTGGGAGTGCTGAACCAAGATCATCTGTTTAGACTGTAAGCAGACCCCTCCAAAATACCTATTCTCCTAAGCCAATTACCCTTACTTTATGCTTAGCAAGTCTCCAGTGGGTCTCTAGCCCTGACCCTGCTTTCATCCTGGTGGCCTTAACTGCAGTGGAGACAAACTTCCCAGGAAGGGAAGGGATAGACTAGCAGTTGGGCCAACTTTTAGTCATTCCAGGTAGAAGATCATCTAACCCTGTGACTGAGCCAGTATCCACAATATTTGCTATCCTGCTGCCCAAGCAAACTCTGGGCCCTGGGGCAACAGGTGGGATTGTAAGGTGGAGCTGCTGAAAGGTTCAAGGGTCCATTCAGACCCACAGCTATTGCTCTAGAGATGTTTTGTATAGGTTATCTGTTATAAGTAAATGTTCAACCCTAAAGAAAATGTTTATTTGCATCCAGTGAAGGAAGCGTAATTCTGATTTTTAAGGTGTGAAAGAAGTAGCTATATTTTATTTTAGCCAGAGAAACAAATACAAGAGAAATATTTCATCCTAATGGGTTTTATTTCGCTATTGTTCCACAAGGCAATATTCTCCTCTACAAGCTCCATTTTTCACCTTTCTTATAATAGTTATTAAGTGAATTTTTTATGAGTCATATCTGTCCTTAAACATACTTTTTTTTTTCTGCCAGGGAAATGAGTGATATAGATACTACATGATGACAAAAGCCCCTTAGTCTTTGGAATGTTTCTTCATTTTATCACTCTGCCATATGTGGATGTTTATTATATTTAATGCTCAGATAAAGCCAGTGTGTTTCCTTAGATCTGTTCAGGTGAAAGTATAAGTAACCTAAATGAATCCGTTGGTGTCCCTAGTCTGTCATATGTCTTCAAAATGCATGGGCTAAAACATGTGTACATACATCTAATAATTCTAACACAATTGGTTTTTGAAAAAAAAAAGTTGAGAAAATGGCTTACCAAATGAGACATCTTTTTGGAAGATTTAAAATAATTCAAAACTAAGTATATTTTAGAAATCGAGTAGACTCCACAGAAAGATCTTGCTTTTGCTATGGGAATAGCATTAGATAGAGGGCTGCTGTATGCCCATGTTAGAGATCTTAAAAATCTTCAGATTTTTTTCAACTAATTAAACTACAAAAAAATATCACTAGACATCTATTAGAACAGTTAAAAGGACTTCACATCCTAAGAGTTTATGATTATATAGAAAACTGGACCTCTCATACAATGCTGGCAACAATATAAAATGGTATAAACATGTTGGCAAATAGTTTGGAAATTTTTAGAGAGTTATTGTAAATACCTATTCTATAAACTGGCTTTTTCACTTCTAAGGAGTTATCCCAAAGAAATAATACTTATCTATAACAAGATTTATAGATAGATAATGTTCATAGCAGCTTTATTTAAAATGATAATAACTTAAAACAGTTCCTAAGTCCATTGATAGGTTAATGGATAAACAAACTCTGGTATGGACTTATAATGCAATACTACTCAGCAGTAAAGAGGAATAATCTACTGATACATGTTACAACATGGATGAATCTCAAAATGATTGTTCTGTGGGAAAGAAGGCAGAAAAAAAAATCACACACTGTATGATTCCATCTACATAAAAGTCTAGAGAATACAAACTTATCTATAATGACAGAAAGCAGTTGGTTGCATGAGTACAGGAGTGGAGTTGGGAGGCAGGGATTATGAATGCTTGAAGGAATTTTGGAAGTGATGGATATGTTCTTTATTTCAAGTGTGGTGGTGATTTCACAGGTGCATACTAGTACGTATAATAAAAATGTATCCATTTATACACACAGATATGTACATATTTATATGTTAATTATAATTTAATAAAACTATTATACATAAATAATTGAGATTCAGTTTCTTAAACTTGTATGCATAGTAGAATCACCTGGGTGGGAAGCTTTAAAATATGCTGATGCCTAGGTTACAAAATTCTGATTTCTTTGCTCTGGGTGTTATTTGGACTTAAGGAATTAAACACACACACACACACACACACACACACACACAAACTTCAGTTAAATCTGAGAGACAGCAATTTGAAAAATTTTGGTATGTCATTTTATTTTTCTCCCTGCAAAATTAGAAGTATTTTAATTTCATGAGACTTAATGAAAGATAAAAATAATCTTTCCTAAAAAGAATCTAGACATCATTCCAAGAGAAACTCTGTGTTGATGATGACAATAATTAATTATAAAAATAAAGGAAGACAATAATACTTAAATAAAAATATACTCATTTTGTAATTGCCGAAGTTAAATCTTACTCCATTGTCAATGATATGGATTGTCAAAATTTTGGGAACATTTAACTTTGCTATCAAACCGTTCATTGGAAGACTTTTTCCTACATAGAGCTTAGGAAGGAGAAATTGAGTGTCCACACTCACCTTGGCATAGATACAGCTTTCGTTGAGTCTCTGTAGTGAGCAGTTCTTTTCACAGAGAGGGCACATGAAGACTTCAGTAGCCTTGCAAATTTCTTTGCTGGAGAAATCAAAGCAGAAAAAAGAAAGTATAAAGCTTCATGTTTAGGAAGATGCTTAGCTCCTACAGTCAATCCTGTGGGAAGCAAGAACACAGAATAAAAGAAATGGAAATAGTGGGGCTGCAGAAGAACTGAAAACTGTGGCTGTAACTTGAATTTTAGGATATCTGTGATGAAGTTTCTGTTTGCTTCTTTATTTTTAGATATCTCCACCCAGATAATATAACGATCATAGGCCATATTTATATACTCGGGAGACAGTTGTGGCTCCTTGTTACAAAACACGTTTACACATGATGCCATGGCATGCAGGATAATTTTGTGAGGAACACCCAAGAGAATTTTAACCAAGTTTACAGGCTTGGGAGTAACTGAGTTGGAATCAAATCTAACTATTCTGATTTCTCAAATCTATCTTTCACTTGGATCTTGCTGCCTTAGAATCACCAAAGTGAACAGCATCATGACATCCACTGGAGTACATCGGTGCATCATGTCCATTGAAAATGTGAGAGTTGATTTCCCTTCCTTCCCCTCCCCTCCCCAACCTTCCCTTCTTTCTGTGTACCTTGACATACACTGTCATATGGAACTGACAGTTTTTATTTACTGGAATATGTTATATTCTCTCTTAGAATATAACTGTATGATATCTATCTCTTCAGTTTTATGCCATTACTTTTAAAAACATCTCAGCATACATTATAGATGACTTTGTGACAGGAGCAGGGCATCAAGAATAACTTCTCAAAAGTCTCACAGCCTGAGAGTTTACAGCAACCTATTTTTAAGATGTTTTGTGCCTTTATCTGCCATGCATGGATGTTTCCCACTGAATATCCCTGAATAAATTGTCTTGAAGTAAATCTGCTCTGGAAATAATGAAAGTAATTTCAAGGCTTTTGAATAGAGGTCTGAACATAAAAGTTTAATTGGTGTTTGCAATAAAAACGGCAATTTTCTAAAATGTCCACACTCAAATGAAGAAAAAAGAAAAAAAGATTTTCATGTGTGGAATATATATAATCTCAAGCCAGAATAAGAATAAATAGCAAGTACAAATACTATATAATAATATAGTGCTTTGCCATGAGCAGAGATGAGTTCATCTCCATTACATTTAGTCCTCACTGCAATCTCCTGCCAGGATAATTATCCCCACAACTGAGAGGAAACTGATATTTCTCAAGGTCATACAGCTAACAATAAGTAGTTCTGGAGACAGACTGAAGTTGTTTTTTTTTTTTTTTTCTGATTTTGGGTCCAATTCTCCATCAAGTATAATATATCTAAAAGAAGGATAGATTTGCTTTATATTAAAAGGAATTTTCCTTTCAAAAACCAGTTTATTAGTGATGATGATGAGTCTCATATATACTATAATCCTCCCATTATCACACATTATATTTCTAGTAATCAGAATGTCTGTATGAAGTAGGAAGAAACAGGTAAAATAAGACATTTTAAAAGCCCCAAAGAACAAGATGGTTATATCTTCTCTTAGTAATACCACACATTTGTACAAATAAGAATTAACACGTCTTTAAGGAAATTTTCATTAAAATGGGCTTATCATAATTCATTGTGTTTCAAGAATGACATAATGTGCATTGCATTAAAATTTCATACTAGGATGGTATTATAAATCGGTTTATATTGTCATTTTCCAAATGGTCAAATAAAAGCACCATGTCTAAAATCCAAGCCATAAGAATGAATCCTATTTTTTAAAATATATTTTATTGATTTTATTACAGAGAAGAAGGGAGAGAGATAGAGAGTTAGAAACATCGTTGAGAGAGAAACATCCATCAGCTGCCTCCTGCACACCCCCTATTGGGGATATTCCTGCAACCAAGGTACATGCCCTTTACTGGAATAGAACCTGGGACCCTTCAGTCCACTGAGCCAAACCGGTTTCGGCTAAATCCTATTTTTAATTCCAGAATCATTAAACTCATTTTCTATAACATGCTCAAATTTAACTTGATAAGTAATAAAAAATATTAAACAATTTTTGACAATGTAATTTGTAGCCTTATTTGAGACTATGGGGAATTTCTTTGATTTTACTTCACCACTAGAGGGAGGAAGAGTGCCAGCATGAGTGATTCTTAATTTCTTTTGCTGAGCAGGATAATGTAAACCACCCCTTGAATTATGGCTTTCTTTTGTTTAATATCTATTGTCACATATACTCATAGGAACACAGAAGAATACTATTTGCCAATAGGTGGGGGAGAGGGAAGTGGGAATTGCTGTGCAAGAGTATAGAGTTTCAGCTATGCAAGATAAATAAGTTCTAGGGATCTCTACAATGTATGCCCACAGTTAACAACACTGCAATGTGCACTTATCTATTGAGAGAGAGAAGGGGAGAGAGAGAGAGAGAGAGAGAGAGAGAGAGAGAGAGAGAGAGAGAGAGAGAGAGAGAGAGAGAGAGAGAGAGAGAGAGAAAGAGAGAGAAACAGAGATACACTGATGTGAGAAACATCGATGGTGGCCTCTGGTATGCACTCTGACCAGGAATTGAATCCACAACCGTTTGGTGTACAGGATAATGCTCCAACCAACTAAGCCACCTGGCCAGGGCTGCAGTTAAATGTTTTTGAAGAAGATAGATCTACAATTTAAAAATATATTAGATAGAGGTTTGAAAATGAGTTGCCATTTGAAATAGAACATGCTGTTAAGAGCCTTTAGGGCCAGGGTGACCATGGCCTCTCCTGACCAAGTCATTTACCTCTCTGAAGATCAATATCTTTATTTCTAGTAAGAGATAATATCTAACTGGGATATTACATAAGGTTATTGGTAATAAAGGCAGTTAATAAATGAAAGAATCCTTTGTTGCTAAGGGTGTTGTCAGGAGACAGATTGAGAGGCCCTTTAGAACTCAACTGCTTTTGAAAAGCTGGTCGGTACTGAGCCCCACACACATTTCTTGGTAAATTCTAATGCCAAAGAGGAAATAATGGACTAGGAAGTTGGGGTTTTTGTTCTTTGCTCTGGACCTGAAACCCAGGGCCCGAGGCCATATCCACCTACTTGTTCATTTTTATATTCTTATGATATGTCCTCTCATATGCATAAAAAACCACATTTCATTCTATAAGAGCACGGAACACATGTAAATATATACATATAAATACATATATCTATAAGAGCACTGAACACATGTAAAATATACATGTAAATATATATTTATATATATACATCTACATATATATATACACACACACACACACAAATACATATACAACTTGGTTATATAATTATACTGCAGGGTAATTAAGAAATATGACTTTAACTTATATGAACTTAACTCATAGAAACATAATAAAAACAACCAAATCCTTAGCTTTTCAATATTTTAAACAAAAAACAACTTAAAAATTATACTAAAACAAAGCAATACAAAATAAAAGCCCTGAATTCTCCCACACCGCAGTAATAACGCCTACCACTTAACCACATCTGACACCTTGAATGGAGAATTTCAGCTCTATGAAATTTTGAAAGTCAAGATATTCAGTGAAGCTTACCTTGATTTAGGATAGAAAGTCTGACAGGATCTTAATTACAGTGTGACAGGGGTAGCAGTTATATAAGACCATAAAGCACTGAGGAAAAGAGTTTGCTAATGCCTTTTAAAACACTCCTTGTACTAATGGTTAAAGAATATTTACCTCATACAAAAGAGGCCTAATTTACCCCATGGGAACATAAATCAATAGGAACAGCAAATCTATTCTTCTCATGGCTTTTTGTTCATTTTCAGCTTTGGAGGGGTGGAGGGGGAGTCCACTTGGCGTGATAAAGCCTTGTGAATGTGTACCCACTGAATCAACTTGAACAATAGGTCTGTCTAAGAATAATTTTCTTTTTGTTAATTCATCTTAAAAACTGTTTTTTCTAACACCATCAAGACTCCACAAGAGAACTGTTAGAACTAATAAGCACTTCAGTAAAGTTGCAGGATACAAAATCAATAATATACAAATATCACATGTTCCTATACACAAACAACAAGCTATCAGAAACAGAAATTAAGAAAAAAAAATCCCATTTGTCACTGCATTCAAAATAACAAAATACTTAGGAATAAATTTAATGTAAGAGGTGAAAGATCTAGCCATAGACAACTCTAAGATAATGATTAAATAAATGGAAGAACAGGAAGATGCTATCTTCTATAGTGTAAACTCTGAAATAAACCTGTGACTAGATGAAATGCTTTGGAACAGTAGGTGATTTTTTGTTGTTTTGATGCTAATTATCATTTGGATTTCATGTTGAGATAGCAAATCAAGGAAGGTGGCTGTGGAAACAGGATTCATCTCTAGAAGAAAGTACTTTGTTTTTAGGGAAAACTGACATATATATATATATATATATATATATATATATATATATATATATATATATATATATATATACTGACATATATATACATATAACTATTATATACATATTTTTAAAAATTCAAGGAAATGAATTACCACGATTCCCTCAATTGTCCTTATTACTGCCCAGTGCTAAGGCCATGGTTAAAAGTTGGAACAACAACAAAAAATGCTGAGCTTTTGATGGAAGAAGCATTTTTTCATATTTTGAATTGTACTACACAATATTAAATTTAATGATATCCTTGTGATATATGAAGAAGAACATGCTATTGAGAGTGTTTGGTGCCAGGGTGGCTGTTGCCTCTGCTGAATAATAATGTACTGATCCTATATCCAAATCTTGGATCATTCAATTTTAACAAAAGAATCATTATTCTGATAAATGTGTGATTTTTGCACAACCTTATTTCACTGCTATCTTGATACCTTAAGTTGATGCAAAAATACTACAATATCTATTCCTAGAGAATAAGAAGAGAATAGAAAGCAACTTTCTGTTCTCAGGAGAGCAGGTTGCTTAGAGAAAGGCTTATGTGAGATGAATATTTTGTTTAGTCATTTTTAAGTATATAAGATTCCCTCATCAGCAAAAATAAATACTCACCTCAAAGGCTGACAGAAAAGGGTATGTTAAATGAAACAACATATTTGGAAGGTCTTTGTATACTGTGTTAAAAGGATTGTAACTATACAATTATTTGAACTAATGTTTTGAGAGGGCATTCAAGACTTCCAAATGCTATGCAAATATAAATTATATAACTGTCTACTGCGTTATTGAATTGTTATGTGGCATATACTAGAAAGAAAAATTTGACATACACAGAAATAATTTTAGGGCTTATGAAAAATAATTTTCATATAACAATGTTATTGTCATAATTAGCTAGCTAATATTAATAATAGAAGAAAGCAAAGGGATGGCCAGACATTATAAGCACGGTCATCTGAGAAGCTTCACCAGGAAGCTAAAACTTCATGCTCCCCAGGGAACCATTTGTCCATTCCCTGCAGATCACTGGGATAAGAAATCCAAAGAAGAGATAGATGGGTGCATATGCAATAAAGTGATGCATGGAAGGTGCTTTTGCCTGTGAGTCTAACCTGGGAAAAAGATACTTGGCTAGGGGCTAGAGCCACTGCAAGCATGCGAACTCTTGGAAAGTTAAAATCCTCAGACTAAGAATTCTGTCTCTCTTGTTCTGCTCCTGATCTCTTGTGCTCTTGCTCCTTTGCTGCATGACCCGCACTGGCATGTGGGTTAGCATACCATGTGACCTTAGTAGATGTGTGGCCCTTAGCCCATGTAGACCCCAAACACAATGGACTGCAGCTGGGAACACAAGCTAACCTGGCCAAATGAGCTTTAATATGGAGTGGAAACTCTGGGCAGTGACTTCAATCCTAGCTCTGCTGAAAATAAGGCTGAGACACAGGGAAATGGGACCATGGAAGAAACCCCCTTAATTTTACATCATCAGTAAAGCTTTCCATGACACCCCATCCTCCCAGGAAGGCCTCAGGGAATTCTGAGAAGCCCACAGGAGGGCAAACTACCGTTAACAATAGAAGAGGAATTACCTTTTTTATTGTGATGCTCCCCTACCAAAAACAAACAAAAACAAAACCTGACAAAAACAGCAAATAAATAAAATACCATCACTTTTTTTTATAGTCATTATTATCATTAAGCTTTTGTCCAATCAAAAAAAAGGCCAACAATTTTCAACAAGTCTACTAGTAGCTTACCTTACTTGACTTGCGTTCATTGTAAATATTCCATAGAAGAAAACACACAAGCCAACCAGTGCTGCAGGAATCAGCATTCCAGTATACCATCCCAGCCACGCAAAGTATAGCCCAATCTTCTCACCAAAATACAGCCTGCACGAGAAAGCAAATTGTTAGCTTAGGCAACATAAGTGACACTACACCTCATCACTTCAGATGGACACTTGTGGCTTCCAGCTCAGTTCCCTGGCAGCTCCAGCTGGGTTATCCTAATATTCATGGTTGCTAATGATTCTAATAATGGTGAAATTGTTTATCTTTAAATATTGTGACCTAATAATTTTATAAAATATATTTATTTCTGTGTAAAACTTAATATGGTTCATAAAGCTTTCTGCAAGCAAATTCTTGCTTTTGTCCATCCTCCTAGAACACATGTGTCAAACACAAGGCCCGCGGGCCAAATCCGTCCCACCAGGCCTTGCAATGTGGCCCGCACCGCACTGTCATCACTGTACTCCGCTGCGTTTCCATCACAATGACAGTTTATGACTGTTCAGTAAACCATTCGGCCCGCGATTTAGGCTGGATTTTAGATTTTGGCCCCTTCTCTGATTGAGTTCGACACCCCTATCCTAGAAGAATCCCTTTTTGTTTTCCACACATATATCTGTGCCACACCATATTGCTCTCACATAAAGAAAGAAGTCTCCTCTGTAGGTGGATGGGGAGAGCAGAAACAATTTCAGTCCCCATCAGCACCCTTGGCCAGACTCCCTGATGCTGCAGACAATCTGCACAGTTAATTATGTCACATCTTCCTCAACGAAGTTCAAGTCTGCAGTTCCAGCAGCACATGGTTCTTTTCTTGGTTCATGCTTTGGAATATTACATTTTACCTTTGTCCTGTGCCTGGCTTGTGTTTACCATTCACTTTATATCACAGCCCTGGGTTAGATGTCCCGCCCTCAGCCATGTTTCTGTGTCCTGAATTTATAAACAGCATGGCACTGACCCAGCACTCCTCCATTTTTTTCCCTTCCCATGCCTGAAAGCTGCTGAGAAGTGGACTGTGTCTTGTTTTACTAGCTCTTACTACAGGAAGAATCAAATGAAGATAAGGGAATTAATGTATTTTATTTCCCTTCAGCTGATGAATACCACTTATGTGGAAATGGCTGAAGAATATTGTGGTTCTAAAAATTACTCAATTGCTCTTTCATCCACCAAGTTTACTGTCAATATAAACTGTTACACCATTTCTAAAGCTCTGGTAAGAGATAAACTTTTTTTTTTTTTTAATTCTCTCCTACTATTATATTTGGTCCCCATTTTCTAAAAATGGTTACTTAACACACAGCTTTCCCCCCACTGCAGTAGTTTTAAAGACTGTTGTTTTATAGTTCATTTGGGCAGTGATTCTTGCTGGGAAGAAAATTATCTTGTTGTTGTTGTTGTTGTTGTTGTTTTTTTTTTTTTTTTTTTTACAAGACTTGTCTTTCTGAAAATTACTCCTTTTCTACTTTATTTTCTATATTGTGCCAACTAAAATTTGTGTATATTCTATCAAGTGTGAACATCAGGTCATCCTCCTTTAAGCATCATTTATCTAATATTTTAATGTTTTTGTCCATTTATTTCTTCTAGGAGACATGGACCAATAGTCTATTCATTTTAGACAATATACAACATTTTTATACAATACTAGAGCCCTATAAATGAAATTCATGCAAGAGTAGGCCTTCCTTCCCCAGCTGCCAGCACCAGCTTCCCTCTGGCACCGGTTTCCCTCTGCTGGCAGTCACCAGAACCTGGCCTCCCTCACAGCCCCAGCATCCTTTGGAAGATTGTCCAGAGGATGTCTGGTCTAATTAGCATATTATACTTTTATTATTATAGATTTTTATGCTCTACTTTGAAACAGAAGATTATTTTAATAACAATAGGGCTTTGTGCCTTTGAAGGTGGGAGTTTTTCTAATATGCTACTAATATATAAGAATATCTTTATAATAATTATAGAACACTACACAGATGGACCCCTTATATAGACATTATTATATTGATATTTTAAACTTCACATTGTTAAAGGTTAAATAAGAGTTAAATAAGAGGTAACAATATTATTTGACAGGAGTACATATATTTACCTGAGTTACATCAAAATAAAATAAATCATAAATAATGACACAGTATTTCAAGACTAATACAAGTTGAGGATAATTATTCACTAGGATAAACTTCCTGGAATAGAATAGATACTGAATTTGGTTAAAAGATATGTATATGCATACTAAATAGTAGATGCTTTGTTGGTCATTTTCTTCTTTGCTTTCCAAACCATTTTCTGCTTTCTTGGTTTTGATTTAATTTGTTTTCACAGGGAAGTAGATTACACAGGTTCCCTCATAAATTGCTCCGGGTTAAGTTGGGGCCAGGAGGCACGGGAGACACCAAGGTGGAAGGAAGGGAGAAGCCAGGAACTTTTCTGCTCTTGTGGTTGTCCTCAGTGCAGTCTCCAGAGCAGCCATGGCTTCATCATAGCTCTACTCCCTACACTTACACTTTGTTACAAGTAGTTAATCATGAGTTGCACAGTCTAAGTTTTATGCACTGAAATATACTTTGTTCTATTTCCCCTTCAGCTTGAGGGTCATTAGCAATCTTCTACCGTTGTAAATCTCTGCTTGTCTTATCATTCCTGTTTGATTCCACAGCTTTCCCTCCCGTGTAACCAATTTCCTAATTAAATTAAATTCCTTTTATTGAAAAGACCCATAGTAGCTTTTTTTTTTTTTTTTTTTTCTGATTGCATCAGTACAGATAATTTGATGGGTAAAAAAAAAATAGTTTCCAATACAAGAAAATGACAATAAAACAACATATATCTTCCATATTGATCCATCCCCAGTACCTGATTAAATCCAGGGGCTGGTGCTTGTACCACATTCCCCAGCGTGCCCAGCGCTCATATAACAGATGTCTGTTATTCTGAGGTCCATGGGTTTTGATGGGCTGGCTACTCTTGTAAGCTCCCTAAAACAGATGAAATAAGATAAATCCATACCCATTCTCTTACTGGAGTTTGAACTACACAGTAATTGTTTTTTCCTTTTTTTCCAATACAGAATTATTTAATAATTTATTGAAAGCTTAGGAAATTGTGTATTTAGCTCATCTCTGGAATGATGATGGCTTTACATATGTCTCCCTCATTAAAAATATTCTGATAGCTCCTTAAAAATCCTTTGTTAAATTCTTTTTCTTAAAAAAGAATAGTTTATTGATTTTTAGAGAGAGAGGAAGGGAGGAAAGAGAAACATTGATAGGAGAACATAACATCAATTGGCTGCCTCCTACACATCCCCAACCCGGGAATAAGGCCACAATTTAGGCATGTGCCCTGACCAGGAATCAAAAGACTTAAATGTAAGACAGGAAACCATAAAAATCTTAGGAGGAATCCACAGGCAGTAAAATATCAAACAGATGTCAAAGCAATTTGTTTACTGACAAATCTCCTAGGAAAATGGAAACTAAAGAGAAAATAAATAAATGGGACTACATAAAAATAAAAAGTTTCTGCACAGCAAAAGAAACTATTAAAAAACAAGAAAGCCCACTGGATGGAAGAATATATTTGTCAATATTATCTCCAATAAGGGTTTGATCTCTAAAATTTATAAGGAGCTTGTACAACTTAACAAAAGGAAGATAAATAATCCAATAAAAAATGGACATAAGACCTAAATGGATACTTCTTGAAAGCAGATGTACAGAAAGCCAAGAGACATGAAAAAATGCTCAAAATCACTAATCATCCAAGCAATGCAAATCAAAGTGACATGAGGTACCATCTCACACCTGTCATAATGACTATCATCAACAAATCAACAAACAAGTGCTTGCTAGGATGTGGAGAAATGGGAATCCTCAACTCTCGTACACTGCTAGTGGGAATGCAGACCTGTGCAGCCTTTGTGGAAAACAGTATGGAGTTCCCTCAAAAAATTAAAAATGGAACTCTCATTTGACCTAGTAATCCCACTCCTAGGACTATGTCCCAAGAAGTCAAACACCAATCAGAAAGAACATACACACACCTATGTTCAAAGCAGCACAATTTACAATAGTTTAGATTTGGAAACAGGCTAAGTGCCCATCAGCAAATTAGTGGATTAAAAAAAATTGTGGTAGATCTACACAATAGAATACCATGCTGCTGTGAAAAAGAAAGAACTCTTACCATTTACAACAGCATGGATAGACCTGGAGAGCATTATGCTAAGCGAAATAAGCCAGTCAGAGAAGGATAAGTATCACAAGACCTCATTCATTTGTGAAATATAATGAACAACATAAACTGATGAACAAAAATAGACTGAGAGACAGAAGCATTGAACAGACCATCACACCTCAGAGGGAAGGAGAGAGGATGGACTGTGGTTGGGAGGAATCAGAGGAGGCAGGAGTAAGAGATCAACCAAAGAACGTGTATGTATATAAGCATAATCAATGGACACAGACAATGGGGGGTGGTAAAGGCCAGGGCTGGGGGACATGGGCAGACTGGTAGAAAGGACAATGGGGGAAAAGGGTCATATATAATACTTTCAACAATCAAGAATTAAAAAAAAAAAAAAAAAAAAAAAAAAAAAAAAAAAAAAAGGAAAAAAGCCATAAAAAAACACACCTGGTATCCCTTTGGTGCAAGATGATGCCCAACCCACTGACCCATACCAGCAGGGCTTAAATTCCTTTTTAAACCAATGAGTTTCCTTTTAACTTAAAGTAAACTAGACTTTACTGTTTGGAATCTAAGGTCTGTTAATAAATACAGTAACTTTACCATCATTGAGAGAAAATGGAGTCTGGCTTCCCAGGCTCAAAACTGTACCTTTGATATATAACATTTCTATGCCTCAATGACATTTATAAAATGGAGTTAAAATAATTGTCTATCTCAAAGATTTTCTGCAAGGATTGAATGAGATGACCCATAAAAGACATTTAGCTCAGTGCCAAGTATTAAGTACTCAACACATTTTATCTGTCATGAGTTGTACTGTACTGTGAATTCCTCAGGCACAGGGATCCCTCAGGCAAAGGTTGTAAGTCTGCATCCTTTGTCCTTAGAAGAGTGACTAGTTCTGAAAGAGCTGAAGTGAAGCCTCTAATGACCCCATTCTTATATAAAAGTGCAAAATTGCCTTAAAATTAATACAGTGTGTATATATGGTTGTGTGGGGAGAGGGTTAAAACTAACTCAAATTTAATTCATGACTCAGCAGGCTAAGCCCACCGTAGTTTGAACAGGCTTTCCTACTTAAAACTGGTAGAGTGGTAATAATCACACAGAGAATAAAGTATATAATGGCTGTAGGGTTTTTTGTGGGCTTGTGTTTGATTTTCAGGTATCCCAAAGCAGTTTGCACGAACCAGGGATCTGCCCTGTTTGGGAGTTGTGTGGTTCCCAAATGATCTCTGTGTTGGAGTAGATGGTAGCAGCCAGAGCGGCCAAGCAAAGTCCATGAGTTGCCTCCAAGGCTGGGATTCCTGATGGTTCTGGGCAGGGGAGCCAGTGTAGAGACAAAATAGAATGGGGGTTTCAGAAAAGACCAGAGCCAGTCTCTGAATGAATTGTCTTGGGAGAGGGAAGCCAGATTTAAATAAAATAAAATAAATGGATCAAGCATTGAGCATGAAAACATTTTTTAATGGAAATTATATTTTAAAATTACCTCATGTGGGGGAAAAGCTGCTATATATGAGCCATTGTTTATCAGTTTACAGATACCTGAAAAGAGAAGAAATCAACAGTTCTTGAGTTTGTTTAAATAAAGATTTTCTTCTGCAGCAACATACATATACTTTGAATGTTAAGTTAATTTGAAAGCTGAAAATAACCCAAATGCTTTCCATAACAACATCACCTATAAGGACTGTGAGGCTATGAAAGAGACTAATGCTAAGAGTCAAATTCTGTCCTTACAATATTAATATATGGAAATTTGTAGGGTGCCAACCTAATATTTTCACTTTGTTGCATTATGAAATTGGGGGGGGGGGGGTATTAATATCGACTCACATGGGATCACATGAGCCTAGAGCAACTTTTCTTTTTACTAAAAAAAAAAAAAAAATTATTAAGAAAATTGGAGGAATTTCCTACCTCTTAAAATATCTCAAAATAATACTTATTAGTGTTGCAAAATCTTTGAATTATTCATTTTAATAGATGTATTATGTGGATGTAGCCTAATTTATTTGTCAATTCCTAATGATGGACAGTTAATGTATATATTTTTTATTCTATTACAAAACCACAATGAACAAAGGCCTTTGTATATTGTTATTAAAAGTCTGATTGTTTTCTTGAAATACATTTCAAGAATACAATTACTGTTCTAAAGTGTTTGCACAGTTGGCATTTTGATACATATGGCAAAATGTTCTTCAAAGAGTTTGTTTTATTGAAAGGCTAAAAAACAGAATGTTTAGTTTGTGCTCAATGTGTTCTATATCCATATTTAATGCATGAAGGCAAAACTTCAGTCAAATATTTCTGGGTACTATCAGTGACAGCAAATTCGACTTTCTCTACATTTTTTCATTCGTGTTCTTACCCACTTTTGATATTCCATTTTCATATTTGGTGTGCTGAAGCATGTGGTAGACTATCCTGCTTCGAGTGGCATTGCTGAAGAAAGTGTCCTTATTGTTTATTATGAAGCTGTTAAGACAAGGGGACCCGTTTTAGTATTCAGGGCAGAGCACCGAATCCAACAAATGCAACAACTTCTTGGGAAGTCATCCATATGCTTTCTCCTTTAAACTAATGCATACGAAGTAGAGTAAATCAAAAGAGAAACCACCTTCTTAAAAAATCAATCGGGGGATAAAAATAAATATAAATCATAAAGAGCATTATCAAATATACATTTTAACATCGTTTGGTTTATAAGAAAGCCTGGATGTCCTCATATTAGTTGTTTGGCATTGAACGAGGAGAGAACAGTTTCCATGGGCCCCTATCTACTTTAATTATGCAATGTAATTCCAAACAGAGCACATTAAAAATTCATGTAACTCTCCATGCCACACTTTCCAAGCTAGTTTTTTTTTTGTTTATATAAAACATTAGCAGCAAGCAATAGCCCTTCCTTCCCTTCATGCCCTATTCTGTCCCTACAAAGGGAGAGAGTTGCCAGGAGAAAAGACTTAAGAGTCAGTGATGAAAAGAGCAAAAGGGCGATTCCAAGAGGAAAGGAAAGGAAGGGTCTGTTTTAGCATTTACTTTATGATATCCTGGGAGCCTCAAAAAAATGGAAGTGTCCCAGTCCCCACTCAACTGCTGACAATTTTTGTTTCTAGGTTCTTTTTTTTGTGCACGATAAACCAGCATTTTCTCAGACTCTTAGGTCTAAAGTATTGGGTTTTTTATGATCCTTGATTTCTTTTCATCTATATTCAAATAGTTGCCAAACAAAGTAAATTTTATAACTAAACTGAGACTCTCTTGGTTTCCATACACATCTTGCTCTGGGTCTCATAGCCTCTTTGCTAGGTTATGAAAAGAATGCCCTCTTTACCCCTGATCAGCTGTGCAATTTCTCTCCTGATTTTTAATGTACAGCTCTGACCCCTAGAAGGCTCCTACTATAACCTGTCAGCAGCTCTCCAATACTATTTTCCTAGGAGGCTTTCTATTCTTGCATTTCAACCACCCATTGGTCTTACTTCTTATAGTTCTGGCTTCTTATATCTGTTAGTCTGTCAAAGTGTAGAACTTATCACCTCAGACTCCCATCCTTTTTTACCTTGAGATTTTGCTCTGATTCTCATATATGTTCCCCTACCTCTCACCACCTCCCTCCACATTTTTAGTGGCTTGAAAAGAACTAGCATTTCATAAAAGTTTCCTGGGTCATCTCCTCTGGATGTAGCTTCTCCCTCTCTTACAAAAATGTGCATTTTGACAAAACCGGTTTAGCTCAATGGATAGAGCGTCGGCTTGGGGACTGAAGGGATCCAGGTTCGATTCCGGTCAAGGGCATGTACCTTGGTTGTGGGTATATCCCCAGTAGGGGGTGTGCAAGAGGCAACTGATCAATGACTCTCTCTCATTGATGTTTCTAACTCTCTATCTCTCTCCCTTCCTCTCTGTACAAAATCAATAAAATATATATTTTTTAAAAATGTGCATTTCACTTGTCTTTCCTAATGCATTACTTTTACTCTGCCCTAGTCCCTCCAATATTCTAATACTGTGCTTTTTATTTTTGTACTTAGATGCACCGAGTTAACAGTTCTATGACCTGTTAATGATAAGAATCAAAAGGAATATCCACCAAATATTTAACCATCAGATTTGATTCAGAATTCTCTGAACAAATATTTCTTTAGCAGATAAATTCCTTCTCTGTGAAGTTACATTACAAAGAAAGGAAACATATAATATATCAGTAAATAAATCAGTTACATAACTTCAGAAGTTGCTACGAAGAAAAATAAAACTGCCTAATGGCATAGAGAATGACTGGGGCATAGGGACTATAGATATGATTTTCAGAGAAGGTCTCTCTGAGCTGATGACTTTTGAGTGACAGCTGAATGGTAAGAAGGGATAGTCCATGTGAAAATCAGAGAGAAGAGCATCTTAGCAAGAAGAACAGCAAGAACAAAGACTCTAAGATAGAATTTAGGTGGAGCTTCTGATGGGTAGCCCTAAAGTCAGGAAATGGTGTGGAAATTATATAATAGAAGATGAGGTGATAGTATTGGACAGAGATCACAGCATACATGATCACATGGTAAGAATTTGCATTTTATGATAAGTGTAAATGGGAGGCCATTGGGGGTGGTCTTAAGCACCCCCAAGTTTCATGATCTGATTGAAATTTTTCAAAGATCACCTTAGTTTCTCAGGTAGAAAGAGAAATAGCAGACTTTGTGTTGTTGTTTTGATTTTTGTATCACAGAACATGAAAAAACAAGGCAAAAAGCTAAAAGTACAATGTCTTTCTAAATTTGGAATTCATTTGAATTTACACTGCTTCCTCCACTTCTTAGCTGGAATTAAAAAGAATGCTTCTAAATCTGCCTCTGGAGTAAATAATAACATACATATTTGGAAAGCAGTATTTCCCATTGATTACTGGTTCTGTTACATGTTTGGTGGCCAGGAATTCTGGTTCATCCTGCCCCTCACAATATCCTACATCCCAGAAGATGTCAGTCCAAAACTGCATATTGCAAATTGACCTTGCAGCTATTGACCTACTGCATTCTGTGCGTTTCTCCATCTTTATGTTTATACTATTGTGTTTAATTATTAACTTAAGATTTTTGTTTGACCCAGTAGCCTGGAAGAACCGTGAAAGCAGGGACTGTATCATAACCTCAATCTGTGTCATGTTGAAACTTAATAATTGAATAAATTAATGAGTAGAGATATGTTGGTAGATAGACAAACAGATAGGCTTGTAAAAATTGCTAAAAATTTCTTATTCACCTTACTTTAATAAAATTGTACAATGGATTAAATTAATTATATACAATTAAGTATAATTACAAATATAATTTAATTAGAAAAATCCATTATTCAAGGATGTTATTTAATAGCAATTCTATTATTATCATCATCATTTTTGTTACTTTAACTGAGTGACTTACTACCATAATAATTATTTTGAGAGAATTGGGAGCTAGCTCAATCCAGGAGTTTACAATTAATCATTCATTACTGGAATGTCTCTAAACAGAGTTGATAACTAATTAATCATGTTCACTGAGTTTTATTCTAAGTATGCATTTTAATAAAATGATACATGCTCTTTTTTGGAAAACATGGAACTGGTCCCAGCTATGTTTATTCCATCAACAACTTCCAAATAATGACAGATATCAAGGCGGGTCATGGGAGAAAACAGATGGGGACTCACTGGTGAATCCGCGCACGGCTGAAGGGGCCAGTGTAGCAGTCTGACTCCTCCAGGTCTGGAAAAGCTGACTTGTCTAGAACCATTGGGTTTTGGGACATCCACTTTTTGAGTCTTCTAAAATAATTGTGCATACTGGAACAAAGCCACATTTCAGAATTAGATTAGGTTGCATTCCAGAGTAATGCCTACCTTCCACTGCCATTCCAAAAATTAGTTCCCAAAAGACATAAACACACTGACACAACCACACACATGAAGGAAAGAAATCTGAATTAAAAGATCAAAAGAACTTGGTCAGAGCCCCAACTGTACCACACCAGCTGTGAAGGTTGGGGGATGAGGCATGGATGGAAGGGAGCAGTGACAACAGAGTTTATCAGATGCCTGTTTATCAGAAAACCCACAATGTGTTCTGCTGCCCTGAAGGGTCATTGTGAAGATGCTTTATTAATTGAATGTGAAAGTGCATTGCCAAATGATAAATAGCAGCAATAATAAAACTATAACTATTGCAATCAGCCTGTCTGGAGAAATTATGAACTTCAAAAGCTAGATAAGTGATTGTACATTAATTATCCCCTCATATTTATTGGCTAAAATATCTTTATTACACAAAACACCTTTCCAACTTCAAGAAAGAATAAGCACAATTGAATCGTAGTGTACATGATTGATTTTCCCCCCTTTCGAATTATCCACAAATTGGTTTTGTAATTTTGTAACAATGATGATCACTGCCAGCCACCCAAACACACACATATCTTAATTTTCTTTTCCGAAGGTATTTTTTAAAAAAAATCAAGATCATTTATTTTCTCAATTGAAAGTCTAAATTAAAGCAAATTACATGATATTTTTTTTCAGTTTAATATGTAATATAGTTTCATAAACACCTTTTCTATTTATGACACCCCATATGCATCCACAAAGTAAAGGAACATAGAAAAAATTTGTGAAAATATATTGTAAAGAGGTTTGACTAGGGTAATGTTTAAAGGAATTTAATAATCATTTGAAATAACTGATAACTGAATTTTCATTTCATGAAAGAAAAAATACAAAGGATAATAAAACATAGGACCCACAGTATAGTTTTCATTTTTCTAGGTTACTTTTAAATTTGACCAAAAATATTTTTTAAAAAAATTTTTTTCTGACCACTAAAAATGTTGTGCCCTAAAAATGTGTACTTGGGTGGTTAGAACTTTGTCCTGTATACCAAGAGGTTGGGTCTGGTCAGGGCACATACTAAGGTTGTGGGTTCAATCCTGTCTAGGTGTGTGCAAGAGGCAACCAGTAGATGTTTCTCTTGCACCTATATGTTTCTCTTCCTCTCTCTTTCTCTCCCTTCCTCCCACTAAAACAAACAAACAAACAAACAAACAAAAAACAATAAAATATTATAAAAAATAAAATGGTTCATTAGGATTTAATATACACAGATTTATTAGCCATTCTAAACACATTTATGCTAAAACTAAGTTAAGACAGTACCACATAAATAGACATCTGTTGCTATTTTAACATGCATCATTTTACCCTTCTGCAAGTCTCTGGAAAAAAATTATGCCTGTTTATCAGAAAACTCACTAATTACACAGCAGCAAAATCTCACTAATTCAATAGAGCACATGAAAATGAACCCAGACATTTAGCAACATGTCCATCACTGAGCAGGCATGTGCAGAAAAAAAAAAGAAAAACCTGCAGTTGTAAATTTATAAATCACAATATTCCAATGACTTTGGCTTTGTTATGCAAAAATAACTTTGGAAATTTACTACATAGACGAGGACCAAATAGGAACAAGGGCAATGATCAAAGTCTATTCTAAATCCAAGCATGCTAGCTGGACAACAAAAATTGGACTTGGCTGAAGATCATCGTTAACAATAGTTTTTAAAAAGAGTGATTTGCATACTGATTCCTTTAGTACTTAATATTAAGTCTCTCACATCCCCGCCCCCATGACTTACTTATCTTGTTACCAATCCTGATCACATCTAAAAGACATCAATATTCCCTGATTTTAAACTGAATTTTTTTTTTTATTGTAAAGTTCTAAATTATATTCAGCCATTTTCTTGGTAAAAGAACTAGATTTACTGAATCTTTTCCTAAAATGAACTGATATTTGCACTATATGCTTCTGGTTTCTGTCATTCTGACTTGCAATACTGTTCAATAGAGCATACTCTGCCACATTCACATTTTGTTTTTGCTAACTGATTCTTTTGCAACGAGCAAAAAAACAGCCCAGTGTAAGGAGCCTTTTGTTTTAGTATCAGCAAAGGCAAAATCATTTCCTCTAGTGAAACAGAGACAGGCATTCAGGTGAGATAATTTCTTCTGTTTCAGGCTTGCAGTGTGATTAATTCCTTTGCCATAGCTACTGTTACCCAAATAGGCAAGAGATGAAGCACTCTTGAAAATAAGTTTGTTTTCAATGCTAGGATAAGAAAGTCAGATTCAGGTGGTGGAATAAGAGTAGGTCTTTGATTCAAAAGGTGCTGCATGGAGATTCACCGCTATGAATGATCACCTTTCCTTTACCACCTGTCAAATAAGAGATCTCTATTGGGTCTGTTCTATTACTCTACTGGGTGAACATTTACCTATAAATCTGGTTTTATAACTATTTCTAAAATTAAAATCTCCTAAAATGGGAGATATAATTGCAATTATGTCAAGTGAGGATTACAAGAGTTTCAATGGTGCATAAAAAAACAAAACAAAAACATTTACCTGTTTTTGAACATTTTAAATTTGACACAAGTCATTTTGATACCTCTTAAATAAATCAATAAAGTGTGTTTTTCCCCTAAAATTTACAACTGCTGGTAAGGGTAATTGAATATATTTCTATCCTCCCCCTCAGTAACAAGGTAGTCATAAACAAATCAGGCATCACCCACCAACCTGCCCGTTGATTTGCTCCGTGGGTCAGTGTAATAGGATCTTTTCCTGAAAAATAATAAACATCATTTGGGAAAAGTCAAGTGAAAATAGTGAAACCAGTGAATGACAACATTCAATCGTATTGAGCATTTCAATATTCCAACTTTCAAATGCTTAAGGAAGACATAAACTCAGCCTGTATAGTAGGACAGACTGTGGAATCTCAGAGAGAAGGCAGAGATGGGTGGATGGGTGGGAAAAAGAGTAACCAAATAATTTATATGCATGTATACAAAACCCATGGACACAGACAACAGTGTGTGGAAGGCCTGGGGCAGAGGACAGACTAGAAGAGGTCATTGGGGGAAGCTGGGGGCAGGGGGGTGTGGGGAAGAGAGAGGAAGTAATCTGTAATTAACTTTCAACAATAAAGATAAAAATTTTTAAAGGTGGAAATAATTCTGAATTTACATTATTTTAATTTCAGAATCTACGTTACTAACAGCAAAATCACTTATAAATCGATAAATCACTTTTGAATTCTGATTTTTTCATTCTATTTTTTAAAGGTTTCACTTCTGCTACAAAATGCATATTAACTGGAACATTTTTATATGAAGTCATCCATCCATCCATCTATACAAACATATATGTAATGAATATTTCTGATTTTGCAAGGAATAATAAAGTATAACCTTTAAAGATTTAGAAAATAAAGAGGGTCTTTTCCCTCAAAGAGCTTCCTTTACCATTGAGGAGACAAGTGGAAGTTACAATGAAGTGTGACCAGGCAGGGTAACAGAGAGAGCTGTGGAAGTACCCAGGAAGAGATCCCAATTGGTTTCTGTAGGTGGAGGAGAAAGGAGACAGGGAAGCCTTCCCGGAGGATGGGTTATCTGTGGGAAATCTTGAAGCATGAGTGGGAAGAGTCCTCTGAGTGAGTACTTGGGGCACGGCATTCTGGACAGCATATGAAATGGTAATGGGAGCAAGATCAAATGTTAAGATTCAGGAACTGCAACTAATTTGGTAATCACTGGAGTATAAATTGCACATTGAGGATCATTTATTGACTGTACTATATGGGTACAGAACTTTATTTTTCCCTTGAAAAGAGTCTGCTAATTTACACCTTGCATCAGGGCAGTGTTTATCTACCTATTGACCCACCTATTACAACAACCACTCAAAATTAACCATAAATAATTATCTCAATACTGTTTCCAATGAGTGTTTCACAGAGGCAGGTGGCCACATGTGAAGATGACAGTAGGGCTGAGTGAGGAGGGCAGTCACAGGCCTGGGACCCAGGATTCCCTTCTCCTATCAAGCCGAATGATTCAACTTTGATCTGTTTTACATATTGGGCTTCCTATATTATGTTATTTTATTTTTTGAGTAAAGAATCTTTTGCATTCAAAAAGTGATCTGAATTTAATCCTAATTATGATTAAAAAGGATTGTTCTTTTATGTAGAAAGAGAAGATTGTTCTTAATAACTTTTCAGTATTCCCCCAAATTTGCTATATTTAAAATATTTGTGGGAGGAGAAGCTTGAGGAAAAATGGAAGGTTCACCCCATCTGGGAACTCTTCCTGAGAAGATATAGGATGACTGAATCATCCTAAAATATGTTTGACAGTTTTAATGTGAAAGCAGGCTAAGAATGAATAGGAAACATTTCTAAATCAAGAGAAAAATAATGAAAGCAGGACTTGATATTTCTAGACTATAGAGGAGACAGATTAAGTCCTTCCTGATAGAATAAAAACTGGAAAATGTAGACTACTTTAATCCTCTGAAATATTCTTGGTTAATTGTAAAACATTAAATCTGATATGTAGGCCATATTTACTTTGGACAAATAATCAAGCAAAGAATTAGCTAGAAAATACAGTACATACAATTTGGCACATACATTCAAGCTGAAAAGTAGATAAATTTTTCAAAATTCATGTTTATTCAATAAGTTAACTGAAAAAATTGCAGACAGGTTTATAATTTTATTATCATTTTTCTAAATAAATTTGCAGCTTTTCTTTGTGGAATGTAATATGTATATTTCAACAATGAATAAATACACAGATTAGCCAAAGATGGGTAACATTTTTATGCATAAATCCTTAAAAAGAAATATGTATTTTTCCTATTCCGTTCTGTATTATTCTTGTATATTTTAATTTTAAGACAGTATATATGTTCTTAAATGTGAGGACACTTGCCTAGCCATCGTGGTTCAGTGGTTGAGCATCGACCTATCAACTAAGAGGTCATGGTTCCATTCCTGTTCAGGGCACATGCCCAGGTTGTGTGTTTGATCCCCAGTCGGGGACATGCAGGAGGCAGCCAATGATTCTCTCTCATCATTGACGTTTCTATCTCTCTCTCCCTCTCCCTTTCTCTCTTAGAAATCAATACAAAAATACAAAGATTTTTTTTTAAATGTGAAAACACTTGACAGTTGGAAACTGAATTGGCCATCATGAAAACACTTGGTCATGTAGTTTATGCTTGAATAGCATTCTCTTTTTAGATGCTGAGAACTATCCCAAATTTTAGGAGTATCATAAATAAATGAGTGATTAGTTACTAAAAAAATTAGTTAATACTGTATCTATTATTTAAACTGATCTGGAATGATATTTCCAAAGAATACTGTGTTCCAGCATTTCTCCAGCTATTTTCCCAAGCACACCATCATATTAAAATTATTAAAAACATAATCAGATGGAAATTTGGGAAATATTGCTCTATATAACCGATTTTTGAAGTTTGTAAAAAGTATATAGCTGTTATATATTAAAATCTCTGAGTTATTTCTTTCTCACCTGTATCAGAATCATTTGAGATATTTGTTTCAAATGTATATACCCAACCATATCCTAGACTTAATACACCAGAACTCTGGTGTTGGTTCCAGGAACCTTTAATTTTACAATTTCCCAGGTGACTTTGAGGAACTCTAAGGATGAGAACAGGTTCTCTAAAAAATTCCTACTGTGAAGGAACATTGTATAGCTCAGAAACTCGAAGCATATTTGGTCACCGAATATTTTTTCTACTTAAGAGCATGTGGTACACTTTGATACACTTTGGGAAATGTTGCATATTTTCTAATATATTATTATTAAATCACAAGAATTTCAGTGGCACTTTCCAAAAGTTTCACAATACAGTATTATTCTGAAAAACATTATAAAAGATGAAAATTTCAGTCGGACTAGCATTGCTCAGCGGATGAGAGTTAACCTTTGAACCAGGAGGTCATGGATCAATTCCCAGTTTGGGCACATGCCTAGATTGGGCTTGAGCTCCAGTAGGGGGCATCCAGGAGGCAGCCAATCCATGATTCTCTTTCAGCACTGATGTTTTATTCTCTTTCTCCCTCTCCCCTCTTCCTTGAAATCATTAAAAATACATTTAAAAAAAAAATCAGACACAACATCAAGAAAAAGAGATGGCAAACTGCATAGGTTTTACAGTTTTTATACTTCTTTCTTCGATGTATCAGAACTCTTATTTCAAATGCACCATTGCCAGGAAATAAAACAATAATATCATTTTTTTAAAAAGTGAATAGTCGAAACCGGTTTGGCTCAGTGGTAGAGCGTCAGTCTGCAGACTGGAAGGTCCCGGGTTCGATTCCGGTCAGGGGCATGTGCCTTGGTTACGGGCACATCCCCGGTGGGGGGTGTGCAGGAGGCAGCTGGTCAGTGTTTCTCTCATTGACTTTTCTAGGTCTCTGTCTCTCTCCCTTCCTCTCTGTAAAAAATCAATAAAATATATATATAAAAAAAAAAGTGAATAGCCTAAGACTTAAGGATGCCAGAACTCTTAACAGAGTTGGCCTTTTTCATGCTATCGGATATGAGAAATACCTCTATATGTATGACTTGCACTCTTACTGTTCTTTCATTTTCATTATCTAGATGCCTGTTTTATTGATACCTTGATACTGTGAACCTTTTAAAGCATTCTTAGCAGCTGATAAAGCACACTGAGTTCCGAATAAATGTAAATGTTCATATATTCAATGTGAGTTAACACTGTGTGCATAGTAGGAAAACTGTTGAATTTTATTTTGAGAAATGATGAAGGAAGGTGAAACATTCTGCATATAACACAAGATACACAATATCAGAAAACATGTCTGTTCAATATTTGCTTACCTATAGGAAGGACTGAAAAATCTTTGAAATGAGCAGGCATCTCATTACTATTTTCCATTGATACTAAGGACAGAGCTAAGAAACCATCTGGTTGAATTGCATCTAAGTGATGATTCTTGCTAACCAATATCCAGAGAAGAACACTGCATTTGTATACATAAGGATGGTGCATTTTACATTGCCTTCCTTCCATAAAAACAATAAGAGTTCTATGTCCCCATATGAAATAAGAAGTGAGATTGATCTTGGGATTTACGTTATCAGTTAAAATTTGAAAATGATTATGTTTCTCTCCCTCTAGGCAAGTCCACCGAGCAATGATATAAAGTATCTAAGGAAGCAGAAAGTTAACCACATTAGAGAAAGAAACCAGAAGAGAGAAAAAGTGTCCAAGATTACCCAGCCTCTGGAAGAAAAAGCATTTCCCTTGTCGAAATGGTTTCATTTATTGCCCTAAGGTTTTGCAAAATGTCTAGACCAATCCTAATATACACTTAGAGAGATGAAATAAAATTAGAAAGTACCTGAAGGGCATCCTGATATTCAGCCTCTCTGCATACTTGCACAACGTGTCCCATGGAATGTGAATTTTAATAAACATGATATCAGCATTCGCAACGGCTGGCTGCAAAGGACAGCAGGACAGGCACCATTATTGAGAATCAGAGTGGGGCAATTTGATTGGAGAGAAAAGAGCATTGTCCTCTTATCTATACATGTATATACTTTCACTAATTTAAAAGTAATTTTTATGAATAAAACTTCTTAATGCATAAAAATCTTAAATAAAAATTTAATAATGAATCATATGCAAGGAATAATCATGATATGAGTTAGTGCATTTTCTCATGTTAATCATTACCAAGATACAAGATCCCCAATGAGAAAAATTAGGAGCCAATTAGGATCGTAAATTATTCTTGTTGGGTACTTTGTCAAGGTCCTCTCCTTCTTGCTCACCAGTCATTAATTAATTCATTCATTGATTCTTTGAGCCTATTTTATTGAGTAACCATTACTTGCTCAGTACTATAGAAATCCTGGTGGGGCAGGGGGATGAGTATAAATCATACAAGGCCACTACCTTACAAAGTTGTCAAATTTGCAGACTTACTCTAACCTTTCAGTCTACTTCTTCCCATATCAAGATGCCACAAGAAGTTGAGTGTCTTTGATCTAGACAAGAGTTTTTAAAGCAGAGTCAGGTGTGAATCAGATTTCTCTAAAGAATTTTCAATGAAAAATGTGTACCTTGGCCTACATCTTCAGAAATCTCAAAATTGGATCCCATTGTTCTGGATACTTTCCTCATATCATTAACAAAGAATCAGATACCTCTTTGAGCCCAATAGTCATCAAAATTCTTAGATGTGGTCCAGTAGTCTAAGTCTGCTATCTGTTCCCATTTAGATACATCTGCCAGGTTAGACATAGTAGGATTCTAGTTGGTAAGCCTCGCTCATTTGAATTTCAACTAGATGGACCTTCTCAAGAAATATACCAGTCTTAAAAACTCTAAAGTATGGAAGAGATTTATAGGTTTAATTTAAAATCATCTAGCTCTTAAAATGAAACTGTAAAATTTTATATTCAACTACTATCCACAAAGCCGTCTATTTTAGAGATGGCTAATTTCACAAGTTTGCCAGAACAATATTTCCAATTTATATTAGCAACACTTTTAAGCAGAATTATTAAAAAGCAATGAGACATTCATTGGATTAACAATAATGTAGAAGGCAGCTTCACCAATGATGGCATAGGGCAGGAACTGTCACAGACTAGCATTTGCAAAAGTTTGTTCCAAAGAGTACAGTATTATGAAAAAAGAGTTGTTTGTTTGGGGAATGTATCCAATGGTCAAGTTAATTCTGGGTTTCTCACTAGAAAACTTGTAAGACAATTTAATATGCATGTACTTGCTAAAAATATATAAAAAGTTGAAAAACATAATCTGAATGTCCAAAAATTTGGACCATAATTGCTTTTTTCTCTCTCACAGCTTATTGAGGTATTTTGCAAAGCACCATGGGAAAAGCGTTAAAAGCTTTCACATGAGTACAATTTCCAAAGACCTTCTCTACTTGGAATATGTTTATTTTAAATAAAAGGTACAGAATGAGAAAAATACTAATTGATAAATGTTTAATAAATGAATGGATGTAACTTATTTTGAGTACATTCCTTATAACTTGTACCTAAGCAAGAGAGAGTGGAGATAAGAAAGCAATTAAGCCAGAATGATTCTGGAAGAGGTGCTATGTGAGGAATCAAATTAGCATCATGAATAGATGGCTTAGCACTGATTATTAATTTATTCCAGTCAACCTTTAAATGTGAAATAATCTAATGCACCTAACAGGGTGTTTTAGGAGGATGTTTCTACATGAACTCTATCACCAATGAGTAAAATGTCAAGCTAACTACACACAGAGCAAGAATATTTCTAATTTTGTATGTCTTAATTTTAAATGTAGATCTTTTCAAGCAGCATGAACTGTATTTCTTTTATAATTACCGTACCTCAACATAATTCTTATTTTTTATACCTTTATTTTTAAAAAAAAAAAAAGGTGTTTCATTTTCTTGTACTAGTAGCTACAGCTTGGTTTGGTGAAGGGAAGTGATTGACATGGGAAAATATTGGCTTTCTCTCTTACAATCAAAAGCTCCCAGTCTGCCACTATTCTGTGTAGCTCTAGGGAAGGCAGGCTTTGCTGAAGGAACAAAACACTAACTGCCTTCATTCTTCACATTATTATTTAATTATTGCACCCAAAATTTCCAGGAGGTAGAGCATTCGCTCCTGAGAGAGGAGGAAATTACAAAGTCACTTTAGTATGTTGGTGGCAGATAACTAAAATAAAATAGAATGGGGTTGCTCATGGTATTGAGTCAGATAAAGACAAATTGCTGGTATATTCTTGGAATGTATTTGGATAACAAAGCACTAACCTGACAGGTACAGATTATGTACCTATTTATTTTTGTGGCCTTCAAATATGCATCATTATCTGTTCATGATGTAACTATCTAACAACTGTTCACATCAACATACAATTTTATGAGGACTTGTGACCTACTCAGTGCCAGGCTCTACACTTAGCTCTACTAAATATAAATTTTAAAAATGAGGACTGTTCACTAAGAAATACTCCCTTTTTTTTTTTAGCTAAAAACCCAATCTTGCTGACATTTCACCACTTCAGTGTCCCCTTTCTGCCTGTCATAAGCCCTAAATATTTTCAATGATATTGATTAAAGTTAAGTTGCCACCAAAGGCCATAGCTTTTAATAGTTGAAACTTTGACAGAAAAAAAGATGTTTATTATAGTGCAAAATGTTCATTTTGGTAGTTCAAGTGGCTGTATTTACAAAAACAGTTAGTCATCAGTAAAAATAATAAGCTTTAAACTAAAAATATACTTAGATTCTATCTTGTCATCATAGAGGCAGTTTCTAAGTCTGTTTGCTTAGAAGGGCAGTATACTTCTTCATGTTGCTGCTGTTTTTTAATAGTGTGGCTGGCAGAATTATAACATGTTCTCCAAGATCCTTGTCCTCCATGGCTGTCCTTGTCCTGTACAATCCTGGGGACATGTGAATAGGATGGAATATTCCCTCCCATAATTGAGTTTGTTATATGTCACATTTGCTGTTAATAAAAATAGAGTATCCTCCATGGCAGATGAGCTCCTAAAAGGAACTGAACTCTTCCTGGCAAGAAAGAATCAAAATAGGAGAGGGACACAATGAAGATTCTCCATCATTGGTTTTGAAAATGGAGGTGGGTAGCCATGTGAAAAGTAATGAGAATGGGTTCTAGGAGCTGAGAACAGTCCCTGGCTGACAGCCAGCAAGGAAATGGGAACCTCAGCTGTACAGCCACAAGGATTCAGATCCTACCACAATTATATAAGCTTAAGAATGCTTGGAGCTCCAGGTGTGAATACAGGCTAACACACTGATTTAAGTCTTGTGAGAAACTAAACTATCCTATCTAAAATAAAGAGGGACTATGTTAATTGACCCTCATGCCATCGCAAAGATGGCAGCACCCACAGCAAATAAGGAGGGAATATGCTAATTGACTGTCACACTCTCAAAGATGGCAGCGCCCATTCCCCTCAGCCCTACCAGGGCAGCAGGCATGCCTGCCTCTGTAGTCCCCCAGACTCCTCAGTCCCCAAGTCACCCAGGGCCAGCCCAAGGCACAGGTAAGCCTCAGATGATGGCTGCCCAACTGCCAAGGGCCACCAAAGACTCAGGTAACCAGGGCCAGCTGAGGCTTGAGCTGCCAGCAGTGGCAGCAGCAGAGGTGTAATGGGCGCATAGCCTTCCTCTGATCGCCTCCCTGAGGGTTCCCAGACTATGAAAGGGGACAGGCCAGGCTGAGGGATCCCCTCCAGTGAATGAATTTTCATGCACTGGCCTCTAGTGTGTTAATAAATGGCTTTTGTTTTAAACTGCTAAATGGGTAGTAATTTGTTAAACAGCAATAGGAAGTCAATACAAAGAAACCTTAAGGCAATCATTTGTATGATATAATGTTAAAATGCTTTTTATAGAAATATGTTTTTGTTCACTCAAAGTGCATTTGTCACAACAGGCTAATTTTACACACTAACATTGGGATAATTCATCTAGTCCTACCGTATTTAACCCAACCATTAAAAAAAATCAATGTTATTACTTTTAGAATTAGAAACATAAGTAAAAATAAACCTTTTGCAAAAATACCTTTGACAAGAAATAGTTGTAGAAAATTGACTTTAAAAGATAATTCAGAAATCTTGATTTCCCTGGTATTATACTTGATATTATAACATTATTAAGATCTTCCCAAAGACCTTTACTCTTTTTTTTTTTTTTTAATCTCATCTCTCTCCTATTTCCTTAATCTTTTTCTCCTTTCCATTTCTTCCTGCATCCCAGACAATGGAATAATATTCCACACTAAAAAGTAAGGAGCTATAAAAATATGAACAGACATGAAGGACATGAAGGAAACATAAATGTATACAACTCTGTGAAAAATGCTACCTGAAAAGGCTATGCACTGTGATTTCACTATATGACATTCTGGAGAAGGCAAAACTTTGCAGAGTAAAAAAATCAAAATTGTGCTGTGATCCTAAAATTGCTCTAGGCTTTAACAACAGCATAAAAAAAAAAAAAAAAAGGATTGGGAAGAAAATCACCATAGTTTCAATATTAAAACCCAGACACTAATAATTTAGCAATCTCTCTTCTTTCAACATTTCATTTTTCCTTCATAGCGGTTTGTACTTTGTATAGGTATAATTATTTCTCCTCCAATTAAAAAAAATGTAATAACTGTTATGCACTTTGAAAAAAATAAATTTACAAAAGGCACAGAATAAAAAAGGAATACAAATTTGACTGGACCATATATAGTATGCATTTCTTTTTCATTTGGGAGAAAATAACCATATATTTTATAAAGCTATGTGCTACACACTTTCCATACTAAAACCTAAAAGAACATCTTTCTTTCAGCATATTATACCACATAATTAAGACTATTAAGACTTACCTCCTTTTCCAACATCAAGCCTTCTGCCCTGAGGTTCTTTTCAAATGTATTCCTTTTGTCAAACTGTATATTTGACTTTCTATAAACCAGAATGTAATCAATCCGCTTTTTGCCATCTTTGAATAGAAGTCCACTGGATGCTATGTAATTCATGTCATTCTGCAAATAAAACAATGGTTGTTAATAGCGTGAGTTAGACAAGCACCCACATTTTGATTTAAGTCACTTCTGATAATATACTAGCAAACTACACTAATAAAAGAGAAACAGAAGTTGTCTGTACCTTCACAATACCCACCAGCCAATCAGGAGTGAGTATGCAAAGTAACCTAATCGCCTCTGTCAGCAGGGAGAAGAGCTCCCAGCATGGCCTGCTTGGCTGTTGCCATAGTGACCTGGAAGCCAGAAAGTGCAGCCCACAGGCAGCACCCAGCACAGTCTCAGCAACCCAGGAGTAGTGAAGTGCAACCTGCATGCAGCAGCCAGCATGGCCTGCTTGGCAGTCCCTGTGATATGGAGCAGGCTGGCCCCACCGAGAGCAGAGAACCATGGGAAGCAGGCTTAAGTCGTCAGTAGGGCATCCCCTGGATTGGAGATGATGCAGGTCAGGCTGAGGAACACCCCCCTACCCCCATACATGAATTTTGTGCACCAGGCCTCCAGTCCAATATGTTAAAAAATGTGTTTTTACATTCAAATTATGATAGGTATAGATTATTTTAAATATTTGCAATCTACTGAAGGAGACAAGCTAGGAAGTGATGAAACAGGATTTCAAATTGAGCAGTCCAATACCAGAACATGGGTTCTCTGATGCTGGCATCAGAATGCACACATTTTATTCAATATACCTTGTATTATCTTATTTAACATTAACAATTTGCATTTTAAGATAAAGGTACTATGGCTTAAAAAGCATAAGTACTGAGAACTGAAACCAACATTATTTCCTTTATTAGATGATATGTAGGCCAGACATTATTTTCCTAAACCTCTGTTCAACAACACTAAGCCAAACAATAGTTTCTGAGCTGCCAGCACCAAGAAATATTTCCTCCCAGAACATAAGGTTGTGATCCAACTAAAATAGCTGACTTATCAACAACACTTTAAGGCCTGCACCTTGCTTTGCCCACCCATTTCAGTGATTTTTCACAGATTTTGCCCAATTTTCTACCCAATTTCTGTCTTGTGAGACTTACATTAAGGTCCTGGAACTGTTTGAAAACTCTCTGACTTCACCTTTTAAAACACTACCAAGACTATCCAGGTAGTATCCTTATTTACTGTAATCCTATAATTTATGGCATTACTTTATTATTTTTTTAGTTTTATCACCAAAAAATATTAAACACTTTATTTAGTTCTGTCTGCTATAAAACTTTATGTAAATGCAAATTATACAATGAATATTTTGTGTCTGGGATGCTCTTAATATTATGAGCATGAAATCCATTCCTAATTTTCATATATTTATAGTTCACATTTTCACTCTTGTAAGATCATATGAGCACAACAAAACTTATTTATATTTTCTACTAATTGTGGATATTTGGGTTGTTTCCCATCTTGGCTATTACAAATAAAGCCAAAATAAACATTTATAAATGTATCTTGCAATACACATGTGCATCTATTTCTACCAAGTCTGTAACTTAGGAGCAAAATTGCTAATTCACAGGAAATGCTTGCTTTCCATTTTTTTTAGATAATGCCAAATACTCTAAATCAACTTAAATATCTACCAGTAGCACTGAAGTTTCCCCTAATCCATAACTTGTTTAGTCTTTAAAAAATATATATAAATTATGTTTAGTCATTTTGTGGTATGGTGCTTAGTCATAATTTGCTGGAATTTAATTTGTGCCCCCATAATTACTAATGCCATTTCTAATGATTTGTTTATCTATTCTAAACGAGCCCTTTGACATTAATATGTATTCACATTTCAAATGTTTGTGGCTAAACTTGACTCAATTAGATGATGTTTTGAATTATTCAGAAACTCTTAATTTTAATGCAGTCAGATTGTTAGTGTTTTTCCATAGTTTATGTTTTTGTTCTTTTCAAAAAAGTTTTTCCCTATTCCTACATCATGAAAAATTTCTCCTCCATTATCTTCCAAAAGATTTATCATTTGTATTTTGGAATTTAGATTTAAAGACTACTGGAATTTATTTTGTTGCCTAAGGCATGTGGCAGAGGTCACATCTTATTTATTATTTCTATGTGCTTATCCAATTGTTCCAGCACCTATACTAAAACATTTTTCTCCTCATTGCTGCAATCTTCCTTTGTCCAAAATCTAACTTCTATATATGAAAATATTGAATATTACAAAAATATTTCCCATAAAAGTGTATTTGTATATGTATAGTTCATTCACTGACTCTTGGATTGTTGAGATTCTATTGGCTATTACAAATAAAACACTAATAGACATTAACCTGTATATTTTGTAGTACACATGTATATACATTTCTGTCAGTTACATACTTATGGAGAAAAAATTTCTGATTCACAGAAAATGCTTATTTTCAACTTTAGTAGTATTAATATATTGCATGAAAGCCTATACTTTTTCTCATACACAAAGGTCTCAGATGCTGCCAATTATCTGCTTGCACATATAATACTTATTGTATCCAAATTTTGTATTCAGAATGAAACTGATTATTGCCATGTCAATTTACTGAGCCTTTTTCTGAGAGAGAGGCACAGTGAGGCTGAGCAGAAGGATGGGGCATGACTCCGGCTTGCTCAGAAGACTGCTCTTTCTGAGAATGGCACTGCAGCTTAGTTTCCCTGACCTTGAGACTCTGCTGCCCAATGATGAGGACAAATTATGGGCCAGTCTACACCTCTCCTTTGAAATCATACACTGATTTCAATTAATAAGGCCAAGTGTCTGCGTTCTAGGATTGTGTTTATTAATCTTATCCTACCCAATCTTCAAATAAGGAAAACCTCTTTTATTTGTTTCCACTGGTGGTATTTGTGTGTGTGTGTGTGTGTGTGTGTGTGTGTGTGTGTGTGTGTATCTTCTTTTGGCACATCTTTAAGGGAAAATTAGAAATTAACAGTATAAATACTATTAGTCCAATGTCATATTTCAGCCAGAAATTCTAGTTCAGTATTCTTAATTAGAGAAAAATACAAACAACCCTAGTATGTAACTGTAATTTTTTTCAGAGTTAAAACAATTCCTCAAAAATATTCTTGCTATTACAGAGGGGAAAAGGGGGGTTTTCTTTCATTTTAGACAAATGAGAAGGTTTCCTCAAGAAAATCACATATATATGACAACAAAAATAATCCCTATTAAAAACAAACTAACAGAGAACACACCATATACTGTAGATCTGAAGAAATTCTATAGTGGAACTTAAGTGCTATTGAATGAATTAAAAGACTGTTTGTTCTTTTCTCAGATAATTTTTTATTTTATTTTTAAACTAGAGGCCCAGTGCTCGAGGTTCGTGCACTCAAAGTTGGAGGAGGGGATCCCTTAGCTGGGCCTGCACCCTCTTGCAGTCTGGGAGCCCTTAGGGGATGTCTGACATCCTTAGCACTGTCACAGAGGTGGAGAGGGTCCTGCCACTGCCACTGTGCTTGCCAGCATGAGCCTGACTTCTGGGCTGAGTGGCACTGACCACCAGGGGGCAGTTCACTGCATTGGGCATCTGCCCCCTGATGGTTAGTGCACATCATAGCACCAGTCATTCTTTAGTTCAGTTGATTTGCATATTAGCCTTTTATAATATATTGTAGGATAGCACTTATGAAGAAAAATGTTTTAATTTTCTGTGTTTGGGGGAATAAAATAGTATATTAATACATATATATTTTAATGTACCTAGCTTAATGTAAATATGACTGAAATGTAATTACTATGCATATATATATATATATATATATATATATATATATATATATATATTATATACCCACAGTGCTATCCAAATGTGGCCTTCACTGTTGATAAGCAATTGGCTGGTTTTATTGCTTTCTTAACAGATCAATCCTACCTTTAATCCACATAGAAAAACAAATCCTCCTAAATCAGTAACCCTGGAA
This sequence comes from Pipistrellus kuhlii, assembly GCF_014108245.1. NCBI lineage: Eukaryota > Metazoa > Chordata > Mammalia > Chiroptera > Vespertilionidae > Pipistrellus > Pipistrellus kuhlii. The sequence goes on from NW_023425595.1 coordinate 17,078,237, forward strand.
TTTTCTCATCCTAGAGCAGAATTTTTATGTGATTATATTTCAGCTCATTACAATCTGGCAGAAAAAAACTTATATTAAGAAAAGAATAACTAATAAAATAATATTCAAAGAAATAATCATATTAACATAAGCTAAGCAGAAACCAAGTACTTTTCAACACACTTTGCATATATGAACACATTTCATGTTCATAAAAACTGAGCCATAAATATTATTTGTTCTTTTTCACAGACGCTAAAATTGAGGCTGACTTTAAAACAGATGGAAAGGTCTTTACATTCTCTACATTTTCAACTATTGCTGAGGTATAATACCAGTTGACACTGGAAAGCATACTGCATTTTATATTGCTGTTAGGGTTACCACTGAAATGGCTGTTTGTAGAAATATAAATTTATATAAGGATAACTCATTTGCTTAATTGGCCTTCTAACCTAGTACTGCTAGCCAGCGATACATACATGTATATGTGTGGATATTGTACTGTACTGATTCAATAGTCATAACTATAGCTAATGTTTATCAAAGGTTTTCTATATGCTAAGTATTTAGCCAAGCAATTTTATATATCAACTAATTTAATGTTTATAATAACTTGATATGTGAGCTCTATCATTAGCCCAGCGACTTATACAATAAAATGGTGCTCAAGGCCAGCCAGCCAATCAGTGGTGGAGGGTGAAGTAGAATGCAGAGTCTGCTTCGAAGCAGCAGTTCTTAAGCATTGTGTTCTACAGTCCTTCTGCGTTCAATGAGAGTTTTATTACTTCCATTTTACTATCTTCTCCCCTGACTCTTGCTCTGTCTTACATGTGCATATTTCCTAAGTGTGACATGCTACTGATTAAAAATCATTACTGACCATGGAATCAATCGTTTTTACAATTAACGAGGTATTGATTTTATTTTCTCCCAGAGACAACTGGTGATATCTTGGCAACATATTTTCCATTAGGCCATCTGCTTACTATTCAGCAGGCAATGACACACTGACTTTGAAAAATAAAGTCAGATTCACAGACTAGTGCATCGCCAAAGGAACCCAATCAGTGCCTTGTCATAGGGCCACAGAAGGCCCAGCAGGATAACAGCATACTTGGGGCTTAACGCGCAGAAGAGAGACATTGCTGATTGATGATGTTCTTTCCCCACAACAAGGTGAGTCAAAAGCAGAATTCCTAAATCTGTCATGAAGCAAGCATTTTCCCTGGCAGTGGGCTACCAGCAACTTGCCCCATCTGGGATTTTCATAGGGCTTTGTTTCTCTCTTTTTTACTCAACTCACAGAGGATGTGCAAGCTGTGTAGCTATGTAATCCCCAGATAAAGGAGGTTCTGAAGAAGCAGAGCTGCCTCTTGTCTCACTGCTTATGTTTTTGGGAATGCAGGGGAGGAAACAAGCACTGCCAATGCCCCTTCCCCTGACCTGGAGGCAGGAGCTTGCCTGTGGATTCTGCAGCCCCACTGGCCCACAGAATATGGAATTGATGGGACAAAGCTGTTTGTACCAGGTGGCAGCTTCAAAATAGCACATATGTTGAAACAAAGCAGTAACAGCACCACAGACATTCCAGACTCAAGCCAAGCTAGACTTCCATCTCATTCTTGAGTTTCACTCTCCCAGGAAGACTTTTTTTTTTTTTTTAATAGTTTAAAGTTTTCTTTTTCCATAATTGACTACCTCCCCCCCCATCCATTCCCATCCTGGGCAAGCCCCCACCGCCCCAGTGTCTGTGTCCATTGGTTACGCTAATGTGCATGCATACAAAGTCCTTTCATTGCTCTCTAACCCCTCACCCTGCCCCTACCATTTGTCTCTGGATCTATTCTTGTTCATCAAATTATGTTGATCATTATATTCTACATATGAGTGAGATCATGTGATATTTATCTTTCTCCTACTGGCTTATTTTGCTTAACATAATACTCTCCAGTTCCATCCATGCTGTTGCAAATAGTAAAAATTCCTTCTTTTTTATAGCAGCATAATATTCCATTGTGTAGATGCAGCAGTTTTTTAATCCACTCATCTGCTGATGTGCATTTAGGCTGTTTCCGAATCTTAGAGATTATAAATTGCACTGCCATAAACATAGGGGTGCATATATCCTTTCTGATTGGTGTTTCTGGTTTCTTCAGAAGAAAACTTTTAGAAGAGAAACACTTGGGAATGAGTAGTACATAAGGTGCCTCTTCTTTCTAGTGTTTGGTAACTTCACAGCATTTAGAGCTTCATAGCTTATTTTTAAATCATATTAAACTTTTAAGCACTTTAAAAAATGACTGCGCTGCTAAGTGAAAGAAGCCATCTTAATACCAGAGAGCAGAGATCATTTAGGTCCTCTTACAGTCTGTCACAGGAAGATTTATGAGTTAATTAAAATTAAAGAACTCGTTTAAATATTCAAAGGTTAGTTCAGATGATTAGAGCATCATATGGGTATGGAAAGGTTGTGGGTTTGATCTCTGGTCCAGGCACATACAAGAAGTAATCAATGTGTACATAAATGGAAAAACAAATCATTGTCTCTCAATTTCTCTCTAAAATCAATAGATAAAAAATTAAAATAAATGAATTTTTAAAAAGATTAAAAGTTTGATTTAAAAAAAAGAAATTCCATATGAGGGAGGGAAAGCTATGGTCTCATCGATCAAACTCAACAGAATTACTGGGGGGATAACTTCACAGTATGGGAAATGTCATAACAGAAGAAAGAAAAAAGAAGAAAATGAAGGGGTCTGGGTTTTACTCCTGATTCTATCCCTGCTGAAATGTATTTAGACAACTGGTATTTCCTCCTGTTGCTCGATTCCTCTACCATGAAATAAAGTGTGGGTGTTATTATAAGCAAAGGCCTTTGTAGCTCTGACATCCCATGATGCTCTTCTCCTCCCGAAATGCTTCTCCAAGGACCTGTTTTCTCAGATCTCTCACATCTTTCCACTGACTCTGGCTAGGGTTTTTATTTCTGTAAAGAATGATGCTCACATAAATATCTGGCAGCTGAATTCATTCTCTGACGTGATCCAAAGGTCTTCTCAGGGAAACTGGTAAATGACACTTGAGATCTGTTTTACTTCTACCCGAGTAAGCGCCTTTCACATCATGAAGGAGAAAACAGGAGTCTAGGGCTTCTCTTATTGCAAAATGAAAAGCAGTCTCTGAGCTAATTCAATGTCATCAAATTTCACAAATCACCTGGAATATGAAGCCCATACTTCGGAATGTGGTGCTCTTTTTTTCTGACCACTGAAAGAAAGTCTGAAGGGGAAATGGAAAGACGTAAAATCCTCCTAGTACAATGTAGCACCAAGTTGGAGAGTCAGGGCATGTGGTTCTAGCAATATGTCAAACAACATTTCAAAACCCTGCAATGAAAACTGAGAAGTATTTGATCAAATAAGACATATTGATACATATTTTGAAATTCTTAGAGAAATTAGCAGGGAGGTATGTAAAACTCTGGCTTCCTGGCATGAAAAAGGAGGAAAAAGCCATGAAACATGCAGGCAAGTTCACAGTGTGGCTACTCTGCATAGGATCTAAAATTCAGTAACAAAAAACAACAAGTGAAAACAAACATTTATACATTTAAAAATAAAACATGCATAAGTAATAAGCTAAAGAAATAAAACTCAATGAGAACTAGAAAATATTGAAAGCTAAATTACGCTCTCTTTATTAAATTAAGTTGATCCAGACGTACTAGGTATCCATATAAAAACATTTGTTTGACTCCTTTAGGCTTTATTCAAACACCAATTGTAGGATAGAAATATACCTATACATTTATGGTAAATTAACCTTCAATAAGAGGACTAAGAAAATTCAAAAGGAAAAATGATTTTTTTAAAAACAAAATGATAGACAGCTGTATATCTATGTGCAAAAGAAATTGGACCCCTATTTAAATCATATACAAAAATTTAATCAAAATGGATCATAGACCTAACTGTAATAAAACAAAACTATAAATTAAAAACTAAAACATCTTAAGTAAATATCTGAGAACCTGGGATAGGTAACGATTTCAAATACAATACCAAAAGCACAAGTAACAAACAAATACCCAAAATTACAAATACATAAAAATTAAAGATGTTTGTGCCATAAAAATATCATCAATACAGTGAAAAGATAAAGTACAGAATGGAAAAAATACTCAAAAAACACATATCTGATAAGGGACTATATCCATAATATACAAATAATAAAAACACAAAAATCTATTTAAAATAAGTAAAGGTTTGAATAGAGACTTCTCCAAAAGATATAAAAGTATCCAATAAGCACATTAAAGTTTCTCAACATAATGAAATTCCTTAGGGGAATGCAAGTCAAAACCCTAATGAGATACCACTTCTTACCCATTCGGATGGCTATAATCAAGAAGACAAAATTAAGCTAGCATTGAAAAGGATGTGAAAAATTGGAACCCTCATACTCTACTAATCATGAAGTAAAATGGTGCAGAAGCTTTGGAAAATAGTTTAGTGATTGCTAATAATGTTAAATATAGAGTTACCACATCATCAGTTTAAGTTCTACATATATAAAGAAAATAACTGACAGTATTTATTGCTAACAATAAAACTTGAAGATGATGTCAGCATGATGACCACATAGAGCTTTCCAGTGTATGTATCCAGGAGAAATGAAAACACACAGCCACACCAAAACTTGTACATGAAAATTCATAATAACAGTCTTCATAATGTAAAAAAGAGGAAACAATGCAATGTCTAACCTATGAACACATAAATAAAATTAGGTGTATCTGCGCAATAGAGTATTAGTTGGCATTAAATACAAAAGGAATTAAATATTCATACATCCTGCAACATAGATGAGCCTTGAAAATACACTAAATGACAGACGCTAATCACTAAAGACATTATATGATTCATTTAAATGAAGTTCAATAGTGGGCAAATATTTAGAAAAGGAATATAGGTTAATTCTATCCCAGAGATAGAGGAGAGGTAGGTGAAATAGAAATTAACTATGGGTACAGGAAATTTTTAATGGATATAGGATTTCTTTTTGGGGAGACAAAATGTTTTTAAGTTAATTTTGTGGTGATGGTTGCATAATCTTATGAATATACTAAAAACATGGAATTGTATAAATGGGTGATGGATTGAATGATAAGTGAATTTTATCTAAATAAACCTTGAAATATCAATAACATATAATTATTAATTGTGAAATGCACAAAATATTGCTTTTAGAGGCTAACATAGGAACTCAGTAGCTGAGTAGCTAAGTAGAACACAAAAATAAAAAGATGGATAAATTTGTCTATAATACTTGTAAAAATATCTGTTTATCACAGGAAAAGTCATTATTATAAATACCACATTCATCCTATAAAGCTGATATAATTTAAATAAAATCCCAACATACTAATCTTAATATTTATATGGAAGATCAAGTGTAAAAGGAGTTTGAGAAAATAAACTTTGTACAGACTTTGAAAAAAAATGGGTAACACTGCTTGAATGCCATATTAATAATCTGTAACATTGGTGTAATTCCTGGTGACATCAACTCATGAATGTCATACTCTCTTTTACAGAGCTCTCAAAGCAAAACAAAAGTGTGTTTAGGATAAAGGGGCACTTGGTGATCAACATGTGTTTAAGAAACTAAAATATTGGTAATCTCACACATCCAATTACTATATTCTTAAAAAGTAAAGCAGTTATTCAGAACAATCTTTTCTAAGAACAAGGAACATTATGCAAAACAAATTATCAAAGAATCACAGGATAGTGAGGAATTGCTAGGTCAAGTTCAGGGCACAGTTGAAATCAGAAATGGGAAGTAAACTGCATACCTGAGCACTTAGGTAGGATTTCCCCCCAGGACATGTGCACATCCTATAAATGGGGTTTTCCTATAAGCACTTTCCTGGGGTATGGGGACCAAGAATATGAGTGGAAAGTGAACCAAACAGCCCAGTCTGCCCAATATATTTTTAAGATAATGCAGTATTGTGTCCTTGATATATTAATATATTCACTTTATTTGGATCTAGATTCAATTACAGATGAAGGAAATGTAGATACCTAAAAAGAGGAGGCAGCTCAAAACATAAAGGTCACATTCTACAAGGGCAGGTTAAATTCATCAGCATTTCTGCAAATGCAAATAAAACTGTCAAGTCAGAAATACAGAACATGGAAAATATGTCTCTGAAACACAGGAATGGCCCAGAAAGTCACTCTGACCAAAGGCTATGGTTTCACTTGAATATTTATCTTAAAATGGCAGACCTTCAGCTTAGAGTATCAAAGTTTCTGACAATAAATAGTTGCTTAGATTCATCATCTGTATCCTTGACCATGTGTGGAAATTAGGATAATTCTCCTATGCTCCAAAGTAAACTATTTTAACTTCTTGGGTGTTTACCACTAATCACACATTCTAAGAAAGCAGAGAATCAAGTCTCCTGTAACCTTCACACCAAGATGGATTTGATCTGGTGAGAACTGTATTGGCTTCTGCAGTAAAGATGAGCCCTGGGCTGTGTTCCTTACATTTGCAGAAAATTTTCATGACCCAGCAGTCCTATGTTCCTCTCCCCCCCCCCCCCCCCCAAAAGCTCTATCAATAAGGTAAGAAAATCTTGAGATCAAGCAAGAGGAATATTATCAAACAATGATTTTTGCTAAAATCATAAAGCAGAGGAGCTCATCACATTGGCTACAAATAATCTACTCAACGTGAAAATGTATCAGGTCATGTTGGAAACTTGGGAAAGTTGGCCTTGGAAATGTACACTACAATATCAGCGTCTGTTTTATCAGAAGCTCAGTTCATTCCAGTACCAGAATTACTCTTGTTGTTAAAAAGTTAGAGACTGCATAAAGAGATAGAAAGATGAATTTCATGAGGTCCCCATAGGTACCATTTGAGGTCATGGCCCGGGCTGTTTGTACTTGTATAGGCTTCTCCAGTGGTGACTGTTTAATTTCCCAAACTATAGGAGGATGGGTCGAGACAAAACTAGCAGTTTTTTATTCTTCTTTAGAACTAGGAAATATTCTGAGAAAAAAACCATATTCCTGTAACTATGCATATAATTCCAGAGAGTTTGTGGATCTCCTGGAGCCCTGGAGAGCTTCTTGGGCACCAGGATAAGAACTGGATCAGACAGGCTCAGACACCTCCCAATCTGAGAACTCCTGCCTCTGTAACTCAGCTCCCCTCGCCAGCCTTAGGAGGAAGGAGTCGAATCTCTTACAGCAAACCCTCCAATTGCTTTTGAGCCCATGCAGCTAAATACACAGTGCATCAATTTGAATGTATAAGAAAAAGGAGCATAAGGGAAGGTAGCCAACATTTCCTTTTCACCAACCAGATAATTCCTTTTTGGAGACTGTGAACAACCAGCACACAAGGTCTCATGTTTGAAACCCAGTTAAGTAGAGGCATTTGTATTTAAGGTTGTGGAGACAGCATGACTTGCAGCTGGGGCACCAGAGTTGAAAATCCACTTCTACTTCTTATCTCATGTAACTGTGCACGAATACATCTTTATCTATAAAACGATAGGAATAAGCCCATTTACTTTCCCTCAAAAAAAGGTAAAGGTGGTGGCTGATGTGTGTAACATAATCAGCAGCAGTTTCAGACTTCTTAGGGCCTAGACAAATAACAACTGACACTTGGAAAGTGATTAGACAAGGTACAGTATGCCATGGTTTCTCAAACTTTAACATATCTGTATATGTTGCAATAGCCACAGATCACGCATTGAATATCTTTTCTTCAGAGTGTACCCTTCCTTTGAAAAACAGTCTTTGCCAAAATAATATTAACCTAGGAAGGACCTGTTTAGTGTGTTTGTTATGTTTTTCTAATACACATTCAAATAAAGTCATGCTTACTAAACATTGTTTCAATTGTCACGGTGTAGCTTAAAAAAATTATTTTGAAAACTATGCTTTGGCAAACATGTGGCTATAACAAGCCATTAAACCTTAGCTTAAATTAAACCTAATCTGGGTCTATCTTCCCTATCCAGTTGAAAGACCTGAGACAGGTGGAAAGGGAATACCCTAAAGAGACCAGATGGACATGCCTTGGGAATTTGATGTGCAGCCAACTCACCAATGAGGCCTTGCAAATCACACTGGGGTGTGCAGGACTGTGGCAATCATATTAAGTACTGGTGAACTAGGAGCGCACAGAATTACAGGTGATTTTTGATAACAGTGTGCAACTAATACTTAGGCAATGCTATTTTTTCTCTAACATCCTACCCTCCTGTTTGCCTGTTTTGACCCAATAACACTTTAAGACCCCATCAAACATAGATGACAGGTTCCAAGGTCCGAGTTCATCAAGATTAGTCATTTCTCTAATCTTGTCCCTGCCCCAGAATCCCTTTCCTTATTTACAAATGGGTTCTTTATGTTCAATAATGAAAAACATTTCACTTTGATATAAAAAATGCCAGTAGCCTCTGCTAAACTCCCAAGATCTCATGTCAGGAGAAGAAATCTCTTGAAGACAGTATCCCAAATACTTTCTTGTAATCATAGGAAGAGAAGCTTACCTAAGAAGGACTAAGATGAAAATTTACATATATAAACATACAAACATTTTGATCCCTATGGCAAGCATTTACAGTTTTGAAAATATTGCTTTCCAATGAAGTGACATCACAAAAAGCAACAACCACAAAACACAAATACACACAATAACCTATAAATTTAATTCTAGATAATGTCAGTCCAGAGGCTTCTATTTCAGGATCCTAAAAACATTCTCTTCTTACCACTTAATCCCTCTTGTGATTTTTTTTGATAAATTTCCTAAATAATATTTGCTTTATTGATGCATACATGTCTTTTGAAAACACATTAAATATATTTTTAGAAAATATATGGAATAAATACAAACGGAGTTCATATGCATATATAAATTTTCCTTATATACAGATATAAAAACATCTGAAGTCAGATAATTTCTCAGTAGCAAGTTTTCCTAGACACACATATAAAATATCTATATTCAGCTTTTAAGTGCTTGGGCTGCTGCACATACATGATCTAGTCCCGGCTGTACTTTTGTTTATGCTGCTCCTCCAGTTGTCCAAACCCTTCCTCTGTTCTTAATTATGGCATTTTTTCAACTAGATTTTTTACTTTCCTCAACTCTTCTTTTCCCCCCCCAGTAATGCATGATCAATACAAAATAAAGAGTGTAAGTATATATAGAGAAAACATCTCAAAACACCTCAAAGATAATTGCTATTACAAGCTCAGTTTTCTTTCTCTTATTTTCTTCCATCCCCAAAATATAGATATAAATATATGTGAATATGCTTATATATTGTATATTATGTTTAAAATTCAGTATAGAATGCAGACACACATGGAATTATATATAGTCCTGGCTGACGATCAGAACCAATTGGGGCCTTCTGGCTGCTGGCCAGGGCCTTCTTTCATTCCGTGCTGCCCCCTGGTGGACAGCATATGTCATAGAGAGTGATAGAACTCCCAGTCTCATGGTCATACTCTTGGGGGGACACTTTGTGTATTAGCCTTTTACATATATAGATGGATATAAAACCTGTTCTTATTTACCTGTATGCTACAAGCATCTGTGTTAATCAGGACTCCTTCAGCTCCAAATGATAGAAATCCAATGCAAATCAATCATAACTCTTCCCCACCCCCCCAAAGGCTTCTTCTGTTATATAGTAAAATTTATTCAGCTCTCTACCTCTAAAAAGTCCAGAAATAGAGCTAGATAGCTTCCACAGCAGCAGGTTTTAGAAATTATTCAAATATAGCCTTCAGGATTCTCACTATCTCAACTATTAAATCTCTACCTCTTAATTCTGTTTTTGTTTTTCTGTTTGCCTCATTGCTTCCTTCTAAAAATAGCATTTTCCTTGTATCTGGGGAAGGAATATCTTTCCACTTTGTTCAGAAGAAGAACATCCCAGAGTGGAATTCAGCTTAGACATCTTGTCCAAAACTATATCTGTCATTATAGATGGCATGTTCTATTGGCTATCTTCGGATAGGGAAAGATGGTCAGTTCCACTTGAACCCCAAAGAAACTTTTCCTGGGTAAAACAACAAGAAAAGTTCATTATACATCTCTACATTAATACATAAAGTTTTATCTTGTATCATTTATGTTAGGCAGATAACAAAGGCTGTTCCAAGTGAGAGTGAGGAGTTATTTTTATCTTATTTATGTGCAAGAAATACATAAGATCAAGGATACATGACTCTGGGCTTCCCTAAACTTTTACTTGCTTTTTAGGGAGGTTTGATGGTCTCAGCAGCTCAGGTAGAGTAGATCCACTAGGTCAGAGTATCCCAGAGCCAAGGTTGGAAATTGAATATTCCAATATCTTATTTCTTGTGGTGCCATTGGCCCACTAGAGGATTAGTGGGTGCAGGTGGGGTATGTACTTATCACACTTTGAAAGAGCCGAACACCTTTCTTTTTATTTATTTTTTTAATTTTCATCAATTTCAGAGGGGAAGGGAGAGGGAGAGAGATAGAGAGAGAAATATCAATGATGACAGAGAATCATTGATTGGCTACCCCATGCACATACCCCACTGAAGTTCAAGCCCACAACCCGGGATGTGCTCTGACTGGGGATTGAACCATGCATGACCTTCTGGTTCATAGATGCCCAACTACTGAGCCATCATGGCCAGGCTGAACACCTTTCTTTTTATGATTATGTCATTATGGATTTGCCTTATACTAAAGGATATTTAGGATTGTTTGGCTAAATTATTCTTTGCTGTATTTCATAACAATGCAATGGATATCATTTTTCATACATCTATGTTAAGCTCTCTAGTTTTATGGATACAAATTCCTATATGTAAAATTACTTAAAAATTATCCCCTTTTAAACACAAACTTAAGTGCCTTAGATCTTGAATGCCACATTCATCACTCTATTCCACCTAAAACTGCAATGTTTTCCCAAAATTCTCTTCCATGTTTACTCATTTAACAAGTTCACTGTGAGTCCCTCTTATGAGTCAGGCTTTGGTCAAGGTGCTAATTTAATTACAAAGAAAAACAATCCATGGTCATCATCCTTCAAGAGAGAGTAATTTAGTCAGGTAGAAAGATAGGAGGCCAACTAATTTCAATTTGGTGTGATTTGTGCCATCAAAGGATTGACTGCAGGTGTTTTGAGAGCAAAGATATACTGATTGTCCAGAGCACATGTGTCAAACACAAGGCCCTCGGGCCAAATCCGTCCCGCCAGGCCTTGCAATGTGGCCCGCACCACGCTGTCATCACTGCACTCCGCTGCGTTTCCATCACAATGACAGTTTATGACTGTTCAGTAAACCATTCGGCCCGCGATTTAGCCTGGATTTTAGATTTTGGCCCCTTCTCTGATTGAGTTCGACACCCCTAGTCCAGAGAAAGAAGTCTTTATTCAGAAGTGTTATGTTATCATTAGCAAATGATGATGGAACTGGAAATCCAAATGCAAAAAATAAATCTAGACACAGACTTCACATTTCACAAAAATTAATACAAAATGGATCATGAACCTAAATGTGAAATATAAAACTATAAATCTCCTATAAAATAACATATGAGAAAACAGACACCTTTGGATATGGTGATACATTTTAAGATGTAATACTGAAGACATGCTCCGTGAAGAAATAATTCCTGAGCTGGACTTTAATAAAATCCTACTCTCTGAATCCTACTCAATATCAAGAAAATTAGAAACTAACCACAAACTGAGGGGAATATTTGCAAAATACACATTGTCTAGAAGACTGTTATTCAACATATAAAAGAACTCTTAGGACTCAGATAGAAAAAATAACAACAACACACAAAGCAACAACGTGATTAAAAATTGGGCTAAAGGCCTTAGCAGACAATCACCAAAGAAGACATTCATATGACAAATAAACATATGAAAAGATGCTCCACCATATGTCATCAGGGAAATATAAATTAAAATAACAATATTTATTAGAGTGGCCCAAATCTAGAACACTAACATCACCAAATGCTGGTGAGATGTGGAGCAACAGAGACTCTCACACATTACTGTTGGGGGAAAAAATAAAGGTACAGCCATTTTGTGAGACAGTTTGGGGTTTCTTAAAATCTACACATTTCCTTGCCATATGATCAACAATTGTGATTCTTCATGTTTACCCAAAGAAGTAAAAAGGCTATGTCAATACAAAAATCTGCACAAGATGTTTATAGCAGCTCTATTCATAACTGCCAAACTGAATCAACCAAGATGTCCTTTAGTATGTGAATGAGTAAACTGTGGTACATCCCAGAGAGTGGAATATTATTCAGCACTAAAAATTGATGTTATTAGGCTCTGAAAAGACATGGAAAAACCTTAAATGCATATTACTAATTGAAAGAAGCCAATCTGAAAGGCTACATACTTCATGATTCCAATTGTATGACATTCTGGAAAAGGCAAAACTACAAAGAGTATGAAAATCAGTGAATACTGAAAGGAGTGAAGGAATCAAGAGATAAATAAGCAGAGCACCAAGGATTTTTACAACAGTAAAGTTATCTGTATGATACTATGATTGGTATATGTTATTATACATTTGTTCAAACCCATAGAATGCAAAACACCAGGGTGATGGGGCCGGTGCTTTCCCATGATCTGCCGGGTTGCCTCCAACAGGGGGAGGCCAGACTTCATCCCTCAGAGGGAGGCCAGGCTGCAAAATTGCAGTGTTATGGCCACTGGCCTTTTATGATATAGATAACTGCTACCTCTGCGGTTAGCAAGACATCCTTAGGACATCCCCTGAGGGTTCCCAGACTGTGTGAGGGGACAGACCAGGCTAAGGGAACTCCTCCCCTCCGCCCCCTGCATTGTACAAATTTTCATGCACCGAGCCTTTATTTGCATATAAGAGGGAATAAAAATCACCTATAAAACTACTACTATAATCGATTTCTCCCTCTCTCTCTCTCTCTCTTTCTCTCTTTCTCTCTCTCTCTCTCTCTCTCTCTCTCTCTCTCTCTCTCTCTCTCTCTCTCTCTCTCTCTCTCTCTCTGTCACACACACACACACACACACACACACACACACACACACACAATTTTTAACTTTGCTATTTTCTTTATTTTTCCACTTCCTTGACATGCCATGTTCCCATATAATTTGAATCAACCCCACTGTTATTTTTAAACTAGAGGCCCAGTGCTCAAAATTGTGAGAGACCCAGACCTGCAGCGCTGTTGGACCTAGACGCTCTCCCGCCATGCCATCAGGACCCCAACTGACTCCCACTGTGCTGCGAGATCCATCAATGCACCTACTGGTGACCGGTCATTTGGTTGTTCCAGCGTTCCGGCATTATGGCCACTGGGCTTTTATAATATAGATATCTGCTACCTCTGTGGTTAGATAGCCAAGTGATTTCCACATTTTGATATTGGAAACTGATGTATCCTACTAACTGCACCATTCCTGACTAAATCACCATCATTTTTTCAGCTGAACTGCTATAAAGCCATCCATCTTCTATCTCTGGTCCTGCACTCTCATATACAGGTGATCTTATTGATATAAAAACAAAAACGTATTCAAAATCCTTTAAACTTGGAATAAAATGCAACCTCCCATCCTAGTCCCCCTGCACCATTGTGCTTGCTTACCTCTCTCTCTCTCTCCTCTCGTTTCAGCCATCCTGGCAGTGAGTCTCTGTTCCTGCCACACAGGCCATTCATCAGTTTCTCAAATACACCAAGCTCTTTCCATCCCGGGCACATAGGACAAACTCTATGCCTGGAATGTCTCTTTGTCCTGCTCTTCCCTCAGCTGACTTCTCATTTTTCAGAGGCTGCATGCTTGATCACCCTGAGTAGCCTTTTCTTCCACCACTTAATGACACATGTATTGACAACTGGCAAATGAAAAATTTATGTGTTGTTTTACTTATTTATTTATGCCTTCTCCACTGGATTATGAGCAGCGCAAGAATAGGGACTTTGCCTGTTTTATTCATCGAGACTAATATCAATAATAATAATAAATCTATATAGAGACCGAGTATAGATTTTGACACATGGCAATCTCTCAAAATGCAGTGTACAATGGAGACATTAAGGGGAATTATAAGGCAGTGATTCTCAAATGTGGTACCAGCACCAGCAGCATCAAGCATCAACATCACCTGAGAATTTGTTAGAGATGAACCTAGAGAGTACTTGGTAAGTGAAATAAACCCTACAGATGATTCTGATATTCACAGTGGACAACCACTGTTGTAAAGTATCTGTTTGAAACCAAACCATACATACTTTAAAAGTCACCACAGCATAAATTTCTTAGAATGTGAGATTTAAAACTTAAATATCACTGATATTAATTTACAATTTTTAATGACACAAAATTGTTCAAAAATAAATTTAAAAATATTCTAATCTCATAACTTGTGACAGTTGTTTTTAAGTTTGCTTTTAACATTCTAAAACATACATATTTCTTATAAACATTAAGTATAATTTTGCAGCACATATTTTCTCTGAAAAGAGTCCTCAAATGTAAAGTTACTTTCATACTGATGGTTGGGTATTAATTCAGCTAAAATCAGGTCGAACTATGAAAAATTATATTTTTCTCTCAAAAATGTTCAAACATTGAATGGATCTGGATGATTATCAGACACTTTGCCTTTTATGTGAATTTTTCTTACAGTGATTTTAGTTGTTTTTTTTTAAGGGGAATCATTCATTTTGAACATTTGAAATATCCCATGAAAAGAGATAGTTCATTGGGCAACGCTATTAATGGGATTACAAAGCATATAGAAAATTCATTGAAGATAAGACTTCAGACTGGATCCAAAACACCCCAGTTACCTGACCTACATTAACCGGATTAAGTGTGACTATGGATACCATCAGATAAAACATATATGCATGGGAAGAATAAAAATTCTCTTAAAACATTAAATGGGCACTAAAAAGAGAGAAAATATATTGACTGAATTTCTGTAATATAACAAGCATTGTACCAAGTACCGTATTTTAAACTTATATTGTTCTCTCTACTATCATTTTTATTTACTCCAATGCTAAGGTTTTCTGGTTTGCCTAATAAAAACTAAAGCCAAACCTTTCTAAATAGAATCATCTAGGGTGGGGAGTGAGGTATACACTGGTTTCCTGTTCCATTCTCACTGAAATAAACATTTTTAAAAAATATGAACTTTACAAATTCTCTTAGTGAAAGTAACTTATAGAAAATAAATATGAGTATATTTCCCTGCTCACTGATTTTTATGTTTTAAGAATATATAGAAAATATTTTAAAAACTTATTTTTTAAAAGAAAAGGACCCATTTCCATACCAGCGATTATTCATATCTAACTTTGAATACATGGTTAGAAATTAAAACTCTCATTCCCAAAGGAAAGCAGTTGACATTTTTAAACAAAGAAATAAAAATAAAGCTTTCAGCATGGGAAAAAAAAAGTTAATTTTCTTATCACTTTTAAAACCATGAGAAAGTAAAGACAGCATGTTGAAAACCTTTTGTTCCCTAGCTTAAATCAGTTAATTTCATAATCGTATTACTTATTTTAACATTTAATGGTATGAAATATACTTTGTTTAGATTTTTTTCTCAGATTTTCTACTTTGAAATTATTTACTAAAACATCTTGCATAAAAATAATTTAAGAACATTTCAAAAATAAGTACTTTCACAAGCAATTCCATTACACATATATATGAATCAAGAACTAATTTTAGAGTAGAATCTGTGAATAACTATTTCAATGAAAGTAAAAATATTCAAATGAATTTAAAACCAGTAAAAACTGGAGAGGCAGCATTTGTTTGACATGCAAGACAAACTAAGGCTTAAAATATAGGTCATATATTTCTTATTTTTAAAGATAAATTTCTAACATTTGAAATAACATACACTCATCACCAATTCTGAAATCAATATCAATTATTCTTAAACGGCTTCTCTACGTATTTTTAAGAAAACAGAAAAGTAAGGTAGAATCCCCATATTGATGTACTTGAAACATACCAGAGTCAGAATTCTGGGCTCAGCCTCATTGGGAATCCTTCATTGCTGACAACAGTCTGGAGTGACAGTCTTCTTGAAAGCACTGTTCAGCATGACAACAGAAACTTCTCTCTTCCACACCCGTCTTTTCCCTCAGCGGGAGTGTTACATATTGAATGCTGTGCAAAGCTTGTCACTGGAGGGTTTTTAGACAACTCTTTAAACTCCTGAGTCTGAATAATGAATTTTTTAAAGACAACTCATCTCTTTAGAAGAATATCTGTCTTGTTTTTTACTGACTTATTTTAAGAGGGTTGCTAATGGGGTGTCGTAGGGGGGCACCTTTATGTGTCATTGGTTATAAGTGTCTACGTGTGGTTCACCTGGGTGACATTTAGCCGTACAATTGTCAGCGACATTTTGATAATTTTATTGTCAAAGTTTAATAATTCATTTCACTTTCTTATGTTATTTGAATGAGCTGTGCAGGTTAATATTAATAGGTAGGAGATATGCTTCAGTCTGAATAATAGTGGACTGACAAATAAGACATTTTTATTGGTGAGCCAGGTAATGCTGTATGATAGCTGAGTGGGGTTCAGTAGGAATTCTTAGATATTTTCCAGCTTTTCATGGAAATTATTGTATCTCATTTTCTTGTTTGTTAGAGAAAAGTATAATACAAGCCTTTGCAAATTCTGAAAAATCCTGCATCTGTGAAACTTGGCATTGCATTATATTGGCTCTGGCCTGAATACAATGAAGTGACTGTGATCTGAAAATGAGTGGGTAATTGTTAAGTAAAAATGAGTAAACAAATAAATGAAATTGAACTTGACCCCCTTCCTCCTCTCTCCTCATGGTTAGCATGCACTTGATGAGATGCAATGGAGAATTACATGTATTTCTGTCAAGAAAGCATCCACAGGACAACCTGGAATTGGCACTGAAAAGACACTTAATAGATTTGGCTTTACATTAATCACCAGACTTAAATACTGATTTCCCAGTTAGCTCACAAATAGAAATATGTAACTTCACACAACACTCCAAAACTTTTCAATGAATGATCCATTACTGCAGTCCCTGTTTTTAAATTGCTTGTGGCATCAAGGGATTAATAAAACCATATAGGTGCCCATGACAGGGACCCTCCTCTGGAATCTTGATTGGTATTTTGCAAAAACCTCAACAACAATAATTTATTTTTAATTCCACAAGCATCAGAAATTATTTAATGAATAAGTGCTTAATTTTTTTAAAATATTTTTTTTATTTTAGAGACAGAGGAAGGGAGGGGGAGAGAGAGAGAGAGAGAAACATCAATCAGCTGCCTCCTGCATGTCTCCTACTGGGGATTGAGCCCACAACCGGGCATGTACCCTCACCAGGAAGCCCAGCAGTGACCTCTTGGTGATAAGGAGAATGCTCAATCGAGCCTCACTGGTCGGGCAAGAGTACTTTATATTTGTTGACATTATTTTCCTTTGAGATTAGTAATAGCTGCTCAAAATATTCATTTTTAAAAATATATTTTTATTGATTGCAGAGAGGGAGAGAGAGAATCATTGCACGCCTCCTACATGCCTCCTACTAGGGATTAAGCCTGCAATCCGGGCATACACCCTGATAAAAAATCAAACCATGACCTCCTGGTTCATAGATTAATGCTCAGCCACTGAACCACACTGGCTGGGCAAAATATTACTATTTTGATGGGCTCATTTGGTGGGACTAATGATGTCTGCCTGGCAAGGTGAGGGGAGGAAAAAAACATGAACAGAGGAAGGGCTATAAGCAGCAGGGAAGGGGGTATTTTACAGTTGATCAGGATCTGAACGCAGGAGTCTCAATTTTATTATATTTTCTCTGGAGCATAAAACATCAAGGAAAGCACAATATGCATAGTCCCTAATGCATATGATCACTCCCCAGTAATGCACACAGATTCTCTATCTACCTGATATACTTGTCTTGTCACTGCTATAGCCCTTGTTCATCCCTCCATTATATACAACATAGCACAGCACAATGCTTAACACTGCCGTGGCTTCTATATAATTATTGGTACTGCTTACCTAACTATATGATACCAGGGAGGTCACTTTGCCATCATAAGTCTTCATTACTTCACCTACGAAATGGGGGTAAAAATCGACCAAAGCTTTTTTGAGTTGCTATGAGGCTAAAATAATATATAATAGGTCATCAATAAAATCCCTGAAAGGTCCTTAACAAATATAACCTATTGTAACTAATAAATAATATCATTATCATTAACTAGAGGCCTTAGTGCATGAATTCATACACATTGAAAGGAAATTAATTAGAAGAAATATACATTTTTTAAATTTAGTCATTTGGCGTATATATATATATATATATATATATATATATGTTTATATATATATATATATATGTTATTGTTATTTTTTTTTCAGAGAGGAAGGGAGAGGGATAGAGAGTTAGAAACATTGATGAGAGAGAAACAACCATCAGCTGCCTCCTGCACACCTCCTACTGGGGATGTGACAGCAACCAAGATATAAGCCCTTGACTAGAATCTAACCTGGGACCTCTTAGTCCACAGGCCGACTCTCTATCCACTGAGCCAAACCAGTTAGGGCAGAAGATATATTTTAATATCTCTATTCACCCTTTCTCTATAATAGAAGTGTAAACCAAATTCATGATAAACAATAACAGATCAAAATACATGCCTGCAATTGGTGCCAGCAAGAGTTTAAATGTATCAAACATGTGCAAGTCAACCTAACCTTTTATATATAGAGAATAAACTTGCTTAATTAGACTTGCTTTCTGATGTAACTAAACTTTTTCCAGTCCAGTGAAGTACCCCAACTTCTCTTTCAGGTAATTGTCAGCAACACAGCAGTAAATATCAACACAAAGCAGATTATCACTGTAGATCACATAGGGAGAAAAAAGGGTAAAATATTAAACTGCAGCAGTGTTTGACTATATTCTGTGCAGTGAGAAAACCTGAAGGCATTTTCAAAATCCACCATTTCTTACTTCTTTTCAGTCAGGTAAATTTTCTGAGCTTTCTAAATATCTGTTTTCTGGCTAATGAAAAGAAAAGATTCCACTGAGTCTCCTATCTACTTACTCCAGGACTTCTGTGAGGATCAAATGCAATGAGGCATGGGAAAATGCTTCACAGGCATTTGGGTAAAATGTGAAACATTTCCACCTGGCTATAAAGCAAGTCCCATTCCTGGGATGAAGAAACTGCAAGGAGACTAGATGTTAGTCACTAGGGAGAGGAAGCCAGGAGTTTCTACATGACATCATTACTCAGCATCCACAGCCACCATTTCCTAGCTGGGCTGGGCTGGGCTGTGGGCTGCATTTTGAGCCACAAGGGTCTCAGCAGCATCGGCTGCAATTTGGTGGGCTGTTGCTCTGGGGTGGTGGTGGGGTCTGTGTCCCACTTGGGGGAAGCTGAGTGTTGTTTTGTGAATGGCAGGTCTGTGGTGCCATTTTTCTGTACATATCATGGCAGCTCCTTTGTTGAGTGTCTGCCCCATAGTGGTCATTGCACGCTATTAGCAATGGGTCATATGGTTGGATACTTAGCATATTAGCCAACTCTCAATTCTGTGATCCTTCTGATATATGCATAACCTGAAGGGTCTGGTTACCAGGTTACCTCCATAATCTAGAGGTGGCAGGTTAATGAGGTAGCTCTCACTTTTCATGTCTTCAAATGACATTAGTTTTGATCTGACTTCTCTAGCTGCTTTCATGTCTAAGCAGTTAGAATATTAGTTTAATGTGAACCTATCATTGATCAAAAGTTTACATATCAACTAGAATAATCATCTGTACAATTTAATTGGTATGCTCACACACTAATATATTGAATTTACTTTCACATGTCATAAAACATGTGTAAAATTTCTGCAGACACGTATTGCAGCTCTCATTTTAGAGTAAAAGTCTTCCAGGGAGGTTTAGGAGGTAGATTTCCCAAAAGGAGCTCTTAAGCACTCATGGAGAAAACCCACAAATTGGTGTTTGGGGGAGCCTGCTGTGTGTCTGATTACCAAAATATTAGCTCAGGAGAGAGAAAACATGCATGGCATCTTATTGGTTCCCTGTATTTGTTATGAAATAAGACTTCCCTAAGCAGACAGGTACATTTTTCCCCTATAGTTTTGGAGGAAACTAAAGATCTGTCCCAGCATATTCATCCCTCACCTAAATCTACTCTAATAATTCAAATGTCTCCATACTTTGATATACTAGTGTTCTGCACTAGACAAAACTGTTGGCAGCTGTGAGGGCTTTTGTGGAAGAAGTGCATGGACTGTTTTGTATTTTTTTTTTCTTATTGACAAGGAGAGTTCCCATACTGTGCAGCAGATGCAGTTGAAAATATTTAGTGGGGTGATTATTATGTAATCCGAAGGAATACACATCTTTTCCCTTCTCACTATTTTTGCTGAGGTTTAGTATTAAGTTCGTAGCAGATTCCTAATCTTTTCTTTCTTTGTTTATTGATACAAGGGTAAATTACAAACAGGTCAACCCACTCCCAGAGTATTGTGAGTTAGCCACACAATTATTAGAATGCAGAGCAGCCTATTTTGGAGCAATGTTGTAGGGCTTTAGGAAGGAATGATTAATACATGGGAGTGATTAGTTCTTACAGTTGACTATTGAACTGGAGTCAGAGAAGCAGAGGGTTCTGGAGTCGGAGAGACATAATACAAGCCAGCTCTCTTCCTACCTAGCTCAGAAAATGGCCTCAAAATTTGCCTTTTCCCATACATTTATTTCCTTCATTGGTAATATGAGACCTCTACTCTCTACTCTCATTGAGTTACTATGACAATTACATGAGATGTGGCATACAGAGTGCTTACCATATCCTCCGGTGTGTAGGTGATCAATATATTAAGGGGACTAAATGAAATTCTACCTACGATGGTTACCACACTAAGGAAGTAAAGTCCTGAATTGCTCTTGTCTTGCTAGTGTAACAAAGTAGAAAAACACTTTTGGGAAACAGGATCATCTTAGTTTAAATATTAACTCAGTCATTTACTAGCCATGTAAAATATAAAAATAGAAATAAGAATATGCTAATACACGTGGCCTAAAATTAAGAATAGATGAAATAAACTTACGTCACTTAAATTTTGCCATCCAGTAATAAACACTATAAAAATGTGTTGTATATAATGCTGAGCATTTTCACCCTAGCTGGTTTGGCTCAGTGGACAGAGCATCAGCCTGCGATTATTATAATAGTATTGTTAGTCAGCCTGTGGTTATTAGTGTTGCTAATCATTTTACATGTTAGAATTATATTGTTTATCAACACTTTTTTACTCTAACATTTATTAATTGTTATTATGATATCTTTGCAGATTAAGTATATTAACCATCATTATATACATCTGTATTCCAGTATGTCAGCTTATTTCCATATGTTAAATTTATATCTTACTTTTAAATGTTACTGTAATTTTGATACTGATTAGTATCTAAATACTAATAGGTACTTTTACCTCTGCCTCCCACTTGATAGTCAAATCTATCAAATTTTCCATGATTAATTGTATTGCTGATTTACAAAAGCCAATTTGAAATAGCCCACATGAAAGGCACATTATAAAAGATCCCAGAGGCCATCTCATTCTCACCTTCTCCACCCAATGATCACTGTTTCCAGTCTTAACAGAGAGTTATTCCTGTTATCAACTGAGTTAAAGCTGAACATCATCTGCCAAAGCCAGCCAATTTTATACAGTCAAATTGAATGGGCTTGTGATTGAAATTTAATAAACTGCTAAAATATTCATGCCTATATTTTCCTAGTCCATAACCTCTCTTCTGTCTAATCTGGTATCTAACATTCTGTAAGAGGATACATCACTGTCACTTGGAATATAGATTCATATTCCCAAACTTATTACTGACAACATCTGTAGTTATTTTTGACATACCAAGAGTTGCAGCAGCAAACTTCTCATTAATGGCTACAACAGAAATCATCGATTCTGCTTCAGAAGTTCATTTTTTATAATCCAGATTAATTGTAGACATTTTTTTTCACTGTCCACATCCAGAGGCCTCAGTTGGAGCAGTGTTTCCCAAACTTTTGACATATGTGTACCCCTTCTATAATTTTTGTAACGCTAAGTATCCCTCGTACTCATGAGAACATAGAATTAGGTGCAGCTAAGCACGGTGCAGTACATATCCCTACCAAACTCCGGTGCAACGCATAACCCCACCAAATCCTTCCCGTACCCCTGGGGGTACGCATATCACACTTTGGGAAACACTGGATAGAGCATGAATCTTTGACAGAGAAGAGTTTTTGCTTCTGAGAATCATTCAGTTGGCTATAGGACCTTACCTTCAAGTGCTATTCACAGTGTTCTCCATGTTACTATGACAGAGAAAGGCAATATTTGCTCAAACTATGTTAAAAATAATCCCTCTCTATTAAGAACTTTGCTTGCAGACAGACAGCCCAGCTACTCCAGTCTATGAATTTATAAAATTATTATCTCTTTTATTACATTACAGATTTGTTTCCTGGATTTCTTATCCACACAGCTGTGGCAGAACATATGTATCAAAATGTTCAAAGAAATAAACTTGCCTTTAAAAAATTAGTTTACTCTTTTTATTGGGTGTTTGTGACTGTTGCTAACTATGCAAAGGTAATTCAATTAAAAGTAATCTTGGAATTTCCCCCTGATTTAATGTTATCACAAAGAAAGCAGTTTTGCAAATAAAGTTTTTAAAAAAAGATAATTTCAGAAAGTTTTAGATAAATTGCCTAGATACCATGCAATTTAGGTTTAATGGATAGTATGAGGATGCTGTGAAAAACTCAGGGACAATTTTGCAAATATTCCCAGTAACTGATAAATAATTCACTTTTTCTTAGCAATCATTTGTACCAGCAAGGGTGCTAGCTTTTAACATCTATCATTGTTTCCATTTGCTGTTGCTGAGAAACAAACCAATAAAAACTTCTTTTTATTTAGCTCATGATTCTGTGGGTAGACAGGGTTAAGCTGGGTAGGTAGGTTCTGGGCTTTTTCATGAGTCTGTGTTTTCTGGGTTTTGTCACTGAATTTATAAATATATATTTCAGAGAGGGAAAGAGAAATAGAAACATCAATGAGGAGAGAGAATCATTGTTCAGTTGCCTCCTGCACACCCCACGTGGGATGGAGCCTGCAACTTGTGTATGTGCCCTGACTGGGAATCAAACTTTGACCTCCTGGTTCATAGGTCAACGCTCAACCACTGAGTCATGCTGGCCAGTGCCAATGAATTTTCTCACATCTCTGCCTGAATTGGACAACTGAGCTTACTAGGTGCTGGTCCACATGGTCTCATCCTCCTTCAGACTGGCTCTGACTTATTCACATGGTGGAGGCAGAGTCCCAAGGAAAGAATAGGAATGCAAGGTATTTAAAGTATAAAGTTCAGCACTGGCACATTTTACTACCACAGCAGTCTACTGGGTAAAACAAGACTCAAGACCAGTTCAACAGTTTTCCACATTTTGAGAGTTGCTGCAAAATCTCATTAAAAATAGAGTTGATACAGAAAAAAAAATGAACTGTGGCCAATTTACTCTTTTAAATTGCCTTTATTTATTTATATGATAAAAACTCTACCTCACTTAAAAGCAATTACATTTGTCTTTCAAGCTTTCTTTCAAGCTTAACTAGAAAATATATGTATTTTTAAAAATATATATGTTGAAATGATATAGATGCAGGGTACAAATATCAACTTGACAGGAACTATTAAGTAATTTCATACAGATGTTGAGTCTTGATAAATGGTTAAAATTATAGATGAGTGTTAGATGTGGAGACTTCAATATTCCATATACAACAATGAACTGAATGGAAGATGTATTTGCACTGATTTCTAGTAATCAACTTGCTTTCTGTGTATCTTCAAATACCCAATTCCAATTCCAAAGCTTGCTTTCTAGTTTGAATTTTTTCTGTTGTTTTTTTTTTTCTAGCTGTTTTCTATTTGCTGCTTATTCCTTCAGATTTTTTAAAAATTGTTTTCATTTCTTCATGTTCTTGATTTAAAAAAAAAATCTAGCTCAGATCCTTATAGTCAATTTTCTATCACAATGCCTCTGAAATTTGAAATATGGCTTCTATTATAAAGTTTTGGGCTAGCTAAATCTTGATTTATCCTATATTGAGTGTCATCTCTAATTTCCAGACTGTTAGCTTTCTCCACTTATTTGTATGCATTCTGAACTGTATCCAATCACTTGGCCAGCAAAACCTGACTGTGTATACCATAATTCTCTGTCTTATAGTACCAAGCTTCGCATATAGTAGCTTCCAAATAAATAAAAAACATGTCCTATTACTATATCAATATCACTTCACATATTAGATCTCAATATTACAAATGTTTTTCATGTCTAAAATATTAAAGAATTTCAGTATAAATAAATAACACATGCTAAAAGTTCATGACATGAAGCAAAATATTCTAAAGATACAATTCATTGTTTTCAAGATTAATTGGTATAATGCCTTAGCTTACTAAATTATCATAAGCAGTATGTAGATTATAAAAAAATATTCACCATGCTAACTCAAAATCATTCAGGAAATGTTTACCCAGTGGTTGACAAACCAAAGTCTCAAACAGATGTAATGCGACAATACCCAGAAACTAGTCAGATATAGTTCTAGAAATACAATAGCAGATTATGCAATTAGATAGTTTCAGTAAGATATTAGACTATAATTTCTTGAATTGAACAACTGTGGCCTGTTACCATCATCATACACTATCTCCTATTTTAATGTCAAAACCAAAATATGCATGCAGGCTTAACTATTTCTTCTTAATTTTATATTCTGAAGTTCAAATTTAGTCAGTGAGATTTGGGAAATGACTACTGTTGAGCAGAAATAAAATGGAGGGGAGCATTGATGGCTGTAAATCCTAGAGAAGCAGATCTACAGATTTCATTTAATTTTAGTTCATTTTCTAATTCTTTGAACTACATTGTGTTTGTCTTTCTGCTGAAGATATATGTATTTTAAGAAACAACATGTCTTTTTACTCAATTTTTCTTATAATTCCTCCTGTCAAACTACTTGGAACAATGCTTTACAGATAATAAAAACTCTGAACACCTATTGTGTTAATCAGACACAGAGACAGATGAAGCAAACACAAGGAGAGCAACCCCTGGCTTGTGAATAATCTAGTAATTACTGGTACAAAATAATGACTCATTTAAACAAAATCAAATACGATAGAAGGAATTTGGCGCAAGCATATATTTATTAAAGTTTGTCTCTTTTGTAATAGTAATATTTAAATTCTGCCATAGTTCTTCACTAATGTTTTGGTGGTGACTGAAAAGGGATTTTCAAAATTAATCCAAGCCAAACCAAAGCAAACATCACAGAGAAAGATGTATCCACAAATATGATTATTAGCCATGCAGTGACAATGAAAGCTATGATTCCTTGTGTTAAACTGAAAATTTCGTTTACAAAAGCATTCACATTTTAATCAGTAAAAATAAGAAGAAAAAAATAAAATTGGAATGAGTCAGGATTTGTCTTGGAACACATCAAAAGAGTGTTGAACAACCACACTCAGAAGCTCTGAAGAGTTTGATTTTGAGGGATGGGACAACTGCTGGAGCCAGGGCTTTTAAAACTGAACTCTACCCAGTTACCCATTTGTTAGTGATCTAAACTTCAGTAAGGTCATACACACCAACAATATAGACAGCTTTTACTATGCTCCAGATATGTGCATATGATTATCTCACCTAGTCATCAAAGATTTTTGTCAAGTAGACATAATTCTGTTTTTACAAACAGAGAACAAAGGCTAAATGAGCTTAACCTGCTCAAGTTAACACAAATATTAAGTAGTGGAAGTGGAATTCAAATATTGGTCCATTTGATACTAAAACTCATACTGCCTCTCAAAAGGCAGTATGAGTTTTAGTATCCCATACTGCCTTTCAAAAAACCTGGGGGGGGGGGCGGGAAAGATGGATTAACCCCCTAAAGAAGATATTACTGAATAATTTTATATTTCAGATTATTTTATAAAATTATTTTGGATAATAAAATAAACATGATGTCTATACATTATTTTTCAATTTTGAGTTCTTAGATATGTGCATTAGACTGTGTTTTCTTACACCTTCCAGCACAGTATTGATTACTACTGAAAAAAGTTGAAAGTTTTTAGATGTTATGATCTCCAAATGGCTTTACTAATAGTTTAATTTACCTTACCTTAGACAATCTTTTCTTGGATTCAGAATCATCTTTGGGAACAAAATCTTTAATTAGCCGAGATCGGTCATAATTAGCATGTTCTGATTCATCCAGGTAATCCTTATCTTTTCCTAGGGCTAGAAAAGAGACAAAGATGATCCATGTTTTATTCTTTTTCCTTTTCTCTCTCTTTACATGGACTAATTTCCCCTCCCCCCCAAATTTTCCCATGGCTCAGCCAAGTATAATTTTCTTATGATCCACCCATTTAATAAGTAAACAAAAAATGTAATAACATGAGACCTCACCTGTTAGTAGATTAATACCAACACTAAAGTAACTTTCATGAAAATTAAATGTATTTCTGCTACTTAATTTACTTCAACTTTTAAAAAATAAAATTAGAATTATACAACTTTTATTTAAAAATAAAATTAGATTTATGCATATTTTATATCTCTACACCTGAGTGTAGAGATATTTGTAAGAATTCAATATCAATGTCCTAACCGGTTTGGCTCAGTGGATAGAGTGTCAGCCTGAGGACTCAAGGGTCCTAGGTTCAATTCCAGTCAAGGGCATGTACCTTGGTTGCAGGCACATCCTCAGTAGGGGGTGTGCAGGAGGCAGCTGATTGATGTTTCTCTCTTATAGATGTTTCTAACTCTCTATCTCCCTTCCTCTCTGTAAAAATTCAATAAAATATATTTTTTTTTAAATTAAAAAAAGAATTCAATATCAAGAGATATTTTATACAAATATCTGTAAGAATATTTGTAAGAATTTAAGTTTGTAAGAATTTAAGTTTCCTAAGCAGATGTTGCTCCAAAGGCTCAACACTCTGACCATACAGCCACACAATCTGCAGCGCCAGGCAATGTTAATTCTAAGCTACAGGCAAAGTCTCTGTCAACAGGAAATAGAGTGAGAAAAATAAACCACATAATCTCAGGTAATACTTAAGTATT
The DNA here is from genome assembly GCF_014108245.1 of Pipistrellus kuhlii. Lineage (NCBI taxonomy): Eukaryota > Metazoa > Chordata > Mammalia > Chiroptera > Vespertilionidae > Pipistrellus > Pipistrellus kuhlii. The sequence goes on from NW_023425595.1 coordinate 17,105,543, forward strand.
ATGAATAAAAATAAATTAAGATTAGGAGACACAAATGAAGCTCATATAAAATCTCTTTCTATCAGGGCTTTGGGATAGGAGAAAGGTTATTCTGAACAAGGAACCAAAGACGTTAGGATTGGCTGCAGCATTCATTGTTAGTAAAAGGAAGCATTAAGGAATGTCCTAGAGGGGCCATGCCCAGGTATCTTTGAGGGCCTCAGAAGCCATAGTAAGGAGTTTATATTTTAATATATTTTATTGATTTTTTTTACAGAGAGGAAGGGAAAGAGAGAGCTAGAAACGTCGATGAGAGAGAAATAATGACCAGCTGCCTCCTGCACACTCCCTACCGGGGATGTGCCCACAACCCACGTACATGCCCTTGACCGGAATCGAACCTGGGACCTTTCAGTCCACAGACCAACTCTCTACCACTGAGCCAAACCGGTTTCGGCAGGAGTTTATCTTTTAAATGTAATAGGAAATATGGAGGGATTTGAGTAGAGGAATAATGATACTTAATTTCCTTTTTGTGAAAGCCTCCTATAACTGATATCAGGAGGTAAGAGTTAGAGCAGAGACCAATTAGGAGGTATTAGACCACTCTGCCTAGAGATGGTGCAGACTGGACCGAGGTGTAGTAGTGAGCATAGCACCTGTGGTAGAAAGTGGTGCAGTGTCAGATTCTGACTATAATTTCAGAACTGAGCCCAGAGAACTTATTTAATATCTTTAACAAACAATTGAAAAGGTTTACAGTGGCTGTAAGGCTGTCACAACTGGAAAAACAGTATGTTCTTTTAGTGCAATTTTCTTATTTCTACAATTATTAAATAGATGGGCAACCTTAGTAGAAAGGTATGTTTATACCATATTAATAAGAAACACTGTTGGAAAAAATAAACAAAGGTTGCTGGGAATTACCTAAGATTATAAAACAAAAGCAAAATCGCCAAGAACTCATTTGACTACAACTGTTTTAAGAAGATCAATGAAGCTCCACCAGGCTAAATGATTATGCTAATAGAAAGCAACAGTGCCTTCACTGTCTTATCTAAACCACTTCCTGCGGGAGTTGTTTTATAAATATTAGCAAATGTTGACTTCACAAGATTAGACAGATTTATATTTATTTTGGTTCGCTGGACTCAAATTGTGTTGCTCTTAATGAGCCCTACTTATTTCATTTCAAAGTTATCTGATTTTACAGCACCACGGGTGTGGGCAGAATCAAACATCTCTTAATAAGAATTGCTCTGTCCTGCACACTAACAAGAAAAACAGGTGGGTGATAATACCAGGGTTTCTAGGATTGATAAGCAAGATTATTGTCACACAGGATTTAAAATTGATTATCACATGGATTAGCACTTTCCAAAATGACTGTGTGTGTGAGAGTGACTATGTGTGTGCTTGCGTCTGTATGGCTGGGGGCACAGGGTGAGGTGGTGCCTAGCTTCAAGAGCTGCTCTATGAAAAGAATTCAAGGCCCAGAGGAGGCAATAAAAAGAATGAAGAAAACAAACAAACAAACAAACAAACAAAACACACACACACACACAAAAACAGAAGTCTAAATCTATCAATCTGATTAGGTTTTTAAAATCAATGATTTCCAATGTATATTTAGCATGCAATGTTACCCCTGTCCCAATCTTTCACAGCTTCCATCCTTATACTGATTAACATCTTGCAGAGCTGGTTTTCTATGGACATCTCTAAGCACTTTTCACTTTAGAGGCCTCAGTTCCTACTGTGAAGAAAGATGTGACTAAAATTTCCTGAGTTGGAATCTCAGTTCTCCATTGGATAGCTATGGTATTTGGCAAATTATTTTAATACTTAATGAATCAGGTTTCTCATATGTAAAAACAGGCTGATAACCCTACCTGATCCAAATTATTGTTATGAGAACTAAGATAAAGCAGGTAGAGAGTTGTGTGGGTAAGAGTTCAATAAATTATTGTTATTCCACTCTGCCTTTTGGGTGATAAGAGAAACAGCTGGTTTGTGAAGATATCTTTGAGCTTAGCATAATTGGGTGTTGGAAAATAAACCTAATGACTGCATAAAGCAATGAAGAGATATTTTTTAAACCTCTACGATGATGTACCATGCCTGTTCATTTAACTCAGCAATCTTGCAAAGTATAGATAATTAATCCCAATCTACAAATGAAATTACTGAGGCCCAGAGAGGTTAATGATATGCCACAGTCACACAGCTAGTAGGTATAAGAATAGAGATTTGACCAAAGTCTAAGCATTGCATCTATATTAAACTAAGAGTCCCATTGGATAACTTATGTGGAAATTCCCCAGCCTTGAACCAATAAACTATTAATATTCCTTCCTCTATATTTCTAATGTTGAACAATGAGAAATATCAATCCTCAGTGACCACACACAGTTCAGTCTGACACAGCATTAATATTCTCATAGGGCAGTCCTAAGTAGTTCACTGTAAAAAAGAAAAGCCATTACTTAGATGTATCAGTCAGGTTCCAAAAATTATATCAGAGCCTGTTAGAGCTTGGAAATTCCCATGCATTAACCAACCCAATGCTAGAAGCTAATAGTCTGAGCTCTCAAAGAAAAATTAGAGAATGTAACTTTGTTGAATTTAAAAGTGAGCATGTATTCCTAAAACACTCATGTTTTATTTAATTCTACTCTTGTTATAGTTGATGTCATTTTGCTTGACCTCTTCATAAAGATGACTTTTAAAATATAAATTATACATATGACTCTAAAATAGCATTTCCCAGCCAGGTGTTATATCCAGATGGATTTGGAGAACACTTGGTGATATAATGCCATCAGCCAGAGCTTCATTCTCATTTTCATTATGAAGGCCAGCAAATTATGTGTACATGTTTTAAATCCTTAAGAAACTGTAATGTTTCTCTAAACTGAATAAATGATATAATGATGCTGGGAAATGCCAAAATATTGAGTACGAGGTATAATGCCTGGAGAATATAAATATAAATCAAGTGTGTCAAATGATTGAGGTCTATTGGGGAAAAAAAGCACATGGGGATAATGCATCCAATTATATTAAATATTTAGATAAAATTTCAATATTTGTGATAGCAAGCTGTTAAAAACAAGAAGCATGGAATAGAATAAGAATAGACAGGTTTGCATGGTTAAAGTGACAGGTTATTAACTACTATTAATTTGGGAGAATTATTAGTGAAAGGTGATGTACAAACTCTACAACCTATATGGAGATTCTGGACAAGGTTTTTTTAAATTTTTTTCTTTATTGATTAAGGTATTACATATGTGTCCTTGACTCCCCTCCCCCCCATTGCCCCTCCAAGTCCACTCCCCATTCATGCCCTCACCCCTCTGGTGTCTGTGTCCATTGGTTAGGCTTATATGCATGCATACAAGTCCTTTGGTTGATCTCTCTCCCTTACCCCCACTCTCCCCTACCTTCCCTCTGAGTTTGATGGTCTGATCCATGCTCCTCTGTCTCTGGATCTGTTTTTGTTCTTGTTTTTGTCTTCTTATCAGAAAATAACTAGCACTAGTAACTTCTTTCAGAATTAATTACTACAGAAAAAAAAAAGCTTTGTACTCTAAATATATTTGTTTTGATGAAATGTTATTTTTGACATTGTATATGAGATGAATCTGCTGGTTACTATTTTCCTTTAATTAGGGAAGTTAATAAGCCAGCACTGTTTCTATGCCACACACACAAAAACAGTATCATAAGAAACACAAGTAATCTACAGTCACTCAGAATACTATTATAAATAACTCCGCTCATCATTAAAAAATTATAAATAAAAGTATCTTAACAATGCACTCAGAGATATAGATTTTAGGCTACACATTATTTAATATTTACACGGGGAATAGTTAGGAGTGTGGCTACCGACTGCATACCCAAAGCATTTAAACTGATTCTCTGGAAGTGGGACCCAGGGAGTTTTAAAAGCTCCTGACTCCATTGTGGAACCAGGGTAGAGAACCCTGATGTAGACAACAGAGCTTAGTCACCAGTGTGTTCACTAATGGGAAATCAGAGCTTAATGTCTGCAGGTTACAAATAAGTTCACTTCACAGTTATAAGAATTGGTTAGATTATTATCACTTTTTGTTAATTCTGGCTTTATTTGAATTTAATTTATAATTAGGAAAAGCCCCAGTTCAAAGGCATTGATCATAGACAATTCCAGCAAAGCCAACAGATTTAAATGTAAATCTTGCTCAAAGAAAATATAGGTACCAAACTTATGGACCAGTGTGGTAGAGAACATGTTATGGACTTGAACCCAAAGGAAAGGGAGGTAAAAAAAAATAAAATAAATGAATGGGACTGAATCAAACTGAAGAGTTCTGCACAACAAAAGAAATGGACAATAAAACAAACAGGTAGTCAACCAAATGGGAGATGCTATTTGCAAACAGTAGCTCTAACAAAAGTTTAATTTCCAAAATATATAAAGAACTCATAAAACTCATCACCAAACAAACAACCCCAGAGGACCTGAAAACACACCTATCCCAAGAATACATACAAACAGCCAATAGATATATGAAAAGATGTTCAACCTCCTTAGCAATTAGGGAAATGCAAATTAAAACTACAATGAGATACCACCTTACACCCGATAGAGTGACCATTATCAATAAGACAAGCAATAACAAGCATTGGAGAAGTTGTGGAAAAGAGTGAACTCTCATTCACTGCTGGTGAGAAGATAGACTGGTACAACCACAATGAAATCAGTCTGGCGACTCCTCAAAAAGTTAAAGTAGAGCTACCATACGACCCAGTAACCCCACTCCTGGGTATATACCTGAAAAAATCGAAATCATTTATACAAAGATAAAAGCACCCCTATTTTCATTGCAGCATCATTCAGGGTAGCCAAAAGATGAAAAACAGCCAAAGCACCTATGATAGAGGACCAGATAAAGAAGACGTGGTACATATACATAATAGAACTCAGTCATAAGAAAGGATGAAATAGCATCATTTACAACAACATGGATGGACATTGAGAACTCTATGCTAAGTGAAATAAGTCAGACAGAAAATCTAAGAACCATATGATTTTACTCATCTGTGGGATATAAAACTAAAACACATGAACACAAACAGCAGTGTGATGGTTGCCCGAGGGAGCTGGGTGGTGGAAGGTGGGAGGTGACAGGAGAAGATTTTACTTTGGGTGGTAGCCATGTGGTCCTATATACAGATTTTGTAACTTAGAAATCCACACACATAACCTATATGTTCATGTTCAGCGATGTCACCCCAATAAATTAAATTTAAAAAATAATAAAGAAAACTTTGTGTGATAACAGAGAAAGGCCAAAGAGGAAGTTGAGTAAACTTGTCACTATTATAGAAAAAATAAGTAAAAATTAGATTGCTTATGAATGGAGGGTCAGAATTGATAGAACCTATCAGTATCAATATTATTCCAAATACTACAATAGGTGACTAAAATCTAGTTTTACATTTCAGTTTTTGGAAACTATTCATAGAAATGTTTGCTACTTTGACTGAAATATGAGCATTTTTTCTACTTACCAAAAAAGTATAATGTGAATATTTTTCTTTACATTCTATAATATTTGCATATGTTAGAAAGAAAAAACAGATAGCAAGAAAACTATAACAGCCACAGATAATTTTACCACATGAAGATTAATGAGTTAGAATATTGTATATTTCTTTTCTAAACACTTTTTATTGATTTCAGAGAGAAAAGGAGGAGAGAAAGATAGAAACATCAATGATGAGAGAGAATCACTGATTGGCTGCCTCCGGCATGCCCATCATTGGGGTTTGAGCCCACAACCTGGGCATGTGCCCTTGACTGGAATTGAACCCAGGACCCTTTAGTCCACAGGCTGGAACTCTGTCCACTTAACCAAACTGGTTAAGGCTTATATATTTCTTTCTAGCTCTTTTCTAATACATGCTAGGTTAATAACTAACATGAGAGGATGTTGACATTTATATTTAACTACTTTTCCTCACATAGCAACATGTACTAAATGTTTAATAAATTTATTAATATCTATGTTATTCTAGCCTATAGATGCTTTATAATTTTTTAATTGCTCTCCTAATACTAGAGTAATCAATTTGCTTCCCTCTTTATGTTTGATAATTACTGTGAACAACACTGTGAAGAAACAAGTATGTTTTGATATTATTATTATTGTTTTCTTTTATATTATTTTTCTTGGAATAGATTTCTAGATGTAAAAATAAATGCCCCTATATTTCGGGGCTCCTCACTTTGTCCATATGGTAAAATATCTCATCAAGAGCAGTTTATTAACTCATTGGTATTGAAGCAGAGTTTAAACTGGCTGAATAAATTTCCAGTGTGTTTGTTGTTCCTTCCTTTAGCACATGTGTCAAACACAAGGCCCGCGGGCCAAATCCGTCCCGCCAGGCCTTGCAATGTGGCCCGCACCACGCTGTCATCACTGCACTCTGCTGCGTTTCCATCACAATGACAGTTTATGACTGTTCAGTAAACCATTCGGCCCGTGATTTAGGCTGGATTTTAGATTTTGGCCCCTTCTCTGATTGAGTTCGACACCCCTATGAGACTTCATTAACATGATGATACAATCGTCTTCAAAAAGTAGAAGCCTACAACACTTTTCTAAAGGCACTTATGGGAGAGCGCTGGCAGATGGAATAGCTTAGTTGAGAATGTATGAAGCTACAGGGGGAGTAAGTCTCCTTAGCCAAATCCTAGAGATGTCTGGACAAAGGAAACAGAGGAGTGACAACCAAACGTGAATCATGAAGAAAACCGAAGGTCTGATAACAGAACATGCAAACACCAACTTTTTTTTTTTTTTTCAAAGAAATTCAAAATGAGAGAGCAGTTAAGGTGGGAATTTCACCTTTAGAGTAAGGTTCTCAATCTGACCTTGAATGGGTCACCTATGTAGTGGCTTCTTAGCCATTCATTTCAAAGTGAAGTTTTGCTTGGGCTGGGTGTTGACCCTCACACTGAAAGGTTGCAGGTTTGATTCCCAGTCAAGGGCACATACCTGCATTGCAGGTTTGAACCCTGGTCCCACCCAGGGTGAGTGCAGGAGGCAACTTGTAACCAATCAATATGTCTCTCTCATCTCTCTCTCTCTCTCTCTCTCTCTCTCTCTCTCTCTCTCTCTCTCTCTCTTTCTCTCTCTCTTTCTCTCCTCTTCCCTCTCTCCATTCCACCCTCTCTAAAAATCAGTGGGGAAAAAAAAATCCTTAAGTAAGGATTAACAACAACAGAAAGTGAAGTTTTTCAGTTTTTAAGCTATCTCCATGTACCCAGAACTCTGAGTCAACATCCCAGTTCTTTTATTCTTAAGTGTAAATAGGCAATCAAAGACCAGACATTTTGGAAAATTCTACAGCTTTAAAGAGAATGACTAATTTAAACAAGCATAAAAACTGATCCTTAGAAAAACAGACTAAAATGTAAGAAGCAAAGAAAAACTTAAGATAATTGCAAATGGTAATAGAGAGATTAGAGATATTGTATTTAAAAAATAAGATAGCATGCTCTGAAAATGTTCCATTCTAAGAATAAAAAAAAAAACTCTTGGAAATTAAATAACAAAATTATTTTATCTGCACCTATATACACACAGATGAAAACACATTTGGAGGAATCTTCCAGAACCAAGACAGAAGTCAAAACCACAAGATAAAATAAAATGTTTAACTTTTAATTGGACTTCCAGAAAGAGGGGAAAAAACAAACAAATGGGCATAAATTGTAGAAAAACTATACAGAAGTTGAAAGGAGGTAGGAGACATACTAAAATAACTAAAATCTCTAGGGCAGGTTGAATTAAAACTCATATGTGCACACACCCATACTCTTAAACATAAGGTTGTAGAGTTTTATAACACAAACAGTAAAGACAGCCCAACTGGTGTGGCTCAGTGGTTTAATTCCAGGTCAGGGCATATGCCTCAGTTGCAGGCTCAATCCCAGTAGGGAGCATGTAAGAGGAAGTCAATCAATGATTCTCTCTCCCATTGTTGATGTTACTATCCCTCTCTTCCTCTCTGAAATAAATTATATATATATACTAGAGGCCTGATTCACAAAAATTGTGCATGGGTAGGGTCTTTAACCCTGACCAGTGATCAGAGCCAATCTGTGGGGTGACCAGCAAGGCAATCAGAGGGGCCGCCATTGGCACCTGCCTTGGCTGGCCTGGGGCCTATGGACTGGGGCAGCTCTTACATTAAGCATCTGCCCCTCGTGGTCAGTGCACATCATAGTGACTGGCCATTCCAGTGGTTGTTCTGCTGTTTGGTTGATGTGCATATTAGGCTTTTATTATATGTGCATATTAGGCTTTTATTATATTAAAAGGTTATTATAAACATACATACATACACATACATACATACATATATACATATATACACACACACGTGTGTGTATATATATACACACACATATATATATATAATAAAAATGTACAGAGAGAAAAATATCAATTGCAAAGGAATAAGAATCAGACAGCAGTAACAACCGATGTTAAATGACAGTGAATTAGTCTCTAAATTCAAGAAAAGTAATTTTTAATCTAAAATTTTATGACCAAACAAATACCAATCAATAGTAAGAGCAAACTGAAGTTATTTCAGATATATAATTACTTAGAAAATTTGCACATTAATCAACTTTCAAAGGTGATTGTTTAAGGATTTACCCTGAAACAAATAAAAAAAATGGAAACTAACAAAGAATAATAAGTGTGACATTAGAAACTGGAATTATTCAGTAGTCCAGTGAAACATCAGTGGAACCAAGAATTTCTTAAAGAAGAATGAGATGAAAGATATAAGAACAAGAAACTGAAACATGATAAAAGTATTTAGAAAAAGAGATGTTTTTTTTTTGTTCTCCCAATGAGAAAAAATGTCACATAATCTAGGAAAACAAAACTATAAAAAGCTTATTGTATAAGCAATGAAGTAAGTATAATGTTGTATGATTTTGACTATTTGATGGATGGTTGGATAGGGGAATCTATTTAACCTTGATTCTAGGAATACTCAAAAGAGAACAGAGGTTCTGGGAGCTTGGCACTGTAACAAAGGAAGTGATATTGCATCTGCAGAAAGCATTATTTTTACAGTTGTAATGTATATGCCAAGTGAGGAGTTAAGAGATAGTGTTAAAATGTGATAGAGCATGATGTAAAGGTGCAAATATACTATTTAAAGTTACAAATTCAGTCAGTAGAGAGATTCAATTTAAAATGGCAATATAACTATAAAAAATTAAAAGGTTATACAAATGAGCTAAACTTTCTCTTTAAAAAAAAAAAATTTATTGATTTTTTACAGAGAGGAAGGGAGAGATATAGAGAGCTAGAAATGTCGATGAGAGAGAAACATCAACCAGCTGCCTCTTGCACACCCTCTACTGAGGATGTACCCGCAACCGAGGTACATGCCCTTGACCGGAATCGAACCCAGGACCTTTCAGTCCACAGGCCGACGCTCTACCACTGAGCCAAACCGGTTTCGGCTAAATGAGTTAAACTTTAATCTAGCACAACAGAAAAATCAACAACAGATAATGCTAATCATAGTAATATAAATGTACTCATTCATAGAGAATTGCAAGAAATTTCCAAGTGAATAGCAGAAAAAAAGGTTTTTTTCAGTTAGAGGACTGTTGTTCATTACAAGTTTTCAAATATTATTTGACAGCCACACTGCATATAAAGCACTTTAATAATTTAATCTCAGAATATTCTACATACCCAACAAATATTAAGGACCAAAACTGAATATTTTTTCTAAAAAAATAAATAATGTTCTAGGTTTGAAGAAGACAGCTTACCTTAGAAAGAGGGAATGATATAGGAAATATTAGCAATCAACTCACCTAAGCAAAAGTCACTGAGGTCAGCAAAAGAGCATTTAAGTACAGAGTCTTCTTTATCCTCCTCAGGGTTAACTGAAAAGAGAAAGAAGGAGGGAGGGAAGGAGGGAGGAAGGGAGAGAGAGAGAGAGAGAGAGAAACACAGTAACAATTTTAATAAATGATCACAGTGACTGATATCTGATGATAGCCAAACATAAATATTTTTAGTTAAAAATTAGGTACATCTGTACTATATTTTATAATACATTTATCCTCTGGACAATTAGCCATTTTTCTTATTGGACATGGATTTTAAGAAAACCATTTGTTAATAGATAGTGATTTCACAATATTGTTGGAAAGACAGTATTGGTATTTGCAGGTTATCCAAAGGAAGCAACAACCCAAAGAAATTATAAGAAAATATAATCTAATAAGACACAAGCCTTTTAGAAAGGGATGGGAAAATAAAAATACTAGGACACCCTACCTACTGAAGACATGGTAGCCGGGTTGTATTTTGACTCCTGTCTCCTATGAAAATAATGGTGTGCCTCAGACTGGCAGATCTACTAGTATGTGTAGAAAGTGCCTAAGGGCAGCCATAAAGCCTGTTTAATGTGGCATCTGGCGGATGTTTCCCTATATTCCAGCCCTTCTATTATGTAGGGCTTCAGTGCCAACATTTGGTTGGCAACACTTGTCCAACCACATGTTCATACAACCAAATCCTCATTGCTTATTGTCAATATTATTTAAAGTCTTTGGTCTTTTTAGGAAATTAAATTCATTATTGATGACATTACTCAATTTCTGTTTTCTGTTGATAAATTTTCACCAGGAATGGAAATGAGCCAATAATTCAGGGTTGTCTTCCCCTGCAAACAGCAAGGACTAGGTCTAGGTTTGCATGGGGTTGGGGACCTTCGGGCAAGACAGAATTGAAAACACATCTGGCTAACAAAAGCCTTCCCTCTAACTGGCACAGGGTACTGTTCTTCCCAGGCCAGCCTCCTCCTAAAGAGCTTTTTAAATACTAGTGAAATGGATGAAAATATGAAAGAAGAGTGGTTTGGGGTGGGGGAAAATAACATAATCTTTACAATTTGAACAAGAAAACAGAACTCACCTTGCTCTGCTTTGTCAACGGAGACTGAGGTCACAGAAGTGGGAACCTGGGGTTCACTCTCAATGGACTGGAAGAGTGAGGTGGACTGGCTCAGGCTCTTTGAGTAGGCAAAGCTCTGGGCCAGGCAAGGCAGGGACCTCCGAGATGGTTTTAAGGGAGTTTCTTTTGCAATCTCACTCTTGCTTACATTCATACCTAAAAATCCAAGGAGGTGCATGTTAGCAACAAGAAATAACCGGAAGAGGTCAACAAGTAATTTTAATTCTTGTGAAGGCTGCTTCTGGAAAGGACTGTGAAATAACACCATTTAGGAATGAGAATGAATTGAATTAGTTTGGTTTTTATTTTGCCAGGCAAAATGTTTAGAGATATTTGTCAAATAATTTTGAGAAATAAATGGTTCCTCATTCAGTTTAGCTTTTCACCATGTTTTAAAATTCTGTATTAAAAGAAAAGAATGTTTAAGTTCATTGAGGGAATTATGAGAACAATAATTTGGATTGTCTTTAGATAAATCTAACTGTTTAGATTTTCAAGTAGAAAAATAAATAAAACCTAATTCATAAACATTCATATTACTATTAATACTAGGAGCCCTTCTTTCTATACCCTACCTAGCCTCCTTTAAACACATGCATGTATACACATTAATGGTGATTAATGGTGATGGCAAAGCTGGAGTTAGCATGGTGTAGTGCAAAAACTGGCCAGCAAGTAGAGGTCAAGAGAGAGCAATCCTGTGCTCAGTGTGACAGTCCCTCCCCTCATGCAGAGAGAGCTGATTTGCTAGAAGAATGCCACTCCACAGGACTCTGACTCCATAAGGAGAAGCCAATTAACTGTATGCTACAGCAAAGAAAGCTAACCTCAGATAGGACATGAAACAAAATGGTTAGGAAATTTGCTTATTAAAGGTCATGAATCTAGCAACTGACAGAACTGCATGTTAAAGGTACAGCACTGGATTCCAAAGCCTATGAACTTTAAAAAAAAAAAAAAAAAACTCCATGGCTCCTCATGAACCCCAGTCTCAAATGGTTTATTACTATTGTTTGGATTAGTATAAATAGCACACAAATTTTAAGCAGAGTGCTCTGAAAGTAGAAATCACAGAGCTAAAGCAAACCTCGGAGCCTCTGATAATTAATTCTATATCTGCAAACTTGGTGAACTGTGGGATAGATATATTTGATGAAAAAGGAACATGTGCTTTTTGGCAATGTCTACCCACCACCTAACAAACTGTATCTCTCCTATTTTAAACTGCCCTATAAAATAACATATATGAATAATAATCTGCTATGAGTTAACAAGGTGTATAACTGAGTTATACAAAATGAAAATCAATATCTTAATATTATTCATTCAGTTTTACTTTACTTATCATATTTAATAATTTCAAACAATTTTTGAGTTCTTTCTCTGAGCCAGGCCTTAACTCAGTGTTGGGAATAAAATGGTGCGCACTCAGAAGAAAAACAGGTACATAAAAGCAGATCTTCGTATTAAAAACCATTAAAATAATATGCATAGACCATTACAAAATCATCTAAGAGGTACTTCTAATCCAAATGGTGGTACCAGTGTAGTCTTATTAGTGAAGGTCATCTGAACCTATTCTTTTGGGCATATTTCATCTCCTGAGTTTTTATTATTTATAATTATTGGGTTTAATACATTTTCTTCAAAGGAATGTATACACAGGAAGAAATTCTGTAGAAAATTCTTCATAAACACAAAAATACTAAAATATTTGTCAAATGAACACAAAGGAAATTGAGAACATAATGTTGAAGACAAAATCTCATTAATGCAAATACAGTTTTCTCATCTTCTGAACTATTGTTTCCAAAGATATTATACTGATCATGAAAGTTAGATATTCTGTGTATAAAAGAGTACAAAGTTTCTTTTTCAAGTTTCCCATCAAATGTCATCACATTCTGCTTGGCATAACAAGCAATTCTGTTCTTTGCTTGGCATGATTAACATTAACTTCCCCAGAGGAAATTCAGCCTTTTTTCTTCTATATTCCAAAGTTCCATTTCTCTTCTTATATCGATTTACATGGTACCTTTAAATAATAGTTGATAACTACCCATTTAAAGCTAATAACTAGAAAGCAGACAATGATAACATTAGGATGGATAAGCATATTCAGCTCTTGAGTTCAAAGATAAACCTGTAGAACTGGCAGGAAATGTGTCATTTCCTATATTTAGAACGGACTTTTCTAAAGAACAATTAGTACCACTTCCAACTGTTCTAAGAGCACTTCACAAATGCTCCCAAGTTTTTTAAAAGAATATAATAAAATGATGATTTCACTTGGTTATACAAAAAGATCCATATATGTGTGTGTGTGTGTGTGTGTGTGTGTATGCATTATATATATATATATATATATATATATATATATATATATATTCTAAAAAAGCATTTGCATAAGACATCAGAAGAGAAAAGATTGCTATTCATGATACTGTATATAGAGAACTCTAAATATTTTATCAAAATTTTCTAGAACTGATAAATGAATTCAGTTATGTAGCAGGATACAAAATAAATACCCAGAAATAAGTTGCATTTCTGTATATCAATTATAAACTATCATAAATATAAACTAATAGCACAATCCCCAATTACAAATGCTTAAAAAACAGCCTTGGAATAAATTTAACAAAGGATGCGAAAGATCTGTACTAAAAAAAAAAAAAATTAACTCACTGAAGAAAGAAACTAAAGAAGATACAAATGATATTAATTCTTCCTGTCTATAAATAGGGTATTTATTTCCAATTGGTTAAAAGATACATACTACCCAAAGCAATCTATAGATTCAATTCAATGCCTCTCAAGATACCAATTGTACTTCAGTCTTTATGCAGCTAAGGTTCAGGAATATGGAGAAGGGATGTGCATAAATAAATTAGACTAGACAAAAAATATAAATTTGGAAGGCATTGGGGGAGCCAGAGGAAAACTTAGCTCTAGTAACTAAGTTCCCTGAATCTCTGGACCCTGACTTTTTATTTACTAGAAAACACATTGGTCCTTTAGGAATGCAAACAGGCATATCAAAGGTAAGGTTTGGTAAACAGGAAAAGATTAGGGGAAATGCCTGCAGCTGTTCTGCAATAGGTAATAATATGCAAATTATCAGTCCTGCTGAAGCCCCAAGGTCCAGCAGCCTTCTGAAGAACTTCTTACATAATTATGACCTGCTGGAATTTGCCTCCAGTACAATGGTGTATTTTACAGATCTTGGAAAAATATTCCAAAATTTTATATGAAGTATAAAAGACTCCAAATAGCCACCTCAATCTTGAGAAAGAAGAACAAAATTAGAGGAATCAAGCTTTCTGGTATCAAAATATACTACAAGGCCTATTAATCAAAACAGCATTATTTTTGCATTAAAAATACAACAACAATAGGCATAAAGATCAATGGAACAGAATATAAAGCCCAGAAAAAAAGTCCATACCTTCATGGTCAATTAATATTTGACAAAGGAGACAAGAACATACAATGGAGTAAAATTAGTCTATTCAATAAATGGTGTGAGGGAAATTGGAGAGATACATTGAAAAAATGAAACTAGATCACTTTCTCATACCATACACAAGAATAAACTAAAAATGGATTAAAGTCTTAATGTAGACTCAAAATCATAAACATTCTAGAAGAAAATATAGGCAGTAAAATCTTGGACATTTCTCATAGCAATATTTTTTCTAATATATCTCCTCAGATGAGGGAAACAAAAGACAATTACAGCACCTATGTGCTTAGAGGAATATAGCCACTGCCAAACCACAGACTGGCATGGAGAGAGCCAGGGAAATAAAGTACCCCAACTTCTCTTTTGTCAAATTCTGGTCTGCTGTTGCTGTCACCCACTGGTTAAATTTAAACAGTGGCTAGAGGTCCTGTAAACCCCTAGTTGTTGGGGTCCAGAGATACCTGATTTGGAGGATAGACAAAGATTATCCACTACACATGAAAGATTTATAACTGCAATGGAGTTTTCAGCATAACCTTTGGGTGCAGAAAGCCACATAACACAGGTGTTTTTTTTGTTTGCTTGTTTATTTTTTTGTTTTGTTTTTTACAATTAGAGAATAAGGTTGAATGTTTTGGTCATAAACTATACGTATTCTAAGATGCTTATAAATTAACTTGTGGCCCAATGCACAAAGATTCATGCCAGAATAGGCCTTTCTTTCCCTGGCTGCTGACACTGCCTTCGCTCTGGCCAGAAGTGCCTTTCTGCCCAGAGGCCCAGAGTGGCTGACTGTGGTGCAGAACACCTGCATTGTCACCATGGTGATGACACAAGCATCCAGCTCTGGTCCTGGATGCTCTGTGACCATGTATGCAAATGAACATGGCATCTTTGTTGGGTTAATTTGCATACTCACTCCTGATTGGCTGGTGGGTGTCAGGAAGGTATGGTCAGTTAGCATGCTACTCTTTTATTAGGTAATTATGGGAAAAGTAACATGACTTTAAAATGCTTTTGAGTTTGCTTGCTATGTATATGACTGTGCAAGACAGAAAGGTACATAAAATACACTCAGCCTTTAAATAAGTAATTAGCAAAATCAAAATCTATCTCATATAATTAAAATATATTAGGATAAATAAGAAAAGCTCTAAGTTTAATGTAAGACAGAATACTGTAAGAAAGGCACAACATTATGAAGAGATTTGCAAATTAGTGAAAATACATTTTAAAAGTCCTGAAGGTGATATAAGTGACCTTATGTTTACTTTTATCTTTGTGTCCTGTTTTTTAAGTCATCAGCCCACTCCAAATAGGTTAATTTCCCTTGTTATATGTCCCCTTAGACACATGTTCTTTGCTTTAATAGGACTTACCATGTTTGCATGTATTTATTCACTAGAGGCCTGGTGCACGAAAATTGTGCACTGGAGGGGGGGGCGGTCCCTCAGCTTGGACTACATCCTCTTGCAGTCCAGGATCCTTCTGGGATGTCTGCCTGCTGGGTTAGGCCCAATTCCCAGAGGCATTGGCCTAAGTCGGCAGGTGGATATTCCTCTTGCAATCCAGGATCCCTTGCTCCTTACTGCCAACCTGCTTGCTCCTTACTGCTCAGCTCACTGCTCCATAGTGCTGTCACAGAGGTGGAAGAGGCTCTTGCCACCACCGCTTCACTCTCAGCCATAAGCTTGGCTGAGTGGTGCTGCCACTGTGGAAGCACACCTACCAGCAGGGAGCATCTCCTGTGTTGAGTGTCTGCCCCTTAGTGGTCAGAGCATATCATAGTGATTGGTCATTCTGGTCATTCTGCTGTAACTGTCACTTAGGCTTTTATCATATAGATTAGGTTGTTATTCATCATATAGTCTCTCTAGCTATAAGAGCAGTTTCCTGAGGGGCAAGGACCATACCTGTTTTGTTCACGGACACAGCTTTAGTGCCTGGCAGGAAGCCTGCACATACAGTATGCAAATAAACACTCACAAATTAAATGCAGTTGATTTTTGTTTATTGATATTGTTATAAGTGAACTTTCAAACAGTTTAGCAGTTCCAGGAACAGTCTTGTAGATTTTTTGACATTTTCTACATGAACTATCATATTGTCTTGCAAAGAAAGGTAGTATAATTTCTTACTGTTCAATTTAATACCTTTTATTTCTTTTTCTATCTTCATTTAATATTCTAGGATTTCCAGCACAATATTGAGTAGGAGTGGTGAGATCAGACAATCCTTCCTAGTTCCTGATTTTAGAGAGAACCATTCTCTCTTAATGAAGATGATGTTAGCTGTATGTAGTTTACAAATGCCCTATGTCATATGGAGAAAGTTTCTTTCTATTCTTAGGTTGCTGAAGGTTTAATCATGATGAATGTTGAATGTTTCTTTTTTCCCACCCTGAATCTACTGATATAACATGTAGTTTCCTTATCAAGTCTATTAGTGTGGTGAATTATAATAATTGATTTTTGAGTGCTAAACTAACCTTTCATTCATAGGTGATATTTGATATATTTAATTCTCACAAACAAATCTTTAATTATGATTATTTAACAGTAAGAAAATCAAAGTTAACTAACTTAAGGACATTCAGCCTCATTACTGATAAACCTATGAATTGAACTCAAGAACCGTGAGATCTCCAAGCTACGTTCTTCTTGACACATAGCACCTGTCTTTCACAGATATGCAAGAAGAAGTATTTTGATTGTCTCCAGGGCAACCAACAAGCCTTTCTCTTCCTATTGAAAAGGGAAAAAAGACATTTGGGGAGGGGGGGTTCTATCTGAATCTATTCCAGTAACCTGCATTCTGATGCACACTCTTGCTAGCCGATAAGTAACTCCATTTTTATAAGTGATGTCTGTCCTGCCTTGCAGAATCTATTTCTCAGAATACTCCCACTTTACAGGGGCCATAAACCATGAACCATATACAATGCCCAGAGGGTGTTGGCAGTGCCGGCACCAGACAGGCCAAGACTCAGAGTGATCTCACTTCACCCATCCCAACTCATGGGGGGCTGCAAAGCCCGCAAAAAGTATGGAAGCCTGATCCATATTTGGGGGACAAAGAAACTACAGCTATAAAGAAAAAGCTTTGTCCATATTCATCGCTCTGCATTTAGTGACTAACTCCCCTTAGTCATAGCACTAGTGCATCTGCAATAAGGGCTACTTTCCTAAATACTTTCTGAGTGCCCAGCTGATTAATCTCCTGCACTGCCTGGCAGCTTATCTGCAAAACTCTATTCCACTTCCAAGGCAAAGAGGCTATGGTAAGCTTTTAGGAAATGGATACTTTCATTCCATTCAAGCAGAGCCCAGTTCAGTGGAGCCGATGCTTTCACCTAGGATTTTTTAGGCCAAGGCCCTAGTTAGATAAAACCAAAACAACAAAATGCTGTTATTTTGCCAGAATGTTTTCTTCTCTACATTTCTTTCCTCATGAAAGAAATAGTTAAGATTTGAAAATAAATCTCCTGGGTCTCAGCTAAATCTTTGTTTCAACAAAATAAATTTCTTACAAATCTTCAGGAATTCTATGCTCACAGTATTTGACTAGCTCAGCAGCATTATTGGAGCTTATCTACTGAAGAGACATAAGATCATTCAAATAACGCCTAAGGGATAACAAAAAAGTTTTTACCAGTATACACATCTATAGATATTTTTATATAAGAAAAATAGTTTGAATAATCTTATCAAGAATATTATTAGAGTATCTAGAGCAAAAGCATCTGTTACATAAAATGGAAATCAATAAGAAAACAATTGCTAACCTACATAAAATCAATGCTGAGCACTTCAATCATTATATATGAGAATAATTCATTTAATTCAGGCAAAGTGTAATGTCAAAAACCTCCAGGGAGTTTCATCGCCTCCTAATTTTCTTTTAAAAGCTACCTGATTATAAATGTTCTAATCTTGTCATCATAGAATGAATAATGTATTCAAAATTGACAGATTGACATTGTAGAAAAGAATGATTTCAAAGTCACTCATGTTGTGCAGAGATTTAACATCCAGTTCAAAGATAAAGAAAAAGAGAACATGTGCCTTTATTTCACTGTTTCCCAAGGAATCATTAGTTCTTGGTAGTTTTTCTTCCGAAGTGCCACACAAAGGAACAAAAAATGCCCTAGAATTTTCTTTTCTATTCCTTGGAAAGAAAATGAGCTGGTGGATAAAGAAGTGCCACTTTTTGCAATGTGAACAATGAAAAGTAAAAAAATGCAAAGTTGAGCAGATTCAAAAGGAGCCCACTAGCTGTTTTGTCTCCTTCAGCAGAAACTATACTCATAACTCCTGATTCAGATATACATTTTCAGTGTCAGTTTCCTTTCTCTTTTTTTTAGCTCAAGGAATGGATTACAGGCCCTTTGCAGTCAAAGAGGCAGCACTGGTCAAACAGATGACTCTGAATTCAGGGTAGGTCACAAACCCAGTTCAGGGTATAGCAAAAGACGCTCTGAGTTTAGCATTTTCAGTTAGGGTCCATAAGGGTCCATAAGTGAGTACACACTGTTATGTAAATGAATAAGTCAAAAAGAAATATGATCTTCTAGAAATTCCGATCAGATCAAGCCTGTGGTATGTTTCCATATGCCAACTGGTACAGTAGCCTTAGAGCAATTCTAGGAATATCCAAGAAATTCTAAAGAGATTCTAAGTAAACCTGGAAATATAAAGGCCTTAACGTAGCTTATATGAATTCCAAACACACACACACACACACACACACACACACACACACACACACACATTTCTTCTCTTACACCTGCCCCAAAGAGTATTTGGTCATGATAGAGGCAGAAATAGAATATTGGGAACCAGCTAAAATTGTAAGAAATATTACTCATGCTCTGTTAATCGTGACTGTTTCATTCTAATTAAAGAAGTCACATTCTAACTTGGCTAGGAGCTCACCTGGAAATGCAGCCCATTCTTCCAATTTGGAGCTGCTTATTATCAGGGAAAGATTAACAACCTTGTTTCAGAAACCAGAATTTCCAGCCCTTTGAAGACCCCCAGCCTTTGCATACTTGCAGACCTTTGCAAATATCTCCAGCCCCCATGACCTGTTAACTGCCCATTTTGCATAACTTTTGCCTATTTCTCCATGGAATCTTTATCCTTCTACCCAATATAAGCAGCTGGAGGTGCAGAGCAGATTTTTGTGGATGACCTACTGCTCTCCCACACTGCTGGTAGCTTTAGAATAAATGCTCATAATGATTCAACTCTGTCTCTCTTTAATTTGCAGAAGTAGTGACAGGCAGCTTGGATCCAATGATTATACAGTTATAATCAGTCTGGCTCTGCCTTGTTACTTGTGGCTACTTCTTTATGACCACAAATGTGTATAGTGGGGTTAAAAGTGTGCTTTCAGAATGAAAGAAATTACTCCTCTAAATCATAAACAATTTTGCCCAAATCAAAACAAATTTGCTGGACCATAATAGTCATCAACAATTCTGAGGAAGGGTACTGCATATTATCAAGAAGAAAAAAAAAATTCCAAGTCATGAGGTTACTCTAACATTAAATTTCAATTAAATTCCAAGTTCTGGACCATTTCAATTCCAATATTGTAATAGTCTATGGTTAACTTCAGTAGTTAATGTTTGTCATGCTGTTTCTAAAGAAGTCTGGAGGCCTTTATTTTAAAATTGCTTCTGCTTATTTTTGTCTCCACTTTAATCTCTTTTCAAATTAAACCTCTTCTACTGTAAAGCTGCCAGTAAATGTAAGAGGATTTGGGCCGGAGCCATTGTGGGTAAATTCTCTCCACCAACGCAGTCCCTTTGTTCAATTTTTAAAGGAAATAACAACAACACCAACTAAAAGATTTGAAAGGGGTATATAAGTACAGTATATGACATTAATGCTTTCTCCTAAAGTAAGAAGTTAATTTCATATTATATTTATTAAATGACATTTAAACTGGTTAAAAGAATATTTTTTCCCCTGAAAAATAGACAGCAATTATACTGAAATTGAAAATATTAAACAACTTCTAGGAATTGCATTTAAGCCACCTTCAGATGATAGTTTTCCCCAAAATACATGTCATATTTGCCTTGAAATATTTCTATCTAGGACTTAAAAAATAAACTGTATAATTTAATTATTTTCTCTAGTTAAAAAACTTGAAGAGATATCTTAAGTTCCTGTGGTAAAGGTAGTCTGGGATAATAGGATGACAATTTGCAAATACGTGTGACTCAACCAGACACAACTTCCTTTATTTCCTCTTCCTGCTTTTATGGCACCTTGGGAAACATAGTGCCAAAGCAGGACTCATCACCCATGAGTGAATATAGCTCATGGCTGCCACGGGATTGTAGGGTGAATTAAGAGTGTTCTCGCCATTCTCATTGTAAAGCACACAAGTAAAATATTCTGTTTTATGAATCTCTTTAAAAAGGACTCCTGGTGTCTGGGACAGTAGTGACTGCCTACAACATTCATTTTCAGAAATATAAGGAGATTTTTCTGAGTCCATGTATGACATTAGAGGTAAATAAGGAGCAAAGTAGACCAGGTTTTAAGTTCAGACTAAAGAGGAATGTGGTTCTGTCTGTGCTGCTGTTGGTTAATATACCCAATAGTGCAACCATAAATATCCATGCGTTTATATAATCTTTATTTATTTTGCCCTTAAAAGTAAAGTCTCTTTCTTCTGAATATTATAGCACTTAATCTGTTTAATGAATAATAGTAATTTATACGTGCATTATAATCTGTGTGAGCAAGCTATATCTCTATCACTGGACTTGGCCCTTTGAGGTCAGGGACCATAGAGGATTGTTCATTTTCTATATAGTAGCCTGCTCAGTGCTTTGCATTGTTAACAAAAACAAAAGCAAAAGCAAAAACACAAAAAACATTAAAACCTGTAAAGAAGTTTTGTGAGTTTATTTGAGCCAAACTGTAGATGTATGCCAAGAAGCAGAATCTCAATGAATCGAGATAATTCTCTGGAGAATGGAGGGTTACATCTATATTTATACATTGCAATCAAAGGAAAGGGACGTAGGTGAGTTACATGAAATTCATTGGTGATAGATTAGGGAGGTGGGATAAAGCAAAGTGAGGAAACCTCTGGGATAGGGCAAAAAGTGAAATGATGGACATGTGCTTCTCTTACAGAGATGGATACAGGATACTCTAACGTAATTAACAGTTGACAATTAACTTGATAACAATAACAATGAGGGAATGCCCAGGTGTCATTTGTTGTGCCTTGAAGGGTCCGGGGTACAAAAGGAAGTTATAAGTTAACCAGACATCTCACAGACATGTTATCTTAGAGGCAAAAAGGCAGAAAGGCAAAGGGGCTCAGTAAAGAAGATCTAAGCTGATCTTTGTCATGGAAAATATCAGCCTAGGACATGATTACCCACTATAACTATAACCTGTTTGTTGTTAAATATTTAATTTTCAAACCATCTTTTGTGGTCATTTTAGGTCTCTGAGTTTGCAAGACTGCCATGCAGGCCTCTCCTGTGCTTGTCAGGTTAGCATGTGGCTCCTTTCCTCCACAGAATTTATGCAGATTTCAGTACCCCAAGGGCCAGTCACACCCTTAAAATATAGCTTCACAGGCCTGAGCCAGTTTTGCTCAATGTATGGTGTTCACAGAAATAGTTGAACTGATCCTGATGTTCCAATCTAGATTTGTATTTCTTTTTTATTTTTAAAAATATATTTTATTGATTTTTCACAGAGAGGAAGAGAGAGGGATAGAGAATTAGAAACATCGATGAGAGAGAATCATCGATGAACTGCCTCTTGCACACCCCCCACTGGTGATGTGCCCGCAACCAAGGTACATGCCCTTGACTGGAATGAAACCCGGGACCTTTCAGTCTGCAGGCTCGATGCTCTATCTACTGAGCCAAACCAATTTAGGCAGATTTGTATTTCTTTAAATCCCATGAGATCTTCACAATAACTTTCATCTATGTAATTTTTTTAAAAAATTTAAATGACAATTTAAGGAAATATTTGTTTTTGAGATTATATTAACAGATATATACATAATTTATTTCATTGATTTTCCAATTAAAACACTTCCAATTTTCAGCATCAATCACTTATTTTGGGAAGTGTCCACTTTACTCATTATTTTGAAAAATTACTTGATAAAGCCTGTCTATTGCCTTTTTTGCATCTAAGATAATAAGCCTTTGGAATGTCAGAGAAATCCATTTTTAACAGACTCTCAGAGTACACCCATAGCACCAAAGCACCAGACCACAGAACACCTCATTGTTATCTTTTACCCCAAATACCATCTCTATATATTATAAATGTTAAGTATTATCTATTCTATACCCACCAATGTATTATCTATTCTATACCCACCAATGTATTATCTATTCTATACCCACTCTTTATCCAATCTCAGAAATTTCCTGATTTGCTTTCTTCCGCCTCCCTAATCTACCACCAGTGGATTTCATGTAATCCCCCTTACATAGTAACTGGACAATCAATGAATCCATACTGCCTGTCACTACTTGAGCCAATTAAACAGAGACAGGGTCGAACCATACATGAGCATTTATTCCAATACTGCCAGCAGTATAGGAGAGCAGCGGCTCTGCCCCCCAACCCCACCATAATCCAACTGTTTATATTGGGTAGATGGACAAAGATTACATGGGAAACTAGACAAATGGTATGCCAAATGGGCAGTTTCTAGGTAAAGCAGCCTGGATATTGTAAAGGCTTATGGATATGCAAAAGGCTGGGGGTCTGGTTTCTTCAACAAAGTTGCTAATCTTTCCATGATAATAGGCAGCTCCTGGATGGAGAGGATGGGATGCATTTTGAGGAGGGCTTTCAAGTCCCACATGCAACTCCCAGTCTGTTAGAATTGTGCCTTCATTAATTAGAATAAAACTTGTTTAACAAAACATGAATTAGAACAAACGTGTTTAACAGAGCATGGTTATTATTTCTTACAATTCTAGCTGGTCCCCAATATTCCATTTCTGCCCCTATCTACTTCTCCTTGTTTGATTGTAATGTACATTCAGTAAGCTGCAAAACTGCCATTCTTGAGCATTTTCACAATCTGTTGAGATTTTGCTTCCCTGCAATTGTTGTCAATTTGGCTCAAATAAACTCATAAAAAAAATCTCTCCAGGTTTGGACATTTTTTATGTTGACAATATATTTGAAACTCTCAAATATATATATATATATATATATATATATATATATATATATATATATATATATATATACACACATATACATCTTTGGTCAAGGTCCATATATTATGCAACATAAGTATGCTAACATTTGTTATAAGTGATTTTTATTTCAAAATGATTTTTTTCAGAATTGTTTTGCATTTTCAGAACACCAAAAATAAATTAGAGTGTTTTTCAGAATAATCTCTTCCTTTTGCATGCTGTCATTTTTTTTCATGCCCTGTACACATGGACTTGCCTTATGTCTGTGCTGGGTTACATGATCAGTTGAGTGCTTCCTTAGAATTAAGATTTGATTATGAAAGTGCCCCAGTAACCCACTGTAAGCTCATAACCAGTAAAAAGCAGAAATTATTTCTCCTGATGATCTTGAATATTAAAGTTTCTTTAACTGCTGGGTTAATGCCCCGGATTAAGAGCACAAATGCAAAATAATATCTGCTTTGCAGAATTAACTATTTGGAGAAACATAGAACTCACCACAAGGGTGTCACTGTGGCATTAAGTACAAAGTAACAAAGATGAGGAAGTTATTCAACCTCTACGTGGTTAGCAGAATTGTATGCATTTTTTTCAGCCTTCCTAAATCATGAGTTTGGCCTTTGCAGACTACAGGAAGTAAATAATTTAAACCCAGAAGCCATATAACATATCTCAGATTCCAGGAAGGCAATTGATACCATGAAGAGGAGAAACACAAAAGAAGAGACTAGGAAAATGTCTCATTTCCAGTATTAAGGGCAAATAACATGTATCAGGTAAACCCATTAAGAATAGGGGTCAAATTTTTGGTGATGGAAGATTTGACTCTGGGTGGTGGGCACACAATGCAATATACAGATGATATATCCTATAATTGTACACATGAAACCTATATAATCTGACTAACCAATGTCATCCCAATTACATATATATGATGTGCTTGGGTTATAAGGACAGGAGAGAAAGGGGAAGGACTGACTGAATCCATTCAAAGGTCAACAAAAGTAGAGGGCTCCATTCAAAAATGAATGAGACCAAAAGGAAATAACCTTGTTGAGAGTTTGATATCACTAGAAAATCTCCTAAGCACTTTACATCTACTTCATTTAAATACAATAATCACTCTGAACACTATTTTTTATCTCATTTGCAAACGAAGAACCAAAGATCCCCGAGGAAACAATTTTGCCTAAAATTAAAACTGCTAGTAAATGGTGAAGCCTGTAATTGAGCTCCATTTGCATCTGCATCCTGGGCTCCAGCATTAAGTGCCTCTCAGGAAGACAAAAGAAAATGCAGGTGCTCAGGGTGGCTGTAGCACTTGGAGAGGAGAGAACTTGGTGGAAGGATGCAGATAATTAGGGGGTGAAAGTCATGCTGTGGAGTTTCACTTGTGTGTTTGATGGGAGATAACTGAAGCCTCTTAAATGAAGGGGGTGTTGCTTTAGAAAGGTTATTCTGGTGAGGGTGCTCTGTCATTCAAAGCACCCTCATGGAAGGTCCTGTTTGCAAAGGCAAATGACCCTAGAAGTAATATCTATCGTTTGAAGACTTTAGTGCAAAAAGACTCATTGTAGCTCACAGAAAGAAACTGGTGGATGGAAGGTGAGACTGGGCTCCAGAGGAGAGCATAGAATGTGACTGGACACAGTTTCTTCTCTACAGATTTTGAATTCTTCCAGGTAACTGTCTGGATTGGAGAAACCTGAGCTGGAGTAATGTACACATACCATATATTCTCAACTCTATGACTTAGCCTTTACCAGTCCCTCTGCCTAGAATGGCCTATCTCCCTTCTGTACCTGCCCCCCTCCCCAAATTCTAATCATCTTCCTAGAATGAGCTCAAAAGTTACCACATTCATGAAACCAATCCTTTTTGGTTAGTTCACTTCAGTTTCTTAATGACACATCGGCTCTTTGTGATCCTCTCTCTCTCTCTCTCTCTCTCTCTCTCTCTCTCTCTCTCTCTCTCTCTCTCTCTCTCTCTCTCTCCTCCAAAGGCTGATGATTAGGACACATCAGGGTACACAGTCTCAGGATAATCCACAAGAAGAGCATTCCTGGGGTTCTGCAGAACATATCCTGCCTGGTTCTCTGAGGAAGGCCTCCCTCTCTACCAGATAATGAAAGCTTTACTTATGTTTCATTCATGCCTTCCTCAGTCACTTTCACAGAGTCCCAACAACAGTCATCCATGCTGCAACATACCACATGATCTTACTTGAAAAATCTATTAAAATTATAAATTATATCAGATATACAAAAAAATAGAGTATAATACAGCGAACATCCACCCATCATGTAAAATTTCCTAGTTGATAAACATTAATATTTTGTTAACTTTGCTTTGGGTCATGTTTTTTAAGTCATGAAATATTGCCCATACACAAGGAATTTATTTTACCTCTTTCCAGCTTTTCCCTCCATTTCTCTCCAAACTCACAGAAGTCTTTTGAAAATGCAAAGCCCGTCCCCCTGGTTATACACTGGCTGAGAGTTCTTTATTTTACTGAACAAACTCACTCTAGATTTCTTTAAAAATGACAACACCATTTGGCTTTCAAACTTTTACTGTGCACGGAACCCTGAGTAGAATGTGAGTCTGGGTATACTCTTCCTTAATGGATTGTAAGCCGGAGCTTCCACTTGGGACTGCACCCGGGTATTTTTAGAATGCTCTTTTCCTAAATATTTATTGAATTCTGCAGGGCTTTATCACAAGCCTCTTATGCAACACAATACTGTTGTACAGCATCTTTTATTCTCAAGGGCTTTTTCACCCATCCTCATAACAATTGAGAAACATTACAGAGAAGAGGTTTTCTTCACCACTTTAGAGCTGAAACCAACCAAGGAATATAGAATGTAAGAGATAAGTTGAAGGTGTTATAATCCACAAGGGACTGAACAAAAAAATCATTTTAACATTTTACAATGTGTCTCCAGAGAACTTCATTTCCAGTGACTGAAACAAATAACGCACTTAGAGTAATCTTCAGATCCTTTGCTATTTCAATGTTTTGATTTTTTTTTCCAATTCCAGATATGGTAGATATTCTACATCACATGTTTGTTTTTTTTAATTAGCAAAAACTGTTCAATCAAAAGCATACAAATTAAAGCATTGAGGATTCTAATAACAAAATCAAATAAACATTCAAAAAACACCAAAACCCAGATCTGATGAGATAGCTGAGAAACTGGTAACATTACATACCACTTTTAGCCTAGAAAACTTGTCCAATCACTGTGGAAATTAATATGGCCCTAGCCGATTTGGCTCAGTTGATAAGGCGTGAGCCTGTGGGCTGAAGAGTCCCAGGTTTGATTCCGGTCAAGGGCACATGCCTGGGTTGTGGGCTTGATCCCCAGTAGGGAGCATACTGGAGGCAACTGATCAATGATTCTCTCTCATAATTGATTTTTCTACCTCTCCCTTCCTCTCTGAAATCAACAAAAATAAATTTAAAAACAATACGGGAAGAATAGCAAGAATATAATTATGTTTATCCTTATTGTGTTTAATCCTAGAAAATAACTTAAATGGGAAGTAATGAATAAGTTTGGGGGAAAAAAGTTTCAAGTACTTTCAGTGGAGTTCTAAGGCAAATTTTCATAATTCAATATATATATATATATATATATATATATATATATATATATATAATGGATTCCTTCCTTTTTACTTAACTAGTTTTAAAATTTACAAAGTATTTTGCATGGTTTTAAATTGCCAAATAATGCATTTGGTTGAATGTCTTGGTTCCCATTTTAATGATGAGGTAGAGTCATCATTATCCAAGGTTATAGAGTTAGTGTGTAACAGAAATAGGGATTGAGCCCAGGTCAAAAGAAACCAGTTCACAGTTTAAAGAGGGATTACAAATCACCTAACCTTTGCAATTAATTTAGTCTCTCTCTCTCTTTCTTTCCTCTTCCCCATACTACTACCCCCCTGCCCCCCCACATACACATACACAGAGCATAATGCCAATTCCTACAAAATTCAAGGTAAAGACAGTTTCCCAGTAGGTCTTTGGATCTCTTTCTTACCTCATTAGCACTTTTATAACCTTATTGTAATAACCTGCTCAATGTGTCTCTCACTTTTTTGCCTGTCATTCTCTCCTACTTGTAATTCACACTGTACACAACCACACCAAAAATCCTCTTTTGAATTATCCATACCTTGATATCCATCCAACACTAAAAAAAACTTAGGGCCTAATCTGAGTGCATAGTTCTATAAAGCTTCACAAAAAGAAGTTTTAAAGACACTCCTACTGATATCCCAAGAGCTTGGCAGACTATTCTGCCAACCACAAAACCACTTACTATGGATTTGAACAGTTTGAAGACACTTAACAAAAACCACCCTAAGACAGGAGATAGTGAGTGGTTTATTGATTATTGATTGCCTTCTTTTTTCCTTCTTATTTAACTTTTATATCTGCTTTTGAGTGTAACACTCACTGTTTCCCAACATTACACACACACTGAGCTTCCCAAAATAGCTTAGTACATACTTGAGTTAGGCAGCAGAAGCATATACTGCCTTTTCATTATAATAAGAAAGTATATTATAAAACTCTTTTAAATTCTAGAATTATGCAGAGCACATACAAAACAGAATTCAATGTTCCGAAGAGCCTTTTACGTAAGAAAAAAATACCTTTTCACTATGAATAATGAAAAGATAAAGCACTATAAAAAGTATTTTGAGATATTCAACTTTTAGACAAAATTAGCAAACATGTGTGACTTAATACATATTTATGATTATAGAGTATGACTATTAATAGGAATCAGAAATTTCTTTTCCAATGGTAGTCAAAGTTCACAGGGTATCTATAAAGAATGGTATCTATAATTATCAATTTGCATAGTGCCCATTTGAAAATAAGCAGGTCAGCTTGGTTAAGGTTGGAGAAATATAATTTAAAAAACCACGCCATACATTGTGCTAATTATGTATCAGTCCTTTGAGACATTTATTTATTCAATCACATAGCTATATTTTGTTCACATTTAAATTTCACAAAATCCTTACAAGATGGGTAAGATGTTAATATTTACATTATATTCAGAGGCACTGAGAGTTTAAGTTAGCCCAAGACCACAGGGTGAGTGGTAGAGCTGGAAATTGAACGTAGGCTGTCTCAGTACATGCTTTTATACCTTGTTGTACCATTTTGTTTCTATGCTTTGTTTCCTCTAATAAGTGGGGGGTAGGGGGTGGATTTCTATTTGGAGTAGTGCTAGTATATCTCTGACTCTGTCTTAATCTTTTTGCCATGGAAATAGAAAATAAATCAATATACACGAGTTTACAACTTACAAACAAAGTTACCCTAAAGTTTCATTGCCTAGAAAGAAATTATGTGGGGGTTGTCATTAAGCACTGAATTTGCATTCTAAATAATATAAAACACCTATAGGTTTTTCTTGAAATTTAACTCTTCTCAAATAAAAAATGTTCCCCAATATTCCTTTCTGATAACATTGTACAGAATGTTCCAAAATTACTCTATTTGGGTAAAGCTTAAAGTTCAGAATACTACAAAAAAATTATAAGAAAGAAGTTATATAGAAAGATTTGGGTGTACAGAATGCATGCACATGAAAGCATATTTAAATATTTATATGTTTGTTCATGATTTAATCCCCCTTTATGGCCTTCTCTCAATGAGGGTCATAAGCAGTGTCAAGAGGCACTATGACCAGAGACATTAAAATATGTAAATTCCTAGAAACATACAACTGTCCAAAACTAAATCAGAAAGAAGTAGATAATCTGAATAGACAAATTACACTAGTGAAACTGAAATAGTAATAAAAAAATTTCCTACAAACAAAAGTCCTATACCAGATGATTTTACAGGTAAATTTTACCAAACACATACACACACACACACAAATAAGTAAATAAATAAATAAAATAAAGAAGAAAAACTAATACCTATATTTCTCAAACTATTCCAAAAAAATTCAAGAGGAAGGAAGACTTTCAAGTTCATATTACAAGTCCAGCATTATTCTTATTCTAAAACCAGATAAAAATAAGATATAGAAAGAAAATTATAGGCCAATATCCCTGATGAACATAGATGCTAAAATCCTCAACAAAGCCCTGTAGAATTTGGCTCATGTTGGCCTGCGGACTCAAGGGTCCCAGGTTCAATTCTGCTCAAGGGCATGTACCTTGGTTGTGAGCACATCCCTGGTTGGGGTTGTGCAGGAGGCAGCTGATGAACGTTTCTCTCTCATTGATGTTTCTAACTCTCTCTACCTCTCCCTTCCTCTCTATAAAAAATCAATAAAATATATTTTAAAAAATAAAAAAATAAAATCCTCAACAAAATATTAGCAAACCAAGTACCATAATACATTAAAAAGATCATTCAGCATGACCAAGTGGAATTTATTGTGGGAATGCAAGGATGGTACAATATCCACAAATTCTAAAAGACTTAAATGTTAGATCAAAACCACAAAAATCCTAGAAGAGAACATAGGTTGTAAAATCTTGGACAT
This sequence comes from Pipistrellus kuhlii, assembly GCF_014108245.1. Classification (NCBI taxonomy): domain Eukaryota; kingdom Metazoa; phylum Chordata; class Mammalia; order Chiroptera; family Vespertilionidae; genus Pipistrellus; species Pipistrellus kuhlii. The sequence goes on from NW_023425595.1 coordinate 17,135,798, forward strand.
TTCTCATAGCAATATATTTTTCTCTGTTATATCTCCTTGAGCAAGGAAAACAAAATAAAAAACAAACAACTAGGGCTATATCTATCTAAAGAGTTTTTGCACAACAAAGGAAACCACCAACAAAATTAAAAGGCAACCTACTGGATGGGAAAACATGTTTGTCCATGAGATATCTGATAAGGGATTAATATGCAAAATTTACAATTAACTTATAAAACTCAACGCCAAACAAACAAACAATCCCAAGTAAAAAGTAGACAAAAGACCTGAATATATACTTCTCCAAATAGGACATACAGATGGCTAACAGACATATGATAATATTCCCAGTATCACTAATCATCAGGGAAATGAAAATAAAACCACAATGAGATATCTGCTCACACCTGTTAGAATAACTATCATCAATAAACCAACAAACAACGAGTTGGCAAGGATGTGATAAAAGGGAACCCTCCTGCACTGTCAGTAGGAATGAAGATTGGTGCAGCCACTGTGGCAGCAGTATGGAGCTATCTCAAAAAATTAAAAATGTGTAAAAAGAAATTAAAAATGGAACTGCCTTATGACTCAGTGATTCCACTTTGGAGAATTTATCCAAAGAAACTCCAAACACTAATTTGAAAGAATATATGAACCCTAATTTCACTGCAGTGTTATTTAGGAGAGCCAAGGTTTGGAATCAGCTCAAGTGCCTATCAGTAGATGAGGGGATAAGAAAGTTGTGGTACATTTACACAATGGAATACTACTCAGCAGTAAAAAAGAAGGGAATCTTATCCTTTGCTACAGTATGGAAGGACCTGGAGAACATTATACTAAGTGAAATAAGTCAGTCAGAAAAAAAGAGAAGTGCCATATAATTTCATCATATGTGGAATTTAATGAACAAACTGAACTACCAAGCAAAATAGAGACAACTCATAGAGAGAGAACAGGAAGGCAGCTATGGTGGGGGAGAGTTTGAGAGGGTGGAAGGATTAAAATAAATTAATTAGTTAATTAATTTTCAACTATGATTATGCTACTTTATGGCTCATTTTCCTTCTTTAGTTTCGTATTTGGGACCAGTCACCATTTGTTTGATACATTTTGCATTTTCTCATTCATATTATCTCTATCTCCCAGTAGAGTATCAACTCCCTGAAATAAAAAAATTTACTGGTTCTGTTTATTGCTGGAATTAGAATATTGTCTGATGCCTTGTATAAAATCAACCAGTATTTGATGAATAAAAATGTAATTGAAATTGTATAAAAAGTATAATTAAGTAAATTAAAAGGAAAATGTATCCATTGATGATACTTTATATTTTTTTCATACATGTTTATTGATTTTCAAGATAAAGGAAAGGGGAGAGAGAAACATTAATGTGAAAGATCAATCACCTGCCTTATCTACAACCCCTACTGAGGATCCAGCCTACAATCTGTGCCCTGACCTAGAATTAGTTCAGTGACCTTTTGGTGCATGGATGATGTTCAATCACCTTAACCACACCATTCAGGGCCATTGATGACACTTTATAAATGCATAGCAACCTCTTTTATAAAAAAAACAAACAAAAAAACCCCACACAAACATTTATTTCTTTAAGTTCATTTATCTAGGTCTGACTTTTCATATGAAGAGAACAGAAAAGCTAGCCATCAAGCCATTTTTAAGGGTTTCAGTTATCCCTAGTGCATATGCTGTTCTAAATAGAACAAGTTAATATTCATCCACAAGTAGACTTATCCCTTACATCAAAGAGTAGCCTGAGTACATAGAGCCAGAGGAAGGATGAAGAGGGGGTTCATCTGTTCTGTTTCATTTTCTCTCTGGGCAATCATCAGGGCACAGGAGGTAAAACGATGTTCATAAACTGAAATTGGCTTCATCATCCAAGGATAACTCCCACATAATGATTCTGTGATGCACCAAAGTAGGATAATTTCAATTTAGAAAACAACAGTAAGCAAGAGAGTAGGCAATATTGTTTGAAGAGAAAATGGAAGAAGATGCTTTTTTATTCAGGGATATGACAAGAAAATGAGGACAAAGTTAGAGAAAGAAATTGTGTTGAGTGCAGAAATTAAGATTGTTAAGAAACAAAATCAGACCCTATTGAAATTAAGAACTAATATTGGAGGAGTATCTTAAAGGTTGCCAGGGGCATTTGGTCAACTGTTTAAAACAAACAAAAATTAAAGAGTAATAATAATAAAAAAAACCACACACATCCTTCTAATTGACAATGTATTGTCGCTTCTTATTAAAAAATATCAAAGCAGCCGAGACCGGTTTGGCTCAATGGATAGAGCGTTGGCTTGGGGACTAAAGGGTCCCGGGTTCTATTCTGGTCAAGGGCATGTACCTTGGTTGCGGGCATATCCCCAGTAGGGGGTGTGCAAGAGGCAGCTGATGGATGACTCTCTCTCATCGATGTTTCTAACTCTCTATCTCTCTCCCTTCCTCTCTGTACAAAATCAATAAAAATATATTTTAAAAATATCAAAGCATTAAAAAAAATCAGCTTTATGTTATACATGTTATCCTCAGAGCTCTCAAATGGAAACATTTTTTTAAAGGAGGAGGAAGACGTGAGAGAAGAGGAAGAAACCAAAAATTAGAAAATGCCAAAGGCAAATTGTATAGTTTGACATTCAAATGTATCCAGATAGCACAGTTTTGAAAGATTTCCTAGATTCCTTTCTGAAACCTGATATTTCAGATTAGGCTTCTGCTTCCTTTGCCACCTTTACTATCACTCCTCCACACTTCCAACATGCACTCGCACGCGCATGCACACACACACACACACACACACACACACACACACACGCATCATTTGAAAAACTATTCTGTTACTTTAGTGCCATACTTACCTGATTTAAAAGAGAACAATAAACAAGAAGTTATTTTCTGTGAATAGAAAGGGAGAAAAAATAGCCTACATCATGATTATAGATCTTTGTGCTTTTTTGAACCATAAAGTACATACAAAGGCACATTCTTTAGAAGGGTTCTCTTCCTCTCCCCTTTCCCCCTTTCCTTCTCTATCTCTCTTCCTCTTCTTTCCATCTTCTACCAGTCCTTCCTTCCTTTCACGTATGCCAATGACCAAAGGTAACATTTCAAACAAAATTAGGTAAGATAAAGAGAATTGAATGTTGCCAATTTTATTTCTAGAAAATGCATAATTTTATTTTAAATTAGGTTTATTCATATTGAGGTCCCTGCCATAAACTTTGATACAGACATCATTCAGAAACTGATGTTAGAACTACCTTTCAATTCTTGTAGTGAAGTCACAGCTCATAGATTCTTCTGGCTCCCTTTCCAAAACCCACAAGCTTTCTGTCATTAATATTTGTATTCACTATTATGGGGCACAGAGAGCTCTCTCAGCACTTTTGGACAAGAGTTCTTTGTCACCAGGATTTGTTGCTCACTCAGTTAGAATTTAATACTTGTAGAACTCAGGATTTCAACATGACAGATTATCAATAGAGATTTTGCTGTCTCTAAATGATAGCCTTGCAGACATGAACAGAGAAGATTCAGAGAGACGCCTTTTAAACTTTTGGCAATGGCGTTTTAGAATTACTGCAGAGATTACTAAAAATATTAAATACTAGAGGCCTGGTGCATGAAAATCTACAACCTGGGAGCCTTCAGGGCCGGGAGGCTGCCTGGGGTCCAAGGGAAGATGATGATGCTCCATCACACCTCTGCTGCTGCCACTGCCACTTTCACTGCTGGCAGTACAAGCTGCAGCTGGCCCTGGTTACCTGAGCCTTGGGCAGCCCGAGGCAGCAGAGCAGCTGACATCTGAGGTTGGCCTGTGCCTTAGACGTTGGCTGAGTAGCCACCATTGGAGGCTTTCCTGCACCTTGGGCTGGCCCTGTGCAGCAGGGGGGCTGAGAGAACTGAGGGACTCCAGAGGCAGGTGCCCTGGCACGGCTGAGGGGACTGGGTGCTGCCATCTTTGAGGGCATGGCAGTCAATTAGCATATTACTTCCTTATTGGCTGTGGATGCTGCCAGCTTTGCGATGGTATGAGGGTCAATTAGCATATTCCTTCTTTATTAGATAGAAAGGATCACAAAGGGTGTACTGTTGAACCAGAGAGGTTCTCAAATGCTATGAGAAGATGCAAAGCCACATGTTTCTGAATGATCTCTAGCACAAACACTGGCCAGACATGCAACGATGGCACTGTTTGCAAACAGACCCATTCTGTGTGGAAGATGACAAATAAAAATCTCTTCTAAACTTGCTGGATTTGGAAGAGTACCCAGGACTCTGGAGCTATGTTGACACACATAAAATGGCTGTCATGTTGAAACTGCGCAAAATGAGGTGGTTAAAAATATATATTGCAGATGTTTATAACAATATATATTAGCCCAGCTCTTCTTCTAAGGAATGTTAGAAATGAATATACACTAAACCCTACTACGTATAAAAGCAGCCTTCAAGGATTGTCTTGGTCATCACTGAATGGGCCTAAAGTAGGCATTTGAACTATGAAATGACAATCTAGGCAATCTCTTGTCTTCTCAGAGACCTATCGTATATTTTTCCTTTGAGAGACAGGTTAGGCCAATTGGTTTCATCTCTTTTTCTCATTTTACAACTTACATTAAGGAACATCAGAAAATTTTGTTATCAGCGAGAACTGAAGCTGACAGACACTTGAAGAAAAGAGGAATTCATTAAGAAAGGGTGTATGTTGCCTCAATAATATGAAAACAAATGCAGGACACGTCCTCAGAAAGAGTAGATTTGGCATTCCAGTAGACAGGATTGTGTTTGCCAAAATTCAGTTAGAAATTCTAAGCCCAATGTGGTTGCATTTTGAGATAAAGCCTAGAGAGATGTAATAATGTTAATGAATGGGGTCATATGGATGGGGCATTAATCCAATAAGACCAGTGCCCTTCCTAGAAGAGGTAGAGAGACTAAAGATGCATGCACACAGTAAAAAAAGAGTACATGTGAGGACACAGCATCTTCAAGCCAAGGAGAGAGGCCTCAGGAGAAACCAAATCTGCATCACCTTATCTTAGACTTCCAGCCTCCATAACTATGAAGTCTCAATTTATTTTATTCAAGCCATCCCGTTTGTGCTATTTTTGTTATGGCAATGCTGAAAAGAATCCTAATACAGACCTTAACAATGGACATCAAACAATTAATATTTGCCCATGGATTACCTGATGAGCTTGTGTCTTGCCATTAACAGTATGATTTATGGAAATGTATTTAATGTCTCTAGGTCACAACTTTCATATCTGGATGATGGGAGACTTAATCTCTAAGATATTCACAAATTTAAATTTAAAGGGAATGGCACATTCTTTTCCTATGTCATTCCACCTAGGTTTCTCATTCTCTTAGCAAATATATTTAACAGATTACATTACTCATGGTAGTACACATATTTAGTTACATTGATTTTTCTTGATTGATACATGCATATTTTAGTTCCACCAAGTAAGATGTGAGATTCTTCAGAAAAGATTCCAGATCATACATTTATCTAGTCACTTAGGAAATATTTATTAAACATATCCATTAGTGCTGAGGATAACAGAGGATGCACATGAGACCTTTCCTTATAGGAGAATAATCAAAATCATGCAAGTTAATTTGTAAAAATATGTTATTGGTTTCTGTAGCAATCTAAGTAATATTTGCTTAATAAAATATGCAAAACCCCCCCACACAGTGTAATGTTATACTGAAATTCACAAGAAGGCATTTCCTTCCTCTAAAGATATAATTCACTTAGGAGATGAACTGATAATCTGAGGCACATATCCGAAGCACAATTTGTCCATGCATTGAAAATCAGTAGTGGAATTCCTCTGGTTAGGTCAGCCCTAGCTGGCATGATTTCATAATTGCCACAGGCCATCTGCTCAAAAATCTGCAGCCTTTGCTTGCCACCAGCCATTCACTTAAGATAAATTGTCTTGCTTAAAGGAACAAGAGGGATTTCAGGGGCAGATATAGCTGTTTTAGAGGTCATCAAGAACTATCTAAACTTAAGTTACTTAAACTTTCAAAGCTTCAATTTACATGACTGAAAGATGGAAAAACACAATCCACCTTATATAGTTAATAAGAATTAGAGATCATGTACACAGAACTATATAGACCACATGTGTCAAACACAAGGTCCGTGGGCCAAATCAGTCCCGCCAGGCCTTGCAATGTTGCCCGCACCGCGCTGTCATCACTGCACTCCACTGCGTTTCCATCACAATGACGATTTATGACTGTTCAGTAAACCATTTGGCCCGCGATTTAGGCTGGATTTTAGATTTTGGCCCCTTCTCTGATTGAGTTCGACACCCCTAATATAGACTATTTGACATGCACTAGGTACGCAGTGTTCATAATTATTATTTTATTTCAAAGAAAACATTACAAAATAACGTTTAAGGATTGATTGTGGCTTCCTGGATCAGTATCATGAGAATAATACAAGTGAGATTTGATTTAAGACCCATGCTCATGGTCAATGAGAAATTTCTGCCATGGGAATCAATAAGAGAAGCTTCAATCTGGTCACATTTAATTGTCATCCTTCTATTGAAAACTCCTTTTGAAAGAGGGGATGGTAAATGAAGACAGTAATGTTCAGTTCCAATAACTCTCCTGCATCCATGAATCAGGCACTAAGTCCAAAGAATTAACAGCTGCTCTGCAACATTCTAATGGATACATGTGGGGAGGGGTGGGAGTTATTTTACAAAAATCTGGAACAGGGTTCACCACCCACAGACAGAGCCAAACAACAACAAGCTATGAAGAGGAGATGAAAATCTTAAAGAAACAGGAGGCATTGCAAAAAGAAATAGAATTTTAAAAGACTACAGATGAATAGTTACTGACAGTTATGTAAGTCCTTTCCACAGAACTACCCAGGGCATACTTAAAGTAGAAGGCATAATATTTTCAGAAATACTACATTCTCAGTCACCAGGGTAGCAAGCACAAAGTTGGCAACTGAAACCAGAAGCCTAATTACCATCCTTTTGCTTTCCTGTAAGAATAAACATATTTATTGCAAATGATATCTAATCTTTTTTGCCTGACAATCATAAGAGAGAAGCACAAATGACAATGGTTCAACAAAATCATTACAATTACACCATCATTATATGTAAAAGGTAATTAGGTCACATTTCTCTTAAATGCAATTATGTTTTATTATAATAAAGCAGCAATTTTCAACCTTTTTCATCTCATTGCACACATAATCTAATTACTAAAATTTTGGGGCACACCAAAAATATATTTTTGCTGATCTGATGAAAAATAGGTATAATTTTGATTGATTTACAAAAAAAATAATAATTGTAATTACCTACCCTTTTTGTTCCAAAGTGACTTAAAAAAAAATCAGGTGTCTGTACTTCTATATAAAGTATTTCTGGCACTGAGCATTAACCAATTGGCTGCAGCCTTATTATGCGACATGACCAGTAAGATGGAATTCCATTTATAACCTATATCTTTATGGTTCAAGAAAGGGCATTAATACAAGCCAGCTATTGTTGTGTTGGTTGTTCTATTTTTTTATTTTACAATTTAAGGGAAAAGAGGTCAGTGCCCCTAACTAAATAGTTAGGTATTGCATGTTTTAAAATTTTGTATGGCTCACAGTTAGAAAATTGCTGCAATAAATGATAAATCTCTTTAAAATACAGTTTCCTTTTGTTCTGCTGTGATGCAAGACAAAGCCCGAAACAATGAAAAGTCACAGGTATTTGAAATGAAAAATAAATCTAATATTCCCAAAACTTCCTTAAATACTAAACACTTTCAAAAGCACCCACGGATCTTTTCTCCCAAGACAATGGAACTCTTAACATTCATTTCAGACACCACTTTTTAATATCCAGGGTATAAGCACTGACCTCTAATATGTTCTCAAATTAAATTAGACTAGCCTTTCCTGACTTCTGGCAGACACATAGAAAGTGTAGTCACATACTGACTATGAAGCTTATAGGATAAATTTAGGGATAAAGTTGCATTTATATACTTAATACAGGTCCTCTCTCTTTTATTGAGCTATAACTGACATTTAACATTGTATTAGTTTTAGTTAGACAACATGATTTTTATTTGTATATATTGCTAAATGATCACCACAATAAGTCTAGTTATGTCACCATACATATTTATAAAATCTTTCTTTTTACATATATTTTATTGTTGATGTTATTTCAGATGTTTCCCATCCCCTCCTCCTTTACTCTCCTCCTCCAAACCTTCCAACCTCAGGTCTTCACCACCATATTGCCCATGTCCATGGGCTATGCATAGCTATAAAAATAAAAGCATAATATGCAAATTGACTGAATTGAACAGTAGAACAACTATCTGGACAACCTTCTGGATGACCACACTATGCCACGCACTAATGCCAGGCCAGCCAAGGCTGATGTGATGCAATTGGTCGGGGGGCCCTACCATCGCCGCACAATCACCTCCCACAGGGAGGCCCAGGCAGGCCATGTGATCGCACCCCACACCTACTGCATTCACAGGGAGGCAAGTGATGGCAGGGGAGGAGGGCAATACCACACAGATGGCAAGTAGTGGCAGTGGCAGGAAAGGGTGGTTGAGGGGTTGGTACTCAACCAAAGACTGTACACATATATGCCTAACCCATGGACATAGACAATAGGGTGGTAAAGGCCTGGGGAAGGGTATGCAGCAGGCTGGAGGGGGTAATGGGGCAAAAAATGGGATATTTTGTAATACTTTCAACAATAAAGATTTTTTTTAAAAAAACGCAGAAAGGATTCAATGAGACCTTCATTAAGTAATTCAGCATATTGATGGATTCCTTATTGTGGAAAGCTGGATGATTCCTAAAGCTAAAACACTAGTAGATTGGCTTCCTGAGAGGTTCATGCTCCAGGTCTCCTCCCCCACTGCAGAGGGACAACTGAGACACAAAGATAAGCTAGGTGAGATTGAACCTAATAAAAATTATAGCCTCAGTCTCCTCTCATTGTTTCATCCCTAAAATGCCAACACCTCTTTGCATTTCGCATATCCACCACTATTTAAGCCTGGGGATTGAGTTTATCTCCTCTACTATATGATCTCCCTACAACGAAGAAAATCAGGAGCCTGGCGCAGTCAACAGACATTCTGGGTGTCATTTTTAGAGTCTCAGATCCAGCCAGAGATTTGTGGATATCTAACTTAGTAAAGTGAAACAGAGAAAACAGAGCTAAACCATATATAGTTTAAAAAAAAAAAAAAAAAAGTCAGGCGGCAACAAAAGCAATGTGGTACGCTGAAAAAGAGATGGAGCAGGGGGAGAAAGGAAAAAATCTTATAAGAAGCAAAAAACAGTCACAATTAAAATTTTCAGAGAGGTTAAAAAATATTAAGAAGGTTTTGTGTTCATAAATCAAAGATAGGATGCTGGGAAAAAATAAAGAGACTAATAAATAGATATTAGCATTTAAATTGTATAATTTATATTTTATACATAATTAAATATAAAAGTTATATAGTCATTTATATATGTTTATAAGCATTTATATATATATAAAGCATTTATGTATATGTGTATGTGTGTATCATATATATATATGATACACACACACACACCCCACATTAAGAGTATAGTTCCACTATGACCAAGAAAGAATATTGGGGATTGGTATACTTCCCATCTGAAACAATAGTTAGGAGGAATCTAGAAGTTAGGCATTAAGTAACATATGAGGTGAGCCCTATAATTCTGCCAAGTTATTTTCTTGAGAGAGTTTCTAAAACATTGCACCAAGAAAATCCAATCAGAGGTGTGTGTGGGTTTTGTTTGTTTGTTTGTTTGTTTTCTGGGAATAGGACCTGGGGACTGCAAAGGAATGTGATATGATATTACTATATGTGTATGTGTGTGTGTGTGTGTGTGTGTGTGTGTGTGTGTGTGTGTGTGTGTTTAAAGTAACTTGTCACTATTCCAGTCTTTTAAAAACCATGTACATATATTGCTTTAATTTTTTGAAAATGTTTCATAAGAAATCAGCAACTGTAGTCTTAGCAACCAACACCTCCTAATTAGTGCTGCTCTGCACAAGTTCTATTCACATGTGGAATCATTTATTTTCATACTTATGGTAAAAAGGAAAAATAACTGAATAATGTTATTTTTCATAGAAGCCTCGATTTTATCACCCTTGTATAAGAACATTTCTAAAATAAAATAAAATTAATATTTACTGTATTATGCAATTATTTCAATTTTGGTGATAAAAAGTAATGAGAAACTGATCTCAACAGATTACAGTTTATCTGTGGGTGGTAGTGGAAGCAAGTAAACATACAATTAGAACTCATTGTGATTTTGCTCAAGGAAGTGGGGAAGGTGGCTGGGTTTAATTATGAAGAAATTTCAAAACTGGGATTGTGTCCAAGTTTATGAAAAAACTTCTTGGATGGACAAATATAATCAAGATAATTAAGAGACAAAGGTATGAATGATCTAATATTTATTGGGCAGCAGGGACAAGCCAGATTGTTAGTATAATTTGAAGCACTATATATACATTCCAAAATATTGAAAAAGTTGAAAACACCCAAAGTTTAATATAGCAAAGAAAGAAAGCAAAGTAAATAGTAAAGAATATTAAAATCTGGGAATCTTTAAAACAAAATTCAAAAGGGCAAAATATATCCACTTTGAGAATATAATTTATCTATTGGTAAAGTTCTTCAGTTAAATTTCTAAAATGAGAATTCTGGCCCTACCTGGTTTGGCTCAATGGATAGAGTGTCTGCCTGGGGAATGGAGATCCCCAGTTTAATTCCAGTCAAGGACATGTGCCGGGGTTGTGGGCTCGATCCCCAGTGCAGAGTGTGCAGGAGGCAGCTGATCAATGATTTTCTCTCATCATTGATGTTTCTATCTTTCTACCCTTCTCTTCCTCTCTGAAATCAATTATATATATATATATATATATATATATATATATATATATATATATATATATATATATATATATATTTTTAAGATAATTCTGGGCAAGTCGATTTTTAAGGGAAAGCATCTAATTCCCTCTACTTGGAATTCTAAATGAAATGACCAAAGAAATGAGAGAGAGAAAGAGGGAGAGGGAAAGAGAAAGTAAATGAGTAAATCTGTATTGCTATTTCAAGGTTACAAACTCGAACAGAGTTTTGGAATAGACAAAACAGATTAAATTAAGATCCTTTGTGTTCTATTGATGGAAGAAAGTTGAAGGGCTTCTGGTTTGAGTTTGCTAATATCTCTTGGTTGGAAAAACAAGAATAACTGGACAGGGCAGATTAAAGAAACTTTTGCCATCCCTTGATCTCTACATATTAATGACTTAGAAGCAGTAATCCAGGGCTTGTCCATCCCAAACTGATAAAACAATTGGAAGTGGAGTTGCTTATTGGTCCTACTAGGTTTACCATGATACAGTAGGAAACAGAAACATTAAATAAGTTAGACAAAAACACACAATTTCCCTGAAGTAGAAACAAGGTCAAAGAATATTTCATTAGTAAATGTGGCCAGAGGCATAGCTGACTGAACAAACATAAGAAAACATGGCACCTAGAGAGACTGTCCAAGGACCCGAGATCCCAAGTTTCCTCAAGATTCTACAAAAGATCACTGAACTGAAAAATGAACTGAGTGCCAAGACAGCCACCTTAAGATCTGACTGGAGAATGTGACATAATTCTCTCAGACTGCTTTAGGTCAAACACCTGGCTTTTATAAGTCCTCTTTTTTTTCTTTCTTTTTTTTTTTTTTGTAGGAGAGGCTATAATATGTCTCAAAAGTTGCAGACAAATAAAAAAACGGAAAGAAAAAAAAGCTAGAAAAACTGAAAATATAATTTAGAGTCACTAATAATTGATTGGTAGACATTTAAAATGCTTTCTGAAGAAATAAAGAACAGAATCTACTTATGGAAAAACTGAACCATTGATAGAGAATACAATGTTAAGCAACACTACTAGAATGTGTATGTGTGTGTGTGTGTGAAGTGGGGCAGCGAGAGACAAAACAAATATGATAATAAGAGAAAAGATACATTTGGATATCCCTGAGTTTATACAATTAATTTTGATGGTGGAAGAGCCAAGAATAAAAGAATCAGAAAAAATAATAAACACATTGCTACAGTAAATTTCCTGGACTGAAAAAGATATGTTCTGCAGTTCAAAGGGACCCCTCACACACCAGTCAAAATCAACAGAAAGCGATTCAATAGACTTAATTGTTGAAAAATTGGATTTTATTGATAATGAGAAAATCTATAAGAATTTATGTAAAAAAGGGCAGCTTACCTCAATTAAAGAAAATATTGGCTTCAATTAGAAAGTTCTATGTTAAAACACCATGAGTTTTGATGGAAAAGGACATGCATTTTAGCAAAGCTTCTTCAGCAGATGTCAAGTTTTATAAACTGTTGTCTCTTCAAGGTTTAGCATAGTGTCTGGAATACAGTAGGTATTCAATAATTTGCAGAAACACCCAGTCCTGGGTCTTAGGATAAGCCACATCATGGTTTCTGGTGCCCTGTCATTTTTCTTCCCAGTATATATAAAAATCACACTCAGGATTAATATCCAGAGGAAATTACATAACAAATAAGTTCAGATTTGAAACTGTGGGGTGAAGGATATGTGACTAAAGGGGACTGAGTAGTCTAGGAGAAAGGGGTTTAGAATAGCATGAGATTGGGAAATAATCTTTTTGAGATGGTAAGAACGTCTTCATAGATTATGATCATCCTGTAAAAAGTGATAAATAAGCTGTAACAGAAAGTCTGAAAGATTCTTTGTTTGTATTTCTGCTGTACCTTGTAACTGTCTAAATTTCATAAGGGCCCATAACTTTCCCACTTTGTATGACATACAAAGATCTTATCCTGGAGTGGCCATCATGACTATTTATCAATAAACCTTTCTCCCAATCCATTTTTTTTTTCAGTGTTAACATATGGAAGAAACAAACTATTCTCTTTTTTATTTTTAAATATACTTTTATTGATTTTAGAGAGGAGGGGAGAGGGATAGAAAGATAGAAACACCAATAATGACAGAGAATAATTGATCAGTTGCCTCCTGCATGCCCCCTACTGGGAATCTAGCCAGCAACCAGACATGTTTCCTGTTCAGGAACCAAACCCTGACTTCCTGGATCATAGGTGGATGCTCAACCACTGAGCCACACCAGCCAGGTCAAACTACTCTTCCTAAACATACTGTATCTCCTGGTGCACATCCATGAGACTTATTCTTAGGGTCGCCTCATATTAGCAATATGTCTGGGTGCAACTTACTTCTCAGTCGGTTGCCTTTATTTGCAAAACAGATTTTTGCCTCAAAGTGTCCATATAAGAGTTATGTGATATAACATGTATTCAATAGATAGCACATTGATAGATATGCAGTAGACCCGGATCTATCATCATCAGCTATTTTCAGCCACCTTGATAAGCCTTTTATAGTGTTTCAGAGAACAAGTTTTACAGCCATATTGTGCTTTCAATTCCAGCTCTGCTAAGCCTATCTTGTTACTGGGGTAAACTATTTGTCACACTGCAGTCAATTTCCTTATTTGGAAAGTAGAGCCAATAGAGCCTTCTGTGATTTTTTCATTTTTATACAGAATTAGAGGAATTAATGCACACCACTCACACAGTGATGTGTGGCACCCAGTAAACCCATTATAAGTCCTCCATGGCTTTAGGATGGGTATTTTTTAAAGTGTTCAATAAACACTTGATAACATCTTTTCATTTAAAGAAGTTGAAAAAAGATTTAAATCTGACAAAAAGCTTTAGGCAGACATAAAATTGAAATATATTAAACTTTGCACCTGTTGGGCACCATTCATATTAAGGATTCTTATCTTAGTGGAAGGAAGGAATATTCCATAATTTCAAAGGAAGCCTTGATTGTCACATTTCCAGTAGCTATGGGAGGTTTTTTCAGGACTAGGTCTGAAACAAAGAAAGGCACAGAATCTCTCCATCCCTTTTTTAGATTTTAATATAAAATGCTATTCTCAAAGACAATGAGGTGCTCAAGGACCATACAGGTCTCAGATTATAAGAGGAACATTGTAAGAATTATGTCTTGAACATTACATATAGACAGAATTTCCTTGTGTATAACACATTGCTCAATTACATTATTATTTAGTGTTTCTAGAGCATAGAAAATTAGTTTACCAAAAAATAAATTTATATACCAAAGCAACTACTCTCCATTATTTGAATTCTATAGTACTGTTGACTAAATGGGTATAAGTGCTTCTCAGTGGGTGATTTCTTCAAATCTGGTAATTGTTATAACTAATTGGAAGCTGTTCAATGTGGTCTGATCCACCAACTCACTCATCTTGGAACAACATTGGAGAAAGGAGGAATCATCTTTCAAATATAGGGGTCCAATGTAGGCATTATCAAAGACAGTATGCTAAAAATCAGTGAGGAAATTAGAATTTACTCTATTACCTCCAATTTTTGTCCATTTTCAATGACTGACATCATATTATAACAGGCATACAGTGCAATGAAGAGAAAGATATAATTTGAACCCTACCTGAATAAAATTCAGTTTAGTTGCTATTTTCCACACTCATAACCCATGAATAATACTGCTCTATACATAGGCACAATAACTGATTATAAATAATCAGAAATTCCTAATGTTACATAAGAAATAAGTATGAATTGAGAGATTAACAGTATGTGGGGATTATTTTTTAGATAATTTTGTTTTCTAAATGTAAACATTTGTTACATTAAAATTCATTGAAATACCATGATTTAATAGAAATCAGCCTAAGTACTGGACTGTAAGAAAAATGTTAAATTTGACTTTTCCTTTTTGTAGAAACATTTAGACTGTAAGCGCATAGGTCATTCTGGAATGTCTTATAACTTTTTAAGATTAGAAGAAATAGCAAAAAAGGGGAGAAGTAGATTGGTCAATGTCTTTTTTTTTTAAATATACACTATAAAAAGCCATCCAAAACAAAACAAAACAAAACAAAACAAAAAAACAAAAACCAAACACACCAAAAAACCAAAATCCTATAGGTCCCAGTTTATATGGAAGAAAATGAAAAACTTAGAGAAAATGATGGCAAAGGTCAATCATACATACATAGCATACCATGTATCATTTGAATCCAAATTGCTTGACTCTTGCACTCAAGTTCTTGACCATATTTATCATATTATTCTAAATCTTGTGTTTATATGTTTACTCTATACTCAAAGTTATTTTAGGCAAGTAGACTAACAAATCCTTGTTAGGTCTACATATAAGTATATAATGGTACATATATAATGGTACACTTACATTGGCAGTGAGTGTACCATTACATATGTAAAAACAACTACTTCACAGACAAAATATATATTTAAGTCTTTTGAATAGGCCTAAATTTTAGCCAATGTTAGTAAATCAAACTCACTTACCTAAACAGAAGAAGATGGATCTTTGGGAGAATTATTTGAAAAATAAATTGGGAAATGATGGTGTAACCAAGTGGATAAATAGGGGTTATACAGGTAAAATGCCTATGGACATTTTTTAATCTCATTGGTTAAAAAATGAGTAATGGACAATATTTAATCTCATTGATTTGGAGTTGGGGTAAAGAGTTTGGTGTTTAATGGAAATATTAGTTATCAAGTATTGCACCTGCTATTTAGCAATCCCTGTAGGAGCAACTTACCATACACAATTATTAACTCATAAAAATTCTACCTGACTAAGGTGGGTATCTTAGCTCCACTACTTCTTTTTGTAACCTTGAATACTTGCTTAACTTTTCTGTCTTTCAGAAAAAAAAAATATAAATACAAATTAAAAATGAAATGACATTGATATAAATTTCTCTTTATGAAGAATAATAAGTGCTATTAGTTAGTAGATTACTATAAATAAAAGAGTTTAAACAGTGTCTGGCAAAGAAGAAGCATTTAATAATAGCACTTATTATTCTGATCTCATACATAAGGAAATTGAAACCCACTGAAATTACTTAGCTTGCCAGGATCACTCACTATGTAAAAGTCTTAAGATTCAAACACAATTAATTTTATGTGACTCTATATCACCGTTTCTTGTTACACACCTTGCCTTTCTCAGAATGATTTTAGATTATATAAGTGAATTACAAGATAATACAAACCTAACAGATACTTTCTCTTTACATAAAACAAGGAGAGCTATAAATTGTTACCAGGTATTGGATTTGAAAAAGACATTCTGAGATATTTTGTTATGAAAAACTATTCACCAAAGCCTCTTGTTTTGCCAAAAATTATACAGCAAAAAATAGGAACAAAAATACCTTTAGCAAAGATATAATGACTTGACAGTAATTGAGGTATTTACTAGGGTCATGGTAGAACAACTGAAGACAACTTATGAGGGCTCTTCCCTCCAAGTTTCCTCACTCTTTGGAGGAAGGTGTGGCTACCCCACAAATATACACACAAGGTCTGGTGTAAATGAGGCAAGACAGAAGCTCCTCTTTAGGAACCTCATCAAACCTTGAAATAGGAAGGCCTGGGTTATATAGTTATGTGAGAAACACACTGAAGTTATATTTTCATATCACTGCCAATTTGTACATAGCTTAGTGTCTCTGGCATCTAAATAATTTGCTTCTACAAATAACAGAGAGCATCTATTTACAATTTACTATATCCTACTCACTCAAGTTCATTATCTCAGTTAGTGCTTCCATGGTTATCTTGTTTTACAAAATTGTTTTCCCAACTGGTCTCAATTGTAGAAGTCTGTATGATGCATTTTTGTTAAGAAAGCAGAATCTCACTTGGAGATGAGATTTTGTCGGGTGGGACTGAACATTTTGCATTTTAATAGGAATTCCAGATGATTCTTTGGATTTTGCAAATTTGGCAAACCTTAATTTTATAGTTGAGGGAAATGGTCTAAGGTAGATGAATCAAATTGCTCAGGATACCAGTTAGTAATGGAAACTGTGTTTAAACCAGACCTTGTGTGTGTGTTTGCAGACACCTTACCTCAAAAGTGCTGTTAATAGTGCTTCAAAGCCAGACATAAAATATGACATGTCCAGTTTTAGAAGTTATTTTGGGGAGATGCCTTTAGGTAGCTGATTGACTTTGTACCACAATGAATGCAGTGCATTTGCAAAATACTTTCAGCAATGCACTTTCACAGCCACCCAATTTCACCTCTAAGCACATCCTCTCCTCCACAGCCAACTGCATTTCAGTTACAGCAAGGATGTGAATATGTGACTCATGTTTTGGTGAACTTGGATCCTGCAGCTGGTGCAAGGCACCTTACATGCCAGTTGGGTTGAAACCGAGCAGAATATAAAGTAATTGCCACTTTGCAAAAAGTTATACAGTGCAGTTCAGGAGGAAAGGCGGTAACTGAAGGGCAGCCGGGCTAGTTGTATAATGCACTGCCAGGTTTAGAATATGACTTCACAGCTCCGTAACCTCTGATGAACCGTAGCATCAGAAGAGAGAGTGGGGATATTCCTTCTGAAGTTTTCATTTTACTAAGACTGCAGAAGGAACACTAAGTTATCATGATCAAGCTTAAAAATCATAGAACTCTGCCTTGAACTCTGATATTTTTTTACAGAGAAGAGGTAGGGTAATGTATGAAGCTAAAGTCATCTGTGGTGGAGTCAACTAGGAGTGAGATACCTTCCAGCTGCTTAAATTTTGTTGTCCTCCAAAAGACCTGCAGCAATTAGGCTTCCTGATAGAATGAAGAGCAGGTAAAAAGGTGGTTATTGGAGTGAGGAAAGACTTCAAACTTCATGGGGAAAATCACATATCTAACGACTGAAGCTTTAGTGAGTAAGAAATCCTGCAGTGTTCTTTCAAGTTGTTGGGACAGTTGGCAGTAAATAGTATTCACATAATATTAACTGCTGCTGCTGTTTTTGTGGCTGTGATGATGGTTATTTCTTCACTACAATCCGTGGAGGTAGGGATTATAATTCCAAAACTTTGGATAAGAAACATATGGCTCAGAAAAGGTAAATGCCCAAAGCTACAGGATTTGTTCACAAGAACTTTAGTCAGTACGCTTTGCATCAGGGTACAAGTATTTTACATTAATAGTTTCTAAACATTTGCACAATTATATTGATAAAATACTAAAATAATAAACAGAAAAAGGTTGATTTGTGTGTGTGTTTTTAAGTTTGGGCTTGTTTTGGTAACTTGATTTATATAATCATGTCACTCTAGATTCCCCGCCCCCCCCACTAACATCCATGTAAAGAGTATAATTTTAAATTCTATACTCAATGAAAATTTCAGCTCCCCAGAATCCTCAAGAAATGTGATGTTTTATATATATAACTGCAATTCTAGATGGCTTTAAAACACTCACATTTTTACATCATAATTACTTGGGATCAAGTTTCTTTTCATTTTGACCATTTTTCTTCATTCTAAAGTAGAGGGCATATCTATCTATCAAATAATGAATACAATATTTGCTAACTCAAAGTCATCCTTTTAAATATCAATGTTTTTACTTAAAAAAATAACAACATAGTATTTTGAGATATGCAGGAGCTTTTAAGAAATGCCCCAGATATATGTAGTTTCTTTGGGGATTGAAATACCTCTACAATCTTTTCATAGTTGGCTTGACCTTACTGAGAGATTATCAGAGGGGAACTAGAAGCATAAATACCTGAAAAATCTCCTATGGAAGGAAAGAAAGAAAGGGGTCAAAATTAAAGTAAGGGCAGAAGATCTGAGTGGCTCTAAATTAGACACTCGATCCTTTCTAATGATCCAGGCTGATATTGAGTAAAAGCTAAGAAAAATAGAATTACTGATTCTAAAATATCTACCTAACTTTTATCCTTTACATAAAAAAATATTATAACAAGAAACAAAGCTTTCTCTTCATTAGTCATAAATGGAACAAACTGTCAAAATGCTAGGGAGAATTAATATATATGCCTGAACGAATGTCTGTAATGGCTTCAGATTTGTTTTCTGGTTTCACTGGGTAAGAGTATATGAAGGTTCTAGATCTTAAAGATATCAATGAGGAGCAAAGGAGGCTTAAAAGTGAGTCTAGGGCCTCTGAAACTAGGTCTTTCTCTCAACACTGTCTTCTGGGTTCTATAAAGTAGGAACTGGACACAGAGCAGGATGGTTGCTAAGGAGCTTTACAGGTGTGCACCTGCAACAGTAAATGATATTTTAAGAAAAAGAGAATGAAAATGCTTTACCCAGCTGGTGTAGCTCAGTTGTTGAATGATGATCTATGAACCAGGAGGTCACAGTTTGATTCCCAGTCAGGGTGCATGCTCAGGTTTCTGGCTTGATCTCCTTTCAGTATGAGGCATGCAGGAGGCAGCTGATCAATGATTTTCATCACTGTTGTTTCTATCTCTCTCCATTTTTGATATATATATATATATCATTGTATGGAGAATGAATACAACATATGGTCTAAAAGAACATGCTTTATGGTCTATACATCCTATGTAAGTATAAAAGTATAAAGATTATTATTAAACAAGTTATTTGAGTAAAAAGTGTTTGATTCTGTGGAATCGTTAAAAGCACCCTTTTCATGCTCAAATAAATGTCCTTTATGAATCACCCGACAGTTTCAGCTGATCCCATTAAGCCCCAACTTTTAGGGGCAGGCTGTGTTTAATGTAACCTATGGTTTCACTGAAACTCAAGCTAGATATACTGGTAAATAACAGCTACCAGAAGCCAAAACTGGTATTGTCCTTTTCTCACTCACTCTTGTATAACACATGAGTCTATCATAAATCAAGTGAAACAGAGCAAGCCAGGCTGGGAAACACAGTTGGACTTTCACCAGAAATTACTGTTGATTTGCCAGCTAATGTGTTCCTCCCACATGTGCTGAGGCAGAGGCAAACACATATTCCCAGTTGTCTCCAAGCATAATACACTCTACTGCCTCCCTCTAACCACCCATCCACTGAAGATTCTCACTTTTTACTTCCTGACTTATTAATAAGCCTCTTATTTAAATAATCTAGAATTTAATTGAAGTAAATATAATAAAAATTATACACACACACACAGGGTAGGGCAAAGTAGGTTTACAGTTGTATATGAAACACAGTTTATTATTATTATTATTATTATTATTATTATTATTTATTAACTAGAGGCCCAGTGCATGGATGCATGCACTAGCAGGATCCCTCGGCCTGACCTGTGCCCTCTGGAAATCCAAAAACCCTTGGTTGTTGAAGAGCCCATTTTGGTCTGATCCCCACAGGCCAGGATGAGGGACCCCTCTGATGCACAAATCAGTCCTCTAGTATACATATAAGATCTTTGGTTAATCTCTTCCCACCCTGCACATCCTCCTTTCCCTCTGAGATTCATCAGTCTGTTCCATGTTTCTATGCCTGTGCATTGAGCTTCTGTCCCCTGATAATCATTGTGCATCATAGCTACCAGCTGGTTGGCCAGTCTGCCAACCACTTAGGCATGTTATTGTATTATTTTTCATATGAATAACTGTAAACCTACTTTTGTCCCTCTCTGTGTGTAGATGTCCTCTTCTGAAAACTTAACTGGCATTACCAAGAAACAAAATGTCAACATTGAAAGGGCAGGGCAGGGCTAACTCCTCGCATAACAAACATCTTTCTAGAAAAATGTAGAATTGCCCACACTTCTCATAAAGGTTGTGTCTAGCAAAGCGCTCAGACTTCCTGTTTACAAAGTTCTCTGAAGAAGGAGGCTTTGGTAGCAATAGGTTTGGGAATGACATGTTCTTGATAATGCCATCACAAAGAACAATGCCTGGCACACAGCAAAAGCTTGGCAAATTGGGTTATGTGAAGAGTGAATACATACCATTTATTTGCAATGAAAGTTTAAAATTATACAATTAACTGAATATCTAAATTTACTCTATGGGAATTTTGGAAGTTTTCCTGAGGAATGGGCATATAATTTGGGTAGTTTGTGACTGAAGCTCAAGAATATTGTGACTATCTTTTGGTGGTCTGTAGTCTAATATTTTCTTTAAGATAAACCCCAAAAATTCAATGGAAGGAAAAAAGTAAATGAAAGGCAGAAAATTACAAGGAAACTACTAAGAATTTATTTCACTCCTGAGGAGGAGGAGGAGGAGGAAAAAAAGAGGAGGAGAAAGAGGAGGAGGAGTGGGAGGGAACTATTGCCTGGCCTGTGTGGCTCATGAGGTCACAGTTGATTCCTGGTCAGGGCACATACCTGGGTTGCAGGCTCAAGTGTAGGAGGCAGCAATCAAGACCTTATCTCGACGAAATCAGTTTGGCTCAGTGGATAGAGCATCGGTCTGCGGACTGAAGGGTCCCAGGTTCGATTCCGTTCAAGGGCATGTACCCGAGTTGCGGGCACATCCCCAGTAGGGGGTGTGCAAGAAGCAGCTGGTCAATGTTTCTCTCTCATCGACATTTCTAGCTCTCTATCTCTCTCTCTTCCTCTCTGTAAAAAAAATCAATAAAATATATATTGATATATATAAAAAAAAGACCTTATCTCATCATTGAATTTTCTATCTCTGTCTCCCTCCCCTTCCTCTCTGAAATCAACAAAAATATATTTTTAAAAAGAACAATGGTTGTTATTATTAACTAATTTTTGAGCCCCTACTGTGTGCAAGAAAAACTGCTAAGTATATTAAAAATCAGCAACATAAATATTATCTTCATTTCACAGAAATGGTAACCAAGGCTTAGAGATATTAAGGGATATAACTTGCAAACAGGACATGGAGGATTAAAATCTAGGACTGGAAATGATGACTATGGATTAAATTATTGGACACATTTGCTTTATATACAGTATTTAGTTTTACAGATAACTATACTGACATCTACACTGATGTGTTAAAAAGATTGAGTAATATCAGTTAGGGAGGGTTGGATCAGGATTGGATTACACATGTATATAAAAATGTCCATGCCTTCAGTGAGATTAAATACAGTGTGGTTTGGTTTTCAAGTGAGGGTAAAAATTTTTCAAGACTTATAATGAGGGTGTTTATTGGACCTCAGGCTATTTCTAGGTGTTATAACTTTAAAATTAAAAACAAAAAAGTAATAGAGCTCTGGCCAGGGCTGAGATGGTTGAAATGTAGTCCCATGCACCAAAATGTTGCAGGTTCCATTCCACGTCAGGGCACATACCTTAGTGCTGGTTTAATCCCAGGTCCAGGTGAATATAGGAGGCAATTTACCAATGTTTCTCTCTCATATTGTTGTCTATCATTCTCTAATTTCCTCTCTCTAAAATCAATTAAAAAACATCTTTGGATAAAGATTTTAAACAATGCATTGACTCCACTTAACTAAAGCAAAAATAATCCCCATAAACTGGATTACTCCATTAAATTATTTCCTAAAAGTGAACTAAAAGCAGTGATTTTTCTCTTTATCTGACCCAGGAAGAAATCATCTCCACGGTCACATTGCCACCTGCTCTTCCCATAGAACAGAGAAAGAGAGATAGAAAAGGCCAAAGGGTCAGTAGTTAAATCTTTTTATATTGTATATGAGCCAAAGTCCAAAGAAGTTAAACTTTTAAGGTAGTTATAAAGGTAGTTATAAAATCCTAGAATTTAGGATTCCAGAGTTCCAACACGGAATTGTCTTCACCTTTACTGTGTAGATTTCAGGTTAATGTTATGGTGAAAAGCACAAGTGTTTTGTCCCATGCTTCTTGGGCCAGAAAGCATTTAGAAACAATATCATTTTGTTTCTTTCTCTTTGAAAAATTAAAATAGTTAATCTTCAGTTTGGTCTAATCCTTAGGTATGTCTTTTTTGAATGCCCATCCAGAGTTAAAAAGGAATTAAGCAGAACCACTTTAATGGTATGTGGTTCATATCCCTCCTCCTACCCATATTATCCTTCTGCTAATCTTGCCTTTTGGGCAAAAAAGTAAAGACAGACTTGAAAATAAATAGCTCATAATGATCATAAAGGAAACAATATAAAGTGCCAGGACTAGCAGATTTTGTTATCACTCACACTGAGCAATGACCATGGGTTCTAAAGTTGGCAATTATCTGCTTTTAAAAATACATAATACATTTTGTGGGGACCATTTCAAGGTTACAGGTCCCAGAAATGAATCACCCACAGTTATGTATTAAAGGAAGATATTAATTGTATGAAGCTGGCACAAAGTCCCTTTAATCTTTGTCTTCATTTTGAAAGTTTCTTTCTGTTTAAGATAATAATGAAAGAAAACACAACTTCTTGAAGCAATGTAATTTTCTTTAGAACATTTAGATTTGGAATGGAATTATATATTAGCTGAAATATTTGTCTACCTGGGCAGTCTCTCACCCCACTCTCATCCACTGTCAACTTCATCATATAATTTTTAAAGAACCTAGAGTTCTATAATAGAACATAGTATAAAATACTGAATTCAAACCTAACTTATTTGAATGTTCTCCTCAACACAAAAATTCTTCTAAATTATTCCTGGGGTGTTCACCAGTGTTTGCTTTCTAAAAAAAGAAAAATATATATGTAGGAACAACTGTTGACATATGTATGTATGTATTGCAATATTTAAGTATAGTTGGTATATAATATGTTTCAGGTATAGGATATAGTGATTTATATACCTTGGGATTTGAGCACCACATTAAGTCTAGTAATCATGTCATCATGCAAAGTTATATATATATATATATATATATATATATATATATATATATATATATATGGAATCTGGGGGAAAGTAGGAATATTTAAGTAAATATTTACTTGATTTTGAATGAGCAAATTTACCATTCCAGACTTTACATATCTCAGAGAGCATACTGTCAACTATGGCATTATTGCCATTATTAAAGCAATAAAAAGGCAATGTTGCTGTTTAATATATGTTTTCAAGCAAACTTCAGGAAAATGGGAATATGCCTCAATATAAATGTACCCTATAAATTCCTTTCAAACAACACAAGAAACAAAGAGTGAGGGGATAACTTGGAAAAACTATTGATTTGACCATGAACATATGGACGGTTGTGACTGCATCTATGGAGAAACAGGAACTAGAAGCTAAGAGAGAAAATAGAAAGCTCCTAGACACAGAACCTACCAACCATTACAAAAACCTGAAACCCAGAATCAAGCAGAGGGCATGGACAAAATAAAGTTTCCAAGAAAGTTTCTGAGCCCCTTAAACAGGCCAACTTCTTAAACTCTAAAAATTAAAGTACCCTGTCAAAGATTCTCAATAAGACAGCTGCTTGTATGAAGCTTATGAGACATTTGAACCACAGATGGGCAAACATGGTCCAACTCCTCTGTCTTCAAACCTCAGAGTGCTGGTAGGACAACCCCACTAAGCTGGTTTAGTGCAATGTATTGAACCAGTCTTAGCAGAAATTCACATTAAATCAGGTCCCTGAGATGACGAATTCCATTTCTCCCACATACCATGCGGAGGCTCAGAATTCAGACTTATCTGGAATGCAGAGTGAAGAGGCATTAAAACAAAGAATAATTAAAAAAAAAAAAACTTCACAGAGTTCTCCACCTCTGCATCGCATTAGCCTGCAAAGGATGCTCCTACACACTGCAAGGGCACACAGAGGGGACGTGACAATCACAGGGAGGGAGATCGATTCCAACTGACCTTTCTGCTGTTTAAAGGACTGAATGGAGCCTGAATGATGGACCATTTTCACTCTGTGCGTCCCCGCCGGGTGAGGAAGCAGTCCGAGAGGGAGGCTGGGGAACTGTCGCCAGACTTTGAGAGTGACTCCTTGGCTGCACGAAATACCAGAGCCCGCGCGAGCGCTCGCTCGCTGCAATCCCACACTTGCTTCAGGGAGCGCATCACTCCAGAGGCTGCATGCCCAGCGTTGTCAAGGCAACGCAGGAGGGCGGGCCAGCGTCCGGCTCCCCTTAGTGGCTACTTGCGGAATAACCCCGCATCCCCTGCCTCTAGTGCCGCAGTGTGGGTGGGAGTTGCGCAGGGTTTGTTGGGACAGGCAAGAGAAGGCCTTTTTTAGTGACTATATCCAGGTCCCAGCAAATCTCCAGAGCAGCTGGTCATTACCTCTTTTTCAAGTTTTGAGGCTGGTTAATATCCTGACAGAAGCATTGATTTTCTAAAAGTTGGTCCGTAAACACTGAAACTTATGGAAGGGTAAAGTTGGGCTCTTGGAGAGGAATGCAAACACAGATGCAGAAATCTTTTTTTTTTTTTTCATCTTTCCATCTTAATCTTCAATATGGATAGCCTCCATTTATTCAGAAGAATGGGTTTGGTAGATTAGCAATATTAACGGTTAGCACATTACACTGGAGTTCTCTGCTTGTGCTGCAGCTTGTGGAGACCTTGACTCATATATGATAGTGACATTGGACCATTTATTCTAGATGCTGGGGATATGGGGTGGGGCGGCTGCTCTCCATTATACTTCATTTAATCTTCATAGAAGTTCTATAAAGTAGGTAGAATATTATGATTCTAATATAAAATAAACAAGGCCCAGTGCAACCAAGAATTCTCAAGATTACATAAACCAACATGTAGTTTGAAAGAGAAGGCACCTGATACTCAGAGAGAAGGCCAAACCCCAGTAGCTAATATAGGTTTGGGAGTCACCTCAACATGTTTTCAGTACAATCTCATTTCCTCTCATCAGTGCTCCCTTATTCAAACCTAATAAGTTCCCCCTGAAAGATGGGACACTATTACTGAACAGACACATAGCAAAAGAATATAGTATTTTGAGTTTCAAAGGTTTGTGAGATCAACTCAGGTCCATGTGAAAGATCCAGATAAAGGCTAATGAGAAAGAGAAAGAAGCAGAGATTCAAAATTTTTAGAACCTGAGATAGACTAATCTATGGGGTGGTCTTTTGTTTCACCTGTGGGCAGCAAAGGGAATATGGCTTTACAAGAGCAGATGTTCATATTTAAATAGCTGCATAACAAACCACCATGAAACTACAAGCTCAAATCTACAGTTTATTATCTCTCATGATATTCTATACATGGGCTAGGCTCAGTCTGGTGGTTGGGATTCAGAGTCTCTCTTGAATTTTCTGTGGAAAAGATTCCACTCTCAGTGGGAAGTGTAGTGGAGAACGGGCAGCCTTCTTTAATGAAGGATACTGGTCCATTCAGAAAGAAAATACTGAACAGTCAGTAAGAGCTCAGAATGTAGGCACTGAAGAAGTAATTGGTTATGAAAAATGAACTCCTTGTGAGTTTATCTGAAACTGAAGATCTAGAACAAACCTCAGAAACTTTACAGATATTTTATAGGATAGGGCACTGAAATCCAGAGCAATAACTAACTTTCCTGGGGTCTTTTTGTAGTTTTGTTAATTTTCAATTAATAAAATTTTAATACAATTCAACAACTCAATGGATTCTGGTACAACCCAATCCTCATTGGGGAGGGTTAAATTTGATTATGTATTTAAGGAGTAGTTCATAGCAGAAAATTAATGCCCAATAAATGTTAAATATTGTAATTATAACCAGTGAGGATTTTATCTTTTTTAAATCAGAGGATTTTGAATACTTTTGAAACATGAACATTAATTCCATTCTTGATTAGGAGGAACAGGGGAAAGGATCTACTCGTCACTCCCAGGCAGAGGTACCATCTTCAGTTTTCTAGAACCTCTTCTTTCTTCTTTCTGGGGATGTCTGATTATCTCTAACCATTTCCCTTACCCATAACCCAGCAGGAGGCACAGCTGTGTGAGCCGGAGCTAGAAATGAGTTAAGAATTTGAACCACTTTAAAAATTAATTCCCTCTTCAAAGAAAAGTTTTGCATTATTTCTAACATGATTGCCCCCTACCCTTTGCACTTATGATTACATCATCTTCCCATAAAGTTTATTAATGTTAACTAGAAACATTTTAGGATGGGCTGACAGATTGCTAGCAGGAGATTCAAGGAACAATTTTACTTGTTTTAAAATAAGTGTTTTAGGGAAGGTTGCTACAGGAACAGCTTTATGAGGGACCTCAGAATTTCAACCACCATCTGCTTTATAGGAAAGCCAAATGCAAAGATTAGGAAAAGTTGTGTATGTGTGTGTAAACAGACATAGTGTATGTTTTGGAAGTGGGAGTGCAGAAAGAGAGATCTGAGCAAAGACCTTCCTGAAAATCAAATCCTCCTCTGATCTGATAAAAGGAAATATTTGTATACTGAGATCTCCATTGTAGAAAGATTAGGAATGAATATTACATAGCCTCATTATGGAAGGCTTACCTGATTGTTGGGTTCATTTTCTTACTATTTTTGGTTTCAAACATCTTCAAATATTAGTGAGAAAATGATGATTATTGATTTTAGGTTCACTAGATACATATCTTTAAACTCCCTCCATAACTATGTTTCTATGATTCCAATTTTGCTTTTCTTTTTCAGTTTTGAACCCTGGCTTTTTATTTCCTTGTGGAGGTTTCTGGTGCATTCACCCTCCCACAGCTCAACACCTGCCTCCTGTCCTCCTAAGTAATTAATTATCAGGCTCCATGCTAACTTTTGTTCCCCAAAGCAGTAAAGACTTTGTTCTTTACATCACCAAGAGGCTTCTTACTTCTTTAATAGGTGAAAAGGTGGAGTTGAATTCTATATAATAAAACCCTAATATGCAAATAGACCCAACGGGGGAACAATCGGTCACTAAGACATACATCGATGACCAGGGGTAGACACTCAACGTAGGAGCAATGCTCAGCCAGAATCCAGGCTCATGGCTGGTGAGCACATTGCTAAAGACCCCTTTGGGGATGTCCACCTGCAGGCTTATGCCTGCTCTAGCAGACAGACAATCCCCGAGAGGTCCAGGACTGTGAGAGGGCACAGGCCCTGCTGAGGACTTCTCCCTGCCCTGTGCACGAATGTCATGTATGGGGCCTCTAGTATAGTCAATAATAATGTGATACTTTGCATGGTGACATTACTGGACTTAGTGTAGTGATCACATTGTAAAGTATATAAATGTCAAATCACTATGTTGTATACCTTTAATTAACATATTGTATACCAAATATAATTACATAAAAATAATAATATTTTAAATGAATTCTGGTATATGATCCTCAGCTCAGGCAATTTTGAGCTCCCCTGTATTGTTTTCTATCATAGGTACCCAGTGAATTCTTTCAGAACCACTTTGTATCTTGAATCTCTGACTTAGTTGAAATTGCCAGGTCTGCTTCTCCTTGCGTAAATGGAAACAGAAATAGAGATAGAAATTCTCTTTGCAGTTATTTCCTTTTTATAACCCAGTTATGTAAGGTGTTAATGGGTGAAGTAAAATAGCCTAGTCATGCTGGCAATGGGTTTATCTGCGAAGAGGAAGGAACAGGGGAGAGAGAAATATCCCTGGGAGATATTACGAAGGGAAACTATGTTTTCCTGAAAGGATATTAAGTGTAGAGTATCTATTTCTTCAGAGATTAGTATAGTTTCTGCCACACAAGCTTAATAAATGCTTACTATTGAATAAGTAATTAAGGGAATGAAGTTAAAAATTTTAAATGACTTCCACAGAAATGCTTATTTAGTGCTCTGAGCAGTTGTCTTCTTCCTTCTGTAAAGTCAAGAAACATACATTTTATATGCTTAACATTCATTTATATTTTATATATTATTTATAATAATATATTGAGCACTTGCTTGGTTTTGGTTGCTATCCATACCATTTTAAAGACACATACAAGCTCCTCTGAAAACAAATGATAACAACAGAATCCACACACATGCTGTGCTAAATGGGAGGGTGGAGTAAACTTTAACAATTGCTTCCTAAGAAGTCTGTTTCCTGGCCACGTGTGACAGTACAAATTCAGAATTAAGCAGATTAGTCCTACTGGTATCCAGACTGTATGTTCAGAGAAGCCTTCAGCAATAACATTCCTGATGGCTTTAAAACTTAGAGAAATCAATGGAGTGAAACAGAAGCCTGTACCTTCTTTGAATCCAGCCTGATGCAGTATTCATACATAGTATTTTGAATAGACAAGAACACAAAATGATTTGCTTAAGAAGACATCATCAAGAGAAGACGGATGTGTGGGACAAAGTAGTTGATGATGGATTAAACAACAGTTTACATCTTATGTCCCTGCTAAAATCCTACAATTACTTCTCTAAGTTGCCTTAGACTAAAGTCCATTTTATTGTTCTACCAGTCAGAGAGCTCTGTCTCAGCATTTTTCAATCTTTTTTGTAGGACTCTACAAATTCTTCTGATCCTGCAATGTTTTTCAGCCTCAGAGACCTCTTTACCTTTGCTGCTGCTGTTTCTTCCACTTGGAATCTTCATGCCAAAACCTTTATTATTCTCATAATTTTTTCTTAACCCATATTCATGCTTCAGGGCTCCAAAGCAATGCCATTTCCAGGACGAAGCCTTCCTTTACTCACACCCACACACTGTAAAGTCAGTTAGATGGCGATTTATCCTCCTCTAATAACCATGGGTTATAAACAACCACATTTCATGGCATTTTTACCAAATGCTCCCAATGCCTTTACGTACAGGTTGTTTGCCAATAGGAAGGTGGAGATGAAGGTAGCTTTTGTTGTAACCTACTTACTTTTCAGAGATAATATATTCGTGACTTCTGGGAAGCAGAAGTGACTGGCTGTGAATACATTGGGGTATCTATTTGAACATAACCAGTCCATCTGGAGCAAGGTATGAGTTTGTTGACTTGTCATTCTTCCAAAGAGATTGAGAATGTAATGCTTAGCAATGCTTTAAAAAGAAAGTGTGCATGGATTTTGTTTACTGGAATAAAGGTTCCTTTTGCATTGTCTATTAATAAAAGCAGACTGCAAAAATATTTTAGTGTGAGATCAATTTTTACATAACATTATATAGCATAAATATATCTATAATGATAAAACTCAAAGTATAGCTAAGTGTGCATGGAGGATATATTGACTTTTTTTTTTTTTCATTTTACTTACCAACATTTTAACCTTATTCTGCATTTATTCCTAAAGGGACATTATATTCTATGTTGTTTTTAATTTGGTCACAGTGTAATTGATAGCCTAAAAATTTGAAAAGTGGCCTCGTTTAGCCTCACCACGATGGCTCAGTGGTTGAGTGTCCACCCATGAACCAGGAGGTCTTGGTTTGATTCCCAGTCAGGGTACATGCCTGAGTTGTGGCTCTAGCCCTAGTAGAAGGCATGCAGGAGGCAGCTGATCAATTATTCTCTTTCAGCGAAAACCGGTTTGGCTCAATGGATAGAGTGTCGGCTTGGGGACTGAAAGGTCCTGGGTTCGATTCCGGTTAAGGGCATGTACCTTGG
Organism: Pipistrellus kuhlii; assembly: GCF_014108245.1. Taxonomy (NCBI): domain Eukaryota; kingdom Metazoa; phylum Chordata; class Mammalia; order Chiroptera; family Vespertilionidae; genus Pipistrellus; species Pipistrellus kuhlii. The sequence goes on from NW_023425595.1 coordinate 17,166,180, forward strand.
TTGTAGGCACATCCTCAGTAGGGGTGTGCAAGGGGCAGCTGATCGATGATTCTCTCTCATCGATGTTTCTAACTATCTCTCTCCCTTCCCCTCTGTAAAAATTAATAAAATATATTTTTTTAAAAATTATTCTCTTTCATCATTGATATTTCTATCCCTCTCCCATTCTCTCTGAATTAAAAGCAAAAAAACAACAAAAATCAAACACCATATTGTTTTTAAAAAGTGTCCTGATTTGGATAGGAAATTATGTGATCAAATGTGCATTACTTATGCTAGAAAAATAAATGTAAAAATCAAAGTGAAAAGTAATAACTGCATGCAAAATGTCAGTATGACATTTTAATAAAATGATAGCTCAGACTTAAAATTGTAAAAACATCAGCACTTTGTCACGGAGGCTTCCTTTTTAACCCAGTAGGGAATGCAAAAGGAAGACATTGCTTTGGGAGTCTAGAGCCTACACACTTAGGCCGGCCAGCGTGTAAATTGACATGCTGTCAACTATAGATTCAATGGTCCTAAAGGTCTGTTCCCCCCTCATGTTTTAGGATTCTTCTCTGCTGGAAGAGAATTTCACGTACCCTCATTTCATAAATATAATCCTTACAGGTGGTTTGACCAGGGATATTACTATCTCTACTGAAGGAAAATAGTGGAAACAGTACAGAAAAACTCCTTGACTCAATCTATAAAGAGAAGCTTTGTGGGAATCTGAACTTGAGTAGAGTCTGAAATTAGACACTGTAATATCATAAAGAAAAAAAGAATTAGCCAAAACAAAAGTTACAGGAGGAAATCATTATTGAATTAATGATTTAACTAATGAGAAAGCATTACCTTTACTTTAAAAATCAATTTTGGCATCTTGAAATGATTTATGGATTTATATAATTGATCAATCTGTCAATTATAGGCTCTGTATTCATTAAAGTAAATCTAAAAATCTAAGTCTCATTGAATAATTGAAAAACTTTTAGCAAATCAACTTTATATCATACTGGGTGGGACAAAGGTAGGTATACAGTTGTGAGTACACAAAACACAGGGTTTATTCTTGTATTATTAATTATTATATTATTTTCATATGAACAACTATAAACTTACTTTGACCTACCCTTCATAATGTTCTTCTTCCTCCTCTCGTATAATTTCTACAAATAGTAGAATAAAGCTACATGTTTTTCTTTCTCTACATTTAACAAATATATACTTGTTATCTATGTGCCAAATTCAGTCAGGATATATATTTTTAGTCCTTGCAAGTTTTATACCAGAAGAAACAGTACATCTTTGTAATTACTTAATAATAGAAAGCAAATGGTTATATAAGCCCAGTTCTAAGGCTTCTAACTTTGGGGTGTTTCATTGTAAAACAATGGTTGAACATTTGGGAAAAACATTTTTTACAGAAATTTTTATTCCTATAATAAATGCCGATTCCATAATATTTAATGAATTTCTCATTCTGCTTTCCTGACTGATGAAAAACAGACAAAAAGAAGAAAAATAAAATAAAAGCAAAATGAGAGAGAAAGAGAAACATGTAGAATATGTATAGACCACATTATCAGATACTAAAATAAAAGAATTACATTATTTAAAATGGGAAAGATATTTTCTCTGGAAATCAGGGATATGTAAATCAAAATTACATGGCATACAGTTAAGTTTTTCACACTTGCAAAAATGGAAAGAAGCTGTGATATCTATTTTTATAGGGGATATTGGGAAAAGCCTTCTTTCATACATGGTTTTGAAACTGTGAAGCATTTAAACTATTTTAACCAATAATTTAGTTCTTAGAAGTCTATCCAAACCACACAGTTATAAATAATGGCCTATATGTCAGGATGCATATTGCATTATTGACCTTGGTATCAAAATAACAAAAACAAAACTTATACCCAGCAATATGGAAATTATGATTTATCCTACTATAAAGTCTGGTTACTTGAACAGGAGGGAAAAATATAGAAAGCTACAGACTAGATTGTTAACATGAGTGAGTGGATTAACATGGCTGGGTAGAAGAGGAAATGAAGAGAAGAAAAACAAAAAAAGGGAAAAAAGAAATGCACTCTATATTCCAAACCTAGCATATTACCACATTTATGCATTTATAAAGTTATGTAGATGTATGGATAAAATATTTTTAAATGTTTTTTAGAACATTTAAAAAATTCTAATCTTGTCAAAACTAATTTATCTACCCAATTTCTCTCTCTTCCCCAGTTCATTTCCTCAGCTTGGTTTAGAATGTATTATTTTACCTGCCTCACAGAAATAACCAAAGTACTTCTCTCCATTACCTATTTTAGAAATGTTTCCCACCTACTGTTCATCATCCAAGTCTTCTGAGGCCTAGGTATGCACCACCTCTTCCCTGAATACACCTGCCCAAATCTCTTCTGAGCTTCTTTATCCTTGCTAAATGATTCAGCACTTAACTATATAGAACTATCAGTTGTTCTCTGATTATCATATGCCAATTGGTTGTGTCTCCCCAACTATTAGTCTTATTCTAAGTTTTATTTTTGTTTTCTTTTTCTAACAGATGCATCACCAAATTGTACCTTCAGTCTGGTGATTGTTATGCATATATTAATGCTCTGTCTTTGGTTTCCAAACAGGGAGACAGTTAAGAAAGTATGCAGCCTTCACCTCAGAAGATTTCAGTTAGAGTTTATGCTCTGTTATTTCCTAAGGGTGTGCCTGAATACATTTTATTCCTCTGAACCTTAGTTATAGGTCTCTGATATTTAATGCAATAATATTTTTAAATAGCCTGAGTTGTGAAAAGAGTGCTAATTTTAGAGTCATCCAATCTGGCCTTGAATGTGGATGGGGTTAAATCACCTAGCAATTAAAATATGTCTAATTATGATTTCTACAGTAGGTAGAATTTTTTTTTGTTACTAGTTTTTAGGATCAAGCCAATGTCTATGAGCTAGAGGCCTGGTGCACAAAATTTGTGTATGGGGACGGGATGGGGGGGTTTGTCCCTCAACCAGTCTGCACACTCTCCAATCTGGGAACCCTTGAGGGATGTCCCACTGGGATAGGGCCTAAATGGGCAGTTGGACATCCCTCTCACAATCCAATACTGCTGGCTCCCAACTGCTCACCTGCCTGCCTTCCTGATTGCCCCTTACCACTTCTGCCTGCCTGCTTGATCACCCCCTAACCATTCCCTTGCCAGCCTGATTGATATTTAACTGCTCCCCTGCCAGCCTCTTTGCCCCAACATCCCTTCTCTGCCTGCCTGGTCAACCCTAACTGCCCTACCCTGCAGGGTTGATTGCCTTCAACTGCCCTCCCTTGCAGGCCTGGCCCCTCTCAACTGCCCTCCCTGGCAGGCCTGGTGTCTCCCAACTGCCCTCCCCTGCTGGCCATCTTGGTGGTGGCCATCTTGTGTCCATATAGGGGCAGGATCTTTGACCAAATGGGGGCAGCCTTATTGTGTGTTGGAGTGATGGTCAATCTGCATATTACTCTTTTATTAGATAGGATAGAGGCCTGGTACATCGGTGGGGACCAGCTGGTTTTCCCTGAAGGGTGTCCCTGATCAGGGTGAGGGTTCCCTTGGGGCGTGTGGCAGCCTGAATACGGGGCCTGTGGTGGTTTGCAGGCCAGCCACAGCAACCCAAGTGGAGGCCCTGGATCTGGAATATATTTACTTGATACAATTGAAACTTTGTAGCCTGAAGTGGAGCCAAGCCTCCTGCTCAGATTCAGAGACAGAGAAACATTGATCAGACCTTCAAACCTCAGAGGGAAGGTAGGGGAGAGTGGGGGAGAGATCAACCAAAGAACTTGTATGCATGCATATAAGCCTAACCAATGGACACAGACAGCAGGTGGGTGAGAGCATAAGTGGGTGGGGAAGCAATTGAGGGATAAGATCACATAAGTAACACCTTAATCAATAAAGAAAAAAAAAGAGAATCGACAAAAAGTGTTGAAGACTAGAGAAAAGAAAACCCTTGTGAGCTATTGATGGGAATGCAAATTGGCAGTTACTATTAGAGAAAGTATGAAGGTTCCTCAATTTTTTAAAAATAGTAGCGATACCATATGATCCAGCAATCCTATTTTTGAGTGTATATCCAAATGAAATAAAAAACAGATTATCAAAGTGATACTTGCTCCCTGTGTTCATTGCAGCATTATTCAAAATAGCCAAGACATGGAAACACTTAAGTTAACAAGTAGATGAAGAGATAAAGAAAGTAATGTGTACAATATAATGTTATTCAATTTCAAACAAGAAGAAAACCCTGCCATTTGTGATAACGTGGATGGACCTTGAGGGCATTATGTTAAATGAAATGAGTGAGAGAGAGAAAGACAAGTTCTTTTTGTTCTTATATGTGTAATCTATAAAAACCAAACTCAGTAGAAACAGGGTAAAATAATGGTACCAGGAACTGGTGGTGGTGATGGTGGGAAATGGAGAGATGCTGGTCAAAGGGTACAAACTTCCAACTATAAGATGAATAGCATTCTGGGTGCCTAATGTACAAAATGGTGGCTATAAAAAAAAAAAAAAAGCAACAAGGCTGTATTATATACTTGAAAATTGTTAAGAGAGTAAATCTTAAAAGTCATCATCACTAAAAAAGCTAATTATGTGAGCGGATGGAAGTGTTAACCAACTTTATTCTAAAACGTTATTGAATAAATATTTGTATTATATTTCATGTTATACGTATGTAATAGATCATCACATTGTATACCTTAAAACTTACATATATTATATATCAATATTATCTCAATAAATCTATAATAAAATAATACCAATAAAAAACTGATAAAATTATTATTATGTTAGAGGAAAAAGGACTGCTTTGAGGACTAGCAGTCATAGTACATATTCAGCACATGCATTCTACAAAACACACACTTCCACACCACATGCAATGGAAAATAGATTCTGTAAAGTCTAAATCCAAGGCAAGGTAATGATTTGAAAGATTAATAGCTTTAGGCTATGATGGCTCAATGTACTTGTCTCAATTTGGTGTTGGGACAAGGGGATCTCTTGGGCCAGAGTTAATTCTTCCATGAACAGTTCTCTAATAAATATTGCCAATGTTTGCTTCTTTGTTTTCATGTTCTCTTGCTTGAACTATCTACCTTCTGAATTATTTAATCTCTTTTTACTCTTAAAATGTAATTATTAGTCAATAACCAATCATTTGGTTAACCAATAGGCTTGTTCTCTTGATTGACTGGACCTCAAAAAGTAGTTGATTGTCAAGTCTATTTTGTATTTATCTGATTTTGTCTATTGTGCTGATTTATCATTATTATTATTATTTGTATGTGTGTTTACTAAATTTTAAAGGCTTTTAGGGAATTTTTTCTCTTTTATATATACACTTAGAGGCCTTTTATATATACACTTAGATTCATGCAATAGGCCTTCCTTCCCCTGGCTGCTGGCTCTGGTTTCCTTCCAGCACCCGGGACCCAGGCCTTTGCTCTGGCCACAGCGGAGAAGCCAAGCCTCTTCAGTCTTCAGTCGTCTTCAGTCATAGATTCTGCCAGAGTCTTTAGTCTTCGCTCAGCACTTGTGTATGCAAATTAATAGGCCATCTTTGTTGAGTTAATTTGCATACTCACTCCTGATTGGCTGATGGGCATCATGGAGGTACATTCAATTGCATATTTCTCTTTTATTAGTGTAGATATGTATGTATTCATATTTATATAAGTTAAATAGTTACTTAAAATTTATATTAAACATCTTATATCAAAAGTTATAGGAAAATGTATATTAAATGATTTGCACAGTGGTCTTTTGCTGATTAATTTATTAATACTTACTATGAGATTACTATGTTATTATCTTTTAATGGAAATACATTTCTTAAAACAAGTGGTGCAAAGGTTTTTGTATGTAAGCTCATATTAGACATTTGTAAGTCAAAGCAATTTCACTAGAAGCTTAGGATGAAATGAAATAAATTACAGATGTGAATGTGCTCTGCAAATTGCATGGTGAACTGCATTGATAATTAATAATATGATACTGAAAATTCGTGTTAAATTTTCACAGCCCACAAAGACTCTGAAATCGCTAATTCATTACACTGAAGAGCAAAGTTGGCAGGATTGCCTGAAACTCCATCCTCACCTTCATTATATATGCCATTGGCAGCCCACACACTCTTCTCAAGCCCATGATGAGATGAGTACTTTCGCAGGCCTGTGAGAGGGAACAAAAGAACATTTGCTTAGAAACTCAGTAGACCAGAAAGAAAGACAGCTGAAAATTATTAAAAAAGAGTTTTTCATGTTGACTATCATTGCTGTAAAACTGTTATGTGGCATAGATCAAATTAGTTATGAAAAAGTATGTAGGAGGACATAACTTTCAGTTAATTGCATTGGAAACTAAGCAGGTGGGTAGGCTCTATTTGCTGTTGTGCAAGCTGATTTAGCTGTCATCTTTGAAAGAGCTTAGAATGGCTACATTTTCCAATTACATTTTCCCAGGGTGAGTAACACGGTCTTTTAATATCCCACCCACCTAACTTTAAAAGCTGTATCTGACAATCATATGTAGAAAATTATTAAAAAGTCATAGGATACATCCTCATATTATAGATCATCCAGGAATTACTAATTTTAAGTGGAAGCTCCAATGAAGGTTGTGGCAGTAGAAAGTAAAATATAAGCAATATTACAAAAGAAACATCAGGATTCTACAGTTGGCTGAAGAGTGTAGAAAGGGGAGAGATAAAAATTTAAAAAAAAAAAAAGGTAGTTTGTGCTAATTTTGCAAACACTAGGAGACCTGAACATGACAAACGTTTTCCATTTACCAAGTCAGTTGAAAATTTGGGCTGGTGTGAGACACCATAGGCTGTTCCAAACATAACTATGGGTTAAGTTTGGAGCAATTATAACAGTACATGTTATAATTTACATAAATAATCATTCTGTAATTTGTAATCTATCAGGAGCCTGAGAGAGAGGTAAGAGTGGGAGACATAATTGAGATGTTGTTCACACAGAGGTCAGGACTGAACCTATACAAGAAGAGGCTCTTGGAAGAAAAGGATAGGAAGAAAAAGTACAGGAGGGCAAGACAGATGCTTAGCCAATATTTTCAGCTGGTTGGCAGAAGGAAACCAGTGAGAAAGTGAAGAGCCTTAAGTGAAGTGTTTTTGGGGAAAAAGCAACTATGATAGTTTCAGCTCTATATTGCAAAAACTCTATATTCTAAATGTAGTTGTCCACTATGTATCACTTTCAAAATGCTAGTCTGTGTCAGAATATGTATGTGGCCAAATGTTTCATATCGTGTGTGAAAAACAGTTATAAAAAGTTCAATAAAGAATTCTGAAAGAAGATACTTACATTTGACTATTTCATCATCAGAAACACAAAAGTGAATTGACATATTTCACTAATTTTTTTAAGTAAAAGTCTCTCCAGACTACTTGTTAAATATTAGATATTAAATTAGCTATTGATGGGGAGCCCCTCCTTTTACAGGCTTCATGAGTAAGGCAAACATTGTTTGTAGTCTGAATCATGGAAGAATTTACATTAGTCTTATTAAATCCCTTAAATAAACTGGCCAATATGGACACCAAAATCATCAGAGCTACTTATAATCTTGAAAGAGGTGAGAGAAGGGAGGACAGCCAGTGCCAGAAGTTGCTTATTTTAAAATGCTGTGACTATTCAATGATGCTTGCAACCACTAACTGATTCAAGGAATGATGATTTATAAACTTGACTGAATCTAAATCACATACTATCAATGCTGAGACACAACAGAATTTACAGTTATTTTCTTGATTAGAATCTAATTTGTGTGGAATATTGTTATTTTTTTGGTTTATTTCTTTCTTTGTTTGTTTTTTTTTCTTTTCAAAGAAATAATGAAGCAATTCAGAATGATACTGAGTCCAGACCAACTTGGAAAGTTCACTCTTCCTTAATTTCTCTTTCTGTATCTAAAGGGATTGAACTGAGTGATCTAAACTCTCTTTCTTCTTTAAAATATTATTAACTTTCCCACTTACTTAACTGGAGTTATAATAATTTTCTTATCAATCTAGTGTAACCTGACCATTCACATAGTTGTAATATAGATATGGATATGGGTATGATATCTGCAATATTGTGTGGTATGACATCAAATGTAAGCATTGGTTTTGAGTGATAGATTTTTTAGAAAAGTTACTTTATGGGAGGTTTAAAGGAAAAATGATATGAGCCACATGGGAAATAAATAGAATACTTTATGAATATAAGAAGGCAAGAGTTCTTCTTCTAGGTGGAAAAGCTTTTAGGAGATGGGGAGAGAAGAGTAGATGGTTGTTTAGCTCAAAGATAGTAGTGTGTGTGTGTGTGTGTGTGTGTCTGTGTGTGTGTGTTTGCTTTTGTGAAATATTATACAGAAATGTGAACACAACATATAAACACACACCACAATAGCAACACCATTCATAGCAACACAAGTTCACAGCAAGTACTCAAAATGTCGGTACAAACCAGGGTACATCACCAGGCTGAGAGAAAAACACAACCACAGGATTTAACTTTTATGGAGCCAAATAAGAATGTTTCTGAGCATATTTTGTAACAACAATCCAGTAAAATTAGAAAGTAATTATAAAAGTTTCTAAAAACCTAATCTTAACAATTGAATAAGGGAGGACATCAAAACACTATTACAGATGGTAATCATTTCTTAGGAAGGTCAGATGATATTAAGAGAGTGGCCAACTGAGTCATTGTAGCTCTAATTTAAATAAAAACACAATTTGCTTTAATTTTAGTTCTCATCCAGCCATATGCTACCATTTTAAAAAATTATTTAAATCACTGATCAAGGCCGTTTTTTTTTTTTTTCTCATTTACTAGGTTAGGAAATTAGAGGCCCAGAAAACCCAGTTACTTGACCAGGATTACAAGGTTATGAATGAGAGAGGGCAAGGATCCATGTGCCTAGCTAGGGCAGTGGTTGGCAAACTCATTAGTCAACAGAGCCAAACTCAACAGTGCAATGATTGAAATTTCTTTTGAAAGCAAAAAACTGACTTTTGCACACGGGCTATGAAGTTTCAATCACACTGTATGTAGGCACCCGCATGAGTTATGATATTTTGTGGAAGAGCCACACTCAAGGGGCCAAAGAGCCTCATGTGGCTCATGAGCCTTAGTATGCCGACCACTGGCCTAGACTGTTAAAGCTTCCAGCTAATCACTTGGGTAATTCTGGATTTTTGATTGGGTTGCTTTATCTTATGAAACTCAACATTATGAAGAGGTAATTAAGTACTGTCATTTTCCTAACAATGATAAGAGGTATATGATGCAAGAATTAGTTACTTTTGCTGAGCCGAGCTCTTGAGTATATATTAAAAGACAGGTTGGGCTGTCTTTGGGAATTAGCACAAAAATTTTTAAACACATCTGTCCTGAAGAAGACTATCACCATGAAAGCTCGCAGCTGGTTGTTCCTGTATGACTGCCAAAACATGAACAAATAACACCCCCTGGTCTTATAATAACATAAGGCAGAATCTGATGTGTGATCTGGCTCTAAAGAGAACAAATAAGGTAAAGTGTAACCTGAAAATTGCATGGATAGAACTGTACAATCTTGCCCACTATGGACCAATCTATCTCCTCTGGGCTTTAGCTTCCATATATGCAGTGAGGGAGAAGGGGTTGATTGTAAAAATCACTTTCAATTCTTCCTATATTATAAAGATGTAATATTCAAATGGTCATTATGCCCTGAAGAGTACGACCAACTGTGTAACAACCGGATGGTGGATCAGCAGGAGGGTGGGGCAGTGAGCTACAAGCAGGTGGCAGAGAGCTATAGGAGGGGGTAAGGCAGCAAACTATGAAGAGGTTGGGGGGGTGGGCAGAGGGAGCTACAGGAAAGTGGGCAGTGGGTGAAGAGCTACTGGAGGGCAGCAGTGAGCTATTGGCAAGCTACTGGCACAGGGATTCATGCGCAGGGCTACTAGTTTGTATATTCTTGGTTAAGTTAGTTGAGTGTGCAGTTTTTGTTCATATTTTTCGTGTTTTCAAAATCAGGATCAAGGTGAGAAGAAATAGCCAAAAAAGGAAAAGCAATCAAATCAACCCCTTGAATTATTATTTTCCAAAATACCATATCTGATAGAACTGTAACATAACCATAAGTATTAAAATTTCTTTTGAGTAGAATAGGGGAGATGCAAAATATTGCTTTTAAATATGAGGTGTGTGTGTGTATCACACTTACTTCATGCATATATACCTGGGCACTTAAACTATGAGGTAAAATCATGTCAAAATGGGAACTGATGTTCAAATTCATAACAATAACCTCAAGGAGTACTTAATATGGCCTAACAGTCAAAAAATATTTCCCTGATTATCTTATTTTCCCAGTCTCCAATAAAACTATTTCATATTTTATTCCCTCACTTCAAACTCTGTCTTCTAACACCCCCTCTCCAATCCTCACTTTGAGTTGATTATTTGACTTCCTATTTCACTCAGAAGATTAAAGCAATTTGAAGAAAACTTCCACAGCTCCTACCCACCTACCGGCATCTGAACTCATATATTCTGACGTCATTGTCTGATACTCAGATACACTAACTGCACTTCCAACTAAGGCCATCTCCTCTCCTTATGCAGTAGTTACCATCCTCTCAGCAACCTTGGGACACCAGCCCACTAATTTCCCCATGCTCTCTCCTCACAGAATCAAACTCAGATTCTGCTCCTCCCACTCACCAACATGCAAGCCTGCTGTTTCAGTTCCTGAAAACACCACCCAAGATTTAAAAAGCAACCTCTCTTGATTGTAGTTCTACTGCTGGCTTCTCCTCAATTTGTGTGTTCTCATTTGCTCCAAAATCCCACAAAAGCCAGGTCAATAGTCACTATTTCTAATTCCTTTTCTTAAATCTTCTACAATATATATTTTTTTGTCTTGTAACTCCACTGAAACTACTCCCTAATGACAGCTTCAGTGTCCAAGTCAATAGTCAATTCTTAGCCTCCAGCTCATTGATATATTTAGGGCATGTGACATAATTTGTTGTGCCTTTCTAGTGGATACACTTCTATCACTTGGCTTCCTGAGTCTCACGTTGCCTTGGCTCTTCTCCCACCCCACTGCATGCTCCTTCTCGGGTTCCTGTATGCATTCCTCTCATCTCTTGGCATGTTAACTCTGGAAAGGCCCATGGATCAATCTTTGTGCCTTTCTCTTTCCTATCTTTAATCTCTATTCTTGGTGATCTCATCCTCTCTCATATTTTTATTTTTTAAATATATTTTTATTGATTTGAGAAAGGGAAGAAAGATGAGAGAGAGAGAGAGAGAGAGAGAGAGAGAGAGAGAGAGAGAGAGAGAGAGAGAGAGATCAATGATGAGAGGAATCATTGATTGGCTGCCTCCTGCATTCCCCCTACTGGGGATTGAGCCTACAACCCCTGACATGTGCCCTTGGCCAGAATCAAACTTGAGACCTTTTGGTCCACAGGGCTTCTCTCATATTTTTAAATATATATATATATATATATACACACACACACACACACACACACACACACACACACACACACATATATCCATATCCTAAGTGCACACCACCAGTCCAGATATATCTCCCTAACTACAAGCATATGTCACATGTCTGCCTTCTTCACATTCCATTGGATCTGAAAGAACCATATTCAAACTCACCATTTCCAAATGAGCTTCTTGATATTGCTCCCAGACCATATTCTCCTATGGTTTTCCCATCTCAGTTGAAAGTAAGTTTGGGGTTGACAGTGAATAGTCACGAGACAGATGAATCTAAAATAAATCCAGCTATTGTGACTCCCCTGCCTGAAACCCTTCACTCAATGTAACTCCCACTTCACTCAGAGTAAAAGTCCAAATCCTTGAAATTATTATATGACAACAATCACTACCACGCCTGAAATAACCTTGCATGACATTGTAGATCTAAAAACACATCTGTTTCAGGGAAGAATTTTTTCCACAGCTTCCAGTGTCCATGTGTAGATATTTCAGTAGAGTATACTCTGACCTCTCATCTCTTGGGAAATTTTTAATTAATCTAAGTTATGTGATTTGAAAGTTTGGGAGAAAACGGAACTAGTAGTGCTTGCTTCACTCATTTCTTCTTCTTCATTTTAGTCCGTTCCTTTCTCTCTCTTGGCACCAAATTTATTGACACTATGGGGTTTCCTTGAGATTCCCAGCTATTGATGGCTAGGTGTCAGATTCAGAAGGAGAGGAAACTGGCCAAGCTCATTTGGCCGCACATCAAAGTCCCAGTCTTCTGGCTTTCATGAATTATACAACTGACCTTTAGATATCCATCTGTCGGTCTCTAGGTCTCTAGGTCTCTATTTCTCAATTGTTTCAGAATTCAAACAGGGGAGACAAAGGTGCTATCCATGGAGTCCGTTAAAATGCTAACATGCTCAAGGATTGAGAAACTAGTTTCTAAGCTTCCCACTGTTGCATGTATAGTTTGACGGCGGGAGGGCTTTAGTGGAAAAAAAGGAGGACTGGTGTAAGTCTTGGCTTATAATATCAGAAGTGTTACTTACTATATCACCCTGAGTCCAATAATTCATGTACCTCAGCCTCTTTTACATGAGCTACACAATGAGTAATGAGTCCTTTGTTGCATTGTTGTGAAATTAAAAAAAAAATAGAATCAATTTAATAAATGATTGAAATAAAGACAGAATAATTTCTTACCAACATGTATGAGAAAGTTGTCTATGACAATCAAAATAACTGAGTGGTAGCAGCATTTTGGGGAAAACGACCAGACTTTATTTTGTAGGGAATGAAAAATAAATTTTCTTCTTGCTAAACTGAAGTTGACTAGTGGAAGAAAAAAAGGCATCATAAATATGTTCAAATCTACAATAGCTGATGGAGGTGGGTGGAATAATCTTGATTTATCCAGCCCACTGTTGTATTCTTCATAATTACAAGTTGTAAAGGTTTATGCAAGAATATTGTTGAACATTATTGGGCAACAAACCAGTAAGTATTTGTTTGTGTTAGAACAGTGACACTCCCTGGTTATTCCTGATATTGACAGAAATACTGACTACTAAAAAATATCCTTTTTATAAAGCAAAATTTTAAATGTTCCTATAGATGTAGCAAAGTATAAAGGTAATACCCAAGGATATCTAAAGGTAACAAAAGAAAATATTTAAATACTTTGGGGTAAGAAGGAATTCAGATGTGGAAGAGTTCAATAATGGTGGGTACTAGTTTTTGGCCAGAAGAAAGAACATAAGCATTCAATGATTGCTAACTTTAATTTATAGGAAACAATCTCATTAATTAACCCCTAAAGTATACTTTGTAAATATGTGAACCAATACAATTTTTAGAGATATTCAATATGAAGTTATCCACCTTGTTAGTGTCTTCCTATCTCTAGAGTTCCCCAAATATATTTTGGACAGTTGTGATTTATAATAGCCCAGTGGTCAGTAAATTCATTAGTCAACACAGCAAATATCAACAGTACAACAATTGAAATTTCTTTTGAGAGCTGAAAACCGCTGCACATGTGCTACGCGTCTCAATAACAATGTAAGTGCGCGCCCGCATGTGTATTTTGTGGAAGAGCCACACTCAAGGGGCCAAAGAGCCGCATGTGGCTTGTGAGCCAGTTTGCCAACCACTGTAGTAGCCCAAGAAAGGATTCATCATTACATTAGTAAGCCTAGATGATCTATACAACTGTTCCAGCTCCCAGTTCTTCATACTCAAAGGCTCAGAGCAAACCCATATTCATGTATCTTGGAAGCTAATATTTTTCAAAATGAAACATAATATATAAATATATATATATATATATATATATATATATATATATATATGATCAGTTACCAATACTAAAGAAAAATAATCTTACTATCCACTGCCATTTTATTTCAGAGAATATTAAACCAATTCATTTTCCTTTTTGTATTAATCCCTCCCTATACACGCACACACAAACACGCCCACATACACACACACACACACACACACACACATATTTAGGAATTGAACATCAGTGGCAGAACCATTCTCTTTTCCAGTTGGCTTTGCGGAATACTTATCACAAGAGAATTTTCAGGCTCATACATAAAAACAGAGTCTAGAGGGAGTCAGCTCTGTAGTTGGAAAAAGAAAAAAAAACACCAACAATCTCATTAAGATCATGGAAAGTAGAAGCATAGGTGAGGGAGGGTGGGCAAAGGGTTGGGTCAAAGTGTTCATTGGGCTCTTTTCAAACAGTGACACCTGTGAGAGCAACCCCAGAGATATATTAAACGACAACTTTAGGAAGTTTCAGTCTGACCTGTATCCGATGAAAAGATGAGTTGACCTATTTCCAAAATATTCAGATCTATTACATACATGTCTGTTGGGGTTAAGAAAGCTTTCTTCTGTGACTGTACTTTCGCATTATGTTTTCAGAGCCCCCTGGGCTATTTCTCCCACTGTAGCTTCAGGATGTGCAGAACCAACCTGTTTATTTTCAGATGGGCAACGAAAAGGTTGATTTCCCAGCAGGCTGAGCTAACAGCCATCTGTTAGGGTGGAACAGGGCCGACTGGAAACATGGTATTTGCCACTTTGTCTACTATCAGGAGGCCACAAATGAAATTCAAGGGCCTTTCAGAACCACAACACCTTATGAGTCAGATTCCTGGGAAGAAGGCAATCCCAAATTAGAAACACTCAACTCACTGGAAGGGCACTTCATCTATCTGCGGGTACCTTAGGGACTCCACTCTGAGCGATGCTTTCATCACTCATGCTCTTCCATGGACCACTGCGCTGCGGCTGCTGCTGTCCTCACACAACAGTTCATGATTGAGCACATAACAAAGGGTAGGGACATTCAGGGTCGCCCTTTCTGGAGTGCATCTGAAACCAACACTTCAGACCCAACAGAAATGATTAAGATTCTATATGTAAAGTGATTAGCAGGTCAATTGGCACTCAGATGGTTGCTGTTATTATTGTTGTTCTATTTATGCTTATTTTCTATTATTTATTAAATTGGAGATACCAAGTATGACTCAAGTGCTTTGAAAACTTGCTATGGTAAAAAAAAAAAATTATATTCATTAAGGTATATAGGAAAAATAGGATTGAGGATCATGTTAAAAGTACCCTTTAATATTTCTTAAATATTTTATTAGATATTAGCTTAAAATAAAAAATAAAGACAGGTTGAAATGAGTTTATGTGTCTTAAGATAATAACAATAGTTTTTATTAAATTTTATATAATCTTATATGCCTTAGTTAATAAAATATTTTCAGATTGTTTCTCCACCAACAGTTTATGCTTTGTTGCCAATTGTGTACATGACAAGTTTCTTTCTCCCACCCCTTCGTTTCTTACATATTCTTCTTTCAAAAGGTTTTGATCAAGATACTAGGCTCTTGTGCAAAATGGGCATACAACTCTCTAAAAGATTACAAAGCGATGAACTTTATTAAGATTAAGTCTGAAGGTGACTAGTAGGTATTACCTTTACCATAGTTACCAAAAGAGAATGTTTTAGTGAAAAGAAGATAAAACACATTGTGGTAGTGCTCTCTAGTGGTAATTCTGAAGGCAAGACAGCTCTAACAATAGTTCTGCATTTCATAGGCTTGAGACTAACTAGTCTAAACACCCAAAAATGTAATGGGAGAAAGGAAGATCAGTACAGTATTCAAAATGTGCATTTCTTAAGGCAATAAATACAGTAAGAAATTAAGTTATATTCTTCCATTTCTAAGTTGAAGAATAAAAAGGAAAGTTAAAGCTCTCTCACTATTATTCATGAAATGGATATAAAATCATTCACCTCACTGGGTTGCTTTAAGGATAAACAAAAGCTGTTTCTCTTTCAATCTTGCTCCACGTTAAGTTTGGATCCTCTTTCTCCTGTACTTTAACTCATGTTCTACTCAGCAGCCATTATCATTTCTATTATGCCACTCTGCTCCAACTGCAAACTATTACCTAGTGCGAGTCACCACCACCCCTACCCACACTGATGGATCAATTCCTAACTTCTCTCTATTGTGTTCATATGGTCCATGCTGCACACAGGACATTTAGCCCTATAGACTAAATGGAAAGTAGCAGGTGTACCGGTTAATAATGTGGATTTTTTTCAATAGATGGAGTTACACATACGTTTATATATCTATATCTATATCTATATCTATATCTATGTATATATATATATATATATATATATATATATATATATATATAGAGAGAGAGAGAGAGAGAGAGAGAGAGAGAGAGAGAGAGAGAGACATGGCATGGCTTCTTCCCCATATATATATATGCAATTAGATATGTATGCTATTTTGTTGCACTGACAACAAGCTTCAAAACTTCATATGTCAATTTTTTTGAAGGTGTTAACATCATAGATATTTTTACACTTAAAAATGTCAAATATCGTGCCAAAAAAAGAGCATTTGCTGGAAGTTTTAATTCATTAGTTTTGAAGAAAAGTGCTGTTGAAAGTTATTGTATACTTCGAGAAGCTTTAGGTACACATGCTCCATCTCATGATACTTGTGAACACTGGTATAAATGCTTTAAAAGTAGTTATGTGAAAGACAAAGAACATCCAGGTCACCTGAAAAAGTTTGAAGACCAACAATTACAAGCATTAGTGGATGAAGATGTGTGTCAAACTCAAAAACAACTTGCAGAAAGATTAAAAGTTGCTCAGCAAACAATATCTGATAATTTACAAGCAATGGGAAAGATTTTAAAGGAAGGAAAATGGGTGCCACATCAACTGAATGAAAGACAAATGGAATACTGAAAAGTCATCAGTAAAACATTGCTTCAATGGCATGAAAGTCTTTTCTGCATCGAATTGTGACTGGCAATGAAAAGTGGATTTATTTTGAGAATCCTAAATGCACAAAATCATGAGTTGATCCAGGTCAACCATTAACATCAACTGCAATGTGAAATAGCTTTGGAAAGAAGACAATGCTCTGTATTTGGTGGGATCAGGAAGGTGTGGTGTATTATGAGCTTCTAAAACCAGGTGAAATCATTAATACTTACCACCTACCACCAACAAATAATTAATGTGATCCAGGCTTTGACCATGAAATGACCAGAATGGACCAGAAGACAAGGCAAAGTAATTTTGCTTCACGATAATGCACCATCATACACTTTAAAACCAGTTAAAGACACGTAAAAAGATCTTGCCTGGGAAATATTAACCCACACACTGTATTCACCAGACCTTGCTCCTTCATATTACCACTTGTCCCAATCTACGGTACACACACTTTCTGAGCAGCACTTCAAGACATTTGAAGAAGTGGAAAATTGGGTTTCTGAATGGTTTGCATCAAAACAAGAAAAGTTCTATTGGGATGGTATCCACAAATTACCTGAAGGATGGGGAAAATGTGTAGCTAGGGATGGACATTACTTTGAATAAAGTACTTTTGATGTTTCTCTTGAAATTATTGTGTTTTCTTTGATTACAAAATCCGCATTATTTACTAGTACAGCTGGTATGTCATGTCAGCCGCAGATTCAACTGTGAAATTGCTCCCACTGGACGTAGACCCTCCTTGCCCTGGCCACCAAGGTTGCAGTGATCTGGAGCTGCCTGTGCCCCCATGTCATAGCAACCACCTATCCACTGGATTTGGCACAATGCTTTTCTCTAAGTTGCCTCTGACATATGATATTTTAAGTCTCAAGGTCTTTTCACAAATTAATCCCCATCCGTGACCATCTTTTTCTTATTTTTCTTGTATATGGTTCTCTCACATTTGTAGGTCTGAGCTTACATAATGTTTTAAAGTTTATATATATATATATATATATATATATATATATATATATATATATATAATATATAATCTAGGTTTGGTCTCCAAGCTCTCTTTTCTTTTTTTTTCCTCATAGCACTCTATTTGTTTCCTTCAGAGTACTCATTACAATTTGTAGTTATTAATTAAATTGTATATTGTTTATGCATTTAATTACTTAATTAACATGTTTATTTAATTGTTTATTTCCCCCTATTAGAATTTAAGGTCCCAGGTCTGTCCTTTTGATTATATATTTCTAGTATCCTGGATAATTGTTGTTCTTAAGTACTTATTGAATAGATTAAAAGATGGATTCATTAAAACAAAACAAAACAAAAATTCTCGCTGCAGGTCCACCTGAGTGGGCCCTCACAAAAGCTCAGTCCTTTTCTCTTTCCTGGAAGATGTGGGCTCTATTAGTTCTCATTTTTTGTAGCAATTATGAGCTACTCTTTATCTTGAACTAATTGTTAAATGCTTTAAATAATTAACTAAAGGCATGGTCCTTCTGCTCTTGCTTGCAGAACAAAAGCATAGTGAAGATAATAAACTTTAAGCACCTGGATCCCTCGTATTCCCTGACAGTCCAAGACTAAGAAAAGAAGCTTAGAAGCATACTCACATTGTCATATTTTTTAGTTTTTTTAAGATACAGTTATGCTAACAGAATGGTACATGAGTGACATCAATTCAAAAAGGGTTCAAGAGAAGTTCCCGCACAAGAAAATGTAAAATTCAGTGACATCACATAGCACATATAAGAAGGGAAATCAAATGAGGTTTTTCCCTTTTTCATAGAAACCTAAAAATTGGCATGGAAATATTCATAATGAATGAGTTGTGGGGAAAATTTTTAAACAATAACAATGTTAAATATTTGATCAATGAATTGGGAGGAAGCAGTGAATTGCATTTCAATTGTTTTCTATAGAAAAAGTTACAAAAATCCATAAAAATATTGAAGAAATATGGAGTCAAAATGTAAGAAGAGTAACTATAGATTCATGACAGGTAGTTACTTGAAACACTTTATTTTCCTGGACTTTGTACTTTTTATTTTTTGTCATCTTTAAAAATGTATAAATTGTTTTTGGTTTATCATTCACTTTCCAATTCTATATTTGTAATTTTGTATTTTTTTCAAAAGCCCCTCAAAATAAAGACTACAGGGGCTTCATTAAACTTGAAATTTTCTCCTGACGCTTGTTTGAAGTGAAAAATAAGTATTGTTTTCAACTGGATGAATTATATATACTGTGTTATTTTATATAGCCATTTGAATCATGTTTTAAATGCCACAACCTGACTTGTGTAATGCCAAGAATAACAGATTAAGTTGCTTTATTTAAAAAAATATTATATATTTTTAGGAATAAATAAATGCACATATTTAAACACTGAGAACATATAGAAAAAATATTTTAGGAAAAGATTAATCCAAAGTGAAATTACTATGCAGAATGCAGGCCATGGGGGTCTCTAATGTTATTAGTAGTTGGCAACACATTTGCCCCTGATATATTTCCTACCAGCTCACAAAGAGAAATACACACAGTCACAGGAATCAAATAATCTATTAAAGAAAAAATAATAAAAAAACACATAAAAAATCTGTTTGTTCAGGGAAAGCACAGTTCAGATCAGTCCCTGAGTCTCAGATATATGTTTCTTTTCAGAATATTATGAGAAGGACAGTCCATGATCCTATGGACAGCATTGCCAACTATTGAAAACAAGGAGTCTTAGAATCTTTTGTCTAACACCCTGCATTTCAGGCTTATGATATAACAATTTCAAATTGGAATTCAGGAAAAAAAAATAAGGAGTTCTATCGGTGGCCAAATTAATGTAATCCCAAGACCTGCTTCACAGTTCCCTGCTGCAGATATTAATTCCAAAACAGGCTAAACAGCATGCAGATGCAGAGTAATGGATTCCGTGTTTTGCTTTGGTCTGGGAAGATAAGAATTACAGCTGATCTAGGTGGCTTTATCATTGCTGAGCTATAGTTTTCTTATGGGGATGAGCTGGATTTGGGAGACATCTTCCAAAGGAGATGAGGATCCTGCAGAAGACAGTTGTTATAGAACCTGCCTGATCCTAGTTGTAGGAAGGGCCACAGAAGGACAAAGGAAAGGTTTTGTTCCTTCAACAAGATTTTCAGAACCTATAGCACATAACTTGGTACTTGGGCTTTGCACTTCAATGTACCTTTTTTTGATGAATGTTAAATATCCCATACTTTTCTTGCCAAAATATGTTTGATAAAAAATCTCCTATAAATGCTTTTGCTGACACAGGTTTACCCAAGTAAAAATTACTGGAAGGGAGTAAACGTTATTACACATATTTACTCCAGTTCAGAATATCTTTGCCAAATTTTAGTTTCTACAGCTTAAAGTTTTCCATAATCTTTTAAACTACGGGTGAAGAAGAATCTCTTTCAAGTCATCTGAGGTGGTGTTTGAACAGGGTTGTATCTAATAACATTTTGGGAGGAGGGTCCCTTTAGGCCTACCTTAATTATTTTAGCCTCTCGATTTTCTTATTCTCAACAGGAGTTCAGATGGGGTTGAAAATATTTCAACAATATGAGGAGAAAATAATTATTTCCTATGCATACATTATTTTTAACAAATTGAGTGCCTGCTATAGTATTATATACACCTGATGATGTTGAAGCCAGTCATCCTGCCATTTATAAGCTGTATGACCTTGGACAAGTTACTTAGCCTTTTTATATCTTTATATCTTCATCTGCAAAAGAGAGATGATAATATTAATTACTTCATAAGCTTATAGTAAGATTTAAGTGAGTCACTACACAAAAAGTACCTTAAACAGCGTTTGATACACAGTAAAGTATTATTACTACTATGTGCCAAGCCCTGGGGATAAAACAATGACAGTGACAGATAGGACACATGTTCTTTCTGATTTTGGCAGCTGTGGGGATGAGCCTGTCAGATCTCTGACTCCAGGGAGCATGAAAGACGGGCTGCCCAGTTGCTGTGCTCTAAAATCTATTACTGCTTTTTGCGATGAGGCTTGTCAGCTGCTCCTGCCAATAACTGAGTGGAGTGGGGATGCTATGGAAGCACTCGCCTGGGAAATGGAGACCTGTTCCCTCAGGGTATGTGGATTCCAGGCAGATTAGCAGTTAGCAGGGCTTAGGAGTGGTGGGTGATGGGGGCGGGGGGGAAGCAGGGGGGATGTGACTATAAAAAGGCAGCACAAGAGAAATCTTTGTGGTGACAGAATAGTTCTGTATCTTGATTTAGTAGAACTACACAACTTTATGCATGTAATAACATGACATAGAGCTATACACATGCTGTCCCAATGTAAGTTTCCTGATTTAAAAAAATGTTTTCATTGACTTTCACAGAGGAGGAGGGGGAGGAGAAGAGGAGAGGGAGGAAGAGAACATTGATTGATTGCCTCCTGTATGCACTACCACTAGGGACCAAATCCACAACCTGAGCATGTGCACCGATCCGGAATTGAACCTGCAATTGGCAACATTTCAGTTCATAGGACGGAACCATTCTCAATCAACTGAGCTACACCAGCCAGGGAATATTTCCTGATTTTGATAGCATACTCTGATTCTACGTGAGGTAACACTTGGGAAAGATTGTCATAAAAAATGATGAGAGTAAAGGTCCCCTGAAAAAAAATCCCCTCTTTATAAAAAACTGAGAAAACTGGCAAACCTTGTCAGAATTAACTTGACAGACACCACTGACAATGTCTTAGAAGAGAAACCATAGGTAGAATTAAGTTCCGAGTACACCCACCAGTGTATATTTGGAAGCACAACGGAGCTTGTTTACATATTAAATCAATCCTTTATTCACAGAAATCTTATCTAAGTGTGTTCTGATCACAGGTACATCACCAGACTTTAAGCAGATCCTCAAAATCTCAGCCTACTGTCTTAAATGATGATGTAGTGGAATGTTTAAGGCACATTAGGAAAAGGAAGAATTAAGTAGGTTTTACAGAAAAGATAATATTGAAATCAAGAAGGAGGAATGCTGTGTTTGAACAAAAATCTGAAGGAACAAAGGAAGAAAAAAAGGGGAAAGGCATTTCACATAGAAAGAACAGAATGTGGGAAAGCATAAACACATGAATGGAGATAACTTGTCTAGTTACATGTAGTTTAATGTGGCTAAAACCTAAAAATTCAAGATGAAGAAGTAGCAAAAGATTAAAAAGATTGTTTTGACCAAATTGTGACAGCCTTATTTATATTGCCATTACAAGTTTATATTTTCACTTGTTGGAAATGAAGATCTAATAAGGTTTTTGTTTTTGTTTTTGTTTTTGTTTTTTAAAGGGGGTTAGATGACAAGGTGAGAATTCAGACATTCTGGGAATCAAAAATAGATTCCTTAACATTAATAAAAATTAGTTATATTACATTGGAGTTTATCTATGCTAAAGTCTAGATATAGTATGGACAATTCTCTGTCCTTTAAAGTTGCTTCTTCCATTTATATGATGGAAATGCCCTTTTAGTAAACACTCATACACACTCTTAAGGCACTTGCTAACTGCTTATTTTTATTAAAACAGCCTGTGTCATCTCATCCAAAATAAAAATATAAGAAAAATCCTCACACCAATAAATTATTATTTAGTAAACTGTGAAATACCTATTTTTTGTGTGGATGAATTTATTTCTGTCATAAATTGTTCCCTATCCCACGAATGAAGGCAGAAGCAAATATCTTCAGCGCAATTTGAATGGTGACCACTAGAGGGCAAGCTTACCTCACACTCTGACCCCCTAGCAATCTGCTGCTTTCATTCAGAGCATGACAGAGCGATGCAAGTGACCTCGACCTCTGAAGAGGTTATGGAGACCCCATTACTCTAAGAGGAGAGGTCAGTCTTTTAAATGACAGAGATGAAATATCATTTGAGTGACTCTAAATTCAAGCTGACCAATTATACTCATAAAACCCAAAGGTAATGAAAAGCAGAGAGGCAAAGAATGTCATTTTGAGGGAGATGACCTCCAGAGGGAGAAGAGGGTGTTGAGTTGGTTGGACAATGTTTGCTTTACAAAGACAGTGGAAGCACTTTCACACACATTAAACTGACTATGAAAACATATTCTAGCCTGATGCAATCCTAAGAGAAATAGAACACAGTGGGAAATGCTTTTAACTGAAAATAATAGTAAAACTATGACCACTGAGGGTAGCCATCGTATAACTTATTTGTTGGGAAACTAATTCCTATTTGAATATAAGCATGACTAGAATAAGACAATCTATGTGCAGACAGCTTCATTTTAAGTGAACATCTTTTGGAAAGAGCTATAAACGTTACACAAACATAAAGTTTGCCTGTAAAAATGAAGCGTGGGTTTCTTGAAAAGGGTCTGATTGGCCACCTGCCTCAGTCTCACTTGGGGATAGTTGCTAAAAATTCAATTCCTAAGATCCATTCCAGATTTTTCGAGTCAGAATTTTCGAGGTGTGGTCTAAGTATATGTATGGTTGACACAACCTTAGGAGGTACTTTTCATTTGTAGTGACATTTGAGGACAAGGCAAATCATGTGGCATCATCTGGGATACCTGAATGATTGCCTGTGTGAGGCACACTGACTGGGTCTGGCTCCTACATGCTAAGTAAAGGGTCATGTGTTTGCTCATGTAAAAATACCACACCAGTGCATGCTTTTCTAAAGCAGGCAAAGCCGCCCTTGTGTGGAACACTCTGATTTGATCACAACCTCTGCTAAGCATTGTATGCTGACTGTATTTCACTCTCCCTCAAACTGGTAGGGAAGATATTATTTCCTTTTACAAATCAGAGAGACTACAGCTTCATAGAGGTCAAGACATCTCTTTACTGAATGATATTATTAGTAGAGCCTTATAGTGATGGTTCTCTGGGACAGTATCAATTTCATTTCAGGTGTATTTTTTAGAACATATTCTTTTTAAAAAATACATATTTCACTGATTTTTTACAGAGAGGAAGGAAAAGAGGAAGGGAAAGGGATAGAGAGTTAGAAACATTGATCAGCTATCTCCTGCAAAACCTCACTGGGGATGTGCTCACAACCAAGGTACATGTCTTTGACTGGAAACGAAGCTGGGACCCTTCAGTCCAAAGGTCAATGCTGTAACCATTGAGCCAAACCCATTAGGGTGAGAACATATTCCCTGTGCAGAACAGATCCCTTAATAATTCATACTACTCCCAAATAGACTGTGAAGCCTTATTTATTATGGGATTTCTATTTCTATAATTTGTTCAGAAATAAACAACAGAAATTTACTTTCTCACAGTTCTGGAGGCTACAAGTCCAAGGTCGATATGTCAATAGGGTTGATTTCTTCTGAGGTGTCTCTCCTTGGTTTGTAGTTGGCTGTTTTCTCCCTGTGTCCTCACATAGTTTCTCTCTTTCTGTCCTAATCTCTTCTTCTTACAAAGACAGTAGTCATATTGGATTAGGGCCCATCCTAATGACCTTATTTTAACTTAATTACCACTTGAAAGGCCTTATTCCCAAATAAGGTCACAGTCTGAAGTACTGGGAGGGGAAGGGCATATTTCAGCCCATAACAGCTGTCAACACCAAGGCTGTACATGGATTTAAACTCAGTCATGTGACTCTGGATTCTGTGTCTGCTCTGGACAACTCCTGGCTCTTCCATGCCCTATAGACCTGGATGGTGACTGTCAGGAGCTAAGCTGCCGGCTACTAGAGAAGCCAATTAAAATAACAAACCAGCCCTAGCCAGTTTGGCTTAGTGGACAGAGTGTCCTCCTGTGGACTAAAGGGTCCCAGGTTTGATTTCCATCAAAGGCTAGTATCTGGGTTGCAGGCTCCTCCCCAGCCTAGCTCCGGTGTGTTTCTCTTACATCAGTATTTCTCTCTGTCTTTCCCTCTCTCTTCCACTCTCTCTAAAATCAATGGAAAAATATCCTCAGGTGAGGATTATAAAGGAACCCATAAAAAAAAAAAACAAAAAAAAAACACAAAAAAAACAAAGAAAGCAATACTCCAGCCTTCAATCATTTACTATGATAGTATCAATATAAGGATGAGGTTAAACCAGAGAAAACACTGGCTCTCCCCCACCCCAGTTCATTTCCCCCATCAAATATTGCTGATCTAGGATCAGCTGGATAGGCAAAGGTGTGGTGGACACCTTACTAATGAGAGAACCCAAAGAGGGAGGGGAGCGGAAAGATGGGAAAAGGCTAAGAATAGACAACTATTCTATATACTGAACCAGAGAGGACAAAAAAGTATCTTTAAATCCTCTTCTACCACCCCTCAGACCACTCGGCAGAGTTGCCTCAGTAAGGCCTCTGCCCAAGGCCTCTGATAAAGAAGCCTTTGCCTAGGAGTGCCTATTCTATGAATGCCGATTATATGACTAGTTTAGGGGGTTAGGGAGTTAAGTTCTTGAGTCCCACTTCCTTCAAGGACTACAGTGCCTTAGTTGGACACCAAAGCTTGTGTGAGAAGCGCAGTTTCCCTTTGTGAGACTTGCTAGGTGAAGCTTTTGTAATTGTCTGTGGCTGGGCCTGAGAGGTCACACAGAGGTGTTTGCCCAGGATCCAGACTACTTAATAACAGAGTGTTTAAGGGTTGAGGGCTCCTCCCCCATGACTCTCAGCTTGTTAGCTGTGAAAAAAACAAACAAACAAAAAAATCACCATTTTTATACATGTGGAGTAATTTTTTCCTTGGACCAGATCATCATCATTTTATTTGTCTTCATCGCATTATTGCAAAGGCTTATTCTTACTCCCTCCCATTTCCATTAAGCCTCTACTGTGATGAGTGGGACTGTGGAGAAAATCATGTCAGTGAAATCATTTAGGAACGGAATCTGCTTAGCATAATGTAGTCCTTGTGGTTGCACTGATCTGGAACTAGGAAATTTATAACATTTTTGGCAGCCAACAGAGATGGCAAACAAGACCCTTGGATCATTAGTTCTAGCAATCTCCTCTTAATTTAGATGATAATTTAAAAAGTCAATAGGCGGTGTTATATGTCAAGGCTGACACTTTGGCTTAACATTCTAGTAGATACAATTTTTCAGGTGAAAAGGGCCTTTGGGATCCTTTAAGAAGAACTTATTATGTCAAAGGTCTCTGGAAGGCATACATACATTGATGATTATATGAATTATATACAAGGCACCATCATTAGGGCTTTTGATACATTACTTCATACAATGCTCACAAAAATCACATGGATAGATAATGTCACCTCCACTTTGTAAATGTTGAAACTGCCAGAGACTACACAATGATACTATCAATTCCACTAAATTACTTACCTGTTGCTGAATTTGAAGAGAGACTTCTGGCCCTTACTTTCAAAAGGAGAGAATATTACAGAAATGATTTTTATAATATCATTTTATATAGTTAGCTGATGGTGATTTTTTTAACTCATGTATAAAACATGAGCAAAGGAATTTTGCAATATTACCTGGTGAACCAAAGATAAACTGATAAAGCAGAAAATAATATTGAAAAATATTTATTTAATATTTAATACCCATATTATTGAAATAATTATTACGTGATATAAATTATCAGTGATGAATTTCTGGCATAATATTTTAGGTAACATCAAGCATTTAGGGTTTTAGAGTATTGCCTCTACTTCATACATGCTCTCAAGAAAAAAAAAAAACTTTTGATGGCTTTGGAGAGTGATGGAACAATCTCAGATAAATTTAGTTGAACAATTGCATATTTGGATGTATGCTTGAAGGTGGTTCTTATATACACTCAACTTGAACTTTATACATCAAAGCCTTTTATAAAATACCAATTAATACTCTTTACTTAGAAATATTTACTATATGAGTATTATAGGGTGAATTGTGTCCCACATAATTTATATGTTGAAGTCCTTATCAATACCCAGCACCTTGAATTGTGACTATTTTGAGTAAGGATCTCAAGAAATAATTACGTTAAAATAAGGTAATTTGGATGAGCTCTAATTCAATAAGACTATCATTATTATACAAAAAGAAAATTAGGGCAGACACATACGAAGTGCCCATTAGTAGATGAGTGGTTAAAATAGTGGTGGTCCATTTATACCATGGAATACTATGTAGATGTAAAAAAGAAGGATCTCTTGTTCTTTGAGACAGCATGGAGGGATCTGGAGAATGGGTGGGGGTTGGGGGTAAAAAAACATTAAAGAGTTTATATGCATATATGCTTAATGCATGCACACAGACAACAGTGTGGTGAAGGTCTGGCGGGAGTGTGGGGTAGAAGAGGTCCATTAGGGGGGAAAGGAGACATCTATAATACTTTCAACAAGAAAGTTAATTTTAAAAAAAGAACAGTGCTCAGCACATAAGGCCCCCCACCCCCAAAACACACACACACACACACACACACACACACACACAAAAAAAAAAAAAAAAAAAAAAAGACACAGGGAGATGATTTTCTACAACCCAAGGAGAGAAACACTCTGAAGAAACCAACACTTCTGGCATCTTCCTCCTGACTTGTAGCCTCAAGAACTGTAAGAAAATATGTTTCTATTGTTTAAAACACCTAGTCTATGGTATTTTGTTAAGGCAGCCCTGTCAGGCTAATATAATGGGCATGTACATATCCCTCTTCTACTGGTATAAAGGTAAAGATTCTTAAAAACAAAACAAAACAAAACAAAAAAACATAAAAATAACGGTCCTTCATTTGTATCTTAACAATGAAACTAAAGTAGTTGGCACATTTTCACCTGGGTCTTGTTGTCATCTTTGCTTTATTTTTTGTGTTTCCTTGGACTTCTTTCAAGGATTGTACGGTGTCAAATTTTTACCCAGGTACATGATTTGAGATTATTATTCCAACATTTCTATAATTGTTTGATTCGTTTACTTAAAATCATTGAATAAACTAAACTTCTAGGAAAGTCTAAGCTAAATGTTCTAGTTTCATTTCTTGGAAATACTAGAAAATCTACTGTATTTTTTTTCCTTTGACTAGCTTGCAGAATTTTCCAGGAAATCTATTTTTATCACTTTAGTCCACATGATCCCACCATCCTGAGTAGATGAAGAAAATATATTATCTGGCATTTCTAAGAACAGAATCAATAGTATTTATTTATTTTATTTTTTTAAGGAAGTTACATAATTTTATATGGAACTAAATACAATTTATTTACTTTAAACAAAATAAACCTGAGATTATGGAATCATAAAGTAATACTTATTGTAGCTGAATTTAGGTCTTTGACAGAATAAGAAGTTATATTAGTCATTATAAGTATAAAATGATAATTGTGTCCATTGTTACTTTGCTATTTTTTCAGTTTCCACAGTAACTGTTGAAATCAATATGACGTGAATGAATTATATAGAGTCACTGCAGTCATTCAAAAAATATGGAATTTTCTTTGTAATTCAAAAATAGGCCAAGAAAAATTTTAGCCATTTTCTTCCCCTATCTAAATCCACTTTATTACTCAAGATCCAATCAGGAAAACAACAACAACAACAACAACAAAACTATTCTAAGTATTTAAAAATAAAGGACATTTAAGTCAGTGAACTAAATACTCTGGCTTTGGAAAAGTGACGGAGCTAAACAAGGGATGGTAAAACTATCAAGAAATGAGTAACATTAGTCAGGAAACTCTTCATGAAGTAGAATGACAACAGGAAGAGACAGTGTTACTAGAGATCCAGGCCAGGAATCCTAATAGAATCTGAAAGCAGGACATGCTTGTCAGGTAGGAGCTGGAACTGAGGAAGAGTGCAGCAAATGCAGAAAAAGTGGAGCAGGTTGTGTGTGTAGGGAAGGGACAGAGGGGGAGAAGGCACGTAAATTCCCTGGTTTCTTCCCTTTGGCTGCCCAGTGCACAGCCACTGCCTGCAGAAGCTTGATGGCAATGCAAATGGGTTAATGTGACTCATAAAAGAATGGGGGTGAACTCAGACATAACTACATAGTTGAATAGCATTTTAAAAAGTTAGATCTCCAATCATTTTTATCTGATACAAATTTACACTTTGGATGCTGGAGAGTAAACCTGGAACAGGGGACAAAGAGGTACCCATGGAGGAAGCAGAGGGCTGGAAGGACTTGCTGAGAGAAAGCTTGGTGTTGGGATGAGGAAGATGGTCAACCAGGTAGAAGAAAATCACACTGCAGATGAAAATAAAGGCAGGGAGTTTAGGAACCTCATTCATTCAGTCACCTACTTATTTAGTAAGCATTCAACGAGTGCTATTACATTTAAAATATCATGTCACTCACGGAAACACATATAATATCAACCTCTGGTCCCGTAGCACTCACAATGTAATAGAAGCTGAACACACAACATCAATTTTAATGCAGTCTCCTAAAGGTTGATAAAAATAAGCACAGTGGATTATTGGGCCTCAGAGGAATAGCAACTACACAGAATAAAAGTCAAATATGCCACTTGGTTTTTGTCTTAATGATATTTAGCTGGCTGAACAAGGGTGTTGGGAGAGAAGGAAATTGCTTTCATCTAAAGAAAACATGCATAACAATAGGAAGGTGAGGAAATGCATTTTCACAGCATTGCAAGGAGTTTGGAATGAATAAAGAAAAACATTCTTATAATTTTGATGATGCTAGAAAGGTCAGAATGGGCCATGTCATAAACAGTCTGTGGGCTAAATGCCTCTGTTCTTTTGTTTCAGGCAAGTATAGGTCCTGAAGAACCATCTTCCTCATTTATATATCACTCTGCAGATGTGTAGCACCTGCCATCGTGGACAATAATGCTGGTTCTAGACTTAAATCTTTGATTTAAAGTGACACAACTGCAAAGACCTCATACCCCTGACCATCCTGTGACAGCCTGTGCTTCTGGTCCACTTTATACCACGGAGCACACATTATCCTGAGATCTATAAACACCTGTTGAATCCTAATCTAAAAGTTTAAGGATACAGCTATACATACAACATATTTGATAACATGCTCTCTATACTCTTTATGATGCTTAGGCATTACTCTTAATTTTCCAGAAATGAATCCACTCTTCTTTCAAAATGCCAAGTTTTTTATGAAGGGAAAGACAGGAAAATGGAGATGAAAGGCTAATTTTTAGATACCTATGCAACTGCTAGGCACATAGATCAGTAATGAAACCATACACAAATGTTGTCTTTTCAATGAAAATAAAGAAAAATGGTAAAAAGCCATCTCACAGTGACTGACTGAAAAACAATTTAATCATTCCCTTTTGACATGCACTTTCAAAGTTATTTCAGCCTCTCATAATAGCCCAAAAGGTACATTCTCTTATTTTGTCTATGGAAAGTTCTCTTAAGGCATAGAGAGACTCTTAGAGGAGCTTTTTATAAATTACGTGAGGTGTAAGATTCACTGTTTCACTGGCATATTATTCTATTTTAAGCTAATTTTCTGGAAAAGCACAATCTTTTTTAAGTTTCTGTGCCTTCGTAACTTTCTCCTGAGACAATTCAAAGAGCCTTCCCTGCACCATAAACCCACCCACCAAGGGCCTGTGGGATTCTGCCAAGGGCCTGTGGGACTAATAAAAGTGAAAAACAAAGACAATCCAGCACACAAAATCACAAAAACACAAGGAAAATTTGAGCATTGTGTGCATTAAAGTTATCTGTAGCCATGGAACAACAAAGAAAGGCCACAAATAGTTGTGTGGACTTAGTTTGGGCTTGTGTCTAAACCTTACCTTCTTGGTATTGGAGGTATTAACTTGGTATTGGAGGTATTATCTGATTCCAGAGTCCCTAACTCTACTCACTCAGGCATTGCATTCATTATTGGGGTTAATGAATGCAATGCCTGAGTGAGTAGAGTTAGGGACTCTGGAATCAGATCTTGGCTCAGCTCCAGGATGTCTTCTCTTTCTAGTTTCTGGTTGTTTTTATTGTTCCCTATCTTAAAAGGTTATTCTGCTTCTCTGAAAGTTTTAGATTTCCCCAAGAACTGTTGTATGCTGGGCTCTCTATTCTCAAATTTCTGTTCTCTTATAGTCTGTTGTAGTGAGCAGTACTCAACCAACTCACTCTATGACAGAACAGAAAAACCTCTTTGAGGTCTCAATGTCCTAATTTGTAAAATAGGATGATACTTATACTTACAACTTAAAGGTATGCTATAGAGATTACATAATATTTATGTGAAAATGTTTAATACTATTTTAATCTTGTATCTGAGTGCTACTGTAAGACTCAGAATTCATCGGAATGGACTCATAACAGATTAGAAATGTCCCCATTAGAATAAAGAGAAAGGGGCAGTTAGGACTCAATAACTCAAATATGAGGATCTTATCAATCTACAGAGTGGCTGTAATAAAACTTCAAATTTGGCTCTGAGCTTCCTGGAAGAACTATAAAAGATTATGAAATCATTTATTTTTAAAAAGTGAACTCTCTTTTTATTTCCAAGTGTCCTTGCACAGTAATAAACATTTGTTTCATAAGTATGTGTTAAATAGTTGACTGATGTAAGTGCTTAATAAATGTATAGTATCATTATATTACATTTTGAGCAATAAGAATGTTCAGTGAAGCATCTCTCTGTAAGTTAATTGTCCTGGTCCATATAAGATAGGAAACAATGTTATACCATGGAGACATTACTCAAGAAAAAAATAATAAATGGTTAGTTAATATGTACTTATTCTTGTAAGAAACAATACATCAATTTTTGCTCTGTAAAATGTAGTAAGGATACATTATGTGAACATATTGTAGTTAAAGTATGAAAACTTCATGAAATGAGTACTCAGACTACCATCTCTGAAAGACAAATGAGATCATAAATGTAAACAAAGAGGTAAACTTCATAATTTTAATAATTTATACTCTTTATAATTTCAAAAGAATTTTAAAAGTCAGAGGGAGACAATACCCAAAGCCAATACCACATGTATTCAGTGGTGTTGTGTTGATCCACACAATAGGAGAAACCTCCAAACTAAGTCACAAATCCAACATAATCTCTTTCAGACTAAATTTCAGAAGTATCCATTACTATGATGGAGCAGAAATTTTCTCACAAGTTGTCTTATGTAAACACAGGGTTATTTCTCAGATTGGAGAAAGAGACTTTTTTTGCATTGTTTTTTTCTGGGTCTTCCCATTTTTGTTATGGTGTTGACTCTGGTCTTTACATTTAGTGGTCATTGTTGAAGACTGGGAATCTCACACAGGATGTTGAGGTATAATGAGGGATCTCTTTCCTCACAATGTGGCAGAAGTTCAAATCTGGATGAGTGCCTAATTAAGAGAATTATTAAGTTGCTATTACACATTAAGTTTAGATGAAATGTGACTCATGCCATTTACCCAGGCAGTCAAAATATTTTTTTTAATGAAACTGGAAGCCAAGAAAATAAAGTATTTTTAAAGACAATTCTGATATTTCATGTCTCTAGGGACCACTTTCAATGGAAAAATTTCCACGAGACCAAGGAAGATTGGGACAAATTATAAGTATATAATTTCCAGCAAACGCAGTTTTCAGCACTTACTCAGCATCATTAAAATAACCCAATGCGTTGTTTTTCTATAATAAAACTGACTAATGAAACCTCTAAAAATAGTTATACTATCAAGGAGGCCCGGATCTGATTAAAAGTGAGCTCACTGCTCCCACCTGAATCCTAATGCATAATCTTTATATTCGGAAATTATGTGCTCTTTTTATTATATGCACAGAGGCCATCATGGGAATGAAAATTTTAATTGCTGGATAAATAACAATAATAGGCAATACTGTAAAATGTGTACCATATGCATTGCATTGGAGATACATTCATTTATTCTTCACAATAGTCGTGTGATGTGGATGTTATTATTATCATGATTTTACAGATGAAAGGGAACAGCAGGATTAACTAATTTGCTCAAGGAAGTAAGCAAGCCAGAATTTCAACCCTGGACATCTGAATCCATAGTGCATGATCTTAACCTCTATACTATGCTATACTACACTACACTACACTGTCTATCTATTGTAAATACATGGTTTTCTTCCCAAAGTGTCCATTTAATTTAAATCCCACCTAATCTGTGTAATTCACATCCAGTTTTGCAAGACTTCAAAATCTTAATCATTCTAACTTATTGTGCTTGGAATTATGAGGGAGGATGGGCTAATTTAGAGAGAGAATATTCAAAAATTAATATTTATGAATAATTGAATTTGATAGCAACATATATGTTTTTCCCAAGTTAAAAGGTCTTTTAGGACTGTATGTATCCCTATTTCTGACTCAATAAGGGGCACACAGCAAGTGGACCTAATACTTATGATGGTTTGGGATTTTTGACTCCTGAGTGTTTCACACCATCAAATCTCACAGGTATGAAAAAACACACACATATCTCCTCTTAAAATATTTTGTTTTAAAGATTTCAAAGCCGAAAGCTAAACTTTTCAACTCATTGGTTATACACAAGTGGAGGTGGCTGTGTGAACTGCTATGCTGAGAAGGCATGTAAGGTATCAGAGGAAGAGAGTGATATAGTTGAAGACAGCTGTTTGCCACAAGCACATGAAGAATACAAGTAGAATCATGCTAATAAAGAATCTGTCTTCATCACAGAGCTCAGGATAGATCAATGAAGTTGACAGCGTCTTATAAGATGCAAAGAGAAGAAACTTAATATTAAATACAGAGGTGAATTACTGATTACTTCGTCTCTGTTTCGTACAAATGCATTTTATTTTACAATACCCATTTATCAACCGACACCTTACACATTTCTTAAACCAAAAAGATGCAAGCAGTGATCTCAACTATGACAGCAGATGGCAGTAGTACACAGACTCACATACAAGGTAGTGCTCAAAGAAAATGCTTCTAAATGGAGGCAGATATCAGATGAAAATTAGTAAAAAAATGATAGTAAATGCATGAGGCAATAGTAAAAAATTTTCAGTAGTACATTTAAATTTTTATCAGAGCTTTGTCTGAATTTTTTAATTGAAATTTAAGAATGATATAGTTAGTTGTAAAATTCATTTAACTAAAATAAGTCATATTTCTTTCCTTTTATTAAAATATAAACTGTCACAAGTGTTCATATGAGTCAAAGAAAATTTCATCTAATTTAGAAGTGCTCAATATATACACAGTAAAGTGTAGCAAGGTAACAACTTCACATCATTTAATTAAAAGACTGAATATGGATATAAGGGGTTAAGGAGAGTCTTGAGGGGGTTGTATACACTAAGGTGACCCAAGCAAAAACTGTTCCTTGTGGCACTTGAGCCAAGAGATGATGAATAGTTGAAGCACAGAAGAAATTGGATTTGTTTCTTCTCTGCCTAAAACAATCCAATGGCTTTTATTAATTTACTAGAGGCCTGGTGCACAACATTTGTGCACACATAGGGTCCCTAGGCCTGGCGGGTGATCAGGGCTGTCAGGGCCTTCCTTCCCTGACTGCTGGTTGCCGCTAGGGCCTTCCTTCATTCCTCATTGCCCCCTGGTGGTCAGCAAACATCATAGCAACCAGTTGAACTCGCAAGGGGACAATTTGCATATTAGCCTTTTATTATATAGGATAAAAAAATTGGTAGTATACATTTAAGTACCTTGGATATCTGGTTGCTTCTCGCTTCTCCTGCATTATTGTTTGCTATTGTTCTATGTATACTCCATGCTCCACATATAGAGCATTATTTTCTCTGCCTTGTACACATTGCTTTTTTTTTTTTTTTTTTTTTTTGCACCTCTTTCCTTAATGATCACCTATTGTGCTGTCCTCTGGAATGCACAGCTTTTTTCTCTGCAGGTCCATTCCTATTAATACTTCCTATCTTCTTTCAGGCTTCATCCCTAGTAAAAGCTTTTCTTGACTCTTGAGAGCATGGTTCAGTTGTCCTGCTCCTGGGCTTCCAGGCTGCTTTGTCCATATCCCCCTTGAATTTTAACCACACCCGGTTCTCCTTGACTATTTACTTCTCTGATCATTCATCAGGCTCTGGGCCTTGGACAACAGTGGCTACTCATTCACTTGCCATTACCATTCACCAAGAATTTCAAAGTGCGCACTGCATGCCATCTGTGAGGTACCGGGGTCCATTTGTGATCAAGCTCCATGACTGTATCAGTAGGAAAATTGGTCTCTTGGGCTTGTTATTTCCTGCTGCTCTTCCCCCTTCATGTCTTCCATTGTATACTTACTGGCTGGCATTTGGTTTGGTTCTTTGATTGCCTTCTGCCCTCTTTTATTCTGCATCCTCTATTCATGAAACCTGGAGCTCACATCCCATGTTAGCTAGCACAACAGCCACTGCATTATCTTCTTGTAGAAGTCAGTATCTCAGGGTAGCCTGCTGACTGCGTCATATCCATGAATTTCACCACCACTCCCTGTGATCCTCGAATTATACCAAATCTTATAAATAAGAAATGAGAGAGGTACTTCCAAATTTGACATTAATCCTAAAACTTTATATGGCATTACCAAAATGATTGTGTACCTAAATATAACTTTTTTTTAATGAAAATAAGCTACTTCAATCAAGCATGATAGAGGAGATAATAAATATATTTAAGGAAGAGACTATACAATATTATGAATCCAGAAATTATAGGGAAATTTGATAGTCATGTAGTTATTAATAAAAATAACATGTTATTATTTTTTCAGTGTATGTTTTTGTGCAATTTATCAGTATTGAAAAAAGCGTAATTGTAAATTACTTTTTTCGCTAAAAATGAATGCTTCCTTTTTACCAACTATTGCATATATAAGGCCACACTAATTCTACAAGCTTTAGGTTCTACAAATCGGGAACCATTCCTTATTCTCATGCCAGAGATTCTATTTGAATTTTCTCTGAAACATTTATGGATTCTATCTTTTTCTGGCACTTAGTACTCATTCTTGAATAAAGTTGAATTATGCTAGTTCAGTGCTTACAATATGAAAAAAATGTGGTTACACAGAGTAAAGAGGGGTTTTTAAGTAGAGAATCTTTTCTTGACATGACCTCAATCAGCAATTACAAAATGGTTATTTTAAAATTTTACCACAAAAAGAACATGCCTTTTTTTTCATTATTTTAAATTTTATTTGGTTTACATTAGTCTACATGAACATATAGGTTACATGTGTGGATTACTAATTTACAAAATCTGTATATAGGACCATGTGCCCACCACCCAGAGTCAAATCTTCTCCTGTCACCTCATATTAGGATCCCCTTATCCCACCCCTACTTCCCTTGGGCAACCACCACACTGCTGTTTGTGTTCATGTTTCAGTTTTATATTCCACGTATGAGTAAAATCATATGGTTATTAGCTTTTCTGTTTGACTTATTTCACTTCACATAATGTTCTCAAGGTCCATCCATGTTGTGGTAAATGACCCTATTTTATCCTTCCTTTTGTCTGTGTAGTACTCCATTCAGTATATATACCACATCTTCTGCATCCAATCCTCTATCGTAGGGCACTTTGGCTATTTCCAACTCTTGGCCACCGTGAATAATGCTGCAATGAACATAGGCGTGCATATATCTTTGCATATAGATGATTTTGAGTTTTTCGGGTATATACCCAGGAGTGGGATTGTTGGGTCATATGGTAACTCTATTTTTAATTTTTTGAGAAATCACCAGACTGCTTTCCGTAGTGGTTGTACCACAACCTCTCCAACACTTGTTGTTGCTTGTCTTGTTGATAATGGCCACTCTAACTGGTATAAGGTGGTATCTCATTGTAGTTTTAATTTGCATTTCCCTGATTGCCAGTGAGGTTGAACATATTTACATATATCTACTGGCTGATTGTATGTCTTCTTGAGAAAGGTCTATTTTCAGGTCCTCTACTCACTTTTTGATTGGATTGTTTATTTGTTTGCTGTTGAGTTTTATGAGTTATTTATATATTTTGGAAATTAAACCTTTGTTGGAGCTACTGCTTGCAAATATCATCTCCCATCTAGTTGGCTGCCTGCTTATTTATTTTTTATGGTCCATTTCTTTGGCTGTGTAGAAGCCCTTCAGTTTGATACAGCCCTGTTCATTTATTTTTGCTTTTACCTCCCTTGCTTATGGGGTCAAGTCCATAAAATGTTCTCTACCACCCAGGTCCATAAGTTTGGTACCTATATTTTTTTCTATGTGACTTAGGTCTTATGTCTCGGGTCTTATGATCCATTTTGAATTAAGATTTTGTACTAGTACATGGGGACAAACTACAGTCCAGTTTCATTCGTTTGCATGTGGCTGTCCAGTTTTCCAAGTACCATTTATTGAAGATACCACCTTTACTCCAATGTGTATTTCTGGCTCCTTTTGTCAAGAATGATCTGTCCTCATATGTGTGGTTTTATAGCTGGGCTCTCTATTCTGTTCCATTGATCTGTGTATCTGTTTCTCTGCCAACAACACACCTTCTTAATGCTCATACTAAAAACAGAACCCAAAACAACAGCAGCGATTGGCTTTAACTAGAAGCAAAAGAATAGGGGCGCTGGCACTCCAGGTGTCCTGCCTCTGGATATCTGTTAGGCTCCATAGGTGAGTTGCTACCTTTTGTTTCACTTATCTAGGCCATGCAAACTGGCAAACTACTTAGCATTATCCTGTCTTGAGGAAAGCATTCATGAGAAATAACTAAGAGATTCCAAGGGACAGAGCTTTGTTTATTTTGCCGTAATAAAAACAAGATATGACTTTTTTTTTTTTTTTTGCACTGCTGGTTATTGCAGATTTCTGCTCAAATAAAACAAATACCAAGTTCAAAAATGGAATGATTAAGCAGGCTTAGATAACAGTAACACTCGAATATAACTCTTTGAAGTTCTACGCAAGTTTCTAAACTCATATTTAAAACTTTCCATCTAAGCATATCTTTTCCCCATAGGTTTAACTACCTCTTGGAAAAGAATGTTTTAGATGTGCAGTGCTGAATTCTCAATCAGGGACATCTGGCAACACCTACTAACACTTTAGTTGCCATAAATAATGGCAGTGGTGGTGGTGGTGTTAAGTTCTACTGGTATCATTGAGGCCAGGGATGCTGTTAAATATCCTACAATGATATCTTGCAGCAAATAATATTTTCTGACCAAAAATATCAGTAATAGAAAGACAGGAACACTGATGTAGCAGATGGCAAACACACAAGCTGAAATGTAATGTGACAAGTTTTCAAATGATGACCATGGCTGTCACTTTGCAGAATACCAGCTCTGCCCTCATTTTTTCAGCTTTGTTTCAAAATAAAAACTATGTATGTGCCATGGACTGTTGCTAAGGGTTTACATATCATTTTCTTTTGAAAAAATTAATAGTTTGGAGGTTTCTTCACTTCTATTGTAGTTATCTTCTGAGCTTTGCACATTTAGTTACTTTGAAAAAAAAAAAAAGCTGTTATTTGGGGGTGTTCCTATCAGCACAACCATTTGACAAAAGCAAATTTGCAGTGAGCAGAACGCTGATATGAAGCAGCCCCAAGGGACTTAAAGGGTCAGGAGGTCTGACTGAACATAGATAATTGCTAGGGAAAAAGTGAGAGAACACAGAAGAGCCCTGGGAGGGTGAGAGTCACACAGTAGTTGAAATTGTTGTTGGTTAAACGTGAGTAGGAAGCAGCAGGGGAAAATATAGTAGAGAAAAATTCAAGAGATTGTACATTTAAAACAGAAAGGAGAGCCAAAACTGGTTTGGCTCAGTGGATAGAGTGTCAGCCTGCGGACTGAAAGGTCCCAGGTTTGATTCTGGTCAAGGGCATGTATTTGGTTGCAGGCACATCCCCAGTAGGGGGTGTGCAAGAGGCAGCTGATCGATGATTCTCTCTCATTGATGTTTCTAACTCTCCCTCTCTCTTCCTCTCTGTAAAAAACAAAAATATATATATTAAAAAACAAAACAAACAAACAAACAAAAAAAACAGAAAGGAGAAAGGGGATAGGGTTAGGTAGAAGAGGGTAAAGGGGGATAAATGGTGACAGGAGGAAACTAGACTTTGGGTAGTGAACACACAATGCTCTATAACAATGATGTATTATACATTGTACACTTGAAACCTATATAACTTTATTGATCAATGTCAATCCAATAAATTAAAAAAAAAAAAAAAAAAAAATGAAAAAAAAAAAAAAAAGAAAGTAGAGAAAAATAAATCAGTCAAGGGTTCTTAATGTATCCGTTCCATAGTGTGGTGCCAGGAGAAGGTCATCTCATAAATACTACTAGGCACACCCCATGCCATTCCTCCAGGCAGCATTTGGAATTGGCTGCAACAGCCAGTCTTGGTCAGTTGTGTTTGGCACAAAATGCCAGAACCAATCTTCCTTAATAAACTGTAATCCTGCTAATGTGTACCATATGAATAAATTTAAGAAATGGTAAGGTTATTGAAAGGGGGAATTCCTTATAGGATAGTATAGCTGAAGCATGCATCCTTGGCTGCTCACAATTCAATAATTAACATACTGGTCACAAAAGATATGACCTTCTACATTTAACATTTTCATCCATACATACACATAGACTCCCCTCCTTCCCTAACTCCAGTCATTTAGACAAGAACACAAACACACACACACACAGACACACATACACACACACACACACACAGAGCAAATACCCTAGTAATGGTTAAGAATTTTTTTAAGTTAAAATGTTTAAAGCAAAGTAACAAATATCTAGAGATAATTTGAGTTTAAATCTGTATGTATATTTCAAATACTTTTATACCATGTGCTGTGTCCCATGTTTTTGTTCTAATCACTCAAAAACTATTAACCAATTTGACTTTACATCATCTCTATGAATAGGTACAACCTATTATTACAGAGGAGGAAACTGAGACACAAGAAGCTATTTAAAGCTTGTCCAAGATCAATTAGCTGGTAAAGGGCAGACACGGGATTCCAACCAAGATGTCTGAGTACAGGGTCTATGATCGCACTATGACTCCCTAATCTATACTTTGAAGTCCATCTAACTTCCATAGGAAGCACATCACCTGGCAGAGGCTATTTTTACCTCAATATGTTGGCAAGACCCATAGGAATTCAGACTCCTAAAAATTCAGGCTGAGAGAGAAGGAGAGGAAGAGAATATTTAAATACTCTGTCCTACCCCCAAGCACTACTTCAACATTTTCATTGCCCATCTATAACAGCTAAAGGACTATAAGTAAAAACTAAGGAGATCTGAATATAGTATGGAATTTAGTATACAAAAACATATAAATATCTGTTTATCAATTATTAATTGTACAAATGCACCTCACTAATGCAAAATGTTAATAATCATGAACACCAGGTGTGGTGTGCATGGGAACTCTCTGTATTATTTCCTGAATTGTTCTCCAAACCTGCATCGGTTCCAAAATGTTTATTTTAAAATATTGAAAGGAAAAGGAAAAAAATAAATTGAGTAAAGGAGGGAATATGAAGAGAAATCAAAATATTCTACCAGTGTGGCTCCAAATTTACATAGATTGTTAGTTAATATTGATGCCATATATGTTGTGATTATTACTAGGTTGCATTTATTTTACTAAAACAATTATCCTTCATTGTAAGACCAAAATATCTGCTCTCCTTCTGGAACTATCAATCAACAGCACTGCTCAGATAACATCACTAACCTGCTTGATCACTCTTGGTAGCTTGTCTTCCCTGAAAGAATAAAAGCTGACCTTCCTGTTTTGACAGTTTTTTAATTGGTCCTGGAATAAGGCAGAATAAAAATCCAACTGAAGACACTAGATTAGAAGGAAAAACAAAGCCAAAACAAATAATAAATCCTTGGCTTAGCTGGGGTATAATGGTTTTTAGGTACTCTCAAAAGTGAATTGTCAAATTCACTCTTGACCTATCACTTCAATATAATTGACAGTTTGGTGTGCATGGAAAAAAGAAAAAAAAAGCATTTAAAAACTGTTTCAATGAGCTATCTAGTCAATGTAATAATTTTACAACATAGATAAGAAAATGTGAAAACTAAAATGATGGCAAGCCTGGGCTGTGGGCACATGGTAGTATATATGTGACTTTTGGTGACATTCTGATTCAATGAGAACTTATGTACTTTAGAAAATATTTCTGCAATTTTGTTTTATGAAATCTTTAAACACCTGAGATATGTGGCTTATGAATGCCAATCACTAATTCTCAAAATTTAACAAATAAATGAAGGCAAAGGAATCCTATCTAATAAAGAGGGAACATGCAAATCGACCATCACATCATCACAAAGATGGCAGCACCCATAGCCACAAGAGGGTGGTGCCCAGTTCCCTCAGCCCCATCAGAGTCCCCCAGTCTCAGGGGTAGCAGGCAAGTGGCGTGGTCTGGGGGCGGGTCTGGTCATGCCACTTGCCTGGCACTGGAGACTCCAGTCCTTTCACAGAAAATGGGTTGCCTCAAAAGTTGGTTAAGCTTCTTAGGACAAAAAGCATTCAAAATCTTTGAAAAGGGAATTCCAATATTTATAAAAGTTTGGACTAGACAATTCAAGGTTATTTCCACTACAATCTTCTAGGATTTTGTGATATTAACATTCTGAATTCACATAGTATGTAAGCAGATATTATTTAAAGAATGGACATTATTATTAAAACAACTCATAAAACCACACTGCTTGTATGTTAAGGTCATTCTGTGTGATTTTCCTAATGGCTGGATTTAATGCCCCTAAACAGGCAGTCGGACATCCCCCAAGGGGGTCCCAGATTGGAGAGGGTACAGGCCGGGCTGAGGGACACCCTCACTCCTGCCCCCATGCACAAATTTTGTGCACTGGGCCTCTAGTATATTAAATGAAGGTTTAAATGTTTTTGGGGTGGTGTTAGTCTAGAAAGTCTCAGAGATGAGAATGTTTTGAATCATGTATTAATTAAGTAAATCTGTTCATGCTTCTGTTGTATACAAGAACTGAAATAGCTCCTACTTAATTAAACAAAACATCATGATGAAGAGCCACTCCTTGTCCCTAGGAGTCATAATATTTAGCACTTTAATTTCCCCCTTTTATGTGATTGCTAAAACACATAACATGTGTAATCATTTGTTTACTAGCCATTTTCTATAGTTCCCTAGTTCTTCCATTGGCTAAGTCATATCGCATCTTTAATGATCAGTAATCTGTCAATTCAAAAGTACACAAAAAACACAATGTTTTGCTCAGCCCCAAATCCCCAAAACTTAACACAATGTGGCACAGAATATTCTATTTTTTAAAATATATTTCTAAATAAGTGTTATCACAAGGGTTATAGCAATCTACAATGTGAGAAATACAGAGAAATAAACATGTCATTGTGTTATATGATGAAGATTTTAATAGAATGACCAGCTAACAAGCTGTGTCACAAAAAGCTTCACAGAGGAATAAATACTTGGGAGAAATTTCAAAAAAAAAGAAGTTTTCCAAGAGAAGAGGCAGAGGGGAACATATTTTTTATAGTACCAAAATATAAATAGCTACATCAATCCTGGTATAATTTTTTTTTAAAGAAAATAAAATAGACTTAATTGGAGTTAGCTCTGGGTCCAGTATAGCTTCTGTTAGAGCCTGATTTGAACTTAAACATTGTAGTAGCATCTATCTGTTGGCTCTGGTTCCTCTAGGTTTTCTCTGTCATTAGGCTGCACAGACATTCCTGATAACACAAGGTTCTGCCCTCATCCTTTCTCCAAACCCAGAAGGTAAGCCTAGCATTCATAACTAAAGTCCTAAAGCCCACTCTGATTGGACAATCTTAGTCTTTCTTTTAAAACAGTAAGATACTCGATGAACTCACAGAATATGCTTTTATCTACTAATATCATGATTAGAATGGGCAAAGGAAGGTTTCTTTCTTTTCTTTTCTTTTTTTTGTAAGAGAACATTTATTGGGTATAAAAAGTGATGACTAGAAGAAATTGGCTTAGCAAACAAGTTCTAGAGGTAAAGAAAGGACCCCTGGAACATGGGAGTGGGAAAGCTAATAGTAACGTGTCTGGAGTAAGGGGAAAGGGAGAAGAGAGAGAGGCAGGGGCATGTTCCCCAAAGGGAGAGCACACTGGGTCCTCTGTCCTAAGGGGTTTAAGGATGAAGATTTTAGGGGAGGTCCCAGGGGAATATCAATAGAATATTCAGCAGTTTTCTATGTGTGTCCTTTCAGGGTTGTGGTCTCTACTGATTGGCTGGCACCAGGACAGGAGGGCACTATTCCATGCAGATGGTCCTGACACCAGCAGTGGCTGGTTTTATTGCTTAACTGGGCCTGAAGATGAAATACAACTGAGGTATAGACGTTATCTCTAGGGAAGAAAGGTCAAGGGGTCTAAATTCTGGCCACATATGCTACAGAAGAAATGTCAGCCTGGAAGCTAGGTCCTACCCTACGATTAATTGTCCATTGTTAGGCACCTAGGGCTTTCCACGCTGGTATCTGGTCCATTATCCTTGCAGTTGCTCATGTTTGTCTAACTGCCTACAGCATCCCCCGCTTCAAGGATCTTGGCTCGGAAATCTTTCCAAGAAAAGGAGTGTAGGGTCTCTTCCATAGCTGCTTCATGATGAAAGGGGATGGTGTATTTCTTCAGAGACAAAAGATCCTTGCCCTCTGTCAGAGGGATGATGAAGCCTGGGCATGGAAGGAGGTTGTGATGTGTCCAGAGGTGGTATTCCCTGGGTACAAGTAGGGCTTGTAACCTGGCGGAGATAAACTGTGTTATAAACCTTACTAGTAGTATTCTTGGGGAGTCCATTTACATTTCCAGAAGAGATCCTCTTGTCCTCATGACAGATAGGAAGCTTTGCAAATGCTAGAACAACAATAATTATGACAAATGATCCAGGGAGAGGAAACGTGTTTTAGTTTTCACTAATTCCAAGTCAAAGGATGAAAGAAAAGTGAGACATTAGTAGTTTTATTAACCAAGACTTTGACTGGAATGTCATGTCTGAGAGAGACATTCCTGGACTCCAGAAAGCTTTAAGAAATGAAGACTGACTTTGAAGCCAGTAAGAGCCCCTTGAAGAAAGCCTGGTACTTTGCTTGGTTACCTATAATAGTTCATGTAGCTCATGGCAGTCTTTCCAGGTAAGGAATGAAGGTTGCTTTCCTCAGAGATGGCAAGAAAGGAACCTCAAGACATTTTGGGAACCTCAAGAATGTATGGAATTCAGCCAGTCTATAGGTATTGAAGATTTTTAAAAAGAAACTTGGCTAACAGTTTTCAAAAAGAAGGGGGAAATGTATACTGCTATAATTATTATCACCACAACTGTCAAGTTATATATTTAGTTCTAAAACCATTTATTGAGAAAAAAAATCAGCTTCCTCATATAAGAAAGGTTTGCCCCCAAGTTAACCCGTAAATAGAGAAACACAGGAAGTCATTAATATCAGCAACTCTAACGTTACAGATTCTCAGACAGGAAGAAATTTTGCCCAGTTCCTAACCAGATGATTAAATATGACATCTTAATGATTATGTAACTATACATTTTTGTTTAGGTCCCATCCTTGCATGAAAAAAATAAAAGAACATTTAGGACCCTCATGGATTCCACACTGAAAGAGATCTGAATCAGATAGGCTAGGAAAGTCTGAGGGCACTGGAGGAGTTTCTGTA
This sequence comes from Pipistrellus kuhlii, assembly GCF_014108245.1. Taxonomy (NCBI): domain Eukaryota; kingdom Metazoa; phylum Chordata; class Mammalia; order Chiroptera; family Vespertilionidae; genus Pipistrellus; species Pipistrellus kuhlii. The sequence continues at coordinate 17,210,679 of NW_023425595.1, forward strand.
AACAGCCTAAGATTAGCCACTTCCTCCTCCTCCTCTTATAAATTAAATTAAAAAAAAAAAAAAACTCTTTAGTGGGAGGAAGAAAAAAATCTCAGGGACACATTAACCTTTTATATGTGGCTTAGTTTCATGTTTAGCAGCAAAAGAATATAGAGTCAGGAACCTTCTGAGCAGAGGTTAAGGCCAGAGTTTGACTTTTGTGAGTTAAGAATGATTATTTGGCTGTGGGCCAAGCCTAATGTTACCAGGCCTTGACTAGAAAAACAAAAAAGCAAAGCTAAAATGGAGCTCCCATAAAAAACAAAGTGTTTATCAACCATATGGCCAATACTATTAATTTCATATTTGAGGTTTACTTTTCTACCTGTGCTTTACTTACTTAAATTAGCCTACAATATGGATCTTCCACTCTAGCCCAGCAGGTCTTTTCCTGTCACTATTACACCCAAACTGGAAATTTGTCAACACATCTATCACTTAACTCTTCCTGTTGTAAATAACAGAAGAGTCAAATAAACTGACAACCAATAAGGAAATTATTGGCCCAATAACTGAAATACTTGGAAAACAGGCTGATTTTAGCCACAGATTAGGGGCATAGAATATATCTTCAAAGAGTAGGAAAGGGGTTAATCCCACAAAGCAAATCCATAATATTCATACTGAAACAAGAGGTATGTATGCAGGGATGGCAAAAAATAAACTATCAAACACATGCATATATACACACACAAATAAATACTTTATAACATCATGTACTGTGGACAATCTCTAATACCTGGGGATTCCCTTCTCCTTTCTCTTAAAAACTCTATAGCACTTCAAAATTTCTTTCCTTTTCCATTCTCTTTGAAACATATTGATTAGTCTTCTGAAAGTATAGAACACATATTCTTTATCATTTATTTTTTCTTTTGCCATATACTGTATTTATTTATTTATTTTTAAAATATATTTTATTGATTTTTTTATAGAGAGGAAGAGAGAGGGATAGAGAGTTAGAAACATCAATGAGAGAGAAACAGTGACCAGCTGCTTCCTGCACACCCCCCACTGGGGATGTGCCTGCAACCAATGTACGTGCCCTTGACCTGAATCGAACCTGGGACCTTTCAGTCCATAAACTGACACTCTATCCACTGAGCCAAACTAGTTTCATCTGGTAACTTATTTAATGGAACTATTAAAACTCTACTTTTTAAAAAAATAATTTTTAAAGAATCCCTACAATGAATGGGAGTTAGACTGTTAAGAATTGTTTTGACTTATAAGGCAAAACAAGCTGAAAAAATAACTAAGCTCTCTATGGTTTTATGTGTGTTTGTAGGTATTAGGAAATATGTAGCATTTGTACATAGAAATTAATGTGAAACCCACTCTCATGGCTTTGCTGCAGAATTCACCAATTCTTTAAATGCTTTTTATTTGCAACTTGTGCTATAGAATTAGCCAGTTCTTAAAATACTTTTGCTTTGAGACTTGTCTCCCTCGTGGAGTTGGAAATGGAGCCTGAAACTTCAGTGACTGAAACCAAATGTTCAATGGAAAGGAAAATCTATGAAACTAAATTATGCTTGCCTACTGTGGAATCTGATATGAATTATAAAGAAAATATGTACAGGACAGATAAAGAAGAAAGTTAAGTTCTTCAGTTTTAATGGAAAATAAACCAACAAATGATAAGACCAGGATTCTTTATTACTTTAGATGTTTAGACCAATACTCCCAGATCTTTAACTTCTTTTGGAACTAATCATAAATCACTTTCAAGGGAGTTTGGTCTAAAAGTCATGTAGTTGTAAGAATTGGGACTCACACAATGATATGTGTATTTGGAGAACACTTGATTTTCAGATTTATTATCTCTTGTCTTTATAGCAATACATATTTGGATTGAGAAGCCAATGGGAGTAACGTATATAAGTAGAACACTAGAAATGAGATATGAAAGATAGCTCATATATATTAAATATTTATTCAAAATCCATTCCCTGCAAAAGGCATTTTTTCAGACATTTCTCAACCTCATATTCAACTCTGCAAAGTGGATATCCCACTAAGTATAGACAGATAAGTACTAAGTAAATTGGACAAGTTCTAAAAATCTACCATGTGTCTGAGCTATAGCTAGAACTGTCCTGTGATTAAGCTCGTGCCATGCCTCTTATCATGGTAACCCCTGGGAAGAAGAAGGCTCTTTAGGATCTGACAATGTAAGATATAGAAAATTATAGGTTGACCTCTATCTCTAATTATTTACATGGGTTTCAGATAATATACACAGGCTTCTTGACCTCACATATTTTTAAAATATATATTTTATTGATTTTTTTTTTACAGAGAGGAAGGGAGAGGGACAGAGAGTTAGAAACATCAATGAGAGAGAAACATCGATCAGCTGCCTCCTGCACACCCCCCAGTGATACATGCCTGCAACCAAGGTACATGCCCTTGACCGGAATCGAACCTGGGACTATTGAGTCCGCAGGCTGAAGCTCTATTCACTGAGCCAAGCCGGTTAGGTCAACCTCACATATTCTTCAGAAGAATCTAGTTTTCCCCATCTACAAGTTCAATTTAGTCAAGTTAATTTAGATAATGAATGATTGTCACCGATACATTTGCTTCCTTATTTAATGCACTATTCAACATTCAGAGTAAGTATCTCATTTCTAAAGCTTTGATTACTTGTTTAAAGATGAACACATGGAAGACTTTTCATTAGCTACTTTTATATGGGATAGGAAGAAAATAGAAAAGTTTAATTCCCAGCACTCAAAAAAGATCAACTTTTCTTGTCCAAATCCTAAAGTAAAATTCCCACCTGCTTCTGAAAACCTAATATCCTGAGATGCCTGTTTAATGTCAATGCTTAAAACTAACACAGCCTCACTGCATCTAAGACAAATCCCTGATCTTATCAAAATCACTGAACACCCACTGCCATCATATCTATCAATACTTCATATATATGCAGGGTTTGATTAATTTCACAGTGTATACCAGTACCTCACTATTTTGTCTCCCACTTTTAAAAAAATATTGGATTTAAAGTGAGATTAACTATAAGAGAACCTTGAATCTATTGTACTTTAAAAGAAAAAAAATATTTGTAAGCTACAGTAAAGTACATGTTCTATAATTGGCTATAAATTATTGGTAGCTTACCTGATTCCATTCTTTAGATGAAAACCCACCCAGAACTTAAAAGGGAGCTCCTTGTCAATTGCTTCCCAGAAGGAACTTTATGAATGAAGACTGTAGCTATATTTCATTATGCTAACCTGAGAACCTCATCAATATTTTACTACAAGTCTTGATTTTTTTGTATAAAGTATTGGATAAGCCAAGGTATCAATGTATATTTAAAAAACAAAACAAAACAAAACAAAACAAAAAAAACAACAACAACCCAGAATAATTTTTTTTCATCTGGTATCAGGACAATATGATACACAGAAATCTTTAAAATATCTATATATCTGTATCTTCCTCTATCTCTATCTCTATCTCTATCTCTATCCAATTTAGTGACTTCCATTAGGTATTATGCAGTAATGCAATGACCACTTAGCAATATTTCCATCAGTACTCCCTTGTATGTTATCAGAAAGGCCACTTTTTAATTCATGATTTTGATTATATACTCAATGTCTAATAGAATATTTTCAGCAGGCATTTAAATGATAGTTGTTTTAACTTTTGAGTTCTGCCAAGGCAGTCAGAGTATGCATATTATATGAACCTAGATTGCTCTTCTTGAGAGAGAATGAGTTGAGGGCCCCTAGGCCGAGCCATTAAGAGATGAGAGTTATATTAAAAAATTCCATAAAGGAAGTAAAGGTTTCTATCAACTAGTCCAACTTTGTAAAATCATATCAGGAATAAGCAACCCAGCTCTTTTCTGTTCACTAAGCACTTTACTGGCCCTCTTTGGGGAATTAAAGAGAGTACAATACCTCCCTTATCCTGTAAGAGTTCATTTTCTATTTAATAAAATTACAATAAAATCTATACCTAATATCTAACAGATAAAACACGTACTGTAAGATCAAATGCTGGAAATAAACATTTCATATTGATGTAAATGGCATAGAAATGGGCACTCTTGGCATCCAAATTCATAGAAAAGTAGACATTTTATATGAAGGATGAAAAGAAAGGCTTTTTAGAAGGGTTTGACTGAAACCTGTAAAATTTTATTAATTAATGTCACCCAATAAATTCAATTTAAAAAGAAAAATATTCAAATAAATAGAAGCTTTTGAATCTGAATTCACCTGAGGGTAATATGTAAATATAAAAAGTAGGAAAATACTTTATGAAGTATATAAATGGATCAATATACACTATACAAAAGGCTACTGAAGTAAACTATAGTTGATTATGGATTACCATCATCAAAAATTATCTGGACCCTGGCCAGGTTGCTCTGTTAGTTGGAGCATTCTCCTGTACGCCAAAAGGTTGCAAGTTCATTCTGGGTCAAGGCACACCTAGGTTGCAGGCTCAATCCCAAGATGGACTAGTATGGGAGGCAACAAATCAAAGTTTATCTTAACACTGATGTTTCTCTCTCTCTCTATGCCTTCCTCCCTTATATTCTCCCTCTATCACTGTCTTCCTTCCTCCCTTTCTCTTCTCTCTAAAATTAATAAAAAGATATTTTCAGGTGAAGATTAAAAATATCTAAAGAGAATGTCATAATGGGAAGATTATTGTACAAAAGCCTTGTTGATGAACCTATCATGACCACAGATAAAAAAAAAAAAGCAATTCTCAAACTTTACTGCATATGTATATAACACAAAGCACTTTTAAAATCTACATTTCTTAATTATATATAAAAGGGACTGGAATGGAAACCTAAATCTTCATGTATTGCAAGCATCCTGTTCAGTCTAATGCAAATGCTTCCAGGGCTATACTTTGGCTTTTGAGAACTACCTTGCTAAAATATCCTATGCTCCCTGCTCATATGGTCCCAACCTGAATAAAACTGGCAGGATGAGCTATGTCAATCACATAACATGAAGATTTTTTTCTCACATTTGAAAGAAAATATACAAAAGATGTGATACCACCTGTTAATAGAATTGCCCATATTGTGAAATAAGTCATATAGTACAAAATAACCTACAAACAATAAATCAGCAAAACTTCTTTTAAAACATTTAAAAATAAATGTGGGCCAAATTCTCTTAGAAGAATAGAATTCATTATTTCTACAAGTACTTTTCATTGGACAAAGATTAACATCCAGTAACATCTAGAGCTATAAAGTTTTGCTAACTTTTACATTAATATTACATTGCCTTTTTTAAAAAAATGAGGAAAGATAAACAATTAAATAATGATGAAATTTTATTTTGAACAACATTTAACGTATTTATTTTACAGAATTATTCTACACAGCACAATTAATTCATTATCCACATATCATAGATGTTCATTATAAACAAAACACAATTTTTTGACAACTGCAAACTATTAATGTATATCATTATTTACTCAAAATTGCAGAATGAGAATGAAAATTGCAATTCTGGAAAATAGGTAACACCTGTAGGTATAAAAATAGAAATTCTACCCATTGAAATCTGTCAATGCTGTCATATATAGAATCTAAGTTAAGTCGTAAAATCACATAACCAAAATGAATATTCTCCAGTTCTTAATGAGAAGGTAAGAAAACACACAACATATTCTCTTTCATTTAATTATGTAAAATTATGTAAAATGAAACATAAAGAGAAGAGTTGAATGGAAGATGGCAGAACTTTTTTCTGCTGTTTATGAATTAAATTCCTGATTTCATCAGTCATCCCTAACAAAACTAAGCATTGAAAATCTTGAGTATTAAAAAAACTATGATCAACTTCATTATTAATATTTTTCTGAGTTCACTGAATTTGTTTTTTTATGAAAAAAACCCTCTGTTCTTTTTATGAAAATCTAGTTATATATTTTTTGGGGAAAATAAAATAAACAAACTAAAATTAGCATCAGCTACTAGTATACCACCAAAAAGTGACATCAAGATTTCTTTTTTACATTTCTGACATTAAAGAAGTAAGTTAAGATACTAAAAAATATCCATGTAAGGTTTAGCTTACCAGCAGGAACAGAATGGGAGTGCTGAAGTTCCAATTGACTAGAATCACCAGAGAATTCAGTCGAAGAGGTTAAAGTAAAATCTGAGTTTGAAGCATGCTCATGTCTGAAGCCTTCAGAAGAAAGATAATCCAGTTCAAACTTCACAGTTGACATTGCAAAAATTCATTGAGAGCTATGTAAATCAAAGTTCACACTACTGAAATTTTAAAAATCATAGGAGAGAGAAGTATCACTGTTAGAATCAGTAACAACTCCAGGCTTTGCAGTAATTATTTTCACTTGGACTTCTAAAAAGAGATAAAATAGGCACAGCTGGTTCTCAGAAGTTTTCTGTACTCACTCCTTTCCTAAGCAACCGACTCCTCCAATAAGATGGATGAGTTTTAGAGTTGTTTTTCTTGAAGATTCAGTGCTGCCTTTCAGCACTAACCCCATCTCAGAGAGGCTGCAATGAAAAGTAAAATGGACTAAGTGAAGACATAGAGAAGGCTACAGAGATGCTTTTAACAACTTGGTATTATAAATTCTCATTCACATTCATGCATACAAAAAATCAGCTGGGTGGGGCTAAGGGCAGTCAGAGAATGCAACTCTATTCCACTGGGCAGCCCATCAGAGGAATGTTTTAATTTGGAAGGAAATTTATCCTAAATGATATTTCCTGGGTCTGGATTATGAGACTAGCCCTGCTGCTTATTAAAAAAATGACTATAATTGTGGAGCTTGAAAGGTGAATTAAACAACAACAACAAAAGCTTCAGCATAGCAAAAACAAACAAACAAACAAAAAAAAATGAACAAAATGAAAATAATACCTATGAAATGGGAAAAATATTTGGAAATCATATATTTGATAAGGAGTTAATATCCAAAGTATATAAGGACTCTAAAGTAACTCAACAACAAATAAGTAAACTGATCTTTAAAATACAAACAATCTTGCATGTCTCTGAAGAAGGCACACAAATTGTGATCCAGCACATGAAAAACTCAAGGTCATTAATCTGCAGGGAAATGCAAATTAAAACCATAATGAGATATCATCTCACAAGAGTCAGAATTATCATCGGTGACTTAACAAATAACAAGTCCTGGTGAGGATGTAAAGAAAAGGGGACTGTCTTGCACTGTTAGCAGAAATGTACACTGGTGCAGCCACTGTATGAAAATGCCTCAAACAATTAAAAATAGAGCTGCTATGTGACACAACAATTCCACTTCTGATATTTTATCTTTAAAAACCAAAACATTAATTAAAAAAGGTATATGCACCCATATGTTCACTGCAGCATTACTTACAATAGCCGAAATATAGAAGCAACCTAGACGTTCATTTATAGATGAACTAATAAAGAACACAAAGAAAATATAATGGATTAATACTCATCAATAAAAATAATAAAATCTTGCCATTTCTGCAGACGTGGATATACCTGGATGTAAAGTGAAACAAGTCAAAGAGAGACAAATACTGTAAAATTTCACTTATATGTAGAATTAAAAAAAAAAAAAGAAAGAAAAATAAAACAAAAGAATAAACTAAACATATCAGAAACAGACCCATATATAGAGAACAAGTGTTATTTCGGCCTTACCTTTCAGACAGATCAATTGTTTTCTTTTGCTTTTGTGTTATTTCTTGTTCCCTGTAATGTTATTATGCATACTTTGTTTTTTGGGTTTTTTTTTAATTATATTTTATTGATTTTTTACAGAGAGGAAGGGAGAGAGATAGAGAGCTAGAAACTAGAAACGTCAATGAGAGAGAAACATTGTCCAGCTGCCTCTTGCACACCCCCTACTGGAGATGTGCCCGCAACCCAGGTACATGGCCTTGACCGGAATCGAACCTGGGACCTTTTAGTCCGCAGACCGACGCTCTACCACTGAGCCAAACCGGTTTCGGCCTATTATGCATACTTTGATCTTTGCTTAGTGATTATCAAACTTATTTGAGTTTAATAAATTGGTATTTTGTCTTCTGTTAACCAATTCCATCCCAATAAATTTTATTAAAAAGTTAAAAATTAAATAAATATATTGGTACTTTGTCATTTCTCAAAAAATGCATAGACGTTAGAACACTTCTATTTAGCTCCCTTTATCTGTTTCATGACTTTTGGGGCTATAATTCTAATATATAGAATTTATTATATAGAATATATATATATATATATATATATATATATATATATATATAATTATGTAATAAAAGAGTAACATGCAATTTAACCATCACTCTGCTATTCCCACTAGCCATGCCCACCAGCCAATCAGAGTGAGTATGCAAATAAACCCAACCAAGTTGGCTACAGCCACAGAGAGCAGGAGGGAGACTTGGGTTTCCCCAGCAACGGAGGAAGCCAAGCTTTCCGCCTGCCCTAGCTGGCCTAGGCCTCCACTCAAGGCTACCAAGTTTCATTTATAGAAGGTAAACAAATCCAAACAGAAATGGTGGCAGCCATGGAGCAAGCAGGAGGCTTGGCTCTGCTCTAGGCTACAAAGTTTCAATTGTAAAAGGTAAATAAATTCAAGATACCAGAGCCTCCACTTGGGTCACCAAGGGGCATAGCTGATCTGAAATCCACTACAGGCCCCTTGCTCAGGCTGCATAATGCCCCAAAGGAACCCCCACCCTGATCCGGGACACCCTTTAGGGCAAACCATCTGGCCCCCACCTGTGCACAGGCCTCTACCTATCAAATAAAAGAATAATAAAAGAATAATATGCAGACTGACCATCACTCCAACACACAAGATGGCTGTCCCCATGCGGTCAAAGATGGCTGCCCCCATGTGGACACAAGATGGCCACCACAGGATGGCCAGCAGGGAAGGGAAGTTGGGAGGGACCAGGTCTACAGGGGAGAGCAGGTGGGGCAATAAAGCCTGTAGGGGAGGGCAGTTAGGGGCAAACAGATAGGGCGCAGTTAGGCATCAATCAGGCTGGCAAGCAGAATTGGTTAGGGGCAATCAGGTAGAGGCAGGCGAGCGGTTGAGAACCAGCAGTCCTGGATTGTGAGATGGATGTCCAATGGCCACCGAGATCAGGCCTAAATGGATGGTTGGACATTCTTCAAGGGGTCCCATATTAGAGAGGGTGCAGGCTGGATTGAGGGACACCCTCAACCCCCGTGCATGAGTTTCAGGCACCAGGCCTCTAGTTTTATATAATATCTCACATATAATAGGTTGTTCAAAACCCTATTATCAATCAAATTGATTATGCATCCAAACAAATATATCTTCATCCAAAGGCAACAACTACTGATAGAACACAATGTTCTGATCTTATTGTATTCACCACTCACATAAATAATGCGTATTTTCAAGCTCTGGAAATGTGCATTTCTAAATGAGCTGCTGAATATTCACTTATGAGAATCAATCTCACACATCAATGTATTTTTAAAAACTCTATATAGACTTAAGAATATTCAATTTAGCACAAGTTTTATTAGAAATAATGGAAAAGTTATTTGAATGCATTAGCTTCACATTCCATCTGAAGAACGATAGCCACAGAAATCCTTTTTGTCAGACCACCTCTACACTTATTACATCACATGACTATTATCTTAAACCAAAGATGCATTCTAATACATGAAAGATGATATTTGCCTGTTCCTAAAAAATGAGTTCAGAGCCAATCAATGAAACACTTTTAAGAAAGTACCAAGATAATATCATAATTATATTTCTTAAGAATATAAAAGCTTCATAAAATAAATTTGCAAGAGTAAAATGAAAAGGAAATATTTATTTTTCATGAAATAGAGCACAGAAATAGCTTTGGCCACTTGGGGGATAGACTTTTAATTCTGTTATAAAAGGCTTACAATTGACTTGGCCCTGGGGCTCAGAGGGTTAAGGATGAATATGCCTCTGAAAGTCCCTAGATTCAAGAAATTGCACATTATTTTTTAATGAAGATCTTAAACTGCATATCTCAGTAGAGTTACTAAGAGAGATGAAAGTATATCAGAAGAAAACAATCAGAGCTTTGATTGTAATAGTTTGGAGAAACATCCTTGCAAAACTACAGACTTACTTTAATGGTATCTTACTCTAAAACATATTGTCATGCTATACAATAATGGCTTGCAGCAGAGATAAAACCTTCATTTTCCTGACTTTTCATTTCAAATAAGGAGAAAGGCAGCAACGTAATGGAAAAAGCTGGAACTCTGAAATTATGGATCTGAATTCAATCCTGACTCAGATATTAAATACTTACAGTCATCTGTTAAATTTATTTGACACATTTAAATCAGTTTCCCTATGTGTGAAAGCAGAATAATGATATCCATGTCCAGAGGATTGTTTTAAGAATAAACAAAATGGTATATTCAAAGCTGCTTGCATAACATTTGGCTCATGACCACCTACTCATTCAACACACTTTAAGTGTTTACAGTATACCACTCAGTTCATGCATTGTTTATCAAAATAATTGGAAAGATAGAATAAAGCCAATAAACCTATAATGTGACATGAAGAGCAGTAAGCATTATTTGAAAGCATACACACATATTAGGAATAAAGATAGCATACACTGAGTGGTCAAGGAAGTGCTCTTGGGAGGTGTTGTCTGCATGGGAAGTAAAAGGAAAGAAGGGCTGTGCCTTATGGATATGTGGAGCAAGAAATTTCCAGGCAAAGAGAATATGTCCATGAATAGGGTTATGTGCACTATGTGTTTGAGGACAGACAGTAGGTTTAAAGAGGTTCTCATAAGTTCCTAGAATGTAAACTGGGAGATAATATAATAAATATGTCATAGTAAACTCTATAGCTAAAACCAAGGACAAATGGGGTCAGACTGTCTTGTCTCTGTGTCATATGTCTACTTTTGGCAAGTCACTTAACCTTGTAGGTTTATGTTTCCTCACCTGTCAAGTTGGAACAACTACCCCCTAAGGGTGTTCTGAGAACTAAATGTGTTAATAAATAGTAAGGCACTAGTAGATATTAAATATCAAAGATTAAATTAACAACCAGCATAGATTCACATGTTCTTCTTATTGAAAACTCAACCTCCATGTTCCTAGAATATATTCCAGTCAGAATTTTTGGACTTGGTATTTTTTTATTCATGTGAATTCTATTCTGAAAATATGCTTTTCCTCTCTTGTCTTGTTTTATTTTTAGGTTTCTTTTGTAGTTAGCATTTTGTTTCTTTCCAAACTTCAGAAATCTTACTTATGAACTTTGTTATCTCTTGGACATTAGTGAGCTATACAAATATTCTGAAGATGGATGAATCATAAAATTCAAAGAATCTAAAATTCAAGAACAAATAGTTTTGATGTTTCATTTTTAAATCTGTGACATGGGTTAAATATTTTTATCTACTTCAAATATGATTGGAATTTGGCATTCAAATAAAATGCAGATCTCATCTCCTATATTAATGTCTTTTGTATTTAGACTATATATTTGCTTATTGCTTTCCCACACAATTTGTTATCTAATCCTGTCAGAAACATAGTGAAGTACATATTATTTACCCCACTTTGATTATATAGAAACTAAGATTTATACAGAGTAATTTAAATAACTGAGTAGTTAAATGTTAGAGGTAGAATTCAGTTTGAGATACCTAAGTCCAACACTTATTCCTTATTGCTATGGTCTGAATATTTGTGTCCCCCTAAAAAAATTAACATATTGAAATTCTAACCCCCAAAACTGATGGTATTAGAAGCCTTTGAGAGGTGTTTAATCCAAAGATCCACGAATACTCTTGGTTTGTCTTTCAAGTTATTTAGTTTAGAGAAAAGAAAATATGCTTTTTACTCTTAGCAATAGATTGGACTCCACTTTATTTATAATCCAAATTTAGATTTTCAATTCTTTTTCCATTTAAATAATCTTTATAAATGTTCTCATGAATCTTTTTTAAAATATATATTTTATTGATTTTTTACAGAGAGGAAGGGAGAGAGATAGAGAGCTAGAAATGTCAATGAGAGAGAAACATGGACCAGCTGCTTCTTGCACACCCCCTACCGGGGATGTGACCGCAACCAATGTACATGCCCTTGTCCGGAATCGAACCAGGGACCTTTCAGTCCAAAGACCGAGGCTCTACCGCTGAGCCAAACCGGTTTCGGCTGTTCTCATGAATCTTATCCAAGAACATGCAAGATATTGGAGATGCATGAGACAGTCTTTATACATTATGTCATGTAGTTACCAGAGACTTTAATGTATAGGATGAATGGTGTCTGGTAATTTAAAAAACATTATACAGCCTTGGAAGTCATCTGTGGCAGTCATGAGAATGTACCTTGCAAATGTTCAATAATACAAAGGTTGATGAAGAGTGCTAGCTATTGCATTCTAAGATTGACTGCAGTGTTTTTGCCAAGTTACTACTTTTTATGGCTGATTTTAGCCAATGGGTCTATTAAAGCAGACCCATTCCCAAAAGAGTTGGGACTCCTGGAGGGCTTTGATCTTTTCCAAAGTTTTGTAAGCTGTACTGCAGTCTACAACAATTCTATCGAACCTTCTCTCCCTTTCTCCTTCACACGGAGCTGAATTTGCTTCACACTCTACTACTCTCCCAGGCTTTCTAGGCACCTTCCCTATTCTCTTTCCAACAGGCATTTCCCTTATAAAATGCTTGCATATTTAACACTGTTTGTTGACAAAATGTAAATAAAAAGAACAACCAGGAGTTCTAGGAACTGTAATAAAAACACAAAATAATTGAAAATACTTAGCTATCATCTACCAGTAAATGATGCCAAAAGAATCCTTCCAGAAAGTGAACTTGAATATATTTTAAAAGACTTAAAAATATCTTTAAAATTTTGAGGCAAAAATTGTGGATCTCAAAGTCAGAAAAATTGAATTTGAATCAAAGCCCTGCCATGTATGAGCATATACATGCAAAATTAGGTCAGATACTTAAACCTTTTGAGACCCATTTCCCTTTTATATAAAATAAGAATGATAACAAATATCAATGTAGCTATCACCAATAAAAATGCCTTCCCAGTACACTGGCTTTGTTATAACCTAGATCTTGAATCCAGTGACTCCATCTAGATTTGCTGCTTTGTAGTGTCACCTGGTCCATCATCTCCCATCTTTACTTCTGTACTTTTGGACTCAAGGCTTAATAGTGCTTCTCTATTCTTTAAACCAAGAATTGAACCTATCCAATATATTCCACCTCCTTCTGACTGATCTATCATATATAGAGAAAAAAAATTAAAATCTGTCATTCTCTTCTGGAATCTAGTCACAGGCTAAATGAAAGTGTTTCTACCTTCCCCCCCTCCCCTTCCCCTGGGTTTTCTTCAGTTCTCAAAAGGGAGAAGAATTAAGATAATACTTCAAAGTGAGAGGCAGAGTCATAACTAGGCTCCAAAACTAGAAAGACTGTGATGTAGTATGATAGACATTCTGTAAAGATTTAGAGAATTCACAGACATCAAGGGAGATATAAACACTACTGTTAAAACCTCCATGTCCACCTACATTTCTTAAATACATTATAAGCTCTGACTTTGACTTTCTAATCCCTTACAGATAATTAATGTCAACACCCTTATTTTATGCCCTAAAAATTGCTTTATTCCTCTTAGTTCTTGGTGTTAAGCTTTCTGCTCATTAACTTTCCTTTAATCATTGAGACTGGCTCTTATAAAAATCCAAGAATTAATTTAGGATTGTCGTACATTATGCATGGTTATTTTCTACTATAATATAAAAATTTTAACTACATATTTTAACACAAAAATATCTTTAGTTTCTTAAAGGATCACCTCCAAATCACTGTAGCAGAAAGGACTGCATTGTGTAGGATGCTTCTTTTGTATAAAACAGTGAGTTTGTGAACCCAGTCTCCTACTGTCACTGCTTTCAGTCAGAAATACATCACCTCTTACTAGGTGTTTGCTTTCATCTCCTATCTAGTATTGCTGCCCTTATTCTTAAAGTCATTAATCTGCTATTCAAATTTCCGATTATATAATCTCTTCTTGGAAGTGGATACATTTTAGATGATTTTTAAAATATTAAAAAAAGTAATTCCAGGGAGAAAAAAATGTAAAAGGTCATCTTTCAGAATAAATTACTTTTAATAGTTTGACAAAATTGCTTTCAGACATTTATTTTTAGATTTACCATTTTGCAAAAAATCATAGTAAAAGTTATTATTAAAATAATAGTTAATTTTATCAGTTGGTGTGGATCAGCAGTTGGGCATTGATCCAGGAATTAATAAGTCTTTGGTTTGATTCCTGGTCAGGACATATGCTGGGTTTGCAAGCTCAATTCTCAGTGGGGGACATGATGTTCCTCTCTCATCCGCATTTCTATCTCTTTATCTCTCTGTCTCTTTTCTTTCCCCTTTCTCTCTAAAAACCAATAAAAACATATTAAAAATAAAAAAATGATTAATTTCCATTGGAAATTACAGAACATTACAGATGAAGCTCTCCTTTGACTTTCACTGGCCCACTGTCATTCCTTCATCTCAGCATTTTCTAGGGAAAAAAATAGGACAAGGGAGTTATTCAACCCCCTTGAAAGAATAAAGTTCTCATATCATTCAAAATACAGTCTCAAATAGTAGTATACTATGATCCCTTAGCCTTACATCCTACAACAGGTCTAAAAACTTGTTGCATTTTTCCATTCCAGAGCATACCTGTATCTGAATAGTCCTTACCTTTCCTTTTTACTCATAAAAATCTGGCTCAATTCAAGACCCTTTAAAAATTATTATAGCATGTGATATATCTTTCTCTGTTCATTAAGTGGAGATGATGATCTCTCCGTCATGCTAATCCATGATTATACCGCCATCATGGAACTTGTCACGCTTCTCTAGTTTTATTAATATCTGTGGGGCCTTGGCTGCTGGTCTGTGAAGGACTTGAGAACAGAGGCTGTTTCATGTTCATGTTTCCAGCTCCTGAATCAAAAAAACATGCTACTGGTCCTTAGCCTGGATTCAATAAACCTCCAGCCAAAATATTCCATTTTGAAACTATCAAATAAGATATAAACTATCAATATAAAATAAAGTAGAAAACTGATTGATTTTCTACTTATCAATTTGGTAATTTTTAAAGCAATACTATTTTCAGTATTGTTTTAATCTGGAAACTCACATAATGTTGCAGTTACTGGCAATTATTTACAATATTTTATAAAAATCTAGTTTCATTAATATGGTTTTATATCCATGTCTTCAAATTATAGTGCTATTAGTTATTTCAAAATGAGTCATTTATCAGCTATGATTTTAGATCAATTAGATCAGATAGTGGGGGGAAAAAGAGATGAGTAATAGGAAATTTGATTTAGGATGTAGATTTATAGTTGTGTGGAAATGCTGGTTGATTCCTTTTGGATTTATGGAGACTAACTCACCAATAGTAAATTTCTCCTGAAATATATGTTAACCAATCATCTGTGTCTTAAATCTCAATCAAACTAAAAGTTGCTTCACAAAGTTGCTGAGACTATCTCACTTTCTAGGGCTACAGGAAATAAAATGATAAGGGAATTCATACTAAATTAGCTTTTTGAGCCCTTTTTGAAGTTTTTCTACATTTTATTTTTATTTATTTGTTTATTTTAAATATATTTCATTGATTTTTCACAGAGAGGAAGAGAAAGGGATAGAGAGTTAGAAACATTGATGAGAGAGAAACATCAACCAGCTGCCTCTTGCACACCCCCTACTGGGGATGTGCCCTCAACCAAGGTACATGCCCTTAACCGGAATCGAACCCAGGACCTTTCAGTCCGCAGACTGATGCTCTACCACTGAGCCAAACCGGTGCCAGCAAGTTTTTCTACATTTTAAAATGAATTTCAATCTTGCCAATTACAATACCAGTGGCTACAGATTAAATATATGGAACCAGCACAAAGGACTAATCCAGACGAGAAACTTAAATAAAATGTGCTTAAAAATGAAATTACTTGGTGGCTTTTAAGTAACAGAATTAATCTGATAGAATAATTAAATTAAATTTAATAAATTAAAGAAAGGGAAAGCAGCCAACCATTAACTACACTTGCTGTGTATCAAATGACTTTGAAGTCCTAATGTTCATTTAATGCTCACATCCTGTGTGTGTCATACAGAAATGCAGATTAATCTAGAGCAGTGATTTTCCATCTTTTTCATCCTTGTAGCACACATAAATCACTAAAAGTCTGCAGCACACCAAAAATACATTATATCTGACAAAAAATAGGTATAATTTTGATTCATTCAAAGTGAAAGATTAGTGTTGTGTTGGTTGCTCTCATTTTTTTGTTTGTTTGTTTGCAATCTAAGTTAAAAGAGGCCAGTGCTTCTGACTAAATTGTCAGGTATTGCATGTTTTTAAAATTCTTGCAGCACACCAATGTGCCTCTTACAGCACACCGATTGAAAATCAGTAACCTAGAGCAACCACTGTGTTCTTTTGAAGTAGTGGCAGTTAAAAAAAAGTAAAAATTATCTAATCTACACAAAAATTTCACTAAAGTTATGTTTAATATATTAAAGAATTTATAAGAAGAAAATAATACATTGTGTCCCAGATGGAATTTTTCAACTTTGCTTCCAATTTAATAATCACTTTATGACCTAAATTCATTGAGTCAAATGGTCTGAAACTTCTGTTTTTCGTTGAATTTATTTTCTAGTAAATTATTCAAACATGAACACAGAGAAATGGACTTCAAAAGTCTGGATATACTTTAATCTTTAATCATTTTAGATCTTTTTTTTTTTTCCTTTGAAGTCAGTCAAGTCCCCTTGCACTTGCACTGTAGGATTATGTAAGTGGATGCTTATACTATTAGGTGAAGTTGATGATTCTCCAAACGGCAGATTTATTGCACTAACTGAACAGGTTTCCTAGCAGGACTCTAAAAGCCTGTCTGCTAAAATTTAGGAGCCTCTATTTCATGTGAGAATTCATTATTCATCCACTGAAGAATAATGACAAGTGCAAACATTGAGTGCTTAATTGTAACATATTTTGTGATAAGCACATCAAATAAATTATCATATTTTATAATCTCACAACAATAACAAAAGGGGCATTGTAATATTTACTTTAAAGAGAAAAGAGAAAAAGGCTCATGGAGGTTAAATAACATTCCCAGTTTATTTAGGTAGTGATGAAAGAACCTGTAGTCGGTGTGACACGGAACACTCTCGTGTTCATTCTCTGTTTGCTGTGTCACACATGCAGTCCTAAAACCAATACTGTTAAATGAGTGTTTATATCACCATCTTATATGTGAGGAAACTGAAGTTAAATTATTTTCACAAGGTGACATTTTTATTTAGAATCAAGTTTTATATTAATGTATTTATAACTCCAATGACCAATTCAGCACAAGGTTATTTGGCACTTAATATTCACAGCGTCAAGAAGGATCATGTGAAGAAAAAGAGAGAGATAAAATTAATCCATTGAGCATGGACTGGTTTTTAATCGGCCCATCAATTACCTTGGTTGGGAGCAAAAGCGAATGCAATATTTTTCCTTGATTTAATTTACTCTCTTTCTTTAGTCTTTAAAACCCTAAAGGCATCACTTGAGTGAAGCTTATGAGCCCCGCCCCCCTTTTTTTAACGAGAGTCAGAAAACTGAGATATCTATGTATATAAAATCCTATGCAACCATTACGACTGGTTGACCAAATGACTGGCTGACCAGTCACTATGATGCACACTGACCACCAGGAGGAAGACTCTTGATGCAGGAGCTTCCCCCTGGTGATCAGTGCACTCCCACAGCCAACCTCCTGTGGCCCCTCCCCTCCCCCTCCAGGCAGCCAACTTCCCAAGTTCCCTACCACCCCAGCCAAACAGCCCCCAACCTCCTGCAGTCCCTCCCCATTGACTGGACAAGATGGCCCTGATGACCCCAATCACCAGCCCAGCTGAGGGACCCCACCTGTGCAAGAATTTGTGCACTGGGCCTCTAGTTTAATTATAAAAGAAATGAATAGTTCAAAGTAATATATTTTGGCAGATAAACCTGAATTTGAATCCTGGCTCTAGCATTCATTAACTTCATGATTTAGGGCAAGTTCTTTCACCTCCAAGAATAACAGGTGCCCATAAAATAAAGTGTAGATAACTTTAACTCACAGAATTTTTATAAAAACCAAACAAGCTAAACCTATGCAAATCATCTAACAACCTTCCAGGCCTATAGTAATTGTTACATTGTTAGCGTCTTTCCCATTTTTTCTACAAGTAGCACACATTTCTTTGCTCAACTCAGCATTGATACTTTTCCTACTATATAGGAGTGGACAAAAGTAGGTTAAATTAGCAGCCATCATTACCTAAAACATAAATCATAAGCAAGGATATAAAATAGTAACAACAATACAAATAAATAATACAAGAGTAAATGCTGTATGTTACATACTCACAACTGTAAACCTATTTTTGCCAACCACTGTACTTCCTGTATGTTCTTCTTGGCATGATTAACCCAACTCTATTGCCAAATACCACATGCAATGAATGGATATACTGGATATACTGAATGTCTATTGAATATAACAAAGATAAAAATATTATTTCTTAATATGATTTTTCACCCTGGTTTGTGTGGTTTGGCTGTTAGAGCATTGGCCTGTGCACCAAAGAGTTGAGGGTTTGATTCTGGGTCAAGGACATGTACCTGGGTTGCAGGTTTGTGCTCTGGTAGGCAACTGATCAATGTGTTTCTCTCACATCAATTTCTTCCTCTTCTCTCTCTCTCTCTCTCTCTCTCTCTCTCTCTCTCTCTCTCTCTCATTTCTATCTCTATCTCTATCTCTATCTCTTTATCTCTCCCTACTTCCCATCCTCCCTTTCACTCTCTTTAAAAATCAATGGGAAAATTATCCTTGGGTAAGGATTAACAACAAAAAATATTTTTCTATTATATATAAGAAAAAATGTATATGTGAATACTGGATTATGATATTAATCAAACTAGTCTTTGTTTGGGCCACCATCAGAACAGTTTAAAAACATAACTTAATACAGTTCTGAGGGCCAATAGGTTGTAGGAAACCATGAAGAATATTTGCATCAGAAAAGTATTACGCTTGGCTTCTAGAAAAAAAAAAGAACCTCTTTAAATATTCATGAATTTTTTCACTTGTGCAAAACAAGCAAAAGGTAGCCAATCCTAAGTTCATCTAATGCTTCATAAAATCATCAGGAACCTCAACTACTTTCATTTTTCTGTACAACCACCACCTGTTTTCATCCTCAAGCTTCTCTATGTGATGCTCACTGTAGTTCCAACAACAACATCAGTATTACAGTTAACAATAAATATAAGTATAATGCAAATGTCTTCTCTTCCCTCTGAAGAACAAATCCTAAGTCCTTTGAGCAATTAATTCCACTTCATTCACTAGAACTTAGTGACATGGCCACAGAAGGTGAAAGTAAATGACTAAGCAAGATACAGCATTCATTTAGTTCAGTTACTAAGGAAGAAAGTAAAGTGTATATTAAAGGCTCTTTGCCTAAATGGGGGCATTTGTATTGCCACAAGGGAAAGAGGTTACTTAGCATTGCAACATTAGAGATATGCTATGTGAGAGAGGCAATCAATATTGCCTATTTTGACATCATTAATTAATATTAATGATGTCAAAATAGATTCAAAATGTTAATCAATATTAATAAGAGAGATTTATGTTTTCCTTATACATGTTCAACTATTAGAAATTAAAGGAACATTTATGAGATGATGAAAAATATCCTTGTGTGAAGTTGGTTTAAAAAAGTTCAGGTGAAAGAATGAAGGAGAAGGGGATTAAGGTAACCATGAAGGGTGAGCAAACATCAATAGGCAGATAATATTAGGTGACTGGAAAATAAAAGTTTACTCCAGTCTTCAGACTCCAATATGAACTAAGATAAGATCCTTTCTGTCCTTAGCAAACTTGTGCATTTTCTCAACTACCACAGGGTTAATATCAGAGTTACAAATCAATGAAAGTATCAATGAGTGGCTGAACAACTTATAGAGTGATATCTGCCTATAGCCCCTCAGTACCATAGGAATCAGTGGCTTCATTCACTTCAAAGGGATTAAGACAATATAAAAATGTTGGCAATCTCCCAGATAAAACTTTTTATTGATTGACCATTTCTACTTTGTCAAATGATTACTATTTTGTCTTAATGTTTTTCAGCAAGAAACATGTAAACAAACACTTCTCCTTTTATTATCTGGCTAACGGGCCTTTTAAGAACCTCTAGCTCAGTGCTTTGGATAAGCAACTCAAAGTCAGTCAGCACTCCTGAGTGTACAATTCCAATCAGTACCATTTTTTTTTTCTATGCCAAGTCTTTATTTTCACAGTTACTGGCCAGCATGCCTTAATATTTCTATATTACTTTGAAACCACTGTGATGCATGCTAAAGTTTTCTTAATATGATAAAAGGTTTTGGAACACTAAAATCATCTAGAGTCTTGGTCAGTTAAATAATAAAGACACTAATTGTGGTCAGATATGCTAGGTCTTAGACTAGTACCAATAGTCATCCCAATTGTCAAGAAACTTGAAGTTTATGTGCTCTCTCATAAATTTTTGTCTCCTCTGAACTTTCAGGCCACTCAATAAATATTGGTTGATGATTCCCTGAACTGCATAATGTTCTGAAGTTCAGTATTAGTGGAAAGAGAGTAGGAGAATTTCAAAGAGCTTTAATTAAGAAGGACCACACATAGGAACAAATGAAACCTCCCAAATTGCTATGAAGGTATTAAATATACAATCACAGAATGCTGATGTCAAAATAGATTCAAAATGTTATTTAGGTGTGTGTGTGTGTGTGTGTGTGTGTGTGTGTGTGTGTGTGAGAGAGAGAGAGAGAGAGAGAGAGAGAGAGAGAGAGAGAGAGAGAGAGGGAGAGGAGAGAGGTCTCCTCAAGTTCACAGAGTAAACTGGTTAAAAAAATGAAAATGCAAATTCCAAACTGTCATCCTCAGAACATTTTTTTAGATGTTAGAAATATTCTAATAGATTTGAAAATAAGCACCTTAAGGTCATATAAAATGCCCGTTAGAATGTTAAAATCTCCGATATGTTCTTCAGGACAGCATCAAATTAACGTTAATTCAGTATTTCTGTAATATATAGATTTTAAAAGAGACATTTTCTTTTGGTTGAGCAATTACTAGCATTTTGTGGGAACTCAAGGTACCATAAAAACACTGTGTGAAAAGAAAATTAAATTCATTAAACCAGGTTGTCACCAATATTACAATACAACTACTAACTAATAGGAAGAAATCACACAGCAAAATGGCATTTCATTTAGCTTCGTTTTCTAAAGTTCAGATTGGTTAAGAATAAGTTACCAAAGCATGTAGCTTTCAGGGAGGGTTTGATGTTGCTTTAATTATGTCATTTTCCCATGAGAATAAATCGTCCTTTCTCATTTTTTCTGAAGTTACACAATATGATTTATTTGAACTTCATAAAAAAATTCAAGCCAAGGAGGATGCTGATCTGGCATTTACTTCTGAGTGTACCTGTTTATGAATTTGTTTCACATGCCTCATGTTTACAGAGTGCCCAATTTGCTTGCTATTACAGTATATATTTTAAAAGTCAGATGAATTCATATTGGAAAAATAATCTCATTTCTCACAAAGTCAAGAGTTCAAGTGAGTCTGTGATCACAATTGCACTGTAAAGATAGAAAAATCTTTTAGTAATGGAATTCCTAGAAACAAACTAAAAATATATGCAAGGAAAGAGACACAAAAAAAAGTGTAAAAACAATTTCAGTGAAAAGCCAACCAAAGATCTGGTCTCTCAATAAATCTCTAAAAAATTTTAAATATTATGAAGAAACAGGCCAAACATTATTTATTCCTTTTCTTAAAAATCTAATAGGTATGGTGACAGTAAAGGGAATTAGATGAAAAGCTAAAACTAAGTGTGCTAAGTAACCACACATATTATATGAACATGCATCAAATCCCTGTGGCTTTAGTCCTCAAAGATTACAAATGTAGCTAAAAAGACAGAGGTAGGGTAGGTTCATTAGTTGCAGTGAAGTTTAGTTCATTATGTTTTTCCTGTTTCTCTGTTGTATTTTCAGGCTGCCTCCCAGCCTTTCATGGCTTCCTCGTGGACAAGAAAGGAGAATGGATTCTAGTCCCCTAACTATCAAAATAAGTGACTGCATTAAGTACTGAATTTGACCTGACCTCTGTAGCTACAGCAGATAGCTGCTGGCTGCTACACAATGGCAAACAGACAAAATGAGTCCTACAATGTCCTCGGCATTCAGAATGCTTGTGAGATCAAATGAAGAAAGTGGTGATAAGATTCCATTTTGCTTACATTCATCCACTCATTTATTCATATAAGAAATTCTGTAGATACAAAAAAATACACATACAGCCAAAACCTTGGTTTGGCTCAATGGATAGAGCGTCGGCTTGGGGACTGAAGGGTCCCGGGTTTGATTCCTGTCAAGGGCATGTACCTTGGTTGCAGGCATATCCCCAGTGGGGGGTGTGCAAGAGGCAGCTGATCGATGACTCTCTCTCATCGATGTTTCTATCTCTCTATCTCTCTCACTTCCTCTCTGTACAAAATCAATAAAATAAAATAAAAAAAATACACATACATATGGTGCCCCCAAAATGTACACAAACTTTAACAGGTGATAGCTCAATTGTTGTGCTTCTCTTTTTTTTCAGACTTAACCCATTGGAAAGAAAGAGAGAAAGAGAGAGAGGAAGAAGGAGAGAGATAGATCTTACATCCTATCTTGCTGGGATCCAGACATTAGATAAGTATAGAATGCCGTTGCAAACAGCAACAAGAGCTGTGAGCCTAAATCCAGCAGAGACAAGAGATAAGAGACTCAGGTGTGCTTTTATTCAACAGAATAATCAGGTAGGGCCTTTTTGCTAAGACACACATGAAAAAGTGGTGAAAATCAAGGGGAAAGTATTCCAGACAGGAAAAAAAATGATCTGAGCAACAGTGAACTTTGCCTGATTTGGATTTCAGAACTAGAAGAGGGGTAAACCATAAGGCCAGGGAGGGAGCCAGGAGTCAAAACCCAGTGTGGCAGGACAATTTTGAAGGGTTTTCAGCAGGGCACCATATGATGTGATTTACATTTTCAAAACCCTGACCTGACTGCTTTTGGGGAAATCAGAGGAGGAGGTCAAGAGTGGAGTTGAAAAGCCATTTCAGTAACATCTGCAGTGTTACAAGTTTAGGCAGTGGTTTAAGACTAATACACTATTGGTGAAAACAATGAGAAATGGTAGAAATCAGTATATAATATCAAAGGCACGGTAAATCCAACAGATTTTGAAAATGTCACATGGTAAATATACTTCCATGGAGACATTATCCAGAACAGTGCTATGCCATTTTAGTAGACTAACAAGCAGACAAAAATGCAGTCTCTTTTTCTGTTGCCATGTTTACCTCTAAAGTTCCATCTTGAGAGGTGTTCAATAAATGTTCATTTTCAAACTGTAGCAGAAGAGCTATTCCTATACAGTTCAACTGACACAAGTTTAAATCTTTGCCTCCCTTATCAAATTTATAATTTTGGACAAATTGCAAAATTTATGTGATTTGATTCCCTTACTTATAGAGTCAGGACAGTAACATAACTCGATGGATTATCTCAAGTATTATAGTAAATCAGAGTGTGAATTACTAAGCACACCCCTATCATTCATTAGCAACAACTCAACAAATATTAATTTATTTTCTCCTATAGTCTGAGTAATTATCCCTAGGTTTTAAATGTATGAATGTTTCCACTATGTGTGCACAATATGAAATAAACGCCAGGGGTTTTATGTTCAATTGTTATTGAGAGGTGGTCTTAATTATACGCAAGGGTCAAACAATTTTCTTGCAACTGTCAGAGGCTCTTAGAATAAAATGTGACTATGCCATGGAAATGAGAAAAAAATATTCATGCTCTGGGAATGTGTCCATTCTAGGCATAGATAAGTTTCCTTTGGCAGGAGGCTTGAAAGTTTACTGGCTTTTTCTTTCTATTCTCTGAAAAAGAGAAAAATATTTTTTCCCCAAGAAAATTCCAAGTTCTCAGAGCTATCTACCAAGAAGATTTTGAGTAGATAAACTTTATTGTAACTTAGGCATTCTGTGACTTTCAGCTAACACTGAATAAAATCATAAATCTTTAGAACTATATTTTAAATGTGCACATTTTATTAAAATGCATGTATAATGACACATGTTCATTTGAAAAATATTGGCTTTTTAAAAATTTACGACAGGGACTGAACTAAGCTTAAGTCTTGCAATGCTCCTTGATGTCTATTAGTTATGGTCCTTGTATTTGTTAAAGAACAAAATTCAACAGAATCATTTGAAAGATCTAATAGCCTTCATAAAGCAATTCATGAATTCTGCAGCATCCTATCTAGTAACTAGAGGGACACTCCAGAGTGGTGGTACAAAATGGAAGGTTGTTATAGGAAGAAAGGGGGACAAGGGAGCTGGTAAAAACTTACTTTTAGAGCAGAATTTTTTTGGGGAAAGGCAAAAACAAATTTTTTTTTAATTATGCAGGTTGTATCTTCTTTCTATTGGAGAAGGTTGGATGGAGAGGGTCTACATGATAGACTGCCTCATTGATACTGACCAGAAAATTGCAGACTGGTCGATTAAGATTATGTTTCTTGGAGAGGCTTAAATAACAATCAGGGCATGTAATAAATCTAGGTTCGTTATCACGGGCTTTAGTACAAGTGCTGCCATTTTGGGTCTGTGATTTTCTCTTTAACACAATAATCATTTTCTTTTTAAAAAATATATTCTATTGATTTTTTACCATGAGGAAGGGAGAGGGATAGTTAGAAACATCAATGAGAGAGAAACATTGATCTGATGTCACCTGCACACCTATTACTGGGGATGTGCCCACAACCAAGGTACATGCTCTTGACCTGAATCGAACCTGGGACCTTTCAGTCCGCAGACCAATGCTCTATTCACTGAGCCAAACCAGTCAGGGCTTAATAATCATTTTCATGTAGATTAAATTATAGTTAAATTGTTATTAGCAATCTGGGAATAGGAATACTATTCAGTAATTCTCTGACCATTGATACTAGATATTGAGTCTCCACTTATATGATGGAGCTATTGATAGATTTAAACAATCATCAATCAGGCACATTAATAATAGAAACAGATAAAGTTGAGTTAAAACATATTTTACTTAACTCAATATATATGCAAGCTATTATTTTTGCATGAAAATAAATTCAATTATTAAAATATTTTGCATTCACTTTTTTCATATCTTTGAGATCTGCATATTTTAACTTACACAGCTCAGTTTCCATTAGAAATACTTGATTTATATTGACATTTAATAAGGTTAAAAATTGGAAAAGTTTATTCATATTTCCATCTAGTTCAAATACTCTTAAAAGTTCCCCAACATATGAAATAGGTATTTATTTTTAAAATTACAATTTAACAAATTTAACTAAGATATAATTAAAACTTCAGTTTCTCAGTCCCACTATTTCAAATGCTTATTAACCTTAAGTGGCTAGTGGCTAGTAGCAATGATAATAAATTCTACAGACCTGGTCACTTAGAAATAAGGAGGGTCTGAGTACTAGCATGCTGTGGTATTGGTAAGAAATATTAGATACCAGTAACTCTGAGGTGGTTCAAATGATCTGATTTGAAGACAGATTAGATATAGGGGTAATAAGGTTTAAGGGAAAATTCCAAAATAACTTGCATTACCTAATCTATATACACAAAGTGGTCAGATTATGATGATCTCTTAATTCATAATAATCTGGCCACTCACTGTGTGTGTGTGTGTGTGTGTGTGTGTTTATATAGTTGAGGCCCAGTTCATGAATTCATGCATGAGTGGGAGGTCCAGCCAACCTGGCCAGAGGGAGGGGACATGCGCAGTTGGCCGGCCAGCCTACCTGCTAGTTAAACTCCTAGTTGAGGGGACAATTTGCATATTAGCCTTTTATTATACAGAATATACACTGAGTAGACATATTATTATGTGTTTAGAGATAATCATAATCTGGCCACTCAGTGTATATAAAAGCCAAGTGACCAGAATGACTGGAACAACCAGAATGATCGGTCACTATGATGTGCACTGCAGCAGGCTTCCTGACCCAACCAGGCCAGCTGGCTAACCTTCCATGGCCCATCCCTCAGGGTGGTCCCGTTGGGTCTGGACAGTGGGATCTCACCCACACACAAATTCGTGCACTGGGCCTTTAGTATACTATAATTCTGAACAATATTTCTGAGAATATTTAATGTGAAATTTTTTTCTAGAGGAGCTATTTAAAAATACATATTTCCTGTCCCTCACCCAGTTCCCTCAGAAATTCTGATTTACAAATTAGTGGAGCTCACAAAATTACATTTTAGTCAATTCTGTCTCAGATAGTTTTGGACAAAACTGAGAAATACTACCACCCAGAGATTGACTGCAATAAAACAGCTTCCAATCCAGTATTAAAAATATTTATCTAGCAGCTAATGTTTTTATTTTTTATTTTTATATTTATATTTTATTGTTTTTGTACAGAGAGGAAGGGAGAGAGATAGAGAGCTAGAAACATCGATGAGAGAGAGTCATCGATCAGCTGCCTCTTGCACACCCCCCACTGGGGATATGCCCGCAACCAAGGTACATGCCCTTGACCTGAATCGAACCCGGGTCCCTTCAGTCCCCAAGCCAACGCTCTATCCATTGAGCCAAACCGGTTTCAGCTAGCAGCTAATGTTTTACTACAGTGATTAGGTGATGGTGAGCCAGGATCATTGTCATTGTTTCATATAGATACACACCTGCAATCATAACTCACAGACTTTGGAACCTTGCCCAATAAATATGGATAAATACTGAAGCTATAAATTAGATCATTAAAACACAGCAATGATAAATTGTCTAGCTAATTCTAAACAATGAAGTCTACTGCTACTGCTCCTCCAAGTTTCTAATATTCAAGTTGTGTCAATGTATTGTATGTAATACACATTTTAATGGGTTACAATTATAGGATATCAAGAGAAGCAGTATTCTAAACACTATCCAGAGATTACACATTTTCAAGAAAAAAATATTAATGTGTTTGTCATCCATACATTGCATTTGTTTCATTTTACATTGCTTTGTTTTCTTTCCAACATTTTTTAAAATATATCTCATGACTATACTTAAACTAGTGTCATTTAAATATTAAAATTCTGTATTATTATTTCACAAATTTAAGATGGTGTTTTCTGTTTACTAATATCTGTTGTTTCTTAATGGCTCATCACTCAGTCTTTATCCTAGTTATTCTGTAAGAAAACTGCAAGACACTAAAAAGAAAACAAAACTCCATTCAGGTATTTATATAAAGCTTCATTTTATTACAGGTGTGGCAATATTGCTTGATTAAAATTTAAAGGGGAAAACTGAGTATAGGAGAAAAAAGAGAGTAAAAGGTGTGATTTGTGTCATGCTGCCTGACTGATATTGACAAGGTTCCCCTGCAAACGCTAATGGGAACCTTAGTGTCAGACAAACATCTGAGGGTATCATCAACAGAACATGAGAGGACAAACCTTTGCCTCTCATTAAAATAAAATGATAGTACTTAGGGTGATCTCTGCTATGCTCAGGCATAGTCCTTTCTAAAAAAATGTTAACTGTTATGTGACATAAAACCTCTGCTGG
This sequence comes from Pipistrellus kuhlii, assembly GCF_014108245.1. Taxonomy (NCBI): domain Eukaryota; kingdom Metazoa; phylum Chordata; class Mammalia; order Chiroptera; family Vespertilionidae; genus Pipistrellus; species Pipistrellus kuhlii. The sequence goes on from NW_023425595.1 coordinate 17,238,536, forward strand.
CTACAGTATAATTGGACTAGAGACTTCAAAAACCTCTAAAGGTATAAATCGTTGCTAAGAGATGTGCCACAGGTATGCCAAGATCAAGAGATGGACCTTAGCTCACCAGCCAGGCCGGAAAGACTGGGTCCAATGAGAAAAGAACAATAAACCCAATAGGACTTCATGGCTGAAATTTAAGCAGGCTCATATGAAGCATAGCTCTAAAGGAAGAGTGAGTTTATTTATTGCATGTCAGAAAACTCCTCCATCCTGACACATCCATCAAAGACAGACTCGAGTCCCCTTTCACCCTTTTATTTAACAATTTTGTCTAGGTAGTTATTATAGGTCACCTCTAGGCTGACACCTTGAACCAATAGTAGGCATCTTTCAGCTTCATTCCTTTATACACATCCACAAATTGATCTATCTCTGGAACATCATCCTACATAGATTAACATCCAGCCTATTCTTGATTTGAGGCAGAGTGGAGAATGTGTTCATAATGCTAATGACAGCAACAATAGCAGCAGCAACAAAAAACATGATCATCCACTTCAAGTACTGAGAAGCTCATTGGGCCTCTCAACTCAACTGAATTTGAGTTATTTTTTTAAGAAAAAATTTCCAAGCATCACCATACTAAAAAGAAAGTTAAAGCTGCTGCCCTTAGAAAATGGACAGTCTAAAGGACACCTGCAAATCACACAAGTGTTTCTGAAAGATGACTTGATGTGTGGATGTATATGTACACACATAATTACTATACATATTAAAGTAAAGATTTTACAGTAGGAGAATTAAAGGAAGTCAAGAGTAAGGACAGGGGAAAACTGAATTACAAAAAGCTTTCAACACGAAATTGCTTTTAAGAAGGCATGAAGTATAAAACAAATGCAAATTTGGGGGGAAGGAATAAAGAAACTGTTCCACCTGTATTTAATTATTACACAGGTACCTCAGATTCAGTATACTTAACACTATACCTTTAATTCTCTTAGTACTGTACCTTTGATTCTCTAACTTCTCCAAATGCAAACCCAGCTGCAGGACTATATTTCCTAGTTGGGGAAATAGCATCACCACCAGGGCATCATCCAACCTGGAGATCACACTCATCTTCTGACTCTCCGTGTCCACTCCGTGGCAGAATCACATCTAAGTGTCTTCCCCCCTTGCAACTGCCAACGTCTTGTTTTGACGCTTTTCATCATTCCCTTCTAACTAGGAATATGCTTAGGAATATGGCAGAATACCTAGGCCAAGTGTGCTTTCTTAGTCAGCGTTACATATACAAATTAACTGGGCAGTCCTTCCTGACTAATCCAGGGCAAGAGCAATAGTAAATGATTCTGCTCCTTCCATGGTTTAGCTTTAGCCTAAGTTGCAATTTCTGATGAATATGTAGCAGTAGAACGAGGCCCAGGGGTGCTCACCCTTAAAGGATCCTGGGAAGTATTGAGTAAAAGGCTCCAAATGTAAACCCTCCCCCACAACCCACCACCTCCACTGCAAACATTCAGTTCCCAACCCTCCACCTCTCCCAGGGTTCAGGGAGTTCCTGGGGTTTTCTCGTTCCCACCCTAACAGCCTAGAAGCAGGAACTCACCCCGCACAGACAGGCAGAGGAAACGATGCATCTTGCTGCCTGATGCAATAGTGTGGCTGCAGCCCTCACTGAGCAGCTCCTAAACCGCGGGGCTCAGGTCCTGCTCCAGCATGTGGATGGCATTCTGCACAGCCTGCCGCTGGTCCCCGAGTCCTCGGTGCTCCGGCCTCAGAGACCAGGCCACTGACTCAGCCACCACCTCACAGCAGGTTCAGAGTCCAGGCTCCTGCGTGGGAAATGCAGTCCTCGAGTCCGGAGGCATGCTGGGAACTGGTCTCACGTGACCAACCCACGTGAGATCCAGAGAGTTCATGGAAACTATTAATATGTATCTGATTCTTCAGACTCGCAAGATACAGGTGCCTAGAACTAGAGGAATTACAACGAAAAAATGTATTTCGTGGTTTGGGAATTCGCCTATCCGTATTATTGGCAATAGGGCCGTATCGTCCTCTAGGTCATCTTGTTAAACTCTTTGATAAACAAGAAAATGGGGAATTTAGCCCATTTATTCAATACATACCGTATTTTTCGGACCATAAGACGCTCCGGACCATAAGACGCACCAGTTTTTAGAGAAGGGAAATGAAGAAAAAAAGATTCTGAAACAAATAGTGTCCTAAAATATTTTATGTGCATTAAAACCCAACATCACAGTCATAAACACATGTAATCAACCCTGTAAAGTAAACAGCAGCATTTAGAACCATTTTAGAGCCGGGCAAGCACACAGAGACCACACAGAGCCGGGCAAGTAAAAAAACTTTTTTTTTTTAAAGTATATGTGTAGGCTATATTTGGACCATAAGACGCAGGGACTTTTCCCCCCACTTCTGGGGGGGAAAAAAGTGCGTCTTATGGTCCAAAAAATACGGTACTTATTGTGCACCGGGGCCCAGGAATAAGGACGGGCCCTGCCCTCAGGGTCACAGAGCGCTGGAGGCCATGGACAAGTGAGCAGGTGAGGGCAGCGTCCTGCGCTCAGTGCTTTGGTGGGACTAAGGAAACATGGACTAGGGAGTTGGGGAAATTCCAGCAGCACGTTTAAAGGAGCAGTCCCGAGACTGCATGGAAATCCCTTTCTCAGGTCCGCTTTGTCCGCAGGAGGCAGCAGCACCATCAAAGATCAGGAGGAGGAGGACTTGAGGGGAGCTGCTCCCTCCGATGTGTCAGGGTACAGTCAGGTACAGGTACGGCTGGATCCCAGAGGGCAGAGATGAAGGTGATGGGAAGCCAGTCAGTGGGCAAGAAGAGGAGGCAGAGGCAAGGACCACGCTGGGCCTCGCTGCCTTGTGGAGTGGTTTTTGTCTTCAACTTAGTACAGTGGGAAACGTGAAGGTTTTTAAGCAGGGATTTGACAGAATCAGATATTTCCAAGACGACACACAACTACTTCAATGTATTCTAATTGTATTGACATTCTTAGGCATTATTTTTGTATACTTCTTCATATATAACCAAGGTTTCCCTCCAATTCCTAATTTTAAAAAATCAAATTGTATAAAATAAATCCTCTACCCTTTACTAGATTCACCATTTTTTTATTTATGTTTATATACATATATTTATACATTTTTATATGTATGTGTATATGTTTCTATTAATAGACCATTTTAGAGTAGTTTTGTATATACTGAAAAATTGCGTGGAATGTATAGAAAGTTTCCATATGCTCCCTCACTTTCCGCCCCCATATAATTCTCCCTATTATTGACATCTTGCATCACTGGGTACATTTGCCACAATTGATGTGCCTTGTACCTTCTAAGGTTTTGACAAATATATAATAGTATGCATCCACCATTACATTATAGTATCCTAACAGAGTTCCACTCTCCTGAAAAATCTCGTGTGCTCCACCTTTTCATCTCTCCCTCCATCCAAATCCCTAGCATTTACATTTCCTTGGCTATAACTTCTCATACAATATTGAATGGAAGTGTGAGTAGACATCTTGTTTTGTTTCTGGATCATAAGTGAAAAGCACTTACCATTAAGAATAAAATTATATGAGTTTTATCTATGCCCTGTAAAAGGTTGAGGGATTTCCCACAGTTCCTAGCAACACTAATTAAGTTCTCAGCAAGTCATATTTGTTATACTCAAGGAAAAGTAAGCAAACTGCTATCCAAATCTAGCCCACCACCAGCTTTTAAATACAAAGTTTTTGTTTTATTGGAACACATCCATGCCCATTTCTTTGCATATTGTGATATGGTGCTTTATTCCTAATGGTAGAGCTGAGCAGTTGCAATAGACAACATAGGCCAGGAAAGCCTAAGATATTTACTATTATGATAATTGGAAGTTTTACATAGCGATTTTTAAAAAGTGTTTTATCTCCATCAAAGATATGGCTAAAAATCCATCTCAAGGTTGGGAGCTGGAACATGCAAGATGAGACACCAAAGATGCCTCGCGGGAACAGAGGAAAAGACTGGTGCAGGGCAGAGGAGACCAGAGCAGAGCTGCCTGGCCCCAGGGCCAATTTACAGCCATGCTTTTCACAGCTGTGCTGCTTTATAATTGAGCTGCTAATATCCTTGAGCTGTTCTGCAGCCATTCTGTTATCACAATCTCCAGCCCAGATTGGGGATTCCTTTAGTGTTGAATTGATGCCAATGACATTGGCTGTCAAGAGATAGGAATGAAAGTGATTTATTCACACATCTCTCCAATAAGTCATTTTTTAAGTAGAACATGCTTCATAGACTTATGTTTTGGAGTGAACATAAAATGCCATGCTTTTAATATGTACCCAAGTTCTACCATTTTTTTTAACATGGCTTTATGTTTGTATGTATTTGAAATAATTACAGTGGACCAAAATAATTTGCTCTAAGGAAGGAAGAACACAGGGCTTGTAGCTAGAATTTGCTTTTTGGCCTTGAATCTAAGTGCAAGGTTTCTCAACTGAAAAATGGAAAAGGCGGTATATCCCCTGCTTACTTCACAGGATTTTTAAGTATTTTTGAAATTAGCCTGGTGAACATGCTTTACAACCAATGTGTGTTTATACATAACAGCTGTGCTTCATGCACCATTCTAGGTGAGTTTGAATGACTTTTCCCATAAAATGAAAGAGAATCATAACATTCAACACCTATGGGAAACATTGAAGATAATCGCTCCCTATCTTACATTTTTACAGTTAAATTAGATCTAGTGATTTTTTCAAGTTCAAACTGGACAGAATACATATCCTTGACTATTAATACAGCATCACTGAGGCAATAAATGCTACGCTGAACAACATATTATATTTTTATTTTAATATATTTAAAAAATATATTTTATTTATTTTTTATAGAGATGGATAGAGAGAAACATTGATGAGAGAGAAACATCAATCAGCTGCCTCTTGCACACCCCTAAGGGGATGTGTCCACAACCAAGGTACAAGCCCTTGACTTGAACCCGGGACCATTCAGTCCACAGACTGATGCTTCATTCACTAAGCCAAACTGGTTAGAGCTATTTTAATATTTTTGGCCAAATAGCCTTAATCATCAGCCCTGAGTTTCAGGTGAAAGTAAAGCATGCTGTCATCTTCAACACCAGCATCAGTAACTATCCTTAGCTCAGATTCCTCAGTGCTGCCTAGATAGATAATCTGCCCATGAACAGAAGAGGCTCTGAAAGTAATAAATGACTCCAGCAGCAAACATTGAACATGTCAGAAGATGGCAGTAAAGGAACAGAAGCAAAGAGTCTTAGGTTTCAGGTTGCATCTATGTCAGTTCCTCTTATCCCTCAATAGAACAGATCTCAATGTGTGGACATTTTGGTTTCTAAAATTTAATGTTTGCAGTTTTAATGGAATTAAGAGCAATATTGGAAACATTGTACTAGGGAAAAATAAAAGCTGTCCCTGTAGTTGGCAATGAGGACATGAGATGTAAAGTAGTGTAAAATTTGGTTAACTACGAAGAGGTTCTTATAGTTTGGTGGGTGAGATGGAAGATACGTCAGCAATTAATGTGTAAGCAGAAGTAGACACAGCATGGTACAGAATTGCAAAGAGAGAATATGTTAAGAAATCTAAGGACAGGAGGCGTTTTTCTGGAGGGAGAGATGTTTGAACTGAGCACAAAAACAAAACAAACAAACAAACAAAAAGAAATGAGTCAGAAAAAAGGGGTAGAAGGGTTTCCTGGTAAAAAGAACCACATCACTAAAAGGCTGGCAGACGTTGGGATTGTTAATTATGAAACAAAAATGAAGTATGTGATAAACAGAGGACTAATATTTTTTAGTACAAAGGAAGTAGGTATATAGATATATTAATTTATTTCATCTTCACCATTTCCTGGTTTGGAACATTCCCAATTAATTATCCATGCTTTTTGGAAGAGGAAATTGAACATAAGAAAATTAATTAATTTAATTAATTTGCAAAAGTCATATTACTAAGAAACATTAAAATTAGCATTCAGACTTTCTTTCTGACTCCACAAGCTACTGCTTTCAGTGATTTCTGGTGCTTGAATGAATAGTGATAAAATCAATTCATGAACACAAAAGGCTTCCAAATGCCCAGCTCTTTCACTTCTCTGTTCCCTTTTCTCCTCACAATCCTGAGCGAAGAATAGCAGCAGTATTGAGCATTTGTAAGACAAATTCATTTAAATCCTTTGTCACTGTTTTGCTAATCTCAATCTTATCCACAAAGTAGTATGTAACACTTTCCTAGAAGTGTTGTTTGAGGATTAGTTGAGGAAAAAATATGTAAAAATGCTTGTAATCAAATGTAAACTTATTACTCAGAGCATGTAGACCATAGATAGTCTCACTGCATGGATCTTTCTTTTCTCAAAATATATGATTACTATAGGATGGAAGTTTGACATATGTTTCCTTGTGTGATGTTTTCCACTGAGATTTAGATACACTTTCATTAACTAGGTGAGTGTTGGTTGATTGAGTGGTTTTGTTTTCCTTCTGTTAGCTAAAATAGTAGGGTTTTTTTAGGTAATATTTCTATATTCTTTCCTTTTAATACTCTGCACTTAAAATAAGGATGATAGCGAGAAAAAATAGATCTTAAGAAATCATTTTTTAAAAAAAGTTTGGTAAATAGATTTAACAATTTTTGGAGACATTTTTACCTTTAAAATGATATAAGTCACTGAAGATGTTCATAAAAATAATGAGATTTATAGCTGGATCTCACTATAAGCTGAAATTTTTTATTCTTACTGTTTTTCAGTTTTGTACAAAAGTCTCTACAAAAGTTATTTATATTTTATGAATACAAAGCAAAGGAAAAACCGCATATATCAAAAGGCATTACGTGAACTTCATGTGTCATTCTCTATTTTTAACATGTATTCTGTAATTTCAGGAGTTGGTAACTTTTACTTTAGTCTTTTTCTTTACTCAGGAATTCTGATTTTTTTATTTCATTATTATTTTTTAATCCTCAATATGTTTTTTATTGATTTGAGAGAGGGAGGAAAGGAGAGAGGGAGAGAGAAAAGCATTGATGTGAAAGAGAAATATTAATCAGTTGCATACCATATACAGCCCAACTGGGGATTAGACCTGTAACACCAGTATGTGTGTTAGAAATGCTCTCAAAGATGTCACAGGAATGCAACAATGATACATGACAAGTCGAAACTGGATGGACAAGGCAAACTCACTCCTTCCAAGAAGGGTGCTGTTGCCAGATGGAAATCATGGGCAAAGCAAGCCCAAGGGGTTTCATTTCCTGATGAGGGTCTGCCCTAACCCTCAATCTGAACTCTGACTTGATTGGTCAGGGCTCAGTGCGGTTCCCATTATTTCGGACTGGCTAATTCAGAGGAAGGGGAGAGGTAAGACAGGGCCTAAGCTGCCGGCCCCCTGAGAGTCTGAAGGTCATATCAAAATGGCAGCGAACTCTTTTCTTTAAAAGAAAAGAGTTCCCTGGTTCCCTCTCACATGTGCCCTGACAGGGGATTAAAATTGCCACCTTTTGGTGTATAAGATGGCCCATGGGCCAAGCAATTATGTTATTTGTTAAATTAATATAATTTGAATGTCACATGTTAATAGAAACTTCTGTGACTCAAAAATAAATATTCTCTTCTGCTGAATGGTTCTGAAGTCAAAAGTTGGATAGTTTACACAGACAATGACTTTAATGTATATTGCTGGTAAAGTTATGTGAACATGGAGGCAAATTCAGACACAAAAGTAAGAGAAATACAATTTTTAAATACCCTTCACTTATAACTCAGAGGTAACCCTTAACTTTTTTTTTTTAATTCTCTTTATTGACTTCATAGAGGAAAAGAGAATGAGAGACACAGAAACATCAATGCTGAGAGAGAAGCACTGACCAGCTGCCTCCTGCTCTTTGGAAACTGGAGGTTGAGCCTGCAACCCGGTTATGTGGCCTGACAGGGAATCAAACCGAGTTCTCCTGGTTAATAGGTCTGCATTCAACCCCTGAGCCCTACCGGTCAGCACCCCAACTATTTTTTGTTTGTTTTCTTTATTGATTAAGGCATTGCATGCGTATCCTTATCATTCTAACTGGTTTTTAAAGAGAGGTTGGCCATGTGATCTCATATTTCTCTACAAATCCTAAGTTTTACTCATGTGGGATCTTAGGTAGTGACAGTTCATTTTTGCATTTTTGTTGTTTCATGGCTTGGAGACAAGAAGCAGGGATCGCCTGTATCAACATGAATACACAACTCCTGGAAATGGCTCTTTGATTCCAGCTCAGGGCTGCGTTCTCCTCTGTGGACATTCTCACCAAGCATTTGCACCCTCCGTCACTGTGACTGCAGCACTCGTCCACCTGTTAGTCTTGGTCTGGCTCCTTTCCACAAATAAGGTTTCAAATTCAAGGCCACTTTCTTGTAGACCTTTCAGACACACTATTTAAATGATCCATTCTTCTCCAACATGCTCTGTCAGATTAACAATTTTATTTTCTTTATAGCCCTGAAGGTTAATACTTACTTCTCACTGCCTTATGTCTTGCCCTCCTGGTCCTCTACTTGGGCATCCTGGGAGCCTGCCTCCTGTCTGCCTCGTTCAGAGTTATAATAGCAGCCCCTGTACAGAACAGAGTAGAAAATAAACATTCCTTAAGTGAATGAGTGTCCCCAGTTCCCAGGGTTAAAACCTTTAGTCAATGTACATTTCTCTTTAGTTTGGTATTTACTTTTCTATTTTCTGTAGTTGAATTATTATTTCCAGAGTAGATTCAATTAAAATAACAGACCCTTGGTTCAGGAAATAATGTATTGGGGAGTCTAACTTATTCTAAAACAGTGTGCTCAGGAGTTCAAAGTCTAGATTTTATCTTGCCAAACTTATTTAAAATTTTGTGATCTTAGGCCATTAAATTTATTTTCTATGCCTGAATATCCTCATCTGTAAAATGAAAATACTAATAATAGTCATCAGACTGACTTTATAAAGGGGTAATTCTTTTTAAAAATATTTTTATTTATTTCAGAGAGGAAGGAAGAGGGAGAGAGAGATATAAACATCAATGATGAGAAAGAATCATTGATTGGCTGCCTCCTGCATGCCCCCTACTGGGATCAATCCCGAAATCCAGGCATGTGCCCTTGACTAGAATCGGAACTCAGGACCCTTGAATCTACAGGCCAACTCTCTACCCACTGAGTCAAACTAGACAGGACAGGGCATAATTCTTAGATAAATACCTGATATACAATAATTATTCAATAATTATTTTTTATTTTATTTTGTAGAGTGACTATAATTCTCAACGTTGTGGTTGTACCTGTGCATCTATAATAATAAAAGCATAATATACTAATAAGACCAGACATCCTTCCAGACAACCTTCTGGATGAAGCCGGGGCTGTGAGGAAAGACCGGGTCCTGGATGCCAGAGAGAAGCCAGTACAGGCAGCGGGGGAAGGAAAGCTTACTCTTGCATGGATTTCATGCATTGGGCCTCTAGTATGAATAAAACAGAACAGGAATAACTATTGCTTATGCAGTAAGACTGTGGCTAAAGATGTAGGTCATTGCATTTACAGCCAAACTGGTGCTTGTCTTGATGGTTCAGCTGTTTCTAGAGCCCATTTAGGATTGTGAATTGTAGAAAAGAAGGTTACTAAAGATGTGTCATCTTAACGCTGCAGAATATGTGACAACTGAAATCTATATTTACTGAAAATTGTCCATAACCTCTGTGATGCACTTTCTTCTGATGTTTCTCAGTAATGTCTCTATGGGAATGATTTTTCATTGAATTGGGTCTTCAAAGACATGACATGCCAGAATGAGACTTTGCTAAAAATACACTCTTTTAGGATACTTTCTCATTTTTATTCCAAATATCTGAACAAAAATGTTTTGTTTGCCTGAGTAAATAATGTGAGTAGAATTTCAACTACACTTTAAATATGATAGGAACAATAATTCTCTTTGTCCAGGCAGTCTCCAAAACTTACATTAAACTAGAACTACGTTGTGAAAGAGACATTCTTTATTACTTTTAAATGCCTGTATGAGATTACTCAGACTTCAAATGTGTCCATCAAGTCTTCTCATAAAAGTAGAGGTGAGACTCAATGGCATCATCAAAAGAGGGAAGCCAGATAGAATTTGCCTCAGAAGACCAATACATTTCTTCAGGACTGAGAAAACAAAATGTTTCAAGAGGGAGAAAATGGTCTTGGAGAATGATATTTAAGAATTTCAAATTGCAACAATATGTGTCAAGAGAATTGCTTACCCATGATAGCCTCTGTTAAATTTTCTAGTCTCTTTAATAACACACATTTTTGAAATATAAAAGTTGACAAGCACTCTGGCTTCAACAGTTATACAGTTTGTGTGATGTAGAACTTAGGAAAAAAAACAACAAATATCTCCTCTCTTTACTAGTATATGCCTAAATTCTCATACTATTGGTTCATTCTGGAACCTTATGCATTTTTTTAGTTGTTTTATTCAAATATTCCTCAAAAACCTAACCAACCTTAACTAAGTTTCAATTAACCACAAGTTACTTCTCTTGGTGATTTATCTATTTGCTTTCGGACACATATTTGACCTTGAAAAAACCTTCTCTATTTGTAAATCAAATATCCTGTAAAAGACTTGAATCCAGAATATGTAAAGAACTCTAGAAACAATAATTAGAATATAATCCAGTTAAAATTAGCCAAAGGATCTGAATAGACATTTCTCCAAGAAGATACACAAAAAGCTAAATAAGAGTATGAAAAATGATCAACACCATTATTTCTTAGAGAAAGGTAGATTAAAACCATGAGATAACAACCATTTTACTGGATGACTGATTCAGAAGCTTTTCATCTCAGCACTGACACTGAAATAACATTTAAATTTATTCATCAGGCATTTAATTAACTTTATAATGTGCTCTTAATCAAAATTTCCAGTCCTGTGTTCTACTATCATCACCCTTTAAAAAATATACATATTTTATTGATTTTTTAAAGAGAGAAAGAGAAAGGGATAGAGAGCTAGAAACATCAATAAGTGAGAAATACTGATAAGGAGCCTCCTGCACACCTCCTACTGAGGATGTGCCTGTAACCAAGGTATATGCCCTTGACCAGAATCAAACCCGGGACCTTTCAGTCCGCAGGTTGATGCTCTATCCACTGAGCCAAACCAGTTAGGGCTATCATCACTCTTTACTCATGGAATTACTTGCTACTCAGTCCCACCACCTATTGGTGTGGTACAGTAGCTCTATTTTTAATAGGCCCCCAGGTGATGGTATTATAGATGGTCTAAGAAGAAATGCCATCTGTTGTCTTGTGTACAATAACTATGAAAATTGTCACTTGGAAAAGTGGCATGCTTATTTTTAAGAATTTTGCCAGCCTGCATGTAGTTCATTGGTTTCCCCCTCTTGGTTATTTTAAAGGGAAAATGCCCCCCCCCCTTTTTTTCCTTCACACAGTATCTAACCAAATTATGTGTACCTTGCAAGTGAAAATTCCTTCATGGTTATTTGTTTGATTTATAAAGAATAAGGGATTTGCTGTAGTACTACTACTAATAAAAGAATCTATATAGTAGCAGTGAAGGTGAAATTGAAGTTATTGGTTAAAACAAATGCTCACTTGAATTTTACAAACTAAATTTATATTTTGCTCCTAAAATGCAATTTAAAGCAACTTCTTGAGACACAACTTTTCTCTAACAAACCATACCACACTTCATTTGACAGAAAGCTAACAGGAAACTTAATGAGCATAAAATGAAACATATTATTGATTCCCAAATCAGAATCTCATAGGGGATTGAGAGTTTGTTTGTTGTTTTGCTTCTTTGGATTTTTTAAAACTCAAACTCTGGATATCATTCTGGAGAATCTTAGTACATTTGACTGCAGTTTTGTAATCTGTGCACCTAAAAAAAGAAAAAGACAACAACAAAAAGCAGAAACAACAGCAAAATGCCTCCTCAGGTTAGTCTATCAACCAGTTTTGAAAACCATATAATGTGTGAAGCATTTTCCTAAAATTCCAGATACTATGATATATTTTCCATTTACTATGTCAGAATCTTGGATTGTGGAAGTCTAGGAACATGTACATAAAACAATTGTTGAAACATACACACACACACACACACACACACACACATATATATATATATGCAAAACTTTGAGCACTAATGTAAAATAAAGTGTCCATATTGCATGTTTCCCATAGCAACATCTAGAACCAAAATATCTAAAGGACCAAAGTGTCTAAAGATTATTACAAGAGTAATAGTTAAAGTAGAATGAATATTTTTCATATTTCTGATTTTTATAAACATTTGAATTTATAGAAACCTTAAAAGAATAGTAAAATTAACAGCCATATACCCATCACCTGTATTTTTCAATTGTTAGCAATTTATCTCTCCTTTTCCCTTTGGCTGAACCATTTGAAAGTATTATGCAGATATCACACACTTTACTCCTACATACTCCAGCCAGTATCTCCTAAAGAGGATGTTCCCCTAAAGTAACCATAATACAATGATCACACTGAAGAACTTTAACATTGATGTGATGCTCTCATTTTATATACTAGAGGCCTGGTGCACAAAATTCACACACAGGTAGGATCCCCAGGCCTGGCCAGTGATCAATGCCCATCAGGGATTTCTGGCTGCCAGGTAGGGCCTTCCTTCCCTGGCTGACAGCTGGGGCCTTCCTTAGTTCTTTACCGCCCCCTGGTGGTCAGCACACGCCATAGCAGGCAATGGAACTTTCTCCTGAGGGGGCACTTGGCATATTTACAAAACAGAGTGGATAATTACCACCTTAATTTGTAGAAATAAACAGGGTATAAAAAGAAAGTGGGAGGAGTCTGATCAAAAATTCTAACTTAAAGGTCACGATGGCATTACTTCTTGACCAACAACCTTAACTTACTCAGCTTTCATATACTAAAAACCTGTGGGGGAGGGTAAAGGTTTAGGGGTTTGGAAAAGGACCAAGGGGGCCTTTAAAATCAAAGTAATTTTAGGATAAAAGAGAACAATTACTAAGATTCAACCTCTGGTTTTTCAAAGGTTTGCCATAGGGCCAAATTACAATGATACGTTCTTTGGGAAAGATGCACATTTATCAAGTTGAACATTTATAGCCACTACCATTTAAAGTTTTGAACCTCCATTCATTTGAAAATTGCCTAATACTATATGGCCTCTTGTATTTGTCTTGTACTGTTTTTAACTCTTGAAATACTGAACTTTTTGACACTGTATGTCTTATTCCCTCCAACTAAGACTGTAAGCTTTTGGAGAGAAATGTCTGTATTATGCTCCTTACCCCCATTCCTTATCAAGGGGGTCAACCTTGAACTCTTTCACTTTTTTTGGAACACCTTTGCGATATGCATTCTGAAAATAGACACAACATGTCTTCAGTGAAAATCTAATGTCCAAGATCCCAGTCAGTGGAAACCTATTCTTTCTACATCTTCACTTTAATGACAAAAGACTTAGATTTAGAGAAGAAAAAGAGTGCATTTAATTTACAGTGTGTTAAAGTATTGGGAACAAAGCCACTGAGAGTTCTTTGGAGTTTATGCAGTATCATGGCACAAAGCCCAGGCCTCCCTGTTATCATCAAAGCTGAACAACAGATTCCAGGTAATATAGCTCCCTCTACCCCGACCCCCACCGCACGGGCACTTGAAGCTGACAGTTGTTTTGCATCAGAGTCTGCACCACTAGGCTATAAACCAAATGCAAACACTGGGCTTTTCAGCAGACAGGCCCACAATGAGAGGAGTGGAGCCTCACACAGAAGAGTAACCCTGGAAAGCAGTGAGATGCCTCCTTTCCAGCGTTCTGCTTTTGAAGGTAACCTGAAGTCACAGAAGTGCATTTGTACACGGACAGGGCTGCAATCTGGCAAGATTGACGGGCACATATGGACAGGGGACATTCAGAGCAAGCAAGAGGGCACACACCAATTGGGGTGATGAGAGTCTACCTGCGACCACGGTGCTGTGTGCTAGTGAGTATGTGGGCATGTGAAATCTGCTCGGGAGCTGTTTGCCTTGCAGCCTGGCCTGCCATGGCTTCCAGGTCTAAGAGAAGCAGGTGGCTTTGTTCCGGGAATGTGAATGGGTGAGCAGGAGCCCCGGCTTAGAGAAGACAATATTCCCTGACGGGTACTCGTTATCTACACCAAAGCTTGCACAGTAGGGAACTCACTACCCAGCTTCCCAGCCCAAGCTTCAGACTGAGCCAGAAGCCTGCAGTGGGGACAGCCTACAGGGCCAGCAAACAGCGCCCTCGGGAAGCCACAGTGTGGGCCCCCACTGTGTCCCTCAGATAGAGCTGCAGCTCCAAGTTCCCACTCTCTCCCAAGCAGACAGCATGACATTCCATTTAAAACTAACACCCACGGGGGCCTATAAGCTGCAGGCAGCGAATGAACACCCACAGGGCGGCTTTGTTCCAGCTGGCCCACTTTGTCAGGAAGGACCTCCTACCTTCTTTGAGCCCACAGCTTCCTTGAACCCCAGGCCCCACAGCTCTTGTGGGTTCGTCCTAATGGACTTTCGGATGACATTTGCCCTAATCAGCATATTACCTTTTTTTTTTTTTTTTTTAGTATAGATTGTTAATATAGATAGTCCATATTTAAATCTCCCCAATTGTCTTGATAATGTATAAAATAGTTCTTTGTTTTGTTTCCATCAAGTTTCCAACCAAGAATTGTAAGTTGCATTTAGTTTCCCTAGTCTCATCTTGGAACAGTTTCCCTGCTCTTTTTGTCCTTCATGACACTAATACATTTTAAGATTCCAGATATTATCTTTAATGTCTGCAAGACTTACATGGGGCCAGGCCTGCTGGGTGAAGGGGCTGAGGGATGTTGGCCAGCTGGCCCCAATCCTGATTGGGGTAATAGGGATAATTAGGAGCAGGGCTGGCCAGGAAGAGGGGCTTGGAGAAGACTCACTGAGCTGGAACTGAGCATGGGCCCCAGACTTCCCAGGAAGGACAGCTTAGCAGGAAACAGAAACCACCAGAAGGCTCTGCAAACAGGCCCTGAGCTCCCTTTGGCCAGGCGGACTCAGAGCTGGTGCCTGTGTGTGTACATTAGATTCTGCCGGGCCCTTGCCTTTGTTGCTCAAATCCATTGCATTGAAAAACTTGTTTCCCTTCTTCTCTTTGGGCCCTAACAGCAAATACAGGCCAATTGGAAGATGTGGGCCCCCGTGGCAGAGCCAGGCCCCTCAATCACCTGCAATTTAGGCCCAAGACAACTGGGTAACAATCTCCATGAAACAGAACACACTGTTTTAGTCTTAATTCTCCCTTAAAATGTGCCTAGCTACTCCTCTTTAGCTGGGATAGATAGAATGAACTAAGGAACCAAAGACTGAGTTTCCTTTGAGGTGGGATCACCAAGAGCTGGCTAATGGCAAGGCCCCTCACAGGAGGCTGCCTTCTCCTCAAGCTCTGTGTGCTTTGAGCTGGTCCATTTATGAAGGTGCCAGATCCTGGGCTGCCTGTCAGGTGGTAGGTCCACAAGGTTTCACTCAGCCGCCTTCCTGGCCTCCTGAGCAGTATCCTCTGGCCTGATGTGCCGAGCAGCTGTCACTAGAGCAAGGACTCTGAGAGCAAAGGAGCTGGCTTGCGCTGAGAGGGACCTGCAGGTGGCCAGGTTGCACCTCTCATCTCGTTTCTCAGTCTTGCTTGAATGGATCGGGCCATGTTGGGAGGGTGTCAGCAGGGAGTGAGTTGCCCTGACCTGCCAGGCTTGGTGATGATTCAGTGCCCAGCTGATTGAGTTCGTCCCACAGATCCTTCATCTCAAGGTGTATGCTCATGTTGGGCACCTTCGCATTCTTCTTTACTGGTGAACACGTTGGCAGTGGCCACTCAACTGGCCCCAGGGCCCTCTGGCTCAGCAGCAGCGCCAGAGGTGTTCCCTGTGGCAGGCACTTCATAGTAAATAGTCGTTCCAATAGTTCTGCTCTAATGGTTGCTGGGCTTTTATTACATAGATTTCACCTCTAATCAATCTGGAGTTTACTCTTGTGTACTGTGTGAGGCTTTGGATACATTCTTGTTTTTAGCAAATTTCTATCAAGTTGCCCACCACAAATAATTAGTCATTTTTGACTTGAGATCTTTTTATACCCTGAATTTCCAAGTATACATTAGTATATTATTTCTGAACTGGCTTTTGTTCCAATGATCCTTCTGTATATTGATGTGCCAGTAGCAACAGAAAGTAATCCTCACAAATTACTCAGTGACTATTAGAATTGCAAGTACATTTGCTTATTGCAATCATTCAAAAATTAAGATAGAGGGTTTTAGATATCCTAGAAAATGACATATCTAGAAAAGTTTTTCAAATCAAAGTAATTAGTCTCAGTTTTTATAAATCACCATCTCTGTCTGTGTTATATCTACTTTGAAGTCAGGGGAGGCTTGTTGGTAGAGCCAGTTGTTTGATTTAGTTATAGCTGAATGGAATGTGAGAAGAAGAATTTAAAAGCTTAATATCCTCCAGGTTGGCCAATTTTCCTTCAGTGAGTAGGCAGTTCTTTTTGTCTTCAATTTAATTTATTTTGATTTTTTTATATAAGTACCTTGAATAAACAATAAAAATAGGTAATCTGCATAAAATTGTATAAAATGGTCCTCCGAGAATAAAAGAAATAGGAGTTCACTCAAAGGATCTTTTCAGATACATTTTAATTAATCAATAAATGGTGTTAATTACATTATTACTTCACCAGACACATTGTGTTGAAATAGCTTATTTTCGCAAGTGCCTTTCATTACCTGCCTTTACCACATTGTGCACTAGGATGTTGATGCAATAGTTGGTTTTGATAACATGTCTGCAAGTTTTCTTTCAATGTAGAATTTTCTAAAGACATCATAAAGGCTAATTATTAATATTTGAATTCACTCTATGAATTGGGAATTACATAAATTTTCCTAAGTTGTTAACTTAGAATAGAGGTCATCAAACTCCAGCCTGTAAGCCAAATCTGTCCAACTGCCTTTTTTCCTAAATAAAGTTTTTTTGGAACACAGCCCTGCCATCTGTTCACTCTCTTATCATCTACTCTCTTATCACTGCTTTTGCACTATTGCCAGCAGAGGTAAGTAATTATGGCAAAGGCCATATAACCCCCCCAAACCTGAATTATTTACTACTGAGATCAAGATATCACATAACAAAACGGCTTTCAAAACTTAGGGGACTAAGATAGCAATTTAGATTTTCTCATCCTGTGATTTTGTTGACATTCCTTTGCTAGTTCCACTTGGGCCCGCTAATGGAGTTGTAGTCTGGTGGATAATAACCTAACCCAGAAAATCCAAGGTAGCCTCACATATGCTGATACTTTTATCCAGTTCTCCACTGAGTGGCTGATCATCAGTGTGATGGTCTGGCTTCTTCACAAAAGTAACTCAGTATTTCAAGGGAATGAAGACAGAAACAACATGAAACATTGCATTGAATATTTGTGAGCTCCATCAGGGAGAAGCCAACTTTTAACAGCCATTATGTTACTGGTAGTACTTGACACTGTACGTGTTTCATATAGATATGAGAGAAGAATAAATAAAATTTTGGATCACAAAGCAGAATTTGAAGAGGACAGACTTAATCACGACCATTATAAACTTTGATGGCAAAAAGTTAGAGATGAACCCATGCCATTCCTTGATTTCTCTTTGTTTCATGGGCAGGGTTTCTGGCAAAAACTGCTCTGTGCTTGTTTTGTCTTCTAAGGTGTTGGTCAGATTAGCATTAGATCTCATAATAGGCATGTGGGCTAAATGTAGAGAAAGGTGAAAATGCAAGCCTCCTGTGTGCCTGTTCAACATAATCACGCAAAGTTAACAAAGCTTTTAGCAGGGTGTAAGTTCATGAAAGAATTTCAAAACGTGCATTGTGATTTCCTCTGTGTTATTCGGCCACCTGGTAAATCAACATTAACATGGCAGGCTCTGGCTCTTCACAAGGAGGGAATGTTTCTTTTCAGGCCAGTGACTTGTGAGTACCTATGTTTATTTGAAAGGTCTTACCAGGTTAAACTGTGCACTAAAGTAACAATCATGCTTGCCCCATTTGAGTCAATTTATTTGGGTCAGAGAGCTTAAATATTTAAAAAGTCAAATATACTACAGCACTCTCTGTTTCTAATTGGGGCAACCTTGGATAGTAAAAGATAAATGAATATAGAAAAAATGAAAATAGGTCTGGAGAAACAGAGTATATGTGAACCAAATATCCTTTTTATTTTAGAAAATAATTAAACTAAAACAAATGACATTAATTTTCTGTCTGAAATCTTTAAATTTATTATTGCTTTTAGTGTTCCAGTTAGTATTTACATAAAGAGAGGTTTTAAATTATCTTTATACATAGTCCTGTTTTTGGAAGCTTAGCATTAGTTTTATTGGAGACTGGAAATACTCAGAATCCTCTTTTCAATGATGCATTTCAATATTATGTGCAATTAAATGACTCTCCTTATGCTCTGCAAATATCAATTTGACACAGGATAGATTTTTAGCAAAGAATGACTTTGCAAGGGACTCATACATACCAACCAAGCAAAACCAGGACTTAACAAATATTTCTCAGACTAAATTTCTTAACTTTCTATATCAAATTTAAGAGTATTGTATTAAAAATGATCCTTTCATGGCTTTATTCTAGACATCTAAGTAATATACTTTAGAATTTCTATTCTTTCTCAAATAACACTAATTCTTGTTTTCCTTGTGTTCTAACAGCAAGCATTTACAGAACAGTTTGTACATCCAAGTACTAGGCTGCTATCTGAGATAGAGAAGTAGAAAATTGAGGAAGAAGAGAAAGGTGATAGATAACAATATGGAAGGGGATAAAGTTATGTGAGTAGTTATAGTTCTCAGTAACCAGTGGAAAACAAAACTCCTTAAAAGGAGAAGTGAATGTATAATTCCAAAGCCATTCAAATCCCATAGCATGCTACGTAACTTAGCCTTTGAACTTATTTATAAAATAGGGACAATATAATACACACATGAAAAGGATGTTATCAGAATTAAAACAGATAGAGAAGGAACCAATGTGGTGGGTTGGGTAAGAATAGTTCTGGAGCTTGAAAGTCTGGGTTGGTAATCCTGTCTCTGTCTCTCAGGGTTGTCAACTGTAAACATGTGACGACCTCAACATCTCAGGTGTTTTGTTGTTTAGTGTTCTTTTTCCATAGATGTTGTTAAAGAATTGGTCCTGTATTGTACATATTCATAGCCTCACATATTTATTTTTTTAGTGAGAACATTTAAATTCTACTCTCTCAGCATATTGCAATTTTATAAAACAGTGTTATGAACAGTAATCACCATACTATACATAAGATTATCAGGTTTTCATCTTATGGCTGAAAGTTTCCACGCTTTTCCAACCTCTGCCTATTATTTCTACTCTCCAACTCATGGCAAAGATATTGAAAGGAAAGATCCTGCCCATCCTGTGTCGCTCAATGGTTGAGTGTCCACCTATGAATCAAGCAGTCATCTGGTCCATTCCCAGAGCACATACCCAGGAATTGGGCTCAGTCCTCAGTAGGGACTAGGCAGGAGGCAGTAGATCAATTTTTCTCTGTCTTAGATGTTTCCATCTTCTATCTCTAACCCTTCCCCTCTCTCTAAAAACAAATAAAACATATCTTATCTAAAAAAAAGAATAATATGCAAGTTGACCATACCTCTGCTACACCCACAAGCCACATCCACCAGCCAATCAGAAGCAAATATGCAAATTAACCCAACAAAGATGGCTGCAGCTACAGAGAGCAGGGAGTTTGGGTTTCCCCACCAATGGAGGAAGCCAAGCTTTCCACCTGCCCTAGCATGCTTTGGCCTCTGCTTAAAGCTATAAAGTTTCAGTTATAGAAGATAAATAAATCCCCCCAAAAAATGGTGGCAGCCACAGAAGTAGAGAGAGCAGGAGCCCTGGCAATGGAGGAAGTCAAGCTTCCAGCATACCATGGAGGGTTCAGGCCTCCGCTCAAGGCTACAAAGTTTCAATTATAGAAAATAAATAAATCCCAGATACCAGGGTCTCCATTTGGGTCACCAGGGGGCATGGCTGGCCTGCAAACCACCACAGGTCCCTCACCCAGACTGCCCCACACCCCAAGGGAACCCCAAACCTGATCTGGAACACCCTTCAGGGCAAACCAGCCAGCCCCCATGCCTCTATCCTATCTAATCCTATCTAATAAAAGAATACTATGCAAATTGGCCATCACTCCAACACACAAGATGGCTGCCCCCATGTGGTCAAAGATGACTGCCCCCATGTGGACCCAAGATGGCTGCTACAAGATGGCCAGCAGTGGGAGGGACCATGTCTACAAGGGAGGGCAGTTGTGGGCAATCAGGCCAGCAGGGGAGGGCAATTGGAAGGAACCAGGCCTACAAGAGAAGGCACTTGGGGGTGATCAAGCCTGCAGGTGAGGAAGGAAGTTGGGGGCGACTGGGCCTACAGGAAAGGGCAGTTGGTGGGGGGTCCAGGCTTGCAGGGGAGAGCAGTTGGGGGTTCCAGGCATGCAGGGGAGGACAGTTAGGGATGACCAGGCCTGTATGGGAGGGCAGTTAGTGGCAAACAGGCTGGACGGGGAGCAGTTAGACATCAATTAGGTTAGCAGGGGAGTGGTTAGGGGGTGATCAGGCTGGCAGGCAGAAGCAGTTAGGGGCAATCAGGAAGGAAGGCAAGCAAGCAGTTGGGAGCCAACAGTCATAGATTGTGAGAGGGATGTCCCACTGCCTGTTTAGGCCTGATCCAGTTGGACATTCCTCGAGGGTTCTCAGATTGGAGAGGGTGCAGGGTGGGTTGAGGGAAACACCCCTCCCATGCATGAATTTCGTGCACCGGGTCTCTAGTTTTAAATAAGAAAGGAGAGATCCTGCCATAGAATCAGGTAACCTTAAAGGATATGCTAAACATGACTTGTTTTCCATTAAAGATACTCCATAATCTTTTGGTCTACCTGAAATTCCTTTACAATTTCCCTACCATATCTACTTCACAGACTAAGAAACTAAATGTGGAGAAGTAATAGTTTTAGTTAGATACCACAATGATAGAGCTTGGAGGAAACTGAGATCTGTATGATTACAGGAATGTTCTTTTATCCTGCAGGGAAGTAGTTTTCTTCTGGACAAGAATCTATGACCCAGGGCAATGGCAGGAGACATGTTTAATAGTTCCAACTTGAGGGTTTTCTGGCATCTAGTGGATAGAAGCCTCAGATGCTATTAAACACTGTACTAGTATACTTGGTACAGAGACAATCATTCAGCTCAATATCAGTAGTGCCAAGTTAGAGAAAAATGTATTTAAGGAATAAACTTATTCAATCAATTCTAACCTGAATACCCCAATTTCTTTGTATTTCTACTTATCATAAATTGCACTTGTATCAAGTGGAATAATACATTAAAAGGAGCAGTTGTCTCCTAACATGAGGCCATAAAACTACCTGTGGACATTTTTCCCTCCAAGGAATCAGATCACTTTAGAAACACATTTTCCTTCGTGATGTTCATTTTATTATGTGTGAGGCCCTTGAGGAAGTGTGTGCTGGAGGGGCTCTTTGCAGTGGCACTGGAGTCAATCTTGAAAGCACGGAAAGCAAAGAGAACACTGTGCCTTGAATAAAAGAATATGTGAATCACAACAGGTGATCCTGCCCACCATATGATTTAATGACAATCCCTTCAAATTATTTTTGTATGCCAGAAGAGGTTGGTAAAGTTTCATGGAGAGCTATTATAAAGAAGTAGGTGGGCTTGACTTTCAGGCTTTCTTAGAGACATAAAATAAATTTTCAAACATGTCAAATTAGACCTAGAACTTTTAGAGGGTCACACTGTGATAGTTTCACATCACTGTTGCCTTCTTTGTCCTGGAAAACGAAGTCCCGGTATTGCTCAGGTACATGAAGTGCAGCTTTGCTTCTTTTCTAATCTATCTTGCCCTCCATGAAGATACACCTAGTTTATGTCTCTTTAAGATTTAAACTTAGCGAAACCTGATGGTTTTACTGTCCCTAACAAAAAAAACAAAACAAAAAAAACAAACAAAAACAAAACAAAACAAACAAAAAAGTGAGATTCTCACAGAGGTTTTCACTATGTTTCAGGGACATATCTAATTACCACAATTAATTTTCCTTGACTAGTTTCTCCCATCTCTGTAGATCTGCTCCCTCAGTTATATTTATACCTTTCCCACTATGGCTACCAGTGCCTGCTCCTTCCTACAGTTACCTTCTTGACTTTGTACCTATGGCTGCCACGATTAGCAGGGGTTCCAGCTCAACTTATTCCATGGTAACTGCCATGGCTCCAGTATGGCAAGATGTTCCATCTACAGTGGATCGAACATTATTTCTGGCAGAGACAGGAGAGCAAAGCTTGGCATTTTGAAGGGAGGAGAGAAAAAAAAATATATATATATATTGAAAATGAAGTACTTAAAAACTAAATGAGCATTGTTGTCGTCTATAAAGGGATTTAAGATTATTCCATGAAATACGTTTGCATCTGTTTGTATACTAATGTTTTGGATAAAGTAAATGTTCTTTTTATTTATTGATCTGTGACAAATTATCCCAAGATTAACACTATTTTATGAACTCTCATGATCTTATGGTTTAGATTTCAGTTAGGCTAATTTCTGCTTCATGCACTATTGACTAAGCTCACTTAGTGGAATTCAGCTGTTGGCTCAGCTAGTTGGAAGAGTTCAAATTTGTTTCTCTCACTTATCTGACACATGGGCAGTGATGTCTGGAGAATTAGGTTCAGATGGAATTGTTCACTAGCGTACTTACAGATGCTTTTCCAGCAAGGCAGTCTCAGGGTTGTCAGACTTTTTGTATGTTGATGCAGGACTTCCCGAAAGCACGTCTCAAAAAACAAGAACAAAAAGTTGAATCAATTATGGACGTTTGCCATGTATAAATATTGGTTCATTAGTTGTGAAAATCATACATGTTGGAAAACTATACATATTAATAGATTTGTAATAACTAAACTGAATCTGAGCTATAAGGGGACCCTGTTGTCCCTTCACAATTTTTTCTGAAAAACTACTTTAAAATAAGGTTATTTTTAAGAGAGCTAGTTTAAATTCCTTAGCTAAATTTAAGACAATCCACACTCCACCACATACTCAGGTTTTTTAGTACTTAAATATCCCATTAATCTATCCAGGCACAGAACTATTTTTTGTTTTTTACTTCTTTTAAAATATTTGTAATTGATTTCAGAGAGGAAGGGAGAGGGAAAGAGAGATAGAAGCATCAATGATGAGAGAGAATCATTGATCAACTACCTCCTGCAAGCCCAATACTGGGGATCAAGCCCACAACAGAAGTGAACCAGATACATTGGCACATTTCCAACTCCAATTCTCCACATTTCCGCATTCCTGGTTGCAATCAACCAATATCCTCTTCTTATCTATCCAGCTACCAAAACACTGCACTTAGCTATTAAAAAGTTTAGATGCAGAAAGTTGATATCCTGTGGATCTATTTAATGCTCAGTTTGAGATGCAAACTGAGGTATTACTTTCAGATCATTATAAAATACATTTTGATAGGCTGTTTTACACTACACAGAACATCAAGCACCTGAACACTCATGAAATATGGATTATATTTGCTGTCCAGGAGGACAATTCTCTAAGCTAAGTGGAGGATGAGAGGTGTGGAAACTGAAAAACAAATCCATCTTTCCAATCTTTACGTGAGATGTGATAAGCTGCTTAAGGCTATTCACCAAGCAAGAATAACCCGGAAGCCACCAGAAAAGAGCTCAATTTTCTTTCTGCTCTCCTCTTGTTTATCTGGTCCCACTGGGCTTGGCAGTGTTTATTACTGAGGTAAACACAATTTAATACAGTTGATTTTTAAAAATTGCTCACTAAGGGTAAATGTTGAGGTACTAGAAAACCCAATTCAATATTCTCCAAAAGGCCTAAAGCTAAACTCATGATTTTCTCCAGAGATGCATTTTTAATATTTCTTTCAAGATGCACCAAAGTCAGTAGAGAAAGTATTTTCAGGAAAACATATATATATATATATATATATATATATATATATATATATATATATATATATATATATAGTAACATTGATATTAAACTAAATATATCAATATAAAGGCTGCTCTCCCTAGAAAATTCATTTTATATGCAAGGAAATTGAGCATTTACACAAAAAAAGTGAATTATCATATAAAGCTATTGTTGCTCACATATTTTCAAAGCATAAAGAAATGACATTTTCTTTCATTCCCCTAAGCTATTTCTTAACAGAGCTTTTTGACTTTGCTATTCCTTCATTCATTTAACATATATATTACACAACCCTATATGTCTAGATCTGGGGTCTAGGCATATAATTAGCATGGGAAAATAAACAAGCTCTCACTCCTAACTTTAAAATATGTTTTATCCCAAGTAAGCATTACTGAGATGTAAACAAACAATACTAATTGTTTAACAGTGATAGGATACTTTGTTCATGAGAGACAATGAGAATAACAATAAGAGGCATTTGTTATTATATTAGGAGTAGAAACGTGATAGAAAAAATTCCACTGAAAACAAAGATGCAAATCAGGACTTATAGAAATCATAAATTGAAATGGGTCAAAATATAAATTAATAGTAGCCAATAAGATAAGTCCAATACTAAATGCTGGGCATGATTCTAATGTTAAAATTTACATATGTTAAAATTATACATATTTTAAAATTATATTTCATCCATACAAGCTCTCAAATAGATATTATTATTTCCAATTTAAAGATAAGGAAAAATGTTTTGGAAACATATTTAGAATGAGAGTAGAGAGGGTAGAGTTGAGATTGAATACAAGTATTGAGGTATCCAAACTTTTTCCCTAACTTCTAAATTCTTCTCTTTCTCATGTGAAAGAAAGGGAATTTCTTTAAATATATACCCTTTTCTCACCACACAAATAAATACTTGAATATACTGACATATCTTATGCAATAAAAACATGATTGACATCCTAATATATGTTTTTATGTTCCTTGAGATCATTTATCAAGAAACCCTACCTGTCATTAACTGATGACTGAATTGATAGGAATGTTTACTCAGTTCATCCCTAGTTAATTAGAATTTTTGAGAAAAATATTTGGCTCAATCAAGTGTCCTTATTAACAAAAATAACACAAGTTCATCTCATTTTCTTTCCTATCTATCCCATAAAAATAGGATACCTTTATCCTCTTAACAGCTATAAATTGTAATCCTTCTAAGCCCCCAATGATTTTTCCCATTAACAGTAAAGTACTTGAAAATTTAGGACTTCTTCAGAGTCCTTAGCTTATCGCATTGAGGATTGGTTCTCATTATGAAAGATTTAACTGTACAGTTGAAGAATCTGACTAACTATTGATCTTAGCAAATTCAATTCTTTGCATCTGCTCTTTCATCTGTAAAACAAAGATAATCATACTCTCCACCTCTTGGGTTTATTGTGCGCCAGAAAATGTATGAGTGGAAAGTGCTTAGAAATGACAAAAACGAGATCAGCATCCATTCATATTAGTGTCTTTACAAACATTATTATTTTTCTTCTTTTGACCTAATTTGAAATTGGAAAAGAAATATTGATATATACCTTGTCATCAGGTGATTATTTTATTTATAAATGTTAAAAAAAATCAGTGAGGTACTAGGGTCATGTTGCTAGGGTGGGTTCTGAGTTAATTGTTCTAATTCTCTGGTTATCTAGTCTGTCAGTTTTACTGACCTTTCTCTTCCCTATTAGTCATCTTTTTTATCATTTTGCAGGATGTTAAATTTTTAACAGAAACGTGATAATTTGCATATGCTAAATTACCCTTTACTACTCATAAAATTAGTTCCTCAGCACAAGGCACTTGATTGTGGTGTACCTGAGGCATCATTATAATCACTGTTATCACAGCCTGTATGTGTTCTGGGTACAAAGCCACAAGAAGATCCTGTAGCAGGGAAACCACTTCAGTGGAACAATATGCTGCATTTATTTATTCACCTTCCTTCCTCAAAGCCACTCCCCACAATGACACACGACCCTCCCAAATCAATGACACCCCTTTAACCTGATCCTACTACAGGATTCCTCATCTGTGGAAGTTACTCAAACATGACCAACAAAGCAACAAACCAAAACTTCAAATTAACTTGATGCTTCTATTTCTTTCTTACCCTGCAGGGGCTTCATCAACCAATCCTTTCAGTTTAACTTTCAGTAGACCATATTGATTTAGCAAACATTTTCTTTCCTTTGTATTATTATGGAACATCCTAGTTGGTTTCCCACTCTCCTTAAGATAGAATCAAAATGCTATTGAAATGTAAGTTGCATGTGCTTTTACTAGTGATACTGTTGTAATTAGCTAGTTATAATAAGAGGAAAGGAGAAAGGGGGGAAGACCAGATTTTATAGGCATGCAATTTGGGCAACTTCATTAGGAAATTGCAACATTGTACTCCCCAGGGAACTCCCTGAAAATCATTGGGGAAAGAGATCTAACAAAGGAAAGATAGAGGTATGCCCCTTAAAGTTGAGATGACTAAGGAAGGTGCCTGTCAGTCAAACCTGTGAACAGAGATGGCTGGCCAGGATGGGCATGGCCACTGTAGGCACTAGGAAAATTAGGAATACACAACCCTATCTAATAAAGAGGGAATATGCTAATTGATCTCACACCATCACAAAGATGGTGGTGCTCACAGCCAATAAGGAGGGAATATGCTAATTGACTGCCCAGCCCTCAAAGATGGTGGTTCCAATAGCCATAAGATGGCGGTGCCAGTCCCCTTAGCCCCATGGGGCAGCAAGGTGCACTGCAAGGCTGGGCCCACCCCCAGGTGGATCCGGCCACTCTGCCTGCCTGCCTTCGGGTGTCTCCCAGTCCCCTCAGTCCCCCAGCCGCCCAAGGCTGGCCTGAGGCACAGGCAAGCCTCAGATGGCAGCTGCCCAGCCATCCAGGGCCACCCTAGGCTCAGGTAATCAGGGCTGGCCAAGGCTTGTGCTGACGGCAGTGGCAACAGCATAGGTATGATGAGGTGTTATCTTCCCCTGATTGCCCGGTCACTTCCCGCCCCTGAGGGCTCCTGGATTGTGGACAGGCTGTGCTGAGAAACCCCCCCTCCAGTGTATGAAAGTTTATGCACCAGACCTCTAGTCTATATTATAAAAGACCAGTGACTGTAACACCATAATGACTGGTCACCAGAAGGTACACTGATGGGTCTCGCAGCATGGCAGGTCTTGGTCTTGCAGTACAGTGGGTCTGGGGTCCCACCAGCATGGTGCATCTGAAGTCTCACATAATTTTGCACACTGGGCCTCCTGTCTTTTAAATAAAGAATTCTTGCTCTTGGGGCTTGTGTTGATCTGGACATACTTGGTTCATGACATGTGTTGACTCTTGGCTCTCTTGCATTCACCCCCACTGCCACAAGGACTCACAAGCAGTGGACTAACACAAGCTAAGCTAGCCTGATGCTGGACTGGACCCAGGTTAAAAAAGAAAAGGAAACTCTGGATATTGGCTCTAATTTTAGCTATATTTCTTCTTGATCCTCAAGAAGGATCAAGAAGAAAAGGTGGGACTGTGGAAAATGAAATCTTGGAAACTCAGTGGTACGATTCCATCAAAATAAAGCCCTCTACCATATCTTAGCCTTCTGTGCAAGTCACTGAAACTTATTTTTCTTGGGCTATCATAACAAATCCACCCCCTTAGCAACCAGAGGAGATGAGGCTCTCTCCCCTATGTTAACACTAGCTGCTTTTAGATGCTGTAGCTGTTTCAATCATTGTCAGAGTATTACTTTTGCTAACATTTCTCCATTCTTTTTTGTGCTCAGATGATCATTAATCATTTACTCTTAGAAAGGAGAGAAACACATTCATTCCAACACTGAGTTTGAGAGGAAAGTGGAATCAATTTTTATTAACACTGGGCTTGGATTTCTCATTTCAAATAACCTGAGCCTAATAGGACACTTTTAAAATGTCAAGTTATCCACTGGCTAGGCAGAAAGTTAAGAGTAATATCAACAACAATAAAAAATTTAAAAAGAGTGAAACCCAAGAGCCTAGCCACTAGTGCTTTGGTTGTTTCAGAAAGAATTATTGAAATGTGATGTTCTTTCAATCTAGGAAAAGCACTGATACAATATTAACTGCAACAATGAAGGAGGCTTTTCAATAAAATTGTTGTGGAAACAAATAAATAGCACCCAAATGACACCAAACAAAGGCTCTTTACTCGGCATTCCCTTCACATGGGCATAAGCCCACCTTACTTGGCAGAGACTCAAATGCAGACAGTGGAGTTGGATAGATTTAAATTGGGAAAAAGGAAGCCTTCAGTGTGTACTGATTGGAGGTTGTGTGTATAGTGAAGTTAAAAGTTGGCTAAAAAGATGAGGGGCATCCTGTGTGATAGGGGGTCATATTTGGCTTGGTCCTAAGTTGAAAGCAGAGGCAAAAGTTAAGGAAGTTGGCAGTTTATGGACCAATTTTTATCCATTTTAGATGGTTTGCTTCCTGGGCTGGTTGCTGCTGGTTATAGGTCAGTGTTCTATTTTCATATATGGTTTGGCCAGTGTGCCCTTGTATAAGAAGTCTCACTGTGTGTGATTAATGAATAGACAATGCTACAAACCATAGTAGGAGGTAGATTTATGTCGATTTTCATTGTTTTTGATTCTATTTCAGAGCATCCCATATCTCCCTCTTTCTTTTGTCTTACATCTCATAATTTTATCCTCTATCCCACCTTACCCTTCCCCTGCCTTTTAAAAATATATATACTTTATTGATTTTTTTACAGAGAGGAATGGAAAGGGATAGAGAGCTAGAAACATCGATGAGAGAGAAACATTGACCAGCTGTTACTGCACCCCCGCCTCAACTGGAGATGTGCCCGCAACCAAGGTACATGCCCTTGACTGAAATCGAACCTGGGACCGTTCAGTCTGCAGGCTGATGCTCTATCCACTGAGCCAAACTGGTTTCAGCTCCCCTGCCTTTTTTTATTAGAAAGAAGAAAATAATTGGTCAGAACTGGAATTTGAAAATGAGAGAACAATTCTACTCTTCTCCCCCTATCCTTTCCACAGGCATACCTGAAGCTCTGAATGTATTAAGGCTAAAAGTTGTCCCCCTACTGTAAACTTCCCAGGAAGTGTTTGTTTGGGCATCTTTGTGAAGGAGCTTTAAGGCACCTTCCTGTTTTATACAACAAACAGAGCCAGCATTCCCAACCTTGGGTCATGATGTATTATTCTGTGATGTTTACTACCTACTAAGTTTAAATTCAATTGTTTTAACAAAACCAACCCGGTCCATGACATTATGTTATCATCAACATCAGCTGAATGGATAAGATGCAGTACAACAAACCAGACAGAGGCTACTTAATAGTCAGAGATGAAGTGCATACACATTCTGCATACAATGTCACACTCACATTCAACCTAGCAGTGCTTCAGGAAAACTAATGGGTAATTTGGCTTCCATATCATATTCTCAGTCATGTCCAATGTACCTTTCATGCAGGGAGAATGAGTAGATTCTGATGGGACTGATCTCTGTGATTTTAGATGATGTGCCATGAATATACATTTACTTGAGGGCCCTATTGGATGTTTTTCTAAAGCACAAAAGAAATTATGAAGTGTAATATCTTCTCAGAACCATTTTTTATAGGAGGCCAACTTTGCTGTTCTAAATATGCCTCCTCAAACTCTTCTCTGGAAGGTGAATTTTGTAAAAGGACTATTTTGAGGAGGTTTTATTTGCACTTATTTTATGACTATAGTGTTAGTGTCTAATGTATCACACCAAAAGACTACTAGGAATTGTATCTGCATGTACCCCCAGAATAAACATGGTTTATAGGAAAAGTACAGGGTAGATCTAATCTTAGTAACATTTCTTTGTTTCTTGCCATTTCATGAAATCTGGGTTTGTTTCTATTTTTAATTTGCTTGGCTCCAACATTAAAATTGTGAAAAGGACCTTTATTATAATACAATAGTCTCTGATGGTTCATGTTATCCCATAGGATTGCTGCTTCTACTGAATCAGCCATACTACTCATCACCAAAAGTATCATTGGATAATTTCTAGAAGTATCTCCAATAGAGTTTAAATTTTATTAATCAAAGACAGGAAATAATATTTTCCTATTCTAGAACTAGGACTGTCTAACTTTATAGCTTATACTCTCTGTGTTAACAAAAAAAGCTTCCTTGAAATACCGTTAAACTATTTTTTTATTCAGATCATTAATAATAATAGTTTCCAGTTTGGGGAGGTATATTATGCTTTAGTAATCATGTCAAGCACTTTAGATTTGCTATTTAAAAAATGTTTTGACCAATATTATTGAGTACTATTTTTATATTACATTTTGTTTTGTTTTGTTTATGAGACTTATAGCAATTAAATGTGTTCCAATGTAATATAGCTAATGAAAAATGGGTCTGTGACTGGAAAAATTGGGAGCTCTTTTTATTAGGGATTTATTAATCACAATTTACAAGGACAACAATAAAGAATACCTGCTATGAAATGCAGACAAACTGTTCCAACTTTGGGTATGTGTACATGAATGCATTTATTTATTTTTAAAGAAAAGGAGTGCAATGTAATGAGAATCTGGGTTATACATGCTTAAGTTTGAAACTTGACCCTATCTCTTCATAGCTGGGTGATAATTATTAAATTATCTGAGCCTGTTACCTTTCTGTAAGATCAATAAATACTAACCACCTCAAATTATTTTTTTTAATTTATATAAAATGAAAAAAATATGAGAAGCCCACCATAGTACATAGAGCAGGCTCTCAAAATTAGAAGTGTTATTAAATTTAAAGAGAGCCCTTTAGTCACTGCATTGGTGAATTTCAAGGACTTAGCAAATTAATATTTTGTAGGTATCTTCCAATCTAGAATAAACAGGAGCCCTAGCCAGTTTTGCTCAGTGGATAGATCATCATCTATGGACTAAAGGGTCCCAGGCTCCATTCCTGTCAAGGGCACATGCCCGGGATTTCAGGTTCTATCCCCAATAGGGAGGTGCAGGAGGCAGCTGATCAATGACTCTCATCATTGATGTTTCTATCTCTCTCGCCCTCTCCCTTCCTCTCTGAAATCAATAAAATATATTTTAACAAAATAAGAGAAGCAGAAGTATAGAGAATGATACTGAGAGACTAAATTACTGGAGGCAAGTAAAGGCAGCACAAATATCTGTCAATTGAGAAGGCAGTGGACAGACAACCAGGGAACTCAGATAAAGTCTAAAATTCGATTGCATTTTCCCCAAAATAAAAAATTAGAGAAAGAAACTAAATTCATTGTGTGTTTTTTTTAACATCTATTTATAGAGCTCTCAAGGGAAATTAATTTATTCAGAAAACATTAAATGATTCATTCAAGTCAGGTCTTCATACACACTCTCTTGAAGTATTTTGGCCATTTAATTTAGAACTGAAGATGGCCATTGAGATCATCTTGACAGATGTTGTGTCTTAGCTTGAATTCCCCCATTTTATACCCTAAGAAAGCCTTGAGTGCAAGTAGTGTGTTTAAAAGTGAAGGAAATACCAATGAAGGAGTGAAGAAGTGAGAAATGGAAAGAAGGGCAACCACTACAGGGTATGTTCTCAAGGAAGCAGTAAAAACAAATGGAGTTTAATCCTATCAGAGAAATAATAAAAGCTGCCTAGGGATGAGGAAGTTGGAGTATTTACATAGCAACTTCTCTTGGATAATGCTGACTGCCCGCTGCCCCTGCTGGGGACACTTCTACCAGGACACAGCTTAGTTACTGCCTATTTCACAGTTGACATTGGCCACAGAATGTAGAGGGCAGTGGTCACAGTGCAAGTTGAAATCGAGGTCAGAAGAGAAATAAAAGTACAGACATAAAATGGAACTTAAGTCACATCAGAAATACTTTGGGGAAGGTTTTGCCAGAATCTGGGATGCTGCCTTATCAAATTGCTAAAGGAGCTCTAACCTGAAGTCATTATAATAGTAAGGGTAAAAATATGTAATATGTATTTTTAAGCCCTTTGGAATTTACAAGGCAAACTCACATATATGGTGTCAATTTAATTTCAAATAATTCAACTGTAATTGCAGTTCAGTTTGGGTGTGTTTTGCTTCCCTGTCTTCTAATTTGCTAATTCAATTTTCCCTTGAAATAGACAGAGGAAACTCATATATGTGCTTTTGACACATCTTTGAGCCCAGCTACGTCAAATTACATTTGTGTATAGAGAGGAAAAGTATAATTTATATCCCTGAAACAGTCACAATTGCATCCACTATGTATTATCAAAATGCTTTTTAGTACAAGTGGAAACTAATTTCAGGGTTGGTAGATTCCAATGTCAACAATAATCAATGCTAGCATATCCATTATGCCTTATCTAATAAAAATGAGCCTAAGAAACTTTATGTTCCTTTGTCAGGAATAGACCCTCTGTAAACTGTCAGAACCAAATCACTAACCAAATTGCAGAATCTAAACTATAACACTACACTCTCCTAGCATGCATGATAGATTTAAAAACACACAACTCAAAGCATAAAACTTTATTTTATTTTAAATCACTAGAGAGCAAGCATTTCAGGAGTTAATTCATGTGGCCCATGCCTTACCTTAAAATTTGCCTGAGTTTACTTTATAGGTTGATTTTCACTACCACATATCAAAAATTTTAAATCTAAATTTCTAAACTGCTACTTAGTAAAATAGCCACATCATCTAACATAGATCCGTTTTAGTGCTAAATATAAGGAGGGGGGGGGGGAATGCTATCTAAGGAGATAGACACATGTGTTAAAGTACTGCACTTTATTTTTATAGACTTGGGGCCCAGTGCATGAAATTCGTGTACTGGAGGAGGGTCCCTCAGCCCAGCCTGACCCCTCTCACAGACTGGGAGCCCTCAGGGGATGTCCTACTGACAGTTCAGTCTGGCCTTCCTCTGCGGGGACATAGACAATAGTGTGGTAATTGCCTGGGAAGGGCAGGTGCTGGGTAGAAGGGGGTCAATGGGAAAAAAAACAAAAGGAATATCTGTAATAAGTTCAACAACAAATATAAAAAAAAGAAAACGTATCTATATAGAAGTCTAATATGCTAAGTGTCCAACCTATAGGTCCACTATTCAGTCAACTGCTCAACCAGTCACTATGACACACACTGACCACCAGGGGACAGATACTCTGACCAGTAGGTTAGCCTTCTGCTGGGGTCTGGCCTATCAACACTGGGCGAGATGGGCCGGACATGCTCTAAAGCCCCCCAGTTCCTCCCTGGCCGACCAACCCCCCATGGTCCTTTCCCGGCTGGCTGGCCAACCTCCAACAGTCCCTCTCCAGCCAGCTGACCCCCATTGGCCCCAATTGGGACTGGGAAGAAGGCCCTGATTGGCCCTGATCACTGGTCAGGCTGAGGGACACCACCTATGTATGAATTTGTGCACCAGGACTCTGGTAAATAATAAATATGATTTAAAAACAATATTTCTGGGATGTCCATTACTCATCACTGATATAATCCTGGGGAATATAGCACTTTAAAGCTTGAAAGGATAATTACTCTTCTCAAACACATGAATGCTCTTTTTCTTAGTAGTGTGAAATGAATTCTTGAAGAGGAAGAGCCCTTTTTCTTTCAATTATATCTTTGGAGAAATTCTTCCTCTGCTTCCAAACAATTGAGTTCTTCATTGACCAAAAAAACCCGAAATGTTTTGTTCAGCAAAAAATCCCAGATGGCTTTTGGCAAGTTACAGCTCAGCATAATAGGGGAGCACAATAGGAGAGATTTGTATGGAAATGTGACAGAATTTTTACACTGTTCTGATAGCTGCAATTTGGAGGCAACATTAATTACTATCAGCAATATTTTCTGAACCATTTGAATTTCATAAGTTGAAAATGAGAGAGTAAGGTTTTGGTTTTATTTTTTTTTAATCATTATTTTTGTTTTGTTTTAACTACTTGCTTAATTAAACTGAAAATTTAGTCATATGTCCATAATTAGATCATAACACATAAACGACCTTATTTAAATGGCATTAAATTTCTATTATTTTTATAATTTTATCACAAAATCAATTCCACAAATTTAAGTGACAAGACTGTTAAAGAACATCAATTTTAAGTTTTCATAGGCAATGTCCCTTTAATTTTTTTTCTTTCTGAAAGCATTTTCTCCACTGTCTGTTGTGCTTGTTGAAAGAAATTTAAAAAATTATCGCAAATGACAAACAATATAATCAGGAATTTAGCTTTAGGTACTTGGGAGAAAATGAGTTGAATTTTTTAGTATTTTGGTATTTGAACTAAGTACATAGTTTTTGCAAATCATTTTATTATTATTTGCCTCAGCAATATATATATTGCCCACTATAATGGTATTTTATTTATAATGTGTATAAAAACACTTTTTTTTTTAATGGTTTCAAGGAAATACTTGCTTTTTTTTCAGGTGAGTTCTGAGAAACTTTAAGAAAAGTATCTTAAATCAAGGATACAGGGTTTTGTTTTCAGTTTTCAAATGTTTTAACGTCCACTCAGCTCAATCAGTTAACCTCCACAACAACCAATATATATCTTACATAATTACTTTACTGTGCAAGAGTGGTGAAGGCCAAATGGTGGGGGCTGGGAGGGATGCAAATAAGCTAGAAGAAATTAATGGGGGGAGGGGAGAAAGAGGACCTATGCAATATTTTCAACAATAAATAACTAAAAAAAAACCAAAATATATGCATAAAATATGAAGGGTGGAGAAAAATATTATATTTGAAACATAGATTTTACTGATAATTAGCCTTAAAATCCTATTAGAAAAACTGCAAGTTGTTTTATACTCCAGGTTGTTGATTTGCAATTTCATTGATTAGGTGAAAAGAGAGACATGAACCTGTTCATATCTGTATTCTAGGTTCAGATTGCCCACTGAAGTTACTAACACATATTTATGTATAATAAAGTTCTCTACTTCATAGAATGAATGATGACATCTGGATAACTTGAATGACCTCTAAGCTTATTATCTTTTCAGTTTATCTATCCTTCAGTTCATATTCAGCCTTCCCAAAATACTAATATATTTCTAGTTTGAGCTCCAAATCTGATGGACTTCTTACTTCCATTTTCTATACCAATAACCCACCCAACCAGTTACCAAATATTATATCAATTTTTGAAATATGTCTTAATTTTTTATTTTTTCACCATTCTCACTTTTAATTCTTTAATGTCAACTATAATCATACTTTGCATTCAATTTTGCCTCCTCCCAATACATTCCCACATGACCTTTGAATGACTCTGATTAGAACAGGGGTTAAAGGTTTCTCATTGATTTATATCATCTCTAAAAAATGAAATCTACACTCATTTCTGCAGCAAGTGACCTAAAGTCCATGTGATTTGCCTCCTCCAATCTAACTTTGAGCCTCAATACTTTTCCTAAGACTCCCAGCCCCACCACTCACATATATTCTTGGGTTTCCTTTATGAGACATATATTTCCTTTAATGTGACATACCATTCTTTTGTCATTCCTTTCAAACTATTTTATTCTCTCTCTTCATGCCTCAAGGCCAAGCTCTCATTCTGCTTCCCTGATACACCTTTCCATAAGCTTCATAGAGAGTCTTCTTATGCCACTATGTGATGAACCTACAGTAATAGTTCCCATGCTTTATTTTAAGGTCTTTACCTCTTTGTTTCTCTCATTAGAATGAAAGCTCCTTGAGTGTATATGCTAAAAATTATTGTTTTCTCATAATTCCACAAAAGCATTAAAGAAAGCCAAGACTGTATAAAACACTCAATAAATATCAAGTAAATGAATCTCATTTTTACTCTCCTTAAAATAACCACCATCTCCAATGAGTTGTTTTTATGATGAACTTTAATTTAGTACCTATCCAGGAGGCAAAGAAAATGCAGCTCTCATTTTCTATACCTAATATCATCTCTGCTGCTTTATAAATGTTTCAAAGAAAAAAATTCATTGTGGGAGTACTTTTAGAACAGTAAGATCTTAGTGTAAAGCAACTCTGAAACTTAACTTTGTAATATACATTATTTTCATTTTTTAAAAATTACCATTCTGAAAAAAGCCTAAAAACCACAGAGAAGTTTAATCTACAGTCATAATTATAAATTTACATTCTGCTAAGAATTTCTGTGCTTCTATCTCAGAAGATATGCTTAGTGACTAAGGTGTTTGGATATGCTAGGCATATGGTGTTTGGATATTTGAGATATGAAACAAATTATTATCTATATGATCCTTGACAAGAATATTTTTTTTACTATCTCATATAGAAATATGATCCTATTGCTTAATCCCATCATCTTCGCATCAACAGAAAAATATAAACAGAGTGCTTTTTGAAAATTTTTATTAAAGAAGCTTTTCCCACCACTGTTGGAAGGCAATTATCTAAAGCACTTCTCTCAGCCCTGTGACAGTTTGTTCACAAGGCTGAACAGCCTTGGAAACCAGAGGTAGTTTCTTTCTCTCCATCAGAGGCAGGTATATTTCCTTTCCAGAGTAATCAAGACAATGCCTCCCTGCTTCGGTTTCCCTGTATAAACTGGGGGTTTCTAAGCATTTCTAAGCACAGGTTTTCAGCCTTGCAATACATCTACTGTGTCTGCATTACTTACCAGGGTCTGCTTCACATCATCTCTGTGAGACAAGGAACAAGGGAGAATGCTAGGAACATGAAGCTCATGCTGCCTGTTACACAGTGAATATTAAACAGCTGAAATCAATTTAGCACATTGCTTCCTTATTGGCAGAATATTTGACAGTGTGGGTGCTGACCTAGCAGCTGCTGTCAGCATTGCTGCTTGACCAGTAGGCAACTTTGCTTTCCTTGGACTCCTTTCCAGGCACTATGTTCCTCATAGTCCAGGTGCCAGTTTCTAGTTCCCTGGATAGTCTGTGCTTATATGCAATTTTCCTTTCACCTGCCCTTATATGTCCTTGATCTTGGTATCTTTCTTGCAGAGTAGACTTTATCTTCTTGTTTCATCTCTATAGAAATTTCCCTAACTTCTATAGGTTTACCCAAATTATGGGCCTCTCTTGTAACTTTTAGGAATTCTTCATTTTATGTATTGTTTTCTTTTTAACTAAAGGCCCAGTGCATGAAAATTCATGCACTGGAGGGAGCATCCCTCAACTCAGCCTGCCCCCTTTCACAGTCCAGGAGTCCTCAGGGGTGGGAGGCGACCTGGTGATCAGGGGAAGGTAATGTCCCCATCACACCTCTGCTGCTGCCACTGCTGGCAGTGCAAGCTTTGGCCGGTCCTGGTTACCTGAGCCTAGGGTGGCCCTGGTCAGCTGGGCAGTCACCATCTGAGGTAAATTCTTGTCTCATTTTAAGGATATTTACAGATAAAATCTCTTTCAGAAATATTTCACTCAATTTCCCCATCCCAAGCTTCTCTGTGCTGTTATGGGAATTAGTGTCAACAGCCTGAATCACACTATTATATAATTAAATTTCTTTTTCTATCTTTTCTACTTTCCCTAACTCATCTGAGAACTGTAAGGACAGCGATGTTGTAACTTCTGAATAAATATTTTCTGCATGTGAATAGTAATATACAGCAATAACATCAGACAATTTGGAAAAACTGTTTTATGAATCATAAAGTACCAGGCAAATGTTACATATAATGATTATTCAGTAATAAGGCACTCAGAAATGTAACCTCTATATTGAAAATAAAATAGGAAAATCATAAAAGGAAAGTAGTACAAAAATGCAAACACTGCTAATTTATGCATGATGAAATAGAAAACATGAATTTTAACTGAATAGCAGATATTACATAAATGAAGAGTTTCTGTCACTGCATAACACCATGTGATTCCAGATGCTGATAAAGAGGGGCAATGCAGACCAAATCCTTTGTTGAAAAGCTGAATAAAAAGTTTCAAGAGGCTAGCTACATCAGTGCCTTAACGATATATACAATAAAGATAGAAATATCTGTATTCCTGAAAGATTGCATGATGGGACTAGGCAGGATGCCAAAAAGGACTGGCTAGGCAGGATGCCAAAAAGGACCTCAACTTCAAAGGTCAAGTGGAGCAATCACTAGCATCTTTGTCTAAAGTGAAACAAGAATGGGAAGAATTCAGAAGCCAGCTTATAATAAAATAAGAGAATCTAATCGGTTTCCAAAAGCAGAGAGACCCTTTTCTTACTAGATATGTACTACTATTTGTAATAATTTAAACAGTAAAAAAAAAAAGTATGCATTTATTATGGTTTAATCAACTCTCAGGGACTAAGAATAGAGAGAGAGAAGGTTTAGAATTATATAGCAGCGCTTTAATATCCATCCATTCACTTTCACATGCATCATCACAGATGGCTAGGACTTATATTAATTTTTCTGATTTTTACAGATAAGGAAATAGGTTCATAGAGGATTAATGTCCTAGGTCCATGGTTGGCAAACTGAGGTGCACATGCGGCTCTTTGGCCCCTTGAGGGTGGCTCTTCCACAAAATACCATGGTCTGGGCAAATCTATTTTGAAGTGGCTTTAGAAGAAGTTTAAGTTTAAAAAATTTGGCTCTCAAAAGAAATTTAAAAAATTTTAATTGTACTGTTGATATTTGGCTCTGCTGACTAATGAGTTTGCCGACCACTGTCCTAGGCCATGCCAAACAGATTAAAAAAATCTTATGAAACTTTAGAGACAGTAATGCTTTTATAATGGTAACACTAAACATTTATGAAATGTCAGACACTGTCTTAGAGGTTATTGTTAGCTTACAAGGCAAACAAAGTTCTTGACTTTAATTTTTTGGGGGTAAGCTTGCAATAAGGAAGTCATCAAATGAGTAGCATAACTTTTAGAGTGGTGAACATTGTGTCATAAATCTGGAAAAGAGGGTAGAATTTAGATGAGAGACGGGTCATACTATTACAAGTTTAGCTATGGGATGCTTTTCTGAGATGTGAGATTGGAACACTATTCAGAGATGTGAAGTAGAAGCCTCAGTGCTTACAGGTAGAGGCTCGTAATAAAAATGAGCCCCCCATGTTTCAAGGCCAGTGCAATGGGATCAAAGTAAGCAAGAGGAGGGAAGCAATAGGAATTGAAGTCAGAGAAAAAGGCAGCAGCCAAATCATACATGGCCATATAGGGACTTTGAACAATTTGAGCCAGAGAGAAAAATAATCTGTGATATTCTCAACAATAAAGATATTTTAAAAAAGAGATAATGGCTTTTAATAAAGGAAATTATACATTCTCAGCCTAGAGCTCAAAAGGGGAGAATTTCTGGGTTTTATTCCATTCTTATGTCTTTTTCTAGTAGTTATCATTGGTCAAAACCTAATATTGTAGAAAGCAGAGAACAAATGAACCATGAAAACACCTCTGGGACATTTGGGGGGGGGGGGGAACAGACGAAGGTAGAGAGTATGGAAAATGGGCCTAGAAGAACTAACAAAATAATCATAGCACTATCATCTTTCACTTTTGTGCATAACATCAGCATCTGGCAATATAAACACAAAGAACAAACTTAGGCCTGAGTTTGGATGTGAAGCTTCAGCTACTGAGAACCAGGCTAAATAATTCTCACTCTCAAACTCTGAAACTTCGGTATCTCAATCTAGGAAACAGATAGCTGGGCCACAGATTCACATGCATCCTGTCAGCTGTTCTGCTTTAGATTTACTTGTCAGAGAGAGTATCTTTTATTGATTTCTTGAAAAATCGCCAGGCAAGATGGGAATTAAAATTACAACTTACTGAAATTGCTAGAGCTTTAATAACTCTTATAAAGGCTGCAATGCTACATGAACTATCAGAGTCGGTGCTCCATAGAATCCCTCATTATGCCAGTTTCTTGTCATGTCATTTGTCATAGAATAGAATAAATGTAAAAAGTACAGGTTTAGGTATAATTCTCTTTAGCAAATATGTATTGTATTTATCTGTTATTGACCATTATTACCTGCTTAAAAAATTAAATATGATCCTCAAAAGGTATTCCCAAGAAAGTTTATATAATTCAGTAAGGTGGTAAAAACAATCCAACATTATTTATTCAATATCTATTGTATAAGTAACATTGTTTAAGGCTGTCTTAATGAACTGTAGAACTATTACACACTTCTTTTTAAAGGTTAATTAACTGACCCCACACACATTGATATAGGTGCATCAATTCATACTGCTGGCATAGGGCACTAACTGTCAAAATTTAACCTTAAAAAAAGTGAGCTGTCAAAATTGAATCTTAAAAAACATTATCAGTTCAAAACTGATATTGCGTCGAAAGCCCACTCCTCTATCTCTGTATAGTACAACTTGTTTTTTGTTGATATATAGAATAAATCTAGAAGTTCAAGCTATATATGTATTTTAAATACAAATTAAGGAAATAAAAATTGAATCAGCTTAGTGGAAATTATTTAAGGAAAACTAGCACACTTTACACAAATAACATTATGAATGTGGTATGTGGATGAATGAAATTTGGGAAATATTGCCTTATAAAAAGCTACTTAAAGGAATAACAAAGATTATAATTAGGTACATATGGTGGGGCCAATGAAGACAAAGCCATCTTATGGGGGAAGTGGCTTAACACCACACTGC
This sequence comes from Pipistrellus kuhlii, assembly GCF_014108245.1. NCBI lineage: Eukaryota > Metazoa > Chordata > Mammalia > Chiroptera > Vespertilionidae > Pipistrellus > Pipistrellus kuhlii. The sequence continues at coordinate 17,279,375 of NW_023425595.1, forward strand.
ACTAGGTCAAACATGATGTTAATAATAACCTACTGAATGATTAACAAGTATTAGAAATTGAGTCTACCTTCACTAGATTAGAATGATCATTTCACAACTACATACAAACCAAAAACAGCTTATTATTATTATTATTATTATTATTATTATTATCTATTGTAGAGAAATAATATTCTTGGGTCTCCAAACATTTTCCACTTTTTAATTCTATTAAACAGGGAATTCAGACATGAAAGACACAGTACAAATAGAAAATGTAAATCAAATCTGAACAAGAATAATGTATACAAAATGGAGTGTGGATTGATCAATCAGTTATTATTTAGAAGTCACTCATTTAATTGTAGTAGATGACCCAACTAAAATTTGATGGAAAGAGTTAAAAAAATGAGATGGATTATGGGATGGTTAACAAATAGTACACCATAACCTTAGTTATGACCAGCAACATATCTCTGAGCTATTTCTCAGTGATAGCTTCTATAATGTAGGCTTTCATTTATTGTTAAATACTTGTTACCTTTAGATTGAACTTTAAATAGATATTACTCTTCCCAAAGAAAAATGTTTTAAGAGCCATGTTCCTATTACTTTTGCCAGCAGAACTCTAATATTTTAGATAACAGCTGGGAATGTAACACAAAAACAGACAGTGATTGCAGACCCAGAGCAGACACTGTGCTCAGCATTTCAGAGAAGAGGCTTTCAAAACAACCAAAGAATAATCACTCAGCAGACTCACTCCTAAATACTTAGTGATGAGACCTAACAAGACCAAAATTTTCAATGCAAACAGTAGAGAACATGGGACGTACTCAACAAGACCTAATCTCGACAAGTATCCTCAATGATCAATGTTCATTGTCTTTTTTCAAGGAGAAACTAAAGGCAGATAATGAAATGTATTTATATTCCATTGCCCAAAATTATATAGAGTGAATGCAAATATTTTGTATTAACAGTTGATAAGCTCATTTTCACTTTGCACAGGCCCAGTGCAAAATGAAAATCTAAGGCCTTTATTAAAAAATGATGAAGGCTTTAAAGATCATTAAAACAAATATGGGGACCTGCTAAGTGTGGGATTCTGTGCAACAGCACATGAAGATGTCCTTGGGGCTCATTCATTATGAAAAATACACTTGCCACATATGCAGTTCAAAGGGAAAAATCTATACAGTTACCTGCATTGGATGTCCACCACCTGACCACTGAATGAAATTTCAGGAGCTCAGAATAGGGTCCTCAGAAAAGCAGCACTACTCAGAGCATGTGGTTTTAAAAGTTAAGGTTTAAATTGTAAATAATGGAAGACACCCCACCCACTATAAAAATATTTAGCTATTTACTTGCCCTGAGGGGAAGATTAAAACTCTCATCACTTTGTGGAAATATTAGTAATTAACAAGTCTGATTATTCTGGGTTTAACACTTTGTATATAAATTTATTTGGGTTTAGAGAGACTATCAGATCTAATATACATGACAACACAAAATTCATGAGATTATAATAGCAACCTAACATTTTAGAGGGGAAAATGTGCCTTAGAAAGTTTCAGTAGAGAAGGAACTTTGTCTCATGGAAACAGTTGATAAGGTTTAGACATCCAAATATTCAAAACTAATATTCAGATAAGAATCAATTAAGCATTAAACATTCACAATATGATAAACTATCATTTTTAGCATTACAATAAAACTAATAGCTATTACCCTTTGGCTGCTGTATATCTATCTATCTATCTATCTATCTATCTATCTATCACCTATCTTATCTATCATCCATCTATTTATGTATACTATAAATTGCAGTAAAAATGTAAAATATATGTTCATATACTCCAAATAAGTTTTATTTCCCCTATTATACTTAGGTGAGGAATTCAGCTTATTGCCTTTTTACTTCAGGTAATTGCTTTTGATGATATAGCTAATAAGTTAGACTTGGTAACCAAGACTATTTATATTTAAAACCCATGTCTTTTTCAGAAATCACTGTCAAGGTCTATTTATGGGGTACAAGCAGAGAGAAAAACCATGAAGATGCATTTATCCACTCTGATTTAGTCCTGTGCTGGCTACTCTTAGCCTTTCTCCTTTGCTCTCTTCTTTGATCATGGGTTCCATAAAACTCAGGGTCCCCTTGTTCAGGCTCCCTTGGAAATGAGATAAGCCTCCTATCTGGGCTGATTCCCCTGACAGTTTACCAAAGCATTGTTCCATGGAGGAAAACAGAACAGCAGGGAGTTGGCACTCTCTCTGGGTTAAACTTGTTTACTAGTAAACTGTCACAGTAAGTAATGAAAGACTTTACTGCTACTGTCATTTTGGCTCATTGTTTTTAACCAGTTACTCCAACACCTGACAGCTCAGCTTTCTTGCCAGCTCAACTGAGTTCCTGACAGACAAGAGTAATCTGTTTATGTTTCCTAACTTTGTGAAAAATACTTTAAAATTGGATGAGACATACATTCCCTTCTAGTTAGGATATAGAAATTTCTTAGTGACCTTCCTTCTCAAAACAAGGCAGATTATATATATTTAAAAAAAAAAAAAAGGCAGTTAAAATCAGAGAGCTAAAGTAGCCTGGGCCTCCCAGAAGTGCAAATGTAGCCAGTCTCCAAAAGCAGGGAAAAGAGCAGGAAGACTAAGATAAGTCCATCCAATCTCTTCTATCCAAAAGTACAATTAAGAAAACGAATAGGTATCTAGACCATGTTGCTCACTGTTGAGCATTTATTCATGAATGAGGATAGTTCAATTCCCATGCAGGGCACATGCCTGGGTTGCAGGCTCCGTCCTCAGCAGGGGTTGTGCAGGAGGCAGAAGATCAGTGATTCTCTCTTATTGTTATTTCTATCTGTTACTCTCTTTCCCTTCCTTTCTGAAAGCAATAAAATATATATTTTACATAAAAGGAAATGAATTAATGACACACAAGAGGCAAATGTATATTCACAACATATTTCCATCAATGGATTTATATTAAAGATATGAAAATAAATCAAGCTGTTAGCTATTACATCTATCAGACGGGAGCATCTGGAAGAATAGCTGACTTGGATGTTTTATAATAATGTAAATGCAGAATGTTGTTAGTAGTTACAAACATCTCATTCTTCTCTGTGTATGTGTGTGGCAGGGGAGGGGGCCAAAAGTTTTCCCTCTCTTGGACATGAGAAAAGTATCTGAGAAAAACTGTCAACAATTATAATTAACTTTTGAAGGACAAGGTAAATATTTATAAGTTAAAGAATAAAGGCATAGTATGAACTTTAAAAAAAATACAGTTCATACAAAAAGGGAAATCTATACAAATAAAAAGGTAATATACTACTTATACCAAACATATTTCAGACTTCTTTCTGGACAAAGCCACGGTGGTAGAGGAGGAGGCAGAGGCGATTAGGGGCGATCAGGCCAGCAGGGGAGCAGTTAGAGGGAGATCAGGCCTGTAGGCAGAGGTGGTTAGGAGCAACCAGGCAGGGAGGCAGGCAGGCAAGCAGTTAGGAGCCAGTGGTCCCAGATTGTGAGAGGGATTAACCTGCAGGTTGGACCTAACCCAGCAGTCAGGCATCCACTAGGGGTCCTGAATTGGAAAGGGTGCAGGCCAGGCTGAGGGATACACCCCCTCCCGTTCCCCCCTATGCATGGATTTTGTGCACCAGGCCTCTAGTAAGTGAATAAAAGACAAGATATATCAATAGCACATAAATAATTTTAAAAAGGAGCTTAACATAAACACTCACTAGGGAAATGCAAGTTAAAATGACAACTATTGACATTTTATAATTATTAGAATGAAATGTGATGTAAAACAAAACTGGAGATTTCATATGTTCTGTTGGATAAAATTATAAAACCAAAAAGGAGCATATTGTAGTAAATAGATCCTTGATAAGTCACAAAACGTGGCTACCTGCCCCAAGTCTATCCTTTAATATGACTTGTACCACAGAAATGTTATTTACTCTTTCTGAAGTTCAACTTCATCATCTCTAAGGTACCTTGAAGAGGTAGCTGTAAAGATTTTACAAGCTCTCAGATATGCATGCGATCTAATCAATGAAGGCATAGAATAAACATGCAGATCATACATTGCATCCTAAAGACCATATAAACAGCTGATAGAATGAGAGCAAGACAGGTAAATCTAATGACAAATTCTTCAGCCAGTTTTGGAAACAATGTCTATTATATATAACAGAATAGGCAGTTTATACATCAAACCATATACTGGTTATTTTTATAGGCTACTAAAACTTTGTGAGACTAATATGAACTCCCTCCTCCACTTTCTCTACCTTTTGATTCTTGGTTTTCTGGTTCACTGAGGCAGAATTTTTAGTTCTTTGTGTTTTTTTAAAATTAAAAAGAGGATTCTACAGTGAAAGTATTCAATAGTTTATGTAATTTTTTTTTTTTACAGGATCAGGAGAGAGTTGGAAAATAAATTTGAGAGATGAGGGGAGAAAATGTCCTTTGAGCTGAGCAATTTTCCAATGTGTTTGGGAAGGTACACCTTAATGCACATAGCTAAAGCTATGCTTCATTTCTAGAAAAACAGCAGGCAAAATTCTTCAAAATCAAATCATCCTGAGTTCCTCAGAGACTTCTTGCTTCCAGTTCTTGCTAAAGCCCATGTGTGTTCAACCTTTCCCTGGATTTCAAAATTCTTTCATTAAATGCTATGTTGAATGGAGAGCCTATGGGATTAGAGTCATATTAAACCTTAATACTTCCTCTTGCTGTGGTTGAATGGCTTCATCAGCTGGTCTAATATTTATCTCTTAGGACTATTGGAAAAATGTTTTTTGTGTATTTTTTGACAAAATTAGATAATTTCAATTTACTAAACTGTATATCGATAGCATTGCAAAATTATGCAATAATTATTATGAAGCCTCTTCAGTTACTTGAGAAATTGACCCATGCTTCAGACAATTTCACATGTTTAATCAGGTAAAATATTGCACTTTTATTTCGTTTTAAAAGTTAAGAATTTTTTTTCTTTTATTTGTCTCCCTCTTGTAATAGCATATCATATGCAGATGAAAGAAGCCAGTTGGAATTTACACTATCTATTCTCTGCAAGTTCACTAGGTAATTTTATATCTTCTAAGTTACAACAGCATCTAATAGAACATCTCTCCTTGTTCCTCATACCTTTGCTAACAGCATTACCTCCCTTTAAACTTTTCCCTCACTACTCCATCCTATCTTTGGTTTTAGTTATGGAACTGATTTCTCTGGAACTGATTTCTGATTCAGTACCTATGATTTTGAAGAAAACAAAAGAAAGTTACCAAAAATGTAGTTACTTAAAACAGCAAGTGTTTATGCTTCACAATTTTGTTGGTTGCCAATCTAGGTAATTCTTTGAATTTCTCCCAGGATTACTGTTGAGGCTGAAAATATTTGATAATTTGACTGGGGTTGGGAAATCCAGTGTGACCTGCCTCAACTTACCTGTTTATACAGGCCGTGTGCTATGCTGCTTTAATGTTCATCCATGTGGCTATCCTTCTTTTCAGCTGGCTAAACTAGGTTTATTTACATCAAGGTGGTTTCCAGATTTCAAAAGATTTAGAATGCAAATTATAAGACATCTTAAACTCAAAAACTTGTATGATGTCACTTTTGCTCTACACATGGCTCCATATAAATCACAAGGCCATCCCAGATTTAACAGGTGGAGAAATCACCTTTACTTCTTCTTACAAAGGAGTATGAAATGCTGAGCTATGTTTAATTGGAGTCATTGTTATAATTATCCAACACACTTTAACAATTTTTATTTGATAAAATTTTACAGAGTTTTCTTCTGGTTAAATGGAGCCTGTGAATATTATTACATCTTTCCTAACAATCTGCTGGCATCACTCTGTCTTCTTCCTACTCAATTATGGAGGTCATCAATGCTAACTTGACCTGAGTATTTCTCTCCTTGCATGTTAATGGTCAGGCTGGCTACTCCAAACAGCATATGTTTTGCTAGAAGTACTGCAAATTCTTTCTTTAAAAAGACTTATATTACAGAATTATTCCATTACATTTATTATGTTTTTGCTTGCATATTTTCTGACTGGAAGACTATATCAATCAAATCTCTATTTCTCTCTCTGTCTTCCATTCAGGCCCACCACACTTTTGGCTGCTTTTATATGGTTTATAGTTTTCAGAAACTTAATTTTAATGTAAACTGGTGTCTGTGTGTGTACATGCACCTTTCTTTTTTCCTTTAGCTTCTTTGGCCTATTGTTTTTATCAAGTTTGAAAATATTCAGCCATCATTACTTCACATTTTTCTCTACTATGTATCTCTTCACTACAAGTTTTATTATATATTCATTAAATTCATATATTTTTAGTTATGAATGTTTCAGTTTTAGAGTTTATTGATACATTTAATAGTACATCAATCATCAGTGCCTAATCTATTAACACCAGCCAGTTAGATTTATATTTTAGATATTTTATTTTTAAATCTCCAAATGCTTTATCTGGGTTTCTCTTTATTTATTTATTTATTTATTTTAGTATCTTCTATTTCCCACTTCAATACAATTCTGCTATCTTTTAAACCCTGTAATACATTATATTATAGTGTCTTTCATATCTGTCCTTGCTCCACTCTCTACTCTCTTGATTTATTCTTTTCCTGGTTAAGGGTTATATGTTTCTGTTTCTTGGTGTGTCTAGTAATTTTGTACTGGATGCTTAACCTTGTGATGTCTAGAATTTTATTATTTTTCTTTAAAGAATACGTGCTTGTCCTGACATTGAGTTATTTGGGAATCCGTTTTACCACTTTGAGGCCTCTTTGCGTACTTTTCCAAAAAGGCTAAGAGAAGGCTTTACTCCAGGGATTGGCCATCCCTACCACAGAAGGTCGGGAGGCTCCATAGCGTGCCAGAGGGATTCTCCAAATGCTCTCTATTCTGGGTGTTCAAGGCAAGAACCTCTCTGGGCCAGGGGCTCTCAGGGCAGTGGAGCCTGGCTTTGTGGAAATGCACTGTGTGCTTTCAAAGCCTCCGGTGACCCAGCACACCCTGCCAGAGCCTTGCCTTAGAAATCCTCCCCACTTCATCCTTCCTACACTCTGATTTTCTTTTCAACTAGAGAAACCACTGTGGGATCTGTGAATTCCCTCCCAGGTGCCTGTGCTGAAAAAAATTCCTTCAGAGAGTCTCAGTTTGACATCTGTTGTTTTATAGGTTTTTGCCCTATTTCTAGTTGTTCACAGTATGAGAATAATTTAGCCCTTCATTGTTTCACGTGGCCAGAAGTAGAAGGTTCTCAGTCATAAAACTTATTCTCTCTCTCTCTCTCTCTCTCTCTCTCTCTCTCTCTCTCTCTCAACACACACATATGCACACTCACAGATCTGAGAAATTTTAAACTACATCATTTTTATTTTTATTTTTATAATTGCCATTATTTTATCCAGAGCATCTTTAATGGAAAAATAATTGAAATAATCGTAGCTTAATTTAAAAGTATAATTTGTTTCACAAAATTAGTGATATTCCTTGTTTGACATTATTTGCAATAAATGATTTGCAGCCTTTAGTCCCCTAACACATTTCATATATGATTATGTTAAGCTTTTAATTCTTTCTACCTGGTAATATCCATTTATATTCTTTCCTTAACTATATATGATCCTTTAATTAATCTTTTGAAAGAACCACAGCTTTTATAGGTATCTAGCTCCATACTCAACCATGAGCAGAGAAGTAAACTTTTTTTTGGGGGGGGAGGAGGGAAAGAATTATGGACAATTAAGGCTTTTGTCCTTTCTCTTTCTAATATTCTAATATTCATTCTTATTCAAAACATTAAATTAATTCCTCTAGAACCTCCAGAAGTCCAGGCTGAATTTCATCCTGGGTTTCAGGTATGTGTAGTGTGATGACAAGTAACTGCATGCTACTTATTAATAATTTATAACATAATGAAAAAAATAATGTTCAACTTTGGAGGATTGGTATATCTAAACATCTGTGCTTTCTTTGGGTAACCAAATCCCAAATATGTCAGCTAGGGATTTCTCTACAAAGGCTGGTTTCTGACACTGTAGTGACAATTTGGTAGGTAATCTTTCTGTTGATTCCAGACTACCAGGACAGCTCCTAAGAACCATGAAGGGGGGAGACAACATTTAAATTATTAAATAATACACAAACTAAGTCTAAAATAATAGTGATTACTTTATTTCTACTTCAAAATGGTATCTTTCAGCTTGGATAAAAATCCACCCATAGTTTTACCCCGCTTAGAGCTCTGGAATTGTTAAATAAGGTGTTTCTTTTTATTTTATTTTTTTTCCAATTTAATTTAGAAGTTCCTGAAAGAAAGAAACCCAAGTGTGATTAGGGTGAAGAAGAGCAGCCTTTATTTAGGATTAAGCTGTAAAACTGGATATCTTTTAGTCTTGTGATTCCTTCTAGCAAATCATGGAAACCTGAGGCAGTTTCAAGGACCCTTGACAGCAATATGTATCTACGAATTTGTACATCAGTCTGGTCCTTGGATCGGCCTGCAGGATCAGGCCCAAACTTGCTCTCCAACATCTCGGAGGGGTCCAGGAGTGCTAGAGGGTGGTCAGTACACTTCATAGCAACTGGTCAAATGTCTGCCCCCTGGTGCTCAGTGCACATCATAGAGAGCAGTTGAACAGCCTTAGCATGTTAGCATATTACACTTTAATTGGTTAAACAGACAACTGAAAGAACATACACTTAGCATATTAGACTTTTATTATATAAGGCAATGTATAATGGCCCAATATTCTATGACATACATACATAAAATAAAAATTTTTTGATTCCAAAAAACAAAGTTGCAGTTGCTATTATACATTTGGATCCAAGGTGAGGTCTCAAATGAGACAGATTGAATCTTTGGGTTTTTCCTTATACACTTCCAGATATATTACAATTGGGTCTCGATAGTAGGAAGTGCTCAAACTGAGCATTTTTGACAGAGAGGATGCACTGATCAATTAAAGAGCTAGCATAACAGATTTTTTTGGAGAATAGTGGGAGTAGATTCTCAAAATAAAATGCATCCACAATTCTCAAAAACTACATCAGAATGATTAAACATCATTAGTTCTTTTAATTTTGTAAATAGTAGCATTGTATGAATTGCTTCTTAGCAGTGGATACTCATGCACTAACTCAATACAGTGAGTTTAATGCCATGCAAAAATAGATTTAATTTCCCTACATCCCATCCTTTGTCTTTTCTATTTTTCATAACTTCTAGTTTTATATATGTTGCTACCTTATAATGCATTGTTTCTGTTTATTTATTTTAATTTATTGTTATGTAGCCAAGCCTTGAATACAAAAAAATATATATACCAGTAATGAAACCATTATTTTTCTCTACACAGAGGTATTATCCTTGAAAAGGAAACATTTAAAATAGTATATTTTAAACTTTCTACCACCACCTATCCCAATTTCTCCTTAGTAAATTTTGCTCAACAAATCATTACTAACTATAGTCACCATGATGTACATTAAGTATATTTATTTCTCATTAATTTTATTTAGTATCCATGGAAACTTTTCTGGAAAGTTATAATTTTCCTAACATTATATGTAGATTTTTGTTTATAAGTTCACTTGTTGAAAATAATGGTCCACCTCTATTTATATGACTTTCTAAGTTTCCCATAGCTTTTAATGATAGAAAATACTTATTAATTAATAGCTCAATACTAATCAATACTTGTAAATAGACCTGTACTTTAGACAAGAAGTCAAAGGAATGAGTGTGTTTTCCCTTTTAAAGCACAACTACACAGAATATCAGTTTATAATTTTTAAAAATTGTTTGAGAATTATGGAATTTAAAAAAAGGCTTTTCAATATGTCATAAATGTTTTCTAAATCTCAGGTGTGTTTTCATCTGGAAAGATTCCAAAAAACAAAGTTGCAGTTGCTATTATACATTTGGATCCAAGGTGAGGTCTCAAATGAGACAGATTGAATCTTTGGGTTTTTCCTTATACACTTCCAGATATATTACAATTGGGTCTCGATAGTAGGAAGTGCTCAAACTGAGCATTTTTGACAGAGAGGATGCACTGATCAATTAAAGAGCTAGCATAACAGATTTTTTTGGAGAATAGTGGGAGTAGATTCTCAAAATAAAATGCATCCACAATTCTCAAAAACTACATCAGAATGATTAAACATCATTAGTTCTTTTAATTTTGTAAATAGTAGCATTGTATGAATTGCTTCTTAGCAGTGGATACTCATGCACTAACTCAATACAGTGAGTTTAATGCCATATATCTAGGGGTTATGTAGGGGTTCACCCCAGGATGTGCCCCTTGGGGTATGGAGATTATTTTAGGTGAAAGGGAACTGAGATGCTGAGGGGGCTCAAGGAAAACTTGACATACCCCACCTTTAAACTACCTAGAAAATTTTGAATTAGGGGCATTATCCATAATAAACTCTATGAAAAGAAAACTACTCATAATAATTACTTACTATTTGCTCTTATCATCATGCAATGACTTACCAAAGCCTCAAGATATCTTACCTTACCCTTAGTTCAGAATGCCATATATATCTCATTTTAACTTTCTGTCCCCAAACCTCTCTTGTATGTGTGTGGGGGTCTCTTGTTTCTCTCAGATATGTGTGGTTTTCACAGATGCATATATATTAAATTTGGTTATTTTCTTCTTTTAATCTTTCTTATGTAGATGTAATTATTAGACCCAATATTTCTTCTATCACAGTACTAATGCTGGATGCTGTACATTCAATTCCCTAGTAGAGAAGTGAGATGTTTAAATCAGTTTAAATAGAGTAGGTGATACAGGTAGTATTGCAGACCTATATATGATACACCTTCCCACCCAAATCAAGGTTAGCCAGTGGAAATAGAAATGGGAAGAGCATTTCAATTAAATATAAATTAACTCTTTTTAATAGGTATCTACAAGTAGAAGGAGCCATGCATAAGGGTAGTAAATTGTTATTACTGAACTAGAGGCCTGATGCATGAAGATTTGTGCAATAATGGGCCTTCCTTCCCCTGGCTGCCAGCAGTGCCTTAGTTCTGGCTGGAGCTTCCTTTCTGCCTTCCCACACTACCCAGAGGCCCTGAGTTGCTGGGGTGGTGCAGAACACCTGTGTCATCACCATGGCAACAACACAAGCATCCCACCACACCCCAGCCACTTGACACCACACATGCAAATTAACCACCATCTTTGTTGGATTAATTTGCATACTCGGTGATGATTGGCTGGTGGGTGTCAAAGGTATGGTCAATTAGCATATTACTCTTTTATTAGTTAGATAATAAAATATATTCACTGATATTCAGAGCAGTGTGACTATGAAGGGAAGGTAGTATAGGGACTAGGTAATGGTAGGGTCCCTTTCAACCCAGGAGTCAATGACCAGGAGATAATTTAGAGCAAGCTGATAGGAGTACACTTGATAATTTAGTGAATAAATGGAAAAGAAGAGGCATTTTTATTTCTGTTGATAATGTACAAGACTTGGTCACATAAGGGAGAAAGCCATGAAATTAAATAGACTTAGAATCCTGACTTTGCTTGTCCTTTGGACAAGTAGTCATTATCCTGTATGTTGGCTTCCTCATTAATTTAATGAAGATTAATGTTCTCAATTTGAGGGTAAAATATAAATACACAGTAACTTGTAAAAATGGCACTTATGTGTCTGCTCTCAATGTTTTTTGTTCCACATTTTGAGACTCATTAATATTAATATATTGTAGAATGTGTCCCTTAAAATAAATGGTAAATACATAGTGTTTGAATAAATATTAAAACCATTAATGTCCTTACCAAGTAGCTGCTCTGTGATTTTAATATTCTAGATTTCTGAATCTTTAACAGCCAAGATTTGCCTCAGAGGTCATGATTATTCCAAGATATCTTTTTGGTTCATTCCACATGCTGCATGTAACCTCTATATGTCCGGTGGGGCCATTTAGGAAATGGATTTTGCATTTTTGGTACTTTTTTTTTTTTTAACAGACTTAGAAAACTTGAAATGGATCATGGAGAGCTCAGGGGCATATTGAATTTTCAGTTTGGGTATGTTTAAATTACTTTAAAATGACTGGTTATTTTCAGCAGTTTTCCTTAAAGGATACTATTGGAATCACATGGAGAAAATAAAGGATATACCTGCTCCATCCTATTTCTTTGCAGCTTGAAATTGTGCTTCATGTTGTTTAATAGTATAGCAGGAGTTAACAAAATTGGGCATTTAATTTTAATTTTCACCTACGGATTAAGACTTAATACTCAATGTAAATGTATTTTCCAATGTTTTCAACTACTAAGTGCAGCCGATATTCATTTGTTCTTAATAAGCTGAGGGAATGAAAAAACAAATGGCAAGCACTGGCAGGTCTCGCTTGGTTTCCTGCTGTTACGTTCACATGCACATCTTTTACCAGGGGAACTATTACACATCAAGACATCATCTATTCTAGAGACACTGAGAAAAGAAAAATGTGCCCAATGTAAGCCCTGTAGTAAAGGAGAGGGAAGTATGCTTGGCTTTGTAAGTTACCACTGATTCCCCACCCCCCCACACCCCCCAGAGATTTGGGAAAACTTCATTTGCCTTTATTCCCAATAGTTATCATGTATGTCACAGGTGTAGGCTTTGATGAGTTTCTGACCAAAGTTTAATTTTTTCCAGGTCAATTGTGTTCAAGTCTAGAAATATCACTGTGGCTGCACGACATCACACAATCTGAAGAGGTTGCTCCATACAAAAGTTTTCTATTACTGTGTGTGTGTGTTTTTTTGTTTTGTTTTTTGTTTGTTTGTTGTTGTTTTTTTACAAAGGAAGCAGTTGTCTCTCTCTATATTACAGACCTGATGGAGAGTTTTCACATTTTTAAATCCACTTAGCTGATTTGCCTATTAGATAGCCAGACCTTTCTCCATTGTTCATAATACTACAATGCCAGAACTAAACACTGTCAATCACATTACTCTAATGTTAGCTTTCTTGCAAACAAGTGCAAACTCTCAATAATTAGTAGTCCAGGACTTAGTTCACAGTATTATGAGATTTTGCTTTTACTTCCTTTAGCTCTATTTTATGAAAATGATCCTTACTGGTTAATAAGGGTAACGATTAATAAAAAATTGATTTATTGTGCAATTTTTATATGCTAGAAAGGTTTATATAGTTTAAAGATATTTATATTACATTAATTATATTATTGAATTGCACAGCTCATGTTATAATATTGATATCCTTACTTTTTATAAAGAAATCTGAAATTATAGGCAGCAAAGAAGTTCTGGTAAAAACATTGCAAGTGGCAAAACTGTTATTTGAAGAGAGAATTTATTTTGAGTGCCATGCTTCCCATACTTGCTGCCATAGTGTTGACAAATATACCACTAGACTTTGTATATTTGAGTCAAGTTTGTTTGAAAGATACTTTAATTCTATTATTATACAGATTATAAATTTTAGAAGGCAATCTTACAGCAAATGAATTTAGTTTCATTATGGTTGAGGTTCATATCAAAATTAAGCCATCAATTACTGTAATTCCACATAGAGGAGCCAGATATTGCTAGAGAGTGAAGGTTTAATAAATGGGGGATGTTATAAATATCACTCCTGATGTGAGCCAATGAAGATATAGGTAATGATTTAATAGTGTATTTTTAAAACCATAGTCTGATTTGTAAGAAATAGAGACATTCATATTTGGAATGAATTTTATGGAACTAATTTATTTGAAAATCGCAGCTGGAAAAATGGTAATGAATATGACATTACCTTACTCATTTTTAACTGAAATTTTTAAAAAATGAATGTTAATCTGGTAGAAAAAGACATTAAAAGAAAACCAGAATAACACAGCCAGGAATTGATAGGCAATTAAAGGGCTACCTATTTGCATAAATGAAGAAAAATAGAGATTAAAATAAGAGTTTTTAATATATAACATGAGTTAATTTTTAAGAAGAAAGCATTAGGTACAGAAATTTAGATAAAATTCCTAGGCATTCATATATCTTAGGGACCTACGGATGATTTATTTTAATATTACTCTCCTGCACGCTACTACTACCATTTCTTACAATGTTGAGCTTGCTTAGATCATGTAATACTGACCCCCCAGTGATTCTGGCTTAATTTCTTCTTTGCTGCCACTGATTTACTCCTGACTCTGGTCTTGGCAGCCTTATGTTAACCAGACTCAGCCTCCAAAATCTGGTTTTGATTTAGCATCTGTGTCTGTAGTCATGGGTGGATTATACCATAAAATATTATTAACCCAGCCATGATTTCTCCAAATTAAATACTATTTTATTCTACCCAAGGTAGATAAACCCTATTGGTTTTATTTAAAATTGGAAACTTGAGCTCCAAAAACCTGAGCACAGGCACATAGAACCATATATTTGGATGAAAGGACAATGGGAATAAAGACCACAACACAGGATATTCCTCAACAGAAATATCCTGGACCATGGTTTGTTTCTATGTTTTGGGAGTTGGGAAAGGAAAACTGAATCTGATGTGATGAGGTTAACTTTAACATTAAGGTGATATACATGCTCAGCCCTACTACTATTAAGTCCTATATCTTAAAAAAAAAAAGATTTAAGAAATAAATATTTTTGTAGGAAAAATAAACCATTTTAAGTTTCCAATAATTATGGCTCTTCTTTATATATGCCTGTTAACATACGCTATATTTCATATTCTGTTGCATTTAATGGTCCATTTTCTGTTCTTTAAAGGTTAGACATTTTACTACACTTGTGTTTTGGGGTATAAGCTCATGAATAATGTTACACTATTTCTTACTGACATCTTAGTTTTGCAGAAATAGAAGGACAACTGAAAGAGGCCTTTAGTGGTTCAGAAAAGGGGAAGAAATAACCACCTAAAGGCAAATTAAAAGGATCTTCTCTTTCTCTGCTAGGGAAAATGACTTTCCTTGAGGTGCGAAGATAATAATTGTACCTCATGCTCACTGTGACAGAACATCCCTTTTATGCTCATATATGGAATCTAACAAACATCCCTTGTATGCTCATATGTGGAATCTAATGAACAAAATAAACAGATGAACAAAACAGATCCAGAGACAGAAGCATGGAACAGACTGTTGAATCTCAGAGGGAAGGCAGGGGTGGGTGGGTGGGTGGGTAGGAAGAGATCAGAAGAAGAACTTGTATGCATATATTCATAACCCATGGACACAGACAATAGGGTAGTAAAGGCCAGGGGAGGGGTTGGGGACAAGGGGTTAATGGGAGAAACAAGGGGATATATATAATACTTTCAATAATATGATTTAAAGTCATTTTTAAAAAGGGGGAATAAAATAAATAGTTCTTAGTCATAATTTATGCCAGTATCTTTGCTAGTCACTGAATAAGATTGCTACCCAAAGTAACATAGTTGAGGGAGGGGAAAATGTTTTTGACATAAATAATTGTTATACAAATGATAGTTATTAGGTAGAAATTTACATAAAATGATGTGGAATCAGTGGTAGGAATGAACAAACACATACAAAGTCTACACCTGAGGATAGTAGTTTGAACTGAGACTTAAAGGCTGCATTAAATTTATCAGGCAGAGAAAGATAATGAACTATGATAGAAAATGTAAAGCAGTATATAGCAAGGCACAGGTGAATGGAATCACCCTGTAGGCTTATACTGATTTCAGGCATATAGAAGCTAGTTAATTATGCTCATAACAGAACCAGGTTATGTATCTAATTTCTCATTCTTTTCTATCTATACATGCTTCATTAAGTATTAAACTGAAAAGGTGAGACTTTTAAAAATCTGGACACATCTAGGGTTGGATGCTGGGAAATCACATGATTTCTTAATATATTGAAAAAAAAGTAGAAAATGTCTTTTATTATTTTTATCTGTCTAAATGTCTTTTATTATTTTTATCTGTCTAAAAGTAACCAAAACTATTTGAATTTTATAGATGGTGCTTGATTTTGGAAATTTTTTTATTGTCAGAGAACTCCGACATAGCAATTTATATTTCAATATAAAAGAAAAAGAAAACAAATCCATGCATGCTAGAACCATATAAATATGTTTGGGAATGGAGCCAAAAGATCAGCTTTTACATTTTTAAATACATTTTTAATTTACAGAATCCAGTGAAACAGATGCATTAAAAACAGATTCATTCCATATAGCTTAATACAATTTTTTTTTATGAATGATTATTTGGATTAACATTATAGAACACAGTTTTGGGATCTTCTGCTGTTTAAATTCCCCTTTCTTTTTTTCTTAACAACTTCCAGAAAGTCAGTCTTTCTAGGAAATTAATGTTTTAGCTGAGATCCAACCAAGAGTCTGAACCACAGCCAGGGGTAAACCTGAGGAGGGGTGGTGAAGTATTAAAGCAGACAGACAAGAGAATACAGTTGGGGCGAGATGGGACACTGTTCTCAGATGGAGGGACAATGCACAACCTACCTATAATCCGAGGCTTTATTCTATAGTCAGATCACACAAAGCAAAACAAGGGCAAGATGTTTACAATGTTCCTGCGAATTTCAAACCTGCCTCTTTCCTGTTGTTGCCATTCTCTGAACTCTATTAAGCTTTGTTTAGGCAGCACTTGCTGTCCCTCCCCCACCCCACTTTGCAGCCCACATGCCTTAGTTTCTTAGGACTGCAGGGTCAGACTACAAGGTCAAGCTTACAACCACAGCCTTTTGGCTATAATTGTGCTGGGAGGGCATTTCTCTCTAAGCTGGGACTTTTATGTGGCTTTGCTGCAAATCGTCTGCTTGAACCTGTCTGAACGCTGTAGTTTCTCTCCACAACAGTCAACCAACATTTCAAGACGAAAGCATACACTGATGTAGGCTTTCCTCCCATTAAAACTTTCAAATATCCCACATATAAAAACAATATAATATACTTAAGGAATCTCTGATATTGCTTAATTCAAAGATAGATGTTTAAAATATTAGTATTTCTTTCTCTTTCAACCACCAATCCCTAAAAAGTGAAATAATTTGGGCTGCACTGTCCCTCTGTGCAATTCTGGTAGCCATGGAAATATTTGCACATGTGTGCCATTATAATGCCTGATTCATGATGTGATACTCCATCTGCAGCTTCTGCCAGAAACAGCCTGCCACCCAGCAAGGATTTGATGACTACCTCCTTGATTTTTAAATCATGACAGAATTTCAAAATCGTTCTTACATTTAACTAATTGGGTCATTAACATTTTGTACAAAATTAATTGCCATGTGATGGTTTTGTTCACTGGCTTAATTCTGTGCTAACCCCCAACAAAAAGGCATTAGAAGCATATGATTTCTGACTTCTTTGTTTTAGAATGCATTTTGTGGTCATGTGCCTGTCTTTTTAAACACCAGTGCAGAATTATTCCAATTTCCCATATTTTTTTGGCAATACTTGTCACTTTTAAAAAAAATTAAAAATGCATTGCCAGTATTGGCAGACTAAAGAACAACATATCTATACCCCTGTCATTAAGTACCATATTTTTCGGACCATAAGATGCACTTTTTTCCCCCCAGAAGTGGGGGGAAAAGTCCCTGCGTCTTATGGTCCAAATATAGCCTACACATATACTTTTAAAAAAAAAGTTTTTTTACTTGCCCGGCTCTGTGTGGTCTCTGTGTGCTTGCCCAGCTCTAAAATGGTTCTAAATGCTGCTGTTTACTTTACAGGGTTGATTACATGTGTTTATGACTGTGATGTTGGGTTTTAATGCACATAAAATATTTTAGGACACTATTTGTTTCAGAATCTTTTTTTCTTCATTTCCCTTCTCTAAAAACTGGTGCGTCTTATGGTCCGGAGCGTCTTATGGTCCGAAAAATACAGTAGTACATGACTGTGCATGGCCTTATCACTCTACAGAATTATCAAAATATATCAGTGATGTGTGTGTGTGTGTGTGTGTGTGTGTGTATGGCCAGATGATTTCATGGCTCAGTAAGTACATTTAAACAGTGTCTCTTAGTTTTTGTAAAGTATTCTTTGATAGTCATTTTATGCAACATTCTTCCCACTACTTTCTAAATTAATTTTTATCTCAAAATTATTTTTTAAGTACACAAGTAATAGTAAAACAGTATTCTAGTATCCTATTCTATAAGTTGAATTTGCTAAAATATGTTCACTCATTTTATATGTTCAAATGAACATTGAGAATTGAAAGCCAGTGTTATATATGTTAAAAATAATTGGTAGGTTAATTTCTTAATCAAATGCCTCTGAAAAATTTTGTATTAGTCTCCCTTTGCTCCACATCTCCTTAATACACTGCCTTTGAACTTTTATGTGTTTTTCATATGAGCTTTGCATCTTTCTTGGTTGTGTATTTTGTGTGTGTGACCATCATATCACTATGGAATGCATGCTGACTATCTATCTATATAAAAGTCTAAGCTACCATCACAACTGAATGGACAAACAAACAGGCTGCATGGGGTGACCAGACCAGCAGGGGGGGAAGTGAGGGACAACCAAACAACTGAACAGCAGGCTGCATAGGGTGACCATGTCGGCAGGGGAGTAGTTAGGGGCAAACAGGATGTGGGGGGCAGTTGGGGATGATCAGGCCAGCAAGTAGAAGCAGTTAGGGGTGATCAAACCAGCAGTGTGGCAGTTAGGGGAGACCAGACCTGCAGGGGGGACAGTGAGGGGCAATCAGGCCAGCTGGAAGAGGTGGGTAGGGATAATCAGGCTGGCAGGGGAGGCAGTTAGGGGTGATCAGGCAGGGAGGCAGGCTGGTGACCGGTTAGGAGTTAGCAGTCCACAACTGTGAGAGAAATTCTGTATTGGAGAAGGTGCAGGCTGAGCTGAGTGGACCCTTCCAACACGTGCCTGAATTTCATGCACCAGGCCCCTAACATATATATATATATATATATATATATATATATATATATATATATATATATATATATATATATATATATATTTAAAAGCCAAGCGACCATTATGAACGAATGGTCAGAAAGACTGGTCACTATGACATGCACTGACTAATATGGGAAGATGCTCAACACAGAAGTTGCACCCTGGTGGTCACTGCACTCCCACAGTGGGAGCACTGCTCAGCCAGAAGCCTGGCTCATGTGGTGGTGGCAGCACTACTGAATAGCAGCAGTGGTGGCAGTGGCGGCAGGTTAAGCAGGGCCAGGATGAGTGGCAGTGGACCTGTGCCCAGCCCTGGCTGGGACTCCACTGTGGCCACCTGCCACTATGGCACTGCTATATCTTGGGGATCGGGCCCAAACTCAGCAGTCTGACATCCTCCCAAGAGGTCCTGGATTGTGAGAGGGTGCTGGTGAGGCTGAGGGACCCCACTCATGCACTAATCTGTGCATCAGGCCTCTAGTTTGTAAATAAAGACTAAGTGATCATCTATCAGGTAGATTAGAAGCAGGATTGAAACATTTCATTGAAGGTAGATTAAATCATATCCAACGGCTAATGTAATTATGAGAGCCTATAATTCAGTGTTTTATTTTTCATACCAGTAATCTGGGATTGTCTTTCCTTTTATACTAATTAACATATTCCTAACTTATTTGATGATTGCATTGTTTCATCAACTTATATTTATAATTGTCTTCATGTTTACAAGGTTCTTTTGGAGAATAATGGTTTTTAATATTGACATTTTAAGCTCAAAGTATGAAAATTTGAAGGACATTTTCACTGGAATAAATATGACTATTCTAAATTATTTTTGGCATTGATCCTGGAAACTAAAAGTTTTGATAGGAAGAGTTAAAGCCTTTGATTTTTTATCTTTCTGAGCTCCTTTGAAGACCAAAAGTCACTTAGAAGTAAAATATCCTCTATTGATTTTTCTTCATTATCTGCTACTATATACATTAGAATAATTTACAACTAACATAAAAAGTTTATTTTAAAAATCATCTAATTAATTTCAGTATTTTGAGGGGGAAACATCTTTATGTATGTGGGTATATTATTTTTAGCAGGCACAGAAATAAATTTGTGAGCTGTTTCCTTATAGAATTTTCCATCTTTTGGGTTGACTTTAAGCATCAAGTACAAGGAGGTAGAGACTTTTAAGTAATATTTGACTCAATAACCTGTTAAGCAAAGTGTTAGACTGAGATCCAGTGGCTTCTTTGTCAAGAATGAAGCATAGCATGGGGCTAGATATTATAAATGGTCTCTAAAGTAGTTCCAAGAATGAGAAGGGTTAATTAAATAATTATCTGAAATCTAATGTTTTCTTTCACAACTCATTCTGAATTAGTAGCTCTGGAGATCAACTCTTCTTAAAAGCTCAGGGGTAGTATTGAATTTTTTATATTAAGAGTTTTCTACTTTGCATAATGATTGCCATAAATTCACTAATTAACATTTGTTAATTGCCTTTTGAATTTAGAAAAACTTACCTAAATTTATAATGTTTACTTGAGTTTACCTAAGCTTAAATATGAGCAAATATGACAGGTGTTTTCTATGAAAGCAAATACTTCTTCTTCTTCTTCTTCTTTTTTTTTTTTTTATAATCCATGTTTGGCACTTTTCTTAAGTGTCAAACACTTGTATGTGACAGTGTTTAATGTAGGTTTATTAACTACATGTGCATATTCAGAGATCTAGAAGACAAGGATTCTAAAAAGCAGGAAAATTTCAGCTACATGACTGTGGGAGGGCGTGTACAATTCGGGGTTTACTTGTTAAGCCCAGGATTAAAATTTTAAATTTGACCATTAAATAAAAACTTTGAATACATCCATTTAAATTATTTGGAACAGAGTTTTTTTAGTGAGCACAGCAAAGCTTTTTGTCCTCATGAAGTTTCTACACTAGTATATTTTATGGATTATAGAGAGAATTAAATGTCAAAATCATCTAAATATCCTATATAATAACAGTAATATTAAAATTGATCATCACTCCAACACACAAGATGGCTGCCCCCATATGGACACAAGATGGCCACCAAAGGATGGCCAGCAGGGGAGGGCAGTTGGGAGGGACCAGGCCTGCACGGGAGGGAAGTTAGGGGTAATTTGGCCTACAGGGGAAGGCAGTTGGGAAGGACAGGCCTGCAGGGCAGGGCAGTTAGGGGTGACCAGGCTGGCAGAGGAGGGAAGTTGAGGCAGAGTGGGTCTGTAGGAAAAGGCAGTTAGTGGGACCAGGCCTTCAGGGAAAGGCAGTTAGGGGTGAACAGGCCTGCAAGGGAGGGCACTTAGGGGCAATCAGGAAGGCAGGCAAGTGAGAAAAATAAATTCCAGATACCAGGGCCTTTGGTTGGGTCACTGGGGACATGGCCAGCCTGCAAGCCACCACAGGCCCCTCACCCAGGCCACCTCACACCCCAAGAGAACCCCCACCCTGATCCTGGACATCCTTCAGGGCAAACCAGCAGGCCCCCAACCATGCACCAGGCCTCTATCCTATCTAATCCTCCTATCTAATAAAAGAAAGATATGCAAATTGATCATTACTCCAACAGACAAGATGTTTGACCCATGTGGTCGAAGATGAATGCCCCCATGTGAACACAAGATGGCTGCCACAAGATGGCCAGCAGGGGAGGGCAGTTGGGGGGGACCAGGCCTACAAAGAAGGGTAGTTGTGGGCGATCAGGCTAGCAGTGGAGGGCAGTTGGGAGGGACCAGGCCTGCAAGGGAGGGAAGTTGGGGGCAATCAGGCCTGCAGGGAAGGGCAGTTGAGGGGGGGGGGAGCAGGTATGCAGGGCAGGGCAGTTGGGAGGGACCAGGCAAAGGGAGAAGTTGGGGAAGATCAAGCCTGCAGGGAAGGGCAGTTGGGGGGGGGGGGGGCGCCAGGCCTCCAGGGAAAGCAGTTGGGGGGTACCAGGCATGTAGGGGAGGGCAGTTATGGGCAAGCAGGCTAGCAGGGGAGCAGTTAGGCATCAATCTGGCTGGCAGGGGAGTGGTTACAGTGTTATCAGGCTGGCAGGCAGAAGTGGTTAGGGGCAATCAGGAAGGCAGGCAGGTGAGCAGTTGGAAGCCAGCAGTTCTGGATTGTGAGAGGGATGTCTGATTTCCTGTTTAACTGGAAGTCAGATGTCCTTTGAAGTGTCCTAGGTTGGAGAGGGTGAAGGCTGGACTGAGGGACAACCTCCCCCATGCACAAATTTTGTATACCAGGCCTCTAGTTTATACATACTTTCCTTAATGAGAAACTGTGATCTACATAGAGATTAGAATACAAACAATTCTGTCAGAGGCTCTATTAAGATTTCACTACTCTTGCATCTAATAACCAAGGAGGAGTAACACAGTCCAGCATCCATACCAGAACGCAATTTCTATAGGGTGTTTAAACTTACCCTATACAATAATAGCTTAATATGCTAAGTGTCCAGTTGTCTGTTCAATCAATCAAAGTGTAATATATTAATGATATGCTAATAATATGCTAAAGGCTGCTCGATTGCTCACTATGACATGCACTGATCACTAGGGGGCAGACAGGCGACTGGTTGACCGGTTGTTCAGACCACCATGTGGCAGACACTCTGCCCAGTAGGTTACCTTGCTGCTGGGGTTCTGCTGATCTGGACTAGCAAGACAGGCCTTCCCGTTGTCCCTCCCTAGATCGCCAACCTCCTGCATTCCTCCCTGGCCCCAATTGTGCACTGGTGGGGTCCCTCAACCTGGCTTGCCCCCTCTTGCAATCTGGGACTCTTCAGGGGATATCAGAGAGCAGGTTGCTGGGACCCCACTGGTACACAAATTCATGCACTATGCCTCTAGTTTATAAATAAATAAATAAATAAATAAATAAATAAATAAATGCATAGAAACAACCATCACAATAACTTTCCAGATGAAGCTGGGGCTATGAGGGCTGAGCCCCTTGCATGATTTCATGCATTGTGCCTCTAGTATTTTATAAAAATGATCAAATAGTTTATAAGAATGTTTGAATCCAAATTCCCTATGGAGAATCCTGGGGGATTTCATGCTAAGTGAAATAAGTCATACAGAGAAAGACAAATATCATATAATTTCACTTATATTTGGAATCTAAGGAGCAAAATAAGTGAACAAACCAAACAGAAACAGACATATGGAAACAAATAATAAAAAGATGGTTGCCAGAAGGCAGAGGGTTGAGAAGCTAGGTGGAAAAGGTAAAAGGATTAATAAATACAAATTGGTATTAACAAAATAGTCCTGGGGATGTAAAATATAACATAGAGAATAAATTCAATAATCTGACTGATTGGTCAGCCAGTATATATGAGGCACACTGGCAATTTAAAAATAAATGTTGACTCACACACTTCTATTATAGAGAAAAGGCAAATAGCAATATTAAAATATTTTGTATTTTAATTTTATAATACTACACTATATATGCTATTTTGATATATAATTTTTGTAGCAACATAATTACTCCATGAATCTTTCTTCTAATTAATTTTCTTTCAATGTGCATGAATCTGTGCACCAGTCCACTAGTGTTATAACTACGTATGGTGGCAGGCATGTACTTAAAATATGAAGGGCGATCCTTTGTAAAGTATATGATGGTCTAACCCACATGTGTCAAACACAAAGCCCGCGGGCCAAATCCGTCCCGCCAGGCCTTGCAATGTGGCCCGCACCGCGCTGTCATCACTGCACTCCGCTGCGTTTCCATCACAATGACAGTTTATGACTGTTCAGTAAACCATTCGGCCTGCGATTTAGGCTGGATTTTAGATTTTGGCCCCTTCTCTGAGTTCGACACCCCTAGACTCTAACCTCTAAGTTGTACATCTGAAACTAATACAAAATAATGACTATCACCTATAATTGAAAATACATTTAATAAAAAGAAATATGTGAAATATCCTATTCAAATAATATGTATTGGACTAAAACAATGACAATGAAAATATGGATTTTACCATCTGTCACCACCATGTCTTAACTGCTGTGGGTAAAACACTAATTCTAATTCCACCTAAACCTGTATCTATATAGCTGACTTGTAGAGACTGTATAGTCTCATTTCTCATATTCTGCTCTGTATTTGAAGGCTCACTTCTCACTTTAAGGATCTATCTTCAGACCATTCTTAGTATTTATTACCCTATTAACAGCATCATGCAGCTTCAATATCTGTCCTCTACTAGAAAATTAACTCTCCAAACTCCAGAGGCTTCATTTTCCCAATAGGATTGGAGGTTCTTCCTGGTGCTAGTTGGTTTTACATTATTACATATAATTTTATATTTTTATAGTTTTATAAAGGGAGAAATGAAGCCTAGATAGATATTCTAAATGACTCAAGGTGACCTCAAAATACAATAAATGAAGGAGCTGAGACCTGAATCTAAAATCCAGACTCATTTCATCACAAACTCTGTATTTCAAGAGGGTACAGTAACAATTTGTCCAGGAGATCAGGGAGGATTTTGCAGAAATCCTTGATCATCCTATGGAAAAATTACATTACTGATATTGAAGAAGTCATTGTTATCAGAAGGCATTTACTAGTATTGTTCAGAACACTAGAAAACTTAAAGTATTACTAAAAATTAGGAAAGAGGTAAATGAATGTTAGAGCTAGCATAATCTATTTCTTTTAACTTATTTTATCAAAACTAAAAATTTCCATTGCTCAGTGAATATTCTTATCTAATCTTTTAAAAAGTGTTTTAAGAAAAAATTATCTTCTCTCTGTGAAAACAACTGGACATCTCTGAGGACATTCCCTGTGACTTTTCTGCAACCAATGAATTATTTGCTGACTATTTACATGAACTTTTCGCCAAGCCAGTAAACTTTGATGGGCCTAAGAATTGTTGTATTGCAAATTGTGCTCCAAGTCATTTTATTCTCTGTTTGTTCATATCCTATGACATGGTAAATCAGATGGGGAAAATAAATTGTGAAGCATAGTAGAGCACAATCTTTGATAACTAAAGAATGGACTATGTGACCTCAGAGGTCATTTCCATCATGAATGTGTATGGATCTTTGAGCTTAAATGTGCTCTCTTGGTGTAGTTGCTGCAAACCTTATTTTAAGTCAGTTTTCTATTTTCAGCAAGTCTTTAAATATTTCTCACTTATATTTTCCTCCAATAAGAGTCTTTTCATTTTTTCCTCTGTAATTACATTATAGATAGCCAAGCTTATTTTTCACTTTAAAAAAAATTAATCTGCACTTTAAATAAATGAATGATCAATACATGAAGTGACATGGGAGAACACTGAAACCATATTATCAAGTAAAAGAAGATAATCTGAAAAGCCTACGTATTGTATGATTCTAATTGTATGGCATTTTTGAAAAGGCAATACTATGGAGACAATAAAAAGATTAGTAATTTCCAAGGGTGAGGAGGGTGAAGAGGCAAACAGGTGCAACACAGACGATTTTAAGGTGGTAAAAATACTCTGTGTGGTGTTATAATCATACATTGGTCAAAACTCACAGAGTGTAAAACACCAACTGTGAATGCTAATGTAACTTAGGTTCCTCCTTGATAAAGGGATATTTGGACATCTCTAAACATCCCTTTTTATTTTGTTGTAAACCTCAACTTGCTCTAATATGTAAAGACTTAATTATTTTAAAAGTCAATAAAAACATTTTTAAAACTTAAGGAATTGAATGTTAATTAATTTTTCTTCTCACCAATACTGTGAGTCTGACTATTTTTTCATACAATAAAAAATATAGGCAGCTTTTAATTTAATAAAATGATCTAAAATACAAAAATTAAGTAATATTAGGAGCTTCAAAATATAATTTAGAAAATAAAGACTTGTAAGTAGAACATCAATATATAGGTCATATGATTGTATATAGTTCTTTTTCTTTATTGATTAAGGTATTACATACGTATCCTTATCCCCCATTACCCCCCAACCCCCACTCATGCCCTCACACCCCTGGTGTCTATGTCCATTGGTTAGGCTTATATGCATGCATACAAGTCCTTGGGTTGATCTCTCCCCTCTTATCCCCACCTGCCCCAACCTTCCCTCTGATGTTTGACTATAGTTCCTATAGCTCCCTCTGCTGCCTCCTTCCCCTCATAGCAGGTGTCAAGCCCTTCCTGGCCACTCTGTGCCTGCATATGCAAATTAACCTCCATTTTTGTTGGGTTAATTTGCATACTCACTCTGATTGGCTGTGGACATAGCAGAGTGATGTTTCCCTCTCTCTCTCTCTCTCTCTCTCTCTCTCTCTCTCTCTCTCTCTCTCTTTGCATGTTTCTCTTTTATTAGGTAGGATGGTTATGATCAAACTATATTTTAGTTTAGTTTATATATATTATAGCTTTGCACATACATACATAATCATGTTGGCCTTATTTTTTAGTCTTGTAATGCACTTCGATATAGTTATACCTCTTTACTGTTCTTTCAGTTAAGTCGAATTTTATAGGCACCTGTTCACATCTAATTTAAACTTTAGTGATAAACATTATAACTTATATGTGACTGAAAGTCACATGAATAGATAGGTTGCATTAATGAATTACCTTTGTATGAACTAGGCTCCTTTCAAAAAACTTAGTCAGTTATGGAGCCAATATCCCAGTCTATTGCAAAGGGATAAGATAATATTACTTAAAATTATGCATTCAGTATATAAGACACCTCATGAGGCTTATATGCTATTTTCAGATAAAATATGGATGAGAGTTTGAGAGGAGAGTGCCTTTAACTGATACAGATCAGATAGCAGGAGTGTTTCATGCATTATTCAGAAATGAGGGTCTTGTCCTAGAAGCATAGGAGATAATTTAGCCATTTTTTACATGCCTATATGTTAGAAAGAGAAATAGCATAAATAAATAGTACAATTTGGTAGTGATGAATTGGGAAATCCAAGGTATGAAAAAGACTAATAAGAAGAATCTCTTACAACAATCCAGTAAATAACTAATGGGGACACACAATCACAGCATATAGAGAATCCTGGGAGAATTGTGGAAAGGCTGTGGTAGGATTCTTTAGAGAAACATAACCAATAGGATATATATGTAAGAAAATAGTTAGTATAAAGAATTGGCCCATGCAGTTATCAGTGCTAAGAATTTCCACAATCTTCCATCTGAAAACTGTAGAGTCGGGAAAGCTGGTGCCATATTTCAGTCCAAATGATAGGCCTGAGATACAGGGGGGGCAGTGGTGTAGATTCCTAGTCTGGATCTGAAAACTTGAGAACCAAGAGCACTGAGGTCACAAGAAGACTTGTGTCCCAGCTCAATCAACCGGGTAGGAAAAGCCTAATTCTTTTGTCTCTTGCCTGTTTGTTCTATCTAACTCCTCACTGAGTTGAATTTATGCCCATCCACACTGGGAAAGACAAAGCACTTTATTATATCCACCAATTTCAATGCTAATTTTACTCAGAAGCACCTCATAGACAAACCTAGAAATACTGTTTAGGCAGCCCTATATTCAGCCAAGTGGACATATAAAATTAACCATCAAAGTATGAAGCTGACAAGTAAGAAATTGCTGGTGACAGAAATTGCTTGAGACAGATGACTTATAATAACCAATTATATTTTTTACTGTTCTTTTCTATAATTTATAAAATTGTATAATTCTCTTATCTAATGTCATCCATAATTTTCTCCATTATTCATTATTATCTTTGCAAAATATATAATTTATCATTGCATTGAGTTGTTGGTATTTGGGTTGACACAGAAAAGAAATTTAATATCCATAAGAGTAAATATATAATAATTCAATACAGTCAAAAGGAGTTGGACATTGAAGTGTGTATTAAGGGACTCTGAGAATTCACAAAACTATGGATGTAGTCTTGATTATAAGTATGTGGGAGGAGCTCTTCTTGGTTTTCTTTTTTTTTTTTTTCTAAATATTAAATAGAAAGTGATCCCAAAATCTTAGCAAACATGTGAACATACAAACCAGGAACATTTAAGTTTCATTAAAGAACTTGGGGCCTTTGTAATAAGACATATACTATAAGTCTAATAAATTATTGTGGCCAAAGTCAATATTATCTGTATTAAATTTAATAAAAATACAGTCCATCATCAATAGTAAATCCTTTCCATAGCATAGGCATTGAAAGTTACTAATAAATGAACATTGTTTTAAAGTCATATCTTTCTGTGTTTGTTAGTTTTTCCATCCCATATAATAAAAGGCTAATATGCAAATTATCCCCTCAGGACTTAGACCAACTGAGAGTTCAACCACTCGCTTGATGTGCACTGACCACCAGGGGGCAGAATGGAATGAAGGAAGGTCCTGGCCCTGATTGGCTCTGATTGCCAGCAAGGCTTAGGGACACTACCTGTGCACGATTTCATGCACAGGGTCTCTAGTTGTGTTATAAAATGGTGTCTGAGTAGCTGGGCAAATGTTAGAAATGATCACTATATGAAAGGTTAGTTTTAAGGAAAGTAGTTTTCTATATGGAGACTGAGAATTTTCATAAGTTCTTAACCTTTTTCAGCCTTCCACTACCTATTCTAACTTACTTAAATATAATCTACAGACAACATGAAATAATGACAGAGTTATGACAGGAAAAAGAAAGGAAATTCCATATGAAATGTATATGCTACACTCATGTTTGTCTCCCCTTGTTCAGAGATTATTTACCTAAGTATTTTTGCCAAAACAAAGATACAAACAAAAAGCAACAGCAAAATATGCATGTCGAAGGTTATTTGATTTTATTGCTGACTATTGGAGATGTTTTCCTCATGTTGCCTGACATGATGGTAGTGGCCAGAGGAGGACATTAGCATATATACCTTTATAATTGATTCACGGTAAACAGATACTTTCACTCTCAGCAAAATTAGCTGCATGACAGACTAATTCATAAGAAATACTAGCATAAAGTTTATTTAATAATGGGATTATGAATATCTAATTGAGGAACACACTGTGAGATGTAGGGAGGAGTTCGGAAAGCAAATATTCTTTTCAGTACAGACTTATTTTGATTTATGAATATAACAGAAGAAATAAACCGAGACAGACCAGAGGACTTAGCATTATTTAAAAAAAAACAAAAAACAGAATCGCAGGGCATCTCTGCCAGAACTTTACTTTTTCCCCAAAGTGTCCTACATTGGGGAATCCCTTCCTCCAAAGGCAGTCAATGGGCAAATGACCTTTAATATGGAAAGAGAAGCCATTTAAGGATGGAGACTGAAATTTGATTTTTACTTAGAGAAGGTAGGGGAATTCTTAAATAAAAAGGGAGTGAGGTAAGGTTGTAGTGGTAGGAAGGGGCCAGATCAGAAGAACTGTGAAAGGCATAGTAAGATATTGTGGATTTTATTCTAAGGGCAATTGATTTTATTCAGTAGGCAACAGGAGTCAGGATTTTGAGCAGAAATTTGCTTAGAAAGAAAAATTATTGGAATAAATACTTTTGTTGAATGAATAACCTTTTTTCTCTCAATCCTCAACCAAGGATATTTTTCCATTGATTTTTAGAAAGAGTGAAAGAGAAAGGGAAACATAGAAATATTGATGTGAGAGAAACACATCCATTGGTTGGCTCCTGCATGTGCCCTGACCAGGGCCTGAAACTGTGCCAGGAGAAGCCTGCAACCAAGGTACTTGTCCTTGATTGGAATCAAACCCAGGACTTTTCAGCCTGCAGGCTGATGCTCTATCCACTGAACAAACTGGCTAGGCCTGTATGAGTAACTTTTATGCAGTCTCACATTTAGCTCTATTAGAAGTCTGAGCTTTTCTAAATAAATTTTATAAAACAAATGATCTATGTTGATAAATCTCTACTATGTTTTAAGAGATGCTATGCCACATGCATGGCAGAGCATCATTAATCATCATTACTAATACTTAGCTCAATTTTTTTTCTCGGTATCAAGACTCTTAATGTACTTTCCAGGCTACATAACAAAGATAATATCAAACTTTTGTTCACATTAAACTGTCAAAGGCAGATTGCTCAGTATTTATCTGCTCAGTATATAAGTGATTACAAACTACTAATTATGAGATTACAGATGGCTAGTGATAAGGATAGGACAATAATGGCAGACTATTGATAATTTTTGAAGTAGGTACATGGAAAATTAATACACTTCTTTATTTTGCAACAATTTGTAAATAGTTAAAACATTTTTAACTATTTACAATTTATTCATCTGAAAATTAGGATAATATTCCCTCACAAACAAAGGATAAAATCAATAGTAACACTTTCAACACTCCAAGCACAATGGAGAATCTAATCATATAATATTTTTGTGTGAATATAAAATAATGTATATTATACTCTATCCTGAGACATTTTCTTGCCATTTATGAGGAAAATGTCATAATAAGCACACAAATTTACAATAACATCAAGATACCATCAGTTTTGTGGGGTACATATCCTTCCATACTCTATGTAGCAACATTAAATGCCTGGGATAAAATAAATGCAAATATCCTAATATATTCCTAATATATAAAACCCATGGTCCATAACAACTGACCGAAGACTCAACTAAACACTGGAAGTCAGTCCATCAGTCAATGCTGGGTTTCTGCGGTGACCCTGCACCAATTGCTGCTGGTGTGGGTGCGATGACCCAGCACTGACTGCCAAAGGGGAATGTGGATCAAGCCCAGAGAGAGGCCCAAAGAAAGAGGCAGGGTCTGATCCACAGCCTCTGTGGCAGCTGTTGACCAGCTGTTGCCTCTCTCTTTGTCTCTGTACTTTGCCATCAGCCATGCTTCTTTTTCTCTCCAGGCTTCCACTGGGGCTGCTGATCAGCCCTGACTCTCTGATCAGGCCTGGAGATAGGTCCAGAGACACTGATTGGCATAAAAACTGACCAATCAGAACCAAACCTGGGTGACCTGTGAGGAGCCAAGGACTGCCTAGGAGGCAGAGCTTTTGGCACTGACTGGCATAGAACCAAATTGGCCGGCAGGGGAAGGCAGTTGGGGACAAGATCAGGCTGGCAGGGGAGAACAGTAATGGGTGATCAGGGCATAAAGAGGCAGTTACAGGCAATCAGGCTGCAGGGGAGAACAGTTGGGGATGAGATCAGGCCAGCATGGGAGGACAGTTGGGGAAAACCAGGCCAGGAGGGGAAAGCAGTTGGGGACAACCAGGCCAGTAGGGGAGGGCAGTTGGGGGCAAGACCAGGTTGGCAGGGGAAGACAGTTAGGGGCAACCAGGCTGGCAAGGGAGGGATGTTAGGGGTGACTAGGCCAGTACGGGAGGGCAGTTGGGGGGGACCAGGCCTGCAGGGGAGGACAGGTAGGGTCTGGCAGGGGAGCAGTTAGGTGTTGATCAGGCTGGCAGGGCAATGGTTAGGGGTGATCAGGCTGGCAGGCAGAAGTAGTTAAGGACCATCAGGCAGGCAGGCAGGTGAGCAGTTGGGAGCCAGCAGTCCTGGATTGTGAGAGGGATGTCCAACTGCCCGTGTAGGCCCAATCCGGTGGGGTGCAGGCTTGGCTGAGGGACACACTCTCCAGTGCAGAATTTTATGCTTTAGGCTTCTACTAATCATATAAATAACAGTAAGACTATCATTTTCAAAGGAATTATTATATACAAAACAATATGTATGATCTTATTTCATCCATAGTAGTCCCATGTAGTAGATTTTATTATGATCCTTAATTTACAGATAAAGAAACAGAGGCATGGAAAAATAAAGTACTTTTTCCCCCCATGTCACATAGCTAGAAGGTGAAAGAGCCCAGATTTAAATCCAGAAGTCTTTATTAACAAAATTTAGTATGACAAAATTTACCAAAGTTTAAGAATCCTATTTCCTCTGAGTTAAGGTATCATCATTCCAAAGAATGAAATCATTTATAATCTTATGTAGTTTAAAATATTTTTTTCAATAAAGTTTTTTTTGTGTGTGTTTTGTTTTGTTTTTTGTTTTTTTGTTTGTTTTCACTTCTACTGCAGGGGGTTATATAATCTTACTAATGTTATTATATTGTTCTTAAATTTTAGAAAAATAAAAATTGTTTTAAGAAGAAAGTCACACCAAAGACTTGAGGTAAGAGTTTAAAGTTGTATAACCTACTGTTTTCCACACAGACACTGGGGTTCTGATCATCTCTTCACCCTTGCCTTTCCTTCCTGAGGATGAAATGATGTAGCTGAAACCCAGGAAGGGGAGGAAAAAAGACAAGACTGGCACAGATCTGGGAAGCTTCAAAAGTAATGGAGATTAAGCTCCCTTAGTAGGCCAATTGCAGGCTACTATTCTAATCTTATCTTTATATCATATACTAAGAGACAAAGGAAAGAGGAAATGGCTGCTGGAGCAACATTCCAAGGGGTGAGTGGAGTCAACTCTTCATTCTGTCCCTGGAGACATAAAAATGTTGATGCAATTGGCAATCAGCAATTTAAATATACATTCTGAACTATAGTATGAAGAGATTTTAAATTCAATATTTTTTACAATTATAAGAATGGACTGGAGAATAACAATCCACACTATATTTTGAACTCTCCTTACCTAGTAATGAAGCACTTTAAGAAGCATGATTAATAATTAAATTGTTTGATATGAATGGTATAGTAAAACTGGGTAATATTTGGAACCTAGTTTGTTTCAAAAGCCATGTGAAATTATCCCACTTCACAATATCATCACATTTGCACTCTATAAACTCTTAATTTAAACTGCATACAATTTATTCTAGTAAAATGTCAAGAACATAAAATATGGTGTATTAGTTAATAAAATGCACATAAATACTACTATTGATTATATTGTCAGTTTTGTAAATACTGTTTTTGTTATAGTTTATAGATTTAAGTATAATAAACTCTTTATAATTTCATAAACAATCTGACATATTTAACTGTGGTTATATTTCCTCATTATTATACATTAGAGGCCCAATTATGAAATTCATGCAAGAATAGGCCTTCCTTCCCCCAGCACCAGCTTCCTTCTGGCACCCCGGACCTGGGCTTCTCTCTGATACCCTGGACTGGGCTTCCCTTGCAGCCCTGGTTTCGTCCCGAAGGTCATCCGGAAGGATGTCTGGTCTAATTAGCATATTACATTTTTTTAAATTATAGATTATTTAAGATTAGCTGCTCTCATTTTATAAATGTGAAAGTGGTTCTCTACAGCTTTGTGTTGTCTATATAAAAAAGAAAAAGCTCACCTCAAATATTGGGTAACTAAGCACAAGAAAATCAGGGTTAGAAAGATTAAAAAAAAAAAAAGAGAAAATTAGGACTATACCATTTTTAAATGATTGATTACTAGTAATTTAAAATTAGGGCTGTTTTGAATATAATTTTAAGGATTTAATAGAGAGCATGAAAACACTAGGTACAAACTGATATCAACATTTGAACTTGTGTTATAATAATTGGTATTTAGAAGGCATTTATTCCAGTTATGTTTCTATTTTTTAAATACATTTTCATTGATTTTAGAGAGGAAGGAAGAGGGAGAGAGAAATAGAAACATCATTGAAGAGAGAGAATCCTTGATTGGCTGCCTCCTGCACGCCCTTCCCCTCCACCCCCAGACTGGGTATTGAGCCCACAAAGTAGGCATGTGCCCTGACTGGGAATCTAACAGTGACCCAAAACAGGACCTGTTGTTCATAGATGGACATCAACCACTAAGCCACACTGGTCAGGGGCTCTAGTTATGTTTCTTATAGTTGCTCAGATAGGACTCAGGAAAAACAATTTAAAATACTTATTTTACTTTACATTTCTACAATATTATGTTGTTTAAAATTCCTTATGTGAGGAAAGGTGTATGTTCCTCCCATTAATTGCGAAAGTTGTCTCCACAACTCTCTTTGGTTTGCATAGAGATAGGAAAAATAGTGATCCTGGTCTTGTGATTTAAAATAGTCTTAAAAGAAACCAAGATGAAATAGTATTATAATAGCAAATATTTGAGTACCTGTAAAAATTAATTTACTAAATCTTAGTTTAATTAATTATTGATATAAACTTCTAGATTAGCATTTCTTATTCTTATTTTACATAAGAGAAAATTAACTCTAATAGGATATATTCAAGAAATGATCAATAAATAGTTTAGACTTATATGCAATAGAAAGCAATTAGAAAGACATGTTGCAACCATAGATTACATGACAAAACAATTGTGCCATTCACTAGGTACTCTTGGTACTCTATTAAGGCAAGAGGAACTTCTGTTCCCAGGAGCTCTTAGTTGCCTTCTTGATGTTTGTCAGCGATTTTATTCCATTGGGACAGATAGAAATAGAATGACAGCAACTTTTAAGGTAATTGTATACACCCCTTGCAAAAACTTGCAATGTAATGCCACTTAACTTCTCTGGTGTCTTGGGACTGTTCCCAGCTATTCTTCTGTATATCTGCTTGCCTCAATCAATATGCTTTTAGATGCAGCACTTTTGTAGCACTGAGCCATGAAATGGTGTGACCAGTTTTTCCATTTTGTTGCTTATTTAAAGGACAAAGGACTCAGATATGTTATATTACTATAAAACGATAAAAGATTGGTCTATCTGATTATTACAAATGAAATCAATCTTGTCCGTATTAAATTTAATGAAAAATAATTCCTGCCATCACTGGAACATCATCTGGATGCTCTTACTGGTTTAGCTGAATTTGCTTAAGGAGCTATTGACATCATGACATATATTGCCCACTTTTTACCTGGCTCCAAAGGACTCACAATTCAAAGTTTTGATTTGTACAGGCTGCTTAGATCAGTTCTTGGAAGGCAGGCAAGTTATTACTAAGTCATTTAGTGAGAAATTCACAAAAATTGTCTTTGTCCTTTTGAGAAATTCATCATTGGGTTTTATATGGTTCGGAGGATTATGAAGATTTCTGTAGGATAATACCCCAAGTAGAGGAAGCATTCCAAATTAAAAATAGTAGGAATATCATTCTCAATGGGCAAAATTTATTGACCATTAAAGGCAAATATAATAACATTTCTTTAATTATTGATTTTTTATACTTTCTTCAAAAAGTTTTTGAAGGACTTTGTCATAAAAGATGTGTGGAAGAGTACTGATGAGATGGAAATAAAGTAAGATGACATAGAGGACAAAAGAATGTTATTTTTTCAGAAACTGCTAGGCTGATATGATAACTCTGCAATTTGGAATTCCTTTTACATTTCCTGAGGTACTTGGAAATCAAGGAATGATGAGATATATAGGTAGGTAGGTAGATAGGTAGATAGATAGATGAAGTTTTAGTATTTTTATTTTATTCATAATGCCTGGCATTATTTGGATGTTTGTAATATTTTCTGGATATTATGAAATAATTGTTTCCTGTTATATAATTCACATGACAAATTACAGATGTATTTAATATTAAAAATGTCCTTTACAGGAACTGTGATTATTATATTCTTCAAAAGCCCATTTGGATTAATTTGTGTTTATAGGTTAGGAAAAATAATTATATTAGATAAGGAAATGTGATGTGCATTCACATAAAAGACTTCTTTTCAGAATATGGTGTTTTCAGAATAATTTATGTAAAACAACCTACTTCTCCAATGAGAGACCACCACCTTGTTGGTGTGTTTTATGAGTGACTTAGCACCATCTATCAACATGGTTGCTGTTCATCTTGACTTTTATATATCAAGTATGTTGGTACATACTTCCAAACATTTTCTACATTTACAGTACTAGACAATTTATACATACTAAAACACTCATAGCTGACAGCCTCTGCATTCATTTATTTGTATCTGTTAATATATTTTTATTTATTTCAGATAGGAAGGAATAGA
Source organism: Pipistrellus kuhlii (assembly GCF_014108245.1). Lineage (NCBI taxonomy): Eukaryota > Metazoa > Chordata > Mammalia > Chiroptera > Vespertilionidae > Pipistrellus > Pipistrellus kuhlii. Next base: position 17,315,163 of record NW_023425595.1, read on the forward strand.
TAGAGAGAAAGAGAAACATTAATGAGGAGAGAAAATCATTGGTCAGCTGATTTCTACATGCTTCACACTGGGATCAAGCCTGCAACCAGCGCATGTGCCTTGACTTGAAATGGAACCATGACCTCCTGGTTCATAGGTCGATTCTCAACCACTGAGCTATGCTGCTTGGGCCATTCTTTTAATTTAGAACTTTGGCTGAAAGTATAGGCTTTGGAATTATAATGCTCTGCCTGGTTTCAAATCCTCACTCTGTCAAGTAACTCACTCTTTGATTTTGAGCAAATACTTTTTTTGTCCACATTTCTTAATCTAAAAAATTAAGTTAGTATTTCTTCATTATAAGAATATTTTAAAGGTAAAATGATAATGTATGTAATAGTTGAGCACAGATCAAGGAACTAATAGCCTATATAGCACCTTTGTATGGTTTAGAAGAAGCCTCCTCTTCCTCAATATACTTCTCTGCCACTTGTCAGTGAATCATTATATTAAACTAGAGGCCCAGTGCATGGATTCATGCACTGGTGGGGTCCCTTGGTCTGGCCTGTGGGGATTGGGGTGAAACAGGCAGTCCACAATCCCCTGAGGGGTCCCAAACTGTGAGAGGGCACTCTGCAAAGTTGCTGTCGCTTGCAACTCCCGCATGGAGTGTCTTCCCCCTGGTGGTCAGTATGCATCATAGCTACTGGCAGGACAGTTGACCAGTCACTTAGGCATATATATATAGGTCAGAGGCCAATTGTGCAAAGATTTGTGCAAGAATAGGCCTTCCTTCCTGTCTGCCGACACTATTTTCCTCTGTCACCCAGGACCTAGGCCTTCGCTCTGGCTGTTGCCTTCCAGCGTCACTCTGGCTGGAGAATTTAGTGTTCACTCTGACCAGAGCCTTAAGTATTCACTCTGGATGGAGCATTGCTCCTATAGCTCCCTCCACCATCCACCCTCCACGTCATAGCAGGTGTCTTACCCCACCTGGCTGCTCCATGGCTGCATGTGGAAATTAACCCTCCATCTTTGTTGGGTTAATTTGTATACTCACTCCTGATTGCTGGTGGGTGTTGCAAAGGTTTGGTCAATTATGCATCTTTCTCTTTTATTAGTGTAGACTACAGGCCCAGTGCATGAAATTTATGCACATGGAGGGTTCCCTTAGCCTAGCCTGCACCCTATCCAATCTGGGACCCCTTGAAGGATGTCCATCTGCCAGGGATCAAGCCTAAATGGGCATCCCTCTAACAATCCAGGACTACTGGCTCCTAACTGCCCCACCCCCAACTGCTCCTTATGCCTGCCTGGTCACCCTGCAGTGCTCTTCCCTGCCAGCCTGGTCAACTCTCACTACCCCCTCTGTCTGCCTGATTGCCCCTAACTGTCCCCCCTGTCAACTTGATCATTCCTAACTGCCTCTGCCTGCTGGCCTGATCACCCCTAACTGTCCCCTCCTCCCCCCGCCGGCTTAGTCGCCCGAACTGCCCCCCTCCATCTTGGTTGCCCCTAACTGCACTCCCATCAGCCTGGCCTCCCTTTACTGCCCACCCTGCCAGCCTGTTCACCCCCAACTGTGCCCCTCTGCCAGCCTGGTTTTCCCTAACTGCCCTCCCTGCCAGCCTGATCATCCCTCACTGCCTCCCACCCCCACCAACCTGCTTGCCCCATGCAGCCTGCTGTTCAGTTATTACTGTGAGGGTGTCCTGACCAATTTGCATATTACTATAGATAACTTCAATGATCACCATGTGAATGGTAATCCCAAGAGTTGGGCAGCATACAATGAGCACAACAATCAGCTAAACTCAAATTGCTGGCACACAGTAGGTGCTCCATGATTATGTTATTATCATGACATAGTTATAATAATCTCCCATTCCCAAGCCTTACAAAATGGAAAGAATTTCAACCTGTTTGTGGATGATGGGTGAGTGTGAAAATTACTGCATAGTGGTCCACTTCCTCCATGCTGAACCCTATCCCAACTGATATTTAGCCTTTTTCTATTCAAAATTACTCGTACAATATGTTAGTTAAACAGTACAAATAATGTGCTACAATCTACCCATTTTACCTCAGCTTCAGGAAAGTGTGAGATGGGTACCCTGGATTAAACCATAATCACGAGTTTCTTCTGGGACAAGGCACTAGCCGCTTAGTTGTTCCTTTTGAACAACTAAGCTCAATTTCAGTAATTTCTGTTGACTTTTATTTCTAATGACCTTATCTTGCATTTTGTTTTCCTTTTACTATTCTCCAAATAATTTGGGGAAATGAGCATATAAATCCTAAACATATAAAAACATAATTATGCATTTATATTTTTCAGAATTACTCATCAGAGGCACATTTTATGAATTATGAGATTGTGTGAAAGTTAATGGCTAGTGAGACCCAGTAAATTTAGTTAATCTTCCTTCTATAATTTTGTTGCCCTTATTAAACTGAGATTTAAAAATGAGAAATGCTTTGCACTAAATGTTATATAATGGTTGACTGTTTCCTTGATATTATAATATTTCTGATTGGAAGTTGAACTAACTAAAGGCATATTTTTTATAAATTCAAGAACAGAGTTGTAAATATTAATTCTTTTTTGACATTATGTTCACTTTACACTAATGCATATTTTAGACAATTGTTCTAAATGTTATTTTTTTTATAACACTAGGAAAAGTCTTTCATCTTCATGAAAATAAGTTAATTTTACTAATGCTGAATATTGCAAGTTTACCATTTCTCAATAAAACACATGTAAACTAAATACCTTATTTATTGTTCAGAGCTTTCTACCAAATGTCAAAAATTATCAATTTTAATAAATTATGCCCTAACATTTTTCAATAGTCTACAGTGAAAATAAGAAGAAAATGGAGGCAGCAAAATATCAGATATCTCATGTAGCATTATTTTCACTAATACAGCACCTGGGGCAAGAGAAATAGAAGAAAAAACAATCAAATGGGGCTACATCAAACCAAGAGTTCTGCACAGAAGAAGAATTCAGCGTCAAAATTAAAAGTGAACCCACATTATGGGAGAACATATTTGCCACTGTTACATCTGTTAAGAGGTTAATTTCCAAAATATATAAAATGCTCATACAACTCAACAAAAAGAAGACAAAAAAAAAAACAATTAAAAAATGGGCAAAGGACCTAAATAGACACCTCTCTAAAGAGGACATAGAAATGGCAAGAGATATATGAAAAAATGCTCAACATTACTAATCACCAGAAAGATGCAAATTAAAACAACAATGAGGTATTACATCATGCCTACCAGAATGGCTATCCCAATAAATCAACAAACAAGTGCTGGTGAGGACATGGAGAAAAAGGAACCCCAGTACACTACTGGTGGAAATGCAGATTGGTACAATCACTATGGAAAACAGTGTGGTTTCCTCAAAAAATTAAAAAATGGAACTGCTATTTGACTCAGTGATCCCACTCTTAGGAATATATCCTAAGGAGGCTGAAACACCTATCAGAAGGAAAATATGCACCTCTGTGTTCATAGTAGTGTTATTTACAATAGCAAAAATCTGAAGAAAGTTCAAGTGCCTATCAGTAGATGACTGGATAAAATAATTTGTGGTACATTTGCACAATGAAATACTATTCAGCTATAAAAAAGAAGAATCTCACCTTTTAAGACAACTTAGAGGGTTCTGCAGGATATTATGTTATGCAAAATATCCTGCAGACAAATAACACATTATCTCACTTATATGTGGAATCTAATGAACAAAATAAACTGACAAACAAAATAGATACAGAGACATGAAAGCATGTAACATGCTGATGATTCTCAGAGGGAAGCAGGGTATGGCTGAAAGAGATTAGCCAAAGAACGATATGCATAAGCAATAGAGACAGTAGTGTGGTGAAGACCTCGGGAAGAGATGGGGAGGAGGGTTCACAATACAAGAGGACCTATCCTTTTATATTATTAGTTAGAAATGTTGTACTTTGATATTATCCTAGCTACTAAAAGAATAATATACAAATCGACCATCACTCCAGCACACAAGATGGTTGTCCCACATGAACACAAGATGGCTGACACAAGATGGCCAGCAGGGGAGAGCAATTGGGAGAGATGAGGCCTGCAAAGGAGAGCAATTGGGGGCAATCAAGCCTAGAGGGAAGGGCAGTTAGGGGTGACCAGGTCGGCAGAGGAGGGGAGCTGGGGGCGACTAGGCTTTCAGGGAAGGGCAGTTGGGGGGGACCCAGGCCTGAAGGGGAGAGAAGTTGGGGGGGGTAGGCCTGCAGGGGAGCGCAGTTAGGGGCAAACAGGCTGGCGTGTCTATATCCATATAAAGAGATCTCAGTCTCTCTGTGCATTGTGGCTCAATCAAGGTCTCTATTAGCTATTTATGTTGGTTTATCTAACCTTGTACTTATTAACTACTGTGCAGGTTCAATAAAGCATAAGCTTAGAAGAGCCTACTTTTCAAAAATTCCTTTCATACCTGCTCTGAAGCTCAACAGCGTCAGGAGATAAAACAGAAGTTGACGCTTAGCAGGAGGATCATGTCTAGATAGAATTATCTCTATGAAATTATCTGATTCTGTTCAGAATTTTTACTACTTGTACTTCATTTATTATAATATTGAATAGTAAGTCTCCCATCCTTCCCAATGCAATAGCCCAGGATTTTGTTGTATATTATTTATACTCTTCCATATGAAATAAAACATGTAAATGATAACAATAATTGTGTTTGTTATTTGTAATTTGCTTTAAAGCACTTCAGTAAAAGTAATGTAAAATGCCTTTGTATGTTAGTTAGCTCTTATATCCACCTTGGGATGGTTAATTTTGCAAGATTTTTACTCAGTAATGAACTCTCCAGTGGAGCTGTGCTACAACTGCTTTATTACAGTAATATGGTCTTCACTAGACTGATTGCTAATTATAACAAGAATTATAATTATTTTGAATTGGTGAAATAAATGTTATTAAAACATAGGGATTAGTTCAAAATATTGCACTTTGATATATTATTATTATTATTATTATTATTATTATTAAGAGTACAAAAATCTGATGAGCTTAGCAGCCAGTTCTTTTGAGTGGAAGTCTTAGCCTAGGATTCAGAATTAATCCTGCCCCACCATCTGTGCAGAACTATGTGATCCAATATGATAGAAGCTGACTACATGCAGCTATTTATATATGTAAAGACAGCTATGATGTGCATAGACAACCAGAGGACAGATACTCAATGCAGGAGCTTCTGAGCTGAGGTGTCTTGGGAGCTGTGGGTCTCAGGTGACTCACCCAGAACCAGAGAGGAGGGAGCTGGATTCTGCAGTGCATCACCCTAGAATTGTCCTTTCACAATCTGGGATCCCTCAGGGGATGTCAGAGAGCTGGTTTCAGCCCAATCCCCACAGGACAGGCTGAGGGACCCCACCCGTGCACCAATCTGTACACCAAGCCTCTAGTTTAAATATAAATGAATTAGAATTAACTAAAATTTAAAAAGTAATATCTGTCACATGTGATTTTAGATGTGTCTGATGCATCTACTAAAAATAACCAGTTGTGAAGTTCAAATTAGCTTATATCAGTTTGTAAAAAACAAACAAACCACAAACCACAAAAATAATAGACTATCTATAGAAGACTTACAAAGGAAGAAGTAGAAACTTCTCTGAGGTCTTTATTTACATTATCACATTTAATTTTTACAACATAAATAGGAGGTAAATGTATTTGTTTTCAATTCTTCTGATATGTAAGTTGAAATGCAACAATATGCATCTATGTATATGAATACACATACACACATAAAATTGTGATTATTATATAAATATAACTTTATATTATGATTTCATATAACATTCTAAAAAATCTTCATGGTTCTCTTTATTCTTTTGTTGAAATCAGCTTTTGTGAATAAAATAATAATAAGTCTGAAATGAGTCACAAAACTTGCCTTTGAGGTTACAGCATTTAAAATGCTTAAAATAGCCGAAACCGGTTTGGCTCAGTAGATAGAGTGTCAGCCTGCAGACTGAAAGGTCCCAGGTTCGATTCCGGTCAAAGGCATGTACCTTGGTTGCGGGCACATCCCCAGTAGGGGGTGTGCAAGAGGCAGCTGGTCGATGATTCTCTCTCATCGATGTTTCTGACTCTTTATCCCTCTCTTTTCCTCTCTGTAAAAAAATCAATAAAATATATATAAAAAAAATAAAAATAAAATGCTTAAAATAATAACTGTCAAAGATGTAAAAAAAATTGGAAGCTTCTCATACTTTGATGATAGGAATGTAAAATAATGCAGGAGTTTTGGAAAGCAGTTTGGCAGTTTCTCAAATGATTAAATAAAGACTTAATTTATGACCCAACAATGGCTATGTAGATACCCAAAATAAATGTAAACATTCCTAGTTATGTACCCAAGGTAAATAAAAATATATGTCCATGAAAAACCAAGTAAAAAAGTGTTCATGGCAACATTATTTATGATAGCCCCAAAGACAAAGCAATCCAAATGTCCATGAGCTGATAAATAAATAAATAAAATGTGGAATACAATGCAATGTTACTTGACATTGAAAAGAAATTAAACACTGAGAGCTGATACAATAAGAATTAATCTCCAAGATAACATGCTAAGTGAAAGAAGCTAGTCACAAAGGACTATACTAGTATAAGTTACATGATTCACTCACATGAAATGTCAATCTATAAATATAGAAAATAAAGTAGTGGTTTGCTAATTATATATTGATCTCATTATTTATCTCTTAAAGAATAATATTATTTCCATCATTTTAAAAGATTTTTTGAGGTGGAATATTATCTTTCCATAGCCTTTAAGGACTGACTACAGATTATGTAGTTAGTTCACTCTATTTTGTTTATGTTAGGTTGCATTACCCAGAAACTTCAGAGCAATGTTAATTATCATGGTATTCAAGGCACACTAGCAAGATATAGATAGGAACAAAACTAAAATAAGTTATTAGTTCTCAGAAAAGATATTTTTCTATTGCCTTACTTATATAAGTTATAAAAGGCAAATTTAATCACACTTTTTAGCAATATCCAGTCCACTATATTGAATTTTATGGTATAGAATATATTCACCCAACACATAAAATGTAGGACAATATGACCTTTAAGAGTCTTTCTACATTTTACAATTTATGATTCTTTCATTTTACTTTTTATTACTTGAAAGTCTTAAAATGATGAAAATGGAGATGGAGTGCAGGGGTGAACAATCTTCAATTTAAAAGGCGGTTGAATGATATACTCTTGCTTTAAGATCCAAAATTGTCAGGATCTAGAAAGCAGAGTATGTAGTCCCCAATTTTCAAACCTGATATATAACAGGACTCTTCAATATTTTCCCATTATTTTCTCTTGCTCTGGTTCTACAGTAACTGTTTCTTAGAAGAATAAATGCTCTTCATAAACAGGTTAAAATGAACTGGTACAAATAAGTGACAGATTAAACCAACCACCATTTTATAATCGTTTTAATATTTTATTTGAATGCCATAAGAATAAACCCATTTTATCTAGAGGTTACTCCCTCAAAACTTTGGTGATAGGAGTAAAGGCCTTAATGATCTAATAAAGCTGATACCATCTGAGCCTGTCACTTAGGCTGAAATTAGGGAGGATGGGATGCCCAGGCCATTGGCCCATGTCACTATCAGTAGAATTTGAAATAAAGCCTATACATGAAAGAATGAGATAAATAACTAGTCATCAGCTTCTGAGGGCAGCAATGGTGTTTTACACATCTTTATAACCCAAGCAACTTAGTTCAGACCAGGCACATTTCTGATAATCCTGAGGGAAAGCTCTGATTTTCCATGTCTCAGACATATACAAAATGTAGAGGCATAGAACAATTAGAATGTGAGAGAGAACAGCTGAGGAACCTATTATTTTGAAGCACATATGGGAAAAGATATAGGCAGAAATAGAAAAAAAAAAAAAAGAATTTTAGAAGACAGAAACCCAAAAGTATTCAGAGACAGAGAGTGAAGTGCTACTTGTTGACCCAAAGGTGTAATTGCTTGTTTCTTTCCGTTCTCTTTTGTGTGTGTATGTGTCTTTCTTGTCTGTTTTAATTTATTTGATACATTTATGTAAAATGGCTGCAATGGAACATGCCATGACAAAGATCTAAACTCTGTGTTCCCTGCTCCCTTCATCTCTACTACTTTTCTAATGTCCCCCTCATAAAGTCAACCACACTGGTGTTCCATCTCTTCCTCAAACACATCTAGGACTCCCCCACCTCAAACATTCCCCTTCCCCTCTATTCCCTTTTTCTTGATGATTATTTCTTCAGTTCTTCATTTAGATCATCTATGTTCTCAAGGAAAAAGACACCTACAGAAATGGAGAGAACTTTGTAAACCCCTCCCCCCTCACCTCTTCTAAAGGAGCTCATTCCAGCACCTCCCATCTCTGGCTGTCATCTACTAAATTACTCATGTATTTTCTCTATGGCACCTACTAATGCTGAATATTAGTGTACTTATTGTACTTTTCAGTACCAGAAGGAAACTTCACAAGCAAGGACCTTGTCTAACTTGCATGTTAATATAGCTCATACCTAGAACAATACCTGGTAAGTATTCAACAAGTTATTCAACAAAAAATGAATAAATACATGTGCTTATTTGTTATTTTAATATTCTAGCCAAGTAAAGTAGAGAATTACAGATATACCAATATATAGACATGTTACATGAGTAAAATGAGTCTGAGTTTAACTGGCATCCTCTAACTTGAATCTCTAAATGACCAAATTAATTTAATATATATTCATCTAACTATCAACAAACTAAATACCATTTTGGGGCTTTTGGTTGTTGTGGTTGGGATGAATAGAAGAGAAACAGTATTATTCTTACCCAAGCTCAAGTCTGGTCCAGTTGGGGAACTAGCACTTTTAATTGTTGTGTATAAATCAGAACAAAGGCTAGCTAATTCTGAATCCAGTATGTATGTGTGGAAGTGGGAGAAGGGGCAGGTATGAGACAAAGAATGCAGGAAAGACAGTAGCCAGGTTTGGGGGCTAGAATCTGGAAATAGCTTCCAAGGAATGGTTATAAGTGAAATAATGGCCTTCCATTCCATGAGTGAGCAACTACTGTATGCTAGGCATCTTGAATAGATCATACTTGTAGCAAGCAATATCTCAATACTCACAATATATCCCAAGATGGAGGCACCATCATTACCTCTATAGTTCTATAACAAGCTATAAATGGGTAGCTTGTTATAGAACTAAACTATGCAAGAGTTTTCCATTGAGGTTGGCATAAAACTAGGAATATTTGCTGAGATAAAAGCTAGGATTCTTCATCTACCTTTATTATTGAAGGTTATGTTAGAATATACAATGATAAAAAAATTATGATCCCCCCTCATTTGTATCAAATATATATTTATAAAGCTATTTACCCTAGTAAGTTGTGATGAAAATCATTAAAACAAAATTTCCTTTGCTTCCTTTTTTTTTAATTTATTTTTTTATTTTTTAATTTCTTTTGCTAAGCAAATATCAGTGGAAGATAGTGTGCTTTTCTTCTTTTGTGATAAATTTTAGATCCACTTAGTCCATAAAAAATAAATTTCTCTTTAAAGCACAGGCCACAGGAAAGAAAATTTAATAATCTAGTGTTATTTAAATGAACTGCGAAGTCGTTCTCTCCCTTCCTTTAATATGTGCTATTTCATTTTATTAGGAAAGCCTTCTTTCCATTTTATTGCTTTTTACTCTTAATTCTTAGGAAATAAATTAACAAAAATAAAAACTTTCATATCATACCTAGACTTTTTAGTATATTACCTGTCTGAATTCCTGTAACTAATGGCCAAAGGAAACCCAGATTTTATTAACTACTATATTAACACATGCTATAAGAAACAGAATAAATCCAAACTAGAGCAAAGAGACAACCACTAACTAGAAATCTCACAACCAAATTTTTAAATCAACAATAGAAAAAAAATTAAAACAGCAATAGAAAAAACTATCCTAATATATAAAAAGCCAGAGGCCATCACAACTGAAACAACCGAGGGACAACTGAACAGCAGGCTGCAATGGATGACAAGGCCAGCAGGGGGGTTAGTGAGGGACAACCAAATTACTGAACAATAGGCTGCATGGGTGAACAGGCCAGCAAAGGGGTTAATGAGGAATGACCAAACGACTGAACATTATGCTGAGTGGGGCGACCAGGCCAGCAGGGGGGCAGTTGGTGGTGACCAGGCTAGCAGCCGGGGAAAGTTAAGGGCAATCAGGTTGGCAGGCAGAGGCAGTTAGGATTGATCAGGCAGGCAGGTGAGCAGTTAGGAGCCAGTGGTCCCGGACTGTGAAAGAGTGCAGGCTGGACTACCCCCATTCCCCAATCCTGTGCATGAATTTCATGCACCAGGCCTCTAGTAGACCTATAAACACTAGATGTAAAATAAGAATGAAGAACAAAGGATAAGTTATAATTAGAAATAACATAATCCAATGCACATTGAATTGAAACATACTGCCTAACATACATTTAAAACGTCTATATTGAATTCTACATCAAGTAAAATTAGGTTCTAACCTGGTAGCAAAATAATTTATATTTCAACAACAAAAGGTGAGAACTTTCACCACCATATCTACAATGGAAGAAATGTTAAACATAAAACAGACTAAAAATCCCAACAGTTTAGCTGCAGAAAATAAGTCCAGATGTAAAATGGATTTGTATAAGTAATGTAGAAATGCAATTAAAAAGTTATTTTTCACTCTGACTGGTTTGGGTCGGTGGATAGAGCATTGGCCTGTGGACTGAAGGGTCCCAGGTTCAATTGAAGGGCATGTACCTTTGTTGCAGGCACATCCCTAGTGGGGGTTGTGCAGGAGGCAACTGATCAATGTTTTTCTCTTATCCATGTTTCTGTGAATCCCTTTCTCTTCTTCTCTGTAAAAAAATCAATAAAAATATATTTAAAAAGCGATTTTTCAATTTTTAAAGAAAATCATATTTCTCTAAGTGTTTAAAACTCAAATCACTGTGGAGGGGGATTTTCTCATGCAAAGATCCTTTGAAAGAAAAGTGTGTCACCTGGGCTTAGTTTGGTTGCTAAGCAATTGTCTGGTGCAAATTGACCAGTGCTATTGTTTAGCACAGCTGTGCCCCTGATGCCAAGAGACCTTACATTGGCCCCTTTCTCACTCTGGGCTTCAGTTTTTGGATCTGTACCAAAGCAGAATAGCTCCATGCACCCTGGTCAATCTTAAGGAGATGATAAATGTTCCCAATCCCCTCAACACAGCTGTAGGAATGGAGGAGGAGGGAGTAGACACATATACACATTGTGATTAATTGTACACAGATGTATAGTTTTGTTAAAATTCATTGAAATGTATACATAAAATGGATGAACTTAATTTTATATAAATTTATATAAATTATATCTCAATAATGTTAAAAACAATAATGGTAATAATATGAAAATTATCACTATCCACCCTATTCTGTCTCATAGAGATGAGAGATGAAAAAAATAAATGTATTTTGAGATGAAAATTGAAACTGGTATTGTGGTGGATGATTTGACTATATTTCTGTACCAATTTTCACTTATCTTACTTTGTTAGCACAGAATATTTAGCTCAACTATGAATCAGATACTAATCCTTCTCCACTTAATTCCCTTAACTGACTCCCCTCCTTTTTTAACATGATATTCATGTTTCTCTATATCATAACCATAGCCTTTGGCTCTATTCTAACCTACTCCCATGAACTTCTACAATGCAAAACTATATATTCTTCCTTAAATATACCACTGCTTTTAACTCTGCTTGAGAGATACTATTTCTTAACCGTATTTTAAGTTAAAAAATAATTCTTATATATCAAAATATGTTCATTTCCTCATTTATGTTTTAATACTAACTATTTTACAAATTGACAACTTCCACTGTATTTTTTATTTCCTCCTCATATCTGGAGAATATATCCTTCAGAACTCTTATACATCAACTTCTTTCATCCAATCCTCCTCCTCTTTCCCTTCTGACAACTGTCAGTCTGTTCTATGTATCTATACCTGTGCTTTTATTTTGTTTGTCAGTTTAGTCTGTTCATTAGGTTCCACATATAAGTGAGCTCATATTGTACTTGTCTTTCTCTGACTGGCTTATTTCACTTAGCATAATAATATCCAGGTCCAGGGATCAGCCAAAAGCACCTATGCACAGACAACAGTGTGATGATGGCCAGTGGTAAGGAGGTCCAGGGGCTAGGTGGGAGTGGGAAAATGGGATGAGGGGAATGGGTCTCATTTGTAATATTGTCAACAATAAAAATAAAGTTAAAAAATAATCCTTATACATCAAAATGAGGTTCATTTTCGTGGACACTTGCTTTCTGATGAAAAGATAATACTGCAATACATTATTAAATTCAAAGACTGGCGTAGTTGCCAAGATATGCAGGGTCATTTATAGGTCTAAAAGGCATTGCAGGTGTGCTAATTTCAATTAAAATCAAAGGATGGCTGTTCTTACTGTTTTAGAATGTCAAAAAGAGGTGGCTTTGAGTTTGCCTAGAAAGCACTGTCAAACAAAGTGGTTTAAGGAGGATAGCATATAGTTTGAATTAGATGAATCCCACCAAATATCCTGTAATTCAAAAGACAAAGCCCTTGCTTCCTTAAGAGACATACTAGGTGTCCCTTCCTCAGGAAGCCTTTGACAGATGGAGGCTGTGACTAAGGCTATCAGGATCTGGTTAAATGACATCATGGAGTTCTCTAGGACTGCCATAACAAAGTAGCACGGATGGGGTATTTTTAAAGATTCTAGGAGCTGTGCCGAAACCGGTTTGGCTCAGTGGTAGAGCGTTGGTCTGCGGACTGAAACGTCCCAGGTTCGATTCCGGTCAAGGGAATGTACCTTGGTTGCGGGCACATCCCCAGTAGGGGGTGTGCAAGAGGCAGCTGGTCGATGTTTCTCTCTCATTGACATTTCTAGCTCTCTATCTCTCTTTCTTTCTCTCTGTAAAAAATCAATAAAATATATATTAAAAAAAAAAAAGATTCTAGGAGCTGGAAGTCCAAGGTCAAGGTGTCAGAGTTGATTTTCTCTGAGGACCTCTATCCTTGGCTTGTATGCTCATCTTATCTCTATGTGTTCCCATGGTCTTTCCTCTATGATGTATGTATCCCAATATATTCTAATAAGGATATCAGCCAGGTTGGATAAGGGCTTGTTCATATTAATTTATCCTATATAACAAAAGGCTAATATGCAAATTAACCAAACAGTGGAATGTCGCGATGACATGCACTGACCACCAGGGGGCAGACGCTCAATGCAGGAGCTTCCCCCCTCTCTCCTCACCCTGTCTGGTGGTCAGTGTGCTCCCACAGGGGGAGTGCCACTCAGCCAGAAGCTGGGATCATGGGCTTGCAAGCACAGCAGTGGTGATGGGAGACCTGCCTGCCTCTGCGGCAGGAGGACTGTTCCCAAGGGTCTGGGATTATGAGAGGGCACAGGCCAGTCTGAGGGGAAAGAATGCCATGCACCGGGGGCCTCTAGTTTTAATATAAGTAACTCTTTAAATGGTTGCCAAATACAGTGGCATTTTAATGTACCAGGAATTTTAGGACACATTTTAACCCATGCCAGTTGTATCTAAGGAGAGTTATTTTGTTTAGCAGTTGAGCTAAGAAATTCTCCTAGTCACTTGGTATCTCTCTGAACAACTCTTTCATAGCAATGACCTATGCAGTTCACAGCTTCATGAAATGTGTAATCTATTTTAATTGTATTTGAGTGAGGAATCTACAACATAACATTTGACTCCGTATCAGAAAGGAGCATTCCTGGACAAGAGAACTTCTCCACCAATGCTGACACATGCTTTCTGAAGGTGAGACATGGGTTAGCTATATTATATCATCATAATGACAAAATGCTCATTTGAGTCTAGCAGACATTTGTCTGACATAAAAGTTCTTTTAAGCACTCACCAAAAATTTATATATATAAATTGCTATTCATTTTACTAGCAAAACTGATGATGTTACTAATAATTTTTCTCAAATGCTTAATTTTCCCTATTAAACATGTGCTCATTCTAATAACTACACTATAATACACAGAAATGCTTACAAAACAACTCTAAATAATGTCAATGCTCTATTGTGCTTGAAAATAATTAAAGAATAAAAATCTGATGTTACATCATTCAGAAAGTGGGTATTGGTAAGCACAAATCTTCAGTTTAATCTAGGCATGGATTTGTTTCTACATGGCAGGCCTATGCATTTTGGAAAGTAAAACAAAAGCAAAACAGAGTGGGATCAATATTTATATTTATATGCTCAGAAAATCAGTATTATTTCCTGAAAAAAGAAATGGTATTAAGACTGAAATAATGTTTTCATGGATTTTATTGACCTCAGTTACTAAAGCCAGGAAAATATAATAATTGGACTGGGCTATCCTTATCATTTATATTTTGACCATTTAAGCCAGGACTAGTAGTAGATTTCATTCTTTACAACCATTCATTTTGAGGACACACCTAATTCTGTTAGCTTTTCATGTGAAAAAAGAGACATAAAATGCCATTGTATATTAGGCTGCTACTTAAACTGTCCATGGTAAGAAGAAATATTTATTTGGAAATCATATAACAGAAGAAAAAATACACTCTGGAATAAGCATTCTTAATTTCTGGTACTATAACATTTCCAAAAGTTGTTCATAGATCAGAAGTGATTGCTTCTGATCTCCCAGTATTTAGCCAAGTTTCAGAAATGTGAAGTAGGGAGTTTATAAAAAGTCATTCTCTTTGTTGCTTTCAAATCAATTTAACTGAATAAAAACAGAATAAGTAAATGGCTTACAAGCCAATATTAAAATGCATAATTCTGGTGTAAATGGGGAATGAGAGGGAAGATGTTCACAAGTGAATGATACTCCTGTTCAGATAAGGATGATTTTGGGCATTTCACATAGGCTTCTAGTTCTGGAATGGGAAAGTGCATAGGCAAAGTATTTATTTTATTTGTTAAAAATAGAGCACTGTTCAAAAAATTTATAACTATTTATTATGTTCCAAAACCTCTAAAGAACTGGTAAATCTGTGAAATATTCTGTTTCCCAGGAGTACATCACCTAAGTAGAGCCTGTCAGAACATGACATCAAAGGAGAGAGCATGCTGCCAAAATAAATTATATAGTTGTCAAAATATGACATCCACTTAGCCTGTAATACTTGGGGAAAGCAGCATAAAAGGCAGGACCTGGTGAAATCAACTGGAAGCTGTGACGTTACTGTCTGTACAGTTGGTTGCACCTTATTCATCATTTGGAATACCATAATTTTATTTTAAGAACAAACTGACTTCCTGGTATTGAAGAGCTGGTTAGAATTGTTCATAACATTGTGTACTCAATTTTGTCAGAAGAAGATTCTGAAGGAATTTTTCATTCTCATGTTTTAGTATCTGTGTCTCCTTTTAGTAAACACTCTCCTTTTCCCATTATCTGCTATAAGTTAAGAAGTGCCAGCCCAGGTGTTACTTTACCCCTAGAAATGAGATCCCATGACTTTTGAAATTTAGAGAATACTGCATAAAAAACAAAACAGATATTGATGTGACTCTAATTTAATTAATAAACATTATTTGAATAACCAACCACTTCATTAGGAAATAAATAAGACATGTTTTTCTTTCTATTAGGGAGCTCTCTGTCTGGTTCAGAAAACATGCCATGCAAGCAAATAGAATATAATCCAATAAAATATAGAAACAAGATGGGAGCACTTAGTTAGACCTGGTATGGATAGGTATTTCAGGGTCAACTCACTGGAAGACATTTTATTTGTATTTTTTGCTTGTATTTTTACTCATATGTTTTTAAATCTTTATTGTTTAAAGTATTACATATGTCCCCCTTTTTCTCCCATTGACCCCTTATAGCTTGATTGTGTTTTTTTAAAAAGTATTTTTTCAAAAAAACAAAACAAAAAAGAAAAGCTGTTAAAAGATAAGTAATATCTATGATTAACTAACTAACTAACTAACTAAATAAATATAGAAAATATATCAGTCATAAGTGGATAGTATTACATAGAAAAGGGAGGGAAATGTCCTGTATAGTGTGGTCCATCACATACCATGGTTTGCAGGATATATCCTATCCTATTTGTACTGTAGTCTGCTCTATAATCTATAACCTGCATCATTCCGCAGAATAAAACTAACCCTTAAAATTCACATTCTGATATTGCTCAGTATAATATGTATACTAACTAAACCCAAGTAACTAAAATACACACAGTAAAATAAGTTTTGAACAATCTACTATAATATAGTATTGAATATGCTCCAATTATGATAAAAATCTACTCATAGTCCTTAATCTCAGATTCTCTCTGTGTGGCTTACCACTCACTCAATACTTGAAGATTAAGAGCCTTTTCCTTTTTCTTTTTCTTTTCTTCTTTCCTTCCCCCCCCCCCCCCCACAGCATAGTATTCCATTATATAGCTATACCACAGTTTTTTAATCCACTCATCTACTGATGGAATGTAGGCTGTTTCCAAATCTTAGCTATGGTAAATTGTGCTGCTATGAACATATGGGTGCAGATATCCTTTTTTTTTTATTGGTTTTTCTAGTTTCTTGGGATATATTCACAGACACCAGGGTGGCAAGGACATGAGTATGGGGGGAGGGGTCAATGGGGGGATAAGGAAACATATGTAATATCTTCATCAATAAAGAAAAAAAAAAGGGCCTTTCTCCTCTGGCTCTGACAGGTTTAGCTGAGTAGACAGAGTATTGGCCTATGGACTGAAGGGTCTTCGATTTCATTCTAGTCAAGGGCACATACCTGTGTTGCAAGCTTGATCCCCAACCCGGTTGGGGTACATGCAGGAAGCTGTGTGTGTCTCTCTCACATTGATGTTTCTCTCTGTGTTTCTTCCTCTCCCTTGCACTTGCTCTAAAAACCAATGGGAAAATATCCTCAGGTGAGGATTACAGAAAAAGAAAAAAGAGGCTTTGTCCTCCAAACATGAGTTATCTCAAGAAATAATATTCTCTGGGAGAAGTGAACAAGTTGCCCATGGGGATGGGTGGCCCTCTTGAATACATTTTAGATTAGATAACGGATTTTAATTGTTTTAAATAGACAATTTCATTTTCATGCTGGGACAAATAATCTTCTTTGAGCCAGATTCTTTTACTTTAAACTGGGTTGCTGTGAGGAACAAATAAAATAATCTGAGCAGAACTAGAAAAAAATAAATATAATTCCAAATAACTTTAGGAAGTCATTTCACCTCTCTATGCTCCTTTTACTTCACAAATAAATATAAGTAAAAACAAAACAAAACAAAACAAAAAACAAAAAAGCTATTTTCTTGCTTAGCTAGTCAGTTGGTCATAGAAAGAATTCAGTACAAATTATTCACTATTGTTAATTTTTATTTCATAGCACTGCACACAGAACAAGCATAGAAGACACTATGTAACTGAATACACTTTACTTCCTTGCTTGTCTGTGTAGAGTAGAATCTTTTTTGATAAAATCAGTCTGAGTTCAGTGATAAGTCAGTCACTTGGTTAAAACATGTCTTGCAGCTATAAGACTCCATTCAGCTATTATAATCTTGGTTCTCTGGACACCCAAAATTTGGAGGTACGTGGCAATACCTCCCAAGTCTTTTCTCTCATTGGTCAACTGTGACTTGGTAATTTATCCACATTTACTTTCTAGGTGATTCTGCCAGAGATGTAATGCAGGTAGGTACTCTGTGAGAACTTGACTACTGATAGCCAAGAAAATAAATGAAGAGACACAGCTCACTTGAGAAAGTATTAGGTCTAGTAATAATTAATGTCGTTTTCTAATACTTTTTTTAAATCGAATTTATTTAAACAATATAACAAAATTTAATCAACAATATAGTTGCCGTTGTTTTCTACTACTTGTGCCCAACGCTCAGGAAGCATTTTAATCCCTCTGTTGTAAAATTCTTGTGATTTTGATGCAAAAAATTCGGTCAATGCATTTTTGAGGCATTCTTCATTATTAAATTTTTTTCCAAGAAGAAAGTTTTGCAAAGAACGAAACAAACGGTAATCGGAAGGGGCAATATCAGGAGAATATGCAGGTTGAGGGAGAACTTCCCATTCCAACTGGCGCAGTTTTTCAGCAGTGATTCTTGCAGTTATCGTGGTGAAGAATTACGCCCTTCAGATTAATCAGCGCAGGTTCTTTTTCTCTTAAAGCTTGGGCTAACCTTTCCAGTTGGGCACTATACACTGCACTTGTAATGGTTTGGTTAGATGGTAAAAGTTCATAATGAAGAATTCCTTTAAAATTCCACCAAACACACAACATCACTTTTTTCGCATGCAAGTCAGGTTTTGGTGTGGGCTGCGGAGCCTCATTTTTGTCCAACCATTGAGGCCGCCTTTTCAAATTAACATACAGCACCCATTTTTCATCTCAGGTAACAATTTGCTCTAAAAATGGCAAACGGTTTTGACAAGAGAGGAGCGAACTGCAAATTGTGACTCTTTGATTACGGTTGTTGTCGGTCAACTCATGAGGAACCCATTTTCCAAACTTTTGGATTTTGCCAAGTGCACGCAATTGATTGGAAATTCTTTTTTGTGAACAATTTAAAGTTGTCGCAAGCTCTTGTTGGGTAATTTGAGGATTTTGCACCAAAAGAGCTTGAAGAGCTTCTTGATCAAAATTGGACACACGGCCTCAACCACTCTTGTCATCTAACGAAAAATTTCCCTCGTGAAATTTCTCAAACCAACGCTGGCATTTTCTGGCGCTAACTGCATCTTGACCAAGAGCACTACAGATGTTTTTTGCAGCCTCACTTGCTTTTCTTCCTAATTGGAACTCGTAAAGCATGCAGTGCCGAATATGCTCTTCATCTGCCATCTTCTTAGCCCTAGTTTTGCAACAAAAACCAAACCAAACACAAACTTTTTCAAGCAAAACTTGTTAATTGCACTTCACACGTTCTGTAGATATCACGTGTTTGAAGGTTATGTCAATACAAGTCAACGCCAAGCAAGATTTTAAACGAATGTTTAAAAACAACATTAATTATTGTATTACTAGACCCGATAAATCATTAGCCTCTCTCTGTTTGAATGTGCTCTGTTTGGAATGAATAACTTTAGGCCTGCAGACTGGACAGTGTTTCAAATATCAGGTTATTCTTCAATAGCATGTTGAATGCAGGAAGAAATTATTCCATATAATATCCTTTTCAACCAAATTATATTAATTTTTATAACTTCCATTTAAAGCTGAGTAAAAGTAAGTTTACAAAGATACCATTTTCTCAACTGACATTTTAAAAAGAATTGGTTACATAAAAATTATTCTAACAAAGTAACTATAATTCTTAACAAATTACTCTAAATACAGGTTTTAAAATACAGCTTTAAGTTATTATCTGCCTTTTATTGGCTTATATCTGAATTGCCATTTATAGCTGTAGAACTTTTTATAGAGCACCTTTCAGCTATTAAACTTCTACTCACAGACAATTTCAGACTCCTTTGTGAGGAATTAAAGTGATTAAAGATCCTCAATCTGAAATGATACTCAAGTCCATTAGTCTCAAGCTCTCTTCTTACATTTCCAAATCATTTTGAAAGTTGAATAAAAATATCTTTGAAGTTTCCTCTAAATTATGAAGTTTTATTATGTGCAGAAGTTAGAGAAACAACAACCAACACTTCTACAAATGAACACCTTTGCATTGTTTTAAAAGAAAAGCAAAACTTAAGATGGTCTACTTTTAGGTCACTATTCTGCCCATTTGTAAATGTTAAAGCCATAATAATTTATTTGCTGTCTTGCATCTCAGTTTTATTTAGAAACAAAATATATCAATATTATAATATGTAATTTTCAAGAAAATAACATAATTAAACACAATTGTAATAAAATAAAATAAAAAGTTCCTGGCATGTAAGTGTTATACACATAATATATAATTTCCCTTGTAGTTAAAATCATTTTTTAGTTATATACCACTCATTCATCCAGCATATATTAATAACATTTCTGTCTACTATGGATAAAACATGCTCTCTAATTTATAATATTATATTCCAATAAATTGTTAACATTACAAGCTAAGATAATGTCATCATACTATCAAGAGTCTAAGATGCAAACTTAAGTTACTGTTGGGGATAATTATAAAAGATGGAACTCTGTTGTCATAAGAAGAGCTAGAAAAGAAATACCTAGCAGAATAGAAATAGATATTTTCTATTAAGGACATAAGAGGAATGTGAAATTGAGGCAAAGAAACACTAAGCCTTGAATAGAATCTCTGTCAAGTATTCAGGGGAATGTAAACCTTTTAGCACTATCAGGTAGCTGAGCCAACAAACAATAAAGGGGCTATTATATTGGCAGGGACAATGATTCTAAATACCAAAGAGGTATTGACTTGCAACTCAAAATGGTAGCAAGAACTACAACATCTGAAGTCTACATTTGCTAGTTATATCATAGTACTTAAAAAATGAAGACAGAGATTCACCCACTGATAATGAAATGAATGTTTGAAGTGATTCATTTACTTCAATGATGAAGATTTTTTCTTTGAGAAATATTCATTACACACAAAAGAATGAAGTCAACCTGTAGCACTGTGGGAAGAACTCAACAGGCTGACTTCATTAAGTGAAGGATTAAATGAATAGTTGGGGAAAGAAGGCTACAATGATCTAATTTGGCCTAATGTCCTGCTAGAAAAAATTATAGCAGCTATATTTTTGTTGTTGTTAATTGTCATTTAGTGTAATGCTTTTCATTTAAATCTTTCATGAAGAGTATCCTGGGCCCCTCAGTTTATAATTTAAATTCCAGCAGAGAGTATGCCTGAATTGGCATTATCCCACCATGACTGTGGTGATTTGCGGGACTTTGTGCTTTCCCTGTTTGTTGCTGGTGGTGTGTGATGAGGAACATGATTTTTTTCCCCCCAGTAAAGACCATAAATGAATCAAACAAACAAAATAAATTGTATGTACTAATTATTCTCTTTTTACAGTGCATGTTTGTTTGTTTTTTAAATAGCACCCTCTAACTTGTTTCAATCTTTCTAACCTACACCATCTGGAATCTGCCATCCTCTGGATGAAAAAAATCAATGGAAGGGACTGGTAGCATATCAGACAGTAGAGGGAGAGAGAGATTGAATTAATAAAAACAAAATAGAAAAGGTGAAAATTTCTGTGAATTTTATGTTTTAACCAAGTCTTATCATTGTAGCTGGAGTGATATTCTTTATCCATGCTCCTCCATATCAACTCAGTGAATTGGTAGTAGTTGTATACTTTCCATACCCAAAGTCTAATCAAATTACATAATGTCTCCTGGAGGACCAGTGATTTAGAGCATATTGAATCATTTCCTAAAAAATAAGAATGTGCTATATCAAATTTCATTCTTTGCCAGTAGAAGAAGACATAGTTGGTTGGGCTTATTTGGTTTTTGGAGTCAATAATCCAGTCCTGGAAAAGATATAGCTGAGGTTCCACAGAGCCATAAACAAGGCCAGTGTTTCAATTACATGTTACAACCGTGTGTAATTTATTAAAATCGATTAGTACAGGTATGGAGTCCAACATGGCCATATGCCATGTGGGTGCAGGGGAGAGCATCCCTGCCATAGGAGAACCAGTAATCTAGTGCTCCAGAGAGAGAAGAGAGAAGCTCACTTCTTTATTTGGAAGTTTAAATATTCAGGTTTTCACAAGCTTGCAGTAGCCATGCCCATCCCAGCCAAGAAGTTGTTCCCAGATATGATTGGCAGAAAGGTAGGCATCTTTCCACATCACTCAGACCTTACTGGGCATACATCTAAACTGCCTTTGTCTAGTCCCTCCCCCCACCAATCAGTAGGGAAATGTCTTGGAGACTGTTACATGCAGTTTTTGGCAAAGCTGCATAAATGGCATGCCTATATTATTTGTTTTTTTTTTCCCCTCCTGTCATGTTAAATAATAACCAGGTTATCATAACGGCATCAGATAGGCATCTTATATCCATGGATTGGAAGAATTAATATTGTTAAGATATCCTTCCTACCTAGAATGTTCTCCAAATTCAATGCAGTCCCTATCAAAACCTCAATGGCATTTTTATAGAAATAGATTCTTATGAAACTACAAAACACCTCATTTAACCAAAGCAATATCCAGCAAGAAGAAAGCTGGAGGCATCACACTTCATAATTTCAAAATATATTAAAAAGCTACAGTGATGCTATAACATGGATGAACCTAAAAACCATTTTGCTAAATGAAACAAGCCAGCCACAAAATCACAAATACTGCATGATTCCACCCCGATGACTTATCAAAATTATTTAAGCTCATAGAAGCAGGAAGTGACATGGGGTTGCCAGGAGTTGGGAGCGGGGGAAATCAGGACTTGTTCGAGGGTTATAGGGTTCCAGTCATGCAAAATGAAAAAAATTATAGAGATGTGTTGTTTAACATTGTACTGGAAGCTAACAATAATATGCTGTGCAGTTGGAATTTTGTTACCAGTATAGATCTCGTGGATTGTGGGGGCTTTTTTATTTACTTGTTTGTTTTCTACCTCAATGAAAAGAAAAAGATGTGTGTGGCACATTGCAAAACTGTGTAACAGCTGCAATTTTGGACAGTCTTAATATATTCTAAAAGCCTGGGCCCAGCCACTATAACTGAAAAGCAGTGGAACAGTGTGTGGCAAGGTACAAAGCCAGAGAAATAGCCAGATTCTGTGATCCTTATGCCAACCCTGATCAAGGAGTCTGGGCCTTCAATGATTTGGAGTTTCTGAAAATAAGAAGGAATGACACGATCTAGTTTTTCTTTTCTCTATTCTCTTATTAAAGATTTAAGTCAGTGGTTCAACTCTGAGTTGCCTATATAAATGTCCCCTCTGAGAATAGTGCCTGATGTTGAATTTAGAATCACTTGTGGAATCTGGCATTTTCTTCAGGGATATGAAACAGAACTTCACTAAATTTCAGCCCAACTCAATCTTTCTTGTAGACACAAAAGGGTCTGAAGCAAACACTGTATTATATTCAAGGAGGTGCCCAATCTCAAGTAATTTAATGATTTACCCAACAGCTAGCTCATCACAAATTGTTACTGTGTGATCCTTTTCACAACCATCCATATTGGCCTAATTCTTATTGCCAATTGCACTCTGGTTTAGATAGAGATAAGGGAGATAAGCCTTTCCTTTGTTGGTTGGTTGGTTTTTATTTGCTTCTGAAACTTGTTTCCTCCTGACAAAAACTTATCTGAAATGTGGAAATAGGCAAACAAATTACTGGGTGTATTTTCTTTAGTGTAATTCTAGGCTTGCAACTCTGATAGAATTTACATCGACTGGGCTATTTTATAATTGTGTAAGGAAAAATAGTAACGTAAAGATTTTTGTGAGGTAGAGAGGCAAATAATTTCCTTTTGTTAGAACAGATAACCTCAGTGTCCCAATGGACACTGATTAGATTTCTGTATAAGCCAGCACTCTTAACCTAACATTTATTTTCTATATCTTCTATACATACTTAGCTTCCCAACTGTCCTTTGAACTGTTTTTTTTTTTTAAATATATTTTATTGATTTTTCACAGAGAGGAAGAGAGAGGGATAGAGAATTAGAAACATTGATGAGAGAGATACATCAATCAGCTGCCAACGCTCTATCCACTGAACCAAACCGGTTTCGACTGAACTAGTTTTAACATTACTTTTTAAAATATATATATTTTATTGATTTCTTACAGAGAGGAAGGGAGAGGGATAGAGAGTTAGAAACATTGGTCAGCTGCCTCCTGCACACCCCCTACTGGGGATGTGCCCGCAACCAAAGTACATGCCCTTGACCAGAATCGAACCCGGGACGCCCCTGTCCGCAGGCCGACGCTCTATCCACTGAGCCAAACTGGTTTTGGCACTTTTTTTTTTTAATTCTTGATGAATTTAATGAAATCTTTGATATGTGCATATTTTATATTTGTATGGAGTAATGATTTTTTCTTGTTTGAAAATTGTACTTTACTGTCCCTCATGTCTCCTTTTTCATGAAAAAGTTGTAGTCCTTCTTATTCCTACCCCAATAGAAATCCCCAGGTTTGCACAATACTTAATATAAAATGTCAAATTCAAAACATTTTTATTTTTAAAGGAAGGTAAAATCACGGTTTATTGTGTTCTACAAGCACATAGCAAAAGACAATGAAACCAGCAGTTTCCAAAAGGGGCATTACTATGGAGATATCAGCACAGGCATTGTGCATAGAGGATAATTATTTAATTATTAGAATGATTATTATTATTTTCAGGCATCAGTTTCCACCTTCATTATTATTATACATTCTGGCAAGAAGAGACCTTGTGATACAATCTGGTATGCTGTTTGCTATGCAAAAGGAAGGCTAGGAGGGATGAAAAAAAACAAATTTTCCTCAAATCTAGCTGAAAAATTACTAGGAAATAAATATTCCCTTTGCAGGTAACTTGTAGTCCATTGCTTTTACTTGGAGCAGAACAAATTTAGATAACAAGGCAGAGCTGATGTAAACAATAAAAGGGAAAATGTCTAAAAGAATATTGATTAAACAGACAGTATGGCATATATATAACAGTAATTCTATTAAAATAATTTTTTAGTGATTTTAGAAATAAAGGGAAAGAGAGAGAAAGAGAGAAATATCTCATTGGTCTTCTGCCTTCTGCAAACCCCCTTGAGGGATCAAACTCACAACTCAGTCATGTACCCTGAAAATACTAATTGTTTAACTAAATAATGACTGAATCCAATGTGGAGATTATAAAGCAATGTCAAGGTCATAAGCAGTACAGGACATGTGTGTTTTAATACAGATTAAACATTAGCCATACAATTAATCCCAGTAAATCATATTTTTTGTGAACTATAATTTTCTCATCTTAAAGTGAAAGAATAAATGGGTTAAAATCTACAGCACTATCTTGAAAACTGTAAAATTATATTCAACAAATATTTTAATATATGCTAAAGTACAATATTTAGATGATGAACTTAATACAAATTCTTATGTCAACTAATCACAAGTTGTTAATGATATAATGCAAGAAGAGAAGTCATAAAAGTAACTAAGAAAGCCTAAAACAAGTACACACATAGGCTGTGATACTGGATCTAATACTGTTACAAACCAAGTATTCAGGAGATAGCATTATAAGCTCGGTGGTAGGGGTTTAGGGCATGAGCAGCCACAACATTATGAAACATATAGAGCTTTGTAATTGTATATAGCTGATTTGGCCATCATATTATCATACATTTTAGCAAACTTTACATTTTCAATTTTATTCCCTTAAATTAATAAATGATCTCTCATCTTATATAATAAAGAGGTAATATACAAATTGAACATCATTCCAACACACAAGATGGCCACCCCCATGTGGACACAAGATGGCCAGTACAGGAGGGCAGTTATGGGTAATCAGGTCAGCAGGGGAGGGCAGTTGGAAGGGAGCAGGCCTTCAAGGGAGAGTAGTTGGGGACAATCAGGTCTGCAGGAGAGGACAGTTAGGGGAGGGGGGAACCCAGGCTTGTAGAGGAGGGCAGTTGGGGGGAACCAGGCCTGCAGGGAAGCGCAGTTAGGGACAGCCAGGTTGGCAAGCGAGGGTATTATAGTTCGTGGTGCCAGGGACAGCAGGAGAGGGTAGTTGGGGGTGACAAGGCCTCCAGGGGAGGACAAGTAAGGGCGACCACGCTGGCAGGGTATGGCAGTTAGGGACAATCGTGCCAGCAGGGAGCAGTTAGGTGTCTATCAGGCTGACAGGGGAGTGGTTAGTGGGTGATCAGGCTGACAGGCAGAAGCGGTTAGAGGCAATCAAGCAGGCAGGCAGACAGGCAAGCATTTGGGAGCCAGAAGTCCTAGATTGTGAGAGGAATGTCCCACTGCCTGTTTAGGCCCGATCCCACGGATGGGATTCCCCACACACTAATTTCATTCACAGGGCCTCTAATTTACAATAAAAAAAGAAAATTAGAGTAACATTATGACACATTATAGATTCATATGTTATATGAGATATATTTATGAGAAAGCAGCCAACTGATCCAAAGACCTTGGAAGCTATATATATATATTAGATCTGCAATACCTGTTTCTTAAATAAAAATACCACAGCTGTTAGAACGCTAGGTATGAAGCCAACCTGTTCAGACTGCCTGATACAGTGTTGCTCAAAGTAATAATAATATGTGCTTCCTGGCCAATACAGTGAGCTGTGAAGAGCCTATGCCTATGGAATGTCTCTCTCTCTCTCTCTTTAAAATAATGTTATTAAAATTTTAGACAGAGAGGAAGGGAGAGGGAGAAAGAAAGGAAAATACCTATGTGAGAGTGGAATATTAATCAGCTGCTTCCTGCCTCTCTACCAGGGACCAAGCCCAAAACTCAGGCATGTGCCTTGACCAGGAATCAAAAGGGCAACGTTTCAGTGCATGGAATGATGCCCAACTAACTGAGACACACCTGCCAGGGCTGGAATTTTTTTTCTTTTTAAGTATGCATCTGCCAATAACTTATTGGAGCCTGCAAATGTCACACAGTAAACATAGCATAAAAGCAAACAAGGAATTTGCAATTCTCTGCAAAAGTTCAGTTTTAACTTGAGAACCTGGCACAATTTCTCTTCTCTGCTCTAGGACTTACTTTCCTCAGGTTCTCTTCTCTCATGTCCCTGGACAATATCATGCTATTAAATAAGCTCCCTCTAGTCAGGGATGGGCAAGCAAGCATAACAATAGAAAACTGAGCAGGGCTCCCTGTGCTAAGCAAAACCATGGTTGCTTTGCATTTTCTTAGAGCTTTAACAAAAATTAAATGATTTTTACCTCTAGGAGTTGGAAACATTACAAGACCCATTTTAAATAGAGCATTAAGTCATAATCCCTAAGTTAAAACCCACTGCTTATTGATGATATGCTATTAAATAATATCAGACATATTTATAAACTGGAGGAAATGGGATGCATGAAAGTATATTATTTTCTTCCTTCATCGACATAAATGTTTTATCATTTAAACAAAACTGCTGAAAATAATATCATTTTTCAAGTAATTTAAACATACCTCAAACTGAAAACTTAATATTTCCTTAAGCTCTCCGTGATCTATTTCAAATGTTCGAAGTCTATTAAGGAGAATCAAAGGACCAAGGCTAATTCCTATATTCCTTGAAGAGGGTACAAGCAATACATGGAATCTGGAAAGGTATTTAAGAATGAGCATGATCCCTGACACCAATCTAGGAAACTTATCTATGGTGCTCAAAGCTTTAATATTAAAATTCCAAAATTATGTCTTTTGAGAGAAAAAACGAATAATTACAACTATAATAGATAGATGATAGGTAGGTAGATATAATCATATTAAACTTGAAAGGTGTCAATGTTAATATTTCTTAAAACATGAATATAAGCCATGTATTAAATAAAAATCTAAGTCTACTTGTAAAATGTTTTAGATTCCTGGACCTTACCCCTGACCTACCACATTTTAATAGATAACCAAAGGACTTATACGCATGAATATAAACCTAACCACTGGACATAGACAACAGGGAGGTGAAGGCATGAGTGGGGGGTGTGAGGTAATGGGGAGGGGATAAGGACATATAGGTAATACCTCAATCAATAACATTTTACTATAGAATAAAACAGAACATGAGAATATACTTTTAAAAAACATATTTATCAGGGGATTTTTAAGTACTATAAAGATTGAGAACTATAGTTTTATATTATGTAGATTAGGGGAAATTCTGAATATTAAAGCTAGTTGCCCAAGGTATACAATTAGGGGTCAGCAAACCTATGATTACAATGTATGTCCTTTTGATTTCCAGGCCAAAGTGTTGTCCCCTACATGGTTCAGTCTCAGATGTGACCTCAGGGGGTGCATAGGAATGTACCTTTATAATCACCAGCACATAGTTAGTTCTGATGGTCATTTTTAGAGTTTCTCCCCCTTAGTCCAAGACATTTCCCTCATACTGAACCTTAGTTCATAAAGGTATGAATTTATTTGTTTGCTTTCCCAAATGACAGTGAACAGGATAGCTGAATGATCTTGAGGAAAAATAATCATGACCCTTGTAGTTTAAAACCATGTTATCACTGAGAGACCAGAAATGCTCCTATCAGCTTTAGTGGAGGTCACTGCTAGAGAATCGTAGAATTGAAAGGATGTCTTGACATAGTTGTCTCCCCTTTCAGTAATGCTTCAGTGTCAAAAAGATCTCTTAGTGATTATATATACATATATACATATATACATATATACATATGTATATATGTATATATATGTTATTTAATAGTATATAATAGTATATTCTCTTATTACAGTCCCTACATGTACCCTTCAAAAAGTAACATGAAACTAAAAGCAAAATATTAGCAGATAAACCCATATGAAACAACCATTTAAGATCATAATATAAAATACCAATAATTAAAAAAATGTAGAAACTATTGATAGCAGTTAGCAAATGTCTACCATGTAACAGAGGCTAAGCACACTCATTTCATTCAGCCTCCCATTCTCCAATGGCCTATTGGAAATATCCAACCCCCATTACACACACAAGCACACACACACTTAAAAGATAAAGAAACTGGTGCTTGGTTACATAAGCAAAATGTATTGGAATCTAGATTGTTTTCCAACCTTTCAAACACTAGTCTTCCACTTATATTATACCACTGAGTCTTTTTATAAGTTAAATAAGTTATCTCAGAGCAAGTGGAAATATAAGAAATCCTCCCGTCTTTTATTCACATACTCTGTGTCTCCTTTTCTGAAACTCTGCAGTCTTGGTTACTCTGTTAGGAATACAGCTGCAGATCCCTTAAAGGAAAACACAAGCCAAGCTGTTTTGTTATTGCAGCAGAAAAGTGGTAAAAAAACAAAACAAAACACAAAAAAAACCCACAAATGACTCCAGAGACAGACTCCCTTTGTTTAGCTCTCAGCACCCTCAAAAGTGTGAGGCTTTTGGCACATTTCTTAATCTCTCTAAGCATATTTCCTCATATTACATCCAGGGGTTGTTTTAAGGTGCAGAGAAGACAGTTTGTTTAAAATAAAGTGTTATACAGAATAATGCCTCCGCAGCAGTGGCTACAGTGTTATTAGTGCAGTTATTATTATAGTTAGCATCAGACATGTGACCCTGGGCACATTGCTCACTTCTCTGAGTTTTCTGGAATATTAGAAAAATAAGATAACATTTCCTACACAGTTGTGTGATGATAAAGGAGAATTATATGGGATGATTTATGGAAGATGTCTAACAAAATACCTGAGAAAGAGCAGATACTTAATAAATGTGTTTCCGATGCCCTGCGGTCTCTCTTTCTACCCCATTATGGTTGTTACTGATTTCAGGGCTAACCTAAATGTGCTGTTCAGTTGTGCTCAATACAAAACAAGTAAGCCAGTGGTGACCCTGCCCATGAGGCACTATCCTCGCTCCAAATTAGATTTTGGTTCTTAAAGTGATAAAAAACAATTTTCTTGGTGGGACTTTAAAAGATTCTATCTCACATCAACTTTGTGATCAGTTTTATAATCTCACAATAGAACACAACTAACCTGTAGTTACATAACAAATGAAGGGTCTGGGATCAGTCCACCCAGCCACTGTCAAAGCTCCATAGTCGAAAACCAGTCTCAAAAAACATAATCTATCACTTCTACCAATAAACCCACAATTTTGGAGGATTATTAGAGCTTTGACTACCTTAAAATGCAACTGTGTCAGGGCAGGGAATATGGAGCACCTATTATTATACTATGAAATATATATATATATATATATATTTATCTAAAACTGTATCTGAAATATTGGTCAGTAAATCCTTTGTGTCAAAACCCTCTTGAGACCTGTGAAATGAGGATGTACTGGAAGAGGTTTGTGCTAAAATGACTTCTGATTATCACATATTCTTTCACTTAGAATACGCTGAGAATTTCTCTGGGTAATCTGCACTTTTAAAGCCTCTTCAGGTTTTAACTTATGCTCGCTTACATTTAAGAACAGTTGATTACTTGCACATCTGTTCTAGAAAAGTTTTTTTTTTTTTTAATACTATGTTCTGACTCCACCCACAGACATTTAGATTTATGTGTTCTGGTATTGTTGCTAGACATCAGTGTATTATCAAGAAAAAAACCCAAAAACAAACAAACAAACAAACAACAACAAAAAAAACACACAAGGAAAAACAGATGATATAACTATACAGAAAGAGAAAACCATTATTGATCTCAGTCTTGCAAACAGATTCAACATTGCCCCCACCAATACCTTCTTTCTTATACAGGCTCATTTCACTCAATTTCATTGCTTACTTGACCTTAAATGTATTTGATCTTGCAGCCTCTGAATTTTGAACATTCCCTACATTTTGTAAAAAAAGACAAAAAGCGTGCAACTTACTGGGGCGGAATTAGAGAGAGTACTTCCGAATTGCATCAGTGGAGTTGAGGTTTCTGAGATGACACAGAGTAGGACTGTGGCAGTTGTGGATGGGAGAAGAGGCCAGAGAGAGGGTGGGACACTGGACAGAAATGGATAGGAAATGAACTGGGAAGAAAATTGCAATTGTGAATAGGCATCACCCTTGCTATGCAAAGCAGAATTGAAAGTCATTTAAGATAGTCATAGCAGATAGTAAATAGATACTAAGGTTTATTTTACCAAAATCACATTTAGTGGGCTTGATCCCCAGTGTGGGGTGTGCAGGAGGCAGCTGCCCAATGGTTCTCTCTTATCATTGGTGTCTCTATCTCTGCCTAGTCCTTCCTCTCTGAAATAAATAAAAATACATATATATTTTAAGAATCATACTTAGTGTTCTTACACATTTTTTTTTTGTTTTTAGGAAAATATAATAACACATCTTGTTATGTTATATTCTGCACTCCCTTCTGGGATCACCAAATCTAATTTATTATTTTAAAATTTGCATGTATTAAGTTTCACCGTTTGTGCCTGTTAAGTTCTATGAGTTTTGATACATTGTATAGAGGCATATACTAACCATTACAGTTTCAGACAACAAAAGTTTCACCACCTGAAAGCCCTTTGCAGTTCACCTATTTAACACCCTCCCTTCCACACAACTCCCAGCAATCACTGATCTAATTTCATTCCCTATCATTTTTCCATTTTTACAGTGCTGTCCAACTGTATTATCAAGATAATTTCAGTTCTGAATAAGAAATCAGAGGCAAGAGATTTGCCCTTAACAATACTTTGAAGCCTAACAGCACCAATAAAGTAAATATTTTACACCCATTATATGCATGGCACTGAGGCTCAGGAATATAAAATGTGTTGTAGGAGTTAAAATAATATTACATAGTAGGCTGTATGAAAATTTCTCATAAAATATTATTATATTTGCAATATACTCGTGAAAATTTTTATTATGCAAATAATAGGCTCATTTTGTATCTCATGTAGGAGTTAGCATAGGCAATGGAACAATCTGAGAAGCTATTAAACAAAATCCAAAGGAAACTGTAATAGCAGAAGATGCTAACATTATAAAAATGTGAATGGCTTTAAAAATACATTATGCATTTAAATTTTTATTTAAAGGTAATGTTTATTTGAAAGAAAAAAAGAAGAAAATAAATTGTTCTGGTAGACAATGGATGCTGAACCAAAGTCAAGATGCTCAGTAACTGCACAAACCATTATTGTCATATTCAGCAATATCTTTGGCAGATGATAATATGAGTTGACCCAGTGAAAGTCTGGAGAAACTTTAAAAATGAGTATCAAACATAATGTTATTTTTAAGCTTAGTTTCAATTTTAACTATTTAATAATTCCATAAATTATGCAAGATAAATCAGCACACTGAGTTTCCAATGGAAATAGTGTATGGCAAATTATATATGCATATACATACGCATACACACACACACACACACAAATATATATATATATATATATATATATATATATATATATATATATATACACACACACACACATATATATGTTTATTTATACACACATATTTAAGTTTAAATCCAAGGAACAACATGCATTCTTAAAAAAAATAAAGGATTGGCTTTAGTATTGCTATGTTATATATAGACTGGAGGCCCTATGCACAAAATTCATGCAAGGGGCTCAGCCCTTGCAGCTATGGCGGCTTGCCTTGGCCCTCACAGCAGCTGCCTTACCCCTTGCAGCCCCAGCTTCACCTGGAAAGTCATCCAGAAGGACAACCAGAAGGTCATTTGGCTGCCCAATCTAATTATCATATTACACTTTTATTATAAATGGATACAAGTATAGATATAAATAAAGAAAAATATTCTTAAAGGCCTGTGTATGTGGTGTGTCGTGGGGGGAGAGAAAGAGAGAGAGAGGCAAATCTGTTTGAAACATACATATATATCATGGCAACTTTAACAAAAAAAAAGACAGCAAATATCTGCCAATTCTGCCTTTATATGCCAACTATCTATTTGAATTCATTTAATAACACCTTGAATCAATAATATAGGACCTCAGAGTCAATTTCAATTAATCTCTCATTGTATAAACAACAAATTTTGAACCATGTAAATTATGAAGTTGAAACAAGCTATAATAACAGGTGCAATATGCAGATCTTGTAACAGAAAACCACACCAGAAACCCGTATGATCATGTCAACCCATGTCACCCCAATAAATTTAATTAAAAAATTACTTAAGGGCTATGTCCAAATATTGGGGAGGGGAAAGAAAAACAGGGAGGAGTACTTTTCTGTGACTTCTGGGTTTACATTCTGGCAAGAATCTCATAACATTAAGGAACTGGATGAGAAAACTCTAGAAATCATCATAAAACCTAGTCCAACAGCTTAGAGGAAACTTTCTAAAATTGTAAAACTGAACTTTCTTCAGTGTGAAAATACAAAACAACAGTGATTGCAATGTCAGCAGACAATCTATAATAATAAAAGCATAATATGCTAATTAGACCAGACAGCCAAACAACCTTCTGGACATCCTTCTGGACAAAGCCACAGCAGTGGGAGAATAGGCAGAGGTGGTTAGGGGTGATCAGGCAGGCAGGCAAGTGGCTAGGAGCCAGTGATTCTGGATTGTGAGAGGGATGTATGACTGATGGTTTAGGCACCATAACTGATCAGGCAGGCAGGAAGGCAAGTGGTTAGGGGTGATCAGGCAGGCAAGCAAGTGGTTAGGGGAAATCAGGCAGGCAAGTGGTTAGGAGCCAATGGTCCTGGATTGCGAGAGGGTGCAGGCCAGGCTGAAGGACTCACCCACACAACCCCCCATGCATGAATTTTGTGCACCAGGCCTCTAGTATACAATAAATTCCAAGCCAGAGTTTAGCAGTGATACATAGCTTGATACATATCTATAAATATATGACTCAGAAGTCTTATTACAGGCATTTAGGCTAAGTGGTCTTGATTGGGCTGCTACTGTGGCAACATGAAGATTAAACTTTGAATTTTGCCTTCTGATAAACTAAGATATAACTGACCATGCTTCAGAGTCAGATTCTTGATTTACTGAATATGTCTCTTGTGTGAAATTTATAGGCACTTTACACCCTACAGAGTTAGCAATCCTTCAATAATATATAGTTTATAGTACTAGGAAAAATTGGCTATAAATACATGAGTATTTGTGTTTGAATAATAGTTATATATTTTACGTATGGTGGAGACTTGATAAGACACAAGGACCAAGAAGGTTTCTCTCTGAACTATAGCTTTCTTTTCTATACATTAAAAGATTAAAATTGGATAACATGCTCTCTGCAGCACTAAAAAACAGAGAACAGAAACATTGCTTAGAGGCATTTTACAACTTAATTTGCTTGTTCCTACCAAACGCCAATAGGAACTTCTAATCATGAACTTGCATAGAGAATCAGGAGAAATGGTTTTATAGACTTAAACAGAAGAGCATAAGGTCTTAGTGGAATTATGGAGATTGTAGGATACATGTATTTATTTTATTTACCCTATAGGAACAGGCCCACATCAGTATAGGCTAATACAATTTATTATATTGCATATTTAATATTGTCAAATAATAATTTTCCAAAGGTTAAAATCTGACTATAATATATATGAATCCATTGATATTTCTGTCTTTCACAGCAAAAAAAAAGAGTCAACAAAAATGAAAGGGAACCCTTTACATGAAAGAGCATATTTGCCAATGATACATGCATATGCTAAGGGGTTAATCTCCAAAACATATAAAGAGCTTATACAGCTCAACACAAGGAAAACAATCCAATTAAAAAATGGGTAAAGGACCTGAATAGATAATTCTCTAAAGAGGACATACAGATGACCAAGAAACATATGAGAAAATTCTCAATGCCATTAACCATCAGAGAAATGCAAATTAAAACCACAATAGGATATCACCTCACACCTGCCAGAATGGCTAAAATCAATAAATCAACACACAACAGGTGCTGGAGAGAATGTGGAGAAGAGGAAACTCTGAGGCACTCTTGGTGACAATACAGACTGGTGCAGCCATTATGGAAAACAGTACAAGGTTTCCTCAAACAATAAAAAATGGAACTGCCTTTTGACCTAGTGATCCCAGAAGTGATTAAGAATATAAAAACACTCACTCGAAAGAATATATGCACCACTATGTTCACTGCAGTACTATTTACAATAACTAAGATCTAGAAACATTCCAGGTGGATAAAAAAGCTATGTTACATTTACATGGTGGAATACAATAGAGCCCTAAAATAGGAAAATTGTACCTTTTACACCAAAATGGATGAACCTGGAGGTTAGTATGTTTAGTGAAATAAACCAGTCAGTGAAAAACAAATGCCATATGATCTCACTTATATGTAAAACTTAATGAATAAAATAAAATAATATACAAAATAGAAACAGGGTCATGAATACATGTAACAGATTGACAGCTGTAGGTGGAGGGGTAGAGGAGACTAGATGAAAAAAGGTGAAGGGATGAGAAAAAAATAAATACCTATATAACATATAGACAGACAACAATGTAGTGATAGCCAGAAGTGATGGCTGGGTGGAGGTGGGCAAGGTAGGGAGTGGGGAAGGATGGGGACAGAAAAAGACTGCTTAGGCCAATGGTCACACAATGCAGTGTGCAAATGACGTTATATTGAGTTGTACACTTGAAACTGTTATGGTTTTGCAAACCAATGTCATCCTAAAAATTCAATTAATAAAAATAGTTTAAAAAAGAACTTCCATAACTGTAAAAACTGTGAAATAAAAAATGTGTAGCAAATTCAGTAATAAACTCTTCAATAATAATCATTATTTATCATTGTGATGTATTATTTTTCTGGTATTTTTCCTTAGCATTTACATTATGTCTTTCAAATACATTTTTAAATTAGAATAGGAATCTTAGGAGGAATAAGGCTGCAATATAAAATTTTTAAAAAGAGCTATCGAACGCTTATAACCAATATCTAAGTATCTAGAGGCAAGAAAACTGTAAGAATAAGCAGGTTTATTTTTGAGTCTATATAATTCCCAGGGTAAGGATCTTGGTTACAAATAGGCAGTAAATTAGAATACCAAGGGGCTTTTGAAATCTCATTTCCCAGAATGCACTCCAGCCCAATTAAATCAGCATCTCTGGAGATGAGACTTTGGCATAAGAATATTTACAGCTCCATGGTGATTAACATGGTGGTTAACAGGTTGAGAATCACTGATGTATTATGACTCCAGGTGCACTTATCAAGAATTCTTGGAAAATTCTCTCTAGCAGATTTTTGGCAAAGGAGAAATACAAAACCTCCTTGCTTTCAGCTTACAGATGCTAAGCAAAATTTAATTTACATTTGATGTCTTCAATCTCCTGGATAGAGCTTTATGCCCTAACATAACTTTAGCTTCTAAAAAAAAAAAAATTTAAAAAAACAACAATTGACAAATAGCAGTTGTCCAGTTTAGTAGTCTCAACAGTTATGACCTTTAAATTGTAAAGTTTAACTATGTCTAAGCCAGGGAGTTACATGGGAGTGAAGAAAACAGCCTGGGGTTAGGGTTTGGGGTGGAATTCTATGTTCTAATAATGCTATGTTATTGTTTTTAATCTGTGTTTATTGTCTTATCTTTTATTCTGCTGTATATCATAGCATTTGCTGCTATTATCCCTAAAGTTAAATATACTGTGAAGAAGCTATACTTTTTAATAAGAATGAGAGTCATACTTGTTTTGCTATATTTTTCCATGAACAATAAAGTGAGGTTAGACCTTACTTTGTAAGGAAAATGATTAAGATCCTATAAAGCAGTGGTTCTCAACCTGGGGGTCGAATGACCCTTTCAAAGGGGTTGCCTAAGATATCAGGTATTTACATTATGATTCATAACAGTTGCAAAATTATAGTTATGAAGTAGCAACAAAAATAGTTTTATGGTTGTGGGTCACCACAACATGAGGAACTATTCTAGAGGGTCACAGCATTAGGAAGGTTGAGAACCACTGCAAGGAACATTTTTGGTATCTTTTCAAAGTATTACTCAAGCTTCCAGATATGGTGATACTAATTTTATACATCTATCACTTGCTTTTTTGGTGCCTATTTTATTGCATTTAGAATGATTTGCAGTAAGAATAGAGAACTTTGTGGCATTTTAACTTACTCAGATTTCATTCCCTTTCCCCAGCTCAGGGTTAGTTATGAAAATAACAGCCTGCATTCCTAAAAGAGGCAGGAAAAAAACAACAACAGCGCTCTCTCTCAAAGAATTAAAATTAAGGTGATGAATAAAGCAAAGGAACTGCAAATAATTCATATAAATGCTCTTCTATCAAAGAGGTGCGGCATAAGTTCCTTTTCATTAAGTGCAAAATTACTTCCTTCTAAACACCACAGTATGGAAAAGGGGGTAGAAAGTAATTTTTCAGTGGAGAAACTTGACAATAACTGCTTCAGCACCAGGAGATCAAGGTCAACATCAATAATCATAATTCATGTAGATAGTATGCACCCTTAATGTGCTCTAATGAAAATAGCATTTCATCACTGAGATCTTTCTCCCACAAACCCATAACCTCAGTATTATCATGAGAAAAACATCAAGCACATTCCAATATAGGGACATCCTACAAACCAGTGGATTTCAGTAAAACTAAAAACTGGTGTATAATATATATATATATATATATATATATATATATATATATATATATATACATATATATATATATATACACACACACACACACACACACACACATATATATATATATATATATATATATATATATATATATATACACACACACACACATATATATATTGTATATTAATCTTTGGGCTAATTAACTGAGATTTAGAGGTTAAGCACTAAACATATTTGTAACCTTCTTTTTGTTTCCTAAGTGATTTTTTAAAAGGACTGCTTCATTTGTGTAAGCCTGTTTCATCTCTCTCTGGTCTTTATAATTCTGTTAGACAACATCACTTAAGATCATACTTATGATGTCAGAATGTTGGTTCAAACATTCTTACAGATGGTCATCAAATTACTTTTATTTTAGAAGTTTCTAAGATTGAATTTACATTATTATTTTAATCTCAGTCTAATTCTGGGTTATATCCAACCAGATAATATCTTCAAAAATAATTTTTACTAGACATGAGAAAAATCAAATATAAATTTTGGATTATTTTGGGAAATTGGTAAGTTGGACACTACAAGGAGGTGTTAAAAAGTTCAGAGATCTTCCTCTTCTATCATCCTTTATTTTCTCATGTAATCATCAAACAACCCATTCATAAATTCATGTACTTATTCCTCCATTCTTTCTTTACCTTTTCAATCGTGGTATTGAAATCATGGTACCTATCAATCTATTTTATATCCATCCATCCATCTTCTACTCACCCATCCATCAATTTCTGATTTGTGTATTTATCCACACATTAGTTTAATCAATTATTCATTTACCCACCTAATTCCTAATTTTTAATTTTTTGTTAATATGCACCAGAGGATATTTTTTGCCATTGATTTTTAGGAAGAGTGAAAGAGAGTGAGGGATGGGGAAAGAAGAAAGAAAAAAAGAAAAAGAGAGAGAGAGAGAGAGAGAGAGAGAGAGAGAGAGAGAGGAATCTGAGAAGACATATTGATTGGTTGCCTTCTGCATGTGCCCTGACTGGCCTGGGATGAACCTGCAACCCAGATATGTGCCCTTGACCAGGAATCAAACCCTAGATCCTTTGTTGTGTGGGTCAATGCTCTAACCACTGAAACATTGGTTAGGGCTCACCTAATTTTTATCAAAACAAATTGTAATTTACACATTAAAAGGCACTGAAATATAAGAAATAATTTCATTGAGCTTATCTAGACAAGAGAGAAACACTAAATATCCTTAGAAGATTAAGAAACATTTTCAAATGTTTTTCAAAGAATTCTAATCAGAGTGCAGTTATTATCTTTTACTTTCCTAAATAAAAACTCTTTACATAAATTATTCTAATGTTAGTGAACAGAAAAATTATCCTGAGAATTTTCAAAAATTGTAGATACTTCAAACTAAATGCCTTAATGATATCCTACAACTTAGATAAGGTATCAATGTTTATATATATCTGCATATAGATTTTGATGCACATTCATCCTTGAGCTGGCTCAGAGCAAGCATATGACATAATTTTTATTCAGTGCAATGATTTCCTTTGCACAGTTCAGTAAAACATACATATTAAAAAATATTAGCATCCCGTGTAAACTGTATGCAATCCAAAGAGAAAGATAAATTGATATTAAACTCAACTAATATGTAATAAGTGTACTGTTTTAGGGGGGCATTTTATTTCACTTTATTTTTTATCTTTTTTGTTGAGAGTATCACACATGTCCTCTCTTTTTTCCCCTACTGCCACCATCCACCCTTTCCTGCTCTGCCCAAGGTCTTTACCACTATATTGTCTGTGTCCATAGGCAATGCATGCATACTACATAAATTCTTTGGTTAATATCTCCCTGACCTCCCTCCTCAGATTCAGGTAATTTTTAATTTTTTGGTCTATTTTACAACTTTGGTGAGAAAAAAGTTTACTGGTAGAAAACCAAAAATAATTGGAAGAATTCTTGTGTATAGACATACAAATACATTTCACTGGTTGTTGTTAAATTGACTCCCCTTCCTCTACGGTGGAGGGAGCCAATTTTCCATCCACTAAGAATGTCCTTTTGGGTGTATTGAGGGGTCTGTGGAAGGTTAGAGAATGAAATATTATAATTAAATAATAGTGTTTTTAAAGTGTGAATCTTTATCCAAAGCTTCCTTTATCCACATAAGCTTCTTATGTGCAAATGTCATAATTAGTTTCATTCCTGCTATATAACCAGATACTCAATGAGTATCTGTTGAATGAATTAATATCAGCTTGAACCCAGCTGTACAACCATATGATACCAAGTATTCTTGCTTTGTTAATTTTCACATTTAAAATTCATGAATCATGATTATTTCTCCATTAGCAGAGGTAAGGAAATAATTAACAGCCTCCTTATTTATTGCTTTAAAAATGAAAATAAAAGTTCCACTAGAGGTTTGGGAATACATAATACACAGAGAAAAAATGCAAACTCAACCATGCGATAAAATATGATTTGTTAAAGGTTACCAAGTGGAATGAATTCATTACCAATGTCATGGGGTGACAGCAATTACGGATGACTGTGCCAAAGTGGCATGGACTTTAAGCATTTACTATGATATAATAGAAGACTATGAAGCACTACTCTCTGTGGGTTACCTTAAGAATGCAATTGTGTCCCTCATGTCTAAAATAGAAATGTGGCCGAAATCAGTTTGGCTCAGTGGATAGAGCATTGGTCTGGGGACTGAAAGGTCCCAGGTTCAATTCCAGTCAAGGGCATGTACCTTGGTTGTGGGCATATCCCCAGTAGGGGGTGTGCAAGAGGCAGTTGATCGGTGACTCTCTCTCATTGATGTTTCTAACTCTATCTCTCTCCCTTCCTCTCTGTAAAAAAATCAATAAAACATATTAAAATAGAAATGTGTATATAAAGCTTATCTCAGATTATATGTGAAATATCATGAAGAAAATGATTTTATTTTCCACTTTTTGTTTAGTAATAAACAATGATCTAAAATGCGATTTCGTTATAGCTGGAAAAAAAAATCAGCATTTGATTAGAGCCTGCTATGTGCTAACCTTTGAGTCAATTTGCAAACAGTATCTATTTTGAACCACCCAATATTCCCAAACAAAAGTCACGAGTTTCACTCAGTTGGATAAATTGACTCAGAGAGGTTAAGTTCATTCTGGGCCAGTATGCTAAAGCCAATTGAAAATGAGAATTTAATCATTCAGATCTCTATCTCCAGAGGTCAAATAATATCATGCTAATAAATTGAATTTATTTCTTGGTATCTATATCTATCCTTTAATAAGGAGACTCAGGTAAAAACTCTATTATAAAAACAAAATCATAGTGAAAACCTTATTTGTAAAAAGCTATAATGCCCCTTTTTTATAACCTAAGAAATAAACAAATAATTTGAATCTTGAACTATACTGAATGAGTTCAAGAGGCTATTAGTTTTTATGATGTTTAATTAAACTAAACAAAGAACTATGCCTTAGGTGGATTGGGAATCCAAAATATCCAAGAATAATCTTGTATACATTCCAGAGACTAAAAGGTAAATACTTTGAATAAAGAACTGTTTAGTTATTGGAAGATCATTTTGTTTAAATCTGAAAAAGTACTCAGAAAATTACCTGAAGGAGACATTTCTCTCAGAAAGAATAAAAGCCAAACCATTATTATAGAAGAAAGCATTTACACATCTTTAACTTAAAAATATTTTCTTGGATAGCAAAATATTTTCCCCTGTGCATTTACAAATATCCTCACATTTGTTCCTATCAAACAGCTTGTGGGGCAGGTATGTTAATCTTGTCCCTGTTTACACTCTGGGACATTGAAGAGACCTGACAAAGTGACATTGTTAGTTAGCTGAGAAGGAACCCAAACTTTTACCATATACTTAGTTCACCAAATAAAATGTGTTTCCTAACTAAGAATTTAGGTAAAATATTCAGAGGAAAATTTTAGGTGTAGATGCAATTAAATATATCTTGTAGTTTAATCATGTAAACACTATGAGCTGCTCCTCTCTAAAACACAGAGATGTTTCTCTCTATTAATTTCAGCATGCAATGCAGCCCTGGACTAATGCTTCTTAACAGTGATTCATAGATCTCCTAATTGATATCAGGGAGCAAATTTTAGGTGGTTTATAAACACAGAGTTTCACACATCATATCGAAAAGGGAATGAAAAACTACTTACACCAAGAAGTTAAATTCTTACTGGGGAATATGAATTTAGAGAATAGAATGGGAAGATAGACACAAATAGTAAAGGGACCCAGAGCAAAAGCCTACGAGGGAGAAGCAGTGTTTTATCATTTTCATGGATAAGAGTTTAGTTCATCAGGGAGACTCTATAAGATCAGTTTTCACTGTGTATTGGATGAGGTTCTATCAATATAATAGTCAAAACTTAGCAAAAGATATCCTTAGCAGAAGAGGACAAAAAATGTGTTTAAAAGTGAAGTTATGCATTGTTTAGAGCACATCACCTGGGTTATCTGATTTTTTTTCCCTCTGGGTACCCTATGTCTTTCATTGACTATAGGCTATTTCACAAATATCTACGTTATAGATAATTAATACGAGTGCAAAAATAATTCCTGTCTATAATTATGCATGCATATTCTGTTCAGTGGAGTTTCAACTGATTTGTCTACCCGATTGTAGAAAATACTGGTTTTGCATTCATTTCTAAATTGATTTCATTATTCTTAATTTTAAATGGCTATGTCTTTTGTTTCTGCTTTTAAGAATAGTTAATTGTGTTTTTGTGGGCTTTTTTTTGAGAGAGAGAGAGAGAGAGAGAGAGAGAGAGAGAGAGAGAGAGAGAGAGAGAGAGAGAGAGAGGAACATGGATGTGAGAGAGAAACATTGATTGGATGCCTCCTGCGCGTCCCCTAGTCCTCACTACAACCTGGGCATGTGCCCCAAACTGATAATTGAACCTGTAACCTTTTGGTGATTGGGATGA
The DNA here is from genome assembly GCF_014108245.1 of Pipistrellus kuhlii. Classification (NCBI taxonomy): domain Eukaryota; kingdom Metazoa; phylum Chordata; class Mammalia; order Chiroptera; family Vespertilionidae; genus Pipistrellus; species Pipistrellus kuhlii. The sequence continues at coordinate 17,357,421 of NW_023425595.1, forward strand.
TGCCCAACCATCTGTGGCATGTTTTTAATTTTTTTCTTGCATTGGTTATAATATTTGCCTGGTTTCCTTCTTAATAATGTGTTAGATAAAATCATTAACACATTTATGTTATATCTGCAGGACAGTCAGATTTTTATATATTTTTTAAATAGCATTCTTTAATACACAGACAAGAAAGACTAGAGCCTAAAGAAAAATATTCAAAGGAGAAGTACAATTTGCTCCTGTTTTCTAAAATTACAGACAGCATCAGTTTTAAAATAAAAAGGAATGCTTTAAAAAAGATTTAATGAATAAATCAGAATATATTTTCTTCAATGACCTTTTCTATTTTACAATCAAATTTTATAATAAAATTTGCTGCTCAGTGTGCAGGTCCACATTGGGAATTTTCTGTTTTAAATAGGGATCATATGCTATTTATGGATATAGTAATTCCCTGGGCAATAATTCTACAATGTTTTACTACAACTCTCAAAAAGGCCATAATGACTAACAATATTTCAGAATGTGGCAGAATGTGGTATATAGTCTCTCAAAAAGCATTGACCTTCCAAGTCACTCAAAAGATTTAGAAGATGCATTAAAATTTAAGGTTTTTTTTTTTTTTTTTTTTTTTTTTTTTAGAAGAGTGACTACCAAGAAAAAGCATGCAGGGCCAGAAGTAATGGTTTGCCAATTAAATGATGAATTGTTTAATACAGACACAGTAGCAATGACTGCAATTTCCACAAGTTGGTTATTTCCCCCAAAAGGACTAATGAGAACTCTACTGTTACCATATATATTCCCAACTGTAGTTATTTTCATACTTTGATTAATATAAGGTTACTCTGCGGGCCCACCTAGGACAGCCTGCTAACTAATGAGATGCAGGTAGCATGTTTAGGAGAGAAGACTAACACTATAACCCACCTTTGCCACCCAGGAACAGAAGGAATGCTTTATAGCTATTCTAAACTCTTGTTTTCTTTGTCCCGCTTCCCTGCATAAAGATTTTCTCTGTGTACTACTGTCTCACATTCTGTAGATTACTAACCATATTCTGAATAACATTTGGGCAAAACTAATGAATGTAACTTATTGCCTCCATCAAAACAATAGAGAGCAAATCTTCATGGAGAAGCTGCCTGGAAACTCAAGACTGGCTACAGGGAAAACATAATTAGAGCTTACCCAGAGAAGACAACAGTTCAATGCTGACTTCTAACACTAATTAGTTTTTAGGAACTGCTTCAAGTCCTAGATTGAGAAAGACTGTGAGCCTGGATCCAAGCCCAGTAGCAAAGATTGCCATGACTACCTTTCAAGGTCTGCAATAGACCAACTAGAAAACACATTTTCTTTTCTTTTTTCTTTTTTTTTAATTAAATATATTTTATTGATTTTTCACAGAGAGGAAAAGAGAGGGATAGAGAGTTAGAAACGTCAATGAGAGAGAATCATCGACCAGCTGCCTCTTGCACACCCCCTACTGGGGTACCAAGGTACATGCCCTTGACCAGAATCGAACCCGGGACCTTTCAGTCCGCAGGCCGATGCTCTATCCACTGAGCCAAACCGGTGCCGGCTAGAAAACACATTTTTAAAAAAAAAATTTATTGTTTGAAGCATTACAGATAGTAGTATATATGTCTCCTTTCCCCCCCTTGACCTTCCCCTAGCCTCCCCTCTCTTCCTCAAGAGAATGACACCTTATTAACTAGAATGAGCATTTCTCATCACCTCATAGATAATAGGGCCTCAGTAAATATTCTCTCAATAAATAAATAAGTGAATAAATTTGAATTATGAGATTCAGATTGAAGCTTTGGACCTTGTATAAGTTTCTCAGTCTCTTGAGTTTGCTTTATTTGCTCTGTTTGCTTGTAAAATATGCTAGGTGGGCTATATCATCTCTAAATCTTTCTCAGCATTTTATATAGTTAACTTTTAAAAAAAGAAATTATGTATGCATATATTTTGAATAGGCTTGACATTTGGTAAAGAACATATGCATATATATGTATGTATACGTTTATACATATATAATAAATATACCTAATTATATGTATATATTAATATATATGTATATATATTATATGCATATATTATATGTATATATTATATATAATATATATGTATATATGTATATATAATATAATATATATGTATATATAATATATGTATCTATATTAATATATATATATATATTAATATATATCACTATATATGGTAAGTGATTAAAATTAACAATGGCCAATTGACTTTTAGGTTTTTAGTCTGATGGTAATGTGGCCCAAATGGTTGGTTTGTCATGTTTTTCCTACATGTATATGATATATAATTTAAACTCTGTCGATAGATATTTTGAAATAGCATCATTAATCCTAAATATTAGAGGAAGTAGGAAGTAGGTTGTGTATGTCTGGGCAAAGGTATATCTTCCAAAGCTTTGCTTACTTTGTAGATAAAGCATACTATTTCCATATGAAATATGCTAATATTGGTAAGGAAACATTCTGTGTTCTGGTTACCCATTGATATATTTCTGTATTTCTAAACTGTTATCTCCAACAATGTATGCTTGGAATCTGCATTGTTCAGTGCATTTTGAACTACTTACACAGATGTTCAGTAATATGTACTACATACATATTAAACTATACATTCATTATATAGTAAGTAATTATAGAGGGGAATTAAATCAGAAAATATGAGAATACTGCCATGCATTTCAATATTTTACAGTATCAATATATGAAGCATCAAGCCCAAGCTGTTTTGGTTACTGATTCCTCAAAACATGTTCCCATTTGCATATTTTTCTTTTCCTCATTTTATTAGTTTGATACTTATTCTGTCTTCAGCACCTATTTCTTTCAGAACATTTTTTACTTATTCTCTGTAATACTTTTACACTGTGAATTTTTGACACACATATTATTTATATTTTTGATTTTTTATGTTTAGCAAATAATGCATTTATTCACTCAGCTCTTCCCAGGTACTTAGGTCCTAGGATACAAATATTAACAAGGAAGCCCTCTCCTTTCACACAGAGCTTATTTGGGAGTAAGGATGACTCAGATAGGGAGCACAGTTGAAAGAGTATCTACATTGCAAATCATATAGCTATTAAACATAATGAAGCTGACCTGTAAATGATACCTGGAAGGATGCCAGCATTTCTTTCTTATATAAAAATTACAGAAACATGTGGATTATTATTTAATTTCTAAAAAAATGAATAACTCCTTTATATATATATATATATATATATATATATATATATATATATATATATGAACATCTGCAAAAAAATTGATAAGAATGAGAAGGATCATACAACAGGTTGTTAAATATTGCAAAATTTGGAGTTAAAATGTAGAATTAAAATCCTCTCTGGCTGGGACCGGTTTCGCTCAATGAATAGAGTGTCGGCTTGGGGACCGAAGGGTCCCGGGTTTCATTCCGGTCAAGGGCATGTACCTTGGTTGCGGGCAGATCCCCAGTAGGGGGTGCGCAAGAGGCAGCTGATCGATGATTCTCTCTCATCGATGTTTCTAATTCTCTATCTCTCTCCCTTCCTCTCTGTACAAAATCAATAAAATATTTTTTTAAAAAAAATCCTCTCTGTAACATTAATTCAAATACGTAAACAAGCAGACATTAAACAACTAGATTTTCTGACAAGCAAATAAAAATCTTTATGGAATTAGGTGATAAGACTAATTTTCTTCATGATGGTTGCAAATTTAGTAAAAGTAAATATATCAACATAGTTTTTGTAATTTATACAATGTTTTAATATAGTTTTTGAAATTGAATTTCACTGATTTTAAAAATAAAATAAATAGTACTAAAATGATATGCTAGTACTTCTAGAAGTATATAAAAGTAATAAATACGCAATTGTTAAAACTTGAATTCTGCTACTGTTCCCATTTATATTTGGTCCTGTTTCCTCACCCAAACTTACAGCGTAATCACTTTCTGACTTTTATCTCCATTTTATGTGTCAGAAGCAGTATTCTACTTGTCATTGATGCTCAAGAAAGAGTTTTTACTGAAGACAATCAAATACTAAATAAGAGACGGAATTATGTGCCTCTGAAGAACATTATTTTGTTGTATTATCTCTTTTGGCAAAAGGTGAGTATCTTAAATTTGTACATGGAAAACACCTAAAGCTTCTACTATATTGGTTTACATTTTGTGTGACCATAAAGGACAGTAATTTGTCTATAAATATTATACAATGATTTAAGTCATGCTTATTTTCCTAATATTTTGGCACTCCTGCAAACTGCAGTAGGTTAAAAAACACTGTACTATGTTCTTATAGTGAAATATCCACCTTAACCAAACAGAACTGTGTCAGGGCTGCCATTTGGGCACTTCTAAAGAGACTGGGAGCCCCTTTACATTTAGAATCATGTTTCCTTTAAACAAATTTACTCAGGAAATGTACTCAATGAATAGCATAAAGGAGGTGCTCAATAAATGTATTGAACAAGTGAATTAAACACTGCGGAAAAGGGTGTAGGCTCCTTGGGAGGTCCTTTTACAGAAAACATATAAAGGAGTCACCAATATTCACAGTACTTATTATGGAAAGTAATGAACTATCTTGAGAATAAATACATCTTTGAGAGATTTGCATTTAAAAGGAAGCATTATAGGAGACATAGAAGACATAACCTGAGTAGGTGGAAGCTACAATCACCTCCTCTCAGGATCAAACTGGAATTACAACTAAAAAATAGAACAATCAATCTGAATATTAGCTGAATAGTCTTATAACCAAGGATTTAGAGAAGCTATTGAGACTGGTAGAAAGGGCAGAAACAATAAAAGGGCTGGCCCTATTCACACAGATGGCTGAGAATGGATATTTCAGATGTAAAAGTTCCCCTGAACCACCATGCCAGCTTCCCAGCCAGAGCTCCAGAGTCAGAAAGAGGCACCTAGCAAATATATGGCGGTAAAAGCAGTTGGGGTTATGTCTGCCAAGTGTTAGCTACATTCCTGCTCCTCCTGGCGATTTTCCTGTTATTCTCATTATAGGTTTCATCATTAATGGCCTTCAGTTTTCAGTAAACAACCTCACCCAATTTTCAGTGGATTACTGGCCCCCACCTGCACCTGGTCTGACCAGTTACTCTGACTGACCTTTACGAGAGACAAAAACATTCCCACTCCCCCTACTCTGGGCCATTTTGGTTTTAGCCCTTCTTCTAACAGATGTAACAATCCTATCCTATATAATAAAAGCCCAATATGCTAAGTGTCTGATTGTCCATTCAACCAATTAAAATATAATATGCTAATGATTTGCTAAGGCTGCTCAACCACTCATTATGACATGCACTGACCATGCAGGGGTCAGATAGTCGACTAGTTGCTATGACATGCACAGACTACCAGGGGGGAGACGCTCCAACTAGTTGGTTAGCTTGCTACTGGGGTCTGGCCGATAGGGACTCAGCAAGACAGGCTAGACATACCCTGGGGCCCTCCCATGGTACCTCCCCAGCTGGCCAACCTCCTGTGTCCCTCCCTAGCCCCAATTGTGAACCAGTGGAGTCCCTTGGCCTGGCCTGCACCCTCTTGCAATCTGGGACCCCTTGGGGGATGTTGGGAAGCCGGTTTTGGCCTGATATTGCAGGCTAGGCTGAGGAACCTTAAAGGCATGAATTCGTGCACCTGGCCTCTAGTATGTTTATAATTATTTACCCTTTTTGGCCTAATGCATTCCTCTTTCTGTGACCCTAACACCACGGAGAGATGGAAGCCTGCTAATGACACCGGTATCCTCTTTAAGGGCCAACACACAAAATCTCATACCCAGCTAGTCCTTCCAGACTCCAGCAGAAGAAAGGAGGAGCAGACTGTAGTCCTATGAGGAGAGACTGGGGTTTGGAGCTATGGGAAGATAGTTGAGGAGACAGCTGCCTGGACTCCTGAGCTGAGTCACTCTCCTGAACTCTGGATGCCATCTTTTTTTGGGTGGAACACTCCCCTTTTTATGGCAGGAGCCTGGGCACCCCCCCCCCCCTGAACTCCCTGTCACTCCTAGGCCAGGGTATAGAGGTCTGGGCAGACTCAGGGACTTTCAGTAACTGATTGGTGTGGCTTGGGGGGGTGGGGAGGCATTCTGTCTACTTTCCTGTGAACCACACTGGCATCACTCCTTCTTGGGAGATCCACTATTACCACCCTCCAGGCTCCAAGAGGCCCACACTCTGGACTCCTGGTGGGCAGGATCTGGAACAGACTGAGTTGTGTATCTCTGAGGTGAGGGCCACTCCTCCCACCTTTATCAGCACCTCTCCACAGTATTTAGTTTTGAGAATTAATTTTGTCATGTATCATTAGGTTTTACATTTAGCTGTAAGTTTTGTTATTTTTGTTTTACTTTGTTTTGTATAACTGGTAAGTTTTTATGACTACAGTTCTTGTAGCTTACAAAACTCACTAGTGTCCTTCTGATTTGTAAAGTCATTATATTTAACAAATTAGGATGATTAAGAAAAATCATCAGGTTTCATTTATAAAGATAGATTGTGAGAAGTGCATTCCAGGTGAAATTTCCATTTATTTGGATCAAATATTTTGTAACTGGATGTAGGAATAAAAAAAATGACATCCCTGGCTCTCATGAAGCTTATGTTTCATTGGACTGATATAAGTGAAAACATTAGTGTACATTCATAAATGCATTATCTCAGTATCACTATTTAACTTATTCTGATTCAAAAAGCAATAGGGATTTTTTTGGTACTGTGAGAATGGGAAAGTTGGGAAACATATTGATACCATTATAAATAGCTAGTTATTAATAATAGAAAAGGAACAAAGGGAAGGCCAGACATTATAAGCTTGCCATTTGGAGAGCTTCACCAGGAAGCTGCGACTTTACACTCCCCAGAGAAGCACTGGCCCATTCCCTACAAAACACTGGGGATAGGAGATAAACAAAAGGGAGATAGACACATGCCAGATGAAGTTGGGGTGGAATAGGGAAGGTCCTTGTCTGTCAATCAAACCTAGGACAGAGATTGTTAATTCTTTTTGCCCTCCCATGAGTATTCTATGTCTTTTTAAAAGTGTTCTGTTAGTAAATTACAAATCAAAATGGCAGACAATAATATACAATTGGCAAAGCTTACATAAATGACTATAACATATCTGTAATAAAAGGGGGAAAGCAACATCTTTGTACCATTATGTAGAGAAAGCAAATGGCAGATCATTCAAATATTTGGGGATACCTCCAAATATGAAGTTTGGTTAATTGCTAGCAAGACCAATTGTGCACCATAACCTTTCTGAAACACAACTTTACATACTTTTAAAGTCCTGCCTAGCCCTAACACTATTTATTTTATTAGCAATCAAGTGGAGCGACAGAGAAGGAAGGGAAACAGGCAGGCTGGAGACCACAGCAGGAAGGAATATAAGGTGTTATGATTTAAGAAGGAACTTCTTAAATCATAACACATGATTTAAATTTGTTGTGAAATTTGTTGTGAAATCATTTGGAAAATTAGTTAATTCACCATAATTACTGGGGATACTTTTGCCCTACCTCATTCAGTGAAGCTCTGCACACCTGTCCCTTTTCCTTGTTGTTCTACTGGGAATCCCCTGGACAACCACACATTCATATCCTAGGAATATATCTAACTGACTACAGTATTAAAAACAGATCTCACTCTTACCTCAGCTTTGTGAGAAACTCTGCTTAGAATTACTTTTCCTTATTTTTCTGGCCAAACATATAAAAATACAAATTTCTAAATTTATAGGATACATTTATTACCTGCAAAGAACATATAAATATCATTTTATTTAAAATGCTATGCTCATGACCAGCAGGCATGGCTCAGTGATTGAGCTACAACCTATGAACCAGGAAGTCATGATTGGGTTTCTGGTCAGGGCACATGTCCAGGTTGCAGGCTTGATCCCTAGTGGGTGCTATGCAGCAGGCAGCCAATCAATGATTCTCTCTTATCATTGATGTTTCTATCTCCCCCTCTCCCATCCTCTCTGAAATCTATATATATATATATATATATATATATATATATATATATATATATATATATTAATATTTAAAATGCTATGTTCAAATACTGACAGTAAATAGAAATATAAAAGACATCACAACTAATTTATGAGATGAAACAAATCAACACTTTATTATTTGTTCATTGACTGAAACTTGTCAAATATCTACTGTTCTGAAAATGTTCTTCTTAATTGATACTAACAAGGCTTTCATGAATCTCAATAAGACAATAAAATGCTTTTTCTATATAAGAAACAAGATGATTTATAGAATGCATTTGGTTTATTTACTTCCATCAGCATCATTTAAGGACTTTCATTGCTGATTCGAAAGGGAAGGGGCATGTGAATTGCAATGTCACTTCCCTTATTATTCCAAAACAAAATAAGTTAGCCTTGTCTACAGTAAAAAACATATGCCATTCATTGAAGGCATCTTGATTCCATGAGTTTTGACTGAGATCAAATAAAAAAAGGTATTAAGAGTTTTTTACAGAAAGAAAACATCTAATCTAAAACCCATCTACTTGTGATTAAATAAAATCTGTAGAATATATAAAGTTTAAAAGTCTGTTACCTACAATTAAATATAGAAGGTTTGTAATCCTGACCCCTAAATTTACCAGATATTTGACCTTATCTCCAAGTTACTTAATTCATCTGGCCTTTTTATCCTAATCTTTAAAATATACGATTGAGCCTTAAGTGGTTTGGCTCAGTGGATAGAGCATAGGCCTACAGACTGGATGGTTCCAGGTTTGATTCCAGTCGAAGGCACATGCTCCGGTTATGAGCTAGATCCCCAGTAGGGGGTGTGCAGGAGGCAGCCAATTAGTGATTGATTCTCTCTCATCATTGCTGTTTCTATCTCTTTCTCCCTTTCCCTTCCTCTCTGAAATCACTAAAAATATGTTTTTTTAAATGCAGAATTGAAATAATGAAGGTAAAGTAATTATCAAGTGAAAAATATTAACAACAATGCTTCAGATATATCACTTCTATTCTCAAAAACTTGCTCCTTTCTGTCTATATTTCCTAACTCAAAAGCAGCAGCCTACAATGTCTATTATTTCTCCTCCTTATACCTTTTTAACTCAGTATGCACTTCCAGGCCTGGTGAAAATTTACCTCTTTGAGTAGCACTGCTTATTCTAATTAGCATTACATCGTTGCATTTTCCTTAAGACCATTTTCACATCCTTGATTGAGCTTTATGGCAAGCTCCTTTTAATTTTACATTCTAATGTTTTTTTATATATTTACTTTTTAATAGGACTGTACATTTCTTAAAGTTAAATCCTATTATTTCATTAGCCTTTTCTTTCCTTGATGTCAGATGCAATGTTCTTCACACAAAATGGATTTAATAAAGACTTGGCCAAATATCTATACTCAAAGCCTAGAATTTACATTGGGGAATATACAACATATGAATTTCACCCATTTATATATGATAATTTACAAATTGCATGTTTCTGTAAGATTTATGGCTGTGATATCTTACTACTTAATTATGTTGAAAAAGTTTAAACAATTTTTAAAATAAAATATTTCTTAAAAGAAATTCTTTTGACAATTTTCAATGAACTTTCTCAAAAGATAAATATAAAATTGCATTTTATTTCAATCTATTCTAAAGATGTTAAAAACACAATAGTCTCATAAAATCCAGAATGCTATGAAGTGTGAACTATATTAATTGTTCTCAGCACATTTCCAAACATCCATTTGCAAGTTATTGTAAATCTTTTGAGATTAAAGAGTAAACAAGGATTCTTACAATAAGAAACTATTAAAGTTTAATGTAAGCCGATAGGGAAATAGAATTGAGATAGGAATATTTTTAAATTAAATTTATTGAGATTGCATTGGTTAATAAAATTATGTAAATTTCAAATGCATACTTCTATGATACATTATCTGCACATTGCATTGTGTGTGTTTATAGCTTCAGAGAGATATGCTAATGTCAGAGGTATGTATAAGAAAGATATCATTAACTCTAGCAGTATTCAGACCAAGACTGCACTGCTTTAAAACTTATTTATTCCTTAAAAATACATTAGGACTGTTATATTTCAATTTTGACAGAGAAATTTGGATCCCACTGGAATTAAAGAGCAGAAAACTTAATCTGTGTTAGCCCTTACCACTAGTTAATTTTATCTGAACATCTCTTGAAACCATTTTTGAGTCTGTGTAGAGATGACAGACAGTTTAAGATAAAATACTAGAATTTTTTTTTTTACTTAAACCATTTAAAAGAAATGAATTGGGAAATTTAATTTGACCAAAGTCAATGGAACCATATCTGTGTCACATTCCTCTGCTGTCTGTCTTGGGCACAGGTTTGTTCATTCCAGTCTTCATGGCTTTGTTCCTAATCTTTAAATAATAATTATGCTGTCAGCTTCATCCCTTTCCTACTTCTTTTAAAGCTGGATGTAATAGCTTTACAGCAATTGAACAGGGAATGGCCAGACATGCTTTGATGAGAATTAGTGCTCTTTAAAAAGTAATATATGTTATACAGGACAGGTTTTCCCTTTGAAAAGTTCTATCACTTTTCTGCATACAAATGATTATTTTCTGCTCTGAGCACACTTTATATGCTGTGGAAGAGACAGCTCTTAATAGGGTGATGCTGGCACACTCCATGGCAAAGCCCCTCTGTCCATGTCAGTTCTAACTTCCAACAGTGTCTGAAATGTCACGTCAAAGTCAGTGCTCAGGACTGTAACTGTGATCTGTGTTCCACCATTTCTCATTCCATTACATTCATTTATTCCTCAAATCTTAAATGTGACTTTGAACCATGCATTGAGAATAAAAAGAATCATGAGAAACTATATATGACCTCAGAGAACTCAGTGTCTTCGGGGAGATAAACATTAATACTATAATACACTTGATTATATATATATATATATATATATATATATATATATATATATATATATATATAACACAACACCACAAAATAGTTTATATGACCATTAAACAAATCACATTGGACTTCTCTGTAAGATGCATATTCTCTAAAGAACCCTTGGAATAACTACTGGTACCCTGATTAGATATTACTCAAAATAACTCTAGGAGAGCCTAGCCGGCAAGACTCAATGGTTGTGCATCAACCTTTGAACCAGGAGGTAATGGTTCAATTCCTGGTCAGGGCACATTGCCTACATTGTGGACTCGATCCCCAGTGTGGGGCACACAGGAGGCAGCTATCAATGATCTCTCTCACCATTGATGTTTCTATTTCTCTTTCCCTCACCCTTCCTCTCTGAAATCAATACAAAAATAAATATTAAAAATATATGTCTAGGAGTGACCTAGTCAAAAGATGTGGCTGAGTCACCTTTGGTCATCCCTCTTGTCCCTTTTCTTTACACAAGCTTTAACCACCAAGGCACAAGATGTAATTGGAGAACTCTGGTTTGATCATTTCTCCAGCTGGGACCACTACAAGGTAGGTGGAACAGGTGAATCAGTCAGACTATTACCTGGAGCTACAGTAATGTCAAAACCAGAGGGAGCAGCACACAAATCCTTTCCCTGCAGACTTCTGCCCAAGCAAGGACATGTGGCCTGTCAGCACCCATATGTGTGAACTTGGAAAAGGATCTGCTTGATGGAGTTCTGACATGATCAAAGCCTGTGAGAGACCCACATAGAGGCACCTGCTGGATTAAACCTGAATTCCTGATCCACAAAAACTGATATAATAAATGTTCATGGCATTTTGTAAGCTAAAAAATATTCTGGAATATTTGTGCCCAGGAATTAAAAAGAGAACAGAATGACATGGTTAAAACACTGGAAATATTATACCTAGTTTAACCTGTCAGGCATAGTTGCCATCCTAAAATTCCACTTAATAATTCACTTAAGAAGGTTTTGTATCTTGGCCCTTTAGCATTTGAGTCAGTGAATATAGAAGACTTGGTGCTTAAATAGGAAATTTTTAAAATTATGGTAAGATAACAAAATATACCATTTTAACCATTTTCAGTACACAGTTCAGTGGCATCAAGTACTTTCACAATGTTATATAACCATCACCATCATCCATCGCCTGAACTGTCTTCATCTCCCCAAACTGAAACTCCATACTCATTTATCAAGATTCTCATTTTTCAATATATATATATTTGAAAACGCTAGATACTTCAGACAATCAGATTCATACAGTATCAGTCCTTTTATGCCTGGCTTATTTCACTTATAGAATATCTTAAAAGTCCATCTATGTTGTAGCATGTCTGTATTTGTGAGTGTGTATGTCTGTTGTTGGAGCTATAAGAGTGTGTTCTCACAACCAACCATAACAGAAAACACACAATATTTTCCTAACCGTTGATTAAAATTAGACTCAATTGTCCTGTTACTTGTGTTAGCTACTTATTTCAGGGAATACTTTTTATCTCTACTCCTAAAAGGAAATAATAAAATAAAATAAGATGCCCCCCCAACAATTTCTTATTTTTAAATTATGATCCATAGATTTCCTAATGTGAAACAATTAAATTAATTTTTTTTTTCATTTAAGGTGGTAATTCATCTTCCAATACAAAACAGACTTGAGTTGGGAGCTGATGGTGGCTGAGCATCCTTCTGAGCATCACATCTGAGCATTCCATCTGGACACATTTCTTTATTTTGTTATAAATGGAAACCAATTATGAAAGTCTTGGGCCAAATTTTAGTTTTCAAAACTTTATCACTTCTACTCTTCCACCTGCGTAATAGCTCATATTTGGCCATTTATTGCAACAGTACCTTATGGAAACATAACTGCATTTGTTATTAACTTGAAGTGTTTCCTGAGTGTCTTCACCAACATTTCTATCTCCCTGGGAGCAGTTATGTACAATTGGTGGACATTCAGCTGCTGTGACAGAATGATGGATCCTTCAGGCCCTGAAATCTGGCTTCATTAATTTGTCTGGACAGGCTGAAATCATTTGTCTCTTCACATTCATACACATGAAGAATAGAGAAAGAAATTTCCTTCCACACTCAGATCTCCTGAGTATTAACCAGATGGTATGTTCAGTATCAGGCCAAAGAGCCTAATATCTTTCAAGTTCATTTTGTTCTCATTTTGATGATTAACAACAGTAAATGTGAAGCTATTTATAGTCCACCTTCCAATTCACTTCTGTTGCTAACCCATGAAAATACAAACTTAGAGAAAATATTTTGATTACTGCTATGATGAAGTAAAATACTTATTTCTCTATCACTGGGCTAGATTTGTTATTTTTCTTCCTTTGCTCTCTAGTGAAAGTCATAATGAATTTTAAGATCTATGAGCTTCTCCTCAACTCTGAAAGCTATTTTTGATCATTCTGGATCCCAGGAGAAGTTATGAGATTTATAGCTTTGTCTTTAGAGGAAGATATACCTGAATTGAAATCTTGACTTCATCCTTTATCAGCGGTGTGACTCGTGAAGTTACTTAATCTTTCTCATCTCATTTTCTTCACCTGAAAAATGAGGATACTTTCAGTGTCTTTCCAGTAAAGTTGTTAGAATTTCATGTAACTTACATTAGGAGTGCATATTCATGTGTTGAATGCTCAACAAATCTTAGCTGTCAACAGCATCATGATCATCATGATCATCATCATCATCATCACTATTATTGTCACTAATCCTAAATTCTGTCTATCCCAATTAATAATTCTGTAAAATTTAGTTATACATGCATCCATGTATTATCTCTTTAAATAATTTGTAATCCTTGATAGCAATATCTGAATTCTTATATTTGTTACATGACTGGTATTAGTATCCAAAAATTAGTTGTTATTGCTGTGACAAATTACCACCAATTTAGTGGCTTGAAACAATGCCTTTTTTTGTTTCTCCCATAGAATGTGAGGTCACAAATTCAAAGTGTGTTTCACTGGCTGAAACCCAGGTCTCAGCATGGCCACAGCACCTCGAGGGCTCACATCACATTATCTTTTCTAGTAATGTCTCCAGCTGGCCTTCTCTTAAAGGACATTTGTGATTACATTTAGGGAGCCCACATATAATCTAGAATAATCTTAGCTCAAAATATTTAACCCATTTATACATTCAAAGCCCCTTTTAATATAAATTAACATTCACAGTTTCCAGAAATTATGATACAGAAATCTTTGGGGATCAATGTTCATTCTACAAATATCTACACTCTGGTCCACAAAAATTCATGGCCCACCACATACAAAATGCATTTATTCTATTCCAATAATCCCCAAAGTCTCAACTATTCAAAAAAATCAACATAAAATCCTAAATCTCACCTAAATACCATGACTTCAAAAGTCCCCAAATCATCACTGAAATCTAAATCATGTATGAGTAAGACTCTGTGTATAATTCACCCTGGGGCCAAATTTATTTCTATTTGTGAACATGCAAAAATAGAAAACAATTTGTGTTATAAGCTTTCAAATTATAATGATGGGACAGGCATAGGATAACAATATAATATACCCACTCCAAAGAAGATAAGAAGGGAGACAAGATTCACTGATTCTCCAACATTTTGAAATCAAAATGGCAAAGTCCATTAGGATTCAAAGCCTGGGAGCAATCCTCTGTGGTTTGCAGCTCCACATTCTGTGCCCAAGGTTCCAACCTCTGGACTGAAATTTCTTCCCTCTGTATGCTCACAGTCATACTCCCATTGTCTTAAAAGGTAGCACATATTTACTGCTGAGTAGATTTATCAGTATGTTTTCCTGCTGGTAGAATTTTAGTGATTAATGCTCACCTGAAGATATTTTTTCTAACAAAGGAGATCGAGCGGGAGTGGGAGAGACAGCTGTCAGACTCTTCTCTATGAGACTTTCTATCTTAGTTTATTTTTTCATTAGATTCCACATCTGAGTGAAATCGCATGGTAATTGTCTTTCTCCAACTGGCTTATTTCACTCAGCATAATGTTCTCCAGGCAAAATAGTGTCCCATGGTCCTGGGGAACATGTAGCAGTAGTAATGGAAGAGTTAAACTTGCAGGAATTATTATCTTTGCCAAAATAGGAAGCATGTACTTCTGAATATTTTTTCAGCTCCTAACTTGTGTCTTACATTATAAGCCAGAGAAGAAAATTTGTTTAAACATGTCCAATTTAAAATATATTGTAGACTAATCAACCCCAGGCAAAACCTTTTGCTTAGATTTTCTATTTATCAGTTTCTAGCCAGTCTCTGTTCATATTAGACATGACTTCTCTGGAAAATATTTGGAAATTTTAAATACATGGTTGATTGTTTTCTTAGAAACTCAGAATCTCCTTTTCATAATTTTCATGCTGACATCCTTCCTCCTCTTTCTTTATAATTTTTCCAATCTTATTTTGGATGTCTCCACTTATGTTTACTTGTAAACATTGTAAGTAATTAGATGTTAAAAATGACAAGTATACTATTTACATTATAGACTTCAGAGGAAATCTATTCCAAATGCCATTTGAAGGGAATATAATTTGTTTACTTTTGTGACTTTGCCTTTTCAATGCTTTAAAAATACCTTTCATTTTATGCTGTCCTTTACTCAACTAAGCCTAGTTAATAAATTAGTTTAAGCAAACTTCAAACATACTCAAGTTTTAGTCCATAACTGTCAAAGATACTCAAAGGCTAACATGGGGCAAACAAACAAGGTTTAAGTTTATGTGGGCCACAAAAAAAATAAAAGCTTCACCAAAACCAGTTTGGATTAGTAGATGGAGTGTCGGCCTGCGGACTGAAAGGGCATGTACTTTGGTTGTGGGCACATCCCCAGTAGGGGGTGTGCAGGGGGCAGCTGATGGATGTTTCTAATCCTCTATCCCTCTATCTTCCTCTCTGTGAAAAATAAATAAAATATATATTTTTTAAAAAAAAGCTTAAATTTTCAAAAAAGCATAGATTTATTTCAATAGGGACATTCAAGTGCAAATGGCTGAAATAAATGAGTAATCATTAACATAAAATAATAGAACATTTTAATAAAAATTGGTATTTTTTCTTGAACATTAACTTGTCAGGCACAAATGAATAAGTGTAACTCAAATAAACCTATTTTTCTTATTCTCTGAAAGTGAAATACTTCCTGTGTGCACACCAAAGGAGTCAGTACAAGACTAATGATGTGACAATCTACTGCTAAATTATTCACTGCTAGTATTAGTGGAGAGAAATGGTGCTCCTGCACATAAGGTGTGAAAGGAAAATGAATGTAACATGATTATAATAATCAGTCATTAGCAGATGTTATAATTTGTTATTAATGATTTTGTATAACAGGATATTGTAAAAATTAAGTTATAAAATTTTATTAAAATGTTTCTTACATACTGTTGTATTCACTGGGCCACAACAATATTCATTGTGGGCCAAATGGGGCCAGTGTGCCACGAGTTTGAGATGCTTGCTGTAGGGCTTCTGATGAAAACAAATAGCATTGTAAAGTGATTGGAAAGACCAATTTTCTTAACTCCACCCCCAATCATATCTGAATTATGGAGGCCTTAAGGGTTTAATTTAGCTCAGAGGTTAAACAAGGTTGCATTTAAATTATGGATTTATCAATCCATTGTGTCTCCTTAGGCAAAGTCTATAAACTTTTCTGACTTCCTAACTAAAAGTTGTTGAAAGAAATGACTTGTATAATATATGTCAGATTCCAAGCACAATGTTTCAAATAACTTCTTTTGAGTACTGGCCTAGCTGTCAATGACATTCTATTTGAGAATGTCACCCCATGGGAAGGATCCTGAAAGCTATGACTCTATGCCCATAGCCACAGATTCTGAGCTGATTATATAGCTGGTAGGAAATGGCTCAAGACTCCTAGAAATGTGTAAGTGAATCAGAGACATTCATGAAAGAGAGAAGATATGAATTATAACATTGTCTTAGGAAGAAGTAAATGAAGTAAAAACAATCAAACAAATGAACAAAAACCAAAAACCAAAAAGGAGCTAGAATAAAATAATTCCAAGAGAAAAACAGAATAAAAGGGAGAAAACATTGTCCAGGCATCTCCAGCTTCTAGTTTTAGTATAATCTGAACAGCCTGTTCTTGGGCTCCAAAGATATTAGTGTCTCACAATGAGTCCCCTGGTCTAAAGCAAATGCTTACAACATGATAAATACTCAATAAATATTAATAAATATCAATACAAGTACTAACAAGTGGTTTGCCAAATATGTTATGCTATAAAATACAATATATGAACATAAAATGCATATATATATATCAATAAATGTGAAATTATGATTAAAAGATCAACAAACTAAACTTAATAACAAAATACTGTTAAAAGCCAGACCTATAAAAATTATTTTTTAAAGAAGAGAAAATATAAAAAGAGAGGTTCTATAGAAATTAACCTGATAGGATGTTCTGTTATCTCTCTATATAAAAGCCTAAGCAGCCATTAAGTTGGAACTACCAGAATGACTGGTCACTATGATGTGCACTGACCTCCAGGGGGCAGATGCTCAATGCAGGAGCTTCCCCCTGGTGGTCAGTGTGCTTCCACAGGGGGAGCACCACTCGGCTAGAAGCCAGGCTTAAGGCTGGTGAACGCAGCTGCCATGGCAGGAGCTTCTCCCATCTCTACCGCAGCATTACTGAGTGGTGGCAGCAGGTACAGTGGGATGTAATGAGTGTTAAGTGGTGTGGTACCCAAGCCTGATTCAGTCCCCTCCCTGGCTGCCTGCTATTTGACACACTGCTACATCCCCCAAGAGGTCCAGGACTGCAAGAGGAATATCTGACTGCTGGCTTAGGCCTGATCCTATGGTGATTAGGCTAAGGCTGGCAGTTGGACATCCCCTGAGGAGTCCCAGACTGTGAGAGAGCGCAGGCCGGGCTGTCAGATTTATTCCCGCCCCCATCCCTACTGCATACATTCCATGTACTGGGCCTCTAGTAAATTCCTAATTGGACAGGTCATGCTGGGTAGTCACATGGCAGGCATGTAACTTCATTAGTAAAAAAGTTTATCTTTGCCTTAATAAGCCCTGTCCACTGTTTTATGAATCTAAGTTACCACATCTTTGAAATGCCTGCTTTCTGAAATCATAGAAATAAAACCACCCTCAAGAGAACATATAATCTCATTAAATATCCTCTCCTCACTTTACCCACCTTACTTACTTTCCCTCCTTAATTTCAAATGCATAGAAGAAACTGCAAACTGTTATTCAGAAAAGCATTTTTCTCAGTCCGAGAGCTTGCTTCCAGGCATATCCTCTGCTTGGCTCAAATGAATTTTTAAAAATCATTTTATTGATATTTTACAGAGAGGAAGGGAGAGGGATAGAGAGTTAGAAAGATCAATGAGAGATGAGAAACATTGATCAGCTATCCCCTGCATACCCCCTACTAGGGATGTACCCGCAACCAAGGTGCATGCCCTTGACCGGAATCAAACCTTGGACCCCTCAGTCTGCAGGCTGATGCTCTATCCACTGAGCCAAACCAGTTAGGCCTCAAATAAAGTTTTTATAAAAATTCTTTACAGGTTTGGATATGGCAAACAACAACAGACCACCTGATCACAAGGAGTAAAGATTATGAATATTATTTCTGAAGATAGAATCACTAACCAGCTCTGCATAGCTAAAGAGTAAGTCAGCTTGTTGGTACCAATAGAAATTTTTCTTTTACTCATGTAATAATTTCCCTTCCTTTCCTCAAAAAAACCCATACCCTTATCTTCACCTCAATTGAGACACAGTATGGGTTTCTGCCCGAACCTGTGGACCCAAATTGTAATTCTTTTGGATCCCAAATAAATGCTTTTGCCTCTTTATTTTGGCTTTTCATTTTTGTTAACATGTTCTACCTTACTCGACAGCATATTTGTCCATCAGATAATGTAAATCAACACAGGTAAAACTGCCATCACAAAGTCTGGTTAGCAAATATCGGGTCACAGAAATACACCAACATTCATTTTTGCTTTGGGAAGAACCTTTATAATTTGCCTACTTGAACAGTGTAGTAATATCTGATAAGTCAGTTCAAGATTTAGCCTTTTTGCTTCAGGAAGAATCTTTGTAATTTGCCTTCTTGAATAAGTATACTAGTATCTGAGAAGTCAGTTAAAAATTTAGCCCTCAAAGATTCCTGTCTTTAGAGAAAAGAGCAAAACTTTCAGATAGGACTTCAAAAGTGATTTTTATATGAATACACGGCTTACTAAAAAAACAACTTTATTTTGGCAAATTGGGCTGAGAAATGCAGATGAGTACACTGTACTTCAAATGATGCCTTTCAAATCTTAAGGAAGCCTGTTTTATCAGTCCTGAAGTATTTTGAACAAAATGTGAGATATAGGAAATAATTCCCTTTGTGAATGAGTTCCTAAAAACTATAATTATTCTCCACTAAGATGGAACACCCACAATTTACTCTCTGAGGTAATTTCCTTGGTCTTCTGTATTACAGTAGGCATAATAAGTCAGCTTTCTGTCTTTTCCCAGCAAACTATACATAAGAAAATGAGCATTGAGTTTTGAAGTCTTCTTAGATCTCTGCTTCCTTATTTATTTCTGTGTGATAGTGACAAATCACTTACTATAGTCCTTTATTCCCAAAACATCTCTATACATCTTGCACAATTTAAGGTTAGAGATAATCTAGATATTGCCAAAGGTAGTTGCCTAGACTGCAATACACTATTCGGTTCTTAGAGCCAAGTCCTAGAATAGGCATAGGTGAATAGGAGAGCTTCTCGGAGAATTCTGAATGCCCTAACACAGTGCATCAATATTAATAAGAATTCTGATTCTCATTAGAGGGAAAACAATTTTGCAAATATTTGTTTGATTTATAAAGTTTCCTCAGGGATCTGTGAATTTTAATAGAATGTAAATCCATGAGAAATGAATTATTGTTTGTTCACAAATAGAACCCAGATGCCAACACTGTCTAGCACATAGTTGATGTTAAATTAAGAATTCTTGAGTGAATGAATAGATTTTTAAAAATAAAATCTTCTTAGTAAATAAAAACAAAGAAAATAAAAAGAAACTCCCTGTAATAGGAGGCTGTTAGACAATATGCATTTTGAGAAGATAAACCCAAGCCTTTACTGTTATAGACAGAATTTTAGGTCTCCATGAGCCAAATTTGGCTAGTGATAAAACTATATTCATCTCTGGAGACCTTATATCCCATGTTTACTTAGGATGAAGTCAACACTAACAAACATTATAAATCTGAGTAAGACCTTGATATACCCAAGAGGCAATAAGAAAAATATTCATTAGTGAGTTGATAATTATAATAAAGCCAGAAAGCTTAATGAAAGGAGACTCAAATATGCCTCTGTGTCTCCAAATACAGTAATATCTCAAGTTATGCTGTTAGGATGATTCTTAAAAAGAACCACATAGTTTTTAGATAGAGCTAGTTATCTTAGCCTCTAGAATAAACATCCTTCTTAGTTACTCATTGTAAGCCCCTACAACAGAAGATAGATTAACAAGAGAAGATCATACCAATTTATTTATTTAATGTAAATTTCATGTGCTATTTGAGCCTTCATAAGAAAATGAAGACCTAGTCCAGAGGCTGGCAGGGTGTGGCCACATACATTGGGTTAGTGCTGTCACGTCTCTGTGCACTAGCCCCAATTTACCGTCGCTCTTTCTTCCAGGGATCCTTGAATAGTACAACCAAATCTTTGAAGAGAGGAAGTTCATAAAGCCAATGACTAATCTATCCAATAAATATTCAGCAGGACTTGATTTTACACCTGGAAATGTGTCAGCTCTGAGTGTATAAATGTGCAGATAATCATGAATATGTAACAGAAAAAGGCATTGAACAGTGGGAATCATCAATTTTGCACAGGTAGCTTTGGGAGATGTTGTTTACTGTAGTCTCCCTTGAAATTGGGATAAAACAACAAACAAAATGAGTTTGGTGCTTTGGAAAGTATAAAAGCTGCTAGAGAACTTCATTCTCCTCTGTCAGGAGAAGTAAGTGAAATTAATGAAGCTCTTGCAGAAAATCCAGGACTTGTCAACAAAGCTTGTTATGAAGATGGTTGACTGATCATGATGACACCGTGTCACACTTCAGAACTAGATGAACTAATGAAACATATGAGAAATACATAAAATATACTGAGGAGTGAAAATGGAAACCCCCTAAATAAAGCAGCATGAAACACCAACAAAAAGAAAACAGAGACCTAAAAAAGAGGTTGAACTTCAGTGTTTTCATGCTCAGGTTGATGGAATATGGAAAGCTGTGGAAAACGTGATAGAATACAGAGTGTGAGTTAAGTGTCTTACACTGGGGGAAACTTAGCAAAGCCTGTGTGCTCAGATCTCATATTCCCTGTCTCCAGAAATAAGATACTCCTTTCCTTCAGGGATAGAGGTCCCCTCTCACACTAGGGGCTTAGGACTTGCTTCAGAGGAAGGCCAGAAAGTCATTCTTGCACCTGCAGTTTCTCAAATTCCTTTACCTTAAATTACTCAATATGAGAAGGTAGCATGTCCTGAATCTTCTCACCTACAATAACTAAATAGACACTATTCTGGATATATATATACACACACACATATACACACACATACACACACACAATAGGATATGTATTCCTATCTATTCTCATTTTTCATATGTCAGTGATGAAATAACCTACACTTGACTTAGAAATTATGTAAGTTTAGAGAAGACAATTTAATAATTTGACTTTCTTGTTATGAAATGGCTTGCTTTTATTCCAAGATACTGGCCAATTGCTTTGAAACTGCTTTGGATATCAGCTAAAAGAATAACTTCAAAGAGAAATTTCTAACAGTGAGAGGGATAAAAAACATTGAACATCTAAATATCAAAGAATCTCAAATGTGGTTTTAGTACTTAGACTTTTTTTTTCTAAACAAGTTACCTTATTGGATCCTGCTAAAATAGCAGCATTGTCTGCTGCAGCGAGGGAATGAGACAACACACTGATGGATCACTGTACCTTTAAGGCCCACATCCTAATTCAAGTCATTTTGTTTTCTGTGTCCAAAGCACATTTAAAAAAAGTAAAAGATTTAAAATCAAATTTACAAAGGGTGTCTTTCAGACATCAGAGAAACATTTTATCCTGTAGGTAGTCAGAGTTATCTAATATACCTTAAGAACTACAATATAGAAATTTGCATCAAAATCTTAATTTCTTTTTTAAAAATATATTTTATTCATTTTTACAGAGAGAAATTGAGAGGGATAGAGATTTAGAAACACTGATGAGAGAGAAACATGGATCAGCTGTCTCCTGCATACCCGCTTCTGGGGAGGTGCCCGCAACCAAGGTACGTTCCCTTGACCGGAATCAAATCTGGGATCCTTCAGTCTGCAGGCTGACACTCCATCCACTGAGCCAAACTGGTTTTGGCAAAATCTTAATTTATTTAATGTTATTAATAATAGCATGAGTTTCCAGCTTTAAAAAGATAAAGGTAGAAAGAACATAACTTTCTTAAGATGAAAAAAAATCACAATTTTGAATCATGTAAGTTGGAAAATTTGACATGTTGAATTTTAAAAAGATGAATAAAAAGAATTGCAGCTAAGCAAAGCTACCTCAGAGAAGGCAGATATTTGCATGTGGCCTTACATAGTCAGCCTTTAGAAGTTTTATCTTTGGTCCCAAAATATTAAATAGGTATGTACTGGAGAGGAATAAAATGGTAGTGTGGCTTAGCACAAGAAGAAAAAGGATACAGGATTCTCCATATCTGTCAACTCAGTATGAAATAATAGGATGATGTATTCCTTTCTCTCTACCCTCAAGATAAGGCCAGTTCAAACATAAGCAAGTTTAATAGATTTAGAATATTCAGAATGAGGCACATGTTAATTTATCTCACCTCTCCTCTAATCAGATCAAACACTGAACACTGGATTCCTTTCTGAAGCTCTCACCTTGGTGAAAATCACCAAAGTGGAGTTAAGACCAGAGCATCCAAAGCGACTGAAGGATGTGCATACTAAGTCATTAGAGAAATGGCTGAAAGAACTGAGAAAGAGGAAGAGAAGATAACAGATGTTTGACTGCCCATATCTTTGCTAAAACATGGCATTAGGCTTACTATAAGTCAAGCTAGAGTGAAAAACTTCAGCTAGTTGTAACAGAGAAGCAGAATTTGCCTTGATGTAAGAAATAATTTTAAAGTAATGAGAATTGTTCAATGATGAAATAGTTCAGCACTGGCAATGATTTCCCAGTAAATGGAAAATGTTAGGTTAAGGTTAGGAAGAACAATTGGATGAAATTCTACAGAGCAGTGTTCCTTAATGTGTCCAAAAATCACCTGGGATCTTGTTAAGATGCACATCCTGATTACACCATAGTAGAGAAAGGAAGATATCGATTTGCATTTCTAAAAAGCCCCGTTTTGTGCTAATATTGCTTATCAATGGATTCAATGGATTGTGCTTAGAATAGTGTTGTAGAGGGATTGCAAGGACTCCTTGAAATTGTACAATACTATATCCCAATAGGCATGCCATGACCACTTAAATATCTCAGCTTGGAAATTTTCTCCTCCATCCCACTTTGGTAATAGAAAAAGATAAAAAATATTTCAAGTAATATTCAAGAAGAGCAAGCGAGATTACAATACATTGCCTAATGGGAGAAAAATCTTCAATACATTATGTGTTACCGCATGCATTACATTTCTTTTGCCTTCTCTATTGAAGTTCTGAAACCAAAATCTATTCATATGATATTTAGTTGTGCTTTTTAGTAAATCCTCACATTTTGTATCACTGTTCCTTGGTTTTCATTAATATTGCTGGAAGAGAAAGTGTTTACTAAGATATTTACATCAAGATCATGCTTAACTGATATGGATTTCCACAAATTTCATCGGATGATTTGTTAGCCTAAAAACAAAAGGTCAAAGTGAGAGACAAGTGTTTGTTGGAGATTAAAAAAAGAAGAAGAAGAAGTGAAATTCTGGGAAGCACAGATTCAAACAGAAAACCATACAGTGTATCCATTAGGAGGTGAAAGCAAAGGGTATTTATAAGAAAAAGAAGTGGGAAATTATATGAAAGAAGGAAGGAGATTTCTATAGAAGCATTGACCCAAATATTTTTTTAGCTGTATATGATTGTGTTCATTCTAAAAATGCCTTTGATTTTTTAGTCCTGAAATCATATCAGTTTTCTTTTTAAACCAGTTTAAATACTCCATAGGTTTGAGAAGGAAGATTCGCAAGACATTTCTAAGATATAATACTGGGCAACTTTCCTGTCTCACTCTGAAACTTCAAATTATATTAAACAAAAATTCATTATTTCTATAGTTCTAGTTTCAACTCATATTTCACTTTTTTAATATTCAAACTAATAATTCTAGTCATTTTTGACTAGAACAAACTATTCCGTACTAATAAGTTCCAACAAGCTGAAGGGGTAGGATAAGAAAAATTAGAAAGGTTCTAATTTTTTAACAGAAATCCCCAAGATAGATACTAATTAAGGAAAAGCCAGGGAGAAAATATAATTGGCCTGTTTTAGATTGCAAGGCATATTATGATTATTTCAATTTGGAGCAAGGAACTCTTCTCCCTGCTTTGACATAGAAATCTTTTTCTATTGTAGTTTTCAGGTGAAATAGAGGCTATTTGACTTAGAAGAATTTAGGTTGACAGACTTGATTCACCCTATGTGGGGAAAATAAAATAATATATCCTTTGGGTTCAGGTGTCAATCAATGGAAAATAAGTAATTCTTATATAGGCATAGGTTCTTCTTAATTCATCTATCTTTCTGCCTGCTTCAGGATGAGACTGTCACAAACATACTTTAGAAGAGCAATTTTGATACAGATTTATGTCTCCAAAGCTCAAGATGATTGTCAAAAACCACTTCTGTGGAAATTTAGCTTTATGAAATATAGTAAAACAAATTTCTTCAAAATTCATAGAGGAAAATAAAATTTTGGATGTTTTAAGTCACAGGGAAATACATAAAACTGTCCTGCTATTTATGTAATGTGTGTGTGTGTGTGTGTGTGTGTGTGTGTGTGTGTGTGTGTGTGTGTGTGTGTGTGTGTAAGAGAGAGAGAGAGAGAGAGAGAGAGAGAGAGAGAATGTATTTGAGTTAAAGTGATCTAGTTTTCTTATTTGCAAAGTGATCTTTAAGTTCTCTTACAGGGCTGAAGTTTATGATCCTCATATACTAACTGAAGAAATCCTATGAAAATTCACTAAGGTGATGCAAATCATACAGTCCCTGACTGAAAGTTTTGAAAATACTTTCAAAATGAGTAAGTTTTTTTTTTTTCCTGCCATGGTCCCTGGTTGTTATCTTCTTATGGCTTTTATTATGTCTATAGTTGAGAGGGTCAAGGTTTCAGTGTTTCTTACACAGTGGCATTGGCAAAATCCAAATATAGTTTAGAGTTAACTGGCACACATTAAAAAAAAAAATAGAGATTTGACAGTAGGTAGACAGACAAATAGATAGTTAACAAAAATTGGTATTAATTTGAGAAATGTATGTGTATAGAAAAACTATGTGGGGAATTATGTGTTAATCTAAAAATTATATATGTATGTGTACAATTTTAAAAGATCATTGATTTCTAGAGTAATTAAAAACAAAGAATTTTGAAACTGCCTTAGATATAAATATATTAATTGGAAAATAATCCAAATACTGAAAGTATTGTTTTAAGTGATTGTAGGCTCTCATTCTACACTCTGTGTCCGTACCTGTTCCTTATATTGTTCTTTCCAAAACTTATACCCTAGTTTTTATAGTAGCATAATTATTATTGATACTGGTTCTTCTGAAGTTTATTTTCCTTACTAATTTCACTAAAACCAACAACATATTAGTATGTGATAAGGAACAATGAATAAATAGCCCTGCTGAGCCAGCATCTCATCAACAATAGGATATTGTTTTTCTCAAAGACTTATGTACCAACATAATTGAGGCTCATTGGAAAACAAATAACTGCCAGCACAGAGTGTGAAAAGACAGTTTGTTTAACTTGTAAAATGGCATATTTTCTGCAAAATAGAGATATGCTTATATACACAGTATTTATACAAATATTCTCATTTAAATTCATATCAGGTTAAAGGAGAGTTGGGAGAGAGAGGGACAGGGAGGTATGTGTATGTGTGTGTTTCTTAACCAGTCAAACTGGTTACATACATTTATATTGCCAAATAACACAGAGGGTAACATGATTATATGATGGATGTGAAAAACAATAAATTTAATGCTGTATTATATGTTTACTATGCCTGAGGCACACTTCTAAGTGTACTACATTTCATTATTCATTTAATTCTCACCACAATCCTATTAGATAAGTTTTAATATCATCCTTAAAGGAAAGGTAAAAAAGCTGAAGTTCAAAGAAATAGAATTAAACCCACACAGAATCAGGCAGTTCATATTGATGGAACTAGAGTTTAACCAAGGCAGTCTGGCTTCAGAATTGCCTCTGTTCATCTTTATATTGCACTTCTACACAGAAATAGAAATTGAACCCAGTTTTTTTTTTTTCTTTTAAGACAGTTAACACCATTCTGTCCCATCTCCACAAGGCTGTGGAAGGTTAGAAGTTGAGAATTTGGCAATACTACTGCATTTCCACCCTACAATAGAGAGGATTGGTAATACATTCTCTGGCTTATGTCTGAGTTGTGTTGCTGAATTGGGAAATTTAAAAACAGCAAATGTATAAATCAGGAGAATTTTAGTAGAAACCAACATAAGGTAACTGAAACAAACTAGGGAATATCTTTAAAAGATGCTGAGATTTCTATGGAAGTGGGTAAAGGAACCTAGGAAGAATGCTAAATTAGTCTATTTATTTTAAAACATTCTTCTCCAGTGTCTGCATCTCTCTCTAACAACTCAGTATCAGTTATAGGTCTCATTCCTCTGGCCTACAGACTTATCTGGGCCATAAGACAGAAATATAGCTCTTTCTAGGGCCTACATTTGCACTCACACCGAGGCTGACTCAATAGTGTTTGTCCTAATGCTAATCTCCCAGCACAGAGTCTTAAATCAATATATTTAGTATCTGATGATAGCACCAAGAGTTACTTGGTTAATCAAAACAGAAATCCAACTAAATTGAGAATTCATAACTCTCTTGGAATATTATAAAGAACAGTGTCCAATGGCTCAAGGAGATCAGAATTTTAGAATAAAAATACTGTTAGACTGAACTATTATCTGTCTATGTCAACTAGGACACACAACTTTGAAAAATATTTTCATATGGGAACAATGACAACAAAGATTTCAAGAGCTCATTAGTGGAGTTTTTTCTACAGAAAAGGAATTTAAGCTCCTAGCTAGTCAAGTAACCACCAAATTTTGGAATTATCACATTTTCAAATGTCAAAGAGGTAGCACTGCACAAATGTTTACAAGGGTTATATCCTCTAGTTGGATTGCTCCCTTTATCATTAAGTAGGGTCATTCATTCTTCATCTCTTAAAGATATTAACCTATTTTTTAATCCTATACCCAAGGTTATTTTGTATTGATTTTGAAAGAGAGAGAGAAAGAGAGAGAAATAACTATGTGAGAAAGAAACATTGATCAGTTGCCTCCTGTACATGCTTGGAATGAGAATTGAATCTTCAGTTTAACTATATGCCCTGACCAGGAATCAATCCTGCCAACTTTTGGTGCACTGGATGGTGCTCCAACCAAATGAGCCACCCAGCCAGGGCAATAGCCTTTGTTTTAAAGTCTATTTTGCCATATATAAATATTGGAATACCAGGCTTTTCCCCTTACTTTGCATGAAATATATTTTCCATCTTTTTACTTTATGTCTATGTATAACTATTGTTACACACACACACACACACACACACACACACAGAGAGAGAGAGAGAGAGAGAGAGAGAGAGAGAGAGAGAGAGAGAGACGCTGTTTTCTTAGAATAATCACTACTTAATTTCTTCTGAAAAAAAAAATATAACACTAATATGAGAATAGACCAAATAGTGGAACCAAACAACTTAACAATCAGTTGCTATGATGTTCAGTGGCCACCAGGGGATGTGCTGAACAGGGTGGGCATTGGCAGCAAGCAGCAAAGTGCAGAACATGGCAGGCACTGGTCATGGTGGAATGGTTAAGCAGGTGAGCAGGGATGCCAGATCAAGAGAGGTGCTGTTCACTGTCATCAGGTTGAGCTTCTGAAAATTCTTTGCTCCTGCATGCCATAGTCCTGTGGGCACTTGCACCTGCTGCTAACACCAGAGCTGCTCACACATCCTGCTGGTGCCAGCCCTGCTCGCACCTGCAGATGGCACCAGAGCCACGGCTCACACTCGCTGCCAGGTGTCCAGTCGCCCCTGAGGGCTTCTCCACCTCCCCTGCTCCCACTGCTGGTACTAGTGCCAATTGCTCCATACCATCAGTGGGTGAGAGCAGAGCCAGCACCATCTGCCCTTGGGAGCAGCAGCAGTGGCAGCAGGACTTCTGGCAGATAGGGGACAGGGTGGCTGTGGTGGGAAGGGTAGGGCAAGAGTGTGGAGGATAGGCCGAGATCTACCCCTGTGCCAATCGCAGCATCATGGCCCACAGTTCCTTTCAAGGTGCACAAATTCATGCACTGGGCCTTTAGTTTTACAATAAAATGTTTACATAGAAGGTTATGTTTGGTCAGAATGTTTTTTACTTTGTATAGTATGACATATTTTTCCCCTCAAATGATATAAGCAATTTTTCTGAATTATTTATTAATAGGTGTACTGTTTCTTCATTATATACTAAAATGTTATTTAATATATGTGTGGATTATTATTTCCTGGAATCCACACTACTTGCATTCTTCATTTACTTGCTTTGTTTATTTTACCCAACACAATCTTTCTGTCATTTACATACCAGGCTCCACTGGAGTGGAGTAGTGAATAAAATAGGCAAAATAGTGACCTCCTGGAGTTAACATTATTATAGAAAGACATACACAATAAAAATGATGAATTAAAAAGATGGTGATTTAAGCTTCAGATAATAATAAACCAAGTAAGAATTGGAGTGGAATAAATTATTACTTAAAAAAAAATAATAGACAACACCTTAATCACTGAAAGAAGTATATTGTAGTAGATATAATAAAGGTGAGGAGGGAACCAGGTGTATATATGGGGGGGAAATTACCAATACATAGAAGAGCAAGGAGATAAGACTTGAGGCAAGAATGTACCTACTCACCAAAACCGGTTTGGATCAGTGGATAGAGCATCAGTCTGCAGACTAAGGGGTCCTAGGTTCGATTCCAGTTAAGGTTATGTACCTTGGTTGTGGGCACATTCCCAGTGGGGTGTGTGCAAGAGGCAGCTGATCAATGTTTCTCTCTCATCTATGTTTCTAACTCTGTCCCTCTCCCTCCTTCTCTGTAAAAAAATCAATAAAATATATTTAAAAAAACAAAGAATATACTTACTGTGTTTTTAAAAAAAATTACCCAGATGGATAGTACAGAGGCAGAAGACTGAGGCACTATTTGGTAGACAATTTTAACAACTTTCAGTTTTACTTTGAGAGAAAGAGGAAGCCAGTGAAAGATGTTTGAACAGAATAAAGATAACTGAATTTATGAATTAGAAGAATTTTTTTGATGTCTATGCTGGATAATACAGAGGTAGAATGCAAGAATACGTACGGGAAGAAAATTTAGGAAGCTATTACAGTAACCTAGGCATGGAAGTGATGAAAAAAAAATGACAAATAATATATACTGAGTGGCCAGATTATTAGGATATCTGATGCATAATAATCTGGCCACTCAGTGTATATCCTATATAATTGAGGGCTAATGTGTAAATTGTCCCCTCGGCCATGAGTTCGACCAGCAGGCAGGCCAGCCAACTGCCCATGTGACTAGGCTGGATGGACCCCATGCATGCACAAATTTCATGCATAGGGGAAGAGGGCTGGTGTGTGTCCCTCGGCCCACCCTGCACCTTCTCCAATCTGAGGCAGTTTAAGGGATGTATGATTGTTCACTTAGGCCTGATACCATCCCTTTCACAGTCCAGGACTGTTGGCTCCCAACTGTTCACATGCCTACCTGCCTGATTGCCCCTAACTGCTTCTACTTGCCAGCCTGATCACCCACTAACCACTCCCTTGCCATCCTGATCAACACTTAAGTGATCCCCTGCCAGCCTGATTGCCCCTAATTTCCCTCCCCTACTGGCCTGGCGCCCCCAACTGCCACCCCAACTGCCCTCCCTTGCTGGCCTGGTTGCCCCCAACTTCCCTCCCTTGCAGCCCTGGTCACCCCCAGCTGCCCTCTCATGGTGGCCATCTTGTGGCAGCCATCTTGTGTCCACATGGGGGTGGCCATCTTACATATTGGAGTGACAGTCAATTTGCATATTACCTCTTTTTTAGAAAGGATATACACTGTGGCCAGATTATTATGCATTCAGAAATCATAATAATCTGGCCACTCAGTGTATATTTTAAAGGTAAAAGTAAATGTATTTTCTGATAAGTCATAAATTGGTTTGATTGAGAATGACAAGTAAAGATGATTAGAAAGTTTTGGGCCTGAGATTTAGAAACATTTGCATTTTGCATCTGTTTCTCTGAAATGTGTAATTATAAGATTTATTACATCTACTAGTAGATATAAAAGTGTTGATTGTATAGATATACTTGCAGTTTCATAGGAAAATATTGTCATTTTTGTTTATATTTGAAAATTATTCTGGTAGTTCTTGGCTCTTTAATCTTGCAAAAGAGTTTTTATATTAGCTTATTATAATCTTTGAAAATTCTGATGATATTTTGATTGTCATTAATTAAATATATCAAAAATTTTACACACCTAGAGAGTAAAATGCTAATTATTTACCTAGTAATAATACATTATTAATATAACAAATTTTATGTCTCTGTTATATAAACAGAGATCTAAACTAAAATTAGTTTCAGATAATTCCATTTTCTTTGACTTATTTTAAAAATACTTTAAGTTAAAATGGATGTTCAAGTAAAATATATACAATTAGATATTTAACCAAGAAACTGGAAACTGTGACCTAAATTCTTTTAATCAAAAGAGAAGGAAATAGCTTCATGAATCTAATATTTAAAAAAAATATATTATTTATTAATAAAATAATTAAAATTATGAGAATGTCATATAAATGCTTTGAGTAGAGACTCAGAGAATAGATATAATTTGATGCAATGATCTTTTATACATAAATGTTCTCTGTGAACTACATAAATAATTTCTACTTGACAGACATAGTAACTAAGAAATATTCCACTTAATTGTTACAGTTGTAATTGGGTCAGATTTTTAGATGATTTTAAATAGAGAATATAACTAACTGGGACAGCTATAAGGTGAAGTAACAAAAGAACGTCAATGAAAATATTTTAGTCTACTTCAGCAGAAACTGGTTTGGCTCAATGGATAGAGTGTCGGCTTGGGGACTGAAGGGTCCCGGGTTCGATTCCAGTCAAGGGCATGTACCTTGGTTGCGGGCATATCC
The DNA here is from genome assembly GCF_014108245.1 of Pipistrellus kuhlii. Taxonomy (NCBI): domain Eukaryota; kingdom Metazoa; phylum Chordata; class Mammalia; order Chiroptera; family Vespertilionidae; genus Pipistrellus; species Pipistrellus kuhlii. The sequence continues at coordinate 17,389,011 of NW_023425595.1, forward strand.
CCGTAAGTGGTGTGCAGGAGACAGCTGATCGATGACTCTCTCTCATTGATGTTTCTAACTCTATCCCTCTCTTTTCATAAGTGGTGTGCAGGAGACAGCTGATCGATGACTCTCTCTCATTGATGTTTCTAACTCTCTATCCCTCTCTTTTCCTCTCTGTACAAAATCAATAAAATATATTAAAAAGAAAGTATTTTAGTCTACTTCAAATAGGACTTACATTTTGAAAATTATACATAATTTCAGGGTAGAAATAATTTTAAAAACTCTTAAATTGATTAATAAATGCTACTTGTCTAATATTGATTTTAATTATACATATGCATGTATATATAAATATAATTTATATATTCAGATTTTTATTGATCACTTTGAAATTATTTTTAATAAAAATTAGTTGATTTTCAGTCCCAAGCAGGGAAAAATAAAAATTTACAATTAATTATTGTTCCAAGAGATTATCTCCAAATATGTCCCATTGAATAAAAATTATGTTTCTAAATATTATTCCATTTACTAGTAAATAAAAGCAAATAAATCCTTTTCATAAATGACAATGAACCAAAAATTCTTTATACTGTATATAATCGAAGTACTTAGCTTAGTGAAATTTTAATTTTCTCAGAGGGATTTCCCATCCCCAAAATTCTTTCCTTATATACTTTTACTAAACAAGGTCAGTGAGGTACTTCAATTTCTCTGGCACAGTGAATATTAAATGTAAAAAGGATTTTAGAGATTAACTAAATCCAGTTTCCTCCTTCAATCAGCCAGGAAAGCAAAGAAGGTTAAGAGTAGAGAAGTGACTTCTTCAAGATACCATAACTCATGCCAGCAAAGCCAGGTCGGGTCCCTGACTCCCAATATATCACTGACATATTACTTCTAGAAAAGTCACATTGCTTCTTAAATAAAAACTGTGCTACTAAAAAGTGCAAATCTCTATAAATTAAATAAAAACCATGAAAATGTATTTGTAAGAAACATGATAGAGGTAGACAATTATAGATACAAATATACCTTTATAGATAAACCCTGGGATTAAATGTTCCGCTAGTCAGGGAGAATAGGCTTTAATTAAAGGGTGAGGCTTCTGAGAAAGAGTAACAGCACCCCAAGTCATTGCATTAACTGTATTTCTCCAGATCAGAGAAACTACATTAACCCTATTTCTAGCAAAGCCAATAGGTTCTCTCATTCTTTAGCCTTTGGAATGAGTTTAACTTGAAAGAATTAAACAACTGTGAATGGCCTGAAGGCAACTCCATTCATTACCAGTGTTTCAGAGACCTCTCAAAGATCTTGCCAAGTCCTACTTCAGACCTGTCTCCAGAGAATAATAACTTTGAACTAACTACACCACATGTGTCAAACACAAGGCCCGCGGGCCAAATCCATCCCGCCAGGCCTTGCAATGTGGCCTGCACCGCGCTGTCATCACTGCACTTCTCTGCGTTTCCATCACAATGACAGTTTATGACTGTTCAGTAAACCATTCGGCCCACGATTTAGGCTGGATTTTAGATTTTGGCCCCTTCTCTGATTGAGTTCGACACCCCTAAACTACACTAACAGATTTCAGCAGACAGCACAGGGGGATAAGCTTAGCAAAAACATGTAGAGACCTTGAAGAATATAGAAGAGATTGGAGGGAAAGTGATCTGGCCAGTGGATAGTAAGCAAGTAGATTACTGGACAAATGGAATAGGGAAACAGACAAGATACTCAAATAAGGCCAAACAATTTGAACAACTTACAGCCAGCTTGTGAATTACAAGACCTTATCTACCCTAACCAAGGATACTTAAGAAATCATGGTACAATCCTCTCCTTCCTAATCAGAAAATAGACAGATTAAATCATCCTGGTTGGGGAAAAGAGACCTAATTATTGCCATCTGGGCCACTCAAACCCAAGGACAGATGAAATCAGGGAAACAAATAACAAAAATCCCATTAAAGCCAAACAGACCCAAGATAAAATATAACAGTAAAGTAAACCAAAGAGTAATTCCAAACTCCCCTATACACTCATTTTGATACCTTACCTTAGCGTATTATAAAAATAGAGGCCCAGTGCATGAAATTGTGTGAGAGTATGTCCCTAGGCTTTGCCTACAATCAGGGCCATCTTCCCTGGTTTCAGGCAGCCAACCCCACCCCCTGCTGCCACCCACCCCAGTTCCACATTTGCCAACAGTGCAATTGGAGCCTGTTGGCTGAAGCAATTAAAAGCACATCTGATAGTGCATTACAGATGACAGATACTAGGGGTTTTGTTTGTTTGTTTCTTATAAATTGAAGGTCTATGGCAACCCTGCACTGAACAAGATTACCATCTCCACTTTTCCAATATTATTTGTTTACTTTGTGTCACATATTGGTAATTTTCACACACTTTTTCATTATCATTGCATCTGTAATGGTGATCCACATCAGTGGAGAAAGTAACTGCAGATGTGGAGATAGTAAGAGAAGTAGAATTCAGTGGACCCTGAAGACGTGAATGAATTGCACAGCCTCATGATAAAACTTTTAACAGATGAGGAGTTGAGTATTATGGATGAGCAAAGACAGTATTTTCCTGATATGAAAACCACTGCTGGTGGAGATGCTGTGAAAACTGTTGAAATGAGAACAAAAGAATTTAGAATAGCAGCTGAAGGGTTTGGGAGGATTGACTCCAATTTTAAAAGAAGTGGTACCAAACTGCATCACATGCTACAGAGAAATCATTTGAGAAAAAAAGTCAATTGATGTGTCAGACTTTATGGTCTTATTTTAAGAAATCACCACACTCACTCCAACTTTGAGCCATCAGCCTGATCAGTCAGCAATTACTATATGGAAATAAGACTCATCACCAGCCAGAAAAAAAAAAATAATAATAATAAATAAATAAATAAATAAATAAATAAATGGACTGGCTAAAGATCGAGATGATAGCATTTTTTAGTAATAAATTATTTTTTTGTATTAAGGTATTTACCCTTTTAAACATTAGACCATTGCACACTTAACAGATTACAGTATAGTATATATAAATATAATAACTTCTATATGCACTGGAACACCAAAAAAAATTGTGTAATATTCACTTTATTGTGATACTCAGTTTATTGTGGTGGTCTGGAACTAAACCACAATATCTCTAAGGTATGCCTATAGTTTCTTTTATTTATTTATTTTTAAACGTATCTTTATTGTTGCAAGTATTACAGATGTCCTCCTTTTCCCCCATTGACCCCCTCTACTCTCCCCACTCCTATCCTCCTACCAAGGCCTTATACTATAATCTGTGTTCATGGGTTATGCATATAGGCAGATAAATTCTTTGGTTTATCTCTTCCTGCCTTCCCTACCCCTCTTCCTTATAAGAGCTTATAGTTTATTTTCAAAAATACCTTCAGATTCACACTGTCAGAAGTGAAACAAGGAGTAACATTAAACTAAGCCTGCCACACCTGTCTTGGGCCACAGACTCTTAGTCTCCCTTTCACAGTAGGTGCTCTAAAGATGACTGGAAACTAGTACAGGAATAGGGCACCGGGAGGTGATCGAGAAATGCATTCAAGAAATGGAAGACTGATATCACACCCACCAAACATTGACATCAAAGCTATAATTTAAAAATAAACTAAAAAATAAAAACAGCAATCCACTACTAATACTGATGCTCCAGAAGATTCTCTAGGAATCTAGAACTGCTTCATTGTAGTTCATTCAACAGTGCATAATTTATTGAGTAGGTAAAGATTCATTTGTTACTACTTCCTTAGAGTTTTCCTGCCAATACTCCACCAAACAATGAAGCAGGTGGACTGTCACTGCTTATTTACCTTCTAGAATGAAATTGCAACATGCTATCATTTCATTTTTCTTTCTAACATGATGTATCTCTACTCTTGTGAACTGTCCTAGGATTTTTGATGCAGTCGAGACAGGGAAGCAGTCATTCTAGGTGTATTTCACTTAGAGAAAATTTATTTTTTAAATCTGTTAAGACATGAGAAAAACTGAACTTGTCATCTTGTTTATTACTAGGTGCAATGGAGTTACCTTCAGTGTTTCTTTCAATTGTATTTTCTTCAATGAAAACTATCATCTCATAGGATTTTGAAAATCTACTGAAGAGGAAAAGACAGTGGAAAAAGTATCTTCAAATAAATATGGCTTTCTAAGGCAGATTTTGAAATAGCACAGATATCCACATATGCTATAAAGTTACTTTAATTATTGATTTATTTTACTTTGCTAATTAAATTTATTGGAATGACATTGGTTAATAAGACTATAAAGGTTTTAAGTGTACAGTTCTATGATAGGTGATCTGTATATTGCATTGTGTGCCCACCATCTAAAATCAAATCTCCTTCCATCATCATATATATGGCTTTATCCTTTACTATCCCCCACCTACTTCCCTCTGGTAACCACCATACTGTTGTCTATATCTATTAGTGTCAATTGTACAGCAGACATGACTGAACTTTTCCACAATGATACACAGCAGTGACTCTCATCTAGAACTTTACGTGTATTTGCTATGCACTAATCATTTTGGAACACTGTTTAAAATATGTTAATTGTATTCAAAGCCTGTTTAGGGGTCATATAATGAGTGTTTACTGTTCAGTGTACATTAGTATTTAATGTTTAATATACTATTGTGTATCTGACATGTGTCATAATAAAAATATAGCCTAACACATATTTTACAGAATTAATAACTATTTCCCGTTACATGGTCTCACCATTGCTTAATTGTGGACAAGGTTTTAATAAAATGTAAATGTAATATGTGAATACAATGAGGAAATCATAAATAGGCTTACACAGGATAGATGTACTTATGTTAAACAAATGGATACCTGTGATTATGGTTAACATTTCCAATGACAACCTTTAAAATAATTAAATATTGTGCCTCAAACATTCGTGATTTAAGACATGATATTTTTCAGATTACTTCAGTAAATAATTCAAATAATCACAGTGTAGCCATAACCATGAGTTGAGACAATGAAATTATATACATACATGCACAAATACATTATATAGAGATAATAGATCAAATGCAACATACATAAATCGTTATGTGTAATATAGAATTTTGAATATATATTTAAATTAATAACAAGATATTATAAGTTTTAAATAAGTGACAGGTGTGATGTTATCTTGGTTCTCCACCAATCTATTATAGTAGTGGGTATGTGCCTTTACTTTTTTCTTCACCCTGATTGTGATCAAATAACATTATACCTCTTTTTTTTTTTTTTTTTTTTGATTCAATCACCTGTGTCAGGATGCATGACATTTTAAAAATTATTATTAATATATTTTTATTGATTTCAGAGAGGGAGAGATAAAAACATCAATGATGAGAATCATTGATCAGATGCCTTGCCTGCAACCTGGGCATATGCCCTTAACTGAAATCGAGCCTGTGACCACTCAGTCTGCTGGCCAATGCTCTATCCACTGAGCCAAACCAGCAAGGGCAGGAAGATTGACTGACCTTTTTGATTTTGTGGAATGAGTTCCTGGAGGACTAGGACTGTAGGATTGTCAGAGAAGTATTATAACATTGTATAGTTGTTAAAACATGCATTATTTATTTTCAAAATTCTATTCATAAAAAATTTAAATTTTATATATATATAGACACACACACATATATACCGTATTTTCCGGTGTATAAGACGACCCCCTAATTTTTACAGTTAAAACAATAGGCTTAGGCCTATATTCTCTGTGTAAGACTACCCCCCACTTCAAAGAAAAGACTTACTTTGCTGTCAAGATCTGCAGGTAATTTTTGTGCAATTTTGGTCTTTTGCCCCTGATTTTCGGTTGACCTTTTTGTTTCAAAAGTCGTCTTATACACTGAAATATATATATATATATCATATATATATATATATATATATATATATATATGATATAATATTTGTGTTTTTTAGTGGTTGAGTGTGGACTTTATTTCCAGATAATCTTGTTCAGTTTTGGTTCTACATTTAAGACTTGCTTGTTCTGGAGAAAAGGAACTGCAGCATCCCCTAGGGCCTGGATCTCAGGATAAATTCATGTGATGTGTAGCAGCCAATCCCAGTGGGACCTGCTACTTAAGTTTAATAATTCATCACAGATACATAGGAAATCTATATTTATTGTTATACTAGTGGCCCAGTGCATGAAATTCATACACTGGTGACGGGGTGGGGGTGGGGGGGAGAGTCCCTTAGCCTGGCCTGTACCCTCTCCAATCTGGGACCCCTCGAAGGAGGTCCTTCTGCCAGTTTACAGGGATTAGGCCTAAACTGGCAGTCAGACATCCATCTCACAATACAGGACGGCTGGCTTCTAACCGCTGACCTGCCTGCCTGATTGCCCCTAACCACTCTGCCTGTTGGCCTGCTCGCCCCCAATTTCCTCGCTGCCTGCCTGCTCACTCCCAAATGCCCCCTCACCATCCTGATCTCCTCCAACTGTCCCCCATGCCAGTGTGCTTGCCCCCAACTAACCCCTGCTGGCCTGCTCGGCTTACCTTTCTTCCCCACTGGATTGCTTTTCCCCAACTGGCCCCCATGCTGGTCTACTCATCCCCAACTGCCCACCCTTGCGCTGGCCTGATCACCCGCAACTGCCGTCCCATCCTGGCCTGACCACCCATAAGTACCCTTCCCTCTTGGCCTCTAACTGTCTCTACCTTGGCCCCGCCAGCATGGCTTTGTCCAGAAGAATGTCCTGAAGGTCTCCTGGAAGGTCTACCAGTCTAATTAGCATATTACCCTTTTATTAGTATAGAAAGAGGCTGGCTGTTGTGCCCTGTAGGGTGTTCCAGATCAGGGTGGGGATTCCCTTGGGACATGAGGGGCCTGTGGTGGTTTGCAGACTGGCCATGCCCCCATGGGGTTGAGGGTCCCCGCTAGGGGCAGGGCCAGCCTGGGTTAGGGGCTGAGGGCTGTTTTCAGGCTGGCCACTGGGGAACCCTCACCTCATGGGGGTGTGGGTTCTCAGAAAATCAGAAAACACAGATATTTACATTACACTTCATAACAGTAGAAAACTTACAGTTATGAAGTAGCAACAAAAATAATTTTATTGTTGGGGGTCACCACAACATGAGGAACTGTATTAATGGGTCATGGGATTAGAAAGATTGAGAACCACTACACATACACGTTTTTTTGTAAGCCCTTTGGCTTCCTGGTGAACTTATAGTACTAAAGGGACAATTTGACTTTAAATAGTTTCTTAGAGATTTTACAAGATTCTGTAACCCAGTATAACACCAAAGTAAAAAAAGATCAAGTAAAATTCTGATTCAGAGAACAGTTTTATGAAGATTTTATAAGCTTAAAATGTAATTTTCCACATTTTCTATTAAATATTTTTTACTTTTTTATTTTATTGTTTAAGGTATTACAAATAGTAGTACCTATGTCTTTTCCCATTGACCTCTGCCCCACTTCCTCTACCTCCCAGACACTTGCCCTAACCAAGCCCCCTCCCCCAGTGCCTTGTGTCCATTGGTTATGCATCTATTTTTTCTTTAATCAACACTGGAACCACCCATGTATCAGCCAAGTGAGCATAGAATGGGACTTGTGAATAAAATGACACAGAGAGAGGGGATTGAGAAGCACAGAAGAGAGTGTTCTGATTTAGTTCAGGGGTCAGCAAAAAGGTCTCACTAATTGGAATATTAATTGGTACAGACATGAATGAATGGAGGTGGACCTTTCTGGCAAGAGGGCACAAGCAGAGGCAACTTTAAGCTATTGAGAAACGTCATTGATATAACCCCATGTGCAGAGGAGAGTTTTAGGACATTAGAAATGAGCTTGGACTTACAGAAAAGGACTCTTACGAGCAAAAGAATGAAACACCGTGATTTGTAATTTTTTTTAGTTTTCATTTATTTATTTATTAAAAATATAGTTCTGCATCTCAACTCAGAGGCTTAATCCTTACATTAAAGATTTAGTTCTGCAGGTTAACTCAGAGACTAGAGACATAAGTTACTTCATAAGAGTACTTTCTGATGTTGAAATGAAAGCCACTTTTGGAATACTTTCTCTAGTTCTTAAGATATGCAAAATAACAGTTTTTCTAGTAAGTCCCTGCCTAGCTGCACTTTCTTATCTTCCTTCAAGACAAAGAAGGGCCTGAGGCCAACACTGTAATAAAGTCAAGAAATGGCCCAATTTTAGGTTCTGTAATGTTCTACCAGTTGGCCTAGTACACTGCCAATCTCCATTTTATTAATTACATCATGAGAAGATCCAATTGCTACTTTATAATTTTCTGTCCAAACCTGATGGAAGCAAACTTTTAGCTCCCAGAGTTTGCTTCCTTTTTTATGATCAAGACTATCTATAACACCTACTAGTCTCTTTCAAGAAAACATCCAGAAACTTCTATAACACCTGAAGTACAATATCACATCCCAAACACTTTATACTGTGGGCAGAAATAAAATCACATTTCCTAACTACTTACAATGGCAAAGAAATAATGGAATCACATTTCAAAAAGAGGACATTGCCTAGGAGAGTCCATCACATCCATCCTGCATGGCAGATGATTATTGTTTTAATTAAAATAATTATTAGTACTAGCCACCTTCATTGTAGCCAATGATAGCATCATAATAAAAGAGGAAGGAGGCCATTTAATACTTGTGTTAGAGATTTCCAAGACCACCCCCAGGTCTGATAATTCATTAGGGGGATCCATAGGGCACAGCACATAGTTGTACTCATGACTATAACTTACTATGATGAAAGGATATAAAGCAAAATCAGCAAAAAGGAAAGGGCACATAGAGCAAGGCTCTGAAGAGACCCAGGACAAGCTGACAACAGTCCTAAGGGTTCTCTGTTAATGGAGTCACACTGAATTTGCTTAATTCATCCATCAATGAACTAAGAAAACAAATGTGAAATGTCTACCAGTGAAACTCACTTGAGATGCAGTAACAGGGTTTATAATGGGGTGTGCTGACATAGGAACCTTCAACTTGCCATGTAGTAAAATCCCAGCCTCCCAGAAAGAAATCATATGCTCAGCTTAGAGGATATTGTCTGCACAAACTCTTTAGGCACAATGGGCCATTCTTACATGATTAAGAAATTGTGAAAACACTCTTAACATCCAAGTTTCCAGACACCAGGCAATGGCCAACTTTTGAAGCATATCTTTCCAGTCTGAAATGTTGGTGACAGTCTGGTAAGGTAGTTATATGCAACAGTTATGTTTGTGTGTGTATATATAAGTTATATTCACCCTTACCTCACCTCCTACCAATCAGCTTCCAGCAAAACCCACACTACTAACTCATGGTGTCCTGTGATTTTTGCACTGTGTAACCTGCAACTTATACATCATCAGGGAATCCAGGCTTTTAAGCATTTGTTCCCCGTTTTCCTATGTGATACTACTTATAATAAAATAGCCACTTTATTCCCATTGTGATTCTTGGTGTTTAATGCTTGGCTCTGGTAGCACTGAGTAGACTAACTCTTTCTGTTTGATAACTCTGTGTTCGTTATTTGAACCTACATTTTTAATAAGCATCCCAGGCAATTCAGGAGCTCAGTGAAATTTAAATGCCAGTGCTTGATAACTATAAAATATAAATTTCTAAGAGGTACAGTGTGAAAACTTTCTGGATCTTTCTTTACCCTAAAACCCTTCTGGCGTAGCACATTTCTTAAAACCACAGTCATGAGAAAGACACTTTAGTATCTGGTGCAGTGGAGGCTCCTTCATTAATGTGAGCATAGATAATTACGAGGATAAAATACTTCAATCATCCAAATAAGCATCCTTTATTAAATTAGAAAATGACTGATGGTTGGATATCAGCAACAACATTATCTGATACCTTGATCTTTTGATAAAAACACCTTCAAATTTGTTTCCCTTGTGCTTCTGAAACATTATAAAAACTTAGCAAGAGAATGTTCACAAAATTTCCAGTATTTTTCAAGGAGAAAGAGATAAATTCATAATAATTATAACTTGCAAGCATTATCTCTTATATATTGTCAACCTACTATTGTTGAAGATGACTTTCCTGATGTGAGATGCAGAATCTTGATAATCTTTTCATTACTTCATTTTCATTGCAAATAGCACTTCCTTGCAACACTGAAAAAATACCCAGATGATTGCAAATGCTGAAATCAAGGAGAACTGCCCCCCCCCCTTTTTTTAATATATTTTATTGATTTTTTAGAGAGAGGAAGAGAGAGGGATAGAGAGTTAGAAACATCAATGAGAGAGAATCATCCATCAGCTGCCTCTTGCACACCCCCTTCTGGGGATGTGCCTGCAACCAAGGTATATGCCCTTGACTGAAATGGAACCTGGGACCCTTCAGTCTGCAGGCCTACGCTCTATCCACTGAGACAAACCAGTTCCGGCATGGCCCTTTTTCTATATAATGGTAAAAGACAACATGATCATACTAAAAAAAAAAAAAAAAAAAAAAAAAAAAAAAAAAAAAAAAAAAACAAAAAAAAACTTGGCTGAGAAGTTGCCTCAAAGACATGAGGTAAATCTCATATCATGCTGTCCCCACCCATGACTGGGTTCCCTGAAACTTCTGACTGAGAATTTTGATCCTCCAGAAATTAAAGATAATAAAAAGATCAGTGATTATATGTGGGTGGGGATGAGAGGTTGGGAGATGAATAGGTGGAGTACAAGGGAAGTTTAGGGTTGTGAAATACTCTGATTGGTACCATAATGATTGGTACTTATTATTATACTTTTTTCTAAACCCATAGAATGTACAACATCAAAAGTCAACCATCATGTACACTATGTACTTTTGGTAATTATGATGTGTCATTGTAGGTTCATCAATTGTAACAAATATACCACTTTGCTGGGATGTTGATAATTCATGTATGGGTTCAGGCAGTATACAAAGAATCTCTGTGTTATAATCTCAATTTTGCTGTGAACATAAAAGAGCTAAAAAAAAAAAAGGTATCAGAAAACTGATAACAAAATGTTTTCAAGTTGATAAAGAACATCCACAAATGAGCAAGCAAACAAACAAAAAGCCATAGCTAGCATCATATTTAAAAGTAAAGACTGAATGCTTATTCCTTGAGATTAGAGATAAGAGTATTCACACTTGTCACTTCAATTCAACAAAATATTGCAAGTTCTCACCATCACAGTATATCAAGGTGAGTAAAAAAAAATTAAAAAGTAGAGTGTCCATTTGCAAAAGGCATGCTTATTTATGTAGAAAACTCCTAAGGTATCTACCAAAAAATAAAATAAAATAAAATAAAATAAAATAAAATAAAATAAAATAAAATAAATGAATTGATATTTTCTGCAGGATAAAACCTACATGTATCAAGTTGTGTTCCTATAGACTAGCAATAAATATAAGGTCACTGACATTAAAACACAATATCCCAAATTAAAATACAATATTATTAATATCATCCAAAATAAAATTATTGTCAATCTAACAGTGGATGTATAAAACTTATATCCTGATAGCTATAAAATACTATAAGAATAAGTTAAAAATGAGACAGGCCAAGTCTCTCTTAAATGGATGGGAATGCTCTTCAATATTATTATTATTATATTATTATTATTATTATTATTATTATTATTATTATTATAGGCCTGGTGCACAAAATTTGTGCATAAGTACAGTCCCTAGACCTGGTCTCTGATCAGGGTCATCTTCCCCAGCTGCCTGAAGCCAGCCCTGCCCTCTGCCACCACCCCACCCTCTGATGCCCCTCTGCCATTGGGTGATCAGTGCCTGACAGCCAGAGGAAAGGGTCCATGTGCCTCATAGTGACTGGTTCAGCGGTCTTTCTGCCATTAGGGTCAATTTGCATATTTCCCTTTTATTATATAGGACAGAGCTCTGGTGTGCAGGTGGGGACTGGCTGGCCTGCTCTGAAGGAGGCCCCAGATTGGGGTGGGGGTCCCCAATTGGGGCAGGGCCTGCTGGGGTAAGGGGCCACAGGGTTTGCAGGCAGGCCACACCCCCAATCATGGCTGGGGTCCCTGTTGGGGGATGGGGCTGGCTTGGGTGAGGGACCATTGGAAGTTTGCAGGCCAGCCATGCCCCCAATCAGGATGGGAGTCCCCACTGGGGCAGGGGGGCCGTGGCCAGCCTGGGCAAGGGGCCATGGGAAATTTGCAGGCTAGCCATGCCCTTGGCTTTATCAGGAAGGACATCAGGAAGAAGTCTGATCTATCTGGTCTAATTAGCATATTATCCTTTTATTAGTATTTACACTTTTCTGAGAGAAGTTTAAAGTTTCTCTACAGGTACTCCAACGAAGAGTGTAACCCTGCACATGTGCAGCCCATAACAGGTCAGAGTGGTAACTGGGAGAGCAAAGAAATGTGGCCTCTATTTCGGTGAAGAAGGAAGCCCTATATAAGCCAGACCCAGGCAGCAGTTTGGGGAGCCGTGTTCTTCATTAGTATGTTCACTGGATGCATTAAGCTCTCTTTCTTCTTTCCTTCCACCTTATTTTCAGTAAACCCTTTCTTTTTAAATTTGTTTCACCTCCTCTCCATTTCCATATTGGCAAGTAGAGGGGGAAAGGGGATAAGAACACCTTCAGATAACAAGAAAATCTATTTGGAGAATGTACAATATTATGGATTGAAAGGCTTAATACAATAAAAAATGCAAGTTCTCTCTAAATTGATTTATAGCTTTAACATTATTCCTGTCAAAATTCCATCAAAGTATTTGTAGAAATAAAAAAACTTATTCCAAAATTCCTAAAAAAAAAAAAAAAAAAAAAAAAAAAAAAAAAAAAAAAAAAAAAAAAAAAAAAAAAAAAAAAGATCTGAAAATAACTAAAATAATTTTCAAAAATAATGTGTGAAGAAATACTCTTCCTAATGATATAATTAAGACTGTATGGGAATTGGTTAAAGGATATGCATGGTTAAAGGAATAGCATATTCATATAGAACTGTACAAATATACCCAATTAATCTTTACTAAAAATCTAACATCGAAAACAATCTTGTGGGTCTGAATGCATTTCAATTTCCTAATTTATCATTGATTTCCTTCTCATTTTATTCCAATAGGAACCAATAATGTGAAAAAACAACAATATATATATATATATATATATATATATATATATATTAGATATTATGTAATAAAGAAAATAATATATAATAGTGCTAGCATTTTTTTTATAAATAAGACAGTTTTTAGTAGTTAGTTATTAGTTTTAATAGCACCTGTTTAAAGTAATGAATCAGTAATGAAGTTATTTATAACTTTCATATTACAACTGAAGGAATAACAAGAAATTACTTTTCCAAATAAATCATATTATTTCTCAGGATGAAACTCATATATTTGAAGCTCAACTTTTTTCTTTAACATATATCTTTCTTCTGATTGTCTTTCCCTCCTCAATCTTTGACACAAGACAGAAGACTTGTACAAGGAAGATACATCATCTTACAATTTTAATGTCAATTTATCACAAGCCGGGAGAGAGTCAACCTTTTAAGTTTGCTCATTAAACTCAGTGGCCAAAAGTTAAGAGGCTCAAACATAAAGATAAACAAACAGCAAAATTCATCTAATTTATGTCACATAATAGATTTACCGTATCCTTCCCTAAAATCAAGCTTTGTTTTGAAAATAGATAATAAGTGTTGCTAGTGAATTAAGGAAGCTGTTCTTTGGTGGGCAAGGATGTCAACTTATTCCACATGAAACTGACTCCAAAAACCCTGAGCTATTGCATCTGTTCTCTAACTCTGCATAGATACCCTGTTTCCCTGAAAATAAGACAGTGTCTTATATTAATTTTTGCTCCCAAAGATGCACTAAGTCTTATTTTCAGGGGATGTCTTATTTTTCCATGAAGAAGAATACGGTACACATTTATTGTTAAATGAAAGTAAAGGAAATTTATTACCTGTATATGGTACAGTAGTATGGTAGTTGTCAACACAAACCAGACAAACTGTGAAACCTACATGTATAGAATAACCTATTGATATTTCTTAAATGATTTTTCTTATACATAATTAAAAAACAAGGAAATTAATTATAAAGATTTATATTCAACAAAGTGCAATGTTCTAGGTAATTTAATACACATTATATATTTTATTCTAATAAAAATGCTGTAAAATGTACATAAACAGTATACTATAGTTAACTAGAGGCCTGGTGCATGGATTCATGCCCCAGGGAGTCCCTTGGCCTAGCCTGTGCCCTCTTACAACCCGGGACCCCTCAAGGGATGTCAGAGAGCTGCTTTTGGCTCAATCCTGACAGGACAGGCCAAGGAACCCCACTGGTGCACAGATCCATGAAGAATTTGGTATAATATAAACTGAGACTAATATGGAAGTTCATAACCAAAACCTGACTGACAATTGTAACAATTCAGCAAGTTAGACTTTGGAGTAAGAAGACCTCAGTGTACAGTTTGCCTAGAGTTTCCTTTGTGTAAAATTAGTATTATAATGCATTTACCAAGCTAGTTATTTAATTCCTGTGAAATCTGTGCTTTATTATCCATATAATAAATGACAGGGCATAAAGCAAAACTCAAGTTATGGGGCTGATGTAAGATAAAGAGAAATAACACTATAGGAAACCTAAATATATTGGGGCATAACTTGAAAAACTGCAAGTGCAAAAGAACACTCTGACTCTCCTTTATCCCCCTGAAAGCAAGAAGTAAAGAGACAGCCTTAACATAAAAAATAAGGAATTCAGATCCAAGAAGGCTTTATAAACACTTTGTTAGTTCTTTATTAATTAAGCACCCAAGCCCAAGAGTCTTTTTCTTGACAACTCCTCATGAATTTATGGTTTCTTTGTTAAAAAAAATATAAAATATACCCATTTTAGTCATTTCTTTAGTCTGATCTCTATGAGACCTCTATATGTACAAATTATTTTTTTCTTCTGTTAATCTGTTTCATATCAATTTAGCTCTTAAACCAGATAGAAAAATGTACAATGGCAACATGAAATATTCCCCCTCCCAGACATATATATATAGTATCTGGAAATCTGGAATATGCTATATTCTCAATAAAGCACACCTGTTATCATTATCATAGGAGTTTTCTACACACACACACACACACACACACACACACACACATATTGAGAAAATGCTGGTTGTTTATTTTGAATATTGTGACCCACCCAATTTATAAGAGATATAGTTCTCCATTTAGTTTCTCCATGTATCTGATGCCATCATCACTACTTTACTTGTCAAACACAAGTAAAACAAATATGTTCACTCATGGCTAGAACATGACAAAATTAAAACATTTTGTTCTGTTTCTTGCAATGCTATTATAATAAATAATGTAAGCATTTTGAACGCAATTTTAAGACTAAAAATCTTAAACATGTTTATTATCCAAAGCTTTTCTGTTGGAATTTCCTTTTTGAAATAAATAATCCTCAATTAAAACTTTATATGGTAAGAAAAAGGAAAATAAATGGTTGATATAAGTAGGACAGTTAATTAAAAATATCCTATATAATAAAAGCCTAATATTGCCAAGTGTCCTGTCTTCCGTTCAACTAATCAAAGTGTAATTTGCTAATGCTATGCTATGGCTGCTCAACTGCTTGCTTATGATGTGCATTGACCACCAGGGGGCAGAGGGTCAACTAGTCACTATGACATGCACTGACCACCACAGGGGGCAGACCCTCTAACTGGTAGATTAACTTGCTGCTGGGATCTAGCTGATTGGGACTGAGGGATACCAGCCAGACATGCCCCGGAGCTCTCCCACGTTTCCTCCCTGGCTGGCCAACCTCCCAAACGTCTCCCTGGCCCTGATTGTGCACCAGTGGCATCTCTCAGCTGGACCTGCGCCTTCTTGCAATCTGAGAACCCTCAGGGGATGTCAGAGAGCTGGTTTAGGCTTCCCATAACATGCAAATCTACTGAGCAGTGGAATGACCAGCCACTATGGTGCACACTGACCATCAGGGGGCAGACGCACAATGTAGGAGCTGCCCCCTGGTGATCAGTGTGCTACCAAAGGGGAGTGCCACTCAGCCAGAAATTGGGCTATAGCTGGCGAGCACAGAGGTGGTGATGGGAGCCTCTCCCACCTCTGCGGCAGCACTAAGGATGTACAACTGACAGCTGCAGTTACACTATCCCCCAAGGGCTCCCAGACTGCAAAAGGGCAGAGGCCAGGCTGAAGGACCCCTCCCTGCAAGTGCACACATTTCATGCACCAGGCCTCTATTAACAATAATAACATGAGCTGTTTTCAGTCACTGAGATTGCATTTCTTAAGACTGTTGAGTAATGCAATAAATGCTTATGGTAGAAGGATAAATGCAATTATTTTTTTAATCCTTACCCGGTGACATTTATTTTCTTTTTTTCCTTCCTTCCTTCCTTCCTTCCTTCCTTCCTTCCTTCCTTCCTTCCTTCCTTCCTTCCTTCCCTCCCTCCCTCCCTCCCTCCCTCCCTCCCTCCCTTCCTCCCTCCCTCGTTCCTTCCTTCCTTCCTTCCTTCCCTCCTTCCTTCCTTCCCTTCTTTCCTTCCTTCCTTCGTTTCTTTCTTTTCTTTTCTTTTTTTTAAAGATATATTAAAGGGAGAAGAAGAAGAGACTGAGAGAAACAGTGATATAAGGAGATACATCAACTGGTTGCATACCACATGTCCACAACCAATGCCAGGAGCCTGCAACCAAGGTAGGTGCCCTTGACTAGAATTGAACCTGGGACCTTTCATTCTGCAAGCTGATGTTCTATCCATTGAGCCAAACTGGCTAGGGCAAAATGTAAATTATTGAGTTGAGTATTATGATTATGCAAAATAAGCTGTTCATATAAAATTATGGAAATAAAAAAAGATGAAAGTGCTAAAATATTTATCTTCAAGAGGAAAAAAGTAGAGTTGATGTTTCTTAGGTAGAAACCTCTACTATTTTATCATTTTTGCAAAAAAACATTCTGAGTACCTGAGATGAAGTCATTTAAAATTGAGAAACGTTATGCTTCTAGAGAAAAACTTTCTGAAAACAGTAAAACAAAGCACAGCTCTGTGAATGCTGCTAAAAGAGACATGAGAGCCCAGCCAGTGTTGCTCAGTGGTTGAGCATCAGCCTATGAACCAGGTCATGGTTTGATTCCTAGTCAGGGCACGTGCCTTAGTTGTTGGCTCCATTCCCAATGGGGGGATGTACAAGCAACCGATCAATGATTTTCTCTCATCATTGATGTTTTTCTCTCTCCCTGTCCCTTCCTCTGTGAAATCAATAAAAAATACATTTTTAAAAAAGATTCAGAAAGAACTGGACTGAATTTATCACAGAAAATTTAAAAATTCACATTTTGAAAAATGTCTACTCGGAAGTTTCTTCTTCATCACTCACCCAGATCTACAAGTTAATGAAAGTAAACTACTTTTAATGGAAATACTTTGTAATAATCATATTAGATGGAGAGGAAGGCAAGAGAAGAGACAGGAAGGAAAGAAGAGAGAGAAAGAAATATGAATATAAAGTATCAAATTCTTCTTCTTTCTGTTTTTTATTTGATTTTTTCCTCTTTCTCTCTCTCCCTCTCCCCACTCTATCAGATGCTCTGTCTTCCTTCCTTTTTCCTGACTTTTCCACTTTTATTTAGCAAGAAAAAAGAAAGGGGCAGTAAAATATATACCACTGTCAGGAGATCAAACTTTTAATAAGTATTAGAATAAAATTTTAACTGGATTGACTTGAATTGAATGTTGTACTATTTCCACTCAGCAATAACCAAACTCTGAAAAAAATACAGCATTGGTTGGGATGGGGTAAAAATATGAGCTTTGACACTAGGCAGATATCAATTAGATTTCAGGATGGCTACTTCCTTGATGACGGATGACCTTAGGAAAAAAAAATAGCCAAGTAATCAGTTTTAGTGTTCTCATTAGAGGGGGAAAAAACAGGCCAATAATACACCTCCTATAATTATTGTAATTGATATATAGAAGATATGCATTTATGTAGTGCTAGTAAACATTTAATAATTTAATAGTTTAATCTCAATACCTCTCCCTTTCTCCTTTCTACATTATCCTTTACTCTTTTCCCTTCCACTCTGTGTTTATAATTATCTATATAACTAGCACATATGAATGTACCCAATCTAGTTATAATTTTTAAAAATTATTTCCATGGGAGCATGATTGTTCTATCATTTAAAAAATATTGCTATATTTGTAAAAACACAAAGTATCTTGTTATAAGTGGATATATATATATATATATATATATATATATATATATATATTTAAACCAATATAGTGCTTGACAAGATAGGTTCTATATTTTACATCAATTTGAACCAAAGATTATCTTTCTTGAATAAATGAAATTTCTGACTTTTCTTCATTCACATTACAGCAAGCAATATATTGTAATTTGAAAATAATAGATATGCATGTATTGAGATATATTGGTGACTGATTAAGTTATGGAATAACTACTTGATATATTAAAGGAAATAAAAAATGAATGTCGTAAGCTTCAGAATTGAACAAAAGAATACAATGGAATGCTAGGCACAGGTCTTCAAAAACACTTAACTTAATTAGTTACAAAATCAGCCTGATTAGAAAAAGTACCTGCCTTTGTAAATTCAACTAATAAAATATGCTGTTTGATCGGTAAATCATGTACAAATTCAGCTGCTTCAATATGCAGCTCACCCATTTAATTATACTGAAGACTCACAGAGAGGTACAGCTGGGTCTATAAATTATGAAATGGGATGAGCCATGAATGTATATTTATTAAAATGATTCCACATCCTCTCTTTTACATACAAATCTCCATGCATACTACAGATAATCAGTTTACTTCTGTGCTTTTTTACTGCCATCTGCCCTCTTCAAAACTCTAGCAATAAAAGTATGCAAGATAACACCAAAACTTTACAGATAAGTAAATCACCCTAATTTACATAGGTTTTTGCATGAAAAACAACAGAAAATAGATAATATTATGGGCGTTGCACTGGCCTGATCACAAATACTAGTTAGAACTCTATTGTAGAAATAAGAGGAAAATGCTTTGATCTGAACTTGAGCCCCAACTCCACCTGGTACTATGAAAATATGAGTGATTCATTGACAAGTCTTTGTTGAGTTTGTACATATGCTCCATGTCTATATTACTTTGGTTCTATATTATAGTAAATTAAATCTTAATCTTTTTCTGTAAAACCCTAATATAATAATTTTTTATTGCATGACTGTCAAACAGAAGCTGCAGCAACTAGAATTATTCATGACAGAACAAAGTCCACCCCCTCCTACCTATTTAATTAAGGGATAGATAAAGCCATCTCTTGTGGGGAAGCATGGGACTTGGTTGGAAGGTTTGTAAGGCAGAATCTCCAAAAGGTCTGGGGCCTCTGGGGGAAGCTAGCAGAAGGCTTAACCCCTGCCTTGACTTTTCCAAACAAGTCTAAGCCCCAGGCGTTTCACTGGGATCTTTATGTTTAGTCTTTAGACGTCCTTGCTTAAAGGACACTGCAGATGCATGTGCTTCTCAAGGATGCTTACCCTGCTGATAGTATCTGGAAGTTAATTTTAGTTCAAGCTGTTGTCATAATAAAAGCTTAAGAAGACAGGCAAATTGGGCTGTTTGGTTCCTATAGCCAAGTAATCTCTAGCCCTCTCTTTCACCTAAATGTGTGTCAGAGTAACCTTTCACCTGTCAGCCCTGGCAATCTCTTTAGCATCTTATGACCCTAACATAAGAAAAATGAGGCACCATTTCTTTAAAATAGTACCTAACCTTATTTGCTTTGCCTCTAGTAGTGAATAAATAAATAAGTATATAAATAACTATATCAAGTACCCCTGCTCCATTATATGTAACCAAGTTTCACTTAGTTGTGGGATCCTAATACAGTAGAAACACTGCCTTCCCTGTTTTCTCACTGTCTTGCTTTTGGTCTCCTGCATGTTTATGCTTTCTGTTATATACTCTAAACTGAATATGCCCTCTAAACTGGAAAAATACTTAAGCTGATTAGGTTAGAAATCAAGCTTTGGAGTTGGCTTTTAAACTAGCACACTGAGATACATACTAATTAGTGGATATGAAATGAGAAATAGCAGCCCTTGTTCTCAGAGAGATTAAACCTGATGGTTACTTAAATAAATGATTTCAATATAAAGCAGATTAAATATTGAAAAAAGGAAATAAGTCTCGTTTTGTGTTGGAAGTTGTGTTTTAATCGAATGGGTTGAGAGTAAGTCTATTTAGAATAATAAGAAAAGGTATGTTGATAGGGTTTTTTAATTTTTTTGAGATGGGCTTTGAAGGATAGGACGAAGTTTGACAAATTATAACTGAGTCAGTATTATGATTAAGAAATAGCATGTCTGCTAGTTTGGGTGGTTATGGGGTAACAGAAGTGCAGAAGGGAAGATAATGCTGGTCAGGAAGAAAGGATAGTCCGATATTTAACTGATAAGTATATATTTAATTGAATAATTCATGGAGAGCCTCTTAAGCATTATAAATGAAGGAGTATAGCATCATTAGATTCCTGACAGAATGATGTGGCAGAAGTCAATATAAAGGTTGGAAAAAATTTGGTGAATTGTCTACTTGAGATTACGTGAAGATGCCAAAGGGCTGAATTAAGGTATCAACAGTGACGATGCAACAAAAGTACAGTAGTCCCCCACTATTAGTAGGGGATATATCCCAAGACTCCAGTAGATATCTGAAACTGCACATAGTGCCAAACACTACATATAATATGGCTTCTCCCTGTACATACATACTTATGGTAAAGTTTAATTTATAAGTGAAGTACAGTAGAGATCAACAATAATAAGTAATAACAAAATCGAGCAATTACAACAATACACTGAAATAAAATATGTGAATGTGGTCACTCATGTCGGGGGAACTCTTGTTGAATTCTTCATTAAGGCTCAATGCTTTCTGGCAAAACACAGCTATCTATCAGAAAGTGTTTTTGTTCATGCTTTTTACTCACAAACCTTTTCTATCTTAACTAAGCACTTACCACACACTGTGACCATAACTGTCATAGTTTAAGGTGTAAACTAGCACACATTTGTTTTTCCTTTTTCACAATTTTATAAGTAAAAATTATTTCTTACTGTACATCTTTGCAACCTTAGCATACAATTTTTTTCTCTCCATATTAAATTTAGAACTTTCACCTTTCACTTAAAGGAAGCATTTTATGGCTTCTCTTTGACATCTTAATTGCTAGCATCACTACTCCTGTATTTTGTGACCCTTATTAAGTAAAATAAGAGTGACTTGAACATAAGCACCATGATGGTAAGAATTATAGTGCTACCAAAACTGGTTTGGCTCAGTGGATAGAGCGTTGGTCTGTGGACTAAAGGGTCCCGGGTTCGATTCCGGTCAAGGGCATATAGATATAGAGGCAGTAAAGCAACAAGCAGACTGTCAAATTACAGCAGGGAGGGGAGGGAGATCTGGGGGAGATAAGAGATCAACCGAAGGACTTGTATACATGCATATAAGTACAACCAATGGACACAAAACTCTGGGGAGAGTGGGGATGTATGGGAGGAGGGGCCAATGGTAAAATATGAACACAGATAATAATTTAATAAAAAAATAAAATTTAAAAAAGGGCATGTACATTGGTTGCGGGCATATCCTCGGTAGGGGTGTGCAGGAGGCAGCTGGTCGATGGTTCTCTCTCATCGATGTTTCTAGCTCTCTATCCCTCTCCTTTCCTCTTTGTAAAAAAATCAATAAAATATAAAAAAAAGAATTACAGTGCTTATACCATTTTATATTGTATTTTTCATACATATGAATGTTTCTCATGTTGCTTTGTGGGTTACTAGTATGCATTTATATTTAAATTTCTAAATCACAGTCTATCAAATTAAAATGTCAAAAAACATAATTCTTTAGTGGCTGAAACATTGGGCTCTTTTTTTAGGTTTTTAATTATTAGAGTTTATTTTGTGCTGGCATCAATCTGCATATTACAAGCCACTTCTCTAAATCATGTTATTTCTGATATTTTCTTCTTTTTTTTAATATATTTTATTGATTTTTTACAGAGAGGAGGAGAGAGGGATAGAGAGCTAGAAACGTCGATGAGAGAAACATCGACCAGCTGCCTCTTGTACACCCACTACAGGGATGTGCCCGCAACCAATGTACATGCCCTTGACTGGAATTGAACTTGGGACCTTTCAGTCCACAGACCGATGCTCTACCACTGAGCCAAACCGGTTTTGGCTTCTTTTTTTTCTTTTTTAGTTCTAGAGAGAGAAAGAAAGAGAGGAAAAAGAGAACATTGATTTGTTGTTCCACTTTATGACTTCACTAGTTTTTCCTTGTATGTGCCCTGACAGGGAATTGAATCTGCAATCTTGGCATATTGTGATGATGCTCTAACCAACTGACCAACCCAGCTAGAGCTGACAGTTTTATATACTTAATGCTTGGCTATCTCCTGCAGGAAGACATCTTGCCTTATTTCCCATTACATCTGCTGTAACTTGTACTTATGCCCCTAATGAATGTTTGTTTGGTGTGTGCATGTGTGTTTTTTCCTTTTCATCATTATTATAGAGAGAAGAGGAAAATGAAGAATCAATACTGAATGAAAGGGAAATAATGAATTGCCACATCTTGACCTTATTCTGCTATCCATAAAACATTTATTTAGTAGTGACTATATGACAATATTTTTATAAGAACTAGGAATTTTTAAAAAATGGAAGCTGATTTCAAAGAACACATAAACCAGTTAATAATTACTGTTATTTTCTTTCCTCTTTCTTCACAGTCACTGATACTTTTCTGGATGCTTGTTGGTTTCTCATGAGATATGAACAAAGGTGAGTCAACTGGATGCTCCCTTCCTGGAATTTGAATACTGAAGAGAATATGGAGCATCTACAAAGAGTTGAGTAGATTCATCCCACTAAGGGGCATCAACCAGATTTCCCATTACAAAACTTTTCTCATATTTCTTGCCTCCCAGGCTTCTGGAACAGCGTTTGTTCCAATCCATTCCCAGGCTTGTTTCTCCCACAAAATCCTTGATATTGAAACATCCTGATATTATCTCACTAAACTCCCTTGGTCTAACTTGTCCAGAATCAATGTTAAAACAGGTAATCAAACCAGTATACAAGGAATGAGGAAATGTGGAAGTGCTATGGTAGAACTTTACATTGGGAAACCACAAGAGGGAAACCTGTCCCAGCTTAAAGAGTGACATAACAGTCCAGCCAACATAGAAGGACAGCCCATATCAAAATATTTACTAATTTAATATATACCTAAATAAATACACATTATTATTTTAATTATCATGCTTATGTTTATTCATTATATTTTCTGCAACAAACACTGCATTTAAAGAAAGTAATCAAGCTTTTAATGGAGAGTAAAAGGAAAGAGTATGTCCAGAATATACAGTGGCTTTGTCAGTTTCATGTAACAATGTACTTTAAAATTAATTTTTCATGATGAGATGAAGATCCTCGCTAACCATGAAGAGGATTAAGAGGGCTAAATTAATGATGCTGGTATACAGAGAGTGGACAGGTATGAAGGAATGACACTGAACTTTTCTTCTTCAGTTAATGCTACCCATTAAACAGCTGGCACACCTAACTTTATAAGAATATTAATGTTATCTAAGCCATTTAACTTAAAATACAGTCACAGATATAACATGATTACTGGTACAGTTGACAATACTGTATCATATAATTAAAATTTGATAAGAAAGTAGAACAAATGTTTCCACATACAAAAAGAAAGAAAAAGAAAAGATAATTGTATGAGATAATGGGTGTGTTAATTAACTAGATAATAGGAACTCTTCCACATTGTATACAGATATAAGACACCCTACTGCATACTTAAAATATCTTACAATTTTTTTGTCAATTATACTTCAATAAAGTTGGGAGTAAAGCTATATGAATTCAGAGAATGAGAAATAATTACTTACCAGTTCTCTATTCTCATACTTTTTCCACAGTAGAAGATACAAATTTCTTTAAATTCTGAAAGATATAGTTTGTTGTTTAAATAGTCCCTTTTGACCTGTAATTAGGCTAAAATGGAATACTATTCAAAACAGGTTTATTCTGAAAATGTGATAGATATTTATGTAAAGAAATTGTATTGCCTCTGATACATTATTAGCAGAATAAGTATCACTGACCTTGAAGAAGGAGTTTTAGAGTCAGAAAAATATTACTATTTTTGAATAGAGAAAATGAACATTAAATGCCTGGGACCTGATAAACATTGCATTGTAGCAACTATTATTTGAAGACATTATTTATCTGGGAAGGTGTTGACCAGAGGAGATGGAAAGTTCCTTTCTGTAATTTAGTAACATTTTAGAAATGTATTTCCTGAAACAATAATGTATTCTAGGATCCAAAGTCAAAGCTAGTCATTTAAATGTTTCCTTAGCAAAGTCTCTCAAAATCTCAAAGGATTTCACTTTTACTTTATGTGTAAAAAGCCCAAACCCAAGCATTTAAAATCTGCCTGAGAATCAATGCTAAGTACTATAAAAGTTTTATTTAAATAAAATGTTTTATAAACTGATCAAACTAGGGTGCCTGTCAAAACCAAATTTTCAGGAAAATGACTCCTTCCCATTTCTGCCCTGGAATGCACAGCATGCAAATTACACATTATTTTTCTCTAATTTTATCTGCTTTTGAAAATAAACTTTAGAACATATTTTTCTATAAAATAAAAGTAATAAATAATATCTAAAATTCCTTAGGAGGGAGTGTGAGCCTCAAAAAAAAATAGCCAGTTATTGTATTAGAAAAAAGAGTTTATTAGTGGGTGAACTGTAAGCAAGTTCATAGAGACAAAGTGGAAAGTTGGCATTTTTTAGTTTTTAGGAGGAGACTGGGAATGGTTGTGTTGAGTTAGTTTCAAAGGTGACAAAAAGAAAGTTCATGCTAGTAACAAGTAGAAAAAAAGTATTAACTTTGACTAAAATATTTATTATTAAAATGTGTTTTTTTCTTCTCCATGAAAACATGTATAGCTCTTCCTTTTGATCAATTTTTAAATATCAGAGTTTAATATGTTGAGATTATTTTAAAAGGTATTGCATTTAGTCATGGGTTTCTCATATATATTCAAAGTTTAATAAAAGAGAAAATAAAAAAAGTTTTGTTTTCTTTAAAGTAACTAATAAACATGAAAAAAATAATTAGGTAATTCTAATAACTAGTAATATATAATTATACTGCGATCCTTTTCCATCAATATTCAAAAAGAAATAAAACACCACAAAAATTTAATTAACACTTCTGCGCCTTTTTGAAGTCCTTAAATAAAAGGTACTAACAAAGTATAAAGAACAATAATTAATATTCTAAAAACTGTTGATTTTGATTTGCTTCTCAATGGTTATAGATCCAAGACTTGAAAGTGTGTAATACTACACATGAAGAGAGCTGATTACTATTAGGTGCAAAGAGATAGTTCAAGTAAAATCGGTCATATTCATTCTTAATTTAATTATCAATGGAATTTACCAAAATCATAAAACATTTTTTTGTACTAAAGGTCAAATTAAATGACATTCATTGTGGCTGTATCAGGGTTTTATTTGATTTACACTGGAATAAGAACAAGTGAGTAAGGAAGGGGATACTGATCTTTTAGAATTTTGATAAACTTCACATACACAAAATAATTAAATTAAGGTAGTGGTTATAATGAAACATTATTTTTTAAATATATTTTATTGATTTTTTTTACAGAGAGGAAGAGAGAGGGATAGAGAGTTAGAAACATTGATGAGAGAGAATCATCAATCAGCTGCCTCTTACACACCCCCTACTGGGGATGTGCCTGTAACCAACCTACATGGCCTTGACCGGAATTGAACCTGGGGCCTTTCAGTCCACAAGCTGATGCTCTATCCTCTGAGCCAAACCAGTTTCGGCATAAAACATTATTCAGTAACAATTTTCCCCACTGTTTCTGGGTGATTATATACAGGCTTTATGCATTTAAAAATTATAATTATATTTCAACAATTATTGGAAGTTCAGATGAAATGTGTATTAAAGAAGAGGGGAAATGTTATATCAACTGTAGCAATTTCTAACTACTAGAAGCTATACCATTTTATAACATATTGTTATATGTATTGTTATGTACCATAATTTTTAAGTCCAAAATATTTTATATAATTGCATTAAAAATTAATTAGGGTTCCCATGAAAAAGAATATATAAAACAACTATTTCTATGTAAAAAAAAAAAAAAAAAATCCCTTTTTCCTAATATAAACAAGTAAGTCATTTTTGAGGATTAGTTCATCATTCCTAGAGAAATTTGAACTAGAATAATCTAAATTGAATTCATAGCTTCAATATTTTGTTGGTTTTGTAATATTCAACTAGATGTGTGTCCTCTTTGTTTTAATGTTCTCATTTGTAAAATGAAGACAATAATAGAACTTATTATTATGCATATAATGAACTGGTTCATGAAAAATGATTACAGTAGTACTTTCTGCACTGTGAGGTTCTTGCAAATAGATTTTAATTAATAATTAGCTGTTATTATTATTATTGGGTTTTAATAAAAGGATGAGCATATTTTCTGTTGCTAGTCTATGAAATACCTATATATTTATGAGACAACATCTTTTTAAGAGATTTGGGAAACAAACAAACACAAACAAAAAGAAGTGCTCCTGCAATAGGAATTCAATTTTAAACTTATAAAGTTTAGTTCATAAATATTAAAAGGGAATGCAGACTGCATAATGTAAAACTCATGAAGAATCTCCCTCAGGCTATCAAGACGGTCCAGAAACAGTTCCCGAACAATTAGTTTTTGATTGAGGAGGAGCATTTATGAAAATGAATTTATAAAGCAGATGTCATCTAGAAATTAATTTGCTCTATTTTGGACACTTCAAGATAAGAGAACAAAATGAATTGAGGTCCCAAAACATGAAAGTCATGCACTTGTATTTAGGTGTGAGGGGAAGGTAGAAAATTGCAAGTATAATGGTAGATTGAGGCCATTCATAAGGAGCCATATTTAGACTTGGCCTGGTAGTTGATGAGCATGATGAGTTGATGAGTGGATTGAGAAATTACAGAATGCAGATTGATGATTTAGACAGTGGAAACCAGCAGTGTGGCCAAGGTGATTAGAAGCAGGCAAGAGGAGAAAGAAGCACTAAGCTATAGCTCTAGGCCAAATGATTAATGATCAAGATCTGATCCAAGACTGTGAAATTGGAATGAAAAAGGAAAGCATAAATATGGCAGAAATGTACAATGACCATGATAAGTAAATATATTCTCTCTTTCAAGAAGTCCTCATTCTTCTTAATTATTTGAAGACCTTTGAGAAATCCTAATTCTTCCAGGAAATCTTGCCTGGTGGGCATGGGTTAGTGGTTGAACTTCGACTTGTGAACCAGGAGGTCACCATTCAATTCCCTGTCAGAGAACATGCCCAGGTTGCATGCTCAATCCCCAGTATGGAGAGTCCAGGAGGAGTACAGGATTCCCTCATCATTTATGTTTCTAACTCTCCCTTCCTCCCCCTTCCTCTCTGAAATCAATAAAAATATTTTCAAAAAGAAATCTTACATTGTTTTATATACTCTTAAACCTGGAGAGAGAATAGAGGTACCGTTTCCCCTAAAATAAGCCAGTGTGTTGTTTTTTTTATTAATTTTTGCTCCCAAAGATACGTTAGGTCTTATTTTCAGGGGATGTCTTATTTTTCCATAAAGAAGAACACGGTACACATTTATTGTTAAATGAAAATAAAGGAAATTTATTACCTGTATACGGTACGGTAGTATGGTAGTTGTCAACACAAACCAGACAAACTGTGAATCCTACAGTATTAAGAATTTACTTATTTATTCAACGACAATCATGTCATCATCTTCTGGAACATCATCAGAACAATCCAATTCCTGAATTTCCTGGTGAATTTCTTGTGACTCCATTTCTTTCAGAATCAGTGGACCAAATCTCTCATGTTTAGCCTGGGGGGGGGGGGCTTGTTTTCGGGGGGATGCCTTATATTTCACTCAGAAGGAAACCTGTAAGTAGGTCTTATTTTCGAAGGATGTCTTATTTTTGGGAAAACACGGTAGTTCCTAGAGGTAGACACATGGAAG
Source organism: Pipistrellus kuhlii (assembly GCF_014108245.1). Taxonomy (NCBI): domain Eukaryota; kingdom Metazoa; phylum Chordata; class Mammalia; order Chiroptera; family Vespertilionidae; genus Pipistrellus; species Pipistrellus kuhlii. Next base: position 17,417,247 of record NW_023425595.1, read on the forward strand.
GAGAGGGATCCCCTTAGACTGGAGCTCCCCTCCAGGACATTTTAAATTTCAGACTAACCCACACTTAGCCTTCAGCAGTCCTTCTAGATTACTGGGGAAGTGCTCCTACTGGTTGCAGGCATCAGCAGCTTCTCCTTCAGGTAAACGGACCTGTATTTTCTGTTTTTTCCTATCTCCCATTGTCAGTATGGATGTTTGTCTTGTGACTTCAGCACTTTAGTGGATCTTAAAAATGTTCTTTCATTTTAGTTTGTTCAGCTCTTCTTGTTGTTGTTGGGAGACAAGATGTCCAAGCATATTGAGGTAGAAAAGTGAAGTCCTGACATCTTTTTGAAGTAAAGGTTTAGACTTTAGTGTGTTTGCCACATATTCCTACAAATCATTTTCCCTTTCTCATGATTTCTAAGTAATGTCATAGTAGCCTGGTAACAACTAAGAGATACCTTCCCAGTGTGTTGGAATATAGCAAAAGCTTTATTTGGAAGGAAGGCCTTGGCTGATTAGCAGGTCCCCTTAGAGATGAGTTAGTCTTCTAGCCCTAGAGAGCAAGACATGTTCTTGGCAGATACTGATCCTAATTGTCCAATATGTAAGATAATAACAGATAAGTGGACTGGGATGATTTTTCTTAATATTTTGCACATATTTCTTGACCAGTTTGAAATCAAGTCTGTATTTTTAAGGTATATAGACTTGACATTTTATTTTCTAAAACAAGAAAAAGAGCCATTCTATCACCAGTAATATAACTGGCATAGTGATTAGAATTTTATATATGAAAAAAACATGACTTAAAAGTTTTACATGAGTAAGTTCTGAATTAGGCAATGGCAGAATGAACTAACACAGGGAATCCTTGATGCTCTTCTTCCTGTCCAGCTCCCATTATCAAAATACTTTAAACTGCTAATAAATGTAACCAAAAATGTAAATCTGAGCTCAAATGAAAGTGGAATTCAAAAAACCAAAATGTTCTAGACACATAAAGCAACAGGAGAAAGAAAATTCCTGAGTTTAGGAGTAATTTTGATGGCATATTAGCACCCACTTAGGGAAAGAAGTTATGGCCTTGGGGAAAAGAGAGACATATGAGAGGGCTTTAGTTCCTGGGACCAAGTCCCCTATACATGTTAGAACAAAAATATGACTCCATTACTGAACCCACTGCATCAATAGAGCCATCTGGCTATTATCTCTGCTTGATAAAATAACCAAGCCAACGACAGCCCTGCTTAGTACCGGTATGTACCAGAAATAAACCTCTTAAAACACCCACAGTTGTGTTCTTTTTAGAAACCCCTCATTTAAAAACCCCCCAGTTCTTGAGGATTAAATAATGACACTGGTCATTCCCAGTCCCTGATACCATGTTTTCTAATCATATTTGACATATAAAAAAAGTATTTTTTAAAGAAATTATAATAAAAGCAGCTACTACAGCCATTAGGCATGCATTAGAAATTGCACATGCTCTTACTTTTTGTAGGAAGCAGTTATAGGGTTAAGCCTTGATTAACCTGCTAGCAAAGTCACAAACAAGTTCCAACTTGGAGGACACAGTCCTCTAAGCATAATTAAGCTTGATCTCTTAACTGCTTCTAGATCTTTCCCGGGTAGCTAGTGGGCTGTAGGAGGAGCAACAAGTGCTGCCAAAACAAGTGAAACTTACAAGAACATTGTAAACTACCTTGTTTGTCCTGATTATAAATAAAGCCTCAACTTTGCAGTCTGAATCTGTTCTGTGACCTCAGCCAGGCACAGAAGATCCACCTAGACCCAGCTTTTTCTCTTTGTCTATCATTTTTCCACCCTTGTTGCCCCTGCTCAGGCTCGCTGAACCCTTGGCTGTGTTGGCATGGCACAACTTTTCACTAATTTTGCCTTTCAAGTTGTCTAAGACGATGTAAACACCTGAATGGAGCAATGATAAAATATGGTAAGAATAATGATAAATAGAAATAAACAGCACATAGAAATTGTCCTGTTTTTAAATAAAGCATTTTGTGTTTGTTAGCCTTATAATAATTAATGTATTTCAATTAACAAGCCTATAAATAAGCATATATAATTTGTCTATCTTATATAACACTGTAATAGAACCAACCATATTGTTTTTTCAATGAATGATTTAACACAGAGAACAAACATATTGTTTCCATTATGGCAGTAAAAAAAGTTATAAGCTATTTCACTGGAAAGGAAATATAAAATGAAACAGACTGAATTACTGTTTCTATGGGTATCATGTTGGTTAGCTTCTCCCTTTCTCTCACAAGAAGCCAGTCTCATATTCCTTTGTCCAGTTGGCACTGAGCAATGTAAACATGCTCTCTTTTGGGTAATACTGTGGGCTCATGGGAACAGAGTTAATGTGACAATGTCATGTCTTGGACAGCATCCAAATCTTCTGTGGCTTTTAAATGCAGTCATTAAATGCTCAGATCAGGCAGGAAGCAGCTCTATCTATCATCTTGTTGTCCATGGACCACATATTCTCTTTATTCAAATCTTGGCTCTTCTCACCAAATCACGTATCAAGAAGTTGGGTCTATAACAGTCTTATAATTTACCTTAATTGGTTTATCTTAATTAAGAAATAATTTTAAAAAATGAATTACCACTGTACTCAGATACTGAAAAGACACAGCATGTACACTCAGGCTTGGCTACCCAGTCCTAGCAGCAGAATCTGAAGATTCATTATCCTACATAACATAATTAATTACCTGTTAAATTTATACTGCTTGGTATAATTGTTTTGAAACTACAGGTCACTGTTCAACTTGATGTTCACTAAAAGCAAATCTCACCTGATGATAGATGCTGTAAACTATATATGATATAATTTACTCTGGATCTTACAACTCTTTCCAAGGCGGTTCTTATACTTTGACCTGCTTCTTCCTCCCTGCAGCCAACCAACAGATCCTTCCAGCCTGCTTTGCAATTAAAATTAAAATACAAATGGTTTACATAAAAGATCTTTAAAATAAGGCCCCAGTTATTATTCTAATACCTTTTACTCATCTATCATATCCAGGCCATATTATCTTATTTTTCCTGTTTTTCAACTACGTCTACCTCATTTCCATTTAAAGGTGTCTGAGCCCCCTGCCTGGAACATTGTTCTTGCATAATCCACACAGCTGTATTACACTTAGTATTTATATCTCATTTCAAACATCCCCTGGATGATACATACCTGACCATGCTTGCTGTTGCTTTCTAGTCTATAAGACATCATTTATCACATGTCCTTCGTTGATGTCTTACAGAGCTCACCACTATTCTGCATTGCCAAAAATATTTGTTTATGTTTTTATCATCTAACTTCCTCCTTTAGGCTATAATTTATTTGGGGGCAAGTATTTTTTGTCACATTTTCTCTTACTTTCAAAAGAATTGGCAGATAGGAGGTACATAGTAAAATAAATGTACTTACATTGTTTTAAAAACATGTTTATAAATAATTTTCATGCATTTACGTATTTGAAGTATTATAAGCAAAATTTTAATTAAAATAAACTGCTGTGGAACAGGTTTATAAGTTACTATAATGTATAGTATATATAAGCAAATTTTAGACTCACACATTAAATTCCCTTGTGTTGAAGACATACATATCATATAAGATATTACATGAAAAATATTTTGAGAACAATTTTGGGAGCTAAAAGTGACATTTTAGAATGGTAGGTTTTATATTAGGGGAGATAACAACTTATTTACTTTTTGAGTCATGGCAGAAAAATGCAATTTATCTGGGGATAAAATCATCCATGACCCTAACTCCTAGTTTTCTAGTCTATCTAACACCTGACAGACTTTATTTATAACTGTAACTCTTTACATGATAATACAAAGTCCCCCAATGATCTGGGTGCAAAATCTGCCATTGGAAAGATCATGGGCAATGAGAATGAGAAAAATTTAACCTTTATATTTATTAAAAGAGTTGTATGAACACTGTAAAGTCATTTAATATTATGACTCAACTTTTTTTAAAATATATTTTATTGATTTTTTTACAGAGAGGAAGGGAGAGAGATAGAGAGTTAGAAATGTCAATGAGAGAGAAACATTGACCAGCTGCCTCTTGCACACCTCCTACTGGGGATGTGCCCGCAACCAACGTACATGCCCTTGACCGGAATCGAACATGGGACCTTTCAGTCCGCAGACCGACGCTCTACCACTGAGCCAAACCGGTTTTGGCATGACTCAACTTTTATAAGCTTTGTTTGGTCCTTTCCAGATTTAATCAGACTAATATGCTTATTGCTGTCCATTTATTAATTTCTGTATTTTGTATATAATCTATAATTTGTTTCTAGCTATTCTGTTAGGTAACTGCTGCTGCAGAAAAAGTTACAATATCATACCTCTCAAGCTCTAGGAGCCAAGTAAGTTAGATCACTTCTTTGTGTTTTGGGTTTATTAGTTTTGTGGACCTAGAGAAGAAAGTAACCTAACGTGAAACCAAAGATATGCTATTGAAATGTACTAAGACTCCCTAGGGGTGACTGGTTCAAAATTCAAAATTAGAGTCTAGTGGCCATTGACTGACAGGGGCCTCTGAAGTATGCTGTATGCCGGAAAGAACCACAAACTGGCTTCTCAGTTTCCCACAGTATGCCCTGCCATACTGCCCAAGTCAACCACTGCAAGAAAATTCCTTGTTCCTCACTGTCATACTATCATCCACCAATACACTCTGACCTTCCCTGAACAATCAGAATTTTACAAAATATACCCTTATTTGCAGTTATACCAACAGATCCAAACAGGATAATTTGGAAAACTCATTTATATGAATTAGACTGACATGGGAACTAAGGGTAGAAAGTTTCTTATGAAAACAACCTCTCCTTTGTCTCTATGTCTTTATTTCTCTGAATTTTGTTTGGTTCTTAGTAAATGTAACCCCTTTTAGGGGTAAACAGAAAATATTTATAAGACATGGGTGTCTTAGGGCTAAATGCAATTCACAGCTTTAGTTGCTTCCTGAGCAATATAAAAATCAAAAATGTTTTAACTAACACAGCCTCTTTCACCTTTAACTTAGTTTAACTGAACAGTTTAATGAAGTATAATGTACATGAGCAGATGGATACATCATCCAGACTTAACATATGTATAATTAGCACCTAGATTAAGAGGATTACCCACAAGCCAGTAAGTCTTTTCTCACTTTTTCCAAATAAAAATAAGAGATATAGTCATAGAGAAGACTGCAGAGGTAGATAAAGAGGAGATTGCAGAGGGATTAAAATGACAGTTTAACAGTCTGTTACTCAGTAAAAATTAGAAGATTTCAGTGTTTTCTAATCTGAAAAGCCTTAAGACTAAGAAATTCTGGGTGAGAGGGATTTGAATTGAGAAAGCAGAGCAAATGACATGAAGGAAACATCTGGCAAAGCTATGCCAGTGCTGGAAATTATTGGTTCAATGATTGATGTAATGTTGGTGTAAATGAGGGTGCATGTATGTGAGGGAGGTGGGCTACGGACATAATGATCATTATGAAGAATGGTGGAATTGAGACAATAAGTTTGGGCTTAAAACTCAGGGTGCAAGTGTTACATATTTGAGTGCAAGTAACATACTTCCATGTAGAAACGAATGCTTGAAATTCAGAAATAAAGATGGGTTATTGAAAAGTTAATAAATATGTTATAAAAAAGCAAATCAGTAGCGATGTGTATGAATGTGGTCATCAATAAAGAAGATACAAAAATATCAAAGCAGAAAATACTGTAAAATTCATCAGTTGTACATGAGAGAGTATGTTGAGAAAGCCAATAAATAAACAGGCAGACACATAAATGGATCATCAAGAGAGGGAGGAATAAGGGAAAAGAAGAATTTCCATGATACAGTTATGTCCACAGAGTGCCAGGATGTAGAGGAGTCCAGGATAAATAGGTGAGAAGAGAAGCCATTTAATTTGTAAATATATTTTTCTTTCTGTCCTTGTCTACATCTAAATTGTTTTTAAAATGTCACTTTGTCTGTCAATGTTTAGGAACAGAGCTAAACTTAGTTATGGTTTAAATACCTGATGCCAACATAAAAGGTAGGTTTTGTAAATATTGTTATATGTTATCAGAATAAATTTACTAATTCCCTTATTCGACAAATGCTCACTTAGTCCTCAATATATAACAATTACTCTTTCAGTGTACCAGAGGTATAATAATAAGAAAGACAATTCTCTCCTTTCACGAAGCTTACATTATAGTTGGGAATATAAATAATCACATATAAATATAAAAATATAATTTTTATGCCAGCAAGTGCTATGAAAAAAAAGAAAGCTGCAATAGAGATTAGAATGTATTAAATTTAATTGATGAAAGCAATTTTTCATTACTCTCTGAAACCATCGTTTTACATATAATTAAAGATATTTTTCCAATTAAGAGGAAAAGTATATTTTCCTTCTTATTGTTCCTGAAATTGGCCATTTAACTTAAATTGGTAAGTGAGATGTTAACAGACATAATATCAGCAGGCACTTTTATAGTGCTTATGTTTGGGTTTTTAGACATAATTTCTGCATCACTATAAAAAGACATGTCTGAGGAACAAGCTTAGAGGGCACTTTCTAGCCAATTTTAAATTGTACTATAAATTTTCCATAAATAAGATGGCATTGGTATTTGTGAAAATATAGGCATATAGATCAATGTAATAGCATTGAGAACCCACAAATGGGTCCACATAAATATAGTTAGCTGATCATTACAAAAGGACCAACACAAGCCAATGAAGAATTAATTATCTTTTCAACAAATGATGCTGGAACAATTGGAGATTCATATGCAGAAAATTCAATCTAGAAACACTCTTTACACCTTTCACAAATTTTAACTCAAGACTTATTTTTCATTTCATTTATCTCACATGTTCCTTCTTACAGCTAAGATCCAGCCTTCTTGACATTATCCACAATGAATATATAAAATTACTACACAGAATCAAACTTGCCCCTCTTCTCTATCTATTAACATCCTCATTCCTGCAATGCTCATTATTTCTGGAGAAACAGTAACTGAGTTGGCAGGAGGTGAACTTTAAAAAAAGAGACTTGGAGTTCAAATGCTAATTCTTACCATGTATGCAGTTGGGCAATTTACTAACCACTCTATCCTTCAAACCCCACTTTTTAAAAATTAGGATAATGACAGGGACTGCTTCCTATGATTGTGTAAGAATTAAGTTATTAAGCATTTGTACAAAACTTAGAATATTAACTGATAAATAGTAAGTTACAAATATTTTATAAGTAAAAAGGAATATGGTTTCCTGTTGTCTTGCCATTGAGATACCATAAAGAGTCAAAATAAGCAATATAAAAAAAGCTTTTGATTGGGCAGGGATAATAGATTCCAACAGGAATAGCAAAAATATCTTTAAAGCAATGGGGCCAGCAGGTCCCAGGATTTTCATTATTTAAATTGTTCAGGGCCTCAGTGAACCTCATATAAACTGGCTAAAGGGTCCTGGGAGTTGAAATATTGCAGATAGAGTAAGTCAAGGTGATTACTGCAATTATGGATAATTTCCCAAATTGTGATTGATTTGGTCCTATTCTTCAAAGACTCATCTGCTTGCATTAATTATTGCATTAAAGTCATAAAACACATATTAAGAGACCATGCTTCAGAGTTTTAAACCAACAAAAGTCTCAAGAGGGCCAAGGGCCCTAATTAGTTATATGTGTCTCATTTATTTAAATGACTTTACTTTAAAAAATGTAAAATCCTAGTATGAATTTCTCTGTTTATAGATGATAATATTATACAGCCTATATGCTTTCATATGTAAAACATCAAACACAAATGAAACTATTAAATGCAAATAGAGCATTTAATAAATTATAAGTTTGACCCAGAGTGGGGAAATAAGGATGCAAGTGGAGTGCAGCAGAGAATGAAACTGATAATAAGGTTATAATATTCAAGGTATTTGTGTGGCTATGTTGTACAGTTAGTTCCAACTTTCCTGGAAGTTGAGCATGAGGTATAACAGTCTGTTTTGCAATTCTCATTATGAAGGGATAGAAAATATGCCAGAAACTCAAAAGGAGGATAGCTATTCCAAGCAATAAGCTCTAAAATAAAATTTGCACAAACCAAGGTTTTAATTCAACTCAAGAAAATAAATTATCCCAGGAACCAAGATAATGCAGTCCAAATTCATGGTTATTCTTAAACCAAGGATAAACCCACACTATAATGGTTTTTCCTCCTGAAGTGAGATGAACAGTCAGAAGCTTATCTTTTTTTTTTCTCTCATTGTATGCACTCAGTTTCACTCATTCTCATGCACACTAGAGGATAGGCTGAAATACAAGCAAGGGAGGGTCAAAATTCCATACACTTTGATCTGAGAAACCAAGATATTTTCTTCATCATTATATTAATAAGTAGCTAGCAGTGTCAGATACATAATATATTTTTGTATAGATAAACATTTTTTTAAAAAAAAATTAATCTCCAGCAATATTGGGCTAAATTGAGGTGATGTATGGTAAGCTCAGATCTTTGAATATTACCTACATTCTCAGACAATTATTTAATGATTAGTATGGTGGGAAAGTATGAAGCAATAAAAGTCTTCCAGCCTGTTTGATCCCCGGTCAGGGCACATACCTGGGCTGTTTCTCTTTCACATTGATGTTCCTCTCTGTCTCTCTCTTTTCTCTCTTCCTCTACTTTTCTCTTCTCTCTCTCTCTCTTCATATATATATATATATATATAATTTATATATATACACACACACATCTTGCACACACCCACACACACAGTAGTGCCATCAGATAATTTAAAAGATAATATCTTGTGATTAGCTTTGAATTTGCTTGAATCACTAACATATGTGTAAGGAGCCAATTCAGTTCCTAAATTACGCAGAAATAGTTTTAAGTGAATATCTGGTTACTGTGCTACTAAAAATGAATTTCATTTTAAAAGATTAAAGTTATATAAATCTCCTTTGGGAGAAAGAGCAAATGAAATTTTTATCAAATGTAGAATTACATGTAATACAAATTTTTATAAATGAGATCACTTTTTTTAAAGCATGGTATGTGTTATTTTAGATATGTAAAATATCTGAAACTATGTGTTTTCCTATAATTTCTTTTGTATCAATTTTCTTTTTTATCTCAAGAGAACAGAGTATTCTTTCTATTGGTTTTCATTCATTCATTCATTCATTCATTCGTTTTTAGTGTGTATAATGATGAAATGGATTTTAGATAAGACTTCCTCTTTTTCAATGATGGATTTTTATTTTTATTTTATTTTTTAAAATATATTTTATTGATTTTTTACAGAGAGGAGGAGAGAGGGATAGAGAGCTAGAAACTTTGATGAGAGAGAAACATTGACCAGCTGCCTCTTGCACACCCCCCACCGGGGATGTGCCCGAAATCAATGTACATGCCCTTGACCAGAATGGAACCTGGGACCCAGTCTGAAGACTAAAGCTCTACCACTGAGCCAAACCGGTTTCAGCCAATGATGGATTTTTAGATAACACTTCCTCATATATACAGTGGTGGCCAGTGATTTCTTAAACTAGTCAATTTCATCTTTTCTAATTTCCTATGGTATTTACATTATAATTGATCAATTTATTGGATGATTAATTTGAGATATTATAGACATCTCTTATGCCCCACCTCCATTTTTACTGGGTGCTAAAAGTCTACAGATATATTTAAAATAAATATTACATTATGTGTATATGAAGAAGAGTGCATATTTTTCCATAGAGAGAATTTGTAGCTTTCGTGAGATTTTTAAATGGACTGAACATTAGAAACTAAGTGTAATATTTTAGGTCAATACTGAATTTTTCAAAAAGTAATTCAAGCCTGGCTGGTGTGGCTCAGTGGTTGAGTGCTGGCCCATGAACCAGGAGGTCATGGGTTCAATTCCTGATCAGGCCACATGCCTGGATTGCAGGTTGAATCCCCAGTGTGGGGCATGCAGGAGGCAGCCAATCAATGATTCTCTCTCATTATTAATGTTTCTATCTCTCCTCTTCCTTCCTCTTTGAAATAAAAAAATATATTTTAAAGAAGTCATTCCATTAGTGATTAATTTTCTCAGAGTCAGTACTAAATTGTTATAGTACTGAGTGAGTTAGTTTACTCATTTGTAAAAGAAGTATTTTTAGGATTAGACTTAATTTTTAGTGCCCTTTCTAGCTGCAAAAGTCTATGAATGTTTGAATTCAAAGTAATAAACATTTCCAATTCTTTTGCTGGAATAAAGTATTCTCAGATTAAAATTTACCAAAACAATAGGCTATTTTGATTTTATAGGGTAACTAGAGGCCTGGTGCATGAAATTTGTGCACTGGGGTGGTGTCCCTCAGCCCAGCCTACACCCTTTCCAATCTGAGACCCCTCAAGGGATGTTTGACTGCCTGCTCAGGCCTAAAAGGGCAGTCAGAGATCCCTTTCACAGTACAGAACTGCTGGCTCCCAAATGCTCACCTGTCTGCCTTCCTGATTACTCTAACTGCTTCTGCCTGCCAGCCTGATCACTCCCTAACTACTCACCTGCCAGCCTGGTCACCTCCAACTGCCCTCCACTGTTGGCCTGATCGCCCATAACAGCCGCCTCTTGCCATCCTGGTTGCCCCTCACCGCCCTCCCCTGCAAACCATCTTTGGCAGCCATCTTTGTCCACATGGGGTAGCCATCTTGTGTTGGAGTGATGGTCAATTTGCATATTACCTCTTTATTATATAGGATTATTGGATATTTATTAAAATTTTAAACGTTGTACCTATTTAAATTATTTATGGAATTAGGCAAACACCATATATTCTAACAATTCCCCAATCAATGTCATGTGCAAAAACATTAAGTCTAACATCCAAATTCAAAACAATAAGGAAAATATTGAGATTCTTTATATTTCTCCAGAACTTGTTTTCAAATGATCCTGGTGAAATTAAGAAACTCCACTAATATGATAGAAATAATTTTAAGTTAAGTTTTATCAGCTAATATGAACTACCACATCCTACTTTAACTAGCATTGCTTTTTTCTCCACATCCTCATCAGCACATGTCATTTGTTGATTTGTTGATGGTAGCCATTCTGACAGGTAAGAAATATTACTTCCTTGTCATTTTAATTTGCATCCCTCTGATGTTTAGTAACTGAGCATTTTTTTCATATGTCTCTCGGCCATCTATATATCTTCTTCGGAGAAGTGTTTATTTAGGTCCTTTGCCAATGCTTTTTTATTTTTATTTTTTTATTTTTTTTATTGGACTGTCTGTCTTCTTTTTGTTAAGTTGTATGAGTTCCTTATATATGTTGGATATTTACTCTTTATCAGATATAACACTGGCAAATATGTTCTCTCATGCAGTGGGCTTTCCTGTTATTTTGTTGATAGTTTCTTTTGTTAAGCAAAAGCTTTTTATTTTTATATAGTCCCATTTATTTCTTAGTTTCCATTGCCCTAAGAGATGTATCCACAAACATACTGCTATGAGAGATGTCTTGAGATCTTGCTGCTTATGGTTTATTCTATGATTTTTATAGTTTCATGACTTAAATTTAAATTTAAGTCTTTTATCAATTTTGATTTTATTCTTGTGTACAACAATTTAAACTTTAACAGCTATAGATGACTTAATTACATGACTCAGATACTGATGGTTGATACCCTACTAAATATTCTACTACTAATGAAAAAGTATGTATTCTCTTCCAAAACTCCTAAAATTGTTGTTTTCTAATTGGTATTTGAAAAGTCTGAGTCATTGTAAGTAGAGACACTCTACCTAGTTGAGAACTAGGGATAGTTTAAATTTACTCCTTAACAGACCAAGGGATGCTTCTCTAGGAGCCATTATGGTTTATCATGTAATTGCCCTGACAGATAATGGCTACACTTCCTTCTACCAAACACAAGAATTGATGGTTTATTAATATTATGAAAAACTGTGCTGAAGAGCTAGGGATAAAATACATAGCAAAAGGGTACAGATGTCAGAATGCGAAGTCAGTGGCAAATATGTTTTTAGGTACTTCCATCTAGTTGAGTATGATTGGATATAATAGTCCTCTCTACTTGAACAAATCTTCCTGCCATTTGAAGGCTAGAGACAATTTTTGAGTGTGCCAGTGACAAACCATAACAGATGCACTGGATATATGTTCCCCTAAATCCTTTGAAAATGTCTGTTTTAACCAAAATAATTTTCCTAGGCAAAGTCAGCTGGTTATCATTACCACATATTAGTTTTTCAAATTCCTAATTATTATAAAAATTTTATATTAATTCATTTTAATATCTAGAGATTTTAAATATATTCTACTGCCGTGTTGCTCAATGTGAATTATTTCTTTTCTATCAAATCTACAAATGGAGCCAATATATACAGAATCAAACAATCAAAACAGAATGCAGAACCTATAAGTTAGGGTTTTCAATAAGAAATTCAGCTATGTCTCACTCGATTTTCCATTCAAATTAAAATGTGTCAAAATCATTACAGTTTACATGCATTGTTATTTTTGTCTACTGGAGAAATAATTCTGGATATTAAACATGCTAGATTGACTTCCAAACTTGAATCCTTGTGAAAAAATGTAGTGCTTCATGGTATTTCTCTCTAGATCTATGTTTTTTGTTTGTTTGTTTGTTTGTTTGTTTTCTATCTCTAAAACAGCAATCCTCTTGGCAACAGAATATTCTACTCCTGTCACTATTCTAACACTATTTTTAGTACAGACCTCTGCCCTCATTTGTAAAAAAAATAATAAATAAATAAATAAAATAAGAACATGGAACTAACTATATGGAATGCCATTAACTGTAGAATATTATTCTGTGACCAGAGGTCTGATGCATGAAACTCGTGCACAGGGGTTGTGTCCCTCAGCCCAGCCTGTCCAATCTGGGACATCCCTCTCACAATCCAGGACTGTGGGCTCCCAAATGCTCACCTGCCTGCCATCCTGATTGCCCTTAACCGCTTCTGCCTACCAGCGTAATCACCCCCTAACTATTCCCTTCCAGCCTGATTGATGCCTAACTGCTTCCCTGCCAGGCTGTTTGCCCCTAACTGCCCGCCCCTACAGGCCTGATCACCCCTAGTTCCCCTCCATTGCAGGTCTGGTTCCCCCAACTGTTCTCCCCTGCAGCCTTGGTTCCCCCAAACTGCCCTTCCCTGCAGGCCCAGTTACCCCAACTTCCCTTCTCTGCCAAGCCTGGTCATCCCTATCTGCCCTTCCCTGCAGACTTGTTCACCCCCAACTGCCCACCCTTGCAGGTCTGGTTCCTCCCAACTGCCCTCCCCTGGTGGCCATCTTGTGGTGGCCATCTTGTGTCCACATCGGGGCAGTCATCTTTGACCTCAAGGGGGCAGCTATCTTGTGTGTTGAAGTGATGGTCAATTTGCATATTATTATTTTATTAGATAGGATTAGATAGGATTGAGGCCTGGTGCACAGGTGAGGGTTGGCTGGTTTGCCCTGAAGGATGTCTTGGATCAAGATGTGGGTTCCCTTGGAACATGGGGTAGCCTAAGGGGTCTGTGGTGGTTTGCAGGCCAGACACACCCCTATGACCCAAGTGGAGGCACTGATATCTGGGATTTTATTATCTTCTATAATTAAAACTTGGTAGCCTGGAGTGGAGCCAAGCCTCCTGCTCGCTCCATGGCTGCCAATTTTTTTATTGGCATTTATCTTCTATAATTGAAACTTTATAGCCTTGAATGGAGGTTAAGACAAGCCAGGACAGGCGGAAAGCTTGGCTTCTTCCATTGCTGGGGAAACCCAAGCCTCCTGCTCACTCCATGGCCACAGCCATTTTTGTTGAGTTAATTTGCATGCTCACTTCTGATTGGCTGGTGGGCATGGCTTGTGAGTACAGTATAGCAGAAGTATGGTAAATTTACATATTACTCTTTTATTAGATAGGATAGACAAATTCCTTTCTTCATGAAGCATACAATAAGCCTTTTTCTGTTCCAGGCACTGGGCTCAGAGATAAAGGTGAAAATTCTTCCTTCAGGATGTCATGATCTATTGGAGAAGGCTCGTGGACAAACCCCAACCTCTGAAATAGGCAGGCCCAGGAGATGATTGGGCATGGAACCAGTGGATGCCTGAGATGAAAGTTTGTGTGTATGAAGATATCAGCCAGATAAAAAGAAATGCATACAACAAAGTATGTTCAAAATCCCTCCAAGAATTAGTTCCCTGTGAATATTACCAGGGGCTGATGAGACTGAAACAGTGGCCTAGTCGGTGAGCTCATAAGGCCCTATATGCAAGTTGAAGGCAAATCTTTAAAAGTATTTACTGGAAATCACATCATGTTTACACTTCAGAAATATCAGTACTCTGCATCCTGGATTTATTTATGTATCAACTACTGTACTTTATGGGGTACTTCATAGATAATTATGAAGAGAATTTACAGGTAGAGAAGAGAGTTATTCTGTTTATGTTTTGCTTCCTTTGTGCCAAGTACTGGTTGATTGTTTGCAAACATGAACGCAATTACATCTGGCTTGATATATTTGTAAATATACTGGCCCTTTTAATAGTTTCCATAAAATCTCCTAAAAGAAGAAGAATCTATTTCTCCAAACCTCAAACCTGAGTTGTTCTTGTGGCTTGATTTGGCCAGTAGTGAGCAGTAAGAATAATTGTGTGCTAGTTCCAAGTCTAAGGGCTTAAATGACTTGTATATTTCCATTTTTACTCTTGAGTCCCATATCCTTCTGTCTAGCACCATCATCACTATGCAAATATGTACCAGCCAGCATGCTGGAATGCGGACAATGAGACCAAATGAAGGGAAATCAGTTCATCACAGCTAAGGACATATGAAATGAGGTAACCCCTCCCTGACCTACCACTAATTGACCACACACTCATGAAGAAATCCATCTGAGGCCAGTTTCATGTGGTGCAGATGAAAATATATGTTCAGAAAATTCAAAAATTATAAGAAAATATATAAATGTATCCTATTATAATAAAAGGGTAATATGCAAATAATCCCTTTGACCTGGAGTTGGACAGAGTTTGACCAGGAGGCTGAGCCAGCCCACCAACCACCTGCTGCCCCTCCCCCCATCTGGCCCTGCCCCTGATCAGCCCCCCATACTCCTATGGGGCAGGCCAGTTGGACAACTCTCATACATGAATTCATGCACCAGGCCTCTAGTATGGTTATAAGCATTGAAGTTTGGTAGATATTGAATATACATTATTATAGCAATTGGTAACTGGTATATGTATGTACTACAGTGTTTTAATGTGTTACTATCTTTAATTCTCATATCTACCTTGCAAGGCAAATATTATTTAGTCTGAATTTTATAGACAATAAATCTGAGCTTTGGTTAATTTTCTTTCCCCATTGAAATTCAGATGTTAAGTTGTAAAGCTGAGGTTTAAGTTCTCGCTAACTATTACTAAAGCCCAGGATTTTCTCTGTCAACCATGTGGTCTTTTCAAATTCCTTCCTCTTGAAAAAATAGAATGAAGTCAAGTACTTTAGTTCTACAGTACAACTCATGGATAAATGAGCTGAATTTCAATGAACTAAACCTATATCCATTGATTATATCACTAATGAGTTTTTATTCCAAGAAAGCTATAATTTTTACCAGGTAATATAACCCATTGGGAAATAAATATAAGTAATTATGCTTTAAAAAGCTCCCTTGTTATGAGAAAATAAATTATAAAAAATAAATTTGATGTGAAATATTTATAAATGGTTAATAATTACATCAGAATTATTGCTATTGGTATTCTCACCTCAAGCTACCAAATTAGGGAACACTGTGAGTGCACTATAATTGAAAACTGATTTTTCTCCCTTCAAAATATTAGAAAAACAAATTGTTTTTAAATGTTTTCAAAGCCATAATTTCATTTTCTCAGGACCAGAATATAAATATTCTACATATTCCCATTTTCACAGGAAAAAATGCACTAGCTGCCCAAGCTATAGTTATATCATCTGTGATATAATAATGCTAAGTTGAAACATTGCTAGTCAGAAAACTTGATATAACAGAAGAATCAGAGTTACCATAATAGAATGTATATTCATACCTGGTTTATAATTTTTGCATTAATTGAAACTGGCCAAATATTCACTGTTATGTACAATTACTTCTTAATTTATTCTGAGTTATAGTAGAATGTGATAATTCATGTTAGCTGATAAAATGTAACTTTACTATGGCATAGAAATAAAAAGGAAGGAACTCCTACCATTTTCAACAGCATAAATGGACCTGGAGAGCATTATGCTAAGTGAAATAAGTCAGTCAAGAGAAAAGTAAATATCACATGACCTCACTCATTTGTAGATTATAATGAACAACATAAAACGATTAACAAAAACAGATCTAGAGACAGAGAAGCATTGATCAGATGCTCAAAATTCAGAGGGAAGGCAGGGTAGAGTGGGGGCAAGCAAGAGAGATCAGCCAAAGGATTTGTATGCATACATATAAGCATAAGCGATGGACACCGACAACAGGGGGTGAGGGTATGGGCAGGACTGGGGGTATGAGGGACAATAGGGGGGATAAAGACACATTTGTAATACTTTAATCAATAAAAATAAAAACAAAAAACATAACTTTAAACCAATTATGAACTCACAGAAAGAGAAACTAAAAAATAAAAAATCCCATTTACCATTGAAACAAAAGAATTAAGGTACTTAAAAATAAACTTAAAAGACCTCCTTAGTTAAGGATATATGCACCCCTATATTCATAGCAGCACAATTTACAATAACTAAGATTTGGAAACAGCCTAAGTGCCCAACAGCAGATGAGTGGATTAAAAACTGGTGGTACATCTACACAATGGAATACTATGCTGCTATAAAAAAGAAAGAACTGTTAACATTCACAACAACATGGATGGGTCTAGAGAGCATTATGCTAAGTGAAATAAGCAGGTCAGAGAAAAATAAATATCACATGATCTCACTCATTTATGGAATATAATGAACAACATAAATTGATGAACAAAAATAGATCCAGAGACAGAGAAATATTGAACAGATTGTCAAATATCAGAGGGAAGGCAGGGGAGGGTGAGTGTGTTAAGAGATTAATCAAAGGACTTACATGCATGCATATGAGCATAACCAAGAGACACAGACACTAGGGGTGTGAGGGCATGTGCTCGAGGTGGGAGTGCCGGGGAGACGTAAATGGGAGAAAAGATGACATATGTAGTACTTTAAAAATTAAAGAATTAAAGAAAAATGAATAAATATGATTAATAAAAATAAATACCTATAACTTTAAAAAAGTTTCAGAAGTAAAATGATTTGTTTAAATTTTTTCAGAATCATTTGAAAGCAAGTTCTGGAGAAATATAAGGAATTTCAATATTTTCCTTATTCCAATTTTGGATGTTAGCCTTGATAACGGTTTTGCAAATGACATTAGGGAATTGTTAAAATATGTGTTTGCCTAATTCCATAAATATGACATTAATAATAAAATTTCTTTGAAGGTGAAAAAATATACAGAATTGGGCAAGCTGTTCATACGGAAAATAATTCAATAATTAATAAATATTAATACAAGAATAAACTGTGTTTCACATATACACAACTATAAACCTACTTTTACTTCACCCTGTATATACATTTTTTCCATGTATAGTTCCTAGCAAATCTTATCATATGTCATTCTGATTATTTTCCTAACCTATTCTATCAATGAATCAAAAAAGAAAATTTAATCTGTGAGTGGAAATAATATTCTAATTCAGGCAAAACTAATAAATGGAAAACATACATAATTTTTTACCCTATAAATGTGAGGAGTCTGGTCTTAATTAGGCCATAGGGATACAATTCCCAGCCTTTGTCCAAACATTAGATTCTACTTGTCAGTTTGATATGATTTCATTAGAACAAGGGTTCATTTTTAATTAAGAAATTAAGCCATTTTGTCTCCAATCAATGGCAGAACTATTCCTGAGGCTGGCAAATTATGGCATGAAGTTGGGCACTGGTAATGACTCTTTTTTCTCAAATGCAATGAGTATTGATCTCTGTTGATAATCAAAATAAAATTTGAAGGATTCACATAAATTTTAGCAAAATAAAGTTATGGAAACACAGCAATTAATGATACTGTATTTGAATTCTGGCAAAACAAGCATGGTCATATATATATTGCTGAAGTTTAGCCATGAGTGAACACACACATGCCCCCCCCCCTCCCCGCAAAAAAAAAAAAAATAAATAAATAAATAAAAGCAGCTATGAGTTAGAAAAGAATTTATTTATTTATCATGTATGATTCCAGTAGAGTCAGAACTAGAATGGGACTCCACCATGTCAAGGACCCAAGTTCTTTCTATCTCATTAACCTGCTTCCCTTCATGACTCTGCCCCCTACCACTAATATCATACTAACAATTGAGAAAGGTGGGAAAAGAAATAAAAAGCAAATGAAGGAAATGCCCTTGCCTTTGACAGAGATTTATGTTATTTAGTCACAGAATCACATTTAAATGTGTTGGAGGTCAGAGTATATAGATTTTATTCATTATATCCATGTTCTTATTGATAAATAGAAGGAGAGCCAAATCAGCATAGCTCAGTGGTTAAGCATCAACTTATGAACCTGGAGGTCAGGGTTCAATTCCTGGTCAGGGCACATGCCAGGGTTTTGGGCTGAATCCCCAGTATGTGGCATGCAGCTAGCTGATCAATGACTCTCATCATTGATGTTTCTATTTTCCTTTTCCTCTCTGAAATCAATAAAAATAGATCAAAATATAGAATTAAAAAATAGAAGGGGAAATGTATATTGGAAAATAATATTTATAATTCAACTGTGCTTGTTATAAATTATTTTCTAGTTAATTTCCTTTAGAGATTTCACTTATATGCTACATCGATACTACCCTTCAGAAAGTTTATGAAATTTATTTAATATATCTAATGAATTTATGAAATTTATTTAATATATCTAATATATCTAGATAATTATGAAAAAAGTCTAAATACATTATTAGTTTTTATCTTATTATAGCTTGCAGGGAGCAAAATGCAACTATTCATAAATGAAAAAAGTGACTTGGTCATTGGAAAGATGATGAATAAAATTGTATAAAATAGAAGAGAACAGAACAGAAAGTCTATAGACTTTTGGGAGAGGCTGTTCCTGTGTAAGATTCAGTGATGCAAATACTTTTATACAGTGACAAGGGGATAGAAACGCAAGAAAATAATCTATTATTTCCAGAAACTTAACCTTGAATAAAACAATTAGAATATATATGAATACAGCATCACATAGTTTAGCTTAAAATAATTATCTCCATGTAGAAATCTCTCTTCATGTCAAAAGATATTAACATTTTCATAGAGGAAATAATTTTTTTAATATATTTTATTGATTTATCCCTATCCATCCTGCTTCATTTAATAGGTCATTTTTGGGTGGTTTTATGCTATTTTTCACTTGTTTTTGAAAGCAAAACTCACATATAATATTGAATTACTATACTGCAAACTTATATGTGCCCAGGAATTTAAAGGCTAACATTCCTTCTCCCTCTCCTCTCTTCCACCTATCATCAAGACTTACAAATTATGTGTCTAAAACCAGCTATACTCTGCAGATTTTTTGACCCTGGAATTGGCTCACCAAGTTCTCTACTAAATTTAAAAGACTTTAGCTAATTTCTTTTACCAAAATTCATTTTCTGGCCTTTCCCTATTCATCACATTATTATAGCTCCCCTTGTATCAATCACATTTCCCTTCTCACCAGTACTTGCAGTCTCCAACAATTACTGAGTATCTGACTGTCATCATGACTACCTTGAACTGGTATCTTTAGTTCCATTTACTATATAGCTGCAACCACCAGACAGCAACCTACAAAGTGACCCATCTCATTCTATGAACTTTTTTGAGCCAAAACAAAACAAAACAAAAACAAAGCAATGCTTGAGATTTTGAAAGGAGGAAAACAATTTTGTTTAGAAAAAAACAATTGCTTAATATATAGGTTTTCACATCTGCTTTGATCATGCTGATTTTTATGTAGTCAACTCTTCGGGTTAAGTACTGCTATATAACAAACAACCCAAGACACATAGTGCCTTAGAATGCTATTATTATTCAGGTGGTCTCTCTTTTGGGTCAGATATCCAGGCAGGGAAACTTTACCTTTCCCCATCCCCATGTAAAGAGCTGGCGGCAGGCTGCCACTCCATCCTAACAGGTAAAAAGATGAACAGACTGAAAGATCAACAAATCCTGGATCTGTGTAGAGGAGAATCCACAAGCCAAACCATTGTCCCAAGACTGGAAATACAGGCAAGTACACAGAGTCACAGGTTACCAGAGCAGAGCTCATAAGCTAAAACTCCATCAGGAAGCAGGGTGAGGTCAGGTAAAACTGAACTCTAAGGTAAATTATGGATTTTAGATAATAATGTAAATTTAGGTTGTAAAAAAAAGTCAATTTGGGAAGTGATGTTGATATTGGGTGATGCTATGCATACATGGGGGACAGAGAGTATTTGAGAAATCTCTGCACCTTCATTGCATTTGTTTTGTAAACCTAAATCTGCTCAAAAAAATTAAGTCTTTAAAGGAAAAGAAAATATATTCAGGAAGGTCTCTGCTAGATGATTCTTCTACCACCTATGATTTTGATTAAAATTTTTAGTCAGCTTGAAAACAGAATTATCTGGAGCATCCAAGTGCCTTAATTCATTTATTTGGATGCCTGGAAGGATGGGCTCAACTGTGTCTCCCAATTAAAGTGCCCACACTTGCTTTTCTCAGGTCAGGTGGACTTCTTACCTGGTAGGTCAGTTCTCCCACACAGTGCTAATAGAGACAGGAAATGGAATCTAACAGTTCCTTAAGGCCTGGTCAGTAAACTCACATGGCCTTTCTTCCTCAGTATTTTATTAGTCAAAATAGAGTTTGCCCAGACCAATGGTCAGCAAACCTCAGCTTGAGAGCCACATGCGGCTCTTTGATCCTTTGAGTATTCTAACACCGCTTCAAAACAGACTCGCCCAGGCTGAAAACCTACTTCTGCGCATGGTCTAAGAAGTTTCAATTGCACTGTACGTGCACGCCCACATGTGGTATTTTGTGGAAGAGCCACATTCAAGGGGCCAAAGAACCGCATGTGGCTCGTGAGCCACGGTTTGCCGACCACTGGCCCAGTCCAAAGGGAGGGCTGTAGGTCCCAACTGTGATAACAGCAGTGTCAAAGGATGTGCAGGATCTTTAATCTACCACTTGTATGTGTTAATAATCCAGATTTTTTCCCACTAGATGGAGCTACACATATGTTGATATATATGTGATTTTGTTGTATTGACAACAAGCTTCAAAACTTCATATGTCAAATTTTCTGAAGGTGTTAATATCATAGATATTTTTATGCTTAAAAATGATGAATTTCCTGCCCCCCCCCCCCCCAAAAAAAAAGCATTTGCGTGAAGTTTTCATGCATTACTTTATTTTGAAGAAAAGTGCTGCTGAATACTTCGGGAAGCTTATGGTGAACATGCTTCATCTCAAAATACTTGTGAAAGCTGGTTTAAATGTTTTAAAAGTGATAATTTCTATATGAAAGACAAAAACAGTTCCAGTCAACCAAAAAAAGTTTGAAGACCAACAATTACAAGCATTACTGGATAAAGATGTACGCCAAACTAAAAAACAACTTTCAGAAAGATTAAATGTAGCTCAGCAAAAAGTTTATGATTGTTTACAAGCAAAGGGAAAAATTTCAACAGGATGAAAATGGGTGCCTTTGCTGCAGACTGGCCAGAGTCTGCAGTCTTTGTTTTTGCTGCAACACGAGTGCAACTCCTGTAGATCAGTTCACCCGCTATCCTCCCTCTCATAGCAGGCATCCTGCCCCAACTAGCCACTCTGCACCTGGAACAGCAGGGCAGCCACCATCTTTCTCCTTCTAATTTGCATATTCCCTCCTTATTGGCTGGTGAATGTAATGGAGTGATGGTTAATTTTCATGTTTTTCTTTTATTAGTGTAGATACATATATCTATATATCTATATATCTATTTATTTTTTTCAAAAACCACTGTGGACTTCTTAAGGCAGAATTTAAAAAAAGAATACATTTGACCTTTATGTGCCACTTAAAATAGCTACCAACACACCTGCATATTTCAAGACATTCTCTGATGGTATCTGAGTGTAACTGCAGTGGTTTTGGTGAACAACCATATTTCTGCTTTCTCTGATTAACTAGCTGGCCACTTATGGTAAAACAGTACCCTGTAAAGGATTCTATTAAAATAAAATGCTTGACCATCCGGAGAGCTCAGAGGTGGAGAAATATGAGCACTATATGTGCACTAAAGGGCACTTTATTTCCAGGTTACTTGGTGCTTTTCTTTTCAACTATGTCAAAGTCTGAATGTCAGTAATGGTCAGGGCCAGGAGGTTATAGGAACCTTTATAAACAGCAGCTATTTGAAGAAAATAGACTCTTGATCAATTCAATTGATGAAGTATTTTTATTTTGGACCATAAAGAGGTCTGTGGTTCAAATTCATCCATTCTGAGGAGCACTGAAAAGCTATTTTCTTCACACTATTTTCTTCTAGACACTTCACACCATAATTGTGACCTTGTCAAAACTGTAACAACTACACTATAAACTATGAAAAGAATAGACTGTTGGCAATAAAATTGAAGTTATTCTCTGGTTAAAACAGAACAAAAGGTCTGTATACAAAATTATGTACTTTTATGTCAATTATTGAAAACGTACTGATATAACTAGTTTCACCAATGCTTTATAATTACTACTACTACTAATAAAGTACTTATGAGTGGTTCATATTTTATAGTCTACAAACTTAATGTTCACAACAACTTTTTAGAAACATATTCCAATACTACTTTTAAAACTTTATCAGTGGTTTGTCCATTTATTAATTTTATTAACTGTGCCCCAGTTTTATTGTTGCCTCAGTTCTTATCTATATAGACCACATCCCAAAGGAATAACCATGAGAATTAAATAAGAACTATGGCTGGCACAAAATAATTAATAAACATTTTATTAGCTATTATTTTACTGTTATTTATAAAGATAAGAGGTGAAAATAATTAGAAGAAATTTTCTTAATTCAAAACGTCAGTAGAGGTGTATTAATCCAAACGTATTTTATAACTTAGTTAAGAACTTAAGAGACAAATACTCCTAAAGAGCATAAAATAAGCTGTAGCTAAAGAAATTGCCCATTTTTATGGGCTTTTTAAAAAATGTATTTTATTGACTTTTTACAGAGAGGAGAAAAGAGGGATAGAGAGCTAGAAACATCGATGAGAGAGAAACATTGACCAGCTGCCTCTTGCACACCCCCTACAGGGGATGTGCCTGCAACCAATGTACATGCCCTTGACCAGAATCAAACCTGGGATCTTTCAGTCCACAGACCGATGCTCCACCACTGAGCCAAACCGGTTTAGACTATGGGCTTTATTTTTTCCATTTTCAAAAGTGGCAATTAAGAGTTTTTTGTGATTAAATTATTAAAATTAATAGAGAAAACCCTCAGATCATTAGCTAAAAAGTGATTTACTAAATAGTTATTTACACTTTTAAACATATATTTTACATATATTAGCACAAGTCACATAGAATTCTCCTTTTCTATAAGTGTTCAACAATTCAACTCCCAAATGAATATTTTTATTACATATAAAATCCAAAATGCCAAAATATTGCAATTATTCCTTAAAAGAGTAAATTAATTAATTACTGAGTTACATGGCTTTGATTGAGAATGATTAATCTGTCTTTCTATTGAGAGAGCAGGGCAGTACCAGGCGAACTCCTGACTAGAACCCTGACTCCACTGTGGGGCAGGGCAGAGCTATCCTCCATTTTGTGTTACTGGACCCTTGCCCTCACCCAACCAATCAGGGTCAGCCAAAGCAGTGACATCACCACCCACCACCGGTGTAAAACCCCTGGATTTGGTGAAGTTTGCGCTCTAGTCCACCATGCGGTCGCGTTAGTGGGACAGAGCCCATGTTAACATGGAAGAGGCCTCTTGTTAATTGCATCAGACTTGGCTCCCTGCTGGTCTTTGGGGATCACGGAATCATGGTGCAACACTATGAACTTCCCTTCACAATATGAGAAGCTTCATAGCAGAAGTATAAAACTATCTTCATTTGTTCCAAGATATTTAATGCTGATGACCTTTATGCATTTTCATGCCTTCTCTTTGATGATAATTTTCCATGTTACCATAAATTAAGATCCCTCTTATCACCAAAAAGACTAATTAAGTTGAATAATATTTTTTACAATGTAGCAAAACTGACAATAGAAAAGTGCATAAAAGTGTTTACTTGGAAACCAAGTTTACTATTAAGAAATTACTCTGGGCTGGTGCTACAAATTCCTAAAAATAATGATGACCCCATGGCTTTAGTCCTATTCTTTCCCCACCCCCACCCCCACATGACACACAAGACCTTCTTCCTCAATCCATTTCCTGAAGTCTGACCTTTCCTCTGAAGCCAGCACAACTGCAGCACTTCATTCAGATACAAAGCTCACTTTGATGTGAGATTCTCTGTAGAGTAATTTGTATCCTCTGTATTGCCTTTATATCCTTCAGGATGGAATGAAACATATGGATTAAGAGTTCCCTTTCTGGTATCAGAAATATGTGGCTTTGAAAAGAAACAAAAATTATGTATTGTAGTAAGATTAAAACTTAAGAATATCACTAATGACATAAAAATAGTCTATAACTATAAAAAAAATAAAGAAAAAAACAAAAAATAAAAACTAAAGTAAAAAGTCTAAGTGGAAGGGGGGAAAGTGGCCCAACACCTGGACTTCAAAAATGAGCTGAAAAAAGCTGATTGGAAATACTGCTAGCATGAAGCTTGGAGAGGACAGGATAAGCATAAGTGGGTGAGCCAACAGGCACAACTGTGCACCTTACTGGAAGCACAGCTCCTGCCCCCCTTCCCTAATCCCCCTGGGGAACGCGGGGTCTCCAGCACACACAGGGATCCCCAAACCAGAGTAACAGACAAGGGAAGGGGAGCCCATGTGGTGCCAGACAGTGGGAATCTATCAGTGATAATTCAGTCCACCGGGGGAATTCAGATGGCCTCATCCCAAGCAAAAAGCATGTGCTATGGTAAAAGACCAGCCTGGGAAGTTCGCTAGGATTAGTGTCTGCAGGAGGGGGCGCTCAGCACAACTCCAGAAAAGCAGAGTGGTCTGAGCAGACCACCAACAGTGAATCTGAGGGGTTAATTATTCTCTAAAAGAACTTTCAGCAGAGAGCAAGATGGGGACCAGTTTGATTGTCCTGGGAAGGAGGCATGATCCTCTCCACCTTGAGCAAAGAGGAGGTGACCCTTCTTCCACCTTTTGGAAAGGGTCTGGCCTGTGAAAATGCACCTAGCAGTTGGGCCTGATGGTGAGGGGACATCTGATGAGGTGGGAGCCTGAGTGGAAGCCTAAATCAAAGATAGCCAGTTCTGCTGAAATATTAGGCAGCCAAGCAGGGTGAGTTGTTTTTCTGTTTTATTTGTTTTGTTTTAATATATGACTGCTACAAGTGGGGACCAGGGAATGCCAGTGACCCAGGCAGAGCTGAAACATTGTTAGGAAACACCCTGCCTGGCCCTCTGAACAAGCTATGAGCAACACCTCCAATCCAAATCTGTTGAAACCATCCTGACCAGGACCAGATACCCTGCAGACCTCAATTTTGTGGGGGATAGGAAACAGCCCAGAACAAATACATTCAAGGGGTTAGCCCAAAGGAGACCCCATACATTAACTTCATCAGCTGCTTCCTGGATGCCCCCTAATGTGGACCAAGCCCACAACCCAGGCATGTGCCCTGACAGGAATCTAACTGATGACCTTTTGATGTATGAGTCAATACTCAACCACTGAGAAACACCAGCCAGACTCAATTTTATTTTTTAAATAAAGCCAGGAAAGGGAACAGATAGACTCTTAAAAATGTAGAATAAATCTACATAAAATTAGATGATCAAAATGATTCCAAATATGGCCATAAATTTAAAATAAATTTCCAACTGAAGGTATCAAGCTTAAATTAGACAAAAATAAATCCAAGTCTATCTTACTGGCAATTCATGTTAATACTTAAGACATAAGTTCACAAAGAAAGTTGGTGAGTTAAAGAGTGAAAAGAGACATTTTGCAACACTAGTCAAAAGGAAGCTTGTATAGCGCTTGAGAGCTTGGACTTTGGAACCTGATTGCCTAGATTAGAATCTTTGCTGATATAAATTTTGTCAAAATGGTAAAGTTTGTTACCTTTATCATGTGTACTGGAGGATCTTAATACTAACACTACGTACTCATCAGTTTATTGTGAGGTTTAAATAAAATGATACATATTAAGCAAATAAAAATTGTTTTTCAAATAGTATTAAGTATTCAAAAATTGTGGTTCATTTCATTGTCATCATAAAGTAAAATAAACTCTAGAGGCTTATTAGACATGAAGTATTCTTCATCTCCAAATCACATATCCCATCTCTCAGTCAGTTACAGCCCTATTTAACCTTTTACAAAGTCATAATTATGAAGCCTAGGGCTGCTTTTACTTTGGACACACTCCTTGCTTTTACCTCTCAACATCCTTTGTCTTCATGAAATGTGTTCTGGAACACCAGTTTAAATTACCAATAACTGACAGTTACTTTGCAATTTATGTAATATTTATCATTTTGCATATATTCTTTTCTGTGAGTTAAAAATGTACAAGGCACTACCATCATCCATAATCTAATGGAAAGCCCAGAGGAAGTTCAGAAATATTATCTAGCTGAAACTGGTTCGGCTCAGTGGATAGAGCGCCGGCCTGAGAACTGAAAGGTCCCGGGTTCGATTCCAGTCAAGGGCATTTACCTTGGTTGCGGCACATCCCCAGTAGGGGGTGTGCAAGAGGCAGGATCAGATGATTTTCTCTCATCGATGTTTCCGACTCTCTGTCCCTCTCTCTTCCTCTCTGTGAAAAATTAATAAAAATATATTTAAAAAGAAAGAAATATTATCCATATACATACCACACAATCTGCCCTACATCAGAAGAGTAGTCCTAGAACACCAGGATTTTATTTTCTGGCATCAAATTTTGTTTTTGTGTGCAAATAGCAGTTACTCTAGCTTTTCATTCCATGGCAACTCTTACATATGGCATCACAATTTCAATGCTCAGGTTTGTTTTATTGTTGATTCAATCTTATGTTAAATAAGCATGTATATATTTCTAACTTGTCAACAGTATGAGGAAATCATATGTTGCTTCCATCACAATGGGTGAAATAAAATTGTTTACTTCTGTTCAATAGAGCATTTTCATGTGCAACATCATTTAGTAAGTTTTATATGGTAAACCCTTTGAAGTTAGAAGATGAAAAATCAATTACAAGACACAAACTTTCCTGCAATCAAACTGGAAAAAAACAACAACTTTAAAGACATTTGGATAACAGCTGTAAGAATGTGTGGTGGAATGTATAAAAATACTGTGATGGGCATTTAGAGAAGAGAGGCCATGGTGTACTAAAATACTTGAAACCACACAGTTTGAGCTGGAATCAAATAATAAAAAAATGGGGAGAAAATTTTGTTTTAATCCAAGATTGATGGAAGAATTAGTATGCGATCATCAAATATTGGTCTTCCATAGTAGCTTTTTATATTTTACACAATAAAATGGCACAACTTTCAATTTTTAAAACAGACAAACCACACTAATAGGCAAACAGTTCAGTGAGTATTGTTTTATTTCCATGGTGAAAATATTTACATTCTCTAATCAATGCCCTTCAAGAAGTCCAGCATGGAAGCTATTTTATTAAGAATGATTTATAGGAAGGATAGACAGCATTTTTCATCATTTTCATTCTATTTTTATGCTATATCACATGGACAACACTAATAAAAACATGTCAGTCAATATAGTTCAGAAGTTCAAACTGGTACTTCACAAATTTATAAAACATTAGAGTCATAATATAAAGCTATATTTTCACAGAAAGGAAAAAAAAACTGGCCAAATCTATTTTTCAGTTATTTCATCATATCTGATTTGTTAATTTCTTAACTTTAATTTAAAAAAAAATGGCCTAAGACCAATTTTCATGGTGACAGTCAAACTGATCACGGGGTTGAGGGGGATTAAAATATAAAATGTCTATTTTTCCTAAAGTATTTTTAAATCTATTTTTATTAATTTCAGAGAGGAAGGAGGGGAGAGAGAAAGAAACATCATTGATGAGAGAGAATCACCTAAGGGTTACTTCCTGCATGCCCCCCTACTGGGGATCAAGCCCACATCTGGGGCATGTACATTTGACAGCAATCAACCCTGGGACATTTCAGTCCTCAGGCCAATGCTCTATCAAACTGACTAGGGCTTCTAAAATATATTTTTATTTTAAAAATTCATAATGGAATAAAGATTAAAAGCACATAACTAACGTTAACTTTGATCTTTAATTGATTTTTTCAGGGTACATGGTCTAGTACATTTGATCCAACAGCCATATTACCTGAATGTGTGAATATACAAAAAAACTGATGATATAATTTTGTTTTTTAATATATTTTTTATTGATTTTTTACAGAGAGGAGGAGAGAGGGATAGAGAGCTAGAAACGTTGATGAGAGAAAAACATCGACCAGCTGCCTCCTGCACACCCGCCACCGGGGATGTGCCTGCAACCAACGTACATGCCCCTGACCGCAATTGAACCCGGGACCGTTCAGTCCCCAAGCCGACGCTCTATCCACTGAGCCAAACTGGTTTCGGCAATTTTGTATTTTTTATAAATGTGTTTGAGATTAAAAACAAACAAACAAACAAACAAACAAAAAAAAACAACCCTGAAATAAGTAGCAAGAGATGTTAATGGAGCAAAATGTCCAAGGTAATGTTTGCTTAGTGGTATTATATAGAAGCCAGGAAAGTCTACTGAATGATGAAGATCCATGAAAAATTTTGAAGAGATTTCCATGTAAAGAAGTAGTGAGTGCCAAGGCCTAAAGCAGGGTTAAATTTTATATGCTTTAGACAGGAAAAGCAGGCCAACTGGGCTAAACTCACGAAATGTGTCAGGAGATTAGAGTTGACAGATAAGCAGGTGACATGTCAGTTAGGGTCTTATAGGCCAAAGTAAGAAATGAGATTGCATTTTAAATGCAACTGAAAACCATCGGATGGTTTTAAAAATGCACATGACATGATTTAGCTCACTTAGCTCACTCAGACTGCCATGTGGAAAAAAATTTAGCTCACTCAGACTGCCATGTGGAAAAAAGCAAATTCTAGAAACTTGAGCTGTGTACTCAAAAACTATACATTACCCTAAACAAATAACACACCAGAAATTTTAAGTAGGCTGAAGATATTTTAATCTATTATATTTAAATTACATCTGTTGGTTTGGTTCTATGATGAGCCTAGTAGCATACCTATTTCATAATAGTATCAAATGTGAACTACATAACCCATGTACTATATAAGACAAAAAAAGATTGTTGCTTTTAGGGATAACGCCACTTCAGTAGAGGTTTGGTAGTGTCTCTGACTCGGAAAGGTAAGATCTGAATTTATTGAGAATCTGAAGTTTGGTATAAGAGGCTTTTCAATGTAGGGGGTTTATGCTGTGAGCTGGAGGACTGGAATGTAAGGGGTAGGCGGGGAAGTGTAGCTAGATTATTTTAAAGTTGGGTAAGAATCATGATAACAATGGCAAAGTCTTTACAGACAAAGAACAGCAAAAACAAATCTGTAATTGAACAAGTTGTGTTAATTACTTGTAGCAGACAGGCTGACTACATGCCACAGGGAACCACAGGGTTTGTCAGTAGGAGGATGTTAGAAATATTTATTATAGGATTTGAACTTGTGTCAGGTAATTTGTGTGGGAATCTAAGGAACAGTTTTCTTGAAGCTGAACTGGGTGCTTTCAGGAAGTGGGGGTAATTGTATGATTAAGTATCTTAAAAATCTTATCTAGGAAAAAGGAAAACTAGATTGAGGTTTTTACTTTGTAATTAGGTAAAGGAAACATAGTTATTCATTATAGCTGAAAGAAGGAAATGTATGATATTTTGTGGTTTAGGCAATGCCCAGGCTTGTGTCTCTTTACAGACTCTTTACAATTTGTTCTGATTCTGTGCTGACCCATGATGGTCATAGAATGGCCTTGTCTAATGCTGATATTCTGTGAAACTGATTATGCTTGTCTGTTTCTCAAAATATTAGTACTAGTGTAAATATCAAAGTGAGAGTTTTGAGGTATCAGTTTCAGAAGAACCTTAAGTCACATACTACTTGGTAAGGCTCTTTATTGGAGAATTGCTGGAGTTTTTAAAAAGGGCCCATCTTAATGTGGTGAAAATTAATCAAGTTGCTTCTTTAAAGCAACATTTCTCAAAATCTGTAATATGAAGAAGTGCTTTGTGAATGTCCAAGAAGATGCCAATCATAGCATTTTTCCCCCCAAAGATTTTGGTCACTTATATTGTTTGTTTAAAATATTGTCTCCTAATATAATAATATGTGAATCACTATTGGTAAAATGCTTCAATAACTCAAAGGAAATCACCTATGGAAAATTTCAAAGGGAAAAAAATCAAATGACCCTAGTTGATATTGAAATCATTTGGAATAACATTGGATAACTTCTCTGTTAACTACTTTGATATATTTTTATATGATAATTAAATATCTGCTCCTCTGGATCACCAGAAATTTTCCTGGACTTGACTCTCTGATCTAAACCTATCATAAGTATATTCAAAGCATGCTATTTTAACATTCATTTGAAATATAAAAAGTGAATGTATGTAGAGACCACATTATCTAATATCCAATTAACTATTACTAGACTTATGAAGAAATGTAAATATATAGCAAGAGCAAAGGCAAAAAAAAATATATGTCAGGATGACAGATGTGACAATTTATATAAAAGGCTAATATACTAAGTGGCTGACCATCAGGGTAATGACATCAAGTAGCCTCAAATGGAAACACTTTATGCTTCAACCAAATGTCTGTGAAGTGTTTTCTTTCCTGTGCCTCATCTCATTTGATCCATAGAGAAGTCCTGGAATAGTTAGTAGATCAGAGACTTGGTGGAACCCTATTTTTTTTTTCCATTCACTGAATGGAGATTTAGAAAGCTTAAAAACTTGACCCAGCTGAAAAGAAATGGTAGACCTTAAAAATGACTTCATATTTTCTCACTGCACAGAAAATTGTAAAAACCTGTTGCATTTAAATATTTTACCCTTTGTTCTCCTTGCATGATCTACAATAATAATGTGCTTCCTGTTGATATTTACTGCTATGTTGTAAAAAAGTTTAGCTACATCAGAAAGCAGGTCTAATTAAGCAAGTTTGTTCTATACCTATAAAAGGCTAAGTTGACTCGTACATGCCCAATACATATAAAGCTCTTGCTGGTGCCAATTGCACACTTGTGCTTCAATATGACACTGTCAATCGTGAATTTGGTTGTTTTCGTTGACATTCTGAGTTGAAAGAAAGCTTCGGCTTCACATGGAAATAACAATGTCAATTAAATATGATCATAATAGTGATCTGGGTAGATATAATTATCCCTGCATAACTGAAGTTGCCTTCATATTCAGAAATGAAGATGAAGGATGTCATTTTTTTAAAAAATGTTTTTCCTTTTTTTTCTTTTTTCTTTTTTATTATATTATCATCTGTGTACATATTTTAACATTGCCCCCTCCCCCACCGAAGGACGTCATTTTGAAAGGAATTTGCTCATTCTTTGTAAACCAGATCCTAATAATCTGAATGCCACTAAAATGAAGCAAATTGATATCCTGTTTCCTACATTAGATGCAATGGCATATCCTATTATTTTCCTACATGGTGAAAAAAGAGGGGGAATGGATATCGCATTAAGACTCAGAGACTACAGTGTAATCAACAATACTACTAGATTCAACAGATGATGCCAAAAGGGAAAATTTTCCCATCAAATTTCTTAAAAGTATTACTTTTTCGGGAATGCTATGTCATAAATTAGAATTGAAGGTAGGTAAATCATCATGCTACTGAGAAATCTTAAAAAGTAAATGGGGTCTTTGTAATGGTACTAGATTTATCATCAAAATATTGCGACCTAACATAATCAAAGCTGAAATATTAACAGGATCTGTGGAGAAGAGGTTGTTCTAATTCCAAGAATTGATTTGTCCCCATCTGACACTGGCCTCAAAGTTAGAATAAGTTTAATCAACTTATCAGTCATTGTTTTTATCAATATTGTTTTTATATCATGTTTTTATATGTTTTTGTTTTTATATGTCTTTGTTGTTGTTATGTTGTTATTTAGATATTAGTCAATTTATATATTATTTTCATATACATTTTACTAATTTTCTTTCATCTCTGACACTTCTATTACAGAGAAAGGGCAAACAGCAATATTAAAATATTTATCCTAATTAATTTTCCTTCAATGTGCATGAATTCATGCACCAGGCCACTAGTTTAAATATATAAGTAATAATATTCTCAATAATGAAATGAAAAAGCTGGAAAAGTAAGAGATACATAAAATATTTATTTAAAAAATGCTATTCCAAAGCTTAAAATTAGAATTCCTCAAATGTAAAATCAAATACATGAACTGATCAGAACAGGTATCACAGAAGAAATGGTCAGTGACATCAAAACATAGTAATAGAAACTGTCCAAATGTAAGCATTAAAAATCTATAAAAACAAATTGCCTAACCTGTGGAAAAATCTTAACCTAATATACATCTTTTTGAAGTTTGAAAAGAGATGAAAATATCACTGTATATCACAGAGAAACAAAAAAGATAACACAATGTTATAACAAATATGACAACTTAAAGAAAACAGAAAATTAGTGAATGAAATTTTAAGACAATTCAAAAGATAAGTTGATACATACATTCATCTATATTTATATTTAGACACACTGGATTTATAATTTAAAACCTTTTCATAAAGCAAATTCTAGATAAAAAGGCCCCAATGGTAAATTTATGAAATTTTTATGAATAAAGTATATAATTCTTAAAAAACATCTCAAAAAATAAACTGAGTTGAATAATTCCCACCTCATTTTATGTGATCACCATTACCTTAATATAAGACTGGAAAAAGGCATTACAAGAAAATAAAACTGCAGGCCAATAATCCTCATGAATACAAACCAAATTTTCTTTAAAAATATTTAGCAAATTAAATTTATAAACATATAAAAATAATATTCTAGCAATTTATTCCTGAAATGCAATGTTATTTCAATATATGAATAACAATTAATGGAAATCAGCACCATTATCTTAACAGATTGATGTAGAAAAATAGTATGACTCTCTTGATGTAATATATCAAAAGATAGATGTAAAAACAGCATTTGATAAAAGTTAATACCAATTCATGAAAATAAATGTCAAGGCAGTTATTTATGAAAATAAACTTATTCAACATGATAATGGACATTTACAAAAATAATTAACCAAAATAAGCTAGAAAGTTGTTTCTTATGACAATTTCTTAAATTATTGTATTGGAATTCCTAGCCAGTGCAATATAGAAAAATAAATAAATACAAAACATTCATATGGAAATTAAAAATAAATCTATGAACTGCAGAGGACTTTCTCTTGTTAATTAAATATTCCAAGGAATATACAGAAAAGCTATTCATCTTACTACTTACATATAGCAAAGTCATGGAATACAAAATCAACATAAAAACTAAATAATTAATAAACAGTTGTAATTACAACATAAGATGTTATTTTAAATGCTACCAATGATCAATCAGTAAATGAATTAAAAGAGAAAATATAATTACCTACATAAATGGAGAAATATATCATTGTCTTGGATATGAATAAGTATTTTAATAATATAATTTCACTCTAAACTGAACTGTAAATTTAATGATTTCTCAACCAAAACTCAGCTATTGGACCAAGATTTATATGTGAATAGGTCAATCACTAGAGGCCTGATGTATGAAATTTGTGCAAGAATAGGTCTTCCTTCCCCCAGCTGCCGGCACAGGCTTCCCTCTGGCACCCAGGACCCGGGCTTCCCCTACACTGCCAGCAGGCACCCAAGACCTGGGCTTCCCTCACAGCAGCCCCAGTTTTGTATGGAAGGTCATCTTGAAGGACATCTAGTCTAATTAGCATATTACACTTTTATTATTATAGTGTCTTAGAAGTCTGGGTTTGACCATTTCACTTTTGCACCTGTGTCTATTAGCTGTGTGTGTGTGTGTGTGTGTGTGTGTGTGTGTGTGTGTGTGTTTACTATTATTTTGGTGTTTTTTTCCCTTGTTTCTTGGCAAACCTACCAACTATTTCTTCCTGATATGAAGAGATACTTGAAGATAAACTACTTCTAATCTTCTCACTGATTAGATTAATTATGTTTTCTGATAGAAAACTGGACTTATTCCCTTAATTCATACTAAAATCTAGCTTTATTAATGCTTCTTACAGATATGCTCTGTATATGATTCTCATTTGTTCCCAAAATATACACAGTCCAGTTTTTAACTGGAACTCTGAATTATTTGCTGTGGACTTTCCTTCTTCATAATACATAGACTCTAATTGTTATTGATCCAAGTTCAGAGAGAATGCTTATTGCTATGGATTATCCAAGTTGAAGCTTTCAGATCTGCTTCCACACTTCTTACATACTAGCCACTTACTGGAAAGTTCCATTTGGATAAAGTGATGTAGAATATTAGATTTACCTCAGTGTGCTTCTCTTCCATTCAAAATCTTTGTGTTTTTCAGGTACTGTTTAATTGGTTGTCCTGAATTCCAAATTTTATTTCCACCAACTATTGAAAGGACAGGCTTTGCTCATGGTCCCAATATTTCAGTTGTCTTTTTCTGGTTGATTTTATAGGTTCTCAGCTCAAGAGCATTTATAATTTAACAAATACTCAGGGAACAAAAGCAAAACAAAATATTATTTTTTGCCTCAATTTTTTTTTCCTTCTGTGCTCTAGCTTCTTATTAAATATAGCAGTCTTGGAAGCTCTTTGATGCCACAGCAACAATAGAACAAATTTTTGTTTTGTTTTGTTATTTATTTTCCCAGCTTTGCAATTGGTCTTTGGAACAAATTAGTCTATACTAAGCTAATCCATTGTTACTTAATTTATAAAAACAATAGTACACAGAACAGGTATAAAAATCATAGTTAGCTGGGACCGGTTTGGCTCAGTGGATAGAGCATCGGTCTGCGGACTGAAAGGTCCCAGGTTTGATTCCGCTCAAGGGCATGTACCTTAGTTGCGGGCGCATCCCCAGTAGGGGGTGTGCAAGAGGCAGCTGATCGATGATTCTCATTGATGTTTCTAAGTCTCTATCCCTCTCTCTTCTTCTCTGTGAAAAATCAAAATAAAATATATATATTTTTAAAAATCATAGTTATAGTGGGGACATTTAAGTTAGCCAGCTTATAACAAGTTCCAAAGGCACATCATAGAAAAGTTATTTATTTGGATGCATCCACACTATGCAACATTTACATTAATTTCTTTCCAATGCATCTCCTAGCAAAATTATAATTTGTTTATCAATCCATATCTGCATTTCTCAAATTTCCATAGATTTTTTTTAAAAATCAAAGGTGCTTATTCAAGGAAAGAGAAATAAGAATTTGGGTGTTTCTGAAAATGAGTTTTAATGCCAAGCAATCAGCTATTGATAAGGAAGTCATTGGACTGTGTCATGATTTTATTTGAGAACAATTACAAGGCTTTATGAAATATAATTGTAAGGACTCAAGTAGAAGAAAACAGTTGCTTTTATAATAAGTTGGGAAAAAAAAAAAAACACCAAGGTTCCAAGAGGGTATGTTAGACCAAACTCTTAATTCTATTTTAGGAAGAGCCCTAGAGTATTGAGTCTGACTTGAGGTTCATAGGTTATGGAGAAATATAAAATGCTCAAACTCAAAATTTGCACAAGATTTTTAAAATGAAGTCCTCTTATTGCTTATTTTGATAGAGTTAATAAGATAGATGGAAGTTTATTATAAAAAACAAATAATATCTTGATTTAATGGAAGAAGGGATCCTTGAAAATATACAGACTGAGCTTAATGAAGAACTTACACTGACCTATGGTTCATGATAATGGCTTGCTGCAGAAGTAAAAGCATCATTTGCTTGACTTCTGATTCAGAAAGATGAAATAAGAAGCACTTCAAAGTGGAAATTATGTGCAATCTGAAATCACTAACATTTTATTGGATTTACATCCTGACTCACAGTGATGCCTGATGTGCCTTCAGAGGATTAATTTTAGCTTCTTGACTCAGTTTTTAAAGGTGTGAAAATGGGAAGAATGTCAACTTCTTCTACGAAGTGTGGAACAATGCCAATGATATTTTCAGATTTACAACAGCTATGATTTTAGAATGTTTACTCTATGCCAGACAGTGATTTTAAGAGGTGGGTGTAATTACAGCTATCACCCCCATTTTACAGATAAGTTTCCAGACCTGGGCACTTAATGCCTATAAGAGATTAATAAATATAAATAATAAATTTAATAGTTATTAAATATTTTAATAAAATATTTAATATTGTATTAAATATCCTATTTAATAAAATAGTAATATGCAAATTGACCATACATCCACCAGCCATACCAACCAGCCAATCAGGAGCGAGTATGCAAATTAACCCCAACCAAGATGGCTGTGACCACAGAGGGAGGAGGAGGCTTGGGTTTCCTCAGCAATGGAGGAAGCCAAGTTTTCTGCCCACCCTGGTTGGCTCAGGCCTCCGCTCAAGGCTACAAAGTTTCAATTATAGAAGATAAATAAATCCTAACAAAAATGACTGTGACCATGGAGAAAGCAGGAGGCTTGGGTTTTCCTGGCAATGGAGGAAGCCAAGCTTCCTGCACACCCTGGCCAGCCCAGGCCTCCGCTTAAGGGTGCAAAGTTTCAATTATAGAAGATAAATAAATCCCAGATACCAGGGCCTCTGCATGAGGCACTGGGGTCATGGCTGCCAGCCTGCAAACTGCCGCAGGCCCCTTGCCCAGGTTTCTGCATGCCCCACGGGAATCTCCACCTTGATCCAGGACAACCTTCAGGGCAAACCAGCTGGCTCCCACCTGAATACCAGGCTTCTCTCCTATCTAATGAAATAGTAATATGCAAATTGACCATCACTCCAACACACCCACAAGCCATGACCTCCAACCAATAAGGAACAAATAAATGCAACCAAGATGGCTATGGCCACAGAGAGCAGGAGGGAGGCTTGGGTTGTCCCCAGCAATGGAGGAAGCCAAGCTTTCCCCCTGACCTTGCCGGCCTAGCCTCCACTCAAGACTAAAAAGTTTAAATGATAGAAGATACATAAATACAAATAGAAATGGAGGCAGCCACAGAGCTGGAAAGAGCAGGAGGCTAGGGTTGTCCCTGGCAATGGAGGAAGCCAAGCTTCCTGCACACCCTGGCCAGCCCAGGCCTCCCCTGAAGGCTACAAAGTTTCAATTGTAGAAGATACACAAGTCCCAACAGAAATGGCTGCCACCATTGAGCAAGCAGAAGGCTTTGCTCTGTTTTAGGCTACAAAGTCTCAATTGTAGAAGATAAATAAATCCCAGATATCAGGGCCTCCCCTTGGGTCACCAGGGGCCATAGCTGGCCTGCAAACTACCACAGGACCCTCGCCCAGGCTGCCCCACACCCTAAGGGAATCTCCACCCTGATCCAGGACAACTTTCAGGGCAAACCAGTGGGCCCCCATCCATGCACCAGGCCTCTATCCTATCTAATAAAAGAGTAATAAGCAGATTGACCATCACTCCAACGTGCAAAATGGCTGCCCCCATGTGAACACAAGATGGCCAGCAGGAGATGGCAGTTGGGAGGGACCAGGCCTGCCTGCAAGGGAGGACAGTTGTGGGCAATCGGGCCATCATGGGAGGGCAGTTGGGAGGGACCAGGCAGTTGGGACGGAGGGCAGTTAGGGGTGACAAAGCCGGCAGAGAAGGGAACTTAGGAGCGACCACACCTGCAGCAAAGGGCAGTTGGGACCCAGGCCTGCAGGGGAGAGCAGTTGGGGGGACCAAGCCTGCAGGGGAGGGCAGTTAGGGATGACCAGGCCTGAAGGGGAAGGCAGTTAGGGGCAAACAGGCAGGCAGGGAAGCAGTAAAGCATCAATCAGGCTGGCAGTAGAATGGTTAGGGGGTGATCAGGCTGGCAGGCAGAAGTGGTTAGGGGCAATTAGGGAGGCTGGCAGGTGAGAAATTGGGAGCCAGCAGTCCTGGATTGTGAGAGGGATGTCGGACTGCCCATTTAGGCCCAATCCCACCAGGTCGGGCAGTCAGACATCCCTTGAGGAGTTCCAGATTGGAGAGGGTGCAGGCTGGACTGAGGGACACTGCCCCCTGTGCACAAATTTTGTGCCCTGGGCCTCTAGTAGATGATAGATGATAGATAGATAGATAGATAGATAGATAGATAGATAGATAGATGGATAGATAGATAGATGATAGAGATATAGAAATAGAAATAGATACAGATATATAGATAGATATAGATATAGATATAGATATAGATATAGATATAGATATAGATATAGATATACAGATACACTAGAGGCCAAGTGCAAGGGGTTGGGTATCCTTCAGCCTAGCCTGCACCCTCTCCAATCTGGGACCCCTCGAGGGATGTTCAACTAAATGCTCAGTTGGACATCCCTCTCAAGATCCTGGACTGCTGTCTCCCAATTACTTGCCTGCCTGTCAGCTTAATCACCCCTTAACTACTCCCCTACCAGCCTGATCAATGCTTACCTGCTCCCCTGCCAGCCTTGTTGCCCCTCACTGTCCTCCCCTGCAGGCCTGGTTGCCCCCAACTGCCCTCCCCTGCAGGCCTTATTGCCCCCAACTGTCCTCCCTTGCAGGCCTGGTCCTTCCCAACTGCCCTCCACTGCTGGCCTGATCACCCACAACTGCCCTCCCCTGCCGGCCATCTGTGGTAGCCATCTTGTGTCCACAGGGGGGTGGCCATCTTTGACCACATGGGGGTGGCCATCTTGTGTGTTGAGGTAATGGTCAATTTGCATATTATCTCTTTATTATATAGGATTCTATTTTGCTGCTTTATTCCATAGTCATCACTTTCCAAAGTGTAATATTTATGTGTTGTCTTCTTCATTTCCCACCATCCTCCCCAAAATAGATGCTCTATGAATTCAAGAAATGTGTCATGTTCATATCTGCATCTCTAGCAATAGGGTGGTGCCCAGCAATTTTGGACATTCAATCTTGCTATCATGGATAATTTACTGTCTCTTCTTAGTTTGACAGGCTTTAGGAACTTTAAAGCTTTTCTTCACTTTATGTTACTTTTGTCAAGGCATTAAATCTTCCCTGAACCTATTTTCTCCTCTATAAAAATAGGAAAAATTATCTTTCTTTGATATCTGCTTTGATACATGTGACAGTGAAGGAATAATACAAGTTTCATTTCTTATATTTCAACTTTCTCAATATCACCCTGAACACCAAGGTCCGGTAATTGAACCATAACTTTCAAAGTTCAAGTGCTATTATCCAATTCACTTATCTCAGTAACCAGGATGATTTTCACTATGGGCACCAAACAATTTTTAGGGCAAATGCTAATCTCATTAAAATTTAAAATCACCTGTTAAAGTGGGCATGCACATTGCTGAAATACAGGCATGCTATGTATGCTCTACCATCCTATCTCAACTCTATCCTTTTACTTTTGATTACTATGTATTAAAGCAAATTGTTAGGAAATAAGGTTTTATTTTTCACAGTGAATAGTTAATATTCTACTGTTATTGGATTATTTGATAATACAGGTTACCAATGAGAATTAAGATTGAATAAAAAAACTGCACATTTAATCACTTGCTGAGACTAATTTTAATCTTGTCTTAGGTAAGTATCACAGTGATTATACCAGTGAATCCAAATAAATAGAACTGATTAAACAATGCTACAAAGTTAACCCTGTTTTATAATATATGCAATTTATAATCAGTGAAAAATGAAATGATAATGAATTATACTTAAGAAAGAAACTAGATGTAGTATAAAGAGCCATGGCTTTTTTGAGTTTATAAATCTGAGTTCTGGTAGCCTCATTTACTAACTATGACAATGGTTAGGAGGATGCTGAAGATTATCCTATTAATAAAAGCCCTAATGCTGTGACAGCCTCATGATGCAATGAGTTATCACCAGGAGGCTGCATGCACAGCAGGTGGGTGGGGTTGTGTGCACACATAGGTGGGCAGGGGCTTGACACTGGAGTAGGCACGGAGGTGGGGCCAGCAGCTCTGCGTGGTGCAGAGGCAGGACCCCCTGCTCCAGCCTACCCCTTTGGGACAATCCATCCAGGAGGAGTTCTGGATGGATGGGCGGGGGGACCTACCTCTTTAGGGCAATTGATAACAGGGCTCCTGAACTGTGAGTGGGGCACAGGCTAGGCTGGGACACCCCACCTCCTCCCTCTGAGAGCTCGAATTTTATGAAATAGGCCTCTAATCTGAGATAATATGGCAAGAGGGCCTATCGCATGTTTTGGCATAATAAACAGTAACCATTACTTTTTATTGTTAAAGCTGAATATAGTAAAACATATGACTTAAACATCAAAAGGCCATTTCTTAGATGATTTGGTACCAATATACCTAGAACCTGCATATAAAAGTTGGTTGAAATAATTACATTGAAAATTTCTTCTCCCATCCTATATAATAAAAGGCTAATATGCAAATAGACTGAACTGATGAACTACCAAACAACCTAACCACTG
The DNA here is from genome assembly GCF_014108245.1 of Pipistrellus kuhlii. Classification (NCBI taxonomy): domain Eukaryota; kingdom Metazoa; phylum Chordata; class Mammalia; order Chiroptera; family Vespertilionidae; genus Pipistrellus; species Pipistrellus kuhlii. The sequence continues at coordinate 17,458,214 of NW_023425595.1, forward strand.
GTCGCTATAACATGCATTAACCACAAAGAGACGCACATGGAACAGGGTGGGCATTGGCAGTGGGTGGCAGAGAACAGAACATAATGGCGTCGGCCATGGCAGGATGGTGGAGCAGCTGAGTGGGTGTGGCAGACCAAGGAGGGGTGCTAGTCTGTCATTGGGGCAAGCTTCTGATAGTCATATACTTACCTTAATATTTTGTTCTTTGTGTATAGTTTTTGGTATTCTTAGAAAGCATACTTAAATTGTTCGATAACAGAAACACAATCTAATCTAGAATACATTATATATATGAAATACTGCAGAAGGGATTTATAGCTTTTCACATAGGAAGTATATTCTCTTTCAGAAAATTTCCTGCAGTCACTGTAGTTGAGGGTTGCAGCTCAACAGGTGGGTTTTGAGTCATAATGCCCTTTACCCATCACTAAAGATTTATTCAGTTAAGGTCAGAATCACCTAATATTGTTGTGAAAATGAAGTGTATCCATCTCCCCATCACTGAATGGCAAACATAATGAATCACTGAGCACTGTGCTGAACTCAAATGAATCTTCATTGTTCATTGAAAACAAAGGGCACAGATGTTTTAAGTGTAAAGACAGAATGAGATTTTGGAACATAAAAGCTAAGAGGACAAAGTCATCATTCAAAAACACAATTACAGCAGATAATATCAAAGTTTAAAATTAGCTCTACAAGAAAAGATTTATTGGCTAGTGAAGGTAGATAAATGTCTGTTTCTCAGATTTTCTTTATGCTAGAAGCTAAGACATATAGGCCTGTCAATGATATTACCAACTCTCCTGTGAATAAATCTGCATTCTTCGGAGAGAAATAATAAAATTAACTTTATACATAAATCACCTAAAATATATCCTACATAGACAATATAAGAGTAAGAATGATATGCTTACATCTTATTATAACACAAGACATAAAGCTGCCATTTATTCTTACCCCTAGATTAAAATCAGACTTAATAATCCTGTATTTATTGTACTTTCCTTCCCTTTTTTAGGGAATACCTCATTTCTTATTTTTCTTTGAAAAGATATCCATGCTTGGTTTGCTAAAATATTGAATTATTTCCCCCCAAATTGTTAATTCCCCAAATCCATCCTGAATTCTCCCCTTCCCCACTAAGATATATCAATAGAAGTGATTATTCCCAACTAATACACAAACTTGTGTTGAGAATTAGTAGATTTAACTTATCCCTTTGAGTTCTACCTGGGCAACCTCCTCCATTTTGTCATCAATAAAAATAAAAAAATAAAAACTACAGAAGTACTGCTATCATATCTACTCTTGTAGATAATCTTTCACAAAATTTTCACAAATTTTCACAAAATTTTACTCAATCACCCACTCTTTTTTTATTTGTGGAACAGGGATATTAATATACCTCTCCAAAACTTTTTTGAGGATAAACCCATGTATTTATGTTATTTTGTGCAGTAATTCTTACCACAAATTTGTATTTGCAAGTTACAGAGTGTCTTTACTCTAGAACCTTTGAGCTTCACATTCATCTAATGCCAATGCTCAGTTGCTTTTTCTTTATTGATTAAAGTATTACATATGTATCTTTATACCCACATTGCACACCCACCCTCAATCCCCTGGCACCTGTGTCCAATGGTGTGGCTTATATGCATGCATACAAGTCCTTTGGTTGATCCCCCTTACCCCCAGCCTCCCCTATATATCCTCTGAGGTTTGATGGTCTGACCAATACTCAGTTTTAGGTTTAAAAATTGAATCCAAACTTTCAAATCGATTCACTTTCCTTCTCCATATTTTTATTTTATTTTTTGGTTGGAATTAGAAACAAAGTAAGATAATGCATATGTAAAAGTGTAGAAAGCTATAAAGTCAAATGTTTGGGACTAAAATGTTAGGGACTACTCTAAATTTAAAAAAATTGCAAAATATTTTTACTTGAATTTAAAATGTGTGACATTATTTCAGGGTTTGCAACTCTTACACTAACAAAATAGAAAAAAGGCCAATGAAAGGTGGCCTGAGGAATGTACTCAGAGCATTACTGGCAATTTGTTATCCACTGTATACATAATGAAAAGGAGGCCTGTTTCTTGACATAAGACAGATGAAAGGCAGTCAGTACAGGAGGCAAGTTATATGAATTGAATGTACCGGGTTTCAAAAGATGATTACTCAGAATATACTGTGTTCTATTACTAAGCGAGTGCATTGTGTATGAGACCCACGCCTTTGTTGTGTGGCTCCTTATGCTGTATGAGTTCCCACTTCTATCAAATAATTTCGCATTGCTGTGTGTAATGTAAGCTCTCACAGTTTGGTTTGTCCTCCCTCTCTCTACCACTTCCTCCTTAAACCCTCCCTCCCTCCCTCTCTCCCTCAGCAAGTTCTTGACAGTAAGCTTTGCAAGGACCTGTGAAAAATAAACCCTTTTCCCCAAAAAGTTTCCTGATGGTTATTGCTGAGGACTTGCAATCATAATAAAAACCACAAAGGCCAGTCCAGCCATACACTGGTTATTGATTGGCTGAAAACAGTACACAACACTTGGAAAACTGCATGCTCACATCTTGAACACTTTTGAAACTTAATTAAAATAAGCATGGCCATGCTGTTCTTGCATAAGAGTACAATAGAATATTCAAAACTAAGGCATTTATTCTTACCACTGTACAAGTTTTAGCAGCCCACTAATTAGTATGAAGGACTAGAAAATATTCTGATTTTATATTTAGCATGAAATAAAATTTGACTCTGTTTTACTGACATTCAATTTTTTTTTTCATTATAATCCCCAACAAAACAAACACTAACAATCTCACTGTCTAATAATTGGACTCATAAAATTATAGCAAAATAATTAGGTCATATATTTGTTAACAGACACGTGCCTCTGCTGTCTCAAACTTTCAAATGGATTCACTGCCCTCTTTATGGGTGGTTTCAAATCAGGAATTCATGAGGAGGCCTTTAGGCTGATAATTTCTAGCTAAGAAAAGTCACCAGGAATTCAAAGCACTAGTAAACTATCCAAATGTACTTTTTGGTTCACTTATACCAGAATAAAATAATACCCTTACCACGAAAGACACATTTCAATCTCTAAATGTATACACACACACACACACACACACACACACACACACACACACAGAGGAATATTATTTAGACTTAAAAATGAAGGAAATTCTGTCATTTGGGACAACATGGGTGAAACCTGAGGGCATTATGCTATGTGAAATAAGCCAGACAAAAAAAAGACAAATACTTTTTAAAAAAAATTAATCCAGGGAGACAATCTATAATAATAAAAGCATAATATGCTAATTAGGCCAGACATCCTTCCAGATGACCTTCCAGAAAAAGCTGAGCTGCGAGGGAAGCCCAGGTCACAGTGCCTGCCACTGGCCAGAGGGAAGCCTAGGTACTGGGTACCAGAGGGAAGCTGGTGCCAGCAGCTTGGGGAAAAAAGGTCTACTCTTGTATGAATTTCATGCATCAGGCCTTTACTAAGATCTTTAAAAAAGAAAAAGAAAAAAAAAGGCTTTTCCATCTTGCTGTGTCTGCTTAATACAAAAATTGAGGCACCCGTGGAAACCCATCTTTGTTGTGGATGGGGGGATGAAGGCCAAGAGTACAGCCAGCTGAATCTGTCCCACTTTTTCATAAAACTATAGCTACACTCTGAACCCCCCATTCCATACTCCATACTAAATAGACAAATATACTTATACTGCCAAAACTGGTTTGGTTCAGGGGATAGAGCATCAGCCTGCAGACTGAAAGGTCCCGAGTTCGATTCCGGCCAAGGGCATGAACTTTGGTTGCAGGCACATTCCCAGTAGGGGGTGTGCAAGAGGCAGCTGATCGATGATTCTCTCTCATCAATGTTTCTAACTCTCTATCCCTCTCTCTTCTTCTCTGTAAAAAATCAATTTTATATATATCAATATTAAATATATAAAAAACCAATTATATATATATATATATAAAATATTTATACTATCCTATATAATAAAAGGTTAATATGCAAATAGACCGAATGGAAGAACAACCAAACAACCAGTCACGATGACATGCGCTGACCACCAGTGAGCAGGTGAAGAACATGGTGGGCCTCACCACCAGGTGGCAGAATGCTAAACATGGTGGGCATGGGCTGCAGTGGGACAGTGGAGCAGGTGAGCAGGGATGCCAGACCAGGTGGGGCGCCAGTTGCTGAGATCAGGGCAAGCCTCTGTTTGTTACTGAAAATTCTTTGTTCCCACACACTGCAGTCCCACCCGGTGCTTGCACCTGCTGCTGGTGCCAGCTCCACTTGCACCCACTGCCAGTGCCCTACACCAGCCATGATCACTCGATGCCATCAAAGGGTGCAAGCAGTGGCTGCCAGCCCCAATAATCCCCAAGGGCTTATCCACTTCCCCTAGTTTCTGAGGGTGATTTGGGCCAGCAGCCACCACTCACACTCACTGACTACACTGTCCCCCTTACATCTGTAGGTGGGGATGTTACAATCACTCTGCGCTGTCAGCTGGTGGGAGCAGAGGTAGTGGGAGGGGGCTGCCGGCAGACAGGGGACTGAGGGCTGCAGCAGGAAGGGCCAGGCAGGGGCATGGAGGATAGCCCAAGACCCACCCCTGTGCCCACTGCAGCCTTACAGCCCACAGTTCCTATCAAGGTGCACAAATTCATGCACTGGGCCCCTAGTGTATTATAATATAAAATATTTAAATATGTATTTTGTATTAGTTTTCTAATGAAACTGTGACAAAATACCATAAACTTAGTGACTTGAGATAGTACAAGTTTATTATGAAAAATGTATGGAAATTAGAAGTCTTAAATTAACCTTATGGGGCTAAAGTCTAGGTGTCCTCAGGGCTGCATTGCTTGCTCCTGGAGAGAATCTGTTTCCTCGCCTTTTTCAGTTTTAGTGGTCACCTGCATTTCTCTGCTCATGGTCCCACCCTTCATTCTCAGAGCCCATAGTAGGATAACATCTTCAAAACTCTCTGACCTCTGCTTCTATTATCAGGTCTTTTCTCTGACTCTGACCCCCTGTCTCTGTCTTTAAAGGGACTTTTTATCACAATGAATACACCCAGATAATTCACAATAACCACCTTATGCCAATAGCATTAATTTAACCATGCATGCAAAGTCCCTTCTGTAAGGCAGGGTGATATTAATAAGTTTTGAGGACAAAGACATGGATATTTTAGGAAGGGAAATTTTGAACCAAGAGAGAATGTATTAATATTTAACAACAATAGGAAGAATATTCCAAATATTGTTACCCATAGAAAATATATTAGTCATTACCTCACACCATATACCAAAATGATTTTTAGGAAGATAAAATAGTTTCGTGTAAAAGCTGAAGTTGTAATCATTTGGAAGAATGTATCACCAGGAACTCATCTCAAGTAGCCCAGGACTTTGCAAGCAAAATGATTCAATTAAAAATGATAATGAATAACTGACATTTGAATTCATAAGTATGTCAAATATTGTCTCCATAAAATAAGAAACAGGAATAAAAGTAAATGATAGAGGAAACAGTTTCAGCAAATATAAAAGCTAACTTGCACCTATGCTTAGTAGTAAATATCTATTTGAAAAATAGTGAACACCTACAATATGTGATACACAGTACTAACATCCCTGTCCCTGTCCTCACAGAGCTTCACTTCTCCTTGGATAAGAGCTACAAAACAAATAAACCCTCTGATTCAATAGAGAGCACACAGGTAAAGTTACCTTTAGAGAAGTTGGCTTAATAAAGTTTATAGAAGTGGTATTGAAATTGAGATGTGAAGGAAGAGATTAAGAGTGAAATATCCAAGCAAGGGCAAGTGCAGTGACCTTGAGGCAAGAAATGCCTTGCTATGTTGAAAAGCAAATGAAGTCCAGGGTGGCTGGAGAAGAGGGTGGATGGAAATATGGTTTGAGATAAGGTTAGAGTGATAAGCAGAAGCCAGATTTTACAACACCCTGAACTATGTTTAAGGTTGCATATTTTACTCTGAGATCAATGGAAAAATGACAGGGATTTAAGATAGAAAGTTTCAAATTATCATTTATCTTTTATAAATGTTTCTGTAGCTGCTGCATTTAAAATATAGTTCACTATAAGGTAATTTGGCAATGACTATTCTTATAATTTAATAAATTTTATCCATAGAGATAATAAAACTCCTCCTATGAATTTATCCCAAAGAAACAATAGAAATACAAATTACTGAAAATTATTGTAAAGAACTTTCAAAATTTAACCATGAAATCCAAAGTAACAAAAATGTCTGTCAATGAAGGAATTTTAAAAGATTTGATATTCAAAAATTAAATATTCTGTAATTACTAAATATGTTTTTAAGTAATACTTTTAAAAAGTAATAAGTTCTGGCTGGCGTGGTTAAGTATCATTCTATGAACCAGAAGGTCATGGTTCGATTTTCAGTCAGGGTACATGCCCAGGTTGATCCTGGGTATGGGGTGTGCAGGAGACAGCCAATCAATGATTCTCTCTCATCATTGATGTTTCTTTTCTTTTCTTTTTAAAATATATTTTATTGACTTTTTATAGAGAGAAAGGGAGATGAATAGAAAGCTAGAAATATCGATGAGAGAGAAACATCAACCAGCTGCTTCCTGCACACCCCCTTCTGGGGATATATCTGCAACCAATGTACATGCCCTTGATTGGAATCAAACCTGGGACCTTTCAGTCCGCAGACGGACCCTCTATCCACTGAGCCAAACCGGTTTTGGCACATCATTGATGTTTCTATCTCTCTCTCTCCCTTCCTCTCTGAAATCAATAAAAATATATTTTTAAAAAAGGAATAGGAATGTTTCATGAATCAGTGCTACAAAGAGAAAAGAATGATCCTATATATGTTGAATTCATTTTCTGAGTATGTTTATGTGAAAAGATACACACATATGAGCATAAATACATATCTGTCAGTCTCTACATTATATTTACCCAGGTTGACCTCTTCAGAATTGCCACTATTATGACTGTTTCCAAAATTTGTTAAAATGATTAACCAGACTTCCAAATGTAGGTGTAATTGCATAGTTAAAGTCTACTGAAACATTTCTGCAATTATCCAGGAAACACAGAAAAATGGTGAGAACGAATTAAATATCCTGAACACTACCATCAGCTAAAATGTAAATAAAAGGAAAAAAATATTACATTTGAAGGGCTACTTCAGATTTCTAAAAGAGAACTATCTTTTATCCTCTAAATGATATCACACAGCATTTTATCTAAATGTTATAGGAGGAAAAGCAAAATGGACACCCAGAAATATTATGTCATTTGTCAGGACCCACACCACCTGGAATGATGGTAGATTTGGAATTTGAACTTGGTACATTGAATGTCTAGACAATCTGGAAGGACAAGTGAATTCTTTGAACATCAGTCTCCATACAGCCTCCATTTAGTCTCCAATCATCACAAGTAAAAAAATTCCAGGACACAAAATTCCTTATACTCAGAACTGTTTTCCAACTACACAAGAACGTATTAAAGGTGCCTAGTGAAAGAAGGAACACCATTATTAGAGTTTGATGGATGACAAAATTAGCTCAAGTGTAGACTTTCCTGAAGTCAAGTAGCATGAGTCAGTCTCAATGCAGGGATTGGATTTTATAGGGGATATTTTATCAGCCAGAGTAACAGACATGACTTAGGAGAATTTCCCACTGTTTCAGAACCTTTCTTTAGCATTTATCTGTTGTCTTCATTAAAAGCAAGAGAAGGAAGTTGCTTGATTATAGCCAAATAAGAATTACACTGCAGACTACAGTCTATGCATGGAAACTCCTAGTCCAGGCATGCTATTTTTCAATTCCCAGGTATTGTTAATCACTATAACTGACACTATCTAGAAAGAAAAAAAAAAAAAACACAAAACAATTGAAAAGTGAAAATGAAAGGTTTATAATTTCCTTAACAACTCAGGATCTCTGTTCATCATTCTCATACCATAATCCTATATTCTGTTGCTTTTTATATGTCTCACCTTGTTTCACCAGCTCCTGATTTATGTTTTCCTATAAACAGTGCAATCAATTACACTTTAAAGACAACTTCTATGCTATTTACATTATGTGGTTCAGAAGAATTACAGTCTGCCTTTAAGAATGTGGTTTCAAGGGAAAGTTACCTGTTTATATCCTTGACATTGCCTTCCAAATACTCATTTATCATACTTTTTCTCTTTAATTTTGTTTTGCCCGTTAGCCATTTCAAATTTAGTCAGCTTTAGGAAAAGAGCATCTGGCATCACTGAAGCTGTAAACATGATCTACAGAGTTTTGTTCTCCAACTGTCCCAGCCATCTATTAAATTTCACTCACTACGACATGATGTGTCATTCATCCTAATGGATGTAATGGTATTGCAAATGGAAATACCAAATGAAACTTTTTTTTCCTCTTTAGCCTTGCCAGCAATTTATAACTATCCAAAGAAGAAAATGCCAAAATGTAAACTTCCACATATGGGAGTGCAACTGTAAACGTTAAGTAAATGAAAAGAGACAAGTGACACAAAAAAGAGTAAACACCTACAGGAAAACACGTTCACTTTGGGGGGAGGGTGTTTATATAAATGTTTATTAAAATAATCCTGAGTTACTATTTCTAAATTAGAAAAATTATTAGGAAAAAATTTAAAATACACATTGCTAAGCAGAGTTTTAATAAAATTCAAGTATGGATCTAGTTAGCATTCAAATTGATATAAACTCCTTAAAACTAGCAAGGTAAGAATTCACCAGACTTATAAACATATACATGTGTAAAGAGCTTGTGATCTGACCCCAGGAATTTACTTTAGGTTTATAACTTAACAAATACCAAAAGGTTGCCGGATCAATTCTTGGCCCGCTTGATTCCCGGTAGGGGTTGTGAAGAAAGCAGCTGATGATTGATGTTTCCCTCTGGATGTTTCTCTCTTTCTCCCCCTCTCCCTTCTTCTCTTTCCAAAAAAATTAAGTTAAAATCTTTTTTAAAAAAATAAAGAAAAGGATAACTATGGAGAAAAGAAGCTTTTGTAATGCTATGTAAATCATAAAATATAACTCAGTTATATAATTATCACATGCACATGCATATGTTTCCCCAGAGTAAGTGCATAGTGGGTGGGAATCCATAAAAAGAATAAAAAGATACTTATAAAAGGCTTCTGTTTACTGTGTGTAGGGTTTAGACATGGGGGGGGGGGGTAGAACAAGTAACTGTGTCCCTCATTTAGATTTTATGCTCCTAAGTATAAGTGACTGAGCCTTATTGCACAAGATTGCAAAGTGAGCCGGGCAATGTTCCAAGTCAAAGCCATTTAGGACTTCAGTTCTTGTCTTATACGAATCCTTTATGAATTTAACTCCTTCTCCATCTCTCTCTTCTAGGATTAACACTAACCCAAATTTGCCTGAGAATTTTCTTATTTTATCATTGAAAGTCCCAGGAAAAGCTATAGTTCTAGGAAAACAGGATGAATGATCAATCTAAACTTTTTTTCTTTTTTGGGGATTCTATCCTAATTCCTTTGTATTGCAGGGTTCCAGAACTATTCCTGAATATAACCAGGTTTCAGCCTCTATCTGTGGATATATTATTCTCCATCTTTTCCCATATATTGCTACGAAAGTAGTGGTTGTGAATTCCTCAGATGTGAAAGAGTGCTGCTAGTGACACTGGTAGAATTTGGGGGGTAACAGTTAACTTTTAAAAATAAGGTTCTTCATCATACACTCTGTCTGTTTTTTGTCTAAAACAATGTATTGCATACCTCAAGGATTTATTTTTTCTAAATCCCTCCCTGACCACACATATCAAGTATAAAAGAAGGAATATATAAAGAATAAAGAAGGAAATCACATCTTATTAAATTTTTACTCTATTTTGGTAAATTCATATAGTGACCTTATTGTTTCAAATGAGCATTTACCTATAGACTGGCTGATTGGTTTATCTTCATGTGCAACTAGAAATAGATTGAATTTGACAGTTTAAGGTCAAAGGTAGCTGAATGATTCTTAAAACTTTAAATCATAAAACTATTACAATTTTACCTTTTGAGATAACCAACCACAACTATTTAAATTCACTGCATATTTATTACTATTACGAATTCTTTGCTAATCACATGATGCATAGCATCCTTAAGTTAATTTAAAGACTAATTAAGTATTTTCTTTCATTTCTCCCCCTTCTTCCTTCCTTGTCCATTTAAAATGTCTCCTGGTATTTCATGTCATATATACATATAAATATACATATATATGTATATATCTATCTATATATGCATCTTATATAATAAAAGAGTAATATGCAAATTGACCACACCTCCCCTACACCCACCAGCCACACCCACCAGCCAATCAGAGAGAGTATGCAAATTAACCCCAGCCAAAATGGCTGAGGCTCTCTGTGGGAAGTTGTGGGCAAACAGGCTGGCAGGGGAGCAGTTAGGAATCAACACGCTGGCATGGGAGTGGTTAGTGGGTGATCAGGCAATGGAAGAAGCCAAGCTTTCCATCTGCCCTTGTGGGCCTAAGCCTCCACAGCTACAAAGTTTCAATTATAGAAGGTAAACAAATCCAAACAGAAATGGTGGCAGCCATGGAGCAAGCAGAAGGCTTGGCTCTGCTCCAGGCTACCAAGTTTCAATTGTAGAAGATAAACAAATTTCAGATACCAGGGCCTCCATTTGGGTTGCTGGGGGGCGTGGCTGGCCTGCAAACCAACTAAGGCCCCTTGCCCAGGCCACCCCACACCCCAAGGGGATCCACACCCTGATCTGAGACACCCTTTAGGGTAAACCAGCTGGCTCCCACCCGTGCACCAGGCCTCTATCCTATCTAATAAAAGAGTAATATACAGATTGACCATCACTCCCATACACAAGATGGCTGCCCCATGTGGTCAAAGATCCTGCCCCTATGTGGACATAAGATGGCCACCACAAGATGACCAGCAGGGGAGGGCAGTTGGGAGGGACCAGGCCTGCATGGGAAGGCAGTTGTGGGTGATCAGGCAAGCAAGGGAGGGCAGTTGGGAGGGACCAGACCTGCAAGAAAGGGCAGTTGTGGGTGATCAAGCAAGCAAGGTAGGGCAGTTGGGAGGCACAAAGCCTGCAAGCGAGGGTAGTTGGAGGTGACCAGGTCGGCAGAGGAGGGAAGTTGTGGGCAAACAGGCTGGCAGGGGAGCAGTTAGGAATCAATCACGCTGGCATGGGAGTGGTTAGTGGGTGATCAGGTTGGCAGGTAGAAGCAGTTAGGGGCAATCAGGAAGGCAGGCAGGCAAGCAGTTGGGAGCCAGCAGTAGCTAGCAGTCCTGGATTGTGAGAGGGATGTCCAACTGCCTGTATAGGCCCAATCCCCCTCCCTCCCCTGTGCACAAATTTTGTGCACCAGACCTCTAGTGTGTGTGTGTGTGTGTGTGTGTGTGTGTGTGTGTGTGTGTGTGTATATATATATATATATATATATATATATATATATATATAAATCAGAATAGGGTTCAAGGGATGAAATATGGCAAAGAGTGATTTATGTTGTTATTTATGTCACATAGACATGATGAATTGCCTTTTTCACTAAAGCAAACCATTCAAATACCAAATAATCTCCATCACTTGTTGAGTCATTCAGGTTACTCAATCACTATGTAATTGAATTTTATGAATACACTATAGCAAACATGATCTCCTAATGCACAAGAATGCAGCACTTTAAAATAACATGCACGTAACATAATTCCCAGCCCTACAAACCAGCCATATCATGATGCCAGTTATCCATACAAAATTCCATGGAATTTAATGTACAAATAAGGAAAAAGTAAACCAAATCCTTTCTAGAACACAGCATAATTTTCCCTCCTCTTCCTTAGACTTAAAGTTTAATTTTTTCTACCTTAGTAACAAATTTGTATTATTTTCCTTAAAAATTTCCTTATCACTACAGATAATTTAAAAGCATGAATATAGGTCTTTACAAATAAGTGTTGAATGATTCCTATTAAGTGTAGCTATTTGATGAATAAATGGCTCATCTTCTAGGAAATTCATACCTGCAAAGTCTTTGTCTTTTTATTGCTCCACTTCCTTGTCTCTTGTCTCTCACACACACCTCTTCCTCCCTCCCTTCCTCCTTCCCTCTCTCTCCTTCTCCCTCTCTCTCCTTCTCTCTCCTTCTCCCCCTCTCCCTCTCTCAGAGCAAGTTCAATATCTGAGTGCAGTATTCACATTAACTCATATTTGAAAAAATATTCTCTCCATTCACATTTTTATATGTCCCCTTATTTTATAGTCTAAAGTAGGGGTGTCGAACTCAATCAGAGAAGGGGCCAAAATCTAAAATCCAGCCTAAATCGCGGGCCGAATGGTTTACTGAACAGTCATAAACTGTCATTGTGATGGAAACGCAGTGGAGTGCAGTGATGACAGCACGGTGCGGGCCACATTGCAAGGCCTGGCGGGACGGATTTGGCCCGAGGGCCTTGTGTTTGACACATGTGGTCTAAAGGTTTGATGGACCTAAACGATACAGCAGACTGAATTTAAATTATATATATGAGTCATCATTTATTTTATAGATAAATGGCTTAATCAGAAAGATATTAACAATATTGCTTAGAATAATACCTAAGCCATCCAGCACAATGCTGTGGAAGTCAAAATGGAATATTTCCACAAGACACACCAAGAATTCTCTCTGTTTTTTCCCCTCAGGGAAATAACTTATTTTGGGCCATTATTCTGTTCTCAGCTCCACTGGATGACTATTGGACAGATGGAAAAGTCATTCATTTGAATCAGAGATTCAGAAATATCCTTTGACCTGAATTGAGGAGATGTAAATGAGATGTTTTAAATATAGGGAAACAGAAAAGGTCTACCTGTAATGAAGAACTCTATTAAAAAAAATGGATTTTCCTGAGAGAAGCAGAGCAGAAGAGAAGATAGAACAGTGTCAGTTCCCTGATTACTTTCCAACTTGAGATATTAGTAAACCCAACTCTACTCGGGTCCTGAAACATAATTCAAGTCTGTAATGGATTTACCATTTTCTTTAACTAGTTCAGGTAGGTTCCTGTAACTGAAACAGCATCAAACAGGGCAAATACCAAGATGTAGTGAGTATTAATGATTGTTGCTAAAGCTACCATATTATCCTACAAATTGTATCAGAAAAAAATTTGTTTGAAAGAAAAAAAATGCCATTGCTATTTCAGAAGTTGAGAAGATCTATATATGACGTTGAGAAGAGGAGAAGCTAGATTCCGATGAGAATCACTGAGACTGTTACTGCATCTGACTGTTGACAAGCTTCCAATAGTGATAAGTGCTTTTCCCTTCTGCCTACCCAACCTAATACTAGTTCCATGTTTGCTTGTTATAATCTGGAAATATACAAAGAAATTTGTCCAAGAAAATGTAGGTTCCAGTTTAACAAGCTGATTTAACACTACCCAGCACCATAGATGTTTATTATCGATATAAACTAGAAGTCCAGTGCATGAAGTTCATACACTGGTAGGGTCCCTAGTAGCTGCTGGCTGCCAGCCAGGGCCTCCCTTCCTTCCCCCAGCCAGCCATACCCCCTGGTCAAACTCCCGGACAACTCCAAGTCAAGGGAACAATTTGCATACTATGATTTTATTATATAGGATTAATGATAAACAAAATCAACATGATTAATAAGGTCAGAAAAATCAGTCAGTCCTGGCTAAATATTAGGAGTCTAGGTTTATATAAGAATTTCTTTACTCAGACTAATGGTGGAAGAAATTGCAAAGGGAAATAGTATTTATTGAACACAACAGAATGTGAATAATTGTACTAAAAAACTTACACTCATTGTCTCCTATAAACATTCCAAAAACATATGCAATTGGTTATTGTGATCCTCTTTTTAGATGTTAAGAACTGAGGCTCACAGTGATCTATGCAATTTATTTTATGTTCATGTGCAGAAATGGTATAAGTTTTAAATATTATGTTTCCCTATCTAATCTTGCTATAACACAGTAGTTTTATCTGTGTCATAGCAAGATTAGATAGGGAAACATAATATTTAAAACTTATACCATTAAATGTCTAAACTCTTTAAAAAAAAAAATAGAGTAATAGCTGAAACCGGTTTGGCTCAGTGGATAGAGCGTGGGCCTGGGGACTGAAAGGTCCCAGGTTCGATTCCTGTCAGGGGCATGTACCTTGGTAGCAGGCACACCCCCAATAGGGAGTGTGCAAGAGGCAGCTGATCAATGTTTCTCTCTCATAGATGTTTCTAACTCTCTATCCCTCTCTCTTTCTCTCTGTAAAAAATCAATAAAATATATTTTTTAAATAAAGTAATAGCAATATAACTGTTGCAAACACAATCCATTATGAAATTCAATGGCCTAATATAAATTCAGTTTATCACATAATTAAACACCAGGGGCCAAGAGCATTTATTTTCTGACAATGTAATAATTAGACGCATTTATAGAGTCAGACACATTTACATTTATAACATGTTTCTGACAGTGTAAGTTGTGTGACTTGGGAAAAATTATCCTCTTTAAGGCTAAATGTCCTTGTCTATAAAATAAGGCAATTTAGTTTATATGGTTCGCAGGTTTGTTGTAGGAATTAAAATGAGAATAATAATCTGACTGTGTTCAGCAAACATTAATTCATTAAACAAATAGATTCCAATTAGCAAAATTATGAAAAATTTTTATGTATATAACATAGGCATGTACAACATCTACACTAATAAAAGAGAAACATGCAAATTGGCCATCACTCCGCTATGTCCACCAGCCAATCAGGAGGGAATTTGCAAATTAGAAGGACAAAGATGGCAGCCACCTAGCTGTTCCACATGCTTATTGGCCAGGTAGGGCAGGATGCTTGCTATGAGAGGGAGGGCTTGGGTGAAGGGATCTACAGGAGCAGCACTCAAGTGCAGGGAAGACAAGACTGCAGACTGGCCTACGTCTGCAATGAAGTAGCAAAGATGAATATGGCAGACTCCAGCTATAGTCTGCAGCAAAGACAGCAGGCTCTAAGACAAAGAAGGCAGACTCCAGCTGAAGCTAAGGCCTGGATCCTGGTGCCAGAGGAAAACCAGTGCTGGAAGCCAAGGGAAGGAAGGCCTATTGCACAAATCTCTTTCTGTAACAGGCCTCTAGTGAAATATATAATCCTATATAATAAAAGGCTAACATGAAAATTGTCCCCTCGACTGGGATTTTTACCACAAGTTCAACCAGTGATGGGGCCGGCTGGCCAACCTCCTGGTTCCCCTCCCCATATACAGCTCAGCCCAATTGTGGTGGCCTGGCAGGACCCCACCTGTGCATGAATTCATGCACTGGGTCTTTAGTATGTAATAAAATTATAATTTGTGTATCATTTATTTAACCTAGACTTCAAAAAGCTTAAGAAATTAAGTTAATGCTCAAATATAGTAACCATATGGGCCTAGTTTTCAGAGATATATTCTATGCCTATTTTGTTTAGTTTCTATTTTAGGAGTCTTACTGGATATGACTTTTTGTATATTTCCCCAAACTCTTTGTTGAGAAAATTTAGTTTAAATTTTTAATGGTTAAGGATTGCATATGACATTATTATTTTTTAGATAATTTGTAACATTTAGTAAGTTCAAGATATTATTCTGAAATAAAAATACCAGCTGTCTTTACAACTCTCAAAATCACTTAAAGTCCAATGAATTATTTTTCATAAAACTAAAAATAATTTTCATAAATCTCTACTTTTATTAGTATTTTACCTGGCTTCCAGGAAAAATAACTATATTAAAATGTATGTAATCCTGCCAAAAGTCTTTCTTTGAACACTGATGATCTATAAGGTGAGAATTGCTTTTTATTAAAGTTAATATTAGACAATGTCTAGTAATATTGGTTTAATTCACTATAATAAAAAGAACTTGTCTGAAATTTTCTAGTAAATTGTATAAAGAGACCTTTTGTCTTTTAATGATACAGGAGGATGGAAAACATAGTCATAAAATTTCATGGCTGAGTTCTACAAAATCATTGTGCCTAATGAAGTATTGATTTGAAACAAGTAGAAATATGGAGAAACAGTTGGAAATTTTCCCAGGATATCTGAAAATCTAAGTAGCGTTACATTTAAGAATTTAGCAAAACATGCAGGCAATTCTCTTAAGAGTTGCTGTTGCTTCATTTCAAGCTGTTCCTAGGGAACAAAAATGCTGCTATATGATTTGTGAAAAGAGCCCCTGGGAAAAGAAGTTCCTCTCTGCTTAACTCTTAGGAGAGCACCAAATGACACTTTGGCAATATTAGTCTTTCAATTTTCCTTTTGATTATTTGTTTTCCCTGCAATTCATGGATGAAATTATGAAGCTTATGCTCCTGCTTTCAATTATTTCTATGGCATATGCACTAAACAGCTATTCTCTTTCATCATAAGCTTTCAGACAGCTAATTTTTTTTCATGTCAAATGTGTTAACAAAGACTACTCTATTATATTAAAAATCAATTGAACAAGAATTTATTATGTAGTAGGTGCTCAGTAAATGATCAAAATTGTTATTTAATATAAACCCCTTTCAAAATGTTTTATTAAATTTTATTAGGGTGACATTGGACAACATGAACCTACAGGTTTCATGTATGGATTTCTAAGTTACAAAATCTGTCTATAGCACCATATTTTAATACCTAATTCTAGTGTTACCACTTTTCTACAACTGGTTCCAGGAAAACTAAGGCCTAGAAACAAATTTAGAATTATAAAAGAGAGCTAATAATAATTTATTTTTCTGCCCATCCTATACCAAAGTTGGTAATGATTTTGTAATGTTTATAGTGCTAATATTTTAGAATAGGATAGAAAGCTAAATATTCTATTTTATATATTTGGAAATTAAAGAATTTCTTTAAATCTTGTGGTGAGATGGGATCAGAAGTAAAAACAAACACAGACATGTTATTATATCAAAGAAGGTTTCGGCTGTATATTTTACTGAGGGTATTAGATACTGCCATAATAGGGAAGTGTTTTGTAATTATTAAATCAATAATTATACATTTCTCTGGTTAAATCTCCCAGAGATTCTTGCCATTCAAAATTTTTCATTTGCCA
This sequence comes from Pipistrellus kuhlii, assembly GCF_014108245.1. Lineage (NCBI taxonomy): Eukaryota > Metazoa > Chordata > Mammalia > Chiroptera > Vespertilionidae > Pipistrellus > Pipistrellus kuhlii. Next base: position 17,475,379 of record NW_023425595.1, read on the forward strand.
ACTCTCTAATACAATTCCTGAATTTCCCTCTAGCAATATTTCAGAGTCCTTACATTTATTGAATGTCTTATAATAAAAGTCTCCTAACCAATGAAGGTCTTCCCTTCTTGTCTCACCTTTGGTTAAATGTACTATGTTTACATTGTTATATTAGTGTTAATTATAATGTGTACATGTATTTAACATCTGGAATGTTTAAAGGTATATAAAAGCTATATAGTTACTCCAAAAGTTAAATGTATAACTTAATAATATAATTAAAGCTGTTCGTTTGACATACAATAAAAATTATAAGACATGAAAAAAAATCAGGAAAATATAAATCATATGAGAAAAATACAAATCAATAGAACCAGAGACAATACATATATGATAGAATTAGTAGACAATAATATTAAAAGTTACTATAATTATTATCAATATGTTTGAGAAAGTAGAAAAAAGCATGTAAGTAAAAGAAAGCAAGATAGATAAGGAAGGTATTAAAAATCAATACTCATTAATTTTCTAGAAACAAACAATAGAATGAGTTTAAAAAATGTATATGGAATATAATGACAACAGATTAGACACTGAAGTAAAACATTTTAATGCACCTGAAGACACAGGAATAGAAAATACATGGATTTTTGTTTTTGTTTTTAAAATAGTTATCTCCTATAATCTAAGAGATATATTTATTTTTAAATATTTATTGTTGAAAGTATTATATATGTCCCCCTTTCCCCCCATTGACCCCTCTAGCCAACCTCATTCCCTGCCCCAATAGAAAATACAGTTTAAAAGTGGAAAATATTTTTATAATTATTAAAAATATTATTTTAACTACAGGATATTTTAAAGCAGCCTAACACACATGAAGTAAGAGTCTCTAAAATAGAAGAGAGAGCAAAGGAAAATATTTTAAGGAATACTGAATGAAAATTTTTCCAAGCCTGATTAAATCAATAAACTCATATATCATAGCTTAAGACAATGTCATCTTAAATTTCAGCAGGGTTTGATTTATAAATTTACCAGTTAATTATAAAATTTTAACTGCAAAGGAATTATAACACAACAATTTAAAGAAAAATAAAAGTCTCACTAGATGACTGGTTGTTTCCAGCAAGACAGTAAAAAGTAGGAAACATATACATAGATTCATGCTTCACGAGTTATTATTAAAAATCAAACACACACACGTACACACATGTCCAGCATTATTTTTATCACAGTCACAAGAATTAAAGATCTATTCAAGTCTGAATATTTTCATTTTGGGCTCATGGTGTGTAAACAGAAAGTGGCTCAAGGGATTGAAATGCATGAAACACTATATAAAATCCTGTGTACTTTGAATATATTATACAATTTTTCATATAAATAATATGTGATAAGAGAGAAAGCCCAGTTCAGACTGTTCCTTCTAAAACTGAGATGTCATTACACCTGAGATGTCATTAAACCATTATTCGAATTTGTGAGAGAGATACAGCTACAAATTGAAGTCCCAGCTATGAAAAACATGCTTTATCCTGAAATGTTTATCCACTGTTGTTGTTGTTTTTTTAATCTCATGAGGATATGTTTATTGATTTTAGAGAGAGAGGAAGAGAGTGAGAGAAAGAAAAATCAATTGGTTGTTCCCCTATTCCCTGCATACACCCCAACTAGGCATTGACTCAGCAACATTGGCATGTGCCTTGACCAGAAATTGAACCCCACAACCTTTTGGTGTACAGAACAATGCTCCAACCAACTGAGCCATCTGGCCAGGGCTCTCTCCTGCTTTTAAGTCTTAACTAAATAATAATTTCCTAGAAACCAGATTTTCATCAGTAGCCCAAAAATAAGATCCTCGGTACCTCGGAGATGAATTCTAGCATTATTATTAACCCAATAAGCACTGAACATTCCATATAGGTTAACTTTTAGCTACTTCTAAATGATTTCATTGTTTATAGCTGCTATTTTAGTCTGTAATAGAGAGAGGAAAAATGCACAGAGCTATCAATTCTGCATGGTACACAGAAAACTGAATTTAGAGTGAAGATATCTGAGAAAGTTCGGTTTTGTGTTTGTGTGTGTGTGTTTTCTAACTCTATTTTCTAGATTTAGATTCACAGTATCTCCCCTCCACCTCTCAGTTCTTGACAAGGAAGTGTCCGGTGGAAATCACTAAGAACACAGGGAAAGCTAATAAGCAGTATTATCAAAAACTGTTGCACTCATATCTTCAGAACCTTGGAAGTCCATTACTGCTCTAAGACAGAGCTGGTCATTGCTTCTCTATAACATTAATTTATAAACGTAAAGGAAAAGTGAAAAGATGACTTCCAGCAAAAATAGCTAGCAGAAAGAAACTGAACAGAAATTATTTATATAAGTTAGCAGAATTCTAAAGATGTTTACAACTATTGGCAATGGTACAATTAAAAAGAAACAAGAAAATGGATTATTGGCTTATCTATTAATTTTCTCAATTTTGTTTTACTGGCAGTTGTGGATGGCAAGATGTTCCGTTCATTGCCAGAAAAGATAAAATCCTGAGAAGCAAAACCTAGGGCCTACTAGGGGCTAGGAACTTTATTGTTGTTCTGAATTCTCACACTCACAAAGTAAATGCTATTTTTCCTCAATCTGTAAGTGAGAAAACTGAAGCACAGATGAACTTAGGGAAGAAAAAAAAGTTAAACATTTGTCATTTGGTATATAACTGTGAGGGCTTACAGAGTGTCATGTATCATTCTAGGTTTTGGGGATAAAATTGTGAACAACACACACCAGCAAGCATTTGAGGGTGGTGGTGGGAATGTAAGTAAATTAAATATTACAATTTAGTACTGAGGTAATGTTAAGAGCTATGAAAAGTTAATGCACAAGAAAAAGAGTCAAGCCAAAACCGGTTTGGCTCAGTGGATAGAGTCGATCTGCAGACTGAAGGGCCAAGGGCATGTACATTGGTTGTGGGCACATTCTCGGTAGAGGGTGTGCAGGGGGCAGCTGGTCAATGTTTCTCTCTCATTGATGTTTCTACTTCTCTATCTCTCTCCCTTCCTCTCTGTAAAAAAACAATAAAATGTATTTTAAAAAGTGTCAGGAAGTATCATATTTAGAATAAGCATTATTTATAAGATAACTTTGAGTAAGGAAATGAAGAAGGATATGAGAACTAGTAATAGGAGATAAAGTTAAAAGGAAATGGAGGCAGTTCATGTAGTAGTCTATAAGCCATTATACCATGTTAATAATGTTATTCCTCAATTAAAATTAGTAGGTTGTTGAGTGAAATGAAAATTATATTTATTCAATGAGAGCCCATTTTTTTTTCTGGCCAGCAAACAAAAATACAGGTAGGCAATGATGATGATGATGATGATTGACTGATTGATTGATAGATACAGACAGTGCTATGAGAAGTAAATCACAAATTTAACATCTTATTTTCAGAAAATGACAGCATGAAACTGCACCTATTTCTAAAAGGCTTTAAATCAAAGTAGCCCACTCATAATGTACAAAAATCATGATTCAACTTGAGATGATATACTTTGTCTAATATGGTACATTTACAGGAAAATTGTTTCAGATAACAATACAGAATATTTCATGTAGAAATGCATGGCCAGCTTCTTTAGTTTTCTTTTGGGTCCAAAAATTCAATTTGACATATTATATATACATATATTTTTTAAAAAGGGTAGAAAATAGAGACAAGGGCTACCACTGTCCTGGACTCATAAGTTAATGTAATGACTCTATGGTTACAGTAATGTCCTCACTCTTCAAAGTAAGAGTCAACACAATCTTTCAGCTGCATTAATAGAGCAAGAATGTGCAGAATGTACAAGGCAACACTTTTGCTCAACTCTGTATTAATCACTGGAGGACAACATTTCAAACTGAGAGTTCACAGTTTGATTCCAAATCATCATATAGAGCTTCCAACGTGAAATGTAATGTGAGGACTGACTTAATAGACTGGAAAAGAAGAGAGGAAGGAAATAGAACAAGTGATAAATTTAAATATCTAAAAGTCTACTCTGGATGAGGAACAACATCTTATCTTGATTGGCCCTACAAGAATTTGAAGTAAATTAAATGTAAGTAACAGAGAAGCAGATATTTGTCTTAATATAAGGAAGATCTTCATAAAAATGTGTATGTCCAACAATAAAATAGGGTACCCAATGTGTTAATTACCTAGCAATTAGATATTGAATCTGGATAAGCATTTGGAAGAAATATTGTTGAACAGGGTTCCTCCGACTATGATGCACTTGTATCACCTGGGGCTTTTGTTTAAATGATGATTCTGAAAAGGCATGTGAGGATAGCTGTGTGATTTATAATCTACGCAATGCCCATGCTTCTGATCCATTGCTCACCCCTCAAGTAGCAAGTTTTAGAGCAATTAAATGCATGTCTTTGTAGTTTAAAATAGGTGGTCTAAATTTTCTTTAACACCTTTAATTTCATTAAGCATTATTCAGCATGCTGTGAACAAAGCTGTTGTCTAATTAGGAATTATCTCCTTCATCTTGACAAAAGAAGAAAATCTTTTGAGGAGTCAGCCAGGGAAAGTGATGTGACTTTTCTAAAGAGGAGGATATCCTGAATGCAGTAAGTCTTAATACATGTGCTACATAATTTCTTCCACCTATATTGAAATTTATAACAAAATAATGGTGAATAAAGGCCTTTTTTCCTGCAGTGTTTTAGTGGTATTCTTTCATTTTGCATTAATCCTTCATTGTCTTCCTTAATATTGTTGGAAAGTAAAATCTTATACTGAGATATCTACACTGAAACATGCTAATCTATTATATGAATTTTAGCAAATTGCATGTGGCAGTTCAAATGCTCAAAATTTTGTAACATCTGAAGTGTTTGGTTGGGATTTTTTGTTGTTTCTTTTATGGCCCAATTATAATAAAGACCAATTAATGCTTCACTGGTTTGGCAAAAAGAAGAATTTTTTTTTTTAATTCTAGGAAGGGTTCTAAGTATGACAAAGGTTTCCAGATTATTTCCTAATTAATAGCAAAATGATAAATACATTAATTAGCTTCATCTCAATTACATACAAAACATGATAAATTTGAGCAAGGAACTAAGTTTTAGGCTTTGTGGTCAGAATAGTCAGAAGAGTAGAAATCATTCTATTGGTTTGGAGATGATAAAAATGATATTTGACTTGGTAGAATTTAGGTGACAGTTAAACTTGATTCACCCCGTTAGTGGAAAATAAAACCACATTTCCCTTGGGTTCAGATGCCAATCAATAAAATGCAATCCTGGTAAATACATGGAGTTGCATTATCTCATCTATATCTTTGCCTGCTTCAAGAAAGTGTCACAAAATCAGTGCAAAAGATCAATTGTGGAGCAGGCCTGTGAATCAAAAGCACACAATCGTCTCTCAAAATCAGATTCTGAATCAAAGAGATTTAAGTATTTAAGGCTAGGAAAATATTTCTTACAGAAATGAGTGGAAAAGCATGAATATTTAAAAATAAATAAGACTACCTTTCCCACATAAATAAATATTTGTATTAAAATATAATTATCTGTTATATTATGTTTAATAGTAGAGGCCCATTGCACAAAGATTTGTGCAATAGGCCTTCCTTCCCCTGGCTGCTGGCACCCGGGACACAGGCCTTCCCTCTGGTTACAACAGAGAAGCCAAGCCTCAAGAGAAGGCTTCTCTGCTCCAGCTACAGTGGGGAAGCCAAGCCTCTTCAGTCTTCAGTTGTCTTCAGTCTTCAGTCTTCACTTGTACTGGAGCCTTGAGTCTTTGCTCCGCACCTGCATTAACCCAACATTTTTGTTGGGTTAATTTGCATACTCACTCCTGATTGGTGGGTGTTGTGGAGGTATGGTCAATTTGCATCTTTCTCTTTTATTAGTGTAGAGACTATTATGATTTTATATTTACACATATATATGTATATACTACATATGTACATATATACCTACATATAAGTACACTTATATGTGGTGTGTTTATAAGTACGTGTATACATGCATATATGGGTGTATATTTACTTATACATGTATATATAGATATCACTGCATCTGTACACACACACAGATACTTAAAAGTATATACTTATAGGTGTAAGTGGCTATGTATGATGACAGCAGAAATTTAAATTTTTAATTTTTAACTAAAAAATTTAAAAAGCAGAACATGAAGATCAGGCAAATGTTGGTACCAGATGCCACCAGAATCAATAAGGGGCAGTGCGAACCTTGCTTTAAACTATTTGTGTTGGGATCAAAATGACAATGACACACTTAAACATTAGTTTTATTCTAAAGAGTCTTCACTTTACACAAAATGTTATATAGAAAATATTTCAGATTTAGCATTAACTTGAAATTACTTTACTGAAGATAACATCCATTGTATAGTCTGACTTATATCTATTTTGCTTAAGACCAACTAAAGAGAAAAAACTTATTGAAAAGGTGACACCCAGGAGGCAGAATGACTTGGAACTATCCCTAAAGCACAATGCTAACAGCAAATGTTTCAGCCCCTGGGGACAGCAATTGTGTTATTGTATCTGGCACTGGTACTAGATGCAAGTTGAAGACCTCTATTGAAGATCTTTATAAACATGATTTTTAGAATTTCCCATAGGATAACATGTAGGCCGATTCCAAGTCCAAGTGATTTTTCTCCGCCAGTTTTTTATTTTTTTTTATTCTCCTCCTAAAAAGCATAGAGTTGTTACAAAAGATTTTAATTAAGTCAGGATGCATGGTTTTTACTATATACGCTTTTGCAATTTTAATGCTACCAAATCCATTTATGTTTCTTTTATGAGGTTTGTGTTTCTTTTTGAAATACCTTCTTTGCCTCAGTAACATACAGTATTTTCCTTTTTAAAATGCTTTGTTGTTTAAAGTATTACATATAGTATTACATATGTCTCCTTTTTCCCCCACTGGCCACCCCTATCCCCAACACATGCCCTCACCCCCCTAGTATATGTGTCCATTGTTATGCTTATATGCATGAATACAAGTCCTTTGGTTGATATGCATTATTTTCTAACAAGGTTTTAATTTTGGACATTTGATTAATTCAGATGTATCTGAATTTTTATATAAGTAAGATCATTTATTTCTAAGTACACATAATACAATCATTTTTCACAGTTAATTCACATTAATTATTGTCAGGCAGAGTTGAAGCTCCTTTTTCTGTTACATCCCTATTTTTATTATGTTCTTTATACATTCAGATTTAGTATTTAGATTATCTTCATATTATTAAGAGATGTGTCATTTGGAATCTCTAGTTTTAGATAGTGTTTTTTGTTTGTTTATTTCTTGACCAGTGTGCATTTCATATCTCTCTTTTAAGAGCATCTTTAGTGCACTGATTTTCTTCTAAATATCTAGCTTCCCTTTCTAACCTACTACTATACATTGCTGTATTGCTTCTCTCAATGCCTCTATCCATTAGAAATAGATGTGTTGTAATCCTCACAATCAGAATTCTTAATCCTCACAATCCGAAATTTGAATTTTCAAGAATGAAAACTGAGGGATCACTCCACTTGTGGTATCTTAAAGATGCTTTCATTAATTTTGTCTACCTTGATTTCTGAACCTGCTCTAATATATCTTCTGATACCAGAATATTCCATTTTCCTTTGGTTGTTAGGTTGCCTTCATTTCATTTCCTTCCAAAACTCCCATTTTAGATATATTAGTCCTATTTTTTGTTTGCAATAAAATAATTCTTATAAACATAAATGTGTGTTGCCTAACAGTAGCTACTATATTAGATAACAGATATATAGACCAGAAAATTCTATTGGATAGTCCTGCTCTAGAGGAAAGTATCCAACGGCATTTAAGATTGGAATGCTGAAGCAGATATATTATGAAATCAGTTTACCCAATCCCTAACTTTGTGTCTTTGAGGAGGATAATCTCTAAACCAAAGCTTTAAAATATACATTGGAACACAGGGATGCATATATTCTTTTGAATTAGTGTTTCAGGTTTATTTGGCTATGTGTCATTAGGCAGTTATTTATAAAAGCCAAGATTTGGAAGCAGCCCAAGTGCCCATCAGTTAATGAGTGGACAGAAAAACTGTGATCCATTTATACAATGAAATACTACTTTGCCATAAAATAGAAGGAATTCTTACTAAGTGAAATAAGCGAGTCAGAGAAGGACAAATGTCATATATGATTTCACTTATATGTGAAATCTAATGAACAAAATAAAATAACAAAATAGAAACAGACTCATAACAGAGAACAGACTGACAATTGTCAGAGGGGAAGGGATACTGGGAGTAGGTGAAAAGGTGTAGGGTTTAAGGAGAAAGGAGAGAGAAAGAGAGAGAGAGAGAGAGAGAGAGAGAGAGAGAGAGAGAGAGAGAGAGAGAGAGGACAGTAGTAATTAGCAGAGGTAAAGGGGACCAGGGAAGGTTGAAGAGGGTAAAAGGCAATAAATGGTGATGAAAAGAAACAAAAATTGACTTGGGGTGGTGAATTTTACACCTGGATCCTACTGGATCCTATATAATTTTTAAAAAAATATATTTTATTGATTTTTGTACAGAGAGGAAAGAGAGAGATAGAGAGCCAGAAAGATCAATGAGAGAGAGTCATTGATCAGCTGCCTCTTGCACACCCCCTATTGGGGATATGCCCGCAACCAAGGTACATGCCCTTGACTGGAATCGAACCCGGGACCCTTCAGTCCCCAAGCCGACGCTCTATCCATTGAGCCAAACCAGTTTCGGCTGGATCCTATATAATTTTATTAACCAATGTCACTCTAATAAATTCAATGAAAAATAAATTGCAAGTAGAAAGAACAAACATACATTGGTGGGTGGAACACCGGCATCCTTAATGAGTTTTGCAGGGGCTAGTTTCTACAGTTCAGGAGTAACAGCATGAATTCTCATCAGATAAATTCCTGGAATTTAATGAAGTTGATAAATATTGGAGTTGTGGGAAGAACAAGACTTTCACTTAATTCTTAGAGACAAATTTTGTAATGCTTTCTGTAGTGGGCAGCAGAAACTGAAAGAGATATTTGATTCTGACTAATTTATCATGGTACCCATGGGACTTAAATAGAGCGTCAGCCTATTAAATTTGTATCTGAAAGTCCAAAGTCTAGTGAACATAAATCTGATTTCAAAAGTTCAGGGTAGAGCTTCTTGGCTTCTCTATCATTCCTCTGGTTTGGACCAGTTTACAAAGCCATCAGTCTTAGAAAGAAAGGGGTGGGGGAGTGGGGTGAGAAGTGCCCTTCTAAAAAGGTATTCTATAAATCTTTTTTTCAGTCTTTCCTCAATGAATCTGCATGCCATATCAGGTGGCTGTTCATTAAAGAAGAACAAATAACCAGTTTTCAGAGATATTGGGCACTGACTGAACTGACACTAATTTTTGAAGTAAAAAAAAATCCCCTTTGTGGTATACCAGTCAGCACAGGGTGTTATAGAAGCCACGTGATGAAGGCCCATCTTAGTGGATACAGTGGGACACCAAACTCATGCTATAGTTATTTTCTCAATTCTGACATGCATAGTCAAAACAGATATATAAGGACATTATGGTAGAAAAGGACATGTGGTATCTACCTACCAAAATAGCTAATCAAATGCAACACTGCCTTCTTAGAGGGCCTAGAAGACTAGTTTAACCATCACAAACTTGGATCATGTGGGATTGGTGATTCCAATCACGTTCCAATTCCACTTGCTTATTTTCCAGAGCCAAAGACAAATGGGTTTTAGAGAAAGAGTGGGTTATTATAAACTTAATCAGGTGGTGACTTCAATTTCACCTGCTGCTCTAGATGTAATTTCTTTACTGGAGCAAATCAACACATCCGGCCATCTGATTTCAGGTATTGATCTGGTGCATGTCAGTAAGGACACCACAAACAGTTTGCATACAGCTAGCAGATCCAATAAAATATATTTATTGTCTTATCCCAAAGCTGTATCAATTATGTCATAATCTAACCATGGGAGCATTGATCCCTTCTCTATCCCATATACCATTTGTATCTACTTGATCTCATGCAGATTTCAGTTTATGAGCCAGCATTAATAACAAGACTGAATATTTTAATAGGAAATATGTCTACTGAATGGTAGGAAATAAATATAGAAATTCAATAGCCTTTCACATCTATAAAGCTCCCCCTCTCCTCTCTCTCTCTCTCTCTCTCTCTCTCTCTCTCTCTATATATATATATATATATATATATATATATATATATATATATATATATGCGCGCACACACACACACACACACACACACACACTGAGTGGCCAGATTCTTATATGACCACCTGGCATATGTAGACAAATTAGCCACACACTGGCATCGTATGAGATATGGAAGCCAAAGGCCTGTTTGAAAACCTTTGCTTTCTGCAGTTACCAAGATAAAAGGTCTTCAATTTACACAGCACAAGGACCAGACAGTCGAGCATTGGGAAAAAATCATATGGTCCAATAAATCACATTTCCAGTTGCATCATGCAGATGGCAGAGGAAAATTTCATGGAAAGAGCATGAAAGCATGGGCCTCACATGCATGAGTATAACTCTTCAAGCTTGTGGGGGAAGTGTTATGGTTTGAGGCATGTTTTCGTGGCATGATTTGGGCCCTTTCATTTGTGTGAAACAACATCTGAATAGCACACATATCTAAGTATCATTGCTGATCAAGTTCATCCTATCATGTTGATGGTATATCCCAATGGAGATGGTTTCTTCCAACAAGACAATGTATAATTCTTCTGTTTAAAACAGCAATTTTAAGATGGAAACTGTACTAACAAAAATAAGCAATGTGCACCATTTTGTAGATGAATTTCCCATTAACCCAGCAGATTGTAATCCACTTCCTACATTGTGAACAAAAGCTATTCCCATTGAGAGGCAACCAGTATTCTGCACCTCACTTTACTCTCAGCCAAATGTAAACTCATAGACCCCAGGTATTCTGAGTTCTTTGTAGTGACAGATATAGTCAAAATGAGAAAGCTCTCTGGGATAGAAAAATAGCTCAAGAGATTCCTTCAAAGCAATCACAGTGGCATACAATATAGACATGAAGAACTTTAGACACATGCTATAAAGTGAAACAATGCAGGTATAGGTTTGATTACAACTTGGGCTCAGAAGCAGAGATCAGTATCCAGAGTAAGGATATGGTATCAAAGAGGTATGTGGTAAAAAAAAAAAAAAAAAAAAAATCCGAACAGATAAATTTGAAAATCTCATCAATCCCCCAAATGCATAGATTATTATTATCTTGAATACAGACAGCTCTAATTCAATGGTGTAACTTAAAAATTCCAATACTACAGGCTTTCATTAGTATAAGGAGAAATGTCTAGAGTTATTACCTAACTTTCTGTATTTAACACTATTTCATCATAAAATTAGCCCATTTTATCCAACTACAATCCATAAATTTAGATACTATTTTGATTATCCCCACTCTACCAGCACATAAATTATGGTACAGAGAGGCCACCAAACTTACACAGATCACAAACATAATAAAGCCTTAGATCTCTATTCCAATGAAAAATGCCCTCTCCAAGGCATATGCATTTAAGTACTCTGCTATTCCCTGCTTTACTAGTACTATATTTTAGTGATGTAAGTGGTATAAGGCCAATAATACTTTTAGTTTTTTGAAGTGATATTACAAAGATGAGAAAAAGTTCCTTGGAGATGAAAAGATTGATAAATAATAGAAAATAGAGAACTTAAAGGTAAAAGTGGGAGATTGATGAGATGGCAGGAATCCCTCAAATCAGAGATAGTCCAGAATTAATGGATATATGATTAAACCTGTTTTTTAATTAAGAAATAATATGATACAATATAGATGTTGCATCCATATAGATCTGGGTTGAACTCATATACACATTTAACTACTTTAATATTTTAGGTACTTAAAAATTCTTTATAAACAATTATTTTTCAGGTGGTAAAATGCACACCACATAAGCATGACAATTCATGAAATTATTTTTCTCATTTGTAAGATGAGAATAAAATTACCTATGTTGCTTATTTAAAATATAGATAAAATGTATGGTAAATTCAATTTAATACATTATAATTCCTTTTTTATTTTTCCAAGAATATTTTAATAAGTCATCTCAGCATGAGCTCAAATATTTCATGCTGAGAAGTTGCTAATACAAACATCAAAAGGAAAATACACAAAGATGTCACACATTTTTATTATATATTTTGATTTATTTCAGAGAGGAAGGAAGAGGAAGAAAAAGACAGAAACATCAATGATGAGAGAGAATCACTGCTGGACTGCATCCTGCATGCCCCCTACTGGGAATTCAGCTGCAACCTGGGTATGTGCCCTTGACCAGAATTGACCCTTGAACCTTTTAAAAGGCTTAGCTCTATCCACTGAGCAAACTGGTTAGGAATCACATATCTTTCTAAATTCCTCTGTTTTAAAGTACAAGAACTGGTAGATAAAGAACTTTTTTTTTTCTTTTTTCTTTTTTAAATATATATTATATTGATTTTTTACAAGGGGAAGGAAGAGGGATAGAGTGCTAGAAACACTGATGAGAGAAGCATCGATCAGCAGCCTCTTGCACACCCCCTCCTGGGGATGTGCCCACAACCAAGGTACATGCTCTTGACCAGAATTGAACCTGGGACCTTTCAATCCTCAGGTGGATGCTCTATCCACTGAGCCAAACTGGTTTTGGCAAGAACTTTTTTTCTTGAACACTAATTTGAATGACAAAGAAGCAAAGATAATAATCACTTTACTTAGGAAGTCAGAAGAAGATTTTTAATTCATGCCCCCTATTTATACAAAGGATGACATTGACCAGGTTGCAGGAACTGCCCAGTGTCTTACAGCTAGTTAGGGACAAAAGCAGGATTTGTATTGCAATCTCTAGGATGCATGTGACGTGATCTTTTTACCTAAATATTCAGAGTATATACACTAGAGCACATGTGTCAAACACAAGGCCCGCGGGCCAAATCCGTCCCGCCAGGCCTTGCAATGTGGCCCGCACCTCGCTGTCATCACTGCACTCCACTGCGTTTCCATCACAATGACAGTTTATGACTGTTCAGTAAACCATTCGGCCCGCGATTTAGGCTGGATTTTAGATTTTGGCCCCTTCTCTGATTGAGTTCAACACCCCTACTCTAGAGGAAAAACTCTTCAAAATCAAAACTATAGCAAAACAATGTGGAGGGCTGAGAAATAAATATGCCAAATACACAAATCAGAGATAAAATAAAAACCAAACTTCTTCACAATGTGAGAATATTTTGAGAGAGGAATTAATAATCTCTGTGAATACTCATTGGCTCCATGGTAACACAAAATTAAGGTCTTATTTTACTCATGAATATCCTCTACATATCTAGTTCTCTTTATATGATACATAATAATATACACTAATAAAAGAGAAAATGCAAATTAACCATCACTCTGCTATACACACAAGCCACACTCACCAGCAAATCAGGAGTAAGTATGCAAATTAACCCAACCAAAATTGTGTCTGGCCACTGAGTGAGCAGAAGGCTTGGGTTTCCCTGGCAATGGAGGAAACCAAGCTTTCTGCCAGCTCTGGCTGGCTCAAGGCTACAAAGTTTCTATTATAGAAGATAAATAAATCCCAATAAAAATGGCTGTGACCATGGAGGGAGCAAGAGGCTTGGGTTTCCCTGGCAATGAAGGAAGCCTAACTTCCTGGCCTATCCTGGCCTCTTCAAGGCTACAAAGTTTCAATTATAGAATATAAGTAAATCCCAGACACCAGGGCTTCTGCTTAGGTTGCCAGGGGGCATGGCCAGGCTGTAAAACACCACTGGCCCAGGCCACCTCACACACCAAGGGAACCCCCACCCTGATCCGGGACACCCTTCAGGGCAAACGAGCTGGCCCTCACCCAAGCACCAGGCCTCTATTCTATCTAATAAAAGGGTGATATGCAAATTGATCATCATTCCAACACACAGGAAGGCTGCCCCTATGTGGTCAAAGATCCTGTCCCCATGTGGACATAAGATGGCCACCACAAGATGGCCAGCAGGAGAGGGCAGTTGGGAGGGACCAGGCCTGCAAGAGAGGGCAGTTGTGGGTGACCAGGCAGGCAGAGGAGGGAAGTTGAGGGCGACTGGGCCTGAAGGGAAAGGCACTTGGGGAGGACCAGGCCTACAGTTGAGGGCAGTTAGGGGCTATCAGGTTGGCAGGGGAACAGTTAGGAATCAATCAGGCTGGCATGGGAGTGGTTAGGGGGTGATTAGGCTGGCAGGCAGAAGTGGTTAGGGGCAATCAGGAAGCCAGACAGGTAAGCAGTTGGGAGCCAGCAATCTTGGATTGTGAAAGGAATGTCCAACTGCCTGTTTAGGCCCGATCCCAGTAGAATTGGGCCTAAATGGACAATCAGTCATCCCTCAAGAGGTCCCAGATTAGAGAGGGTGCAGGCTAGGCTGAGTGACAACGCTCCCTCCCCTACCCCCCCCCATGTATGAATTTCATGCACTGGGCCTCGTGTGTGTGTGTGTGTGTGTGTGTGTGTGTGTGTGTATATATATATATTTTTTTTTTTTTCAACTGAATGATCAGTGCACCAAAAGCACTGCTCATGGCTGGTGAGTGCAGAGGTTGTGGTGGCAGCCTCCACAGGTTGTTAAATTGCCAGCTTAGGCCTGCTCCTCCTTGCCTAAGCTGTCAGTCAGACATCATTTGAGGGCTCCTGGATTGCTAGAGGGCACAGACCAGGCTGAGGGACCCCCTGAGTGCACAAATTTCATGCACTGGGCCTCTAGTAATAATAATAATGGAGTTATTCTAAGAAAATTAACTAAATATGTCAATAAGGAAAGATGATATGCCCCCACACATTTACTTACAAGAGACAGAGAGATGGAGAGAGAGAGAATATATTGTGAATTTTACTGAATTATACAAAATTTCAAAATTATACTTTCTTACCTAAGACCTACACATTATTTCCTTGGTTACTTGCTAAAATAAGATGTCAACAATTCAATATTCTTAATTTATCTACCAGACACTTAAAATTGACTTCCTCTAGGTAAGTTTCCTAATTCCTAACCCCACATAACACCTGAAGTTTAAAAACCTTATCAATGAATTTTCATCTAGACCTATACTAAATGCATCTTTCCCCTTTTATTTTTTAAAATATTTTTTGTTGATTTTTTCACAAAGAGGAAGGGAGAGGGAGAAAGAGCTAGAAACATCGATGAGAGAGATACATCAACCAGTTGCCTCCTCCACACTCTCCACCAGGGCTGTGACCACAACCAATGTACATGCCCTTGACTGGAATCAAACCTGGAACCTTTCAGTCCGCAGACCAATGCTCTATCCACTGAGCCAAACGTGTTTCGGCCTTTCCCCTTTCAAAATAGTTTCCAGAGATAATGTTATTTACTCTTATGGAAGAATTTGAAGAAATATACTGAAGATCAAGAAAACCAAAATAACCACTATATATTGCTTATTGCAGGGACCCTACCACTAATATGTTGATCAGATATGTGTGGGTTATTTCAGATTAATAAGGAGTCATTTTACAAATATTTGTAAAGAAAAATATGCCATTTTATTAAAAATAGCACTTCTTGGCAAGTAAATTCTTTAAATGTTTTAATTTGCTTCAAGAACAACTGAGATGACATATTATTTATTTGAGAAAAAATAATTGGCACCCATAGTGATCTCTTAAGCAATACAATTACTTTATAAAAACTCCAGTGAAAGCACTGCACTAGAAAAAGTTTTCTAAAAGAATATGATTTTATAAGAAAAAAATTATTAGACAAGTTCAATGAGCACAAACTTAAAGCCTTTTCTAATAAATAAGATTTGCCAGAAGGCACACAACATGTTACTAGTATTACATAATTAGTCTTAATGGTCACAGCATTTCAGAGCTGAAAATCAGCCTTCTATGTCATCCCATCCAATTACTTGATTATGTAGATAAGAAACAGCCTCAGAGAGGTTAATTTGACCAGCTAGACACCAGAAACTTTGGACTGTCATGTCACACAAAATAATATTTCCAATTATAATGATGCTTTATAATAATTATTTTAAACATATTCAGTATGCCCTTGTCCACACTTCTGCCTTGGGTGTTTAATCTGCACTGCTTGGATCAGAACTCATTTTACACATTTTAAATGATTTGTATAAAAATGAGGTTTAAAATTAAAGGTGACTAATGTTAACTAGGGAATTTTTGATTCATGAGGGACTAAGGTTGA
The DNA here is from genome assembly GCF_014108245.1 of Pipistrellus kuhlii. Classification (NCBI taxonomy): domain Eukaryota; kingdom Metazoa; phylum Chordata; class Mammalia; order Chiroptera; family Vespertilionidae; genus Pipistrellus; species Pipistrellus kuhlii. Next base: position 17,491,689 of record NW_023425595.1, read on the forward strand.
AAAGGCAAAGTCTTTTTATTCATAAAGTATAACAGTGAGGTTATCTTTCAGTATTGACCTTCTTAATACTCTTGTATTTAAAGTATGTGCCAGTAGGGCAGATGTATTCATAAATTTCAGTTGCTATTCTCTGCCTTAACTGTCTGAAATATTTTAATCTGTTAATCCATATCAAACATATTTTAAGCATCTCAGTATCATTTATTATATAGTAGTGTGGTTGGGAATCATAAATAACAAAAGGCAACTGCTACATAGTTTTATTTGTAAGCTGAAATGTAAAATACATTGCTGAATGTACCTGAAGCAATGAATAAAGGATGGATAAATTAATGTGATATGTCTATTATGTTCTTGTATTTTGGATAATTAGAAAATTTTGAGTATATTACATGCTGGTGTTTGAAATTAGTTCATAAAAATGAACAGAATAGCTTGCAATAAAAATAAGAAAATTAAAAAGATAATACTGAGCATTCTGCAATCTTCCGATATTAGGCCATCAATGCCTAAATATCTTCATGAAATGAGACTCATCTAGCTACTTAATGTAAGGAAACAGAATTTCTGACCATTGATCCATGTTTAACCCTACATTTAACATCAGTAAAACTTTTTAAGAATTGGAATAATACCTGCCTGAAGAGATATTGTGGTATTAAAAGATATTGTAGATGTGTTGGTATTCTCTATTATGTAATGATCATACACCTTTTTTATGTATCACCATTAAAAGTGTGGCTTTTGTTACATATCCCTAATGCTATATACTCTAAAGCACTCACCTGATTGCATACCCTGCTTCCTATGGATCCTGAGAAATAGATACCACATTAAGATTTTACAACATGCCAAAACTACTGAAGAGAAAACCTTGTGAACTTTTAGTCTCTACTCACCCAACAGAGACTAAAATTGTGTTTGACTAATGTTCATTTTACATAGTTAACAACAATTACAGTGTGATCACTCCCAAGTGAATCACATGGGCACAGTCCTGTCCCACCTCCATGTCATGTACGATGTACTCTATCCTACGTGGTGGTTCACCAGCTAAGCTGCACTTTTTGTCATTTCTATTTTATCCTGACTTCTTTGTGCAGAACAAAGGCAACACTACCAAAATTCACATTGTTTATATTGCTAAGCATAATATCTACGTTTACTCAAGCCAATTATCCCAAATTATAGGCCATAATCATTTCTAAGATATATATTATAATATTTAGAGCTTTTGATGAGCAACCAACTGACTAAAAAAAAAAAAAAAAATCCTTCACAGCTTTCAAACCTGCAGTTTCTGTGACAACTTAGCAATCACTCAAAGTCTGAAGATAAAGTGGTCTTGTCCTTCATGCATAAGTTTAGCTTTGGAGATAATAGTATTTCCTATAGAAATGAATCACTTACACATAAGAAAACCCTCTCAAGTACATCTCAGAAAAAAAAAAAATCTGCACCATTTTTGAGAATGAAAAATATTTTTCCACAGTTGTACAACTTTTGGAGGCACCGTTCTTATCACTTTAAAATGAATCACTGTAAGAACCCAATGAGACCTCAGTAGAACAGCAGATAAAAAGTGTAACTCACATAAAGGAAAGGACCAGTAAGTATATTAAAGACTAACAACACTAGTCAGGGAATTATGTTAAGCTATTGCAGTAAGGTGAGGCCTTCTACTGAAGCCCAGAGTGCCTGCTGAAGAGGTTCTGCTTTCTACTTGAATAGGAAGGAATACGTGGGTGGTCACAAGTGGAGTGATTCATAAGGGAAACCTCAGTCTGGGTGAAGTGGCGAGAAAGTGGTTGTCACTGTAGCTGGTTACAGGGCGTCAAGCAGTTCAGCTGGCCTTTCATGAGAAACAGCAGAGATGTGGAGGGTCTGTGTCTGGCCTGACCACAAGACTCAGGCACAAGGTGAAAGATTTGCGTCTTACCTGGTCACAGACAAACAGTGCAGCCACGGCCGGGTACCATGGAAGTCACGGGACAGTGTGGACAACTATGGCCGGAGGAGGTCATCAGAGGGCACCAGGCTGATGGACCACAGACTGGGCCTAGGCATCAGAGGCTCTGCACTCCCTCCTCTGTCCTTGGAAGGTTGCTGGCTCACCTTTCCTGCGCAGGAAGCCCAGAGCTTCCAAACAAGCTTCTGCAAAAGCCTTTACATTTCTGGCTGCCAGGCTTGGAGACCCGCTCCACTTAGGGCGCTCACACAGGCCTCCACATAAGCTCCCTTTTTATTAAACCCGCCTCCTACCAACAGGGAGTGGCCCGCCTCTTCCCACCCTACAAAGTGTACTGCGTGGGGCGCGTGCGTGGGGCGCGTGCGTGGGGCGCGTGCGTGGGGCGCGTGCGTGGGGCGCGTGCGTGGGGCGCGTGCGTGGGGCGCGTGCGTGGGGCGCGTGCGTGGGGCGCGTGCGTGGGGCGCGTTTCAGATTTCACCAGGACACTGCCAGGCCTGAACCCATAGGTGTTCTTCCCTAAGTCACTTAGGAAGGCCGCCTCTCAGGGGTGAGCTGTTTCCTTTCCGGGACACAATCCGGTGGGAGATTTCATAATGATCATGGCTTTCCAGGATCATGGGGTCCTAGGAAAATTAGTTATTGTCAGGTCCACAGCATCCTGAACTCGTTTGTGTGTAAGAAATGCGAAATCAATGAATCTCTTTCATGGAGTGTTATGATTGCCTTGAGTCTAGTGCATAGAAATAATTTTTTTAATATGATTTATTCATCTCTATCATTGGTGCATTGTATCATAACCTCAGAACATTAGCTCTTTAACTCACCGACAGGGCTTAGAACAAACCCTGCCCACTTGGCTGGTGTGGACAGGGCAGTATCCCTCTCAGGGATTCGCTCCTGGGGCTTTCACAGCTTCCACAGCTGTTGTCTGGCTAATCCTTACCCCCTAGATATGCCACTGATTTATAATCCTTCTTACTCTGGGTACCCAAAGCATCAGGGTGGGTGATACTATCTCCCCAGGACTTGCTTTCAGTTAGCAGTGGTCTTGTAATTTGCCCACACTATTTCTCTGGGTGATTCTGTCAATGAATTAAGAAGTACATGTGCTATAAGTCAGCTTAACTGCCTAGACTCGCAGGGGTCCTCAAACTTTTTAAAGTGGGGGCCAGATCACGGTCCCTCAGAGAGCTGGAGGGCCGAACTATATGAACTACTAATTCCTACTGTAACACCTCGGCTGCGCTCACTGCCCAAAAAACCTGGAGGGCCGGATCAGACTCCTCTGCGGGCCGCATGTGGCCCGCGGGCCGTAGTTTGAAGACGCCTGTTTGGCAATAAGCACATGCAGCTCACCATATAGATGTAAATCATTGTCATGATTCTGGTTAAATGTGCCTTGTTTGTCCTGAATTGTTTAATCCAACAAATGCAGTGATTACACCATTAGGTTGGTCTTTAATAGCCTCCCAAATGCAGGCTGAAATTACTCTGCAGAAGAAATTTCTCTTAATGTCTTTTTATTCTAAATAATACTCATTTTTACAAATTCCATTTTAAAATGGATAATATAATGTCCCACACTTGCCATTTTCTCACTTGCAATTACAAAAAGATGAGTTCTACAAAAATTATTCCCAAAAAGGATTACTGTAATTTACACCAAATTGATTTTTAAATAGTTTTTAAAGTATAGTTTTGAATAATTTTCTGTCTCTTCATTGGCTCACAGCTAGATCAGGTCTAGTTTAGTAATGATGAATTCATTTTTAAAAAAATTTTAAAAATTTTGAAGTTCTTTATTTCTTCTTTGATGATACCTTATTGTGGTTTTGATTTGTTCAGTTATTTTTTTTTAAACTTTTTTCTTTTCATCTCTGTCAGTTTTTGTTTCATGCATTTTGGAGCTCTGATGTTAGGTGGCTACATGCTTATAATTATTTTGTTATTTCCCATTTTTATTTTGGTAGCTGAGGACCCTGAATCTCAGAAGGGTTCTATACTTGGTTTAATGCTCTCTTGTCACTATCATAAATCATTCATAATTTTTGAACAATGACTCCACATTTTCATTTTACATTGGGCATGTAATTCATTCTGCACTCTGCATGCAATGTAACTGGTCTTATGGAAATAGGCAGATGTAAAAGAATAGGTAGGAACCAGAACTCAAAGAACCTTTACACTGGAGTTCATTTTAAGTTGGCCAGACATTGCAGTGTATTAATCAAAAGAGTGCTGTGGTCTGGTTTGTAGATAGGCACAGTGGTTAAGAATGCCAATGCTTAAATCACTCTGCTTGATCTTGAATTCCAGTCTGCTACCTAACAGGTATGTAATATTGGATGATTTATTAAACTCCCTGTGCTTCCATTCCCTCAGGAAAAAAAAAAATGAAACTTGTATAACTTATATTACTGGTTGGTCAAGATTGGGTTAAAATATGTGATGTGGTTAGACTAATTACTGGAACATTGTAAGAACTATACAGTAATGCTATTATGACTGGTAGCACCAATAAAAATTTCATATTATTTTGTGAGTATGTTGCCAGCCAATTTGCTGGAGAGCAGTGTGAGAAGCAGTGAGTGTCAAGGGATGTGGTCAAATGTGAAATAGCCAGAGGCCAGATCTTGTAGGGCTTTGAGTTACTTGGTGAGAACTTTGGATTTCAACTTAATGAAAAAGTTGAAAATGAAGAGTGAAATATTCTAATTTGCATTTTATTTATTTATTAATAGTTCCTTTTTTTTTTTTTTTTTTTTTTAGCATTCGGCTAGCTTCTATACACAAAGGTCACTCAGAAAGTAATAGAAGAATGTTTTTTAGATCTCGCTATTTCTTGAGGGAGACAAAATAGCAACTTGACTAAATTCAAAGCCAGCTGTACTTCCGAGTGTTCTTTGAAGGCATGGAAAGGCCTGAGGCCAACACTATAATATATTCAAGAAATGATCCAAGTTCAGGTTTCTCACCAGCAATTTTGTTGAAAATTGTCACATTATAATCCTTTCCATAATTATCAATAATGACCAATTTGTTACTTCACAGTCACTTTTCTGATACGATGGGGGCAAACTTTTAGTTTCTACTAGAGACCCATTGCACTATGATATATTCATGCAAGAATAGGCCTTCCTTCCCCTGGCTTCACACCCAGCCACCCAGGAGCCGGCAAGTCCCTGCTTCTGTCTGGAGCACCACTCCAATAGCTCCCTCCACTGCCCCACTTCCCCTCATAGCAGGCTTCACACCACTCCATGCCTGCATATGCAAATTCACCTCCATCTTTGTTAGGTTAATTTGCATATTCATTCTGATTGGCTGTGGGCATAGCAGAGTGATAGTTAATTTGCATGTTTCTCTTTTGTAAGTAAGATAATTTATTTATCTAATCTCCCCTTTCTTGATTATGGTTGCAGTTTTTGTTCCTCCATCATAAGACATCTGAAGTTTTTTGCAGTATTTAAAATCAATTACCAAATACAAACAAAAAAACCTTCTTATCTTGAGAAAGAAATAAACTCATAGCTCAAAACAGTTTGCAATTACATAAGAATAATGAAACCAGTAGCTTCCAAAAGGGCTGTTGCTATGGATATCATTACAGACACCCTACATGGAGCTCGATTAGAAAATTGTGTTGGTATAATTATTAGTACTATTGGTCATTAGTGACCATATTCAATATTTTAATACGTTTTAAGCAGAAAGATGAAAGAAAGCAGGGTCTTGCCAACTTGGTGACATTGTCTCACATACTCATTGTGTAAGAAGTAGAATAGAAATGGGGACACAGCAGCTTTGCTTCACTACCTGTTCAAAAAGCTTCAGTACTGTTTGGAAGCTAAGAGACACCTTTTCTGTTATGAAAAACTTGCAAATGCACTGCAAGGAAAAACCTTAGAACAGGATAAATTTACATAACTAGGTAGATCTCATATAACAAGAAAATAGGATAGCTCTAGGATATGTAGAATAATTATATAGGTGGCATGTCATATAAACTAAAGTGGTTTAAAAATAAGTTTGAACAGGTTTATCTTGAGTGCAAATAAAAATGCAGAATAGTCCTAACTGATTTGGCTCAGTGGATAGAGCATAGGCCTGCAGACTGAAGGGCCCCAGGTTCAATTCCAGTCAAGGGCATGTATCTTGGTTGCAGGCACATCCCCAGTAGGGGGTGTGCAGGAGGCAGCTGATTGATGTTTCTTTCTCATTGATGTTTCTCTCTATCCTTCTCCCTTCCTTTCTATAAAAAAAATCAATAAAATATAGTTTTAAAAAATTCAGAATAAAGCATAGGAGTATATTTAATAATATTGCCATACTACTTATGGTGCCAGTTATGGTGCTTGGAATATGAAGAGGAACACTATATAAAGTATATAATTGTCTGATCACTAAACTGTGCATCTAAAACTAATACAGAATAAAGTTGAAAGAATTAATTGCAGAATCCTCAGATCCAGCACAAGAAAATATGTTTCAGTAATTCTAGAATTTGGCCCAGGAATCTGGTCTTTTAATAGTAATGTGAGATTACATACAAGAAGTATATTAAATGCTAAATATTGATACATATGGCAACACTGACATCTAAATTCGGATCCTAATTTTGGTTCCATGGTCCATGGGAAAGATTTCTAAAGTTTTCAGTGATCACATTTATAATCTTACTAGAGGTCTGGTGCACAAATTTGTGCATGGGTGGGGACTGGCAGGTCTGCCCCCATCAGGGCTGATTTGGCCTGCCAGCCAGGGGGAGGGGCTGCAGGTGGTTTGTTGGCTGGCCCCACTCTCTGGTCAAACTCAGGTCCAGGGGACAATTTGCAGATTAGCCTTTTATTATATAGGATAAATTCATCTTTATGAAAAGTAACTTTTTTGCTTAATCACCTATCCTTGTTTCAAATTCTTTCATCATTCTATTTTGGGAAAGCTATGCCTATTCTTTTTCTATATCAGATTTAGAGCCAAACTGTTTAAGTTTATTTTTAGTAAGTATTTCTATTGGAGATTTTCAGGAGAATAAGTGCCATTGCTCATAGCTCCAGATAGTATAAATGAGTAAATCACATCTATGCTCTTTTAATTGACTTACCCAAGGCTAGTAGGCTGATTTTTTTACAAGTGACAGAGCTATAAGCTGGCCTAAGGATTTTATTTTTTTCCACTTTCATGGCAAGCCTCACCTCACTGCAATAACAGAGAAGCATAGAAGCCATTTAAGAAAGCATATATTTTACTAGTGTACATGTATTTATTCAACCAGTAACCACTGGGCACCTGTCTCAGACTCTGGGATAAGGCAATGAAGAGAATTGAATAAGTCCTGCTCTCTGGGAGATTACATTTCAGAGTAATAGAATGATGAAACATACACCCAAATACACATGTGATACAAAATCATATAAGGGTGCATTTTATATTGAGAAGACAAGTAAATTTAGGGATAATACAGTGATGAAAAATATAGAGGTACCATTTTAGATAGGAGCACCAAGGATAATACTTCTTATTCCATAAACTGAGTAGAGAATAGGCTAAATAAATATTTGGAGAGAAAAAAAATCCCAGTTTGAGACCAGCAGGTACTAAACACTGAGACGGGAGCTTCTAGGCAAGTTCAAGGCACTGCAAAGAGATCCATGTATTATAAAAGGAGCCAAGTGAGCCCCTGGGAGAGTGATGGGGAATGAGACCAAGAGAAGGGGGCCCAACACTATGGGGCCTAGTAGACCATGATGAAGATAATGATTTTTAAAATATAATTCTAGTGATAGTGGAGACCAGGATAGTTTTAAGGAGAGAAATGTCATGATATAACATTTCTATTTTTAATAATCAGTATGTATGGTGAATAGATTATCGGGGGGAAAGCTGATACCAAATGGCAATATAAAAAACTGGAAGAGCAGCCAAAACCGGTTTGGCTCAGTGGATAGAGCTTAAGCCTGCAGACTGAAAGGTCCCAAGTTCAATTCTGGTCAAGGGCATGTACCTTGGTTGCAGGCACATCCCCAGCAGGAGGCAGCTGATTGATGTTTCTCTCTCATCGATGTTTCTGACTCTCTCTCTTTCTCCCTTCCTCTCTGTAAAAAAAAAAAAAAAAAAAAAAATCAATAAAATATATTTAAAAAAACAAACTGGTAGAGCAGTTCAAAAATGTTTATTTAAAAGGAACCTTATATTTAATGAGTGTATCGGATTTAAGAATTCCAAACTTGTCAAGGTGCTTTAAGGTCCATAGAATACTTATTTTTGCCTCAAAAGAAATTTCAGGGCACATCAGGAAGGAGTCTTTTCAAATCCTTTTCTTTAATAAAAGGCAGAATGGGGTAGAGGGAGGGGATAAAGAAGTCCGCTAGGCTTTGAAGATTCGAAGTGGGAAAGAATAAAAAAGAAAGTTGAAGCTTCCCCCCCCCCCCCCCAATGAGGATAAAAATATAGTTTCAAAAAAGCTAGAAATGTGCATGGAATCATTTCTACTATAAAATTTGAAGTGAGGCTTGGTTTTGATTAATGTTTTATTGGCATTTTAAATGTCCCAGCAAACCTAGTATTCAGTCTATGCAAGTTTAAAAGTTAGAAAGCAAAAGAATTTTCAATGCACATATTTTTGTTCTTTCACTATAAAAGTATGATTGGTTCATGTATATATTTTATTCATATACCTCTTAGCTTAATTTACAAAAAAAAAAAACCTGTCCCATATTTCTTGGACTATAGCCTATGATGCATCTTATGAAATTATGGTTGCAAATTAAGGTAAATAAACTTCTCATTTTCTCTCACATGTTATTAATTACCCACTAAGATAAATAATAGTAAAAAAAAGCAATCTGAAAAATAATTCATACCAGAAGGGTATTGGAAATAATTAAGTTCTTAGGAAATAAATAAATAGAATACCTTAATTAGTATTTTGACTCAACAGGAGAGAGAGATTAAATAATTTTAGGAGAAAAGTTATTTAACTGTTGTTGTGTTTAATCAGTGGATACACACTTGGTGCCACTACCCAGTGTTTGTAAAAGGGTGATCATATCTCAACTCACTCATCTAAAGAAATATAAGCTCAATGTAGCACTATCTAGACAAATCCAGCCTTTTTCTTCAGATAATAAAATTTAGGAGAGTTTCTTTTTAGGCAAGACATATAATACCTCCTGCTCACCACACAGACACATACACACACACACACACTAAAATGCAGAGAAAGAAATATACTGCACATGTGTCCAATTCCTCTTGCATAGTAATTTTACTCTTGGGAATTTATGTATGTATAGATACCTTTAAAATTGAAATAAGTAGTGTTTATTAAATGCTTATCATTTTTTCTATTTATATAATCTCATGTCATACTTATAGGAAATAGCTATAATTGTCATCTTATTATTCCTATTTTTTCTGGTGGAGACATTGAAACACGCAGAGGTTAGCATAACAAAGAATTTAAGGTAAACAGTATGACTCCAAATCTTTGCTCACAATCAAGTTTAACACTTTTAGTGTTATGTGAACACTCCTATAGGGGTGTTTGTGTGTGTGTGTGTGTGTGTGTGTGTGTGTGTGTGTGTGTAGGTGTGTGTGCATGTGTGTATGTGTGTATATATAAAGTATCTTTTGATAAATAGTGTGTTTTTAGAAGCAAAATTGAAACCCAAGCTCAGGAAGGCTTTTGAGAATTTCTTTTAAAATTTAGCACTACCATGGTACCTCCCTGCTCCTTGGTCTCTGCAAGACACACAGGTCAATCTGCAGGAAAGAGATTTAGTGAGTTTGCATTGTTTATTCATATCTCAGGGAATAAAAGGAAACATTGAGTGGTATGGTGTGTTAAAGAAAAATTATTATCTACCATGTCAAGTGGGAGTTTCTAAAAGTGGGAGTTCCTAGAAATTGCAGTGTGAGTTAATCAGACAAATCTAACTTTATATTATGTTGGAAAGTAAAAGTACACAAATCACATTAGATCTTAAATAAAAGCCAATTAACTTTGGCAATTGTATCATGGAGTAGTTAGTATTTTATTCTAAAACTAGATGCCAATGCACAAAGATTCGTGCAGAATGGGCCTTCCTTTCCCTGGCTGCTGGCATAGCCTTTGTTCCAGCCCAGCGCTGCTTTCTGCCTTGCTCTGCCTAGAGCTGCCTTTCTGCCTTCCCATGCTGCCCAGAGGTCCAGAGCAGCTGGGGCATTGAAAAACACCTGCATCATCGCCACAGTGATGACACAAGTGTCCTGCCCTGGCCACTGGGAGCCTGTGTATACAAATTACCCTGCCATCGTATCTGGGTTAATTTACATACTCAGTCCTGATTGGCTGGTGGGTGTCCTGAAGATACAGTCAATTTGCAGCTTTATCTTTTATTAGGGTAGATTACAGTAATTTTATAACTTGCATTTAACCTCAATTTCAAAGAAAACACATAGAGAAAAGGCAAAGTAACAATGCATCACTTTATTTAAGGAGAGAGAGAGAGAGAGAGAGAGAGAGAGAGAGAGAGAGAGAGAGAGAGAGAGAGAGAGGAAATCTAGGCAAAGTATTTCCTCATAAAACATACAGGTTTTCAAAGATTAAGATGTAAACATATGAGGGTTATTCATACTAATGCATCTTCAAATTAAAATGTTCACAACTGCTGAAAAATGCAAATGTGTATAGAAACTACTAGAATAAGGCTTCCAATTTTTAAGGTTTTGAACATCATGCAAAATATTACACATTAATTAATCTTAGTTTCATGTCATTTTCTGAGTGAAGACATTATAAGCCAAGTTGCCTTCATACTCCACTCCCTGTGTCCCATGGTATGCTGTAAAGAGAACCCTGGTCTTCCTTTGTATCAGTCATGTATTTATTGTGTGCTTCCTTTGTTAATGTTTGTCTTTCTTTTTCTATACTGCAAGCACCATAGATGCAGGATTCTGGACTCTGCAGCAGAAGCAGTGTGTGAAATGCTTAAGCACACAGATTCCAGTAACTCATTTATCCCTCCTCTGTCTCTCACTAGTTCTGTGCTCTTTACAATTCATTAACACTTCTCTACTTCAATATCCTAATTTATGAAATAAGGAAAACTGTAATATGTCTCAAATAATCCTGAGAATATTTTATAATACTTTTATTGAATTTATCGAAGTGACATTGGTTAATAAATGTATATAGGCTTCAGGTGCACAATTCTATAATACATCATCTATATATTGTATTTTGTGTTTACCACCCCAAATCAAGTCTTCTTCCATAACATTTATCCTTTACCCTCTACCTCCCCCTGCCCCACTCTTCTTTCCCCCTGGTAATAACTATTGTCTGTGTCTGTGGGTTATTTTTTTTCTTTGCTTAATCTCTTCACTGTATCTAACAGGGGTCCTCAAACTTTTTAAAGTGGGGGCCAGATCACGGTCCCTCAGAGAGTTGGAGGGCCGGACTATATGAACTACTAATTCCTACTGTAACACCTTTGCTGCGCTCACTGCCCAAAAAACCTGGCGGGCCGGATCAGACTCCTCTGTGGGCCGCATGTGGCCCGCGGGCCGTAGTTTGAAGACGCCTGATAAAACAATGACTGGCATTAAGTATGTTAGTATTCAAAATTAATACTTTTGCTTACCATTGCATCCTCATGGAAAAGTGGAATGGCTGAATGAACAAATCATAAAGATTATCTTATTTGGCGATATTCAAATCACTTTGAAATTGGACTTTGGACTCTCTTTCACCATTGAAAGTATAGCAGAACATGTATGGGAAAGAATGGGACTTGATTGGAATGTCTGTAAGGAAAATTCTCCAAAAGGTTGGGGGCCATTCTGTAAATTATATGATTTTCTAACCACTTTACTATACATCTGAAACTAATATAGAATAATATTGAATGTAAACTGTAATTGAAAAATACATTTCCCCAGCTGGTGTGGTTCAGTGGTGGAGCATCAATCCCCTGTAAGGGGCGAGCAGGAGGCAGCCAATCAATGATTCTATCTCATCATTGATGTTCCTCTCTCTCTCTCTCTTTCTCTCTCTCTCTCTCTTCCTCTCTGAAATCAATAAAAATATATATTTAAAAAATACAGTTAAAGTATAAATACTATTGAAGATGAGTGTTGTGGATTCCAGAGCCCCATCTTCTAGATCAATGGTCGGCAAACTCATTAGTCAACAGAGACAAATATCAATAGTACAATGATTGAAATTTCTTTTGAGAGCCAAATTTTTAAAACTTAAACTTCTTCTAACGCCACTTCTTCAAAATGCACTCGCCCAGGCCATGGTATTTTGTGGAAGAGCCACACTCAGGAGCCAGAGAGCTGCATGTGGCTCATTAGCCTCAGTTTGCCAACCACGGCTCTAGGTGTTCATTTACTTCCACAGCAGTCCTTGAGTTATGACTGCTAAAGGGCCAGGGCTCAGCACAACAGAGGAAAATCTCTCAAGAGCTGAGAAACTAATGCTAAAAGAAATTAAGTGACCTGTGCAAGTCAGAGTGAATGTCAAAGCTGGATTCCAATGAGGATACATACATTCTCTGTGAATTATGTCCATTACATTGAGCTGCATTCCAAAATTCATCCAGCACTGTCATAACCACTCTGCTAAAGTCACAGCTACAGGTCCATACATAATCCTTCCAGAGAAAAAGGCAAAGGAAAAAAGCCTGCAAACAAAACAAATAACAACAAAACTCCTAAAAGATAGCATTTATTCCCTCTTCCTAAAACACTGGTCTTAATAGTCTCATTATCCTACTAGAATATGCTCCCTTTTAGCTTCCCTTCCTTCTTCCCTTGCTGCTTCAGGTTCTGAATTAATTCATTCAGCAAATATTTGAGCACTTTCTATGGGGCAGCTAGTCCTAAGCACTTGGGACTCATTTGCAGACAAAAAGATAAAAATCTCTGCCATCATGGAACTCCATTCAAATGAAAGAACACTCTAAGTAAAATAGAAGATTTCCAGGACACTGGCAAAGAGAGATTGAAGAAACGTCCAGGATGATATCTCTAAAAAGTTCTTAGATCTTGATTCACAGAAGCAAGTACTATGTTTAATGTTAATATTTGTTGTTGTTTTTTTTTCCCCAATTAGTTTATGTAGAATAATATACATTGTAGTTTTGATAATAAATCTTTATTGAGGAAAAATAGGCCATCTTTCAGTACCTTTTATCCTTCATCACTCGGGACATTAAGACTATGGTACATAATCCAGATGCACAAATAATTTGGGGAAGTTTAAGACTTTACACATGACAGAAAATGTTCCCTAAATAAACAGGTATATGTTTTAATGACTCGCTAGGTTCGGCCAGCTCACCCTACTCTGAGTTAATAATATTTCAGCCTCTGCTGCAATTAGTGCTAATTACAGTAATGAGCTATAAAGAGAAAATATTCCACTATTAAAAGTTCTACCTATCCACATTGTCAGCTAAAACAGCCAAAATCTCTTTCGCATAGAACTGTCTTAGACTTGTAATCCAGTATATTTTATGAAACAGAATTATGTCTGAAATAGCACTACAATGCTAAATAGATGATTAAGGAATAAAAATCAATAGTTAGCCATCTAATATATTCAGCACTCAGAGATTTAGGATCACACAGAAAGTCACATCCAGATGCATTACTGAATCTTTCACTTTTCATCTGAAAATGTTGGCATTGGATAGACACAGTCAGCATTCATTTAGGTCTGATACACTTGGGGCACTACTCCAATTCACATAGTTGGATATAAGAGGAAACACAAAATCCAAAACAAATTCATAACTTAAAATGAATATATAGCAGATTAGTACTTTAAAACAACTAGAGAGAAATAAGTTGTTGTAGTTTTGGTAACCCCTCTATGAAGTTAGTCCATTAGTAAGTATGTTTCTCAATAGAAATACATATTTTGTAAAACATAAGAAATATTTCACTGCTTACCATTACAGGTACATAATAGAATTCATACTAAATATATTCAACATTCAGGTTAATGTTTTCTTCCACATGAGGATAGTTAGGCTAATGTTAACTCCTCAAAAACAATCATCTATTTATAGAGCTGTTAATTAAAAGACATAATTAGAAATGGTCCCTCTCTTATAGACAAAAGCCATACATATAAGTGTAAGTAAAGCATTTTAAACCTCTCTGATGCTATTTTAGTAATTAAAGGATTGAGAGAAATAAAATGCATTCATTACATTCATAGAGCATACTAATAAAGGTATTCTGAACTTACTAGTAACTATCAAAAGGAACTCTCAGAATATTTCTTAAAAATATGTATAAAGCTTTTTCTGCTACAAATTCCTTTTGTTTTGAAACAAATAATACAATGAATATACCACAGTAAAGTCTGCAGGACACATGATGCTATCTCTCATTAAAGAAAAAGTATATACATTGTATTCATTAAAAGCCCTCTTTATCATAACAATAATTAAGAGAAGCAACTTGATTTTTATTATCAATACTAGGATAGGAATTTATAGCATAGAAAAAATTACAAATAAGCTGTTCAAATTTGATTAATACTATTCCAAATTCTCATTTTTCATCATACATACTATAAAAATTTCAGAAAATATCAGCCTGATTTTGTTTTTATTAGTTCAAAGATGCCTCATAACATACTGTGCTAAGATGAAATGGGTGATTAACTTTCATAGGATCCATAGAATCTAGGAGTGAATTTGAGGCACAGGATGGGAATAGGAAAGTGGACCTAAATTAAAACTAACTTATCTACTTCCCTTTCACAATACTTTGAAGATGGTTAGGGTTTATGGGTACAGTGGGAAAAATTTAATGAACAGGACTCAAGAAATTAGCTATATTCCTGCTCATATGATCAAAATTTTTAGAGCAAGAAATCAGCAGAAACTTTGGACTTTGATCTTCTCTCTATCATGGTCACTTACCTGTAAATTATATGGGTCATCTATAAAATTAATTCTCCTCTTTCTTAGAATTAGCCTATAATCTGAAAAATGCTGATAAATGACACAGTTAGTCTGTAAATACAACAGCCATAATGTTATTTTTACTGTTAATGATAGTTTGCCATTTCTCCAAATCACTACATTTCTTTGAATATGCCATCGTGATCAAAGGTTAACCATTTTATTCTAGAATTGGATTTCATCTACTGATTACAGATTTCATGAAATCTGTGTATATCATTAAATATTTCTAACTCAGCCTGTCAGGATTCAATGCCCCAATGAATGCTTAGCATATCTAATGTGTAAGTTCCATACTTGTATATGCTTTCTGCAAATGGGTCTACATATATTTGGCTCAGGCCAACTACAATGATCATTTTATCCATTAATTTGAGTTTGTAAGTTTGATGCTATAACCACCCTATCAATCAGATAATTATTTAATTATCAATTTCTCATGCTTGTGAACTATGTTCAAATTATTCGGGAGTGAATTTATTTGATTAGTAATAGTCCTGTATGGAGCTCCAACTTCAAAGATTATCACAGCAGTTATTTATTTTAATACATTTCTTTCCAAGATATACAAATCTGGGTTCATTGGCTCCACATGGCTATTTTACTTCTATCAAATCCCTATTTTTAAGTTTATATCATCTGCTTGCATATTTGTATTTTAGGACCCTCTTCCTATCCCACATTTCATACCAAGCATTTAAAATACCTTGATTCTAACTTGAAGTCATTCCAGCAGACAACCATAGGGATGTGTCTATAGAATGCCAAAAAATCTAATCAGTTGTCAGAAATTTAGTTGTACATTTAGATATTTTATCTACATTATAACAAATACACTTAATAAATTCTCTTAACTGACTAAATCCCTACATTTCTTTGAATATGCCATCATGATCAAAAGTTGACCATTTTATTCTAGAATTGGATTAGCCATGGTTCTACATAATAAGAATAGCAATAAACACTCTCAAACAAATATTCATACTCCAATCTTAAAGAATGTGAATCCAATTAGCCTGTGGGGACCAAATTCTTTATGATGTGATTACAATTTGGATTCTAAGAATGCTGAGGATGCAAGACATTTTATGATCCTCCAGCAGATTTCACAGAAAGTACTAGATATTATATCACAGAAGTCATAAATACTCAAATGAATCATAAGAATTAACTTATATTGCATTTGAGTTCAAAAGAGACCAATTATATTGGGCAATTTACTGAGTACAATGACTATTTATAACTGAAGATATCTGTTTTAATTAGGCTTTTGCTTGAGGATCATAATTGGCCTGGAATCTTTTGGACAATTTGAATAATACTTCATAAAGTACATAAAATTGTGAAAAAGTTACATGATTTAAAAACTTAGTATTTTCATCAAGCCTATGGTCTAAAGAGGATATGAAGACAATAGCAAATGAATGTTTTAAACACAGTTTCTTGACAGCTACAGTATTTTTTTCTTCTTTAGTCATCCTTCCTTCAAAGCTGGTGAATTGTTTTTTCCTGTTTTTTTTCCACTTCACATTCAGTACAAGGAGGCATTTGTAAATTCTGTCAAACAGCACAAAAAGACAATTAGGAGAGGAAATATATATATATATATATATATATATATATATATATATATATATATATATTATATCTCAACCAATATCTGATAGAAAACTAAAACTAAACAAAAATAAAATAAATGGAAATATGTTACTATTGCTACTTCATTAAAGTTCATACTATATTGTCTACAAATGGAAAAATACTTTAAAATACTTTGAGAAGACTTTGGCCAAACCATTCAAATCTAACCCCAAATTTTGGCGGGCGGGGGGGGGGGGGGTGTGTCAAGTGAAATGAAACCTAAGAGTTGTTATATTTTTAGTCAAATATTGAACAGTAGAGATAGAAGTTCAGAAATAAGTTCCTGAGTTGTATCTGTTTTTTTTTTTTTTTTTCCTTTCTTTCAGTTTTTGTGGGATTAAATGTACTTATTCTATCTCCTCTCATCCCCAAATCTTTTTATTTGGCCTCTAAGACAGTGGTCGGCAAACTTTGGCTCGCGAGCCACCTGCAGCTCTTTGGCCCCTTGAGTGTGGTTCTTTCACAAAATACCATAGGCAAGCATGCACTTACAGTGCTGATTGAAACTTCCTGGCTCATGCATAGAAGTTGGTTTTCAGCTCTCAAAAAAAAAAAAAAAAAAAAAAAATTCAATCATTGTACTGTTGATATCTGGCTCTGTTGACTAATAAGTTTGCAGACCACTGCCCTAAGGAATAGATGCATGTTTTTTATTCTAAGTTTAGTTTTGTTTTGTTTCTTGGTTGGGGATGAGGGGAGGAAGGGTTACCACCTTCACCCTTATTCTTCTGAATACCTCAGATAATAAAACTAAAAGCTCAGTGGCAGGCATAGTGATCATGGAAAGGTACAGAAGCATTAGGTGAAGGAATATATTTGATTTGCCTATACAATATCCCTTCTTCAGTAAGAGCAAAAGAGAAAACTCACTGAAGCAAATGTATGTAATATAACATTATGGCCCAGTGAGTGTGGCTTAGTTAGTTGAGCATCAATCCATGCACCAGGAGGTCACTGGTTCCATTCTTAGTCAGGATACACGCCCAGAATTTAGGCTTGATCCCTAGGGTGGGTGGAGGGGAGGGGCAGGGGTCATACAGGAGTCAGCCAATTCCTGTTTCTCTCTCATTGTTCTCTCTCTCTCTCCTCTCTCTCTCTCTCTCTCTCTCTCTCTCTCTCTCTCTCTCTCTCTCTCTCTCTCTCTCTCTCTCTCATCTTCCCTCCCTCCCCCTTTCTCTTCTTCTCTCTGAAGTCAATAAAAAAATAGTTCTGCAAGGAGAATATTATGCTGTGGGGAAAAAAAAAAAACCAGTGAAAGACAAGTACCATATAATTTCACTTATATGTGGAATCTAATGAACAAATGAAAGTACCAAGCAAAATAGCGACAAGCTTATTGATAGGGAGCAGGCAGACAGTTGTGGTGCAGAAGTGAGGAAGTGGAAGTGGAAGGATTGAGAAAAAAAAAAGGGAGAGAGAACTCATGGACATGGACAACAAGATGGTGATTGCAGGGAGAAAATGTGGGTGTGGAACAGGGCATAGAGGGGATAAATGGTTATGGAAAAATTAAAATAAAATAATTCTAATTTAGAAATAAAAAGTGTTTTCTGACATAATAAAAACCAACCAACAAAAAAATACCTGTGAGACAGGCTCTGGTTTTGCACTGCCATCGCTTGGGGGATTTTCTTTATGCTTCATCAAGCATGTCCTGCCCTCCTGTAAAAGTTGCAATTGAAAACAGGTCATGAAATTAAATTACGTAAAGGAAGGGGTTAGAAAAATGCTCTTGAATTCCTCCCACTGAGACACTTCCTTCACTGATGCATGCTGAAACGGTAAGCTAAGAACAAAAGCATCACAAAATGAGTGGAATCCCAAGGAGAAGTTTTAAACATTCATCATGGGTTTGGAATCTCAGTGGGGCTTATAGTAGTCAGTTACTACAACAAAGTTAAATTCTAATGCAAAGTTCCTTCTTTGTAAAAAAAAAAAAAATGAAGAATTACAAGACAGCTACATTTGGATTGTGTCTAGCCTCTGAGATATCAATATGTCAGTGGTATGTATGCCTGCAGGAACATCAATATTTCAAGCCAGGAAGCAATGTAAACAATATGATCATCAATCTGTCTGGAATAAAATCTTCATAACCTTAAAAATATCATATTTCTTAAGTATAATATTCAATATTTATTAACCAAGACATCTAATCTTACTGATTAGCCTCAGTAGTTTTGAAGTAGCTGAATGGCTGGCAGTGTATTCTAATTGGGCATCCTTACCCTTTCAACCAACATCAAAAGTGAAGTTTTCCCTCCCTGCCTGTCTCCCTGCTTTTCTTCTCTTCCTTCTTGTTTCTCTTTCCTTCTTTATCTGCTTCTCTTCCATCATCTCCTCCTTCCTTCCTTTTTTTCTCCCTCTATATTTTGAGCACATCTTTAAAGTAACCATAAAAAATCATTTAGTGCTTTTTTTTGGGGGGGAGGGGTTGGGGGTGGGGAGAGAGGAAGGGAGGACAGTCTATGTTCCAAAATCCTTTTTCTTATGTAAAACAGATCCTGGGAGTTCAATAATTCATGGCCACTGGCTAGCTCTAACCTCAAACAAGTCAGTTTGTTTCCTTGGGGTTAAACAGAAGGCTACCTAAGCTGGTGAACTCTAAAATTCTGTAAATTCTTCAATTATATGATAACTAAAAAAGGTTGCATAGACGATTTAACCTACCTCAATTCAGATTTCAGAGAAAAGTTATTTTACATGCTCCCTATTATCACACTGTATTGCTCTCACTTGAATACACATATTATTGAATACTTTGCTTTTCTGTGCCTATGTGTATCGTAATAAACCATGACAAAACAGAGGGAATCTTTATCAGCCTTAATAGCAGTGAGTATCTGCCAGACAGTAATTGGCCAATGCATAATCTCTGAATAAATAATAAATGAATAAAATAACCATTGTCTATGAAAATATTACAATTCATAGCATTTTAATAAATGTCTACATTTTTTCATAAAATTAAATTTAGGTATATTTGATAGAGACTCCAAAATGATTACACACAGCCTACAGTGTTCTTAGCTAGTTTGGTTCAGTGGATAGAGCATCAGCCTGTGGATGGAAGGGTCCTGGGTTTGATTCCAGTCAAGGGAAGATACCTTGGTTAAAGGCTCCTCCCTGACCTGGGCTCTGGTTGGGGCTCCTACTGGTGGTAACTAATTTATATGTTTCTCTCATATTGATATTTCTTTTTAAAGAAATATATATTATTGATTTTTACATAGAAGAAGGGAGAGGGATAGAGAGTCAGAAACATTAATAAGAGAGAAACATCTATCAGCTGCCTCCTGCACACTCCCTACTGGGTATGTGCCCACAACCAAGGTACATGCCCTTGACTGGAATTGAACCTGGGACCCTTGAGTCCTCAGGCCAATGCTCTCTCCACTAAGCCAAACCCGTTAGGGCTTGATATTTCTTTCTGTCATTCCCTCTCTCTTCAATTCCCTCTAATGATCAATGGAAAAATATCCTCGGGTGAAGGTTAAATAAATAAATAAATAAATAAATAAATAAGCCCACAATATTTTGGAAAAGTATATTATAAATATAATAAGAGAAATCAGTAGTCAAATCCTTCACTACCTCATTCCTAAGAATTTTAGGCAAATTGTCTATACCACCTAAGAAATAAATTCAGTTCTTTTTATGTTGCATGGGTTTAAATTATACCTAGAATCTAAAATTACCCTGAAAAAATATAATTGCTAACATTTAAATTTTTAATAATTTATAATGTTTTAAAAAATAATATGCTTGGGTAATAACTTCACCCAAACTATGGGGCTTCCATTTTTAAGCAATACATCAGCAACTCAGATGTATAGTGAAAATTGAAATCCACTTCTTTATAATGCACAAATGCTTATAAATCCCTTAGAAGGTGATATGATATAACCATTTCCCAAATCTATTTGACCGAAAAAAAACTTTTTTTTTCCCTTGTGGAGCTTCAACTCAGGCCATTGTTATAAGAAAAATACAAAAGGATTTTCAGTGGAGTGTGTGCTTTCATTAATGCAAGTGTAGCTATTGGAGACAAGCCTTTGATCATCTGAACAATGAGAATATAAAATTTTCCACATTAAAGAAAATATTGTGGCTGGCAGACAGTTCAAATCTTTTTTGATACTTTGATGTTATAATGAACAGCACCTTTAAATTTATGTTTTCTGTGCCTCTTAGGCATTGTAGGAACTTCACAAAATGTGGTTCATAAAATTCTTAGTGTTTCTCAGAGTAGCAACAGATAAATAGCAACAGTTACAATGTGAGGCATCATGCTCTAATAGACACATTATCACCTTTATAGTCATTGATGAAGCAAACATTGACTTGGTGATAACATAAATGAGAAGTTTCATTGTAGAGTTTTCTCAGTCTTGTTGCAATATCACCCAGATTGCCAAAACTTCCAGAGAATTGGAGTTAAGGAAGGCAAGAAGAATTGCCAACATAGTATTATAAATGTAGTTTTACCAAATGATGAAAAGTGCTCTGCAGTAAAACTGACTTTGCTTCAAGTTTTAGTTCTGATGTTTATGCAGTAATGATCTTTGACTAAATAACTTGATCAGTTAGTTATTTCTGAGGATCAGGTCATTTCACTGTAAAATAGGGCTACTTCATAGGGTTATTTTGAGAATAAAATTTTAAAGCACTTAACATATTTACCATAAATATTCCCCCCTTCTTCTATTATTATTACCATTAATGATTAAAAGCTAACAGTTATATGAGTTCACAATGATATTAAAAATATAAAGTATGCTTACCAGAGGGAAAGGGGGAGGGGGCTGAGGAGGTAGCAGAGGGTAAAGGGGGATAGTGATGGAAGGAGAGTTGATTTATTGTGGTGAAAACGCAAAAATAAATGATGTATTAAATAATTAAAGAATTGTACACACACACACACACACACACACACACACACACACACTGCAGAATCAATAGTCATGCAATTTTTTTGCATATAAAGGAGGAAGAGTTGAAAGGGGGCAGGGGATGGATGATAAATGAGCTCTATAATCAATCTGACAAGCCAGTGACCAAAAGTAACCCGACCTGATCATAAGTTCCTAACTGGGCAGGTCATGGTGGGCATTCACATCTAGGGGCTATAACTTCTTTGGTAAAGAGTTTACATTTGCCTTAAGCAAGACTTGTCCAATTGTTCTTATGCATCTAGGTTAACAAACCCTTGTGGGTTTTCTTAATTTAATGTATTGGAATGACATTGGTTAATATTTTGTACTTGACTCTTTTTTAATGTCAGTTTTAAACATCACTGGCTATTCAAAACTGGCTAGTCATAAGGCAGCACTTGCTAGTGGAATGGATTTAGAGAATGCCAATCTAAACTCACTTTCTTTTATTTATAAAATGGAAATAATAATGCCTATGATCTAAATTTTGATATAAAATGAATGAGACAATGTAGGTATCTCAACTAGGTGAGTGGAATAAAGAATTAGCTCATACCCAGCTGGTATGGCTCAGTGGTTGAGGTCAAACTATGAACCAGGAGGTTACAGTACAATTCCAATCAGGGCATATGCTTGGGTTACAGGCTTGATCTTTAGTAGAGGGCATACAGGAGGTAACTGATCAATGTTTCTCATCATTTATGTTTCTGTCCCTCTTCCTTCCTCTATGAAATCAATAAAAATATATTAAAAACAAGAATTAGCCCATCTCAGATTAGAATTTCTTTTGCCCTTGATAGCTATATTTACTTGGGAAAGTTACTTCAGGTTACTGAGGTTATGATTTCTTATCTGTAAGGTAGGATACCTGAAAAGGCTGGGTTAGTTTCATATTTTGTAAAGTTTCTGTTGGAAGAGTTATTGGCTCCTAATGGTGTATCTTGCTTATATTAATTGCTCAGTTAAGTTTAATTTCTTTCCTTACTTTCCCATCTTCAACTTTTCCTTCTTTTAATCTATATTTATCTATTATGTCAATAAATATTTGCATCCAAATATAAACACTGATATTTAGTTACTTTAATTTTATAACCTTGGTGTCAACATATTGCCTGCCTCTAGTCATTAGAGAATCTTGACATTGCCAAAGGATTTATTGCTGTTGCTTTTTTCTCTCCCACTTCTGTGGTTCCTTTCTCATCCTTTTCTGTTTATGATTTGGGGAAAAAAAAGTCTCATTAACTAACTACTCATCCTTCTTTAGTAACCTTAGCCTTGGAGGATATCCTTTATCCTTCTAGTTTGTTTTTCCTTTTCAAGGCAGACTCAGATCAGTCCATCTGATTTAACTTAGGATTCAGATGCTTTAGAACACTGGTCTGCAAACTGTGGATCAGGAGCCACATGCGGCTCTTTGGCCCCTTGAGTTTTTAGCAAAGGCCATCTTAGGAGTACCCTAACTAAGTTAACAACAATGTACACTCCTATATAGTTTAAGTTTAAAAAATTTGGCTCTCAAAAGAAATTTCAATTGTTGCACTGTTGATATTTGGCTCTGTTGACTAATGAGTTTGCCAACCACTGCTTTAGAAGATTTTTCATTATGATATATGCATATCTTTGCCTTCAGTGGTGGGTATCCTGATTTTTAGAAATTATAAAAATAAAGTTACATATTTGGAATGATCTTTTCATAAGGGCGCTGTTGATGATTTAGCTAAACTACCCCATAATATTGCTGCCTCTACATCTCTTTGGTGTTGCTGAGGGATCTTCTCGGGCTCCTGGAACTGACACCAGCCCCTCCTGGAATTCATGCTTTAAGTAACAGCTTGCAGAGTCACAAGAAAGCATTAAATTCCTGAAATGACCTCCCCTGAACCCCTATTGATAAGGTATCTCCTGCCACACATATCCTTTCCATTGTGAACTCTTTATATAAATCCCTCATGGAGTTCATGAGCTTTTGCTCTTTTAGATTGAATTGACAAATTTGGCATGACCAGAACCCCAAAGCTTTCTACTAACACTTATTGGACCAAAAGGTAATAAAGGCATATGTCCCAGGTCCTGCTGCTTGCTCCCTGTCTGCCCTGAGCCTCATCACACTATGTGCCCAGGAAGATATGCCTGGGCCACTTCCAGGATCTGTGAGTAATAGACTGCTGTTTCACTTTCCCTTGTCTTATGATCTTTTTTGAACATTGACTCAACAAAGGACACCCAGAAGTCTACTGAAAACATGTCAATGTATCTGGTCTGCGGCTCAGTGGTTGAGCATCAACCTATGAACCATGGTTTGATTCCTGGTGGGAGCACATGCTCAGGTTGCTGGCAGGATTCTCATTAGGAGGTGTGTGGGAGGCAGCCAATCAATGATTCTCTTTCCTCATTGATGTCTCTATCTCTCCCTCCCACTTCCTCTCTGAAATCAATACAAATATCTATTTTTCGAAAAACATGTTATTATAACAAAAATCATTATAACTGAATTAACAATCATTGGAAACCCTACAAAAGGAGAATAGCTGCCTTTGCATTTTGTTTATTTTTAAATTGGACTCTATTTCTTCTCTTAGAAATAAAGAATAATACTATAAAAATTAAAGCAGAAAGGATAACATCAGAGATTCTTTTAAAATCCTCCTTGAGATGATATCTTTGATTCTGCTGATTTCTTTGTATTTATTGGCATTAAACACTTGGTTCTACTGCACAAGAGAAATTATTTATATCTATTATTACCTTTCTCTAAAACATTTAAAAAACCCTCAAAATTATTAATGCAAATGCATAACTGGGGAACCAATTGAATATTCTACCAACAAGAAGAAAAAAAAAAAAATTCTATTAACAAAAAAATCTCTGATGGGTAAAAGGGCCAGCTCATTCTGCATATTTAGCTAAGATAGTGTTTAAGAAGGTGGTCTAGATCCACATTTTTGCAAGTATCTGACCAGTTTTCCCAACACCATTTATTGAGTGATCTGTTTTTACCCCACAGTATATTTTTGCCTTTTTTAATTAAATATTAATAGTCTGTGTCCTCAAATTTCTTGTTATCTAGTACAAAATGAGAACCTTATATAATAATGTGCAAGATGGAATGTGATACAGATAAAATACATGTATAAACCAAGCTTGATGGGGACCCAAAGTATAATAGAAAGCAATTATGTGTCTTATAGTGTAAGACTGGATTGGGGAGTGTCAAATAAATTTGACCAGATGAAGCTTTGTATTTTCATATCTATGTTAAGCCAATATCTTTATAATAAACTAGAGGCCCAGTTGGGGAAGGGGGGGGCGGATGGACAGGTCTCTCAGCCCAGCCTGCACCCTCTCCAATCTGAGACATACCTCTCACAATCCAGGATTGCTAGCTCCCAACTGCTCACCTGCCTGCCTTCTTGATTGCCCCCACCCACTTCTGCCTGGCAGCCTGATCACCCCCTAACCACTCCCCTGCCAGCCTGATTAATGCCCAATTGCTCCCCTGACAGCCTAATTCCCCCATTTGCTCCTCCCCTACAGGCCTGGCCACTCCTTACCCTCCCCTGCAGAGCTGGTCCCCCGCAACTGCCCTCCCCTGGAGGCCTGGTCCCCCCCAACTGCTCATCCCTGCAAGTCTGGGTCCTTCCCAACAACCCTTCCCTACAGGCCTGGTTGTCCCAAACTTCCCTCCTCTGCACACCTGGACACCTCAAACTGCCCTCCCCTGTAGGCTTGATACTCCCCAACTGCCCTCCCCTGCTGGCCTGGTTGCCCACAACTGCCCTCTCTTGCAGGACTGGTCCCTCCCAACTGCTCTCTCCTGCTGGCCATCTTGTGGTGGCCATCTTGTGTCCACATGGAGGCAGCCATCTTTGACCACAGGGGGGAAGCCATCTTGTGTGTTGGAGTGATGGTCATTTTGCATATTACTCTTTTATTAGATAGGATAGAAGCCTGGTGCACGGGGGGGGGGGGGGGGGGGGGGAGCCAGCTGGTTTTCCCTGAAGGGTGTCCCAGATCAGGGTAGGGACTCCCTTAGGGCATGAGGTAGCCTGGGTAAGGGGCCTATGATGGTTTGTAGGCTGGCCACACCCCCTGGTGACCCAAGCAGAGGTCCTGGTATCTGGAATTTATTTATCTTCTATAATTGAAACTTTGTAGCCTTGGGTGGAGGCCTGGGCCTGGCAGAATATGCAGAAAGCTTGGCCTCCTCCATTTCTGGGGAAACCAGGCCTCCTGCTCTCAGCGTGGCTGCAGCCATCATGGTTGGGTTAATTTGCATACTGTCTCCTGATTGGCTGGTGGGTGTGGCTTGTGGGTATAGTGGAGTGGTGGTTAATTTGCATATTATCATTTTATTAGATAGGATATTGGCATGCTTAGTGGGCTATTTTCATTTACCAAACTAATAAACATTATTCTTGTGGTTTCTATATTATTTCTGGTAAGAAATTACAATTAACATCACATTTTTGCATGCTTCCAATTAATGTGTCATAGGAGAGTACACATGGAAATTTATAAAAGCGATTTATATCTAACTGTTCTAAGGATCTTAGGGAACTATCTACCATCCCTACATTATCTGAAAGAATGCCTACTTCTTAAAAATTACCACAGTAGCACAATGAAAAATGTCTTGTATGAAGCCTGTCTGATGGAATATAGCCCAGAATGACAATGGTAGGTGGTGCTCTCAGTCCAATTACATCAAGGCATGCATTGCCTAGAAAATTTTGTTAACCAAGCTTCTGCCAACAACTCATTAGGGCCATCAAATGTCATAAAATGAATATTGGATATAAGCAAACTAGGGTTTCTTAAATCTGACAAAAATATTTTAATATGACAATATGACAAACTGACATAATTTTCTCTTTCCAGTTTTGGATTTATTTTCTGTACATTTCATTTTCTTCTCTCATTGCTTTAGAATATATATTTATATATTCTTTTTTTTTCCTGTTGAATAAACTCCTTTGGGTCAGGGACTTGCAAGCAGGGATAAGAGCAAGAATCTTACCAAATGCTCACAGTGCTAAATATAAGCCATTGTTGCTTTCTATTTTCTTTAAACATTGTGAAAAATTGTTTGCTGCCTACAGCAGTCATAAATTCATTTACATTGAGTAGTAAGTCTTAGTCTCTATATGAAAATTAAAATGCTCAGTGTCTTTAATTCTTGATATGCTATTAAACAAGATGAGGTACATTTACAAATTACAAACAGATACATCCTTGGCTTTCTCCATGTGACTCCAATATTATCATTTAAGCAAAACTGCTTTCAAAGTAATTTAAACATGACCCAAACTGATAGTCCAATATCAGATTTCCCTCGGTGCCCCCCCCCCCCCCACCAAAAGGGGGTGGGTAAATAAGGCATCTGGAGATCATTTTCTTAAGGGATCTTGTCTGGCTTGCATTGGGCAAGAAGTAGAATGAACCAACAAAGATACCTAAGACTCTGCATGGTCTCTATTCCTGTTTGGGACCTTAACCATAGAAGATATTGAGACCTTAAACATAAAAATTGCAGAGCAGCTTTCTTAGAATGAACAAACCAGGACATTAACAAGCATATAATTCAATACCTTATATTTAATATCTATTATAGTTATGTTATACATAATATATAAATTTTTAAGAATGCCTACTTCTTAAAAATTACCACAGTAACACAATGAAAAATGTCTTGTATGAAGCCTGTCTGATGGAATATAGCCCAGAATGACAATGGTAGGTGGTGCTCTCAGTCCAATTACATCAGGGCATGCATATATATATGTAATTATATATTGTATCTATAATTTATAAATACAAGTATATATTACATATATAATCTATATATAGAAAAGCTTAAGGGACTGTTTGACTGTTCAACCATTCAACCGGTAGCTATGCTGTGGACTGACCATCAGGGCTCAGATGCTCAATGCACAGACATGGAAACTTGGAACAGACTGATGGATTTCAGAGGAAAAGGGGTCGGGGGAGGGCAGGAAAAGATTCAAAAGATCTTATTTATATGCATACCAAAGACTCAGTGCATAGATTCATACAGGCCTAGCCTGCAGGGAATGGGCCGAAACCATGCACCGGGCCTCTAGTTATATATAATCATCATGATAAACCTATAAGAAATCAACCTCAAAGTTTTTCAAAATGGAACAGAAATAAAGCAAAATAGAAGTAGCAGAAAAGTCATTATTAAACTAGAAGGCCCTAAGCACAAATTTATGCCTCCGTGTGGCTGGTGATCAGGGCCTATCAGGGCCATCTTGCCGGATCCTGATCAGGGCTGGCTGGCTGGGGGGAGGGACCACAGGAGGTTGGCTGGCTGCTGGAGGTTGGCTGTGGAAGTACACTGACTACTGGGGGCAGCTCCTGTGTGTATATCATAGCAACCAGTTGACTGGTTATAATGGCCACTTAAGCTTTTATATAGACAAGATACTATATTTTCCGCCATATAAGGCGACCCCCTAATTTTACAGTTAAAACATAGGTTTAGGCCTATATTTGCTGTATAAGACTACCCCCCACTCCAAAGAAAAGACTTACTTTGCAGTCAAGATTTGCAGGTAATTTTTGTGCAATTTTGGTCTTTTGCCCCCGATTTTCGGTTGACTTTTTTTCATTTCAAACGTCGTCTTATACACCGGAAAATACAGTATTAAAGGGTTTATGTCTTATCTAAACAAATGCTTTTCAAATCTTGGCTCACAGACCACCTGCCTGAGAGTCACTGGGATTAAGAATAGGGTTGCCGGATTTCTATTTAAAATAAAGTTACACTTAGTCCTCCTATTCATTTACAATTCCCTGAGAAATTGCTAAGAACCTTGATTTTTAAACATTTTCCAGATGATTTTTATGATCATTTACATGTAAAAGTAAAATGTTAATGAAATAAGCCTTCACATTACAATAATCTGGAAAAATTAAAAAAGAAATAGAATTAATATCTAGACCCACATAGCAAGATGTGAATTTTTCTGATGTTGGTCCCAGGCATCAGCATTGTATCAGAGCTCTCTGGATGATGCATTACTGTAAGGAAAGGATTAGGAACTACAGGTCTAGAATTTGAAAATTGATGTTCACACCAGTCTCACTAATTCCTACTGCTTATACCTGGATTATTTTACTCACTTATGTTACTCTCTTGTCCTTGAAATTTATTTGAATCTACAGCCTATGAATACTGAACACTCTGTGCATTAGAAAGTGTAATTTCTTGGAAGTAGAGACTCCAAAGATTAAAATTTAGACAATATCCTTTGTGTCAGTGCAGGTGGAGGCAGTTCTTTGAAGGAACCCACATCAAGGTAATAGTGGTTTATGGGACTTATTTCTAGGACAGGAATTATCAGTGATAAGGAAGGACAACAAAAAGTAGAAGGAGTGGAACAAACAAAACACATTTTTTTTATTCTGAGCAGACCTTACTCTTGATAGGAAAAGTAGACCAGAATATAGTTATTGGAAACCTTAGTGTTTAAACACACAGAACTGCCCAGCTGGCATGGTTCAATGATTCAGCTTACACCTATAAACCAGGGGGTTATGGTTTAATTCCTGGTCAGGGCACATGCCCTGGTTGTGGGTTTAACCCCAGTGTAGGGTATGCATGAGGCAGCCAATCAATGATTCTCTCTCATCATTGACATTTCTATCTCTCCCTCCATCTCCCTTCCTCTCTGAAATCAATAAAAATATATATTTAAAAAGCAAATAAATAAATAAAAATAAACAGAACTTTTTAAGCTTGCCTCCAATGGAAATATGCTTGGTAATCTTAATGAAGCCACAATCTTTGTTCTTAAAGGTGCTTTGGCCACCACATTACAATAATGATTTGCTCAAGGTACACATTCATCAGTACAGAGGAAGGAATAAGGTAACTGAATTCCTCCTAACACAAAGGCTCAGAGCAGGATACCTTTTAGGATCAATTCTGAGCATTAACTATAAGAGTGCAGACAGAAGATCAAGAATATTATTTAAAAATTGAGATATAATTGACATATAAATTGTGTTAGTTTTAAACATAAACTGTAATGATTTGATTTGTACATATTGCAAAATTTTTTTGATAATTTTAGAAAATATATCAAGAAATAAAATATCCTTAATATTAAATGATGCTTTTACCACTTAATTGAACAGAAACATTAACTGTATACCTAATTCACATCAAACTCCTTAGTTTAGAAATCCAGGGTCCCTCACACTTAAGTCCCAAGTTATCTCTTTAGACACATATTCCACCATTTTTTACACCCAATTTTCTAGCTATTTTATTCTTTGTATATTTGCTCACACTGTTTGTTTTCTTCTTTCTTGAAAGACAATTATAGTGAATTTTATTTCTGCTATTCATTAACATTATTGTCTTCTAAAATGTATGGCAATCCTACATGTTTAAATATATTAAAACTAGAGGCCTAGTGCATGAAATTCATGCATGGGGGTGTCCCTCAGACCACCCTGCACCCTCTTTAATCCATAAGACATTAGGAGATGTCTTATGGGCAATTTAGACCTACTTCCTGTGATTCTCTGCTCTCTGCAGAGCCTGGCTACTTCGATGCCACCAGAATGACGAAGCTACCATGCTCCACTGTCCTCTCTCAGTCTGTGGGCACTGGGGGCTTTGCCATCCACTGTGGCTACGTGAATGGAGCCGCCATGCCCTGCTGTCCACTCTCTGTGTATCCAGCGGATACAAGTTTCATGTTTCTTCTTATCATGTGATTGCTAAGAATCTCTCTTCCTCTGATGCAATCTCCTTTTACTTCTAGGTTTATTCCCTCAAGAGGATCCAGCCATGCCACTCATTTGCTGCCCCTCCCACCCCCAGCGGGGCTGACAGGACCGGAGACTCCAATGGGGCTGAGGGTACTGGGCATCATCATCTTGTGGGTATGGGCACCACCACCTTTGTGACAGAGTGATGGTTAATTTGCATATTACCTTTTTATTAGATAGGAAGGCAAATTGTTGAAACAATTATATTTCTAAGTCATTGGAAACCAATAGAAGAAAAACAGATTGACCCTGTGAACCTATGTTTCTATTTTGACTATTTTCATTTGTTATAGCATGATTTCTTTTCAATCATAAATGGTTTTAATAGATACTTTGCATTTTGTTACTACCTAGATTGAAGCCTAACTTGGAACCTATTCAATACAATCGTTGTTATTTTCCGTTTCTCAAATCCAGACATAATAAATCTATAATTATGACAAAGTTCCAGAAAGAAAATTTCATTACACTTTTTATAATTAAAAAAAATCCACAGGATACAAGTTCCATGTTTCTTCTTATCATGTGATTGCTAAGAATCTCTCTTCCTCTGATGCAATCTCCTTTTATTTCTAGGTTTATTTGCTTTATGAGGAAAATATTATAAAATCACATCCTTGGGATTCTGTTTGTTTCTTTTGGTTTTTAATATTTTAAAAGGCTATGTCATATGGTCGTAGAAATAAATAGCCTGCTGAGTGTGTGGCTATCCTCCTTATATCAGAGAACTCAAGTTCACATACTCCTAAGAGTCTGGTTATACTTTCTGACTGATATCCAAAGAACATCTGATTTTTAAAATGTTAAAGTACAATGTTTAGATGGTAGATAGTATATATAAATAAACATGTCATGATGATATGAACTAGGATTGTTAAAAGGCTTATGATCCTGCTTTCATGTTGAATACTATTGAAATTATTTTAAGATAATCTTACATTTTCAGAATTGCACTCAGGGGAATTCAAATTTTCTTCCTTTGTTATAACAACTTGAGATTTCTCACTGCTTCCAGGAGTGCTTTGTTCAGGCTTCAGAAAGAGAGAACATGAAAAGAGACACAGAGAGAAATAGGTTCAACAAATAGATTCATATGACATGGTAAAATATAATACAATGGCAATAGCACACTTAAAGAAAAATAACAGCATGGGAATTTATATATAACTAGAGGCCCAGTGCACAAAATTTGTTCATGGGTGTGTGTCCCTCAGCTCATCCTGCACCCTCTCCAATCTGGGACCCCTCGAGGAATGTCTGATAGGATCGGGCCTAAACACCAGTCGGACATCCCTTTCACAATCCAGGACTGCTTGTTCCCAACTGCTCACTTGCCTGCCTTCCTGATTGCCCCTAACCACTTCTACCTGCCAGCCTAATCACCCCCTAACCACTCCCATGCCAGCCTGATTGATTGATTCCTAACTGTTCCTCTGCCAACCTGTTTGCCCCTAACTGCCCTCTCCTGCAGACCTGGTCACCCCTAACTGCCCTCCCCTGCAGGATTGGGTCCCCACCAACTACTTTCCTTGCAGGTCTGGTCGCCCACAACTTTCCTCCTCTGCCAGTCTGGTCACCCCTAACTTCCCTCCCCTGCAGGCCTTGGTGCCTCCCAACTGCCCTCCCCTGCTGGCCATCTTGTGGCAGCCATCATGTGTCCACACGGAGGCAGCCATCTTTGACCACAGGGGAGCAGTCATCTTATGTGTTGGAGTGATGTCAATTTGCCCATTACTCTTTTATTAGATAGGATAGAGGCCTGCTGCATGGGTGAAGGCTGGCTGGTTTGCTCTGAAGGGTATCCCAAATCAGGGTGGGGGTTTCCTTGAGGCATGGGGTGGCCTGGGCAAAGGGCCTGTGATTGTTTGCAGGCTGGGCATGCCCCCCAGAGACCCAAGCAGAGGCCATGGTATCTGTAATTTATTTATCTTCTATAATTGAAACTTCGTAACCTTGAGTGGAGGCCTAGGCATAGCAGTGTGCAGAAAGCTTGACTTCCTCCATTGCCAGGTAAACCAAGCCTCCTGCTCTCAGCATGGCTGCAGCCATCTTTATTGGGTTAATCAGTATACTTGCTCCTGATTGGCTGGTGGGCATTGCTTGTGGGTATAGTGGAATGATGGTTAATTTGCATATTATATAATAATATGATATATTAGAAACTTTAAAATTTGGACTTTATAACTTCTTAGCTTAAAAATGAAATAAAATAATGTCTATTTTGTATTAATAATGTGCAATGGGATTATTTTAAGGATCCTAGCTCATAAATAAATAAATAAAATTGTGTACTTTCTTTTCACTTTAACTTCCTTTATATCTCAGAAATAGTAAGTACATACCTTATTTTATCAGGAAGAAAGAAAATGTTTTGTAATAGCCACTGTAATTTGCATAGAGGACTATGTTGACTGCCAAGCTTTACTAATTAATTGCTGTTTTTAATTCTGGATATCCAAAATATTATTCTATAATACATCTTTTTATGAACACTAAATTAAAAAGTAAAGTAAAATGAAAAGGCCATTTCACAACTTCTGGCCAGAGAAGGGTTATACCATAACTAATAAATATAAATATTCTTATTGCCTTGTGTAAGATTATCTACTCAGATTAATGTTTCTTGGTTATAGCTGATTAGAATATACTGCTTTTCCCATTAATCTATGAGGGTGCTATTGGAAGACAGACAAAAACTTGAGTGCTAAATTGCTTGATTCTGAATCTTTGATCTCAATGGATCACAGGGGATCTGGAAACGAGGATTCAAACTATTAGGGACCTAGGAAGACAAAGACTAGGATATGTTCTAGTCAGAGTACTCAAACCCATTTAAGTTTTCTTTGTGCTACACTATACACAGCACTGGCCTGTTTTTCCACAGGCAGTTTTATTCCTAAGCCCAGTGGCACTCTTACAAAAATAACAATTTTCTAAATATAAACATCAAAGATACTTAATAAAACTAGTAGAATATTAAATGTAAAACAATTACTGAAGCTAGTATATTAGAGAAACAAAGGAAAACAGGTCCTATATTATTGTAATTCACCCAAATGCTGGGCTTTATGTATAATCCTATATAACAAAAGGGTAATATGCAAATTGACCTTAATGGCAGAATGACCAGAACGACTGCTGGACCAGTCACTATGAGGCTACTGACCACCTCTTGGTCCTTTTCCCTGGCCAGTAGGCTATGATCACCTGATGGGCACCCACAGTGGGGGCGGGGCTGGCTAACAGGTGGAAACAGCTGATTCCTCAGTCACTTCTCCTGGCTGTCAGGCACCAATCACCAGATGGCGAAGGGAGAATTGGGGGTGGGTGACAGCGGCAGGGGTGGGACTGGCAGCTGGGGAAGATGTTCCTGATCTTAAGCCAGGCCTAAGCACTGTACCCACTCACAAATTTTGTGCACCCAGCCTCTAGTAATAAATAAAAATAGCAAATATAATTCCTCTTTCCTTTCACTTAAAGAAGTTTAATTCAGTTGTATGAGGTACAGAAGGCATCCTCTCTTACTCCCTCTTTCTCTCTTATTCTTATTTAATACCTCTATCTTCTGATCTCCACCCTGAGCCTTCCCTAGGAAAAAGAAAACAATTAACCAGGGAAACAAAATGTCTTCAAATAAGCCAGTTCTCTGTGTCACATGCCTTTGATAAATACAAAGGAAGTTGAGGAAGGTGTAATTTTTGTCTTCATAGAATTACATAATCTGATGGTTATTCACATAAATAGTTATAAGATAAAGTAGATTAATTAAAAGGCACAAACAGAATTGTAAATATTTTGAAAGTCCAAATGTCAAATCCATTTGTGGTAATGAGAAAAGGCTTGATGGAAAGGGTAATTTTTAAAATGGGCCTCTGGATGATTAAGGCAAAAGTGAGGAGAGAACATTCAAGGTGATGGAAACACTGCCAGAATATATATTTAGGAATAAAGGTCATTTGTTGGCCTTTTGGCTTAGAGGGCAGCAGTAGAGTAATTATGAGAAAAATGCTACAAAGTAGGGAGGATAATCCCAATTTTAAGCTACAAAGTTTGTAATGATAGCTTTTTTATTTTAAAATTATTCCAAAAAAATATTATTTTTATTTTTTTAAAATGAAGCTATTTCTCCCTTCTTAGAGTTTTATGAGGAGCATTTAATTTCATATGAGTGTAGGACAACTCAATAAATGTCAACTAGTATTGATATCATTGCTATTTGCACTAAAACTGCCTATGACAAATAAGCATCAGTTTCCTAATAAAAAGAACTAATATAATTTTAGAGTAGTTAGTGTTATAAATGGTTATAGTAGGTGACCATATCTGTATGAGCATATAAATATGACAAAGAAGTCACACTACCTATACATGTTTAAAATATTAGTTTAATATCAAAGCATTAACAAATACAATACCTAAAACTGAAAAGAAAATAAACAAACTAGGAAATCAGGCATGGTCTTATTAAATGTATTTTCTCAACATTTTAAAGTTGAAAATTAAAACATTTAATCTATTTTGTGCTAATAAAATATTAAGCATATAGAGAAGCTAGAGGAGGTCCACTTTTTATGTGGCTCAAAAACAAGCTTAAGGAGACCAAGGTTATGCTTCTGGCTGTTTCAGTAGTGGCGTAATGCAATCTGGTACCTTCCTGGGTCATTGCCGGGGCTTTAGCAGCATCATCAGGAAGGATGCGGTGGAAGTGAGGACTCATGTTTCAGCCTTCCCTGTTCTAAAGAATGGGCTCTATATGGGGGGAGGAAGGAAGGATAATGTATACAATGTCTGATGGGTGTGGCAAGTTTAGGCATGGATGGGCAATTGCATGGGGAGGTTGGAAAGAAGGAGTTTACTTCCATCCGATGAAGCTATCATATTCAGGCCAGGGACTTATGGGGATATAGGGAATAGGAGGATATTTTCTTTTCCTAAGTAAGGGCTATGGGAAAATATCAATCAGGATTTCTTAAGTGCTCAGCAAAGCAGATTGGCATTCACGGAAGGATCCTAATAACAACGTTCGTAGCAAATTGAATTCCTAATCTATGAAAATAAGGTATGTGTGGGTTTTACAATTGGTCAACTTTATAGCAACAAGTTCAGAAATGCTGCCTCTTGTGTCTTTACATAAACATCCAGAGAACCTCTCTGTTTGCTACCCATATTCTTTTACAGCAAGAAAGCACAGGTGGTGGGGAGGGTTCTCCAACATACGACTTAACTCTGTCAGGAATGCTTCCCAAAGGATTCACATGCCATGGCGAATTTATCCACAGAGAATAAGCAGTGGAAAAAATGAAAGGTTCTAGGTAGCGTTAATCTCAAAATGCATTTTATCACTTGCAAATTTAGATTTGCTTGAAAATATATAAATTTACTAGCCTTCTTTTAAATTTATTTTTAATTTATTGAATCTCATTGGAAAAAAAAAAAAAAGAAGCCAGCTGGCTAACCAAGATATTAAAGAAGATTTACCTGCAGAAAATGGAGAAACCAAAAAACTAGGTGAGTCCAGCCTGTAATGTAGCAGGCCAGAAAGAAGCTGAGTTTGATTATTATCATTTACCATGTCTTATCCATGGTCCTTCTCTCCCCTCTTCAGTTAATCTCTTCCAGCCTCCCCTCACCCTCCAGGCACTCATTACCCCATTGTCTGTGCCATGATTTATGCAGATATGCATACAAGTTCATTGGTTTTACATTCCAAAGCACAAATAAAGTGTACCTTGCTTTTTGTCTTTGCATCTAGAATCTTTACATCGATGGGACTGGGTGGAATTGACATCTGAGTTGGATCTGACCTGATTAGACTCAAAGGGGGTGGTTGGTCACGAAAAACAGATGACAGGCAGAGTTGTACAGTCTGTTTCAGTGCTTTCAGTTGTGACTCCTAAAAAAGAGAGAGAGAGAGAGAGAGAGAGAGAGAGAGAGAGAGAGAGAGAGAGAGATCACAAATTTTACATGATAACCAGAAGTACATGATACCCTGTTTTATACATACTGAGTCTGTTTGTTTTTAGGAGTGAGTGTGTTTTATGATATATTTTGAGCACTGAAATTCAGAGACATATCTTCTTCTTTTTTTTTTTTTTTTTTTTTTTTCCTTTGAACTGGCATGATTTCAATCATGGTAGTTTGCTGAATATGTTTGTTGAATAAAATACACTCTGGGGCATTCTGAAGTAGAAAATGCTCTTATAAACCTGCTTTCTTTCTAGTAGGACCAGCCACCTTTATTACAAATCCTTCCCCTGGCAATATAGGCCTCTGTGTTTCTCAGATTAGCCTGTATTAGCAACTCAATTTCCTCACGTGTTGGGAAAAATGAATTTGTTTCCAATAAGATCTTTATTTCCCTTGGGCCTTGTCCAGAAGTAGAAGTTAATTTTCTTTGACGGTAAATAATATTAATACTTTCTGATATTAGCATAGGATATCACAATCCTCAAAGCACTTTCAACTTTCACATGCAAAAAATAATTTTATGCTTTCAAACATCTGTGAAACTGGCACTATGAATTATGATTTTACTGTGAAGAAACGAAATTTCAAAGTGTTCAGGCTGGTTTATTTTCGGTTTATATCACCAGGCAGACTGAACTTACAGAGGCCATCATCTCTACTTCACATTGAATCCTCAGGACCCACTTCTGAAAATATTTTTACATACATATAAGTTTTAAAAAAATAATATAAAGCTGAGTACAAGCAACGGAGATCCTCAGGTGCCAAAATGATGAGAGACATCCAACTGTTGGGAAATCTTTTGGTAACTGAAGGGTACTTTGGGGTGTGGATACAGACCCTAATAAGACAATGTCACAGAAACATCAATTTCAAGACATGAGATATGGCCTTCAGGCCAAGAGAGGTGAAGAGAGAGATTAGGAACTGAGGCTGAGACTCCAGGACAAGCTGGCACACATGGAGATTAGCCTTTCAGTGCCTTCATAGATCAGTGAAGCAGCACAGTTTGTTTTCTCTGCCTGTCAAAGCCGTTTATGCCCAACAAAACTATTGCCTTTCATATACTATGCCAGAAACACTTTCACAGAGCACCCTCCCCTATTTCTTGTCTCCCATAAAGCCTTCGTGAACAATTTCTTAAAAACAGTGGCTATGATTTAGATCCTTCCCAATGCCTACCTCTGTGCTTTCTACTCATATGTGATATATGATAATATTTATCTTTAAGTAGTGAGTGCCAATTGCTGGAATGGCAGTTTAAGAAATCTCTCTCTTTGGTCACAGCAAGAGATTTTGAAAAAGAAGCAATAAGAGCAACAACGGGAAAGAAATAAGACATAGAACAGACATGCATTTTCTTCTCATTACTCTTTCCCTATGAATTTGTCTAAGACAAAATGAGAATCTGATAAGAACTAGGATGGAGAAGCATTGTTAAGTGGACAGGTGGGGGCTAAGCTGAATGATGACCTTATACTCAAAGTGGCCCCTTTTAAGTGC
The DNA here is from genome assembly GCF_014108245.1 of Pipistrellus kuhlii. NCBI lineage: Eukaryota > Metazoa > Chordata > Mammalia > Chiroptera > Vespertilionidae > Pipistrellus > Pipistrellus kuhlii. The sequence continues at coordinate 17,529,479 of NW_023425595.1, forward strand.
TAGTCTGAGTTTCTAGATTGTTGCCCTTCCCTCATCCCATTGATTTCTATAATTGATCCCGTTGTTTCCTTCATATAATTGATCTCTAATTTCTCATTTTTAATTTATATGTATAAACACACATATAGAAGTTGTCTATTTTGTTCAGAACTGTTGTTGCACATCATAACACAATCCTGGACATATTAAAGGGACTCAACAAAAAGTTTTTTGTGTGTGAGTGTGTGTGTGTGTTTTTTTAATAAATGACTTAAAAACTTAGGTGAAAACATTCTTTTTGTATGTTAGGAAAGCAAATTAACAAATTATATCAATAAAAATAAATGTAATAGTTCAGCTTTCTTCTCCTATTATTTGTTATAATCCAGGCTGACCCTTCCCTTCTCTCACTACAGAATAGGAGATCAATGTATTGGGTGTTGTGTCAGGAGTGAGATATCCCAGGTGACACTGAACCATTTAACTATGTTCTCTGTGTTGCATCTTTTAGTGGGACCATAGAAACAGTGCTAATGTGACAGGGTCAGGCAAACCTTGGCTAGGACTCAAAGCTAATGTGACTTTGAAATGTAGAGATTTAATGTTTAAATGATGCAGAAAGTAACGGCGGTTACTATATTCACTGTGCTCACATCTTGGCTCCTCTAAAGCCATTCTACATCTCAGCTTTGGATTTGTAACAGGCTTAAGGTATATCCAATATAATAAAAGGCTAATGATCGAATGGCTCTATGACACACACTGACCACAAGGGGGCTCAACACAGGAGCTTTCCCCTAGTGGGAAGAAAGCCCTGAGCCGGGTTCTCAGCTGGGGAGCACAGCACTGGTGGCAGGAGCCTCTCCCACCTCCACAGCAGCACTAAGGATGTCCAACTGCCAGCTTAGACCCACACCAATAGGACATCCTCTGAGGGCTTCCAGACTGGGAGAGGGTGCAGGCCTGGCTGAGGCACTCCCCCACCCCAAGTGCACAAATTTTGTGCACTGGGCCCCTAGTGTTTTCATAATAGAAAAAATCCAGAGTGGTGGCTGAAATTAGATACTGAAAATAAACAACAAATAATATTAAGTTAATATTTTTAAACATCAATTTTCAATAAACATTGTTTAGGCAAGACAAATTTTCTGGGGAAGGGTCTTATATGCCCATTTTTAATTGTCCAAACTTTGATGCAATCATCTTGTTTGTTTCCATAGCTCTCCTGAAATTGCCATGATCATCACAGATAATAGAAACATCATCACACGGATGTAAACTCTAACTCCTCAACTTCCATAGCCACAGTAGTAAGATATCTTTTATGTTTCAACCTCTTCTTAATCTCTTAGATTTATATTTTATCTCATTTTTTAACTCTAAGCCTGTAACTTTGACCCCTACCTTAGATTCTGGCTCCAATGCTTGAGTACATTATAGATTTTTTTTTTTTTCTGCCAAAGACAGCAGATCACTGTGAGCAACCCTGCCCTAATCTGGTTATCTTCTGAAAAACACACGCAAAACAAAACCTAGTTTTCCACTTAATCTAGTTAATAGAGCCTGTTACCACGGACACACCTCAGGTTTGGCTTGACCCAGTTCCATCATCAGGACCCATTTTATATCACATGATTACATTTTCATTCCTGGTGCCAGCCATAGTAAGTTTTGAAACTACAAGCTACTGTTCACTTTGAAGTTTACTGAAACAAGATGTCACCTAGGAAATATGATGCAAACCATGTAATGTGTGTATACCTTGTCCTAGATCTTACAGTCTGTTCCCTCTGAAGGTCAGTCTTGTTTTTTCCCTGCCTATTCCCATACCAAACCATTTTTTCCACACTCTAGTAAAATGCAAACTCCTTCATAAGGACCTGCTTATAACAATGTCCTTTATGTATAGCTCATCAAACATTCCAAGCTCATTTGCATCTTAGAGCCTTTATATTTGCTGTTGCCTCCGCTTGCAGAACCCTTTTTTTCAAATAGGTATGCAGGAAATTCCAATTAAAATTCATATCTTGGTTTATACAATATATTATCTGCTTTGAAATACAGTCCCTTATCACCCTTTCAAGGAACACTCCTTTAGAATCTCTATCACTGTTCTTAAATTATGGCCTATTTAGCCCTTGTTACCACTGCAAATTATCTTATTGTTTATGTGTTTATTATTTACCTACTTCTATTAGAATGTCATTTCTTTGAGTGTCAATGCCTTTTCAGCAGCATCACCAGCTTCTAACTTAAATATATGTTACATGAATAAATAAAGAAAACCTTCCAGAGGATATAAGAGGGTGTCATTTTGCATGAGAAAATCTGTATCTATAAAAGGCTAAGTGTCTGACCGGTCAGTACATATGATGTGCACTGACCTCCAGGGGGCAGATGCTCAACACTCAACACAGGAGCTGTTGATCTGCAGTGACTTGGCTGCTGTGGTTCGTAGGTGATGCACCCCAGAACCAGAAAGAGGGGAGACCGATTTGGAAAGACCATGAGGGGCTGTGTATCCAAAGGCTTTTCCTTAATGTTATTTCTGCTGTGAATTCAGAAAGGTCCTTTAATACAAATTTTAGACTCTCTGCTTGAGGTCTCTCCAGGTCTTTATATGTAGGATATATAGTGTTTTTTTTAAATTAATTTATGAAGTTAAATCTTCATTTATCTATTCAATCATTAAGTACCTATCATGCTCCTGTTATGTGCCAGAAATACTGTGGCAAAAATATTTCTTGGTTTCTTCCTAGTTAGTCCCAGAAGTGTATGTAAGTCACCTAAATTGTGTCATCTGTAATATAGATATGATTAAACATGCCTTCCTAAGAGAAATTTTGTGATGATTACATGTAATAGGACCTTTTCTTTCCGTATGAAAGTTTGAGAGAGAGGTTTCCAAACCATAAAGTTGTTTTTACATCCTTAGTAGCTGAGGCTAAATGTAATTCATACGATAAGATATTGCCAAATAAATAATTTATTGTTTGAGAAACCAAGGTTGGTTCTTGGATTTTGAGGTTATTATTGTTTATGTTGATAGTAAACTGAGACTTCTTTCATTAAATATGTGATGAGAACCAAGTTGAAGTGTGAAATGTTGTTTTCATAATATTTATAAGGAAGTGAAGGTTATTTGAAGACCAGATATAATATTCTTAGAAGCCAGACACTTGAAGAGAATAAAAAAAGCCTCAGGTAAAGATATAAAGATGATGGAGAGAGGGGAAGAGCAATGTCATTAAACTGAAGTTTTTATTCATTTTGAAGTTAACTACCACTTCTACCTGACTTTATAACTACAGTTTATGAGCCTCACATATATCTTACATTAAATTTGTTGAAATTAACCTCCAATAATGTGAAATGCTTTTATAGTTCACTATAGCAGAAGTTGTGACCAGATGCTGAAGGTTAAAGAGAGAAACTGCTATCACAGAGAGGTAGTCCCTGTGATCTCATTCACTAATAATAATAATTAACATGCTTACCGAGTCTTTTCCAGGTGCTAAGAATTCTTCTCAGTATGTTGCTTTTTTGAGACATATAATTTTCTCATCACCCTTATAAAGTAAGTTTCATTATTATTTCATGTTACAGTGAAGCAAAAATAGCTTGGGGATGCCTCGCCAATTTGGCTCAGTCAGTGGATAGAAAGCTGACCTGCGGAATGAAGGGTCCAGGCATTGATTCTGGTGAAAGGCGCATGCCTCAGTTGCAGGCTCAATCCCTGGTCCTGGTCAGGGTGTGCAGGAGGCAACCAATCAATGTGCTTCTCTCACATGGATGTTTCTCTCTTTGCCTCTCCCACTCTCTCTAAAAAACAATGGAAAAATATCCTCAGGTGAGGATTAACAATAACAACAACAACAACAACAAAAAGAGTTTGGGGTATTCAAACGTAGTCATTCAATGGAAAAATTATGAATTGCTCATAAATGGACACTGGAGACCTTTACTTAAACACTGCGATATATAGTCTCTCATCCTGAATCAGGAGTGTGACATGGTGTGGCACAGGCATATAGTTCTGGTAGGGTGTGGGGAGTTAGAAATGGGAGGAGAAAAGCATAGAATGAGTAAGAGGAGGGAGGAGAAAACTCTGCATTAACTCCAAGCTCTGTAACTCAGACCAAATTATGATTTTCTCATGAAGTATTATATAGCCACACTAGCCCATCCAACCCACATGTACTTAAAATATACATATTCATTCCCATTCTTGGTGCCTTTATAACCTGTGGCTCTGCAGACAATTATTTTCTAATTGCTCATGCCCAGCAAAATAGTGAGAGACTTGGAACTCCGGATCATGTATCATAAATGCTTTCTGTTTTCCATATCACCTAGGACATGGTAGTCACACAAGAGGCATTTAAAACATATTTAGCATTGACTGGCTAAATGAATTATCTGAAATCAAATGAGGGAAGAGATTTAACATAATAACAATCATTCTGATAGTGACAGTCAGAATTGTTAAAATCTTAGAGAAAGCTGAGCTGCACAGAACTATGGGGATTCAATGTGTTTTTCAGACTTAAGGCACATTGCAGAGTTCATGGCAGGGATAATAGAGAAATATTTTTTAATTGATTTTTTACAGAGAGGAAGAGAGAGGGCTAGATAGTTAGAAACATCAATGAGAGAGAAACATCGAACAGCTGCCTCCTGCACACCCCCTACTGGGGATGTGCCTGCAACCAAGGTACATGCCCTTGACTGGAATCAAACCAGGGACCTTTCAGTCCACAGGCCGAGGCTCAATCCACTGAGCCAAACTGGTTTTGACGTGAAATAATTTAAAAAAAAAGATTGTGTAGTTGAACTTGAGGATTATACATTCCTTTGATTTTATGATTCTAGCAATACTATAGTCATTTCTCTTTTTAAAAAGTAATATTATGTAGCACGAGTTGGATATGGTCAAATATTAGCATAAATTGTTATAAGCTTATTTTTTCATAAGTTAAAAAAATTCTCATAAATCTGCAATCTTGGTAAGATGAATTATATCTGATCTAGTGTACAAAATAGCAGGTAGGCTTTCCTAATACTATTAAATATTCTATTAATTTTTGGATAACCTAATATAAAATATGACAATAACGAATGAAATTGTTAAAATATTTAGTTGTTCATTCAAAAGTCACATTTTTCTGAAATATCTAAACCATAAGAAGAAAAAAATCATTAGAATTCAACAAATGTCCTTACAAATTCCATATTATGACATTTTCTAGATATCTGGTTTAAAAAGTTAGTTGTGTTAGTTTTGAAGTTTTGGTTATAAGTAAGAGAAGAAAATGCCTATGTGAGACCCAAGGGTCTGGGAGGTAAAATTTTAGCCTGACTCTTTATAGCTCCTGCATAACAAGAAGGTTATATTAGAAGATTTTTAAAGTGAGACTCAATTGTTCCACATCCTCTATTCTGTATCAAAACACTCATGGTTCAAATTGGTGATTAGGAGATAATCTTCTTTCTTTACAAAATTGCTAAACATATGCAGCATATAATTGCAAAATTAATCTATGAGTGCAATCACCTTACTTGCTTATTTTCTAAATAAAATTGTTGCTAAGCTGCAATCACAAAAACGGAAAGCTCTTTACTGCAGATAGAATACTTCCTAAAAACAAACAAACAAAACTTATTTTATAAATTGGAGGGGTATAAAGAGAACTGCGGAAACAAACATAAGAAATATTAGGTAAATACCAATCTGAATTAAATGTTAAAAGGCATCATTTTAATTATACAATATATCTGTTATATATAATTAATATTTGTATTATTTAATAAAATGTATTATATATGAAAAATTTAATATACACAAACAGATGCATTGCATCTATCTTAATACTTAACATATATAAACCATTTATAAACAATGTGTCTAATGTATATATACTATATAATACATGTTAATATATATAATATATAAAGGAAAAAGACATATTTACTTTTCCAAGTCTTGTAAAGTTAATTTAAAATGAGAAAAGAGAATGAAATTTTACCCAAAAATATAACTATTAACAACAGGAAAAAAAATTCTGAATTACATGAGCAATTCCTTCATGCTTGACTCACATGAAGACTATTGAAAGGCAAAGGTAGACATGGAATGGGGGTTGTGGTTTATCCTGAGCATACAGAATTGAAACACAATGAGAGATTTATATAAAATAAATGGATGACATAAAAAGAGATAAACAAAATATTTTGTAAATAGTGGTGATGGTAGCACAACTGTGAACTTCAAAAGTGTTTTTTTTATGGTATGAAAAATATATTTCAATGAATCCATGCATGGTGGGGTGGGGGTGGGGAGCTCAGAGAGTCCCTCGGCCTAGCCTCTGCACTCTTGCAATCCGGGATCCTTGGGGGATGTTGGTTAGCCAGATTCAGCCCCATCCCCACAAGCCTGATCTCCACAGGCCTGATCCAGACAGGAAGGGGCCCAGCCCGATCCTGTGTGTTAAGCATCTGTTCCTTGGTGGTCAGTGTGCATCATAGCAACTGATCTACTGGTCATTTGGTTACTTAGACTATTATATATATGTAGATAAAGCTGTTATAAAGATGGACTGTCACCCACCCTTTCATTGTCTGTATATAAACTGACTTCATGGTTAAGTCAGTTTATGTAAAGACCTCCAGAACTCTGATTTAAGATTTCTGGAATGAAAAACATCAACATAACTACTTCATTGGCTTTATAGCTTCACTAATTCAGAGTTAATACATGTCATCTCTATTGGTGCTTGAAAGCATGCTTATTTATGGTGTTATGGAACAAATATACCAGTGAGGAGGAAAATAAAGCCAGGAACTCACAGAGCCTGAAACTTGAGTCAATTTACGGTAGCAACAAAAACAAGGAAAAAATTGAGTTCCAATGGGAATATCCAGCATTTGTAAATTCTATAACCATCTTACATGAACAGCACCTGAAATTGCATTAATAAATCAAGGGAAGCAATGAACATTCCCTGGCTTTGCCTACTAAAACCAAAGTCGTGATGGTTCATGGATATACACATACCCGGTCAAGAGCTGCTTTCTCCAGTGCATTTCTGGCCACAGCTAATTTTTGTTCCAGATCAGTAAGCTGTTGGGCCTGCAAAATGAAAGAAAGGCTAGTACTTACAGTAAACTCTAATTTCTCCTTCACTTTGAGCATCTGTCATTCACTGCCATAACATTTTAAATAATTATCTTTGAAAATTCATTTGGCCTAGTTGAGAAAATGATGTATTCTACATAAATATCCTCTAAATTGTAAAAGTTTTACCTCAAGTCTCTGAAGATAACTTATAATATAAATTCAATAGTATACTTCTATTTGATATTAACTGAATTATGTCCCCCCAAAATTCATATGTTAAAGGTCTAACTCTTGGCCATGTGATTATATTAGAAGACAGGGCCTCTATGGAGGTTAAAAAAAAAAAGTGGGTCCCTAATCCTATAGAACTGGTGCCCTTATAAGGAAGAGACACCAGAGATATCTCTCTTTCTCCATGCTGACTCAGAATAAAGGCCATATAGGACACAATGAGAACACACCTGCTATCGATACAAGTCAGGAAGAGCTCTCAGAAGAAACTGAATCTGCCAGCACTTTGATCTCAGACACCTAGCCCCCAGAACTGAGAAAATAAATTTCTCTTGTGTAAGCCACCCATTCTGTAATATTTTGTTATGGCAGCCTGAGAAGACTAACACAACAGTATTCACTCTTTTTATTACTGAGTTTTAGTCCAATACATTTCTCTACCCCACCATATCTCTGTACTTTTCAAATTTGTAACAGTTCTATTGAAAGAAAAGAGTAACGGCCTCAGACTTAAGAAGATGTGTTTTAAAATCCTGACTCTACCAATTTCTTGCTATACAGGGTGGGGCAAAAGTAGGTTTTCAGTAATTTGTGTGGAAGTTAATACAATCTATAATAATAAAAGCGTAATATGCTAAGTAGACTGGATGTCTTTCTGGGCATCCTTCCGGACCACCTTCTGGATGAAGCCGCATTGGGTGTGGGACATGGCAGAGGAGGCAGAGGTGGCAGAGTTCCCCAGCCATTGCAGTGAGCAGGGGCAAAGTCAGAGGCAGCTGCTTTGAAGGCAGGTACCCTGCCCCTTTCATGAATTCTGTGCACTGGACCTCTAGTAATAAATAAATAATAATAACACAAAAAGAAATGCTGTACTTCCTGTACTCACAACTGTAAACCTATTTTGCCCCACTCTTTATACTGTAATCTCATACAGAGGACCTGACGAAGAGCCTGCCTCCCCTCATGGCTCAGAACCTCTCTATACCATTGGATTTTGCCTCTTATATTTAGCCAGTGAAAAGAATCCAAAGTGGAGAGGAACAAAGAATATTTCTGATCCCCTTGTGAGGCAAGGGGATTGAGTTTGCCGGGAGAGTCATCAGCCGGAGGCTCATCCTTTCTTCAGTTACCAGTTCATCACAACACTGGGTGTGATAATGCCCTGTGCTTCTAGCAAGGCTGTAGCCAGTTGTCAAAGTGCCCATTTGTCAGTTGCTCATCTCTCCGCTCCCTCACAGTCTGGGAAGCAGAACCCCGAGGTTCTGTCATTGATTAAAGCTTTTTTGCCTTATGGTGACCACCTAGGAGGAAGGAGATGGTGAGGATACTTTCTTGACTATAAGAACCTATATCCATTTTTTTGTACCTATGTTTAGTTTTTGTTTCCTAAATTGATCTGTGTTATTCTCCATACTTTATTCTTATAGGAAATAATTTTCTGGTCAACACTTGTTGTCCTTAAACAGTTACTTGATACATATATATAAAATACATCACATGAGCGCTTATAAATGCATACACTAATGCTTAAAAAATAAACTCATTCTGAATTTTAAAGAGACAAAGAGAGGATAGTGAGAAAGCGCTTCCAATAGGGGGGCACCTAAAAGTGGGTGAATCCCATAAGCTCTGAGCCCTCTGTTCTGAGCCCCACTCATACTCCCTTTAGGATCATGAGCATTAGTCCCAGTTTCTCAGATCCTCATATCCAGGCTCAGACCATTCTGTCCACTCTGAGTCACTGCTGCCTCCAACCCATCTACATTCTCAACCATCGAACACAGGACTCACATTGTGACAGTTTCTGGCAGCAGCAGCAGGGCATATCTACCCAAGCCATCTTCTGTCCATGGGCCTGAGCCCCAAATAAGGATGAGGATGAATGGCCCTTCTGTCTCTCTCCAGCTCTTTGGCTTAGGACAGGAGTTAGGGACAGTTGAGTGGGGCAGTGTGTGGACTTCAGTAGAGCAGTGGTGGTGGGCAAGTTCCTCTTAGATCTCAGGGGAGGGAGTAAGCACAGCTATACCAGCTTCAGTACCACTAGCCATTTCTGGGCAACAGTTGCCAGGGAACCTCATGCAGTCCAGAGGGGTTCTGCATGGGTACAAGCCCTCCTGCCCCCATCCTTCTCCCTCCTTGTGTGGGTTTCAGCCCAAATCCTATCATCCAGATTAGGGGAGTCCTACTAAAGAATGATTTAAGGATGAACAGTAGTATAGTAACCAGTGAACTTGTATCGGACAGATAGAATGAATTCCAATGGAAGCAATAAGTGTGCTTTTGAAAGCTATATTACCATTACTTCCAATATTTCAAGTACAGTAGGTCCTCAGGTCACGTCAGAGATCTATTCCTATGGTGTGACATAACACGTTTTTGCCGAAAGTTGGAATCCACCTACATAAGCACCTACATCACTCACATGGAGCACATACACAGCAGTAATGAAGTGAAACAGGAAAAAAAAATGTAAAAGAAAGACAACAATTCATGATTTTTACTTGTGGTAAATAAATACTAAAAAATATAAAGCACATATGTACATATGTCGAAATCATGGACTATTTATTTTTCATATAAATAAATGGGAGATGGCAATGTAACCACGAAACGATTGAACCTGAGGACTGTCTCTGTTTACCAATTATAATTATTCATTGAATGCGGTAAAATATAGCCAAGAAATCTTAGGAGACAGAAGGTTAAAAAAAATAAAGAAAAACAATAACAGGTGTTACATATTTTGACCCAGATCATTATACTGTGGTCCTAGTTTTCAACCAGTTAGATACTGGGTTAATTCATGTGCAATAGTTACAAAATTATATAAAACAAGAACAGTTCTATGGTTATTAAACCATCAGAAGACCTGTGAAAGAGGGTACTTTACCAGGATGAATTTTATTTAAAGTTTATCTGGTTTTTCAATTTAACTCCTGTGAAATAAAGGATTGGGTTACTTAGAAGATTATCATGTTTCTAGGACAGCTTTCATTCACACTCAATCATATATATATATATACACACACACACATACATACATACATACATACATACATATATATTCGGTAACTAATTTTTTCTGAGACTAGGTAACATTATCTGTCTAATAGGTTGACAATATACAATTGATAAAAATCATGGTATGAGATTTTAACTGGTAACCTAATGGTGTGCCTAAGCTGGAACAAAGAACTAGAAAGTGGCTCCTCAGTGTGGAATGAGATGTCATAGTGTCTTCTGATTAAAGTAATCCAAAAAGCAAATTTAATTTTTATAGATGTACATTTTATCACCTGCACTCTATCACATGTTTAGAAGCTAAAGTTTATATCATAATTCTTAATTTACTTTTTGAGAGAAAATATGAAGCTACAAAGCTTCAAGTTTTTATGGCCCACAAAACACTGGGGCCTGGTTTAGATCACCACCCTATCTATTGTTTCTGGAGATGTTGCTGGCTATTTTTCTCAAGAATCTACCTTAAATTGAGCTAAACTACAAAGGATGACATCGGTGCTGTATTTAATGTAAAAACTTTTAATTTTATTTATTTATTTATTTATTTATTTATTTATTTATTTATGTTAATCCTCAACCAAGGATATTTATTTTTCTTAATTTTTAGAGAGAGTGGAAGGGGAGAGTAGAGACAGAGAGAAACATGTATGTGACAGAGACACAACAATTGATTGCCTCCCACAAACTCTCTGTTTGGCACCCGGGATCAAGCCTGCAACTAAAATATGTGCCCTTGACAATTGAACCCATGACCTTTCAATCCATGAGTGGACACTAACTTCTAAGCAAAACTGTCTAGGGCTCTTTTGTAAAATTTTGTTTTAAAAAACATGAATGTATATTCACAAAGCAACTAGACAGGACCTGATTTTATGCAATTAAATTTTATCTAAATTTAATTAATTTAAATCATTCTACAAATGATTCATTGAAAAGGTTCTAATTCATTATTCATACATTAGGCTTGTGAGTCAATATTTCTGAAAATGTATTGACACAATTTGTTTTAACTCTTCCCTATCCCCTCCCTTCTAAATAATAATATCCTACTATCTTTTTAACTTTTCTGGCAAAATTTCCTAAGGTTTACAGAATATGAAAATATTTATTCCTTACCTCTTCTAAAAAGGATTTGACACAATTTTAACACTAAACATATTAAAATCTTTAACATAAATAAAACAAATGAGGTCTATGGAAAATATATGTTTTGTGAGTAGTATGTGAAGGAGATGAGGGGCAGTGAGAACAAAGGAAGGTCATGACAATTTTATCATTTGTCTTGGCTGAGCTGAACATTTGTCCCAAGACTTCTGGCAGCCAGGTATAAAAAGAAATGTTGTTGGCTCCCACATTCTCATTATCAAAGACAGTAAACATACCAGAGACACAGATGGCAAGATTGCTGCAAGCAAAGGTTCTAATAAAAAATTATAACAAACAGATTTTATAATTCAATTTAGAAAACCATTTTTAGGAGCCAATAAAAATATAGTCCAAAATCATGGTTCATTTTAAACCAAGTAAAACACCTAAGATATACTAATGTATAAATGCACATGTGTTTCTCTGCCAAGACACAGGAAACAGTATGAGCAGGTCACAAGATTCACCTTTCTCCTTGGGCATGTACTATCATTCTACTCTTTCTCATCTGCTCTAGAAGATTAATTGAAATATAAGTGAGGGACACACAACTTAGGCACAATTTAGTCTTTTTTATTTTTTAATTAATTTCTTTATTGATTAAGGTATCATATATTTGTCCTCAACCCCCCATTCCAATCCCCCTTTCCCTCCACTCATGTCCCCACTCCCCTATTGTCCTTGACCACTGGTTAGGCTCATATGTGTGCACACAAGTCCTTTGGTTGATCTCTCCCTTTTATCCCCATCCTTCCTTTGAGGTCCTAATAATTAGCCTTACACATAATGAGTAGTTGACATTTAAAAAAATCAAACAACTCACTAAATGGGGCTACATTGAGAAGATATAAGGACCAGCATGGTCTATTGCAATCTTATTAACCTGTTAACCGAGTGGGACATATAAATATGTCAAACGTAAACAATATCGGATACGGGTAGGACGTATGAATACATCCTTGAAATATATGTTGTGCCCTGAAACGGGCGGGATGTATATTTCCGAACAACAAAGGTATTAGTCATCCATACATGTCTCCACATGAATTTAAGACAGGGAGGGAATCAGTATAATCTCCCTAGTGAGAGTGGTGGACGTGTTCTAGGTGAGCAGTGACGAGTATGTACTTACACTTACCTACCTATTTTCGTATTATACATTATTTATTATATTTTTTATATCTCCAACCTTTAGATAATAAAAAAACATATAAAATTGGCCCAATCATCAATAATTTGTCAGAAAAGTTTAAAAGTTTTTATGTATGTGAACAAGAAATATGCGTAGATGAATCTCTTTTATTATGGAAAGGGAATTTATCTTGGAAACAATATATATCTACAAAAAGAGCTAGATTTGGAATGAAGTTGTTTATTTTGAGTGAAAGCCAATCTGGATACATACAAAATATAATTTTATACACAGGCAAGGACACAAATTATGGTTCGAACTACCCACAAGAAAAACAATCAACAAGAATTGTTTTGGAGTTAACACATGACTTACTGAATAAAGGGTATAGGATTTACTTAGATAATTTCTATACATCAATTCATTTGGCTGAACTCTTGTGTCAAAACAATACAGACATTGTTGGAACATGAGGATAAACAGAGTTGGAATCCCCAGTGAAATGAAAACAAAAGAATTACAGAAAAATGAACATAGGTAAGAATCAAAGACAAACTTATGGTTTTAAAATGGAAGGATAAAAAAGACATATTGATACTCAGTTCTATTCATAATGATGAAAAGACAATGATTGAAAAGAGAGGAAGAAGGCAAGAAAAACCAAATGTTGTCCTGGATTATAACAAGAATGTGGGCAGTGTAGATTTGGGAGTTGGAGTGTTATGGTGGCCTACTCGGCTGCCCGTAATAGGGTAAAAATTTTTATAAAAAATTTTTATAAAAAATTTTTTCTACAATTAATTGATATGTGCTGCTTCAATGCATATATTATATACAAAAAAGATAAAGGTCATTTGGATCGATTACACTTTTTGATAGAGTGTGTAGAGAAATTGGTAGATAACAACATAGTAAAAACCCACCCAAAGACATCAACAAGAAGCTCTACATCTAAATCATCACGCTTAGTTGAAAGGCATTTTCCAGAACAAATGAAAAGTGATATAGGAAAAACTAAATCCAGGAAATGCCGAGTTTGCTACAAAAAAGGTGTTAGGAAAGAATCTGCATACTGGTGTCTGGATTGTAAGGTAGCACTATGTATCAACAATTGTTTTAAAATATATCACACGGAAGTTGAGTTTTGAATTTTTACATCTATATTTCAATTTTTTAAACTCAATATTTCTATTTGTGTGCTTTTGTTTATTGTTCTGTAATTGTTAACTTTTTTATATTTTTATTGTGTATAGAAATAAAAATATATATATTTTGTAATCTTTATAATTGTTTTTAAAATTTATAATTTTTAATTTGATATTTCCATTTTTTGTTGGTATTTTTTTTTATTTGTTTGTAGTTTTGTATTTTCCTTTGTGCTTTATATATAAATAAATGAAAAAAAAATATATATATATTTCATTTATTTTAATTAAGTATAAATAAAAAAATAATAATATAAAATTACGTCCACTGGGCTTGACGTACTGACATGTCCTAGTGAAAGAGTATACGCCTGTTGTATGTTGTGTAATTAAAAAGGGAACTCCCCGGTTAACAGGTTAAAGTATCAGCTATGTCATCTTCTGATAAAACAGGAAAAAGCACCATAGGTATCAGCATAACAATGCCTAGCTAGACTCTTTTCAAGCATGGCCATCTGCTTAAAAAGTTTACACTAGAAATTGGCCCACCTAAGGCCAGATTAGGAAAATTTGTATACAGACTCTAAGAAGGAAATTCAGAACAGAGCCTCCCTGAGAATGTTTTGGCCACTGCTGAGTTATAATAAACAAACACAAAACACTGTTGTGACCCATTTACTGGGGACAGGTTGGTAGAGAACTAAAAGTTGAGTCTGTAAGTGTCCTGGATATAACAACTGACATTACAATTAGCTTTAGGTGACATCAGCAAAAGAAGGCCAGATATTGTTAGATATTTTTTACCAAAGCTTTTCTACTTTATAATTAACAATATGGTTCTTACTTTATGTTTTAAAACAAATAAGAACATAGAGCTTGTGTTCCAGCAATCATACAAAAATATAGATGGTGAGTTATGAGATGTTCCATTGGGGTGTGGGGAGAATACTTTAGAAACTCTACATTTTAGTTTCATATTTCAACATTATAAAATACTAGTAGATGAGTAGGTGGTACTATAAAATACTTTGTATTCTTTATTAAAAAATAACCCGTGGTTGATCTAATGTAAAAACATAATAGAAGTTTTATTTATATATTTTCTAAAACTCATCATTACTTTTCTTCCATTTTGTTTGATAATATACAGAGTATAGCAGTAAAATAGTACTATGATAATAATGATAACAATAATATAAACTTAGATATATGTAACTATATCTGGTACCCCTTTAAAAAAAAACAAAAAACTGAGGCATATATTTATTAAATATCTCACTCAACATGATGTTTGGGAACTAACAGACCTAAAATATAAGACTAGGCAGTTTAGATCCACAGCTGGTCCTCTGAACCACTAAAGATATGAATGCATATAATTAATACTTAATAAATATTAATACATTGGATGACATGTTCAAAATTTATTGGTGTTTTATGATTTAAAATATTTGGAGACTACTTAGAAGATTGGAGTATTGCATTTTGTAAGATTACTTATGTAATGAGATAATAAACTCATAAAAGATGTTCTCAAGTATTCAATAGCTTATACTTCACAGTTGGATAATGATAGGATTAAATATAGGATTAAATATCAATATCCGCAAAAGGATAATGATAGGATTAAATATTTTATGTGAATTCAATGCCTCTATTAGTATACATGAAGATCATAACCTACAATAGAAGCTGTGGATAAGACTCTAGAGCTATAACACGGACCATCACACCACCACCATCACTTCTATAGTCTATTTTACTCCAGAAGTAAGGAGGCAGAAAGTCAATTATTCCCACCTGCTTTTGCTCACTCTCATAAAAATATAAACTTGTAGTACCAAGGTTATCTTTGGCCATCAGGTTTTTGAAGCAACACCTGCTCATTTCAATATCATTAACTTGGGAATTATACTGAGAGACTTGGAACTGAACGACTAATATATGTAGATGACATAAATTTAGATCTCAAATTACATAGGAATAGCTTCATATAACATCTGATTGTAACTGCTGTTAAAAGTAAATTTCAATATATCAAAGTTAGAAAGTTCAATGAGTCTTTTTCATTGGGAAATAAGAGTAGACATATGTAATTTTCCTCAAATTTAAATTTTTATAACTATCATATTGCCATCGCGTGCATTTTCATATAGCCATTTAAAGAAAATATATTGCAGATAATTTCTTATGTGCTCCTCTCCAAAACACCTAGACTTTGCAAGAAACTACTTCATACCCTTTCCCAGCCATACATTTTAAGAGATCCCAACAACCACTTCCAGAAACAGGGATGTGATTTCTTAAAACAATTACTCTATTCTAACTCTCTAGTCAAATTAGGTTTAGGTATCTAATTAACATCAAAATAGAAAACAAGGAAATATTTACGGGTAATTTCTGGAATGAAAGCTGTCTCTCTTCTTCATTTAAGTGAATAAAAATTATATTTTTTTATTCTCTTGATAATGTAATATGAGAATGTTTAAGTCTAAGCTCTAATAGAATAAATTAGAATAAAAGAGGATGATATGAAGTTAAAACTGTCCTATAGAAGAAATCAAGAACATAGAAAATAGTAGCCTGGCTGGTGTTGCTCAGTGGTTGAGTGTGATCCATGAACTAAGAGATAATTAGTTCAATTCCTGGTCTAGGCACATGCCCGGATTGCAGGCCCCATCCCCAATAAAGAGCACAGGATGTTTCTCTCTCATGGATGTTTCTCTCTATTCCTCTCCCTTCCCTATTCTAAAAATTAATAAAAAATATTGAAAAATAGAAAAATAAAATAGCAAATAAATAACTAAATATATAACAGAATCTGGTGATTTTGAAAACTTCTTGATTAAGTCATATCTGAAATCAAATGAACATTATAATTTCAGTTGCTATGAATACATACACTCACTTTTATTAAGAAAATTCTTGTGAAATGTTTATTTTTTGTTATTTAAAAAGGAAAGATTCAATCATCAATAACACTGATAGGTTTACATGGTGACACATGTTTACTGGAGTAAATGGCATGATTACATTGTGAGGTGCAGGACTGTCAAGTCACTGTGCTGTGCACCTAAAATTAATATAACCAACATACGTTTGAACAACAACTATACTTACATTTAAAACTTCTCTTAAATATTGTGTTTCAAATGAAAAAAAAAAAGATTCAAAACTTCTGTTTGTAGACATGACACAATAACTAATATTGGGCAAGTCCTCCTCCCATAAGCAACTCTGAGCTATTGTAATTACGCCAGGTGGTGGAATCTGAAGTATGGGAAGCTCCCTTGGTGAGACCCATGACTTACATCTGCTTTCACCCAGAGAACAGTTTTCTGACTGAGGTGCAAAGCACTATATTCCAAGCAGATCACTGTAGTTGCTCTGAGCTATGGAGGCAGAGATGAGAATTTGGGTGGATTAAATGGCTGCAGTATACAGAGCAAGGCAGCTGAGAAGAGTGAGGTGAGCCGGGCCAAAAAGTCAGTTTGGGTGGATGTTCTTGCAGGAATTGGGCTGCATGTAAACAGGAAAGGCTAATCACAGAGCAACTGATTTATGGCTCAGAGTAGAACAAAAACACTAGAGATTGATCATTGTATAAAGCATGTTGGCATTCTACAGGCATCTATAAACCTTATTAACACCACAGGCATCTTTAGATTAATAACTATGCACTAAAGGAGTGGATGGCAAACTAGAGCCCAAAGGCCAAATCTGACAAACTACCTATTGTTTTAAATAACATTTTATTGAAACAGTTACCTTTAATGTATGTATGTTTGCATGTACATATGTATTTAGGTATTGTGAAACCAGGCTGGATTTGAGTAGAGTCCATAGAACCCATATAATTTGCAAAGACTAAAATATTTACTATGTGATCTATTACTAGTTTAAAGTCTCCTTAAGCTTTCTTTAAAGAAAGTCTAAATCAAAACCTAGGCACACTTTCAGAAGAGAACGTGAGATATTTTAATCCAAGTGCATTCCATAATGAAGACTGGCCTTCTGTATGGTTCATGGAATGAAGCATGTTCTTGTACACTTCAGAGTCTTCAACTGTACCAGTTCATTCTGCCTCAAATCATGAAAAAATTTCCTGCTACCCTATTCCCATGGTCCATTCCTACACTCCTTTTAGATTCCAATTGAAATGCTGATTCTCATAGAGATCCATTTCTGAACTGCAAATAGAATTCCAGCCTTCTTGTTTAATTATCTTATGAAATACTTTATTTTTTTCTTTCTATTACTGTCTCCAGTTGTGATATTTAAAACAGAGAGTAATTGCTATGTTATGGACATGAACCAATGAAATCTGTCTGTGCCCTGAACGTTGGAGCAGGGTCCTAGCAATTCCTGCTCCACAGTGTCAGGGAGTCAAGCAGTCCCTAAGCAGCAGCATGTGGCAGCTGCTGGGCAGGTTTGCCACACTCCCAAAAGTTCAATCAGGAAAGAGCCAGGAGCCCAAATCCCTCTGGACAGTTTATTATGCATACCCTAAGGAAGATCAGGGTGGTGTTGGCAGTCCATATCTCTGATATCACTAGATGAAATCAAACCCTGGATGACATAAGACAGATAACCCAGAGGTGGATTTCTCTGCCATTGTTATTCCAACTCTAATGGGACTTTGGCCCTGGCTGCCTTCTGCAGCAACCATAGCCAGAGGCCTCTGCTGCCTCTGCTGCAGCCTCCACCCACTGTGGCTTTGTCCAAAAGGAAGGACTTTCTGGAAGGATGTCTGATCTAATTAGCATATTACGCTTTTATTATTAGAGATAGCTATACCCAAAGGAGGCGGGGAGGTGTGAAATGGAAAGTGCCACACCTCACTGGCATTGGGAAGGCAGAGAGAACACTGTTTCATGGAGCCTTCTGTGAGATAAGGAGATAGAAGGGTCTTGTAACAACAGCTTCTAACAAGACCTCCTACTCATCTATGTTCCATGGGGAATAACAGGGAATTCCAGCAAGACTTGAGTTTAACCACAGGTTAGCCTTACCTTTGTGACCTATGTGGAGATGTGCAAGGTTGTCAGGGTGTTATGGCAGAGCCACTGTGCTATCATAGAATGTCAAACATTTACTAATGAATGGCAGCTAAGTTAACAGGGAGAGATAAAGTGTTACAGGAAAAGGGCCAGGATGAAGGAAATGGTTTATTTGCCAGTTAATATAGAAGCTCTTTCATATTTGAACAATTTGCATGTCTGTATTAATGCATATGGCTAACTCAATACCTGCTGATTACAACTGTGATTTATCCATTTATCTATTTGATTCTTAATGTCTCACAGACAATAGGCTCCCTGGCAGTCTGATTGCTTCCATTTTGCTAATCATTGACTAGATAATTATTAGAATAGTGTCAGGTACCTAGCAGATGAATAATAAAAACTGACTGCAGAAAGGAGGACATTTGATGCTGATGTCACTCAGTGTATACTAAGAAAACAGATTTCTTATCTTTCTCCAGAGCAGTTGTTTTTCCCTCACTTGTGTCTGAAGAGCACTGTTTACCAAAACTATCTAGTTGAAAATTGAGGATTTTGAGTCCTCATTTTAACAGTCCAATGAATGCTCCTCTAGGAGCCCTTCCAGTCTGTCATGTAAATCTCTTTCCTGGCAGTTAATTGACATGACAGGCAGTGGCTGCACTTCCTTCTAGCAGGAATGAGAATTGATGATTTATTAACATTACTGACAAGAATGCTGAGAGATGGCGAATACAATCCAGCACAAAATTTTATAGATGTCAGAATTAAGTCAGTGATAAATATTTTGAACAAGTACTTTTTTTTTTTTTTTTTTTTTTTGCTATGTGAATCTGCTTGAATGTCATGATCCCGTCTATTTGTGCAAATCTTCCTGCCATTTGAATGCTGGATGGAGCCACTTGTTTAATGTTGTCACTGCCAAAGCATAGCAGCTGCTCTGGATGCTTTTCACGAACATTCTTTAAAAACTTTTTATGCCATGAAGTGAATTTTGTTGAAAACAGCAGGTATGGAAACATTTACATACCACTTTGTCCAATTTCTGACTACTCCAAATGTATATTTTTTCCCATTAAACTCATTTTAATGCATTTTTTGTAGAGATTTTAAAAATATATTTCTGTAGCCGATTTCCCAAGAGACTTATTTTGTTATTTTCACTTGAATTTAAAAGTAGAACCAAAAGACATAGAATTTGGCAATGACAGAGTAGAAAAAACTCTAGGGAAAATTTGAAGTCCTAGAAATGTGAGGTTCACCTAGAGATGGGACAAAGAGCTTTGTAATCAATAAAAACCGCAGACTCCTAGGTTCAGACAAACTTCTCCAGCAGAAAACATTTCATACATATTGTCAGACCATGTTGATAAAGAAATTAAGCATATCTATGTGCCTTTACTGAGACTGGACTCCTGGAATCCAGAGTTCTGTATCCTCTGGACTTTGTTCTATGTCTTTTTCCCCTTTACTTGATTTTTCTTTGTTTCTCTTTGCTGTAATAAAATCATAGTCATGAATATGACTGCATGCTGAGTCCCATGAGTCTTCCTCAAAAATCATGCAATCCAGGGGTGGTCTTGGGGACTTCTATCATACCTTCCAACCTGTATTCCTTCTTCTAAATTGCTCTCCCTTCAAAAACAAAACATAACTATGTGATTAAGCCCTCTTTAAATATTTTAATTAAAATATTTAAGTACTATCCATTACTATAGGACTAGAGTTCACAAAGGCCATATATATATAAAGGGCCAGATAGTTTTGTGGGCCATGTGCTCTATATCATAACTGCTTAGCTCTTGACAGACTGGAATGTCTCCTAGAGGAGCATTCTTTGGACTGTGAAAATGAGGACTCAAAATCCTCAATTTTGAACTAGATAGAGAGTTTTGGTAAATAGTGCTCTTCAGACACAAGTGAGGAAAAAACAATCTGTAACACAAATGCAGGCATAGATGGTACATACACAAATGAGAATGGCTATATTCCAATACTAGGTTTTGTTGGTCTTTTTTTTTTCCTTTTTTTTAAAAAAAAAATTGAGTTTCAAATGATTTTCACATACCCTAAAATATTCTTCTTCTTTAGATTAAAAATAATAATTTTAATTATAATTTTAATTAAAAATAATAATTTTAAAAATAAAAATTAAAAAATAATAATGTTTTAAAAAGTTCTAGCTTGCACATCATAAAAAAACAAGTCAGATAACAGGTAAGACTTGGTTATTGTTTGCTGACTACTCTTCTAAAATAAAATCTAAAATCTTGAACATACCCTACTGGCCCTACATTATCTGAGTATTATCTATCCTGTTAACTCCAGCTCTCCTTTATGCTGGGTCTTCTAGCCACAGGAAGCACTCAGATCCTGAATCTCAGTTCTCACTCTGCACTGGGTGCTTGATATGCATATCCCTCTGCTTTACTCTTCCTCCACTGAAGCTCTCTGCATACTTAGACACCACCTGTTCTTTTATTTCATCTCAGTTGTCCCTTCCTCATCACTTTTTTCATCACATGTCTAAGTATATCATTGACAGTACTAACTGAATATTATGCAGAGATTTATCTCAGTACATCTCATTTTTTAAATTCACTTGTTTAACTATTTACTTAATACCTCTTTTATTTACCGTGTTTCCTCGAAAATAAGACATCCTCCGAAAATAAGACCTAGCCCATGGAAAGATAAGACATTCCCTGAAAATAAGACCTAGCGCAACTTTGGGAGAAAAAATTAATATAAGACACTGTCTTATTTTCGTGGAAACAGGGTAGGTCATTTGCTACATAAGGACATCTATAGCATGTATTAGTGTACACCTTTGCATTCTTAATACCTTGAAAAGTATTTGGCACATAATTTACTCTCAATATGCTTGTGTTGAATAAACTCATAAGTATTTACTATGTGTCTAGTGCTGGCCTGTAAGTAAGGAGTTTATAGACACTATTGAGGTGAAAAAATGTGCAGTTTAAATGTAGTATAGTCAGCACTAAAACAGAGATATACAAAGGTTTCTCACAAAGCAAAGAAGAATGTTTTTTAGACTCAAGAGTGAAAAAAGAGGAGATATTGCTAATGAGTATGGACCTTAATTGCATTTTGGAGATGAAGTAAGGATTGATGGGATAGATAGCTAGGGAAGAACTTTGAAAAAATTAAACTAGAGGAGAACAGAGACATAAAAAGACAATGCCAATATAATGTATAGAAAGAGAGGATGGTCTTAGGGAATCAAGAAAGGTTTCTGGGAAGCTGCAGCACCAGAACTCTAGTTTTAAACTTGCGTAATAATTGGGCAAGTTTTATAGAGTAGCAGTGCAAGGAGCTCAGTGACATTTTCTTCAGGGAAGCAATCATTTAGTTGGCTAAAATTATTTCTTTTTAAGTCACTAAAAGTCACTGGAAATTGTCCTAAGGGCATACAGAACTGAAATAAATATTCATTAGAAAAACCTATTAAATCTTGTTAAGAATAGTAACCACTCCCTCCTACTCCTACCCAGTTCTGTGTGATGGAAACTTTACTCTGAGTGTTCTACTTGAGGATAGTGAAGCCAAGAAGATAGGGTTTCCCACCCTCTCTCCCCCCAAGCTCTCAGTCCATGGCTATGGTTTCACCCAATCAGGGTCAGGCAAACAGTGCTTCTTATTTCACTTAGGGCTATTGGCAAATATTCTGTTCTGTGTATGATAAGGGTGTTAAGGACTGATCACCCTCGTCTCCCAACTTTCCACTCCA
This sequence comes from Pipistrellus kuhlii, assembly GCF_014108245.1. Classification (NCBI taxonomy): domain Eukaryota; kingdom Metazoa; phylum Chordata; class Mammalia; order Chiroptera; family Vespertilionidae; genus Pipistrellus; species Pipistrellus kuhlii. Next base: position 17,552,004 of record NW_023425595.1, read on the forward strand.
GTTACTCATAAGGTAGAGGTTATAAAGAAGGTCAAGCTAAGAAGACCAGATGCTAATTTCCCAGGCATGCTGACTTATAGAGCTGAGGTATTATTTTGAAAGAAATCTCTGTTCGTCCTCACTGCCAGCCCAGGCATAATGGAATACAGGTTTATGCCCAAGCGGAGAGGCAGGCTTTCAGGATGATAAGCTCTGCAGGCAATTAAAACATTATTAAGAATTAATCAAGTGAAAAAAGGCTGGAAAGACTCATTAGTGGAAGAAAACATAGATATAAGAAATGGAAAACTACAAGAAATGCAAGTCTTCAATGGTTCAGTGTTCAGTGACGATGAGACTGAAGGGATGAGCCTTGCAAGCCATGCTAAGGAGGTCAGAGAAGGTCCTGTAGGAAATGTATAGGTAATGATGGATTTAGAAGTGGAATAATGGGCAAATTCAAAACTTGAACAGACAACCCTTCTTTTGACAGGGTGGAATATAGCTTGAAGAAGGGAAGACTGAAGTCTGGGAGCTCTGCCAATAATTTGGAAATGGAGTGCCTGAATTGACACAGAGAATGTGAAGATGTAGAGCAATATTTAGAAGAATTATTTTACAATCACTTTTCTGTGTGGTTATAAATAAATGTGCAGTCATGTTGGCAACATTTCTTCGCCTCTTATTGTAGGCTTTTTGAATTCCAGAATTAGATAAGTAAGATCACCTGCCTCATTGCTTTTAGGTTTTCCTATTATGAAAACAGCATGGAGGAGTGGAGAAAGACACAGAAAGGATGTGTTTTGACATCCAATTATATCGCTAATCTCTGGAAATGGCAACTAGGAGTCTATTTAGGGAAATGTGTTTCTTGCCAGTAGCATCTGGAAATTAATACTACAATGTGGTTTCCAGCTTGCAAAGAACATAAGATTTCAACTGCACAGATTTAAAGAGAATTGACACTCATTGTTTTCTACAGCAGAGTAGTAAAAATTAAAAAAAAAATTGAATAAATATAGATATGAGCATGATGGGCACTAACGGTAGGTCTATCCATAATAATTTCTATTGGTTTGGGGTGGGGAGAGGAGATAGACTGCAAAGGGGTCACATTAACTTTTTCAAATTATAGCAATAATAATGTCTGATCATGTTGACAGTTACACAGTATAAATATGTGTGTGTATAAGGATTAAAATGATAAATTCTACTGAAGGAAAATTATACCTCAATACAACTGATTTTTAAATGAATTAATGGATGAATGGATGGTTGAATAAATAAATTAATAAATTAAATGTTTTCTTAAATAATGGTGGTTTGAAATATTGAACATTAGGCAATACACAAAAATCTCCATCTATCTGAAATAACCTTAACCTCCCTATAGAAAGTGTTACATTTGAATTATTTATTGCTATATAAACTGCATCCAACACAGTGTGACACATGAAAGTTGTTTGAGAAACATCTGTTTAATGCATTAATTTCTGCTTAACCCCAGCTGGTTAGTTCTAACTTGGAGGCTAGTTTTTCTTTTTGATGTTTGTGCAACTAAAGTTTATGCTTAATATACTTTTCTCTCAACCAGGTAAAACTTCAAAATCAAAAACGATATAATCTGCAAAATTATAAATGAAAATCCTTCCACTGTTTTGGAAAATCCTATTAGCATTAAGAAGTGTAAAACACAACCATGGTGTGAGAGAAGCTTGGTAGAGTTATGAAATACAATGCATCGAGAGCCAACACCTCAGGGTGCCACAGCACCTTTATATATGAATGCTGGGAAGAAATTGACTTCCCACATTTTCCTTGAGATAATGAGAGGATATTTGTGCCCAGTGAAATATACCCTGTGGATTCCACTTACGTCCCTCTTATCTAAATACAACAGCTCCTCTCAATCCTTTCTCAGTCTTGCCTGTGAGCAACATGAAAAAGAGGAATGAGTTTATCCTTCTATTTCTATCTGCATGTATTTCAAAAATACATTAAGACAACCAGCATTTGCCAAGAGCCTACTAGGTGGCTGATTCACACCCCCTAGCTATACACACACCATTTCTATAGTGTAGTGATGATATATATTTTGTAGTTGGGAAAATAGCTCAGAAAGGTTATGCAATTCAGCTAAGAGTAGGAAGAGCCTGGATTTTACCCAAGTTTCTTTTAGAGCTCAAAACACTTGGTTATCAATATTATGATCAAAAGAATGTAATTTAAAAACATTATGGAATAGTAATAGCTAATATTTGTGCAATCAATATGTGCCAGACAGTATCATTAGTTGATGATCTATTTGTATCAGCTCATTAGATTCTCAAAATAACTGTATGGTGTAGAAGCTCATAGTATTCTCATTTTATAGATGAGAAAAAAGAGAAATGTTTACTCATCTCCGAATCTAAATTGAAATTGACAGAGGTCAGTAGCCAGAGTATCTGATGTTAAATGCTGCAAAATCCTGCCCCTTTATATGGGTTGGAGATGAAGATGGTGAGTCCAGTTCTGAATAAAACACAGGCTCAATAAATGCCCAAATAGGTAAGACAAATCCAAAAGCTCCCCTCCCCCCCCTTTTTTTAACTCAGAATATTCCATTCTGACGCTTCTTTTACAGCCTGGGAGATGATTTTAAATGAGAAAAGTTTTATACTCCATTAAATAGCAATACACTTTCCAGTCTCGTTAAATTACTTATTAAAATGAAATATGAAAATATTATATTGTGATGTATTTTGGGGGATTTATTTTCTGAGTATAATATCTTTATATCATCAGCCACCTTTTTTCTCACTTTTTGTCTTTTATTTACCTTAACGTCAAAAGACGTAAAAAACAAACAGAACCAGAACCTGTGAGCCTCCTGAACAGTCAGAAGTACCTGCATGATATTAAATTGTTGCTGGTACCTACCTCACTGGAAAGATGAGGCCCAGTGGGTGGAGAAGAACAAATCAGAGAGGGAAGCTGATCTCCATATACAAAGCAGCACGAGCTTGAACCTTCCCTCACCAACAAAGAGAAGCACTATTTATAAAAATACTAGAGGCCCAGTGCATGAAATTCATGCACTGGAGGGTTGTCCCTTAGCCCAGCCTGTACCCTCTCTAATCTGGGGCCCCTTCAAAGATATTCCTCTTATCTAAATACAACATTCCTTTCACAATCTGGGACTGCTGGCTCCTAACAACTCACCTGACTGCCAGCCTGATTGCCCCCTAACTGCTTCCTGCCAACATGATTGACACCTCACTGCTCCTGTGCCAGCCCTATTGCCCCCAACTGCCTTCCCCTGCCAGCCTGGTTGTCCCCAACTGCCTTCTCCTGACAGCCATCTTCTGACATTGTGGGGGCAGCCATCTTGTGACACGAGGATGTGAGGGTCAATTTTCATATTACCTCTTTATTATATAGGATTGATACTTTTCTCTACAAATTATTAACAACACCATTAGTACTCCTCATGATCTGACACATCCCGTCTTCCCAATTTCTCTTCTTTCTTTCCTCCACATGCATCATATACTCAAGCACATTCTACAATGATTTATTAAGTAGAGATGCATGTCCAAACTGCCCTACATATGACTAAACTGTGTTCTCAATAAAGACAGCATTTCTCACTTGCTCATTGACTCTTTCCTTCGTTTTTACAGATATTTACTGAGTATCTAGCAAGTGTCTGTAGTCTTTGGTGCAATGCCTTCAGTATCTAAACACTATATCACACTTCCATAAAGCTTGTCTCCAGGTTTATTGATCTTTGAGCCTCCCCTCAACTGATCATTGCCCCAAGAGTTGTAGGTGAAGTTATTATAAAACACTTGTCGTGTTGTATTCAAAGTAATTCTAAACTAGAGAAGAAAATGGAAAATTATGTGTTGGTGACTAAATTTTGGCTTCTGGCTAAGTAGCATGAGTTTAGAGTACTGAAATGGTTTTGTTACCTATTCAAATATTATACCCCACTTCACCTCTCCAGTTTACTTCACCATTAGCAATAAATTGAGTTCCATCCTTGGATTAAAACCATGATATTCCTGGGAGTGAACATTAATTACATCATGGACTCAAATTTTCTTTCTTTAGAAGAGTGGACACAGAGAATAGAAAAGTCAGATAGAGTCAAAGTATAAATAAGGAACCCAAAAAGGAAGACTATGGGGAAGCTAGCATTAGAGATATGAGCCTGGCATATAAAAAATCAACCACAGTGGGCAGTGAGAATCCAATTTGCAAATGTTCAGAATTTTGTAAAAAGGAAAAATCTACACTGGAATGGTTCAACACCTTACTCACTGAATATCTACAATCGGGGAATTGCTGTCAGGGAGATTAGTCAATATCATGTTAGAGATTGGAATCAAATGTGTTATGGGACCCTTCTAATGTGAAGGTTCTATGTCATTGAAAATTTGTGTAACATCTTGATTATACTTGTTCCTTAAATGGGCTTTTTTCAGTTCAAACAACAATGGTAGGTATAGACTAAGATAGCTTAAAATTTTCTGTAAGAGACACATTAGGAACAGCAATTGAAGTGGTAGTGTTGCCTCCCAGGGTGTAGTAATTAGGGTTTCTGCTCTTGCTTTTGCAAACCATAGAGAAATCTCTTTTTTGTTGTTGTTTTCATAGAAAAAATTACTATTTTTTAAAAGTATTGTGTGTCTTTTTTTTTAAGTTTCTATATCATATGTTTAATTTCAGAGGATCTTTCATAAGTTTTAACATACAGTTTGAATATATGTAATTTTTTATAATATTTTTCTTTATTAAGGTATTACATATGTGTCCTTACCCCAATTGTCCTCTCAACTCATGCCCTCAACCCCTGGTGTCTGTGTCCATTGGTTAGGCTTATATGCATGCATACAAGTCCTTTGGTTGATCTTTCCCCCTTACTCCTCGAGAAATCTCATTTTTTAAAATAATCCTCTAAATTTGTCTGTTTTAGCAGCTTTCTATGCAATTATATTTGAAAATAATTGGCTTTTTTTTATCATGCATAGGTTAACAAACTTTTTTATCATGCATAGGTTAACAAAATAGTAACAGAGTAACAGCAATGATAGTGATACCATTGTAATTAACCTAGTTATTAATAACAGCAAAGGAGCAAAGGGAAGCCCAAAAGGTATATTTTGTTTGTGCAGCTTTGCCAGGAAACTAACATTTTATACTTTGCAGGGAGCCCCATTCCATTCCCTCAGATCCCTGAGGAAAGGGAGTGAATAATGGAAGAGAATAGACACATGCCCAGTAAAGTCTAATAAAAATAGGGAATGTACTGTGTCTCAGTCACACCTGAGAACAGGTCATTGGCCAGAGTAGGCATGGCCACTGCAAGAGGTGGAAGATTTAAGATATCTAATCCCCTAAACCAGTGGTTGGCAAACTGTGGTTCACAAGACACGGTTTGCCACCCTGTTGATTAATGAGTCCAATTGTTGTTCCTTGCGATTAAGCCCCCTAAACAAAGGAGGTCGCTCCTTTGGCTCTCTTGGCTCTAGGCTCTCTTGGACCCCATACAATGAGCTAATGGCCTTCAACTCGCCTGAGAGTAAACTGAGTCCAATGCCAACATGGAACAGAAACTCTGGACACTGTCTTTGCTTTTAGCTCTCCTGAATCCTCACTTGCATTTCTTGCAGGACTGGATTAAGAGAAATGGGGCCTTTGGAAACACAGAGATGTAATTCCACGCAAGTAAAAATTACTCATTTTTCTGTCTGAGTCTCAGAAAGTTCTTTTTCTTGAGCTACGGTAAGGACCCCACCTCTAGTACTTAGTGGGGAAAGGGATGCCCTACTTCCACCGATAACAATAGAAGTCAAATAAATCAATTCACAAATATGTATCTGAAAGGTCTCTTGCCACCACAAAGGAGAACATTTAATTTTATTTTGCCAAAAAAAAGTATTAAAAGGAAAACAATAACTTGCTGTTTTCTGAATTAATAGTTGGCATCATGATTAAGATAACTATGAAAAACAAGGCATCTAAAAATTGTATAATGAGAAATCATAGTATGTTTTCTTCACTCTTTTTCTATTATACATTAAAAAAATCATGTCTAGAATAGAAAAACTAGTGTAATTGTTCTATACTTTAATTTGAGGATGTGGTTTGATCCTCGGGAATACTTCCAACATGTTCAAATTTGACTCTAATACAGGCCATGGTTTATAATCTATCATTTAAAACCTAAGGTGAGTTCTGATCAGAAACACATGTGGAACTTGCAGCATGCTCAGAAGAAACAGATGTCTCGCATTAAAAATTTATATTTATTTTTATGTGGGCTGAAAATAGAAGCATTAAAACCTATAGAAACCAGTGCATCTGTTGGTATTTATTGTGCTTGAAAGGGAATTGGGCAGATGTTCTAACCACTGAGAAAACCAGCCAAAGCTGTGTGCTGAGATTTAAAGAAGTATGGGTTAATTTCTATGGTCAAATACTCTTTAGGGCTGCATATATCCTTTTGTACTATCCTGGTAATCAATGTAAACATAAAATATGTTTATGTAAGACTGAAATGTACTCTGTGGACACAGTAGTAGACAAATCAGAAGAGCTTACTGCTATCAAGATGAGTGGATGAGTACATTGTAGCAGAAACTGTTAGTTGCTTCCCCATTAGTAACCCCCCCTTTTTTTTTACTTTATAGCAAAAACGAAGCAATCTTTCACACACACACACACACACACACACACACACACACACACAAAAAAAAAAAAAAAAAAAGGCTGAAAATACTAAGGTCTCACTCTGCAAGGATATATAAAAAACTTTGGGAAGAATTCTTAATTTTTCTTTCTTCTTTATAAAAATTATGACCCTGAAGAACAAGTGACCCTGCCCCTTCTCTGACTTTGTACACAGTTGGATGAAGGCAGCATATACATAGATGTTTAGTCACTATCATAATACAATGAGGACTCAAAGCTTAGAACAAGTTAGTAAACTGAGGATCATGACATGTGAACAAACAAATGAGAAAATCTGGGGCCTTGTTGACTTTTGCTTAGCTCCTGGACCAGTTATAAAATCCTCATGCTTCAAGACCTCTTGTTATTTTAGTTATTAAAATATAAAAATATTTTTGTTAAACCCTTTTTGGGAAGGGTATAAACAGAGCATTCTAATTTATGCAATCTTATGGTCTATTCATACCCAATTCACTTGATTTAAAATGCAAGCTCCTCCCAACGTGGCATGAAATAGGTAACAAGGCTTACATGTAATGTTTCATTTCCAAAGCAAAGATTTTCAAAGAGTCCTCATTTTGGTCATTTCTGAAAGTTGAGGAGTTATGAATCCATATTCACAACTAAAATATTATAAAAAAGTAGATCGCTGAAAATTATCAGGTCTCCTCATTCTTTTCTCCCAATTTTTCTCTCTATAACTCTTCTAGTTGAGAAACTAAATTTAAAAGACTTAAAAGCTTCATATTTCTGTCGGCCTAATACCTAAAACTTGTTAGCTCTAGGTAGTTGAATGTTTTATTATGTTCATGATTTTAAGTTAAACCAATTCATAGAGAACTAGAAAGTTCTTTGCAAATGAAAACATACATATATTCTTTTTTTTCTATTTTAATTATTTATTCTTGATGACTGCAAAAAGCCAAGGCCAAGCTGAATGTAAGAGTTAAGATATTCGGAGCTCAAGGGTCTTGGACTGAAAGATTAATGTTAGGCAAACGCCTTGTGTTTCATACTTTTGTCAATTCACTATGTACAAGGAGAAGAGTGCTGAGAAGTTGGGATTGGTAAGCATTAAGGAGAATTAATTAACAGTTTTCCTGGTGTACTGGGAATGTCCTATTACAAATGTGGTCAAAGGAATGGTAGAGAGCATATTTATAGAAGAACAAGTGGCACAATGTGTCTCACATATAATAAGTATTTCATAAATATTGGTTGGCATGAAAGGAACATTTTCCCATGACTCTAAGCCAAAAGTGAAGAGGAGAGATAAGTCATTTCTTACTGTTTTCAGAAAAAATAAACTACTAAAAACCAAAACAAAACAAACAAAAAAACAACAGAAAAACAACAACAACCTGCAGGATTTTCCAACTATTAAATAAAATTAGAAATTATCTCTCTTTAAACCTTACATTTGTAGATTGGGCTGATAAATCTCCTAAAAACATTTAAAAAAAGCAATATTACATGTAAAGTAATTTGCCCTTATTATTTATTAAAACAAATTATTATTCCTACTCCTATGAGCCAAATACCCCATTTTCTACTGGATTTGGCAATGAAAATGCATCATAAGCAGTGCAATGAAAAGCACCTGCCTCTTATTTCCCATGCTTAACAGACAAAAATAACTTATCTGTAGTAGTTTGCTGATATAACAAACTACATTACAACATGTGGCTTAAAACAACACAAATGTATTCTCATAGAGTTCTGGAAGTCAGAAATCTGAAAGGAATTTTATGGATTAAACCAAAGTGCTGGCAGAGCTAGCTCTTTTCAGAGGCCAAAGGATGGAAATCCTTCTCATTGTCTTTTCTTCCCCCAGCTTCTGGTCACATAACTTTCTTCTTATTTATGCCTTTTTATGTCACTCTTATGAAGACTTGTGTGATTATATTTAGGATCCAACTGGGTAATTTGGGGTAATCTTCCCATCTCAAAATTGTTAACTTAATCATACTTTCAAAGTTGCCTTTGCCTTTATAGAGCACATTACCAAGTTCCAGAGATTACCAAGTTTATATCCTTGGGGTGGGGAATTATTCAGTCTATAACATCCACAGTTTGTGGTAGATATCTAACGAGGTAGAGGTCTTGACTTGATAGTCTTGTAAAGAAAAGTATCAATAGCTAAAATCTATCGACAATGATAAAATATGAAGATTCTTGATAACAGTGATTTATGCGGGATCTCTGAAAGTTAGGAATGTATTGTAGGTTACCAATGAACTCATTTTAGGAAACTTAATGTATTCTCTCCCTAATGTAAATATTCCAGCAGACAATATTATTCAATGCTAAATTAAAGTAATTTAGGGTCAATACTTTGTAATGATGCCTGCCTTTGATTAAGTAAGTACCAGGAAACCTTATATGATTTATCTCCATTAATTAAATGCAGTCAAATACAACTCTAATTATTGTGAAAATCTGGGAATTTAAGCTAAGTCATATTTTAAATAATTTACACACTGGGCTACCAAGTTGGAGAGGGAAAGGGAGAAAGATGCTCACCTTAAATAATAAATCCTTCTTCCCATAACGAAGCTCCTTCAGCTGGGCTTGAATTTTTTTTGACTGTAAGAGAAGAAACATGAATTAGTGCCTTAAATTCATTTATATGTTTCAACTTGATGATTAGTATTTCTTCAAACTTTACAAAAGGAATTTTTCAGCCAAGCGAAAGAGTCCAAAGACTTTGGAAATGAAAGAGGAAAGCTTAGCCTTCACTTTGGGAGTTGGTCATCTAGCTTTTCTAGGCAGGAAGAGAAAACCAAAGCCTGCTCAGAGGAAACATATTAACAGGTAATCCTTAAAGAAAGTGGCTTACTGTTCCCCCTGGCAAAGAATTCCAGTCACCCAGGCATGCCCCACATCTAATTTTGATGCTAAGTATATCTCTTCAATTCCATGCCTCAGTTTTGAAGGCTTGTTTCAATTATTTATTAAGGTAAGATTAAATATGGATAAGTTTAAATTGACAACCAAATTTGAATTTGACATATGTCCAAGGAGAAGACAGCAAGCTGGTATGACAGGAGGTGAAGAGACTTTGCCCTTTAGAAGAACAGGCTTTTTAAGAGAACCATTACAAATGTAATAGTGCTTATAACAGGAATCTCTCTCAGAAGGTATATGTTTGGCTAACACATTGGAATATACTATTCTAGCAATAAAGCACAGATAATGAATATGCTTCCTGTTTTTCCAGGGTAGACCCAATTTCAAACATTCCAACTTAAGAACCTCAGTCATTTGTCTCTCTACATCTAAGATTATTGGTGTTGATTCTTCAGTAAAAATATATATAACAGAAACAAATAGATTATAATAGTCACAGGGAAAAAAGATAATTGAAAAAATAGTTGAGTGGGAATATAAAATAGTACAGTCACTTTGGAAAACAATGTTGACAGCTTCCTATAAAGTTAAACATACACATTCTACATTATAGATCAATTATTTATAGGTGTTTACCCAAAAGAATATATAATGTATACATATATGTTTATAGTATCTTTTTCATAATCAGTTCATGTGCATAAACTGATTAACACTAAATTATGGTACCTCCATGAAATGAAATATTAAAATACCGACTTTAAGAATAAATTAAGGGCCATAACATGTAGTAATGTAGGTGATCTCAAATGCATTATATGAAGTATGTGAAAGAATCCAGACATCAGAAGGTATGTTTTGTATAATACATTTATATGATAATCTACAAAAATGCAAACAAAAGGATAGGGAACCCAATCATGTTAGTAGTTGCCCTATGTTGGGGATTGGTAGTAGAGATTATAAAATAGCCAAAGGGAATTATGGGAGAAATGCAAATGTTCTATTTCTTGAATATATACAATGATCCAACCCATTAAAACCTTATACTTAAATGGAATAATCTCTATGTAAATTATATCTCAATGAAATTCAATTTTAAAAGTAGCTGGTCACAGTACATAATAAAAACAATACCCTAATCGTATTCTATCCCAGTAAATTCTGCTGATATAACGTCCTCCTTAATAAAGTCCACTAATATTTTAAATCTTATAATTTTCCAAGCATATATTGAAGGCATGAGTCTTCCACTGAACCAACTATAGTGTACTGTGATTTAACCTATTATATTCAGAACATTTCTAAACATGCAAGGTAGTGGAGTTTGAAAAATGGAAGACTGTGTTATAATAGTGCTATAATCTCTAAATTTGTATCCAATGCTGGAAGTACCACTAATTACAGTATAAAATTGAAAGTGTTGTAAATGTAAGGTTCTAATATTAGAAACTCAGTTTTCCATAGACATCTGACATCCTTATTGTGAGCCATCTGAATTTTGTGATCTATTAAATAAGGAAGCAGATAAGAGAGAACAAAAATAAAAATAAAACAAAATGAAATGGAAAGAAATAAGAAAGGAAGGAAAAAGAGAAGGAGGGATTGAGGAAGAAGAGAGGAAGAGAAATAGGAAGGAAGAGAGACAGAGGGAGGGAAGGAGGGAGGGAGGGAGGGAGGGAGGGAGAGAGAGAGAGAGAGAGAGAGAGAGAGAGAGAGAGAGAGAGAGAGAATATATGAGGAACAGGAAGCAAGAGAGAATTTGACATTAACAATTCAGAATTATGCAATTAAACTCTATACAGTAGGCCAAAGCCGGTTTGACTCAGTGGTAGAACATCGCTCTGTGGACTGAAAGATCCCAGGTTCGATTCTGGTCAAGGGCATGTACATTGGTTGCGGGCACATCCCCGGTAGGGGGTGTTCAATAGGCAGCTGGTCAATGTTTCTCTCTCATCAACCTTTCTAGCTCTCTATCTCTCTTCCTTCCTCTCTGTAAAAAATCAATAAAATATATTATAAATAAATAAATAAACTCTATACAGTAGATCCTCAGGTTACCTCGCAGATTGTTCCTACAGTGCAAGGTAACACAATTTTCGCTGTAAGTGGGAACCCACCAGCATGAGCACCTACATCACTCACATGGAGCACATATACAACAGTAATGAAGGAAAACAGTAAAAAAAAATGTAAAAGAAAGATAACAATTCCTGACCTATACTTGTGGTAAAGAAATAATAAAAAACATAAAGCACATATGTACATACATCAGAATGATGGAACTTTTTCTTTTTATAAATAAATGTGAGATGGCAACATGACACGAAACAATGTATATTGAGTCCCACTTAGCCTGAGGACTGCCTGTCCTCAGAAGCAGCAAGGATTTGTGCTTACTTAAAACCTAGTAAGGTTCCATCTCCACAAAAAGGCATTCTCTTTTTCTTGATATGATAATGAAAGTAAAATGTAAGACAGGATGCATTAGAAGACAAAGAGCCATCTTGTGCATACCTGGTTGGTACTGACCCTTAAGAATGAAACTTACACCTGAGTGAGTCCTCACCCCCTTGAATTTATGCTTCTACCTTAGGTCTACATTTACTACAACTCTGCTGCTGGAATCTCTCATAAAGATTCCTAAGTGACCCAAAATAATTATATTTTAGACACAGCATTTTTCTTTTGTTACTTGAACTTTATTTCTAAGACATTTCCTGGTTTTCATGAGTATCCTTAATTTTGTGCCATTGATATTAGCAAAGGACTACTTCTGTTATCTTTCTCAACTATGTATATATGATCAAGTATCATTTTCTCCCTGCAGTTGCAATCTGCTATCCAGGACTCATTGATAGCCAGGACAGTCTCTGAGGAAAACATACTTTGATTTTGTTGTTGTTGTTGTTAATGTTCTTCCCTCTGAAGATATTTTTAAAGGAAGGGAGAGACACACAGAAAGAGAAACATTGATGTGAGAGAGACACATTGATTGGTTGCCTCCTGCACATGCCTCTACTGGGGCTGGGAATTGAGCCTGCAAGTCAGGTACATGCCCCTGACTGGAATTGAACCTTGGGACCCTTCAGACTGATGCGCTATCCTCTGAGCCAAACAAGCTAGGGTGCTTTCATTTTTTATCTAAACTAATGTTGACCAATATCAATGGGGAATGAGAGATTAGCACTCCATACAATGTGCTTTTTTTTTTTCCCCAACTTCACTTCTATTATACTCTATATTTTAAGAATTAGAAATGAATCAGTTTAACCATTTCGGCAATCCATTTCTTATTGCATACTTATACTGATTGCTCAGAATATAATTTAAACTTTTCTTCATAACTTGGATTCATTATTAAAATATCAATTTTGCATTATGCAGTAATTCATTCATGAACTATAATAAAAACCTACATGTATTTTTCTATACTAAATGAACAGGAACATCTAGATTCCTGAGCCTCATTATAGTTATTTAAAAATATCATTTTAGAATTTTTCATTACAGTCACTTATCATTTCTCTGCATCTGCCTATTCCAGTCTTCTTCTGATTTACAGTAGTTAAAAAGCAAAATCAAATCTAAGCATCTAATGAGAATATGGAAAATAAGAATAAAAATAAGAATAAATACATTTTGAATGATTCCATCTTTATTTTGTAATGTATATTGATATGAAACCCAGTTGACTAACTGTTTTCTCTTACCTTGTTGGCATCATTTTTGAAAATTAAAATTAAACTTTTCAAACAGTTCAGATATTACTACATTGGGGATTTTAGTAATATTATTTTAACTATGTTAATGATTTTAAATGTAATTCTAAATGTTGTTGCCTAGGAGTCATGAAGTTTTCACAAGTCCACAGCAAAAGTTAAGGTTGTTAAAATGATGATAATTATGATTATTATCCTATATAATAAGAGAGGACATGCTAATGACCCATTCCATCATGAAGTGTAACAACCAACTACATAATGATTGGATCATGGATCTGCCGGGGGATCGGACAGCAAACTACAAGCAGGCAGCAGAGAGCTACAGGAGGGGGCAGGGCAGAAAGCTGGGGTGGAGAGGGATGGAGGGAGCTACATGGGGGCGGGGCAGTGGGCAATAAGCTACAGGAGGTCAGCAGCGAGCTACTGGCTCAGGGATTCATGTACAGGGCTACTAGTAGTTGTAATAAAAAGAAGATAATGAAGGTGATAAAGACAGAAGGCATTGTCCATGGTAGGACATTTTAACTAGGTTTATTTTTTCCCTTTTAGAGACTATTGTTTAGTCTGAGATCTTTCTTTCCAACAATTTATGTTCAAATATCATTTCCTTCATGAAGTAATAGCAATGATGATATGGTGGTACATGATACGTGCAGCAGCAGCTTCCATTATTTTTTATATTCTTCTGTGGAAAATTGAAATATTAGCAATCTAAAGGTGTCAATAGGACTTGGACATTTTATTCATATATGAATACCAAACATTTAGGATCACTGATCTAGAAAACATTAATAAAAGTCATTATTCTTCTATTTTATTGGTGGTAGTACTGAAACAAACAATAAATATTTCTATTTATATTGAAGACAAATTATTCTGACAAAATATATACCTCCTTTATAACTCAAACTTAAACTTTAAATTGGGTCCATGGAGAAAGAGATAGGGTAAATGTATAAATCATAATGAATATATTCAATTTATTTTAACATTGTGTGATACTAAAGTATAAAATATCTAATAAATCATAAATAAAAATTCAGAAATATTATATTAAGTAATAATATATTTAAAATAAATTAATCATTTTTGAACCAAGGAGCTAAAACATATCTACAACTAGGCCTAGGCTGTTATTGATTGCTTCTAAGTTCTATGGATACCTTCTCCTAGGAACCATCTCTCTTTCATGTATGTGAGTATTATAGAGACCATAAGAACATGCCAGCCATTGTATAATATAGCTTTAATACACATATTCCTTATTCAAAACTGTTCTTTTGCTTACCATCCATAAGTATTATTAAGAAATAACAAAAGAGTAATATGCATATTGGTCACAATGACCTCACAGTAGCAACAAACAGCAGGCTGTGTGGGGCAACCAGGCCAGCAAGGGAAGTAATTGGGGGCGATAAGGCAGACAGACAGGTGAGCAGTTAAAAGCCAGCAGGCACTTAGGGGAAATCAGGCTGGTGTGGGGAGAAGTTAGGGGCAATCATACAGGCAGACAGATGAGCAGTTAAAAGCCAGCAGTTCTAGATTGTGAGAGGGATGTCTGACTTCCAGTTTTGGACCAATCCCAGGGGTCCAGGACTGGAGAAGGTCCAGGCTGAGGGGACCCCACCCCATGCATTAATTTTGTGCACCGAGCCTCGAGTATGTAATATTTTTAGAAATGTAGAAAATATAAACAATATAATAGTTGATCTCCATTCAAATAGAAGAATACAATGAAAGAAATACTACAAGCCAGTAGGTTTGAATTTTTGTTTTAGAGGGCATCAACCTGTAATTTCCATGTATTGAAAAATATATTAATTTTATATACAATGTTACTGTAATGGCATAAACTGGATTATTGAATTGCATGTTAGACTTTAACCTTAGTGTTTATAATAAAGACTTTTACATGTCCATCAAGGAGTGTTTTCATTTTATTTAATGAAAGAAATCCCAATCCCATTGGGGCACATGACTACCAACCTAATGTCACTTTATTTTTTCTTTTTCTTTCCCATTGATTTTTTTTATTTTTTTATTTTTTTAATTAAATTATTATCTTTGTACATATACCATTGCCCCCCCCCCATACATGCCCTCCCTTCCCAGAGTTTTGTGTCCATTGGTTGTACTTATATGCATTTATACAAGTCCTTCGGTTGATCTCTTATCTACCCCAGATCCCCCTACCCTCCCTGCTGTAATTTGACAGTCTGTTTGTTGCTTTACTGTCTCTATATATTTTGGTTCTTCAGTTTATAATGTTCTTTATTATTCATAAATGAGTGAGGTCATGTGGTGTTTCTCTTTCATTGACTGGCTTTTAGAGATAGTGCAGAAGGAGAGACACAGAGAGAAAAAAAACATCAATGTGAGAGAAACACTCACAGGGATGGATGGAGCCTGCAATCCTCATAAGGATCAAGCCAGCAACTGAAGCATCTGCCCCTGAACCCGGGACCCATCAGGCCACTGGCTGATGCTTTATCCACTGAGCCAAACTGATTAGGCCCTAATAACACTTTTCATTTTCCTTTCAAATTGACAAGGCAAGTGACCTAATTTTGGCAAATAAGGAACAATGAGATACGTGTCACTACTTCCTAGTTGCACTCCTTCAAAGCAGTGACTATGAGTCACTAGGCAATCTTTTCTGTCTGTTGTTTTAGAAGGTAATAATAATAGAAAGTGGTTTTGGCTGCAATATTTAAGAAATGATAGAGGTATAACACCAGCTCTGTGCCTTATGTCTAGAGTGTTTTGGGTGAAGGGGTCAACTTTTAACATATGCAAGCCATTGTTCTCAAACTGCTTTTCCCTCCCCATTCCTTCACAGGCATGGCCTCTACATCATGGTATGAAGACTCTGATGCATGTTTCTTATTATTCACAGATGTTTCCATTAAAAAATCCTTGCATAACTCATCCCATCTTTTGTGTGAGCTTCTTGGAGAAACCAACTAACTAGGTGCCTCCTGTCTCCTATCCTTGAGGTGTAAATAATCCACTTCTACTGATACTATCTCTACTATCTCACTAATATCATTAAGAATTATTACTATACCCTACATATTCTATATTAAATCAGGTATCATAAAATATAGGTATATTTGAGAGATCAGTAGTATAGAAATTGATTTTAGTTAAACCTGGATTAAGCAGGATAACTTTCCTCCCTAAGAAATGCATGTGTCTTTTTGTTTGTTTTCTTTGGTTATGCAATGTTAAAACATTCAATTTATATCAAGTTTTCTTTACTTATTCCAATGTTTGGACTTATGTGAGAAGGGGAAAAGGTCACAAGATGTCTAGTTTTAAAAAGTCTAGCACTGATATTGTTTCTATCCAGTTGAAGCTAGAAGAGAAAGTTTACTCACCTCTTCTGCACGGATGCCACACAGCTTATTTCCCGACAAGAGTTTGTTTTTCAAGCTTTTATTCTGAGGAAAGAAATATAGTTTTATTGTTAAGAAGTGATCAAATATTAAGAATTCCTTTAAATATGCAAGCAGCATTTCATTTCTCTATTTTTTGTTCACAAAAAGTCCTTAAAGATATGAGATATAATATATTTAGATGATTTGAGTAGAATCTGCAGTCTAAAAGACTTACTTCTATTCAATTAAAATGTGGAAATATTAGATTAATCATGAAAAATATGGAGCTTTTTTGGCCTTATATTTAAAATCTGTTTTGCCAAAACCTGTTTGGCTCAGTGGATAGAGCATCGGCCTACAGACTGGAAGGTCCCAGGTTCAATTTCTGTCAAGGGCGTGTACCTTGGTTGCGGGAATATCCCCAGTAGGGGGTGTGCAAGAGGCAGCTGATCAATGATTCTCTCTCATAGATGTTTCTAACTCTTTATCCCTCTCTCTTCCTCTCTGTAAAAAAATCAATAAAATATATTTTTAAAAAATAAAAAAATCTGTTTTATATTTTATAACATAATTTTATAAGTTTAGTTTCAAATTTCAATTAATGCTAATTTCCAAAAGCACCCCTCTAAATAGCAAGCATTTATTTACACTATCATGTGGATGCTAGTCACCTTTGACCCTACTAAAATATAGCCAAAGATCCATCAGGGTCTGCATTCCTTTTAAAGAAACTGTTTTAGAGTCCTCTTCTACCCCTGACACCTGCATTGCTCTCAAAGAGCATCTTGATTTTCAGAAGCTATTTTGTCTTCCAGTCCTCATATGTATGCTCGCACTGCTATGTACAGATACAGACAGATCAGTTAACTGTTGAACATCTGATAATTTACCTAGATTCTTAGATGGATGTCTATTAATTCTGACATGAAAGCTACAATCATCTAAACCCATAGATCCATTCAATATTTTCTGTCTCATTTCACTCAGGCTTTTAGTCTTTGGCCCAGTAACTGAGTACCCCAAACTCCTTTTATAAAGGCAGCAAAAGTAGAGCAAAAACTTTGCGAAAGCTCACAGCATTTTGACTTTGTAATGTCTCTCTGGGAGCAAACAGTGCAATGGCAAGTTACATGTCCTGCATAATTCCTCTGAGAGAGTCAATTTGATGAGCACCATGAGCAAATGGATGAAAATTTATGCAGAGTGAATGAGTAACTGGATAAATAGATACATTACATTTAAGAGTTCTTCATTCACAATTCTTACCTGATTTTGAGCATTTCTTATTTTATTTTTCTGCCATACAAAGATAAGGTACACCAGTTCAGAATAACCATTTGTCTATTTTTTTCTCTTTAGCTATGAGCTGGAATTCTAAAACACCCATCAAGAATTTCAATACCATAAAATGTTTTATACATATGAGGAGTTACCTTGATCCACTCAATAATGCCTTTTTGCAAATATTTTTATTTATCATTGAGCACAGGATTAGGGTTTTTAAAGAGACTTTAATAATATACATTATTTCTGTATTTAAAAGCATGTAAACTACAATAATGAGACACATACTGATGTGCTAACTCTGCAGTATTGCTCAAATTGTAGACTAAAAAAATGCCTAGCTTTCTTTCTGTTCATGTCTATGTTTTGATATATGCAATCTTAATTATTTGTAATGCAATGGTCAATTTTCCCTTTTTTACTTATCTTATTATTTTGTACATAGAGCTATAGCTCTAGAGATTTGATATTTACTTACATATTTTATCTTTCTATAGTTATATTGTTTTAATGAAAAGACAAATGAAATTGAAATAAAGTCTATAGTTTATTTAATATTACTGTATAAATGTTAATTTGTTAGTTCAATAATTGTTTTATCATTCTTTCTGCTGTTACATTAGAGGATTTGGCTAAGGTACATGAGAACATTCTGTATTAATTTGCTCTGTCTTTTCTATGTAAAAATTATTGCAAAATAAAAAGTTAAGATATATACAAAATAAAATTTAAATAAAAATAAATAAGAAAAAAGTGAGTGAAACACATTTGAAATTAAGATGCATATACAAACACAAAACATTCACACATGATTAACTTGATTAGAAATGATAAGTTAATAAATTTAAAAATTCATAAATATAGTCTATACTACTTAAAATTTGCATCTTCACTTAAAACGTTTCTTGTTTTTCTTGCCTTTTGTTCATTCTGTTCAATTTTAAGATGAGAGAGAAAGTGGTGAATAAAACATTATTTTACCGGAAATGTTTACAATCATCTTGGACATTGCATGTGGATTAGCACTGGGAAGGCAGCCACCCCTCCACATGGACTCCATCCAAAAAGAAGCTGCGATTATACTGTGTGTTCATAGTCTGCCCTGGCGGTGGGTAATTCTGGGCAACTGTATAAAGCAATATGTTTCCATTAAGCTAAATGCCATTTCTGGAGCTGAAGAACTACAGTATTTCACCATTTTGAAACATATCCAGAACTGGGGTTAATTCATTATAATCACCCACAATGGGGCCAATTGCGGGACACAAGGGAGCTTGCCAAGGACCATGCTGAGATTATTCTTAGATGGCATGTTCTTCAGCATGGATGGCACACAGTGCTCATGAGGGGATACTGGTTCCCAGACAACGCATTGATTTAACCTTTCCACACATGATTAGTGACTACTTTCTTAATTACCCCGCCCCCGCCACCCCTCAAAAAAAAGGCTTGATAGCATTTAGGCATTAAAAACAGGGTTATTGCAATTGGGTAATTAGACTTGTGTCATTACTTTTACCTTCTAAGTGAAGGCTCTCAACCATATCACACTTAATGATATTTTTATAAGATCTAAAGAAACAACTTGCACAGGTAACTATACCAAAAATTCCAGAATACAATTATAAATACGCCTCACTTGAGAGGATATACATAAAGGTAGATTAAGAGAGTCATCAAATGATTAAATGTCTGTTCTTTCTTCATGTCATACTTCCATCATCATTTCTTCTAATAACCACACCTTGGTTTTTCTTATGAGAAATATTTTCCATGCTAATTTCATGTGGCCATATGACACAAACTCTAGCCATGGCATCAAGGGAACAGAATGAGATTCAAGCCCAGCCAATCAGAGTCTTGGTCCAGATTTGATAAAGTAACAAGAACATCACGGATGAGACTGAAACATAAATATTTTATATTTGAGAATTAGGGAGAAAAGGGTAACTACTAAATCTGAACTTATCTGAGAAAAGACCTAACATAGACAAAGAACACTGGGTACATATAAATACTGAATCCCAGCGATGTTGTTGGTCCTTCTACTCCCCTTCACACAATTTTGCTGGAAGCTAGTATACTGGGTTTTTCAGTTACATCTTTCTAGCACCTAAATCTTTTTGTCCACCCTATAATCATATAATTCTGCCACTTCCATAAGATTCATAGTGCCCAGGCTCAGTGTACGCCATAGTTCGCCAGTAGCTCAGTGGTTGAGCATCAACCTATGAACCCATAGGTCACTGTTTGATTCCCAGTCAGGGCGCATGCCATGTTTTGACTTTTATCCTCAGTAAGGGGTGTGCAGGAGGCAGCTGATGATCAGTGATTCTTATTAATGATGTTTCTCTCTCTCACTCTCCCTTCCTCTCTGAAATCAATATATGATTAGACTACCAAAGGACCTCCAAGAATCCAAGATTAGATCAAACACTAATGCCATAACTTATCAGGATGTGGGAAGATAATATATCCAAGTATTTTGCCTTGTCTAAAGCAAGAAAATAGATCTTGCTTAACACCTACATAAGTATTTTCCTCCCAATTGGATGCTGTACAAATTTGGGGTAGGTTAAAACAAATGTTCCCCCCAGTTTCTTAGGAACCTAGTTTGTATATGTCTCAGCCCTGTCTAAAAATATAATTTATTATTTCCCAATACCTGATAGTAACAGAAAATAATTTTTTTTATTATAGCAAAGGTGAAGATTTATTGAAAAACAAGTACAGACTCCTACATGGGGAGAGGGAAAGGGACCCCCAGAAAATATTTCTTAATAAATAATATATCTGCTTAATCTAGTTTGATTTTTGCCTATGAAATTAAAACATCCTAATATATTTTACATGGTGTCTTAATCCCAACATTCTGGGCTACTCAACAGAAAGAGATATAAACCTAGTATAATAAATCTCGTATATCTCAATAATCTTGCTATATAGAAATGTAAAAATTCTGAAATTACAGTGTCTTCATTTTACAGTGTCTAAAGTAAAATTAGGCGTTAACTGGGATTTTTGTTTGCAAATAATAGAAACCAATAATGGATAAAACAAGCAAAACATGAATTTATATTATGAGGATTTCATGCAGAATGAAGAGAAAGCTTGAGGAATGAGGCTCAGAAAATACACAGGGACCAAGTAGAAGGAGGTATCTATAATTATATGATAGGAATGGAGTTACTGTGACAACTAATTGAGAGACAGTAAGTCACTGTACTTAATTATAAGGTAGAATTATGAGGTCTCAATTTTCATGTCATAAGTCAGAAACTGGGATCATTTGGATTGTCAAATATAATAAAGTATATAGATGTGTTTACCACATTATTTTTGGGTTTGAATAAGATATACTATTGCTGTTATGAAACTGAAAACTGTTAATGTCTTTAAAGTGTAATTAAAATGTGACCTTAAAGTAAAAACACCTGCAGTGGTATTCAAACTAAAACCAGAGATTGCTGTGTGTCACAATAGTGATGCTTCAAAGCGATGAAAAGCATCTCCTATTTTAGGACTTTTAAGAGGGATGTGCAAAACCATTATATATGACTGCGTGAGATCCACATTTGTTTCCATTTAACTGTGTTTGAAATTCCTGGAAAATGGGCATGCTTTTTGAAACAAGTCACTTTGTAATTGAAAATCTTAATAGAATTTAGGGGTAATATGAAACATAAATGCCTTATTTCTAAAACATTGGCAGATATTATGGTATTTTGCAAATTTTCTAAGTGTCTTTTATTGAGAAAACCTCAGGAAAGGGATGAGATCTGGGACTGAGATATAAACCATAAGTGTTTATTTTATCATTTCTTAGATGAAACTTTTTTTCACTGTTTGATATTTATGAAATCAGGATATAGTCTATAATACTAGGCACTTTTCATGTAGTATTTATGGTTCCCCACACTCCTAAAAAGTTGTTAAGTCAGCCCTTGCTGGTTTGGCTCAGTGGATAAGAGTATCGGCCTGCAGACCAAAGGATCTCAGGTCGAATCCAGTAAAGGGCACATGCCTGGGTTGCAGGCTAGGTCCAATGTGTAGAAGGCAGTCAATCAATGATTCCCTCTCCTCATTGATGTTTCTGTCTCCCTCTTCTTTTCCCTTCCTCTCTGAAATCAATAAAAATATATACATTTTTAAAAAGTTATTAAGTCAGACAGTACACTTTAAAAATAGATTAATCCTTAAGTTTAAAGATTGCTTTTCCAAAGTTCTTGTTTGAAAATAAGTGGTAAAGAAGGCAATAAATGGGGGAAACATCTTTCATTTAGAAAGCTTAACTGTCAAGAAACTACAGAAAAAAAAGAAATGTGTACATAAATCTTTTTTATTTATTCTAAGCCACATAAAAGGAAAAAAAGAATTTTAAAATAGAGAAAGATGAATTGTTACAAAATAGTTTCAGAATTAATAATGGAGAAAAAGTCCAAACAGAATAAGTCATTTGGAATTACTTTCCTCCCAACAAAAACAAGTTCAAATTATAGCTACTATTTATAATACTTTAAACAATAAAATAAAATTTTAAAAAATTATAGCTTCTAGAATAAGGAAGAAAAGTTATTCACAGATTATTTTGTCTGTCAATATCTAAGTGCTTTAATATAGATACATTGGTGGAAATATCAACTACAGGAAAATTTGCTTTAGTTTCAAACATTAAGTAGATATGACTATTTTGTAGACATATAATTTGCAAAAGTATATGTAATTTCTACTCAATGTCTACAGCCAAAGTGTCTAATCTGTACTGAGTTAAATGCTGTTTCTTAGTAAACAGTGCAGTATGAGTAATATTATTCACTTTCTTAGGATGTTATACTTATTTTTATTATAGATCAATCTAGATTCTATCTGATTTAACAAGTAGAACAAATTGAGCTGCCCTAAAATTCCCAGAGAATTAAACTCCCCGGTCGCTAGTGGGAGCAAGGTAAAGGTTCTGGGAGTGCTGCTGAAATAAGAATTTTCAGAAGCCCCTATGTGAAGATGGGATGTGGAAGAAGGCTTTATTTGCATGAAGTTACATTTCTTGGGTTTTAAAGTCCCCTCCCCCTTAAGCCAGTCCTGGAAAAGGCGCAGCTGGGGTTCCAGGAGAGTCAGA
The DNA here is from genome assembly GCF_014108245.1 of Pipistrellus kuhlii. Lineage (NCBI taxonomy): Eukaryota > Metazoa > Chordata > Mammalia > Chiroptera > Vespertilionidae > Pipistrellus > Pipistrellus kuhlii. Next base: position 17,575,058 of record NW_023425595.1, read on the forward strand.
AACAAGGCCAATGTCCAGAGCCTCCATCCTCTGTTGTAGTCAGGGGAAGTTCAGCATCCAGGGCAAATTAAAGTCCGTTAGTCTATTCTGTGGAGTCCAGCATGTGGGAACAGGAGAGCACAACCCCCTACCACAGGAGACCTGGGAACCCAGCACCTGAGAGAGGAAAGGGAGCTTCCTCGGTTGGGAAGTTTAAATATTCACGTTTATCTCCTTGCAGTGGCCATGCCCATTCTGGGCATTGATTCACTTTTAGGTTTGATTGACAAGCAGGCAGGTAAACATCTTCTTATGACATTCAGACCTTACTGGGCAAGCATTTAAACCGCCTTTGTCCAGTCCCTTCCCCCATCAAATCAACCAGAGGAGAACAGATTTGGAGATTGCTAAACGCAGCTTTTTGGCAAAGCTACAAAATGACTTGTCTATATCTAGCTTCCCCTTTCCTCCTTTCCTGTTAAATAACAGGCTATTAGAATGGCATCACTAAGATGTTAGCAGTAGACAGTTTCTTCTGGATATCTTCTCAGACCCTACTTAGCTTGGTTAAAGCTACAAGCAACAAGTAAAAATAATTTCTTAGTGTTTATTATTGAACTAAAGGAGCTCAGATAGACCAATAGAGAAGTCTGAAGAAACATTGATGCTAAAATCAAAATATTCTTTTTAAAAATATGTATTTTATTTAGTTAATTTTTTACAGAGAGGAAGGGGGAAGGTTAGAGATTTAGAAACATCAATCAGCTGCCTCCTGCACATACTGGGGTTGTGCCCACAACCAAGGTACATGTCCTTGATCAGAATTGAACCTGGGACCCCTCAGTCCGTAGGCCAACGCTCTATCCACTGAGCCAAACCAGTTAGGGCCAAAATATTTTTTCTTTAGGGTCAAATGCATCAGCTTCTACATTTTTCTTAAGCAGAAGTTTGCTCAATCCTATCTGAAAGTTTAGTCATGTACCTTAAACATTAAGTATTCTTCCAGTATCTTTTTCTGCTTATGTAAGACTTAATCCTGCTACAGCATTTGCACTCCAAGTGATTGGGCATGCTGTGAGAACAAGGGCTGCTAGTTCTACATGGACTTTCTCCTTTGAAAGGAAATTATGTCAGTATTATTTTTTTGCATGTGAATGATTAATTTGATCTTGGAGAAAACATCTGTGCTCAGAGTGCATTCAGAATGCAGTGGAGGAGGCAGCTGCTCATATGGTGATGCCAAATGACCTCATGACAAAGTTTCCTCTCTCCTTCTCAGTTTTGGCCTCTATTTGTGTCAGAATATTTACCATTAAAGTCAGAGCCCTAGTTTTGACTTGATTCATTCTACGATTCATCCATTCATTCTTCAAATATTAAATAAGTCTTCCTGTAACCAATGTATACTGCATACAAAAAGACACGGTGGGTACAAAAAGATCTTTACATGCAGTATTAATGTCCACATTATGTCATTAGGGATTGCAATTTAAAATAGCAATGAGATTCCACTACACATCAATTATAATGGCAAAAACTCAAATTACTGACAACACCAAATGCTGTGGAAGCTATGGAACAACAGGAATTCTCATTCACTGCTGGTGAGACTGCAAAATGGTACAGCCACTTTGGAAGACAGTTTGGCAGTTTCTTACACAGTTGTATAAACTTTTACCATGATTGAGAAATCATACTCCTTGATATATACCCAAAGGAGTTAAACATGCATATCCATTTAAAATCTGCACAAGGATACTTAAAGCAACATTATTCCTGGTTTTTAAGACTTGGAAGCAACTAAGATGTCCTTCAGTAGGTGAATGAATGCATAAACTGTGATATAGTCAGGAACCTTTTTCAGGGCTAAAAAAAAATTGATGTACATCAAACAAACACATTTATTCAATTGTATTAAAAACAAAATACCTGACCTCATAATCTATAAAACAATAGACAGAAATAATTGGTATATTCATCATTTAAGCCAGGTGTATTAGATTTCTCATGTAAAATATATATTCCTTGCTGGGTCAGAGTGGATCAGTGGTTGAGCATCGATCTATAAACAAGATGTCATGGTTCAATTCCTGCACGTGCCTGGGTTGCAGGCTAAGTCCCCAGTGTGGGATGTGCAGGAGGCAGCCAATCAACAATGTTTCTCTCTCTCCCTTTCCCTTCCTCTATGAAATCAATAAAGATATATATATATTCTTTGAAAAATATCAGTATTATTGAATAAAGAGATGGATATTAATAAATCTTTTAAAAATTATATGATAAAACTACTTTAATGTTCATAGTAGTTTTACACTACAAAGAGATCTTTGACTGTTCTTAAAGTAGCAGTTTTAATAGTTTAGAACTTAATACCTATTGAAATAACTAACTACTTCAAATAGATCACAAATTAAACTATGCATACCCTTTTTGGTATTTGCTAAAATAACACAAAAGTTATAAATAAGCACACTAAACAAAGAGGATATTAATACTTTTTAAAATTGTTATATTCTTATCAAGTAAATTTGCTATATTTTTAAAAAGTAAAATTCACACAATGCGTTGTGCTCATCATGTTTTGATTTTAAAAGTTTTCATAAAATATGCTCATTGAAATTCCAATATGTTTCTGAAAGCATTTTGCTTTATTGCAGCTGTCATTTATGTCAGCAAAGATCTTCCATTTTAAATTACATTTACATTGAAATTTGAAATTTATCTTCATTGTATGACTCAAAGTTTCCTGCTTTTAAAATCGTGGTTCCAGCAAAAGAGAACAGGCATTGTGGGTAAATATTATTTATCTTTCACTGAACATTTGAAGCATTTTGATATTAAAATCAAGTTATATTCAATTTTTTCTAATTATTTTTTAACCCAATACACACAGTTAAGTGCTCCAGTTTCCACCATGAACTCAACACAGAAATACACACTATCAGCTTCCTTACACAGGACAACCATCTTCAAATATGTTTTCTGGAATAGCAGTATCACTTGGGTACTTATTAGAAATATAAATTCTTAAGCCCCAAATTGACCCAAACTTACTGAGTCAGTATCTCTGAACCAGGGCCTGGCTACCTGTACCTAAATACTTAAATAGCTTCTAAGGTGATTCTGCTGCTCACCCAAGTTTGAGAAGCACTACTAAAAGCTAATGTGGGCACTTGCCCCAGATTTATACAGGGAGAATATAATGTCAGTCCATTTCCGGATTTGTGCTCACAGCTAAATAAAATCTCTCTGGTTCATATCACTTACAAATAGTTTAAGTTAACTACCTCATGTTTTCAACTCCACCATCCCCACCTTGAGTGATTTTAAGTAATACAAATTATCTGACTAACACATGGCCACCCTCATATGCTACTCCAGTGTCCTTACTAAGCAGACCTCTCAAATATGGCAAAAGCACTCCCATAAATCTTTCTGACTGCAGTACTGTGACCGGGCTATTTTTCATGATGATGGGAATATGATTCAAACAGCCTTTATCATAAACCTTGCACATGAATAATAAATCAACCATTTAAATAACCTTTCACAGACATTCCCTCAGTATTTTGTAAGGGCCTTGAAACTCTACATTGCCATTGCTTGACTTGAAGTGTGGTCCCCAATAAGCTCATTAGGGCTTTGATGCCAAATGTAGACTCAACTAGTATTTCTCCCACAAGCTCTTTTGGCCTGGCATTCACTCAAGTCTCAAAGCTTAGAGTTGGAGGTATATTTCTTTCTAAGTTACTCTGCCAACCATAGCATAGTATCTTAATCATATAGTCAATGGCTTATAGTCATAAAAAATGTTTTATAAATTTTCATTAGTAATAAAAATAAATATGACTGCTCACAAAGTACAGACACTTCATCACACAATTTGTATGCATATTTATCTTTAACTAGAGGCCCTGGGCACAAAATTTTTCACTGGGGATGGGAGGTTCCCTCAGCCCAACCTGTGCCCTCTTGCAGTCTGGGAGCCCTCAGGGGATATCCATGGGCCTAAGAAGGGAGTCAGACATCCCTCTTGCAGTGCAGGACTCTTTGATCATTACTGTCTGCCTGAGCCTGGCTTCTGGCTGAGTGGTGCTCCCCCTGTGGGAGTGCACTGACCACCTGGGGGCAGCTCCTGCATTAAGCCTTTGCCCCTGGTAATCAGTGTGCATCATAGCGAATGGTCATTCTGGTTGTTTCACTGTAACAGTTGCTTAAGTTTTTATTATATAGACAAGAGGCCCAGTGCACAAAATTTGTGCATGGGTGTGTATATGTGTCCCTCAGCCCAGCCTGTACTCTCTCCAATCTGGGACCCCTTGAGAGATGTCTGACTGCCTGTTTAGGCCCATTCCCAGCCTAATTGATGACTAACTGCTCCCCTACTGGCCTGATCATCCCCAACTGCCCTCTCCTGCAGGCCTGTTTCCCCCTAACTGACCTCCCCTGACAGCCTGATTGCCTCCAACTGCTCCCCCTGCTGGCCTGGTCCCCCCAACTACTCTCTCCTGTAGGCCAGGTCCCTAACTGCCCTCCCCTGCAGGCCTGATCACCCACAACTGCCCTCTCCTGCTGGCCATCTTGTGGTGGCCATCTTGTGTCCTCACAGGGGCAGCTGTCTTATGTGTTGGATGGTGGCCAATTTGCATATTACCTCTTTATTATATAGGATGGTTCTTAAATAGTCTTATGAGTGTGGTGCTAGAATGTCCATTTTGCAAGTGAGATTACTAAACTTATGCATTTCACTTTATAATATTGCATTATTCTAATCTGAGTGCTAATTTCATACTTTTATTCATTAGAAAAACAAAACAAAACTGTGTTTAGCCCTGGGTGATAGAGACCCAGTATAGCAGAATCTTAAATAAAATAGAATGTTCCTTCTATGACTTTCTGAAACAAAAGTCAAACTGTTGTGACTCTTGAAATTATTAAAGACCAGACCTCTTCTCACTGGATGTGTTACCTTTGCCTGTTTGGGCCATGATGTCCTCATCTCTATAGCTACATCCCACTATCCTTCAGAGATACAATCTGGAAGGTGCCCACATCTCTCTTGTTTACAGAATATTGGCCAGAACATAGGTATGTAGCCCCAGACATCTATAAAAAAGAGTCTGAAATGTTTATACAATTAATTATGAATTGTGATTCTTGCTCCAACTCATTTGTTATCCATTGAGCAAGAAAGCATCATAGATAAGGTTTTAGTCAAAATTTCTCATGTTGGGGTCCTCAAATTACCTTAAGAATGACTTAGGGTATTTAACAATAAGTCAGAATCCTGGTTCCTGCCCAGATTGGGAGAATCACAATATCTGGATATGCAGCATAGGAACCAGCAGTTCTCTTAGGAGAATCTTATGCACATTAGAACCACTGCAGAGTGAGAGGAATAAATGGATAGGTATTAGAATCTTTTAGAATCTCTTTGTCTTACTTTATGCCCTCCCATTATTAACATCCTCTACAGTATCTGAGGGTTAGTCATTCTAGGCTTATTAATCCCTGGCAGATGTTAAAGCTCAAAAGTGACGATATAAATATATATAAAATATATATCCAAAAACCGTCAAACTTTCAGGTAGCATTTTATACACTTATACAAGCTTCTTAACAATTTTGTGAGGTTGCTAGCAAGACGTAGTATTCCTACTTAACAGGAATACTAAACAAAACTGACACTCAAGGTTAAGTGACTTGCACAATGCCACACACAGCATTTTTCTGTTTTTAAATCCTCACTGCATGATATTTTCTTCATTTATTTTTAGACAGAGTGGAAAGTGGGGAAGATGAGAGAAAGAGAGAGAAAGAGAGAGAGGCAAGAGAGGGAGAGAGAGAGAGAAAGAGAGAGAGAGAGAGAGAGAGAGAGAGAGAGAGAGAGAGAGAGAGAGAGAGGCAGGAGAGAGAGAGAGAGAGAGAGAGAGAGAAAGAGAGAGAGAGACGGGAGAGAGAGATTGAATGGTTGCCTCCCACACACATCCTTTCTGCGCTGTCATCGAACTTGCAAAAAGGTAAATGCCCTTGACCTGAAATTGAACCTGTGACCCTTCTATCTGTGGGCTGATGCTCTAACCACTTAACAAAAACAGCCAGGGCAATGTCACACTGCTCTTGAGAGGCAAAGGTGGAATGACATCTTCATCTGATCACAAGTCCTGTATCCTTCACTTTCTTGCAACTATCTCCCAAATAATAAGGTTCGGAGCATAACCCCATTGTGGCTTCAGCTTTGCCAGCTCTGATCCATGTGGATCTTCCTATTGATATCTCTCTCCTCAGGGATTATCATTCATCCCAATTAGAAAGCCTACTTAGCATTGTTTTAAGTGTTGAAAATAATATCTAAGATTCAAGGGTTTTTCTAAGGGAGTTGGGAGGGAAGTGATGCTCAATGCCTGCCCCGAGCACTAATCTAGGCTTTTCACATGATCAGGTACAATAGTTCACATTCTGAAGCCCAAAGCTTTTCACATTCTATCATTCTCACTTATACTAGAGTTATAGTGTAAATGACCAATGGTTCTGCATTTAGCTTGATTTTCTTCTAATTATGTTTACCAATGTAAAAAGTATTCACTACCTAAGGAAGTCATGGATAGCTGTAGGATTTTGAAATCACTAAATGGCATTTCACTTTTAAAATTTGGAAATCCTATACAGCTTGTTGAAATTTTGTCCCCCCATTTGATTCTTCTTGTGGCATGCCTGCTGTGATATGTGCTTTTAGACTAGCACTGGGGTTTTAAAGTATTAGAGTCTGTGAATGAATTGTCGTCACATCTGTCTTAATGGCATTTCCATCTGCTCATGCAGTGTGCACCTGCACTTGGCCGATTATTCAAGAACAAGGGAGAAAGTCCTCTAATACCATTCTCCTTACAGTGAAAATCAAGACTTTACTTTCTAATTAATAGAGTGCTAGAGAGACAAAAGAAAAAAAAAAGGAAACAGAATTCACAGGCTGGCCTCCTTTTATGTTTGGAGAAAACAAACACCACCAAGATATTATTATTCACATATACATTCTTAGGGCCTTGGCTTGATTTGAATGGAATAAAATGGTTAAGAAATAATAAATCTGCTGAAACCGGTTTGGCTCAGTGGATAGAGCATAGCCTTGCAGACTGAAAGGTTTCAGGCTTGATTCCGGTCAAGAGCATGTACCTTGGTTGTGGACACATCTCCAGTAGTGCAGGAGACAGCTGATTGATGATTCTCTCTCATTGATGTTTCTAACTCACTGTCCCTCTCTCTTCCTCTCTGTAAAAAATCAATAACATATATTTTTAAAAATCCATATGTGTTTCTACTGTTTCTGTATGCTTAAATTACTCTCCATTTGATGAGTATAAAATGTGAAATTAAAATGTGGGAAGAGAGGACTGTTGAAGAATTAATAGGTAATTTCCATTTTAAATATGCGTTTTGTTCCCCAAAATACTTTAATCTCAAATGGTTTAAAGATGCACTACTGAACTACGACAGCCAGGGCAGGAAACAGTGTTTAGATTAGGGAAGATAGCTGAGACTGCAGCAAACAGAGCAAAGAAATACTGGTACAGAGTGAAATCATTCCAGATGGGCATAAGTACCCATAATTAGTAGCATACATTGTGCAAAATGCATTAGAGGGAGCAGAGCGCCTTCAGAATGCCACTGAATTAGACCAGCACTGGTGTACTAGTATAAGTTGAATTTTAAGTAATTGTAAGTAAATGACTGAGAAAAGTCTGCCAATGATAGTTTCTACTCTGAAAAAAAGAAATAGCCCAGTGCAGAATGATGTGGGGAAAGCCAGTGTCTAGACACATAAAAGGGAATCAGAACAACCTGAACATTTATTATAACAAGGAGAAAGAAGGTGGAGGAAGGGGAAGTGGGAACCCATGATTAAAAGAACCAGGGAGAGGAGAAGGAGCTGGCAGGCAGATGAGAACCAGAGAAGACCTGAATCAAATGTAGCTATGAAAAGTCCAGGGTTTCCCTCTCTTCCTTAGTAAGGGAAGATAAGGAATGAAAAGAAAATTGAATAAGAACCCATGTATCATTATAGTTTGGGGAAATTACTTCCCAATGTAACTCCATTAAAGCTCACCCCAAAAATATGGTTCAGTCATTCTCAAAGAAATGCCTGTATCGACTTCATAAGTTCTGAATTAAAGAATTTCTCCAGATGTTAGAAAATAATTGTGAATGTGAGTTGGAAGTAATAATGGTTTTATAAAGTAGTATTGTAATATTCATAACATCACAAACTACTCTAATTAAATAAATTAGAAAAGCATTGCCCTTTGCTGAAGGACATCTCAAAACCTGATTTAAAGACAGTCTGAATCTTTAGGGGCAGACTGGAGGTCTTGGAACTTCTAGTACAAGTCAGGCTCTCTACAAAGCCTTTCTGTCAATTAAAACCAAGAATGAAGTACCCAGGGGGGGATAAATTCAGGTTAACAGCACACTTTACAGAATGAGTGATCTCTGAAATCAAATGTACTTAATATCTGTTTGATAGAAGCTGATTGGTAAGAGAGATGACAACATTTCAAGAGACTAATTATAGCCAATAAAAAGGAACATTATTTCAGTGATTTAAGGTCATTAATTGACTATTGCCATGGAGAAAATTGTGGATGACAACTTCAGTAGTAATGAACACAATTCAAATTCACAAGAGATAACAGCTTTTAGTATATCAAATTTGTTTGAAAAAATTAAGGAGAATATGAAGTACATGATAAGAGAGGAGGAGTAAAAGTAGAATGAAAGGTTATTTTTAAACACTGTTAAAGGGATAAGTTTGTATAACCCTTTTGAGAAATAACTTGACAATATATGTAACCATTTTATGAATATCATTACATAATAACTCAGTATTGCCATTTCTTCAGAATGAACCTTAAAATAGTATTGGGTGGGGAAAAGTACCAATCAAAAAGTTGTTCACCATCCAATCCTTTATAATAAAAGCTTAATATAATAAGTGGGCTATCAACCAATCAAAGTGCAATATGCTAATGATATGCTAAAGTCACTCAACTATTCTCCATGATGTGCACTGACCACCAGGGGCAGATGCTTTGCCCTGTAGGTTAGCTTGCTGCTAGGGTCTGGACAATTGGGACTGAACAAGATGGGCCAAGCACACCTTGGAGCCATCCCACAGTCCCTCCCTGGCTGGCCAACCTCCCACATACTTCCCTGGCCCCCAATCGTGCACTAGTAGGTTTCCTTGGCCTGGCCTCCACCCTTTTGCAATCCAGAACCCCTCGGGGGATGTTTGAGAGCCAGTTTCAGCCCAATCCTGCAGGCCAGGCCATGGGACCGGGACCACTAGTATTTTATAACAATTCATGCACTGGAGGGAGGAGGTTTCCTCAGCCTAGCCTGCACCCTCTCACAGTATGGGAGCCCTCAGGGAATATCCTACTGATGGCTTAGGTATGCTCCCCATAGGGAAGGGCCTATGCTACAGTCTGGCCTCCCTCAGCAAGAGGTGACCAGGCTGACCAGGGGAAGGTGCCACTCCCATCAACCTGCTGCTGCTGCCACTGCCAGTTGCCACAGCCGCCAAGGTGTTTTCATCAACACAGACTCCAGTCCTTTCACCATGAAAAAATGACAACTTTCTTTTAGCATTTTCAAGATGTCTTTCATAGGATATAACATTTCTTTCTTTCTTTTCCTTTTTTTTTTTTTTTTAATCCTCACATGAGGATATTTTCCCATTGATTTTTAGAGAGCATGGAAGAGAGAGGGAAAGACAGAGAGAAACATGATTGTGAGAGGGACAGTTCGATTGGTTGCCTCCTGCATGAGCCCTCACCTGGGCCCCAGCCAGAGAGGAGCCTGCAACCTAGGTACATGCCCTTAATCAGAATTGAACCCAGACCCTGGTGTTGGCAGGCTGAGGCTGTATCCACTGAGCCAAACCAGCTAGGGCAGGATATGACATTTCTTAGCCCCATCCAGCAGTGGACCTTTGTTTTTATCCCCTCCAGGAGTGAGGTGGAAAAACCCTAGATCACTTTCTTGGGTTCTTATTGCCCAAGTTACCAAGAACACTGCAAGTGATGAGCTTAGCCAAAGAGCGATCAGAAAAGGTGTTTCCTCTTCAGCTCACATGCAGAGGCCCACCTGTATGTGTCCACTGGGGTGCGGGCTGTGCTCTGAGCCACATGGTGGCCACTGGGAGCAGGTCCCCAACCCCATGTATGTCCACTGGAGGCCTGCTCCCAGCTGTGCCATGGAGGCTTGGAGCAGGTGCCTCTGTGTGTGTCTGCTGGATGCCTACTGAAGGCCTGCTCCCAGCTGCCCCACTGCGGCTCAGAGTAGGTGCCCTTGTGTGTTGTGTCTCAGCTCTGGCCCATCCCCAGCCTTAGCCTCTCTGCCCATCTGCACGTGCAGCCTCTTTCCTTAAGGAATCCTGGATAATTTGCATAATATCTCTTTTTATATATAGATAAGACATGGAAGCAACATACATATTTTCCAGAAAAGATGTTTTACTAAATAAAGATAATCATTCCATGGCCAACTTATCTTCTCAATATAATAAATGGTAATCTGGGACACCAATCAAGAACAACAGCTATTGAATTTCCTACCAGTAATGATCAGGACAAGAACTCCAATCAAGTTAATCTTTTTTTTTTTAATAAAAGATATTAACCAAGAGCAATTCCCTTCAGACTTTTATATAACTGATAGTCTGTCACAGATTAAAATAGACCAAATTTATTGGGTAATTCCTGAGAGAACAGCATCAGAAACACAAGATTCCTAAAAGCAGGGACTAGCACCTTTATAGAGGACAGGTGTTTTGATTGAAAGTAACAGAAACAGATGCTTTTTAGGAGCCCCGGGGAACCCAGGAGGCTGTGCAGAGAAACCTAGCTAAGATTACACTGCAGCTAGTGTTAACGGGTCCTCCAAAATATCCCCTCAGCCTTCAAAGTCCTGGCAGAAAAATGTATGATCAGAATGCTTAGGCAATATGATTGTGCAAGAGAATAAATAGAAGGTCTGGCCTCCCTCCTCTCCTGTAAACAGAAGGCAGCAGAAGGAGGCAGCAAGACCACACCCAAAGGAAATTTCTCCAGATGGGAGAAGAAGATGCTAATAGGACAAGAGGATAGTTTGGGTGGTGGCATCATAGTAAGGGAAGGAGGAGGGGGGAAAGCAGGGAACCACATGGTGGCAGAGTGCCAGCGTCCTGTGTCTGTTCATTCTCCACCTGGCCTGGCTCCTGTTGCCTCTTCTTCCAACCCCACCAGGGATGCAGGCTAGGATGAGGAACTAAGGGTGAGTGGCAGCAGATGTTTCCCCTTTCCCAGGGGGCCTGAGGGCTGGCTCCCTCCTCAGGGCCAGCTGCCAACCTCCTGCACCCAGTCTCTCCCCACCCCTCAAACCAGCAAGCCCCAATCAGCCCGCAGATCCATCCCCTGTCCAGAAGGCCCCAATCAGCCTGGCCCTAATTGACCTTGATTATGGGCCAGGCCTAGGGACCCCACCCATGCACTAATTCCTGCATTGGGCCTCTAGTTTGTTAATAATTCTGAAAATTTCTGTAAAGAAAATATCTCTAAAGAGATGATGTGTCTGGAATACCAAGATGGATGTGCCTCAATCTGCCTTTAATCTTACCCAATTCTAGGAACATTTACTGAGTTTCTGTTATATATCAACCTTTCTGCTTGGAACTGAGATATGAAGATGAATTGGCTTCAACAGACAATACATTGAGAAATATGGATGCAGACTGAACAAGCTATACTACTGACACAGTAAATGCCAGTTATTGATATCAGGTAGATTTTATGTAACCCAGAGGAGTTAAAGTTGGCATTTTTTGGAGGCTTGGAACACTTCTCAGCACAATTAATATTTACATTTTACTCTGTAATTTGCAGCACTAGTGTTCTCTCTCTCTCTCTCTCTCTCTCTCTCTCTCTCTCTCTCTCTCTCTCTCTCTCTCTCTGTCACACACACACACACACACACACACACACACACACACACACACACACACACGTACACAGAGGCCTGGATCTTTAACTCATGCTAGCATTGAAGCTGCACCTAAACATGGAGTAGAGAGGGAAATTCAGAAAGATTTACAACTTCCACAAGAGTGGCTCAGGAATTAAGTAGTTATCTGAAGTGTGATGTTTAATTAGGAAGCAGAATGTGAGGTGGGAGAATATTTAGATACAATAATAGAAGGAAAGAATAGCCTTTAGTAATGAAATACAGCCTTTTCCACTGGAGAAGGGAAGGTAATACAGGGAGAGAATAGGGGTGGGGCTATACTTAAATCAGTCAAGGTTAAAACAGACAGAGTGGGAATGTTTTCTTAAAATAATCAGGGAAGAAACTTCAGTTTCACATAGCAAAACAATGAAATAAATACTTATCTGTTTAAAAGACACTAATTTATTTATTCCAATCCAACATTAACACCATTTTGTTCTCTGCAATCTTCTCTCTCTCTCTCTCTCTCTCTCTCTCTCTCTCTCTCTCTCTCTCTCTCTCTCTCTCTCTCTCTCTCTCCTTATGTCAATATATGTGAGATAGAGTATTTTTAATTCTATATGTGCCTTATTTATCTATCTGGCTGTGAAACTCCCAAAGAAAGACTAAATCATAGGGTGAATAATGTCTTCCATTTGGGGGATAGATTCCCAAAGATGGTTTGAGAGAGGTTCCCAATATGCCTGACAAAGATAAAAATCTTCTGGCCACATCAATGATATCTGCTATGCGAACAAATTATTGGATGACTTCTTTTTTTTTTCCATTCTCCTGATCACATCTAGCAGAAAGCTTCAGTAGTCATAATATTTTACACACCCTAGTCATAATATTTTACACACGCTAGAGGCTTTTGACAAAAATAGTGTGAATCTGAGTTCAAGGTAGTTAGAGTTGGAGACAGATAGGTTCAAAGAGGGCTAGGAACAGCAGCAGTGGACAAGTGGGACTAAAGCTCACCATGCCTTTTGGGATGTTTGCAATTCACCCTACAATTGCTACACTAGGGTCCAAAGCAGATGTTCATCAAGACAGCATTGTAGCATTCAACTCTAGATTATTTTATTTTGTTTAAAGTATGATGATGGTCCTTACTAGAACACATTTATTTATGAGATGGCTGGACAAAGGTTTAATGAGAACTATGGGCATCCTAGCCATGGGTCAGAACAGGAATATTTAGATTCTGCATATATAAATATCTGCTTTTCTTAAAATGTGGTACTGTCTCTGAATGGATAACTTAAGGTTCTTGTTTACAGGAATATTCCAGTAGGTTCCTACATCAGCACTTATTTGTTATAATTTTGGAAAATATAGAACCAAATTTACATTTTCAAAAGGACACACAGCGGAGATTCATTTTACCATACTTTGACAACTGATAATTGATAAGCAAAGGGTAGGATGTTGGCTTTCCTCCCTCTGTGTATATGTGTGGAAGAAACTTCTGTGGTAAGAAAACATCTGATTTTGTTCATTGGTTCATGTTGTTCATTATATTCCACAAATGATTGAGATCATGCGATAGATATATTTCTTTCACTGGCTTATTGGGCTTAGCATAATCAAAAACAGATCCAGAGACATAGAAACATCAAACCTAAGAGGGAAGTAGGGGAGGGTGGAAGTAAGGGGAAGAGATCAACTAAAGGACACGCATGCATGCATATAAGCCTAACCAACGGATGCAGACACCAGGGGGGTGAGTGCATGAGTAGGAGTGGAAGAGGGAAAAATAAAGAGCATTTCAAGTCAGAGGCAACTTCAGAGAAATACACAGGTGTTTGCAAAAGGGCTTTACATTTATTAGCATTGTTTCACATTCATAACAATTTTAAAAAGTTCTGTACCATAAAACACAGAATGAAAAATAAACACATTTTTCACCTGGAAAAGGACAATGCCAGGATTCAACCAAGAGAATTGCTTAGTTAGACCAAGTATGACCCTTTTTTTTGCTGTACAGCTTCACTTGCAAAATGTGCAGGAACAGGTATTGAAGAGAATAGAGATAAATGAGTTGTTATAATTAAGCTGTCTCACCTTAATTTTCTTTTCAAAACTGTCATGTTTTTCATATTAATATTATGCCAAAATTGTAGGGAAGAATTCACTCAATTATGTTCTGAATAATTGTATAAGATTAAGAAAGTCTGTTCTAATAAGTTGTGGTAAAACTTTTAAAATCAAATAGGCCTTTTATTTTTTATTTTTTCTTTGGAAAAACTTTTGACAACTCAAATTCTTTAATGGTTAAGTCAAATTCTTTAATGGTCACTGTATTTTTTTGAGTCAGTTCTCTTAATTGTATGTATCTACATATTTGTGTGTTAAAATATATTTTCATAGAGTTTTTTTTTAGAGCATTCTCTTATTTTATACTTTTTAAATTATTTTCTCCTTTTAATTTATAATCATCTTCTGACCAATAGCTTTGGAATCTATGTCACTATTTTTTAAAAGCCATTGTTTTTGCACTGTGGGTTTTTAAAATGTCTATTTATCTTTTCACTAATTTCTTCCTTTTGTCTATTATTCTTATGCTGAGGTTTTATTTCTTTTCCTGGCTAACTTTTTAAGGAGGATGTTTGGTTCATTAATATTTTAGCTTATCTTCTTGATATAAGATTTTAAATGTACCTTTCCCATGTAATATTATTATAACTCTATTATACCAATATTAATGTTATATTTTTACTGTAGTTCAATTTAAATATTTAAACATTTCATTATTGTTTCTTTTCTGCCCAATGAGGTATTTAGAAGTGTCTATTTATAAGCCAAAATAACACATTTTTGTTATTAATTAGTGCCTTAAAGGTCAGAAATAATGGTTGGCAGGTAACCAATTTTATTTTATAGTTGCAAAGAGTGTGTATTCTCTAACTTTGGGTTGAAGAGGTAAACATTTGCTTAGTGAATTAACATTATTGATTGCATTTGTAAAATAACATACATCTTTATTAACTTCTTTCTCTAATTAACCTATTGGATACCTAGATTCCTGTGTTGTATGTATTTAAAATTCTGATGACATTCTGCTTTATAATGTACAAAGCTATTTTATTAGATTCACATGTTTAGAATTATGGCATTATCCCAGGAATTGAATATATCCATGTTAAATAAAGAGCTTCTCTGTTAATAATGACTTTTGTCTTAAATATAATTTTGTCTAAAATTAATTCATTAAATATAACTTTATTCTAATTAGCGTTTTTCTGGTATAGCTATATTTTTTCTATCTTTTTACTTTCAATATTTTTGAGCACTTATAGCACATATTTGCATTTTTAATATAATTGACAATATTCTAGATGTTTTAAATGTATGTTTTAGTCTATCTATATGGTGATTATGTATTTAGGTTTATTTATATTATGCTAATATTTACTTTATATACTGCAAAGTATCAGGGAAGACATCAATACTATCATCATTGACATTGTATTTTAGTAACTCAGAGACACAATAGAAGCAGAATGTTTTCCTTAGTTGTCCTTTTACTCATTCTCAACCTGCATTTTCTTTGCGGTTTCCCCTGTAACTATCCCAGCTTTTATTCAAAGGCTTAAGTTTAGCAGCTGGTCCCCAGGTCTAAAACATCTATGTGCCAGTCAATCTCATACATGGCTTTGCCCCTAATATAATACTTGACTTTAAGTTTATTTAACAACCAGAAGCCCAGTGCATACAATTCATGCATGGAGGGGGGGTTCCCTAGTCCAACCTGAACACTCTCCAATCTGAGACCCTTGGGGGTTGTCAGACATCCATCTTGCAATCTAG
Organism: Pipistrellus kuhlii; assembly: GCF_014108245.1. Classification (NCBI taxonomy): domain Eukaryota; kingdom Metazoa; phylum Chordata; class Mammalia; order Chiroptera; family Vespertilionidae; genus Pipistrellus; species Pipistrellus kuhlii. Next base: position 17,590,868 of record NW_023425595.1, read on the forward strand.
GACCACTAGCTCCTAACCACTTGCCTGCCTGCCTAATCACCCCTAACTCCTCTGCCTGCCTCCCTGATCGACCCTAAACCCTATGCCTTCTAGCCTGATCACCCCTATCTTGCCCCCCTGCTGGCCTGATCACCCCTAACTGCCTCTGCCTGCCTGCCTGCCTGATTGCCCCTAACTGCCCTCCCCTGCCAACCTGACTGCCTCTAAGTGCCTCTGCCTCAGCTCCCACCACCATGGCTTTGTCTGGAAGGAAGTTGGACACCTGGAAGACAGCTGGTCGACCCAGTCTAATTATTAGTTCAATTATAAGGATTTTATATGTTCAAGGATTTTATAACAGATGGGACCCTGGGTGGCACATTAAAATTGTCTAAGCACTCTTTTAAAATCATTGAAATGATGTTTCTTTGTATCTCTTCTTTTAAAATAAAGAGTTGCATATTTAAAAAAATAAAAAGTCTATGAATCTAAGGCTTTTAGCCTTTGTTTCTTAAAAAGATTTCTATGCAATCTTCAATTAAACACAATCAGAGAAAAAAATCACATCCTTTTCCACACACACACTTGAGGTAGTGCTACATGAAATTAAGAAATATTTGTCATCCTGATAAATTACTGCCATTATTAAAGAGGAGCAGTGAACCACTTTTCTTCTCTGTCTGTGGCAAGATATGACAAGGGTCTTTGAGTCAATAATTGATTCAGAGATTTATGGAATGGGTTATGTCCAGAGGTGTTCTAATTATATTACTTGCTAGGCTGTGTCATCAGTATCACGGGTGAGAGTTAAGCCTTATCCCATTTATATTCTAACTCACTAACCATCACTTGAATTCCGTCTCTGGATGGTGAAAGATTAGACAAGAACAAACTGAGACAGCTATAATTTGACTGTCACACAAAGGTGCCTCTGGAGTGCACAATGTCTTCAATTCTTTGTTGGTTTCATGGGAATTTATATTCTTTGAAAGAAATTGTGTTTTACCCATAAGATGCCTACGAATAGATAAGTCATCAGGCTGTCTTTAGGAACACTTGCAATTATCATTTAGGAGTGACAAAGAACTCCATAAAAAATGAAAGCTTAAAGATTTTTCTCCTCATCAATACTGAGTTGTACTATAATACTAAATTCATCAGCACATGCAATTTGGGATAGCAATGATTCAAAGTTTGACTTGATTACTTTTAATACCATTTTTCATAATATCCATTCTCTACAGCCTGGGAGCATGTTTAGTTCCTCTAAAAATAGATGGTTTCTTAACAAAAATGATTTAAAAAAATTAATCCATTCGCATGGGCCTTAGTTCAGAAGCACACCATCAATTAAACCTGATTAGTGATCAAAGCCAGGTTTGCATGAAAGGAGATTTTTTTTCTTCAGGAAATGCAAAAGTGGTGTTCCTGTGGGATAATTTCTAGACCAGTTAGAAGAAACCTTTTAATAAACTATTTGGAATAGTATGTACACAAAAAAATGAATGACAATTACAGGTGAACTTAGATATGATAATTTTTAAAAAATCTGCAACTTGATCTCATATATAAATGTGGAATGATAATTATAACATGGCTGTTATTAGAGTACAATGAGATATTGAATCTAAAGCATTTAGAACAATGCCTGGAACATAAATTCTAACATGTGTTAGCAGCAGTAGAGGTAAGGGATGTGAAAGGACAATGGTCCTTAATTCAGGTTCCAAGTATGCACTTGATGAAAACTTGGAAATTCCAAAAAATGGTGTGTAGACCTTTTTGAACATACACATTTCTTTCAAGGAGCAGGTCTAGTTCCTTCCTCTGGAAGAGGTTAGTTACCACTCACAGGCATGGTAAGATCAAGCACAAACACTCTGATAACAAGAAAGCACCATATGAAGTTGGGGAGCAGTGGAGAGACTTACCATATATTGAGCATATATAGTATAATGGAAATTCCAAGTATATTATTTCACACTACAAGTCATTTAGCTTTAAAACAACCTACCAGTTATATCCATTTTACAGCTAAAGACATTTAGATAATGATAATTAAAACAATTAAGCACACCTAGAGTTCAAAATTTTATTTCTCTGACCTCAAGGCCTGAATCCATGCACTGTGAAATAAACCACTGTGTGTTTCCAGGTACACGGATTTTTATTATTTGAGATATTATTTTCCTACAAGTCATTTTTAAAAGGTAGAGCATCTGCCACCCTGATACATTTTATCCACAGGCCTGATCATTATCTCGTAGCATCCTACTTTTGTCCTCATTCCGCATGTCTTGGGTTCATAATAGCTTCCTTTCAAGAGCTTCTCAGCTCTCAGACAATACATAAATAACAATGTGAAGGTGCATTTTCTATCCTTTCTGTTTAGATGCCTCAGCCAACACCCCATTCATTATGTATACCGCCTCTTGTCCAAAGAAACCTAAAAGCTTCCTGTCTTGTGTTTTCAGACACAATTCTCTTCATATAACTTAGTAAGTCTACTAACTAGGATTTTGTATGTTTATGCCTATAAAGAGAGCACAAAAATGATACCTATGGCACATAAGTACAAGATGTTTTTCTACTCTATGTTATAAATGAGAGGGGACAGGAGAGAAGGGCAGGTCACACATAAAAACTACATGGAATGAACATTGAAGAACTTAAATTGAAGAACTACACACCTTTCTTATTCAGTTCAAAGCATTCAACAGCTGGTATTTATGTTATTGTTAATGTTGTTGTTGTTGTTATCATTTTATATTGAAAAAACTCTGAAGGTAATAAAATTGTAAGTAGCATTAAAGAAAAGCTTATTTTTCTTTACATTTGAGAGTTACTTGCCAACATAATAACTGCAGATATATATAGTGTACATTTTCTACAAACAAAAATATCCTCAAATAACCTTAATACAGAATCAATTTTAAAAAAAGTAGCATTGATACACCTAACATTAGATTCCATTCAGCTTTTTGCAACTGTCTCAATAACATCCTTTACTATAAAACCTTCAGTCCAGAAGTACATTTTGCATTGGGTTGTCAGATTTAGTCTCCTTCAATCATTCTAAGCTTTTTTTTTTTTTTTTTTTTTTTTTTTTTTTTTTTTTGTGTGTGTGTGTGTGTGTGTGTGTGTGTGTGTGTGTGTGTGTGTGTGTGTGGCTTTCATGACCTCCATATTTTTGGAGATTACAAACCAGTTTACTTTGTAGCATGCCCCTTATCTTGGGCTAGTCTGACATCCCCTTTTGAGAAGATGAAAGCTATAAAACTTTGGGAGAAATATCAAATAGTTAATGCTGTGTTTTTCTCTCTGAATCTTATCAAATGTCCCTTGAATTTGATTTGCTCTTTTCCTGGTGGAATTAGTTTTAATTTAGATGGTATCTGTCAGGCTTCTCTACTATAAAATTACTCATTTTCCCTTGGTAATTAATATGTGTTTGGAGCATCTTAATCCTCAAGTTCCCCATCTCTTTCTTTTTTCCCCTTAGTGTAATAAACAGCATTTTTCTGATTATATAAATAATTCAAGCTTATTGTAGAAAGTCCAAACAATTTTAAAAATAAAGAAGAAGAGCCCTGACCGGTTTGGCTCAGTGGATAGAGCGTCTGCCTGCAGGCTGAAGGATCCCAGGTTTGATTCTGATCAAGGGCATGTATCTTGGTTGCTGGCACATCCTCAGTAGTGGGTGTGCAGGAGATAGCTGATGGATGTTTCTCTCTCATTGATGTTTCTAACTCTCTATCCCTCTCCCTTCCTCTTTGTAAAAAATCAATAAAATATATTTTTAAATAAGTAGAACAAAAAATAACTTGAATTTCTGCTATTATGTAGCCACCATAACCATGTTTGTGAGCATCCTTTTGCTGGTTCAATGACTTAAGCAGTTCCTCTAGATTGAATGCTTCATCTTTTGCACCCTCTTCCTTTCTTCCATCCCTCCCTCCCTTTCACCCAGCCACCTACCCACCCTCTATTCTTTTCTTCTTTTCATCCCAATATAGGTTCATGTTTTCTTATTATTTTAATAACTTAATCATTGCTCTCATTATTTATTTTGTTGCTTGGTTTGTCCCAGATTTGGCCAGTTGATCTGTTCATACTAGTTTCTCTGTCCCTTTTTATGCTCCAGTCATTAATTGGACAATTTCTTATTTTCTGATATAATGAGATTTTCTAGGTTATCTTGTAGTTCTCAGAACTGGAATTCATTATTTCTCCAAGGAGTCTTCATTCTTTATAATGGGAAATAGTATTTAGAAACAGATCTGGGTTCTAGGTGAGCTCATAGTTATTGGGATATTGTTGATCTTATGCCCTTTGGTGGAAGAGCTAGGGGCTAGGAGCTAGACATACTTCAATGCATTATATATGATACACAAGCATACACATCTTATCCATATACATTTATACATGGTCATACTCCACTAATAATCTAACTGTATGCAGTTTTTATCTTTTTTCATCATTATAACTTCCTTCTAGGACAATAATAAACATGCCTTCATTTAACTTGCATATTCAATTATTTGGGCAATGCCCATGCATATAAGCAATTTCCTGTTATTGTCCTTGCCTTTCTACAGGGAAACTCCCAACTCAAGTAAGTTCCAGGTTATGACACACATCACTCAAATGCTTATTTAAATGCATCAATCCAATAAGGAATACAAGTAATGTAGAAAGATACATGTTTCTACCAGAGGGATGATATTTATAAGAAGTACCCGCAGAGCAGGGGATCAATAACTAGGATATCAATAGTTGTTGTTTTTTTTCCAATTACTAACTTAGACTTGTAATATGTGTTTTCCATTCTAAATCTTTCTGAATGTGGACTTTTTATGTTCAATGCAGTGGTAAACATAGTGCAGTTTTTATGAAAATAATTTTAAAAATACTGTAAGTTGCCTGAAACAGGCTCTAAGCTGCTTGTGGCCTGGAACATTGAAAAAAAAAATCAATCATTCCAGAATATTTATATATTTTGATCCAAATGCTCTACCACTGTGGGATATTAAAAGCAAATGTGATGTGTAAGAAAAGCAGAAGTAAAATAATTATTATTTAGATCTGGCCTTGAGATAAAGCATAATCACCTTTGCCTTCTTCATAATAAGTCATTAGGACATCGTCCTATTTTTATCTCTTCTTCATTTCTTTTCAGTTTCTCTTTCTCACTTTCTGTCTGTCTCACTCTCTTTCCTGGAATAAAATGTATAATTAGCAGATCTACAGAACACTTCAATATTGTTCAGATTGGTCAGGTCTCATGTATGGATCTTTGCAAAAATTTCTTATTAAGTGTGGGCATTCATTTTTATTATCTGATTGTAGCTCACATTGATATATACACAGTGTGTGTCTTTTATATGACTTTGGACAGCGTAGAGATAGCATAATCTGCCAACTTACTGACAGTCAATTTAGTTTTCCTCTTCCTATAAGAAGTCCCTGAACCTCTAAGGGGCATGACTACTACCCCACATTCAATATCTATAACACTGTAATTATAGAGTGTCAGTCTTGACAGTTTAGAAGCACAAGGCAAGATGAGATAAGGCAGATAAAGACTTGGCATTACTTTCTAAGCCAACTGTTACTGTGATTTTTTTTAAAGCACTTTAATCATAATGGAGCTATAAACTTTTTATAACAAATAATGAAAGTAGAATCAACTCCAACATATTAAAAAATCTTCCATAATATTGATCACATTCAAGAGGGAGAATGATTGGGCGCCAGCCTGTGGGGCTATGTGGAATAACTAGATAAGGAAACATTATAAATTTTAAAAATTGATGAGCCTGGAAACAAAACTCACCCAAATAAAATGTATATATTTTTTCTCAAATATTTTCTTTTATTCTTTGATAAAATAAGACACTTTACTCTTCCTGTAGATCCCATTTATGCTTTATTGACATTATTTTGATGCCTGGCATTTCACTACTATGCACAGTGCCAAGTCTGGTGTCTATTAAATGGTGAATTGTGCATAAAGACACTGAAGAGCAAAGGAAGAAAAATTAAGTATAAAGTGACCGGGCTTTTAATTTTCAGAGAGTTCATGGAGTTATCAGGATGATCTTAAGAAAAGTATACTACAATAGTACAAGTTGCCTTTTATGGGGTGAGGATGTGCTTGTAATATAAACTTCACACATACCTTGATTTGTTTAATAAAAATGTTTAATAGAAACATTTCATTATACGTTTTTTTAAAAAGTGAGAATCCACAATAGAAAAAAAACACACACACACATAATAATGACATCTGAGACTATGAACTCTGTGTGTTTGTGTATCTTCCAAGCATCAAATTTAACATCTTCCACTAGACAAAACTAATATGAAATATAGAGGCTATATTTTCATTAACAAAGAGATAATCAGCCCAACTTTCATTTTGGTATGAATATGTAAAACAGTGTTATTTATTTTGTTAATATTATAATTAATAATATTAAAATTGATTATAAGATAAATAATATTGTTAAATATAAGAGTCCCATGCATGAACACAAAATGAATTTTTGAAAGAATATAACTCATCTATTGAAATATCATAAAAATCTCTTTTCTAAAATTTATAAGAAACATCTAATTATATAAAAATATAATTAGAAGTTTTGAAGGGGAAACTACAGGAGTTTGCAATTTATTCAATTTTCATTATAAGACTTAGATTTGGATGTAAACTCTACCACCATCTAAATGAATCCACATAATGAAACACTATCAGTGTAATTTTGAGACTTATTTCTTAGTGCACTATCACTTGAGCTCACTCATCTAGGGGGAATGATGAACAACATAGACTGATGAACAAGAACAGCATCAATCAGACTGTCGGACTTCAGAGGGAAGGTAGGGGTGGGTGAGGATAAGGGAGAGAGCTCAACCAAAGGACTTTTGTGCATGCATATGAGCCTAACCAGTGGTCACGGACAACAGGGGCGTAGGGGCATGCCTGGGGAGGGGTTTGGGTTGAGAATGGGGGGGATGAGGACAAATATGTGATACCTTAATCAATAAAGTAATTAAAAAAAAAAAGAGCAGCAACAATAACTCTGGCTTACTGGGTTGTGTTCCAGAGCCTTTTTCCATGTCTTCTTTAGGAAAAGTCTTGTCAATCACAGTAAACATGCATTTGCTTAGTTCCAAGATTTAAGAGAAATCGCTGATTCTTTACCATATATAAACACATCCCCACTGTATCTTCAGTACTATAGATTATTTCTCCAGAATGGTCATTTATCTCCACCTTCACTTTTGCTAGCATAGCCTAAGTAACTGTCCTCTTTTGGAATATTGTAGAAACCACCAAGTTGGACCTATTGCTTATGTCACTGCCCCACTGTACACTACTCTTCACAAATGGGCATACTCATTTTGTTAATGCATATCTAGTTATACTAACCACCTGCTTAAATATTCTAATATTTCATATTATACTTAATACAAGTCAAAATGTATTTTTTAATAACCTCTGAAGCCCTATATGATGCAAATCTTTCCACCTCTCTGAACTTATCCCCTTCCAATTTTTCTTTTGTCCACTACTCTCCAGTTCCAAAGGTATTTGTGAAACTCACCAAGGCTGTTGCAATCTTGCAGTGCCTTTGAACTTGCTTTCAATTCTTTCTGAAACACTCATGTCCATCCAAATACTCATATGGCTGCTTCTTCATTATTTAACATTCATCTAAAATGTTGTCACATCTTAGAGAAACCTACTTTGACATCTATCCCCACTGATTATCCTGTATCATAAAACTTGGCTGTATTAACTTTGTCCTAAAATTCTTATTCCAACAAAAACCCTGAGAACAAGGATATTGATAGTTATTCACTGAGTTTCCAACTCTAGAAGAGTTCAAGATTTGTAATAAAAACATATAAAATATTTGATGAATAAATAATTGTGACCATATCTATACAACTAATAAAGTATATTTAATTCCTAAAGAAAGTAATGATTTTGTAATATAAATTTTAAAGCTATCACACAGGTAAATAATAATCAAAAATCATTAAATATCAAAAATCATTAAAGCTACTGAAAACCTCATTCATCTAAATATAGAGATTTATTTTTTTAAAATCATGCTTCCAGATTTATTTCACAATGTGAATAAGAAGCAATATGAAAAATGCATTGCCTCGAGATGAGGCGGCTCAGAGCCCTTCCATCACAGATTCCAGCTATCCTTTTATACAGTCTTCAGTAACTCTTTTCAATAAGCAGAGTGGCACGATTGAAAGTGCTGGCATTTAGGAAATTTCCTGGGCAGCAGCTAACTGCGGAGAAGTGGTCATTTATCCTCATTAGAGTTGCAGACTGCCATCCTCAGGGAGAAGGACATTCTCTCTTGGGGAATCCAAGTCTGCATATGCTGCTTCTAAGTCACAGACTCCTGAATGCTAGTCCAGGGCAAATACCACTAAGTTCCAGCGGAACCATTTGGGAAGCTTTTCACAAAGAGTGCTAGGCTCAGCTCTAGATATTCTGATCTTCATTAGGTCAGAGGTGAAACCCAGAAAGCCATCTCCATTTTATCAGAGCTCCTCTGGCAACTCCGAAACACAAATGAAGTTTAGGAACAATGTGAGAAAAACTTAAAGTGAAAGTATATTATGAAATGTTATATTCTCATGTTAATACTTCAAAAAAATCTAGAAAAACGTAAGTAAGAAACTAAATATCACTCAAAAAGTCTTACCCAGAGGTAATTAATGCAAAGATTTTAGAGAAATTTTACCTCAACAACTTGACATGCAAATATATATATAATATTAAATAAATGTAAATTTTCTTAGATAAACATGAACAATAACAACAAGGACAAAAAAAGCACTGCCATAGATTTGAATCAATCACTAGGTAATAATGGGTCAGGGAGGTGGACCTGCTGAGACTCTTGGAAAAAAGAGTCCTTCATTGAACAAAGTCATTAGTGAAGAGAAGACAACACTGCAGTATCAGACGCTTTCTGGAACACATGATTCTAAGAGAATGAGAAGCAACACAAAGAATTGGATATGTGAGATACTCTAGCACAGTGGTCAACAAACTCATTAATCAATAGCCAAATATCAACAGTACAACGATTGAAATTTCTTTTGAGAGACAAATTTTTTAAACTTAAACTTCTTCTAATGCCACTTCAAAATAGACTCACCCAGGCTGTGGTATTTTGGGAAGAGCCACACTCAAGGAGCCAAAAAGCTGCATGTGGCTTGCGAGCCGCAGTTTGTCGACCATAGCTCTAGCAAATAGTCTGCTCCATTCCACACAGTGAGGCACTCTGGAAAATGCTTTTGTGCTTAATCTTTATACCAACCCTACAAAGGGCAGGCCTATCCCAATTATTCAAAGAAAAGAAAAACACACTGAGAGATATTAAGAAAATGTCAATGGTTACACAGTTAGGCTAGGATATGAACAGAAGTCAGTGTGACTCCAGAATTTGTATTCTATTTTATTATTAATATCAAGCCACAAAAATCCAATTATCTTTATTTATATTGCTGGCATATAATTTACTTTAATAAGTGCCATGCAATGAAACATATTTGGAAGGCCTGGTCTACTTCTGTGCACCTCACCTGTACTTCCCATCATTTTCTTAACCAGTACATTTAAGGAACCTAAAAATGGTCTTTTAATAGAGGCCAGTAGTAGATGGAAGACAGCTAGCAGCTAGGTTCAACTAAAAAAAAAAAAAAAAAAAAAAAAGTCATGTTTACTATTTTTAAAATACAATATATTGATGTTTTAAAGAGAGAGGGATAGTTAGGGATCTGATATTTACCAATTAATATAATTACCACACATGATTTCAAAGGTTTCTCCATTTTGTCTCACTAAGCAGAAAGCTCTTTGAGGAAACAACTGTTATTTTTCTTGTGTATATCAAATACTCAACAAATGTCAAATGAGTGAATTAGTTCCATTCTCAGCTGCCTTGACTCCTTCACACAGACTCCATGTCCAGTCAGTAAATTGTAGGACTAATTTTAACAATGCCAATCACAAAAAGTAAGGAATTGACACTCTCATTTTCTCTATGTAATGTCTTTGCTCATATTTAATTATGTTTCAGAGGAGACAAGGAGCCTTTTGGGGGAAAACATTGCTGTAGAAACATCTAAATGTTAAAAAGAACTTCACAACTTAACTTTTTTATGTATTTCATTGCATATTAAAAAGAAAGCATTCCCTTTTAAGTTACTGTGAGAGAACAACGATCACAAACACATTTATGACAAATGTGTTGGAGAAAAGTCTAGCTCCAGGAAGGTGATATGAATTTGATTAACAGATAGAATCACACTATACACCATGAATGTTTTAAGGTCTGTAAAATATAAAATGTGAAAAGTAATTCAAATGGTGAATTAATAAAGTACTATAAATAAAAATTTAAAAAATAATAACTAGAAAAATTTCAAACTTAGGCATAATTATAAACTAGAGGCCCAGTGCACAAAATTTGTGCACTGGGGCGGGGGTGGGTGTGTGTGTTAGCCCAGCCTGCACTCTCTCCAATCTGGGACCTCTTAGGGATTAGGCCTATACCTGCAGTCATCCCTCTCACAATCCAGGACCGCCGGCTCCTAATTGCTTACCTGACTGCCTTCCTAATTGCCTCTAACTGTCCTCCCTGCCAGCCTGATCACCCCTAACCACCTTTGCCTGCCGGCCTAGTCTCTCCCAACTACCACCCCACTGGCTTGGTCACCCCTTTCTGCCCCCATCTGCCAGACTGGTTGGCCCTCACTGCCTTCCCTGCCAGCCTGGTCACCCTCAACTGCCCTCCCCCTGCTGGCCTGTTAGTTCCCAGCTTTCCCCCTCTGCCAGCCTGGTTGCCCTTCACTGTCCCCCTTGTTGGCCTCATCACCCCATGCAGCCTGTTGTTTGGTCGATACTGTGTGGGTGCTGTAACAAATTTGCATATTACCCTTTCATTAGTATAGATATATATATTTCCATGTGAATTTCTGGACATATATGCAAATAGAAATGTCTAAGTCACTAAACCTTCCATAAATTTCAGGCATTTAGTGTTTAGATATTTGGTATCAGAAATAGCTACTCACAAGAAAATTAAATCCACCCTGGCCTGTGTGACTTAGCTCAGTAGTTGGTGTCATCCTGTGCACTGAAGGTTGCTGTTTCAATTCCTGGTGAGGGCACATGTTTGGGTTGTGTGCTTGATCCAGGTAGGGAGTGTACAGAAGGCAGCCAATGGATGTCTCGCTTTCACATTGATGGTTTTCTCCCTCTCTCCCTTCCTCTCTCTCTAAAAATTAATAAAAATATTTTAACTTCAATTCTATTATTTTCCCACTTGTTTCTTCAAGAGCTTCCCATAAGTGTGATATATATATATCACACACACACACACACACACATATATATATATTTAAATCTATCTATAGATAACATATAAAATATATCTAGAAAAATGCATATATATTTAAATATATCTATAGATAATATATAAAATGTATCTAGAAAAATGTATGTATATATATATATATATATATATATATATATATATATATATAAAATATAATATAATAAAAGGCTAATATGCAAATGGACCGGACAGCAAAATGACCAGTTACTATGACATGCACTGATGTACTGACCACCAGGAGGCAGACACTCAATGCAGGAGCTTCCCCCTGGGAGTCAGTGCGCTCCCACAGTGGGAGTGCCAGCCTGAGCCAGTATGATGCTTGTAGAAAGCAGCGGTGATGGTGGGAGCCTCTTCCACCTCCACTGCAGTGATAAAGATGTCCATGGAACTAAACCACCAGTCAGACACCTCCCCAGGGCTCCCAGACTGCGAAAGGGCACAGGCTGGTTTGAGGGACCCCACCCTCCACTGCAAGAATTTCATGTACCAGGCCTCTAGTGTATATATATGGAGGATCTTTCAAAAACTGGTTCCCATTTCTTTTCTGGTATCATTTCTTGGAACCTTACACCAGATTTTCTCTGTTCCTGTTTTTAGGCTTCCAAACATGGACATTATTTAAGCATTAACAATAAAATATATGAATGAGTATTTAAGAGTATATGACAATACATTGTAGGCATTAAGCTAAATATGAGTCAAGGAAGGTTTCTTTGTGAAAGTCATGTTTATGTTGAAACCATAAAGATAAACAGAAATAATGTCCATTGCCTAACACAGAGCATGATATACCGTCAGTTCACAGTAGGTATTTGTTGAGTGAACAAATAATGGGCAAAGTAAAATTTTTCTTAAAATTTTTATAGATTTCTACAAATTTCTGGAATGTTTAAAGGTTCAGGTTTATCTCTTAAAAATAAGAATATATTTTAACACAAATAATCTTAGAGTAGAATCCTGTAATGACTGTGGCCCCACCTGTGCTCTATCTCCCACCTCTAGACCCTGGTTGTTATAGCCATAATAATACATGATCTGTTGAGTTCTAAGCACTATGTTAATTTCTAAAAGACAATGGTATAGAAACAAAATGCGCCCAGAATTTTTAACTTTTCTAATGTATTAATCATTCTCATAAAGGCAAAGAAAATTGCTCTATTTGAATTTTCCAGAAGAATGCAATCACTTTTATTGTCTTCCTTCTTGGCACAAAGAACCTGATCATCATCCACCTGCAAGATACATCATTCATCTTGTCATCTGTCCACAAAGATTGTTTGAAAATTTCTCCACTGACAACTAACTCTATTTAGCCAATCTGCATAGAGGAATGGAGGTAAAGTTGTTTTAAAAAACAAAGTTGTTATCACTCAATAAGCTTGGGGAATTTTCTAGGCTAATATATTAATTTGAGCATAATGTGGCCCAGGCCTGACATTTCCCTAAAGCAATTATTCAGTAAGTACTTGTAATCTGCCAGTAGGGACAAAAAACACACTAATAAATCTTATTATCTACACGTTTGCAAAAATGAGTTGGAAGATAAGTACATAAGACATGAACATATTACACTGTGTTTGACAGACCCTATTTGGAGCAGTAAAAATAAGTAGTACAAAAACTGATGCAATTGATAATTCCATTTTCTGAACAATGATTTTCTAAAACTGCATTTCACTCTGCAATTGAACAAAGCTGCCATGTCTTATCTTGCCTGAAGACAGAAATATACACCCTGTGCTGAAGATTTGAAAATATTAGTCCTGTTAATGTAGTACCATTTGCTTATTTTTTTCTTATGTCGCCCTTGCCTGAGGTGATATATCAGAAAAAAATATTGCTATGAGAAATATCCAAGATCTTAACATGTGTGTTTTCATCTAGGATTTTTATTATCTTGAGTCCAAAATTGAAGTCTTTAATTCATTTTAAGTTTATATTTATGTATGGGGTAAGAAAGTGCAGTAGTTTTATTTTTTGCATGTATATGTTCAATATTCCCAACACCATTTATTGAAAATACTATTTTTATCCCATCGTATGTTTTTGCCTCCTTTGTCAAATATTAATTGACCATAAAGACATGGGTTTATTTCTGGGCTTGCTATTTTATTCCATTGAATTTTATATCGGTTTTTATACCAGTACCATAAAACCATCGACAAAATGAAAAGACAACCCAATGAGTGGGAGAATATATTTGCTGATTTGTCTGATGTGTTGGATATCCAAAATTTATAAAGAACTCATAAAACTTAACACCAAAAATGCAAACAATCCAATTAAGAAATGGGCAAAGAACCTGAATAGACATTTCACCAAAGAGAATATACAGATGGCCAATAGACATATGCAAAAATGCACAATGTCCTCAATCATAAGAGAACGCAAATTAAAATCATAGTGAGATATCACCTCAGACCTGTTGAAATGTCTATCACCAATAAATTGACAAACAACAAAGGTTGGGGAAGAAGTGGAGAAAAGGGAACCCTCTTGCATTGTTAGAAATGCAGATGGTGCAGCCACTGTGGAAAGCAGTATGGAGTTACCTCAAAAAATAAAAATAAAATGGAACTGCCTTATAACCCTGCAATTCCACTTTTGGGAATATATACAAAGAAACCCAAAACACAAATTCAAAAGAATGTATGGCCCTAGCTGGTATTGCTCAGTGGATAGAGCATCAGTCAGCAGATTGAAGGGTCTCAGGTACAATTCCAATCAAGGGAACATGCTATGGTTGCAGTGCTCAATCCCTAGTAGGGTGTGTGCAGGAGGCAGCTGATCAATGATTCTCTCTCATCATTGATGTTTCTATTTCTCTCTCCTTTTCCCCTCCTCTCTGAAATATATATATATATATATATGAAATATTCACCTCTCTGTCCATTGCAATGTTATTTGCAATAGTCAAGATTTGAAAGCAGCCCAAGTAGATGAGTGGATAAAAAGGCTGTGGTACATTTGCATAATGGAATACTACTCAGCCATGAAAAGAGGAAATCTGACTTCTTGTAATAGTCTTCATAGACCTGGAAAGTATTACTCTAAGTGAAATAAGCCAGTCAGAGAAACACAAGTACCATACGATTTCACTTTCATGAACAAAATAAACTAACAAACAAAATAGAAGCAGACTCATAGATACAGAGAACAGATTGACAGCTGTTAGAGGGAAAGGAAGTTTGGAACTGGGTGAAAAAGGTGAAGGGATTAAGCAGTAAAAAATATCTAATTGACACAAACAAAACTGGTAATTAAAAGAGAGAAAGGGGATGGGGGAGATAAAGGAGGATAAAGGATATAAACGGTGATGGAAGGAGATTTGACTTGGGGTGATGAACACAAACACAATACACAGATGCTGTATGATAGAGTTGTATACCTGAAATCTATTTAATGTTATTAACTAATATCATCTCAATAAATTAAATAAAAATATTAAATTTTTTTAAAAAGAAAAATATCAGCCTTTTATTTCTTAGCTTTTTTTTTTTTTTTTCCCAGCAAAGAAAATTCCAACTCCTAGGCAATTTTGAATTAAATTTGTTCAGCAAAATCTTGTCTTCCCAATCTTTGTAGCTTAATTGGAAAATATGTGAGCCTTGAGGACAGAAAGATCTTTTGAAATTTGAATTTCAGATTTCAAGTCTGTGCACCTTAGCTCTATAACTTTTATTAGATAAATTACCCTATTTTTAAATTAGGCAAAGTTTATGCCTTTATATGATACCCCTGGTTATCTAGCTATACTAGTAAGTGGCAGAGTTAGAATCTGAAATCCAATTTTTAAAGATAAGCCTATCTTAGTTTTTATATTTTGTTGCATCTCAATAAGAAGTTCATTATCATTAATGATAACCATTTATTGCTCAAAAATGTGTAAAATTGAAATACTATTATTCTCAGTTTAGAGATGATTAAAGTGACCATCAGTGAAATAGGATTAGTTACTAAATTATCAAATAATAGAATTTGAATATGAATGTCTGAAATTATAGCACATAACCATTATGCTATATTGATTTCAAATAATTCTGTAAAAATTTATCTTTTTTAAATATATATAATTGATTTCAGAGAGGAAGGGAAAGGGAGAGAGAGATAGAAACATCAATGATGAAAGAGAATCATTGACTGGCTGCCTCCTGTACAACCCCTACTGGGAATCATGCCCACAACCCAGGCATGTGCCTTTGACCAGAATCAAACACGAGACCCTTCAGGCCATAGGCTGACTCTCTATTCACTCAGTCAAACCAGCTAGGGCAGAATTTATTTTTCTAAATTTAATCCTTATGTTCAGGAATTAAAGCATGTGATAGAATATTAGTAATAAACTCATTCTTTCTTAGATTTAATTTAAATATTTATATGAATATCATAAAATATTAAAAAACAGTTTTAAACTTACCACATGTTGAAAAAGCAAACTTTATTAACATAAAGTGTGTCATGTACATGTCCTATAAGTCACTTATCACCTGCAGAGTGGAGTTAATTATAGTACCAACCCCAGTGGTGTCCTGAGAATTGAGGGAGATAATTGATGTTTGTAAAGCACTTCACACTGTGCTTACCAAATCACTGAATAATGGAGCAAATTCTGAATCCAGACTTTAATTTCATAGCATCAGTTTTTATATAAATCAACTTTGTGTTGGGAAAATATATTTTTCTCTATTGCCATATTTTGTGGGACTATTTTAATATCATCTGTGTATGCATTATATATAACATGTATATAACTTATTAGTATTATTAAATTCCATCAAAATATTTTTCCAATATAAATGATAAAATGTTTTAAGTGCACCATATTTGTTCATCACTAGGTTGTCTCCAATTTAGAAATCATGCTCTAAGGAGCCTACAAATACTTATTTCCACTTAATCCAACCATTCATTGCTAGAATCTAAACTTCTATCTTTTCAGAATGTCACTATCAGAGGGATACAGAATGTTAATGCTTAATAAATTTTAAAAAAAATCACTAGTAAATAAATACCTAACAACTCATGCCATATGAGTGATCAGTTACCATTTGCCAGTTGCCCTTACACATAACAAGCTATTCCTCAGACTGAGCTCCTATTTCTGGTCCCCAGATGAGTCACATATATAATGAGTCCAGTAATTATATATGTAAACTAGAGTCCTGATGCACAAAATTCGTGCAAGAGTAGGCCTTCCCAGACAAAGAAGTTGTCTTGATCTCTCCCTCACAGCTGTGGCAGCTGACTTGATCTTGTGGCTGCAGCCCCTGACCTTGGCTTCACCTAGAAGGTCATTCTGTTGATTTGCATATTATGCTTTATTATTATAGATAGAACTATCAGTCTCAAAAAAGTCATAAATTTATTTGTTAGAATGAAAAGAGAATTTGCAGATATGTTAAAACAGACCAACTGTACCCCTGAGTAGAGACCTCTCAGTATTCCCATCTGATACAGATCCATTATACTATATTTAGCGATTAAAAATTTAGCTCCTATCTACTATACTCTACTGTCTTCCATGGTAGAAGGAAGACATATCTCAGGTAATAAGTATTTGAAAGTCAGAAATGCAAAATAGCACTATGTAATTCAGCATGTCTGGAACAAAAGCTTTATTTGGGGAGTGGCCAACATAGGATTAGATAAAAGAAACAGGAACCAAACATGGAGGACTGTGCATACCATGCATATTAATAAAGAAATGGGGAAATATAAGACTGTAGGTCAGGTGATTGGATAGGAGATGACCACATGAGTAAACATTTAAAAAAATAGTGGCAGTCTGAAATAAAACAGCTTCAGTGTAGTGATATAGATATTTAGCAAGATGCTGAGGAGAGAGAAAGAGTAGTAAGATTTGGAGAGGGAGTAACTGTGGAGAAAGAAAAGGACTTGAGTAATTTCCAAGTGATTACCTGGATAGCATAATATAACGTGTAGCATAAACCACCACAGAAATATGAAAATTGTTTTCCAAAGAACCAGATTCTCAGGTTTACTTTAATCATTTCATGTTTGTATTTAAGAAAGGTATACACACATATGCCTAGTGAGAGTATCACTAGTCACTAGCAATTTCTAGGAACACATGGCACTTTCCTTAAATGCTTTAGTTGGGCAAACATATAGCATTGGGTTTCCTTCCCAGTTGAAAAAAATAATAATAATCTCCCTTCACCCCTTATGCATGCAAGCCCACAGGAAGTATCTAATTTCACCTTTTGTTGTATGTGAGACATTCAATTAGATTTGCAAATATTATCTCACCAATATTCACATTACGAGGTATGCCAAGGAATAATGCATCCCTGTCCTGTGGAGTAAAAAGAGGTTAAGTGACTCATTTGGGGAGCTAGAAATAGAAGTGCAGTCTGTGGAATAGCTTGTTATGTGTAAGAACAACTGGCAAATGGCAACTGATCACTCATATGGCATGAGTTGATAGGTATTTAGTAGCAAACAATGAGCTCAGGAGCAGGAAAATTGAAAATGGCTTTTTCAATACAGGTGTTTATTTCCCCTTAATTCTTGGTAAGCTTTTCCACTGACCTGTGGACTTAATAAATAAGGATCTCAAGGTGATGTGGAACATTTTAAAATATCCATAGAAATGTGGAGAGAAATGTTGTTCATTGTAACTATTTTGATTTTTACATCAAACATCACCCTGCAATCACTCTAATAAAATAACATGAAGAATCTATTTCAGAAATTTCTACCACTGAATGATGCTATATGGATGGCTCTGCCATGCACTCTTTATTATACCTTGGTAAGCAAGTCTGAGGAAACACTACAGCCACATTCCCAGTGAAGTAGTTTCATTAGTCCTGGGGAGAGATGGCAAATGATCAAATCACCTGTTTGTTTGATGTTTCAGGTGGATTTTTAGGGTCTTGTGTTTACTTGAACTTACCCTCTTACAGCTCTTCCTTCGCAGTTTCCTTCACTGATCTTTCCATTGCCTACTCTCAAAACCTTGAAGTATCTCTTGGATCCCTACTCTATTTTATCTGCACTGACTCTCTGTGGATGATCTCAACTGAACCAAGTAGGACATGATGGTGGCAAGATCCACAGTGGAATGCCACAGAAGGAAAGAACAACAGGCTTATGTACTGGATATACCTTAAAGATAGAGCGGCCAGGATTTGCAGAATGACAAGGTGCACATAAAGGAGAGCCATCAAAGATGACTCCATGTATTTGGCCGAACAACTGAAGAATAAAGTTATCATTAACTGTGTTGGATAAGACTGTGAGGGAAGCAAGTCTGTGCTAGAAGGCATCAGGAACTCAAGTGTGGACATTCTACATCTGAGAGGCTTCTTAGATATCAGAGATTGATTAATGTCTTAACTGGTATTCAAAAAAGAAAGCAAAACCAGGGTAAAATGGCATGGACTATGAGATTTATTTTAGGGACTAAACCTCTCACAATATGAGAGCCAGTAAAGTAGTCTATGAAAAGCTCTTATATGTGGTGATGAGCCTAAAATCACAATAAGACACCAGGACTGGAAGTCAGTAAGAAAGCTAAAAGCAAAACAAGGTGAGCCTTCAAGAACAACCAAAAAACTGCAAATGCCAACTGGAACACATGTAAACCAGGGAGACCCATGTCTATTGCTCCCTATCTCTAACTTCAACAGAAGAAGCTGCTGTGTACCATGAGCTTTTGGTTCAGGACTCAGAAAAGTTGCAAGATGAGACTCCATGGATTCCATGGGAGCTGCAAATGGACCTCTGATCCATGTCAGCAGTTTGAGTGGCAGATCAGTGACACTGAGCATGCACTGCAAAAGCCCATGGCATTTTGAGTGCTTAACAGACCACCTTTGTTCATTGTGACCCCACTCTCTCACACAAAATCCTTGTCCCTGCTTTATGTGTGTCCTTGTCACTTTTCATTTTATAACAAACTATATATCTGTTTTATTTAAGTATCTTAAATTTTCTCTCAGCCACTAGAATATAAGCTTTATGAGAGCAGTTATATCAACTGTTCTGTTAAATAGTGTTTTTCAATTCTCACATAAGTACTAAGTAATATACATTGAATTAAATGAAGTATTAGTTAAACATTAAATAAAATGTCCTAAAACTTTACAAATTATATTAATCACCTTATATGTAATTCCATTCGGAAAGAAAATAACAGCTTTTATCTTTATGAAGGTCCTTGAAAACAGCTCTATTTCATCTTCTAGTTTAAGCCATATGAAACTGCTATTTCAAATTCCTTTTAACCCAAAATGGCAGGTTCATATGGCGCAACTAAGTGTAGAATATAACTCAAGAAAAAGGCAATAGCAATATTGATGAGTCTATAAACAAAATTGATCTGTGTTGTTTGTTTTGTGTATCGTGTGTCTGCTGATTAAGTTTCTCCTTTCACTTCCTGATGTTTAACCAATATAGATATCAATTCTGAAAATTTTATAAATGTTTTAATCAAGGAATTAAAAATTCCTAATTTTAAGAAAGCTAATTCTCATTTGTTTATTTCCCATTATTCATTTTCTGTTCACCTTAAGAATTGCCTCTGCTATTCTTGTGCATTCTATTTCTCCCAAACACTTGAGTACAAATTGAGGGGGAAAGGACTTCTGTATATAGAAAATACAATGAAGGAGGAAAATGTGTCCTTGGAATTCAGGGTGGCATGTTCAAGTGAGATAATGAAATGGGAATGGAAATAGAACGCCCAAAGTGAACATTTACAATAGGAAACTAACTAATTGGTCACATATGACATATCAGCAAACTGCTAGTCTGTTTCCTCAGCAGTTTTGCAAGGTTAGAAAGACTATCCCCTTCCAAATTCACATTTGAATGACTTGAGGTTAATAAAAATTTTCAAGCTAATTCGCATTTTATTTTTTCACCTACGTATATGTTTTTTAATTTGCATGTTGGCAAAAATGATTTGAAACAGCTTTAGAATCATGCATTTCATAAGTCACAGAACTTTCATAGTGCAACATTGATCTCTCTTTGATATTAAACCTTTGCTTTGCCTGATAAACCATGCCATCTGTTCTTAATATAAAAACATGCTAATGACCAGGTGATAATGTAAAGATTTATATTTTCTCTTTCTAAAAGGACTGACTTCACCAATTTTCTGAAATTAAGTGGACTATAAATCATTACAAACTTTTTCTTCATCTCTTATTTAAGCCATAATGATTCTAAATTGACATACTACCTCTTGGAACAGTTTCTAAAGAAAAATTATCTCTCTCTTTAGTAAAATCATCTTTTAGCTTTATAGTCCATTGGTAGTTTATCCCATGGTCATTTACATAACTCAGAATGTCAGTGTTCATTTTGTTTCTTTAATTTTACTGATGAAAATTTCTAGCCAGACCTAATTCTGTTCCCCTCATATGATAGAAGGAAGGAGAATCCAATATTAAAATATCCCTATTTCTGTAGGTCTTTCTCAACATACTTTTCATGTAGGAAATTTTTTTGTTCAAATAGAGGGACATGTAAAACATGACACTGAGCATTAATTAATGTGTTAAAGTCAATAGATGAATTGGCTATATTATAACTGTAATCATTTTATGTAATTAACTATCCTATACTGAAATGTACATACATAAAATTTAAACTGAAAATCTTTTTCTTAATTTTAGAATTGATAGCTGGGATTTTACAATGGCCTGCTCAGTACATTAGGGTTAAAAATTGTAAATATTCAACTTCATTTTGAATGGTGTTAAATGTGAAGATCAGTATATACAATAAACACAATTCAATTCTTCATTAGGACATGAACCAGACAGGATGTTCCTCCAATGTGCATTGCAGATTCATTCTATAGAAGAGCTTTGATTAAATAAAGATGTTAGATTTTTAGCTGTGCATCCTAATGCTTCTCTATACCAGGAAACGTGGTGTTGCACTTTGGGGTTAGATGTTGGATATGAAAACTGTTTTTCCCATTTTACACATTGGCAAAGAAAGAATTAAATTTTCTAAACCTTATTGTATTAGACCATATCTACAGGAAAGGTTAGGTGAGGATTGGAATTTGCTAACCTTCGTAACTGAGTACACTGTAAATCTAGTCAGAAACTTAAATAAATACAAGATAACATGTCCGTGACCTTTACAGAGACATAGGCTAAACATTATTAGAATTTATACTGTCAAGCCCAAAAATTTACTGGAAGTAGTTGGACTTAACAACATGACCATTGTACCCATATTGTCATCAGGTGTTTGCATGGTTAAATTGTTAATTTACAATTGAAAATGATTATGTAAGTGAAAATGCTTCACAAACAATAATGAAATGTCCATTATTGTTTTTATTTCTATTGCTATTATTATAAGTTCTGTTTCACAAAGGGTTAATCCTTTAATGCTATTACCTTCAGAAAGTAAAAAAAGTAGGGATGGTGGAAAGCAATATATTGAAAGCAAGACAGAGATCAACCAAAGGACTTGTATGCATCCACAGAAGCCTAACCAGTGGACACAGACACCAAAGGGGTGAGGGCATGATTGGGGGAGGTTGGGAAAGTAATGGGGGGATGAGGACAATATGTAATACCTTAATCAATAAAGAAGTTAAAATACAAAGGAAGAAAGAAAGAAAGAAAGACAAAGGAAAAGGAAGGTTACCAGAGTCTTTAAAGTGGAATTTTAAAAAATCAAATCTGGAATCTTGCCTTGCTTTCTTCCTGGTAATGTCTAGGTTTGTTTAATTAGCTAAATTAATTAAGCAATTGTATTAAAATTCTCATTTAGAGAATTAATTGCAATTAATCAGCAAAATATTCTCAATGCATGACCTTCAAGGAATATTAAATTTGTTTAACTCTCTCTGGTTAAAAATAATAATATTAAGGTATTAGTTTTGTATCCCAATAGTAACTATCACTGCCAAGAATAACAATGACTTATCCAATTTATTAGGAATAGCTATTATTATATATCCCATTTTATTAATAAAGAAACAGAGATTCCAGATGCTATTTACGTAGGTTTAAAATAGTCACAAAGTTAGTACTTGGAGGAGTGAATACTTGAACTCATTTCAATAAGACTTGAGACTCAATAGCTAATTCCTTTCTGGGAAAACAAGGTCAAGTCAGATGGCCTGGTTTTAAGTGAATACCTTGCATGAGTTTCTTCCCACTGTGTCCCTCAGTTTCCTCTCTATACAATGATAAAAATTTCTACTCATAGTAATCTTGTGATAATGGAGTGAGCTCAAGTAGCTAAAGCACTTAGAATAATGACTGGTGCACTAAAAGGGCTCAGTTGGGGTTACTTATTTTCAAGGTGATGATGCCAGAGGAGGAGCAGAAAGAGAAAACTATCACAATGAAACACCTTGCAATGATGAAACGCTCTCTCTCTAGTGCTTGAAGCTTCTACTACTGTAATGCAATTTAGTCTCTAATGGCTTGCCCCTCAGAAATTTCTTTTCCCTTAGAATTAATGATAAGCACACAGGAAGGAAAGCTTACCCAGTTAAAATAAGTCTAGCTATTCTGTCCACTTCTTGTACTAGTGGAATTGCTTTGGCCACTCCTGCTCACTATTGACACTATTTTTATGGAAAATGAATCTTGGATCCACTCCTGAAGCCAGATAAGCAGCTTATTCTTTCCTTTACTCTGTTCTTCCCAAGCTAGGGAATTCTTTCCCTCTCCTAATGCAGGGGGGAAGGGATGCTCACCAGGCAGGAGAGACAGGGGGCTATAATTCGTAAATCCAATCTGCATAGGGAAGTCAGCACTTCCCATCTGAATACTCTGAGCTGAATATCCCTTGTGCATTGTGATTTAATGTAGCTCAGAATTCCCTTGTCGTGATAAAAATTGACTGCAGATTAAAATAACAGAAAAGATAAGGTATCTATGGCTTTAAGGGAAAAAAAAAACCTAATTATGCTTCAATTTTTCAAATAAAAGAATATACAAAAAGGAGAGAGAGAGAGAGAGAGAGAGAGAGAGAGAGAGAGAGAGAGAGAGAGAGAGAGAGATCAGTGATGCATAAAAGAGAAGAGATAATAATTAGACATCCTTGAGTATAAGTGGATTTGGACCCAAAACACAAGTGTAGGCACTGACTGGTGATGGAAGTGTGGGTAACCCAACCAGCATAATGAGTGAAGGCAGACTAAATCGGTCACAATGCAGACAGATTGCTATAAATGCTGGGAGAATTTAAAACTTGCTTATTATAACTTGTTTACTAATCAGACTCCCATCAGGAAACAGATGGGACTATCAAAATAAGATTATTTTGTGTAGATTTAATTGAGGGAATATTTGTCAAGATGTAAGGAGTGTGAAGGAAACTGTAAGAGGTAGTTCAGTCTATTGAAGCTGTAACAACTTTGAGAATGAAGGGGAAGAGAAGGGAATAGACATAAATGCAAGAGAAGAAAGTTAAGTAGAGAAATACACCTTCAGAGGAGCTGTTTGACCACATGCCTTTGGAGAAAGAGACTGCTCTTGTGATAAAACTGACTGATGAGAAATTATGATTCATTATTGCTAAACAATGAATATTGCTTGCTGTGGAAAGGAAAAAGGTAAGTCATTTACCTTTATATGGCATAAACATGTATACCTCAGGTTAGATATTCATTAGTTAGTTATTAAAAACTTACTATGCCAAAACCGGTTTGGCTAAGTGGTAGAGCATCGGTCTGCGGACTGAAAGGTCCCCCAGGTTCGATTCCGGTCAGGGCATGTATGTTGGTTGCGGGCACATCCCCGGTAGGGTGTGTGCAAGAGGCAGCTGGTTGGTGTTTCTCTCTAATCGATGTTTCTAGCTCTCTATCTCTCTCCCTTCCTCTCTGTAAAACATCAATAATATATATATATATATATATATATATATATATATATATATATATATATATTGATATTGATATATATATGTGTGTGTATATGTATATATGTATATATGTGTATATATATTTAAAAAAATAAATAAATAAAGACTTACTATGTGTCCTGCACTACATTAGGAACTAGGGATAAATATAGAACAAAGAGGTACTTCCCCTTCCCCACCTTACACAAGTGTGATGCCGTGTGGTAACTTGCAATGTCAGAAGTGTGGAGCAGTAGCAGAACACAGTGGGGGCATTGATCTACCCCTGACAGAGTATAGGGATGGGGCAAAGCCTTTCACAAACATCCTATCTAATAAAGAGGGGATATGCTAATTGACCATCACTCAGTCACAAAAATGGCTATACCCACAGCTGAGGCCAAGTTCCCTTAAGGAGCCTTAATGAAAAATTAGCAGGGACCTGATGCTACGCCCTCCCCTGCCCCTGTGGGGCTTGACAGGGGACCTCAGGCCATGCCCTGCACCCTGGCATCAGGCTGGGGGACCTCAGGCCTCACCCCCTGTTTGGTGCCACACCAGCGGACCTCAGGTCCAGGACCCTGGTCCCAGCACCAGGCCAGACCTGAGGCGACGGCCCCAGCCTGACAGGACTTAATGGGGGGCCTCAGGCTGCACACACACCCAGCACCAGTCCAGAGAACCTGAGACTGTGCTCCCCTGCCTGGTGGGGCTTGACAGGGGACCTCAGGTGCATCCCAGTGCTGGGTTGGGGGAACTCAGGCTGCATCATCCGCCCAGCAGGGCTTAATGGGGGACGTGAGGCTTCATCCCCCTGCCAGTGGGAATTCATGGGAGACCTAAGACTGTGCCACCATCCCAGTGGGGGCTTGACAGGGATCTCAGGCTATGTCCCCCACCCCATCTGGGGGATCTCAGGCCATACCCCCCCGTCTTGGAGGGGCTTGACAAGGTTGGACTGGCATAGTCTGGATCTAGCCCAATGGGGGAGTGGGACACCTGGTTTTGGGACTCACGAAATTTTGAGGTGCATGTGGGTGGGCTGGGAATTGACTCTAGATCTCACTTTTAATGTGCATGAATTTCATGCACCAGGCCACTAGTTGAATGATAATGATCCAGATAGGAAGACAATACTTTGCCTTATTGGAGCAAGATCATTAAAAAAAAAAAAAAAAAAAAAAAAAAAAAAAAAAAGACAAAGATAAGATTATAAGATTAGAAGGCATTTCAATAAGATATAGAGCAGATCTTATAATAAAAAAAATGGACATAAAAAAGTTAGTTCCCAGTTTGAACAAGACTTTGTCATTTAGTCATAGTGAATAAAGGTATACACCAGGTAGTTAGTGAAAAAGAAGTAACTATCAAGAAAAACAATTATAGTTTTCTCTTTTATATATAGCAATGAACTCAGAGGGTTGTTTTTGTTTGTTTTCTTTTCTTTTTATATATTTATCTCCTAAAAAATAGTCATGTGGCCCTAACTAACTTCAAAAGAGGCTAGTAAGTTTAATCCCTAACTGAATAGATTTAAATTTTCAGCTAAAACTCACTAATTCTTTTACCAATGAAAGACTGAGAAAATGGACATTGGTGAACATATGGCTATTTCCACCACACTATCTTATATTCAATTAAACTTGTGACCAGGGGAGGCAGTGAGTATCAGACAATTGATATGTGGCATATATGTATAAAACAAACAACATAAAATTTGTGCTATTAAATCTGAAAAATGTATGCTGTGCATGGACCTTTTGAGATTGTCTATAAGAACTACTTTCAGTATACAGATTAAGAAATAAAACTTATCTCATCAAACTATCTCTCAGTGGTCAAATACTCAACAATTACTGTATGAGAGAGCTATTTTTTTCTCTTTTTCTTAATTTAAAATACACACTAGCACAGTTGTTTAGATAAGAAATCTTTGTTCCTCAAACTTGAAAAATATTAGAATCTAATTTGGAAATGCAATATCAATTGGTAAATAAGATTTTTAATCCTTTCTTTAACTTTTAAAAACCACTATAGGTTTGCTTTTTTACCTTAGATCCAAAAACTACATATATCAGGTAAGTGTGAATTGTGAGAGAAAGTGATAAAATTCTGTTAGTTCTGTTTAGCAGTTCTCCACTACATTAACAAAGGCATCATCTTATCTCAAAGAATCCATGGGAATATGACTGGTGTGACATCCAACATGAAAAAAACAGCTTTCAGAAGAATAAAAAAAAAATTATGTTCTCACAGCTGTGGAAAGAATAGTGAGTTTAAACAACAGTCACATGCATGTGAAATTTAGAAAGATAAGAAACAGTTACCATATTTTCCGGCGTATAAGATGACCCCCTAATTTTACATTTAAAACATAGGTTTAGGCCTATATTTGCTGTATAAGACTACCCCCCACTTCCGAGGCAACACCAATTCTTTTTTTAATAGACCACCTCTCTGACTCTGGCCAATCTGAGCAGGCTTTTTACTAGAACACAGTGTCGTCTTATATGCCTGAAAATACGGTAGGTGGTCAGTTTCACATTTGTTTCAAAGTCTATAGTCATGAGAGTAGGTAGAATGAGAAAAGAAAAGAACCTTGAAAGAAAGGGAACTCTGAGTACCTAGTTCCTTCCCCACTCTGCCTGCTCCATGAAATGAAGCAGTTGGGAAAGTCTATAAGATTGATTTTTCCTCACCTCTCCCCTCCATTTGGCATGTGTTCTGCTTGACATTTGGATTGTTCAGACTAAGTGAAATCATGCATATAAAAGGGCTTGCCACCAAGAAATGCAATTACACATGTAACCTGCAAGCAAGCCACAGGAGTACCAGTGACAGCGAAATTTTTTAATCCTTCTTTAGTGAAATATTTTTACCAAAGGAAAAAATATATAAAGCTCACAAGATGTACATCAAAAGATAATAAACAGTTAGGCTGAAACCAGCTTGGCTCAGTGGATAGAGCCTCGGTCTATGGACTGAAAGGTTCCAGGTTCAATTCCGGTCAAGGGCAAGTACATTGGTTGTGGGTACATCCCTGGTAGGGGGGGTGCAGGAGGCAGCTAGTTGATGTTTCTCTCTCATGGATGTTTCTAGCTCTCTATCCTTCTCTCTTTCTCTCTGTAAAAAATCAATAAAATCTATTTTTTTTTAAAGAAGCAGTTAGGTGATCAGTTTCACATTTGTCTCAAAGTCTATAGTCATAAAACTTATACTGTTGTATAACTGTCTTACCTTTCTTTCCTCCTCCCTCCTCCTCCACCTCTTGCTCCCCTTCATCTTCCTCCTGAATCACAACTATCAATGCCATTTAGGGACCCAGTGCCTATCATATAGTAGATACCCAGTAAGTACTTGTGATTATATATACATAAAATAAGACACTGTCTTATTTTCGGGGAAATAGGATCCTATTTCCCCGAAAATAAGACAGTGTCTTATATTAATTTTTTTCTCCCAAAGTTGCACTTGGTCTTATTTTCTGGAGATGTCTTATTTTCAGGGAAACACGGTATATATATAAAATGTAAAAATATTTCACCAAAGAAGGAATAAAAACTAAAAACTTCCACTCTCACCACTACTCCTATGGCTTGCCTCAGACTTCTCATGCCTCAGACTTCTCAATCAGTTGTCCTGCTCTATCTTGGCCAATTGGAGTGCATGAGTCCCAAGATAGGCTGTGGTGTATCCTCTACAGGTGCCCTCAGTGCTTTCGCTCCTGGTCTACAAAAGCTGCTCTGGAAGATTTCTCTTCACAGCGCTCTGGGGTTGCCAAGTCAATAGCTTCCCCATCCTTTCTGTGATCACACCTAAATAATAGAATCTCTTTTTACCTAAATGCAAGAAATACAGATGGCTTGGCAATCACATGTATTGAGACTGAATTTCTAAACAGCTTTCAGATATCTATATACAGAGAGACCAGATTATTTTAATATCTGAACACATAATAATCTAGCTACTCTGTGTGTGTGTGCGTGTGGCTAATATATATATATATATATATATATATATATATATATATATATATATATATATATATATGTGTGTGTGTGTGTGTGTGTGTATGTGTGTGTGTGTGTGTGTGTGTGTGTGTGTGTGTGTGTATGTATATGTATATTTATTAGAGAACCACAGCATGAATTTGTGCATGGATGGGGTCTGGCCAGCCTGGCAGGGGTTAAACTTCTGGTTGAGGGGACAATTTGCATATTAGCCTTTTATTATATAGGATATACACTGAATGGCCAGATTATTATGTGTTCAGAGATTATAATAATTTGGCCATTCAGTGTATAAAAAAGTTCTCTAGCCCTAACCAGTTTGGCTCAGTGGATGGAATGTCAGCCTGTGAACTGAGAGGTCCCAGGTTCCATTCTGGTCAAGAGCATGTACCTTGGTTATGGGCACATCCCCAGTAAGATGTGTGCAGGAGGCAGCTGATTGATGTTTCCATCCCATTGATGTTTCTAGCTCTCTCTTCCTCTCTGTAAAAATAAAATCAATAAAATATATTAAAAAAAAGAAGTTCTCTAAATGATCTTTAAGTGCTGTGCAATATCCAGCACATGGACATTGCACAGCACTTGTTCAGAGCCCTGATAATCTCAGTGCAGTGCAGACACTGGCTGGATTGGCATCACTTGGGAACTTGATATTTTTATTTAAGTACAAAATGGAGCTTTTTGGTGTACATCTTTATTTGTTTAGAATCATTTCCTAAGAAATATTTACTTGTCTATAGTATTGCTTATTTTTAAATATATTTTATTTGATTTTAGAGAGGAAGGAAGAGGGAGAGAGAGATAGATTTGATCAGCTGCCTCCTGCACGCGCTCCCATTGGGAATTAAGTCCGCAACCCAGGCATGTGCCGGAATCAAACCTGGGACCCTTCAGTCCACAGGTCAATGCTCTATCAACTGAGCCAAATCAGATAGAGCTAGCATTGCTTATTGATGTCTTAATTTTACCACAGAAGCCCATGACAATAGTTATGATGATTATTCTACTTGGTAAGAGCTAAATGTTTAAATATATGCTAAATGTCTGATAGGCATTGTTTTTTCATTTACAAAATTAACAGTATTCTGAAGTACATAAAACATATAAAGTAATGTTTACAAAAGACTTGAATAAAAAATCAAACCTTTCCTTTTAGTTGAAGCATGACAGAGAACACCAGATAATTTTCAATGGGAGAATGGAAACAGTGGCACAGATGCATTCAAGAGCATAAGTCACACGATTTCAACTGAGAATGATTCCTAAAATTGTTTACAGTGTTGGCATCAAACCAATATTCTGTAGCAGGAAATTAAAACTTGGCATACTCAATGGCTTGCAACACTAAATAAAATAAACATTAAGGTAGATCCTAATCTCCAATAAAGTCCTGGCTTACATCTGAAAGGCTGAGTAAAAATTCTGTGTCCTTGCAAAGTACAAAGTTCACTGATGCAGTTGTATCAGATAGCAGACATTTTCATATTTATTTTCCTGTGTATTATGTTTTGGCCATAGCAATCAGATTGGCAGCCCCAACACCTTCTTATAACATGTAGTTACAGTATTGATTTTCAAATAAGCTGGACTGAAATTGAATTCACCACAATCAAATTTAACTATTTTCTTTACAAAAAAATAAACAACTAACAACCTTTTCATTTGCATAGGAACTTTTGAAGCATCCACCTTTTTATATTTGTTATCTTAATCATGAATGGCTATAAATTCTAATCCTTTTATTCCTTTCAAAAACAATCCTTTCAATGAAACATTTAGTAACTATTGCCCTTATCTGCCTTTTTACAATACTTTATTCTAAAATACTCATTTCAATATGTTTTTATTGCAGTTATTTTGTATAATTTTGGTAATTAGTATTGTATCATATGTTACATGGAAAATATTACCTATTCTATAATATTCTGTTCTTTACATTCTTTATGGTCAGAGGTTGTTTTATATAATTGAAATTTGATAATATGTATATCCCCTAGGAATATAGCGCAAGGTTGAACAAGATTGGGAATTAAATGATCTGTTTATTCTAAAAAAGAATATCCACACAAATAAATCTTATATATGCAATTAAATAAGTAATATTAGAGTACTTCTATAGAAAGATTTATATCTAATAAAACATTGCCCCCTTGCCTGTTCAAAAAAAAAATCTTAAGCTGTTTACTTGGAATATACAAAATGGCATTGATGATGAAGTGGTTTGATTAGTATTACCCCAAAATTCATGTTCTCCTGTAACTTCAGAATGTGACTTTATTTGGAAATAGGGTATTTGCACATGTAATTAGATGGAACCAAGTTACACTGGTTAGAATTGGCCCTAAATTCAATTACTGGTATCTGTACAAGACAAAGGGAGGACATTCAAAGATAGAAACACACAGAGAAGGCCATATGAAGATGTGAGCAGAGGTTCTTGACAACTCAAAGAACGTCAGTCATTGCTAGGAAACACCAGAAAATAGGAAGATGCTAAAAAGGACTGCTCCCAGAATTCCAGAGGGTGTATGGCACAATGACACTGATTTTAGGCTTCTAGCTCTAGAAACTGAGAGTTATCTCTGTTGTTCAAAGCTACCAAGTTTGTGGTACTATTACAATAGTCCAAGCACTTAATACAGATGAATTATAGTAAACTTTAAATACTGAATACACAATTAACTAGGATAACCAGTTGACAATACCTTCTCTAAATAATAATGTAAAAAGGCAAATAAGCAGAAATAAAGAGAAAAGATTGCAATGGAATTAATTACTTAAAAAACATCTCAGGCATGTCCTGGACTCAGTATATATTTTACTCAAATTCATATACCAATTCACCTACAGGTAGGCATGAGAATCCATTTTCAGAATGATGACCCTGAAGCACTCTATTATATTAGGAAATATCTCATCATCTCTACTTAAGTGTGCTTACTGAGGCAAGGAGAAATAATTTATTTTGGAAAGATTTATAGCCACAAGAGTTGAACCAAAATAGGGTTTCTTCTTAAAACTTACTAGATTTTTCTCCAGATTGGAGGTTATTAACTGTATTACTTTTTTAGTTTTAGTCATGAGTTCCCTCTCATTTGAAAAATATACATATGCACCTATATTTTTTTCTGTTATCATATGTTTTCAGGATGGTCAGAGATTACCTAATAGCAATCTTTTTATCTTGCAGGGTTTCTAAGCATTCTCATTGTAGAAAAAATAGCAAATTAGGTAAATCAGCTCCAAAGTCCAAATTTGTTATTTAATACATTCAATTATCCTATGTGCTAAGAACAGATGTAAGTGTGGTCTTAATTTAATTCTCACTGTATACAGAGTCCTGGCTATGTGATTGTTTGGTAAAAAAGGTGAGTGATAGCCCCAGCCAGAGTGGTTCAGGTGGTTGGAGCATCATCCTGTGCACCAAAGGATCCCGAGTTCAATCCTTGGTCAGAACACAGAACGCAGCTGACTGATGTTTCTCTCTCCTATCAATGTTTCTCTCTCTTCTTCTCCCATCTTCTCTCTCTAAAATCAATCAATAACAAACAAATGAACAAGCAAACGGATATCATGGATGAGGATTTTTTAAAAAGTGAATGATAATATTCTAGAGAAGGTTAAATTCTAACTTCAAAGATTCAGCATTAGTTGAGAAAATAATTCAGAGAAAAGCAGAGTTAAAATCACATAAAAATAGGCAAGATGCCCTATGTATACACCAGATATGGTAACATGCACACATGCTCTATTCATATATGGTAGCTGAATGCTCTATTACTGTTACAACCACATGTTTTTTTAACTACTTTGATGATTACCTGTCATATACTAAAGCTGGTCACTGTGAACTCTAACTTTACTTTACCCCTAAAAAAATGTTAATACACAAGCCACCACATATTAGAAAAAGTTTTCACAATGTGTAAGCTTTTTTTTAGTACTAATCCCCCAGTTTTAAGAAAAATAAATAAAGCAAACACATTGGAAATAAAATATATCCTCTATATTTCTAAAGTTCCATTGCAGCTCCTGAGCAGACATGACAGGTTTTGCTTATCAGACATGATCCCTGCAATATGTAGATTCGAAAGTAGTGCTTAGATGTTACCCATTGTCTTATGCACAAGGAAAAGGGCTGTGGGATACCAGATGGGGGTCATCAAGCTGGCCCACAGCTTCCTGAACTTTGCAGAGACAACCAGCTCTGGGTATGTTTAAGGAGTTTTTCCTATACCTCAGCCTACAAGTTGTATAATCAGCGCTCCTAACCATTTTGTGAAATCCCTATGTGGCTTCATGACTCTTTTTGATCAGAGGATCTTTTTTATACAACTGAGAATAGTAACTGGCACATTGCCCTTAAAAAGCCATGTTCTATTTCTCAGATGCCTGAATATGTGTCAATGACCATTAGAACTATTTGGAAATCCACAGTTTGGGCAATGACTTGACCCGTGGCAAGATTTTTCTCCCAGGCACTTACAACAACAGCAATAAAAGAAAACATAAAAAATTATATGAGCCATGCAAAGAATAGATGAGCAAAAGAACTGAGAGGGAAGAAAAAAAAGAAAAAATGAGCCATGAAATTGTGAGAGGAAAGTCTTCCACTGAGGGGCAGTAGGTTTGACAAGGTTCTGATTTCCATCACTGGGCAGAGCTGGGCCCACTTGCTTCTGACTTAATTACTTTTTAAAATAATTTCTTATTTTAACCTTAACTTGAACTATCTTAAATTAGTTTCAGGAAAATAATAAATCATAAGAATCTATATTAAAACAAGAGAATGGAGATGGCCCTTAAAGTGTCCTTCCTCCCTCCTTCCCTCCCTTTCTCCCTTCCTTCTTTCTTTCCTTTCTTCCTTTTTCCCTTTGATCTCTGTCTGGTCACTAATTTAATATAGACTATTTTGATATTAATCTACATAAAATTAGCCAGCTATGTATCCCTTTATAAAGTGCTAAACATTATCACATACATTGTAATAAGGAGTTTCCTTTCCTCTTTTATTCCCAAGTTGCTCTCTATATTCTCCCTTGTTTTTTCATAGTTGTGATTTTAGGTTTGAAGGGATCTGCCTCACAATCTTTGAGTCACAAGCTCCCATGTAACCTAATACACATATACCTGCATGGATGGAAAAATCAAAATGCTTTCTGCCCTACATAACACTTGCTTTAAAAAAAAAAAATAGTATGCCCCTGCCCAAACCAAGATGTCACTAGTTTGATTCCTGGTCAGGGCAATGATTCTCTCTCATCATTGATGTATCTATCTCTCTCCTTTTCCCTTCCTATCTGAAATAAATAAAAAATGTATTTTTTAAAAGTATGAATATATATTTCTCCCCCAATGGACATCTTAAATTTAAAAAACTAAATCCCTAAGTGCTAACGTAGAGTGACTTTTTTATAGTTGTCTTCATATATAGAAAAAAATTCTCATTATTCTTTAGCAACTTTTCAAAAATGCTTTCTTCTTTAGGAACTTACTGATAATTTCACTTAGAATCACTCAGAGGACTTGAAGCTTCTCCCAAAATTCTCTTTATACCTCTATTGTCACCCTCATCTTTAATATTTGTTTAATCAATTTATATTTTTCAATATTTTTTATTTCTGAACTAAAAGTTCAGATAGTGTCTATAGATTCTAGATAGTGTCTATATAGTTTTACTATGTTTACCATTCAGTTGATGATATATGCTCACCATTAGGTTTTTCTTATTTTTAAGAAAAAAAAAATTTTTCTGGTTATCAAATTTAATCTTGCAAAATTTCAATATTATGAAAGTGAGCTCTCTATAATTTAATTATAAAAAAACATATTAATTAGACATTAATTTTGCAGAATTGTATTTATTTTATAATTATTCTAGCATACACACTTAGAAAATTAATATTATACTGTAAAATCTCTCTCAGTAATAAAATATTTTGCTTGTCCTTATATGTATTTGTTATGCATAAATTACTGTTTGATTTTGAAAGTGCTCTTCTTTAGCTGAATGCTAGATTTCTTAAAAATTATCTAAGATTAAAAGCTAACTGATGAGACATGCAGAGATGTAAATAATCCATGATCCTCTCATTATCATACAACTGGGTTTATGCTTTATGTGAGTATGTATGTGTGCATATGTACTTTTCCCCCTGTATTAATACTGTCGTTGACATTGTTTTAAATGTTCTCCCTGTCTTAAATGACCTGTGGAAAGTTACTGACTTGAGTCACCTAGCCCTATCACTGAGCTTTCACTGGGCACCAGCAAACAAGAAATTGTCCATTATACCTAGCACATTCTGGTAACCTATCTGCTGATATTTTCCACTATTAACAAGAAAGCCACAAAGGAGCTTGAAAAATTAGGTTTTAGGGAAACCATTGTCAAGTCCATCCCATCACATTTTCTTAAGAAGACTCTAAAAAATAATGGGAAAGATATGAAAATACAATAGAATCATCAGAAAATCACTTAAATTTTTCTTGCTTTACTTTATTCCTTTCAGTCCTTGCAAATCTGATAAACCATCTTAATATCATTGAGTGCTGATGCTGAATGCTGACATCAGGCGTTTGTAAAATCTATAGTTTAACACTGACATTAGGTGGGAGCCATTTAGGAATAATGCTTTTAAGTGACACAAAAAATTAAAGAAAGGAAGAATAGAAGAAATGGAAGGAAATTAGTAAGTGCTAAAGTGATTGATTTGAGATTCAAAATAAACCATAATTAGTGTGATTGATCATAAAATATGTATCATCACTTAGTCATGCTTTAATAGTCCTAAATAATTACTTCCATTCAAGAAAAAAAGTGAATAAAGAGGTAAAAATATAAACACAATGGGGAATTTAAAAAATAAAGCACTTGTACGAGAAGATAGAGAAGTAATTAAAAGAGAAAAAAAGTGTATAGATTTTTATAGGCTCCTTATATATTAAATGTTATAATAAAAGTGGTTACAGCTTATTTTGTTAAAAGCTATATTATTCTATAATCCATACATAATTTTTTAAAATTTTAGATTGGTTCTTCCCAGCATGAAGTCAATTTCTAGCTTTCTTTTTTAAAATTTAATTTTATTGTTTAAAGTATTACAGATAGTAGTACATATGTCTCCTTTTTCTCCCATTGACCTTCCCCCAGCCTCCCTATCCCCCACCCACCCTGCCTCCTCACATCCCTTCACACCCATCCCCAACCCCAGTGTCATGCATCCATTGGTTATGCTCCTTCTTCAGTGCCTATGTTGTCATTTGGTAGACTAACTTACAAAATAAAAATAAATTTTTAATATTTCCCAAGCAAAATATAATTAAAAGGAGAAATGAACTAGAGATATATGAACTAATAACATTATCAAATATTTGTAAAAATGGTTGATTATCTACTTTTTGAAATTCTTAATTTTATAGTTTCTGTCCATTAGTACATATAACTAAAGGACAAATGTTCATGTGAACAATACTCCAAAGATCTTGGCAAATAAATATGTTTGTATATAGTCTTTGATTTATATAAAATTTGCCTAAAATATGACTTACCTCATTCTGAAGATCACGGATCATTTTGCTCTTTCTTTCCACTTCAGTCTTTAAAAAATTAATCTGAAAATAAATAGAAAATTACATGGACACATTTCTTATTAATTTTTGTGACTCTTATAAATGTATTTTCATGATGTTTGAGCTATAATACTAGAATAATCATCTTTTTATCCACAAATATTGAAAAAGAACAAATGATTACCATTTTTATTAACTAAACTTTCATTGCCCAATTCATATATATAAATCTATTTGAGTATATAAAAATATCCTTTTCTCATGTAATATAATATTTTTAACTGAGATGTACATTATAAAGGTATTCCTTCTCCGTTAAAACCTCAATTTCCGTTTTTTCAATTTAGTTTTATTTCTTTCAGAGAGAGAGGAAGGCTTAGATTTTTTATAGTTATTGTTGTTTTTATTATGATTTATAAGACACCCTCAGCAATTACTATAACCAAAACTTAACATTTCAATAAAGCAATAAAGGTTATGCATTCTGCATTCTCCCAAGGATACAACCATCTCTGTTTTCTTAGAGTATGTAAATAAACTCTTGCGTTTTTACTTCTTATCTAGCTTATTTTACAGCTTAGAGTGTCCTGTTCTGGTGAAGAAGTGTTGCTTGGCAGCAGCCCTGAAGACCTGCAGGTGTCTGCTGTATCTACAGATTCCCTTGAATGAAACAGCACTGGAATGAGAGGTGGAAGCATTTAAGAAGTGGCACATTCACACCTCCCTTCAGCATCTCCTCAATTAGTCTAGAGGAGAGATTGCAAGTCCACAGGCCCTTCCCTGATCTTTTTGTTCTGCTTTCCATCTCCCTCCTTATAAAAACCTCTGCTTGCACTGATATATTAAGGTGGGTTTTTTTGAGGACAGGAGTCCCCCATCTTCTCAAGATATCAGCACTCAAATAAACCCTTTTCCTTTTTTCTTTTCTCTCTCTCTCTCTCTCTCTCTCTCTCTCTCTCTCTCTCTCTCTCTCTCTCTCTCTCTCTCTCTCTCCAGCATCTGTTGCACAAGTTTAGATTTCATTGCAGCAGGCAGCCAATGGGTTTAGTTATATAACCATCAGGAAACTTTAAATAATAAAGGTTTGTTACTCATGAGTCCTAGAAATTACATGGCACACCTGGAGCCACACAGTGAGAGAGAGAGATGAGAGAGGCAAGGAAGGAGAGATGAGAGAGGCAAGGAAGCTGGGCCTAACATTCTACTTTTATTGGGATTGAAGGTGAAGGACCAATGTCATGAGCTCCTTCTTTATTGGTGAATTTAAAACATAAGGGAATTTAAGCTTGGGAAGAAAAAAACAAGCAATCCAAAGAGTAATCAATGAGTTATGGAGATCAACAACAACTTCTAAAACCAATGAGTGGATGTAGGTGTGGGGGGAAAGGGAGGAGAGAAAACAAAGCTTTCTGTGGCTGGTGATGTGTTTACTTGAGATAGCCATCTTTAAAATAAACACTTCTTTGCAGTGAAAGCTTTTGCAATCACTCTTAAGTCATGCCCTTGCACTACAGAAAAGAGAAAAGCAACTCTCAAGGCTTACACTACATCTATATAAGCACTCTATGAGCACCAGCAAATTTTATATGTTACAAATTTGACTTTTGTTTAAATCATGAACTATTTAAATCCATTTTGTTTATATTAATATCATGCTCTTCCACTGATACCATTATTTTCCCCAAATCCTCAGACTGTGATACTGTTCAGTTATCCATAATTAACACCTAGCTCAAATTAAAATTATAATGAAAATAGCCGAAGCTGGTTTGGCGCAGTGTTAGAGCTTCCATCTGAGGACTGAAAGGTCCCAGGTTCGATTCCTGTCAAGGGCATGTACATTGGTTGCGGGCACATCCCTGGTAGGGGGTGTGCAAGAGGCAGCTGGTCGATGTTTCTCTCTCATCGACGTTTCTAGCTCTCTATCTCTCTTCCGTCCTCTCTGTAAAAAATCAATAAAATATATATTTAAAATTATAATGAAAATATATTGCAATGTAAAGACGATAATTGTTTAAATGTTAATTTGGGACAGATTGACAAAAATATTTGAGGCTGTAATACTCAGATATTTAGGACCTAAATTATATTCAGAATGTTTAAAAAGTTTGAGCATTTTGAAACCATGAGTCTGGAATTGCAGCAAGTTTTAACATTCTTGGAAAAATGAGCCTTTCTAGCAGATAGTTTAAAAATACTAGTAATTCTCAGAGGCAAAAATATCATTTATTTGCATTGAATAAAGAATGAAAGAACAGAGTAATTCTTTATTCTTAATGAAAGTCAAAGCTTGAAGCTAATTCTTGCCCTTAGACTAATTATATCTTATTTAGGGCAAGCTAAGCCATAAAAATTAGCAAGAGTAATGGAATGCCTCTAATGAATATTAATATCTTTAATTACTTGGTTACACCTGAGAACTTCTTCCTGCCTATTAGGTATTTCACAAGGAACACAGATTTGAAAGATTTGTCATGCCCTTATTTGCTTGGGGATAAAAACAAAAGTTCACATATTCATAAAAAAATGTTTTCTTTTTTTAAAATATATTTTATTGATGTTTTCTAGAGAGGAAGAGAGAGAGATAGCTAGAAATATGGATGTGAGAGAAACATCAACCAGGTGCCTCCTGCACATCCCCTACCGGGGATGTGCCTGCAATCAATGTACATGACCTTGACCAGAATCGAACCCAGGACCTTTCAGTCCGCAGACTAGTGCTCTACCACTGAGCCAAATCGGTTTTGGCCATAAAAAATGTTTTCAACAGAATTAGATCAAGAGATTCTTTACCACTTTTCACCTTAATTTTTCAGAAAGTTATCCTTTTTTATATTTTGTAATTTAAAAGCAATATCACGGTCAAGTTGCAAGTATTTTGCTATAA
Source organism: Pipistrellus kuhlii (assembly GCF_014108245.1). Taxonomy (NCBI): domain Eukaryota; kingdom Metazoa; phylum Chordata; class Mammalia; order Chiroptera; family Vespertilionidae; genus Pipistrellus; species Pipistrellus kuhlii. Next base: position 17,629,615 of record NW_023425595.1, read on the forward strand.
ATGTACCAAAAGATGCGGGTATTTGCAACATATCTGGCATAAAATATACAATCTGTTATTTTTATGCACAAAGGCATAGTAATTTCACATGTAATCAAGGATATGTTTATCTGCTCTTAAATCTAAAATAGCACAACAATATTTATAGAATCAATTCCAAATATGTTTTCTTTGAGAGTGAGCAGGAACAGTTATCTTAATTTTCCTTTCTAAGTCAGTCTTCAATTACACCAACTATAGTCTTCATGGCAAAAAAATAATTATTGAAATATTTGTAATTATATATATATATATTATTATTACAAATATTTCAATAATTATATATATACATATATATATTATCCTTAGTTAACCTAGAATCTTCATATAGGGTGAAAAAGCATAAACTGAATTTTTATAAATATTTGGAAGTGTTATGGCTCTCAATAATATGAGATCTGTGTTCTCAAAGATGTTACCAATAAACATTAAAAATATATAAAATGTACATTTATAGATTTTGCATCAACATATTTAATACTCTGTATATAGTGTAATATCTATATATAAAGTATATAAAATGACTTGTATTATATAATATGGTATATACTAGTATCTATATGTAAATATAAAATGTATACATGCCATACAAATATTTATATATTATAATTTATATAGCTATATAAATAATTTTAATAAATGTATGTTATTATCATATTTGTTATGGTTTCAGTCATGTCTTTCTAGCCTCTACTTATAAAATTGTCATTCAATTTGAAACAGAACAAATGCTTTAAAAGATATAAGTATTATTTATTTCAGCTGCAGATGTATACATTTATTAAAGATATATTTTGTTAATATACTCTTAAATTTGTTTATGTAGCATTTTTGCATCTGCATTTACCAATGAAAACTGGCTATTAGTGAGGAGGCAAAAAAGGCTAATTCCAATGTAACCCTGCAATTTGGGGGACTAACAATCTGAATCTGGGCCAGCAAGCTCAGTGTACATTCTTGATAACCTATAATTAAGTCACTGCCTCTTTCCCAGAAACTGGTCTTGAAGAACCTGTTACCTAAATGCTCACATTTCACAGAGGCCATAAACCGAACAGTGCAGAGCACTGGAGGGAGGTTATTAATGCTGGCACCAGGCCATACCACTAGATATGACCTGGAGACCCCCAACACCTAGGGCCTTTATGCAAAGCCTGCAAAAAGGACTGGAAGCATAATCCATATTTGAGGGACAAAGACAACAGAAAGATATAAAAGATAAGTTCCCTGCATGTTACTTTGCTCAGACTTAGGAAGTTATTTCGCTGAGTCCGCAGGCATAATAAACAGTGTAACTCCTTTTCTCTAAACTGTTGCTTGATTTTTCTATGGTCTTCTGCAATATCAGTTTATGCACACTGTCATTAATTGATTTAAAATAATAAATATGCATGCTTACAAAATCAGAAAATTTAGATATTTTTCTATTTTCCAAAAACATATTTGCTTAGGAATTGGCCTAGTAATAAATTGATTTTTAAAACTCAGGTAGAAATGCCCAGCTGGCATGGCTCAGTGGCTGAGTACTGACCTATGAATCAGAAGGTCACACTACAATTCTCTGTCAGGGCATATGCCCAGGTTGCAAGCTTGATCCCCAGTAGGAGGCAACTGATCAATGATTCTCTCTCATCATTGATGTTTCTATCTCTTTCCCCCTCTCTTTTCCTCTCTGAAACAAATAAAAATATATTACAAATTAGGTAAAAGTTACAATAGTAAAAAATTTCTGGTTTACTCTAGCTGGTTTGTCCCAGTGGATAGAGCATTGACCTGTGGACCTGGCACATACATCAGCTGCAGGCTCCTCCCTGGCTAAGGCCCTGGTCAGGGCTCATGAAAAAGGCACCTAATAGATGTGCTTCTCGCACATTGAAGTTTCTCTCTGTCTTTCCCTCTCTCATCCACTTTCTCTAAAAATCAATAGAAAAATATCCTTGGGTGAGGAAAGGAGGAGGAGAAGGAGGAGGAGGAGGAGGAGGAGGAGGAGGAGGAGGAGGAGGAGGAGGAGGAAGAAGAAGAAGAAGAAGAAGAAGAACAACAACAACAACAACAACAAACAACAGCAGCAGTAGCAACAACAAAACAAAACAAAAACAAAAAAACTTCCTGGCTCTGAAATTTTTGGGAAAGGAGATCTTTCTTTAGCCCCATAAAATTCCATCCATATTTGGCTATTCAAGTAATGAATTTCTTCTTTAAGAATTTTGGCTTTTGATATTTATTTATCTAAGAATTTACATGTAAATTTCACATTTATCAGTGAAAGTTGCTTTCTTATATTTGAGTAAAAATTATAAGAGCCTATGACACATAAGAAGAATACTTGTTGCTGACTTAAACTTTTTTTTCTCATAATAGAAACATACATTTACTTATATGAGTGTATGTGCATATATATTGAGTGTGATTAAACACCTTTCTATAGTACACTGTTCTAGTAGGTGTGGAAGACAGGTAGAGAAAAGAAATTTGAGGAATATTTTAACTTCTACTCATAAAATAATTTTGCAGACAATTGAATATAAAATTTATTCAAGTTTTCCAGAGGAGTTTTCTAGAATGAATTTGTTTGATATTCCGTTATGCCGTTTATTTTCTGAATACATTATTTTAAGTTATCAGCATGTAAAATATTTGAAGTGTCATCAAAGATTATTTAATACCAGTTTGTTTGTTTTTTGGTTGTGTTATGAAGATAGAATACTGTAAAAAAAAATTGCCTTTAACAGATTTATAAAACTGTATCCATTTATGGTTCCTTCTCCTAGTGTAATAGATAAAGAGGCAATTATAACACAAATGATATGGTAATAACAGATGTGCATGTGTTACTGTTACATATAGGAAGGTCCTATCTGCAAGGGCACTAAGTTTATAGGAATCAAGAAGGGAACCCAAGAGATGAGTTCTCTGATTTGTGGAGTGCTTCAGAAATTCATTAGGTTGTCCAATATTAGGTAAAAGAGTGGGCATTTATCTGTGTAAGAAAGAGAGACCAGTCTATTTCCTAGTTCTGATATTGACTTCCCTGGAGTATAGATAAAAGTCTAGAGTGTTCTTATCATAGATGATGTAAAGTTTTTATCAGTCTCTGTCCCAGAATATCACAGTGGGCTATTCTCATAAGGGGACTACTACCACATAAAAAGGCTCTCACAGGAGAAACAAGTATCAAGTGTACTGACACTAAAGCTGTCTGAAATTTACTCTCTTCTGTTCTTCATTCTCCATTCTCTTATCTCCTTTTATATATTCTGGCAAAGATCAAATACCAAGATAGTAATTTCTCATTTACACATTGGGCCAGCTCCAGTAAAACTTACTTTGAAGTTCCTTTGGAAGTTTTGTCTCTACTGTGAACTGTGACTATAGTAATGCCTACATTTTCTGACTTTGTCATCAGACAGTGGCATGGGGTATGCATTTGTTAACTTTAAGAGAGAAATGAGATATACCTTTTGGGACTACTTCACATCATCTAGTCATTCCAAGATTTTTATTTCTAATTGAAGGTTTATAGACCATGTGCTAAATTTTCTTTTATATATTTTAACTAGAAGTCCAGTGCATGGATTTGTGCATGGTGGGGTCTGGCTGCCCCAATTGAGGCAGTTCAGGAGTGGGCCTGTTGGGAGGAGGAGATGGTGGGAGGTTGGCTGGCTGGCCTGCCCCAATCGGGGCCAATCACGGTCTGGCCAGCTGAAGGGAGGGGCAACTGGCTGGTGAGCCCCAAGTCCAAATGAGATAAGGGAGTGCTGACTGGGGACCATGGGTGGTTGGCCAGCCAGCGCTGCCCCTAATCAGGGTGGGAGTCTGATCTGGGGTGAGGCCAGGCAGGGGGAGGGGCTGCAGGAAGTTGGCTGCCAGCCCCATCTCCTATTGAGGTTGGGGGCTATAATCAGGAGTGGGGCTGGCCAGGGGGAGTGTCTAAGGGCCTATTGTGGTGGGGAGGGCTGATCAGGGGCGGGGCTGTCTGATGAGAAGGTGGATGGAGGGTGTGGGGGAGGGGCATTTGGCTGTATGGCCCTGCCCTTGATCAGGGTAGGAGAGTCCAATTCAGGACAGGTTGGCCTAGGGAAGAGGCCATGGATGGTTGGCCAGCTGGCCCTATCCCCTGATCAGACTGGTTCGCTGGCCACAGTGGGCATTATATTGAGCGGTCATTCTGGTCATTACAGTGTTAGGGTAGCTGGCTTTTTATATATATAGATTATATAAAAGATACAATGAAAAAGGAGAATTCTGTGCTGAAATATATTCTGATTCTCTCCTATCCCGTCTTTGTCTTTCCATACACACACACACACACACACACACACACACACATTAATGTATATATAATATATATGTATAATATATATGTATAATATATACGATACACACACACACACACTATTCTATATAATAAAAGGCTAATATGCAAATCAACTGAATGGCAGAGTGACCGGTTGCTTTGATGTGCATGACCACCAGGGGCAGACACTTAATACAAGAGCTGAACCCTGTTGATGCCTTCCCACAGCGGGAGCACTGCTCAGCCAGAACCTGGGCTCATGGCTTGCGAGTGCAGTGGTGGTGGTAGGATCCTCTCCTGCCTCCACCCCAGTGATAAGGATGTCCAACTGATGGCTTAGGCCCACTCCCCACAGAGGAGTCGGACATCCGCTGAGGCCTCCCAGACTGCAAGAGGGTGCAGGCCAGGCTGAGGGACCACCCCCTCCTAAGTGCACAAATTTTGTGCACCGGGCCTCTAACAACACACACACACACACACACACACACACACACACACACACACACCTTTATTTGTATGTGTGAGCACTTCTATTCTGCTCTGCCTTCATTTGCAACAAGGCAATGAAGAAGCCCTGATTAAATGTGATAGATCAAGATGGAAATGGGATTGAAAGAGGACCACCTAGTAGGCTGGGTCAGGTGCTAAAGGGAGAGATCAATATGCTGATGCTGAAAGTGTGTCTGTTCTTCATATAATATCTGATGTCTAGAGAGGCAAACATTAGGATACATTGCATAGCAGGGAAGAACCAATGTATGCTTGTCCTATAAGTGGGCAGAACAGATAACAGTGAATCCATTAGTAAGAAACAATCCTATATCTAGGAAAGTCAATATTCACTATTATATAGTCTTCAGGAAGCCTGTGTCCCTGATGACAGACAGGGTGGAGTTTCAGAAGCAAAACTCCACACCCTAATTTAGGTTATTTAAGTAAGCCTTGCAAATGAGAAGGTAGGCTGAAAGTTCTTAAAGGGGCTGAGATCCAGGTAATTCACTTGGATAGAGACTGTATTAATCATATATTTGGGGCTTCTGTAAATATGATGCTTTAGTATCCACCCTACATATATATGCAGACAAGCCTTGATATGGAGAACATAATAATATGTCTGAGTCATCCTACTTCAACCTCTTGCTGCTCCTTCTCCAACCCCCTCCAAACATGTCTGCCTTCTGATGTTATGCTTTTCAAATACAGACTAACCAATACAGAGCTCACAACCCCAACCATTCCTTGTATCAAGTTTTCACACTCCATTTCACTATGTTCTGCCTTAATCACCTAGGACCAGGTAATCAGACCATCAGGTGTGGTTTCTATGCCACAGGGCCCAATGAAATAATTTAAACTGATTATTCCTTTTACTACTCACTCTGCCTCACCCATTCCTTCCCACAGAAGCCACAGTAAAAGCTCGTGCCCACAGTTCCCCTGCCTCTCTCTGCCTGATGGCCATATGGTGCTTCCCTGCAGTCCCTGTCATGTGACATGCCACTTCCCTTGAGAACTGTGAGAAATAAACTTTATATTTAGTGGCAGTGTTCCCTATTGATCATACAATAATTTTGATTTTTCTCTCAATATATTGTATTATACTTTAAAACAAGTTCAGGTTCAGGATACAAGATACAGGGCTGAATCCCCATAAATGGTTCAACAGATATCTGGGGAATAAGATAGAAATCTGTTTTCATCACTGCTTTCAAGAGCATCATCATTTCTATCATCCCTATGCTTGGATATCAGTTATAAGAACTAAAATGTGTGTGTGTGTGGGGGGGGAAGTGGTGTCAAGAGAACATTATTTGAAAGAATATATCTGGAGATAATTTTGATTCTTTTTTTTTTATCTTCCCTCAAGGATATTTTTCCATTAGTTTTTAAAGAGAGTGGAAGAAAGAGGGAAAGACAGAGAGCAATATCAATGTGAGAGAAACATATGGACTAGTTGCCTCCTATACTTGCCCTGACCAGGGAGGAGCCTGCAACCGAGGCACCTGTCCTTGGCTGGAATGGAATCAGGACCCTTAGATCCATAACCAGATGCTCTCTCCACTGAGTCAAACCAGCTAGGGTGAGATAATTTTGTTTCTTAAACTTTGTATCAGAATCACCTGTGGTGCTGACTAAAGAGGCAGATGATATGCCCTCACTTGATGTGGTGTGTGGCTTGGGATCTGTACAGCTTAATTTAAAGTTCAAAGACAGGTACACCCCACAATTCAAGGACCATTGCACTGATGTAAGGCCTGACCCCAGCACTCCTGCCCCCCTCTTTACCTCCTTCAGTTTTCCATCCCTAAATGAGGGTTGAAAACTAGAAATCCCCTAAGGATCACATACAACAACAAAAATATTTTTGAATTTTTATGATATTAGTGACTGAACTTTCTTTATTGTATATTCATTTTTATTTTTACATGTTTATTTGTTTTATAGTGATTTTTTTTAAGTAACCTCATATCAAAGGATACAAAAAAAGAAGCACACTTACAGTAGCCTGTTGTTTTTCTGCTTTCTCGGATGTCTCTTTAAGTTGATTTTGCAGGGCCTCCTGGAGAGACTTCATTTGTTCTCTGGTTTAGTAGGAAACAGAGCAAAAGAGAGGCTTAATATAATTCGGTTATTTCCTGGACCTTTGCTGTCTACTTATATTTAGGGGAAAATAACCAGAATTGAATAGAGACACAGTTAAGCATACAGGGTGTATCTCAGAATTCTGGTAATAAAAGCTATTTTCTCCCTGGCAAGTATTAAAAGCAAGCTGTATTTCAAGGAAATTGCCTTGCTATTGTGTCCTATGAGCATCCTACTGTGTGAATCATCTGAGAGCTGCATAATGTGTTAAATTAAATCAGTATAATAATTAGTGTTGAAAAGCTAATTTTAGTGATAGCATGCCAAGGTGTGAACATGATAGTTAGGAAGAAGATACCATAGACTACTAATAAGATAAAAGTGTTCCCTTCTGATGCTCCTAATTGATTAATTATAAAGCATTGTGCTTTAGACATCCTTTATAAAGCGTGAGACTTTTTACAAAAAGAAAGAAAGAAGACATTTCTAACTTAAGGGCTGCCTTACATATTGGGGATAATAATAGAAATACATATACACACACACACACACATACACACACACACACATACACACACAAATTATATATATATATATATATATATATATATATATATATATATATATATATATATTATGTATCAAATTCACAAATACATATAGGCCCTATCCACTGGTAAAAAATATGAATGTTTTCATAAATATGCATTCTTCTCAAGGGTTTAAAATGTAATCATTTATGACAAATTGTGTTATCTTTTTCAAGTTCAGGTTTAAATGTCAAAAGACTACATTTAGAACCCTGATGTGTCATCACAATATAGACACCAGGGAATAGGAGAGTACCCTCTCAGAGTCATGTTTTAATCTACAAAATGGACACAGTACTAGAAACACTTCATAGTTTTGCAGTGAGATTTAGATGACATAAGGCAAGCAAAATGCTTAGCATAATGCCTGGAGAATAATCATTTGATAAATCTGATATTATTGTCACAGCCACTGGCACCATTCTGGGTCCCTAAGTTCATTCTTTGACCGACATCCTACACAATCATGACCTGTTCTTTCTTTTAAAAAAATATATATATTTTATTGGTTTTTTTTTCAGAGAGGAAGGGAGAGAGCTAGAGAGCTAGAAACGTCGATGACAGAGAAACATCGACCAGCTGCCTCTTGCACACCTCTTACTGGAGATGTGCCTGCAACCAAGGTACATGCCCTTGACCGGAATCGAACCCTGGACCTCTTTGTCCACAGATCGGTGCTCTACCACTGAGCCAAACTGGTTTCAGCATGACCTGTTCTTTCATTCATTGGGATTTAATGATTCCCCTGGATGCCTTTTCATTTCATTTCTTTTCTTTTCTTTCTTTTCTTTTCTTTTCTTTTCTTTCCTTTTCTTTTCTTTTCAATTTATTGATTTTAGAGAGAGAGAGAGAGGAAAGGAAAGAGAAACATAGATTTGTTGTTCAACTTAGTTATGCATTGACTGGTTGCTTCTTGAATGTGCCCTGACTGAGAATCCATCCTGAAACCTTGGGGTATTAGGATGATACTCTAACCAACTGAGCTACCTGGCCAAGGCCCAGATTTTTTACTCTACAAACTCTTTGGTCCCAGTGTCAATTTCAGAAATATCATTGAGAGTCTATATAATTGTTGGAATCAATTTGGATTTTGTCAAAGCAAAATACAATCAAAACAAGTTGTAAAATAATTACAGTCACTGGTTCTCAGATGATTTATGCCTGCTTGGGTGAAACTCATAATATGGTTTTGACTTAGAGTGGATTTGAAATCTCAGCTCCCATTACTTTCCCAAAGAGGTTTATTTTATGAGAATTGTTTCATATAGAGACATTTAAATCTTGGGCTTCCATTATCATTTGTGATATTTTTCAAAAGCATTTGTGACAATATAATATAATTGTAAATATCTACATATATTGTAGGTTCACAACATACTAGGGATTCATAAGCCTTAGAATTTTGCATCAAATTATGTAATATTAGAGATGGAAAACTGAGGCAGAGAGAAGGAGTGGAATTGTGATCTGGAGCCTATGTGCTGAAGCTCTAAAGAGTTATTATACTACCTCTCTGCAGGGGAAAAGAGAGAGAGAGAGAGAGAGAGAGAGAGAGAGAGAGAGAGAGAGAGAGAGAGAGAGAGAGAATCTGCATCCTACCCTTAACACCTGAATTTTCAATGAGCACTGAATACAAATGTAATAAAAAATTATATTCCCAACTGATAAAACATTATATAAAAATGTTATAGTAATTATCCTTTCAATATTATTTTTATTTTAAAATGGTGGATTTTTATTCTTTATTTTAAATGTTATACTTATATTTTAATTAAATTATACAATCTTACTTTTTTTTTTAATGAACACAGGTATAGATTCAAAAATTCCCACATACTGAGATCCATAGGCAATGAAGGGAGAAAGACAAAATGAACTGTAGAGCTATTAAAAAAATCTGGAGGAGTTAAAGGATTCTGCACATGTTCATGGTAAGGAAAGCTATGAGACAATGCTAAAGTGGGTCTTTTGAATCTTCTGAATCTCTCTATCTCCTCCATGCCTCGCAGACTTGCTAATTTATGCTCCTATGAAAACCGATTTTTGACTTGCTCAGCTGTTTCATACATTTTCCATCCCAAATATAAACATAAACATAAATACACACACACACACACACACACACACACACACACACACACACACACACAATCACAGTACAAGAAGGCATTTTTTTCTCAAGTGATTACTTGTTTGTATTATAAAAACCTCACAGACAAAGAATTTGCCACTACCCCAGGCTTTCTCTTCATTTTCAAAGAATGCTATTTTGTAAAATCCTCTAGTGCAAAGTCCAAAACCAAGTTCTAGGAATTTTCAACAACCAACCACCGGATGGAATAAAATGTTTTATATTACCTTTTCTCCACACAGTCTTTCAGAATCTTAGGGTACTACCCATCCCCCAGAGTCTCTATTGTGACTACACATACTCACTTTCCATATATTATCGCTTAAATAAATCTCCATAAATCTGAAGACTCTTGGTCTATTCTGACCAGTTATTTTTTAAAAATTTCTATTTATAATTATCCAACACTAACTCAATGAACCACAAATAGCTGTGTAATATTAAGGATAGGTGCTTTTAGAGATGGCTAAGTTAAAACCAATAAAATAATTTAAAATAATATACTTTTGGAGACATGCCCAGACCAATATTTTACAAGCTCTTTTTAATAATTGATTTAAAAATAATTTCATATTTAATAAATAATAATTTTATTTTAATAACAAAAATAGTCATGATATGACAATAGCTTTTATATTTTTTAATATGCCATCAACTCAATTCAAATATATTCTGAGAGGCTTCTGAGTCAAGAGGCAAGAACAGTGGGGAAGATACAAGATGGTGAGCAGGAACTAAATACTGAAGTGTATGTAAACTTTTTAACAGCTTTTGGCTTTGTGATCCATGAACTACAGTGAAAGGATGTGGCTATTCCGTAAAAATCACAACTTAGCAAATTCCAATTAAAACAACTCTCAGCAATCCATTTAAGCACTTTGAGGAACAATGTCCCATCTGTTAAATGAGCATAATGATAGCTCCTTTAAAAGGTAATTGGGAGGGTGAAACAAGAAAATATATATACAGCATCCAGTCAAGCAAGTGTATAATAAATGCTAGCTTGTTTCTACTTTAAAATACCTTTTGCTTTAAGAAGCAATCTCAAATCATATAGCTTTAATACTGCATAGAAATCTATCTCATAATAGATGTCCTTCAAAAATAAACAAACTTTTACATCACTGTATTAATTCTACTTATCCTATATAATAAAAGGGTAATATGCAAATTGACCCTAACAGCAGAACAACCAGAACGACAGCTCGACCAGTCACTATGAGGCACACTGACCACCTCTGAGTCCCTTTCCCTGGTCAGCAGGTTCCGATTGCCTGGTGTTGAATGGGGAACTGGGGATGGGTGGCAGGGGATGCAGGTAGGGCCAGGCCAAGGCACAGAGGGCAACCCGCAGAGGGGCAAGGCTGGCAAGCAGGCAGGAATGGTTGACCTCTCTGTTGCTTCCCCCAGTGATCAGGCTCCAATCATCTGATGGAAAATCTGGTGGGTAGTAGCCTGGGGTGGGGCGGGCTGTGGGCAGCCAGGGAAGATGGCCCTGATTGCAGGCCTGGCCTAGGGACTGTGCCCACGCATGAATTTCATGCCTAGGCCTCTGATGTTGCTAATAAGATTACTCCATTCCTCACCACCCCCACCATTTTCATCAGGATTGAGTTTGGATTTGATTAAATATTGACCCACCACCTGGCCAATGTGGCTCAGTGGGGGAAGGTGGACCTATGCATCAGGAGGTCATGGTTTGATTCCTGGCCAGGGCACATTCCATGGTTGTGGGTACGATGGTGGGGGACATGCAGAAGGCAGCCTATTGATAATTCTCTCTCATCATTGATGTATTTATCTCTTTCTCCCTCTCCTTTCATCTCTGAAATAAATAAAATTGACCCACCCATGTCAGTGTTATTGGATCTGTCTATCAATGGCAGACTTATCAGGCTCCATCGTCTAAGGCAATCCAGGAGAATACTGCTGATCCTTAAACACTGGAGTTATCATGTACAAGCAGCATTGTATCGCCATCACAGGGGATGTGTTAGAACTATAGACTCTCAAATGCCACCCTAGATTTATGCATAAGAATCTGCATTTGAACAAGACTTTCATACATTCAAGTGTAAGAGGATAAATTAACACATTTGCAATGAACTGACTTTTGTGAAGTTTCTGAATAGAGTTCAACACTATGGAAAAGAGGAATTGAAAAACTAAAAGGAAAGCACAATCTTACCTTTGTTTCTGACCTATTTCCAGAAGCTTCTGAACATCAGTTTTGGCAGATTTCTCTTCATTTTTCAAAGACTAACAAGAAAAGGGGGAAAAATGAGTTTTATTCAAGTGATAAATCGAAGGTGCTCTTTAAAAAGAGGAAAAAGAAGAAAAAAGTAAAGAGGCTCACTTTACTTTTGACTCCATGGCACAAGGGATGGCGGCACTTATGCCCTGGGACAAAAATGTGCAAATGATGCTTCATGTTTCTAAGGATGCCCACAGAAATGTATGCCACCAAATGGTGCAAGTATTGCACAGTAGGCGAAGGGAATGAACCGAGTCTGAATCTATAGAGGTTCAGTAGAGGGAACGTGGCCTCCAAATATCTAAGTCTCTGAATATGTGAATATAAAATACAATATATCTCCTAGTCTTTGTTTGAAGTTTACTGTGCCCTCTGCAGCCATGTTAATCCAACTCTAGTTCTATAATAATAAAAATGTGATATATTAATTAGACCCAATGTCCTTCCAGATGACCTTCCAGACAAAGCCAAGGGGTCCAGGAAAGCCTAGATCCTGGGTTCCTGCCAGCAGCCAGAGGGAAGCCCAGGACTTGGGTGCCAGAGGGAAGCTGGGTAAAGGAAGGCCTACTCTTGCACAAATTTCGTGCACCAGGCCTCTAGTAATTTCTAGAAATAAAAGGGTGTATAAAAGGGCTCCCTGAACAAGCAAAGTAATAATACAACTTAAGTTCAAAGTGGCCAAAAAGCATTCACCTGTTTGGACTTATCTATTTATTATTTATGAATAATGAATAATGTAATAGAATACAAAGAAGAAATGGAACGCTATAATATATATATTTCAGAGAAGAGAGGAGAGGAAGAAAGAAATAGAAACATCAATGATGACAGGGAATCATTGATTGGCTGCCTCCTGCCTGGTCCCTACTGAGTATGGAGCCTGCAATCTGAGCATGTGCCCTTGATTGGAATCAAATCTGGGATCCTTCAGTCCACAGGCTGATGCTCTATCCACTGAGCAAAACTGGCTAGTGGATAGTCTTATTTATATTCAGTAAATTATGTAACAGGGTAATCTATTTTCTTGATATTCGAAGTTGAAATTGAGAGGAATAATGTTGTTTTTAGGAAGAGAAGCTGTAACAGGTAGGGAATTGAAAATAGCAAGAATGCCAAACACTTTGTTTACTCAGTATTTACTTGACAAATATATATACTGAATTATGCAAAACATGTTCAGAGTCATGGTGTCTGCCTTCACAACATTTTCATTCTAATGCTAAAAATAGATACTTCCTATAGAAAGATAAACATTCTGATAGACATGTGGTGGACTGAACCTCACATGAAAAACTTCTTCCCTAAAATGACAGTGTATATTAGAAAACAGCCAATAAAAAAAAGCTGTGTTTATTTGGGAAGAGTAGCTTCTCATTAAAATACCAAGAAAATAGGACAAGAAATTATGATATGGGAAAAGTCACCAATCCTGTGGCCTACACATGTCTTGTTACCCTTTAAAAATGTAAACCCATGAAATGACACATTTATTTATTTATTTATTTATTTATTTATTTATTTTGTATGGATATTTAATTTTATTTAAGACCTGATATTGTAGCCTGTTAAGTTCCTCATATCATAAAACTAAAGAACACTGGGTTTTACCATGAATAATTTATTTTACTTGTGATAATGCCAGCCCACACATAAGGATCTGTTTGACATTGAAATTGGGTCTCAAAAGAACTGGTGGCACAGAAAGAAGCTCACTACAGACTGATTCATATGCCTTTCAGCATAACGATTATTGCTTGTCTCATTTTTGATTCTTATAAGAATATTTCCAGTAGGAAATTATATATTTTTATCAAGCCATTTTCTAGATTGTAATTGTGTTGTGATTTAGGCTACTGATCACAGAGATTGAGTGTGTTGGCAATATTGTCAACATTGACCACCCCTAGGCATTCCATGATAGGCTTGAAATATTCTCAAAGTGCCAGGCGTTTCATGCCTTGAGGAGGTACAGGTGTCTTGTCTATTCTTTGTAGCCTCATAGAACTAGTGAATTTCTACCCAAAACTAAAATGCAGCCCTGGTATCAGATTCCTATGAAAATCAATTTACTGCCCTTTTCATCTTAGTCAGCGCTTCCCTAAGACTGTGAAATTTCCCTCCCAGCACTATTATTCTTGCACTGTTATCCTGAGACCTGTCTGTGCGCCCTACTGGAAACTGGGTGTTTATTTGTTGTTTTGTTTTCTTTTTTTGTTCTCAAGATATAAGAACTTCTGGAACAAGAGCTGGGGCATGGGTCCAAATACTAGCTCTGCCACCTGACTTTCTCTGTGCTTGTGATAGCTTATAAATCATTCTCTAACTCTGTTTTCTCACCTACAAAAATGAAACTACTAATAAATAGAGCATAGTTGTCATATGAAAATTAAATAAAAATTGTGGATGGAGTACCTGACACAAGAGCTTGACCTTGTCCCATAAGCTGAGGTGGTTATTAACACCATCATCATCATCGCCATTGTCATCATCCTTGTGCAAATAGAAAGCTAAGGACAATGGTGATTCCATGTGGTTCTGACACATGGCTCAGTGCAATAAGTAACTGACTGGCTATGGAGCCAGATTACTTGCATTTAATGTCTGCCTTCCCTTGTGACATTAAAAATAAATGATCTTCTCAAAGCATGACTCCATAAGTGCAACAGGAAAATCATATTAATAGTATCTGCCTTATAAATATATTAGGAAAATTAAATTCCATAAAATAGCCAAAGCTATATATATATATATATATATATATATATATATATATGCTCAATAAATATAATGTTTAAGGTAAATATTAAAATATCATAGATTTCAAAATTTTTTCTTATCATGTAGATTTTATCTTTTTTTAAATTGAGATTTTCTGAGTGTTAATACATTTTTATAGATGGCACTCTCCTTCCTAAGACATTTATCCACTTTATTAAGCGGTTTAAAAATCTTCAGAGTTAATCTTTGTGAAATTAAAAATTCTTTTCTAGGGAACATGCCTATATTTATTGAACTCTTGATCATAATTACTTTTCAAAATATTAAAAAACACAGGGGTCAAATTGATCTTAGAAGCAAGGAGAAATTGATGGCTTTGCCAAGCACACAATTTTATCATTCCTAAATTTGCAAACCACAGACTCGCAGACTGCATTTCAATTGACATTTCATTTCAAAGCTCATATAATAATAAAAATCATCTTCATGGTCAAGCCCAGAAACATATTCAAAACTGGTTTAAAAATAATGAAGGAATCTTTATATGCTAATCTGTTGAGACAAACCAACAGACTCGTCCTTTGCTGCTGGGGAAATTAGTTTTCATCTCACCTGAAGGTTGACTTTAATTCCATCAAGTTCTCTTGACGTCTTTGTCAGCTGACGAAGGATGGTGCTTCGCTCCTTAAAGACTTCTTTCAGCTGCTTTTGTAGCTCTTCATAGTCCTGTCTAACACAGAAAGAAAGGGTGTGAGAGCCCCCCAGTGCTTCCGCCTTAGTCATAACCACAAACCCTTGAATGTAAAGCAAAATCTAGAGTCATTGAAACCTTACTTACCAAGATGTTTTGTTCTTATTCTTTCATCAAAAGGGGAAACTTTGAAAAATCAAACAGTCTTAAAAAAAAAAAAAAAGGATTTATTTTGCATTGATGACTATCTAAGTTAAAGTGAGGTTCCAGAATAATACTATATATCTTCTATATGCACAACATGATTTGTCAGGTTCCACTTGGGAAATAGATATTTTCATGACACAAGCACACTTTTTTCAGAGATCCTTGAAGTTTTGCAGCAAGAATGATTTGTACCAATGCATCTCAAATATACAGACAGGTTCTGACATAGGGGGTGAAGCCAGAACAGAAAAAGGGGTCTTGCTTCCTCCCAGATTTGTAGGGAAGGAAGCCCATTGAAAAGGCACCTTTTGGTGGTAATGCAGGTCCAATCCTCTCTGGTTTGGTCCTGGGCAACCTGCAGGGATACACAGTTGCCACCATCCAGAACTGAAATATTATTGCTGATATGTACACATAAGGAGCTGTTTGACATTGAAATTGGGTCTCAAAAGAACTGGTGGCACAGAAAGAAGCTCACTACAGACTGATTCATATGCCGTTCAGCATAACGATTATTGCTTGTCTCATTTTTTATTCTTGTAAGAACATTTCTAGTCGGAGATGATCTCACTCATTTAGGGGAAATGGTGAACAACACAGACTGATGAACAAGAACAGACCCAGAAATAAGGAGCCATGGGTCAGAATGTTGGACCTCAAAGGGAGGGTGGGGATAAAAGGGAGAGATCAACCAAAGGACTTATGTGCACACATATGAGCCTAAACAGTGGTCAAGGACAATAGGGGGGTGGGGGCATGAATGGGGGTAGTGGGGGATTGGAATGGAGGGTTGATAACAAATATGTGATACCTTAATCAATAAAGAAATTAATAAAAAAAGAAAAGGCACCTTTTCCATACATGTCTAAGATACTCTATTGCTACTGAGAAAACAACATGCCTATGAAAATCAGTCTATAAATATAGTGAAATCTGAACAGATTTGTTAACAATTACTATTTAAAAGGACTTGTTTATCTCAGTTATATATATATATATATATATATATATATATATATATATATATATATGCTTATTCTATTTTTCTCTTGTGATCTTTGCAAGAAGATAAGACACATATTGTAAATATCATTTTGAAAAAGAAAAATGAGTTCAGAGAAATTAAGTTACTACCCTAAAATTCTATTTAAGAAATTAATGACTGAGGTGTGTGTGTGTGTGTGAGTTTGTGTTTAGCAGGGGAATATATACAAGGAAACATATGATTGCCAGTGCAGCATAAAACTGTAACTGATTGTAGAAGATTAAAATGATTAATTGGAGAATGTGGGAGAGTTGGTATTCCAGGGGCAACTTCCTGGATAAACTTATTAATATAAAATACATAAGGTGCTCCTTGAAAGATAAGTAGAAATTAACTATATTGAGGGGGAATGCATGAGTAAATACTATTGAAAATGAGCTTACAGAATTAAAAATAAAGCATACTAATAAGTGTCAGATAGTTTGGAGACCTAATTAGGCAGTGGGAGGTTTGCCTTTGAAATAGAATGTGAAAAGCATAAGCAAAATTATGCAAGATTCTTAAGGAGTTCATGCATTGTTTTGAAAACAAGGGGGAGTAATTGAAGTGTCTGATTTATTTATGTTTTGGCAATATTCTCCTGGTTAAAAACTGTGGAGTGAACTGGAGAAAGGAAGTTACCTTAGCAATAATCCAGGGTAAAGATTGAGGCTGCCTAAATTAGATTAGAAACAGTGGAGGCAGGCAAGCTTGAATTGATTTCAGCAAAACATACAAACTAGAATCAATAATATATAATTTAAAAGTATTCTGTCTGTGTGTGTTATGGGTAGAGAGTGGGAGGGCTTTTGTTATTAAGGATGCCATGTTTCTGACTTAGGCAACTACTGGACAAAGTCCTTCAATGAGAGAAGTCATAGGACCAACAATTTTTCAGTGAAAGTTAGGTTGATAAATTTAAATTTAAAACTTGGAGGAAAATGGTGCAAACTTTCTTCTCTTTGGTTTTTTAATAAGTAAAATGCAATACTAACACTGACCTCACTCAGATTGTTATATATTAAATGGAGCAATTTTTGTAAAGCTTTGAGCCCTTAATAGGCAATTACATTTTTAAAATCTCTTTTGTTTATAAATCTGGTGAGTGTGTATGCTTTCTAAAGAATCATAAAGAAACTGGGTCTACCAATGGCCCTTACTGATAAATTTGTGTCATCTTCAATAGGTTTCTATTACAATTCCTTGCTTTTTTTCACTTTTTTTTTAAATTTATTGATTTTAGAGAGAAAGGAGGGGAAATAGAGAGAAACAGAAACATCAATGAGAGAGAAACTTATATGGGCTCTCTCCTACATGCCCCAAGCAGAGATTTAACCTGGGCATATGCCCTGACCAGGAATTGAACTGGTGAATGAGGCAATGCTCAATCCACTGAGCCACTTTTTTGCTAATTTTTAAAATGTAGGTCTCCAGCACTCTTCCCATTCTTCTTGTTTGAAGGAAATTGGAATACCCCATTGCTAAGAACTTTAATATGTCTTTCTGGTATGAGATTTTCACTAATGAACAGTAATCAGCCAGTAACCAGATAGTTATTAATGCCCCAGGTTTCCTTTAATCTCATAGCAAAGTCAAAGAATGAATGGTGAGGCTCATTTTCATCTAATTCTAATCATACAACTTTACTTCATGTTTATTTCTCCTGAATGTGGCAGAATTAACTTGGTGACCGTAATAAATCACAATGTTAGATAATATGCATCGACAATGTATTACATACAAGATAGTGTTATATATATTTACTTATCTAATCTTCAGAACAACTCCATGAGATAAGCACTAATATTAACCCCACATTTTACAGTTGAAGAAGTTGAATCACCAGGATAGTAACTTCCAAGAACATATTTATCTTAAGGAACAGCTTTATCAGTCAATCTTCAGTTTGCAATGCCTTAGCCATTGCATTGTGAGAACATACTGAGTTGATTAGGAATTTATTGCAATTAAACATTCACTATACCCCTCACAGAACTTAATGAGTATTGCTATATTCTGTGAGGGGTATAGTGAATGTTTAATTCACTGTGCCTCTGGGCCTAGTTTTCCCTTTTTATGTATATATACACACACACATTTATATATACATATGTATATACACACACACATATACCTAGTATATATATGATGCAATAAAGACCATATATGTGGGCATAATTATATTTTCCTGAAAATTGCTGTGATTTATATTCCTAAAAGTGGAAATATTTTACTCCAAAGTTAGCATGTTAATTTTGATAGGTTCTAGTAAATTGCCTTCCTATAAGCTATTCTAGTCTATACTTCTGTTAGAAATATATTTTTATATTCTTTTCAACACATTCCCCTGAGCTGGGAATAGTTCCTTTCTTTATTTAATATCTGTTAATGGCATGAGTGGAAAATGATACCTTCTATATTATATAATTTCTATCATAGGAATATTGATTATATTTTCATAACTTTATTCCTACTTATATTTCTTCATTTAATTATCTACATATTCCTTTTACCCTTTTATATTTTGAGTTAGTTGTTATACTACTTTCCTGAGGTTTCTATAACAAGGTAACTACAGAGTGGGTGGCTCAAACAACATAATTTTTTTTTGTCTCACAATTCTAGATGCTAAAAATCCAAAATCAAGTTGTTGGTAGAGTTGGTTCCTTAAGAGGCCTATGGAGAGATGATCTGCTCAGGGTCTCTCTCCTTGGTTAGCAGATGTCTGTCTTCTATGTCTCTTCACAGTGTCTTCTATGTGTGCCTCTGTGTCTAATTCTCCCTTTTTATAAAGACACAAGTCTTGTTGGATTAGAACCCACTTGAATAACTTAATTTTAACCTGATGATTTCTGTAAACACCCATCTCCAAATAATGTTACATCTCAGGTACCTAAGGTTAGGACTACAACATAAGAATTTGGGGTGGGGGTATAATTCAATCCCTAACAGGAGAAATTCATTTCTAAATGTCCTTTCTCTTCATATTCTTGTAAAGCTTAGCATCTAAGTTATGCCTAGCCCATGAGACAAATTGAAAAGTATTCCCTATTTTCCTATTACTTGAAAGAATGTGTGTAAGTTTTCTTCTCTGAATGAAGAGAATTAATATGTAAAATCATGTGTTCTAACGTTTCCTTTGTGGGAAGGTATTTATCCAATGCTTTGTTAGGTAACTATTCAGATAGCCTAACTGTCCCTGTGTCAATATCAGTAAGACATTACTTTTAGGAATTTTTCCATTCCATTGCCATTCATTTAGGTTATGATTCTGAATGTCAGCAATCTGGTCTGAGCTCAGTTTGGCAGTTCTCCTCTTGGCTGGATTTACTTTTGTTTCTGTGAGCAAGTCCTGGTCAACCAAATGGCTCTGTCTTCTGTGCTGTCAGTTTGTCAATGAAGACAATTGGCCTATATGTCTCTCTTCATCCAGCAAACTAGCCTGAGTTCATTCATATTCTAGATGCTTAGGGTTCTAAGAGAATTCGCAGAAGTAAAAGAGTATTTTGGAGGCTTAGGATTAAGATGACATTGTGAAAGTGAAAAACTGTGTTGGTCACAAAATAAGTCACAGATATAGGCCAGATTCAAGAAGCAGAGAAATGCACTTCACTTCTTGACGGGGAAAAAGCTTGAAACTTATAGCTGAGAATAAAGAGAATACTCTTAGTTCCAGTCCTCATGATATGAATATTTATAGCTCTATATTAATTGATTTTTTAAAATAATTTTGCTTCTCCAAGTCAGTTAACGTGCTGCTTCTTAATTAGACTTTTTAAAGTTAAACTTTTATTTGGATCCATTTATAGTTCAAAGAATCAGTAGTTCCTTTGGCTAAACCAAAGTCGAGGATGTCTTTCCTCTGAACTGAAACTATCTTGATTCTCCTTTAGCTTCCTTTGCTCAGGTTTCATCATTTCCCTCTTACATGTCTTGTGTTTGGTTAATTTCTTGAAAATATTTAAATATATTTTTATTTTAATTTCTATGAATAGAAACTGAAATTAAGATAATCTCCTGAGTAATCATATATTAAATTCTTAAGAGCCTTCAAAGACCATCATACTCTACATTAGGGGTGTCGAACTCAATCAGAGAAGGGGCCAAAATCTAAAATCCAGCCTAAATCGCGGGCCGAATGGTTTACTGAACAGTCATAAACTGTCATTGTGATGGAAACGCAGTGGAGTGCAGTGATGACAGTGCAGTGCGGGCCACATTGCAAGGCCTGGCGGGACGGATTTGGCCCGCGGGCCTCGTGTTTGACACATGTGCTCTACATAGTCTTACTACTTTTGATTTCACAACATAAAATCTATATATATATCAAACTAGTCTCCTCAGACCTCATCTTCCTGTCAAGGTTTTCTCTATTCCCCATCTCTTTTCAAAGCTTTATTATTGTATTAATAGTAATATATTATTTATATATGTTTCATCACAAAATTGAAATATTTGCTGCCTATTACCATGTTTCTATAGCAGAGCATTTTTTAAATATATATTTTAATGATTTCAGAGAAGAAGTAAGAAGGAAAGAGAAATAGAAACGTCAGTAATGAGAATCGTTGATCAGCTGCCTCCTGCATGCCCTCCACTGGAAATGGACCCCACAACCCAGGCATTTGCTCTGACAGGGAATCACAGGTCAATGCTCAAACACTGAGCCACACCAGCCAGGCATACCGTAGCAGAGCATTTTGTTCTGATGATGCTGAATGGTTACCTGAGCCTTGTGCTGCTGGATATTATCAACAATTAAGAAGTCACCCCTCCTCCAAATTTTATGTTCTGGGAAATGTTTTACTACAAAGAAACATTCTTCTTATAAGCCTTACATAAAACTCACACATGACCCCCTTGTTTACCTGTAACAAAGTCATACATAGACCCTCCAAATTCCCCGCTTTGTCTCATAAATGATTAGTTGAACAGTTTGTTCGCACTTACCAATTTGGACAAACTTTATCTGACCAAGTTACTGTCAGGCTCTTCTCCTTTCCCCAGGCAATACATTATACTTAATCAGGTAGCCTCATGGGAACTAAGCAAGCATTCAAACATGGGACATCACATCATCTCTATCCAGCTGTAACACTTCCTTATGAGAATCAGCTGGTGGTAAAGAAAACATTTCCTCTCTACTTGTTTGAGCACAGCACTTACTCACCCCGTTTCTCCACACCCACTTCTTTCTGCTTTTCTCTATTAAAAAAAAAAAATCCTTTCTGCCTTCACTCTAAGGTACATATGCTTTAATGGTTAAAACATTCCTTTGCAATATATTTTTGAATAAATGTAGTTCCTAAGTTGAGATTGTTTTTACTTAATAATACCTTGTGAGGTGCCTAATAAATGTAGGTTGGCTGAATAAATTGTCACTTCTAGCTTTGGCTTAAATTCTTACATTACTCTGGAGTGCTTTTAATGACTCTCTCTGTCAATCTAGATTGAAAAAAAAATAATTCCTTCCCTCACTTCCTGCAGGAAACATCCTCCTATAGTTTTATAGTTCCTTTGTTTTCTAAATTTTCGCATCATATAGTCGGTGTACTTCTTCATTTTATAATTAAATATCAGAGTTAGTACTTTTAAAAGTGTGATTAGCGGCCTTTATAGAATAATGAGTATTCTATAATATATGTATTTCTGTATTGCTTCCCTTTTTTCCTAATAATTGCTATTTAATTTGATGCTTACTAGTAAATTGTTTCAGATTGGGCACTGTATTGTGTGATGTGTCCTCCTCATTCTGGAACCTTCTTTACTCTTTTGGTTCCTTTGATGTCCTTCAATAAATATTTCTCAATGTTTATTCTAAATGAAGCACAATAAAATCAATGATGCTTATCATAGAGTATTTCAACATTTCAACTTTATTTTAATTATTTTAAATACAATTCTGCAAGAGTGTGTCAAATGCCTCCAAATTTAAACCTCATAAAGTTCAAAGCCTTGCAGTAGTGCTCTGAAATCTCAAGAAGGTTTGCTTTGTCTAAAATACAAACTTCTATTCAACCTGTTTGCAGCATTTCTGCCTATAGCTAAATAATCATTTATTATAGCAACCATAATTATAGTTTCATGTTATTTATTCTTCAAAATTATCTGATATGTATTATATAAAAGTTTATGTCAGTCATATAGCAGTCTTTATAATTCTAATAATTATCTAGTTATCTAGAAATATAAGTGACATTATATCTATTTTATAAGCAAAGAAGCAGATATCCAGGGTAATTTTTCTAAGGCCACAGATAGTAAATGATTTTGGCAGTCTTCTACCCTATATATCTTTGATGACTAAATACTGCAATATGTGGTCTCTCTGTAATAAATAAACCTAGTAAATAATTTCCTGTTTTTTCCTACATATTGGAATCTTTGTAAAAATATAAACATTAGACATTATTATACCTAATAAGCATTAGTAAACATTATACATAATCAGGTAGCCTGCAATGTATAGGTAAAACAGGATACACATGGAAATGAGAATAACATATGCCAAAATATGATTAAGAAACATCAACTTCACATTAAATGATCACTGGAAAATTTCATGAAAGAAAATATATTTCTGTTGGGCTTCGAATGATGCATAGGATTATTAAATGCAATAAAGGAAAAAAGGTATTCTAATCAGAATGAACAATATAAATAATAACAATGCATTTGGGAAAGTGCTGAGTGCGTATAAATATCAAATGAATAAGTAATATAGTACTAATTGCTTATAGGGCACTCACAGGACTATTGGGTTAAATGCAAAGAAGTTGACAAGATTCAAATTGTCAAAACTCTTGAGTGTCATGCTCAGAAATTTTAAACAATTTCTATGGAAAATATACTGCTCTATGGATTACCAAGAAAGATATATTTAGGAAGAGGTAGAGTCAGATTTCCAAATCAAAAGCATATCAAGAAGAATAAAGATTTAAGGTATCTTCCCTCCACTTGTCAAAAATATTCCAAAGTATATATTCTTATTTTTTCATAGGCAGGAAGATTGAATGAGTGATTTTTTACTTGGCTGGGCCAGGGCATTAAATTGGTGACTATAGAGAGTTGTATCTTGGGAAACATTTACAATCCCTGCCTTCAGAAAATTGAAGAGACCTGTAAAGTTCCTCTGAATCTTAGCACAAAGGTCATAGATTATTTTTTTAAGAGGCATCTGTGATATTAAAGTGCTCTTTTTCTTTTCTTTGTATCAGACCCAGCATTCAATGTGACCACTAGGATATTTGCATAGCATTGTTTAAAAAGGTCTGCTAATGAAAACTAAGAATACTGCAAAGTCCACTGTGTATGTATGGCAGAATTGGTTCTGTGTTCCTATGTGAAGATGTCTAGAAAGATACTTTTTGGAGGACAGAAGAGCCTCTCCTACAAATATAGTCCAAGATTGAAGTATTATAAGCCTTTGGATAATTTTTATATATATTTTATTGATTTTTTACAGAAAGGAAGAGAGAGGGATAGAGAGTTAGAAACATGGATGAGAGAGAATCATCTATCAGCTGCCTCTTGCACACCTCTTACTGGGGATGTGCCCACAGCCAAACTACATGCCCTTAACCGGAATCAAACCCAGGATCTTTCAGTCTGCAGGCTGATGCTCTATCCACTGAGCCAAACCGGTTTCAGCTGGATAAATTTTTTAAACTAAAAATATATAACTCTTCTCCCACCAATCCTATTCCTGGGAACCTATTCACAGAAATAAAAAATTCCTGCCCTTAGGAACATAACTTTAAAGGAGGACTAACCATAGATAAATGTTTGGAAATAAGAGATCTGAACAAATTTTGTTACATATGGGTAAAGAACCTCCTGTTGACCAAACATTAATCAGGTTCCTATAAGCCCTCTTCTCAACTAGGCTTCAAGCTTGGCATCTATCTTTGTTAGACCAGTATCACCCAGTTATAGTAAGAAACTTTTAAAGACAATTTTGCCAGAATCTCCAGGTTCTGATTACCTAGAAATCTGGTTGTCTTTGACATCATATCAAATTCTTCATCTTCCATGAATTTTCCACTCTGGCCTGCTATCAGCAAGAATCTTGTCAAGATGGATTTTCCAGAATCATCCCTTATTTTTTAATGTTTCCTCTTAGTAATTTTCCATTCACTGACCCCAGCTTTGCCATAAATCCCCAGCTGTTCATGCTGTGGTCAGAATGGAGGCCAGTTCTATATTGAGAGTTCCTTTTCCCCACTTGCAATATTTTTTTGGAATATAATCTACTTTTATTGCTTTTAATTACTATCCAACTCTCATTTTCTTTGACAACATGCCATTAGTATATATTTTAAGATTAAACTACATATCACTTACAGTTATACCAGGTGACTTGGAATAATTTTCATGAAGTACTTTTGAGGAATAAGTGAAAGATTCAAGAGTGTGATGAAACACTAGCTATAATAATGCATAATGACCTATATCTGTGCAAATGTGTACTTGTGTCTACATGCGCCTCTGTAGGATTTTATCAGTAGGTACAGAAGTTTTACATAGTATGGGTTAACAGAGCAGAGGAGGGCTGCTGATAGAAGAGATTCATGAGAGGGGAGGGCAAGAAAACAAGAGGAAAATAGACGGTGCTGCCTTTATATAAAAGTATGAATGTACAAAGAACCTGTTGTTAAAAATTGTAAATAAAGCCTAGCCAGTGTGGCTCAGTGGTTGAGTGTTGACCTATGAACCAGAAGGTCAGATTTCTACTCAGGGCACAGGCCTGGGTTGCGCTCTCCGATCCTGTGTGGAGTGTGCAGGAGGCAGCTGATCAATGATTCACTCTCATCATTGATGCTTCTATCTCTCTCTCCATCTCCTCTCTGAAACCTATAAGAATAGTTTTTAAGTTATAAATAAAAATAATAAGAAAACTCCCTCAATTTTTCTATATCCAAGAACTTATGTTGACTTAACCATCTCTATATCTAAAATCACCCATTGGAGAAATTCAGTCACTGCATAACCTTCCAAGATTTCATGTGCTTCCTAACCAATCCATTGCTCCCCGGGTTAGACTGACAGACAAGCACCTTCCCCGCATCACCTCCAGCTTCACTGCACATGTACCCACTTCCCCCTGTTCCTTTCCTTCCCCCCACCGATCTGCAGGGAATGGATTGGTGGTCCCATGGGGAGCATGAAGCTGTGGCTTTCTGGTGAAGCTGCCAAGATGACCATGCTTATAATGTCTGATTTCCCCTTTGCTCTCTTCCTAGAATTAATATGAATAAACTAGCCAGTTATGATGATAACAGTATTGACATGAAATGTGATACCATTAATTACAGAGAAAAACAACCTTGCCAATAAATGATCAATGGGCTGCTTTTACTATCTTTATTTATACAGAAATATAGTTCACTAGGAGTAGAGGAACCTGTGGCTTTTACACTCTGCTTGATACATGAAATGAATCTTCTGTGTTTCTGACTGATAGGAGTTATATTGATTCTGTAAGTCTCTTAGTCTGAGATGCTTCAGATCCTATCGTCCTGAAAATTGCTTGTAGTCCAATACTCTGAGGTGTGTGTGGTGGAAGAGATGCCTAAGGCCTGCATGATATTTCCCAATTCAACAAAAGGAAAGATCCAAATGTGCTTTAAAGTAATACCATCCCCTTTTTCTACACTAATCTTTTCTTTTCAGGACTTCCCACTGATGCAGATACCTCACCCCACCTCTTCTGCCTGGAAAACACAGGCGGAGAGGACTATTGAAATGTCACATGGGTCTGGTTCCAGCAAATGATCGGTTGCAAAAGAAAATCCTCTCGCCAGAGGAGTGAGTTTCTATTACTTCCCCAAGTGGGGACATATAACAAGAGGATTGGACTCTGGCTTATATTTACTTAAAGTTTTCATGCTCTAAGGATCTGATAAAGAAGCTACTGAGAGCAGCAGGCACTACACCAGCTATTTAATTCACAAACTCTTCTCCATGTAGTCACCGCTGGGAGAGAGAAAGAGCCACTAAATTCTGCCTTCAATTCCTCCTGATTGCTTTTTAAGGCCCACAGATATAAGGATGGCTATACTTGCAGGAAGATGAAAAGTGCAGTGGAAAGCTCTGTACATTTCTATTTATTAGGAATCAGCTGTAACAAATATTTATGATTTAGTGGGAACACATCAGCACAGGAGCTTATATCTGATGTTTTTTTTTTTTTAATAACTGGGGCATTTGAAATAAATTTTCTCAATCATAACTTGAGAGACAGCATAATTTTCTACTAAGTATGAAGAGGTGTGTGACAACTAAAAAATGTAGATATACTTGCTAAAAAAGCATGTTTACCTCTCTCTCTAGCCTCGTTTTCCCAACAGTTTCCTTCATACATGCTACAGTCTAGTTGCAATGCATTTTGTTCCATTTTCTGAATACTCTGTACTCATAATACTCTGTATATGTATTCTCTTCTGGAATGTTTAAACCCATTCTAATCAGACAAACTCTTCTTTTATCTTTCCAGAATGTGCTTGATAGAGTTGGCTGCCTGATCATTAGCCCTTTCCTTCTCTCTTCTCTTGCTAGCATAACCTGACCACTCTCTTTCTTTTATATGTGCAAGTGGCACACAGACAATTTCTCAGCCTCCATTGCAACAAGAGATAGCCATCTCATGTAATAGACCTCAACAATGACAGGTAGGGTCTCCTGATCTTTAGAAAATATTTTTTTTCTATAACAAATCTGGAGGGAATTCAATCCATTTGTATTGTTTCTCTAACAGCATTTGACAACAAATAAGCTTCAACAAATCAGCTTTTTATGTTTTCCATCTGATATTTTGAAGCATGGTGGTCCTGCATCATGTGTTTGATACAGTTTTGTGTAAAGTATTATATAAAAACGCACTCCTGCAGGCACACACATAGACACATGCACAAATACACATGCATGCACACCCAGGGAGAGCTGGTTTTAGAGACTGGTTTTAATACAACTTCTGCAACTTATGACTTAGGCCACTTAATTAATATATTAAAGCCTTATTTTTCATATTTAAAAATTGGAGATAGTGTCACCTTTCTTTAAGGACTGTTGTAAATATTTTTTGTAGAAAATAGATTATGGAAGGGAATGAAAAAGTTGTTTCAATTTATTTCCTTTCTTCTGTCATTCTTTCTTTTTCCTTTTTTTATCAAAAAGGATTTGATTTTCTTGTACTGAACCCAGTTTTAATTAACTGGAAAGGAACGGAAAGAAGAGTGAATATTATCCATGAGCCCAGTAAAGTCTGGGCAAAATAGTAAAGATGCTTGCATGTTGGTCCCACCTGGGAGCACGCCATTGGCCAGAATGGATGTGGCCACTGCCAGGGCTTGAAATCTGAGATACATAAATTCCTGTACTCTTCTCCTCTTCTTCTTGCTGCTCACCTGACTCTTGGCTTCAGGGTTCTCATACTGTGCTCTAGTCCACATGGCCCACAGCCACATGGATCCCTCACACAGGGACTGATGGATTGGAACTAGCTGGGCTGTGCTTTTAGCTCTGCTGGATTCCTGCTATTCCTCTTTCAGGACTGGTTTAAGGGAAATTGGACTTTGCAAACCAAGGGATGTAATTCCATGCAAATAAAGCTTTCTACCACATCTTATCTTTCCATGGGGCCTCCAGAAATTCTTATTCCAGCGGTTCTCCAAGAACTCTACTCCCATTGCTAAGGAGAAGGGCAATCAACACAATTCTCCAATAACACTTAAATTATTTGGGTGTGTATAGGGACCCAGAACACAATTTTAAACAAACAAACAAAGAAACAAAATGCTTTATTTTTTATTTTTTAAATATATTTTATTGATATTACACAGAGAGGAATTGAGAGGGATAGAGAGTTAGAAACATCAATGAGAGAGAAACATCGACCAGCTGTCTCCTGCACACCCCCCACTGGGGATGTGCCCATAACAAAGGCACATGCCCCCAACCGGAATCGAACCCGGGACCCTTCTGTCCGCAGGCCAATGCTCTATCCACTGAGCCAAACTGGTTTCAGTCAAAATGCTTTATTTTTACTGAAAGAAAAATAAGTCCAGCCAAAACTGGTTTGGCTCAGTGGATAGAGCGTCGGTCTGCGAACTCAGGAGTCCCAGGTTCTATTCAGGTCAGGGGCATGTACATTGGTTGAGGGCACATCCCCGGTGGCGGGGGGGAGGTGCAGGAAGCAGCTGGTCAATATAGCTCTCTCATCAACGTTTCTAGCTCTCTATTCTTCTCCCTTCCTCTCTGTAAAAAATCAATAAAATACATGAAAAAAAGAAGTCCAGAAAGAAAAGGTGTGGGGGTGCCTAAAGGACTTGCTATGGTAGAGAGCCAAGAAGAGGGAATAATACGTTAATGGGTATAATAAAGAGAAATTATTCAGCAAATGTTGGGAAAGGTGGTACTAAGAAAAATAAAATTGGCAGGTGGGACATACCTAGTAGCAGAGTGAGACAGAGACTTTGAAAAATAGGCTAGTCTAGCATTTTAAATGCTGTGTTGGTTTCAAACAATGCCTGGTGCCTGCCTCCATCACTGCCCACAGTCTTCCGGACCAATTTCATGTTAGCTGTGCTTCAGAAGGCATTGCATGAAGTGGGGTTGCCCTATCTAGGGCGCTACAGATGTGAGATTAAAGGGCTGAGAGAAAGCAACAGCAAAAAGAATGGAGAGAAGGGCAACTTGCGTATTTACTGGAAACAGGGAATCTTAGCAAACATTCGTAAAAGATGAGAGGCCTCAAGAGTCCTGGTGTTACTGAAGAGGCTGAGAAACACTGGTGTTCCCTCTCCCCATGGGATGAATGGAGACGCACATTTTTTTAAATACTTGTGAAAGAGAAAATCAGAAGTTTTGGCAACTCCCACATCTCTGATATTTGTTATAAAATAAGTACTAACAAGCTCTCAACATTCAATAAATGTCACCTAAACAATTTATTTCCTACCCCTCCCAACCTGGGCAAAGTATTGAAAAAAATGGTAATTGCCATATTTATCTTCATCTTCTTCTACATAAAAGCATATTACAAAACAGGACATTGCCCAGTTGGTGTGGTTCAATGGTTGAGCACAGACCTATGAACCAGGAGTTCATGGTTCCATTGCTAGTCAGGGCTCTACCCCATGAGGGGCTGTGTGGGAGGCAGCTGATCAATGACTCTCTCGTCATTGATGCTTCTCTTTCTTCCTTTCTGAAATCAATACAAATATTTTTTAAAATACTAATAAAAAATTAAAAAGGTCCTAGTCTGTCTGCTGAGTGCAAATATCTGACTTAACACACACACACACACACACACACACACACACACACACACACACACACAAAGCAGGACACGTAAATCCATGGAATATTCTATGCCTTACTGTTTCTTTCTTCACCTGGGCAAGAAGTGTCAAGCATAAATCACTGCCAGTCCCATCTTTAGGGTTACAAACCTTACTTTAAACTATCACTCAGCACTTTCCAAAAGGCAATCAACAGCTTCAGGACAATTTTTTCCCAGCATTATGAGCACATATTTCACACTTTATATTGCTGGAATCTTGATTAGTCAGTTTGTCATACTTCCACAGTTTGCATATGCCATCATTATTTGAAATTATGGGCATGTTCACCGAAGATTATAAATCTATGTTTATGTAGATTTAATTATTAACCAAGCTTGAAAATGTGAAGTGACACTTTTTTTAACGATCCAGGTGCTATAGAGGATGCTTATTAATCAAGGTGAGCAGGGGTGTCAGTGGGCAACAATCCAGCTGGTGGAGGTCATCTGAAACATTGTGATTGCAATTGCTCCACTTCTGTCCCCCGCTTGCTGTCTGAAGCTGGGGCAATTCATGTTTTGTTGTCAGCAAGTTGCTACTGCAAACAGTTTTCAACCGGCAAAGCTGTTTTTTTTTAATTACCAATGTGTCTCAATAAATATACACAGCAGTCTAATTTCAGTAGGTATTCAACCCAAATCTTTAAATCCCCCAGTCTCAGAGCTTAGAACACACTACTAGTTCTATAATGCCATCAATTTCATAACTTGTCTGGTAGACTACACGCCTAGATTAGTTTTGTTTTCGACCAAATGATAAAGGAGGCTGGAAAAAAAATTAAGGGGAAAGGAAATATGACTTTGAAATGTTCCACCACACAAACCTTTTCATGTTTCCTTCTTATTTAATTTTTTCCATGTCTCCTCCCCCTCCACTTTTATAAAGAACAACCTACTCCAAATATGAAACTCTAAAACCTAACAAAAATGTTGTAGGAAGGTGAGGTTTTAAAATCTCCATTTTTCTTGGTATTAGAGATCAAGGGAATGACTTTAAGGCTCATTATTTCTAATCAAATTATGTGGGTAACACATTTTCTACCCCTAGGTTCCTTTTGGAGGAGAAACCATCTGCAGAGAATCTGAATATTACAAGTAAATCACATTTGCACTATGTGTATTCCCTCATTGTCACTTTTATTTTTTTATTGTCTAAAGTTTTACATATGTCTCCTTTTTCCCCAGTTGATCTCCCACCAACCATTCCCATCCCAGGCTAGCCTCCCGTATACCACCCGTGTACTGCCCCAGTGTCTTTGTCCATTGGTTATGCTAATATGCATACATACAAGTCCTTTGGTTGCTCTCTAACACCTTCCCCCCCCCCCCTGACATTTGTCTCTGGATCTATTTTTGTTCATCAAATTATGTTGATCATTATATCCACACTAGAGGCCTGGTGCACAAAAATTCATACATAGGGGGATGGGTCCCTCAGCCTGACCTGCACCCTCTCCAATCTGGGAGCCCTGATGGCTTAAGCCTACTCCCTGTGGTTCTCTGCTCTCTGCAGGGCCTGGCCACTCCTTGCCCACTGTCCAGAGGCTCTCTGAGGCCTGGGCTGTATGCTTATCTTGTTGTAGGCTTGATCCCCAATTGGAGAGATGCAGGAGGCAGCCAACAGGTGATTCTCTCTCACCGATAATGTATCTGTTGCTCTCTCCTGGTCCCTTCCTCTCAGAAATCAATGAAAATATATTAAATTTAAAAAAGAAGAAGAATAAAACAAAGTGAGAAACAGCCATTCTCTGGATCATTGCCCCAACCCCTTGAGATTCTGCTTCCCAGCAAGTGTAGACACTTTGGCTCAAGTAAACTCATAGAAGTTCTCTACAGGTTTGAATGTTTTTGCATAAACACAATGAATACACCTGATGGTTTCTGAAGGCAAGTCAACAGAATCAATCTAGGAAGTCTGCTGTAAAACTATAAAGGAGTCTATTTTTACTGTCAAAAGCCACATCACCCTCAGAAAGAGTGTAGAAATCTGGAAATGGGATTTACAAAGAGGAAACAGACAAAAGTGAACAGAGGGATACTCCCGTACTCTTTTCCATCCAGACAGGCCGGTTTCTCAAACATCCTTCCTCCCTGAAGTTGGTGAGCTGAGGCCTAAGGGTGGGGAGTCAGAGAAGCCCTAGGTGATGCCCAAGGCTCTGATGTCACTGGAGAGCTTTCTGAATTTGAATGAAGCCTTGGAGTGAGATCCATTGGAATGAATCACCCTGACCTCCTTTCCTCCCGCTTGCTCCCTACTCGACACCCTACTCCCCAAGCCCAGGATCCGTCTGCTCCCAGCTACCTCCCTTGAGCATGCTGGGCTCAGGTGGATCTCAGAGAGTGTGCATTGCTCCCCACAGCAGTGCTCAGCTCTGGAGGGTGGCAGTGCCCTGCTGCCTGTGGTGCTGAGGTCTCAGGGACAGCAACGCCCAGCAATGGCAGATCCTCAGCCTCCCTCTAGACACAGGAAGAAAGACAACCTATGCAGCAAGCCTAAGAAACACCTGGGAGGGATGTGCTTGCTGAGCTTCCATGTAGAAGGCCACTGCCTCCAGTGTGGGGGTGGTACACGTGCCTCAAAGCAAGTGTCCAGCCCCTGCCATTCTGTGGCAGGGGAGAGGGTGTGTGGAACGCTTGCTTCTTCGCCTTAGCGATGAAGCAAGCATTCCACCAGGCCACTCATGCTGCCTGCTCTCAGCAGTGCACCGCCCCCCCCACACCCAGGAGTGGGGGACTTCATTGGGCTGAGGAGATGGCACCACCATCTTGTGGCAATGGACACTGCCATCTTTGTGATGGTGTGACAGTTAATTTGCACATTACCCTTTTATTGAATAGGATTTGAGTGAGATCATGTGATATTTATTTTTTCTCTCACTGGCTTATTTTTCTTAGCATCATGCTCTCCAGTTCAATCCATGCTGTTGCAAATGGTGAAAGTTGCTTCTTTTTTATAGGAGTGTAATATTCCATTGTGTAGCTGTACCACTGTTTTTTAGTCCACTCATCTGCTAATGGGCACTTATGTTGTTTCTAAATCTTAGGTATTATAAATTGTGCTGCTATGAACATAAGGGTGCATATATCCTTTCCGATTGGTGTTTCTATTATAGTTTTTTGTGCTATAGTCCTAAAGGTGGGATTACTGGGTAAAATGGGAGTTCCATTTTTAGTTTTTTGAGGAAACTCTATGCTTTTCTCCACAGTTGCTGCACTGGTCTGCATTCCCACCAGCAGTGCATGAGGGTTCCTTTTTCTTTGAATTCTTGCCAGTATTTCCCTTTGCTGATTTGTTGATGACAGCCAGGTGTGAGATGGTACCTCATTGTCATTTTGATTTGCACCTCTCAGATGATTAGTGACTTTGAGTATGTTTTCATATGTCTCTTTGCCTTCAGTATGTCCTCTTTTGAAAAGTTTCTACTTTTGGATCATTTATTTTCCTTTTGTTAAGTTGTATGAGTTGTATGAATTCTCTGTAAATATTGGAGATTAAACCCTTATCTGAAATAGCATGTTCATACTACCCAAAGCAATCTACAGATCCAATGTACTCCCCATTAAAGTACAATAGCATATTTCTAAGATCTAGA
Source organism: Pipistrellus kuhlii (assembly GCF_014108245.1). NCBI lineage: Eukaryota > Metazoa > Chordata > Mammalia > Chiroptera > Vespertilionidae > Pipistrellus > Pipistrellus kuhlii. The sequence continues at coordinate 17,663,084 of NW_023425595.1, forward strand.
ACAAACTCTCCAAAAATTCATCTGGAATAAAAAAAGACCCTGAACAGCCACAGCAATCATGAGAAAGAACAAAGTTGGAGGGATAACAATGTCATATATCAATTATTACTATATTACCAAGCCACGGTTCTCAAAACTGCCTAGTACTGGCATAAGAACAGACATATAGACCAATGGAACAGAATAGAAAACTCAGAAATTGACCCAAGCCATTATGCTCAATTAATATTTGACAAAGGAGGAAAGAGCATACAATGGAGTCAAGGAAGTCTCTTCAATAATGGTGCTGGAAAATTTGGTCAGATACATGTAAAAAATAATGAAACTAGATCACCAAGTTACACCATACACACACACACACAAAAAATTCTCAAAATGGATAAAGGTCTTAAATGTTAGACAGGAAACCATAAAAATCCTACAAGACTCCATAGGCAGCAAAATGACAGACATATGTTATATCTTTACAGACACAGTTCCTAGGGCAATGGAGACTAAAGAGAAAATAAACAAATAGGACTATGTCAAAATAAAAAGCTTCTTCTGCACAGCAAAAAGAAAAACAAGAAAGCCAACTGCATGGGAAAACATATTTGTCATTGTCACTTTTAATATTATTTTCTCCCCCTTCTCCCTAGGAAGTTTAACAAATTAGATGATCCTTTGTGTTTTCCATTAATTTCAAACAAAACTAAAAGGACTAAAATTTAGCATAATGATATTTTCTTTAGAAACTTATTTGTTTGAAATATCAATATAGGTATGAATTTAATATATGGTTTTGTAGCAATTATTATAGTAAGAACCATAGAGCATTTATTTTAAACTCAAGCATATAAAATCTTTAAATTCACTGACAGACATTCCTGACTCCTAAGAAGGGAGCGTAAGTTCCAACTAATTATCCTTATGGCAGAAAAAATAAAATTTTAAAAGTGGTACCCATTCATGATCTTGTGCTTTTCTTCTACAATGTGTTTGAAAGAACATTTTCAAAATATATGTGGAAATACTAATTTGTGCCAGGTTTTTAACACACGAGAGAAAAACTACAATCTAGGCTAAGAATATTGTTAATTTATAGAGAAGAGAAAATTGAATGATATTGACCTTGCTCAGCATTCATGGCAAGCAGGGGATGGAAACAGCACTTTACAGGACATTTAAAGAACTTTAAAGCCCCAAAGATGTAAGGATTTTTCCTCCATTCATGAAAAGAAAATTGCTTGAAGGAGACAGCGGAGACCTATTCTGAGTAAATCACACTAAACTATATTTTTAAGGAGAGGGAGAAATGCAAGACCTCTTGGTTGGAATCACCCTGGAAACTGCCTCGTGGGCTGAATGAGAAGTGAGACTTAAGCTCCACCTGTCCTGAGGGAGAGAAAAGCTCTTCCACTCACTTCAATTCATGTAGCTTCTCACTCCAGGTAACTCAGCTCTTTCTACACCACAGGCCTTAATACCACAGCTGATGCATTTAGAGGTTCATTTTTCTGTTCATGCAGGGCTAGTTCTGTCACATATTTTATAATTGTTTATATGTTTTCTTAACAAAGAGGTCACCTATAAATTAGACACTCATATTTTTTCAGTAGAATATTCTGTTAATGTTGTTCATAAAAATTGTTACAATCTGCATTCACTTTTTTTCCCCTTAATTTTCTATCATCATAGTCTTCAAAACTATGTTTTGGTTTATCATCATACTTTGTATTTTTTCCTACTGTATCCCAGAATTACACTTTTTTTTTTTAAATTTCTGTTCATTTTATTCCAAGTCCCTACCAGAATCAGTGGCTTATAGGGCATGGTAATTTTTTTAAAAAAAATTCCTAATCGAAGGAATGGGTGACTATGTTTATAATGAAGCAAAGAGAAACACAATTAAAGTTGGCAAGAATAAGACGTACAATTCTTTAAAGCACCACAGTTTGCCAACATAAATAATTACAGTGATCCTATTATGGTTGGTAAATTCCTATTCCAAAGCCAGAGTGCCATGCTGATATTGTGTGATAAGGTGTAAAGGGAAAACAAACAGACAGAAACCTTTGTCTAATGGCTTTCATGTAAAAGGGCAGATCTGCCTGCCTAGTGACTCATCTCCCCAGAAGCCCTCAATCCTGTCAGAAGCTCTGCTGCAGTCTAACCACATCCTGCTGAGAAAATGAATTCTTCCTGCCTTGTTCTGCCCAACTGGGTCAATCTGGTTTTCTTTAAATACCTTTTCTAACAGGATAACTTTCTTATTTAAATAAATACCCCCACCCCCCCCCACCCCCCATGGCTACCTATTTATATAAACTAAAGTACCTAGGGCTGACCTGTGCAAAACCTTTATACCCCTGCCTCACTCACTCTTTCCCAGATCTGAGCAATTCAGTCATAAAAGAGGCTTCTACTCATGTTGAAATTGTGTCACTGGCATTCCCTCTAGTAACCTCTACCACTGAAAGTATATTCCATGGTACACTTCCACCTCAGATGTCCTATTTTCCTATTCTTTTTTTCCCCTGCCCCACAGACTTTGCTTTTTAAAGTGCATGCATATTTTAAGTTTCTACTCAAATGTTATCTCATCCCAAAGAGACTTGGCATTCTTCTAACTTGTCAAATCACTCATTATTTTTATTTTAAAAACACACAGTCATACGCATGCGCACATCTTTATGTTCTTACTAAAAATAACTCAACAATGCATAAATTCTTTTTCATAAGTACATTCCCTTGCTGCCACATATCCCTTCCCTTCCAAATGTTATGACTGCTACTAGACTATTATTAGTTTGGAGTGCATTTGTAGAGACCTGCCCTTAGGTAGCACAGAAGTTTAGAGGTAGGTGCTCCCCTTCCTTTATACAATTAGGTCATAGCTTACTGATTCTAAAACTTGCGTTAGTCACTCAAGAATGACTAAATTTTTATATCATTTCATGTGGTGATGTATAAATCTTCCACATTAATTTTAATTTTGTCTAATATCTTCTAGAATGGATATAAGCCTGGCTTACAGTGATGGACCTTTAGGACATCTCCAGATTTTTTTTTTTTTAATACTAAGCCAGGCTAAAATAGACAATGTTGGGTTTTTTTTGTTTGTTTGTTTTGTTTTTAACATAATGCTTTGTTATATGTATTAAGCTGTGTTTTGGGACATTTGGGATAAATCATGAAAAAGGGGTTGGGGGCTGACTCTGGAGAAGGAAAGGTTAGAGATGACATACAGTGTTGAGTATGATAGCCAAGATATACCTCTTTGATATTGTAAGATTTGCCTAAAGGTCAAAGCAAGCAAAGATGGTTACTAAATAGATCTATGAGGAAGGATGTTCTAGACAGAAATCAGAAGAAATCTTTAAGCTGAAACCACACTTAACATGTTGGAAAAATATCCAAAATACCCATGTGGTTGAACCAGTGAGGTATGGGCAGCTATGAGGGGGGAAAAGGTCAGAGAGTCCAAAGAGTCTAGGGAGCTCATAAAAATTACATTACAAAAGCATTCCTTTAACTGGGAGTAAACACAGTTATCTTATAAAACCTTTGCCTTTTTACTGGGGGTAAAATCTGAATCATTGCAAGGATTTGAACAAAAACAAAAATGATTTAACTTTCTTTACCAGATGATATCACCACTTTAAGTTTTGCCAATGTGCCCTCTCTAAATGTTGCAACTTTATACATGTCTACCAATAGGGTATACAAAAATGTCTCTTCCACCTCATCCTAAATATATATGGGTTATTATTAATCCTTTATTTTTTTCTAATGTGGTAGCTTTATAGTGCATTTTCTTAATAATTAGGAAGGGTAGATATGACTTTAAATATTTATTGGCAATTGTTAAATCTTCTCAATTTGAATCATTTATTTTATAGTGATAATATTCATCTTTAATATATTTTATTGATTTTTTTATAGAGTGGAAGGAAGAGGGATAGAGAGCTAGAAACATCAATGAGAGAGAAACATTGACCAGCCGCCTCCTGCACACCCCCTACTGGGGATGTGCCCGCAACCAAGGTACATGCCCTTGACTGGAATTGAACCTGGGAATTTTCAGTATGCAGGCCGAGGCTATATCCACTGAGCCAAACCGGTTTCAGCAATAATATTCATCTTTTAACATGTATTTTTATATTGTCCCCCAACTCATTTTTAAAGACATGAAGTACTATGATTTTGTCCTTTCTTTTTTCTTTCCTCTGATAAATTCTAGACCCTACTAAAGTCCATCTAGCTTATATACATTACATTTTAAAAAGTTTTCACTCAAAGGATCAAAGAGTGAAATACAGTTTTCCCTTGGTATCTGGGGAGGATTGACTCTAGGACTCCCTACAGATACCCAAATCCATGAATGATCAAGCCTCTCACACAAGATGGCATAGTATTTGCATATAACCTATGCACATCCTCTTTAAATAATCTCTATATTATTTAGAATACCTAATACAATGTAAATGCTATGTAAATAGCTGTCATATTATACTATTAAAAATAATGACAAGAAAAGACATCTATGTATGTTTAGTACAGTCATGTGCCACTTAACAATGGGGATCCGTCTGAGAAATGCATTGCTAGACAATACCATCATTGTGCAAACCTCATAGAGTACACTTACACAAACTTAGGTGGTATAACCTACACACACCAGGCTATACTGTATACCACCATTGTAAATGCAGCCTGTCATTGACCAAAACTTCTTTATGTGGCACATGACTATACAGACACAACTATCTTAGGCCTAATGACACAGTATATGCTAGCAACAATATAACTTTTTTTCTCTCAAATATTTTTCATTCACGGTTGGTTGAATTCATAATGTGGACGCCACAGATACAGAGTGCCAACTGTAGATAGTTCCTTTTTATAAAAAGCAATAATTAGTTTCCATTGTAAAAGTGCTCTATTTTTTGCTTTCATTATGCATCTCTCTGTATAAAAATAAGATGTATTATACATTTTGTTTTAATCAACATATAATTTAATTTTTATGCCCAGCAATAATCATCTATTTTATTTAAGATTAAATGTTTATGGAAGAATAACTCAAGCTCATGGACCATATATCAGTTCTTTTTATGTCTCCAACTTTAAAACACACTCTATCCTATCAACTTTGAAGATTTATTGCTTAGATACCCCTGTAGGGGAAAAATCAACTGCTTTTATGATCTATTATGGTAAAATTCACAGAAAATATTGTCATTCTAGTGGTACAATAGAACAATAAATCACCCAATGCTGTAAAATTCCATAATGCTATAAAAAAATTCTGATCAAGCATGAAGGGTGCAAGGATACAGAAGAATAAATAAAAATAAAATAAAACAGTGAAAATAAAAGAATAGAAGAAAGCCGAGACTATTAGTACTTAATTGGTTATCTTAACGGTACACTGTATACTTTCAAAAACAGATTTTTTTTACTCCCTTTTAGAGTAACATATAATTTATCCTCTTTTCATAAAATCCAAGAGTAACCTAAAAATAACTGTCACTCCAAAGTGAGTTAATGTCAAAGAAAAAATGGAATAGGTGCTGTGAAAATCAAATAGACTCCCCTATGGAGCTATTTGAAGGGGGAATGCCAAGTGATTTTTACCTTAAATATATTTTCCTTGTTTTATGGATTAGAAAGTAATGGTTTAAACCTAAATGAGAAATGAAGGATAATACTTAGCATATTTTTATGACTTCATCCATAATCTATTAATGTAAAAAAAAGTTATGTCACTTATTTTTTTTTAAATATGCAGTCAAATGGCATCACATGTGCTTGATAAAAATTGTTGGTTTTTTACCCACCCGACTGGCATGGCTCAGTGGTTGAGCATTGACCTATGAACCAGGAGGTCATGATTCAATTCCCAGTCAGGGCACATGCCCAAGTTATGGGCTCCATCCTAATGTGGGGTGTGCAGGAAGCAGCTAATCAATGATTCTCTCTCATCATTGATGCTTATATCTCTCTCTTTCTCTCTGAAATCAATAAAAATATATATATTTAAAAATTGTTGCATTTTGTTTTCAACTAGGTACTTTTACAATGAGGAAATTGTGCAAAATGTGAAATAATGATAATAAGTATTTTGTAGAGTCTAAGATAAAACATTGTTTTGAATTTATTTTGGTAATATATAATTACAATGAACATAACAGCATTTTGGCTATAGTTCTTGCTCATTTAAATATATATTGAAAGCTTAGGTGTTAAAAAAAAAAAAAGGTGCATTTATGCTAGAGAGAGCCTCACATTCCTGACAAGGACTTTACTTCCTTTCTTATGTGCAGTTTTCTGTCTGCTTATGATAGTTACATTTATATGTCAACGTGACTGGGCTGTGGATTCCCAGATACTTGGTTGCACATTGCTCTGAAAAAGTTCCTTGATATTGGTCTTAACAATGATTTCTTTAGATCACACCAAACGCACAGGCAACAAAAGCAAAAAGTAGACCCATGTAAGTCGTTACATCAAATAAAAGTTTCTCTGCAGCAAAAGAAACAATTACCAAAATAAAAGAAAACCTACAGAACTGGAGAAAGTGTTTGCAAATCATATTTCTAATGAAATAATATCCCAAACATAGAAGAAACTCCTACAAATCAATAACAAAATATAAACCAATAACAATAAAAACTGACAAAGGACCTCAACTGACATTTCTTCTAAGAAGAAATATAAATAGCCAACGGGTACATGAAAAGGTGTTCAACATCACTAATACCATGGAAATGAAAACTAAAACCACAATGAGATATTACCTCACACCTGTTAAAATAGCTTTCATCAAAACGACAAGTGATAAGTATTAGTGAGGATTTGGAGAAAAGGAAACCTAGTACACTATTAATGGACATTTAATTTGGCACAACCACTACATAATAAATAAATAAATAAATAAATAAATAAATAAATAAATTTTAAAAAAACCTAAATGGAGTTTCCTCAGAGCACTAAAAATAGAACTATTATATGCTCCAGCAACCCCATTTCTGGCTACATATCCAAAGAAATTGAAGTCAGTATCCTGAAGAGAGATCACCTGTATGCCCACGTTTATTGTACAGTAGCCAAGACATGGAAACAGCTTAAGTTTCCATACTGTTATTCAGCCATAAAAAGGAGACCAGGAGATTTATGTTCCTGACAACTTGGATGAACCTGGAAGACACCAGGCTGAGGTAAATAAACCACACACAGAAAGACATAGAGTATGTGATCTCAAATACATCTATATATTATGTATGTGAAATCTAGAAAAGCTCCACTCATAGAACCCAGAGAGCAAAATAATGGATACCAGGTGCTGGGGATAGGGCGATGTTGGTCAAAGGGTATAAACTTTCTAAGATGTGTAAGTTGTGAATATCTAATGTATAGCATGGTGACTATATTTAATGATAGTGTATTGTACAATATGATGAAATTTGCTGAGGCCAGCTGGTGTGGCACAGTGTTTGAGCATCCACCCAGGAACAAAGAGGTCATGATTCGATTCCGGGTCAGCTCACATGCCTGGGTTGCCAGCTAGATCCCCAGCAGGGAGCATGCAGAAGGCAGCCAATTAATGATGTTTGTCTCTCATAGATTTTTCTATCTATCTCCATCCCTTCCTCTCTTCTTCTCTCTTTAAAAATCAGTAAAAAATATAATTAAAAAAAGAAATTTGCTGAAAGTTCTCATCAGACACACACAAAATGGTCACTCTGTCACACAATGGATGTATACATTAACTTGTGTTAATGTCTTTCCTCTCCTCTCATGTCTGTCTAACTGCCTACTATATCAGAAATACACCACCCATCTACAAAGAGGTGCTGACAGGAGTTTGACAAGGGAGATTAACATTTTCATTCATTGTACACCTTGGCACCACTGAGATTACAAACAGTCAAACAGGAGATTATCAATTCATACTGTTGGGCTGGTAGTAGGGGGACAAGAAGAAAAAGGGGTTGGGGACAGAGAGAGAGAGAGAAAGAGAGAGAGAGAGAGAGAAAGAGAGAGAGAGAGAGAGAGAGAGAGAGAGAGAGAGAGAGAGAGAGAGAGAGAGAGAGAGAGAGATTTGAGAGAGAGAGGAGAGAGAGAGAGAGAGGAGAGAGAGAGAGAGAGAGAGAGAGAGAGAGAGAGAGAGAGAGAGAGAGAGAGAGAGAGAAGCAAGAGAGAGGGAGAAAAGAATAGTGTCCATAGTAAATTCTTTTCTCCAGGCAGGCACAAAAGGAGGGCATTCATGCCCTTTTTGCAAAAGAGGAGCAAGGCTTGTTATTTTTATACTTTCTAAAGTTGCTTGCAGCTTCCCTGTGCCACCTCTGTAGCAGCACTAGACTTGCTTAGATGGCAAACATGTCAGAGGTTTTTAAATCTTTTTAAAAGAGTGCCCCAGGGTTCTCCTTTACTGAGGGGGCTTAACAACAGGCCCCTGAATGTGCTTCCTCAGTAGGAATGCAGCTCTAGTCACAAGCAGACTTCTCAGTGAGTGGCTAGGTCCTTCTTTAACCATTTCATGTCCTACACGGGGAAAGCAAAGGCCTATGGTCCAAAAGAGCGTAAAAGCCCTGAGGCTAGAGAGGAGTGAGATGATCTTCAGCTTCTTCTCTATTTTTTGAGGATTTGATTTGGAGGAAAAAGGCTTCATCTTCTCTCTGTAGCTTAGCTGGACTAGATTTCTAAATTGTGCTTTGAACTCATTCACTAGAAACGTTTTATAGTGGGACCAGTGACCTTAGGCCTTTCTGCTCAACACAAACATAATGATTGATCAGGAACTTAACATACCCAATCTTGAATAATACTCGTAGAATTCATGTTGATAATGGGAAAAATGGCATAGAACAAGTATTGTTAAGTGACTTGCTTACAATAGAACAGGGATGCTAATAAGGGAGCCTGTGCAAACCTGGTGGCTGTTTCAGAGCTAGTAACCCAGCTCAAGGATGAGCCATGAGCTCCTTTGAACAACTGCTGCATGGCCATATACATTTACTTCTTTCCTGTGGTTTTCACCTCCCTCTTCTGTAAATTGGAACTAACCAACCCCTGTTAACCTAGCAAGGGAGCCTTCATTTGCATGGAAGAATTTCATTTGTGTTTTTGCCATTATAAACCTGACTTTTCTTTCAACTCTTTAAGTTGCTACCTGAATTTGTGCTCCAGAATTAGTTTTCTTTTTTTTTTTTTTGCACAATTAAATGCTTGTTTTGTTCTTTAATATAGCCTAAAACCTTTTATCTCTTTAGCAATATTAAATACATAGTATTTTCTTTATTTTATAGATAAGGGAATTGAGGCCCAGAATCTAAATGCAATTGCTTTGCCCAAGGTTACAAGGCTAATGATAGCATAAAGTGGGCTTGAACCCAACTTTCCTACTACAAAGTCCATACGCTTTACAACATCCAAACTGTTTCTCCAAATTTGGACTATGGATTATAACACTAACTTCATGCATTTATACCTAATACTAGAGGCCTGTTGCACGAAATTCATACACAAGGGTAAGGGGCTGCCGAAACCGGTTTGGCTCACTGATAGAGCGTCAGTCTGCAGACAGAAAGGTCCCAGGTTCAATTCCGGTCAAGGGCATGTAAATTGGTTTCAGGCCCGTCCCCACTAGGGGGTGTGCAAGAGGCAGCTGATCAATGTTTCTCTCTCATCGATGTTTCTAGCTTTCTATCTCTCTCCCTTTCTCTCAATAAAATATATTAAAAAAAAAAAAAAAAAGGTGGTGAGGGTGTTCCTCAGCTCAGCCTGCACTCTCTCTAATCTGGGACATCCCTCTCACAATCCAGGACTGGTCGCTCCCAACTGCTTGGCTGCCTGCTTGCTTGATCACCCCCTAACCACTCCCCTGCCAGCCTGATTGACACCTAATTGCTCCCCTGCCAACCAGATTACCCCTAACTGCCCACCCCTGCCAGCCTGGTCACCCCTAACTGTCCTTCCCTGCAGGCCTGGTTGTCCCCAACAGTTCTCCCTTGCAGGTCTCTTCATCCCCAACTTCCCTCTCTTTCAGGCCTGGTCCCTCCCAACTTCTTTCCCTGCTGGCCTGATCACCCACAACTGCCCTTCCCTTCTGGCCATCTTGTAGTAACCATCTTCTGTCCACATGGGGGCAACCATTTTTGACCACATGGGAGCTGCAATCTTGTATGTAGGAGTGATGGTCAATTGACATATTACCTCTTTATTGGATAAGTTTGTGATTTTCTTAATTGCTCTAAAATATATTTTTACTTAGGATCTGTGATACTGGGAATCTTCTCAAACATTTATTCAGAGATTCGGAGGCAGTTTTACTTGCTTAGAAGATAGATTGAGGAGATTAATAGTTAAGAACTGAGAGAAGAGACATTTTTTGAGCTTCCAAAATCTTTTTTTAATAACATATTTTAATCGATTTTAGAGAGGAAGGGAGAGGGAGAGAGAGAAACCTCAATGTTGAGAGGGGGACTTCTGCACGCCCCTTACTGGGGATCAAGCTGCAACCCTGGCATGTGCCCTTGACTTGACTCAAACCCAGGACCTTTCATTCCGCAGTCTCATGCTCTATCCACAAAGCCAAACCAGCTAGATCGAGCTTCCCAATTCTTAAGAGAATCTCTCTTATGCCTCCTATAGCTTTTATTTATAATGTACTCATCTTTACTACTGCATGTATAGGAGATGGCAGTAGAAACACAATAGATATCAGATTCTCAAAATATTTGTTGGTGAATTACCTAGCATGTCTAGTCTAATTGTACTCTTAAATACATTTTTAATCCATCCATATATGTCCTTCATCAGATAGAGATGAGCTACATAGAAAAATTAACTTAATTTTCAACACATCTTGAATTAATAGACTGGGTATGGGCAATGCTTATATTAATATAAAATGTGGTATAATTTTAACTTTCATCTGTTCTCCCATAATTCACAGTCTGTTTTATTTCATTTGTACTGCACACTCTTTGCATAATTCACTAGGTATTACACAGCTAATTTGATGTGATTTGATGGCACTTTTCCAATAATAAATTGCATTCTTGAAAGAAGAAAATATCACCCTAAACTAATAATTACTTTGGTTAAAATGCAAACTAGCTAAATAAATGTAGACATATTTGAAATTTTTTTAGCCAGCAATAACAATTGTTGTACCACCACAAATTGTTTCTATTGATTTTTCTTATCTAAATGGCATTTTAAGAAATATATTTCAGAATAAACACAGTTGAGTTGATGATAATAGGAAATATTTCTAAGATATCCTATATTCACCAGCTTTTACTGTGAATGTAGTGAAGACTATATGAATAATACATTATACATTAAAAGGGAACAAAAATGCAAATTCAATAAGGTTCACTACATATTTATATATTTTTATCCAAATTAAGGAAAGTACACTGTGACTATGTGAATGGCAGCAACTGTGGAAAAGCCACAAATATGCTCTCATTTGCCATCATACCAGCTCTTCTATTCAATAGGTGATATGAAATGTATCTAAGTTTTGTTTTCTTATTTTGGTTCTGTAATCAATATTTACACAATTGTTTTTACTTATTAGAAGGCAGTCTAATGGGCTTCATACACACACACACACACACACACACACACACACACACACAGTGTTGAAACTCATGCTGCTTCAGTTCAGAACATTTTCTAATCAGATTTCTAAACTTCTTGAGCAAAGACTAAATTAAAGACTGTGAGTACTTAAAGGATTATTTCGGAGTCGAATTAATCACATTATCTCTGTCACACATCAGTAAGTAGTAAAGAGGGTCAGCTTTACGATTTAGGGGCTTACTTATTTGAGAATCTTGATTTCCTAAAACTCCCTTGACAATCTAACAATTTGCTGAAAACATGCTAAACTAATTACACTTTCCTTCCCAACATTCATCTCTACTCATTTTTACTGAAAGTAATTTTATAGTGCTACTAATATAGATCCTTGAATTTGCATAATTTATTTTTCTTTTTTATATCAGTGTATCAAAATTAGTGATAAACTTCCAACATGTGTAATCACACATATGTGTAATTTGTAACATATGACATGTGTAATCATGAGAGAAATTCACCATTAATAATTCATTCAAGAGTAACCAATGAGTACATGTAATGTGTATTCAATAACAATAGGCAGATGCAATTTGTAAAGCTAGAAGTTTATATTCCAGCAAAGGAAACAATTAAAGTTGTCATAATCTTGGTAGATAAAAGTTATTATCAATTACAGGTCACTACATGAAAAATTTTAGAAACATCTATCTGTTACCTCTATATCCCATGATTCTCCTAAAAGTTGAGGGCAAATTTCAATAACTATAACACTTGAAAAAAATAAGAACGATGAAGCTGGGAAGTTGCATCATTAATCCTACCATAACTTTTAAAAAATAAAACATTGTTAAACTAGTTTAAAAAAAAACATTTTAAATGGAAAACAATGTAAAGTCCATCAGAGAAGACATTACTGTGGTTTTATTCAACAATTCATACCTAGCTCAGTGTCTGTCACCTAGTAAGTGTTATTTAATATTTTTGAAAAAGTGAGTGGATAAAACAACAACAAAACTAGTGGTATATACTGAAATCTCTCTACTTTTGTCTCAGTTCTCTGTGTTTTATGAAATGTAACTTTTCTTTATTATTATTGCTGATTCAACTAACCATGTGTTGAATACCTAATATGTCATTAAAACTGTGCCCTTATGAGAAGTTGTGATATCACATATGCGTAAACAGGGCTTATAGAAGTTAAATAACCTGCCCAAGGTCACTCATGCAATAAAGGTCAGAGCTGAGATACAGACTCTCATCTGTCAAACTCATCCTCATCTCATCAAAAATGACCTGTCTCCCCCCGACATAAAGTTACTTCAACTAAGGCGATAATTGAATTCTTTCTACCCATATGTTATTTTATGACCCAGAAAATAAACCTACTTAGCAGCGGCTGTCTCTGTATAAGCTTTTGAAAATGTTACTACCATCAGAAGTCAGCAATGAAAAATACCTGTCACAACTCATTTCCTTGCTGGAGGACATAACACTTAGTCTAAATGCTAAGGATTGTTCCCTTGCAGAGCAGGTTGGTACCTGGATGCAGCACTATATCTTATTTTGCAGAAAATAGCCTTTCAAAGAAGAATAAATGCTTCTCAATGATGATGTGAACTCCCTCACAAATAAATTCACCCCACATTTGTCAAGTTTAAATTACTGCTGGGAGATGCACTGTTCTTTCCAGAGGGACTGAAAGTCCTGCCTTTGAGACAATCTTATTCTCTTCTGAAACATTTCCAAGTTAATAAACATATGCTAACATAAGAATTTACCTAAGGACCTATAGTATGTTAGAAATTTTGAATGTTTTTTTTTAATTGATTTTTTTACAGAGAGGAAGAGAGAGGAATAGAGAGTTAGAAACATTGATGAGAGATAATCATCGATCAGCTGCCTCTTGCACACCCCTACTTGGGATGTGCCCGCAACACAGGTACCTGCCCTTGACCGGAATAGAACCCGGGACCTTTCAGTCTGCAGACCGACGCTCTACCACTGAGCCAAACCGGTTTTGGCTGAATGTTGTTGTTGTTTTTTTTCTTAAAAGGAAATAATGTATAAGACTTTTAGCTTACTATTGAGCTTTAGAAGTACTTTGGAATATAAAACATAAGACACAGTGTTTAATAAAATACTTGAGTTTCTGGAAATTGGAGGAAATACATTGGGAAAACCTTGAAACAGAGAAACTAAGGAAAAACTGCACATTAGATGTGTACATTCTGCTGTCATTTTTTTTGTGGGGGTGGGGGGTGGGGAGGGCGTGACATCCAACCTTTTATGGTAGAAAGAGCTTTAGGCTGAAATACCTTAAGACTTGGTTCAACAACCATCTAGCTGTGTGAACTTAGATATGCACTCTTTCTTCTCATTCATTAATACATAGGTTATGTAAAAATTATTGAAAACTTATGATGAACCATGCATTATCCTAGTCACTGGATATATTGTAGTAAATAAAATATGTATGGTCCTTGGCTATATGGAGTTAGCAATGGTCAAATAATTAAGTAAAAAAAAATCAATAATCTACCTGTCTCTCTAATAAGACCCCAAAATTCCTTCCCCTCTCTCTTCTTTGATAGATGACATATATTAATAGATAGCAGATAGATAGATGATAGATAGATGATAGATAGATGATAGATAGATATACGTGTATAAATATATATGTATATGCATTTAGCATTTGAAACAAGTTAATATAAAATGCAACAAATTAATATAAAATGCACATTAATGCAAACATCATTTAAAAGAATCTGCTCAAATAATTTTCCTGTGGAAGGAAGAAATTCAAGGTAACCAAATATTTTGAAAAAACAGTTTGCGAGACCAGATAGTAGCTTCTACCTGCAATCCATTCTTTAACCATACAGCCAAAAAAATGTAAAATAGACTCATTTACTTTATCTGAAGGAATTATACATTTTAGAGCACATCCAAAAATGTTTACAACTCTCAAAAACTGGGATTCTTCCCCACATTTTCATTCATTTCATTGTGTTTTGTCTTGTTGTCCTCCTCATGATTTCTAGTGAAATTGACAAAATGAAGAAGGCTTGGACACTTGTCTATGGGAGCATCAAAGAAGGAGCAGATGGTGTGATTATGTTTTGTTTTGCAACCAAAGCACAAAAAGAGACGTATCCAAAGAAGGAAAGAGCTCTTGCTAGCTATACAGCTACACAGCTACACAGCTATACAGCTATATAGCTATACAGCTTGCAAGAGAAAAAAAAAATCACCAGCTGACTTTCCTGGGCAAGTGATAAAAGGAAATAAAAGAAAAACCAGAGTCTAGACTCATGACAAGTCCTTGGGACTGAGAGAAATCCAAGTGGGTTTCAAAAGGAACATGACCCCCAGTGCTAAATGTGTCTAATAATCTCTACTCTACAGCTACTATGAGGCACAAATAAAATGTAGGAAAATGTCTAATATAGCAATTAGCATATACTAAGTTAAATTGTGGCTGTATATAAAGTAGTTTCCTTCAGTGGATGGTGATTGGCAATGTCAAATATTTTAGAATTCAAAAGAAAGACTGAAGCATTCAAAGGGGTTAGCAATTGCTAGTTTAATGGCATGTGAATGAGCAACTTCAGCACCAAAATAGTTTTAGAAGCAAAATTTCTATATTTTGAGGAATGAATTTGTGGTAAGGAGACTAGCACAGTAAAAGAAGCCTGAAGTTGTAAAACTCCTAGAAGAAAACAAGGAACATTGGCAAGACAAGAGTTTTGACATTGGCAAGAGTTTCTTGGATATGACACCCCAGAATTTATTGAATATGTGGCATGAATAAAAAATAGACAAAGAAGACTACATCAAGCTAAAAAGCATTGGCACAACAGTCAGCTGTGAGAAAAGCAATTATGAAAGGAAAGAACGTATTTCCAATCATATATCTGTTAATATTAAAAATATACTTTAAAAATTCCTATAACACAATGCCAAAAAATAAAAATAATAACCTACTTTAAAAATGAGGGAAAAACTTGAATGTAGAATCTTTCAAAAAAGACAGACAAATTGTCAATGGATATATAAAAAGGTGTTTAACATCATGGAAATCAAAATCACAGTGTCATGTTACCTTTTTATGTTAGGTTGACTGTTATTAAAAAGATAAAAGAGAACAACGTTGGCAATGGTGTGGGGAAAAAAGGAGAACCCCTGTACATTGTTGATAGGAATGCCAAGTGGTACAGTAATTATGGTACCAGCTATTAGTAGGAGAGTTGCAACCTCAGTCCAGTGTTTTTGACTCCAAACCTACTGTTTGTATGAACACTGTATTTATAACTATAGTAATGAAAATGTCAGATTATCTCAGCCAGATTCTCTATGAAACAAACTAGATTACATTTTACTCTTTCAATTTAAATTTATAGAATTGTTTTGTGACTAATTACTTATTGACAATAAATTGCAATACAAGTCAGTCAGAGAAAGGTAAGGATCACATGATCTCACTCATGTGGAGTCTAATGAACAACAGAAGGAAAATAAATTGTGGTAGTAAAATATGTATTAGTTTTTAAAAATTATAATTTCAGAATATAGCCAAATAAACATATAATTGATTGCCACCTCTATGTGCTTAGTATCATACCATTAGGTATTTAAAGTGAAAGGCTCATGGCCAAAGATAGTTAGAGAAGATGTGATCAGTAATTAAGCTCTTCAATTGAAATACTTTCTCTTCCCTTAACTTCAGTACAAGATTTTTCAGGATTCATGACCTAAGTTTAAAAAAAAATCTACCATTATAAAACCTAGGAAGAGACCAGATGCCTATTTGTACAGCATGAGCAAGACACAATTCCTCAAATGTGAACATGAACAATAAAACCAATGAAGTGTAGCTATTGCCAGTGACTACAAAATGTGCCTGCTTAAAATAAACCAAAACACCCTCTCCTCCCATCCACAAAAATGAACACATTTGCATATCTGAGGGTGGCCATATTCACAAGGCAGAACATTGAGATAAAAAATAAATAAGCAAATAAATAAAATAAGGGATTCACTGGCACTTTCCTCTAGTAGTTTAATACAATTGATTGTAATCCCCAAAGGTTAACATTAGGAAAATGCACAGCTCATTCAAAGGCAAACCATTAACACCAATCAGGAAAGCATTTAGTGAATCCAGACAGAATTAATTTTTTATTCAGGGACAGGATTTGCAAAGTACTGGGTGATAAACTATGCTTGAGGAAAACTGAAAACAACTGGGTGCAAGAATCATAAATAACCCATTTGGAGGAGGGGGCCCCTTAATGAATGTGAGGGACAGGGACTGCTCTTTTGTGTCTGGATAAGTCTGTGCACACCATCGCTTGCTCTAACTCCTTCATTGTCCTGATGACAAAGTGGAAGTCAAAAAAGAACATTTTTCCAAGGTCACAGGTGCTATCAGAGCTTCTGAACTCAGTTTTTCTAATTTCCCTTTCTGGTGTTGCTTATTGCTGCCTGCCAGCAGCAGGTTAATAAGAGTCTATTTCCACTGGCTACTTAAACCCAAACGTCCTGCTTAAAGAGAAAAAGAGTTTAAAAAAAAATGCAAGCTTAACTACATTTTTCTGTACATTTTGAAACTTACATTTAGAAAATGGGACATAATGGTACTACACATTCAACTACCCAGGAAAATACAATGCAAGTTCCAATTGTGCAAAGTCATACTTTAATCCTTTCTTCTCATCTACCTTTTTGTTCATTTTATTTTTCATGATGAAGCTTGAGTTTCAGAGATAAGCAATTTACCATTATAGACAGCAAATGATGTGCAGTACAATAGACATCTGTGGTTTTGCTTCTCCACATCTATTGTCCCTCCTGGCAAAAAGCACATTATCTTTTTTTAGTTAGAGGAGCCACTCTTTTATGACATCATGTCACTTGAAAAGCGATCAATCAGAGTATTCAATACCTTTGGCTACAGTAATTATTTCAGTAATGGATACATGGGCACAATCTACTCAGAGAATTTTCTGAAGTTTTTCAAGAAATAGTGGGGAATAGGACTTTCTCTTACTGCAGGTGTCGCTAATCTGTGTAGAGATCTTTCTCACCTTTCAAGCATGCCATTTTTTTTTCACATGGAGAGAGACAATTTGAGAATAAAACTACAAGGGGTAAGACAAGAGATAAAAAACAAACAAAGCAAAACAAACAAAACACCCAATCATGAGGGCATTATTTGAGTTCCTGCATTCAGCCATATATGAAGCCTGACAGATTTATTCCAAACTCTTTAGTGAGAACAATAAATTCCCTTCAAATGCTAAGTATTGGAGTTGAGTTTGTATTACTTTCAAACAAACAAAAAGTCCAGATAAATACTGGCAGTAAAACTAATGATTTAAATGGTGAAAAGCCACAGTGGTTTTCCTGTAATAAGTTGATCAAACATGTACTTTAAACTCTTCAAAAGCAGGATGTATTTGTCCCCTACAGTGCTTGCTTTCCTGACACTGATACTAGTTATTGCAAGTTTTGTTGCTTTATTGTTCTTATCTCTCTAAAAGTTAGCTAATAAATTCTTAGAGAAAAGTATCCATCCATGCAAGAATTTTCTTTATTGTTTGAGCTGTTGGACAGGCAAATTTACTGCTTGGTAGGAGTTAGAAGGCTTGCATTTTAGGCCACGTGGATTGGTAGGAAGCCAATTCTGCAAAGCCAATGCAAACAGCAACCTCCTCAAGGACATTGCCGAATCCAAGAATCCATCTTTCTGATCAGAACATATATTTTATATTCTTGACTAAGCCTATTTTTCACTTGCTGTGCTTGCTGAAGTCCTTGGGTTGCTGGGAGTTAAGTGTTCTTTGAAATCTGGTCTGCAAATCAGAAATCTTAGGAACAAAAGTCAGTTCTTGAATGTATAAATTCTGTCTCCCCTCCCCCACTCGACCCACATTCTATAGAGTGCATAGTCTAGTTCCTTTAACATAGTATAGATTCAAATGGCATGTTTAAATGTATATAATAGAGAACACATAATTTGGGGAGCTGAAATACTGTGTATATTGAATATGAATAATAATGATGGCCATTAACATGTATACATGTTATATATAAATATGATCATCACATTATATGAGATAGTTTTTAAAAAAGCAGAAAATATGTACAATATTATTATGTTGGAGTCACTACACAGCTACTCAATGGAATAAGACTCAAGGATTAAAATATATTTGTAAAGCACTTTTACTATATAAATAATATTCAGAAAAAATGATACTATAAAAATATATACAAAATGCAATAATTAGTATTTTCAGTACATGCATATGCAGAAAGCTTATATGAAATAGATCAAGAGATGAAAGGTGGTTCTT
This sequence comes from Pipistrellus kuhlii, assembly GCF_014108245.1. NCBI lineage: Eukaryota > Metazoa > Chordata > Mammalia > Chiroptera > Vespertilionidae > Pipistrellus > Pipistrellus kuhlii. Next base: position 17,682,025 of record NW_023425595.1, read on the forward strand.
TTGTAAATACAAGAATAAAAGTATATTATTTATATTCATTTTTGAACATTTTTATATTTCCTATTGTTTTCAGTGAAGTTATTTTTAATGAATTTTCCATTTATTCAAAATCTTTATTGTCTCTAGGGTATCCTGATTTGGCAGCAAATTTTTAAATCAAAAGCAATTTTTGTTTGTTCCCCTAAATATATTGTATCTTCAGCCAAGGTGCTGCCATTTTGATAAATGATTTTAATCTAATACTTCTGAAGACAATTTTGTTATTTTCCCCCACTAGAAATTTTAAAGATTTGTAAAATTTTATTTTTCTCAAATGATACCATATATCTACATATGAGTCTTATTAGAAGTGAACTCCTGTGAAGATTTGGATCTTTATTATAATTAAAACATGTTTTTAAGTAATATTCATTTGAATTTCTTATTGCCTCAAGTATCTGTATTTTTCACTAGAAAAGTTTATAAAGCTATATTGGGTTTTAATTTTCCTTTCTGATGATTAATCTGGATATTCTATTTTTAAATTTATATTACAGCTCAATTTCTTCTGCTATTTAAGAATTTATAAATAATATCTCTTTTTGGTTTTTAAATCTAGATCGTCAAATATAGACCTTTTAAATATCTGTTTATGTACTTTTAAAAAATAATTATATACAAAACTAGAGGCCCAGTGCACTAAATGCATGCAAGGTAGGGTCCCTATCAGGTGCTGGCTGCTGTCCAGGGCCTCCCTTCATTACATGCAGTCCCCTAGTGGTCAGCACATGTCATAGCAAGCAATCGAACTCCCAGTAGGTTGAACTCCCAAGGGGACACTTTAAATATTAGGCGTTTATATAATATATATATAGATTTCTGAAATTGTAAAAAATATCTCCAATTGGTGATTTTTCACAGCAAATTTTTGTTTTATGGATGTCATGTTTTCCCACATCTCTGAGGCTAAAATTTCACTTAATTAAAAGTCTCATATTCCCCTCATTAGTCTTTTGGGTTTATTGGTTTGATTTTGATTTGATTTTAGTGATTCTCAGCTATTGATCAACTATTTTTATTCCTTTTCCCCCCCAGAATGTTTGGTGATAATTTATGTTTACTATAGCATTTGAAATTCCCTGTTTGATGTCTATGGGCACTGTTTCAGATTACTATAAATTACATCTGCTGATTGTGACAAAAATGTCAAAATTACTGTGGAGAGAGAAGTAGAAATATTCTATGGAATGAGTTTCTCTCTTAGGAATAGGTTGTCTCTTCCCCTTCTGGCACATGTCTACTTCAGTCATGCTTTTTATTTATTTCAAGCATTATTATTTTTCAGTTCCTCAGTCAACTTCAAAATAAGTTAAGATAATAGTATAATGAATGGATAAGTGCCCTCTACTTAGGTTCACAACTGGTTAACATTTCACTGTATTTGTAAAAACAGGGCTTTAAATGTGATAGCTAAGACATGAATCTTAGGAAAATATTGAAACTATGTCTCATTAACCCAAGAAAGAGAGGCTTGTGGATATCTATAATAAGATGAACTTTCAACACAAAGGAAAGCTGATCTCAGTGGTTCTAGCAACACTAAATCCAATGTATGAAATGTACCGCTGAGCTGACAAGGAAATAAGAGTGGAGTGCACAGGTACCTGCTGCCTCAGCAGCCCCAGCTGTGCAAGGGCGACATCTGATTCAAGCATCTGTCTGCAGACCATTGAGCAGAATCCAACAAAGACAATAACTGTTTCAAGAAGGCACCAGGTGTTGAGAATGCTTCCCAGTTGGCACAATCCTCATGAAGCTCCATTCAACTTCATATGCCAACATTGGATTTTTCTTCCAATTAGCAAGCACATGATAATGAAACAAAGTAATTCAGGCTGCAATTCTTCTGTGAGTTAGTATTTTATTATTGCCTGCAGATGAGGGGGAGTATAGGAACAAAGTAAAAATAGATACTGTATTTTTAGATTATCAGTACGTTAAATTTCAAAAATATAAAAAGAATGATATCAGAGATTTCAGCTTAAAACACTCCAATACATGTAACTTGATGGATAAAATCAATGTCTCTATAGCTAATTTTCTCCTCTGAAGGTTATGGTTTGAATATGTTTTGATCAAGTTAAATTACTGAGCAGTGTGTGATTGTACTGTTTTACTTTATCATACAGAAATAGAAATTTTAAGTATCTAAATTTCTGATAAAACTATCCCATATTCTAAACATGTGAATCACTGTGCAATTGAGGTCTTTATTTAGGCAGAATTATTTTATGTCTTTTATTATAAAATAAACAAATGTTTTATGAAAACAGTCTAATAAAAAGAATGTAATTTAGAAATATTACCAGACTGTGCTTCTCTTTGCTTCCAATCTGTACTAAAAAAGGGTACTATGCAAATTGGTCAGGATGCCCTCACAGTAATGACTGAACAGCAGGTTGAATGGAGCAACAAGTGAGGTTAGTGAGGGATAACCAAACAACTGAACAACAGGCTGAATAAAGTACCAGACCAGCAAAAGGGGGCAGTGAGGGGTAACCAGGCCAGCAGAGGAGCAGTTGGGGACCACCAAGCCTATGGAGGGGGGGGGAGTTGGGGGTGACCAGGTTAGTGGGGGTTGGGGAGCAGTTAGGGGTGACTAGGCCAGTAGGGGTGTTAGTTTGGGGCAATCAGGCCAGCAGGAAGAGGTGGTTAGGGATAATCAGGCTGGCAGACAGGTGAACAGTTAGGAGCCAGTAGTCCCGGATTGTGAGAGGGATCTCTGACTGCTGGTTTAGGCCCGATCCCCAGGAGGGGGCAGTTAGCCGCCCCCAACTGCCCTCCTGCTGGCCTGGTCTCCCTTCACTGCCCCTCCCTGTTGGCCTGGTTGCCACCAAAACAACTCACATTGCTGGCCTGGTCACCCCTCACTGCCCCCCTGTCAACCTGGTCATCCCCAACTGCCTGGCAGTCAGACATTCCCTGAGGGGTCCCCAATTTGAGAGTGTGCAGATTTGACTGAAGATATCCCCTCCCTCCATGCATGAATTTCATGCACCAGGCCTCTAGTATATATATATATATATATATATATATATATACACACACACACACACACACATACACACACACATACATACATACACACACACACTAATTGTCCCTCTGACTGTTGGACTGTTTGAATAGTTGCTATGACATGCAGTGACTACCAAGGAGCAGATTCTTCGACTGATATGTTAGCTTGCTTCTGGGGTCCAGATGACCAGGACTGGGCAAGACAGTCTGGACATGACCTAGAGCCCTCTCACAGTCTCTCCCTGGCTCTGATCATGCACTGGTCGGCTCCCTCAGGCTGGCCTGCATCCTCTAGCAATCTGGGTCCCCTTGGGTTGGTGTCAGAGAGCTATTTTTGGCTAGATCTTCGCAGGCCAGGCTGAGGGACTCCACCAGTGCATGAATCTGTGCACCTGGCCTCTAGTAATATAATAAAACTCATATTAACTGAAAGGATACCCTGACTAATTAAATGTTTCTGCATAATTGAAGATTCTATTGAATGCATTTTTCTGTTTAAATATTAATAATTTATACAAAGTATTTCTAAAAAAGAATCAGTGCACATTCTTACTTGGATGGGAGCAGAAATTTTACATCTGAGCCAAGCATTCCACATAAAGTTGAAGGTATTTGTGAACTTGGCTGAGGAAAAATTATACCTTTACGCTTACTAACCTATAACAAAAATTTTGTCTTTCTTTTTTGGATGTCAGCAAGAAATCATACCGAATTGGAAGTGTCTATGGCTTTGTCACAAGTAAAACAAATATTTTCACATCATAGCTGTGGCCGAAATCTAGTTATGTAGTTTATGCTCATTAGTACTTTGGAGTCAGCTATCAGAAGTGATCAAACCCATTGCTAGGTCCTGTTATGAGTGCTTGTTTTCTATTGCTACATGACAAATTGACTACACATTTAGTGATTTAAAACTACATGGATCAGGGGTCTCGGCCCAGCTTAACTAGGTTCTATCCACAGAGTTCCACAAGCCTGCAATCAAGCCAAGTTTGTGACATTGTTTGGGGCTGAGGGCCTTTTTCCAAACTCTCAGGGTTGTTGGCAGAATTAATTTTCTTGCAGTTGTAGAATGCCTGGGAGCTTGCTTCTTCAAGGTTAACAGAAAGAGTGTCTGTTGTTTCCAGTCTCTGACCTTGGAAGTCAGGCCCATCCATCCAAATTAATCTTCCTTTTTATTACTCAAACTGAACCGATTATGGCCTAATTACATCTACAAAAATCTCTTCACCTTTGCCACCTAGCATAACCTAATCGCAGGAATGCCCTTCATTTTATTCAGACATTGTACTCATATTCAAGGAGAAGGGGTAGGAAAATTTAGGTCATTTTAAAATCTTCTTTACCATGTTCTAAAATACACTAATGAAGAAGCACATATATTACAGTATCACACGTATTTTATAATATTTTGATATAGAAAGTGCCTGGGAAAGCACATGGCCATTTCTTTAAATTGTCACCTAAATCCAAGGCAGTCCATAAAGACAAGCCTTGGAGACACATTCTGCCAAAAGGCAGAAATTTATCAGCTTGACCTTCATTTCAGCCCAGGTGTCAGGGGGTGAGTTTTGTTATGTAAATAAAGCCAAACACCAGGAAGGAATAGGAAAACTTCCTGGTATTTGGAGGTATAAATAAACACACTGCATTGGCTCTGGGTCACATCAGAAGAGGACAGCCTTCCACCCAGTCCCAGCTTTTTCCTTCTATCTCTGTGTCTTGTCCTTTTTCTTTTCTTTTTCTCAATCCTCAGCTGCCCTTATTTAGGAACTGGACCACTCTCTAGCTGCACTGGATGCGAAAAAGAGAGAAATATTTACATTTTGATAAGTATATTTCAGTAATTTGGTTCTTTCTTTTACCCTATGCATTTTATCTTATATATTTAAACATTCTGGGGAAAATTCCATAGACTTCACTAAGCTGTATGTCAAAATGACTTATTGACTTATGGAACAAAAGAAGATGAAAAACTCTCATTCTAAAAGTACTCCATTTATTCAATTGCTCAGTTTGAAATTTAGAATTTGTCTTGCTGATAATTCATATTTAACATATCAGTTGGTCTTGGCATTACTTCAAGACATATCTCTAATTCAACCTTTTTCAGCATTTCCACTATCCTCCAAAAGTATGCCTTTATTACCTCTCACTTATACTGTTACAATTGTAAGTTGCCTTTTCATTCTTGGGTTGTTTCCCCCTCCACATATTATCTTTTTAAAAATATATATTTTATTTATTTTTTACAGAGAGGAAGAGAGAGGGATAGAGAATTAGAAACATCGATGAAAGAGAATCATTGATCAGCTGCCTCTTGCACATTCCTTATTGGGGATGTGCCTGCAACCAAGGTACATGCCCTTGACCTGAATCTAACCTTGGTACTTTTCAGTCTTCAAGCGAATGCTCTATTCACTGAGCCAAACCAGTTTTCAGCCACATATTATCTTTTGAAGAATATAAAGTAAATCAATTCCCACATCTGTATAGAAGCCTCCACAGTCTTACCATTTCACTAAAACAAAGAAACAAAAGCCAATATGATTTATCATGTTTGTGGAGCAAGGACCTTGGGAGAATAATGTTCCATGTCCTGCTCTCTACTCTGGCAAAGATTCCATGCCCTAACCCCAAGAATCTATGCTTAATAATATGGCAAAATAGAGTTTGCAGATGTAAGTATGGTTGCAGTCATTAAAATGGTGAGATTATCCTGGGTTATCCAGATGAGATCAATCCAATTTCATGAACCTTTAAAATTTCCTCTGGCTGCAAGCAGAAGAAAGATAACACAGAAACATAGAAGAAAGATCAGAGAGGCTCAAAATGTGAGGAGCAGTTGGCCTGCTGTAGATGACTTTGGAATTGGAAAAAAAAAAAAAAAAAAAAGAGGATCTTCAGGCATAGGAATAAAGGAGGCCTCTAGAATGAGGACCAACCATATCCATCAAAGAACAAGGGACCTAGTCCTATCCTATGACAGCATGAAACTCACTTATCCCAAGAACCAGAATGAGCTTGGAAATAGATTCTTCCTCAGAGTCTCCAGGAAGGAACCAAGCCCTTGTTAACACCGTGATTATTCCCATGGACCACAGGTCAGGCTTCTCACCTCCAGTATTGTCATATAATGCATTTGGGTTGTTGTAAGACACCAAGTTTCCAGTAACTTTTTACAGAAGCAATAGAAAACCAACATAATGCCCCATGTGGGCCTGGGTAACCAAACCCATCTCCCTCTCTAAGTTTATTATCAACTCCTCTATTCTTTACTTACTCTGGTTAGCCACATGGATGCTTCCCCCTTTAAGCCTCTAAATTTGTGGCCATTTATAAAGCAATCAGAAAATTAGTATAATGGGTATATTGGTTTTGAAACTCTAGCTGGCAGTCAATAGTTACAATGTATTTTTTTCTGGAAAATTATTTTACTCCTGATCAATATTAGAAATCTGATATCAATAGATGTAGCTTCCTCATTTTGAACTTTACCTATTTGATTTGAAGAATGATAGAATCTTCTAGATAACTATAATATGTTTTTCGAGATTTGCCTTCATTTCTAGGGAAATGAACAAAGACTTTGAGGTCCAATAGGAGTTTGTACAAATCTCATTAATTTTGCTCAGTGGACAAATTATTTAAGATTCCTGAATGCCAGTGTTCTAATTTGTAAAACTTGAATAATCTTTAATAATGAAGTAGAGGAAAATAGAGTTATCATAGTAACAGCTCATTTAGCACTGTGCCCAACCTTATGAGGCACTAAAAAAGTCCTACTTTTCTTTTTAATATATTTTTGTTGCTTTCAGAGAGGAAGGGAGAAGGGGAGAGAGAAAGAAACATCAATGATGACAGAGAATCATTGATCAGCTGCCTCTTGCATGTCTCCTACTGAAGAATAAACCCACAACCTGGGCATGTGCCCTTGTCAGGAATTGAACCCAGGACTCTTCAATTCACAGGCTGACACAACTGGCTAGGGCTCCTAATTTTCTACAGATTGGTATAAAATAGAGAAAAGGCCTTTTTAAAACGTCAAAGAAAATGTCACTTATGTACAGCAACCTGTGGACAGACGGGTTGGTTACCACATTCCAAACACTGACATTCTTTCTAGCAATTCAGACCACATATTTATTTCCTCCTGAGATGTCCTATATAGCATAGAAACAGCAATGTGTCACTCCACTCTGCATAAAGAGGGCTTTATGGTCTCAAAAGTTAATAGTTACCTCATATTAGACCAATGACCATGCTATTGCCTTTTATAACACCCTCTTTAATACCTATAATCTAAAGAAAGCATGATTTCTGGCCCTGACTCTTGAACACCACCAGGCAACCCCTCACTTGCAATTCATTATAATCCAAAATGAAACAGAAAAGCTACAATACTGATATTATTATGCCAGGACATACATAAACAGCTGTATTCCAAATTTCTTTTTCAGCTTTTTAAAGGTGTTTGAATAAAATCATGAATAATTATGATTTTAACCACATGAATATATTTAACAAAAGACCAAATTGTGTGTTAACCTCTGACAAAAGTCCCTGTTGCTGCAACTGAGCTCAAGGTTTTAATTATACCAGTGTGAAATTGAAACAAAGAGTTCAGAATGAAAATACCTTTATATTCCATGGTTAATTGCCACTTCACAATGAAACAACTGTGAAATTCAGTGAACAATGATAAAAATGAAGCAGATGCTTTGGTAAAATCATGAGTTTCCTCCAGACACCTTGACTCATTCAAGTGATCAGTTGTGAGGATTGGGGGAACTAGATAATTCTTGATTAGCAGGGTTCTCAAGGGGAAAAGGTGCTATCAAAACAGATACAGTTTGAAAATAATAATTTTGGCTAAAATAAAAAAGGGCAAAATATTTGAAGAAGTTAAAGAGATTACACAAATTAAAAAACAACAAAGTATCTCAAAAATAATGAGACAATCATAATGAGAGATACTGTTCTTGAGAAAAAAATAACCAAAAAATAGAAGCTCAATAGTTTAATCTGAGAAATTTAGATAATGGCATTAGCCAAAGTGGTGTTTGTTTCTGTGTGAGTCATTTGTAATTAGCAAAAGGTTTAGTATATAATTACATTTCACTTTATTTCAGCAAGTTAAAAACAATCTACTTGCTCATTAGAGAAAATTGGAGCTAAAATTTTCCTGGAATCATCACCTATTGCCCAGGCATTTATTCTTTGGGAAAACAATGCTATAAGTTTTCCATGAGTTTTTATTTGGTTGGAAATTTATTTTCTTTTTGTTCATTTAATTACTGGCTGCACTCTTAGTATTTGTAATTTTATATCTCTATGAATTTGATTAATCTAGTTTACCAGTAATAATTTAAAACTCAGTGATTCAAGGCAAAAAAATAAAGCTAGGTTCATAGATTAGGTAGGTGCTAAATTAATTAAATAATCTAGCAGTAGAGAAGAACTCAGACTGAATAAATAATGATACATGCTTTTGAATGAAGATCAACTTGGCATATTCAAAAAATAGTAAGTCACAGTGTGCATAGGTAGAGGGCAGAATGAAATTAGATAGGGGACAATTCCTCAAAGGGCATTTGGCCCATCTATTATTTTTGTTTTTTGAGGTACACACTCACACGCCTCATAAAAACCCCAACTGCACAATAAATAACTCCACCTAATAGAGCTGAATTAAAACTTTAAAGGTCCCAAGTAATAACAAAAAATGAATGACACCTCCTCTGTTTATATAATTCAATTTAAAATAATAAATACTAAATTATAACATGAGTGTATGGAAGTCTAACCAAATAACTATTGTTTCTCATGATGACTACCTAAGTATTCACTATAGTAGTTCACTGATGCTCATTCCTCCACTTATATCCTGCTCATGCAGCCATGATAACATTCTGGGAACACAGTCCCCCACCAAATATTTGTTTTCCCAGCTACCTTGCATCTTGACACAGATATGGCTCAAAAGATCTCAGCAAAAATCTTTTGAAGGGCTGGTGGAGATGATTTTCCTTCCTGCTATAAGAGGAACAGAAGTGATTAGTCCCCTACACATACACACCTCTTCCTTCCTTGACCATGAATGTGGTGAATTCACAGAAGTAATCATTTGCAACCATCAGCTTATAAAGTAGAAGAGTAGGAGTCCATAAAGACTGGAAACCTTGATGGTATCATTATTATTAGTGCAATTATCTAGTTAATAATAACAAGGAAGGAGCAAAGGAAAGGGCAGGCATTATAGGAAGCCACACCTTGCATGCCCCTGGGAACCACCAGTTAATTCCCTGCAAATCACTGGGGAAAAGAGTCCAACAAAGGGGAGATGCTCCCATGATCTGAGAAGTCAGGATGAGGCAAGAAGGTACTTGCCTTTCAGTCCAGCCTGGGAAACAAAGATTATTGGCCAGAGGGCGTGGAGCCAATGCCTGGCCATCAAAACGTGGGAACACATAACCCACTGACACAGGAATTCTCTCTCTTGTTCCTCTGGTTTTGGTCCTGCTTCCTCGTTCTCCCCTGTGTTCCCTCCATAGCCATGTGGCCCTGGAAGCCCCTTGGTCATGGCCATATGGACTCCAGGTGGAATGGACTACAGCTGGGAACACAAGCTGAGCTAGACTGATGCTGGACTGGACTGAGTAAATATAGAATAGAAACTTTGGATAACAGCTTTAATCTTAGTCCTGCTAAAGACACAGCTACACTTGTTCTATGGGGGGGGGACAGAGGAAAATGGGACTTTGGAACTCAGGGGTTTAATTCCATGTAAATACCATTCATTCTCCTGTGTGAATCTCATAATGTTTATTTTCTCATGACATCACAAGAAGCCCACTATTACCAAAACAGAGAGCTCCCCACCGAAGAAATCACTGAACAGCTGAACTGATGCCAGTTAGTAATACACCTCCTATTTGTTTAGATGAGGAAAATAAGTCTAATATCTTAAGACTTTATTATATGTGGTTTCCAGCATGTAATATAAAAACAAACACTGATATCATGTGTTGTTTTAAGTATTTGACATTTTATTTTTCATTGGAAATCAAATATCAAATAACCAGTTCTGTTTCTCATTTTTAAATGCACACAGTGCTTGGGCAAAGAAAACAAACACAGAAAGTAGCATTCACTGTGCTCTTATTGAAATCCAGGCTAGCTCCTGAAAGTTGGATAGATAAAATCACTTCAACCACACCATTAGGCTGGTGCTATTGCAATTCACACTTTACAGATGAAGAACCAGACACTCAGAAGTGTACTCAGAGCAAAGCTACACAACTCCTGAGTGACAAAGTTAGGTTTGAATCTAGATCTGCCTTCCTGAGGGAACCTGCTTTTAATTATGGTCCAGAACAGCCTCTGCCTCCTAAAATGAGTGAACCACTCACTATACAAGGTTTAATGGATTGAGTTCATGAGATTTTATTTTCTTTTTATGGAAAAAGAAGAAAAGGGAATGTCTCTAAGGATACACACACACACACACACATACACACACGGACACACATGGACATACAATGTATATATTCAAGTTAAGTGTTCTTTATTTAGCTGTCTACATAATTATTACTTAATGATATCAATGAATAACTATAACAGCATAACAAAATACCAAAAATTAACACCATTGGGATTAAAAATATCCATGTCTTATCTATGTTTTAAAAGCGATTTTAAGGGGAAAAAAACTAACAGACCAGTTGCAGATATTATGCTAATTAGATACATTGGTCTCAGTAAGCTTGCCTTCTCCTGGAACCTGAAATTTATAGGAATGTCAGATATAAGGAAGGCACTTGTTAAATGTTCTTGTTCTTCTTGTTCTTGATCTTCTTGTTCTTCTTGTTCTTAGGGAGTCGTGTTCGGGGGATGCGGGGGGCGGGAGGGCTTGGGATTGGGAGAGGAGAAGGAGGTGCGGATGTCTGAGGCTTCAGCTTAGGCGGAGGATGGATGATGATTGGATGAGAGGTATTCGGAGTCTTCGGCTTAGGCGCACGTGACACTCCTAAGCCTACCTCCTCTCCTCCTCACTTCTCCTCCTCCTCCTCCTCCTCCTCTCCTTCTTTTCTTCTTTTTCTTCTTCTTCTTCTTCTTCTTCTTCTTCTTCTTCTCTCTCTCTCTCTCTCCCCTTCTCTCTCTCTCTCTCTCTCTCTCTCTCTCTCTCTCTCTCTCTCTCTCTCTCTCTCTCTCTCTCTCTCTCTCTCCATTCCTCTCATCCTCACTGGAATACATGCATATTGACTTTAGAGAGATGGGAAGAAGGGAGAAAACAAGAGAGAGAAAGAGGGAGAGAAACATCAATATAAGAGAAAAACATTGATCAGTTGCCTTCCCATATGGCACCCCAACTAAGTATCAAACCCAGTCAGGGATAGTAAACTCTCAACCTCTAGGTATATAGGACGATGCTCCAACCAACTGAGCCACAGTGGCCTGGGCTCAAATGTTCTTCCTGAGTAAAGGTTCCTCTGTTGCTATGACTTATTTTTAGTGCCTTGTGTACCCAAGAAGCCCCTGAAAATCTGCATTTTAAAGGAACATGTGTGACTATAGTCCTGCATGTTTAATACCATACAAGTATGCAAATAATTAATTTGGTAGGAAGTGGGCCTTTAAACAAGTGAGATAATTGGATAGCAGCATATTCAAGAAAAAATGTCTTCCTAATTGAAGGAAGGTGGAGATAGTTGACTATCTGACTGTAGCATTGTTTGTGGCCTCTCTGTTTGGAATCATATTTTCTTTATCTCTCAAACTCGCAAAGGCAGAAATAGATAGTCTGACAGTCAACTGAGAATGCAAATATTTTTTTAGTATTTTTTCCATTTTCATTAATGTATTATATGTGTACATATCTTACCATTGCTCCCCCACCCCATTCCCATACATGCCCTCACCCCCCAGTGTTTTGAGCCCATTGATTTTGCTATATGCATGTATACAAGTCCTTCGGTTGATCTCTTATCTCCCCCACCTCTCCTTAACCTTCGTGCTGTAATTTGACAATCTGTTTGATGCTTTACTACCTCTGTATCTATATTTTTGTTAATCAGTTTATAAAAAATTCTAAATGATATCACTCATTTGTGGATAATAAAGAATCTTATAAACTGAGAATGCAAATAATTATCGGAAACAATGCCAGCATAACTAATATTATACATAAACAGGATTGAAATTTAGAAGTAAAAATTTAAACTAGAGTTAGGCAAATAAAACAATACAGTCAAGGAAAGATAGCAAACTGAGTATAACAATTAGGAATTTTTATTAAATAGTTACTACTTTGAATCATCTGGCCAGTGAAAATAATTATGCTGTACTATATTTCTTCAATTATTTTCTATCTTTTTTTTCTATGCTTTTTCAGCAACTATGGATTTTACTTATGTGGTCTTATTTGCACTTGATTCTGGCAAGATTTCACTGAAGTGAAAACAAAAAATAAACAAAATGAGGGACCCAAACCAAACTAAGAACAACAAAATAAAAAATAAAAACAAAAATTATGTGCTAATATAGTTAAGAAATCTACCTGCCTTCCTCTGTGATTTAGTTTTGGGGAATCTAGTACTTGTGGGCTTGGCTGATTTGACCTCTGACATCAATGTAGTGTTAGATTTTTCTCTTCCTGCTTGAGTCCTCCATTTGATGGCTCTTTCATTTGCTTTGTGATCTGTATATAGGGTAAAACTGAGCATAAAACAAATGATCCTCTGCAAATCACCATATCATTTTGGCCATCCTTGTGATTTGGGTGACTGGGCAAAAGCAGGAAGGACTGGAAAAGGGGAGAGCATGTATAGCATTTTATGTGATGCAGCATGAACAGGAGGAGGAGAGCAGATGAGAACTTACCCTTCATTGAACAATTGTAAACAGCATCTGAGTGGGCTGTGCTGAAGTTCCAGGGAAACCAGGCTGTGAAGGATTAACTCTCATGCTGTTCTTACACTTCTTATCTGAAAGTTGCACTTGGTGGTGTGTCAGCAGGCATAGCTGCCAGCAATTGACAATACAGAAACACAAGAAAGAGCCAAAAATTCCTTCCATCCAAACAAGACAATGGGAGCATTGGCTGGAAATTATAAAGTCTAGGGTTTTGCACATTTTCAAATAAAAACAGCAGGAGGTGGAATTATTTCTCTTGTAATACTCAGTCCATGGATGGGAGTTACTGAATCTACTGAAGTGATTACTAATCATGGAGGGGAAATGTGGAAATTGTCTGAATACTGAAAAATAATAGTACTTTGAAGAGGAAATATAATGCGTTCTATGTTGTCCTGTAGTTTAGGCTGACCTGGTAGCAGTTGTATAAATGGAGAACAATTACAGTGCTTCTGTAGTAAAAATATTCTATTAGTTGCAATTATACCAAAGTGAAATGTAAAACTTCATAGAACATAGAACTTTCTAGCACTGCAAATCATTCAACAGAAAGTCCAAAAAGTGTGTTGTACAGAATATCCCATATTTGATACATTGCTGCCAAAAATCAGTGTTTAAAATGTGGGTCAAATGAAGATTAACAATAACACAACTAATCCAATTGCTCCCATTTGCCTTACAAAGCAAGTGTCCAGGGGTTGTTCAGGAATCATTTGACCCACCTTGTTATTGACTATTTACTAATTCTTAAAGTCAATGAACAAATCTGATATAATTGGCATGAAGTGGGAAGCTTTGGAGTGGGGGGCAATTGCACTCTACAATCGCAAGAAAATTTCACTTCCCTCATAGTAGTTACCTGAGGCAAAAATCTTTGTTTTGTGGTCCAGTGGCAATAACTAGTTCCTAGTTCTGGTTCTACTAATACTTCCTGTACCTCTGGAGCAATTATTATTCTTTCTGTAGTGATAGCCAGCCATGAAGTTATCCTGGTTTTAGTTTTAAAGTATTTCTGAATTCACCATACCTTTATTCTCTTTTCAATCTAAATTTTCAATACCAATAATTTATGCTATCATCACATTTTGTCCAAGCTGTAGCCATTCAGAATTCTCTCTATATCTCCACTGTGCAAGTGAGATATTTATATGCAAATATGAGCATATTATCCTTTCCAATAATATTATTTAATGATTCCCAACTTTTCACAAAAGTGGTTTCCAAATGTTTCTAAATGTGGATCTGTATATTCAGATAAAATTGGATATGAGTTGTTTCAGTGAATTGGAGGAAGATTTGAGTAAGTGAAGCACAGGGAGTTTTTTAAGGGTAATAAAACTATTCTGAATGATAATGGAACTTTAATTATGGACAAATAATACTGTAGTAGGCAGTTGGACAGGCGTGAGAAGAGTAGGAATGATAGGTGAGGTACAGAAGGTCATCCAAGGCAGAAAGATCCAGGTGTCTTGAGACAAATTATAGTGCGGGACCTTGCTCTCAGATTGACCTGTCCTCCCTTAGCATTATCTCTGGTCCTGTAGTTTAGACCCCCTCTTAACCTTCCCTCCCTTGGCATGTGGTAGATTTTTTAGAGGAGGAGTAAAGGGGCTGAAGAATAGCCTCATAAGACTCCCATACAAGCCCCTGCATGACCACTCCCTTCCCCTTCGGCATTGATCCTTCAGGACATTGAGGTTCTGATATAAATCAAATAATCTTAGGAACAAAAACTAGGGTCTACTGACTGCAGAGACAGAATTTTAGTCAAACTACAGATAACATCTGGCCCTCAGTTATGTGCGAGCTTTAAGCCCAGAAAAGCAGCAAGGCCAAGTAGGATGAACCCATGGTTGACAGCAGAATCAGATGCAATGACTAATAATCCCCTCCTCTAATGCCAACCAACTAGTAGAGACCATAAATCTGAAAAGACACACCTGGAAATCTGGTGAACATTCTATTGAGATTCTCCCCTGAGACCTCCAGATAAAAATCATCAAAAATGGACCAGCAAACTCTCTCTCTCTTGAGCATGCCCATGCCTTCCCCACCCCATCCTTTCCTTAGGGCGCTCTCTCTCTCTCTCTCTCTCTCTCTCTCTCTCTCTCTCTCTCTCTCTCTCTCTCTCTCTCTCTCTTTCTCTCTCTCTCCCTCTACCCTTCCACTTTTCTCCTTCTTGTTCCCCGAAATTGTGTTCTTTCTGCCTTTATCTCCTACGCTTCAAAGGTCTTTTTTGTGCCTCTGTAACTTGTTTCCTGAGCCCACACAGCCAAACTGGCTCACTTCTTCTATCTCTGTGACTTTCTAAATAAACTTTTTGCTTGTATTTGAGTCTTGCCTCTGAATTTTTTCTTACCCAAAACTCAAGTATCAAAGTTGCTGAACCAAGGGTCTAAAATTCTGCCATCCTCAAACTGCTTTTTTTTTTTTTTTTTAAGATGTTTCCTAAGGCAAAAAAAAAAAAAAAAAAAAAAAAAAAAGACTCAAAAACAAAACAAAACAAAACAAAACAAAACAAAACAAAAAACACTTGGCCATCCCTACTTTTCCAGCAATGACATTAATAAACAGCAGAAACTGTATCACTTATTTTTTTTTAATAAAGTCACCCCAAATTTAAAAAGTAAAATCACCTGTTAAGTCTATGTTATTTCAATATCCTTAATAATTGTGGTAAGGTAGTAACCCTGCAAGTATAAATTTTGCAATTTAGTTCAATTAGATTGGTAAAATTATCAGTATCTTCTGCCATTTGAGAAATCATGTTATATTAGAAAACCACTTAAGTAATGGCTTTTCTATATCAGGAAAAAATAGTGATTTTTTTGGTCTCATAAAAGTTCATACTACCACTTTTTTTAAAAAGAGCAATGCACTTCAGTACAAAAAGACATTCTGTAAATTGTGTTGCATTTTATTAGATATAAATTTAGAAAATCATTAATTTGAAAATAATAAAATTTATTATTTTTTATATTATTATCTGACATTTTTATTAGTGGCAATTTCCTAACTACTAATGCTTATCTATACAACACCTATTTTTGCTTAAGCATATTTCAATAATACCTTTAGTAAGACCTGAAACTCTTAAAATTTTCTGACATTGTTTTTACCCCATTGATTCAAATAGCACTATATTTCACACAATTAAATTTTAGCACTAAAATTTATCTAAATAAACATAAATATTTTACCTTTTGGATATATGTTATGTTTTTATGGATAGATATAAATCACCTAAACTATTTACCAGATATATTTCAAACAATCTCAATGTTCCAACCCACTCATCAGATATTTTAGTTAAATAATTTAACCCAATTAAAATTATGATCATTGTCACCCTCTCATGAGAGAGGTCCTTATATAAAATAATAACTTTACTAAACCAGCCACCCATCTCCCTATCTCCCATGCTCCATAATATTGTGTAACTTTTCCCTCAGTTTGATTAAACTTCCCGTAGGACTCTGCTGTCTCCAAACCTCTGACCTCCCTTTTCCCTGAGCATTTATTTAAAAAAAAACACCTTCTGTTGTAAGTTACTTCTCAGCTTTTTGAAATGTAAATCTTCTATGATTTAGAAAATTATTTCCCAGGGATCTGGGATTCATCTCTCTAAAGTGAAATCATCAAAGGAGATAGCACACCAAGGCCTGCCCTCTAGTATCTGTGAGGATAGGAGCCTACTTGAAATAAGCAGCAATTAGAAAAACAATGTATAATTCTTTCATAGGACACTTAGCATAATGTCTTAGGAAAAAACAAAGGTATTCCCTTAAATAAAGGATTCACAGATCCCCAACTGAATTATTCCTCTCCCTACTTGCATTTGGTTGCAGAAGAAATGACACAAAGGTAATAATGGGCAGAAGAAGACAAAAAGGTTTTAGATATTTTAAAACCATTTTTGTTATTATGTAATTTTACTATAAATAGAAATGTAATCTATATAATTCATGCTTTAGGGAATTCATGTTGTTATATATATATATATATATATATATATATATATATATATATATTCAATTTTATACATGTTTTATTGCCAATTTAAAGGAAAGTAGTTATCTGATTCCACGTTGTATAACTTAATACACTACATATTAGGGCTATGTTTTGAGAAATACTGTTTTCATACATAAAATTTTGTTTTGCAGTTGGTTAATTAAATAAGTTGTTTTTATAGTTCTCTTATGTTGTAACTCTTCATTCATCCTCTACAGTTTTTGTTTTCTGGATTTTTTTATGGTTATTAAACTACAAGATTATATGATATTAATCAAATGTCAATCTTTTTTAGCCATTAACCAATGATTTTTACTGGGGTGGCTAAGTAACTGAAATGGAAACTTGGCCTTGCAGAAAATTATTTTTAAAATTTGAATGACATAACTTATGTATCTTTTAAAAAAATATGTATTTGATTGATTTTTTAGAGAGAGGAAGCAAGAGGGATAGAGAGTTAGAAACATAGATGAAAGAGAAACACTGATCAGCTGCCTCCTCCACACCTCCCCCTGGGGATATGCTCACAACCAAGGCATGCCCTTGACCACAATGGAACCTGGGACCTTTCAGTCTGCAGGCCTATGCTCTATCCACTGAGCCAAACTGGTTAGGGCACCTTATGTATCTTTTGCTAAGAATAAAGTGACACCTAAAGTCAACCTTAATATATTTGGGCTTGGTTTGAGGTGACCTATATATCCTAGTTTAAATGTTTGAAAGCATTTTGGGAGCCCTAATTTGTTGTTTTTGGATAGAATGTTTTTATGTATCCTATACTCCTGAATGCCTTTCAATGTGAGTACAAGGCAAGTATAAATGCATTTGCAAAGATGTCACATACACATTAAGGTAATTTTACATGTGGCTAGCATGAAGGACACAAGACAGTCGCTAGGGCTGAGAAAGGCATTTCATGTAAAAACAACATAAAGCTTTACTCCTATTTGCTCAGGTTTCCTTCTGGACCCCATAATTCTATCTTTCCTTTTCAAACAAAAATTCAGCAATATTTTACTCCTTTAATATTCATGGGTGTAGTCCATGTCATTCTTAAAATATAACACTTTATTGAGGGAATTTAAAACTGTTTTCTCAAACAAGTTGGATGAGTCCTAATATCCCCACAATCCCTTGAAAGGTAAATATATCTGAGTACCCCAGGCTATCTATATTCTACATGACATTTTGCGTTTCCTTACATGCTAGAGAGTTTCAGTCTCCTTTTATGGTGAAGGTTAGAGGATTGAAAATGTTTACTTTCTCCACACAAGCTCGGCAAGATTTGTGAGACATTGGAGTATCCCTGCTTTTGACAAATGGAGGTTGCTTGTTGAGATAACATCAGAATTGCCTGGATGAGTAGATAGGGATTTTGTTCAAGTGCTGATTGTTAGAGACCAGAGATTCATACAAGGGCGATTCCGTGATTCCTACACAAGAATCCCAGAGAGTCAAAAACCATTCTTGTCCTGCCAATGCTGATAGAACCTCAGTTATAATGGCTTGGGGGAGGCTAGTTAAACATCAATTGTATTTTCTTTTATATGCAAACTCTATGACTTTCAAATATTTTATTTTTCTAGAATACATTTATCCCAGATTTATTTTAAACTATTTGTGTGAAAAAATATTTATTGGATCAGAAAATGGGAAGCTCTTTCACAGCACTATTAAATGCCTAATCTTTCTAATGATTATTAAATGTCTGAATATATAAGTGATTCTTATATTTTGATTTTACATTATAGCCTCTTGATGTCTATAAGAGTTCTCTTATTGAATTGCTTGGCTGATTTACTTGTATCTTTCCACTCAACCAAAAGTAACCATTTATTCTTTACGCTAGTGAAATAACTAAAAGATCAAAGTATTCCAAAGTCTACTTAATTCAGGCTGTGTGATTCAAGCATGCTTTGGGAATCCCCCTTACCCTGCCCGCAACAGTAATAATAGTGATTATACACTGCATCCAATCTAAAACGTGGAAGCTTTGTTTTCCTCCAAAATGAGTTTTTAGTGTTGAAATAAAGTAAAACTTTCACTGGTATGTTTAAGATATAGAGCATGGAACTTGTGATTTTAATATTCATGGAAAAGAAAATAATGTAGATCTCTTATGTAGATCTCTAAATAAATTCTTGCCTTGGGAAATTAGTAAAAATTAAGATAACTGAATATCCCTCAAAGCAGGGATTGAAATATTTGGTTTTTTAAAGTAACTATTTTAGGCTTTAGGAGCCATTTGATCTCTGACACAACTACTCAATTCAGCAAGCAATTAACCAGAGACAATATGTAAACAAATGTTGCTCTATCCCGATCCAATTTTATATACAGAAATAAGCAGGGCAGGTTTGGCCTATGGGCTGGAGTATGCAGATCTTTACCATAAAGAAACCTAGAACATATCCTTCCATGTGACACATAAAATCACATGGTTCTTCTTGTGGCTTTTTGTCACATACCATCTCAGATTTGATTTTTTTTTCCATGATAAAGTGAGCTAGACACTTAATTTCATGATTCCTATCAATTAATTTAATGGTTATTAGAGTGCAGGAATAAGATGCCATTTTCTCTCTGTTGATTTTAACAGTCATTTTGGTATGGACTAGCCTTCATCATTATGTTAGCCTGTAGAGAACAGTCTTTTCTTTCTCAGTAATTGGCTAAAGTTCAGCAAAGGTTAGATGGATATTATCAAACCGGCTGTGTCATTTACAAAGTCTGTGTGATTCATTGATTGCACTCTCCACATTAACCTTATAACTGTTTGAAAGGTTCTCTTCTCACTGATGAAAGTCTACCAAGAGCTAAGGCAATGGGAACTATTGATGGAATGTCTAAAAGGGGGGAAATGCAATTATAATTCATTGTGCAATTTCACTTGGGAATGTATTTTAAGACTGCACAGTTGAGAAGTAGTTTAACTTGTTTTCTCCTGTAAGTCAATGTCTTAAATCTTGCTGATCGCTGGAGGATGCTTGAATTTATTTGCATATTATAGGATGAAAATAAATTTAGAGAATGTAGGCTCTTCTCTGATACTTCTGTGAAATCTTAATCTCCTACATCTCATCTTTACCGTCAGCATTCCTGGCTCCTTCTTTCTCATCATTCCCTTTCCTCATTAATCTTACTCCTCTTCTCCTGTTCCTTGATATATTTATTTTTGCCACAATCTATTAGTATGCACACATGCGCACACACACACACACATGCGTGCATATATATATCACTTAAATATAGCCTATAATAGTAATACTACCATTTATTAAAAATTGTGTACCAGATTCTGTATAAAACACTTTATTATATCTGGGGAGCCGAGAAATGAAGCAAACCACCCATGACTATGCAGCTGATGATGACATAATTAGGATTAGAGAGCAGGTCTGCCTTTGCTATTCCATGGTCCACACTTTTTTTTAACTATACATTACCACCTCTATAACTTATAGACCCATATGACCCAAACCTTTAATAAAACAGTGCTATGATCACTAGCTCTCTTCTCTCCTTGTCTTGACAGAAACCATTCCTGGAAAGCTCAATCCTTAAAATTTGTCACTTTATATGTGATTTATTCATTTAATTTCAATTTAACAGGCTCTTGAAAATAAAAGACATTAAAATATCTTCAACTTTCTCTCTTTGGCCAGGAGTTTTACTCCATTGTATTGTTATCATTGATTTACTTCTCAGGTTCTGCCTTTAAAATATGAATCTTTAAGAAGAAAGAAAATTACTATTTTTATTCCCAGTATTGCATACTCTATTGAATATTACTCACGTTGGTTTAACAAATAAATGAATAAGTGAACACACTATGAATGAATATTGACCAGGTTATAAAATCTGAGATCCTGACATTGAGATCAGTATTGGACTTACACTACTTGATAAGGCTATAATATTAATTTTACTTGTAAGTCTCAGTTTTCCTCTCTGTAGATTAGAAATAACTTGCAGCATGCTAGTATTTTTACAATTACATATATTTAAAACATATTTATAAGATGAAATCAAAGCATGATTATGAACATACTATCTTCTATATATATAAAAGCCCAGCAACTTTTATGGCAGAACGACCTGAACCACCAGAACAACCAGTTACTATGACACGCACTGACCACTGGGGGCAGACACTCAATGCAGGTGCTGTCCCCTGGTGGTCACTGAGTTCCCACAAGGGAAACGATGTTCAGCCAGAAGTGGGGCTCATAGCTGATGAGCACAGCGGTGGTGGTGGGAGCTTCTCCTCCAAGGCAATGCTAAAGAGTGGCAAGCTAAGCAGTAAGGAGTGAGCAGGTGGGCAGTAAGGAGCAGCCAGCCAAATGGCAAGGAGTGAGCAGGCAGGCAGTTAGGAGCAAGGGGTCCCAGATTGTGAGAGGGTTCAGGCCGCTGGGCTGAGGGATCCCCCCTACACTCCTCCACCCTGTGCATGAATTTCATGCACCAGGCCTCTATTATAAACTACAAATATTTACAAAATGTTAGTAATTAACATTAGACATGTTTTTTTCTTCCAATGCATTATATAGAGGCAATGACATATTGCAAAATTGAAAATAACAAATATCCAACAATTAATTATTGAACACTTAGCAAAAGACTTGAGTCACCCTCCTGTGTATCCTTATAACACCATCCACATATCCCTCTATAGAATACATCCTCCTACATATACTGACTGAGTTACTTATGTCTCTCCCTCTAAATTTTATTTTCTTTCGAGTAGGAACTATCCTCTCAAGAGCCTTTTACATAATGTCAGGAATGAATGTGGAAGTAATTCATTGTACTGAAATTTAACTTATGACAGGTCCTTTGCTAGACTCTTGAAAGTTTATCTTGGTTAATTGCTGTTTTTAAAGGAAAAGAGACTTGAGATTAAGAAAAAGACACTAACCTTCTAAAGGTTAGTGGCATAGCAATAGGGGCAGGGTCATCTCACCAGCATCCTGCATCCCCTCCCCCCATCTATCTCCACCCCAGATCACCCCCCAACCAATCAGAGGCAAGGCCAGTTGGCCAACTGCCTGTGCCCCTTCACCCCAGTGGGCCCTACCCCTGATGGGCCTCTACTACCCCAATTGGCCCACAGGCCCTCCTTCTAGACAGCTATACCCCTCATCAATGCCCCCATACCAATCAGGAATAGGGCTGGCCAGCAACCTTCCACAGCCCTTCCCCTGGCCACTGACCTCGACTCAACCCCCCACCCCAATTGGGGGTGGGATGGCTGTCCCACCACCCACAGACCCTCCCTATAACCAGACCCACTCCAATCAGGGGTAGGGTCCACTGGCCAATCACCCGTGGTCCCTCCGCCCAGCTGGCCAACTCTGATCAGGCCCCAATCAGAGTGAGCTGGCTGGCCAACCTCCCACCATCTCTTCCTTACTGGCCCACCTCTGATCTGCCCTGATTAGTGCTAGACCCCAGCTGTGCAAGAATTCATTAAGCTTAGCAGAAATAAAACTGAACCACACTAACCTCTGACTCATGCCAATAAAATTCTTGTGAGCATCCTAACCTGCTTCACCAGTCTATAATGAAGTAGCCCAAACCCTGAAACACAGTGGTATCAGTGAGGAATTTCATTCCTAGGGGGCATTTCATCCCAAAGTGTTAATGAAGACTTGTGGGGATTCTGGACTTACACCTCCCACTCCAGACAGTAATGAGATACTTCTCCCACTCCCACCTGTGGTCCTGTCACCTGTGGCCTCATAGAGAGTCAAGACTTTCACTTCTGTCAGAGCAGGCTGCATAGATAGTAGAAACCCCCACATCTGTCCAGGGGTAATGAGAAGTCCCCCTCTCCCATGAGGCACCTAAAGGTCTAGAGGGAAACTAGTGCTGCCACCATTACCTGACAATAACAAGATATTGTCTTCTAACCTTGTCAGAATGGTGTAACAGGAAGCCAGCTAAAGCAAATAAATCCAGAGTCTATAATATCTCCAAAATCCAATTTTCAATAAAAAAACTATACTTATAGCAAGAAATATGAAAATCTCAAATTGAATAAGAAACAATAAAAACCAACATTGAGATAGCAGAGTTGTTAGAATTATCTGACAGTAAGTTTGAGAAGGCATCAATAAAATGCTCCATGAGTAATTATGAAGATACTTGAAACAAATTATAACATAAAAAACTTCAGTAAATAAATAGAAAATAAAGATATATATATATATATATATGTATATATGTATATATATATACATATATATATATATGTATATATATATATATATATTCTAAAATGCAAGAACCTAAATAAAAAATGCAATGGATGAGCTCAAATAGAGAATACAGGGAAAAATAGAGAAGAGGGGGGGAAATAAAACCAGCAAGCATAAAGACAGAATGAAAGAAATTACCAAATCTTAAAAAAAATTTTTAAAATAAAAACATAGAAAATAGACTACAAATATTATCAGAGCATCATAAATCTTTTCTTCTTATTGTTGGTGTTTTTGTTATCCTCACCCAAGGATATTTTTCCCATTAATTTTGAGAGAGAGTGGAAGGGAAGGGAGAAAGAGAGAAGAGAAAGAGATAGAAAGAGAAACATCTATGTGAGAGAGACACATCAATTGGTTACTTCCAGACCATGGCTGGAGATCAAACCTGCAACTCAGGTCTTGACCAGAAATCAAACCAACCACCCTTTGGTGCACAGGGTGATTCACTATCAACATAGCCACATTGGCCAGCACTGTATCTTTAAAATTATGATAAAACATCTAGTATCTCTACCTCAACAATTGACAGAAATACTACACAGAAAATCTAAAAAGTTGTAGAAGAACTCAACACCATTAACCAACAGTGTCTAATCAACATTTATGCAGAACTCTACAAAACAATACCAGAATACTCATTCTTTTCAGGTACTCATGGACCTTTACTAAGTTATATCATATTGTTTGCCATAAAAAAAGCCTCAACCATTTTAAAAGACTAGAAATCATGCACAGTGTGTTCTTGGATCGCAGGAAAATAAAACAAAATGAATAAGGGAAACAATACAGGTTAATGTCTCAACACTTAGACACTAAACAATGCACATGTGAATAACATAAAATTATAAAATATATTTATTTGAATAAAAATAAAATTACAAATATTACAGCTAAGGCAGGGATGAGAGGAAATTTTAGAGCATTAAATGCTTACATGAAAACAGAGAAAAAGTATCAAATTAACAATCAAATGTGCTATAAAAAGATTCTAGAGAAAAAACAGCAAAATAAACTCAAATCAAGAAGAAGGAAGGAAATAGTAATAAGAGTAGACTCAGTAAAATTAACAAAATCCATCATTGAAGCCAAAAACTGGTTCTGTAAAGTAATCTATAAAAGTGACAAACCTACTGTAAGACTGGAGAGAAAGAGAGAGAATATAAGTTAACAGTTTGAAACTGAAATTAGAAATGTCACACCAACCCCACAGTTATCAAAATAGAATACTACTAACTCCACGAACATAATGTGACAAGTTAGATGAACTGGACTTACTCCTTGAAAAGTAAAAACTAACACACCTCATTTAGTACAAAATAAATCATTTGAAGAGCTCTACAGCAAAGACATCAGTTATTTATAATTCATAATTTTAAAACTTGAAAAAATAAATCCTCAGTTCCAGGTGTCACTAGAGAATTCTACCATATGTTTAAAGAACTAACACTAATTCTATATACACTGAGTGTCCAGATTATTATGATCACGTAAGTACTTTGTTGGGCCACCTTCTGCTTTCAATACTGTGGCAATTCTTCTTGGCCATTGTCTCCACGAGATGTTGAAAGGTGATGTGAGGAATCAGATACCATGCCTGATGAATAGCACTGTCCAGTTCTGTGAGATTTGATGTTTGTGGAATGAGCTGCCTGGTGGACTTTTTAACTTCATCCCACAAATGCACAATTGGATTGAGATCTGGTGATTGTGGAGGCCACCTAAGTAAGGCAAAGTCTCCCTCAGGTTCTTGAAACCACTCCTGCACAATATGAGCACTTTGGCATGGCGTATTGTCTTGTTGGAAGACTCATACACCATCAACATGATAGGATGAACTTGATCAGCAACAATACTTAGGTATGTTGTGCTATTCAGACATTGTTCCACATGAATTGAAGGACCAAAATCATGCCAGGAAAACATGCCCCAAACCATAACACTGCCCCCACCAGCTTAAAGGGTGGTGCTCATGTATGTGGGGTGCATGCTTTTATGCTGTTTCCACCAAATTCTCACTCTGCTATCTGCGTGATGCAATTGAAAACGTGATTCATCAGATCACATGACTTTTTTCCAATGCTCAACTGTCTAATCCTTGTGTTTCTGGGCGAATTGGATATGTTTTATCTTGGTAACTGCAGACAGTAAAGGTGTTCCTTTGGCTTCCATATCCCATACAATGTAGTGTACAGCTAATTTGCCTACAAATGTCAGGTGGTCATAATAATCGGGCCACTCAGCATGTAGTTACAGAAAATAGAGAAGAGTACACTTTTCAATTCATTTTCTGAAGTTTGTATTACCCTTAGTACGAAAAACAAATTAAGAAAACACACACCCCCCAAAAAAAAGGAAAGAAAAACTACTGATCTATATCTCTCATGAATATAAACCAAACATTTTTAGCAAATTATTAACAAACTAGAGGCCCAGTGCACAAAATTTGTGCATGGGGGGGTTGTGCACGGGAGGGGGTGTCCCCTCAGTTCAGCCTGCACACTCTCCAATCCAGGACCCCTTGGGGGATGTCCGACTGCTAGTTTAGGCCACTAACTCTCCCCTCTGCCCCCCCGCCAACCTGATCACCCCTAACCTCCTCTGCCTGCTGGCCTGGTCACCCCTAACTGTCCTCCCCTGCCAGCATGGTCACCCCTCATTGCTCCACTCTGACAGTCTGGTTGCTCCTCACTGCCCCCCTCTGCCAGCCTAGTTACTCCTCACTACCCCACTCCTTCCAGCCTGGTCGCCCCTGACTCCCCTCTGCCAGCCTTGTTGCTCCTAACTGCCTCTCTCCCCGCCCCCCCCCCATGCCAGCATGGTTGCCCCTCACTGCCCCCCTCTGCAGGCCTGGTCACCCCACTCAGCCTGCTGTTTGTTATGTGAGGGTGTCCTGATCAATTCGCATATCACCCTTTTATTAGTATAGATAGAATTCAACAATATATAAAAGGAATTCCATACTATTATAAAATGGTGTTAATTGCTTAGATGCAAGGCTGGTTAAACATTGAAGATTAGTGATTGTGCCCTTCCTGGTGTTGTTGATTGCAGTTTGAGTCATGGTCAAAGACACATATCTAGTTGCATGTTTGCTCCCTGATCTGGTCAGAGTGCATGCAGGAATCAACCAATTTATATCGCTCTCACACATTAATGGTTTTTCTCTCCCTCTCTCTCCTCCTTCCCTTTCTCTCTCTCTAAGAAAAATAAAAGAAAATTAGTAATTGTAATCCAATATATTAGCAAACTGACGAATATCACATGATCATACCAATTTATGCAGAAAAAAATCAATTTCAATTCTTGGTAAAACTCTCAGAGATCTATAAATAGAGGAGAGTCTCCTCATGATGATAATAAATAGCTATTTAAGAAAAAAAACCTACAACTATTACTATAATTAATGATTGGAGACTAATTCTTTCTTGCTAAGATTGGAAACAATGCACATATATCCATTCTCACCACTCTTATTTAACATAGTACTGAATGTC
Source organism: Pipistrellus kuhlii (assembly GCF_014108245.1). Lineage (NCBI taxonomy): Eukaryota > Metazoa > Chordata > Mammalia > Chiroptera > Vespertilionidae > Pipistrellus > Pipistrellus kuhlii. Next base: position 17,708,768 of record NW_023425595.1, read on the forward strand.
CTAGCCAGTGCAATAAGACAGGAAAAGGAAATAAAATACATATAGATAGAGAGAAATCAAATTATCTTTATATCTAGATAACATAATTGTCTATGTAAAAAAAAATTCCAAGGAATAAAAAAACAAAACAAGCATAGTTCTAGAACTAATAAGTAAATTCAATAGGCTACAGTATAAAATACAGCTATACAAAAAATTAATTACATTTCAATGTGCCAGCAGTGAACATATTACACTAAATCATTGTAATACCCCTGGTGTTTGTTTATTCATACAAAGTAATCATTGTAATATCATTTACAAATGGAAAAATAAATACTTAGGTGCAAATTTAACAAAGAATGTACAGGACTTTTATGCTTAAATTTTAAAAATTCTAATGAAAAACAGTATTATCTAAATAAATGAAAATATGTTTTTTTTCTGGATTTAAAGACAACACAATAGATAATTAACTTAAATATAAAATGTGAAAAATATTGGGAAAAGCAAAAAACATTGGGAAAACATTGGGGAAAACATCCTGGATCTAGAAAGAGGCAAAGATTTTACACAAAAACTATGATGTATTGCTGAAACTGGTTTGGCTTAGTGGATAGAGCATCGGCCTATGGACTGAAAGGTCTCAGGTTCAATTCCAGTCTAGGACATGTACCTTGTTTGTGGGCACACCCCCAGTAGGAGGTGTGCAGGAGGCAGCTGATGGATGTTTCTGACTTTCTATCCTTCTCCCATCCTCTATGTAAAAAATGATGTATAAAAGAAAATAACTGATAAGTTCTGTTTCACAAATGTTAAAAATTTACCTTTATATGTGAATGTACTCCAAACTACTGAAATGTGTACTTCAAAAGGGTGAGTTTTATGGTGAATGAACTCAACTCAATAGAGTTATTAAAAATAATTTTACCTATGTGTAAAATCCATTAAGAGGGTGAAAAGCCAAGTCATAGACTGGGAGAAAATATTTGAAATCATGCAAACCACAAAAAATTAGCATCTGTAATAGGGAAAGAATTCTCAAAAACTCCACAATAAAAACAAATGAAACAAACAATAACATCAATCTAACTAGAAAATTCACAGAAAACCTAAAGAGATGTTTCACCAATGAGGATATACAGATGGCATTTAAACACATGAAAAGCACAACAACTGTTCCACATAATTGGTCATTAAGGAAATACAAATTAAAAGCATGATGATATCTCACTCAAGCAAAATGAAATAAACTGAGCCACTTCAAATGGAGTCAGAGCTGCATCCCAGAGGAAAGGCGACTCATGCCTTGCTCCTCAAACCTTTGGAATGATTGAACTGGGCTAATAACCTTGGATAGGGCCAAGCCAACACTGTCTTACAAATACTCTAAAGCTAACAGGAAAGCAGACATTCTGACCAGGAAGACTGAAAACTAAAGCCATTATTTAGAATTAAAGCGCCACCATGCATAGCTAAAAAATAATTTAGCTGATTAGCACCAATAGAAATCCCTTCCTTCTTTTCAGGTAATCATTTCCCTTCCCTTTCTCATAAAAACCCCATTATCTTGATATTACCATCAGTGCTTACCAAATTACTATTTTGGGGATCTCATATACAATAAATGTTTGTTGCCTCTCACTTTGTTTTTGGGGTTTGTGTGTGTGTGTGTGTGTGTGTGTGTGTGTGTGTGTGTGTTTTTAAGGTTAACAAACTACATTTATCAGAATGGCAAAAATAAAAATCCATCATTATTATAACACAAGGGAAAGGATGCTGATAATATATTACTAGTAAGGTAAAATGGTACAGCTGCTCTGCAAAACTCTTCAGCGGTTCCTCTGAGAAGCAAGCATATTACTATCATAGAACCCAGAAATTCCAGTCCTGGGCATCTATCCCAAAGAAATGAAAATATGTTCACATAAAACCTGTTCACAAATGTTCATAGCATCTATAATTGGTAGGAGTTCCCATACTGGACGAAAAAACACAGATATCTTTCAACAGATGAATAGCTAAACAAACTATAGTACATCCAGATTTCCAGGGGGAAATAAGACTAAACTATGAATTCAATAGATAATTTGGAAAAATCTCTATAGAACTATGCCAAATAGAAAAAAAAATGCCACACTTAAAAGTTTACATACTGTATCATTTATTCATACACCGTTCTCCAAATAACAACACTTTATTAGTAGAAATGGAGAAGAGATGAGATTTCCAGGAACTAAGCCTGGGATTTGTAGGTAAGTATGACTATCTATATTAATGAGAGGATAATATGCTAATAAGACTGGGAGACCTTCTGGACATCCTTCTGGACAAAAACATGATGGTTGGGCAAAGGCAGAGGCAGTTAGGGGCGATCAGGCCAGGAGGGGAGGGCAGTTGGGGGTGATCAGGCCAGCAATGGGGGGCAGTTGAGGGTGATCATGCCAGGGGATGGGATGGATTTGGGGGCAATAAGTATGGTGGAGGGCAGTTAGGGATGAGCAGGCTGGTGGGGGGGCAGTTGGGGAACAGCAGACTGTCAGGGGGACAGGTAGGGGTGATCAGGACTGCAGTGGGGGGAAGTTGGGGGCAATCAGGCCAGTGGGGGAGAGCAGTTGGTGGCAAGCAGGCTGGTGGAGGGGAGCAGTTGGAGGAGAGCAGGCTGGTGATGGGGGCAGTTGGGGCTAGCAGGCCAGCAGGCAGAGTGGTTAGGGGCAATCAGGCAGGCAGGCAGGTGAGCGGTTTGGAGCCAGTGATCCCAAACTGCAAGAGGGATGTCTCACTGCTAGTTTAGGCCCAATCCCACAGGGATAGGACATCTCCAAGGGGTCCCAGATTGGAGAGAGTGCAGGCCAGGCTGAGAGACACACCTTCCCCCCTTTGCATGAATTTCATGCACCAGCCCAATAGTAAAATATAAAAGGGAAATACAAGAAATTATTGTGGTAATGAACAGTTCCGTATCTTGATATTCTCTATGTCAATATCCTGCTCATGGTATTTTAAAATAGTTTTTTGAGAGGTAACCATTCAAGAAACTAGATAAAGGTACATGGGGTTCCTTTATTCACCTCTGTGTATAGGTCTACAATTATCTCAAAGTAAAAGAAAAGTAAATACATCCATAAAATATCTTTTGAAACCAACAATAAAATTAACTATTATTCCAAAATAAAATTTCAAGAGCTTCTCTTATTGACAAGCTTTAAATTTTAAGTATTTAACCGAAAAGTGGAATTAAAGATATATTCATTTAGTTTTACATTCAATGCATAATTCTTGAATGTTATTATTACATGCTAGGTGCTGTTCTGTATTCTTGCAATAGAAAATTGGACAAAGTTGGTGATGGCAAGAAATTACATTTAAATTGGGAAGAAAAGTTATAAATAAGTACTTAAATCAATGAGGTGATTTTAAATAATAGTGAGTACAAGAGTAAAGAAAATAAAATAGGGTGGTGATGTGATAGTAATGTGTAGGGACAATCAAGAGAGGTGACTTTTAGGTGAATCATCAGTTAATGTTTCTCTGAAAACACAAAGAAGTGTGTGGAAGAGTTTTTCCAGGAAAGGATAAATGCAGCACAAAGCCTTTAATCAGTAATTGTTTCCCTGCCTTTGAGGGATGCAAAGATCACTGTGACCAGGGTAGAGTGAATAAAGAAGAAATTGGCAAAAGATAACATTTGAGATATAGGCCATAGCGAATTCATGTAGGACCCCATTTTCAAGGCTAAGAAATTTTAGTTTTATTACTAGTGGTGATGAAAATTTTTTTTTTTTTTGGAAGGAGGTAGTTATGGGAGGAAATAATATGATTCACACATTTCAAAATGTATAATAGATTATATAATAGATTATAGGGAGGCCAAGAGTGAGAAACAATAAGATCAGTTAAAATATATTGCAGAAGCCCAAGAAAAAGCTAATGATTGGATTATGGTGGTAGAAATAGTAAAGATGAAAAAAAGTTGAAGTTATAATTTCTAGAATAGAGAGGACTTATAGATTTTGACTGGATGGAATAAGTGAGAGAGAGCAATCAAAGAAAATTCCTTGTTTTTTTCATTTTTTTAATTTTAACAACTATATAATCTATTTATAAATCAATTAGATCTCAAAGATAGAATTAATTTATACATTTACACAGCAAATATTTAATACTAGTGGCCCAGTGCACAAAATTTGTGCATGGGTGGGGGTTTTCCTCAGCCCACCCTGGACACTTCAAAATGTGACCCTTTGGGGGATGTCCGACTGCCAGTTTCAGACATCCCTCTCACAATCCAGGATCTCTGGCTCCTAACTGCCCCACCTGCCAGCCTGATCACTCTAATTGCCTCTGCTTGCCAGCCTGATCACCCCTAACTGTCCCCACTGCCAGCCTGGTCACCCCACGTAGCCTGCTGGTCAGTCATTTGGTTGTCCCTTGCTTACCCCCCTGCCGGTCTTGTCACCCCACACAATCTGTTATTCGGTTGTTACTATGAGGGTGTCATGACCAATTTGCATATTACCCTTTTATTAGTATAGATAAAATCTATTAGGCCCATATAATAAGTGATAATGTTATTAAACAATTAAGGAGTTTAAAGTAGCAATGAAATTAGGTGGATTGCAACATACACAATAGGCGTTAACATGACATATACAGCGGAGACATTGTTTGTGCCTGAGAGATTAAGAATGACCAAATTTACTGAGGACATGATTTTATTGGGTGCTTAAGAAGCATAGAGGTGGGATTTTTGGAATAGGAGCATATTGAGAAGTTTCTCCAAATAGCAAGAAAACAAAGGCCAGTTCAAAGATTTATGACATAGCTTGTGACTGAGTCAGAATTACAAATGTCTTTGTCTTAAGATCTTTTAGCATCATTCTCTTTGTAATTTCTTTCCCTGCCTATTTTTTGCTAGTGAAAATATTAATCACTTTATTGTTCTCTCTCTCAAGTCCTTGAGTCAGAAATATTCATTGTTCACATTACTATATTTTGATTCTTTTTTTTTTTGAAGAATGCAGGTTCAGCTAATTCTAGACTTTTGTTGCATCCTTTCCCACATGCATTTCACATTCAGTAGGTCCAGGTTTTATTTCTTCCAGAAGAATGTGAACTGGGACTCATTAACTACAAAATTTTCCTCTTTCTAAGCATGAGTAATTTAAAAAAAAAAAGGTAAATGTGATGAGCTTATAATTCAACTACATACATTTTATTCTGTCATGTCTTTTTGCTTTATAGTTTTAAAGTTACCCTTTTAGTAGTTCTCAACTTAGTATAGAAATATATGTAGAGAGAAGTGTGTGTGTGTGTGTGTGTGTGTGTGTGTGTGTGTTTGTATTTTAATGTTCTTTCTTAGCCAATTATGAAATCACCACCTCTATATAACTCTGAAATTAGCCTTTTCATTTGTTCTAAGAATCCAAAGGTCAGGGAAACACACTGACAATGCAAATAGAATTGCAATCCAAGTAGTTGTTGCAGTGCTGGAAGATCAAGAGATGGCTGCCAAAGGAATCTCTTCCGTTAACATTCATAGTGTGGATGTGGAGTAGAAATGGCAAAAACACTTTTCCCTGTAGATTTTTTGAAAAGATGCTTCAACTACTTGTTTGCTAAACATTTGGTCAACAAACATTAGCAAGATTAGCTAACAAAATAGAGTAGCTAGCAAAGATCAAGTTAATTTTTTTATTGATTGATTGATTTTAAAGACATAGGGAAGAGGATAAGAGAGAATGCCTAGATAGAATGATTTATTAATTTACACATTCACTCATTCAGCAAATGTTTATTTGGTAATATTATCAAGTCATAGTTTTCTTATATATAACAAATTATGACCAGGTAAAAAGGAGATCTGAAATTTTACTTTATTTTGGTTTATCATAAAAGAATTTAAGTTTAAATTCTTAAATAGAAAATAATTAGTTACCAATAATGCACTTATTAATATCATGTGTTTTTATAAGGCACCTACAAACTAGAAATATATATAATTCTTCCCCATAGGAATTTTAAAGCTATTGGGGAGACAGATAATAAATAATCACAATAAATATGTAATTATGGTAGTGATATGAAGAAGTACAGAGTGAAATAAGAGAATTCAAAAGTATGAACTAATTTAGATTAGTGCTTTTGGAAAAGCCTCTTTAGGATTTTATATTTATATAAACTAGAGGCCCAGTGCACAAAATTCATGCATTTGTTGATGGGTTCCCTCATTCTAGCCTGTGCTCTCTTGCAGTCCAGGACCCTTTGGGGGATATCTGACTGCCCAAGAGGTGGGAGAGGCTCCTGCCACTGCCATTGCACTCATCATCTGTGAGCCTGGCTGAGGGCTTCTGGCTGAGTGGTACTCCCTGTGTGGGGGCACACTGAGCACCAGGTAATAGCTCCTGCATTGAGCATCTGCCCCCCTGATGTTCAGTGCACATCATAGCAACCGGTTGTTTTGTTGTTTGGTCAATTTGCATATTAGCCTTTTATTATACAGGATTGAGATCTCCAGGTCAAGTAAATAAATAATGAAGACAGGACGAGAGACATGGGCCCATAGTAGAGTACAGTGCAGAGAGACTAAAGAAGATCAGTGTGGCTGCATCTAAGTGAATGCAGAGAAGGTGATAGGTGGTAGGGATTCAGAAAAAGATAGTGACCAGTTCCTGAGGGAGGTTAGAGGTCACAATGGGGACTCTACCACTTTTCTTAAATATACTTGAAGTCAATGGGAAGATTAAACAGGAAAGTGATTTGCTTATATGTCTCCCACTCCCCCTCTGCAGTGAGCCCTTGAGGTGAAAGGATGTGTCTTTTTCATTCAATAGAAGTTTATCATTCTGGTTAAAAAAACACACACCTGATTTGTAGTTAAGCAGAGTTGATGTCAAGTCCATATGCTATCATTTATGAGCTATGTGATTTTGAACAAGGTTCTTAAAATCCTTTTATGTAAAATGGGAATATAAATATGCCTACCTTACCCGTTTCCATGAGGATCAAATAAAACAATGAAGTAGTAGGTACACTTAAAAATTTATTCATTCTTACTGTTAATATTAAATCCCCATCATCTAGTAACATTTTCTGTAAAGAGTTAAAGAATTAGGCTGAATTCTATAAATAGAATTTTTATGAAAGCTACAGAATTTTTATGAAAGTGGGATTATATTACCCCAGAGTAACTTTTATCTCCAACAACCTTTTTTAAAGATACTGACAATACAAGATTTTTATAGCATAAATGAGGATGCTTCTATATCATGTACTCCTCTAGTCCACAATTTCTTACATGCTTCTACCTTTTATCACATTTAATTGCATTCCTATTTTATAATTTATTCCAATTCTATTCATCAAAGTTCAGAATCTTCACCAGAAAACCATAAAGTCAGCAGTCAGCATTCTAAGATGCCCTAAAGTTCCTGAAAATGGATCCGTTATGAACCTTAAGGTATTACTGGTACAACAAATTCTTGATGACCTTTCACTGGCCTTAGAGCAACAGGCCAGGATTCAAAATGCAGTTTAAGCTCTCCAAGGACCAGAAGCTAAACAACATCTCTCTGGATAAGATGTCACTTTGTGTAGAGGCACAACATTTAATCAGCTCAAGTCACACTTTGCTGTCTTGTAATGGCTCAACTTGAATTTCCCATGTGTCAGCTTCCCAGTAACAGATGGCAATGCTGCAGAGAGTTTTCTGCATCAACTGATGGTGCTTACCCGTGAATAACCCCATCACTCAAGTTGGCCAAACTGCATTCTCAGTGCTAAAAAAAGACCATGTGTCCCTCTTAAGAATGTGCACACTAGGATGGATAGGTGACAGCCAGTTGCATCTTCTTAATGATCTCAGTGGCTCTGTCTGTCTTTAATACAATACATAGACACATTTGTGGATACTAGGTTCATGGGAAGTAGGTACGACTTCCCTTAACATGCACCTTATACTCACCAGCAATGCCCTTTGCACCAAATCCAGTCCTGATACAGAAAGTTAAACGGCTACCACTCCTGTGGTCTGCAAGTCTTCCCACAATTCCAGTCCCCTAAATGCATTGCTTCATCCTCATCACACTATTAAAATTTCCTCTTATTTGGGTTTATAGAAAGTAATTACTAAATTTTCACAACACAAGTTATCTATCATATTTATGGGAATAAAATATCACTGAGGTTCTAAAACAGTACCATGATTGACAAATAATAAACAAAGCTATCTATTGTGTGGTCATATTGGGGTAAATTGTCTTCATGTTCATTGTTTGCTTTTATACTTGCTCTTAAGTCCTACATATTTTTAGCCTTTGACATTCTCCAACCCTTTTATGTCTGATTCCTATTTCCAGCCTGCACAATGTTTGTTTGTTTCTTAATTTTAAAATAGTGTTTATCACTATGCATTTAACTGCCAAGGGTATGAGTTACATTTACTCTGGCTCAACTCACTCTAGGTAATTTCTGTCAGATCCAGGGTGAACTTTCTCTGCTCCATTTTCTCATATATCTTTGGACTTCCCCCCAGGTGTGGGTGATAAACCATGGAAAGCAAGAGGTGAAGGGATAGTAAATTTTGGAACATCCATTCATGCCAACCAGTGAATAAAATAAGATTAGAAAACCAAATACTTTTGCTTCAGAAATACTTTTGGCATATATACACTTCCTTGGAATCCTTGCAACAGCTCTAAGATATTTGTACAGGCTCATTTTACAGAGGGGAAAAATATTAAAGGAGATTATGTGTCTTGTCATGCTTTACACACATAATAACTGAGATTATATTAAAACTCAGGCATTATTTCTTATGCTGGTCTTAATATAGATATTAGTGAAGTAGAATGCAATGTAAATTTGTCTTCTCACAATAAATATATACTTTCCAAGAGTTATAAAGTACATATCTCATAATTAAACAATTAAAACATATTTAAATACAACTTATATACTCTCACATACACAGAGAATATAGTGATTATATATTTACCTTAAATTTGTGTCAGGCATTACAGAGAATAAGAGTCAGAACCAGAATGCTTCTTGGAGATTTAGTTCAATCTTGTTTTTTGTAGGAAGTAAATAGTCTTAGAGAAGTTAAATAATGTTCTAGTTTATTCAGCTAATTAAGAGCCAAAGCTGTGAATTTAATCCAGGAATTTGTAACTCAATTTCTCTTTCAAATAAACAGAATACTCTTTCTTTATTTGAGTCTTAGGCTAATCTCACAAATAGTTTCAGCAAGGTAATAGCTTGTCTTTGGGGATAATTAACAATATATATTTCTAGCCCTCTTTTGTCAGACAATCTCAGCTTAATGAGAATGCACTTTCAATTAACATCCTCAACAAAAATAAAACCCAAAAGATAACTTTCCATTTTTAACACTCTTTAATAAAATAGCTCCCTCAAATATTAGGCACGTCACAATCAAACTGGGGACTCTCTCTGCCAAATCATAGTGGGTATTTGGAGAAATATCTAAAATTTAGCACAGTCTTCTTAAAGAAAAAAAAAATCAAATAAGTGAACATTTCAAGAGAGATAATCTGAGACTTACGCAAAATTAATACATATCTACATTAATTTTATTACTTTAAGAAGCCAAATTTAAATATGTGGTCAAAATAAAAAATAAGAAAAGGTAAATATCTGAGCTAAGATTGGAACTCAGTTGAGCAGTGTCAATGAGACCATTCAATAATTCTCTGCATTAAATTTCCAATATATTTTACAGAATATTTTGAAAAGTTTCCAATTTCTAATGTCATTTCCTGATAGAATATCATGTAATTATTACTCCCATATTTCTATAGGAAACCCCCAAAATGTGTACTAGAAGAGAAAGCTACGTAGAATTTTTATATTAATATTAGTTTATTTTGTTTAAAGTTTGAAAATCTAAACTCAGGAATAATAGGTACCACTTTTACATTGCTGAATATTATATTTTAGCATATACCACAGCCAGGACAATGTTCTATATTCAATATTTATCTGATGAATGAATTAATTTATCCATCAGAGAGTAATGTAAGGTCTATGTGCAAGATATATATGCATGTTCAATTAAGGGTAATAAATAAATAAAATAAATTATGCCTTCAATGACCTCACATTTTAGTGGAAAAAGTAAGGATAATCCATTAAGATATGGAAAAAGTGCTAAGTACCATGGGGTATAGCAGGTTGACAAAAATATGAGGGTAGAGTGACATTCCTTATTTTAACACTGAGCTGGAAGATAAGCATTTACTTATTACATACATTATAATTTACCACAGAAAGATGTCAGAATTCATCCTTATAAGTAAACATTTTATAAATAATATATTTTAAATCTCACCTCACTAATGGTGAAACCAATCTGCCTAATATCACAAACTTAGAAGAAACAATGAAAGCAGGTTCTTTGACTGATTACAAACCTTGTATCTTTGTATTTTTCTCCCCTATTGACTCATGAGAAGGTTTTATAGAAAACATAAAAGAGGAACATTAGTTTATCACTTGGTTAATTAAGGCAATGAATATCCACTTCTACTTCTTATTTTTAAATTTATCTTTATTATTGAAAGTATTACAGTACAGATATTCCTTCTACTCCCCATTGACTCCCACCATCCTGCACTGCCCCCCCCCAGGCCTTCACCACCCTATTGTCTATGACCATGGGTTATGCATATCTATAATAATAAAATAGAATAATGTAGGTGCAGAAAAAAAATTCACACTTACATACCAGGTTATATGCTTACAAATGTGTGTATTTATACATATATAGACATTTAAATTTTAGCATTTACTACATATTTTCTAAAATATTTTTTTTTGGTCATGAGAAGAATCACAGCTTATATTTCTAGACGCATACATTTTCTCCTGAATTCACAATGTTACTGTTTCTGTGACATATTTCTGGCTTTCCCTTGGATGATACTCAAATAGTCCTAAAGAACATCAACATCTGTAAGGCTTAGATAAAGATTCCTCTGACATGTAAGCTAATGAACTAAATCTTCTCCTAGAAAAATGTCTCCCCTTCAAAAAAAAAAATGAGTCAAACTGAGACTTTTTTGGGTCATTCAAAAATAACTGTTGGAATCATATATTGGGGCTAGATGGCTGTGCAGGAGGGAAGCCTACACCTCCCGAAAGCTGGGCAGCCTCTCTGCTTCGTCCGGGATTGCAGGTTGGGAAGCTCACATCCTTGCACTTTCCTAAAAAAGCTTACTACTCACATCACTGGAACCAAATATACAACTTTTTATAGAATATCTGAAAGTGGATGTGCTATAAGTACATATAAGTTGCACAAAACTGGGTAAGATTTACTTTAGATATTTGGAAATCATAGTAATTTATAATCATTTTAACACAGAGATGGTCTACCCATGCTATGAATTTTAAAATAAATAGCTTGAAATTATTCTAATCTTTCTGGTTTTTCTATCATAAAGTAGCAATTGTTATCCTTTGTGAGATCATAGTAAGAAACTACCAACTTCCTCTATTCTCACTTTACTTCTTCCAGTAAGAATGAAGAGTGTGTTACCTGAGAGGGGGTTGTTCAGATCAGTGGGCAAGTATGGGATCCAAGGAAATACAAGAGAGCTCAGATGAGGCTATAAATCCAAAGCACGTTTCAGTTCAGCATTTCTAGCAATAAAGCTATCTTCATTCACAGCTTGTGTATTTGTATTTATTTTAAATCCTCAATGGAGGTTTTTTAAAAATTTATTTTAAGGAAAAAGAGAAAAAGGAAGAGAGAGAGAAGAAAGAGAAGAGAGATAAAAAGTGAGGAAGAGGAGAGAGAGAGAGAGATCGGATCTGTTGCCTCTTATACTTGCCCTGACCAGGCATTAAACCTGCAACCTAGACATGTGCCCTGCCCGGGAACTGGACCCGCGGTCTGTTAGTGTCCAGGACAATGCTCCGACCAGCTGACCAACACTGGCCAGGGCTATTGCTTGTGTTTTTAAATTAATTCTAGGCTAAAGGGAACTGAAAGGTGGTAATTATCATCCTCAAATTTCAGCACAAATAATAAAAAGTGAAGAGAAACAAAATCTCCTCTCTGAATTTTAAATATGAATTTTCTATTAGGAAAATGCCCCCATATAGCATTTCAGTATATTTAGATTTAGGTCTACTTTTAACTTTAAAAATAAATCGTGTCCATAGTGCCAATCTCTCTTTTTTCTTCTATGTATAGGGACATTTATTTACCTGTATTCATTTATGCATATCTACCTCTGAACAATCCTATATTTCTGTCATGGTCAAGAATAGGCACATCTTGCTAAGTCACAGGAATTTCAAGAGATTTCAAGTAATTGTGTCTTTAGCACTGGTATTTGCTATCAATAATGGAACTCATTTAAGTTTTGCTCATAGTATAAACAGAAACAAACTATACTTTTTATGGTTCCATAACATTTATTGAAAGGAGAAAATTAAAAATTTTGAGTTGGCTATCTGATGAAATAATATGATTTTTCATATTCAACTTTCTTAGAAATATGTTTGTTTAAATAAAACCAAAATTGATGTAATCTATAATATTAAGGAAGCTAGTAAAGATAAACCAATACAGAGGTTAAATTAATTAAGAAGGAGGCCATTAGATTAATGTGGTTTTAATGCTGAAAAGGTCTCTGTAGGCAAACTAAAATCTTAGTCTATAAAATCATCAAAGCTAGAAAATTAAAACATTAAGAGCAACCAATCACAAAGAGCCATATAAACTTTAAGCAATAGTTAATCTAAGTTGTTTCCACACTTTCTTTATGTAAACCTTTCCCCTGGCTCCAGTCTCTGGAGTGCTCCTAAGCACTTTTGGTTTGACACTGCTTGATTTGAAGCAATTTTTGCTCAAAGAAAATTTTAACTTTTTTTAACATGCCTCAGTTTATTTTTTTTAACACATGGAATTATGATTATTATAATATCTTTACTAGAGGCTCAGTGCACAAAATCCATGCACAGGAGTGTGTGTCCTCAGCCCAGCCTGCACCTCCTCCAATTTGGACCCTTGAGAGATATCTGACTGCTTCTTTAGGCCAGATTCCTCTCACAACCCAGAACTGCTAACTCCCAACTGTTCTCCTACCTGACTTCCTGATTACCCCTAACTGCTTCTTCCTGCCAGCCTGATCACCCCCCCCCCACTCTCCTGCTAGCTTGATTGCCCTCCTCTGCAGGCCTTGAACCCTCCAACTGCTCTCCTCTGCTGGCCATCTTATGGTGGCCATCCTGTGTCCACATGGGAGCAGCCATCTTTGACCACATGGGAGCAGCCATCTTGTGTGTTGGAGTGTTGGTCAATTTGCATATTACTCTTTTATTAGATAGGATTAAATTTGATATAGGTATATGCATTCATTTTCTATTTCTGCTTAATAAATTACCACCAATCTAATGGTTTAAAACAATATCCATTTATTATTACAATCCTATGGATCAGAAATTTATCATCATGTAGCTAAAATTTCTGGCCAGGGTCTCACAGTGAAACAAACTCAAGGTTGGCTGCCTGACACAACAAAAGCCCAACTCTTGAAACAGGGACTGATGAGAAGGAAAGTGCTTTATTAAAGTGCCAGCAACTTGAGAAGGTGAGGGACTCTGGTCCTCAAAAACGCATCTTAATATCTCAGTGCAAGCAAAGGATTTTATAAAGAGGGACAGGGAAAGTAGAATTAACAGATCAGGGGAGGGCCTGTAGACATGCAAGCAGTATCCTTGCTGGTTGTGATGTGAATTTCCATGGTCAGCGTCCATGAGTTGGCCACCTGAATTTTTGTGTTGGGGTAGTTGGCATTAGCCAGGTCCTTGAAGGTCAAGGTGATCCTTAGGTTCATAATGAACTGAAACTGCTGATTCTAGTAAACTATATGTAGAAAAGATACTTTTACCATGTAAACTCTAGTTATGAGAAAACAATATCAAATTAGACTAACAAACTGGGTTTAACGTCCATCAAGATTAAAATGGGTTACTTTGTTAGTACATTCTTTTTTTTTTTTCTTTTTCTTCCTATTATCTAGTTAGTTAGACTAATATAAATACACAGTACAGGGTATTCATTCCCCATTATAACAAGACATAAAAAAGGTATTATCAAGGTATTGTTACCTTCTGTAATAGCTGGGGAAGAATATGTTTCCAAGTTTATTCCAGTAGGAAGAATTTAGTTTCTGGAGATTGAGATAGAAATGAATCTATTTCTTTGATACATGCACCTCTCCATCTTCAAGTTAGCAATTTCTGATTTGAAAATCACTCTATTTTCCCTTTCCGCATTCAACTGGGGGAGAGCTCTGTTCTTCATTTTTTTCAATTTAAATTCTTAATCATTTAAAGTATTACATTAGTCTCCTTTCCCCCCATTTACCTCTCCTTAGCTGCCCCCTCACCACCTGTCTGTGTCCATTGGTTATGTTCATATGCATGCATACAAGTCCTTTGATGGATCTCTTACTTCCTCACCCCCTCCATTTCTCTTAGGTTGGACAGTCTGTTCAATGCTTCTATAACTCTGGTTCTATTTTTGTTCACCAGTTTATGTTTTTCATTATATTCCACAAATAAGTGCAATCATGTGACATTTATTTTTCTCTGACTGGCTTATTTCACTTAGCATAATGGAGACCTCTGTTTTCAAAGGCTCATGTGATTATATTGATCCTAGTCAGATAATCGAGGATAATTTCCATATATCTAAGTCAAATAATTAATAAAATTAATTACATTTGTGAAGTCTCTTTTGCCATGTAAGATAGTAACAGTGGTTGCTGGCCATCCTTAGTGTTTCTTGGTTTGGAGCTGCATAACTGTAATCTCAGGTTCTGATGTCATATGACAGTCTTCCTTTTGAGTGTCTTCTCATGATAAACTACCATCCATTGTGTGTCTTTAAAGGTATCTCTCATCTTTCTCTTCTTATGAAAATACCAATCATTGAATTAAGGTCCCACTTTACTGCAGTGATACGTCATCTTTACTCACATTAACATTTTATTTTCAAATAAGGTCACATTCACCTGTACCGGGGGTAAGGGCTTCAACATATATTTTGGGAGGTCAGCATGCAGCTGGTATTTTTAATAATGTATGTTTCCTTGAAAATCAAGAAGAGCATTGAAATTTGGCTTTCTCTCCACCATCAAGATAGAATCCATACTTAGGTATAAAAATTAGTGGCAAAGAATATGGAAAATTATAACTTTACACAAGTAATACAAAGGATTAATCCTTGTTTCCTTGTGCACTTCTCCAACTTAATAGTATCACCAAAATACAGAGAATATTATTGACAAATACATTTATATCTCAGATGTAATGATGCTGAGATAATTCTACATTGTAAGAGGAACATAGAAAAACTACAAAGTGTAATCACTGAAGTAGGAGAAGACACAGCAAACAAAAAGAAAACAGATTAGAATGAGGTGAAAGAATCAGTAGATGTTTAGCCTGGAGAGATAAAGGCTAATTGCTCATGCTTGCTACATTTAAATTTGAATATTAAAATTGTCTGAAGCAGAACGATGACTAGCCAATGCCTGGGACTGTGGAGGGTAGGCTCAGAGATGATAATTACAGATGAAGAACGGAAGGTAATCCTGACAATAAAAGTGGCAAAAAGTGAAAGGATTCCACAGATATTCGATGACTTCTGAAAGGTGGTGATGTGGTTGGGATTTTCTCAAAAATGGAGAACTGAGGTAATAATACATCCCCACATCCCCATCCACAGCATGGTGGGTCATCTTTCTAGTTCTAATCTAGAAAATCCATTTTCCTTTTAAATCTATTTGTTAGCATTTTTTCTTTTCTAAATCTAAGTGCCCTGAGACCTAAGGAGGGATGGTCCTTATATGCTTGTTGCTTTGTTTATGAGAAAACAAACACGTTTTTAACTAAAAGGAAAGCTCAGCATTTGACAGCTAAACCCATAGTGGATAACCAGTTAGTATAACATCCGAGAAACTTTGCCATCTGTTATATACCTAAATTACTGACTTACAAAAAGATTCCACTGCCTTCTGAATGGTTTGAAGAATGGAAAAACAACCATTTGGTCATTGAAACAGACCCAAGATTTCACTGTAATTGCTACACCAGCCCCTCATTTGCCCTGACTTTCTGGTGTCAGCAGGCTTGCACTGTTGGCAACAAGCCCATCTTTGGAATTGCTTCTCTGGAGACAAAGACATCCCACTGTGCTCTCAACAGTTGCAGCCTTTCCATGTACCATAAGGGATAGATTTAGATAGACACAGAACCAGAATGATTTCTGACTACTGAAATTTAAAAATTTCATGATAATCTGCCTTGGAGTCATATTTCTTTATAATATCCCTTTTCTCTGGAAATGATCAGCTTATTTTCAGAAACAATATGCAAGTATATTTTTGTTTTATCTGAACATAATGAGATATAGATATTTGCATGATAGTTTCTCCTTATCCTCACTTTCATCTACCCTGTCAATGTATTTATATTTTCCATCCATCTGAAGCCAAATTTTGCTTACAATTTTAAAGCATAAAGCTGCTTCTATGAGACGTCATCTATTATACTGTTGACCTTTTCCATCCTAGTCTCAGAAAACTATTCAGGCATTTTCAGGCAAAATGAGGGTCTTCATTTTTATTTATTAGCTCACCATACAAAACCCTTATGCAAAAATGTTTTTTTGCAGCTTATCTTTTACAAATGGTGCTCATGTGTTTACTTGTCTTCCCCAAGACTACTTCTTTTTTATATATATATATTTTTATTGATTTTTCTTATAGAGAGGAAGGGAGAGAGAGAGAGAACTAGAAACGTCGATGAGAGAGAAACATCAACCAGCTACCTCTTGCACACCCCCTACTGGGAATGTGCCCGCAACCAATGTACATACCCTTGACCAGAATCGAACCTGGGACCTTTCAGTCCGCAGACCGACGTTCTACCACTGAGCCAGACCGGTTTCGGCTCAAGACTACTTCTTAAAAGATGAAACTTTATCTCTTTTCTGCATCCCCAGGGCCTGCTCTAACAATTTTCTACATATATGACACAATGTAGATGGTTGATAAATATTTGCTACATGAATGAATATCTCTTTTAATAGTTATACTAATCTCTTACACAATCCTCTATAATAAAAGGCTAATATGAAAATTATCCCCTTGGGGGTTCAACCAATCAGGAGTTTGACTGCTCACTTTGATGTTTGCTGATCACCAGGAAGAAGTCTGGAATGAAGGTAGGCCCTGGCTGGCAGCCAGCAGCCAGGGGAAGGAAGGTCCAGGCTAGCCTTGATTGCCAGCCAGGCCAAGAGACCCTACCTGTGCATGAGTTTCGTACACTGGACCTCTAGTACTATATAAGGCAGGATGGCAGAAGGTAACAGGAGTTTGACCAAAAGGACATAGCAAGAAAAGTGCAGTCTTATTGCTTTGTATATTATTGAACTTCTAATCATGAAATACAAGAGCATTCCTAATACTTATCTAGAGTCTAGCACTGTGCTAATATTTGTTACAAAAAACTAATTATTCTCTTGAAAGCTTATTGAATTGATGCCTAAAGAAATACAAAGTTGATGATGCCTTGAGATTATATACTAGTATATTTCTTTTGGTACATTGAACCCAGATGGACAAAAAAATAAAAGTATTTCCAGGTTTCTGATAAGGCTCTACTATCATGGTTTATAAATACTCTAGAACAGATATAAAGTGAAGCAACTTTGGCACGTAGAAGGGGTAGTATGGTAATAATACAGCATGCACATGGATTTTCTTGTCTTAGAAATCAGTAAGCATTTTGTTCTAAAATTCTCAAAGTTTTAACAATCAAAATTATTAAATTAACTCCCTGTCTCTAGAGCCAAAACCATCCCAGGAACAGGGCCCTGGCATGAGGCCTTGTCTCCCTATACTAGGAGCTTCTTGAAAACAAAGGCAATACATATTAGCTCTTTTAGATTCCATTGCCAAACTCACTTGCCATCTTCTCATTAAAATAAAGGAATACTCTGTTTTTCAGTTTGACATTCTCTCTATAGAGGTCTCTGCAATGTTTGGACACTGTCCTTACTTGTCTAAAAAAATAGCCACTGTCTTGCTTTCCTAACTGGCTTTTGTGAAACATGGACTTATTTTCTCAATGCACTGTTTTAATATTGAAGCAAATATCTAAAATATGATTAGCTCCTAATGCCAGCAAAGTTTGAAGCTGTGCATTGGATGTGAGGTATACACACCATTCGGCAGAAAGGCACTGCCTCCAGGGCTGGTTTCTCATAAAGTACTTGCCATCGAAGAGAATAAATTTGAGTTACTACTGACCTGAGCCTCATGTAAATCAGTGACCTAGAAAAGCTCCATGTCCCAATACCAATTAGTTCTCCATTGTCTGAACTGCTTTGCTCCAGTTGGAGCACCTGACATTTTGAAACAATTAGAGGGCACTGGATCTGGAAAAATGCACTCTATGGGGATATTCAACAGAGCTGAACTTCTCTGCTTCAGCCCAGGTAATAAAAGCCACCAGATCTGCCCACAACCTGTGACTGCCCCCCCACTTTTTTATCTAATAGAATTGACCCTGTATGTTGACAAAGATTAAACTGCCTCTTTGTTAGCATTTGAGCAACATAACACTTCCCATCCATGAAACTAATCTTTTATTAATCTATGTGTCTTCAAAACCTCTACAATCAATGCCAAATTTCTGTGTTAATATATCAAGGCCAATGTATAGATATAGATCCTTTACTTGGGAGAGATTAGCACATAATATAATTATAAATCACTGACAAGTGTGTATAATATTGTTCACAGAATTGAGCTGGGGCTTATTACATTTCATTTTGAAGGGAAAATATAGGATCTAATACAGGACACATTATAGAAAGTAGAACTGTTCATCTACAGAGATGACATGTGTTACCTGTATACTGAAGTTTGAGTTCTTGTTTAACTTGGGAGTATGTTTTTTCTTGGGGGCACCAAAAGTATAAATTCAAATGCCAAAGCAGAAATAGGAGTGTTTTTTTAACTTCTATCTTTGTAGATATATAAAATTATGCATGAATTTCTTAACAGTGGTATTACTGCTTTCCAAGCTCTACTTGTGGCTCTAGTAAAACACTCTCCAAGTTTGAAATTATTAACCAACTCTTGACAGTGGCCAGCATAGATCTTGGCATAAGCATAACATTTCCCTATTCAATTTTTTTTGGCTTCTATCATTCCTGATACACATTTTGCACTTTCAACAACATATATCAACCACATACATTCCTTGAAAATATCAAGGAATGACCTTTGAAAGCATGCGATCACCTAACCACTATGTTGTAAACATGAAACTAATACAAAATTACATAGAAAATGTAAACTGTAATTAAAAAAATAAAATTTAAAACAACAAAATTATTATGAATAAAATAAAGAAAAATATAGTAAAAGGGGATGGTATAAATTTATTTGAGACTCATATGACAGAAGACCTTGACTACACTTACTTAGAAAGCAATGACATGGCAGGCCAGTTTTAAATAGACTAATCTAACAGAGCTGTCAGGACTGGATGGGATCCATGGGTGCAGCTGAGTCCTATCGGGTAAGCATGCCCACATGCACACTGAGAATGTTTCCATAGACATTAGAAAACATCTAAACATAATTGAATGTAATTTTTATTCAAGTAAGAATTAATAATTGATTCATGATAAAGATATCCTTTTTCTTTTTAGCATTTGTAAAGCACCTACCAAGTGCAAGCTACCCTGGAGGAGCTACACAGAGGCAACCTAGAATTGAATTTAATAATGCTGTCTGAATGATTAGGAGTATATCTTCCAAAGATGACCACACCCACATCCACCCTTTTAGTATCTCTCCTGCAGTATAACTATGCCAGTCCCTGAATGTGAGGTTACTTTCTCATCTCTTGAATTGGTGCTGGCCTAATGACCTGTTTGACTAATAAAATTCAGCAGAAAATGATCTGTGATATGTGGGGTTAGCTAATAGAAAGCCTGGAGCTTCTGCAAGAAATTCTCAGAAAAAAAAAAACACACTTTGGATATTGGCCCTAGGAATCCAGCCTCTTTGTAGTGAGAAGCCATGGCTGAGGGGTGACCAAACATCTTGCTTTGCTCAACACTCTCAGGTTTATAGGATATGGGAGATTCTCAAATTGGGACTGCCTTGAACAATCCAGGACAAATTGGTAACCCTAAAAATAAAAGGTCAATTGTAGCTCTGTAGAGGATAGGCTCAGTTGAGTTCCCAGGCAGTAGCATCATCCAGAAGCAATGTGAATGAGTTATCTTGGACAGACTTCATTTGCCATGTGGCTGCAACCTCATGAAGAAAACCTTAGGAAGAACTCCTCCACTGAACCCAATCAACCCCAAAGTCACGAGTCATTATAAATTATTGGGGGATGGAGGGCAGTTATTGCTTAAGGATAACAGAAGTAATAGCACACAATGCCAAAAACGTAATTATAAATTACAGTTATGATGCAAGTCATTTATATTTTGTAGAATAGAGAATGATAAGCTACTATATGAAAGACTGAGACATAGTGTTATTTAAACAGAGAAATGTTTTCACCGAATGGCCAAAAGTGATCAGTTTATGTGTTTTAAGAAAAGTAACATTCACATAGACTTGAATACGCAGAAATGGAGAAGAGTCAATGAAGATAAAGTATTGTAGATATAGTTTACAGCGAAAGAAAAAGGATGAAACTGAGAAAGTAAACAAGAACACAGTAAGAATAAGAGAATAGCCCTAACCAGTTTGGCTCAGTGGATAGTGCATGGGACTACAGGCTGAAGGGTCCCAGATTCAATTCCGGTCAAGGGCATATACCTTGGTTGCAGGCACATCCCCAGTAGGGGGTATGCAGGAGGCAGCTGATTGATGTTTCTCTCTCATCAATATTTCTAACTCTCTATCCCTATCCCTTCACCTCTTTAAAAAAAATCAATACAATATATTTTTCAAAATAAGAGAATAGTCATAGACATAGAGAACAGACTGATAGTTACCAGAGGGGGAGAGGTTGGGAGGTTTGGTGGAAAAGACTGAAGGGATTAAGCAGTACACATTGGTAGTTACAAAACAGTCATGAGATTGCAAAGAGAAACATAGGGAATAAAGTCAATAATATCGCAATTACTATGCACAGTACCGGGCAGGTGGGTATGAAAATATCAAGGAATGACCTTGTAAATCATGTGATAACCTAACCACTATGTTGTATACCTGAAACTAATACAAAATTACATAGAAAATATAAACTGTAATTAAAAAATAAAATTTAAAACAATAAAATTATTATGAATAAAGTAAAGAAAAATATAGTAAAAGGGGATGGTATAAATTTATTTGAGACTCATATGACAGAAGACCTTGACTGCACTTAGAAAGCAATAACATGGCAGGCCAGTTTTAAATAGACTAATCTAACAGAGCTGTCAGGACTGGGTGGGTCCATGGGAGGAGCTGAGTCCTACCAGGGGAACATCCCCACATGTACACTGAGACTTGCTAAATTGTGAACTATCATTCAAAACTCAGAACAGGCCAAGTCTACTAAATAGGATTTACCATGTATCCCCATTACTTCTTCCATTACATTTTGCCATTAAGAAAAATAGCCTCTAAATGCAAAATTTTATATTCAAATTTGTTCAAAACTTACAGGAAAAAAGTAAAAGTCCACTCCAGATAGCAGGAAACTAAGGAGTAAATATTGTTTGACTTGTGTGCATCATTAATAGATGTAGTAATGGGCTCTATTTTTAAAGGTACAAAGCATTCTATTGAAAGACTGGCCTTTTTTCTGTGTAATTTTAGCTTTCTTAGCTTATTCCTGTTATTTATATGGCTCTGGCTTTTCAAGCAATATTTTACTACCTCTTCTCACACTGGGTGAAAGCTTCACAGCCAATCTATTTAGGAGGTCATTTCTATTGTGCTCTATTTCTATACAGAGTGACAAAGGCTTTCTCCCAGCACACTCCCATTGCTGCCATTGAATTTCATAGGCTGTGCTGCAAATCTGTGTCCTGTCTGGGTTTAGCATCCAGAAGACCATGTCAGGGGCACTAAGAAAGGCTTATATATATAATCTTGATATATATATTGATATATATATTGATATATATATATTGATATATATATATGTATATATATAGTCATTTATAATGTTGACAGCCATGTTGAGATAATGAAATCTGAGGAAAATATAAACTTAGAGAAATATAAAACACAAAGCTCCTCTTAATCAGCATGTCAGATGCTTTTGCTCAGATCATTTTAGATCTGTCTCTTAAATAAACAATTCCATTTTAAATATTATAATTCTGTCAGAGCTCGTGCTAGAAGGTTTCTGAAAATCAAAATCTGAAATCAAATGTAATGTGTTCCACAAATTCTAATTACTAAGATTCATGAAAAGAGTAGCTCTGATTGGATGAAGCACCAAGAGACATAAGACATGGTGTGAGTGGAATGAATGCTGGCAGGAAGAGTAAATCTAAAGATACCGGAACAATATCCCCGTTAAAGGTAGTTAATGTTTTCATAGGACAAAGCCAATAATATTCAGAGTGAAAAGTGCCCACAGCTGGAAGGCAACCACACACAGACTATGCCCTACTCAGTTTTACATTTCCGGTCAGCACCATCACTACAGTTTATTTTCCCTGGTGGTTCTTTGTAAATCTGAACAAGTTGTAAATGTATTTTACAGAACAGTCACCATTGACTGAAAAATACTTTAAGGAAAACTGATAGGCATTTATTTTTAATTAAAAAACAATATATCCTAGACAATAGTTTTTTCAAACACATTTAGTGAATATCTGAAAAATAATATTTTTTAAAAGTTATTTTTGCTCTTTATTTTAAAACCACAATGGTCTTCCACAAAGTGCAGCCTGCTTTGCAAATGTGATTGCATTCAACTTCACAGAATGGCATGCAGGTGTTATCTATCATTATCACAAATCTTCAGATGGAGAAATTGAACTGCTGGTAAATTACATGACAAGGCACAGATTATAGTCTCATATCCTGCTACAGCTGCACACTTTTAATTGATTTTGATGAATGAGCAGGTGATTCCACTATAATAATATTCTATAAAACCATAATATTTTTTCCTAGACAGTGGAATGCCAAGTACACATACCAGGAAGATAAGTTTTAATTTGGGGGAATCAAAGGAGAATATGAAATAAATTTACATGGACATAAATCAAACTAAAATATTCCAAGTATTGAAGGCTTAACCAGAATATCAAACTTTAGGAAAAAAGCCATTCAACTCTTTCTTTCTTTCTTTCTTTCTTTCTTTCTTTCTTTCTTTCTTTCTTTCTTTCTTTCTTTCTTTTTTAACCACTATAATTGCAATTGTGAACATAGTTGCTATCATTTTATGGCCAAGGTTCAGTGTTTGAATTGAAAATGTTCAGTCTGGGATTAGATGAGCTGAAAAGGCCCTCCTTCAACATTCAATTAAAGTCAAATTGAAAATAAATGAGGCAAATATGTCAAGGTCAGAGCAAGAAGGGAGAGTTTCTCTATCCTATATAATTTCAAGCAGTGGCCGGTCTTTTCAAAAGCTATCTGATAATTATGTTTGCGCTTTAAGTGCTTTGAAGAAAATGGAAATCTTTATAAAAATTGTATCTAAGCATGGGTTAAGAATGAGATAATGTGAAGAGTCTTTTGAATTCCTTTGAGTGTATTCAATCCCCCCATCAGTTTATGCAAAGTCTACTAGAGACTGACTCAGCAATAAACTAAGACATTTGGAGTTTGATGTCAAAGTACCTTGCACTTAGATAGCAAGTTAATAAATCAAAGATAATGGAATTACTGAACCTTGGGAACTTCAGAGTGTATCTAGTCTAATCTTCATTTTCCTGAGGAGAAAATTAAAGTATGTTTTTAAAAACACTTTTCCATATATCATCTAACTTATTATCACGGTAGCTTTGTGAAGGAGTGAATAAGGTAACCGAAGAAATATAACTGAGTGTCTTTTGGTGAGTCACTGGAGACAGCAGAAGACCTAGGGGAAACTGATTTTAAAGAGAGGCAGAGAAAATTCAGAGGTGTCCGTGGTGATGAAGTAGAGGTCCAGAATAACTAGAAATCTTCAGAACACTTCGAGCAGACAATAAATTGTTATGTCCAATGGCTAGGCATTATGAGCTCTGGTATTGTGGGGGCAGAGGTTACTTATGTGAAGTGGGGGAACAGAATGAGATAAGCAAATGGCCTAATTAATAACTGAAGTTTGAGATGGTCCAGAAATATATCCCCACCAACAAGAAATAAGCAGGGATGTCTGCCTTTTCAACTGTAGCTAGGGAATACTCTATAGGTATTTCGAGGTAAGAAAAACGTGACTATGAGGCCAAAATCATCACTTTATTAGTTGTTGACTTTGGGTAAATGACTTACTCTCTCTAGGCCTAGTTTTTCATCTAAAATAGTAGCTTCATTACAGAATTGAGAGAATAAAATGATAAAAGTAATGTAAATCGTTTTTAATCATAGCTTGGAAGTTCATAAATGCTCAACACACACAAAAAAAGCTATTGATATTATTAATATTTATATTACTACTAGCATCCTTACTTTAAAATGTCAACACTTTCTTGAAAAAAATTAATTATTTACTTGTTTGTTTTTAAGTGAGCCTGAATTATAACTTTTGGAGATGGGTAACAGGCTGGGTTATGTCCTTGGTGACTTAAGTATCTTTATCCGGCGTCATTAGAGACAGCTAGAAAAACAGGCTCTTTCCTCCAAGTAATATATATATTTTTTTCAACCAGTTTTTTTATTTAAAACATCCCATTCTCTTGATATCTTCCAAGAACCAGTTAAACCAACTCACAATTTACCACTCAGATTATATATTATTGTCAATATCAAGGAACTGCTGCCATTGCTTGTGATAAGATTTCTTATTCACTGACAAACAGGAGGCTCTGGCATTTACTTCTTTAATGCCTCAGTTTCTGGGAGCTCAGCAAATTAAGAAATAAAAGCTGAGTCACTTTGAACTCCTCTCTATCTCTGGGCATCTTCCCCCTTCCTAAAAAGAAAATTGAGAAAAATCTCTAATCTTCAGAATTCATGGGGCATCTTGAAGAACCTCTTCTGATATGAAATGTGCTGTTTATTCCCCTCTGCTCCATAGAATTTATATATATATATATATATATATATATATATATATATATATTCATTTATTTAACAACAACAATGAAGCTGACTAGGCTGAACATTTATTGAAGGCAGAGAATATCTCATTTATTTCTATCTCTTCAGTATTAAGAGGAGCGACAGGTACCCACTAGTTACTCAAGAAATGGTTATTGAATATTTAGTTATCACAAGATGTTTTTAGTTTTTAAAACATTCCAAATATTTTTCTATAGCCTTCATACAACAGTATTTCACAACTGGTTTTATGAAATATAGAGAAAATAGCACATGCAGTAGCCATATATTGTAGATGGAAATACTCATGGCATAGGCTAACCACAAAGTTTCAGAAGCCTAGGAAGAAGGCTCTCCATCCAGATATTCTCACCCCCCCCACCACCACCACCACCACAACCACCTCTCTCTCTCATCCTGGGAGAGTGGTGAAGCTAATTCCAGGTAGGAAATTCTCAAATTATATATTTGGATGAAACCATTACCTAGTACATCTATGTAGAGTCCCCAATTAATACACCTCCCCCACTCTGCTCCAAGGTTCTCTGGTCCTTTTACAAGGGAAGGGTTTTATGTACACTATCAAGGATAGGCACATGAAAGAATACATTAGAACCTAAGCAGAAAACCTAGATAGGCCCACATCAATACTGAATGAATTATAGGACAAAAATAAAAGTATAGAACTTGGATATTTTTTGCTCATTTAGCTAACCCTCTCTAAGAAAAACAGTCATAAAATAATTTTTGAAATGTGTCATATATATATGAGAGACCCAAATGAGTCACATTTATAATTATGCTTTTCCCCTTACTTTATGTCATTGCTATGTTCCGTAGCCTTAAACAGATCCCCAAGGACTCTAAGAAAATACTTTTGTTCAGCAGATTCCAGGGAACAAAAGAACAGAAGTATTTTAATATTCTCAATTAGAAATGAAAAGAATATATACCACTTACTTAAAAGAATGCCATACATAAAACAGCTTGTGAAGTACAGAGAGTGAAAAAATTAAAAAGCTAACCTGGAAAAACCCTGTCTGTTGGTCTCAGCAATGCAGTGAAACATAAAATGATGACTCAAGAAACTAACAGCAATAAATTCAGTTTGTACCTCATGCTGGCTATTGATTCACAAACATGCCTGTGGCCTGATCTCTGGCTGATGGCCGCTGGACAAGCTTGTCAGGTATAGTTTCACCAAATGTATGGGCAGCACGATTTCTCTAGACACAACAACACTGAGATCTTTTTACTGTGGCTTAAGATATGAAGGTCAATTAAATAAATGCTGAATATTACATAAGGGCATGAAAGAGTCTGTTTTCTTATACTAGCCTTTCACTACATTTACTCATGTTCATTCTGTCCTTGTAAATTTTTATCATTCAGACCACACAAAGAGAGCATCTAAGTCTTCCATGTAGGTGCTGACCAAAGAAGGCAGGCGTCACACCGTGGTTCTGCCTCTCACTGGATAATGACCTTGAGAAAAATAAGTTCTTATCAATAGAAAGGGCAGAATAGCATCTATGTCACAGAGTTCCCAGGAGAAAAAATTAGATCACAGAGGTGACAGGCAGATATGTAGTTAGTTCTTTTTAGTTTTCTTAAAACAGCAGCTAATTTTTCAACTACAAACTCTTAACATGAGTTTAAGGTTCCTGGCCAAATAGGATAAATTGTGTATGTCTTTTCTTTGTCCTCTCAATTGTAGCTTCAAGTCCTCTAAGCATTCTTCAGAGATTGTGTTTATTTTATTTTATTTTTGACAGGGTGAGCACTAATTGAGAAGTCAGAATGAGATCTTTTTCAAACAATATATTTTTAATTGATTTCAGAGAGGAAGGGAGAGGAAGAGTGAGATAGAGACATCAATGATGAGAAAGAATCGTTGATCAGCTGTCTCCTGCATGCTCCACCCTGGGGAAGGAGCCCCCAACCTCTGCATTTACTCTTACTGGAATCAAATCTTGACTTCCTGGTCAATGCCCAAACACTGAGCCTTGCAAGCCAGGCCAGAGGTCATGTTTATTTATTTTTAAACCACTTGCACCTTTGTGTTTTTTTTTCTTTTCTTTCTTTCTTAGAATAAACAACAATCATAATCTATTGAGAAGTTTAGAAGGAGAGAGGTCCCTAATAATTTTATTGCTATTCAATACAATTCAAGACACAGAATTTCCAAGGAGCAGGAAAAGAAAACTTCTCTAAAAATTGCATAATGGGTATAAAATGAAATGTGGAGTGCTCTGCATTCATTAAACTGAGAAGCTGACAGTGTTTATATAAAACCCAAATGGGGAATTTTCTTTTTTCCCCCTGAAATATAAATATTGGAAGCTCAAGGAGCCTGAATCTTTTTAACTATTCACCCCTATACTCTTGAAAAAGTAATAAATGGCAAGTTAAAAAGCTTATTAGGACATGAGTGAAACAACAAACAAATAAATGAAACTTCCAAAAGCCGTGCTAGCACCTATACGGAATCAGCCTAAGTTAAGATGCTCTTTGGAACATGTATTGGTAAACATGCACATAAAAGGAGAAATACAAACAGGGTCTCTGGTCGAATGTGTTAGAAAAATGTTTAGTTGATTGAAGTTAAACACGTCTGATTCTGTTACTTCCTTCAACATGTTCCTATTAACAAGGAATTTCCAACATGAGACTATAAAATGCAGTATTGTCAAAATTATTTGACTACAGAATCCTGTTTCAAAAGAAACCTCGTGGAAGTAGGGTTGTGAATAATGCACTGTAGAAATAAGTTTAGCCTGATTTGAAT
This sequence comes from Pipistrellus kuhlii, assembly GCF_014108245.1. Taxonomy (NCBI): domain Eukaryota; kingdom Metazoa; phylum Chordata; class Mammalia; order Chiroptera; family Vespertilionidae; genus Pipistrellus; species Pipistrellus kuhlii. The sequence continues at coordinate 17,736,806 of NW_023425595.1, forward strand.
TATCCTTCTGCATTTTTAATACTTTGATGACAATAGTGAACTATTGCAAAACCCTAAGGTTCCTTTTCTACTGAAGGAAAGCAGCAACTTTCCCAATCAAAACTCTCCAATGCATTCTTATTTCATGACAATTTAGCAAGAAATAAAATACCTGTTAAGAAACCAGAAAAACTCAAGAATTATGGTGGTAGGAGTATTCAGCAGAGCATTCCTAAGAACCTGGCTTTGACTCTTAGCTAAGTAAGCACCAGCAGTATTGAGTTACTCAGCAGTGGCATGTTCTTCATGTGTTCCTTGAATAAACACCATATACAATCCCAGGGAGAATGCTCCATATCCATATCATACAGTGTTATGTGATTAACATGCTGATTTTATTAATATGGTGGGATATCTGTATTTGTTATGTGTTTTTTCATAATCTCTGATTAAAATACATTTTGTATTTCACAAAGGAAAGGATCACCTGTAATCTCCAATACATTTCTAGACCTTTGACTATACCTGTTAAAAGACAAAGGCTTAAATAAAAGACTCCTGGATTTATTCCTCTAGTCCTAATTTAAAATCAGTGCCTAATTTCCACTTTTGGACACAGGTATTGATTTCGGTCAAGGGCATGTACCTTAGTTGTGGGCACATCCCCAGTAGGGTTGTGCAAGAGGCAGCTGATCGATGATTCTCTCTCATCTGTGTTTCTAACTCTCTATCCCTCTCTCTTCCTTTCTGTAAAAAATCAATAAAATATATATTTTTAAAAGGTACTCCATCCCCACTCACCAAAATCAGAACATGTTAATCACTAATATAAAGATAATTAGAATTAAGTAACTTTTCTTAGGAGATCAAAACAACTATGAAACAGCCATTATTGCAACAAAACATTCTTGAGAACTCTAATCACAAGATGTTAAGTCCTTCATCTTATATTTAACTACTCAGGGAGCAATAGATCAGACGGATATTCACAAAATGGAGAGTGTCCATCTGTCTTCTTATCTGGTGAGCAGAAAACTAATGGTTGTCTAATTTAGCATTAGTTAAATTTTAAGAATAATTTTCAAACATATCAAATACTGAAAGAGGATAATTAGATGTTATGGCATAATTTGGGCCACTGAGTGACTGAAGTGGGCAGAGGTGGAGTGCAAGGGAGGTTAAAGATAAGACTACAGGGGTTATGAAATTTCTGGGTAGGGGTGGGACAAATAAAATAAAATCTGGCAGGTTTCATTTAATCTTTCCAGACAATTCCATAAATTGACATCCAGCTGATAGAACTTTATTTTGCTCACCGATTTATTTATAGCATTTAGAGAGACTAGTATGATAGTCATTCAATACATATGTATTTGGATTAATTAAATAATGAAATAACATAATGAGAAATAATTTAGAAGGAGGGTATACTTGGACCTTTCCTGATCACTCCACCTAAAATTACATGATTTATTTTCTTTCTAAACAAGCCTTAGATGAGAAATATAAAGAATGGCTGCTTTTCCCTTACTAGGTAAATAAAATCTAGAATCAGAGTTTAAATGTGCTGGGCATAGGCACATCCAAACTTTTGAAACAATTAGAAAGGACTTAAAGAATGTTGTCCTTAAGCAGTACCAGAATGTAATAATCTGATCCTTGGTTATTTGTAATATTAAAAATTAAATGTGGGTGGGTGGTGGGCACAAATGAACAGAAATATCATGTATCATAGAAATCTACACTTGAAACCTATATGATCTTATTAACCAAAGTCATCCCAATTTAATAAAAAATAAAACATATTCAAAATGAAGGAAATAAAAAGTTGAAATTAGATATTTCATAGCAACAAATAGTAGTATATGTCTTGATGAGTTCTTACACAATCCAGCAAACATTTCACTGTTCCTGCTCTTAACAAATATGCTATCAGTAGAGGCCTGACACAAGGAGATTTGTGCAAGAATGGACCTTCCTACCCCTGGCTGCCAGCCCCGCCTTAGCTCTGGCCAGAGTCTGCTTTGCACCTTTGTATGCTTCCTAGAGGCCCAGTGCAGCTGAGGCAGTGCAGAACACCCTGCCCCCAGCTGCTTGGTGCATGCATGTGCAAATTAACCCACCATCTTTGTTAGGTTAATTTTCATACTAACTCCTGATTGGCTGGTGGGCATTTTGAAGGTACAGTCAGTTTGCATGTTACTCTTTTATTAGTATAGATGCTTATCTTAAAATAGACCTTCTAGGTATTTGGAGTCTAGACCACTGAGAAAGAGACCCAGAATAAAGAATAAAGGGAGAGGATGTAAGCTAGTTCCTGGCAACTGGCTAAGAAATCCCATTTGTTTGTTTTTAATCCTTACATGAGTTAAAATTGCCCTATGCTATTTAAAAGTGTGTGTGTGTGTGTGTGTGTGTGTGCACTTGTGCTCATAAATATACAGGTATATTTTAGAGTGATGATATATGAATCATTTAGAAAAACTCTGAGAAAGACAAGAAAATAAGGCTAGAGCAGTGGTGGGCAAACTCATTAGTCAACAGAGCCAAATATAAACAGTACAACGATTGAAATTTCTTTTGAGAGCCAAATTTTTTAAACTTAAACCTTTTCTAATGCCACTTCTTCAAAATAGACTCACCCAAGCCTTGGTATTTTGTGGAAGAGCCACACTCAAGGGACCAAAAAGCCACATGTGGCTTGCAAGCTGCTGTTTGCCAACCAAGGGGCTAGAGGATAACTAAAGAATTGGCCATAGAAGAACCTACAAACCACTTTGTTAATATTCCTCTTCATGCCACTGCCCTTTGCCAACCTTAGTCAAATGGCTGCATGTGGTTGGCCTTATGAGATGCCCTCTATTCTAGAACACTGTCCCAAATGTAAATACACATGGAGAAATTAGCTTAGTTTTATATCCTCTATTTCATTATCTCATGATTGAATACATACTTAATGAGATACTAACTTATAGATGACTTTTCATATACAAGATAAAACAAATATAAGAAAAGATTAATAAAACTTCACCAGCCTAGATTAAAAAAGAAAACAGCCTTTTGAAATAAAGCATACATTTTTATTTCTTGATTGAGTTGAGTGATAGTTGTAAACCTAACTGCATACACTGACCCTTGATATCTTCATAAGGTCAAGTAAGAGCAGGAGGAACTGAGATTCATGGAGTTCCTATTATATGCAAGGGCTTGAGATACATTCTTAAGAATTAGTTATTTTTATTTTACATGAAACAGCAAATTGATGAAAGTCCAAGAGAAGATTTGGGTTAGTATAACTTATTTTATAAAATTCTAAATCCAAGTTTTCAGAAAAATGTTAAACACATATCCTATATCCAGTGGTTTTAATAAGTTTCTGCTTCCATCCATCTCTAAACTCTGTCCTGTAGCAGAAAAATATCTAGGAATTACAGTGAACCAAAATGCTACTTTGAAAAATAGTGTAAATATTACCTGCCTAAGACACACTTGGAAAAGGTACATGAAAAACAAATTATTACATACAAGTAAGCTATAATTAGGTGATTGGTTAATGATTAGCATTGTTCTAGTAAAAAGAAATAAAAACTCAATTTTTTTATGAACAATTGTATTAACATCATGTAATAGAAGAGCACAAAGTTTATATCTAATGGCTAATGTTGTTTGTGAGGATCAAATGAGAAATGTGTGGAAGTAAATAAGCTAGAGACGGGTAGCAAATACTCAATACAGATGAGCAAATATTTGCTTATGCCTAGCTTACTTTTAAATTATTAGTGTATCAGCATTTTAAATAAAAAATGCAAAAACCGGGATCATTGGTATTTTGTATTTATTATTTTTTTTTATTTTAATGATAGCATTTCCTTTATTAAATTAATTCTTTTGTCAGTGAAAGTGTGTATACTCAAGGATTGAGAAATACTTTATTTCATTTTAAAGAAATATTATGATCCTATGTTTTGTATATATAGGATTCTAATTTGCTAAAACTTAGAAATAGGTGAATTAAAATGGCCTCAGGGCTTTGAGATATAGACATATAATTAGATTTCATGTGATTTTTTTAACATCTGATATCCAGGATAAAAATAGTTGTAACAAAAATTAGTATATTACGACTTATATTTTGCTTAATGGCAGTAAAATGAATAATAGTGATTAAATTATTTTTGTGAATGGAATTCTGCTTGTAAATTTTCTGACAAATTAAAAAAAATCTTATTAACAACATATAGTACATTGATGAATGCATTTTGCTAATGAATGCTTTTCAATACATAAACATGGAATAAAATTTATAAATTTTATGGAAGTCAAATTAGAGAGGCTCATTAAGTGTGCAGAACTAATACCAAGTGTTGAATAATTCATCAGCTGTTTAACAGATTTGCTATAAAAATGCAAATTATTTTTATTACTGAGATCACTCTAAATTTTTGTGGTTGTTTTGTGAAAGAATCATATTTTTTTTCAATGTAAGACTCAAAAAGTTTATTGGCAAAGTGATTAACATAGAATTTTTGCTAATTAAATCAGGAGAAGGCTATTTAGGCTGACACTATGCTAGGTGTTCAAATTACTGCACTGTCCCATTGTATTTACATAAGGCTCATTTATCACAGATAAACTCTCAGCCTCTTTATTTGATATGACAGGCAATACTGAAAGAAAATGAATCTTTCCAGTATTGTATGCAACAGATACACAACTGTTTTACTTCTAAATGCCTGATCTACTACTTTTTGAAACAATTAGAAAGGATTTAAAGAATATTGTCCTTAAGCAGCACCAGAATGTATGTAATAAAAAATAAATAAACAAACAAAAAAGTTACTTCCTTCTCAGTAAGCTATCTGGTCTCCCAAAATTGAATAAAGAAAAAGGATTTGCAGCCCAGCCAGTGTGGTTCAGTGATTGAGCATAAGCCTATAACCAGGAAGTTTGATTCTTGGTCAGGGCAGATGCCCAGGTTTCAGGCTCCATCCTCCGTGTGGGTGTGCAGGAGCCAGTTGATTAATCCTTGTCTCTCACCAGTGATGTTTCTATATCTCTCTCCCTCTCTATTCCTCTCTGAAATCAATAAAAAATATATTTTAAAAAAAGAAAATAAAAAGGATGTTTAGATGTATGTACAAATATCTGGGTTATATTCAAAAATCATTAAACATCAGGGAACTCAGGAAATTTTAAACCTTATTAGACAGAAAATAACAACTGGGCTATCCTGTACTTCTTGAAAGAATCCTAAACATAACTGGATTTTTAAATAGTCTTTAATCAATTAATTTTAATAAATTGTATCTACTATTTTACTCATATATATTTAAAAACCTGTTCCATGTCAGCCACTAAGTTGCATTCCATGAACATAGGTTTAATGAGAAGGCATAATTTTTATCTGAAAGTTCCATGCACCTAATTTTGTAAGCTATTTCTGAGATAAAGATAGTTTTCATTACATTAAGTCTTTATTTAGTATATAACATGTTCTCAAATAGTATTTTTTATATGAATAAACAAAAGGCATGTTGATTTTAATATGTGATTTTATAAATTTTACATTCATAAATATATTTTTGACTTATTAATAGTGGCACAATATTTTCTAAAGGAATAACAAAAATATTTATGTTGATTTTTCTTCAAGTAATATTCTTGACAAGTGATTTTTAAAAATGTATTTATCTTTGTATTTTGTTGAAGTTGTCAGCTCACTACCAAGTGACCTCTAACTGCTGCTACTCAATCTACTAATGAATGTATCATCCATGAACTACTTGACTTCTGTAGAAGGCATGAAATAAAAATACCCATGCAATCAAACAATTATTTTATTTCTACCGTTATTCAGTAGTTGAGTAAGTGGGTTTGTTGAGTCTGAATTTGTAAAGCAAAAAAGTAAAAGTTGAAATAAAAAATGCTCAGCCTTCACAATAACTTTGCCTTGTACAATTCTGTATAGATAGACTTTTAGGCTCTACAAAAATAGGAGGATGAAGATTATAATAAATCAAAATTAACGTTAATCTTTGACACTATTCAACATTCTATGAATTATAGACAACTGTATCATATCTACAGAGTGAATTTCACCCATCCTTAAAGTTTCAAAATGGTCACCTGATATTTAAATTTTAATTTACTCATGAAGGGTTAATCTGTCAAAATGGGTTCTAGTTATAAAAATAATATAAAAATAAAATTGAAAGAATAATTACATATGCATTATGTGCAAAACATTTTTATAGCTTTCTGATAACCTTCTAATTCTTACTAATTTTAATAAATGTGCCACACTGTTCAAATTCACATAATCAAAATTTCAATATATAATTAATATAACCTTTAATTATATCTAAGTTTTAAAATAAGAATGTATACAAGGAAAAAAAATATATATATATGAAATTAGAAGTCCTAGGCTTGGAAGTAAATACATCTGACTCCAAATCCTATCTCTGCCTCTTAACAACTAGGAATGAGATTTCTGGTTACCCAAAATACATATTTTGGACTTCAAAAATTATAGTTGAATAATAAATATATACCTAAGATAATTACATATTTTTGTAATGTGCTAAATTATATGCCCACATCGATTTTTTCATGCACTAAATTATTTATTAACTTTTTTATTGATTTACACCATGAATATCTAATATTTGGCCCAAGGGATTTGCCTTCACATTTTGGACCCAGATACACACCAGCATTACTTATTATATAACCCTCAAAGCAGCCACTAACCCTAATTTGGAGTTGGCATTTAAGCTAAATTTATTTGTTATGAGAAACACATGAATTAGGCAGGGAAAATATAAATATACATACTTTCATGATGGATACATGCCTTTTCCTAGGATAAGAGGCATTTACCCTGGGGAAACCCTAAAAGACTGTCTGAACAAGAACAAAGACACTTTCAATTTTTTTTCCCGGCAAACTCCACCAGAACTGAGAAATACCACCTAAGGGAGGTCATTGCTAATCCTATGTAATTCTATATAATGAAAGCCTAATATGCAAATTGTCCCCTAGGGCAGTCATTCGACCAAGAATTCAACTGTGAGACTGGGAGTTCCACCACTCACTATGATGGTGATGCAGAACATGGCAAGCTTCAATGACACAGAGCAGGCAGCAGGAGGCAGTAGAGGTATTGCTGGCTTGATGGACCCTGGTGAGAGCAGACCATGCCAGGATGGTGGAGTGGGTGAGGGGGCTACAGCAGGCCAAGATGGGGTGCCAGGTGGGGCTTTGAGGCTGGGGGCATGAGTTGGAGCTGTGAGGCTGGGGACACAAGCTGGGGCACTATCTCTGAAGGCCACTCCAAGGGGCCCCACCCATGTATGAATTAATGCAACGGGCCTCTAATAAATCACAAAACTCTTACAATTGAAATGTGTCTTCAGAAATATATCATCAAACCTTTCGTTGACTATATCCAACCTCATTCTACCACCAAGAGGGAACTCCAAATTATTTCTCCATTATTTCAATAGCTGGGAAAATTACTGTTCCTTGTGGCAACCCATCTGATCTTTAAGCAGCTTATATTGCTAGATTTCCTCCTTTTTGGATAGACTAGTAGTCTATTTCTTTCGTCTGCCATCCACTGATCCTATATCTGTCCTATGGGCCTCCATAAAATGACTTCTATTTCTTCCACGTTAGCTATTTCAGTGTTTAGACATAGGCCTTTACCTTCCATATCACCCTTCATGTCTCCTTTAGCTTTTTATAATTTCAGATGAATCCTTCCCTATCTAGCCTTAAATGTCCTAATCTATTGTACAAAAGGAAACATTTAGAACCATTTAGTAGTAGGACACTTTATGTATGAAAAGTGAGTGGAAAGTTTCAAGCCCCATCTGTTGGCTTCCTTACTAGCCATCTTAGAAATCCCTCAGGCAAATACATCTGTGGGTAATATAAGCTCCATAGAAGAGACCCTGAGAAACATCAAGACATGTGGTAAGAAACTTTTGCCTAGTTGTACATTTCTGTACTATTTTAAAAGTGAAATGTTTATTTATTTTAATCATTGCTGAAGTTAGTTTTAATTTGGCTCACTGTCTTATGAACATGGACAAAAAAAAAAAAAGTTTGTTGAGATGTAAGGATGTTTTCAATATACTTCTCATTTTAAAAATCAACCAAGTTCAAAAGTGCATGCTAGATGTGCAAATTATTTTACTATGAAGGGTCTTTCCTGCCTTTATTACAGAAAAAAATCGAATTGAACATAAATGGTTACTTCTTCATTACTACAGTTAAACACTATGAGTTCAATCACCAGGACCATGACTGTTGCAAATGTCAGGTAGTGAATTCATTCAAAAATCTATTCTTGCATATAAAAAAGTGGCTTTTAAAGAAGCACTTTCCTCTTCAAACCTCTGAAAAATCAATACATTTCTTTATAGATCCTTCCATGTTATTGGAAGAAGCAAGCACCATCAACATCTTCTCATCCATGAGTCAATGAGCAAAATATTGTAGCTAAGGAATATTGCCTATTTGTTTACTCACCCTCTCGTATGATTTAAATTTCAGAATAGAGTTATTTATGTACAAAAAAATCATGTTCTATTCATTGTTAAAATTGTAATTGTCTCAGATATATATGTATCAGGGTGGTAATTTTAATAATACTTTAATAATTTCTTAATATGTAAACAATGAGAACATTTTGAAACATAGTGAAAAATTGTGTGAAGATGGGATACAACTATTCTTCTATTTACTTCATAAAACCAAATAACTATGTGCATAGTTTAAATTAATAGATAAAAAACTTTAAAAAATACTGACTTCCTTTATTAAACCATTTTTTATTTTTCCAAGGGAAGTAATTATGTCAGCAATTTATGTAATCACGAAAGACCTATTGATTGTTTATAAATTGCCAATATTTTCTCAGCATCTGTTTCTAATTAATATTCTGGAGATGAAATGTGAAATTATAATAAGAAACTAAACATGTCTGTGATCAGCATTACAACTAGAACAGAGCTTCTATTTTGTTCTGCAATATTTGATTATTTCATACCATTAGCTTTATTACACACTGTCCTATGTTTAGTGAATGTAGAGAACTGCATTATCTTATTGGAGAAGGAATTGTATATCTGAGATTGTTACTACTCAGCAGGTATTCTCAGAGTAGCATCAACAGTATCAGGGAACATGTGAGACACATAAGACCTCAGGCCCCATCCCAAATACACTGATTTCAAGTCTGCATTTATAAAGGTATCCAATTGATTTATACTTATATTAAAGTGTGTGAAGATCATTTGTAAATATTTTTTAAAAATTGATTAATGTATCATCATTGCTTTGAATTCCTGCTTGCTACTAGTAAATGTTTGATTATTTTTTGTTTTATATTTAATATACCAATTAATCAATCAATTGATGTATATCAATCAGTATATCAATGGATACAGATATTTGTTTTCTTTGGGCACTTCGCATGTATGAATCATGTTTTGTCAATCTCCCTTAAAGAAAGAATTTAGCTAAATCAATATTTTAACATAATTTGAAAGATGTGGGAGTTTTTTTAGTAGGACACTTTAATAATTTTATTTTCATTATCATAGTTTACATTACTTCTGCTATTGCATTTATGATTTACTAGAATTTTTATTGTTACCTTTTTTTTTAAGGTCTATTGCTAAGCATTGTGTTTAGTTTCATGTACTTTTCTTTGAAAATTTTCTCGTACTTTCAGCTCTAATGATAGCTCTCATTAAGTTAAAGATAAATGAAAACACATATGTAATACTATTGTTCTTGTGTCAAAATTTCAAAGAAAAGTATATTGACTATACATCCATCAAAGACATAAAGTTAATAGTTTTTAACTCCTAATATTCCAACTGAATATGCTGATATAGGTTAAATTTTAGACACTTATACTGAAACCGGTTTGGCTCAGTGGATAGAGCGTCAGTATGCGGGTTCGATTCTGGTTGAGGGCATGTACATTGGTTGTGGGCACATCTCCAGTAGGGGGTGTGCAAGAGGCAGCTGGTCAATGTTTCTCTCTCATCGATGTTTCTAGCTCTCTATCCCTCTCTCCTCCTCTCTAAAAAATCAATAAAATCTATTTTTTAAAAATTTTAAACACTTATATGTTAGAAATATTTTTCAATGGTTTAAGAAACAATTTAAGAACAAACCCTAAATAGAAACGCTTCAGTACTACTTTTAGTTCTCTTGAGTTTGCTATCACATGCAATATAATAATCGCTTCATTCCTGGGTGTATGTTTATTTTATCTATTGAATACATTGTTAAATTGCATACTTCACCCCTCAGTCTGTCAGATTTTGTTTCATGAATTTCAGAGATTTGCTTTAGGTGCATACATATTTTTAATTGTCATATCTTACTAATGAGTTGATCCTTTCATCATTATAAAATGTCCCCCTTTTTGTGACAATTATTCTCTTAGAGTCTAATTTATCTTATGTTAATATGCACTCTTAAATAATTTAGTGTTGCAGTTTGCAAGGAATAAGTCCATCCTTTTCATTTTAAACTATTGCATCTTTGAATTGAAAGTGTGTCTACTTTAGATAACATATAATTGTATTTTTAAGAATATATACTGACAACCTCTGCCTTATCATATAGTTTAATCTATCTCTGGGCATTATTATTGTTGCCATGATTGGATTAACATCTTCCTTTTGCTTTTTCCACCCATATGTCTCTTTTGTACCTCTGTTCCTTCATTACTACTTTATTTTGTATTAAGTGGATAGTAATATCATGTATCTAAATATAATATTTAAATTTATTTAAATGATAATTAACTATATATGTTGTTATTTTCTTACAATACACATCTAAAATGTATGATAGCTTTATAATCAGATTCATATTAATTATAGAAATGGCTTACAAACTACTCCTGTGTGGTTTCATTCCTTCTCCCACTTTATATTTTATTATAGGTTGTTATAATGCCTATATATATATATATATATATTATAATTCTAAAATAACAATGTTATCATTTATTATTGTTTTGTATAATTTTATGCTTTTAAAAGAACCTGAGAGAGAACAGAAATGCATCTACACAGTTATTTTCCTCTGTAATTGAGATTACATAATATCTACTAAACTATATCTAAGTTTGCTGATTATTTTTTTAAATCTACACTTGAGCCTCACTAGTGAATTTTTTCAGTTAGATGCTTTTCAACCCCAGAACTTCCATTAGTATTTGTGAAATAATTACCATTGTTATTATTATTCACCATTTGAATACATTTATTATAGCTGCCTTGAAATCTTTGTCTTCTATACCCAAGATCTAGGTGTTCCCAAAGGCAGTTTCTGTTGTCTGATTTATTTCCCTGTGTATATAGTGACAACCTCTGCCTTATCATATTTTTCTGTATTTCTATGCCTTATAATTTTTTAAATTGTGGTTGATGTACAAACTGGATGTCTCAGATAACTTATGTGGAGATTCTTTTTGTATTATGTTGATGGATCTTATATCTGCTGATGAAATGAATTATTTTTTTCAAATATGATTGACTAATTTCAGTAACTAAAGAACTATTGCTTAATAAAATCATAAATCTTAAAACAATAACTTAGAATCATTCAGGTTTCAACATTGTAGAGAAGTCTGATAGTAGACTGATATTTGACATTTCTCCACTTGTAAAAAATTATTTTACTTTTTGTTGGTTTTTGTTTGGAGATAAAATAATAGTTTTATTTTGCTGTCAGCATTTCCTCTGCCTATAGATTTGTAATATTGCTTACTACTGAAGTTAAAACTTTTATTTCAGCTAAATTATCAGTTTTGCCCTTGAAAAATATTGATCTGGCATATGAGAACTTTGGAGTGTGGGCTCAGTAATCATCCACTATATACCTGATAGTATTTTCCATTCCCTTCCTGTTAGTGCATTATTCAAGAATATGTGATAAAAATAGATGCTTTTTCCCCTTGACCTTCATACATTTTCCTATATAAGAATTTGTTTTGTCATTTACCCTCCAAATATTTCCCTTTGAGTCTCAGATATGCTCTCAAGAATGGAAAGTACAAACTCCTGTTCCCTTCCATATCGTTTGTTTGGAATCTCTTTGTGATCTTCAATGTCAAGGGAGCTTCTATAATAATTACTGTCTTTAGATCTTTTCTTCTTTTGATGAATCTACTGTTCCAGGTCCTGGCATATGCAGCAAGCTTTGTCATCAGCTAGGCCTGTACACAACGTTCAGGGGACAATTGTATCCAGCCTTTTCCATGGTCATCTGCCTTGCACATTAGTGACAATCCCAGTTGTGTGGCAGGGATATTTTTAATTTTTTTTCTGACTATACCCTGTAAGGGTAGAGTACACCACAATAACAATATTTTGTGGATTCAGTTGTCTCACTACTTTCTCTGTGCCTGTCCTTATCTTTAGATTTGGATCACTAAATTAGGTATTCCATGTTTCCAGGATTCTTTGATAAAGCCATTCCATTAGGATTACCTGACTTAATTTATTTGAAATATATACATTTACAAAAATCATAAGAATTAATTAACAAATCATATCTCTGGTAATCAAAACGAGAAAAATGCCCCCTCAATTACTCAATCCTCAGAGGACATAATTAACTGAAAAGATCAAATATAATTTAATAACTGTGAGAAACATTCTTCTGGTTACCAATTTAATTAATGATCTACTTGTTAACCAAAAGCAAAGCCTGATTGCCCTTCTGATGCTGTACCAGCTGTAGCTTCCAGGTATTATAAATGAAGCTGACCAGCTATGAATAACGGTCCTATTTTGCTCAGACATCTGGCTTGGGGCATGCAATGATGCTTTCTTGCTGATGGCTTATTCAGAACCAGAGTGAAATATTTAATATAAAAATGTAGCTTTAAGAAGTTGTTATTTGCATGACCTGTCCAAATTATTTTGCATTCTTTTAACAGTCCAAACAGAATGTGATATTTTTATGATAGTAATTTCATGTCTTATTTTTTTTATAACCTTAAATCCTAATTTTAGGGGCATTAAAAACAAACTTTATCTTGTTTGTGAAGCAGTTAGTACTAACACTCTAAAACCAGGTGGTTAGATGTCACATAGTGCTGGTTTTATTATTTTATAAAGAAAGAGAATAACTTTCAGAACTTGGATATTTTCATAGTAATGTCTGCAAAGTGCATTGAAAGAGTTCACAGCTAGAATGCAAAGCTTGGTGTTTTTTTAAAATTTGAATATTCTTTCAGAGAAAAATTATATATTCAAACCTCAAGCCCTACATGATTTAAATCTTGAAGCAAAATCTAATGGAAGGCAATCAAGTAAAGAGGGTAGTTCAGTGGACTTAAAGTTAACTAACTGTTCCTGGGTTTAACTAAGGAAGTGCTTGAGATACACAAATCACTTTCTTTTTCATAATTATTATAATCATCATCTTATTCTTAGGGCACTGGCTTAAATGGGATATACACTGAGCAGCCAGATTATTATGATCTAATGCATAATAATCTGGTCGCTCAGTGTGTGTGTGTGTGTGTGTATGTGTGTGTGTGTGTGTATGTGTGTATTAGAGACTTGGTGCATGGCAATGCTGACATTTCCACTACATATCTACTCCTTTATTCACTGATTTAATAATATCGCTTATTTACTACCAGGTAACCACAGTGCTAAGTTCTGGAGGCAAAAGATACAGGGCTCCTGATGTCATAACACCTACAGCCCCATTTAGGGCAAAGAAAAGTGAACAATTACAACACAATAGGATACACCCTTCAGTGGGGAGATCCAGGATAAAATGGTAGGACAGAGAATGTTCATCAGATGGAAATGGTAACTAAGATAAGGCTTAAAAAGATAAGAGAAAATTATCAAGAAAAACGTAGAGTGCAAGGCTGGATGAAAATATTGAACATTTCAGGAAGAGATATTAGCAATGCTTAGGCTAAACAGAGCTCGCAATATTTGGGGAAGTGAAATCAGTTCCAAATGGCCAGAGTGCTCCTGTGTATGTTCTCACTTAACTGTTTCTCGATATATTAATATTTGTTTTGAGGAGGCAAGAAAAAAAAATATGACAAAGCATAAGGTTGGAGCCAAGTGTTGTGGGCCTTGTAAACCATGGTTAGGATAAAGGTGAATATGACCTAAATTAATATTAACATGATAATTGCCGATCTGTTATTAGTTTTCCAGGCAAACTAATGGCCTATGTTGCATTCTCTTCTGTCTTTCTAGATGTGCCTTTCTATCTCTATCTTAACCCTACACATTTCTTATTGTTTTCTTCATTTGCCACATTCCTCATAAAATCTTATTTTTTTTAATCCTCACCTGAATGTATTTTTCCATTGATTTTTAGAGAGAGTGAAAGAGAGAGGGAAAGATAAAGAGAGAAATTGATAAGAGAGAAACATATTGATTGGTTGCCTTCTGCATGCACTCTGACCAGGACTCAGGCCAAGAAAGTATGAGATCTTGACCAGAATCAAACCTGGGCCTTCGGTCTGCAGGCAGACACTCTATCCACTGAGCCAAACCTGCTAAAACCCTCATAAAATCTCTCTTTGCATTCACTAAGTAAATGCATTTTCTCCTCTCTGAATCGGCTTAACGTTTGTTTTGTTTTTTTTTCTTCTCTGATACACTATGTCAAAATCTTCCTTGAAATAAAAATATTTGTAAACTTAGCTTCTCCTACTAGGCTAGATCCTTAAGAGAAGGTACTGGATAAGTATTTCTGCATTCCTTTTATGACACAGTTTCATTAAACTATTAAATTGACAAGTATTGTATCAGTCACAATAGAAAGTTAAGAAAAAAATTTTTTTTCCAGAAAATGTTCAAGCCATAATAACAAACAGATGCACAATGAAATATTATTTTCCAAGCTTTAAACCCTCTGTGGGTGGTAAGGGCAGACACACATCCATGTTATTTCTTACTAATTGCAAATGTTTAGTGTTAGTTTAGCTAATGCTACAGAAAATGCAATTAAACTACTTTTCAGTTGAAAAAAGCAGCATTGCTCACTCATATAGAGATTGAATAATACTACTCTAAATTGCAGGTGAATCATCCATGACAATAGACACAAAGTAGGGTAATGATAACCAATTTTGGATAGCATTTCTTTCTCAGGACAATGAGTTAGCTACTCATTTGAATGACAGTCTTTGAATTGAGTGCATTGATATTGCATAGAGTGCTGAAAATGGACTCTCTGATGCTGATTTTTAAATCAATTAGATGTCAAGGTCTCAGCTAGTCTATGAAGATGAGCAGAAGTATTAATAGCAGAAAGAGCTCCAGCTCATTTCTCTGAAATTTCTTATTTCTACTTCTCCACAAGTAGTGTGAATATAGTGTTTGTAAGATGGCTGATTGGACTTGAAAATGTTGCCATTGGAGATTTTTCCTTTGTACAAAGCTAAAGTAGCTAGAATACAGCAATGCAATATTTATTGAGAATATACTACATAACACTTTATTATATCATTATTTTTCATAGAGATGCCCTGAATTATGTATCTTTACTGTTTCATTTCCGCAGATGAGAAAAACTTTCTAAGCACTATTTTCCAATACTTGGTACTGTCTTATATATCTCCTCTAAATGTTCTATATGCTAGGATAAATACATTTAGTTTCTTCAGCTATTTCTACAGATAATGTGTTTAGAATGGCCTGATTAACTTGAATGGGCTCAGTTATGGGTTCATTATTTCTTATAACCCAGCAACCAGATCCACACAGCACACCAAAGACTGTTTTGCCAGCCAAGTAGGAGCCTCACTTATTTTACTCTGAACACACCATGCCTCATAATATCATAATTGTTTTCTGAGAAACCAATTTACATTGATGTCTTACTACATTTATGGGTAAGAATATAAAGATGGTTTTATAACCTACTGCAAGAAAAATGGCATCTCTCCGTTTTCTAATTGGGGTACTATTATTTATTAGCCCAATAAATATTATTTCTATCCCAAATGCAGAGCTTGAAGGAGATGAATTTTAGAGATAAATTTAGAATTGGTCCATTTTCAATATAACCTGCCAAACACTTGTTAGATTTTTTTTTTATTTCTTTGTTGATTAAGGTGTTACATATGTGTCTTTAAATTTTTAATTTATCAGTCCTCAAACAAAAATCTTTAAGCTGCAAAAGTCTAGTGCATTTTGCCACAGAACCACAGATTCTCTATCTTGATTATATATAAGTAATCATTAACAATTATTCATTAATTATTTTAACAAAAATTCTAGGACATTTTTTTTTCAGTCATTAGAAACATCCAGAGATTAAATTTCATTAAAAAAACAATTGATAAGCTGTATTAAACATAAGAAATCATTAAAATGAAATTATTTTCTAATTATGTTTGGAAAATTAAACTGAAGTTTTAAAATTATAAGCAAATCTGTCCAACTGGCATGGCTCAGTGGTTGAGTGTAAACCTATGAACCAGGAGGTCAAGGTTTGATTCCCTGTCAGGGCACATGCCCAGATTGCGGGCTGGATCCCAGTGTGGGGTATGTAGGTGGCAGCTGATTAGTGATTCTCTCTCATCATTGATGTTTTTATCTCCCTCTCCCTTCTTCTCTGTAATCAATAAAAGCATATTTTTAAAAATACATAAGCAAATCTTATAGGCTATCATTTCATAAAGTCAATTATACTCATAACTTGTGCAAATATATTTGAGGATAACTAAGATTTTTACTGCGTTAATGTTAAAGAGCATTTGATGAAATTACTTACTTCACTATGGGCACCTAAGGTAATATTTTCTTCAGTTTTTCACCTTACTCCACTGGAAATATTAATAACCATATCATACATAAGTTCAGAGAACAAGAAAGAAAAGGCCTGCACAAGAGATATCTTTCTCAGACTAGAGAGAGAGGAATACCTTCCCAGTCTCTCTAGTCCTAAGGGAGCTATAGGACACTCTGGAAAATAGCAATTTTACTCATCTTTTTTTTTTCTTCTTTTCCTTTTTTTTCTCTTTCACATAGAGAACTTGCCACTAAAGAGAATGGCCTGTCCAAGGAAAGCATATATGAAAATAGATGTTTTAATTAATTTTTTGTTAAGACTTTATTTAAGGGGCGGTTTTAGGTTCGTAGCAAAATAGAGGGGAACACATAAGTATTTCCCATATATCCTTAGCCTCATACATGCATAGGCTCCCTCATTATTTCCCCACAGAATGGCACCTTCGCCACAAGTGATAACCCTAATGACACATCATAATCATCCTAAATCCATAGTTTACATTATGATTCACTCTTGGTTTTGTACATTCTATGGGTATGGATAAATGTATCCAAATACCCTTCATCATGGATCATATGGAATATTTCCATTGCCTTAAATAAAATATTCTCTTATGTTCTGCATAATCAGCAGCCTCCCTCTCTTGGCTTCCTGACAACCACTGATATTTTTGTCATCTCCAGAGTGTTGCCTTCACAGAATGCCATACATTTGGAATTACACAGTATGTGGAAGTGGAGTACTTGCAAAGTCGAGGGAAAAGAATTTCCTGAAATTCTCAAACGGAGAAGTGGAAAAAGCCCCACCATGTCTTCAGCAGGGCCAGAATTTCTGTTCATATTCAAGTCCAGTACACTGCAGCATCCTGTGTGTGAAGTCCACAGGGCCATGGGACATGCAGCTGCTACAGCCACGTGTCCATGGAGAGAGACCTCGTGAATGCATGGGTGAGTGCAGGTCAGGGAGCAAAAGAGAACAAAGAGAGAGGGAACACTTTGGGGATTTTAACCAGAAGCTTCCTCAATTTGTTTCTTGTTTTGTTTAAATGAACACAGAGCAACTTTTATTTAGGTTAAACAGGCTAAAAACCATAATACTTTTTTTTTTGCTTCAATGTAGAAGTAGACCCAGTACAGAAAAACATTTATAGGAGGGACCTGTTTTAGTCAACTAAAAAGACTCAATTTGCTAGTATTTAGAGTTTTCCAATGGTGAATGAAATACATTCCTGATCTCTAGATGTGGTCAGGCTGTGTTACTATATGATACACATTGAGACACCTCAAGTCTAGAGAGATATACCTGTAGTCTGAACTACAAGATATTCAAATACTATTTCAGCTTTTGAAAGTAATGTTCTATGAAGTAGCTCTAAAAAACTATCTAGCTAATAAACCTACCCCTTCTCTTATAATTGTTAATTAAACCTGAAATAATGTGAACACTGATTTCTTACCTAAACCATGGTACAGTTTTAAAAATAAGACAAAAATGAAACTTCAAAATCATCCTTCCAATTATGCCTTGGATTTGTGTTTTAAATATATTAATGTAGGCAGGTCTATTTAAACATATTTCTAGAACACTGTCATCTCTAGTAATTAGTCTCAGAAGAGTTAGCACATCTGAGTCACTGTCATAAGATTGACATGTTCCTCTATATAACAGTGAGATACATAAATGTTTTCAAATCCCTAGCCATCTCAAGATTTTACATAATAGTATGAATATTTTTTAAAGTTGTTACACAAGATACACTTTTAGAAGAGCCAGACATTTCATGAGAGGGTTGGTATTTTCTTTCCACATTTACCTGTAGGGTTTTTGTAGCCCAGAACATGGTGACCTTTTCTTAAACCTCCATTTAAACAGCAGTAATTTTTGGTCTTTTTAAAACATGTTTTACTGAAGTTTCCAAGTGATGTACCTCAAACTATTACAAACAGCAACATGAAGGTTGCTTTAGCTAAAGTTGGGAGCATTTAGAGTAATATAATCTGTCTACTTCAACAATATCTGAATTTGGCTATCTAGAAATATTGCAGTTAACATTGGTTCTATCTCTGCTTATGGCCATTTTCAAAATAAATCATTTAGAAGCCTTTAATTTTCATTGGAAGCTTCCAATAGCTCTGGGATAGTTCCCAAAGTCTGGGACATCATTTATCAGGTTTGTGGACACATAAATACAGTCATACAAAGGAGTATTTAGGTTCTTAGGAATGACAGGACATTTGAAAGTGACCTACAGTCTGAATTGTTTCTTTTAATGCCAACAAGCTTATTAAGGTAGCTAGAGTAAGTCAATGTATGCCTTTTATTAATTTATTCCTTATATATATTTTAAACATACACATATTTATTGGTTTTAGAGAGGTAGAGAGAGGGACACAAAGATAAAAAGATCAATGAGAGAGACACATCAATCAACTGCCTTCTGCACGAGATTGAGCCCCACAATCAGGGCATGTGCCCTGACTGGGAATCAAACCAGAGACCTCTTATTTATATTGAACAAGTCTATGAGCATAATCTAGGAATGTTTACTTCATGGACAACATTTTCCCAAAAATGCTGAGGGGAGAAGGAGAGCAATTACAGACATTGTTTTGTGCATATGATTTGAGATTGTCTTAAATAATCTGTTTTAGGGAAGTTCAGACAGGCTGTTGGTTTTTGTTATTAGTATCACTATGTAATTTATTGTCAAAACTATGATATATTATATACTTATTAAATTTATTGGGTAACTGATTAATAACAGTATATATATTTCAGGTTAAAAAAATCTCATAATATGACATTGATATACTCTACTGTGTCTGCCACCTGAAGCCTCTTTTCTTCAATCACCATATATTTGACCCACTTTACCATCTTCAAATTTCATCTCAAAAGTTTTCTTGAATATAAGGAAAAATGTTTATTCTAAAAAACCAACTTGATGAAAACACCTTAAAACATCAATGCTAGGCAGCTGGCATTAAGATATTGTAAATATTTTTAAAATATATTTTTCATTGATTTCAAAGAGGAAGGGAGAGGGAGAGAGAGATAGACACATCAATGATGAGATAGAATTGTTGATGTTGATTGACTGCTTTCTGCATGCTCCCACTGGGAATAGAACCCACAACCTTGGATGTGCCTTGACCAGAATTGAACCATGATCTCCTGATTCATAGGTCCATGCTCAACCACTGAGCTACATCTTCCAGGCAAGATAATTGTAAAAATTTTGAGACATGTGTTTAACAAACAAATAGGAAATGACAGAGAGATGCAATTTTCTATTTATTCCCACAAAGCTGATTTAATCTTACAGAGGATTATTCACTGTATTTTATCTAAATTGGTGCATATTTTTAAAAGGAGCTTCAGGACTAATTATAGTCCTTGTAGGATTTAGGAATGCAAGTATTCTAAATGCTTATGTGCTATACATCACTTGTTTCACATTATCCTAATATTGGGATTATATTAGGCAAGGTGGATATCATCATGCTGAATATTATATATTAATTAAGGACGACATAGATAATTTCAATAAATGCTACATATAGGAAAGTGGCAGTTTCAAAACTTTTACATAAAATAAATAATTATTGTTTTAAAAATATTAAAAGAAGCTTCTACCAAGTGTCCTTGGAGAATAAAGAAAGGAAGAATTAAACAAAATATGCAACAGAACTCAGCAAGAGAAAACTTTATGTTCACATATTTTATATCAGAAGACCAAAATATTTTAAATTCCAGGCATATCCTCTTGAAAATATATTAGAAAAGACAGTTTGAAAGGCAAATAAAATGATTTAGATCCTTGGAGGTTTTATTTTAAGTAAAACTAAGGATAAACCAACGAGACAAGCATTATTTTGGCAAATACATAAACAAATATGAAAATATCCATCTCAAAGCAATATAAAGAGAGCTGAATCAATGGGAGATAACAAAGATGTAAAAAGATTAAGTGCCTGTGGAATGGCTGTCCAATGCCAGAGAAGATAAATAAACCATAGATAGAGTCTCCTTCATACAGAATTGAATGAAACTTCTTAAAAAAACAAACAAAAAAAAAAACAATGAGCAAACTGGGGAAGACATAGAGAAAATATTATTTTGGTTGTGTGCGAGGGAGCAACTGGCTAATAGAATTCCATATACAGGAGTAAATTCTTTAATATATGTTTTCTGTATATACTCACATTCAATATAAACTCTGAATTTTAAATTATATCTATATCTATATCTATATCTATATCTATCATCTATCTAATATCTTCTTAAAATGGTATTATTAATATCCATCAAATAGAGGACTAGTTGACTAGATAAGGTATATCTATACTCAATGGGATACAGTAATGAAAATGATCAAATATGCATTCTTATTTTTAGAATTATTTTGTAGAGAGTTTTTAAATTGGGACAATAGGTAGATTGGAATATAAAGTCAAAAGAGGGAACAATAAATTTTTATAAAATATCAGTGATAGGTTCTGCAACATTAAGCAAAATGACATATAATAAAACCAATTTTACCAGAGGCCAATTGCTATAAGCAAGAGTTAAGTTTTCATGGCATCTCATCAATGTAATAATGAAATTATGTTAAATGAATCAGCATTATTCAAGAATCTGCTATATTTATTTTAACCTGCTACATTTATTTTTACCATAGAAATACTATATATTTAAATTACATATATCAATATGTGTATGTTTACATATCTACTAGAGGCCCAATGCACAAAGATTTGTGCAAGAATGAGCCTTCCTTCCCCTGGCTGCCTGCACTGCCTTTTCTCTGGCCCAGAACCCCCTGTCTGCCTTCCCAAGCTGCCCAGAGGCCTGAGTGGCTGGGGCAGAGTGGAAGGCCTGCATCATTGCCAAGGAGACAATGCAAGCATCCTGCCCCAAGCCACAAGGCTCCTGTGTATGCAAATTCACCCACCACTTTTGTTGGATTATTTTCATACTCACTCCTGATTGGCTGGTGGACATTATGAAGGTATGGCCAATTTGCATATTTCTCTTTTATTAGTGTAGATATGATGAGCTGGTACTTGGCACACAAAATGATAGCTTAATAAAAAATCAAATTGCAGACCTCAGAACTGTTACAGATGTCAAACAGGAAAATGTGCAAATCAAATATACTAAGGCTGAACTTCTTAATTTAACTTGTGTCCCCAAAGTGATGAGAACAATGTAAATTTTCATGATGAATTAATAACCATATGAATTGCTTTTGAAATTTTTAGATGTCTTAGTATAGTAACAGAATACTATTGATCAAATTAAAAGAAGAAAGACACTAGTATTAAAATTTGTAGCAAGAAAATGAAGGGAAGTAAAAGAACAAGAATTAACATATGTTGATGGCCAAGATTTGTAGTACATTTCAATCCAAACTTCCACAAGGAAAAAAGTCTGAGACATATTTTTCTTTAAAAGAATAAAAAGAAATCTCACATTTGTTTCTCTACCTAGAATGATTTGGGGATCATTAATATTTTAAAGATAAAATGGAGATATTTATTAGTACTCTATAATAACCTATTAGTATTATGCAAATGAATATCATTTTTCAAAAAGAAAAAATTTCAAATTTTAAAATATTTATAGGTTTATGTATATAACTTGACAGACTAGTTTTATAAAATAATCATACTCATTTGTCTTATTAAATGGGGTTAATGTCACCATGCGGCTGAGTATTACCAGTGATCTTGAGCAAAGCAATATTTTTATTTACTTATAATTTAGATTTAAGTGGTTAAAAACCCATATACTTATTGATTCTTGACTGTGAATAAGGCTATGTTTGAAGAGAAAAAATTATTGGCAGAATAATAGTGTCTATTTTTAATGTTGAATACTAATTATGTATGTTTATATTCTAATGTGGTTTCTCAAAAACCATTATTTACTGTTTATTTTTTGTTTTTGTTCTTTAGTTCTCAGAACTTACAGCATATACTAATATTTTTAGGAGGACTATGATTAGCATGGTTATCACGCATAGGTGAGTACCCTGCTTTCAACACTGGAATAAATACAAAAAGGATTTTTGATACACGGTTGAGATCAGCAAGTTGATCTCTAACAGATCACCTACATAAAATCAAAGCTTGCATACATTCATTCATTTATGTATTTATTTTTAAATATATTTTATTGATTTTTTTTTCCAGAGAGGAAGGGAGAGGGATAGAGAGTTAAAAACATCAATGAGAAACATTGATGAGCTGCCTCCTGATACCCCCTACTCGGGATGTGCCTGCAACCAAAGTACATGCCCTTGACCAGATTCCAACATGGGACCATTCAGTACGCAGGCCACTGAGCCAAACTGGTATTCATTTTAATTGCTGAATAGTTATGTTGTACCTGTTTATAGGCTATGTCTTGTAAATGATCAAAGCAGACATATTCTCTGGGTCTCAGATTGCACCTCTGTCTTTTGGGACTTTATAATGAGAGCAGTTAGAAATTATTGAATGTTTTCTTGCAATCACAGAAGTATAACCAGAAACGCCATGTAAGTTCATTTATTTGGGATTTGAATGGGAAGGTTTTGCATAATAGTTCTTCTTCATAAAAGTAGAATCTTCAAGCTGCTTTATGGTCACCCCACAAAAGAAGGATCAGATGATAAAAGCAAATAAGTATTTTGTTGAGAATTAATAAGAGAGCTAATCTTAAGCTTGCCCTGATATAGGTTAGTACCAACCTAAAAAAAAAAAAAAAAATATATATATATATATATATATATATATATATATATGTTTCTCTAGGTTAGAATCATCCTTAAAAATTATTTATGCCATAAGCACTTATAACACCATTTATTTAAACATTGTTTTAAAGAACCCTGTGGTTCCATGAAATGTTCTATGGTGGGTAAATTAATTTGTTAATGTCTGCATATTTATCTACTCCTCAGAGTTCATTTGTATTAGCATATCAAAGAATATGAAAACTCCAGCAGTAAGGAAACTTGTTTAACTTTTTAAACCAGTGTTTTCCCCAAGAGTATTATTTTGTCATTTGATGTCTTTTAATGTCTACGGAAACTAGTGCCCCTTGAAACATGATGAGAAATAGGATTTAGACTCTAAAGAATTACTTATTTCCTTTAGCATTTTCAATTAGCCATCAAATTTTCATGAAAGAAAACTTTTATACTTTCTCAACAAAAGCAAAATGCCCATGCCTACTATGACCAGAGGATTGAGCCACATTTTCAATAACAGTCACTTTGAGAGACCTCTGTAAAGACATCTAACAAGGAACAAGAAGTCAGCAGTGAACTTGCAATTTCCATAATAGATGCTGATCTCTGGTTAAAACCCAAATCCTCTCACACTACCAATTACAAATTGCACTCTATTCACTTCACAAACCCAAAAGCAGACTGTTGAGTGACCTAATTTGCAAGAAAAGAAGAGCATGATTAGTACAAGGTCTGATTTTCTCAAGATTGAATTTAATGGGGGTTATGTGTATTTGTGTATGTGAGGGGAGTGTGGGAACTGAAGAGCAAAGGTACTGAAAGACAAAAATAAATTTCTAGATGATGCCAACAAACTACAAAGTGTGTGTGTGTGTGTGTGTGTGTGTGTGTGTGTGTGTGCCTGTGTGAAAGGGAGAGACAAATACACACATACACACATGGAGAGAGAGAGATTTTAAAAAATAGGGAGATTCTCCCACTGTAGTTATTATTAAACTATTACAGATTGAAATATTCCCAAATATATCCAGATATCCAGCTACTTGTCAGAGAGAGTGTGATCATACCTCTTATTCTTAAAACTTGAAAAATCTACTACATTTTAATAAAGGTAAGTGCTTTTGAACTAACATATAATTATTTTTTTTGTTCATAGCTTCAAACAACAAAAATTTATTATTAAACGTTTCTGGATATCAGAAGTTTAAAACAGGTCTTATTGGGGGTAAAAATCAGGGTTTGGCAAGGCGGTGTGATTTTTTTCTTTCTTTCTTTTTTTATTGTTTGAAGTACATATGTCTTCTCCCCCCCATTAACTTATAATTACTTAATTTCACTTTTAAAAAATTCCTTTTTAACAATTTATTATGATTGCTGTTCTTATGGGGTGGGGGGTGAGCTAGAAGGGGTTAATGGGGGAGTAGAATGGAACATATGTAAGTTATTTCAGTAATAAATATTTAAGTAAAAAAATAGCCTTGCACGTGTCATTGTTCTATTCATATTTAGGATGTTAAAAAAAATCCTGTTTACTATGTGTATACTACTGTTCCTGGGAAATCATGAGAACAGGTTTTCTCAGTCTCAGTGACAGGCAAAAGTGTGCCTTTCTGAAAACAATATTCTTAAATGTATGTAGTAACTGTGAATTATGTAATTTGAATGTATTTCCCTTTGTGAATACATGTGTGTATATGTACATTCTGCCTACCAAACATTTACCAACATTTTTATGGCCAACTTCTAGCAAGCCTTGTAGTTTAGTTATGTATTTTTTCATTTTTGCATACTCTTATAAATATTTTATTGTCTTCATCTGCTCATAAATTTAATTTTAAATTTTACAAATGTATTTTCTGTTGTTAGTCTTATTTAGTTTTACATACATATATTTTTCTACACACACACATGCACACAAATATATCAATATTTATATATATATTTGAGCCACCTTAAGTTATAGATAGAAATAAAACAAAAGTAAATTTTTAATTAAATAAAAAAATAAAAGTAGCTGTTGATTTATTGAAAAGAGAATGAGAGTATGGCTGAAGACTAAATAAGCTTACTTTTCATGCGTGCCCCTTCAAATTATATATTTACATAATTTTGAAAATGACAATATCACAATAGCATATCAAATCAGAGGAAATTTTAATTGGCAAGACATCTGTTAGTTTCTCTATAAAAGAGGTTATTATTCATGGAAAGTTTCATATAAAAATATTGATAGCTAAAAGAAGGAAAATTTAGCAAAGCCCAAGAGAAAAGTCTGAAATTTTTTTCAAGGACACATTCATTGTACCTATTTCATGACCCTTGCTGATTCATAAGCTTTGTAAGTTATAGACTGTTCAGAGTCCAATATTTGTGACTCAAGCATTTTGAGATCATACTGTAGAAACATCAGAAGAGGAAGAAATGTAACTCTGTTTGATCCTCTGAATTGATAGAGAACTGACTTAGATGACATGCTATTGAAAGTCAGAACTTTCACATTCTCCTCACTGCCCTGGTGCACTTTCCCATTCATTTTATTTTTTCTCCAAAAAAATGCTATTCAATATTTCATCACTAAGTGAACCTGTTTACTTTGTGGTAACTGTATTCTTGATCGCTTTTTATACAGCTACTGTGCCAAGGAATTGGAAAGCATTCATTGACTAAAGTGTATACAACATTGCTCTTGCTCAGTAAAAATAGCATTTCTATGGTTTACAGTAGAATTCAGAGAAAAGGTTGGTTACAATAACTTAAACGCTATCTAAGTGAGTTGAGCTCTGAATTAGAAAGGGGGGAAAAAGGCAACTTTTCAACTAGCTGCTTCAGATGTCAATAGAATGGAATCTTTCTCAAGAAGAGCCTTTATCTGAAAAGGAAACTCTTGCTATCAGCATGTTGCATTCAAACCTAAATACACAGGACGATACATCATCCCTGTGATCAGACCAGGCATTTTTAACGTTAGTCACATTCTATCACCCAGAGTGACTAGCACAAGAGACCGGGAGTTGTGGCTTGAAGCACAATGTATAAACTCTAAGCATAAATTTATTTTTAAAATATTTCAATATGTTATTTTTTTTGTAATGAAATATAGCATTTAACATTTTACCACTTGGCAGAAGATGACAGAACTGGCCAGCTCAATTTCTGAAACACTTCCAATATCCAAGATTAATTTGAGAACCAGACTCATCCCCTATCAGCCTCTGTATGACATTGTTGTTTTGAGTAAATTAAATTCTGACTCATTCATGAGATAAATGAGTGATTTCAGTTCAACCTTTCATTGCCCTTGTCCCTCATTTGACCTCTAGTTTTTAAGAAGGCTCGATGCAAGAAGAATATATTAAAATATTTTTAATTTACATTGTATAAAGATATAAATAACATTTTTTGAACTGTTTTATGCACTGTGTCTCTAAGGCCTAAGATTAAAGATACTTCATTGAGGTCAGCTTTAATACATCACAAAGTAATAATGCAGGCTTTAAAAGCCAATTCCATTGTATCTTTAACATCCCAGAGAGATTAGGTAGGACCTCAATTAAAGTAATATTGTTATTGCCCATGGCTCATTTACCTGTAGATATTGGTTATCAGAATCTTGACTTAGAGCTAAGTAGGCAATCTAAATACTTGAACCTGGAAAAATGAAAACCATTACCAATATCTGCAGCATAATAGATTCTTGCTTGTGAATTAAGATATTTGAACTTTATAATAAATCAAACTTAATATCTTAAGAGAATTAACATGTAGTAAATGTATTCACCAAATACCACTCAACTCATAATACATGCTCCCTGGTATATGAAGAATTTATATAAAGTGTTATTGAGTAGTGTTTTTTTTTTCATTTGTGCTTTTTCTATATTTTCCATTGTCTACAATGTTATGAAAATAAAAATATATTTTTTGAAATTGTTATTTTAAATAAATTAATAAGAGCTATTTATTTAAGCCCTAATCTTAAGGAGTGTCACATCAAGCATAATATATAAAGACATAAAATATGGAGAAGACTTAGATTTATTAAACTGAAAAGCAGTTATAAGGCTACACATAAGTCAATGCCAGAGGGATTCTCACTATCTAGCCAGATGCCAACTGTACCCAAGTCAGGAAAGGTTTGTCATACAATAATTGTAAAGGACTATGTTTTAGGGACAATTTGATGTTGTGATGCTTGAAACATCAAGTATGGAATGGTGGAGAGAAATTTGAGAGAAGACCTTCAGGTTGAAATTGTAAAGTCAGACATAAAGTGTGTTGTGTGTGTGTGTGTGTGTGTGTGTGTGTGTGTGTGTGCACGCGCAAGCGTGTGCATCAGAAAAGTTTTTTAGTGTAGAAATTGGGAATGGTAGGATTATATGTTTTAAAATATTTACTGACTCCTCCAAATCATAAATAAAGAACAACTTTACTATGTTGTTTTAAACTATCATAGTCATTTAGAACAGCATCAAAACCAAAAATTCAATCTAAACAACTTATTGTTAAAAGGATGATTGTGCAGTTTTTTCCTACTTGACTATATAAGAACCAACATAAAACACATTATGATTGGCAATAAGATTTAAATGTTGCCTCAAATGCAGACAAGCTGACAATTTATCAAATAATATATCATTCAGCACATGAACCAAGTGTTTACCAATGGGTTATGCAGGACAAAAAGAAGTCTAAGGCTGAGATTTTGCCCTCCAAGGACTTGAGCCTCCACCTTGCTCACATATTCAGGATTTGCTTACAGATGCACTTAGGCTCCACGGCTATATTGATATCATTGTACTGTATAGTTAGATGAGTGAAACAGATTTCTTTCGGAAAAAAATATGTAAGTATAAACCCTTCAATATGAGAGAAAGACTTGATAAACAGTCAGTTTTAGAATTAGGTTAGTAAAAACATATGAATATTCATGCCAATTATTCACTCTCTTCTAACACAAAGTATTGTAAGTTCTGTTCTGAGTCTAAAGGCATTGATATTAAAGGTTTGTGTTTTATTGAGAAAGCTTCATCATGTGCTTTATCATGAATAAGTGGATAAAACAGTTGTTAGAGGAGAGGAAGCTAGGGGGGCAGGTCTAGATGAAAAAGGTAAAGTGATTAAGTACAAATTGGTAGTTACAGAAATGTCACAGGGCTTGGATTGCAGCACAGGGAACATATTCCATGCAGTGATGGCTGTGTGTGGGGCCAGGTGGGTACCTGAAGCATCAGGGGGACCACATTGCAGGGTGCATGATTTTTAGCCACTGTGCTGTGCATCTAAAGTTAATATAGAGTGGTGTTGAATGTGAGCTTTAATTGAAAAATGAAAATAATAAAAAAGAAAAAAAATAGTATCTATCTCAATTAAATTTGTATTCCTCCACAATGAAAATACTGGAGCCTTCGTTTATTTTTTAACCTCTTACAGGTTTAACTAATATGAGTTTTCTTCTTTGCTGATTTATTTTGGGGTTTGCTGACCAAACATGTTTCTGGCCCTTCAAAGATATGACTGTTGACTAAAGGCAGCATTCAGGCTTCCAAAATCTAGGTTGGCCAGGCTTCAGTTCTTGTATAGTGGAATTTATGCTTGCCCATGCTTCATTGTACCCTTTCCTTCCTCCCCAAAAAATGATACTTAAACCTAGCTGGTTTAGCTTGGTGGATAGAGCATTGGCTAAAGGGTCCCAGGGTTGATTCTGGTCAAGAGCACATGCCTGGGTTGCAGGCTCAATTCCCAGTAAGGGATGTTCAGGGGGCAGCTGATCAGTGTTTCTCTCTGATCATTGATGTTTCTCTCTCCCTCTCCCTTCCTCTCTGAAATCAATAAAAAAAAATATATATTTTTTTGGGGGGAAGGATACTTGAGCACAGAAAAATGTATGAGAGAGACAAGATGACATTTCACAATTCCTTTTCCAGCAGTAAAAGTTCCATTAACTATTACTCAGCAACTTATTGAATTTTAAATTTGCACACAATGATTCTTCTGTGCAAGCACAGTAATCTTGCAGACTTTTTTTTAAATTACATGCATGCTTCCTCTAGACAAAATAACACAAAAGTCACACCTGATTTCTATGGCAGAGAGTGCTTCAAAGCGATGTCCAAATGTAATTACAGACATAAATATTTATTTCAGTCATTTTTCAATTCTACCTTCCCTTCATATTGATAACAGTGCAAGTTCCAAACATTCATTTTGGTCATACCCTAGTGACTTTTCGAGTAGATGGCATTTTTTTTTTTTTGTAAATTGTGATTCATTTAATTCTTTGGTAATAACTCCCTTGCATCTTGACAGCTGCCTTTTTCCCAGATTACCTGTTGCGAGCATATAAGCTCCAAAATCCAAAATCCTCCCATTAAAATTCTCCAGAATTAAAGATCCTAGATATTAGACATTGTACTCATGATTTTGCTACTTTAAAGTCATACAACTATGAAGCTTCTGAAACCTGGTTATAAACTAAGGTAACTAATTAAACTAAAAAAGTGAGATAATAAAAGTGAAGCATTTATAACTGCCTGACACCAGTAGCTGTTATTATATAGAGTTAGTAGAGAGGAGCAAAGACATATTTGGACCTGTGCTGACAATGTTTCTTTGTGTAAAGCTTGGCTGAAATGCAAAAGTCCCTGATAATTATGCTCATTCACAAATTAAAAAACAAAAATGGACCCAAATATCATCTTGGAAAAACTAAAATTGTTTTGTTTTTATTCTTATTTAGAAAATACATACTGTTACTATAAAATAACCATATTGAGGTATGATGCTTTTCCAAAATATAAAGTGCAACTTCTCATGTGGCACAGAGTAAGTAAAAAAATAAAATCCAATCCCCACAGCAAAAGACATGAGGAGACAGGAAGTTCTGGTAAATGTGCAGAGTTGTCTCCTGAAACTGTATCCTTAGTGGAGCCTTCACAGGGAAAGTTTTAGAGAGAGAATAAGTCTGTTCTTCTAATATGTTCATAATTGAATTCTAATGGACACAGACACCAGGAGGGTGAGGGCATGAACTGGAATGGGGGCAGTAGGGGTATAAGTACACATATGTAATACCCTAATAAAAAAGAAAAAAACTCAAAATGCATTCAAAGTATTAACATGTTTGAGTGATGACATTAAAAGTTCTTAGATACAAATGTCTGAAGAGCAGTTATAGTTAAACTATGAAGCAAGACATCAGAAAAGATAATATGACTGTAAGAACAACCTAGTTTATGAAGCCATTATCTTTTTACTGGCTAGCTTTGAACTTGGAACAAACAAATAGTGTGAAGAACAAGAAGAGAACAACTCAATAGGTTTGCATTAAGACCCACTATCATCTTCCAACATTTCATTCTTCAATTTAATATTCTCATTACTATATTAGGAACACTCTATATACATTCCTTTAGTACTTTTAACCATTTCTCTTAGATGTGTTTCAAAGAGAAAGAGTCTGCACACTTCCCTTACCTTTCTTGAGGTAAAATATATATTGCTTCTGAAATTCTAACCTTCTATTCCTAGAATATGCCCTGACTTATTCCAAACATTTAAGTCTAAGAACCTATTTGCCTGCTCAAATTGTCATTATATTAGTTACTAGTGGCCTGGGGCATGAAATTTGTGCACAGAGGGGGGTGGGTTCCCTCAGCCCAGCCTGTACTTGCTTCAATCAGGGACCCCTTAGGGGATGTCCAGCCATTAGTCAGACATCCCTCTTTCGCAATCTGGAATTGATGGATCCTAATTGCCCATCTGCCTCCCTCGCAGATTGCCCCTAACTGCTCTCCCCTGCCAATCTGGTTGCCCCCAAATGCCCTCCCCTAATGGCCTGACCTTGCCCTCAAATGCCCTCTTCTGCCTGCCAATTTGATTCTGATTGGTTGGTTTCTACGCCAGTCAGTGTCAAAAGCTCAACCTCCTAAGCAACCATTGGCTCCTCACAGTTTAACCAGATTTGGTTCTGATTGGTTGATTTCTATGCCAGGTAGATATCCGGGCCTATCTCTGGGCCTGATCAGAGAGGCAAGGTTGATCAGCAGCCCCTGCAGATGCATGGCTGCTAGTGAAGTTTGGAGAGAAAGAAAGAGGCAACAGCTGATCAATAGCTGCAACGGGAGGCTGCAGATCAGACCCTGCCTCTCTCTCCAGGTTTCTCTCTGTGCCTGATCCATAGCCCCCTTAGCAGTCAGTGCTGGGTCGCTGTGTCCACACCTGCAGCATTCAATGCTGGGTCACCACAGCAACCCAGCACTGACTACAGGACTGACTGCCAGTGTTTGGTTGAACCTTCAGTTGGTTGTTATGGTTCCTGGGTTTCTATATATAATCTGGAAGCCAGATTCAAACATCCTTGTGCCTGAATTCAGGTTTCACAAATGACTAGCTGACTAGCTGAAGCAAGTCTCTTACCTAAGCATTAGCATATTCATCTATATATCATGCCTTAAATTAATTAAATTAAGGCAAAGTATATTAAATGAGGTAATAGCTACCACTTAAGTGTTGTCTAATCATTTCCTATTATTATTTATTACTTAATTCATTTGTAAAATATTTTTAATTAAAGGTCTGTTTTCCAGCCATTTCAAAGAATTGTTTCCTCTTCAACATTTTCATTTTATTTCTC
Organism: Pipistrellus kuhlii; assembly: GCF_014108245.1. NCBI lineage: Eukaryota > Metazoa > Chordata > Mammalia > Chiroptera > Vespertilionidae > Pipistrellus > Pipistrellus kuhlii. The sequence goes on from NW_023425595.1 coordinate 17,768,974, forward strand.
AAGTCAGCAGAGTCTTAATGGATAAAAAGTTTTAATTAGCCTGCATTTCAAAAACATTTCCTGGGAATATGTCATTTTAAAAACAAAATGATAAAGGAAATTGTTATTTTATGGAATGGAAATTATTTTCTCAGCAATAAAAATATAGGACTTACTTTGATATAATTAAAACAGCCTCTTACATACCATAAATAATTTTATCATTCTCCAGACACAAAATGAAAATAACGTTACACAGTAACATAAAGTCATATTTCAATAAATTAAGATTAAAATATCTTATTACATAAAACTATCTGATAAATTTAACTTTCTTAACTGGAATATATATATATATATATATATATATATATATATATATATATATGGTCTCAAATCATTAAATTTATTTGCAAGTGATCTTTGAAATGGTTTATATTTTTGGAATCATTGTTTAGATATGTAAGAAAAATAAGCATGAAATTGGAGAAATGATAGAAAGCTTTCACATAACAGATGATATTCACAAAAATAATATTTCATTTATATGTTTCAATTTAGAACACAAATAACATAATTAAAAAAAATACTCTGTATGTTGCATAGAAAGAATTACAAGAGAAATTAACAATATAAGTGGCAACAAGAAACTCTCAAGCCTGAAAAAGCAAAAGGCCACACACAGAGCTTTGGAACATGGATTGCATCACAGTGCTCATTCCACCTTGAGTGGTCACAGAAGTTCACATTCACAGAAGACTTACTCTCCTTCCACAGAAACAGCCTCAGGTTTTGCATTCATTTCCATAATGACATGGTAAAGAAAGTAACATATTACACTTGTGTAAGTGTCAAGTGTCTATATTCCGTTCAAAACAAAACAAAAAATTTAACAGTTCACTCCAAATCACAGTAGCAATGTGGAAGACTGGGATTCAATCCCAGGTGGATCAACCTCTGTCTTTTTCCTATAAGTAAATTTTTTTTTCCTATAAGTAAAGGTAAGATGGCTCTCCTATAAGTAAAGGTAAGATGGCTTTCCTTTAGAAATTAATTCACCAGGATGAGTGAGTACTTTCAAATGAAGATGTGGATAGAATGTGATGGGTCAAAAACGTTCAGCAAGGAAGTGGTCACAGCAGAAGGCAGCTTCACCTGGTCCCTGGGGAAGCTCTGGAGTGCAGATTGCACCACAGAGGTAAACCCCCATTGAGGCAGGAGGCCTTCTGATGTTACCTGCATATCACAGTGATACACATGGGTGACTGCAGGGGTGGGGTACAGAGCACCAGGGAGTTGGGGGACAGGGAGATCATGGAGAGAGATAGTGTTTAATAATACCTGGGGAGGGGTTGAAACCTAATTAAGCACAGGGGAGGGAGGGAGATTGGGAGTGTGGGGAGAGAATACATTAATACCCCGAGACAGAGAGAGGAACCTAATTGTGGTAGGTTAGAGATGGGAGAAGGTGTTGCTGAGAGGATAACACCCAGGGCTACGGGAAGAATCTCAGTAACCTCAGAGCTATTTTTGTGGAGATAGGCACTTGTCAGCCATTGCAGATAGGGGCACTCCTAGTGAAGAGAATCTGGACCAGGCACCAAGAAGACCTACTACAGTCTCTAAAATCCAGTATACTGTGTCAGTTCTTCCTATAACTATTCTACCTGCTAATCTATTGAATATTTGACTGAATTTATATGCCATCAACTCCCTAGAAGACCATTCTCTATGTTATTTCCCCTGCTTGCTGCATTCTTTCTAATTCTATCCTTCTTTTATGGAGATAGGAATTTAACCTTGAGGACTTTCTGGCCCACCTATTATCCTGAAAGATCATATGCCCCACCCTTATACAGGCAAGACTGTATAAGACTGTATAGTCATTACGCAATGTTATACAAGACTGGAAATGTAGTGTGTGTGTGTGTGTGTGTGTGTGTGTGTGTGTGTGAGAGAGAGAGAGAGAGAGAGAGAGAGAGAGAGAGAGAGAGAGAGAGAGAGAGAGAGACAGAGAGACAGAGAGACAGAGAGACTGTAGTGCCTGCTCATAGGCAGATCTGTCCCACTTATTAATTAACCCTTACAGTGGAACAACCAGAATGACTGGTCGCTATGATGCACACTGATGGGGGTGGGGGTGGGAACGGAGGAGCAAATGTTCAGTGCAGAAGCTGTCCCCTGGTGGTCAGTGTTTCCCCCACTGCAGGAGCTCTACTCAGCCAGAAGCCAGGTTCAAGGCTGGCCAGTGCAGCTGTAGCACCTGAGCTTCTCAGCTTCTGGCAGGCCAATCTCCAGCGAACAGACTACAGCCCCAATGCCCAGGTAGTGGGGGTGTAGCTGGAATGACCATGGATCAGCCACCCCCGGCCCCTGGAACTCTCCCTTCGGACCCTGTGGCTGCACTTCACCCCTTATCTATTGCCCTCTAGGTCTCTGGGTGCTGCTCTGGAAAAAACACAGAAGTGCTTCACACACATACTGCCTGGGCCGGCCCCCATCTGGAGAGCCAGTGCCGGTGAAGTCCAGCCCAATGACCCACATCCACATGTGTCCACAGGCGAACCCTTTGCAACTTCCACCTACACCCGGCCCCAGCCCCACCTCCCAGAAAGGTCAGCGTCCTGGCCCTGGATACCCGCTCCTGGATCCCTGCAGAGCGCTCCGGTGGGCGGAGGGGCGCCAGCAGGTGCGGGCCTGACCTGTTCGGTTCAGGCAGCCCCACACTTTGACCAGGAGTTGTGTGGAAAAATCACCCCTATAGCCTGCAGGTACAATCTACTGCGAACACATGCAGCGTGGGACATTCATGCCCGACCAGGACGACCTTGATACTGAAGCGGGCCCCTTGGAACCCCCCACCTCGGACACTAGGGCCACGTTCCACCCCTTAGCTATTGCTGTGTTCCTTCTGACGTGGAACTGAAATACGAAGAATCTGCCTTAACAGGGACCACGATCTGCCTTTCCCTCCTTCCTTCCTACCACCCCCAGCTGCCACTTCTGAGCTGGACCAGTCCCCACATCCAGAGAAAGTCCCGGAAAAAGTGAGAAAATCCCAATCCCATGAGCGGATCTCCCACATGTGTCCCTGGCTGAGCGCATTGCACCCTTCCCAGGTCTGGCCGGCATACAGGCTCCCACATTGCCCACGGTTCGCCTGGTGGGCCCATGGGCAGTGGCAAAGATGCACATACCCCTTTCCTCCCCTCCCCCCCCCGCACCCCCTCCCCCGCCCTTATTATGCCCACAGCTCAGCTCAGCCAGAACTTGCAATGAGGCACATACCCCTAAGCCTAGAGGTGCAATTTCTGGGGAATGAATGACGCACAGACACTCGGGAGTACCCAGGAGGAACCGAATATCGCAGCTGCTGGGCTCTTGGAACTCTGCCTCCTCTCCCTTCCAGCATCTAGATCAAATCTCATCCCTTACCCATTGCCCCAGAGCTACAGAGGAAGGTGGCAATATAAAAATGGCCACAAGGGGGAAACTGACAATAGGGGTAAAAGTCAGTGAGATGGACCTGAAGGGTGGGGGTGCGGGTGAGAGCGCACCCCCACCCTCCAAGATCCCCTTGTATTGTTCACCTTGGAGTGTCTCTTATCCTGCTCTGAGTGATGGAAAGCATCCAGCACAACCCGAAGTGTCTACCAGGGACCTCCCGGCTGGTAAGGTGCAACCCTGGCCACAGAAGGAACTTTGGAAATATTTTTTTCAGGAAGCTGCTGGAGGAGGACAGACTCCCCATGCAACTTCCCTGCTGCTTGTCCGAATGTGAAAACTCCGTGGGCATGTGGGTGGACTCCTGATTTCCTTTCAATGTGCATGAATCCATGCACCTGGCCACTAGCATATATTAGTAACAAAAAACATACATACACATGCATTATACAAATATAGACATATATTTATATGTTAATTGTTGAGACATTAAAGCAAATCATTTTTTAGATCTCAATTTTGAGAAGAATGTGTCAGCCTATAAACAGGTTAAATCTTGAAGAGATACAACTGTACTTTGTACTTCACAGTGCCATCTTCTGACTACCATTGGAAATGCAGTTTCAGTAAAAGTAGTTAAAGCTCCTAAAACCTCTGGCTGCCATTGTCATTGTTATTATTAATTGTTGTTACTATTCAGTCAATCTTCAAAATAGATTGAGCTCAAATGATTTGTTTTTCACATCCATAAAACAAAAGGTGGCATTATTTATGACATGGGGATGTTGTGAGGGTTTCCACACAAATGGGGCATAAAGTTAAGTGTACCGGACCCCATGGCTCACACAGCCATGTGCATATATAACACAAGTCATGTTTTTACACTAGTCTGCATGAGGATTTCAGCATCTCCTGTTTCTGAGTTACTTCCCAAGTGTCTGACATCACAAATATTGGTGTTCACTGATGGTCTGAGGATCCTCATTTGGAGGCTTATGCTTATTAAATCATGGGTTCACACTCTACCTCTACCTTTTGGTAATCTTGTGACCTTAGCTACATTAACTTTTCCAGTCCTTAGCATCCTAATCTGTAAAGCGCCTTCAATGGTCTGGAAAAAAAATAAAGTAACCCTGGAGAATTGTGTAATACAATTCACACACATGGAAAACAAAGAATAACCTTGAACTCCTGTGATACATTTAAAAATTAAATTATTAACCCAAGCAGTTGAGATAGTTACCTAGGATCACAAAGATAGAGGGTACTGAGGTGCAATTAGCATGCAGGTCAGTCTGATTGCTACCACAGTTCACGTCTGGATGTCATCTAGAGCCAGGCAGTAGAACATTTAGTTCACTGGTGCAGCTTTGGAAAACAACATCCATTAAAAAAGACATTATACAAATATAGGATTATTATATTTCACAATAAAAAATAAAATAAACATTATTTTAGTTAGAACTTTCAAGATAGGATTTTCTGGCTGTGAACTTAGAAGATTCCTGGCAGGAAATTACATTTTTCTTTCCTTCTCTTACTGAATAAATCAGAACCCACACAAATGAGGCTGACACTGGCTCATTCCAGTGCTTTATATCACACACTAGGAGGCGCTGTAGCATAGTGATTATGAGCATGGGCTCTCTTCCTGGTTGGCATTTTCCTTTATAGTCTATCACCTATGTGGAATCTAATGAACAACATAAACTGGGTGAACAAAAGTAGATCCAGAGACAGAAGCATCAAACTAACGGACAAACCTCAGAGGAAAGGCAGGGGAAGGTGGTGGGAAGAGATCAACCAATGAACTTGTACGCATATATGCATAACCCAAGGACACAGACAATAAGGTGGCGAAGGCCTGGGATGGCAGTCCAAGGAGGGGGTAAGGGTGGGTTGGGACAGGACAGTGGAGGAAAAAGGGGACATATGGAGGAAAAAGGAGACTTTCAACAATAAATATATAAAATATATAAAATAAAATCTACCACCTACTAGATTATAACCTTGGGCAAGTAACCTAACACCTATGTGTCTTAGTTTCCATACACATAAAATGGAGGCAATATAGGTATAACCACCTCAGAAGTTCCTTGTGAGGACTAATCTGGTTTAAGACATTATAAAGCTGTTAGCAGTTATTTATTATTATATAATATTTTGATTCCTTTCTTCATTATTCCTTCCTTTGTTTTGGCTGGCCTAGTTGCACATTCTGTTTAATACAGAAAGTTAATTGAGAAAATTTGTTTTCTACACAAGGCAAAACCTACAGCTGCAAATGGGAAAGAGTGAAGAACGGGAAATCAACACTTATTTTTACAAAGCTAAATGTTACTTCTACACGGTCTGAAGACTCAGATTTCCTGCCCTAAATTGAAAACAACACACATTTACTTAGCTGTGGTTTTCATTGCCTCTTTATCACACAACTTAAAGTGATGAATTTGAGGTGGAAGGTGGAGTTAAATTTCCTTCTTTTCAGGGTATTTGTAGATGTCACCTTGCTTTCCAAATAGAGGTTGCCCCTGCTATATCCATGTAATACAGTGCTATGTCACTTAATTCATTTGAGGATTTTCCCAGCCCTTTGCAGAAAGGTACATAAGACAGAGAATTATTTTCAGGTGACTTGAATGATAAATGCAACCTGAAACATAGCAAGATATTCATTTATTAAATTTATTTATATGCATTGAAAATAACTCTTGATATTTGCCAGAACATCACGATCATTTCAAGCTCCTGGCTTCAGCTGCAATTAGTATGCTGAGTAAATGCCAAGGAGATCAAGGTGTTCTAGACTCCAGAGTTCTTAAATATTGAGTCTTGGGTTTCCAAGCTTTCATGTGCATCTGAAGCATCGGGTTCCACATTAAATGAAAATTATTTGGCTCCTTTCTCAAAGACTCTAATTAATATATTTAAGACACAGACCAGAAAATTGCATTTTTAACACGTATTCTGGTTGATTCTCATTTAGGTACACTGAGATAAACTTTTTCAGAGACAATGATCTGAGGAGAGAGAAGATTTCTAAACAGAAATACTGAATTAGCTGGTAGACTTTTGTATTCATGGTGAAGATTTCAGTTTGGCTGGTCATAAAAATAATGAATTTCTTTAGCTGATTTATTTTTAAGAACACATTTAGATAGCCAGGAAAACATACAGTTATTTGCCCGCATGGTTTTGTTTCAGCATTCTTGTTTGTATTATACATTACTGTTTTTCTTTAGAGTGTATTTGTACAGAGATTAGTTGCTGTAAAGAGTGCTATAGTTGGCTTCAGAAAGCAATTCTCAGAAATAAGCTAGGATCTGACCACTTGCCAGGTGGGAGGATATAGGCTAATCATTTAATGTGTCCAAACTCAGGTTTCTAGTGATAAAACATATATAAGTGTAATGTATGGCAAGGAGGCAAGGGACAAGTGACAATAAGGATCCAGCTTACTTCCAGGGCAAGAATTAGTCCTCAAAAACATTGGCTGACCCTGTAGCTTACATGCTGCAGAAAAGGACCGAATGGAATGAAGATCTACACAAAATGCTCAAAGGGGATTCGTATCATTCAATATTTTCCTAAATTGTAGTGTCAGAAAAAGAACAGTTTGTCCCTATTTTTTTTTTTATGTGAACTTCTTATTTGTAGAATGAGCTCACATTTTACCTTGTGGCATCCAAAGGAAAAAGCTTCTTGCCTTTAACAATATAAAGCTTCCTCCACCATGTCTGCTTCTTGCCAAGATGTCACTTCAATTTTTCATGCATTTTCTTGTTTCTTTTATAATTTAGAGCATTTCCCCCTGCCTCTTTCCTGACCAATACTAAGGGTTTATTTTAATGCAAACACTAGCAATGAGTGACTGCAAACGTTAGAAAAAGAAAAATTTAAAAAAAGGAAAGCTAGTATTGAGGAACTTTCCTTTCCACTCTTACCATCTCTGCCCAATCACAGTCTTCAAAGAGGCCTGTGCCAAGGTTTCAACTCCCTCTGCCATCCCTGCCTCTTCTTTTCTACAATTCTGTGGAGATAATGACCAACCTCACTCCACTATAAGACCACATAAATATAAAAGTCTAGAAGCCTTGACATGTCAAAAGGCTTGCTGGTGTTTATGATGTATAAGTTTAAGATATATCTCTTTGGTCCTGTCATATTTAGGTAATCTCTGAAAAATTAACCTTCTTTAAAAGCTTTATTTTGATATTATAGCAATATAATAACTATATTTAATGTTTAACCAGATTAGGCAATAAAATTTGGAGCTCTCAGATTCAAAATGGAAGCTAGGTTAGATCTTAAAGGTTTTTGTTTTGCTTGTTTTGAGGATGCTACAGATGTTTAAATCAGGACTTCCATCTGGGATTAGTTAGGATGACCCAGAGTTGGCTTTTACATTGGCCTCAAATTATCTGCATGAACCTGGAGGGGGAAAATATTATGTTTTAGACACTATTCTTTGTATATATCTGTTTATTCAATCCTCTTGAAAAAAAATCTGAGTCACTGTTATCACATCTTTATTGACTAGAAAAATGTGGCTAAGAAATGTTAATTGACATTTCCAGGTCAGGTAGCTAGTAAGGAAGATTCAAAGTCAGCTAGATGCCATATTCTTTGGATTTAACCCAGGTGACAAGGTAAACATTTCCTGTAACCCTGCCTACCCCATCCATCAGCTACTCACTGACTGAGTTAAGTGCTTCTGGATGCTTAGAGTTCTGTTTTGAATTAGAGTCTGAAGGGTCATAAATTAGAAACCCTCAGATCCCTCTTGAGGATAGAGGGGAGAAAGTCATATCAACTATAGGAACTTGAGATGACAGCTGGCCCAGAATTTGCACTAGTTTTTGCCAATACCATAATTCAGCTGCAGGGGCTACTTTGAAAGACAGCAAGTCCTTGCATGGTTTTCGTTCTCTGTTTGTTTGTTTTTCTAAGAACCTTTCACTGGGCTCAAATCCTTCCATCCCTTGCATCCAGAAGCATCTTATCAGAAAATATACCACAATTTTATTATTTTGGCTATACAGTCAAGAATTTTTAAATTCTTTTATTTCGATTTAAAAAAATAATTTTTAGTAATTTCAGAGAGGAAGGGAGAGGAAGAGTGATATAGAAACATCAATAATGAAAGAGAATCAATGATCTGCTGCCTCTTGCATGTCCCACACTGGGGATCAAGTCCACAACTTGACTGGGAATTAAACCGTGTCCTCCTGATTTACAGGTTGATACTCAACCACTGAGCAATTCTGGCTGGGCTTGATTTTTTAATAAAATAATTAAATTAAGTGTTAATTGCTTCAGATGTCTAATATAAAAGCAAAACATCAAACTGTCAACTTTATGTAACATATTAGGTAATATGTCTTAGGATATCCTGAGAGATAACAGTAAAGTTGTGTGCATGCACAAAGATAGAACTTAAATATAATTTTCAACCTTAAATATTGTATATTATAACTTTTCAATTTATAGATGAGAAACTTAAGTTTCAGAGTGGTTAATAAACTTATTTAAAGACAAAGAATTTGATTTATGATATGTACAAGTAAGGTGAAATGTATGACCACCTAAACCTAAACAAATGTTACATAACTATAAATTGCTCATAGGACATAATTAAAATATAGAGACATGTAAAGCAAATGAACAGTAGTGTCACTGTACATTAAAGCTAGAAGTGGAAATATTTAGTATCTCATCTTTGTAAGCTAGTTAAGCATGCTGCCCATTGAACAATACCACACAGCTCTAGCATAGACATAATAGGTAAGAAATATTTAAGCAGATGTCTAGCCAGGAAATTTATAGGAAACTAATAGCTCACTGCCGCTTGCCTCAGGGGGCTGCCCCACCCACCACCACTTGTGGCTAGCTCTCTGCTGCCCATAGCTCACTGCCCTGCCCTCCTGTAGCTCTCCACTGCTCCTAGCTCTCTGCCCCACTTTCCTATAGCTCTCAGGGAGCTTGTTGCCCCACTATCCCCTGCTGTTTGGTCATTACATGTCTGAGGTGTAACATTTGCATATTACCTCTTTATTATATAGGATAGTTTCAATGATAAAGATTCCAAAGCACCAAAAATGTCATCTTACAGTACAATTTAAGACCAACAGGAATCATTGTAGATGTATCTCTTGAGAGGTAAACTGTATGCAAAGGTGAGAACTCATTAATGACTCTGCTCTGGAGTTTGAAAATGACCTAGCATCTTTTTTTTTTTAGGCCAGCCAATTCTTGAACAAGCAACTGAACACAGGTGAATAAATGGTGTTCAACCATTATAATTCCCTTTGATAATAGCCTGTTGTACTATCTTAATTACATTACATGTGGTCAGAGAATTAGTTTTAAAATTACTTTATACTCTACAATAATTAGACTAGTTTTGGCTATATTGTAGACACCAACTATACAAATGTGGCTTGACTGCAGAAGAGATATATCATGAAGAGCCGTCACATGGTAGAATAGGAAGTGGATTAAGGCACCTTCTGAGTTCTGGTTTTGTTTGATTTCTGTGGACTTTGAAAGGTCTGTCATTCTGGACCTCAATTTTTTTCACCTCCAAAGTAAAGGACCTTGGACTAGAACACAACCTTGTAAGTACATTCAAAGAGATTAAAACACTCAAAAGCAACACCAAAAACAGATATAACAATGATATCACAATCTATTGTATTACCATGTATCATAGTGTTTATAAGGTCATTCTCAGAGCATGATTTACTTGGTTGGCCTTTAGTTTATATCTGAATGGAATGGTTTAAGTATTTCTTTACCTCCTATAATCATGAAGCAAAATCCTTAGATATCCCAGTAAAAATGTGTCCTTTATCTGATGCAAACATAATATATTCTTTCCTTTTATTCTCCTGATAAGCAAATTATACCTGTGCTATGATCCACTAGATTGAAAAAGTCATCACACATTCATACACACAATAATCTGTGGCAAAAAAACATGTTTTTTTTCATTCAGTAACTAGAATTTCATGGCCCGGTTACACATAGTTTGTGATAAAGTATGTCAAAACTAGTTGAGATTAGATGACCTCTATAGTAAAGTTGTTTTCAAAACTGGGTTAGAATAAAGTCCCTTTTATGTGATGATTCAGAAGACATATAACAAACAGTTGAGCTTCTTCTATATCAGTGCTTCTCAAATTGTTCTCAATAGTAGGAAGAAAATATCAATGTTACCTTTTCTTACCTTTAAATTTTCTAAATGTCTATACCTCTTAAAGACTGCTAATTCTTGATGAAACCTATTAACATTAACAAGCAGAAAATAAATATATAGATACTTTATACCAACCCTGCCTATGTAATTTAAAAGCATCCATTCCTATTCATTGACACCTGTGCTTAGGGCTTTGATTTGATATTATGACTGATATACTGCAAATGCAATTAAATTTGAAATTATACACACACACACACACACACACACACACACACTTTTGTGCTAAATCACATTCCATGTGATTAAGTTAAATACTGAAGTTTTTCATGGTGTTCACCAAAGTACACAGTACCATCCAAGTATTTGCGAACAAAACATTTTTGAAGAATCAGCCTCATTACCAGGTAATCCTCACTTACTGCTCCTGCTTCCTGTCTTCTTTGCTAATATTTTCTCTTTTTTAAGATGATAACTATGATTCTTGTTAATTTTATGCCATCCAATTGATTTGTATCCAAGTTTTTAATTATTCTGCTTTGTCCATTCACAGTTACAAAGATTTTATGAAAATGATAATAACCATATAGTAATAACTGCAAAGCCTAACATTGTTAAGCACTTACTGTGTTCCAGGGAATATGATAAACTTTTCTAGATGAACTCATTTGATCTTTACCACACCTCCTCAAGTAATTTCTATGAGTAGTCTTATTTTCTACATGAGAAAACTGGATAGAGAGTTTAAGCAGTGTACCTAATACTACACAGCCTGCAAACATTGTACAATATTAAGGTCAATTATAAAATATGATTTCTCTCACTGTCTTTGGAAAACAAAAATTACTTTTAATTTTCTTTAATTGGCATGATTCACTTTTTCCTCTATTCACACTTAGAATTTTTTTTATGACAGTATATTATATGATGCTACATAGAAGGATGATTTTGTAACTCCTTGTTTTGTTTCTGAAGCTTTGTCTTGTCTGTCCAGTTAAATGTCTGACCAATAGTCTGAATTTTGAAATATTCTAATCTGATACTATATTTGAAGAAAGCTTATATTTTAAAAAAAACATTTGTTATTATTTATCCAACTTTGTCTTATACATAATCATTTTTATACATGACTTGATTACGGGAACATGCACTTTAAAGTAATATATTATTTTATTGCCCTCATGCCTTATGCAATAGCTGGCTCATTGCAGGCATAGTTAATACATTATGAAAACATCAAAGATATCTCTAAAGATTATAAAGACAAATTGAAATTGATTTTTTTATTTTTTAGAGAATAAAACTTAGCGTTAAAAATTATCTCTGTAATTAGGTTACTCAAATTATTTGGCCCTATTTATTAAAGGGATTTTCCTCTAGAAGTCGGTGAAAAACAGGCATACATATATACCACACACACACACATACACACACCAGAAGCATTCTCATAACACACATGAGAAAACATTTCATTAGAACCATGCACCCCTTAGCAGTTTCAGTAACTTTTGCTTCTTGGTTGGTAGGTCAAGTTCTTTCATTCAATTACATAGAGAGTGGCCTGTACAATCAAACTGTACATAGTTGAGGTGTCCCTTTCATTAGTCATAAGGGAAATTTAATCTACAAAGATAATACCCAAATAAGTCATTTAAAAAACTGCTAGTTAAAATAGGCCACGAAGGTCCAAAACTGAAATTTGAAAAGTAAAACAGTTGCTTGTTAATATCTTCCTAGCCTGGAAAAGACATTTCTCAAATCAATGGTCGGCAAACTCATTAGTCAACAGAGCCAAATATCAACAGTACAATGACTGAACTTAATAGTCTGAATTTGGAAATATTCTAATCTGATACTATATTTGAATAAAGTCAAAATTTTTAAACTTAAACTTCTTCTAACACCACTTCTTCAAAATAGACTCCCACAGGCCATAGTATTTTGTGGAAGAGCCACACTCAAGGGGCCAAAGAGCCACAGTTTGCTGACCACTACTCTAACTATTACATAGAATGGTAATTCCTATCACAAAGGAATGTGTGTGGGGTCAGATTAAAGGTGTTTGTGTGTGGCAACACTCACTATGGGCAGGGCTTGGGAAAATAATTCCACATTATATAGATCAACTTGGGGGAGTTAACACAAGAATGTTCCCTACCTCAAATGTATGTGCTTCAAAATAAAAATGTTTGGGACTTACTGTGTTCTTATTGTAGTGCTTACCTCTCCTTTATCCTATATGTCACATTGATTCTCAGGAGGATTAAAGCACAGAGCAAATCATCCTCAATATATAGTATCCCCTAAAAATAGATTCCAAAGTAAACATGTGGCATGGCTGCTGATCAGAGGGTCCAGCAGAGACCTATAAGGTGACTCCTATTGGGAGGACTTTAACAGACCATCTGCTTATAGTTCTCCACCAGAAGTCAGTAGACCTTCACTCCTCTCCTGCCATGCTCCTCTCCCCATTAAGCCATTTAAAACTCAATAAACCAAAGGCATCAAGAGTAGAATCACAGCATAAAGGAACAGAGGTTCAGCAGACTAAAGCACAAGGCTTCTCTGGCACTCCATGAGTCCCTTTTCACCAAGAACTTCTAAAGATTTTTTCACCCTACCATGCCTTTCACTACCTGTATGACTTCTTTCTGAAGTGAATTGCGGGCTGACTTGGAATTGCAATTTGTTCTCTACAGAATGAGGCTATTTAAAAAGTACAGTCATTTTCTTCTGGAGCTTAATACCCAACACGTTTGTTTTCTTTGAACGCATTTATTTATTTATTTGTGCAGAGGTGAAATGTGTTTCTGTATTAACTACATTATTTTGAACACTAACTTAAATTTTCTGAATTTATAAGTATGCTCTAAAGAGAGGAGACAAAACACTAGAAAATTAAACTGCTCTTTTGAATTCTATGGAGTTTATTAGTAAAAGAAATAATTCTTGGCTATTGTGGAAGGTGAACAGGTTGCTTACTTTCAGGGCAAATAAAGTAACTCTGATGGGGAGAGGGGGCGCATTGATATTGTTCACTATGATTAAAAATATGGAGTTTTTGTGGTTGGGGAGTGGGAATAGATTAATCACAAAGCGGTAATGCACATATGCATTACCTATGGACATAGACAATAGGGTGGTGAAGGCTTGAGGTTAGGTGGAAACCGAATGGATGGGGCAATGAGGGATTAAAGGGGGGCATTTGTAATACTCTCAACAATACTTCTTTTAACGGGTTGATTAAATAGGTTGTGAAATCCAGTTTTAAAAGGAACAAAAAATTAAATCTTTGCATCATCTAGTAATGAATCCTCAAATATCTCATTGGAAAACAAAGTATGTCACTACATTTTTTAAAAGGTTGGAATGAACAAACACAAATAGAAAGATATTCAAAAATGCATATTTAAAAGGCAGAATTACTTAGTTTTCATTTGTTTGGATGGAATACTATTATATAATAACTCTCTAATTGCCTCATTTGTTTTAGCAAACACATTCCTGTATTTTAAAGCAGAATCAAACTTTAAATCTAGTGGAGAGATAATAGCAAGGTATTAAAGAGCTAGGCCCCAAGAAAGAGATGTTGAAATATTGATTTTTTTTTTCACCAAGAGTCTCAGATCTACATTTCTCACATTGTAAAAAGAACTTGACAAAGACAAGTGATAAAGACTATAGGAAAATCTAGCAAGAGCCACACCCTGCTACTGATGCCTTCAACACAGTCTAAAGTATGTGCAATGCCATTTGCTTCACAAACAGGACCACGGACTAAGAAACTAAGTTAACAGAAGACTTTGGCTGGAAAACTCACTGTCACAGGTGGCCGTGGCTGAACTACACCGTTTGTCTCCGCAGGATAATTAACTCACCTGACTAATGCCACTGTTCTCACCAACCTGTGCAGCTCAGGTTCTAACTTGTACATTAACCATATGTCTACAACAACTCTTAACTGTTGCAAAGAGCGTGGCCTTCTGTTGCAGCACGTTAGAACATAATATTTTCTTGCAAAATGACATGCTAACAGTATCATGTTCATTTTTTTTTAATTTTCTCAGTGACAGGAGGTAATTCAGGTACCCAATAAAATAATTGCTATTGAGTAATCACAATAACAAAATATGCCACTGGTTACAAAAACGTTCACTTACTTAAGCACACCATGCTCTTTTTGATGAGTAAGCAAAAAGGAAAATTTAAAGACCTGTCACACTTTTCAAATACAACCACCACTGCAGAAGTTTCATATCTAAAGTAAACTAGAAATGACTAATTTAAATATTTATTATAATTAATGTGTTGACTATTTCTTTTAATGTATCCTTAAAAAATTACAACTTTCACAAAAGGAATGGCGATAATTCTTTGTCTCTCTTTATACTATATAACCAATGTTAAAACTTTGGAAGCTAGAGACTTAAGAGCTTTGCAAGCTACTTAAATCGCTGCATCCTTAAGAACCAAATGTACTTTTGGAACACTACACATTTCAATGTCTTTAAAATCACTTTTGATTGTTTAAATATTCATTATTTTATGTATATGTTGAGAGGCATCTACTCAAACTTTTTCTAGAAGACTTCACAGGTAATTATTAAATCAGAACATAGAAGTTCAGAGTAAATGGCAAAACACTGCAAAGACTAACTGCGATGCTCAATTTGCATTGAGTTGTTTATAGCAAGCCACAAATATTAAAATGAGCCCTGTAATTGGAGCAAACTATTATAATACTGGGCAGTGCCTGTGATTTTAAAAGCATCTACTCTACACTTTGTGAACTGAAAAGGCCAGCAACCATCGGAGAAGATAAAGAATACACTAACTTCATTATAGTCACCTGGGCTTGTTTACAAGAAAAGACTTAAGTTCATCAACTCTTGGGGCTAAATCTAACAGTCCTCTCACTAGACGGAAAGTTTGGGAACAAAAGCTTCCAGGAGGGTGGGTCGATAAGGAGTGGAGTCAAACATGTTTTACTGCCTTGATTTTTTCCT
Organism: Pipistrellus kuhlii; assembly: GCF_014108245.1. Classification (NCBI taxonomy): domain Eukaryota; kingdom Metazoa; phylum Chordata; class Mammalia; order Chiroptera; family Vespertilionidae; genus Pipistrellus; species Pipistrellus kuhlii. Next base: position 17,784,601 of record NW_023425595.1, read on the forward strand.
AGATCATGAGTTTTCTTCAGAGATTTATTTTCACATTTGGAGCTAATTCTCTTCTCCCTCTCATTTCCCATCAGATACACAATCAGATAATGTTTCCATTCACATAGATTTGGAAAGATCCTCATCCTGTGGGGCGTATTTTATTTTATAGCAGCCAAGGGAGAGAGAGATTGCTGCCAATAGGATGCGAAGGGCAGGCAGAAGAAAGGCCGAGTCCTGGGCAGTGGAACAGTCCCCTCTTGTGCTGCTCCTGTGGCAGGAGAATGCCAGCCGATCCCCAACTCTGGGACCTGATGAACAGTAGCAAGTCACACCACTCTTTTCAATCACTTCATTTTTAAACCTCCACTCTAAAGAGCTCCTCTGTGCTGGGTCTTAAAGCCCCATTGATGGTCAGCGATGGAGCACAGCGATGTTTCTGACCAGGGTCCCTGCATCAGCACTCAGAGTGTCTTCTAACTTTTTAATCACCTCGCTTGCTCTTTAATTAGACCTGATCACAGACAACCACATGAAAATGCCTCCCACTGAGTCCACGCAAGACGTTAAAACAGACCGTTCCACAAGTCAGGAACTTTTGTGCAAAGCTTACCAGCTTCTAGGATTAATCATTTCTTTTTTCTTCTAGTTCCCTGTATCTCAAAAATCACACACACTAAGGGATGAGGAAGCCCCGTGACTAGAAAGGCAGCTCCCATGCGAAGGCACTGCCTGGTGACAGTTCCCTCCTGGTCTCTCGGTGCCCTTTGCTGTGGTTGGTCACTGCCTTTTATCTTTTTTCTATTACTAGGGCTTGAGGGAACACGTCTCTACAAGGGACCCCTGATGGTGCTCTCACTGGGAGTAATACTGACACTTAAAGGACTGGGATACCTACTAGAAAAGGGCTTTGCTCTCCCCAAAGGATGTCAGAACCCTAAAAATAGAGGGACCCTCCAACTTAGGCAGGAGATGCAAACACAGCTCGTGGGTCCGCCCTTGGCCCCCACAGGTGAACTGCAGTGGGACCAGCCTCCCAGCAGCGCCCTCCGGGCCAGGTCCCTCCCGCTCCCGGACTCACCTGGTGCTGAGGACCAGCGCAGGCAGGAGAGGCAGCAAGTAGTGAGCGGCGCTGAATCTCATGCTGTCGCCTGCCTGCCTGCCGGGGACCTTCTTCCCTCGCTGGCTTTGCTCTCCCTCCTTCCCCTGGTCCTGTCTCTCCTTGGTCCCAGGCTTTGTCCCCTGCCAACGAGAGAAGCCCTCTCCAGCAGCAAGCAGACGGAGACGGACCGACAGAAGGACGGACGCCTCTCCAAGGCAGGCGCTGGAAGTGGGGAGTATCTTTGGGAGTGATGTCACCAGCGGCGAGTGGAGCCCAGCCCGGGATTGTGTGCGCGGAGGCACTGCCGCTCCGGAGCCCGGCGGACAGAGGACGGAGGACGGAGGACGCGCTGTCACTCGCGCTGGAGGCGGCGCGGGAGCGGGAGGAGGCGCCCAGCGATGGCCCCGCGCGCTCCGGTCCGCGGGCCGCGCTCACCCCTCCACACACCCGCCCGCCCGTCCGCTGGGGCTGATCCTTTATCCCCGCTTTCCTGGAAGATGGGGAGGGGGGAGGCGGGGCGGGGTAGAGGAGAAGTCTAATTTGCCAGTAATTGCACCTTCACTGGGAAAAGACTATCCGATGCTTGCATTGCAGGCAGGTGTCCCTCGGCTGATGAGACAGTGGTTGGAAAGAACGCCCCTCTGGAGAGAGTGTTTGAAATACTATTCTGATTAGAGATATGTTTGCCTGATGTGGATGGAAGAGAAGCAGGCGTAAGCAGCCTCTAGAAATGCATACGGAGCCCACGATGCCATTGCAAAGCTTCTTAAACTCTGCAAACGTGGGCTCTAAGGTGGTCCAGGACCCTGAAGAAGTCTGATGGATCTGGGTTTGGAAGATTCCCGACCTTCCTCTGATTTCAGTCCATCTAATTGTAGGAGCAGCTTGCAGTGGGATGGGGGCTAGTGGCCAGATTTCACACACCTGAAGTTCTTTTCTTCAGGTGAAAAGACATAACAGAGAAATTCACCACAACGTAAAGAGTAATTAACTCTGAGTGGTGGTATTGGAAGGCAGAAAAATGTATGTGTCGTTTTGTTTTCTGTGTGGGCCAAACTTTCTATAATGGCTATCTTACATTTAATCATCTTTATTTTGAAAAAAAAGTAAATATTAAAATGAAATAACTAACACAACTCTAATGCAAAATAGCCAAACAGAGCCAACTTCACCTACAGAGCTGTTTAATTCTAGTATATTTACAACATGGTATATTGCTGATATCCCAGCATGATATCCTGGTTAAATAAATCTTTAGAGAGCACTTCCTCATACATTATTTCAGTTGATCATCACCAAGATCTGAGCTGGATTTTTTAAAAAAATGTATTTTTTTTCATTAATTTCAGAGTTGAAGGGAGAGGGAGAGATAGATAGAAACATCAAAGATGAGAGAGAATCTTTGATTGGCTGCTTCCTGCGAACCTACTTCTGGAGATCAAGCCTGCAACCTGGGCATGTGCCCTTGACTGGAATCAAACCTGGAACCCTATGTCCCACAGGCCAACACTCTATCCACTGAACCAAATCAGCTGGAGCAGTTCTTCTATTAATATTGTACATCGTAAGCAAACTCTTCTGTTGCCTGAAACATCACACCCAGGACCACTAGCTCAGTGATTAACACAGAGTTGATGTTCAGTAAGGGCTGAAATGCACCAAAGGCAATGGGCAAAGGTCAGGTGGTCTTTCAGAATTCCTATCCAGAGTGTTTAGCTCATATTCCATCACTCTGGGACAAGTAAAATTTGGATTGAGCATCTGCTTTAACCAAGTTTTTAAAGACATTATTTGTAGGAAAAGTATATTTGGTATAAAGCTTTATTTTAAAGAGGATACAAGTTTAAAGAATTAAACATCTAATTCACTGATTTGTGTTTGTTTTCCTTTTTAGGGAGATTGAAGTTTAAAACATTCACATAGAACAGATATTGCTTTAAAACCCCAGGCCTACTAAAATAGAGGAGTAATAACTTTTGCAAAGTGAATACCATCCCCTTGGGCAATAGTAAGATTCACAACAGATATTAACTAGGCATGTACAAATCAACTCACTTGTGAATTGCATGCCATTTAAACAGAAAAAAAAGCTGTATTATACTTTGCTAAAACAGAACTCTGGCTTCAAAGAAAAATATGTGTTTTAGTTTGTTCCTGTCAGAATTATCTGATAACAGATTTTCTGCACATTTTGGAAGGTGACCATTGAGTTGCATATTCAACAAAGACATATGACAGAACTTGGTTAAAAAAAAATGTATGTATACTAGGAAATAACACTCTTATTTGTAGAACACATTTTTGTTTACATAACCAGATGAACTTCATTATCTCAGCCCTAATAGTATGGACCGAGTGTGGTAGTCATTTCTATTACTCTCCTCTTTTGTGGTTGAGGTGACAGATTCAGAATGGTTAAGTAATTCCTCAATGTCACTCAGTAACTTGAATAGTGGAGGTGGCATGAAAATTCACTCTGCATTTCAAAACATTGGTTTTCTTCTGGAAAAGAGTTTGTTAAATATATCTATGTAATAAAAGACTTTTCCCAACCTAAATTGTGTTATTTTGTGTTATATGTTTAACATAAAACAACAAATCAAGAAAGGGAAGTATCAGGTTGAACTTTATTTTTAGCCTGTCTCCTGATTATGTTGTGCCTCTCTATTGGATACCAACAAAGAGCCACAAGGTTTGTTAGCTTTTATGCATTTCTGAAAACAGCAAAAGACATCTAAGAAGGGCGTAGGAACATCAGGGAAGCACACATTGGAAGAAACTCCTGCAGATTTACAAGACTAAAGTTTTATATTTTGAATTTAAGTATAGATCTGCCTCTCAGCAGAAGTCTTTTATTCTTGTGGACATCCAAATCTCCATTACTCAAGGCATTCTGTACACACTGTCAAAAGAAAATTCAAACCAGAATTAATTTCATGGCTTCAGGTATTTGGTATATACATTTTAAAGATGCTGCAGTGCAAACAAGAAACACTTGACATCTGAAGACGTGTTCAGCAAAAGCAGTAACTACACTCAAGTCTGGATAAAAGACATGAAGAAAGCCCACACCATTACATTGAAAGACTAGTCTCCATTAAATGCAGGGATTGGGAGACATGGATAATCTTTAATTGATTTCAATCAATATATTTTTATTGATTTCAGAGAGGAAAAGAGAGGGAGAGAAAGACAGAAACATTAATGATGAGAGAGAAGCATTGATGAGCTGCCTCCTGCACTCCCCTTCCTGGAGATTGAGCCCATTACCCTAATCAGATATTTAACCTTGACCTCCTTAGGGTTCATTGGTTGATGCTCTACCACTGAGACACACTGGCCAGGCCAGGCCACAGATGATTTTTTAAAGCTTTATTAAGATTTAGTTTAGGAACCAAAGACTTCACCATTATAAACTGAATATATTAAGTGTTTTTAAAATATTATTTCAAGGTTATGAAATTGCCACTTTTATTTGATTCCAGAACATTTTCCTCACTCCATATCCACTAGCAGTCATTCACCACTCATTCACTCCTTTCTCCTTGGCCACCACTAATCTAATTACTTTTTTTAGAGATGTACCTAATTTTTGACATATTATATAAACTGGGTCATATTATATGTGGTCTTATGTGACTGGTTACATTCATATTCCTATTTCAATTATTCAAGTTGCAGCATGTGTCAGTACTTCATTCCCTTTTATTATTAAACTAGAGGCCCGATGCACAAAATTTGTGCATGGGGGGTGGTGTCCCCCTAAGCCCAGCCTATGCCTTCTCATAATTGGGCCTAAACTGGTAGTAGGACATTTCTCCTGAAATCCAGACCCCTCACTCCTAAACGCCCACCTGCTCCCTCCTTACTGTTTGGCTTGCTGCTCCTTAGCACTGCCACAGAGGTGGGAGAGGCTCCCGCCACCTATGCTGTACTCTCTAGCCATGAGCCCAGCTTCTGGCTGAATGGTGCTGCCCCTGTGGGAGCTCACTGACCACCTGTGGTCAGCTCCTACATTGCATGTCTGCCCCCTGGTGGTCAGTGCCTGTGATAGCAACTGGTCATTCTGGTCATTCCACCATAATGGTTGCTGGGCTTTTATGTATAGAGACTAGAGGCCCAGTGCATGAAAATTCATGCATTGGAGAGGAGGTCGTTCAGCCCAGCTTGCCCCCTCTAATATTCCAGAAGCTCTCAGGGACTGGAGGTGACCCTGTGATCAGGGGAAGGCAATGCTCCCATCACACTTCTGCTGCTTCCACTGCCGGCAGTGCAAGCCTTGGCTGGCCCTGGTTACCTGAGCCTTGGGCAGCCCTGGGCAGGTGGGCAGCCACCATCTGAGGCTTGCCTGCACCTCAGACCATTCCTGGGTGGCTGGGGGGCTGAGTGGACTGGGGGACTCTGTAAGCAGGCACACAGAGTGACCAGACCCCCTGGGGGTGGACCCAGCCATGTCATGTACCTGCTGCCCCAGCAGGGCTGAAGGGACTGAGTGCCACCCTTTTGTGGCTGTGGACTCAACCATCTTTGAAAGTGTGGCAGGCAATTAGCATATGCCCTCCTTATTGTCTGTGGGCACTGCCATATTTATGAGTGCATGATGGTCAATTAGCATATTCCCTATTAGATAGGATAATGTCCCATTGTAGGAATGTTCCAATTGTGGATTATTCCTTCATTCATTGACATTAGAGTTTAAATATTGTCTCTATTAGGCATATGTGACTTTGAACATTTATATAAAAGTTCTGAGTGGACCTTTGTGTCCAACTTTCTTAGGTATATACTTAGGAGAGGAATTGCTGGATCATATGATAACACCATGCTTAATTTTTTAAAGAAGTGCCAAACTATTTTCACAATAGTTGCATCATTATACATTTGCACCAATAGTACATGAAAGTGTCAATTTCTGCCGAAACCGGTTTGGCTCAGTGGTAGAGCATTGGTCTGCAGACTGAAGGGTCCCAGGTTCGATTCAGGTCAAGAGCATGTACCTGAGTTGTGGGCACATCCCCAGTAGGGGGTGTGCAAGAGGCAGCTGGTAGATGTTTCTCTCTCATCGATGTTTCTAGCTCTCTATATCTCTCCCTTCCTCTCTGTAAAAAATCAATAAAATATATTTTAAAAAAGTGCCAATTTCTCTACATCCTTGCCAACATTTGATGGTATTATTATTATTATTATTATTATTATTATTGCTATCCCAGTGGATGTGAAGCAGCATCCCACTGTGGTTTTTATTTGTACCTACCTGATTATTAGTCATATTGAGCATTTTTTCACCTGCTTATACACCATTCGTCTACTAATTTTGGAGACATGTTAATTCAAATTAGCCTCCTATTTTATTTGTCATTTCTGAATTATGAGTTCTTTATATATTCATGATACAATTTCTTTATTACATATACAATTTAAAATTGCTTTCTTCCAATCTTGGGTTAACTTTTCATTTTCTTGATGGTGCTCATTTTAGGAAAATATTTTTAATTTTCATGAAGTCCACTTTATCTATTTGTCCTTTTGTCACTTATGTTCTTGGTATCTAAAAAGGCATGTTTCAACTAAGTGATGTAAATGTATGTCTGTCTTTTCTTTTAAGAATTTTAATATTTTAGTTATAATGCATATGGAGTCAGCTTTTGTATATTGTATGAAACTGGGGTCCAACTTCATCCTTTGCATTTAGATATCTAGTTGTCTTAGCATTAGTTGTTGCAAAGTTATTCTTTCCCCATTTAATTGTCCTGCTATTTCTTCTTTTTCATAGTAATATGTTTTCATCATTTCTGAATATCCTTTTATATTATAAACTCTGATATTCCCTAGAATTTCACCATTGATCCTCCTCCTTTAAAATTATGTGCTTTTTCCTTTTGTGAATTTATCACTTTTAGGATTTTACTATCTCCATTATGGTTATAAGTGTAAAAATGTATCACCTGCCTATACTTCTTCACTGAGCACACCTAGGTTTCCTTTGAGTACATTCAAGTCAAACTCACTCTCACTGAGCTTTTGTCATTCCTGTCTGATCATTTTTTTTTGTTTGTTTATTTCCTCATATCACCATCAATTCAGTCACCCAACCTACAAACTTGGGAGTCTTCCATTACTTTTACCTCTCATTTCTCATACAATTTGTCAACAAGTCCTACAGATTTTATTTCCTAAGTATTTCTGTACATCAATCATCCTACTCCTGTATTAAACCAGTCACCAGGGCCCTATTTAAGGTTCATTATCTTTTGCTTCTAAAAAATGTGTGTGTGGTTGGTTTTTTTTAATTATTATTATTATTCTCAGGAGTATTTGCCTCAAATCCACGTCCCCCAGTATGATCTCCCTAAGCTACAAATGCATCTATGACCTAGAAAATGTATTATATTTATTCCTAGAAAATAATTCTCAATAATAGTTTCAGTATGTGTCTCTTCTTTATTCTTTCATCTCCACATTGCTCTCCCGAGTCACGGAAGTTTTCCTTGATGTAGCTTTACAATTTCTATGTTATTTCTTCTTCCTAAAGTGTTCTCTCACTCCCCTAACCTGTACCTTACTTGCATCATTTAATACTCAAAAAAGTCACCTATTTCTAGAATATTCCTTAACTGATCTGCCACTACAAACTTGGTAAGATCTCCCTTTTCTGAGTCATATGACATGTGATAGAACGACTTGGTATTATACTTATAATATTACTAGAGGCCCAGTGCATGAAATTTGTGCATGGGGGCTGTGTCCCTCAGCCCAGCATGCATCCTCTCCATTCTGAGACACTTCAAGGGATGTCTGACTGCCCATTTAGGCTTGATCTAGGACTGCTGGCTCCCAACTGCTCGGCTACCTGCTTTTCTTTTTTCTTTTTTCTTTTTTGTTTTCTTTTTTTAAATATATATTTTATTGATTTTGTACAGAGAGGAAGGGAGAGAGATAGTTAGAAACATCGATGAGAGAGAGTCATCGATCAGCTGCCTCTTGCACACCTCCTACTGGGGATATGCCCGCAACCAAGGTACATGCCCTTGACCGGAATCGAACCCGGGACCCTTCAGTCCTCAAGCCGACGCTCTATCCATTGAGCCAAACCAGTCTCGGCTACCTGCTTTTCTGATTGCCCCTAACTGCTTCTGCCTACCAGCCTGATCACCCCCTAACCACTCCTCTGCCAGCCTTATTGATGCCTAACTGCTCCCCTGCTAGCCTGATTACCCCTAACTGCCCTCCCATGCAGGCCTGGTCCTTTCCAACTGCCCTTCCCTGATAGCCATCTTGTGGCAGCCATCTTATATCCACATGGGGGCAGCCATGTTGTGTGTTGGAATGACAATCAATTTGCATATTACTCTATTAGATAGGATTTTTAATTACATAATATTAAGATAATAGAGGGACATTTGTCACTTTCCTTAGGACTAAGGAAGGTGAGGGTATTATAAGAATTACATATTTACTTATAATTTCTATGCCAATCACTAATTTTATTCATGTATATATTAACCTGGTGGTTAAAGCCCTTAAAAAAAAAAAAAAAAGATGTTTCATTGAAAATGTGTTTACTGTTTTCATACTCTCTGCTTTCCTACTGCTAATAAAAATATCTTTAAGAAAATTTTCTCTAATAAGACCAATTACATTTTTTCCTTGCCAAATACACCCTATAGAAGAGAAGAAAAATATAAGACTAATGGAGGGTAGGGCAAAAGTAGGTTTACAATTTTGAGTACTACAACTTCAATGAATTCTTTAGTAAGGTGAAGAAGTCTTTTGTAATGAGCACAGCTATGCTTCAATCCAGCAATTTTCTACCTTGTTCATCTCATACATGCATAAGCTGATTACTAAATTCTTCAGCATACCAAGACAAATATATATTTCCAATATGATAAAAAATAGTATGTTTAATTGTGATTCATTCACATGAAACAGCTGTATTGGCATTTTTTTAAAATTTGACAATCTGAGGTGCAAAAAAGAAGCAAATGCTCCTGACTAGAAGTCAGATATTGCATATTTAAAAGAATTATTGTGAAACACCGGTGTTCCCCTTACAACACACTGATTAAAAATAATTTATTTAATCTGTAAATATTTAAGGTTCTTTTTTGTTTTTAGTACTTTTATATTTTTCAGTATATTTACAAAGGATTCTGGTCTGACCAACCAATTCATTGCCTGAACCACTTAAATTCCACTTACTTTCTTAGTTTAATAGCATCTCATTTTCTGGGATTGTGTGTATGTTTCCTCTTGTCATACATTTGTATATCTTAGAGAATAGCTTCACGAAGATAAATTTCTCTCTGTTACTACTATATCTCATTATAAAGCCACAGCTAAACCAAGATTTCTAAGGTATATATTTTCTTGTTCACTACATGTAACATTGACATATGGTTTTCAAAGATCCTCTCATCCAACATTACATTCAACTCAAAATAGAATGCAATTAGTGATGAAAATGCTGCTTTCCAGCATAAAGGAATACTTAGTACCTGACTTTTCCTCCTCCTACAAAAAAATATAAAATTTATAAAAACAACAACAACAAAAAAAAACAACAACAAAAAACAACAGATGATATGACTATTTCCAAGCAGCAAGAACCCTGAAGAGTAGATCATAAAAGGAGAGCCCATGCTCACACCAGCTTTCTCAGGAGGAGCATTTTAACTCCCGTGGTAGAGGAAAATAGAATACAGGTAAAACAACAGTCCTGCTGAGCTGAGGGAGCAAAACTCAAAGTTTTGATCACTGAGGTGCCTAGTATTTGTGGAAAATAGTAGCAGAAAAGGAAAAGCTTTCTCTAAGACTTTGAAACCAACGAGTGGGGTTTCACCATGGGTGCTAGCCAAGGGCGGGGCTGCTAACCACAGACCAGACTGACCTGCAGTAGCAGTGAGGCTGCACTAGTGATCCCAGTAGTACTTCATCTGCTGTAAACATTGGATTTCCACCCATGCAGAGTGGGAAACCCCGGCAACACTTTACAAACACATCCAGCATTTAGTTGAGACTCCAGAGAGGCCATTGCTAAAAAGAAGCAACAGAACCAAAATGGAGTCACTCGTGCTGATGTCAGGCAACCAAGAATTCATTGCATTTTCAGCCTTTCCCAGGAATGTGACCTTTAACAGGTCAATTTGGAATTTCCTGGTGAGTACTAGTGAGGTAACCATCCTGGTAAAACTCTCCCCTAAGGGAAGATGACCTTGTCTGAAATAATCTATTTTTTTATTTGTCTCACCCTCCTTTGTCTCACCCTCCTTCTGCCTATAAAAGTCTTCTATTTTGTACAACTCCTCAGAGCTCCCTCCTATATGCTAAATTGAATACTCCCTTATTCATGAATCCTTTAAAAAAGCAAATAATATTTTCAACTTTACTTGGTTGAATTTTTAGCATCAAGCTTTAAGAGTAAGAATTGTGCTTTTGTTATATAGATGTATCTTAGGACAAAGGACAAAATTGAAATAGATGCACATAAAAATATTTTAAAAATCCTTATAGTATTGAAAATAGCTACCTATAATTTAGCTGTCTACAGTTAAAGATGATATAATCTGGAATCTCCAAGTGCATCCAGCACAACGTCAAGCATACAGTCAAATTATGAGACCCATGAACAAGCATGGAAATGTACTCATAATCTATATCAGCAATCAGCAAAAACAGAAACCAAAGCAACACAGATTTTGAAATTAGTAGATAAAGGTTACATAAAAATTTAAACTATAAAAAGGAACAAAGAAAGATTCTGACAACAATACTATATATGAAATAAAATTGCACAAATCTGAATATTGAAGAACCAAGAGTTAGTAAACTTGAAGTCAGAAAAAAATTTGTGAAAAAAGAATATAACTGAATAAATATATAAATAAGAATTTAGTAAATTATGGTAGCATATCATAGTCTAGTCTAGTAAACATATATTTAGAGACTCAGAAAGATAACAGAAAATAGTGTGCATAAATTATATTTTTCAAGGATGAAAATGCCAACTATGTTTAAAAAATTAAAGTTACATTTTTGAGAAGATCCACCAAATTTAAGCAGTATAAGTATAAAGAGAAGCAACCACTTAGGTATATCAGAGACCAATAGTTGATATGAAAAGTAAAAGAGAAAATCTTAAATAGGAACAGCATATACAAAGAAAACTCAATAATTTAGCAGATTCTCAGCAGAAACAGAGTGAAAAAGACAATGAAACAATATCTTTAAAATGCTGCATAACTGTTATTCCAGAATTTTATATTCAGCAAAATATCTTTTAAAAATGAGGGCAAAATAAAAATATCTTCATATGAACAAAATCTGAAAAAAATTGTTAATAGAAAAGCTGCTCTAGTGCAGATTATTAAAAAAAACACATTTTTCAGACTAAAGAGAAATGATAAATATGAAAATTCAAAGTTACAGAGTAGAATGAGGAGTTCCTAAAATAGTACATATTTAAATAAATGTAAAGATCTATCTCTTTTCCTCATTATTTTTTAAAGAAAAAATAAATAAAAACTAGTATCCTGATATGGCTTAAATGTGAAAAACTAATATAACACAATAACAGTACAAAGGCAAGTGATAGTAAATAATTAGAAGGGTAGGTCTAATTCTGTACATTAAGTATAATATGAAGAGTATGAATGTATAATAGAATAATTAATTTAGCCATAAAACAAGTTCAAATACACAGAGGAAATTTACCAAAGTACAGAAAAAAAGCAAGAAAAGTTTAATAAAATAAAAGGTTAATCCAAAAGAAGGCAAGAAATAAAGAATAGAGAAACAGTAGCTCAAATGGGAGAAATAGAAAGCAATTAGTAAAACAGTAGACGTAAACCAAACCATATCACTAATTACATTAGATGAATATCAACAAAGAGCATCAGTTAAAATAAGAGATTGTCAGATTGGATAAATATATAAGTAAAAGCTGTCTTCAGAAATTGTGCTTCAAGTTTAAAAACAAAAGTTTATATAGAAAGACTGAGTGGTGCTCAAATTGGTTTGGCTCAGTGGATAGAGTGTTGGCCTGCGAACTGAAAGGTCCCAGGTTCGGTTCCGGTCAAGGGCATGTACCTTGGTTGTGGGCACATCCCCAATAGGGGGTGTGCAAGAGGCAGCTGATCAATGATTCCCTTTCATCGATGTTTCTAACTCTCTATCCCTCTCTCTTCCTCTCTGTAAAAAATCAATAAAATATATTTTTAAAAAAAGAAAAAGAAAAAGAAAGACTGAGTTGTTACATTCATAATAGACAAATTATTTTATGACATAGAATCTTACTAAAGATAAAGAGGTATCCTATATAATAAAGAGGAAATATGCAAATTAATGGTCACACCGTCACAAAGGTGGCAGCACCCATAGTCACAAGATGGCAGCATCCAGTCCTGTCAGCACTGTCAAAATCCCACAGTCCTTTCAGCCCAGCCAAGGGGGGTGACAGGTGCATGGTGCGGCCAGACCCAGGGTCAGCCCAAGGTGCAGGCAAGCCTCTGATGGCGGTTGCCCAGCCAATGCCCGAGGCACAGGCAAGCCTTGGATGGTGGCTGCCCAGCTGCCCAGGGCCACCCCAGGCTCAGGTAACCAGGGCCAGCCGAAGCTTGTGCTGCCGGCAGTGGCAGCAGCAGAGGCGTGATGGAGGCATTGCCTTCCCTTGACTGCTGGTCACCTCTCACCCCTGAGGGCTTCTGGACTGTGAGAGGGGGCAAGCTGGGCTAAAGGACCCCCCTCCAGTGCATGAATTTTCATGCACCAGGCCTCTTGTATTTTATAATCACAAAAATTTGTATCATCAGAAAGATATAATAATTTTAACTGTGTGTGTACTAAAAAATAAAGTGAAGAAGAAAAAAGAATCAAGGGAGTAAAAAATAAGTCTAGTGATATGTTTGTTAAACAAATCCATAGAGATTTCAACATGCTCTTAATTAAAAAACACATGTACAGTATATCATTTGGGATATAAAATCTTTGAAGAATATTATTAACCAATCTTGCCTAATCAACATTTATAGAATACCTCACTTAAAATACAGTATATATATATCACTTAAAATACAATATATATATATATATATATATATATATATATACTTTCTAAGTTTTACACAGAACAGACAATATATATTTCAAAAAATTGAAACTTCCAAGTAGCATTAAATAATCAATGCCAAAATGTCTGTGTTTCTTAACATAGATGAATATTAAAGAATAAGTTGCACATAAATTACAGAACATTTTAAAACAGATAAAAATATATCAATAGTTGTATGATAATACTAAAGCAATGTGTAAAAGATAAATGTCCATATTAGAAAGATGATATATTTTAAAAGTGATTGAATTTTTACCATAAAAAGCAGGAAAAGAAAATCAAATTAAACTCTAATTGTATGGACAGAAATAATAATAACAGGAGCAGACATAGAAAATAATTATAATATGTATGACAACATTATAAATAAATGTATTACAGGTAAATTATTACCGATATTAAATAGATGATAAAAATATATTACTTTAATGTATTTCACAAATTACCTTTCTGAAAAATTATGGCTTACCAAAAAGTGACCCCAAAAGAATTAGAAAATGTTAATAGCTCTAATGAAGTAATTTAATCAATAAAGTTTATACACAAGGGACATTTCATTGATAAATTTTATCAAATGTTGAAAGATAAATATTAGTCTTATTTTTCATAATTTTGAGAATACAGTTCTGCTCTCATTATTTTATGATCATTGTATGATTAACATTTCCCTAAGGAGAAAGCCAGGCAAAAGTATGAAATGCAAATAAAATTATAGGCATTTTCTCTTATGAACATGTAATGTAAAATTCTTTAGAAAATATTAGAAAATCTAATTCAGAAGTATATAAAAAGGATAAAACATCATCATCAAGTGGGTTTTTTTTTTAGAAATATATTACTAGTTTTACATTCAAATTTTAAAGTTATTTTTTTACCAACTGATAAATAAACATAGGCAAAAAAGCATATAATTATTTCAATGAAAAAAACTATAAAATAAAATTCAACTCCTTCTCCTTCTCCTTCTCCTTCTCCTTCTCCTTCTCCTTCTCCTTCTCCTTCTCCTTCTCCTTCTCCTTCTCCTTCTCCTTCTCCTTCTCCTTCTCCTTCTCCTTCTTTTTAATCTTCACCCAAGAATATTTGTCCATTGATTTCTTAGAGAGAGTAGAAGAGAGAGGGAAAGACAGGTAAATATTGATGTGAATGGAATGGTTGCCTCCTGTATGCACCCTGGCCTCCCAGGGCCAGGGAGGATCTGGCTACCCTGGTGCATGCTTTTAACTGAAATAGAACTCAGGACCTTCAGTCTGCAAACTGAGCCAAATGGGCTAGGTGAATTTTCTCTGGAGAAGCACCTCTATCTTCCCTCAGATGTTATTTAAATGAGGTTTACACAATGTCTCACTTTCAGAAGTAGGTATACACCTCTAGGCCTTCTAATCAGCATATTCTAAATTCTATTTAAATTCCATTTAAAGATGGGCTATTGTAAATATAAAGCAATGGTGCATACAAATCTCCAACACATCAATCCATCTCTAAAACAATGTCAGTCTGTTAAGCCTTTTTAGACCACATTTGAATTTCTATTTTACTTGATTTTTTTGTTGCATCTGGGATATTCAAAATTGATGTCTATTGCCAATTTCATTTTGTTTTCCCTCCACTATTCACAATTGGTTCTGACCCCTCTTTGTGGCAGATATTATCCACATTCACTTTAAATAGCTCCAAAATTTTATGTCCCATACTGCCTCCCTAAACTTGCAGTTATGTTTTCTTGATTTTTGTTTTGTAGCAAGAAATATTGAGATCTCCATTATTTTGTGCATGGCTTCATTGGAATTATCTCAGGCACACTTGTATTCTAGCACTTCAGCATCTGGATGCAAAACTGACTTTAAAATCCACATAATATTTAAGTCTGCATTTAGTTCAGGTATTTCTTTTTCATTTGGTAATTTTTCTTAAGTTCACATTCAGAATATTCCACTTTCATAGTATTTATGGAAATCAGGCTGCCCAGTAAGCAACCACATGGATTTATGCGAAGACTTCAGCCACTCACTGCAAAATCAATCAGATTCAAATAGAAAATGTACCTGTTCGTAAGAAACTGATTGCACACATGTTTTTGGTTACAGTTGCATAAAAATGTAATTGGATAATAAAACTTAGTCTTTATAGCATTCTGAAAATCTCAAAGTATGTAGGGAAAAACAAGTAATACTATTGTAGTAGATAGAAAAATGAAGCACAGAGAGGTAGGTGACATCTAAGGTCACCCTGTATGCTGATCAAGTATCCTGGATTTTTATATAGAACAAAGGATATTAGTTTAATATTCTAGTTACCATTATTACTCTACAATCATTTTTTAATTGAGTACTAGCTGTGCTAGGACACTTCCTTAGGTGTGCAAGGAATGTAGCATCTCTCATTTGTGGTACTTGGAATTTCTTGCTATTTTCTTCCTTTCCTGATTTTAACATGTTCTGAGTACCATATAAAAACTTAAAACTAGTTTCCTAATTAGTCTACAGGTATCTCCTCATCCTCTATTTCTATTTGTTGTTTTTTTTTTTTTAATATATTTTTTGTTGATTTCAAAGAGGGAGAAGGAGAGATAGAAATATCAATGATGAAAGAGAAGCATTGATCATCTGCCTTCTGCATGCCCCCCCACTGGGGATCAAGCCCACAATCTAGGCATATGCCCTTAACCAGAATAGAACCTGGGATTCTTCAATCCACAGGCCTATGCTCTATCCACTGATCCAAACTGGTTAGGGTTCTATTTCTATTTGGGAAGTGCTGCATCCCTTTTAGCTTGGATTTCAGATTCTTCTGATCATAACATAGGCATTTCTTTTCTCAAGGAAAACTCTTGATGCAAAATAGGCAGTGACTAAATCAAGTTAAGGCTCCCTGCACAGACAGGTGGCAAAAATTTCAGTGTTGTACTGTATGACAGGGGGAGAAGAGGGGAGATGGCTGTTTCTGCTCTTAAATATTATGAATTCTATCTCAGGACTGGGAAGTGATTTGGTAGTTTCAGGCAACAAGAGGTACAAACTAGGTCACTCTTTTGGTAGAATATAATTGTTTTCATTTAAATTGATTTAGAGATCTTTATTTCCTATAATTCTGAGGGCAAGTGTTGTGTTCTCAGTAGTCAAATTTAAAACCACTCACTCTGAGATAGATGGATATGCAATTGAGCTACATTTTCTTGAATACATTCTATGTGCCAGTAATAATATGAAAAATGCTTTATGCTTTTGCTGTACTAGTAATTGATAAAAGTTGAAACAGCTCTACATTTTTCACTTAATTTCATTTAATCTGCCTAAAGGCCAGTTTTGAAATGAGACTATATCTTTGAATTTTCAGAGAAATTAAGTCACTTGTAAAATTTCCTCATCTTGCCGAAACCGGTTTGGCTCAGTGGTAGAGAATCGGTCTGTGGACTGAAAGGTCCCGGGTTTGATTCCAGTCAAGGGCATGTACCTTGATTGTGGGCACATCCCCAGTAGGGGGTGTGCAAGAGGCAACTGGTCGATGTTTCTCTCTCATCGACGTTTCTGGCTCTCTATCTCTCTCCCTTCCTCTCTGTAAAAAAGTCAATCAAATATATATTTTTTAAAAAATTACCTTATCTTGCTATAAGTATTTAAATATAGGGAAGCAATAAACAATGTTTGTGAAATTGCAAAGGTGACACATGTATACTCTTGGGCAAATATTCTTAAATCATCAACAAACCTATAAAATAAAAGCCTAATATACAAATAGAATGAATAGCAAAAGGATGGGTGGAATGACTGGCCGTTGTGATGAGCACTGACCATCAGGAGGGAAGACACTGAATGTAGGAGCCTCCCCCAGCCTGCAGGCCCCAGGCCAGCCAAGGCCAATGCCAGTGGGGGCACCTGATCACCCTGCTGCTGGCCCTGTTGAGTGTGGCAACTGGTGGTAGAGGTGGTGGTAGGTGGGGTCAGCTGCCAAGCAGGGGCAGCAGGGGGCAGGGCCAGCTGGAGAGTGGGCTGGGGCCACTTCCCTCCACCCCCAATTACCTTGCCAGTTGTGGCAGCCAGAAGCAGCAGGGGGGCAGTTGAGGGATAGGGCTTGCAAGTGGGCATCACCAGGCCCACCAAGGCAGGAGCCAGAGGGGGCCCCCTGATCGCCCTGCCAGTCACCCCACATATCAGCCCTGATTGCCGGCCAAACATAGGGATCCTACCCATGCATGGATTTCATGCACCTGGCCTCTAATCAGGTAATAATAGTAATAACACTCATCTCTTAAAGTTGTAAAGATTGAAATAGATTATTTATTTATACTGTTCTTAGAACAGTACCTGACACTAAGGTATTTTGGTGACACTAAGTTATTTTGCTCAGAACCCTTCTTTAAGGGTCACATATTCACCCCCTCTGCTGGAAATATCTCTTGTAGAGGGCTCACAACTGTTTCCTTTAGAGGCAGCTGTACAATGCTGTAAAGAATTGCCTTGCCAAAAATTACTTCCCATTCCAGGGGTTGTCCTTTGGCCAATGACAGGTTCATGTGTAGAAAGAAAGGCTCAACTTTCTTGCCTAAATTTGTTAAAATTTTATATAGTCATCTCTCAATAACAAAGCTCTTCAAATGATCTGCTGAGGCTTCAGTATCATTGCGGGTCTCCTTGTCTTATCTAATACACCTTCTTTACTTTCTTCCAGGTAAATCTTCTGACATTTGTTCCCAATAAACCTGCATGCAATACTTAGTCTGTTCCAGAGATCCTAATCAAAAATAATGATAATGATATTAAAGTGTGTGTGTGTGTGTGTGTGTGTGTGTGTGTGTGTGTGTGAGAGAGAGAGAGAGAGAGAGAGAGAATATCTATTCCCAATAGTACCTCAGTTGATGACTGCCTGGGACCTCAGGTTCTGCAGCATAGGGGATAAATAGGCAGTATTGGAAAATAAAGTATTGTTATTGTAGCAATAAACTATTTCATTTATTTGAGAATCTATTTCTAGTTTCCTCACTTGTAGAATAGGTATACATTTGTACCTTGCATATGAAGTGGTTGGTGTTTTGTTTTTAGAAGAGATGTAACTTTTAAAATATTCTGCATATAATAAACACTTAGCAAAGCTTGTAATCATTATTATAAGTTTCAGTACTTTCATTTACAAGGTGAGGCTAATTATATCTACCTCCTAGGATATCTGAGAGATCACATGATCTGTTAAAAGTGACCAAACTGTTATCAATTATCATATATAAAGTATTTTTTTCTTATTATAGCCATACCAAAGGAAGATATACCAACCTAGGACCTACCAAATAAGGGTGAAACTACAATAACATATCAAGAGAACGGAAAATAAATGAACCTAGACAGTTTTTCTTTGATGTTTATGATGGGTTGAGTCGATGACCTTGGATAAATCATATAGTACATCTTAGCTTCAATTACTTGCTAGCTACTTCACAGATAGATTTGATAAAGAGCTGATGAGATCATTAATGAGATAACATTTGGAGAGCTCTATTTAATTCCTAGATAAGATACCACATGAACAAAACACATTATCTTACTGTTCTTTTGTTGGGGAAAAAATAGCATAAAGTGCATTCTCAGTCAAAACACTTAACTGGTAAATATAATCAAATTGTTGTATTAATTACATAGACTTTCTTTATAGTCTGGGAACAGAAAACCTGACCTTTTCTAGAAGTTTCAAAGAGCAATGTAGACTAAGCACCTGTGTAAGCTATAAGTATATAAATAAAGGCAAACTATTCTATCTAATAAAAGAGTAATATGCAAATTAACCACCACTCCAATACACAATATGGCTGTCCTCATGTGGTCAAAGATGGATGCTCCCATGTGGGCACAAGATGGCTAGTAAGGGAGGGCAGTTGGGGGCAACCAGGTCTGCAGGGGAGGACAGTTGGGGGTGACTAGACTGGCAAGGGAGGGCAGTTAGAGGTTACTAGGGGAGCAGTTTGGTGTCAATCAGGGTAGCAGGGTGGTTAGGGGGTGATCAGGCTGCCAGGCAGAAGTAGTTAGGGGAAATCAGGCAGGCAGGCAGGCAGGTGAGTGGTTAGGAGCCAGCAGTCCTCTACAATCTTGGAGGATGCAGGCTGGGCTGAGGTACCCCCCCCTCCCGTGCATGAATTGTGTGCACTGGGCCTCTAGTATTGATAATAAACACTTTTTTATTTGTAGATTATGGTATAGTGTAAATATAAATATCAAGTTGAGATTAAAATCCCAGAATTTCATGCTAATTCCTCTGAAACCCTGCCTCAAATAGCACAAAATTCATCTGTGTGACCTTCAGTAAATTACCCTCTTCTATTTGCCTCAGTTACTTTATCAGTAAAATGGGAATAATAATAAACTATACTTAATAGAGGAATGAGGATTAAGTGGGTAAAACTACAGCAGGTCTTTAAATAATATCATTTTGCTCAATGTCATTTTGTTATACTATTGATGAGGGGGAAAATAGATTTCCTGGCCAGAGTCACTTTCTGTGTGGAGTTTACACATTCTTTCCCTATCATCTTGGGTTTTCTCCAGATATTCCATTTTCCTCTCCCATCCCACAGACGTGCAGATGAGGATCACTGCCATGTTTACATTGTCCCTGGCTGATTGAGCATAGGTGTGGGTGTGAGTACACACTGTGATGGCAATGTGTCCTGCCAGGCTTGAGACCAGAGCAGCCAGGACAGGATCTAGCCTCCATGCCCCTGAACTTAAATAATTGGAAAATAATTATCTTACTTGTTTTTATTAATATTTCTCAAGTGTATGAGAGCTCACATTTATGTCAATGTTTAGTATCAGAAGTGTTTTAGGTCTTAATTTAAAAGTTTAGGGATATTTTTGTGACCAGAATTATGCCTCAGGAACTTCATTCTTGTTTATATCAATAGCCTGTGGTGATATTGGTTTTGTATTATGTCATTTTGCTTAAAGTTGCAATTTCCAAAAAAATCTATCACCATGGTAAGTGGAAACTTACTGTAATTAAAATGTAATCTTACATATAAGAATCATTCATTATAGGTTAGATTGTTATTATACATAGCCTTAAGTTACCTCACATTTGAAAATGCCAAACAATATATTGAGATAAGTAGCACAATATTTTCATGATACAAGAAGTTTGCACAAATTACAAGTGAGTCCAGAGTCAGTATTGTGAAAGCCAGTATCAGTTCCTGCATGATAAGCCAGCATTAGTAAGTTCTGGAAGTCCTTGTCCAAGGAGGGGCTCATGATTTGAACCCAAATATGCAAGCAGGTGGTTGGAGCAGTGAAATGGCTTAGAACAGAGCCTTTCCCATTACCTGGAGCTGTACTTAATGTCCTTCATGAGTTTATGGGGACTTCTATCTAAAAGTAAATTAAAGTTACCCCTTTGGCTTCTCACAAATATAGATCTTCTCATTTTAGGTAAGACCATGAATCTTTACCATATCTGGTAACTACCTTTTTTAAAGAAAACAAACAAACAAACAAACACAAATTCCTCATAGGGAATTATATCAAAAATTGTGATCATGGTAGAAGCAAGTAGAAATTACTCCCTAAATTCTTCAGTAAATTTTTTATTTCTAGAGAAAGCAATGCCAGTGAGCTATTAGCTTAAGCATGAGTATTGCCTTAATTTAGCTAAAATCATTCAGTTACATATATTAAAACATTAACACTGGAATACACTTACAGAAGGATATAAGTCAAGAAGATGTTAGTCATTTACTTATATAAAACTTCTTCTATGAGCTAAGAATAATGACACTAAATTAGTTCAATTTCTCTCCAGTATAAGAGAGAACACCAGGCTCCAGTAACATTCATTAGATTACTTGGATAACAGAAAGATTTAAGAAAACAAATGAGTCCTCATAATTTGTCTAGGGCGAAATTTGAATAGATCCTGATCTTATTTTAGGTTCTTGGTGACAGTTTTCAATACAGTCATTATTTCTGGCCTTCCTTTAGTAATCACACAGTAATTCATTATTGTCTAGGATTTAAACTTTCTAAATTCAGAGATTGTGGTTTAAATTAGCTACATGCTAAGCTACTGTAATAAAATGCAGTGGGATCACATAATAGTGGCTTATTTTTCTCTCACATAATTTACAAAGTGAGTAACCCAGGGCTGGTGGGCATCTATCCTCAACACATGGATTCCAAGGCTTCTCCATGCATCATCACCTTCAAAACAGAAAAAAAAAAAAGATGAAAGGAAGCATCTCTAACAATTCAATCGTGAAATAGGAACTCATCATTTATATTACAGCCCATGAACTCTCCATAGTCACAAAGCAGGGGAAGTAATAAAATGAAATCTCTAATTGAGTAATCATGCATCCATTTAAAGCTTGAGTTTGGGATACATTTGCATTGCTATAAGAAAAATTACATCCCTTTGGTTACTACTTGAATATAGAAGTATAAATTGTAGCTAAAGAGGAGAGACAATATGGATAGCAAAAGTCTATGAATCCAGAGGGCAGATTTAAAAAAAAAAATATATATATATATTATTGATTTTTTATTGAAAGGAAGTGAGAGAGATAGAGAGCTAGAAACATTGATGAGAGAGAAACATCGACCAGCTGCCTCCTGCACACCCCCAACCTGGAATGTGACTGCACCCAAGGTACATGCCCTTGACTGGAATAGAACCTGGGACCTTTCAGTCTGAAGGCTGATACTCTATCCACTGAGCCAAACCAGTTTCAGCAAGAGGTCAGTTTTTACCCTTACTTTATTTCCCTATGAGCCACATTTGAACAAAATAATTACTTTTCCATAATACCTGTTTTATCGGAATTCTGTAATACAAGCCTTTTTTGGTTTTCATCTGACATCATTGGCCAACCTGTTTCAGATTATCTGTTAGTTTGTCCTTTTATCTCCAACAGGTAAATGCTAGCATATCTACAAGCTTACCTTCCAGCTGTTTCTTTATTTTCACTTGCTCCCTAGGTGATATTAATCAATCTCATAGATTGTATACTGTATCCACATCTATAAGCCAATGACTTTCAAAAGACAGCTCTCGCTTGGACTGCTCCTCTGAACATGATATACCCAAGTGCCTACTGAACATCTTCACTTGAGTAGCTAAGAGATATAACACAACTAATACTTCTAACACTGAATTTCTAATTTCTCCCCACTCTAAAACTGCAGATATCCTTGGCTTCCTCATAAAAGTTTCATGGCATCTCCATCATTCCAGCACAACAAATGATTAAGAAAAAAAAGCTTTGACATCATTTCTCTTTTATCTCTTCTCCCATCTAGTCCCCCTACAATTCATCAGTGAACTCGTTAGATTTTTCTGCCATCCTCAATTCAAAAGCTTCTTATTTCCTATACTACAACTGCCTGAGATCAAGCCATCTTTATTTCTCACACTAGATTAGTTTATCTTCTAGTTCTCTTAATGACCACCCACAGTCATTTATCAACCCAGAAGCTGAGGTGATTCTTTTAAAATGAATTAAGATCATGTCATTCTACCAATCAAACCCTCTTATCTCATTCAAAACAAAAGTCTGTTCTTGTCCATGATCTGTTTCCTTGTTCTCTCTCTGAACTCACCTCCTCTGTCCCCTCTGGGAACACTGAGATCCTTGTTCTTCATCAGACCTACCAACTATGATCCATCTTCAAGTTCATTGAAATTGTTTTTTCTTTCTGAATTTTGTTTCCTCCAGAGCATTCCTTACTTCTTTAGAATGAAGAAATATGACAAACCCCCACATTATCAAAGGTTTGTGCTAGCTTCCTAGTTATTGCCTCTTAATTCCTCACCTGTTTTTGGTATTTTAGAAAATTACTTGGATAGCAGTTTGGAGAATAGATTGGTACAGAGTTAATCTGTTTGCAGATAGCATATTTGAAGTCTATCTTAATAGTCCAGGGAAGACTTCAAGGTTTTAAGAGGTAGTGTGTTGATAGGTGGGATTTAAGAGAAGTTGACTTGTTAAG
This sequence comes from Pipistrellus kuhlii, assembly GCF_014108245.1. Taxonomy (NCBI): domain Eukaryota; kingdom Metazoa; phylum Chordata; class Mammalia; order Chiroptera; family Vespertilionidae; genus Pipistrellus; species Pipistrellus kuhlii. The sequence goes on from NW_023425595.1 coordinate 17,807,756, forward strand.
AATCAACTTAAAATATCAAAGTCAAGACATTACAATTGAATGGAAATGTAGATAAAGAACAGATTAAATCAGTCCTGGGTCAGAGAGACCAGCATATCAGTGTTCATTGATAGCTGAATGCCATAACAAGAAGATATAAAACAAAACCAGTCCACATATTAAGTGAAGAGTTGCAAATAAAAAACAGCCTGGAGCTATATGATAAAAGACAATATAATTATCTATCTATTAATTTAATCATTCATGAAATGTTATTTTGGTGTTTCATTATAGCATTAATGAGTGATCATTGTATTAAGAAAGGAGTATAAAGAATAGGTAACTGCTCACCTTCTTCATAATTACTAGAAATCTTCTTTCCTAGTAAGATATATCACTGTCCCTGGCCTGTGTTGCTCAGTGATTGAGCATTGTCCTCTGAAACAGGGGGCCATGGTTTGATTCCTGTCCAGGACACATGCCATAGTTTGACACCTGGCCAGGGCATATGTAGGAGGTAGCCAATCAATCATTGATCTTTCATAATTGATGTTTCTATCTCTCTCTTCCTCTCTGAAATAAATTAAAATCAATTTTTAAAAAAGATATATCCATTGTGACAATTTTAGCTTTTTACAACTTGTGCTTGATATTTTCTATTTCTCTTTCAAAATTACCGGTATGCTTCATCCTTCATCATGCTCTGATCAACTGAAGGCTGAGGTTTTATCAAATTTGTCCTTGACCCTTTGTTTATCATTGAATTCAATTAATGAAGGAATCAGTAAGATATCTGAGAAATAAGTAAAATGTACTGAACTTTTAATGCCTTGGGTCTCACCTTATATATTGTCCTCCAAGGGTTGACTATACCAAAGGCCACAGTTCTTGTCAGAACTCTTGTCCTCTCTAGGTTTTTGTAATTGCTTTCTAGCCTGTCTCTTCATACTTGAATTTTTAAATGACAGTGATGATTCTGCAGCTAACATATCTAATAATGAGATTACAACTGTTCCTGTGTCATGTAAGACACAGCTTTTTCATTCTGATTATCCAGCAATGTGATTGCAGCATTGACATTTTATTTTTATTTATTTATTTATTTGTTTGTTTATTGATTGATTGATTGATTGATTGATTTTTTTTACAGAGAGGAAGGGAGAGAGATAGAGAGCTAGAAACATCGATGAGAGAGAAACATCAATCAGCTGCCTCCTGCACACCCCCCATTGGGTATGTGCCCACAACCAAGGTAAATGCCTTTGACCGGAATCAAACCTGGGACCTTTGAGTCCACAGGCTGATGCTCTATCCACTGAGCCAAACCGGTTTCAGCAGCAGCATTGACATTTTAAATTTTGCTTCTGGATATTTGACATGGCTACTTACTATAAAAGTTGAGTAAAGTTAAAATCAGTATTGGAAATATTTGGTTCTGGAATTAAATTGGACTTAGTAGAAGAAACAACTCACAACATATAAAATACAGAAAATAAAATTTCTTGTCTCTGGTGTGGTACTGGATGGGAGACTCTGGGATGGCAGTCAGTGTACAAACCATTGATTAAAGAAAATGTTCAGAATTAACATTTATGAAAGGAAAGGGGAGTAAGCTGGGTTCAGCAGAGGGAGACTTGGAGCTGTGATGTAGTTCAAGGGGACTCTATGGAGAATTCTGAAGTTAGTTTGACCCTTAAAGCTTTTTAGTACTTTTTCAGTATTGTTTTAAGACTTTCATGGTGCAACTTCAATCTGTCTTTGATTTCAGAAGACCTAGGGTAGGAAGCTCAACCATGGGCAAAAAGAAAAAAAAAAAAAGGAAAAAAAAAAGAAAGAAAAAGAAAAGAAAAGAAAAGAAAAAAAACAAAAAAAACCCAAAAACTCACTACAGGCTTAGAGGCAATCTTCAAGGAGGCTGACAACTGTGGGCTGTCAGCCAGCAGAAGAATGAGCTGCTGGGATGATATGTCTTCCTTCTGAAAGGTCGATCTTGGCAATAGATCCTACCACCCACCATGCGTTATGTTCCATTTGCATCATGTAATATTAATATTTGTATATTTTATTCCAAATGTTATTTTCTCTGTGGTTTTAGTTTCTGAATCATCTTCTTGTTCTTTTGGAAGTCTAGCAGAAAAGTATACCATTCTCTCCTCCATTCCATCCCGCACATTGCTTTATCACATCACCCCTTTACCTGTCCTCAGAACCTGAAATGTAAAGTTGCAATACAGCCTGACACATTACATGCTGCAATATATTAATCCTGTCTACTTCCTGTACCTTACAACCTATCATTTCCAAGGATGCCCTTTCTCTTATGATTGTAGATTACCAAACACATACTTAAGCTCACATTTCTATTTTTAACATTTAGGTTTTTCAGACTGATCATCCTTTACCCTGTCCATATCTAATTAAATCTTACATGTATTTTATGATTAGGCTCATACATTACATAATTCACTATGCCATTACTAGTCACCGAACTCTGGATTATTGCCTTCCTATTATTTTATACATACTTTTAATATTGTTTATATTATGATATGTAATAAGTTCTGGCTTACTTGTTTTATCCATTATCCAAATGATGAGCTCTTTGTAGGAAGGGATTGTGTATTATCTCTTTGTTTCAAATATATGCCTGGTCCCATACACAATGAATACATGTTGGGTGAATGTTTAACCAAATCCATAATAATAGTGCAAACTTTAGAAGGATAAAAATACAAGCTTTCTATGATTAGACTTATTTCACTTGATATTAGTTGTCAATCAATTTGTGAATGGTTAATAGTACTAAAAATGATAATGGCTTAAGGATTTCATGGTCCCTACTGGCTCTAAAGTTCAATAATTCAATAATTTTATATGTCAGTAGAGTTATAGAGGGGGAAAAAACAATGAAAAACTGGAAAATACAGACTTTCCTCACCCTTTTAATTTAGTTTGATTCTTCTCCACATAGCAGCTTTCAAACTGGTCTATAATTCTAATGCCAGTTAGTATGGGATAATAAGAGAAAAAAGAACTGACAGTGCTTTGCTTGCTCCTCATTTTTCTGTTTTATGTGTAGTTCAGCATACATTTTCACTTCTTGATACTTTCTATAATAATTTTGATCACATATGCTGAAACCATAACAATGAACAAGACATATCCATGTTCTTGGAAACTTAGGGGGGAAAAACAGACATATTTAGATTTTTTCCTTCATAACTGATAGTAATAAAAAGTGAAACACAGCAAGCATATTGAGAACGATGAGAGGAGACCAACTTTACTTATAATCTACAAATGTGCTAAGTGGTTTGCTAGGCACTTACTACTTTTTTAACATCAAAAGAAACAAAAGCATTAGATTATTCATTTTTTTACGAAGATCTTTAAGACTCAGAATGTTAAGAAACAGTCTAATCAGATAATGGGCAGTAAAAACAGATACTCTTAGAATAAAGTGGAAGGACACTTCAAAAGCCCCTTCAGTTGCTGCAATTCAGATGTATTTCCAGCACATTTCACCATTACCGGTAAGATCGGCTCAGAACCTGGAATAGCACTAATCAACTGACACCAAGAATCTAGGTGTAAAGGCAGGAGGATGTAAAAATTTTCAGTAGCAACAGATAAATTCAGCCTCTGAAAATAAGGAAGTCACTTGCTACAAAACAAAAAGGTTGTCTCGTTTTATCATGAGGCTTTTCAGCAAGGCAGCAGAAAAAGGAAGGGAAAGATCATAAGAAATGAGTAAAAGAACAAAAAAGCACTTAGCAGTAGGTTTTAATTTACATTTTAAAATACTACGTGGCTAGGAAAAAATAAACAAATGCTTTGAACCTGTTCTAGGAAACAGATTTATATTCCAGGTTCTTTTTTTCCCTATAACATACATAAATATGTAGAGCAAGAAAAATAACAGATGCTCAAATGTGGTTCTGGTTTTATGCAAGTTAACAGCAAAGCATTAAACATATCTAAACCTGCCTGCAACTGCTTTGCATTTATATAGCACTCAATATTTTTGAAAAACATATTTTTACCATCACTGAAGTAAGCCACCCCTGCAAACCTTCTCATTTTGCAGATGAATAAAAGGTTACATAAAGGAGCTAGTATCACTGAATTTTAGATGAAGAAGAGACATACAGGTTTTATCCCGCTCAATGTTCTTATTTTATGGATGAGACAAGTGGGTCCCTGAGTGGACAGTCAATTTGCTCAAGGTCACAGAACTATTCAATGGCAGAATTTAACCCAAAAGCAGTGCCTTTTTATTGCTAGGTCAGAGCTCTTGTAGCCACCACTACTATTATGTACGTGTGGTATAGACTTTAAACATCTTTTGAATTACAGAAAGCCTGGCAAATAGGATGCCCTTAAAAACTGGTGAATAATAAATTTCAATCTTTTCTTTCTTGTCTCCACACATCCTTCCTAAGCCTGCCCATGGCTTCGGAAGGGACAGGCTTATAATCTCCACCTATAAAGCCTGTCCTTCAGTGCTGATTGCAATGGAAAGAACTCTACCCAAATAGAGTCTTCATGTTGGCTATTGAAAGTGTTAACACACAAAGACAATGTTTTCTGTGTTAGTCATGGCTGAATAATAATAATAATGAATAAAGAGTCAGACCAGACCAACTGCATTTGGCCCTTGGCAGGTAGATAAAGAAGGTTAAAAAATGAAGGAGAAGTAATATTTAATTAGGGGCTTCTCTTGCAGGTCCAACTAGCATTAGCTGCCGGATCCTTCCCTTAAATCTAATTCTCGTGCCAGAAAACAGAGAAGGAACAGGCCAATCTAATAAGCCAGGGGGAATACAGAAGATAGTTGTTGTTTATAAAGGGTGAGCTGAAGGCCAGGCATCTCAGATAGGGGAACAGTTGGAGGACTCCTGTCTAGTCATGTGTTTTCTTTTGCTCCTGTTGCCATTGGCAGACAATTGCCCAAGTTCCCAGAGACAGAGCCTGAGGCATGAGAAAAGTTCCTTCCAAGCTCTCCTGGGTCTTCCTGGATGGAGCCTCCTATGTAGCTCCCTTGATGGAGATCATGTTCCCAAATGTTAACCCACTGGAGGAGCTGGTGCCCCACACCCCCTCTCACCCAACCCCAGGCTGCATTGACTATTTGGCCTCTCTGACAAAGGCTCCTTGATAAGAAAAAAATGACAAGTAATCTCTGAATTCTCTAAAAGACTCCCTGTTCTTTTTTGCTCCTTTGGGGTTACAGATGAACCATGGCCCTGACCCCCGTCACATTAATTGCAAAGAAGAAGAAGTACGCCTTAGAAAGTAATAAAAACTGAAACCTTCCTACAAAAACACCACTTGCCATTTGCAAGTATAAATGTAGAGCTCTCATGGAGCCTGATCTCAGAGGTGAGTGTGCAGGAAAAGCCTTTGGCTAGAACAGAAAGCGGGAGCAATTCTGTTAGAGTGGCTCACTATACGCAGCCATCTGTTCCCTTTGGGAAAGAGACTATGATTGCAAAATCTCCACGTTACCATTATAATATTTATTATAGCCTTGTTTGCAATAAGTTTATTTGGACTGCTAAAAACAGAGTTATCGACATTTATGCCCCACCATCAGTAAAAACTTAATGAGAACAAAATTGGTCTCATCAATTCTCTGTCACTACCAAGATTGCTCCTCGTATGCCATATCCTGGGCAAAGCCAATCATGATCTCTGTTTTGCTTGTAGTCTCTAAGAAAAACTGCCTCGCCTTACCCTTTAGGGAGAGAGTAGCAATATCGGCAGGTCTCTAGCTGGTTTAACTCACATCAGCTATAGGAGCTTGAACCACCGGTAGGCAATGAACCCAAAACAATCAATCAATTATTATATTAGGCCAGAGACAACTATTTATTTCCCTTTATCCATGACATTTCTCCCTCCTTAGTAAACAAACTCCAAATTTTAACTTGGAAACATGGCTACCCAGTTAAATGGCTACATTTATTTACTAGCTTAGCATTGTGACTAGGTTTTGGCCAATGTGATGAGTGGACAAGACATGCAGAGCCAAAATTGGTTTGGCTCAGTGGAAAAAGCGTCAGTCTACAGACTGAAGGGACCCAGGTTTGATTTCGGTCAAGGACTTGTACATTGGTTGCAGGCACATCCCTGGTGGGGAGTGTGCAGGAGGCAGTAGATCAATGAAACTCTCATGGACGTTTCTAGCTCTCTATCCCTTTCCCTTCCTCTCTGTGGAAAATCAATAAAATATATATTTTTTAAAAAGACATGCACAGAATTCTTTCTATGCACAAAGGTTCCCCTTTCCTTGTCCCTTCTGATGTGCAGAATGTGAACACAATGGTGGGAGTGCCTCAGCCTTGTTGTTACCCTGGAAATAAAAGTTACGTTGAGATACTGCTTCCTTGACAAGCACATCCTCAAACTTCTCTAATGTAAAGGAAATAAATTACTTTCAGTCATTATTTTTTGAGACTTTACTATTTTCGGTAAAAAAACAAAAACAAAATGATTGCAACAAATATGTTGGTGGCCTGTGTGAAGGAGTCACAGCAAGAATGAAGTAGTACATAATAGGCCCCTGATGTTCCCTCCTTCAGCATTCACAATGTAGATTTGGAGCGAGGATCATTGCTTTGCAGTGGGAAATGAAACAGAAGCTGCACTGGTACGTGCTGCCTGTGCAGGTAGTACAGAGTCCTAATTAAATATCAACAAGCTCCTTACGCAGTAGGGACCATAAGACATCCTAACCTCCCGCACAGTCATGGACCATGAATCACCAGTCTTTATGAAGCCTGACAGTATAACAATTCCTGGAGTTCTGTTTGGATCCCAAGCTCCTCACTACCATGGATATTATTGCAATAAATCCCTAATTATAGGAGCAATTCTGAGAATAAAAATGAAAACTTCACACATCTGTTTTCTTTCATGGTCCTCTGAGACTGCTCATGAATACATGTGATTTTTTTTTGTCCCTATCATAGACTCATTTACCAAAACCTGAGGCTCTGACTTCATAGTATTTCCAGAACAGACCATTTCTTTTCCATTTCTGTTAAACCTTTAGGCAAAGATTAATTTTCTACTGCATACAGAATTGCCATTGGCTCATCCTGATTAGTCTGTTCTCCCTAATTCAACATCAGGTGGTCTGTTTTATGAGTTAGGAAATGCTTCATCACCCCAGCTTTAATTATCCTGAACAAGTACTATTTACTCCTGCAATGCTGGATTGCCCCATCTCCAAACAAACAAAAAAGAAATAATGCCAAAGAACTCCTCAAGACTTCCCATAAACTTATAAATTAAATCTTTAAAAATTTTTCTTTTTATTTTTAAAGTATTATGTAAGTCTCCTTTTCCCCCATTGGCCTCTTCCCAATTGGTGTTTCCGTTTTCTTGGGGTATATTCCTACTCATGTCCTCACCCCCCTACTGTCTGTCGATTGGTTATGCTCATATGCATGCATACAAGTCCTTTGGTTGATCTCATATGCCACCCCCAACCTCCCCTTCCTTCCCTCTTAGTAAGATGGTCTGTTCAATGCTTCTATGACTCTGGCTTTATTTTTGTTCTACAGTTTATGTTCATTATATTCCAAAAATGAGTGAGATCATGTGATGTTTATCTTTTCCCTGACTAGCTTATTTCACTTAGCACAGTGGTCAGCAAACTGTGGCTCTCGAGCCACATGAGGCTCTTTGGCCCCTTGAGTGTGGCTCTTCCACAAAATACCGCATATCCTAAGTAAGTTACTAGTTACCTATAATAAGTACCTACCTATATAGTTTAAGTTTAAAAAATTTGGCTCTCAAAAGAAATTTCAATCATTGTACTATTGATATTTGGCTCTTTTGACTAATGAGTTTGCTGACCACTGACTTAGCATAATGCTCTCCAGGTCTATCCATGCTGCTGCAAATTGTAAGAGTTCCTTTTTCTCAGCAGTTTTGTATTCCATTGTGTAGGTGTACCACCATTTTTTAATCTACTCATCTACTGATGGGCCCTTGAGATGTTTCCAAATCTTAGCTATTGTAAATTGTGCTGCTATAAACATAAGGGTGCATATAGCCTTTTTGATTGGTGTTTCCGTTTTCTTGGGGTATATTCCTAGAAGTGGAATTCCTGGGAGTTTCATTTTTAATTTTTTGAGGACACTCCATACTGTTCTCCACAGTGGCTGTACCAGTCTGCATTCCCATCAGCAGTGCACAAGGGTTTCTTTTCTCCACATCCTCACCAGTACTTGTCCTTTGTTGATGATAGCCATTCTGACAGGTGTGAGATGGTACCTCATTGTTTTTATTAGCATCTCTCAGATGATTAGTGATTTTGAGCATATTTTTATATGTTTCTTGGCCTTCTGTATGTCTTTCAAAAAGTGTCTATTCAGGTCTTTGCCGATTTTTTTTTATTGGATTGTCTTCCTTTTGTTATGTTGTATGAGTTCCTTGTAAATTTTGGAGATTAAACTATTATCAGAGATAACATTGGTAAATATGTTCTTTAGTCTGACATTGAACTTGACTTTACAACAGTCACCTTGCTCACCTGCTCTACACTTTTTATGTCTAATGTTTCATTCCATGGCTTCTCCTATACCCATATCTTTCTTTCTGTTTATCCTACTTTCAAGAGCATCCTCTTTTCTCTTTTGCACCTCCACACTATGGCCAAATTCACAACTATCCTACAAATCTTTTCTTTATGGAGCTTCCTGCATTGTCTCTCTCAATCCTTATCAGATGTGATCTTTCATCGGATAGTTTTTTTATTTGTAATACTTGGAATAATAAGTTTTCCATTACAATAGTTTATACCTTTATTTTCTTTTGGGGGACAAGGTCTGGGGCTTGATCTTTTCTGGGATACACCTATTTTGTTTGTAAATTTAATATGTGTTCAGTTGAATTGTGTGTATTGCTGCTTTATTAAAATTCTTTCCCTGGAACAATGTGATGAAATCTATGCTGTTAAGATTTAAATTTAAATTGACAGAACTAACTTTATTACAACATCTTGCATAGCCATTCAAAATACAAGGTTTGTAAAGTATGCATCATTTAAAGCTCAGAATGTATTAATAAAAATTATTCTTGAGATATATAAATTCAGTTATTTAAATTGCCCAGTGGCTCAATTTTGTGGGGAAATTCAATTATTTATCCTTGATCAATGGCTGAGATAAACAAGACACATTTTTATCATTTGCAGATCCTCTCTCTATATAATTTTTCTTTCTAAAAAGAAATTAGTGAATTCCAGGAGAATAGTGTGAATTAAAGAGAATTTGAACTATCAATGAACTCCTGCTAACACTCTTTTTGTTGAGAATGAAAATGGTCTACACCTGGGGGAAAAGATAAGAATGTTGTGGCACTCACAGAGACAATATAGCAATTTAGTTAACACAACAGCTTTTGTATTTGGATCTGAGTTCATATCCTGATTTTGCTTCTTCCTGTATATGTGACTATAGATGGTGGATTACTCTCTTTAAAACCTTTAGTTCTTCATATGTGAAATGGCCAGCACTTCCTTTTTCATAGATATTTGTGAGAATTAGGGGAGACAATGACTATAAAGAACTAAAGTACCACACCAGGCATGTAGCTACTGCTCCCTAAGTTACTGTCTTTTTTTTTTTTTTTTTTTAGTTTGTACATATGCGTCCTTTGTTTTGTGAATTTGATTAAAAGAATGGAGATCCATCCTATTGGTGCTATCACGCAATTAAATTACAAGTGCCCCTTAACTTTATTTCTAAGTAAGGACATCTTTCTAGCCCCTTTTCAAACATACTTCCAGTCTTAATATACCCTAAAATATAAGCAATTTTCAGAAATAAACTAAGTCCCACTAACTAATATGTTAGAGATGTAATGAGGTTGTGCTGTTATCGATAATAGACAATTCCATTAAACAATCAAAAGAGAGAATTTTCTAAGCAGGCTTAGAAACTACCACGGTATAATGAATTTTTCCTATTGAAGGAAACCTATCAGGCTTACATTTTAGATCTTAGACCTTACCTAGGACCTTTAGGATTTGTTATTGATAATTCCAACAAATCTAATGTCAAAAGAAGTGCAATTCTCCACCAGTTCATGAATCACCATGCTTACAAAAAAAGGAACCCTTTCTTGTAACTTTCAATAAGCACCTTTAACATCTTTTCTCCAAATGAAGTAAATAATGACAAACTTTAAATGTCAGAAAGTCCTCAAATCATAGTTGATGCAGCTATTTAAAATTATGTGTCAGAGGCCTTTTTTTTTACTATGTAAATATTTTATAGCTCTAAATATCTATGATGTTACCATATTCATAATAAAGGGGCATTTAAATATGTACTGTCAAATTGAATGAACATAAATCTTTCATTGCTTTCAAACAAAGAATGCTTTTTAATGTATAGTAATTTGCTAATTACTCCCAGATGTAAACAAGATTTTATATATATTATGCATTTGGGGAGTCTTGTGGGTGGGAGTTATGGGGACAAGGAACTAAAATATTTTGTTACTATTTCTTTACCTTTAAGGCTGTTACTTTTCTCTTATCAACACTAAGAGAGAACAAGAAAAAGAAAATAAATGAAAGTAGAAGTGGGAGAATTATAAAATACAGTTCTGCAGATTTACAAATGTACACCCAATATAGATAAGCAATTGAATTGAGAATTATTATGATTATTTCATGACAAATAGAATAAACTAAATTAATAGTGATAACAGGATAGATCAAGGGACATGAAAAAATAGGCAGAAATGGTGCCTGCTGTAGGAAGAATTTAGATCAAGAATCTAAACACAACATCCAATCCAGGCAGTCCTCTTTCTCTCTCTCTCTCTCTCTCTCTCTCTCTCTCTCTCTCTCTCTCTCTCTCTCTCTTTTTCTCTCCTAGTCCTTCACTCTGATTTTCTATGCAATGACTTTATTTTCTCTTAGAGACTACCCTCCCCATCCCACAAGGGGGAATACTGCAACCTACCCTCAGTTCTAAATTTTTCTTTTATTACATAAGGAGATGGAAACAATCCTGTTGTCTTTCTCAACCCTTCCTTGGACATCTTTTCACTATCCTCTCCTCACACAGCTTTGCCTTTTAATAAACTGTCTCAGGAACTGGACCTCACATGGCCCCAATAGGGACCCATAGCTTGTCCCAGACTTTGACAGAAGGAAAATTTTCATATACATTACTAATTTTCTTTCATCGCTGACACTTCTATTATAGAGAAAGGGCAAATAGAAATATTAAAATATTTCCTCTAATAAATTCCCTTTTAATGTGCATGAATTTCATGCACCAGGTCACTAGTGTGCATGAAATTCATGCACATTAAAAGGGAATTTTTAATAAGACATAAGAAGGCTATAAAATGTGGGAGACTGGCTAGGAGCATTTCAACCTAAGAAACAACAGTGCATTGATTTTTCTATTGCCTCAAATATCTTACACTTGCATCCAAAGAACCTGGCAACCCAGAAATGCCAACAGTCAAAAAAGAAAAAAAGCTCAACAAAAGCATACTTTCTCTGGCCAAGACCAAGAAAAGGGCATACTAGCAAGAGAGAAAATGTTTGGACAATCACTCTCTAATCCAGTCAAATATCATAGTAAAAATAGTGACCTACTCCCAGCCATGCCAGCCAATGTTGAGTGGGCAGTCTATTAGGGGGCACTTCAAACACCTGCCAGTTTGGTGTCAGAGAAGCCTAAATAGGAAGCCAGGATACTTCTCTGCACTTGGAGGTACAGAAAACCCCCCTTAAATGTAAATGGAATTAAATGTAAAACATAACCTAAAACCTTGGGGGAAAATAGGAGATAATCAGTTTTAGGGAAAGAGTCTATCACCACATATCACTTTCAAAAGTTTCATTGCTCATCAAATGAGTCCTTCAGCCGCTCATTCACATTCCTGAAAATTCTCAAAATCCAAGTTCTTCTTTGACAGTCACACTTTATCATGATACATGGTCTTGATCTCTTTACTGTAAGAATCACACAGACCTTGGGAACTTCCTTCTTACAAAAAAACAGTGTTGTCTTCTTACCTACCCCAGTACTGTTCAATTAATTCACCTCTAGAACCTCACCTTCATGGCAACTGGGTTCTTTTATGCCAAAGTTGATTTTATTTTAGTGTGATGAGTAAGTTAATAATTATATAAAGATGCATATACAAGATTTTAAAAAGAAAGATGTTGAGAATGTATCATGTAAAATAGAACTTTGAAATAGATGAGTACTTTGCCTAAGTCTGAAAGTTTCCTAGAACATTTAGTTTCAGGAGATAGATTTTCCTAAATCTAATAGAAATAGTGTCATTGATTTTTTTCTAAGATATACTTATGTATAGTCATTTTTATCTTTTATCTTTTACCATAGTTCTAATTATGATAACCACTTATGTATACAACATCAATAATTTATATAATAATATTGGAATTTGTTGTTAATCTTAGTGATAACCAGATAGTCTCAAATTATATTTTAATGTATTTTTTAGTTTATTTTTTTTCCAGTCAGTGGTTGAGTTATTGTTACCTTTTTAAAAATGAAATGGCAAACATTTTTTCATCTATTATAACAACCCCATATGTCCAAATATTAAATGCAACCTCTCAATGTATTTATAATGTATAGTATTTCATTTCCACATCCAAACAATAGTTTTATCAAGAAGGAATTAGTCATCACACTTGACAGCTGAGTAATAGATAGGCACTGAGATGGAGAGAGGTTGAATTAGTCCTCAATTTTATAAAGAGGACAAAGGAGTGGCATTTAGTGACTACTCAACTATAACCAAATTTCATCTTTATCAAGTTAAAAATTCAGTGGGCTAGTCTTATCATTTACACTAGACATAATTTGAGGATCAGAGGGACAAATTAATTTATTGGAAGTCACCTCTTTAAGATGAGAGCTGAGATTGAATTTTACATTTTCTGAATGCCAATTCAGAATGTCCCCATACCTAACTGTATTAAGCATTTGATATGTGGAAAACATTGTTGTAAGTGATTTTTAATGGTCATTGTTTTGTTTTCGGCAAAAAATTTGTTTTCCCCAAGATAATAGGGACGCACTCAGAACACTTCTCCAGACTCTTATTTAATTGAAAGTGGGAGAGAAAAGCATTTTTCCTTTCTGATGATGCAGCTTTAAGAATATGAGTATGGGATTAGGCAGCCAGCTCTCTTATTTCATGGATAATTTTGTGTGATAGAACAAAGACAATAACTTTCAGAGAAAACAGATTTAGAAGCAGCAGCTTTGTTTTAAAAGCGTTGTTTCCAAAAATCCCTGTAGCTCTACAGAAAGATTTACTGCTATCTAGGCAGCAGTTTTAATGTTAACCAGTTAGAGTGCTTCTCTTTTGGTTTTGCTTTGTGTTAGCAACTTCCAGCATTTTTTTTGTTTGTTGTTGTTGTTCTCTTGAAGATAACTTTACCAATGAAATATAATTTACACATATTATTTCATTCAAACCAAAACCAATATAAACTGTTTCATTTCTTCATTCAATATTATTGGACTTTATGTAAATGACTCTGTTGTAGGTGCTAAACATACAACAGTGAAAAAAATTAGGCCAAGTACCTTACCTTGTTCTTATTGAAAGGTGAAGAAATTGCGGTAATGAGAGTGTAAGTGTCTTAAACAAAATTTTAGCTTTAGTAAGTGGAAAAGAAACTGAAACTAGGTTGGCCTGAGTTTCAGAGTATAATTTCTTATTGTTTGAGAATGATCTTAATGAGACCCTGTATCTCCCTTCCATTTAGTCTCTAGAGAAACCCAACTTTAAGTATAAAATATGATTCATGGTTGCTTAAGAGATGCATATTACATGGCTTGGGGAAGTGTATGGAGTCATAATTCTCCTCTCAATCAAATGGTTCCTTCTTTGTGTAGTCAACTCAAACTGCTAAGTCTAAGATGGATAGAGTTAAGAGAAATATTGATTCTCAGAGAAGTCACTCTGAGGATATTTTTCCATATTAAACTTTACATCTTGTAGGAATTCATTATCTGCAAGAGTGATATATATTCAAAAAAAATCGTATTTCAAACACTTTCTCTTGAATTTTGAAAACTCATGAAACACAGTCAATCCTATATAATAAAGAGCTAATATGCGAATGATCTTCACACCCTCACACCATCATGGCTCAGACCCTCAACACTGGGGAGAGAGGAGAGGAGACCAGCCAGGCACAATTGAGAAATGGGGACCAGCCAGGCTGCAGCCCAGGAGAGGGACAAGCCAGCCACCCCGCAGTCCAGGCACAATGTCTACACCTGTGCCTGTGGTCCAGGAGAGGGACAAGCCACATGCCCCATGGTCCCCTGTGGCTGCAGTCAGGCCTGGCAAAGCAGGCCTGTGTCCTGGGTGCCTGTGGCTGGCCAGAGGGAGGGAAGCCTGGTTCCCAGGTGCTGGACAAGGCAGAGGTGGCTAGAGGCCATCAGCCTAGCAGGGGAAATTAGGGGCAATCAGGCAGGCAGACAGAGGTGGTTAGGGGCTATCAAATAGGCAGAGGTGGTTAGGAGTGATCAGACAGGCAGGCAGAGGGTTTAGGGGCATTCCAGCAGGTAGGCAGGCAGTTAGGAGCCACTGGTCCCAGATTGAAAGAGGCAGTGGAACTTCCCTCAAGGGGTCCCATATAGGAAAAGGTGCAGGCCAGGCTGAGGGGATCCCCATGTGCATGAATTTAGTGCACTGGGCCTCTAGTGGTTAATAATCTTACTAAGAGAGATTTAGGTGCTCAAATTTATAGTCAAAATTATAGATCTTTCATTAACTTATTTAATAGAAAGTAAAAGTTCTGTGAATTGGATTTTGTGCACTGAATGTAAACATGAATAACTAGAACTCAGAGTGATAGGAAACAAGATAGATTCCAAGGCATCATTCATAAGTTTTCCATGAATTTGTATATCTTTATAAGAATTTTTCATGAATCAACTCACAATTTTCTTTGTCAATACTCTTTTAGTTTATTTTCTCTAAAGAGAAAACCTTATTGATCAAGCTCCAGACATGTGTCCTTGATTGATCTCATGAACAAAGGCCAGGGGAAACAAGCTCACAAACATAAACATGACTAAAACAAATCCATAAGTTGTGTTTTGGCAGAAGTTCCCACAAGTGTTTACTAATGTCACTTTGATTGATGTGACTTAGT
Organism: Pipistrellus kuhlii; assembly: GCF_014108245.1. Taxonomy (NCBI): domain Eukaryota; kingdom Metazoa; phylum Chordata; class Mammalia; order Chiroptera; family Vespertilionidae; genus Pipistrellus; species Pipistrellus kuhlii. The sequence goes on from NW_023425595.1 coordinate 17,822,928, forward strand.
GTCACTTTTATCAGAAAGGGTTATTTCTTTTCTGAAATAAGTGAATCCAGCCTAAAATAACTTTTATAAGGAGCCATATTATTGCAAAAATATCAGTTTGGCTCAGAGGATAGAGCGTTGGCCTGCAGACTGATGATGGGTCCTGGGTTCAATTTTGGTCAAGGGCACATGCTTGGGTTATGGGCTTGATCCCCAATTGGGCAGGGAGGGGGGATGTGTGTGCAGGAGGCAGTCTATCAATGGTTCTCTCTCATCATTAATGTTTCTATTTCTCTCTCCCTCTCTGAAATCAATAAAAATATATATTTTTTAAAACAAGCATGATTGGCATAGTAGTGACTATGGAGTCTAATGGCATAAAAAATAAAGATTCATTGTAGAGCCAAATTCACGAGCATTTAAATAAACCATTCACCAAACAATACTGTGTTGGCTTAAAATTATGCAGGGCCAAGTTCTGACTTTGTTCTTTCACATGTTGTTGTCTTAGATTCACAACAACCATTCCAAGTAGATATAATTGTTATCTCTCCTCTCTTCAGTATTTTTTAAATAACACTCAAGGAAACAGTCAAAAAAAGGTTAAATACCAGCAGTTCGTGAATCTGAAAAGTAGTTTAAATATACCAACAATAGTCAGCAAGCCACACCAAAAATAAAATAAAATAAGCTGGGACCAGTTTGGCTCAGTGGATAGAGCGTCGGCCTGCAGACTGAAAGGTCCTGGGTTCGATTCCGGTCAAGGGCATGTACCTTGGTTGCGGGCACATCCCCAGTGGGGGGGTGCAAGAGGCAGCTGGTAGATGTTTCTCTCTCATCGACGTTTCTAACTCTCTGTCCCTCTCAATTCCTCTCTGTGTAAAATCAATAAAATATATTTTAAAAAAATTAAAATAAAATAAAGAAGGAACATTTGATCTGAAGCAAATTTAATTTGTCAAAAGTGGTATGTGATCATGATCTCTCTCTCTCTCATCAATAAGTAAAAAGAACAAAGAAGAGGATACAACACTGGACAATAGTGGATTGGGTGGCAAAATGCATGTGGCAATCTTCATTAATGAGAGATCCTGACCCAGAACCACCAGGCTAAGACTCTCCAGAATTCCTGAATCTCAGCAAACACCAGATATCTAAATTTTTATGAATATTATAATAAACTATAACAAATGCTGTTTAAAGCTTCTAATATTGAAGGCGATTTGGTACAGGAAAAAAGAGAAAAAATGCAATCTTTTTTTTTTTTTTTTTAACTCATCCAAGGATATTTTTTTTCATTGATTTTTAGAGACAGTGGAAGGAAGGGAGAGGGAGAGACAGAGAGAGAAACATCAATATTAGAGAGGCACATCAATTGGTTGTCTCTCACACATATCCAGATAGGCTGGGATCAAACTTGCAATAGAAGTACATGCCCTTAACCAGGAATCATATCTGTGACCCTTAGGTCTGACACTCTAACCACTGAGAAAACTGGCCAGGACAAGAAAATACAATCTTATATAGAAAATGTAACTGAAAATCTGAGTCTAGATTGATAGTGACCCTTTGTGGTGTGACAGAACTAGCTCAAATCCTGTGTGGAAAGTCAGATAGTTGCTCAGGACAGACCTGACACATAATTCCCAGTTAAAGCCATGGCAAAGATTTCACAAATCAAATTAAAATCATATATATATATATATATATATATATATATATATATATGAAAAAGAAAAAAAACAGTCAACTTACAGGAGTAACAAAAGATTTAAATAATTATTTGCAAAGTTGATCTGGGTATACATATATGTAAGTTAGTACCCACATTTAAAGTATCTATACTTAAACAATGTGTACAGTTTTAGATCAAAAGCAAATTTAAATAAACTTAAAAGTGTTTGTATTCTTTAGTTCATGTTTTTAAATCATGATTTAACTACATTAGAATTAAATATTAGCCGAAACCGGTTTGGCTCAATGGATAGAGTATTGGCCGGTGGCCTGAAGGGTCCAAGGTTCGATTCAGGTCAAGGACATGTACCTTGGTTGCGTGTACATCCCCAGTAGAGGGTGTGCAAGAGGCAGCTGATCGAGGTTTCTCCCTCATCGATGTTTCTAACTCTCTATCCCTCTCTCTTCCTCTCTGTAAAAAAAAAATCAATAAAATATATTTTAAAAAATATATAAATATTAATATCATACCTAAAATATGCATATATTTGAAAAATTATAAACAGTCCTCTAAGTATCTTGAGTTAAAATAATTCATAATATATATTAAAATATATATTAAAATATTTAACATTGCAGATAATTAAAATACTGCCATTTTATAACTTGGGGTGTGCCTAAAATAGAAATAGAAATATTTATACTTGAAACAAAGAAAGACTGAAAAATGACAAACTAAACTTTTGAGTTAAACAAGTAAACAAATAAATCAAATAGGTAGAAGAAATAAAGTAATAAAGAACTTCTAATAAAATTAATACTAATCAAAATTAGTTTATAAAGGTGAGCAAAAAACATATACTTTTTTCTACACAGTTTTATAAGTAGCTTGATAAAATTCAACATGCAATATCCATTGAAATGTAGAATGGTGATTAGCCCAGAAGTAACTAGAGAAATCGGGTATAATACAAGACTTCTGTTAGAAGGGACCAGAGATATGATTAAATATCGATACTAAGTAGAACTACTAAGGGCTAAGAGTCCAGAGAGGGATGTACAGCAGAGAGGTCAGATGACCTTTTGAGACCGATTCACCCCAGGGAGTATTTATTGATTCAGGATTTGAACAGGACTCTGAGAATCCAGGTGTTACCTGAGCAAATGGAAGCTGATGAGAGATAGGCAATTTAGCAGAGCTTTGGTGAAAATATTAGATAATCAATTGTCTTCTCACAAGCTCAGTTATGACATTTGCTTATGTCTCATGCTTCCTGGAGAAGAGTCTATAAATTTAAGCTAAAAACTTCTTAAAAGTAGAGCAAGGGTTTTGGCTGTGTACAAGAAATTATTGATATTGATAAGTGAATATAAAACAGGTCACTGAATAAAATGTCAATATAAAAAAAACACTACTGCATTATATGAATCAACAACAAATAGAAAATAAAAATTGAAAAACAAAGATATGATTTAAAATAGTATCCTAAAGCATCAAATAGCTGTGAATAAATCTTACAAAAACTTACAAGATTCTATACTGAAAAGAAATTTATTGAAGAAATATACAGAAGACCTCAATATTTTAATGTACATTCCAAAGATGTCAGTTTGTTCCCAAATTTAGTACAATCTAAATGAAAATACTTAATATCAATTTTTATCAATATCAATTTTTGGAAGCAAGTCATTCTGAAATGTTTCTAATCATTCAAAAAACCAAGATAAGCCAATGCAATCTCAAAGTAAAATAATTTAGCAGTGGAACTACCAGATACCAATAGTTATTGAGAAGAAAAGAAATGAAGAAAACGTGGTATCAACACAGGAAAAACAGATGGAACAGTAGATGTTCAGAAAAAGAATCAAACACCTGATTTTTGTCATTGTTGTTGAGTACATATGTATAATAAGTGATATTGAGTCAATTCAATACCAACATGGTGGTTAAAATTATGAAACTTGAACTCTAATTTATATCTTATGAGAGGCAGAAAATGGCCCCCCAAAAAAACCATGTTTTAATCCTTAGAAACTGTGAATATGTTACCTGATTTAGCAAAGGGGAGTTAAAGTTTTAGATGAAATCAATGTTTCTAGTCATAGGACCTTAAAATATAGAGATTTAGAGATTCCCCTGTAATATCTGAGTAGACCTAATATAATCACAAAGGTCTTCAAAAGTGAAAGAAGAGAGAGGAAAGTTCAGAGTGATGTAATGAGGAAAACTCAAATTGCCTAGGCTGGCTTCAAGATGGACAGTGGTCATGAACCAATAAATGAGGATAGATTTAGAATCTGGATTAAGCAAGGAAACAGATTTCCCATGAAGCCTTCAGAAAGGAACACCATCCTGCTGACACCTTATTTTTAGTCCATGGAACCAGAGTCAGACTTCTGACATATAGAACTGTAAGATCATAGCTTTGAATTTTAAGCCACTAAATTGGTGACAATCTGTTACATCAGTCACGGAGTAAAATGTCACAGACAAAAATCTATAGTAGAGGACATAAATCTAAACCTAAATATCAAAGATAAATTATATAAAAAAAATTTTTTTGGAACACGTAAGAAAATACTTTAAAATTTGGATGTAGACAAACATTTCTTAAACAAGATTAGAAAAGCACTAACTAATAAGAGAGAATAATAACGGGCTATATGAATAGTAAGCATATTTTTTAAAAATGCCATTAAACATGAAAGGGCAAGCCATAGACTGGATGAAGAGATTTTTTAGTATGTATACTGTATTTATCAAGGAACTTGACATAGATAAATAATGATTTTCTACGTGGAGTAAAAAGAGACATACAACCCAATAGAAAAATAATTGAAATGCTTTAATTTTTCAGAGGGGGGGTGTCACTCAGCCCAGCCTATCCCCTCTCAAAGTGAGGAGCAGGCATAAGCAATCAGTAGGACATCCTTAGCTCTGGGGCAGCTCCTGCATTGAGCGTCTGCTTGCTAGTGATCAGTGTGTGCCACAGTGACTGGTTGTTCTGCTGTGGGGCCAATAACAGTTCTTTGACAACCACTGAGGGGTCCTGGATTGCAAGAGGGCACAGGCCAGGCCAAGAGGCCCCACTGGTGCATGATCATTGGAACCTGGGAAAGACCATGGGAGGGCTCCAGGGTGTGTCTGACCCATCTCGCTCAGTCCAGATCAGCTGGACCCCAGCAGCAAGATAACCTATCAGTTGGAGTATCTGCCCTCTGGTGGTCAATGCACATCATAGTGTGCAGTTGAATGGCCTTAGCATATCATTAGCACATTACACTTTGATTGGGTGAACAGCTGACCTGATGACCAGACACTTAGCATATTAGGCTTTTATTATGTATGATTATTGACAAACAAAAAGTGTACATATTTAATTTGTATACTTTGTTGAGTTTGAAGCTAGGTATACACTCATGCAACTGTTATTGTATACAATCCCTAACCTCATCACCATCTCCAGAAGTTTCCTCCTTTCTTCCTTTTAAAATAAAATTATTTAACATATAATCTATTCTCTTAACCAATTTTTAAGTATGCAATGGAATATTATTGGCTAAGCTCTACAGTAGGTCTCTAGAAAGTACTAATCTTGAATAAATGAAACTATGCACTCTATGATCAGCACCTCCTTCATTCCCCTTTCTTCCAGCCCCTGCACTCCCCACAGTGGGGATCAAGCTTGCAACCAGAGCATGTGCCCTGACCATAAATTGAACCGTGACCTTCCAGTCCATAGCTCCCAGTTCAGAGCTCAACACTCAACCACTAAGCCATGCCAGCTAAGCAGAATTCAACTATTTTAGATTCCTACATAAGTGGAAGCCTGTGGTATTTATTCTGTGTCTGGTTTATTTCACTTAGCATAATGTCTTCTAAATTTATTTATGTAAAGTAAATGGCAGGATTTCCTCCTTTATTAAGACTAATTAATATTCCATTGTATTTGTATTCCACATTTTCTTTATCCATTCATCTGTCAATGAACATTTAGACTGTTCCCGTACCTTTTCTAATGTAAATCGTGCCACAGTGAACATGAGAGTGCAGCTATATCTTCAAGATTCTGATTTCAATTATTTTTGGTGTATACACAGAAGTGGAATTCCTGGATCATATTATTGTATTTAATTTTTTGAGGAACATGCTCACTCTTTTCCATAGTAGCTGCATCAAGTTATATTTCAAGGAACTTTATAAATGATGACATAAATGTATGTCACCAGAGAAGTGACTACTATTAGTCACCAGAGAAGTGCAAAATAAAACCATAATTCAAGGCTACAATACACTCATCAAAATGGCTAAACTGAAAAATGACACATAGAAAGATAAGTAGATTCACATATACATACATACATGTAAATATATATAGATCCTGTTATAAAAATATAGTGATTGTTATTATATTTCAGCTGATATATGTGTGAATTGATCCAATCACTTTGAGAAACTATTTGGCAATATCTATTAAAACTGAAACCATCCATAATTTATATTTTAACAATTTAGTGTTTAGATATGTAGCCAATATAAATGCAAACGTGTTCTCCACAATACGTGTGCACAAGTATTCAGAGCAATGCTATATATAATATGCAAAAACTAGAAAAACATAAATGTCCATTAGCATTGGAATGCATACATTCACACTATTAAAAACATTGAATAGTATTCATCAGTGGCATTGAAAGAACTACAACTGCACATAACAATATGGATATCATAAATGTATTTGAGCGAAAGATGCTTAAAGCTAAAAAGTACCTCTGGCTTATTTCCCTTTATATAAAGTTTATACTGACGATACCAGGTAAACTTTTAAATTAGGCATGACTGATATATGATTTTTTTTAAATGACAGTAGTCATTCTTTTGGGTAGGAAAGGGAGGACAAAGTGACTGGCAAAAATAATTTTGGTGGGTGCTATTAATATTCTATTTATTGGATTAAGTGGAGGTAAGAATAGATACACTTAAAAGGACATTTAAATGCTTTATGTTATAAAGCAATGAGGGAAGAGACAGGTTACATTGTAGGTGTATGTTAATTGCATAGCAGACATAGAGAGGAAATTAAACTACCTATATGATCAGGGAACAGGATCCAGGGAAGAATGCTGAGTAGGACTGTTTGACTATGGCAAGTCCTTTCTATCTCTAAGCCTCATTTTCTGTTTCTGTAAAGTAAGGGATTTGAGCTGGATGATTATAAAGCTACCTTTCCATTTAAAGAAATCACACTATTTTGTGATACATGCATATTTCAAATAAAAAAAAATTCCATCCTTGTTAATACTTGCTTTAACTTATTTAAACTACTAAATAATTTACAAACATATATTCACCAAATAGGAAAAGGAGGACAACATTTTAAAGAAGAAAAAAAAAAGACTTGTTTTTTCATAATCTGGTAGCAAAGTGGCACCACATTTGGCTTCATGGCTCATTGGGTATGAATAGCTTAAGATATTTTCACTCATTCTAGTCTAGCCAATTCTTCATTGTTAAAAGTCACTGAAACAGTATCCCTTGGTACTGGAGTTGGAACCTAGAGTTTTCTCTTATTTGTAAATTTTGCAAAAGAAAAACTTTGTGTTGCTGGAAAGGGAGAAGAAGAAAAACTTGTTCTAATGGCCTCTTATTAAAATAGCAATAATGTCATGTCCAGTATAGTAGGTTCTAGGAAAATGTGATGGCACACATTTTTTTAAGCTTTCTCCTTTGAATGTGATAATACAATTATATTTGCTGAGTATGTCTTCTCCTTTGTATGTGATCATATAATTATGTTTGCTGAGTATTAATGGGTGCTATTAACTAATTTGGTATATGGTACTTGTCCCCTAAATGGAGCCTGCAAACAGCTCTTAAAATTTGGCATCTCTAAATGATTGCAGGTGGGAAAATGTCCTAATAAAGGCATTATTTGTTTGCCAAGTTTTTGCAAGTCAACTTTAGTGAGTGGATTTTACTGTCACTGGTATGAGTCTTTTGCTTTTAAATTTCCACACTAGAAATGCATTATTTAAAGAACTCTAACATTTTTATCTAAGTGACTCATGGTTTAACCACACATTAATCCACTAAAATTCTAAAGGAAGGACAGTATTTTCTTTATTATATCTTACTTAATCCATACTGTCTAGGGAAAATAATTTCAGCATAAAAAAATAAACTATGACATGTCACATTAAATATGAATCTATGTCTATTAACTGTCCACACATATAGTGCCATGCTCTGGAATGAGTCTTGAGAAGTGAAGGTATTCAAATATACAGCTTAATCATATCTGATGTATCCTCACTACTCTTTTGGCTTCTCTTGTTGTAGAGAAGTAATATCCATAATGGGACTGTCAAAAGAGGAAGAATTTTCTAAGCTGATGTTTAATTATAAATGTAGCTAAACACCTTGTTTCTTACCCTTGGGGAACAGCTCAATAATGACGATGCCAAGTGTGGTGAACTCATAAGAATGCCTGTTGCCTGGCTGGGCATGGCTCAGTGATTGAGCTTTGACCTATGAACCAGGAGGTCTAGGTTCAATTCCAGGTCAGGGAACATGCCTGGGTTGTAGGCTTGATCCCCATGGGGCGGGGAGGGGTGTTCAGGAGGCAACTGATGAGTGATTCTTTCTCATTATTGATGTTTCTATCTCTCTCTATCTGTCCCTTCTTTTCTGATATCAATAGAAGTGTTTATACATATAAAATGCTGGCTAGCAAGGCAAAAAAAAAAAAAAAAAAAAAAAGAATCAGTCTTTCATTAAATGGTACCTCTGTAAATATTGAGGAGTCTCACTTCTTTATCTATTAAAAAATTAAAGAAAAACATCAAAATAATAATAATTAAATACTTAGGATACCATACTATGTCTAAAATATATTCAGGAGTGCATATACTTGTACTTTTAAAATTTTATTAAGAATTTTTGTGTGTGGCCGGGACCGGTTTGGCTCAATGGATAGAGCGTCGGCTTGGGGACTGAAGGGACCCGGGTTCGATTCCGGTCAAGGGCATGTACCTTGGTTGCGGGCATGTCCCTGGTGGGGGGTGTGCAAGAGGCAGCTGATCGATGACTCTCTCTCATCGATGTTTCTGACTCTCTATCTCTGTCCTTTCCTCTCTGTATAAAATCAATAAAAAATATATATAAAAAAAAAAAAAAAAAAAAGAATTTTTGTGTGTGTGTTTCAGGTTTCTTAGGATATATTCCTGGAAACGGGATCACTGGGTCAAATGGGACTTCCATTTTTTTCTTTTTTGAGAAAATTCCATTCTGTTTTCAACAGTGGCTGCAGCACTGCATTCCCACCAGCAATGTACTAGGGTTCCCTTTTCTACACATCTTTGCCAATACTTATTGTTTGTTGATTTCTTGACGGTAGCCATTCTGGCAGGTGTGAGATGATATCTCATTGTGCAAAACTAGCCAAATGCTGGCTTGGACTGTGCTTTCATATGAAGCCAAGACCTTTGGCAGTGGCTTTAATCCTGACTCTGCTGAAGACAAAATGGGACTTTTTCCATGGCAGGACGGCGGGAGATGGGACCATAGAGAGGAATTCCTTCAATGTTACCTCAACAATAAAGCTTTCCAGGATACCTATTCCTCCTGTGGGGGCCTCCGGAAAGTCTTGTTCTCATGCTACTCCAAGAACCCTACTTCCACCAGTAACAGGTTGGAACATAGAGAGAACCTCACCAATAACATAGCAAAGTGTTTGCCTAACCTGCTACCAAATGGCAAGCTTAGAATGCCCTTCTATTTAATCAATTAAATGATTAGTGCAACAAAAATACTTTCCCCACCACTTTTCATGTGTAACTGTGGTTAAATTCCACTCATCTACCCTCCCTCATTTTATATCCAATGATTAGTGGGACTAGACATACATCTAGCTATAGAGATTAGAACTGGATGGGCCTTTCCAAATTAGCAAAGTCTCATCTCTGTTGCTATTGCTAGTGGTTCAAGTAAAGTTTATAACCCTAGCTCATGTCAATGAACACCCATAGTGACTGGCTCAGGTGCAGCCATCCTGGCTTTTCAATAATGGTTAAAGTCATGGATTTTTATGTGACAGTTGAGGAGGAGATTCTTGTTATATATCTGAGTCTTAAAAAAGAAGGTATTAGCCATAATTGGAAACAATAAAACGCAAACTGACACCTGAAAAAGGCAGAGGGGAGCTAAAGAACGAAACTGGGTTCAGAGATGTCATCCTTTGAGGGTATTGGATCAAAGATGCTTATGGTCACCATACTTCTAAATTTACAACTTGCTTGGGCTAGTTAATTTCGTTCATTGTTTAAGCCTTTTGTTGTTGTTGTTGAGATTTCCCTTTACTTTTACATTTTAAAGTCACAGACAAATTCTAATGTTATATCCTCAATTTTTTTTAATGCTGCTTTATATTGTAAACAAAGTCAAGTATAAATATTATCTAATTTATACATGGAGGATTTTTAATCCATAAAGATGGGATGTTTGATGTTGTTTTATTGACTTTGTTTAACAGTATATCTTGCTATTGATTTCTTCTGTAGGTTGTTTGCAGTACAAGACATGATAAGCAGAAGTTTTTGTCAAATAAGATTGTAGATAGTTAAAAAAAAAAAAAGTCCCACGTGCCTTTTACTGCTGTGATTAAGGAGTACAGAGATATGAAGGATATTAGTTTCCACCAATCACTCCCAGAGATCACAGATGAAAGTATCTTTGTCTCAATACAGTTGCCAACCTGAAAATTACTACCCAAAGCTGAGGACACTTGTTTGCTTAATGACAAAATGTTTGCTTGAGGCTGCTTAAATGCATACACTAGGTAGGGACCAGTTAATAATGTGGATTTTTCCCAATAGATGGAGTTATACATATGTTGATATATATGTGATTTGATATGTATGCAATTTTGTTGTATTGACAGAAAGCTTCAAAACTTCATATGTCAAATTTGCTGAAGGTGTTAACATCATAAATATTTTTACTCTTAAAAAAGATTGGATTTCGTGACATAAAAAGAGCATTTGCAGGAAGTTTTAATTCATTACTTTTGAAGAAAAAGTTATTATATACTTTGGGAAGCTTATGGTGTACATGCTCCATCTCAAGATACTTATGAATGCTGGTTTAAACACTTTAAAAATTATGATTTCGATATGAAAGACAAAGAATGTCCAGGTCAACCAAAAAAGTTTGAAGACCAACAATTACAAGCATTATTGGATGAGGATGTGTGTTCAACTTAGAAACAACTTTCAGAAAGATTAAGTGTTGTTCAGCCACAATTTCCAATCCTTTACAAAAAATGGGAAACATTTTAAAGGAAGGAAAATGGGTGTCACATCAACTGAACGAAAGACAAATGGAAAACCAAAAGTCACCAGTAAAATGTTGCTTCAATGGCACAAAAGAAAGTTTATTTTTGCATTGAATTGTGACTGGCGATGAAAAGTGGATTTATTTTGAGAATCCCAAACGTACAAAATCCTGAGTTGATCCAGGTCAACCATCAACATCAACTGCAAGGCCAAATCGCTTCAGAAAGAAGACAATACTCTGAGTATGGTGCTATTAGGAGGGTGTGGCATATTATGAGCTCCTAAAACCAGGTGAAACCATTTATACTGATCACTACTGACAACAAATACTCAATTTGAATAACCCTTTGATCTTGAAATGACCAGAACATTCCAGGAGACACGGAAAAGTAATTTTGCTTCATGATAATGCACCGTCACACACTTCAAAACTAGTTAAAGACATGTTAACAGATCTTGCCTGGGAAGTTATTAACCCACCTGCTGTATTCACCAGACCTTGCTGCTTCAATTACCACTTGTTCAGATCAATGGCACATGCACTTTCTGATCAGCACTTCAAAATATATAAAGAAGTGGAAAATTGGTTCTCTGAATGGTTTGCCTCAAAACAAGAAAAGTTCTATTGGGACGGTATCCAAAAATTACTTGAAAGATGGGGGAAATGTGTAGCTAGTGATGGACATTATCTTACCTAATAATAGACAAACATGTAAATTGACCATACCTCTGCTATGCCCACAGCCAATCAGAGTGAGTATGCAAATTAGAAGGCCAAATATGGTAGCTGTCCTGATGCTCCAGGTGTGGAGTGGCTGGGCAAGGCAGGATGCCTGCTATGAGAGGGACAGTGGGTAGCAAAGGGATCTACAGGAGTGAAGTGTAGCAGTGAAGACAAGATTGCAGACTCGAGTCTGCAGCAAAGTGGAAGACAGCATTCTGCAGTGAAGACAAGAAGGCAGACTCCAGCTGGAGTCTGCAGCGAAGATGAAGTTGGCAGACTCTAGCCAGAGTGAAGGCCTGTTCCCGGTGCCAGAGGAAAACCAGTGCTGAAAGCCAAGGGAGGGAAGGCCTATTGCATGAGTCTCTTCATACAATGGACCTCTAGTTTTGAATAAAGCACTGTTGATATTTCTCTTGAAATTATTGTTTTCTTTGATTTCAAAATCCACCATTATTAACTGGTTCAACTAGTTTGCTCATGTTTAGGAGAACATGAGTGAGCCTTGCTGGGATGGATAAAATGAGCGAATGACACAGTTAACACTATCACCCAGCAGGTTAAAGGTAGCCTAACCAAGGCAGAAGTGATTTGTGTTTGGAATGGAGTCCTTAACCCTATCAGTGTAAACTTGGGATCTTGAAACCTCAAAATGTCAGATTACAGAGGAGAAATTTGGGTCTTTAAATTAATATGTAATTCTATATGCAATACTTTAAACAATAAAAAATAAAATAGAATAGATAAGTATTTTAAAAATATAAAAAGTTGATTAGTGTTGCCTTAGACTAGGTAGGAAAAGTATTAGAAGTAGATATGTAGTGACTGATAATGAATATAGTACCAAAAAGTTTATAAGATTAGATTGGGTTGATGGTTGCACAATTTTGTGAATATACTAAACATCATTAATTATATATTTTAGCTGAAACCGGTTTGCTCAGTGAATAGAGTGTCCGCCTGTGGACTGAAAAGCCCCAGGTTCAATTCTGGTCAAGGGCATGTACCTTGGTTGGGGGCAGATCCCCGGGGGGAGAGGGGGGTGTGTGCAGGAGGCAGCTGGTCGATGTTTCTCTCTCATCGATGTTTCTAGTTCTACATTTCTCTCCCTTCCTCTCTGTAAAAATCAATAAAATATATTTTTAAAATTATATATTTTAAATAGGTGAATTGTATCATGAGATAATTATATTTCAATAGATCCATTAATTTAAAAAATGTAATGGGTTTTCAAGAATCAAGTAAACAGAGATAATATATGTCACCAGTGATACATATAAGTTATCATGCAATTTGAATATAGCGAAGACATAATAAGCTGAAGAGGTGAGGTTTGAGAAATCTTAGAAAAGATACCTATGAAAACCAAGAAAACAATGTCATTTAAAATCTTTAGTCTCATCGCTCCCACTAAGTTTCTAATGGCTAATATGTAGAATTATATTTTTGTATGTGATAGCCAGGTCCACTCATTCTCCTCCTCTAACATTCTTTAACAAGAGTTAAGTGAACGAGGCATTCCCCTCCACCTTTTAAGCTTTAGGTTGTGATTGCACTGGTTCAGATGAGGAGTTATTGGTGAATATGGGTTGTGGTTAGTACAGCAGTAAATAGGGGTAGAGACGTGAAGTATGGAGGGCTAGGATATTATTTTCAAGAACCAGTTTTTGAAAGGTTTTATAAAATACATAAGCCATTTTCAATGATGTCTTAAGAAGCATTTAGCAAATGTTATCCAGAGAGTGAAAGAATCAAATTTTTTTATATGAGGGAAAACAGGTTTGCGGTGGATTTAAGGGAATGCAAGAGTAGCTGCCCCCTCTAGCCTCAAAATTCAAACACCATTTGCCGAGGGTATGTGGACTGTGGCGTCAAACCAATTATAGCTCTCTGCTGTGATACATGCATATAAACAAGGAAATATAAATTCATAATATTCCTGGAGCTCAAAATTGTCCCACATTTCTTTGGTATTTTATCTAGAGTGCTTTGGCAAAATACAATTTAACATTACTTTGCACATTTGAAATGTAAATTTAAGCCCATAAAATTTTTATGGCATTTAGTGTGATTCTATCCATTGATCTGATTTAGATTACCTTCCTGGAACTAAAGTTTCCCTTCACATATTTATCATTGAGATTCTTAAATAATGTCTTACCCTTGAGTGTAAGCACTTCTAAGCAATGGAGTAATCTGAAAGTTGTTTTATTATTGTTTAAAACAGATTTCTGTAGTAAAACACTCTACAAAATAAAGATTTTTCACTCTGGCATACAAATTAAAAATAGGAAAAGGAGGTTATGTGGAGAAAACTAGAGCACATGTTTGTTGCTTTTATGTAATAGCTGTTAAATTTAAATTAATCACACATTTAATTACTGGAGAAAATTTATGGTTGAAGAAATCATGGCATCTTGTTTGTAAAATCTAGTTCACTTGTGTGATATTTACTGAGTGTTAGATATATACAAGTCCCTCCTTTAAGTATTGTAGAATCACAGACAGGGGCAATTTGTATCATAAAAGTGGACAAAGTAAAAACAAACAAAAACTATGCTTTACAATTACTATAGTAATAAATGAACACATATATTACCACTTAGGTGAGAAAAAGTCCTATCAGAGTTGGCATCTATGCCAGGGTGCTTGGGCTTAAGGCATGGGTTGGAAGTCATAAAACAGAGCCTGAGCAAATAGAAACGTCAGTGGAGTTATGGAGATGAGAAAATTAATGTCAAGTAAAGAGAAGTCCAAACTGTGGTTAGAAATGATTTGGGGAAGGGGACATATTTTGAAGAAGTCACAGGAAAATGCCAAAAAGTGAGACTACAATGTTATGAGAGAGCCAGGTCATGAAGGGTCTCAGATGCCTCGCCTCAGTACAATCCAAGAAAGTCTGAGCATTCAGGAGGCAGGTAAAGAACGGGATTTGAAATGGATTTTGATAATAGTTGTTTTTTTTTAATATGGCAATTATTGGAGGGGGGTAGAAGTAAAAATAAGAGTGTGGTCAAGCCCAAATAGCTAGATTGATGTTATGAGTCGATACCTCAGGGAATACATTTACAAGAGCAGATGGGACAGGATAATAATATGAAAAAACTCAGAGATCACCAAGACTTATAAAACTTTATCCAGATTCCGTAGACGATTCTATAAATAACTTACAGAAGCTGAACAAGTGGTTATGACTTCAATGCATAGCCTGAGCTTGAAAAATGGGCAATCAGACTTAAATTCTACCTTTTGAATAAATTAAGAACTTCTAAGCCAGCAAATCAGTGGCAGAAGAACTTTGATAAGTCTTATGGATTCTGTTACGAAACAAATGACTGCACAAAATTAGTGTGTCAGACACAAGTGATACTTTCTCCTAAGAATTTAAAAAATCCACAGACAAGTACAACATTTATAGACTATTTGGTGATCATTATATATCCAGATTGAATAGAAAATTAAATGTTATTTGTTTGGACAGTTTCATCAATCTATTATATTAATAATTGTTCTCTCCAACATATAGCATTTGCAACTGCATGTTGTTCCCAGTGTTATAAGATACATAGTAGATGCTCAATATTTGTAAAACTAATTAATTCATAATTAAGTTAATCTATTTACCTATATGGTTTCTGCAAACTATAGTAAATTCAAAACATTCTGAGGTCTAGAAATGGGATATCTTTTAATGTAACCTACACTTATGTTATCTATTTTGACAATACCATGATCTATTCCATTGCTATTGATGTTATAATTAAAGCATATCAAAGCGATTTTAAAAATATTATTTAATATAATTCTTCCCAGTAGGTGAATTCAGCTTCAAACCTGGAGAGTTCAAGAATTACTGTGGTTGATGTACTGATGGGTAGACTAATATACTCTCAGTGAATCTAGCATTGTCTAATCTTAATTTTTACAATCTAGTGAATCTCAAAGGGAGCATGCATTCCCTTCCAAGAATAAAATCCACCCAGATTATGTGACTGTTAGTAGACATAAATGCTGGTGGCAATTATATCACATCAGGAATTCTAAATTTACTCTAAAGCAAGACTTTAATTATTGGGAAAGTTGTGCTTGCTTTAGCAGCACATATACTAAAATTGGAACAATACAAAGATTAGCATGGCCCCTGCACATGGATGACACCCAAATTCGTGAAGTGTTCCATATTTTAAAAAATTATTGGGAAAGTTGATACCATGATATGAAATAAATATCATGAAAGAAATAAAATTACTGACCTAAATTATAGTAGGTACCATTTGAGTTAAAACTAGAATAAAGTCAATTACACAAAGTAAATAATCTGATTGTTTCTTTCCTGTAAAAGTTGGAATTATAATATCTAATTTTAAATTAGTTCTGCAGATTATGAAAAATAGAATATGAGACATGAGTATTGTGGTGGTTGGCACATATTAAGACCTTGAAAAATAAATCATCTTACAATAATGTTAGCAATAGTGGTTGATGGTAGCAGTACTATTAATAGTAAGCATTTAAAAATAGATCTTGAAAATAAATATTAGTAACTGGAGAAGTTGGTCCAAGCAGTTTACTTGGAATCATTTTCCAGAACTTCAGTCCTCTTTTTTTAGAGTATCTATAACAGTATCTTGAATCTTACAAACCCCTGATGGCCTAAGAATGGAAATGATCTTTATCATGTTCTCCTACTCTGAGCTGGCCCGATTAGCTATAAAGGTAATCCCTTTGTCGGCTAAACCCAGGATTGGACTGGCTCTGTTGAAAAAGATTATGTTACATATTTACCCTTATTATTGGGTCTTAAATAATTAGTGCCTCCAAACACTTACTGGCCTGTTATTGGCAAACTTTAATACAGAGTCTCCTTTTTATTTGTAGTTTTGTAGTCAGTAGCACTTTTTAAAATTTTTTTAAATTTATTAATTAAAATTAATAAATTTCTCTAATCCTTGGCATTAGAGAGAACACAAGTTTAAGATAACTTTAATGTCTAGTAAAAGAGAAAGAGCTCAGAAAATTAGAAAATTATGAGAAATCTGGATAGAAAACTACATGGTAAAGCACACTGCAGTCATTCAAAACTGCATGTGTTTGCCCTGCACAGGACACTGAACAATAATTAAATTATATCTACTAGTAAACAAGGTGTGCAAAGAGCTTTAATATAATTAGGCAAATCAAAAGAGGGTCATCCTGGTTAATTGTAACATTTTTAAAGGTTAGTTGGTGGTATTCAATTTTGAACTCTGAGCTGAATTACTCAGAATCAGAGCAGAGTTGCATACATTCCACCCAGAGCAAGCAGGCTTCCATTATTATATCGATAGAACATGACCCTCTGTCCCAACAGAGCAAACTCTTTGCTTATAAACCATCTTTTCAAGAATATAAGTGTAAGGAGTGCCAATGTAAGAGTTTGCTTGCCGTACTGATGTTTCAGGGCTGCAGACCTAATTTAGAGTATTCGGTTTCAATTTTTAGGTAATATAAATGTAAAAATGTGTAGTCCTAGTGAAAACCAGATAGAGCAGCATCTGCTTAGTTTTTAACAAAGCCAGCCAGTCCCTCTGTTTTCTTTGCTTTTGCTTACTCCCTGCTCTTAGAACAATATCCAACACCTAAAGGCAATCTTAATATTGAGTGGGTTTTTATGGAGTAGTTAAAACCACATACAACCACCATTTGTCCACCATCCAGAACTGAAAATATCATGGCTGACATGTACACATAACAGTTCGACATTGAAATTGGGACTCAAAAGAACTGTTGGCCCAGAAAGAAACTCACTACAGACTGATTCATTTGACTCTCAGTAAAACCATTATTGCTTATCTAATTTTCAGTTCTTATAAGTATATTTCTAGTATCACGTGATCTCACTCATCTAGGGAAAATAATGAACAACATAAACTGATGAACAAAAACAGACCCGGAGACAGGGAAGCATAGATCAGACTGTCAAACCTCAGAGGTAAGGCAGCAGAGGATGGGGTTAAGGGGGAGATGTCAACCTAAGGACTTGTGTGCATGCATATAAGCTTAACCAGTGGTCATGGACAACAGGGGGGTGGGGCATGTATGAGGAGGGGTTTGGGATGGGAATAGGGAGATGAGGACAAATATGTGATACCTTAATCAATAAATTTTAAAAAAGAAATGGAATTAAGTTAGTGTAGCATTGTGCAAACAAAACCTGGATATTAGTAACTATTAGTGTACAACAATGTGTGTGTGTGTGTGTGTGTATGTGTGTTTTAGAAACACTTTTTGAATCAGTGTATTAATTGTCTAAACTCTTGTCTTCATCTATGTACATACAGAATGCATGTGATAAAATAAAATTATTCTAAAATTTGAAAGAAATAAAATTACTGACATAAATTACAGAAATTAAATATAACATTTCTAAATTAGGATAGTATCTTTAAAATCATTTACCTGAAAACTCTCCCTCCCCATCTCTCATAGACATTCATGTTTTTTCATTTTAAATTCAAATTTTGTATTATTATTATTTTGCTATTAGGCCATGGTCAGAATTACTTTTAAAAATACCTGTGAGTAGATTATGACATTAGAGTTGAGACTGAGAAGGGAGAGATGCTATATTTAAAATTAATATTTACAATTACAAATTTCAGGCTACAGAATAGATCATGAACAGAGAAAGCAGCAACAAAAATGTTTTAATATACCTTCATTTGGCTTAATTTTTAAAAATGTAATTCATGAAATTTTTTCCCAGCTGGCAAATATTGTATGAAGTTGCTGTGGCCAGGTTCCATTTGAGTATTACACCACACACACAAACACACACACACGAGGAATAATCTCAATATTTTGTTGGGTAATGTTAAATAATCAAAACAAGACAAACAGATACAGACAATATAAACAATTTCTATGAATATTTTTAAGTGAGCAAACTTATTTGATAATCTGTTTTCATGGACATATGAGAGCAATAAATCTCTTTTAAATAGTCTAAAAATGATAAAAAATTATAAAGGCAAAATTCAAGATAATAGCTACTTCATATACCTACTTCATAAATCAGGAAAACAGGAGGATAGGACAGGATCAAGAGGAATATTGGAAGAATATTATTTTTTACGTTAGATAAATTATGGTTCAAGATGGTGACATCAGAGGAACCAGAACTCACCTTCTCCCAAGAACACCCAGCATCTTCAGTTTCCTGTAGAACAGCTTCCTGTGCAAAAAGCTACTAATAAAAACTGGCTGAGCAATGCCTACACATCATGAGGAGGAGAGGAGGCCCACATGGAAGCAGGGAGAGGCTGAGACCCATTTTCGCTGTCACGTCCCCCCCACCTTACCCCCAGTGATTCTCCTTGAGGGGAACTCGAAAGCAGAGCTTCTCCTGAAATAGCTAAAGATTTGAATCCCACATCAAGCATCCCCAACTTTATAAACCTGCACTTGAGAAACAAGCTCCCAAAACATCTAGCTTTGGAAAAACCCAGGGCTTGTGGGGAGGAGGCCTACAGAACCATAGTAACATGAGGAGAGGCTCTTAGAGGGATCAGGGCGAGACTCAGGTGTGCCAGGTTTTGTGCGGGAGAGAGTCGGCTGCTCTGAGTGCTGGTCTGATAGCAGGCATCTGATGTGACCCACATTTGGGACACAGGAGATGCCCTCCAGGGCAGAGAGGGGCAGTTGCCACTTTTCCCCTCCTTCCCCCTCTGCGGGCTCCTGAGCACCACTATCTCCCTGAGGGTAGTGTGTAAAGGTGTTTTATGTCTGTCTGCTGCTCTGGTTTTTACAAAGGGCACACTTCTACATCACCTGGAGGTATGGGGAGGTCCTTTGTTACTCTTGTGGTCCCTTATGACTGAATGTATACATTTTTGTATTTTAAAATCTGCTGTCTGAGGGTCTGGCTTCCAATCAGCCTAAATCTGGGGGCTAAATGAGACCTTAGCCTTTTGGAGACAGTTGAGGGTTATGGCACAGCATCACCTATTAGGAGCCATAACAATACAATGGTCTGCTCCAACTATCACCAAGTTTTGAGACACAAGCAAGAGGTATGGCCGGGTTGGATAATAAGAGTCATCTACCTGATGCCACTCCTTCAAGACTAGAAGATAAGGCTGTTTTAACGAATGCACAGAAATGAACACAGGCACGCAGCAAAATGAAGAAATGGAGGAATCTGTATCCAAAGATAAAACATCAGAAAGAATAAAAACAACAACCTTAAAGTTAGACAGTCAACCTTAAAGTTAGACAGTGTCCTCACAAGTGTTTATATTATTATTACACATACCAGTTATGGGTAACTTACTTTGTATATTTAAGATACTTTACATATCGAAGTGACATACAAGGAACTTACCTGATATATGTTAAATATACCACTTTTTATAATTCAGGTATTGTATAATGAATGTAATAGGCATATTTGTAAAATTAACACCTGATTTTAAAAGTATCTATGCACGTTACAACAATTAAAAAGTATGTTCATGATACATACTTGTTAGGGGCAAGTTCCTCAGCCAGGGACTTGGCCCCTCTGGGTGCAGAGAACTGGAAAAACTCACGGGTGATAGATAGCAGGTAGGTGGGACGTGCTTTATTATGAACAAAGCAGCCAAAGTGGCAATTTATGACATGCGCTCAAACAAAAGAAGCTGGTGCCAATTAGTGATTAGGGACTCTGGAACTACATTAGCATAAACAGGTTACATAAGGGTGCGCTTGCGCAGTACCTATATAGCTACTGCTATGTCCTCGGCGTAGTAGGGCAAAGGGGCCTTTCACCTATATCGCTGCTGTGTCCCCGGCTGCACGCATGTGCAGGGCCAGGAGGCCTTGAAGCTCAGGAGTACTCTGGTCGGGGCCCCCACAATACTTTAGCTCAGGGAGTTTCTAATCCTGGGACTCAAATATATAAACCGAATGTAACCTTTTATTTGTCAATATTACCAACATTAATGCCATAAGATAAAAGAGGAGTTTATTCCCTAAATGTAGGAGATTTTTGTTTGTGAAATGGCAAAAGACCATATGGAAAGCACAGTAATGCAACTTATTCTGGAAAACACATATCTCATTTTTACACTTTTCTAACACTGTACTCTCCAAAACAAGTTTTTCCCCCCACATTTTTTCAAAGTGCTAATATATGATTTTATAAATAGTAAATAATGAAAAGAAAAGTAAGCCCTCATTCTGATAATAATTTTACCTCAATTTCTAGGACTTTCACTCCTGGCCTCTGTAAAAGAGATCCTTAGTCTAATAGTGCTCACTTCTCTCTCTCAAGTTTTGTGACCTAAGCTAAAGAGCCCCAAGTGGGATATGAAGTCTCTCACTCCCTCTTTATTCTTATATGGTGCTCTAAAAAACATGTCAAAATTTGGAGTCTTGCTTTCCGGAGTGAACCAAAAGGTATGAAAAGCACATCTGTTACTGTATAGCTTCAGAGAACATAATGTTCGCCAATCACATCTCACACCAATGCAAATGTCTTCCTACATAGGCCAGCTGGAGAAGTGGAAGAGAGTGACTGGCACAAAGGTCAGGCTCACAATTCATGTCTGCCTACTCCTTTCCCCTTGTTAGCCTGGCATTTCAACAGCTTCTCTTATAAGCCTATTAGTTATTCTTGTAAAAAGCTTTGTATTTCACATGTACTTTGCCTTTTGGATCATTTGAGACACCTTTAAGTGAGAGCAATAAATTACTGTAGTAATCTGTAACAATGATACTTTTATAATGTAGAATTGAATGCTAATTTCACTAGGAGGGTGTGTGTGTGTGTGTGTGTGTGTGTGTGTGTGTGTGTGTGCGCGCGCACGCGTGCCTGCGTGTGAAAGAGAGAGAGCTGCAGGGATGCAGGTGGGAAATAGGCCAAGTTGTATTTCATATCATATTATCAATTTATATATCAAAGTAAAGGAAGTGAATGATGAAAAATATAAGGAGCAGTGTCATAAACCACAAAGTGATTAGCTATTCTCTTGTGTTTTCCATAGTTAGGAAACCATCCTTGCTAAGCGCACTCTACTCTGCTTAGCTCTTGCACAGGTGCAATCACAATTCATTTTTACAACTGTAAAACCAAGGGATATTATTACCAGGAAAACTAGATTAGACTTTGCAGTTCAAGGAGATTTCCCAAGGTCACAGATCGTAGAGACAAAGCAGATTACTAAATGCAGGGCTAAGTCAAAAGTACCTGTTTTCCCACAGATTCTGAGAAGAGCCCATAAGTTTATTTTAATTCTTTGAGCAAGATTCTTTTTTATTTGTTTACCTAGTACCTATGTGGCATTTGGATATTTAAAAGTTTAATGTCAATATATAAACAGAATAACTTCCATTTAACTATTTTCTTAAATCATTGAAGTTTAGATCTTTTTTGTCCTAATGCTCATTGGATTGCCTTTTCAGTAAACTGTTATTACTAACCTGAAAAGTTTTGTTAATATTCCTATTTGTGCTGGGAAAATTATTCATGAAAAGAAAACATTGCTGGTATTACCAAAGCTCACCATCACCAGCCTATCAGATAGGAGTGATTTAATCCAGTTTTAATAAATAGAATCACCCTGACACAGATACTGCAGCTAGCAGTGAAACACTGTAATTGTTTCTTATGTAGGTAATCTGTTTCCCTGCTTCCTGCAAAAGACTGTAAGCCCGTTGAGGACAGACACTATGTCCTTTTCTCTTTTTGGACTCCTGCTTGGTGTTTTGCATTACGTGTATGAAATTTCACTTCAGTAACACTTAAACAATTCAACTAATACCACTGAAGATGTTTCTGAGTATTATCTTAACCGAGGGAAAGTGAAACTACTGTATGTAATTAATCATTTTTGGCATTCTGAAGGTCACCAACTTTAAGATTTAATGGTAACATAAAACACTAGGTAATCATTTAATATCTCTGTTTATGTTTTTCTCCCCAATGTTCTCTGTAGCATTTTTCAACTTCCACTTCTCTGCTTTGATGGGCAATTTTGTCAACTTATATTGGTCTTGGTATTCAAGGTATCAATGTTGGGTGAAATACTAGGATTCATGTTGTTGTAAAAGAAAGCCCTCTGCATGGGAGAATGTATTTGCCAATGTTATCACCAATAAGGGTTTAATATCCAACATTTACAGGGAA
This sequence comes from Pipistrellus kuhlii, assembly GCF_014108245.1. NCBI lineage: Eukaryota > Metazoa > Chordata > Mammalia > Chiroptera > Vespertilionidae > Pipistrellus > Pipistrellus kuhlii. Next base: position 17,845,784 of record NW_023425595.1, read on the forward strand.
CTCATACAATGTAATCAAATGAAGATAAACAACTCAACCAAAAAATGGGCAATGGACCTAAATAGATACTTTTTGAAAGAGGACATAAGGAAGGCCAAGAGACATATGAAAACATGCTCAAAGTCACTAATCATCTGAGAAATGCAAATCAAAATGAGGAGATATCATCTCACAACTGTCAGAATGACGATCATCAACAAATAAACAAATGACAAGTGCTGGTGAGGATGTAAAGAAAAAGGAACCATTGTGTACTGCTGGTGGGAATGCAGATTGGTACAGCCACTGTGGAGAACAGTATGGAGTTTCCTCAAAAAACAAAAATGAAACTCCCACTTGACTCAGTAATTCCACTCCTAGGAATATATCCCAAGAAAGTAGAAACACCAATCAGAAAGGGCATATGCAGCCCTATGTTCATAGCAGCAAAATTTACCATAGCTTTGATTTGGAAACAGCTAAGTGCCCATCAGCAGATGAGTGGATTAAAAAACGGTGGTATAACTACACAATGGAATACTATACTGCAGTAGAAAGAAGGAACTCTTACTATTTGCAACAGCATGGATGGACCTGGAGAGCATTGTGTTAAGCAAAATAAGCCATTCAGAGAAAGATAAAGATCACATAATCTAACTCACTTGTGGAATATAATGAATAACATAAACTGATGAACAAAAACAGATCCAGAGATAGAGAAGCATCAATCAGACTGTCAAACCTCAGAGGGAAGGTAGGGGAGGGTGGGGGTAAAAGGAAGAGATCAACCAAAGGATGTGTATGCATGCATATTAGCATAACCAATGGACACATACACCAGGGGGTGAGGGCATGAATAGCAGGTGTGGAACAATGGTGAGGGGTGAGGGGGTAAGGACACATTTGCAATACCTTAATTAATAAAGAAAAAAATGAAGTTATTTTTAGATTGACTAATATTTAAATCAGTAGACTTTGAGTAAAATAGGGTCTCATCCAATCAATTAATGACCTTCAGGAGGAAAAAATACATACCTAAAAGTTTTGAGGAATAAGAAATTCTGCCTCTAGACTCCCTTTAGACTCAATTGGCAACATTAACTCTTCTTTGGTTGTCCAGCCTTCCCTGTAGATTTCACACTTACTTTAAGGAATTGGTATAAACCAATATTCGTGCCTGAGTATAAACCAATTCCTTAAAGTATATACCTTCCTCTCATCCTAGATAATAAAAACCTAATATGCTAAGTATCTGGTGGTTCATTCAACCAATCAAAGCATAATATGCTAATGATATGCTAAAGCCTTCACCCTCAGGGAATGTCTGAGAGCCCGTTTTGGCCCAATCCCACAGGCCAGGCAGAGGGTCCCCACTGATGCACAAATTCGTGCTCTGGACCTCTAGTGTACATATAATTTCCTGTGGGTTCTGTTTGTGTTTTTTTTTTTGTTGGAGAATCCTGCTAGAAAGGCAATATTTTATCAGCCTTATGCCCACTTTCTGTTCCCTTCATTTGGGACAGGAACATTAATTCCTTGTAATTCTATTCCATTGTTCTTTCTTATGCCTGGCACCATGAGAAGAAAACTTATGTTATCATCTCAAAGTATAATAGAGGTTGTGGATATAGGTTTTTCTAAAGCAACTCAGGCTTAGAGTTTGAAGATACACTTCATTTCTCACTAGATGCATAGCCCTGAGTAAATGAAGCCAGTTTAGCTGTTTTGGAGACAGTTTGTATAACCATTAAATGTAATGCACTAGAGGTAAGGTCCTTAGCACAAGGTTAAAAAGAAATAATCAATTTTATTATTAGCTACTTCATCCAGTCAGGAAAGTAAAATGTCAGTAGAAGATTTCTGTATATTTAATTGCTACTGTAACTCTTATCCTCCCTAAAATTGATTGCTACTGAGATTGTTGTCATTTTACATTGACATTTTTCAAATGCATTTACTAAAGATAAAATAAGGTCATAACTCAAGTTCATGATTGGTTTCTGGATCACACACTATGATAAAAGAGTAAAAGATCAGAGAAGATTCTAGTGTGGGGGGATAGTTTTTGATCAAACCTATTACACTGACATAGGTAATTAGTTACAAACAATATTATATAGCTGTGGGTATTGACTGAGGATGTTCTGTGCTATGGTAAATTGTTTTAAATATCAATCCTATTTCCTTCTATTTTAGCAGCTACCTCACCAAATCAGCAGTTATTTTCTTTGGTGCAGTCAGAACAGTTTTCAGCTGAATTCCTCTTTCTTGTTCTCCAACATTTATCACCGTGGGCCAGGTGTCCATGGGCTCTTCAGAACACAGTGGCTCTTACAAAGCAAGGTTTCATTCTGCCTTTGACTCATCTGTCTCCACATGCAGTTGTCATCCTTCACCTGCTGTGATCCAAAATCCTGCAGAAAAATGCACTGGTGTGATTCATCTCCTTCATGCGGATCTCTTATCTCCACTGCTGCTACAGTCATCCCTGTCTTATATCATGCCTCAAAGACGATGAAAGGAAGCAGGAGCAAAGACATCTATCACAAATATTAAAGGGTTCCATTTCAGGACTGAATGCTACCATTTATGCTTTAGTCACAATAAGTAAAACCTGTTTCCTGACATCTGAATGATGGTTCTAAACTTCTGATTTTAAGCCTGAGACTTTGTAGGACAAAGTTGCATCTCTCTATCTTGACTGAAGCCATGATCTGTAACCAACTGATGGTTTCCTATGGAAAAGATAATTAGCCAAAACCAGTTTGGCTCAGTAGATAGAGCATCAGCCTGCAGATTGAAGGGTCCTGGGTTCGATTCTGGTCAAGGGCATGTACCTTGGTTGTGGGCACATCCCCAGTAGGGGGTGTGCAAAAGGCAACTGATTGATGTTTCTCTCTCATCGATGTTTCTGACTCTCTATCCCTCTCTCTTATTCTGTAAAAATCAATAAAAATATTTTAAAAAAATAATGAACACCTTCTTTCTTCCTAAATGAATAAAGTTTTTGTTTCGGTTGATAAGGGGTCTTCCCAGGGCATTTACTGATTATTTTCCTGAGCATCTTCTCCAAACTTGGCCCCTAGATCTGTTATTATCTTTCAGGAATAACAGTGCCATGTTGTTTGGGAAGTTTTGTACAGTCTAACAAGCATGAAGCAAAGGACACTCTTTCCCTCAAGCTAGCTTTAAAAGTGATCTTATACATTTAGATTCAGTAGTTATCTTCCTGACACAATATGAAATAAGTGTCCATTGTTTTTCCTCCTCTGAGTGTAGTCATCAATTAGATTTGGCTGACTCTTGTAAAGTGTAGAAATCTTTGCTGAAAAATGAATTATTACTTACCTCTACATCATTTGTCAAGGCCTCTTGGGAATGTCTGAACATATGATCAACGGCTGCATCTATCAAAGCTGTTAGTTCAAGTAACAGAAAACAACTCTGGCCATGATAAGCCAAAATGTATTCAAAGTTTACCAGGTTTCTCTCAGAATTTCTAGGGGAATCTTACACCTAAGGTGGATACACAACTATAAAGTTTCAACTTTTTGGGCTCTTAACAGGTGCCAGACACAACAATTTTGCCTAGATCAACTAATGGATACTTTCAACAGCCCATGTGGTGGATATTGCAATGCCTTCTTAGATATACAAAACACACACACACACACACACACACACACACACAACAAACAAACAAAAAAACAAAAAACACTGAGTAATTTGCCCCAAGACAGGAAAATTTTAATGCCAAAATTAAAGTCTCATGCAATACTATATCGATTTGTTATTGTAGTTCTGAAATTAGGTTGAATGCATTTGCATCTGCTGCTTATGTATGTTGAAGGAGTTACCCTGATAAGAGTACTGAGCACCATTCATAAGAATTGTCAACATCACACTGAGTGCCTGTGCTATCAGCAAATGAGACATTGAAAAGGAAGATATACATTGCAAAGGAAATAAAAGGTGCATTGTACAGGAAAATGCTTTTACTGACAAACCTATTTTTTTTTCTGGTTGATATCACAGTTTAAAAAAAAAACACATGCAGATAAAATCTGGACATCAATTTCAAACAATCATTGCCCATTTCTAAAACTGTGCATGCGTTCGAAAGTGGATGCTTTCAACCACACAGAAGGCTTCAGTTAGACTGCAGAGCTGAGGACTGCCTGATTAAAAGCTGGTTCAGATGTCAGTCATTGCTCATGAATGACAATGTTTCCCAGACAGCATCAATTATTTTTTTGTTATCATTTCTGAGGCAAGTTTAGGGTTTTTTTTTGTTTGGTTTTTTTTTGTAAAGCTGTTTACTTCTTTCCCCTTTTCAATGTAACCAAATATACCAATATTTTTCATCTTCACACATCATATTTTAAAACTTCACACATCATATTTATTTATTTGGGGTTTTTAAGATGCACAATTCTACAACTCATCATATGTACATTGTATTGTATGCTCACCATCACAAGTCAAATCCTGTTCCATCACCATTTATCTCTCCTATATTCTCTCCATCTCTCTCCCTTCCCATTCACCCTAGCAATCACCACACTATTGTCCACGTTCATGAGTTTTTCTTTATTGCTCAGTCCCTTCACCACCACCCACCATTCAGCAACTGTCAGTCTGCTCTCTGTCTAAAATCTGTCACCATTTCACTTGCTACTTCATTTTGTTATTAAATTCTATAAATAAGTGAGATCATGTGATACTTTTCTTTCTCTGGCTGGCTTAATTCACTTAGCGCAATGCCCTGCAGGTCCATCCAGACTGTCAAAAAGGGTAAGATTTTCTTCTTTTTTATGGCCAAGTAGCATTCCATTTTCTAAATGTGTCACAGCATTTTTATTCACTCTCAGGCTGCTTCCAAATCTTTACTATTATAAATAATGCTGCAATGTACATAATCTTTCAAATTAGTGTTTTTGGTTCCTTTGGATAAATTTCCATAAATGGAATTGCTGGGTCATAAGACAGTACCTTTTTTTTAAAACTCCATACTATTTCCCATAGTGACTGCACCAATCTGCATTCCTACCAACAGTGCATGAGGTTCCCTTTTCTTCACATCCTCACCAGCACTTGTTTGTTGAAACATTGATGATAGCCACTCTGACAGGTATGATGTGATATCTCATTGTGATTTTAATTTACATTTCTCTGATGATTGATTATGCTGTGCATGTTTTCATATGCCTATTGGCCATCTGTATGTCCTCTTTGAAAAAGTGTCTAATCAGGCCCTTTGCCCATTTTTAAATTGGATTGTTTGGTGTATGTTTTTGGTGTTAAGTTTTATAAGTTCTTTGCAAGTTTTGGATATTAACTCCTTATAAGATAGATTGGTGAACATGTTCTTCCATTCAGCAGGTTGTCTTTTCATTTTGTGATTGTTTCCTTTGGTGTGGAAAACCTTTTCAGAATGATGTAGTCCCATTTGTTTATTTATTTTTTTAGTTTTGTTTCTCTTGCCTAAGGATATATCAAATAAGAGATGGTCTTTTTAAAGAATTTCATAGCAGGTTTTGTATTTTGTTAACATATTTTAATATTTTAGGTTGATATTTATGAATGTTTTGCTGATATTTCTTTTATATTGTTATTTACAAGTACTTGAGGATTATTCTATCCTTATTTTTTGTTTAGTTTTAATTTTATTTTTTAAATATATTTTTATTGATTTCAGAGAGGAAGGAAGAGGAAGAGAGAGATAGAAACATCAATGATGAGAGAGAATTATTGATTAGCTACCTCCTGCACTGCCCCACTGGGGATCGAGCCTGCAATCCAGGCATGTGCTCTTGGCTGGAGGTTGCACCACTGAAAGTGTGATCAACTTTAGGAGAATTGAAGAGGGAAGAGGCTTGAGCAGACTCTGTTAGCAATCAGGAGTATCATGCTCAGGGCACTGTAGGCTCAAGTTCCAGCATGGGGGTCTGAGTAGGGTTGGAAAGGGCTCCTAGTATACCTCCCCTGCTCTGGGTACCCCTTTCTCAATGGAAAAGAACACTGCAAAGGGAGGGCCAGTAGAGGGCCTCTTGAAATTAGGAATGAGGTCAAGGAACACTCTTTCCTGGATCTAGGGGAAGTTTTACAAGTAGACCTCAAAGTTAAATATATTTCTTATTAATTCTTTGCTGTTTGCTTTTAGATAAATATCATAACCACTCTTATTTCTAGTTTTAGGCAAGAGTAACTAGATTTGAACCCCTTTTCTATCACTTAATTGTTGTGCAAGTTTGGGCAAATCACTTTATCTTTTTTTTACCTAAGATTTTATCTTCAAATGTGAGTAATATGATATCTGCTTATAATTTGTGATACAATTTCAGTTCATATTTATGAAGTGATTAAATAGTACCTATATTATAATAAGCATCATAGTTATTTGTTTTAAAAATTATAACTGAATATATTCTTATATCCATCATAAGAGGGTTGCAAAGATTAAAAAAGATAATACATGACATTCATAGGCAAGTGCTTGAATTGCAATGTGTACTAAATTATGACTAATAATGTAATGTAAAAATAAATAAAATATGTGGCCAAAACATACAATGTACAGTTAAATATCAAAGGTTTTTTTCTTACATTTTTTTTTTTTACTTTGTGTAGCATAGCATGCATTGAGTTTTTATTTTCATAATACAGGATAATGCATATTACCCTGATTTTGCTTATGCATTCAATATATATTTCCCTTATGTTTCATTTCCAACTTTTTCATGCACATTAATATAAGTGAGTGGAAAGTCCATATTATTCTTGTCATTGGGAACCAATCCATTGAATCTGAACATGAGCACTTGCTATATGTCCAAGCTGATACAAAGGCATGAGGGGTGTAAGACAGCATCAGTTGATGTTGATGTTTTTTTCTCTGAAGTAATATTCTACCCAGAGTGACAAATACTTAATGAACTAATCTGACCTTCACATGATAGTTGCAAATCATGTTAAAATTATAAAGTACATGTTCACTGTGTTCTAAAGATACTATGAATTTGAATTTTAGAACTAATAACATTTTTGTCTTTGATATTCATTCCTTAATTTCAAAATGAGAAGAAATGACTCTTAATTTAATACAACAGAAGATGGCAATTTGTCACACTAAAGTTTCAGCACTTCAGTATTCACTTTAAATAAATGTTCACAAGATGATTTATAAAGATGTGTGTAATTTTGAATATGCCATGCACATTGAAAAATCTTAGATTTAAATATAATACATAATTAATGTGATAGAGAAACAGAGATATTATACCCCTATTTACAAGCTATATTTTTGAGAAAAATATAACCATGAAAATAAATGACTGATGTGCAATGGTTGCTGATTATGCTTAAATGATTTAACACTGTAAATTACTACTAAGGTTGTTTTAAATCATTTATTGGACATTCATATAGATATGAACATGCTTTTATAATTAAAATGTTTTGTATATATTCACAATCTAATAGTCTTGCTGCCAACTGCTTTCTTAAGGCCATTACTTCTCTATCTTTAATTTAGAGTATGCATATGAATATTCCAGTAAACTCCAACTTTCTTTAAAGATTATTAGTCAAAGGGCACATGGACAGCACTTTGAAAATAGAAAGCTTTCTAAAGTGGCAAATATATTATAAGTGGGGCCAGACATGTTTCTGACAATTCAGGAATAATTTGAATTTCAACCTAATACTTTATGGAAAGTCCATCTACAGAGTTTCATAAAAATATTTACAAATTATTTTATTTTAAATTTTTAGACAGCTTGACATTTAAAAAGCTGTCCAGATTCAGACTTTCTAAGTTTTCTAAATATAATTAATGTGACATTACAAGAACAAGGAAAAAAGTTAAGTACCACATCTTGTTTGCAAAATTTATGTATAACATCTCAAAAGTTGTAATAATAAAATATAATAGCTTAAAACACCCAAACCTAATATTTTGTCTGAATTTTTTTTAAAATCTCTCTATTCCTTCTGTCCTGTAACCTTCTATTTTAATAGGATCAACTTTTCTTAATGTTTAAATACTTGTTTGTTGTTCTCTCTCTGTGCACTTTTTTACCAAAACATTTTCTTAAATTGTACATAATATATATGATGTGAAAAATATATACTTCATCTATATGCTCTATGTATTTTATATATATGACAGATACATGGTATGGTATGCATGTTCATGCATATATATACAAATACTTTATAATTACATCTATATGTGAAATAGAAGTATTCATCCAAATAAAACCTCATCACTACATACAGTATAACTTAGAACCTATCATAGCCAATGAAGTGTCTGCTTGTTTTTGAGGCAAGGTAGTTGCTTTATCTTCTACTTTAAAGTACTGGTTGTGTATTAGTTAAGATAATGCCTTAAAAACACCCTCCAAATACATATCGCTCAAGTATAACTGATGTATGTTTTTTTGCTCATACAATTAAGAGGCAGTTCTTTAATTAGTTGGTGATTCTCCTACATGTCTGATATCACCACATTAAGTGGTCTATTTTTTTTTTTTGTAGTACAGTAATAATCTGTACTACATAGGTGAATGGGGAAAGTTAATTACAACTTGGGAATTTGGGCTAGCCAGATCTGGAAGGGGACTAATATTTTTTCTCATATTTTATTGGTTAGAAATCAGTCATATGGCCACTCCCAAAGCAGCCTGGGAAATAAAGTGTACTGTGTGCTCAGGAATAAGAAGAAATAGATTGAGTTTCATATGCAGTGAAAGGAAGATATAAGAAATCTTAAGATCTATTTAAAGTAAAAAAACAAAACAAAAAAACCTACTGTTAAATAAAAATACTTCTTTACTTATTATGCTATTTGCATATGACCTATAAGTTTTCCTAGGTTAAAGTGGATACCTTTATAAGAATAAAGAGTGAAAAACAAAATTATGTCAAAAATTTAGCAGCAGCCATTTGAAAACCAATAAAATGTTGATAAGTGGAAAGAGGATAGCATATGAAGATTATTACAGGAAATAGAAAAGGCTAATTAGGATATAATAGTGACAAGGATAAGAATTGGTCTAGGGAAAACTGCCATTTTTAGAAGTGCAAGTAGATAAATGAGTTGATTATACTAAATTTTTATGAAAACAAACTTACGGAAAGTTACATACAGTTTAGTTACAAAAATGAAGCTGAGCTGACCCTTCAGGGTTATCTTGAGTTGGAACAGGGGGCCAGAACATTATATTTCCAGTTCAAATAGACTCTGGAGGCCAGTAAGATAGACATTCTTGGATAAGGACATTTTCTTCAGCTGAGGCAATATTTTAAGTGGACTGAGAGCTAAAATTTGTTCAGCTACATTTTCTGCAGCTGGCACTACAAATTGTGCAGTATACCCCAGTGTCTACCCTTGTATACATTTAGAATAATTAAAATCTACTTTTACAAAGAAGTTCTGGAAAAAGCTCCCTCAATACTCTAGTAGGCCTCTGTTCCTGGGAGTAGCCTAGCAGATCAAGGTCAGAGAAACAAATTGCAGGCCCTGTCACAGTGGCTGATATTGGAGGCTCAAATGATATTCATAATCTCCCTGTACTGAACACTCAGCAATACTAAAACCTCTTGTGGCTTATATGGTAGCAAGCTCCAGAGTAATCCATTAAGAGCCCAAACTCTTTATCATGATAACTTGTTCAAGTCATACTTACTTCTCTTATCATGTACCAGAAACATTGAACAAGGGCATGTCAAAAAGCATCCAAGTGCCAACACACCTTATTCCTAGAGTGTGTATTGTGGCCCTACATCACTGCTGAGAGAATAGCCCCTATTCTTTTCTTTATTATTTATTTATTTTTTTACAGAGAGGAAGAGAGAGGCATAGAGAGCTAGAAACATCTATGAGAGAGAATCATCGAACAGCTGCCTCTTGCACACCCCCCACTGGGGATGTGCCAGCAACCAAGGTACATGCCCTTGACCGGAATTGAACCTGGGACCCTTTAGTCTGCAGGCCAACGCTCTATCCACTGAGCCAAACTGGTTTAGGCTAGCTCCTATGCTTGCCTGCTGGTTCTTTGACACAACATCCTGAAGTGCTAAAGCCAGAGCTGTAGCTGATGGTTCCATAGGTCTCATGTTTTCTCCCTGAAAGACGTACTTCCCTTTTGGGAAACAGGGCCTTGAAACTTACAGAACCCAGAGCTTCAGTAACAGAAAGCACAGATTCCCCAAACAAATCATTGAAGGTTACGTTAAGGAGGGCCACTCATATACTGTATATCTATTGGAGACACAGCACTGCATAAAATTGTCAACTTAAGTTTACAGATAACAAACAACCCTTGCCAAGTTTTGACTTCAAACTGGTGCTTTCAGCTTTGCCTTCAGCAGGCATTTTGATAAAAATTTAAATGTTGGTGGACTCTAGGCTATGGATATGTAATATGACCAGTAAATCCTATGATTATCTGCCTACCCCTGTCAGTCTTTGTTAATTTTTTTAACTCCCTTGGTTTGATGAGTTACTATATGGGATGTCATGCTGGTGCATCAAATATTCTCTGATGGTGCTACTGCTTGTAATTATTTGGGCAGGAAAGGCAAATACATACTTGGATTGTGTGTTTATTTCTTTTCAATATGAAGTTTAGACTTTTCTAGAGTAGAAGGGGTCAAATTAAGACAATTCACTATCAATTGGCCAATTCACTTTCTGAAGAAATCATACTGGATTTAGAATTTAGATTTATTTCTGTTGCTGGCTGTAATAACAGTAGTAGCTAAAGCCACCATAATAATTAGGGGTTCATGCAATTGGGCATTAATGTTCCAATTGTATCCATATGAGGTAGCCAAGGAAGAAAATGATAGACTTCAACTGACCTAGTAATTTTCTCACCTGAGATTTTTAGTGTCCCTTCTCTGATGGATGTTCCCAAATGGACATTACCCTTTGGCACAAAGATCTTCACATTTAATTTATTATTGACAATTAGGTTTCCAGAAATCTGTAAAGATAACACACGTAACAGCACATCATATAATCCTTTCCTTCATACCTCTGTTATTAAAAAACAAAACAAAACACTCAATGGAGGAATGAGAATAACTTCTACTAGATGATATTTTCCTATATTCTTCTGTTTGCTAACTTTTTTTATAAACAGGTTTATCCACTTACCATTTCACCTATGTATAATAGTACAGAAATATTATACATTAGATATTGATTTGGCACTTACTATGCAGAGTTTGAGCTTTACTACCAACCTTAAATTAATGAGGTTTCATACCTTATGAGCAGGAACTGTATCTATTGGAGGCTGATTATTTATAGTGAGCTGAATGTGGCTTTATCCATTAAAAAATATCCTGAGAAAAAGATAAATAAGAACTTTTCTGCAGAGTAAAGGACAAGATGTGTTAGGAAGGTTAAAAATATCAAAAATTTATAAAGATGTTAGAAGTATACATTATTTATTATTTTTTAGAAAATCAATAAAAATATGTGATAAAGTTTTCTGTAAGTGTTAATATAAACTGTCTTTCCAGGTAGATGTATTTGGGGCAGTCAAATCTTGCTCTTTTATCATTTAAGTGGAACCTGGAAAGACATACACTGTTTTAAAAACTATAAATTTTTGAAGCTGTTTTCTGTATGCTTTATATAGTTTGAAGCTCTGAGTTGTTACAATTTATATTAAAATATTACACAGAACAGAGTAAATATAGCATGATTTCTCTCTTAAATATTGAATATACTAAAAACTGATTTGTAGCAAATAAGGTACAATTAAAAGTCATATACATTAGTGATTTTACTTCAGATTGTGTTTAATTATTATGGAGTATTTATGTAAAGCGGGGCACTGTATTGGACACAAAATAATAAAATACAAAGATTCTATTCTCCAAAGATTTACATAATCAAGCAGAGAAATCTTCTTCTTTTACTTATTTCCCTTCTTCGTTCCCTTTCTCCCTCCATATAATTATCTTCTTCCTAATATTTAATGGGTACTGGATGGTTACCATAACTGTTGATGATGAGAAATTATTTCAGCTCTGGGCAGAGGCCCACCTCCTCTGATCAATGGTTCAGGCTTGTGGGCTGAGGACTGAGCTACCCTATTGTTCTGGCAACAAAAACATGATATTCCCACAATTCTAAAGCACTCATGATTTTTGTTTGGGAACAGATGCAATGAAAAGACAAATATTTTGAAAAAGTCAAAAGATGAGACTATAGTGATGAGAAGAAATAAAGAGGACTAAATAAATGGACAGATACCCATGTTCATGAATTAGAACACATACTATTTTTAAGATATACATTCTCTCTTAAGTGGTCTTAGATTGAAAATGAGCCATTAAAAATATTAGCAAGAAAAATGTTTAGTAGAATAACAAAAGGCTGATTCTAAAATTTATACAGAGATGCAAAGTACTTAGAATAGCCCAATTAAAAAAAAAGTAAGGTTTATCATTAATGACAGTAAAACAACATAAAGCAACAGTAGTTAATGCAGTGAACTAAAAGTAAATAAAAATACAGTTCAATTGACCACATATATGATTAATTTTTAAAAGTTACCTGCAGTTTGAAATGTCACTAAGACTACCCTAAAGTTTTAAAATTTAGTAGAGGGACATATAGGACTAAGCAAAGTAATTGTATTTGGGGTCATTATTTATTACAATGGATTAAATCAGCAATTTTACAGATTAAAATCAGCAATGGGAAAAGACACATAGGCTCACTCCCAAAAAGTTCCAGGTGCAAGATTCTGACTGTTCTCTTTTACGTAAGTCACTCATGCAAACAGCTCTTAACTTCTCTTAGAATGGAGTATTGTCAAACACAAAAGCTCAACTAAGACTCAGTGTCCAAGAATGTTATTAGGGATCAGTGAGGAATGTATGATGGACCACCTTTGTGACTGACATTAGTCTCCAGACCTCTAAAAGTCCAGATGCTGCTGCATAGCACAGGGCTTCCACCATAAATCAAGTTGTTGGCACAGACCATCTGGCATAGCTCACGAATCCCAGGTAAACAATACAGTATTATCAAGTGGGATATCTATAGGCTTAGATTATCTTCCAGGAGCTGGACAAGACCAAACCTTGCTTAATCATTTGCTACACAATGCCAACACATTAAATTGAGAAAAGAAAACCTTTTTATCAAGCAGTGCTGAAACAATAGATGGCCATGTGGAAAAAAAAAAATCAACTCTGAAACCGATTTCTCACCATACACAACAGATAACTCCAAACATATCATAACATAGTATAAAGGTAAAATTTAAAATTCCCAGAAGAAAACATATGAGAAAATTTATAACTATTGATTAGCAAGCAAAATTAATAACCATATAAGAAAGATATAAGAAAGATGATTGAGAAGTTACTTCATTTTAAACATATCTTCATATGTAATTGTGAAGAAAATTAAAAGACAAGTACTAATGATAGAAAATTATTTGTATCCAGAAAACATAGTTTACAACTCAATGAATCAAAAAGTGATAAACATACCAATAAAAAATGTGAATGTGTATTTTACAAAAGAAGGTACATAAATAAATAAGATAACAGACACTTGAAAAATACTAATTAAAACCATGATTTAAAATGTCAACATATGAAAGGTTACCAAGAATATAGAGCAACTAGAAATTCTGACATGTTTATGGGAGGGTAAAATCTCACAGCCATTCTGTTTCTTTTGATCTAAATATACACTGATTATATGGCCTAGCAATTCTGATTGACCTAAAAGAAATGAAAACATATATTCACAATAGCAACATATCTGAAAGTTTAATATACAAGAAGTTCTCATTCCACACATATATATATTTGATTTTTAAAAAATAACTATGGAGAACAGTAAAAGGTAATATTAGGTACTGAAATGTACATTTTTAGTTGAAAAGGAAACATTTTAAAGAGTTATTTTATAGAAGTGTACACTTCTCTTTTTATTTTTTTCATATCCTTCTTTCTCTAAGATTAAGCATTCAGAGGAGTGGAGGAGAGAAATAAATTGTAATTTGACCCACATTTGGGCAGAGAGCAATTCCATAATATTTAAAATGTAAGCCTTTAGGGAAATGTTAGACTTCTAATGGTATTACATGAGTTCTTTCCCTTTGATATAGATCATATTGTATTTCCCACTCAAGCAAAATGAGGGTGGGGGCAAAATAAGACTTGCTAGTGAATTTGTGGACGATGTCATAGAATTTGAGTGTTTGTAGAACAAAGCTCATATTACCACTTATTCTGCTATTCCTTTTCAGAAAAAAAAATCTATTATTTATTTTATTTTCTAGTGGAAAATAATGTATTGAGAGAACATACTTGCTACATATTTAAATAGCCAACTATTGTTCTTGTTTCAATACAATTGTACTGAATGTGCAAATATCTGTCATTCAGCCTACCATGTGTGAGCAGCTTAAAAATGCAGATAACAGGGCTAATGTAGCCCTAAATTTTATTTTGCAATCTAGCTAGGCATTCAGGAGGCAAAACATATTATTTTTTCTACTTTATCATTGCAAGACTCTCATGGGTTATGCTGAATTGTCTCTATTTTTCAGGATGTTCTAGGTATTGAGGCTACAAATCCCATGTACTAAAAAAAAAGTGATAATTTTCATAGCAACATAGTTCAGGTGGATTTATTATATGGAAGCTTGGCTTTGTACTTATTTGTTTTGCCTCTGTAAATTACAGTGTCTGTGCAATAGATTATCAGGGGAAGGAAATTATCCCTTTGTATTTCCACTTGGCCTGAAGATAAAAGTTTAACAAACACTATTTCACATATAAATGTAGTTTAGAGCCCTATTTACTTATAAACACTGGCTACATCAGATAGCCATTATTTTATGTTCCCTTGGAGTAATGGTATTTGGTACCCTGTACTCAACCTTCACACCTTTGCTCACACATTTTTCACACTTGATTATTTTTCTCTTTCTACATTTACATAAATTCTATTTGTTACTTAAGAGATTATTAAGTCTAAACTCCTCCATGACCATGCATTATGAAAGCATTGTTTGTTTTTCTCTATTGCATTTGTTGTCTATGATGTTCATTTAAAATGTATGACTTCATGCTTCTGTAAATTTGCATCTGGCTATGGAAGATACAACTGATCTGCTGGATTCTCCCAATGAGCTTGTCAACTCTTTTAAAATAGAATCATATTTTATAAAGAGAACTAGACAATCTTATTCTCTTTAAATATATATATATATTTTTAATTGATTTTTTACAGAGAGGAAGAGAGAGGGAGTCATCGATCAGCTGCCTCCTGCACGCCCCCTACTGGGGATGTGCCTGTAACCAATGTATATGCCCTTGTCCGGAATCTAACCTGGGACCCTTTAGTCCTCAGGCCGACACTCTAGCCACTGAGCCAAACTGGTTTCGGCTAGACATTCCTATTCTTCGCTCCAGAGCCCACTGGAGGGCCTTTTTCTTGGTAGAGCTCCTCCCAAGTCTTCAAACTCCAATGATAGACTAAAGCAGGAGTCAGCAAATTATGGTCCATGGACAAAATCCATTGGTTGTAAATTTTTGTAAATGAAGTTGTATTGTGCCATTCATTAATTTATATATTGTCAATGACTGGTTTCTTGCTGGTAGAACTGTTTAGTTTCAACAGAGACCATAGGGCCCACAAAGACAATTATATTTCCTATCTGGTCCTTTACAGAAAAAAATGTTATACCTTCTCTCTCTCCATAAATATCCTATTGCTTTGGCGAGGCAGTGGGCTGTCAGCGTTACCTCCATTATAACCCTATCCCAAAGAAAAAGCTCATACTAGACTTTGCTCTATTCCCTGTTTGGAAGCCATTAAAACCCAGGTTTATGGTCACTTTTCCACTTTCCCACTCCTTACCCTCTACACCTACCTCCAGGTGCTCTAAAAGCTCAGCAAGGGGAAGAGAGCAGGGGAGTCATAGAATTTCATCAAAAGGTATTAGAGCCATTATAACAAAAATTACATTTGAACCAAGTATTATAGAGGGAAGGCTGAATTATCTCCCCATTCTTTCTATATAAAATCTCATTACAGAACTAGTGGCCCCATGCATAAAATTTGTGCATGAGGGGTGGGTCCCTAAACCAAGCCTGCATCCTCTCCAATCTGGGACCCTTTGGGAGATGTCCAACTGCTGATTTAGGCCTATTCCTCCTGAGCATAATCTTGCCCCTAACTGATCTCCCTGTTGTCCTGGTTGCCCCTAACTGTCTCTGTCTGCCTGATCACCCCTAACTGTGCTCCCCTGCTGGCCTCATTTCGCCCCAAGTGACCTCCCCTTCAGGATTGATTTCACCCCCAACTGCCCTCCTCTGATGACCTGATCTTGCCCCCAATGGCCTGCCCTTGCTGGCCTGATCTCACCCCCAACTGCCCTCCCCCGCCAGCCTGATCACCCCTAATGGCCTTGGCCTTGGCCTCCACCACCATGGCTTTGTCTGGAAGGAAGTCAGAGGACTGGAAGATGGCCAGTGGACCCGGTCTCATTAGCATATTGCCTTTTAGTAGTAAAGATAGATAATATAGATAGGATTGCTTAAATGGGAGGGGGAAGCCTTTTTCATAGGGAGGAGATACTCTTGGCAGACAAAAATACAAAATCCCTGTATCTGTACTGATAGCTAAGCGATATGCACTATTCTGACAAACCAGTCATTAAAATATAAATCACTTTCTTACACCTTACACCAAACAGCTGTTGACCTTAAAACCCCTCCTCAGCCCCACCTTAGGTTCTGCCTTAGCATTTCACCCAGATTAGATTCTGATTGGTCGGTTTCTATGCCAGTCAGCGTCAAAAGCTCCGCCTCCTAGGCAGCCTTTGGTTCCTCACACTTCAACAGGATTTGGTTCTGATTTATCAGTTTCTATGCCAGTCAGCATCTCTGGTCCTATCAACAGGCCTGATCAGCAGCCCCAGCAGAGGCCTGAAAGAGAGGTGCAACTACTGGCCACACCCGGAGAAAAAAAGAGAGGCAAGGACTGATCAACAGCTGTCACGGAGGCTACAGATCTGACCCTGCGTCTCTTTCTAGGCCTCTTTCTGGGCCTGATCAGCAGCCCCCTCAGCAGTCAGTGCTGGGTCGTGGCACCTGCAGTGGCGGGCAGTCAGTGCTGGGTTGCTACAACAATCTAGCACTAACTTCCAGTCAGTTGAGCCTTTGTTTTGGATGTCATGGACCTTGGTTTTTTATATATATTAGGATTGTTGTCATGGAAGACATGACCTAGTAGCATATAGCCAAAAATATAAGCAAAACAGTGTTGTAGAGGTGAGACAGGCAGCTAATTAAATGCTTCAATTACATTATTTTGCACAATTTTATAATAATTTTACATTGATTAATTGATACTGATAAGTGAGATAGTCTGGATCAGGTGCTTCCTGTGATATTAAATAATCATCTCAATCTCACTGCATAATACCAAAGTTTGGCCAAAACTGGTTTGGCTCAGTGGCAGAGCGTCGGTCTGCGGACTGAAAGTTCCCAGATTTGATTCCGGTTAAGGCATGCATTTCGGCAGCTGGTCGATGTTTCTCTCTCATCGCCATTTCTAGCTCTCTATCTCTCTTCCTTCCTCTCTGTAAAAAATCAATAAAATATAATTTTTAAAAAATACCAAAGTTTAAGTATTCACATCTATGATGAATAGAGTTATTTAAAATACTTCCAAGTATTGCATATCTTTTTATAGTCTACTTTGATTTCTTGACTCAAAATGTTAGATTCAACTGGACAGAGAGGTATTTCAGTCAATACACTTATGCAGAGGTTCTACCTTACATGGTGAAAGAACAAATATAACCATTACATGGTTCCTCACTTCTATGCATTGATTTCTGTAAAGAAGAATCATCTATCAAACAATTATTTGTATATACTGTGGGCCAGTCACTGTGTGTGTGTGTATATATATATATTATATATATTATAAAAGGCCAGTGGTCATAATTCTGTAATGACCAAATGTTTGGCTCTCAAGAGGTCCAGCACGTAAATTGTGTGAGAGCCAAACATTTGGTCATTACATAAAATACAATTTATACATAACACATAATTTGTGTGTGTTTTATGGAGAAAGAACTTTAATGTATGATTGTAGTTAATATTAATATACAATATAGTGATTATTACATAATCAGTATTGCCTAGTTATTATTATTACATAATTATAAAATGTTTCTATTTACCTACTGTATTCCCTAGACTGAAATGCTTTTAGTTTTAGGAAGATCCATTACTAGTCACTGTGTTCTGGTAAGCACATGTTTCCTAGCTAATAACTACCCATGTAATTTCTCAAAATATCAGTACTATCCATGTTCTCATGATAGAGTCTATGTCTTCCTCTTCACCTGTGCCTTCTTTTTTTAAACATTAAATTTCTAGATGACTAGGCACATAGTGTAGCCTCTTTTTAGAGAGCATGTATGGATTTCAAGTATTTACCCCTCTATATTATCTACAGATACTGTGGTCCCTGAGCCAAATGCTAATGCAAATATCTATATCTTGTTATGAAAGATTTATATGTATCATTGCCTGTCCTCTAAACCAGTAATTACAAGTCCACAGGTATATTGTTTAATAATGAGTAGTCAGGCACTAAATCAATATTCCCACTTCACTGTTATTTCTGGTTGAGCGCTTGAAATGAAAAGCCATATTTATCTGTATCATTTCTTCCTGCCAATGAACCAGTCTTTCCATAATGCCTGCGCATCTCTACAAAAATGCTTTAGTAGAGCCAAAGTGGCAGAGAGAGACCAGACATTATGGAAAGATGGGTTCTAACAGGCATAGGGATTAACATAAAATCTTGCATTGTAGATTAATCCCTACATACAACTCAACAAATGAAATTGTTTGCTTAAGGAGTAGTGGCAATATGGATGATCTAAAGTTTACAGTTGAAATACTGGAATGAATAATATAAAAGCAACATACTAAAACAAAGAAACTGTGTATGGTTTTTATTTTAAATATTTAATGGGTTGAGCTCTACACATATGCACACACTGCAGACACTTTTTTAACTTCATTAGCAACTGAGCTCTCAATCTTTACTCTTGATAATATAAAAATGTAGAAGACTACAATTGCGGTTAAACTGCATATCTGGTTGGGAAGACACAGGATATAAATATATTAAAATATAAATAGTAATGTACAAGCAAAGCTACAATATAGAAGGTAACATATTTAACAGGTAACTGAACTTAAAATATGCATGGTTTTAAAGAAAGAAAAAATCCTACAGAAGAAAATTGAAAATAAATGTATTTAAAATATTTAGCTATAGGGCCTGGTACTGAAGTTTGGGTGTGAAAGATAGAAAAGGTTCATTTAATATTTAATTTTATGTTTTTCCATTTTATATAATTATTTGAATTTTTAGTGAAATGTTGATTTACTTAGACTTGCAGCTAAAGTCTTCCCACTAAAAATGCCTCTTATTGCTCATTGCCAAGAAAAAAAATACAGGATTGAACCTTTCAGAGCAACGCAATCCACAACATCCATTTTCATATTCTTATGATAAAGATTGGACACAAAGCATAGAAAAAAGAAAGGTAATATGTAAGAAATCAAAATTTTACACTCAAAACATGCATTAGGATTTAAATCCCACACACCAATATATCTGGCTTACCACAGTTACTTTATAAAATATAATCCAATCCATTGATTAAGCAACACACACACACACACACACACACACACACACACACACACATATATATACAATATATGTTCAATAATTTTCTGAACACAGAAAGTTATTTATATTTGAAATTCATGCTTACATACTCATTGTACATAGCAAATAATATTTGGCTTAAATACATTAAGACATTTTCAATTCTGAAATCTGACATACTTAGCGCATATTACTTTCAGTAAATATATTAATTTTCCTCTACTCCTCAAATAATATTTTTTCAAATATGCTTTAGTATAATTAGGAATTGAAAAGGCTGCATTTATTTTTTCAGGTTTTCACAGCCCAAAATTGGTATATATTCCACTCTGGACTCCCAAATTGAAGAGTTGATCATATTTAGCATATTTGATTTTGAAGAAATTAAATTTTACATGTAGCCTACTTGCTTTTAATACATTGAATTTTATTTGTTATTTGAAATATACAACTTACATATCTTGTAATCACTTCTTGAATAACTTCTTAAAATGTATCAGTAGCCAGTCCATTAAAGCATTGCTATTAATAGAGAACATGCCTTGAATTTTAAACATCAATAAGTACACTACACTAAAGTTTTATTATTTTTAGAACTTGAAAAGCATGCATTCAATATGAAGCATTTTTAAATTTTACAGGTGTTCAGTAGAGAAGCTGATAAACAGATGCAATTCTGAATGCCTAACAATTTGCCACCAACTGTGCTGATCTAAAATTAAGCAAAGCCAGAACTGGTTTGGCTCAGTGGATAGAGCATTGGCCTGAAGACTGAAAGATCCTCTGCTCGATTCCAGTCAAGGGCATTTACCTTGGTTGTGGGCACATCCCCAGTAGCGGGTGTGCAAAAAGCAGCTGATCGATGTCTCTCTCTCATCAATGTTTCTAACTCTCTATCCCTCTCTCTTCCTCTCTGTAAAAAATCAATAAAATATATTTTAAAATAAAATTAAAAATAAAATTAAGCAAAAATAAATAAATAAATAAGTCTATTGGTCACTGACTAGGAAAATAACATAAAATAATCATTTACATGATGCCTCTTATTGCTCTTTGCTGAGAAAAAAAAACCCTCATGTTAGCATTGGGAGTGTCAATAACATTTTTAAATACCTGAAATAATATATAAACTGAGAAATTACATCTAGGATGACAAATGTAAAATTAAATTAACCTTGTATAGAATTGCTCAAATTATTGTCATTAAATCACTAAATTACTTTCTATCATGGATTTGCACTGAATAGCCCCACACTTGAGTCTATCATTGCTTTCTTCCTCATGCTCCCTTATCAATAATATCTTCTTAGAACAGATAAATAGGAAATACACAACAAAGCAAGCAACTACCCAGGGCAAAGTGCACAAGGCAAATTCAATTTATTTTGGCTGTTTTATTGTGTATTTTCTTTTGGGTTCAAAGTGAATGCATCTACTCACTTTGTTGTGACTATGCTTTATTAAAAAATATAAAAGTATTGACATCTGAGAGTAATATAAGGAAATTATAGGCATAAGAATAAATAAAAATGATGACATTCCCCTTTTTGGAAAGGAGACCATTTTCCCTTGTTCTTTTTCTTAAGAGTTTCCTTGAAGGCCCAGTGAATCTGAACCTTTCTATCCCCACACTCTGCCTGGACACTGAGAATCAAAATCACACTTTATTGTGCACATTGACGTTTTTACTATGTAACTGTTTTCAGATATGTCACACAAGTCATTTGTAAAATGTGGATCATCATAGTAGCTGATGCAAAAGGTTGTTATAAGATGATATGTATATTTGCAAAGAGTATCTGGTGCATAATGTGTCCTAAATAGTATTGGTTAAAGAATAGAAAAGAACTTATATTTCAACATCATCAAGCTTCCTACTCCCTTTTCTCTTGTTCCTTATCCACTAACCATACCTTCAATCACAAAACCTATAAAATTGGATCCAATCACTTGATCAACTTCTCTCCTTTCTCTGGTTTAACTTTCTCCGGCTTTGGTGTTAGGTGTATTGCTGCCACTATCCGAACATGGACGGGATATGTGTGCATGTGCAGAAGGGGAGCATGCTGATGCATATAGCGTTCATTTAGAAACGAGGCTGCAAATAATTGAAAACATTAATGAACAATATTAACAACATTTATTAGATATCGTTTTTAAAGTATTTTAACTGAAAACACATTCTTCATAACCACTTTAACTTTGTAATTCTAAGAAGGATCATTTAAAGCTTTTCTCTGAGAACTGACACTTTTCTAAGACATTTTACACCGGAATAAATTGTTTGGTCCCACTGAGAACATGCTTGTCTAAAACATTCACCTTCATATTTTAAGGCCAGAAAAATATGTGTTCAAAAATAGAACAAATGTGGACAAAATTTGGACAATTCTGAGCCAAAATAACTTCTTCTTGATTCTCCTTGGATATGTTAACTCTACTGGCTGGCTCTGAGCAAAGATGTCAAGTTTAGATCCTCAGCCTGTCTTTCAAAATCCTCCACATTTTGTCCCTTCCTTTCCTTTCAAATCTTACATTGAATACACTCATCAGCTCCCTTGAGTTGGGTTTGCGTGTGGGTATTTTCAGTTTGATTGACTTACAAGAGATCCTTCAAACCCATATTCCTCTTCCTTGCCCCTGGCAGTTTGCTAAAGCTTCTTGCTCTTCCTCGCCCCTGGATAAGCCCAAAGAAAAATCAGCATTTCTGAGCCAGTTCAATTCCAAATTTAAACACTGACATCTAGTTTCTATACCCCGCTTTATATGTCTCTTTATGCCTCTTATTTTCTTTTTCTTTTTTTTCACAGTCTATTTCCAGCACTGCCAAAACTGAGTAGGAATATAAACATTTGAAAAATAAAAAGAATACTAAAGCATTGACGTATGTCTGTGTGAGAGCCCCTAAGTAAGGCCCCCGGCAGTTCCTGCCCTCCTTACTAGTAGTCACTGCCCCTTTCATCAAGTAGTAGAGCCTATTCTCCCGGCCCTTGAACCTGTACTGGCCTTGAGACGTGTTTTGTCTACAGCATTTCTAATAGCAACCTCCCAGTCCAAGCCCAGACCTTACAAGTACTGACAGCTTTTGCTTTTTTTTTTTTAACATTTATTTTGAAACCAGCTTCCACATAAGAAGTTCAACTACCTTAGATCATGCTGTGAGGAAGCTGAGCTCGCCACATGGAAGAGCGCTGTAATGGAAGCCTTCTTGATTTTTCAGCCTGCCTGACACCATCACTGAGTGCATCTTATGTCCTGAGCAACAGAAGCAGGCAGCCCACCACAGTCATCACACAGAATTGTGAGAAATAAACAATGCTGCTCGTGCCATTACGTTTTCAGATCTGTTACTCAGATATAAGCAACTGAAAGTGTCTTGGACTCCTTAGGAGATAAATGTGCAGAGAGGAAATTAAAAATGAAACTCAAATTGTGTCAGGATCATCTCTGAATTTTGTCTATACTGTCTGTGTATTTATTATTGATTTTTTTTAAAACATTATTAACCGGATTAACATCCTGCCTGCTTCCCTTGCTAGCTCCAAGAAGTTGGCCAGGTTACTTAATCTATTAAACTCTATGTGCCTTAACATCATTCTTATAAAAATTAAAATAATTATAGAGTTGTTGTGAGTTAAGGTATATTAAGAGTTTATCATGAAATGTATGTAAAGTGCTTAGAAAAGTACCAAGCATGGAGAAATGCTACATAACTGTTAGCAATTGTCACTATTCTAATTTTCCCAAGAGATATTAATTCCAAAAGAGGGATAAGAAAAATTATTTTTTTCCCTGGATGAGTGGCTCAGTTAGCATAATGCCCTCTTTCCTAAAAGGTTTTGGATTTGATTCCTGGCAGGGGCACATATCTAGGTTGTAGGTTCAAGCCTCAGTCAGGGCATGTGTGGGAGATAACAGATCAATTTCTCTCACATTGATGTTTCTCTCTCCCTTTCTCTCTCTCTTAAAAATCAATAAAAACATGTCTTTGGGTAAGAATTTAAAAAATAAAGAAAATTATTTTTTAGAAAATTATCACATTATAGTAAGTCCCAGATAAAACCTTCTTTTTAGATCTCAGTATTGGGTAAAAAATTCACATTAATTCATTTAAGAACTAACATATTTTAGCTCATAATTATCCTTTTGCTTTCTGTTAAAATAGTTAAAAATTCAACTTACATTTAGCAATTACAAATGTTTAGATATTAAAAATTATTCATATTTTGTCTTCTAACTGGTATTAAATATTAATTTGTACCTTCAATAGTCATATTTTATTTAGATATTTGTATTTTATGTATTTACTATAAAGTTTTATTCATCCATGGAACATATTAAGTTACTATATTCAATGCTTTCTATGAAGTGTTAAATATGCAAAGAGTAGACAGGAAATATAAAAATAAAAATAAATTTTCTATATTGATAAAAATTATTTTTTAACACAAGAGGCTGACAATTATCACAAATTAATGTAATGTTACAGTAATAAGTACAATAAACTATGCATGCTGCTCTGGGGGGATTTAATTGGGTTAAAAAAATACTTAGAAAAATCAGAGAAAGACTGTTAAGGAAGTGACCACTGAATTAAGTTCAAACACATGAAGGCTGTGTGTGTCTGTGTGTATATATCTAACTCAAATTATGAAAGGTTGTATGCCAGTCAATGAAGCAGAAAGGTAGGTAGTTTAATCAAGGAGGAAGCGCATGTATATATTTTCTGATTCATGTTTGAAAGATCACTGTGTGGATCAAAGTAAAAAAAAACAGTGTATGTGCCTCAGTAGAAAAATAATTAAATAAACTGTCATCCTTCTAACTCATGCAACATTTTGTGATCATTGAAAATAAATAGAGGCATTTGGATTAATTTATAGTAATATCTACAAGTTACTTAGGGACATTTTAAGGTGCAGCAAATAACTTAAAATAGATATTTCTAATATGTGTATGAATGTATATATAAACTTCTAATTCACTGTGTGGTCATAGAAAAAATAATTTCGCCCTAACTGGTTTGGCTCAGTGGATAGAGTGTCAACCAGCAGACTGAAGGGTCCCAGGTTCAATTCCAATCAAGGGCATGTACCTTGCTTGTAGGCACATCCACAGTAGGGGCTGTGCAGGAGACAGCTGATAGATGTTTCTCTCTCCCCGATGTTTCTGATCCTCTGTCCCTCTCCCTTCCTCCCTGTAAAAAAATCAATAAAATATGTTTTAAAAAAAGAAAAAAATAATTCCACTTTACAGTAGCTTCCCTTAGTCTTGGTTTCAAATTATTTCTGTAGTTTCAGTTACCCATAGTCAACCACAGTCCAAAAATATTAAATAATAAATTACATAAATAAACAATTCAATAGTTATAAAATACACAACATTCTGAGCAGTATGATGAGTTCTAATAAAGGTTTTTTTATTATGCATAAATTTATTATGCACTCATTTGTAGTCAACTAAGCTTTCAACAAAGGGGTCAAGGTACATAATGGGGGAAAGACAGTTAGTCTCTCTAATAAATGCTTTTGGGAAAACTGAATAGCCACACACAAGAGTATGAAACTAGACCCTTGCTTTACACCATACAAAAAAAAAAAGGAACTCAAATGGGCTAAGGACTTGAACTTAAATCTGCAACTGTTTATATCTGATTATCCAAATAACTCCCAATAATTCTTGTCTAAATGTTGATTCAACATATGAAAATTGGAGGGATTTGTATGTTCCTAATGCAAAATAATATTTGAGTCAGGTTGTCTGTTGTTTGTTTTACCTGCTTTAAATACAATGTATTGGGATTTGTGTCTGCATATTTAGTAGACACAAAAGATGGGAATTAAATAAATCTTCTTTCCCCAGACCTACTCTCACCCCTCAACCAAAATTTCTGTGTACATTGTGAATTTTAAATATATTGCTTCAATATACATGCTATTAACTATTAAAATGGAACAAAGAAAAGTTAGTTTTTCTTTGCTGAGGTAATAAGACAAAGCAATAAAGGAGTCCCAGAGGTTTTCTTTCATGCCAGCAAAATGCTTTTAAAACAGTTTTGTCTAGCAGCATTTTTGCATTTTTCTAAACTAACGCTCACTGAACTATATTCAACATATTGCTAAAGTGCTGCTGAAGCTTTTTTGTATCAAAAGAGTTAATTTCAGCACATCTATTATCTCCCCACTCCAAGATATCCAAAGAGGAAAGTGAACCAACAAATGCTGATATATACACACTAGCATTTCACATTTCACCTGAGGTAGTCATTGGAGACCTAAGTAGCATATCCAACTTTTTAGAAATGCAAATTCTGGGACAGACCCACCCTTCCCCCCTTCCAACATACTAAACAGAAACTCTTCCAGGTAGAGCTCAGGAACTTGTGTTTCGACAAACTGTATTAGCTATACATATGTGACACTCAGATCTCCTGCTCCAGGAGCAAAACTAATGAATGGTCCCAACCGTAGCCCTTGGGAATCTGTCCTATTTTTTGCATGAAGGCTGCCCTGCTTAGCAGAGTAGGCTTACTCTAAGAAACTGCATTCTTGCAGGAGCCAGAATTCCTTTAAAAGGCTACGGTGGCCCATTGCCTCAGTCTCGCCAAAGCATTTTTAGAACTGTGCTGCAGTCTGAAGCTCTTCACCAAATATTCTTTCCTTTCCCCTCTCCCTCATTGGGATCACACTTGTTCTGAATTCTTTCTCTACCTTTATGTATGCTTCCCTTTGTTTTTACCAGGCATTTCATCCAGCTCCTCTCTTTAGCTCTAATTTCATTTTGGAATTGGCTTGCCAGAGGACTCTCACTAATCCAAGTGGTGCCAGGAATGATTCAAGAGAGAGGGAAATATAGCCAGGGTTTGGAAGAACTTCACATTCAACCTCATCGGGGATTCAGATGCACACTGAAGTTTGAGGAACAGTGCTATAGACCTTTTCCATGTTTCAATAGTTGCCAATACTAAGTGGGTCACAATGCTCATATAGGGAGATTATCATGTATTTTGTACTTGAGGGTATTGATCCTTAGAGGATTATAGAGTTCTTAAGAGAATCGAAAAGGGAAATATTTATATCTATTAAATGTTTAGTCAAACTGAAAAGCAAAGAGAATTGACACTATTATCTAGTAGCATGACATGTGCTGCTACAGAATCTATACAAGGTAAAGAGAAAAAAAATCAAGATAGAAAACAACTCCCTGAGAATAAATAACATCTATGGAATGATGAAGCAAAAGTGTATTCTTGTTTCAGATTTTAATTGGATGACATTAAAACTTCCTTCTGTTTGATCCATTTAAAGCTTATTATCCTGAATCCCTAAATGTTGCATTACCCAGGTTATTGCATTCAAAATAAGGTGCTAGCCTTGATTATGCGATAAAAATGGGAACACATTCTTTTGGAAAGCCCTCAAATACTTATTGACACTCTGAAGATTTGGATTTTTACCTCTTTCACCTTATAAATCTTGCAAGAAATGATGCTTAGTGATCTGGCAGAATATATTCAGAGAGAAACAAATTCCTTCTAGAGAGAAGAAAGATTAGTACAATGCTTTTCTCATTTTCACAAATTCTGGGTGCTGATATGACTTCTTAAAGAAAAAAATATTTTTTAAATGCAGTTTCATATTGATTTCTTTCAAAGTACATATTTTGCTTCAACCCTTGTGGTCAAGGATGGCATGATATACTACTTGCTGAAAATTGTTTCATACTCTGTAGTCAGGAGGAACTAAAATTGTCTTTCTGTATCCAGACATTTTATAAAGTAAAACTGATTTAATCATCTTGGTAAGTTCATAAGTTTTTCGTTTTGCAGATTTACATTTGCATATTTTTTTAGTTAAAATGGATTATTTTTTCAAACATATAACCAAATGATTCATTTAATAAACAGTTTTTTAAACTAGGTTTATCACATTTCATTAAATGTACTTAATGACATTTTTTTAACTATTGATTTTAGACAGAGAGAGAGAAAGAGTGAGACGGAGACATTGATTTTATATTCCACTTATTTAGGTATTCGTTGGTTGATTCTTGAATGTGCTCTAACCAAGGATCGAATCCACAATCTTCCTGTATTGGGAAGACATTCTAACCAACTGAGTAGCCCTACCATTTAAATATGAAAAATAGCCCTAACTGGTTTGGCTCAGTGGATAGAGTGTCAGCCTGTGGACTGAAGGGTCCAAGGTTCCATTCTGGTCAAGGGCATGTACCTTGGTTGTGGGCACATCCCCAGAAGGGGGTATACAGGAGGCAGCTGATCGATGTTTCTAACTCCTTATCCCTCTTCCTTCCTCTCTATAAAACAGTAAATATATTAAAATATATATAAAAATAAATATAATTATTTGTAATTCTTAAGTATAATTTGGCATACAAATTCTAATCTATATCTTAATCCCGACCTGCCTAGATCAGGCCTTGCAACAAGGTTTTAGGCTCTATTGATTGTAAGTGATGAGGTGTCATGGGTATTTGCATATGCCCAAACTCATCATTGCACACATTAAGTATGTGCAGTTCTTTGTATATCAATTATATATCAATAAACTTGTTTATAAAGTTTAGCATCTGCCATTATATTTATATCCTATCATTTAACTGTAAATGCTATTAGGCTCTGAGATTCATTTTTCACATCCAAAATATGGAGAAGGAATAAAATGCTAGTATATACACTACAAATCACTTAATTTTTATACTATTACTGCAGAAAAATTTAATACTATTACTGCAAATAAAAATTCAGAAAAGTAGGAAATGACTTTCAAAGGCACATAAATGCCTACATTACAAATACATTAACTTAAAACATAAATTTATGTTCAAATGTCAACAAATGGCACTTGCTTTAAACAAGTTGCATTAAATGATATCCTGATGTTATCTTTAAAGAAATCCTACACATAAATATATTACCTGAGGGAATAAAGACTCTGTGAAGGAGATGTGAAGGAGAATTTTTTTTTTTAGAATATTATGACTTTCTCCCAGTCTTTTGTATTTGCCTCTTCTCTGCTTACTTAACAAATTCGTAAGCATCTCTGATTTATTGAGCCTATTTAAAACATTCTCACAAATTTTCCCATGGGAAAAAACTATTTTTGTACTTTATTTTTAGTTTTTACTTGCTTCACCATTGGAAGTTCAATAAAATGCATAAATCACAAATGTAAAGCTAGATATATTTTACATATGTATACCTCTATGACCCTTAACAAACTCAAGGGATAGAATATTTCTTTCACTCCTAAAGTTAGTTTCCCTTATGTATCTTACCCTTTCCATTTAATATCTGCCCCTGCAATGTTATCACTAACGATTTTTTTCACCATAGAAGCTCTTAACTTCACATAAAAGGAGTCATACAGTAAATATTCTTTTGTGTCTACTGAAGACCAGAATATGATTATGAAATCACCCAAAACTTCCCATTCCTTTGCTATTAATTCCCTCTCTCTCTCTCTCTCTCTCTCTCTCTCTCTCTCTCTCTCTCTCTCTCTCTCTCTCTCTCTCTCTCTCTCTCTCTCTCTCTCTCTCTCTCTCTCACACACACACACACACACACACACAATCTTTTAGTCTCCCCGACCTCTTCCTCAGCAGTGTAACCGTCAAAGAATTATTTTCAAAACATGAGTTGTTCTACTGAACTTATTCTCAAGAATATCCCTTCCCCCAGATCTTCTGGAATGACCCAATCTGGATGGGTGGCTCATGTCATAGGCTGTAGAACTGATGAACTTCTTTTCTTCCTGTATTATCTCTGATTTTCCCTTCAGATCTTCCTATTGTGAATTCTCTCTTTCCTCGGACTCTGGATTTTTTCTCTTCTTGATTTAGTTTGCTTAGGGATATTCCTTTTAGAAACTTACTAAGTATTAGGCAATGGTTTAAAAATTTGCATACATTTTTTTTTCCATTTATGGATAAAGAAAAAAAAAAAAAAAAAAGCTTAGAAAGCCTTAATTCTTTGCCCAAGGCCTCAGAGCTAAAAAAGTTTGATTTAAACTTAGGTCAATCTGGTCACAATTTAATGCTCTTAATTAGGGTGTTATATATAATGGTATCCATGCAAAGGGATCAAACAACTATATACCCCACAAACTAAGTAGTTTCTTTCTAGACATATACTTATTGCTTACAGAAATCATATCCTCAAAGCTTCTGTAAAACTGCATTTTAAAAAAATTAACAAAAAAAAAAATTTCATTAATACTTCAGAAGTCTCCAAAATGCAGTTTCTTGCTTTTAGCCCAATGATACCAATGAGTTTTGTAATGATAAAGTTTTTTTCTTTCAACGTCTTTTGCAAGCGTGTTTCTGCAAGAAAAAGATATAAAGAGAGGCATTTTACAAGACTCAATATCTGAAAACTCTTTTACTCCATGGGGTACTTTACTAACGCTTTCATTTCTGTCTTCATTTTCTGTCTTCGTAATTGATCTGCAAACTAGTTGCTCTGAGAACTGATGCATTTAGACAGCTTCAGTATGGTGGAGGGGAGTTGCTAGGCAACCTCACCTGTAAGAGTTAGGTTGCTGGGCTTTTTACCTCTGAGACCCTTGTTTGGGAGAGCATCTGAAGCAAAGACTACTTCTAACACTTGTGCCTTTTGGCCGTGAAAAGCAGAGATTTGAAATGAACATTTAAGATACTTAAAAAGGATTGTCTTCAAATAGAAAAAGTCGTATACCAATATTTTACTCTCAAACTTTAAGTGGCTTCTTAAATAATTTCCTTTGACGATTTTTAAATTATCAGATAAAGTTTTATTAAGATCTTACAATATGAGCTAAGACATTTATTTAATCTGTTTGTAGGGTCTTCTGATTGACCTTTCTATTTTTTTCAAAACACAACTTCATAATTATTTATAGTTTATTACTTATAAATATCATTGTGTTTATGATTATTTTCTTTTGAAATAAGGTAATTCTTATAAGACCTTAAATTCTGGAGAAAGATAACAAAATGAATATTGAGAAATATTACAGGGCTACAGTAGTATTACATAATTCAATTTTATGATTATATCTATTAAATAAGTATTGATTAGGATCCAGTTATAGAGAAGAGAGGAATAATGAAATATTGCCATTAGATTTGGTTCATGCAGGTAGTAAATTTTTAGACCTCATTAGAAGCCAAATCTCTACTTGAAGAACAGTTAAATAAGAGATAAATTATCTGGGGGAGCCAAATGCACAATTTTCTCCCTACTACTCTCATATCATCTCAGTATAGGAGAGGAGATTTGGTTGGCTCAGAAATAAAAAAGCACTTGGCTAAATGTGGTCTGCTCTGTTGGAGAAAATCTACCATTAGTTTGTTTTTAGATTTACTGTGGCCTATCCCTATGTCATGCTCCCAAAACCCCACACTCTCAATTCTGGGACATTTAATCCTTCTCAAGACTTTTGGAAAGTTCCCCAGGATCCTAAAGTGATATTCTGGTATTTCATCTATATTATATCAAAGTCAGATTATCCTAAATATGCTCAGAGTTAGTTAAAATGCACCTAGCTGCCCTAACTGATTTGGCTCAGTGGATTGAGCATTGGTTTGCTGACTGAAGGGTCCCCAGTTCAATTCCGGTCAAGGGCATGAACCTTGGTTGCGGGCACATCCCCAGCGGGGTGTGTGCATGAGACAGCTGATCAATGTTTCTCTCTCATTTTTGTTTCTAACTCTCTATCCTTCCCCTTCCTTTCTGTAAAAAATCAATAAAATATATATATTTTTTAAAATGTACCTATTCATTTCCAGGTGATATTATAATGGACAATTAGAATCACTTCCATTATTTGATTGATTATATACAATACTAGAGACCCAGTCCATGAAATTCATGCATGGGTAGGGTCCCTAGCAGCTGCCAGCCAGGACCTTCCTTCATTCCATGCCATCCCCTGATGTAATAGCAAGCCATCAAACTCCCAGTTGGTCAAACTCCTGGTTGGTAATGTATTTATTAATTAACTGCAGAAAGTTCTCTATGTTATCAAAGTTCCTTACTCAAATGAGGTATGTCAGGTAAATAAAAATTTAGTTTCCTTATAAGCTTGACATCTTAGTACTATGATGATGGTTTGAGAAGTAAGCACTAATTCATAAGAATGTCTCAAATTGTTTACATCCTCAAAGTTCACAAATTTGGCATCAATTTTGAATTGCTTATATTATAATCTGAAATAATTAGGAGGTATATAAAGGTGAAATGGAACATCATTTATTAAATTCACTGGCTTCCTTTTCCCAATTATTTACTATTATTTCACCTAATTATCATTTTTTTCATAGGAGATTTCTATGAAATCTCCAGTTTACCTTTCTATTGTGCATCTCAACTCCTACCTTGAAGAAATTTTCATCTTTACATTTGATGATGAAAACAAGTACACTAGATAAATTATGTGAAATATGAGTTTTAAACCTTAGAGTTTCAGGAGTTATGAGCAAGCCTTACTTTACATGGGCTTGCGTTTTAAACCAAGATTGATTGAAAATGCTTCTTTCAGGGAAGTATTTTATTGGGAGCACACTTGGATAGTGTGGAGAGTTCAAAGTAATGTCTGCAAGAACAGGAAAAAAAAAGGCAATTCTTTTACTTTGCTGTAGCCTTCCACAGTTTAGAAGAAGCACCTAATAAACCCAAGATTGTTAGCTCCTCTAATTTAAACAGCCCCTCTGTTCAAAGTGCAAGACAAGATAAGTTACTCTCAAGGCTACATTCTTCAATACACCTCCTCTTTGCTGGTTTTACAACTCAAGTATAATTCTTTCCTTCCCTTCCAACAGGCCTTTTTCAAACTCTTTGCAACTTTCACTCTAAGAGTGTTTTACAGCTTGTGAAGACACTGATAAGGATACTTCCCCAGGACATCTGCCCTGGACTAAAAAAGCAAACAAACTTTTCAAAGACAACTGCCCTGATGCCTGCTCAATTTCAGTCCCCAAATCCTCTACCCTTCCTTGTCAGATAGCAACAGCAGCTAAAGCTTTAAAACAGGAGGCAGCGTTTTGTTCTTTGCCCTAATATTGATTAGCAAGGCATGGACCCTTTCCCTTCAGGGAAAGTAAAATAAACTTCCTTCCTGCATCTCTTCTTTTAGACATGGATTTTTTCACAGCCTGCATCACCTGCCAAAAACCCTAACATTGTCTACTCAAATGACTGTGTCAGGACAAGAGAAGGTGTGAATCTGTCCACATGATTTCACTTTTTCATCTTCATTTACCTGGAAATATGAAGCATGAATAATAAACAGAGGAGTACAATTCTAAGAAAACATATACAATGTGATTTATTTATTTTTCTTCATATTTGAAGAGAAAATTTTGGAGGTTAAGTTCCAATTTACAAAACCTGTCATTTCAAGCTAGACTGTGAAATGTTCCCAATTCATTGGTGTATATTTTGTATACATATTTCCTAGAGATGCAATGGAAATTATTTGAAATGAATAAATTTTGGGAGGCATTATGCATTTCCTAAGTTTTATACCCTCAGGTTATTGTACTGATTGCTAAAGAAAATGCACTGCAGACAAAAAAATATTAATAGAGAAGCACATATATTAAAGCCGCTGGTGCTACACTACCTAGGTTTATATCCCAGCTCCACCACTCTCTGTAACATGTAATTCATCATCTGTAAAATGAGATAATAATAGCACCTACCTCTGTACTTACTGTATTTTATTCGCTATTTTTTCCTAAAATCATTAGACTGAAAATCGAGAGTCATCTTATACTGGTACATGGAAGTCTACTGAGGAGGGAGCCTCGCCAGTGTGTAGCTTCCCATACCTTGTCAAATATGCTTCCTCCAATCAGGAGCCTTATTTTACTGAGGTCAGCTGATGCTGTGATTGGAGGTGTAGGTGGAGAGTAAGTAGATGCAACAGGAACCAAGCATCCTAAGCCCTTTATCTTTATGATGTCAAAATTAAAAAGATAAATACCAGTAAGGATTGTCTCACTCTGCAAAATTCAAACTGAATGTAATCAGCTAAGCAAAAGAGTATGGAAATAAAGCTGCAGAGAGACAATTTGGACCTCCTCCCACTGAGTATATGATCAGACTGTGGAAAAAACAGGAAGAACAACTTCTTAAGATGCTAAAAGAAAGAAGAAGGCCTTAAGATGAAAGCCAGCAACATGTTTAAAATATTGATTTCTTAATTTTGGGTTGGAAAAGTGGGGAGGGTCTTATACATGGAGGTGTCTTATACATGGAAAATATGGTAATATAATGCATGTTCCTCAGAAATGTGCCTGGCTTAATGTAAGGAAGGACATATGCTTCAGTTTGCATAACTCTTTGAGGCACAGTTCATATTGAATATTTTGTACATGATGTCTAAAAATAAAATCTCATTAATATTTTCAAATAAAAATACATAGTTCTATTATTAAAATATTTTACATTATAGTTCTTTATTTAAAACTAGAGGCCCAGTGCATGAAATTCATGCACTGGGGGGTGTCTCTTAGCCCAACCTGCACCCTCACTGATCTGAGACTGCTGGCTCCTAGCCACTTACCTGACTGCCAACCTGATCACCCTCTAACCACTCCCCTGCCAGCCTGATTGACACCTAACTGCTCCCCTGCTGAATCAATTACCCCCAAATTGTCCTCCCCTGTAGGCATGGTTGCCCCCAAATGCCCTCCCTTAGAGGCCTGGTCCCCAACAACTGCCCTCCCCTGCAGGCCTGGTCACCCCTAACTGCCCTCCCCTACCAGCCTTGTCACTCCAAACTGCCCTCCTCTGATAGCCTAGCCTCCCACAACTACCCTCCCCTGCCAAACATCTTGTGGTGGCCAGCAGCCATCTTGTGCGAGGGTGTGAGGGTCAACTTGCATATTATCTCTTTATTACATAAGATAATACTTCTACAATCCAACCAAAATTATAATTTTATTATTTCTTTCTCACTTATTAATAATTATACATTACTTTATGCTTCCATTTCTTTTTATATTCTTTTTATTACCCTGCTGCTTGCTAACTGTAGTTTGAATGTAGTATGCCAATTGTAAAACTAGAACCCAGGCTTTTTATAAAGTTTTATTATTTTTTTTATTTGGAATCATATGTAATAATGTTTCTGAGCAATACTTTCTCACTTTTCCTGAGAGGGATTATTGTGTGACCCTAACATCATTCTAGAAAGTAGAAATGCTACAGCATTCGAAAAGAAATTAAAAGGCTAATGGAGGTTTTAGTAACAGATTTTCAAAAGCAAGTTTGAAAATGTGGACACAAGTGTTGGCTTTCTTGGAGATACTTTTTCCCAGCAGTATTATATCAATTATTTGGTGCTACTCACAGATGGCCAGTTATTCAGGGGACCTTATAAAGCAATAGACTGTGGAAATAAAGATAAAAAGAATAGATGTAAGTGTCCAGGTCAGTATTTTCTAGACATTATTGACAGACAGAAGGAACCAAAGGAAAATGCAGGGGGGGAAAGGTAAAAGCCTCATTCAGGAAAGGACAGGAAATAAAGGACATACAACTTTTATGCTAATCAACACAAAAATCAACACGGTGAGCCTCATGAGGATAAGGAAACCTACACATTTTCATCACTGGCATAGTTCAAATACCCACAGCGAAGGAGATACACAATGTATACTGAATGCATGGAAGAATAAATGGATAAGATGTAGCTGTCATAGCTTGCTTGATATAAGCCAGGATATAAAACTCAAAAGAACAAAAAAAATAGGAGCCAAATATAAACCCAGGTAACAACCCAGGTAATCACATATTTTTAAAGTAACCTGAATAGAACTAGCAAGAAAAAAGGGAGGCTCTTCTGACTCTGAATAACATTATCAGAAGATCTTAGTTATTTGACTATATGTCTATTTATCTTCCTTTCTTTCTTTCTTTCTTTCTTTCTTTCTTTCTTTCTTTCTTTCTTTCTTTCTTTCTTTCTATTTTCCATTCACATCCAAGTTTAGTTATTCATTTTACCTGTAATTCCTAAAATAGTTTTGAGAGCCTAGCCTGCATAGAGGGAGGATCAGCCATGGGATGAAAATATTTGTTTTAATAAGACTGAATATAATGACCCAGATTGACACTTTACATTTATTCATACAATAAATGCAAAATCATTCACCATTTTCACCTTATGAAAGGTTAGGTCTGAGGCATGCTACATGCAGTGACAAATTCAGAAGATTTGTTTAATGTCTCGCATATGCTGTGGCATTTCTGGAGGTGACTAGCTAAGCAAATACAGGACTAAAACCTCTCTACCTTAGCCTTTCTGAGATAAAATCCTTTTTCTGTCATAGAATCATTATAAAAGCCTGCAAGCCATGGTCCTCTCCAGTGGGCAGAAAAGCTGTAGTTACTGTAGTTACTCTCAGGTCACAAAGAACGTCCCCAAAGAGCTATCTTGAATCCCAAACTTCAGTCAATGTGACAGCTGGGGGATGGCCTCTGAGATTTTTTACTAAGGAGGGAGGAACTCAGTGACCTCTTCTTTCTTCCAGTCTTCACTCTGATTTGCTGTAAATCAGAGTTTTAAACCCCTCACAATGTCTACAGCTACTGAGAAAGAAGCCGTATGCCAAGTCCTGTTACTCTGTAAGCATGAGGGATTGACATTGTCTTCTTTGAGATTTATTCTTAGTTCTCTGCAGTGGGTGTTAGCCAGCCCGGGCAGGCCCAATTTCATAATAAAATAAATAGATGTTGGATACTTATAACTTTGGTATACCTATCAGTAAGAAGTACTTCCTCTATAATGCAAGCTTTTTGTTGGTGGTACGGTTATCTTCTTTTTTCTCTAACCCTTGTTCCTAGAATAATGGCACATAATATGTGTTGAAAGTACTTGTTCAAAGAAGGATTATAAGCAGACCCGTGTATACTTATACTAGAGGTCTGGTGCATAAAATTCATGCACTAGAGGGGTGGTCCCTCAGCTCGACCTGTGCCCTCTCATAGTCCGGGACCCTTCAGGGATCGTGCCTAAGCCAGCAGTTGGACATTCCTCTTATAGTCTGGGACCCCTTGCTCCTTACCCCCCCGCTTGATCATTGCTCCTTACTGCTCAGCTCACTGCTCCTTAGTGCTGCTGCAGAGATGGGAGAGGCTCAAAACCAGTGTTTGCAA
Organism: Pipistrellus kuhlii; assembly: GCF_014108245.1. Lineage (NCBI taxonomy): Eukaryota > Metazoa > Chordata > Mammalia > Chiroptera > Vespertilionidae > Pipistrellus > Pipistrellus kuhlii. Next base: position 17,882,683 of record NW_023425595.1, read on the forward strand.
AGAACTGTGTTTCTCAGATACAAAAGACAATATAGTAAAATATGAGATATGATGGAAGCCCTGTGGAATAATATGAATGGGAAACCAGAAGTAGTTAAGACAATTACATAAGGGAAGATATAAGTTTCTGTGTAAACACTTCAAAATGAAGGACACAGATAAAAAAAAAAAAATTCAAAGATGGACTGAGCTCCTTAGGCTAGAGAAGACATGGCACCTGATTGAGAAGGAAATAAATTTATCTCTGCTTTAGAGTATATGAATTTGCATACAGAGAAGAGGCAGGGCATTTAATTAGAAGCTGATTACATTAATATCATGCTGTCTCTAGTTTACTGAGTCCTAGGCACATTTTTCTATTTTTCTGCTGATAAATGAGCAATTTTTATTTTCTTACCGGAGTGCCTTTGGCATGAAATTTTCTTTTTCTGGAATGCAGTTTGATCCCTCCTATCTCCTTGATTGAGTTTCCTTTTGATTCTAAGCTAAAATTTTATTTATTTATTTGTTTGTTTATTTGTTTGTTTGTTTGTTTGTTTATTTATTTATGTGTGTATTACTAGAGGCCCAGTGCATGAAATTCATGCATGGGGGGGTCCCCTCAACCCAGCCTGCATCTTTTTCAATCCAGGATTTCTCTCACAATCCTGGACCACTGACTCCCAACTGCTCACTTGCCTGTCTGCCTGATTGCCTCTAACCGCTTCTGCCTACTAGCCTGATCACCCCCTAACCATTCTCCAGCCAGCCTGATAGATGCCTAACTGCTCCCCTTCCAGCACAAATGCCCAACTTCCCTCCCCTGCTATCCTGGTCACCTTTAACTGTCCTCCCCTATAGGCATGATCACCCCTAACTGTTCCCACTGCAAGCCTGGTCACCCCTAACTGTCCTCCCCTGCAGGCTAGGTCACCACCAACTACCTTCCCCTTCAGGCCTGGATCCCCCTTAACTGTCATCCTCTGCCATCCCAGTCACCCCAAATAACCTTCACTTCTGGCCTGATTGCTCACAGCTGTCCTCCTCTGCTGGCCTGGTCACCCCTAACCCCCTGCTGGCCATCTTGTGGTGGTCATCTTGTGTCCACATGGGGGTGACCATCTTATGTGTTGGAGTGATGGTCAATTTGCAGATTGCCTCTTTAATTTATAGGATATAGGATTCTGTCTACACTTCTTTCTCTTCCCTCCCCCTTCTTTCTCTCTCTCTCTATCATTTCAGTACACACTAAATATACATTGGATTGTTTTAACTACTATGTTGTGGAAAAATATTAATGTTATACAGCTGATAATTTTATACATGCAATGGAAATTAATCTATAATAAAAGTCTCAAATGTGTCCTAATTGGTTTGGCTCAGTGGCTAGAGCATGGGTCCCATGGACTGAAAGTCCTGGGTTCAATTAAGGTCAAGGGCATATACCTTGCTTTGGGGCTTGATCCCAAATAGGGGGCATGCAGGAACCAGCTAATCAATGTTTCTTTCTCACCGATGTGTCTATCTTTCTCCCTTCTTCTCTGTAAAAATCAATAAAATCTATTTTTAAAAAATTGTGTTTATTTTAGGTCTTTAAATACTAGTTGTCTTTTCTCCTTTGAGACAATTCCCTTTATTTCCCTCATTGTGTCTCACGTGAAAAAATGGAAAATTTGCCCTTATACTTTCAGGGAGTCTCTGAGGAAACTCCATTGCAACAGGATTGTGCTTTTATTTGCACATCTAAAATTACTGATGGTTCCAAGTAAGAGATTGCTTACATCAAATAAATTTGTTTCAAAGAGGAATAGGAGTCGCCATTTATAGTGAGACAGAATTATAGTAATACAAATAACTATTCATCTTTTTCCATCATTTTTTAAATAAAAAATTATGAAAGATTCAGAATGACATAGGAAAGAGAAAAACTTACTTAGAAATGCTCTGCATATTCATATTTTTTATAACCAGTCCTCCTTCAACAACCCTTTTTCACAGCTTTTAGCCTTGAATGGTGGTAGGAAAGCGTTCCCCTTCTTCTTATACTTGCCCTCCTTTATTTTCCCCAGGCCTTTCTCCCCATGCATTTCTTGCATGTATAATCTTATCTTTTCATCTACTCTCAGAGGATCCAGAGTAAAACAAGTAGAGCCACAATGAGGCACAATAACCCAATTGCTGTTGTAGCTGGTCATGTGAAGAAAAAAATCCTTATGCATTTGATGACTTTGGGATTTGAAATGTATGAGGGAATTATGCATGCCTATGAAGCCAGCAGAGTTGGCTGGTTACTGCTAAGTGGTATTGATGAGAGATTGAGTTCCTTAGCAGGTCATTAAGACCTAAATGAGAGGATAGAGGCTTTGATGGCCTATGGAGGTCTCTATCTCCTAAAGCAGACAGGCCACACCAACTGAGCAACAATTGAACTAATGGGGCTGCAGATCTCAAGAGATGTATAAGTGCTCAGCCAAAGTAGGTATCTATAATAATAAAAGTGTAATATGCTAATTAGACCCAACATCCTTCTGGTCAACCTTCCAGATGAAGCTTCAGTGGTGGGGGCTGAGGCAGCCAAGGCAGCAGCAGAGGCCAAGTCCCTTGCACGAATTTTATGCATCAGGCTTCTAGTTTTATTATAGAGTCCAGGACCCTAATTGAGAAAACCAGGGACCTTGAAGTATAGATGAGAATATCTGAGTGGAATTCCTGAAGATGTTAGCTCAGCAGGTCTCTTTCAAATATCAGAGCTTAATGAAACTAAGAAAACAATAAGAAATTATTTATTTATATGTGCTGAATATTTCAGAAGTTAATCAGGATTACTTCAACAGAATATAAAGCCCAATAACTATTTTTCTTATATGGAAAAAATTACTTAGAGTCATACAACACTGTATGCACAGTTATGTAGATAAATCCCAATGGATGTCAGAATCACAACTGAATATTTGAAACCATCACATGTAGTGTTGTGAATGCATTTGTGTATTTTTCTACTGGAAAGTCTTTAGAAAATAAGAGAAGAAAATCAAATATTAGTGAAATGATATGCTCATCAGCTCTTGATGGGTGCACATTTATATTGCAAAAACCATCCTGGCACAGCTACAGGTTACTGTCAAACATATTGTGAAAAATTGCCTTTGATGATGAATAACTATTTATTAACTTTGGTAACCCCAGTGTGCATAATTATAATGTCACTAGAGGCCTTGGGCACAAAATTCCTGCATGGGGGCCCGGGTCGGGGGGTGGGCAGTCCCTCAGCCCGACCAATACCCTCTTGCAGTCTGGGAGCCCTGTGGGAGTGCACTGACCACTAGGGGGCAGCTCCTGCATTTAGAGTCTTCCCTCTGGTGGTCAATGTGCATCATAGCGACTGGTCTTTCTGCCATTTTGTTTATTTGCATATTAGTCTTTTATTAAATAGACTTGGTATCAATTATCAGTGCAGCAAATTTAATTGTGTTAATTTGGTATAACATTGCATATTCATCTAATCACTTCTTTGGTTGTTGGGCTATTGTTATGCAAGCACTAGAGAGGTGTTTGTTCCACCCCTCCCCCGTCTCCTATAGTAAATTATTACACCTGAATATTACTCTTTTTTACCATTAACTTGAGGTTTAATTATTTTATTTAAATAGGCATTTAAGAGATTTGTTCATTGATTTTTGTGGTATGAACACTTGAAATATACCTTCTTTACATGACTTTAAGTGCTCAATGCCATATTGGTAACTATAAGTACAATGCTGTACAACAGATCTCTAGAATTTAAGCATTTTGCATAAATGAAATTTTGTACCTGTTAGACAACAAAGCCCCACTTTCCCTTCTCCCTAAACCCTAGAAACCACCACTCTAGTCTCTGCTTCTATGAGTTTTACTATTTTAGGTATCTAATGTAAGTGAAATCTTACAGAATTTTTTTTACTTACCACAATATCCTCCAGGTGCATTATATTGTCAAATATGACAGGATTTTCTTCTTCTTCTTTAAAAATATATCTTTATTGATTTCAAAGAGAAAGGGAGAAGAAGATAGAAACATCAATGATGAGAATCATTGATAGGTTGCCCCACTTTAGATCAGGACATAAAGAAATCAAATTTCCTGAATAGGAATCAAACCTCCTGGTTCATAGATCCATGGTTAACCACTGAGCAACACTGGTTGGTGGATTTTCTTCTTTTTAAGGCTGAATAATGTTACATTGTATGCATATACCATATTTTCTTTATTAATTCATCCATTGATGGAAATTTAGTTTATTTCCATATCCAAACTATTAGGAATAGTGTTGCAATATACATGGGAGGGCAGCTATTTCTTCAAGATCCTAGATTTGAATTATGTTGAACATATAGCCAAATGTATTATAGGATTGCTGAATCACAATACTTCTATTTTTGAGTCCTTTTTGGAAAGTTTACACTGTTTTCCAGACAGAATAGCTGCATCATTTTAAATTTCCACCAATGTATATTGATTTCTCAATATCCTCAGCAACACTTATTACCTTTTTGTATAATTGACATTATACTAGGAATAAGGTGATATCTATGGAAGCTTTGAAGAATCACACTTCCTGATTTCAAAATATATTGCAAAGCAGTGGTAATAAAAATAGTATGGTATTATCATGAAAACTAACACAATTTCCAATAGGATAGTATGAAAAATACAGAAATAAAGCCACACATGTTAATCTGGAACAAGGATACTAAAACCACACAATGGGAACAAATACTAATTTCAGTAAATAGGGTTGAAAAATCTGAATATCAACATGCAGGAGAATGCAATTGAACTCTTAACTTACACCACACACAAACATCAACTTAAAATAGGTTATAGACTTAAATGGGAAACCTAATACTACGAAACTCAGAGAAGAAAATATAGGAAGAATACTTCATGACATTGGTCTTAGCATTGATTTCTTGGCTATGGTCTCAAAAGTATAAGCAGTAGAAGCAAAAATAAACAAATCTGACTAAAGCAAACTAGAAAGCTTCTCTACAGCAAAGGAAACAATCAGCAGTAAAGAGGCAACCTACAGAATGGGAGAAAATATTTATAATCTATATATCTGATTCCCATGACATATAAGGAACTCTTACAACTCAATAACAAAACAAATAACATAAATCTGTTTAATTCTAAATAGATGAAATTTTGCTTATGCCAGATAATGCCATATGTATCCATTTAAAATAGGTATTCCCAAGAGACCATTGATATTCCAAGACAAATTTGGTTGGGTTGATAATTATCATTGACTGAGTATTGAAAAGGTTTTATTTATTTGTTTGTTTTAATCAACTTGCTTCTGATATAAATTATGTATAATGAATTGTATTCATTGAAGTCGTATAATCTATTGAATTTGATAGCTCTATACCTCTTTTCTAAGTTTTGAAATCAGGTGCCAAGTTCCCAATTTTGTTTTTTCTTGTTTTGGCTCTTTTAGAGCATTTGCATTCTCACATAAATTTTAGAATTGCCTTGTCAACTTCTATAAGGAAACTTGCTGAGATTTGATTTGGATTAAATGCATCTTTAGATCAGTTTGTTAAGAAATGCCATGCTAACAATATTACTAACTTTATTTAGATCTTTCATTTCTTTCAACACCATTCTGTATTTTTTTAATGCAGAAATTTTATATTCCTTTTGCTAAATTTTTCATAATAATTTTGTGTTTTTCAGCTTAAAAATGTAATTTATTTGATTTTATTTTATTCTTGTTTGTTTCTAGTATAAAGATATGATTGATACTTTCAATATTAACTTTGCTATATTTTCTAGTTAGTTCTAATAATTTCTTTATTACGTAAGTTCATTGTCTATAAAAACAATTATATATCTTCAAACAGACTTATTTTACTTTATCTGTTCTGATTTTATAAAACTTTCTTTTGTTTTGCCTTTTTGCATTGACTAGCCAACGAACACTAAGTTGAATTACCTCATAGGGCAGTCAAATAGTTGAATATGTATAATTTTAGGTATTTTATAGTATTATTTTAAAAATTATATTTAGGAAAAAAAACCTGTTGTTTAACAGAAGATTAATTTGAAACTCTTTAGCCAAATATTTCAAAATACACACAAAACCATAAGTATAGCAAGTATATTACAACATTATGCCTTTGAAAAACATTTTAATTGCTTGGCATTGACACTGCTGTTGGCAGGTTTAAAAAGAATAATTGAAACTCTTCAGCCAAATGTTTCAAAATACACACAAAACCATAAATATAGCAACTATATTATAACTTTATGTCTTTGAGAAATATTTTAATTGCTTGGCATTGACACTGCTGTTGGCAGGTTTATAAAGGGAATCCATAGAGCTCAGCAAATTTTGGCAGGATTTCCCCCTTTTTCTCTACCAAATACTATGCAAATGGCCATCATAATCTACGTAAGAGACTAGTTCCAGGAAAGGGGCTATAATTAGAGAGGAGCATTGATCTCTTCTAAGAGATTTTCAGGATGAATTCATTCTTCCTTATAGCTCTGCTAATCTCATAACTACAGAAAAGTCAATACTCATAGTTTATGCTTCATTCATCTCTATAAACTGTTTATCTGACCTTATCTCCAGATGGTCCAAACTTTTCCTCTTAGACCCCAAGAACACATAATGTGGCTTCAGCAAAGTTTTCTCTATCCCAATGCCTTGTCTGAATGTGCCCTTAACTTCCCCAGTCTAACAGAAATCTGTCTTATTACAATAGTACAATTTTATAATCTCTCACTGCAAGGTCCTAAAATATTGGCATATCACTGTTACTCGCCTCTGCCAAACATCTTCCTTTGAAGCTCATCACATCAGACAAATTCAACTGCTAGCTCATCTAGTCAAGAATATTGCAGGTATATTGATTTGTATTCTTCATTTCTTTTTAAAATATATATTTTATTGATTTTTTACAGAGAGGAAGAGAGGGGGATAGAGAGTTAGAAACATCGATGAGAGAGAAACATCGATGAGCTGCCTCCTGCACAACCCCTAATGAGGATGTACCTGCAACCAAGGTACATGCCCTTGATCGGAATCGAACCTGGGACCCTACAGTCTGCAGGCTGACACCCTATCCATTGAGCCAAACTGGTTAGGGTCTCCTTCATCTTTCTCTCTCTCTCTCTTTCTCTCTCTCTCTCTCTCTCTCTCTCTCTCTCTCTCTCTCTCTCTCTCTCTCTCTCTCTCTCTCTCTCTTTCCTTCCCCTGCTGCCCCCCCCACAGCCTTGTCCATATCAAGAAAATTATAGTTTCATATTTAAATTATAGTTTTGTATTTATCACTTATGTAGAGGGCTCTTTTCAAGTATCGGCAAGACCTCCTTTAGGCAGAAGTTTGAAAGGTAGAAACTAAACTTTCTATTCTTACAAAAGGTAATAGAGATTCAATGACAAAGTAAATATTGGTAGAAGAGGACAAAGAAAAGAGAGAATTATAGAGACTTTGAGAACAGCTATGTAGGAAAAGGTTCACTTCTTCATCCTCTGTGAACTGTTTGCTTTTCTTTAATATTTTCTGACCTTGAATCTATAGATGGAGCAAAAATTTATGTTTGCAATATGGACACTATGACCATGCACATGTACTTTGAAAAGTAGAAAACTGCCATAGCAAAAATTCAACAAACCCTAAACAGACAGGTGTTTTGTTGAATTCACATTTCTTGACCCAAATTTAAATTTATTTGGGGCCACACTAGTAGGAAAATTAAAAAATATATATATTTATATATATGTTTTAAAATACTAAAGTCAAAATGCTTCTTTAATAAAATTTCAATTGTTTATTTTTATACATATTTTATTCTCTTTGGGTCTAATCTTTACATGTTAAAAACATTGAATATCATTGGTTTGTCTAGTGTTCAATAATAAATGTATTTTTTTTCTACTTTTTCTTAAGGAGTTTCTAAAAGCTGAAAATTTTTGACAAGTTGTTGATGAATAAATCTTGGCATTAAATATATTTTTGTCAGATACTGAGCAAAGGGACATTATAAAAGAAGAAAAATAGAACAAAAAAAATTCTACCTAAAAGCTATAAACAAATAACAACAAAAGAAACACATTTACAAAAGGCAAGTTCTGTTGTCTACCAGGGTAGGTCAGACACAGGTAGTCTTTTGCACAATCTGGCTTCCTTCAAGGTTAGAGTTCATTCTACAAGTGTTCTAGATTACTCTTCACTATCTCTCAACACTTCATTAATAATTCAGTTTTAGTGAATCATACATCTATAGTTCAATTCCTATTTATTTTGTTTTATTATTATTAATATTATTGCACTTTTAAACCACTGATTTTATTCATCATTGAATGAGAAATCTAGGTTTTCTTCAGCTTAATTATATTTTTTCATGATACCCTCATCCTCATCCTCTCTCATAACTTTCTCTAAATTCTGTGTGCTGATCACTTATGCAAATCTAATTCCTAGAATTTATTGTTAACACTGTCTTAGAAAATTTTGAACAATTTTTATTTATTTTTCAATGTTCATGTACTCTATCAGTTAATTTAATCTTATTGATTACATTTATTTATCTATTTTCTTTTTAAATATGATAAGATGAAACAGTAATGCACAGCACAGCATTCAAATATTTCAAGTTAAGATACATTCCATGGAAAATAAAATAAAAAAGGATATGCAATCTGTGATGATAACTATACTAAGTTGAAAATGTACATATAAAAATGTTACAATGGAACAAAGACATAAAAATTGATTTGCAAATTAGTGGAATATCTATTGATCTTTTTTTCTTCTGACTTTTGAGTTGTTATGTTGTCTCTATAATATTTTAAAAATAAAGTACTATAAGTGTAAATGTGCATAACAAATTACAATGTTTTTCTGCTTTCTAGAGCTTATCAAGCATGAGATTGTACAAGGCCTAGAAAGATGGAGAATTAAACGACAAGAAGAGTAGGAACTCAAATACACTTAGCAAATGATTTTTGAAAAGTTTATCACTAAACCACACATGATGGGAGATACACATTAGTGAAGACACTTTTCTTAACAAGTTTAACAATAGGGGAAATAAAAAACTTTATTAATTTATTTATTTTTTTGTTTGTTTCTTTGCATATATCTTGTCTCAATTTACCTTCCCCTTTCTATTGAATTTAAGAAAAAAAGAATCATATACAGAGCATTTTCAAGTTAGAATATTTGCTGATTTCAACTCTATCTTAGATATAGCTCCCAAACCAGAAATGATCCAAACTCTTCCCTTAAAACAGTTGCTTCAAACATGTTAATAAAATTTTTGGTTTTTTAGTCATTCATAATTAACAGGATAGAAAAGTGTTTATTTCTGAATTTTGAATGGGATGCCTTCTATCACAGCCTGCTGCATAAGGCAAAATTTTATAATTTGTAGCCTTGGGATTTTGATTATGTAACACTACCCACTCACTATTACTCTGTATTTTTGCCCGGGTTAATTACAATATATTACATTAAAAATCAAATAGAGCCTGGCCACTATTTAGGACACTAATGGTGATAACATTTGAACTTAGGAAGAGTAGGTTTTATTTTATTGCTGTCATGATGTTATAAATACTGCACAATATTCCTGTAGCAAAGTGTCTATAGAGAAATACAGTGTATAGTATTACTCATTCCAATTTTTATTAGCTTAGTTAGTAGTTTACTACATAGTTGAAAAGCTGCCTGGCTTTATAGAATTTCCCACTCCTCAAGTGAGATTGTGTGTGTGTGTGTGTGTGTGTGTGTGTGTGTGTGTGTGTGTGTTTGTCCCAGAACAGTAATCTAGCTCTTTCTCTTTAATGGGTTTATATCGATAGTATTCCATTGTATGGATATATTATAATTTATGTCACTAATTATTCGTTGATAGATGGTTAGGTTGCTTCTAGTCATTTGCTATTACAAGCAATAGGCATAACTATTTATATTATTTTATGCACTTTTATAATTACATCTATAAAATACATTCCTAGAATAGACTTTCTGTGTCTAGTGAATGTGCATTTTCAACTTGAAAACATGCTATCAATTGCACTCTACAGAGTTTTAGTGTTCTTTACGACTAGGGGCCCAGTGCACAAATTTGTGAACCTCGAAAGGAACTTTGGGCTGTGAGGATGCAGTGGGTGGTTCTCAGCACATCCTCTGTTCCCCTGCACGGCCCTTCCCACTATGGCCCCCAAGTCTCCTGTCAGCTGGCAGCCCTGCTCCTGCCACTGCTGCTCTCACATACTGACTGTGCTGGCCCCGCTTTCACCTGCTGTTGGTGCAGAGCTATTGGGGCTAGTGCCAGTGGCAGATGCAAGTGGGGTTGGCACCGTCAGTGGATGCCAGTGGTGGCTGCTGCCCCAATCGCCTTTCATGAGCAGTGGGAGGTGGAGAAAACCTCAGGGACCATCAGGGCCAGCAGCTGCCATTCGCACCTGCGGATGGTTCCAAGTGATCAGGACCAGAGCTGGGCACTGGCAGCTGGTGCCAGAGGTGGAACCCAACCCTGATTGCCCCTTAGGAGGAGGGGAAGGTAGAGAAGCCCTGAGGGGCAATCAGAGCTGGCAGCTGCCGACTGTACCTGCTAACAGCACCAAGTGATTGGGGCTGGCACCAGGCCTGCAGTGGGTGCAAGCTGCAACTCTGATGCCAGCAGTAGGTGCAAATGGGCCAGCACCTGCAGCAGGTGCAAGCACCTGGTGGGACCGCAGTGCATGGGAGCAAAAAATTTTCAGTCACCACCAGAGGGTTACTGATGACAGTGACTGGAGCCCCACCTTGGGTGAGTGGCCCTGCTCACCTGCTCCACCATCCTGCTGTGGCCAATGCCTGCTGTGGACACCCACCATATTCCATGCGTGCTCCCTTGTAGTCAGCACACATCATGGTGACAGGTTGCTTGGTTGTTCAACCGTTTGGTCTATTTGCATATTAGGGTTTAACATAGATTTTGCAAGCATTTCCATGCTTTTGTTAACAATAGGCAGTATCTAGTTTTGTGTTTTCTGCAAGTTTGATAGCTTAAAAAGTTGTTCTTGATCTATATTTTGTCAATTAGTTGTGATCTTTATTTAATGATTTGAGAGCCAAGGATACAGATTTGTCTTTATTGCAGCTTCTCAAGTTGAATATTGTTATCAGGGAATCGGCAACTTAAGGGGCAAGAGGCGGTTTTGATGATACTGTGGAGATCTCATGAACGCTACCCATTATTCTCTTAATGAAAAATTTTAAGTACCTGTAGCTTCTTAAACAGCCAACATAAAATGAGATAATGAGAGAAAACAACTTGTAGAAGTTAAACTGTTCCATATAGGAGGAAAATGTATGGCCCCCAGGTCCCCTGTCTTGAACATGAAGAGACATAATAAAATCCATTTCAGCAACTGAGAACACTATATTCTAATGGCCATCCATTGGATATTCGTCCAGGAGTAGTAAGAAGACTGTATTTTTATCCTGCCTACCACCAACTCCTGAAATTTTAAACTAGTATGAATTCAGGAGGGCTTGAGATATATCTAGTTGTGGAAAAAAGAGGCCTTATAATTTGGTATACATGAAACTTTTTTGAGATCTATTGTCTCAAGGACATCATATGAGCTTTTCTGACTTTTGTGGAATTCTGTTCTGGCTAACTCCACTGAGATGGTTATAGCCTGAAGAAGCTCTGTTAGAGATATTAAATCTCTAAATAAGAATCAGTATTCCTTTCCCAATGTGGTCTTTCTCCACCCAATTTAAACAGAGACTTATTCAAATCAAATATGCATAGTGTTAATATGCATACTCATTATCAATATTACTAACACAGCCAAATGTTTATAGGTAATAAAAATAAAAATTGAAATGGCAAAGAAGTTAATAATACTTAATGAGAGTTTAGGACTTTTATATCTCACTGGAAAAACAGTTTGGGATTTCATGCTGCCCTCTTGACGGAACTACTTAATTGCAATTTTGGACAAAGTACCAAGATAGCAGAAAAGCATGCGGAAATCATTAGACATATTTAAAATCATGCTTACATAAAAATGACTCTCTAAAGAAATATTATGAACTCATTAAAGTGACAGAATGCAAAACATCCTAAAAAAAAAAAGTCCTCCCGTATCATTCCATACCTAAGAAAAATATCAGCCTTTTTATGTGACTAAAAACGACTTTGCAATACCTAACAATAGGAATTCCCAGTGCCTCATAGTGAGCATCTATCACAATACAAAAGTAATGAAAAATTATGAAGCAAAAGAATAACATACATAATTAATCTATACAGAGGCAAATGAATTCAAATAAAAATCCTGGCAGATTTTGCTTTATGGCATTGGTGCCACCACAGTATGTAGTGAAAGATGATGATCTTTTGAATAAATGGTGCGAGGTTATTTGGAATCCATATTAAAATATAAATAAATTTGGGACTCTCTCTTACACCATGAACAAAAACCATTCCAGAAGGATTGTAGTTCTAAATGTCAAAGTTAAGTAATAAGACTTTTAGAAGATAACCATAGGACTATGTATTTATGAGCTATGAGTAGGCAAAGATTTGTTGGGACAAAAAGTATTAGCAACTTAAAAAAAAATAATGATTGGTTACACTGCATTAAAATTAAGAATTACTAGTTGTTAATAGATACCAGTAGAAGAGGGAAAATTTAAGGAACAGAGGGAGAAAATATATTTGACATATGTGATGAAAGATAAAGGAAATGCTTAAATAAAAGCTATCAACCAGCTATCAACCAATAAAAAAGAGTATAGGCAAATGATTAAGCACTTCAAAAATAGATTATTCAGATGAACAATAAATAATGTACCCATTTCTGCCAAAACCAGTTTGGCTCAGTGGCTAGAGCATCAGCCTGCAGACTAAGGGGTCGGGGTTTGATTCCAATCAAGGGTATGTACCTTGGTTGCAGGCACATCCCCAGTGGGGGTTGTGCAGGAAGCAGCTGGTTGGTGTTTCTCTTGCATTGATGTTTCTGGCTCTCTATATCTCTCCATTCCTCTCTGCAAACAATCAGTACAATATATTTTTTAAAAATGTACCCATTTCATTAATCATCAGAAAAGATGCAAATAAAATTAAGTTACCACTGCATCACCTAAAGATGCTAAAATGAAAATGACTAACATCACCATAAGCTGAGAGGTAGAATTACCAGACACTGCTGGTAGCAATATGAATTACTTTCAAATACTTTGGAAATCTATTTTGCTGTACCTTCTCAAGTTGAATGCATATATCCTCTATGACTCAGCAATTTTATATGCTCAACAGAATTGTGTATACTCAGTAAAAGATGTGACCATGAATATTCATGGAAACACTGTAATAGCCTCAATCCTATTCACCCCAAATGACTATCACCATAAGATAGATGTATGAATTATATATTTATAAAATGCAATGTTGTAATGCAAAAGAAATAAACAATGTACTCAAAAAATTGCAACACAGATAAATCTTCTAGAAAAGGTTGAGCAAAAGAATCCAGAAACAAGAGGTGCACATATCTAAAGTCAGCTATGTGTTGCAGAAAGGCAGTCTGAAAACTACTTATGTGATTTGGTAATTGGAAAGTTACTAGTGACATAAAACAGCTGAAAATAAAAATAAATAACAAAACACCAGGAAGGAAAACAGCATTAATTTGTATTAATGACTGACAAAAAATGAGGAGATACACTAATATTTTTTAAACAGCATGAATTGGAAATGGAAAAGAGACTAAGTCATAGCCAAAGGAAATACAGTAAGATAGAATATCATAGAGAATGAAAATGAAATACAGTTGTTGAAAACATAGATGGAAGAATATATAATTTATAATAGGAACTTAGTAAGCTTACTATAATAAAAAGTAAATCAGTGCAAAGAGAACTCAAATTAGAGAAGACAACATAATAACAGAGATAAGTGAATAAATTAGGAAGTCATGTAAAAAGCAAAAATAAAAAATAATGAGCAAGCCCTGGCCATTGTGGCTCAGTTGGTTGGAGCATTAACCTGGAAGATTGTAGGTTCAATTCTGATTTGGCACATACCTATGCTACAGGTTCAATACCTGGTCTGGATGTGTACTGGAAGCAACTGATCCATGTTTCTATCTCACTTCAATGTTTCTCTCTCTCTCCCCCTTCCTCTCTCTCCAAAAATCAAATCAATTTTAAAAAAGAAAAATTAATAAAGAAATGCAGATTTGCTTTATTTGCAGTAAGGGTGGTAAGACTGGATAATAATAATAATATATAGGCCTGATGTTATTATTATTGTAAATAGCATTTATAGTCTTGCAGACAAAAGAATTTTAGAAGAATAAAATTAAGTAGTACAATCCATAAACTCACCATGTATTCTTAGATGAACATGAATCAAGAGAAGTAAAGAAAGTTACTTCACCAGATATACTCAAATCAACTAAAATATAATCAACTCTTGAAAAATATCTATATATGTAAAACCCTAATATGCAAGTAGACCAAACAGCAGAACAACTGAACAACCAAACAACTGGTCACTATGACGTGCACTGACCACCAGGGGTTTGTGCAGACATGGTGGGCATCAGCCATGACAGAATGGTGGAGCACGTAAGTGGAGGTACTAGACCAAGGTGGGATGCTGGTCACTGTCATTGGGGTGAGTCTCGAGGTTAGTGAAAATTCTTTGCTCCTGTGCACTGTGGTCCTGCCAGGTGCTCACAATTGCTGCAGGCACTGGCCTTGCTTGCACTCACTGCTGGCCTGGCCTCACTTGCACCTGCTGCTGGTGCCTGGCACTGGCCCCAATCACTCAGTGCCGACAGCACATGCCAGTGGTGGCTACCAGCCCTGATCACCCCTCAGGACTTCTTCACTTCCCCCTGCTCTTGAGGGGTGATCGGGGCCAGCAGCTACTTCTTGCATCCACTGCCAGCCCTAGCCCCGTTTAAACACACAGCTGCACCAGAACCACTGCTCACACCTGCTACTGGCACTGGCTCCAATTTCTCCATGCTGTTCATGGGTGTGAGCAGGGCCAGTGCTGTCAGCACAGGGGAGTGGCAGAAGCAGGTCTGCCAGCAGACAGAGGACTGAGGTGGGAGGGACTAGGCGTAGGTATTGAGGATGGGCCAAGACTCACCCTTGTGCCCACCACAGCCTTGTGGCCCACAGTTTCTTTCAAGGTGCATGAATTCGTGCACTGGGCCCCTAGTTTGGTAATAAAAATTTAACCTGTGTTTCTGTAGTTTGAGATACATGTAATTAGTTCTAAATATTCCTTTAGTATATTTAGTCACTTTATGATTTTCCTCAATAGAGTCTGGCTGATCAGGACTGAGCGAGATAGGCTGGACATGCCCTGAAGCCCTCCCACAGTTTCTCCCTGATTGGGCAACTTCCCACACTCCTCCCTGACCCTGATTGTGCACCCATGGGTTCTCTCAGCCTGGCTTGTGCCCTCTCACAATCTGGGAACCCTTGGGGGATGTCAGAGAGCTGGTTTCAGCCTGAACCCCCAAGCCTTGCCCTTGGGAGGGTGCCAGATGCAGGACTCATGGCTGGTGACCACTGCTGCAGCAGTGCAAACCTCTCCTGATCAATCATGGCAGGCACAGTGGGGCCGGGATGAGCAGGAACAGCAGATAGGAGCTGCAGGCAGCATTGCACTGTGGGTTTTGGCAGAATCCCTGCAGGCCACCCAGAGGGACCCCACCTATGCACGAATTCATGCACCAGGCCTCTAATATATTAATAAAATAATAGATGGATTGGAATAACATACAACATAAAATATACTATACCATATACATTTTACTTTTATCAATAGGAAGAAATAAAATTTGTAGTTGGACAAATAGAAGTTAACAACTTTTATTTTTCCTATTAAACAGTTTTAAAAGAGCATGAATTAAATGCAAGCCTATTAAACTTCTTGAAATAGATTTTGAAACTTAAAGTACATTGATTGGAAGAGTGTTTACAACTCAGTCTGTTCACCATATGAATGTATAAAGTGTTCTTTATCTCATTACTTTTGTGTTTTGTTTTGTCTGCTAGTGTTCATCAAACAGTAACCCTTCCCCCATAAAGTCCTGTAGAAAACAATAGATAATTTTTCTTTCTGCCTTGAGGCAACTCTGATATAGTACACATTCATTATGTGTTCATTGTCCTATCAGAGAAATGTCCCATGCATTTCAGAGAAATTTATTAGTTTAACTACACCATTTTTATAGTCATATTTATATTCAAACTGGAGGTCGAGTGCATGAAATTCATGTACAGAGTGGGGTTTCCCTTCAACTCATCCTGCACCCTCTCCAATAGAGGACCCCTTGCAGAATATCTGACTGCCATTTTAGGCCCAATCCCAGGGATCAGGCCCAAACCAGCAGTCAGACATCCCTCTCACAATCTGGGACCACTGGCTCCTAACTGCTCACCTGCCTGTCTGCCTGATTGACCCTAACTGCCTCTGCCTGCCAACCTGATCACCCCTAACTGCCCTCTCCTACAGGACTGATGTTTCCCCCAACTGCCCTCCTCTGATGACCAATTTGGTTCTGATTGGTCTGTTATTATGCCAGTGTCAAAAGCTCCACTGCCTAGGCAGCCATTTACTCACCACAGCACCCACCTTTAGTTCTAATTGGTTGGTTCCTATGCCAGTCAGCATCTCTAGGCCTATCTCTGGGCCTGATCAAAGAGGCGGGCTTAATAGTAGCCCCCATGGAGGCAGGGAGAGAAAAAAAAAGCCTGGTTGCTGGAGAAGTTCAGAAAGAAAAAGAGAAAGAGATAAGTACACTGATCAACACTTCCACTGAGGCTGCAGATCAGACCGTGACTCACTTTCTGGGTCTTAGCCATCTGGGCAGTCAGTGCTAGGTAGCCAGGCTGCAGTTGGGCAACCCAGCACTGACTTCTAGATTGTCTGCATTTGGTTGCAGGCTTATCCCCTTCCCAAGCCTAAAGCCTCCGCCCAGGCTTTAGTTTTGGGATGCAAGCATCTCTTGCCCCTCCCTTACCCCTCCCATCAAAGCTTGGCCCTGCTCAGATGGTAGGCTAGGAGTGACTTGGGTGCTGAGGAGATTCCTGGGACCCAGGTATGTATGCAAATTAACCGCCATCTTTGTTGGGTTAATTTGCATACTCACTCTGATTGGCTGTGGGCATAGCTGAGGTAAGGTCAATTTACATGTTTCTCTATTATTAAGTAAGATTATATTCTCATATTGATTTTTATTACCCATATCATATATGCATATCAAATGAAATGGTCTATAAAATAATTTTATTTATCTTCTGCATTCTTAATATCTTCCTTTGAGAATTAAAAATGTATAGCAAAAAAATTTTTTAATAAAGAGAGTTAAGAAAAAACCTCTTTTGCATGATGACTAAAAAATTTTTTTCAATGCCAAAAACTACAAAATCTGGTTCATATTTGTGTGATTAAGCTAATGTTAATAATATAAAAATAAAATTTGAAGTGTACATGTATATAATTGAATATGCTTACACCAGAGAACATTTATGATTTCTTTTGTAGAAAGAAATGATATGTTGACCTACTAATTACTATTTATTTCCTAATACCTGTAAACACAAGAATTTATTTTAAATATTAGTATATATTGTTTCACAATACTGTGAGAATATCTGATAGCCTACTTAAATATCAAAGGAATATGTTTAGTTATGGCTATTACAAAACTCCTTACATTTGCTCTCTAATGATTAACATAGAAAGATGAATTGTAGTTTAGAATAGATTCAATAAGAGTTGAGTAAAATGAATGCAGCCTATCTGAATATTGCCTAAAACATGTTATGCTTTAATGAGATACTTTTTGTTAGTTACTTAAAAGGAATACAATATATTTGAGGATGTGAAGAAAAAAGGAAGTACCATGGATTGAATCTATCTTTCCAATTTCCTACCCCTGTGTCAGGACAACATTCAGGGGAAAATTTTGTTCTCCTCAGATATTTGCAAATCAGATGGATTCAGTGAAATGGATCCTGTGGATAATGACTCCAATGAATAATTGCACCAATATCTGCAAAATATCTACCTAGGTATAGTCTGAGGTATAGGCTGCGTGTCATTTTGGTAGAGCCATCTTACTTCACTCTCTCACCTCCCCAACTCCTGGCATCTCTTGGCCCCCTTCCTCATTATATCCATCTATCAGATAGGTAGGTCTGGGTGGTTGAAGTGGAAAAAGGATTAATTTCTCCCATTGTTTTCTTTCATTCTATAACTCAGTTATAAAATGGCATATATATGCTTTTTTTTTTTCAGAGAAGAATGGAGAAGGAGAGAAGGAGAGAGATAGGAACATCAATGATGAGAGAGAATCATTGATCAGCTGTCTGATGTTCCACATTGGGGATTGAGCCCACAACCTGGACATATGCACTGATCTGGAATAGAACTGTGACCTCCTGGTTCATAGGTTGACAATTACTAATCTATGTTGGTCAAGCCTACTTACTTTTGATAAACTGTTTTGTTCTAGTTAGAGAAGCAAGTTTGACCATTCAAACATATTTATAACTTTAAAGATAGCTTGAGTTCTTGAAAACTTTTAAATTAAAAAACTCTGTCTCTAAACCTCATGTTTGTATGCTATAAATATTATTTTCCATATTTAAGGAGGGAAAATAAAATTATATTCTTTTAATATTTTATTAGATTTTAAGAGAGAATTTTGAATGTGGAAACATTAATAGGTTTGATTATAAGTTGGCAACTTTGAATTCTCAATCATGAGCTGAAAAATTATTGATTAATATCATTTCTACCTTTGCTTAGTATTTCAAAAAACCTGTTTTTTCATAGATTGTGAGTTAAACTCTGAAGGCTTTCTTTTGAAGAAAGTTAGGTTTCAGAGCTGGCAG
The DNA here is from genome assembly GCF_014108245.1 of Pipistrellus kuhlii. NCBI lineage: Eukaryota > Metazoa > Chordata > Mammalia > Chiroptera > Vespertilionidae > Pipistrellus > Pipistrellus kuhlii. The sequence goes on from NW_023425595.1 coordinate 17,901,586, forward strand.
AATCTTTGGAGCTCATGAAGTTCTATTTTCTAATCAGAGTTTGATTTTTCCCTGTGTGCTTTTTTCTCTAAGTGGCTGCTCAACTTGTTTATTCTCCTGCAGAAAACATTAACAAGTTCGATAATATAATTGTTGAAACAGTCTTTGCAACTTCCCTGTGGCTCCCCCCCAAATGGTTTTAGCTCTCCCTTTTGGCATGTAAAACACGCCTCATTCCTGTTTCATAGAGAAAAATTTCCAATATTTGAAGGCAATCCTAGTTGTATCAGGTTCTAGTAATATGACAGTTTGTCAGATTTAAATGTGCTCAAACTCAAGCTGCTTTTATTAAAGAAAGGTACACGAATTAATGCACAATTCAGCTGAGTCTACAAGTTTGGATACTGGGCCCCTATATCTAGTTCTGGTACCATATTGTTGCTTTTCTTCATTACCTAGGTCAAGGCAAATATCCAAAATTGAGGGATTTTTCAGTTCCTTGTTTGAAATGTATTTTGTAATTTAAAGATCACATTAAAATTCTGAATATATTAACATAGTCTATGTTTCATCCAGACTTGGATTAAGACAGTGTATATACTGTCCCACTTTGTGCTAAACCCAAGGAATGTCACTCTCTTTGGTGCACGAAACCATATGCTTTTATCATACTCCTTCAATATTTATCTCCCCAGAGCCAGAAATCCTTCCATGGGCACCTGGTATGGCTTAAATGGTGCCTCCCACTGATTCGTAGTTGAAGTCTTAATACTCAATATTACTGCATTTCGAAATAGGGCCTTTACAAAGGTAATTAAGATTATAAAGGTCATAAAAATGGGATCCTATTCCAATAGAATTGGTGCCCTTCTAAGAGGAGGAAGAGATACTGGGGGCATTTAAAGACATAGCAAGGAAATAGTTTTAAAACATGCTTCCCTCATCGTTCCATTTTTCTCGCTTCTGGATATGTACCGATTTGCTTATAACATCCAATGAGGGGTGGAGAACAAAATATCACTGAACAAAGGGGAACTTGAAAGTTATTTTAAAGAGGATTTTAATGATCATATCACAATGTGTCTAGCCCCTCATTCTAAGAAGTAACAGATGAACAGAACCTAGCATATAGAATTTTATCTGTTATCACTTGAGAAATATTCATTACTTAACTTTATTAGTTTAGATGAGGATAGGTTGGTAGATAAATAGGCACATACTATTTATTGGATTAAGACACAGCAAAATAAGGAGTGAGGCCTCAGAAGAAACCCAATGGACCAATAACTGGATCTTGGACTTCCAGCCTCCTGAACTGTGAGAAAAAAATTATGGTATTTAAACCACCCAGACTGTGGTATTTTGTTCTGGTAGCCCTAGATAAAAAAATTAATACAGAATCCCAGGTCCTTCTCCTGAGTACACAACTACAAGCTACCAACCAGATGAAATAGTATGCTCCCTATTTATCTAACAACCTATTCTCATTCTAAACTAATAAAGTTAAGTAATGAATATTTCTAAAGTGATAGCAAATCAAATTTTATATGCTAGGTTCTGTTCATCTGTTACTTCTTAGAATGAGGATGCTAGACACATTGTGATGTGACCATTAAAATCCTCTTCTTTAAAATAACTCTCAAGTTCCCCTTTGTTCAGTGATGTTCCGTTCTCCGCCCCTCTTTGGATGGTATAAGCAAATTGGAACATATCCAGGAAAAAGAAAAGCAAAATGGTGAGGGAAACATGTCTTAAGACAAACACTGGAAGGAAGATTAATATCAACTGTAAGCAGAACACTTCCAATATTTTAAGTGCTGCCATGCAGAAGAGATATTAGTCTTATCACTCTGGTACTAAAAGGTAGAAATAGTGGGGGAGGAAATAGGAAGGATACAAAAACATAGGCAGGTTTCATCTTCTATATCTAACAGATATCTCCAGTCTTACAATACCAAAACTAAAATCTTGATTTCTTCACAAACTAAACCTCATCTTATGATGGTCAGTGTCCATTAGTAAATTAAATTAAAAACATTCTTTTGCTCAAATGAAAAACTTAAGAGGCAACCAACTATCTATTGTTTTGTGTGTGTGTGTGTGTGTGTGTGTGTGTGTTTGTGTGTGTGTGTGTTTAAATATATGTTTACTGATTTTAAAGAAGGGAGAGGGAGAGAGATAGAAACACCAAATGTTGAGAGAGAATCACTGATCAGCTGCCTCCTGCATGCCCCCCACTGGGGATAGAGCCCACAACCAAGGTGCGTGCCTTTTATTGAAATCGAACCCCGGATCCTTCAGTCCACAGACCGACGCACTATCCACTGAACCAAACTGGCTAGGGCTATTATTTTGTGTTTTTATTTATACTTTTTTTTCTTTTCCTATATATACAATTTATGAACAAGACCTGTGAGTTCTACCTCCAAAACATGTTTAGAAATTATCCACTTACCATCTTCACTGCTACAAACTTAGTCCATGATAACACCATCTAACTGCAACAGGCTTCTATTTCCATTCTGGCCTGTTATCATTGGCTCAACACTAAAGATCTCTCCCACCTCCTCCTACAGCTCCCCTGACAGAATCCTTTCTTCAGACACACAGACCTTCTCTCTTTTCCTAGACTAGATCATGTTTGTATCCTGCCTTAAGAAATCTTCAGGAGGTTTTCTTTTCCCACTTAATGGAATAGTTCCCCATCTTCAAATAATAAGAGTTTCTATATCATTCCAGTTTTATTTTATTTTTTAAATTATGTTTTTTATTGATTTTGTTTTAGCGAGAGAGGGAAGGAAAGGAATAAGGAAATAGAAACATTAATAAGAGGGGAAGGTTATGGATCAGCTGCCTCCTTCAAGCTCTCTACTGGGGATTGAGCCCACAACCCTGCACGTCCCCTAATTAGGAATGGATCTATGCCTTCTTGATTTCTTGGTCTGTGTTCAACTGCTGAGCCACACCACCCGGACTATCATTCATTTTTAGTTTAAATGTTCTTAGAAAGGCCTGTAACAATCCAATTTCAAATACATTTCCTCTCAGTTTTCATCTCATCATCGTGTTTTGGATTCTTCAAAGCCATTATTAATATTTCATTTCCTTTTTATTTGGTTTTTATTAACTCTTCCATTAATATGTAAATTCAGTGGAACTAATAATGGTGCCTTTCAGTTTGTGGTTGAATCTTGAAAGCTTGAAATATTGTCTGGCATTAATACAAATGTCTCAGGAAATGACCCAAAGATAGGGAGGGCTAGGATCAGCTTTTGTTCTTGGAAATGTTTATCTGCAGGTGGGCTGTGGGTATTGTGGAGTGGGATTCAACCATGTTCTTGGGGGCATTAGATAAGATAGACATTAAGGTAATTTATAAGCATGGGATTCAGTGCATCAATAAGGAAGGACCTTTTCCACTGAGGCTTTTTGACAGATCATATATGCGAATGATAAATAAAAGCTTCCAAGATAGATGAATCAGGATTTTACCACTTATTAACTGTGTTATCATGGGATAATTAACTAAAACTTTCCATATTGCTGAATCTTCATTCCTAAAATTGGTCAGTAATAACATTTATCTGCTGAAACTGGTTTGGCTCAACGGTAGAGCGTTGGTCTGCAGACTGAAAGGTCCAGGGTTTGATTCCGGTCAAAGGCATGTACCTTCCTTGTGGGCACATCCCCAGTAGGGGGTGTGCAGAAGGCAGCTGGTCGATTTTTCTCTCTCATCGATGTTTCTAGCTTTCTATCTCTCTTCCTTCCTCTCTGTAAAAAGTCAATAAAATATATTAAAAAAAACAACAACACATTTATCTTTTGGAACTCAGGATGCATTAAATACATATAATGAATACAATATAATTTGAATATTTGCCACAGTGTCTGGCATATAGCAAGTGCTCAACAACTATATTAATTTTCTTAGATTGAAAAATTAGCCGAATTAATTTTTATTATCTATTTTATTAACACCAAAATGAACTAATTTTCAACATCACTTAACATAATCATTTTCCCTCCACGGAATGCCAACATGCCAGAATTTTTTGGATTCTAAAATATAACTGAAGAGTTAAATAGTTTTAATTATATCAGTACGTAAGACTTGTCATTGAAAATCTCTCTCTGTGGCCAATCAAAATTTATTTGAATGTGTAACAGCATGTCCTTCTAGCATAGCAATAGCAATCCTATATAATAAAGATGTAATAGGCAAATGGTCTTTACACCATGAAGCATAATGACTGACCACGTAATGACCGGATCATGGGATCATGGAAAAGCAGGAGGGTGGGGCATTGAGCTACAAGAGTGTGGTGGAGAGCTACAGAAAGGGCCAGGGCAGCAAGCTATTGAAGGTGCATGAGGGGGGGTGGGGGAGAGGGGAGGAGGGAGCTACAGGAAGTGTCAGAGAGCTAGTGGCTAAAAGTGGATGGCCAAATAAACATGTGAGTGGAAACATTTTAAACTATAAAATGTTGCCGAAACCGGTTTGGCTCAATGGATAGAGCATGGGCTTGGGGACTGAAAGGTCCCGGGTTCGATTCCAGTCAAGGGCATGTACCTTGGTTGTGGGCATATCCCCATTAGGGGGTGTGCAAGAGGCAACTGATCGATGGCTCTCTCTCATCCATGTTTCTAACTATCTCTCTCCCTTCCTCAATGTACAAAATCAATAAAATATATTTTTAAAAAATAAACTATAAAATGATAAACTATAAAATGAAATGGTAATTAATCATTTTATTAAATTTGGCCATTTAATTGAGATTAAACGGCCAAAATAATTCTCAAAAATGAATTTATGCTATTATGATGGTTTTATGACCTATGTAACTTTAAATATAATTAATTATCAACATTATCCCAAAGCCATAGACCCATAATTGGGCTCCAGTTTTATTTTTTTTCTCCCTTTGGCTCCATAGCATCCCGTCCTACCTATTTGGAGCTTGTAAAGTTTATTGAAAGGTAAAGTGTTTTCTTTTATAGCAAAGACTCATGTTTTTCAAATATTTATAAAGCTGAAAAAATATTTGTAGTCTAGATATTTTTGAAAATGTTTCTAATAAACACTGGCCCTTGGGCAGGTGAGTAATTATTTTTCAAGTGTTCATTTTTTTGTGTGTTTTTTCCCCCCCATAAATTGTAAAGGCTCATTTTCAGTGAGAGAGAGAAAAATGATATTAACAGCTATACTCAAAAAAACTTTTTTAAAAATGCCTTTATTGTTTTCTAGATGAGATGGTGGACTTTACTATGCAATAAAGGATTCTGAGATCTCTAAGCATGTCTAAGTATTCTCAATAAATACTTCTATTCACAAAAGTTTTAAGCAAAAGACACATTAAAATTTATCATTATGTTAATACTAGGCACCTGTTGCAGGGATATTCCTGAAAGACTTCTGGCGGGCTTCCCTCCTGCCAGCTCCACCTCTTCTGTCCCACTCCCCTCCCCGACCTCTCCTGCTACAGTGGGCAGGGTGGAGCAGGGTGGGGTGGATGAGCATGCCCCACCCATTCTGCCTGCCCCACCACCCCCACGGCCGCTGCTTCCACTTTCTTCACAGTCATGTGTGCTGCCACTACCACTGCGTGCCTCATCCTGCATGTCTGGCCCACCAAGCCCACCACTCCTGCTGCCTCCCGCTGCTGCTGCCTCTGCAGCCACGTGTGCCACTGCTGCATACCTCACCCCGCCCCGCTCCACACACGCTGCCAGTGCTTTCCCTCAAGGAGCCGCAGCTGCCTTGCTTTCCACTTTCCCTCCCTCTTCCTTCTATGCTGTCTTCAGTCTATACTCCTCCCTCCCTGTATGCCAATTAACCGCCACCTTTGTTGGGTTACTTCGCATACTCACTCTGATTGGCTGGTGGGCATGGCTTGTGTAGCAGAGTGATGGTTACTTTGCATATTACTCTATTATTAGGTTAAATTTTCATGACCCCCAGACAATTTTGTACTTAACCTTCCAAAATAGATTATTTGGGAAAGACAAAGCAACAAAATATTCAGTTTTGAAATTACACTCTTATATAACAGTCTGATCTGCCTTCATGAGTGTAAAGGGGAAATGAAAAATATTATTTATAACTAGTAGCCCTGCACATGAATTCATATGCCATTAGCTTGCCAATAGCTTGCTGCTGCCCTAGCTCTCTGTCCACTGCCCCACCTTCCTGCAGCTCCCCCCACTTCCCTCCCTCCAGCCCCTCCTCATAGCTTGCTACCCTACTCTCTCCTGTAGCTCTCCACCACTGGCTTGTATTGTAGTTCACTGCCCCACCCTCCTGCTGATCTGTGACCCAATCATTACTTGGTCAGTCATTATGCTTCATGGTGTAATGACCATTTGCATATTACATATTTATTATATAGGATTGTGGTTGCTATGCTTGTAGGACATGCAGTTACACATTCAAATAAATTTTGATTGGCCATAGAGATTTTCAATGATAAGTCTTACATACTGATATAATTAAAATTATTTAACTCTTCAGTTATATTTTAGAATCCAAAAAATTCTGGCATGTTGGAATTCTGTGGAGAGAAAATGGTTATGTTAAATGATGTTGAAAATTAGTTCATTTTGGTGATAATAAAATAGATGGGCTGTAAAATATACAAATAAAAGCAAAAAGTAATTCTTTGTATATACTCAAACACTTTATTTAATTGAATTGAGCAAATAAATATGTGAGTGGAAACATTTTAAACTATTATATAAAATATATTATTATCAGGCAGTTTAAAAATTTAAGATTGCTGTTTCTGTTCTTTGGATTTATTATTTCTTAACAATTTTACTCTATTCAAATCAAGCCAAGGCCCTAAGAATGTACATGTGAATAACAATGTCTTGGTGTTCTTTATTTGTTTTCTCCAAAAGTAAAAGGAGACCAGTCTTGATGTAGTGATTTGGTATGAACCCTGGGAGCATCAGATGTGTGGTTTCAGGATGCAGGGAAATAAAATGAAGACAATCACATGCTCCAGAGACCACATAACTTCTTGAACATGTACTTATAAAAACACTAGAGGCCTGGTGCACGAATTTCATGCACATCGAGCAAATGGCAGAAATAACTGGTCGCTATAACACACACTAACTACCAGGAGGCAGACACTCAATGCAGGAACTATCTCCTTGTGGTCAGTGCACTACTATAGAGGGATCACTGCAAAGCCAGAAGTCTGGCTCATGGCTGGCAAGCACAGTGGCAGTGATGGGAGCCTCTCCCATCCCTGCTGTAGGCGGGCAGTAAGAGGCAAAGGACCCTGGGGGATTGAGCCCAAGCCAGCAGATGGGTACCCCCAGGGGGTCCTAGACTGAGAGGGCATAGGCCGGGCTGAGGGGACCACCCACCCTGTGCATGAATCTCATGCACCAGGCCTCTCATATAGGATAACAGTCTATTGAGCTATAACTTTCTGGGAAGGGTTTAAAGACATTGAAGACAAGTTATTTCAAATGCTTTGTTTTTCACATTCAGAATCTCATTTTATAGATTTTTACGTACTATAATGGTAAATATATTTTATGTTAAATAAAGTAACACTGAGATTAAAGCCCTACAAAATTATATTGTTACACTAAACTTAAAAAAAATTAGCACATAAATATGATTTTCACTAAAGATGTGAGCTGGTTTTGTAATTAAATAATTAAGGTTTTTTCTTCAACTTTGTGATATCAAATAATAATTTAATAATAGGAAGTTTTATCTTACACAAATAAATGACAGTTTATTTATAGAGTGGAAAGCAAATAGGTGAAATTACTTCAATAGGAACATCCAACTGAATTTTTTATGTCATAAAAAAAATGTTGACTGCTTCAAGATTTTTCCATATTGCTAAGTTTATGAGTTATTGTCATAGTTTATGAGGGCAATGTTGTGACTATACTTGCCATTGTCCTTATTTTGCAATGCTTATTATCAGAATTTCTGATTATCATTTTAAATAAAAGAATTATATGACTTTTATTTAATAAGAATAACTGTACAATACAACTTTCCTAAACTATTAACTGGATTTAAAATCTAACTATTAATAGATTTGTTGATTAAGTTTAATATGCTCAAGAGAAATCTCCACAAACATGAGGATTTATACTGATTCTATTGAAACTTGCTTTTTCTACTTAATTAAAGAAAAATGATGAGCTATATGGAGATAAAAAAATTAACATTACATGCTCTATATTGTCCTAGAATACTTTGGAACTTATCTTTAGAATAATAAGTATAACAGTTACAATTCTGTTAAAAATGAATTTATACTAAAAGTTAAGATGTAACAGCTGTGAAAGATGAGTGAATAGAACAATACTCAACTACACAGACAAGCTCCAAGGCTTAATTTACATTGTACTATTATATTAAAAATGAATAGAATGTTAATTATGCAAATAACTCTCACTATAATAAAATCATACCTGTAACTTTTGATTTGGTAACCTGCCATTTTGTTTTGATATATGTTGTTTCAGGAAACATACATTTTTTTGTAAAAAATAGATCCTCTTCAGGAGAATAGAGAAATTCTGATCATAAACATTAGATCATAGGGAGAATGGTGAGTAACAACACTACACTGCTTTACAGGATGGCATAAATCATATACTTAGTAGTACAGAAAAATCTTAAAGCTCTCAAAGATTTTTGATCACATAAAAAATAGATTTTGAGGTTATTATTGAAATATTTTCACCTATATACCTTTCTTAATAAATGACTTTACTGAAGCTTCAATACTAATGCACACAGCGTGATAGTGGCATTGTAGGGATAAACTCTGAGCTCCTTTTCATTGAACATTCTACTGTAACATATAGCTCACTTTCTGAAAACATGTATTGCATTTCAAAGTACATTTAAAATCTATAATGTGCTTGGCTGGCATAGCTCAGTGGTTGAGCTTGAACTATGAACCAGGAGGTCATGGTTCCATTCCCAATCAGAGCACACAGGCCTGGGTTGCTGGCTAGATCCCCAATGTGGGGAGTATAGGAGGCAGCCTATCAATAATTCTCTCTCATCTTGATGTTTCTATTTCTCTCTTCCTCTCCTTTCCTCTCTGAAATCAATTATCCAATTATCCAATTAATTAAATCAAATTATCCAATACTAACAATGATATAATTAATTCATTTTTATAGGTCTGATTCCCTAAGATCATAAACATTTCACTTAATCAGTAGAAAACTATATTTAAGCAATATGATCAGCATTAATAATTCTAAATATATTTAAATAAGTTAAGATTGGCAACAATCACATACAATTTTGCTTAGTATGACACATTGCCATAATGTGTTCTAAAATTCCTGAATAAATATGTTTTTTTTCTTATAGAAAGTATAATAGAAGCACTTTAACTAGGAGCAGGAAATGATTATTTGGCTAGATTTATATATTTTAAATAGAATTTCATGAAATCATTGAATAACTTAATGGTGTTTTGAGAGAAAAAAGAATAATTTTTTCTGCTCTTTATTCTTACTGTTAATTTTCTATGGTAAAAGGCTGCTGTAGATTACATTATTGGTACTTCTCTTTTTGAAAGTAAAATACAAAAAGAAAATTAAATACTCCCACAGAAAAGAAAAAAACACAAAAAACTTTTTTCCCATTTTACTATTTCTTTAACCTCATAAAAATTTGTTTTTACTTGATTTGATAATACCCCTGAAATAAAAGAACCAACTCTCATTTATATCAAATTTTCTATAATCTTTTATCTCATTCCATTTTATCTATTATTTTTTTAAATCCCAAAAAACAAAAATGAAAAAGAAAGCATCAGAAGCTTCACTACAGATAATGTCTATACTCAAAGTCACAGAGCATTAGCTTTGATCTTGAATCCATAGATCTGACCATTTCAACCATAAGCCTTACACACTGTCTTATATTATAGCCACATGCAATCATCCCATTCCTCAGAAAACTAGTTTTCCTTTAATCAGGCATCTTTAAAAGATTATATTACATACAAACACATTCTCACATTCAAAAATTCTAAAAAAAGAAAAAAAAATAATTGAATAATAAGGAAAAGTCTATCAGGGAGTGGATATTCCCCTGGGTGGTACCTGCCACCTACAATTGGGAACTATCTGACTTTTGCATTGCAATATAGGGGTTTATTGTATTAGGTCAATATTTAAAGTGGGATCAGATTGCAGAAGGCTTTGAATGTGAAGCTGATGTGGGCATTCGGACTGTTTCCAGAATCTTGACTATTATACATAATATTGCTATGAACATAGGGGTGCATGTATTCTTTCTGATTTGTGTTTTGGGCTTCTTAGGATAAACTCCCAGAAGTAAGATCACCTGGTCGAAAGGCAGTTCAATTTTAATTTTTTGAGGAAACCCCATATAGTTTTTCACAGTGGCTGCACTAGTCTGCATTCTACACCAGGATTCCCTTTTCTTCACATCTTTGCCAGCATATGTTGAATTATTGATGGTTACCATTCTAACAGAAATGAGTTGATATCTCATTGTGCCAAACTCAAAATGTACAAAAGACTTAAATGTAAGTGGCAAAACCATATAAATTCTAGAAGAAAACACAGGCAGTACAATCTCAGACATCGATCATAGCAGGTTTTTTTGCTGATACATCTCCTAAGGCAAGAGAAACAAGGGGAAATATAAAATGATTACTGCACCAAACTAAAAAGCTTCTGCACTAAATAAATAAATAAATAAATAAATAAATAAATAAATAAACCATCAATAAAATGAAAAGGGAACTCACTGTATGGGACAACATATTTGGCAATGATACTTCTGATAAGAAGTTAATTTCCAAAATACATAAAGAACTTACACAACTCAACACCAGGAAGACAAACAATCCAATTACAAAATGGGTAAAGGACCTGGATATTATAGATAGACACTTCTCCAAAGAAGGCATACAGGTGTTTTTCCCTTCCAAATATTCTGTGACCCACAAGAGAAAAAGAGTTTAGATCCCCCTCCCTCTTTTCTACATTCACATCTGAACTTCATGATGTTGGGGATTTCTTCAAACCACAGGAACAGCAGCACATCATAGGTAATTTGGTTCATGGTGATTTGGCTCAGAAGGGAGCAAAGAAAACGTTCCCAGGAAAATAAAACAATAAATAAATGACTACCACCCGGCTGTGTTGGCTCAGTGGATTGAGCGCTGGCGGTCACATGGACCAAGAGGTCCCAGGTTTGATTCCCAAACAGAGCACATGCCCTAGTTATGGGCTTGATCCCCACTAGGATGTGCAGGAGGCAGTCAATTACTGATTCTCATCATTGATCTTTCTATTTCTCTTTCCCTCTCTGAAATCAATAAATATACATATCTTTTTTAAAAAAAAAATGACTACTGAAATCAGGTGAAGCATTCTGTAAATTCAACAGAGAAAATTTAATGCTGTATGCCTATTGGAGGGTAGGAATGAATCTCACTTGATTATACCACTTCCATCTCTGCACATTCTTGCCTGTTCCTTCTCATGTGTCACTTTTTCTTCTGGATTGAAAGTAGCTGGGGAACACTGGCTCTCTCCCTTGATTAGAGGGGAAAAGAATCAGAGCTCTGTACAGCATGGAAGAACATCAGTACATCTGGGTTTATTGAGTGGACAGTTGAAGGGATATAGGTTGTAGACAGTTCATGGCTAGAGAGAAGCAACTACTTTGGGCAGAGAGGTAGAAAATGGAATTTACAGTGTTGGTATAAAATGTATGCTTATTTATGCTTTTGCTTGATTTTTAAAAGTGATCTTTGGTATAAGAACATATACCAAGTTTTTACAACTGTACACTTTTCATTGAAGTAATGTGAATACAGAAGATTCACAAGAGTATGTGAGGTCAATCCTATTCAGTATACTTTCAATAAGAATGGGGAAGCAATCCTCTTCTTACATCCTACATGCCTTTCTAACACATGGTTATTAACTTTCTGGGAGATGTCCTATAGATGTATGCAGTTAGCGTACCAGAGGCAAAGTTTCATTTAGCCTCTCCTGCATTGAAATGGACCCAGTAGTCCTTCATTCTTCTTATATAAACTCCTCAGGACACCATTATGTTTTATATAATTTTTTTCTTTAAAAGAAGTCTAATATATTTTTGTGTATGAAAATGTGTCTATACATATGTAATTTCCACTTTTTTAATCAGAAAACAATAGCTATTTCTTAAGATAATAAACTGCTTTTTACCTCTAGTTCTCAGTCCTGGTTAAAAAAAAAACGAACAAAAAAAAAACTGTTGCTTAATAAATGTCGAATAAATATATGATTGAGAAACAAATGTGTAATTGCATGAGAACGCACAGAAGAATGAATGTGAGGATGCTCAGCATTTTCCATGCAAGTGCTGCTTGCTTGATGGCCATTACATACATTCTCTAAATATTGTTAGTGAGGATTGTGCAAACATTTTGTTCCATTTAGCATTTTCATAATTTTTTTAAATATAGATGTCATAGTGCAAAGATAGAATTATCTTCAAGGTTAAATATGCATACCATTCAGTGCTAGTTTTTATTGGGCTCAAATCATAGAAAATAATAAATGTAGCATAATCCAATGTCATTTTTCCGTTAATTATTTGTTAAATGAAGATTTAAGTGCTTATTGTGTCCCAGATCATTTAATGGCCAGGCAAAGATAAAAAGACTAATTTATTTATCTCAATTGGTTTATGAAATAACAGAGAGAAAACCATATGAAAAGGCAACTTTAACATAATATCCTGGGGAAAGAGGTGATGGCAAGATACAAAATTAGACCCATCTGAAAGCAGCCCAACAACTAGGACTCTAGGGTTAAAAATTAGAATAAAGGGCCTGAAATTTTTAGGAAATATATATTGCTATCTCTGTCACTCTCCATGTCCCCTAGGGTATCCACTCTATCTTTACTGATACCAACTGAGATGTCCTGAACAAAAAAGGCAATCTTACTAAAAGATAGGGGAAGGAGAGTCTGTGGCATCAGATAAGTGCAGAAGTCAATTTTAATATAAATTGAGGGACAGTGGACTAATGGATAACAGGATGGTGTCTATAAAGCATGTCTGTAGAAAATGTATCCATAACTGCTCCTTCAAAACATTCACCAGTGTCAAAAATAAGAAGTTAAGCAAATTCACTATTAATAACACACGTATTTATATTGATATGAACAAAAATAAATGATTATCTTTTTAGCGCTTGTTTGCCAACATCAGTATTTTAAACAAGATATTCATTAAACCCAATACAAGTGTACTTAAACTTTACACTTGGTGTATATATATATATATATATATATATATATATATATAGAGAGAGAGAGAGAGAGAGAGAGAGAGAGATAGAGAGAGAGAGAGAGAGAGAGAGAGAGAGAGAGTCTGTTTCTAACTAGTTGTCAAGCCAAGTCTAAAAAAAGTAGTGTATTCTATTTTAGATCAATTACCAGCTCTTAATTTATTATAATAAAATATTTTTTAATTTAAAGAGAAAAAATGTTCACCTTTAAATTTATTATGGATCAGAAATTTCTCAAAATTGAATAATTTGTTAAACACAAATTGCACTTTTATTACAATGGGAATTTTTTGTTCTCTCTTTCTTTCTTTCTCTTTCTCTCTCTCTCTTTCTCTCTCTCTTTCTCTCAATGAAATAAAGAGTAGACAAAAAGAAAAAATGAATAATAAGAGAAAAAGAAAGCAGAAGAGAAGATAAAAAAGACAGAGTCAGAAAGACAGAAAGGGAAGAGGGAGTATTCAAAATGGGAGAACATGTGTACTACAAGGATTTTTAAAGATTATTTTGGTCAAGCCTCTAATTTCATTTTACAGAGAAGGAAGGTGAAGTTCTGGAAGATTCAGTGTTTATCAAAGGACCTGGAGTGACCTAGTGGCTGAGCCAGAAGAAGAAAGCTGACTTATTTTTAGCTCAGGGCTGTGCATCCCCAGAAAACAAAGATTCGATTTTGTTATGCTGGCATTCCACTGCATAATTACTCCCTCAGCGTTTTGTATTTTCATCTTTTGTAAATCATTGGAAACACTGTGAATTTTGTTATTATTCTGTAAAATTTTACAGTGTAAAATGTGTAAAAAATAGTCTGATTAGAATTGACAACACACACACACACACACACACACACACAAAAAAAAAAAAAACAAACAAACAAAAAACAAACAAAAAAACAAAAAAAAAAACCTATAACTCCATTCTAGCGAAATTTTAAAAGTCTGACAATACATTAGAGCAAAAATAAGTCTTTTCAACAAGTGATGCAGGAACGAGTAGACATTCACATGAAAAACAAAAAACATAAAATCTAGATATAGTTATATATTCTTCATAAAAATTAACTAAAAAGGAAATTGCTGACCTAACTATAAAAAAATAATTCTCCAAACTAGCATAGGAGAAAAGCCAGATATAAAATATAATAGTTATTTTTTTAGAGACAATACCAAATACACAATCCATGAAAGAGTAATAAAAAAGGAGACTTCATTAAAGTTAAAAACCTTTGCTTTGTAAAAGACCTTGTCAACAGAATAACAAGACAAGTCACAGACTGGGAGAAAATATTTGAAAAAAGACCTATCTGATCAAGGACTATTATGCAATATGTAGAAAAAAACTCTTAAAATTCAGAAATATGAAAATTCCATGGAAATGAACAGCCAGATTTAAAAATGGGAAGAACTTAACAGATATTTCACCAAAGAAGATATACAGATGGCATATCATAATATTGAAAAGATGCTCCACCTCATATGTCAGTAAGGAAATACAAATTAAAAAAAACAAAAACGAGATAGCATTACATACTTATTAGAATTGCCAAAATCCAGAACCCTGGCAACACTATGTGCTAGCAAGAATATGGAGCAACAGAAATGGTCATTAATTGCTGGTGGGAATGCAAAATATGATTCTTTTGGAAGACAGTTTGGTGGTTTCTTATAAAACTAAACATACTTTTACCCTGCAATATAAGAATTGGGCTCCTTGATATTTACCCAAAAGAGTTAAAAACTTATGTCCACACAAAAACCTGTACATCAATGCTTATAGCAGCTTTAATTATGGCTGTCAATGCTTAGAAACTGCCAAGAGGTCCTTTGGTAGATAAATGGATAAATGATATTTTGTACATCCAGGCAATGGAATATTATTCAATGCTAAAAATGAAGGAGCTATCAAGCGGTAAAAAGTCAGGGAGAAAACTAAAATGTATATTACTAAGTGAAAAAGCTCCACACTATATATGATTCCTATATGACACCCTGGAAAAGGCATAAAAAACTATGGAGACGTTAAAAATATCAGTGGTTGTCAGGGACTGGGAAGGGGGAAATTTGAATAGAGGGTTTTTTAAGGCAGTGAAACTATTTTGTATATTAAAATGATAGTTACATGTCATAATGCATTTGTCTAAATCCATAAAACTTACAACACAAAGAGTGAACCCTAATGTAAACTAGAGTCCTTGGATGATTGTGATGTGTCAATGCAGGTTCATGAATTATTGGGGATGTTTATAATGAGAGAGTGTATGTATGTAGAGGTAGGGACACATGAAAAACCTCTGTACCTTTTTCTCAATTTTGCTGTGAACCTAAAAGTACTCAAAAACAGTCTTTTTAAAAAGGGTTGTTTTGCCGAGACCGGTTTGGCTCAGTGGATAGAGTGTCAGTCTGCGGACTGAAAGGTCCCAGGTTTGATTCCGGTCAAGGGCATGTACATTGGTTGAGGGCACATCCCCAGTAGGGAGTGTGCAAGAGGCACCTGGTCGATGTTTCTCTCTCATCGACGTTTCTAGCTCTCTATCCCTCTCTCTTCCTCTCTGTGGAAAGTCAACAAAATATATATATATATTATATATATATATATATATATATATATATATATATATATATATTTTTTAAGTATTTTGTTTTGGTTTTTACTATTTTTCAAAATATAAGGGTGATCATTTGATTAATGTACTATGAAATGATCATTTTTTCATGCTTAGTTTCTAATTTGGAGCTTCACCCAGCCTTTAAATCATTCTTAACATTTAGCCTCTATATTCCTCTCTTTTCTGCTCTTTACATCGTATTATGAAGGATCTAATTAGGCCTATAGAATTCTGTCCTACTCTAACCATATTCACAAAATATTTTTAAGTTTGTTGTAGATTTTTAATATATTTGATTCAATTTGCTTTATCTCTCTTTATAGAGCTGTATCTTTTAGAGCTAAATAATATCTATATCTATATCATCTATATCTATATCTATATCTATATCAGCCTAAGTTACCACTCTACTGTTCCACTGTTCCATTGTCTGACCGGTAGTTATGTCACACAATGACCACTAGGGAGCAGATGCTCAAAGCAGGAGCTACTGAGCTGCAGTGACTTGGCAGTTGCGGTTCTTGGGTGACTCAAGAGGAGGGAGTCTGTTTTACCCAAGAACTGCCCTCTCACAATCTGGGACTCCTCAGGGAATGTCAGAGAGCTGGTTTTGGCCCAGTCTCCACAGGCCAGGCCAAGGGACCCCGCTGGTACATGAATCCATGTACTAGGCCTCTAGTGATACAATAAGAGAGAAGCAATGTATTTCCCATTTGGCAGCCAAAATCTTTTCAGTTTAAGGTTACTTTCTGTTTCAGGTTTGAGTTATGACAGGAGCCAATACATACACTCCTTTATTTTTATTGTCCTAAAAAGCTCTATAAAATCTTAAGTACTTCACTTGAAATTCTTGTAGAAATACCTGACATTGGAATTGATCTGATCATTTGTCAAAAGTATGGCATTGGTATGTCCCATATCAGCAACTGTTTAACTCTTCACTGACACATCTATTGCATCTTGAGAGTTGCCCTTAAAAATATAAGTCTATAAAGTGATAGATAGTAAATGCAACAGTTGCTGTTAGGTTGTTATTTATGTTGAAACCTTATATTGTTTTTAGACATATTTTTAAAGTGGCAAATAAAACAATAAAAAAGAAATATAACAGTTTTTTAAGTATTAATTTACTGCTGCTATATATATATAAAAGGTAAATACAAATTAGCATAGCCATTAAACCACATTTTATTTACTCTTCTACCATCATTTTCTAGCTCCATTGTATATTCATATGCCACAAAAGAAATGTCAGTACAAAATATTAATATAAGTTCTGGAGCAAAATTCAGAGCAAATAAATTTCATATTGACGTATATGCAGTGTTAGTAACACATAAAGCTCAGAATGAATACATATAAATTATTTCAGCTATTAAGGTTGAAACAAATTTCATTTAGCAGTTTATTCTACCTACAGCAAAACCTGTTATTTGTCTGGGGCAGCAGAGGTGTGAAGAGCTTCGAGCCCAGTACCAAATGCAGCCTCTGTGCTCTACAAGAATTCGTTCATGTGTAGAAATGGCCTATTTACTAATGACTTTAGCTTTGTTCTTCTCTAATGAAGTTCAGATCTAGTGCTTGCAAAAATGGTTATAGGATGCATTTAGAAAGTGGAACAGTTTTCAGTGTGGTACAGTTTCCAAATATTTTTGTTTTTATCCTATTTATAACCTTTATGATGTCCATGGACTTCAGCATATTTTAGTTAAAATTTGGGGGGGGGGGAAATATTTTCAGATACTGAGATCAATATAATTGATTAATCATATTTCAAAATTAGATATGGCCTAAGGTATTAAATTCTGAATGCTGTCTCTAGTTGTTTTATTTTTTTTATTATAACGCTTTTTTCCCCATAATAAATAAAGTTATCTCTTTAAAGCAATTTTATCAGAAATAAAAGACTCTGAGTTTGACACATTTGAGTCCAAACCCAATATTATTCCTTTAATAACAGCATGTTCTTGTCAAGTTTTTTAATTCTCCAAAATATATTTTCTCACATTTAAAATTAGTGCTTTATTGCTTAATTCATAGAGCTAGGCTATAGATGAGATATTTGCAAATTAAATAGCAAGATGGTCAATGGTCAATATGTAGTAGGTGCTTAATCAACATTAGTTCCTTTTTCTTTCCAATGTACTTGAAAACAATGTTTCTTTAATAATATTTCACAGAAACATGCTAGTCTATTCCAAATGTAGCTATTTAGCCACTGGTAAACTTAAGATATGGCTTCCTCATATCTTAAATATCTACATTCTCTTAGTGATGCTCAGACAGAAATCAATTGTTCATGTTTACTTGTTCTCTAGATAATAACATTTCAGAATATATGTCATTTAAACTTTCTATGTGAAATATATATAAAATTTTAAACAAGTGGTTTTCTATAAAACTTTCCCATTAGAATTATTATATAATCTGAAAAGCTGGTTTCACTATGAATTATATACACAGAAATAAATGCCAATAGAATAATTTCTGTTTTCTTTGATAACAAAAGATAAAAATTCTTTACTAAAATAGGAGCGTTAGGAAATTATAACAAAAATCACTAACATAAGAATAATCAATATATCAATTGATTAATCATATTTCAAAATTAGATATAGCCTAAGGTATTAAATTCTGAATGTTGTCTCTAGTTGTTTTATTTATTTTTTATCATAATGCTTTTTTTTCAGTAATACATAAAGTTATCTCTTTAAAGCAATTTTATCAGAAATAAAAGACTCTGAGTTTGACTCATTTGAGTCCAAACCCAATATTATTCCTTTAATAACTGCATGTTCTTGTCAAGATTTTTAATTCTCCAAAATAATATTTTCTCACACTTAAAATGAGTGCTTTATTGCTTAATTCATAGAGCTAGGCTGTGGATGAGATATTTGCAAATTAAATAGCAAGATGGTCAATATGTAGTAGGTGCTTAATCAACATTAGTTCCTTTTTCTTTCCAATGTATAATAATTAAGTTTTACCTTAAAATGTGAGCAGCTTGTGATTTTCTTTTATGCATCCCTTTGCATTTTAATAGCTGTTGATCCTCCTATTACCCATTCCTGATAGTGGTGGTATATATATTATCCTAATCCATGTAGTCATTTCAGACAATCAGTCAGATATTTTGTCTGCAGAATGTTAATAAACAATTAACTAAATTTGAAGATATGCTTTTGGTACCATAAGGACCAGAAAATTCTTTAATGAGCTCAAACGTTCACAAATAACATTAAGTTAGTAGCTAGCCCCTAGGTAAATTTTGCATCCGGAACTAAAATTGCTGTTGAAATTATGCCATGAATGGCAATTCCTATTGTGTAGTCCAAGGAGAGGACAGTGGAGAATAAGTCTGAAGAACTAAGTGAGAATCAATGTGAAGGATCTTGTAAGATATCTTAGTGTACTGTATCTAATGTTTAATTCTACTTTTCTCGACTGTTAAAGTGCTCTGAATGATGTCCTGATACAACTGCATTTTTTTTTCTATTCTAGAGAGTAATATAAAAGACCTGCTATAGGGACTGGGAGGGCATAAGTTAGATAAAAGAAGTGAGAATTTTTTTTTGTTTGTTTTATTTTTGTTTTGTGTGCTCTAGATATAAATACTTTATCAGCTATAAGAGATGAACATATTTTTTCCTAGTCTGTGGCTAAGTGGCATGAAAGTTTCTGCTCTTATGGCTTTTGTTGTTGTTGTTAATCCTCACCAGAGGATATTTTTCCATTGCTTTTTAGAGAGAGTGAAAGAAAGAGTGAGAGACAGAGAAACTTCAAAACATTGACATGAGAAAGACACATTGATGGGTTGCCTCCTCACACACCCTGACCGGGACCAGGATTGAGCCTGCAACTGAGAGTAGAGCCTGCAACCAGAATTGAACCCAGGGCCTCTATCACTGATCCAAACCAGCTAGGGCCTCTTATGGCATTTTAATAAATAATCAGTTAATATCAGATGAACAAACCACACCTCTTCTATTTATTGATAAATGCGGAAAGAGAGCTTCTGTGATCACAGGTTTCAGGGCAAAAGCCAGTCTCTTTTCAGTGTTAACATGTGGAAGGACTTCATCATACCAGTCCCATACCACAGAAAGCCCAGGGGAAGCACTGGGTAGTTCCCCCCTGAAATACACGCTGGGCTGGGACACGCAGCTTCTCAAAAGGGATTTACAGGCTTTTGTAGGTTAAGACTTCACCAGAAAAGAAAAAGTAAATCTTCCCTGAGACCTAAAGAAAGGCAAAGTTTTCCCTCTGCTGTTGATCTGTCTTTGTGTAAAACCGCAGAAAAATGCAGTTTTATATTTGTCTCCACTTGGCAATACCCATTACCTAGGAAGAACCCTACACTTTTCATTAATGCTTTTAGTTTATTCCGCCAATGTGCCTATCGCAATTCTCAATCCCTACCCTCTGCCATACTGTGACAACAGTAAAACAGAGCGAGACAGAGTCAAGAACATAAACTGGATCAATATTTTTCAATAATTTTCTAGACATATTTGTTTGTTTTGCATTACATAAAAAATCGGCATACATTACTATATTTTATGAATGTTTTCTTTCAGTATTGTTGATTATTTTCCAATAGGAATAATGGCCAAAGCACATGTATGTGAATCCTCTCTTGAATGCCAGTCACAGATTAGCCCAAGGGAAAAGAGAAAGTTGCTAGAGTTTAAATTAAATCTCTTTACCTAGCTTTCATCTGGCAGACAACTTCCTAGTGCACTGCAGAGCTGAAAAAGAGATAAGTCAGTCATGACTAGAGAAGTAATCTTAGTTAAAACTAATGAGGAAGCTAATCAGAGTCATTTGTCTTCATGTCAGGTTCATTATTATACTATGGTTCTTTGTCTGAAAGTGGTAAAAATGTACCTGTGAATAAACAGTTTGTCAGGTGATTGCATGGCTGAAATAAGAAGAATAAAACAGAGCTTACCTTTTATTAACAACTAACTTTGATTTTTTGATTTGTTAAAGTGAAAATTTATATTTCTACATGCTATCCACTAGGAATGTAATTGAACTACTTGCGTTGTATGACTTTTCGGAGGAATTTCTGTCTTATAAGACTCTTTAAATCATTCCATTCTTAGATGTTATTTCTCTCAAACAAAATAAGTTTTTATGTAGTATATGAATGGGCATTATGAAATCAAATTTAAATTTGGTATGTTTTGTTTTATTATATATCAAAATAAAATGCCACAAACATTTTATTATTTTTTAAATAACTTGTTCCCTTGAAGATCGTATCTCAGTTTTTACAAATGAAATATCTAGCCTTTTTTTGCCTCATTTTACTTAAAAATAATTTTATATTTAAGTTACATTACAGAATATTGAGGGCAATGATTCTTTTTTATTTTTTTTAAATATATTTTATTGATTTTTACTGAGAGGGAGAGGTATAGAGAGTGAGAAACATCTAGAAACATAGGTGAGAGAGAAACATTGATCAACTGCCTCCTGCACACCCCCTACTGGGGATGTGCTTGCAACCAAGGTACATGCCCTTGACCAGAATTAAACCAGGGACCTTTCAGTCCACAGGCCTACGCTCTATCTCCTGAGCCAAACTGGTTTCGGCAAGTGCAATGAATCATTTTATCAAGTGCAAAACATATTTCATGGAAAGTATCTATTGGAAGAGTCCAGGAGGAAAAAAACAAACAAACAAAAATGAATGAATAAGGTATTTTGAATGTTAAAAGATTAAAACAGTGTTAAAGAAATAGGTCAAACTATCATAGTTTTTCAAGAGTATGGTTTGTGAATAAATAATGATTATCATTACATAATAAATGTTTTAACTGAAAATACAGTTTACTTAACATTTTTTAAAAAAAAGTATGCTTGTCAGAAAGTAATATCTAGTATCTGAGTTGAATGAAAAATAATTCCAGGTAGAGAGACAGGAGTTGGGAGCAAGAAAGTACTAGTGTAGTGCCCATTGTAGGACTATTGAGTGTTCTGGTTTTAAAGGGACAGCCTGTGTTTGTGAGTCCACTAGAATGTTATCTGATTTCATGGCAACATTAAATTCCATCATTCTTCCCTCAGTATTGCCTGAAAAGCTCCCTCCCAATGTACACAGAGGGTCCAGAGCTAGCATGTCAAACTCACAGCCCACAATGAATATTCTTGTGGCCAAACCAATAAAATGGTATATAAGAAACATATTAATAAAAAATTTTCATAACTTAATTTTTACAATATCCTGATATACATAATTATTAATAACAAACTACAATGTTTGCTAATGACTGATTACTATAATCTTGTTACATTCATTTCCTTTACATGCCCTATGCTCAAGCCCACCATTTCTCTCCACTAATGCCAGCAGCGAATATTTTAGCTGATTACACATCATTAGTCTTATACTGATTTGGTTGGTGTGTGCAATAGGAAATATTTCGCTTTGAGAGAACAAGAAAAAATAGGTTTATTTGTGTTATGCTTATTAATTTGTGCAGTTATTCAGTGTCTGTTAAGTTAATGTTAAAATAATTATTTTTAAAATGTTCTGTTACTTTATGTTAATGATTACTTAGTTATTTCAATCCATGTATTCAGCATGTCTCTATCGAAATAAACCTATGTTTCTATGAAAATTGAAGGCTTTGTTTTGTTTTGTTTTGTTTTGTTTTGTTTTTTTGCGACCCACATAAACGGAAGCCTTGTTTATTTGGCCTGTGTTAGCCTTTGAGTTTGACATGCGTGGTTCAGAGCATTCTTCACTGCCAAAGGAAGACACGAGATTGCCAGCCTGCTGGGCAAGCTCCTCTGCCTGAGATTCATTTGGAATTTGTCTCTTTGCCTGTCAAGTGTTGTTCCTGTGGCGTCTGCATCTGCCTCTGATCTCATTTAGTTTGAGATTATTTAATTTTTCCACATGCTGAGAGTATTTATTTGTCCACCACCAGACACCTGCACTTCTCTGATGCTGTCTTTTTGATTTATCAATAGGTAAAAGAAAATCCCATTGAGGGGGAGACACATTTCATGTCCAGTAAAAATGTTTGGCAATCACAGTAGAAAGCACGCTGTTTTAATTTCACAGTCCATTGAAAACATTCACTCATTAACAAACTTATAAAAGAAAAGAAAAGAGGTGAGTTTGGATTGAGAGTACTGCTTACTCTAATCAGTGTGCAGTACCAGAACCCACGGATCTTTAACTCTAAGTATAAATCAGGTCTCTGAGTAACCTCCTTCCATACCTGACACTATGAAATTGCTACTTCTCCCAAGAAATACAATAGTTTCCCTGATTGAAGTTGATGGGGTGGGGATTATATTTTAGGTTAGTTTTTCTGTCTTGAAAATTGCGGAGAATTATAAAAATAAATAAATAATTTTATGCTTTATCTCCCACCCTCTCTCCTTAAACACTTCATAAGCATTTGCTAAGTGTGAGATATGCGTGGGATGTAGCATCAACTCTCATTTTAATCTAGAAGATAGATTTCCAAAGATACTATTTAGAGTGCAGTGTGATAATTGCAGGGACAAAGTCGTGTATAACACAAAGAAGTGGGAAGGTGAGAAGATGGTTAGAAAAGGTTTCCTGTAAAAGGAGAATATTTAAGTCAGGATCTCCATTATGCTCTTTATACAATTCTAAAACAAATTTGTGAATGTGTACATTATGTTTCCTCTGCCTATAACTCCATGAAGGGGAAATTAAAGAAATGATAACAATAGCTGGCACTCATAGTTTTCTACTTGCCTAGCATTGTTTTATGGGCCTTGTATGAGTTTATTTAGCCTTCATAGAAATGCTATGAGGCAAGTATTGCTTATATCATCCATTTGCAGAAGTTAAGTAGTAGAACCGGAATTCAGACTCAAGCACTCGGATTTCTATGCCTTTGCTTTTGACCTCTGTGAAATATGGAAATAAGAGCTCTTTTGAAAAAGGAAACAGAAGTTTGCAGGGATATATATATCTACCAGATCCAATCAGGAGACAAATATCACACCAGTAATTAAAGCAGGGAGATTGTCACATAAAGAGCTCTCATGAGGGCATTTACTTGTAAGATGGGTAAAGAGAACTCTAAATAATATAGGAATGGCAGGTGTAGGGAGCAGTGACTATATTTAGAGCTAAGTGAATCTAAGGGGGAAAATAGGAAGCCTGACATATTTATCTCATTGGAGATTGTGCCTGAGGCCCACTGGACAGTAAAGAAATTATCTGAGATGCCACAGACTGAAGCTGGCAAACAAGCCACCTACTGGGATTACTGTTAGATTTACAGATAAGGTACCTGCTCTGCTGCAGGTAACACTTTCTGCACTATGGGTTCTTTTACCCCTCAGTAGCCAGGAAGCTGTAATAAAAGCTACAGACCAGGTAACAGAGGCCCTTCCACTTGTATTGGCCTTTCAAGAGCCTAATATTACAGCAACTAACAGAAATGTTTATGGAGTTCAGATACAGTGCCATGAAAAAGGATAAAATGGGTGAATTTGGAACTGAGAGTTAGGAAATTGATAACTGACATAGAACTGCCTGTATTTAGAACCTCTAATCGTGGAAAATACTGTGCCCAGCCATGTGTTATTCAAAATAAAACAGTGTTACTTTAATAAAAAAAACAATGACATATAACATAGCTTTTGATTCTTCCGATGCCTAGATTGATATGTTCACACACATACTCTCAGTATCAAATTACTTCAAACAAACCTTGAGTGGTCATGATTTAATGGTGACAAAGCTGTGATTTATTTTCCTATTGAGAATTCTAGCAATGGAAGCATTCTAATTTGGGTTTGGAATATAAAGATATAATCCTTATAAAACATCCCTCTTTTGCTTCTTTTGCTTCTTCTTTTTTCATATCTAGAAGAATTTTCTGTTGTCAGTCTTAAGGTTTGAACTAGACTTAATGTTGTCTGGCCCACATCACAATACAATTTTGAAGCTGCGGTATTCTTCTGTCCTTATGTACATGCTGCCTTCCGTTATTCTATTGAGAGTGGGGACAGTTATCTTTCCCCTCCCCTTAATGCCAACCCAGACAGGCTAAAATGTTTAAAAATATACTGTGGCTTCATATCTACACCCTTGGAGTCTTAATATTTCTGCACTGATGACTCCTAGACTCTGAAGGAACAAGTTAATTTAAAAAAAAAATACACACAAATTTGCCTCTATCCTATAATTGATGACTTAATCTTCTATAAGTAAATGTTTACTCCTTGAAATTAGAAAACCCTTTAAGCTTCATCTGAGTGACAGCACAGATCTTTTCCATTTTTGAAAAGAAACCCAGTGAGAAAAGTGTATTATACCTTCAAGTCTGAAAAGAGAGAAAACATAAATATAATGTCATGATCTGTATTTACTACAGGAGAATAGGACAAGTATGAATTTTTCCAAAGAATAGTCAATATGTTTTGTTTTTAATTCTGGAGACATTTTAGAAGAAAGAATGGTTGAAATTGATCCCTGTTAAGTCTCTTCTGGCTCAGTATCTATAATTCTACAACTGAGGAATGAAATAGAGTTTTGCAAATAAGACAGTAATACAACCTAGTTATTGATACTTTATTTGGTCAACATCACACAATAAGATTTGGGACATTGAACAATTGTGTGTGAGATTGATTTTAATATATTTGTGATGATATGGAGAAAAATCAATAAAATAATTTCAAGTTTATTTTTAAATTTTTACATTGAAGAATGTAACCTATTTTCCAATATTGAAATGCCATTCCACAGGATTCAAATTGTACTTTGATGTTCAACCATCTCCTTCATATGTGGAAATTGAGTGCACCGAGTAGACATTTTTTAAAGTATTTCTACAGCAAATGCATGAGCTCATAATTTAAATTCTATGTGTTATTTTATCACGAGGGCAACTTTTTGGAACAAAGAGCACATATTAAATTTTTCCAGACAATTGAATTATAGTTCAGAAAGATTAAATGAATAAAATGCTTAAGTTTGCTCAGATGGTAAATTTTAGGTAATACTCAAACCTAGGATGATTGATTCTAAATCTTATATGGTCTTCCCATCTCACTAAACTAGTTCTCAAGCCTGAATTTTTAAAACTTATTAAAAACGAAATATATGAAGATAAAAGAAAACATTTGATATATGTCTCAAAATTCCTCAGAAGCAGATTTTCAATATATCTAAAACTGTATAAAAATACTAAGAGTCCTAAGTGTTTTCAGGGACCCTATAATGTCTGATATTATGGCAATAACAACAGTTTTAAAGAACAAACGATTTCTAATTAAATACATCACTAAAAAACACTGTACTGGAGGTTTAATCTTCACTCCATATCATTCTTTGGTGTATTTCAAAGTCCAGAAATAGGTTTTATAATAAGAATGATAATTCTTAATATTCAGTAATCTGTACTTGCAATCAGCTTGTTTAATTTTAATTAATTCATTCTTTGGTCTGCCTCGTGAATATGTTTACATTTTTATCTAAGCATATTTCATAAAAATCACATTAGACATTGGCTTATATAATAAATGAGCTCTGTTTATTTGAGAAAGATAATGTTTTCTATTTAATCAATTGTGTTAGACATGGGAAATATTTATATTGAAATTAATCTGTTGTTAAAATGGGCATAACTTCCCCCTTTAGTGGTCTTAGTTTGGTAAAAGGTTCTGGAATCTTAGTTTAACAAATCCTAATTCCATTATTTTGTATATTTTATACTCTAACCCTAACTTCATGAGGCCTTTCTACTCAAATTCATACTCAGTTAATCTGATCAAAACTGAATTGTTTTAATTAAAATTAGAAGATAACCCTAAAAAGAGAGAGAACTAAATAAGTATTTGGAGGAGTGTTTCTTTTAAAAATGGCATTGATATCAGTTTGAGATTATTCTTGCCAGATAAAAAAGAACACATAGAGATCATCATCTCTAGGACATGGAGATTATATGGAATTATTCCTTCTTAGCAAGAGTTCACTTTTCATTCAACAAAGAATTTTCATGGATTTTGCAGATATAAGAAACTTGCATAAGCTTGATATATACTAATTTATTATTTTGCTCTTTGACATCCTGTAGACCTCTTAAAATACCACTTATTTTTTTAATGGAATCGTTAACTATAAATAACTAATGCCTAATTTTAATTCAATATTTAGGAAATGCACAATGAATATTGTTTTTACATACTAATAAACTTTAGTTGCCTGCTTTAGAATTCTAGGTCTAGAATGTTGAAACATTTAAACATGAAAACTATGCATTATAATGTTAAGTACATTATCATTTATAAATAATTTCTTATTACTTCATACTTATTAAAGTCTCGTGTCATTTATTACCAAATAAAAGTGTTCTAGTCAATTAATTATTTTGGAAGAAAAAAATGTGGAAAACTCAAGATACTAAGCAAAAGGTATATAGTTAGCCATTAAGCAACAGGTTAGAGGTTTAATTAGCCTTCTTGTGCCATTGAAAACCTGAGTATAACTTTTGACTTTCCAAAAATTCAACTACTAGTAGTCTACTTGACTGGGAGCTTCATTGATAACATAAACAATAGATTAACACGTATTTTTATCTTATGCACATTATATATTATCCCATATAATAAAAGGATAATATGCAAATTGACTGAACAGAATGACTGGTTGCTATGACACAAATTGACCACCAGGGAGCAGACATTCAACACAGGAGCTTCCCTGTGGGACATCCCCTGAGGGCTCCAGGACTGCAAGAGGGCACAGGCTGAGCTGAGGGGATCTCTCCCCCGTCCCAGTGCACGAATCTCATGCCCGGGGCCTCTAGTATTTTAATAAAGTAAGCTAATAAAAAGAAAATATTAATAAGAAAATTATAAGGAATAGAAAATACATATATAGTACTGTATGGATTTCTTGAAAAAAAATCCATATTACAAGGGGACCCCTGCAGTTCAAACTCATGTTGTTCAAGGGACCAAATATATACAAAATTAAATTATAAAATAGCAAACATAAATAATCTAAAATATAAAATATATTAAAGTTCAAAACTCATACAACTTAACAAAAGAAAGATAAACAATCCAATAATAAAAAAAATAGGCAAAAGACCTAAATAGACACTTTTCAAAAGAGGACATACAGAAGGCCAAGAGACATATGAAAACATGCTTAAAGTCACTAATCGTCTGAGAGATGCAAACCTAAACAACAATGAGGTACCATCTCACACCTGTCAAAATGTCTATCATCAACAAATTAACAAATAACAAGTGCTGGAGAAGATGCAGAGAAAAAGGAACCCTCTTGCACTGCTGGTGGGAATGCAGATTGGTGCAGGCATTGTGGAAAACAGTATGGTGCTTCCTCAAAAAATTAAAAGTAAAACTTCCATTTGATTCACTAATCCCACTTCTAGGAATATATATCAAGAAGACAGAAACACCAATCAAGAAAGGATATATGCATTTATATGTTTATAGCAGCACAATTTACAATAGCTAAGATTTGGAAACAGCCCATCAGCAGATGAGTGGATTAAAAATATTGGTACATCTACACAATGAATACTACACTGCTCTATAAAAGAATGAATTCTTTCCATTTGCTACAGCATGGATGGGACTGGACAGCATCATGCCAAGCAAAATAAGCTAGTCAGAGAAAGACAAATATCACATGACCTCACTCATTTGTGGAATATAATGAATGATATAAACTGATGAACAAAAAATAAAACCAAAGTCATAGAAGCATCGAACAGAGTGTCCAACTTATGAGGGAAGGTGGGGAGTGATGGGGTAAGAGATGAACCAAAGGACTTGTATGCATGCATATGAGTATAACCAATGGACATGGACAATGGGGGGGTGAGAACACGTGCTAGGGAATGGGGGTGGCTAGAAAGAGGTCAATGGGAGCAAAAGGAGACTTGTGTAATACTTAAAACAATGAAGAATTTAAAATAAATAAGTAAAAAAAATAAGATATATTTTAATAAATTTCTGTAACTATACAGAAATTTAACAAATACTAATTACTCCACCTTGATGAATTGTTTAAAAGTAAACACACCTGTGTAACCATGCTCAAGTCAGATAGTAGAATTTTACCAATATCCCTGAAGTTCCCCTCATGCCTGCTCAGTTCACCCCTTTCCTCTTCTTCCCCAGGGTACCTACTATTCTGATTTTTTAATAACGTAGATTCATTTTACCTGCTCTTCACATTTGCAATGGAATCTCACAGCGTGTATATTCTGTAACTTCATATGCTTTTTTACTCAATATTATGAGATGCATTTATATGTTGCTAATTCTCACTACTGTATAAATATACTGTACTTTATTAGTGCTGTGAAAATCAGTTGCATTAAGCAATAATATTATTATTTTCTGTGGGTCAGGAATATAGACTGGTCCCAGTAAGGACAGTTTGTTTCTGCTGCATGGATGTCTGTAGCATTAGCAGGGAACACTTGAAGGCTAGGGATGTTTTAATGGCTGGACAAGATCCATGTAGAGGCCTCTACACGTGTTTAACAGTCGATGCTGGTTGTCAGCTAGGCCCCTCACTGGTAAGTTGGCTGGAACATTACATGTCATCTCTCTGTGTAGTCTGCCTAGCTGGGTTTCCACATGGTAGGATGGCTGGGTTCCAAGAGTGAGTATCCTGAGAAATCAAGATGAAATTGTGGCATCTTTATAATCTATCCTCAGAAACCACATAGCATGTTGTAATATCAATTTTCTCCATATTCCATTGGTAAAGGCAGTAAAAAAAAAAAAAGGAAAAAGTAGGCTTACGGGAAGGAACTGTAGAATAAAACAGCTCTAGTTGGGAGATATATTAAGGTCCCATTTTAAGAAAGGCATGTGGGATGTAAGATATTTTTTGTAGCTATCTTTGGAAGACATAGTCTGCCACACATTGTATTTAAATATAATGCAATAACCCTAACCAGTTTAGCTCAATGGATAGAGTGTTGGCCTACAGACTGAAAGGTCACAGATTCAATTCTGGTCAAGGATATGTACTTTGGTTGTGGGTACATCTAAAGTAAGAGGTGTGCAGGAGGCAGCTGATTGATGTTTCTCTATCATTGATGTTTCTAACTCTCTATCCCTCTCTCTTCCTCTCTGTAAAAAATCAATAAAATATATTTTTAAAAATATAAATATAATGTAATAAAATGAAAACAGAAGAGTACTACCATGTTTCCCCGAGAAAATAAGACATCCTCTGAAAATAAGACCTAGCGCATGGAAAGATAAGACATCCCCTGAAAATAAGACCTAGCGCAACTTTTGGGAGAAAAAATTAATATAAGACACTGTCTTATTTTCAGGGAAACAGGGTAGTATACATATTCATTCAACTGTTAATGGATTTTGGTTTGTTTTCATTTAGGGTCATAGATGTCTCAGGTTTTGTTTTAGAAAAACAGTGACTGGAAGAAATAGTCACATGTATTTGATTTATTTAAGGAGTGCTTTTCAGGAAAACCTATAGGAAAGAGAGAAAAGCAGAATAGAGAGGGGGGGGGAAAGCAGAATAGAGAGAGGGAAATTCAATGTTGAATGTCAGCGTCTCAGATAACCTCAGAACTTCCGTGGCTACATCCACAGAGAGTCTGAAGCATAAATCACATTGCAAAGTAGTCTTCCCCTCAAACCCAGGGAAAGGCACTAATATATCTGTTGATTACTACCTGTCAACTGCATTGACTGTGGTAGAGACTGGGCAGCAGAAGGTATCTTTTTGCATAGATGTCTGTCTGCTGAAAGCAATTCTCCAAAGTAAAGAGCATTTGTGAACTGCTGATAACCAACCCTCACACTAACTGGAGATGATACACAAGTGGAGATCTCAGTGGAAGTATTAAGTGTCTTTACCACAATGGACTGTTTGCACTTAAATCTCACATTAAGTCGTTTTATTCATTACAGTCTCTGGATTCGGGCTTACTACAATTCCTTAAAACATTTACAAGAGGACAGTTAGTAATATGAACTATAAGCTCCTGCTCTGAGTTGCTTCTAAGTTTCTGACTATTGCTATCTCCTCCTTCTTCCCTTAACTATTCTCAACTCTTCTCCATTACTCCCAGCATCTCTCCTGGTGTAAGGGGCTTGTTGGTGGGCCAGCCCCTTATCTTGAAGTGTTAGAGACTTTAACTACCATACATTGATTATATCGTGTTGCTTTACTTACCAGTTTACAGTTAAACCTGGTCTTGGGAGTAAAAAGAGATAGATGCCTTGATGGATTGTGTAAGAAACATAATCCTACCTCCCCCCACTATGGAGTAGTAGTCCTAACCCCATGTTTATCAAAGCTAATTACCCTTGTCAGTCATAACTACTTTTTTTTTTATAATGGTCATTGCTTTTTTTTTTTTTTTCCAACTTCCTTGTCTACTGACTCTAAGTTAATGACCAGACAATAGCCTTAATTTTAAATTTAATGAAATCGTTAACCACTTTCCTCTGGTGGAACTATTCCTTGTGACAACTAGAATTTTCTGGCCAAAATGGAAAAAGTAAAATTCCCTGGGTCCCTGAGTAAACCTGCCACTACCATTTTCACTCCTTGGTTCCTTCACCTATGAACGCTACCTATTTAATTAGTTATATTTTTATATATTGTTATTGACCTTGTAAATATCCTCTTTTGAAAATGCCTTTTCATGCCTCTTGATCATTTGTTCTAATTGTACTAACTATCTGTTTCTTATTGATATACTAGAGGCCCGATGCAAGAAATTCATGCAAGGGGCTTGGCCCTCGCAGCCCTGGCTTCTTCAGGAAGGTCGTTCAGCTGTCCTGTCCAATTAGCATGTTATGCTCTTATTATCATAGGTGGACAGATTTTGCAATCCTGTGTCCAAAATATATAATTCACCTTTTCACTTTTAAAAAAATGTCTTTTGGTGTATAGAAATACTTCATTTTAATTTAGTATTATTTTGCAATCTTTTTTGTATGTGGTTATTACATTTGATCTTGTTATCAGGAAATATTTACCTACATTGAGGTAAAAAAGAACTTATTATTGTTTAAAGTTTCTAAGTACTTCAACTCATTATTTTACCTTTCACATTTAGATCTACAACCCACACATGCCCCAGATTGTAGAGAGTTTTTAAGGGAGGCTACAACTGAAAGAATTTGGGAACTAATATAACCCTTAACTGTCTGGTCTGTATTTATTGATGAGATAGTCTGCATTCTATTTTAATGGAAATATAATTCAATGGTTCATAAAACATTTGAATTGATTACGATACATTTTAGCTACTTGGTGATAATGTTTATTAAGGAAACTTGCATAAATTATAAATTTTCTTGTACAATAGTAGCTTATTTCTAATAATAGACACCTCACACATCCTTGTAATACAGATCTTCTTTTATCTTCTCCCACATTCCTTTTTCAAATACTGTTTTTTGAGTCTAGAGTAGGGGTGTCGAACTCAATCAGAGAAGGGGCCAAAATCTAAAATCCAGCCTAAATCGCAGGCCGAATGGTTTACTGAACAGTCATAAACTGTCATTGTGATGGAAACGCAGTGGAGTGCAGTGATGACAGCGTGGTGCGGGCCACATTGCAAGGCCTGGCGGGACGGATTTGGCCCGCGGGCCTTGTGTTTGATACATGTGGTCTATAGCATCATAATTCTCTTTGAATGAACTATGCTCATTTTCTAAAAATAACAACAACAAAAAATAAAAGAAACCCCTAAACCCTTTGTTTTTATATTTTGTCAATAAATTAGTCTTTGCCTTGTTGGAAAATATTCATATATATATATATATATATATATATATATATATATATATATATATATTTATATATATATATGTATGTATATATGACTGTGTATTCAATATCTCTTGATAAAGCAAAAACATATGATCCACTGTTGTAAACATTTGAATTTTTTTTTCCAAAACTTGGTTTTAGATGTGACATGATTGCTTTTGTCAATTAAATATAGAAGATTTATTAACAGCAGGATTATAAAATTTCTTAATACTGAGGCTATGTGCCTGTTCTGATTTGTTATGATTGCTGTGACTTGACAATGATTATCAGTAAGCACTGGACTCTGAGAGCTGCATGTTACAGACTGTGGTGCATCTATGAGAGTAGAGCAGAAAAGTACAGCATCAAGTTTCACAGGCTGTTCCTAGGAAATAAATGGCTTCAATTGGTCTAATCCTTCACCCTCTACCTGCTACCTCCTTGATTATTCCTTTTTGCTTTCTCCCCACAGAAAATCACCCTGTCCCTCCAATGTTACCACCTCTCATGGTATACCCTGCCTCTTTGGCAATGCCCATATGCACAAATATACTCTGCTTTAACCAAATGTTGGTATATATCTTTCAAGAATTTTGAATGACACATCATTCTGATTGCTCTCCTGCTCTTCTCTTTCAGGGCTAAGAAAATTCTCCACCACCGCACAATTCTGATAAAATGTGACAGGGCATCTGTGAGCTCTTTTTGCTTCTGTAAGGCTAAGTGTCCATTCTACTCACATAAGCACATTATCGCTCGATAACATTTCTTGATATAAAGTACCTGTCACTGCTTGTGACATTGGATCTTAGACTACACGGGAGCCCGAAGCCTTAGCGTAAATAGGCCTGGAGCCCCTGAGTTGCTCTGTGTGAGGCAGCAGCACCTGCGGCTCCTCTATCCCAGGTTGGGCTCTCCCGCCGCACAGGCCGCTTTGCTTGAGGCAAGGCTGTCATCGCAGTTTTTCAGATGAATGAGAGAAAGGGAGCCTCCACAGGCAGGTTTTCCGAAGCATGTAATTATATACCCATTTTGAGAGCTAACTCTATTACAGATCCTCTGCTTTGTTGCTTTTTTATGTTGGATTTTTGAAAGCACGCTTATCAAATTTTTAAAGTACAGTGAACATCTGATTGTATAGGACTAAAAATTATTTCATTAATGACTAAATGGAAGAGTGGTTAACTATGACAAAACTGAAAATTATATTGCATAACGCTCAGGAAGTGGCTAGCCTTTTAGTCAGTGGCGAACTATATGATAAAAAACATCAGTCACAAAAATACTTTGACATTGTGATGTATTTTCCATATGTCAGACCATATCCAGATTATTGATTTCCATACTTGCCAAAAAATCATAAGTGAAATGCTGCCAGTCAGGAGACTGAAGGCCCTGAAAGCTTGATGTATAAATCATTGTCAAAAGAAATGATGTTAAGATTAGTTCTTCCAACCCCTCTGGCAATAGGCAAGGGAGATACCTGATTGGTGGTATTGCTCTTAGATCAGTCAAAGCAGATATACACTCCTTAGTACAGCCTCGCATGATGCCTGTGTTGGTGGCCAGAACTGTTTCATGCCTGGGGCACAAAAAAATAAAAAAAAAAGATTAGGTCTTCCAAGAAATATAATTTTGACTGAACATCTTAGCTACCCGAAACACATAAAAAGCTTTTTACAGGCAATAAACCAATATAAACCAGTTATAGGCATTGCGAAGGAGTTAGATTTCATTATAAAATTTAAAATCTTTTTTTTTTAAATCCAGTCACATGAGTACAAATACTGCATGATTCCACTGTCATGAGTATCTAAAATAGATAGTCATTTAGAAGCAAAAAATAGACTGGCAGTTTCCAGGGGGTGAGGGGAATGGGAAATGGGTAGTTACTACTTAATGTATACCCCCCCAAACCCCCCAAAATAGAAAAAAGTGATTGTGAAATTGCTGAGAACTATTAGGGAAAAAAAACAAAAACAGGCAGTCAATATGGAACTTCACTTTTTGGTATCTTTTGAAATCTGCATTGGCAAGTTCTGAGTAAAGATAGTGGACTGAAACTATATATATTTATGATCCCTTCCACATTCCCTCTATGAAATAAAGCAACCTTTTAAACTGACGTAAGCAAAAAGATTAAGAGAATGAAACATAAACAATAGAAACAAAATATTGGAGAACAGAGAAATATAAAATTTTAGAAAATAATTACAATAATTAGAAATCCATTTGGAACAACTAATATTCAAATAATAGGTATTCTAAAAGAAACAGGTGTGGAAATCACTAATGAAGTAATTAAAAAAATAATTGCTTATGGGAAGGACTTTTCTAGTTTGAAATAATCCTTATATCTACAAAAATGTGAGTTGGCTTAACCAAACACAACAATAAGGACTGTCTCAAGCAGT
This sequence comes from Pipistrellus kuhlii, assembly GCF_014108245.1. Taxonomy (NCBI): domain Eukaryota; kingdom Metazoa; phylum Chordata; class Mammalia; order Chiroptera; family Vespertilionidae; genus Pipistrellus; species Pipistrellus kuhlii. Next base: position 17,936,701 of record NW_023425595.1, read on the forward strand.
CTTGGATTGTGAGAGGGATGTCCGACTGCCCGTTTAGGCCCAATCCCACTACTGGGATTGGGCCTAAACAGGCAGTCTGATATCCCTCGAGGGGTCCCAGATTGGAGAGGGTGCAGGCTGGGCTGAGGGACACACACCCCCATGCATGAATTTCATGCACCTGATCTCTAGAGTGTGTGTGTGTGTGTATGTATATATATATAATAAATATTTAATAAATATATATAATAAATATTTAATAAATATATATATATAACCCTAATTTGCAAATAGACTGAATGGCGGAACAACTGAACTGGTCACTATGACATGCATTGACAGGGGATGCATGTGGAAAATGGTGGGCATCTGCTGCAGTGGGATGGTGGAGCAGGTAAGTGGGGGTGCAAGACCAAGTCGGAGCACCAGTCACTGTCACTGAGGCAAGCCTCTGGTGGTTACTAAAAATTCTTTGCTCCCATATGCCACGGTTCCACCAGTTGCTCACACCTGCTGCTGACCCCAGCCCCACTCGCATCCACTGCCAGCACCTGGTGCCAGCCAGATCACTCAGTGCCTTCAGTGGGTGTGGGTGGCGGCTGCTAGACCCAAAGACCCCTCAGGGTTTCTCCACCTCCCCCTGCTCCTGAAGGGCGATTGGGGCCAGCACCATCAACACATGGGAACAGTGGTAAAGGGAAAGGGGCTGCTGGCAGGGGTATGGGGGCCATGGTGGGAGGGGTCAGGCAGGGACGTGAAAGATGGGCTGGGACCCACACCTGTGTCCACCGCAGCCTAGCAGCCCACAGCTCCTTTCAAGGTACATGGATTTGTGCACTGGGCCTCTAGGGAAATATAATTTTACTTCGGCTACATGTGCAAAAGGAAACTGCCTGGCACAGGGTGCACATCATATTCATAAACATGTGGATACTTGAGTAAAAATTCAAATTCTTTTCAGTTCAATACATGCTTTCTCTTTATGAATGAGAGGATATAAAGAATGTCTGCCAATATAACAAATTAGATAATATATGTCAATGATTTGATATTTTTTGTGGTGGGATTCCCAGATCTGCCAACTCCCTAAGTTCTGCCAGTTCTTAGAAACTGAAAGATACTTTTATTGGGAATCAGAAAAGCACCTGGGGTCTGAGTAAGAAGCAGAATGACAGGATATGATCTTCCCTTATTCCATTGCAGGGATGTAATTTTGGGGGGTGAGGGGGTTAAAGTAATTGGAAGGAAATAACTGCAACTTTTGGCCTGCTTTGATTTAAGGCTCTCACATTCAGGTGTTTGAAGAAGAGATGTTTTAAGGAATGTGTTTTTCTCATTGTCGAATCTAGAGGCTTTAAACCCAATACAATGATTAGATAAAATTATAAAATAAAAGGACAGAGATTTATTGAACAATCACTATGTGTCAGGCATATATTAATTTTATATAATTGTCTTATTTATGCTGTCAACAACTCAATGAGGCAGGTATTATTATCCCATGCTATACAGACGAGGAACATAGATCAGAGTTAACTATCCTATTCAGCGTTACACATTTAATACATTGTGGCAATGCAATGCATGCCCTTTAGACAACATGTTTTTGGTTATTATTGTTTTTGTTGTTATTTTAGTACAGATGATGTAGATATCTAGTATCAGAGAATGAGAATTTAAAGAATGATTCCAAGATTTATGCTTTGAGAAATAAAAAGATGGAATTCCCATAACCTAAAAATGTGGACTTAACTGGATTTGTACATTAGTTGAATAAAGATTTTCTTTATATTTCCTTTATATACTCTTACAAAAGTCAGCTAGGATCTAGGGTCAGAGTTAACATAATATTTCCACTCATTTGAAATAAAAATCCATTAAAAGTTCTTCTGCCTTGAAGAACTCTCTAGCAATAGATGGAGGGGAAACAAAATTTTTTGAAAGTTTGTTTGTCTTCCTTTATGGATAATACTCTAATACTTGTTTAATAAGTGATGAATATTATTAATAGTTTTACATGAATTGTTGAATTCCCTTTTTACTGAATTTTTTACTGGATCCAGGAAACCAGAATTACTCATCCACTTGTCAGCAATGTAGCTAACGGGACTCCATGCACTGACCAATGATGGGTTGGGTTATTTTTAAGATATTTTTAAGCTCACAAGGGTTTTAGATTCTAGCCCACATTCCATTTCCTTTGTATCTCTTTAGGCAAATGTATTTGAACATATGGCATTTTAATAATCATCATGAATCACATAAATGGAAAAACTGTATTCAATATACAATGAGGTGACAGGCTTCAGTAAATTAATGATTTCATTAACAACACAGTAACATTTCCACCATTATAAATATTTAACCTAAAATAAGTTACTTCAAATGTAATACTTCAGCTTTAATACAGTTCCAAAATTGCCTGACTCAGTTCCTAGGTCTCAAAGTGTCAAACTTTTAAGAAATTCAGAATCATTTCATTTTGCTCCATAAACAGTAACTCTTCCCCTGAGACACACCCTGGTGGTAGTAAAGGGTGAGACATGCACTTTTATGAAAACTTCAAAGTCTAATTTTACTCAAAATACTGGTGAAGCAAACTCTAGGTATATTGATTTAAAAAATTGGACTTTTATTACATGATTTTTTTTTTAGTTAAATCCCAGTTATTTTAAAAACTAATATTTATTACAATTTTTATTTACCAAACACTAATTTTTGTATTACTAACCCCTTGAGAAACCCTATGGTATAAGTAGTATTATTATCCTTTTTTTTTTTTTTTACAGAAGACCCTAGAGCTCAGAGGGCTTAATCGCTCATTGAAGTTCATAGACACACATACTATGTCACAGAGCCAGAGTCTGACCTCAGGTATCTTGACAATAAAGCAGATACATAAATTCTATCCAGTAGTATGTATACCATTGTAGAAAATGTGATATTTTAATTGGCAAGGAAATTTTCAAAGCTTTATAAAATCCTTTTATGCATAATTAATAGCACATCCCTCAGGATACCAAATGACACTTCACATTTTCACACTAATGTTGATTGAAATTGGATAATGTAAATGTTTTCAGTTCTGATCATTTTTTCAATTTAATTTTCTTTTCTCAGAACAAAATGAGCATAAATAATCATTCAGTGCTTTTTATGTAGTTCTCACTCTTAGAAGGAACTACAGTTCAAGGCATTCAGCAAAGAAAATGATGTGAATTAGGCACGGAGGAGGTTATAGTCCCTTCAAAAATAGGACAAACTTTCTGTCAAAAATTTTATAGTCTATGGTGAAAGTGGGAAACAGAGTGAAATATATGTTGATGAAAGGCCATGAAGATAAGAGTGCCCCGAACCATGACACGGGAAACAGTCAAGGAGGGTTCCTAAGCTGAGCTAAAATGAACAGTTGGATATGAGCATGAGAGGAACAGAGAAAACTGAAATTTTATACAGGGAAGGAAAGAAATGTTGCAGGCAAGGAAAGGATAGAGCTGCTATAGAAATGCTAAGAAATTCAGTTTGGCTAAATCATACAATGCACAAGCCGCAGTCTGGCCTCCCACTGAGGGAGGCGACTGGGCTGATCAGGGGAAGGCGCCATCCCCATAAAACTGCTGGCTGCTGCAGTCACCAAGGTGTTTTTATCAACAAGGACTCCATTCCCTTTACCATAAAAAAAATGACAACTTTCTTTAGGCATTTTCAAGATATGTCTTTTATAGGGTATGACATTTCTTTCTTTCTTTCTTTCTTTCTTTCTTTCTTTCTTTCTTTCTCTTTTCTTTCTCTCTTTCTTTCTCTCTTTCTTTCTTCTTCTCTTTCTTTCTCTCTTTCTTTCTCTCTCTCTCTCTCTCTCTCTCTCTCTCTCTCTCTCTCTCTCTCTCTCTCTCTCTCTCTCTCTCTCTCCCTCCCTTCCTTCCTTCCTTCCTTCCTTCCTTCCTTCCTTCCTTCCTTCCTTCCTTCCTTCCTTCCTTCCTTCCTTTTATTTATCTTCACCTGAGGATATTTTCCATTCATTTTTAGAGAGCATGGAAGACATAGGGAAAGACAGAGAGAAACATCAATGTAAGAGGAACACTTCAATTGGTTGCCTCCTGCATGAGCCCTGACCTGGGCCCCGGAGAGGGAGAAGCCTGCAACCTAGGTACATGCCCTTGATCAGAATCGAACCCAGACCCTGCAGTCCACAGGCTGAGGCTCAAGCCCAACCAGCTAGGGCAGGATATGACATTTCTTAACTCCTCCATCAGCAAACCTTCGTGTTTTTCCTTGGAGTGAGGTAGAAAAACCCTAGAACATCTTCTTGGATTCTTAACACCCAAGGTACCAAGAACACTACGAGTTGCTTACCAGGAGCTTAGCCAATGAGCGGTCAGAAAAGGTGTTTCCTCTACAGCTCACCCGCAGAGGCCTGATCATGCTGCCGTGGCAGCCCTGGAAGGGCCCCCTGTCTCTGCTCTGGGCCTGCTCAGGTCACTGTGGCATCTGTGGCTTGCCGCACCTCACATGCATTCCCCCCCGCCCACCTGCATGCACAGCCTCCTCCTGAGCAGTACTGACATTATAGAGTCTCAGACAATTTACATATTACTTCTTTATTCATATAGATTTGGGAAAACACCTGGCTTCCATGCCAAGGCAAAGGAAAGGACATTGGTAAAAAAAAAAAAACAAAAAACAAAAAAAAAAAACACCAATTCTCCTTCACCCTTAAAAAACAACAATATAAAGGCATGGATACAAATACCTTGTTTAAAAAAAAAAAAACTGAATTAAATACCACAAAGGGAAATACAAGCACTTTGATTTCTGATGTTTAAAATGTGTTTCTGATTATTGTTGTACATGACATAATTATAGAAGGGGAGAGGGTGCTGTATAGTTATAGAGGATAATGAAAGGGTAGTGACTATTATTTCAAGGGTTAATACAGCTTTACCTAAGACTCTCCTTGGACATGTTTCCAAATGCTAACATTTGAGTAAATGGATTTGTGGTCAAATATAATAAGTTTAGCCTTTACTCAGCTGTCAGTAAAAGGCACTTGGCAACTTGTCATACAGGTAAAAACCAAGTCAGAATATCAGTCGGTTTCTTAAGTAGGATAAGCCCCATTTGCTTTTTTCTCTTTGACAAAAGTCAGAAGGAATATAATGCTTTCGTTGGTCATTCTAATGTGAAACCTAGAACCTAATATAAGGAGGCAAAGTTGTCTTTGTGCTGATAAAGGGCCTCAGACATTAGTGTTTCCTAGAGTAACGCTAGTGTTTTAGTAAAAGTAACTAATTCTGTGTATGTTTTTTTTATAAATCTTTTTTGTTGAAAGTATTACATACTAGTATGTCCCTCCCTGCCATTGTCCTCTCCCATTCCCCTCCCTCCCAAGACTCTTTTTTTATGTTGGTTGTATTCTTGATCCAGGGACAGAAGTTAGAGCCTTACTGGTAGCCAGCCAATCATTATCTACAGTAACATAAACACTCAGTCCAACTGTGTTTCAATCATTTACAAAAATAGAAGACCAGAGCTGGCCCATAGGCAACTTTCATTTCTACTATGCCTGAGCACTTAACGTGCCTTTTAATTTTTTTTAGTGTTCTTAATGATAACTTTCACATTATATATTTATTTGTTTACTGTCTGCATCTTCTAAAAGGATGCAGACTTCCAGAGGGAAGAGTGTTTGTGCTAATTATTCATGTATCTGCAATTATTAGAATAGAATCTAGTATATATTAGGATATTATAGAAGATCACAATTTTGGGCCCAATAATTTATACCATTTTTTCTTTATGTCCATGTTAAGCTTTGCCACATAACTTCAGAAGTGGATAGCATAAAAGACATGTTAATAAAAGGCAATGAAGGTAAGAAATCAAGAAGATTACTTGACAGAACATTAGTTGCAAGCCTGACTTTAAACACTGCATAGGATTTCTAGAACTGTTGAATTTCTGCTCTCAGCAAAAGAAGAAATCCTCAATTTATGCTGATAATCCAAGACAAATGAAAGAAATATGAAACAGACCTGGGCTAAATCTGCAGCATTATTAAATGCTATATTTTCATGGATTTTATAAAAAAATATCTTTAGTGGAATATTTTATTTATTATTGAGCTATTACTTATTTCCATTATAAATATCCTGGCTCAATCGCAGGTGAGTAGAATGACTTTTCTTAATACTTGGCACATCAAAAGAATTCAATTAATCCTACCTATCCTTTTAATTCATCCTGCGTCCTGAATGGACACATTTTACTATACTCATAATCTCATCACCATCCCAATGTTCTCCACAGCCACACTGCCTACTTTTGTTTTCTGGGGCTTGGGGAAAACAACAATTACTCCTTCTAAGTCAATTGCTAGTGACATTGCTATTTGATTAATCAGCCTTTCATAAAAGAGACTTTTCAACTAAGCAAACTTCTGAACGGTGGTGAGCCATGTCGGACCTGTGAACTTGATGTGTGTTATTCATACATTACTGAAGAGAAGGGGCAGAAGGCCATTCTCAAAAGAATTATCAAGAACAATGTTGAATTATTTATTTCTGAGGTGCAGTAGAAGAGGCAGGAACAGGTGTCAATGGGACTAGACCTTGGACCTGGAAAGTCTGCAAAGGCTAGGCTTGTAAGTTTCCTCTGGATGCTCATGAGAGGTATGTTAACCTTAACTTTGTGAGGTTGCTGCAAAGAGTCTATCCCTACCTAATCCTAGAGGCTCCTGAGTATTTGTCTCTCTGGAGATGTGGGTCACAGGCCTCCTCTGCAACTGCGAGGTCATGAATATTAGAGTTTATTTTCATCATGGGATTGATTTCTTAGTACTTTCCTAATCTCAATGTTTGCCCTGTCTGCCCTGTGTTTTGTGCACTCAGATATACTTATCTGAGAAAACAGCTTAAGCTGCAGCTTTATATTTCTAAATAAAATATATCATGAATCAAGTCATTTCCCCAAAGATTCCCTATACAGGCAAAGCTTAGATACTATACTTCATTTGTCAGTTTTAAGAAAGGATAAAATACATCAAATTCTGTTTATTCATTTATCAATTTGCTTCAGTTTCCATGTTTACTTTGTCACAATATCATGTTTTACTGATATGTTGTTTCAATTTCATTTCCTATGTTTCTATATTTCTGTATTTTCTGATTTCTTTTTATTTCATCCCATTTTACTCTACATTTAATAAGAAGTGACATATGAAAAAGGAAAGAAAGAATTACCATTTGTGGAAATTCTTATATGCCAAGCCTTACTGTGTTACTACTGACATGATTCTACTGCACAGAATTTTTTTTTAATTGGGGGAGCTGAAGAGGTGAAGTAGCACATCTCCATGCCAGACACTGGTGGATGCACAGCACCTGGAAAATGGAGGTGTGGGGACTTAGTGCACGGTAACAAAACTGAAGTTTACACCTAAGAAAATAGTACCCCTTTCTCTTAAGATTTCAGAGAGCTTTTGTAGCTTCAAAACAATTTCTTAACATAGTGATGGTTCAATGGAGAAACAGAAGATTCGCCCCTGGAAAGAGGATATTGTGTTCAAATGGATTTTTTACTTAGTGCAGCAACTATGAGGAAGGCACTAGCTAGGTGGGGGGAAATTAAGGAGAACTTCACCAGAGACTCCCCTCCTCCCCACACATGGGCTTGTAACAAGATGCTGAGCTCCCTTGGCAGCTGTGAGTGACTATTTGGTGGTTCTTGAACATTTTTGTGTGTGATGTAGACTCATTCTACATCACAAAATCATGTAGAAAAGCCTTCAAATTTATCAATTTGCTTCAAATTCTTGCCATAATTTATCCTCTATTTAATTTCTCTCTAGTCCACAATCTTTTCAGTATCTGACCTCATGTTTTTCCATTATTTCTCTTGTCTCACTTTTCAGATTCTATACTCAGACAAACAACCCCATTTTAGATATTTTACTTTATGCCTCAACCATAAGAATATTCTCTCTGACTTAATATTGACAATTTCAGCCACAAGCTGGATACTTGGTACAAGCCTTGTGAGTAGCTCCCCTAATGTGTTTGCTCTGCACTCAGAAGTATTAGTAAGATGTAGAGATAAAACCAGGATATTATGGGGCTTCTAGTATCCTATAAAACCTGAAAAACTAGTACTTGTTGCTGATATTGCCTATTAATTGAATTGCTTTCCACAATATTACATTAACATTTTCTGCAAACAAGGAATGCTGAAAAATGTGGGAAAGAATATTTTCTCTCTACATTGGGTGTAGTGAGGAAAGTGACACTAACCTTTTGTGTGATTGTGTACTAGGAACTTTGCAATTAGAAAGTGAGTGAAAATATATTTTGAGCTTTCAATGGCATGGCAATGAGGGAAAACATTTCACTGAAAGGTCAGGCTTGTAAATGTTTCAAAACCAAATATTCTGTCTCAGTGTCTAAAAATGGTGACCTTTACACTATGTTTATTCATCTCAGGCAGAATAGATTCATAAGGCATGAGGCAGTTACATCATCCTCCAAGAGTTCTGAGCTTGTCTACTGGTGGCTGAAAGATGCTAGTAAGAGATTATTTCTGTAGTGCATGTGTAAAAATGCTCATCCATAATTCATCAAAACAGCCATTTGGGAAGTGAATTAAACATACTAACCACACTTCTGAACTCAGGGTTCCACATTTGCTTATTAAAATAACAATTATTTCTTTTGACTATGTATAAATGCAGTTCTAGTATGTGAATTCATTCCCTTTGGAAATATCTGTCAGTGTTTGTTATTTAAATCCCTCACTTCTTTTTTAATAAAACTTGTAAATAGAACTCTTCAAAATAAATTATTTTTCTTAGCCAAAATTGAGAACTTTATAAGCAAATATATTTTCATACACCACAGAATACATCTCTTGAAGAAAAAGAAACATGTACTGTGAATTAAATACAAAAATATTTTGTACAGAGTTCTTTAAAGAAATAATTTAGAGAAATGACTATATTTTAGACCAAGAAAATAAGAAGCTTTTGGAAAGAACACATAGCAGGGTAGTATAATCATAAAATTGAATAAGTTAAAGAAGAAAGCTCAAACAAAAGGGATATTACAATTAGATTCAAAATATATATGTATGGTATTGATATATTGTCACTTTTCTGACAAGAGAAAATGTAATTTTCCCAATACTATTGTTAAAGCAGTTAACGAAAACACAGACAATTATATAAAGCCTTTCTTTTGGGGGCAAATTCTGAATTTCCATGTTATCTTGGAACTTAGGCAACTCATTTTACTTTTTTTTTCAATGCCATATTATTTGCATAATGAGGTAACTATATTTATATCAGATTGATGACTATATTTCTTATCAAATCATTTATACAAACTTGAAAATGTGCTGACTTACATTTCCACAGCAGTAGTAATGTTATAATTAAAGAGCAAAAAATCAGAGAACAGCTACACTTGAAATATGACTTTCTTCTTTCTCTAATGGGTGACTATTCTCCAGAGATCTCAACTGGGGGAACACCCCTAAAACTTCATACTTGCTTCGGTATTTAAAAAATTCTTCTAAGAAGAAAAAAAGCATAGGCTCAAAATAACAGTCTATGCCTGTAAAGATATATTGAAATCTCTTTTCTCTTTTGGGAGAACTATAGTTAGAGTGGCCCATTATTACAGATCCTGTAGAACTACCTATACTAGTAAATTTAGTGTCCTGTATTAAAGCTCCTAGTAGCCTCATCCAATTATCTCTTTGACAAATCATTGTTTGTCTTTAGATTGCAGAGCAAACTATTAAAAATGACAAAATCTTTAAATTTTAAACTTTAATTTCTGAACGTTGGTATCATTATCCAACTGTGTTCTGTATCATAAAGAATCAAAATCACTAATCACCTGAGAGATACAAATCAAAACGACAATGGAGTACCATCTCACACCTGTAAGAATGGCTATCATCAATAAATCAATAAATGACAAATGCTGGCTAGGATGCAGAGAAAAAGGAACCCTCGTGCACTGCTGGTGGGAATGCAGACTCATGCAGCCACTGTGGAGAACAGTTTGAAGTTTCCTCAAAAAACTAAAAATGGAACTCCTCTTTAGCCCAGTGATCCCACTTCTTGGAATATATCCCAAGAAAGTAGAAACACCAGAAAGGATATATGCACCCCTATGTTCATATCAGTACCATTTACAATAGCTAAGATTTGGAAATAGCCTAAGTGCCCATCAGTAGATGAGTGGATTAAAAAACTGTGGTATATCTATACAATGGAATACTGTGCTGCAGTAAAAAAAAAAAAAAAAAAAAAAAAAAAAAAAAAAAAAAAAAAAAAAGGAACTTCTACCATTTGCAACAACATGGATGAAGATGGAGAGCATTGTGATAAGTGAAATAAGCCAGTCAGAGAAATAAATATCACATGTTCTCACTCATTTGTGAAATATAATGAACAACATAAACTGATTAACAAAAACAGAGACCATCATAACCTCAGAGGGAAGGTAGAGGAGAGTGTAGGTAAGGAGGAGAGATCAATCAAAAGACTTGTATGAATGCATATGAGCCTAACCAATGTACACAGACACCAGGGGGGTGAGGGAATAAGTGGGAGTTGGGTGGGGGGAGGGCAACTGGAGAATAAGAGCACATAAGTAATACCTTAATCAATAAAGTAAGAGAAAAAAGATTCAAATTCTCATCATCTAGACAAGTAATTCCCTACATAACTCCTTTCTGTACACATGCCCCCGAATATTTCTGGTTTTCTAACTAAAACTTCACGTATACTCATTTAGTTGCAAAAGATTATGAGGACAGTTCTTGATTTTAATTTAATTTTACCCTCACTTCAGACATATGTAGCTGATCTCTCTTTTTTGTACACTGGTTAATATGCTTTATGAGAATTTTAATGAGCCGAGTAATTAGGCACTTTTTGTTTTATATCCACATATTAGGAAAAGCTTCATAAACCTAATTTACCATATAGTAGTCCTATCCCATTTCCCAGTAATTTTTTACCAGTAGTTGCATTTGGTGTAGAGAAGCTTGGGCTAGTTTGAATTGTACAGGCAAAACTGCATTCTCATTTCACTGTGATTTTTTTTAAAAAATTTAGTTATTTGTAACCTATTGCACATTAAGTATATTTACTATTCCAGATCCATCTGTATAATTGAAAACCATATAATTAATACTTAGGAATTAATGAATTATTATTGGGATGGCTTCTAATACGGCTTGTGATTTAATGACTGAATTATTTTCTTCCAATGGGAATGTCAGCGGTGGATAGAATATTGGAGAATAGATATAATTATAAGAAACATTAATCATGCTCTGTTAATCGAGATGGTTCTGTTCTGATTTGAGAAAGCACACATTCTAACCTGTCTAAGAGTTATATGCCCAGGGACATGGGAGCTGATATCAGAATGCAGTCTATCCATTCTCCAGTTTGTCCTACCATTATGGAAAGATTAACAGCCTTCTGGCTGAAACAATCCAGTGCCCAAGGTGCCCATCCTTTGCACCCCCTAACCCTATTGTCTGTAATCTGGTCCCTGAAATACCCTGAGGCACACACCCTCTGCTACCCTCACCCAGCCCAAATTGTCTGTAACCTGTAACCATTATACCTTGTTTACTTTCCTATGCCTGTAATTCTTAATTTCCCACATAATCTGTGTCCTTTGCTAACCTAACTAACTCAGGAAAGGCCTGCAGGTGGGCCTTGCAAACTCAGAGACCTAAAGTAACCACAAAGGATGGTCTGAAATTAAAACCTTTACTTAGAAAGCAGTTAATAGTGGGTAGTCATGTCCTAGGCTTCCTTGACAATGATCAACTTGGATCTTTACTAAGTCTATTGTTGTCGTTGTTTTCTTTATTAAGGTATTACATATGTGTCCTTATCTCCCCACTACCTCCCCAAACCCCTACTCATGCCCTCATCTTCCTGGTTTCTGTGTCCATTTGTTAGGATTATATGCATGCAAATTGTCTTTTTGCATCTAAGATAACATACCTGTGGAATGCCCTGGCAACTTGTCACTTCCCTTTTTTTCTGGACCATTGAGGACATAGATAGTCCTGGTACCCTGGTGAGCCCACAGATTTTCTCATTGCTATTATCTTGTTAATTGTTGACTGTTAACCATCCTATACTCACCTGTGTAAAAGAAGCAGGTGTCTATCATTTTATTTTTTTATCCAATCCCTGAGGTTCCCCCCCACTTCCCTTTTGCTTTCTCTCTGCACCCTAATCTGTTACCAACAGATTTCATGTAACCCACTTACATCTCCTCCTTTGATTGTAATGTATAAAACAAGGTGAAAAACTGTCATTCTCAAGAGCACTATCTCAATATATTGAGGTTGTGCTTCCTGGCAATTGTTGACAGTTTGACTCTAATAAACTCACAAAAATTGTTTACAGGTTTGATGTTGTTGTTTTTTTGTTTTGTTTTGTTTTTACATTAACACCTTCTACCCAATATATAAACAGCTGGCTTATGATGAGGGGAGAGTAGATTTTTGTGGATGACCTGTTGCTCTCCCATAGTGCGGGCATTATCAGAATAAGTGCTCATATATGATTCAAACCTGTCTCTGGTTAATTGGCTCAGGTAGTGACAGGCATCCCAGATCCATTGGTTGTCTGGTTACAGGAAAGCAGGTTTCAAATAAAACCCATTAGCTCCAACTCAACTTGTGGTTTAATAGTTAAATTTCCAGTACAGATCTAGGTAGGAAAGGGTCATTAGTTGCTCAATTCTGAAAGTGAAGAGATAAGTCTCTAGAGAGCAAAGTTGCATTACTTATGATCAGACTAGCTGAAATAACACATAAACTACATAGCTTCCTCATTTTAGCTGGCCCCATGTCTTGCTAGTCAGCCAAAAGCAATATGCATGGATTTCATGTACAGCCCACTAACTCTGGTTGCAATTGCATTTAAAATGCTTGATTTTAAACAGTAGGTCTTGAGAAAAATACCACTGTCTTATCCACTTATTTTCTTACTATTTTTGTTAATCATGCTATTTTCCCTGCTTAGGCCCTCTACTTTAACATTACATTTTGTCCTCATTCAGGCTTACCCTTACCTTCTGGTGCTTCTGAGATCACTGACCCAGTTCATTACCTTGGCAGTGACTTTCTCTCCTCCCTCTTTTGCCTAATGGAGGCCCTTTTTCTATTCTTTCCAAGAACCACATCCTTGTATGTTCCTGATGCCAGGATGTTCCTGGTTGTCACAATCACCATTCCCCCTTCCTATTCTTAATGAACAGTATGCTATTTCTGGAGAGTGCTGACCCAGGAATGCCTTCTTTCATCACTCATGCTGAGGGGGCGGGGGTGGGAGGAGGAAAAGGGCCTCCCAGCATATATAAATATTCCTTTCCACCCATTCCAGCCATTGTCCAGGAAATCATAGTCTAATAACATCTGAAAGGACATTTATCTCTTTTATATATAATGCTATCATGACACAAATTGAGCTGTTTGTGTGTATGAGACATAAAGTGTTTAAATATGCACTTGAGATTATCATTTACTAGCCTAGTTGTTCGAGCAGGTCTATGTTACCCTCCAGGACACAGAGTGAAAGAATAAAACTCTTCTTATGTATCTAGGAGTTAGCAGAGCAGATGGTACAAATTCATTTGTGTAAAAATAACACCTGTGTATAAAAGTGAAGTACTAAGTTGGTTCATTAAAAAAAAGAAAAGCACCAAGAGAGCCTCAAAGCTCAGCACTTGACCTTCTGGAGCACTTCTAGGTGCACCTAATGGTTTTGTCAACATCCTCTCACTTTTATTTCCTTATGGTTCATGGTTCTTCACACCCCTTGGCTATTTGGAGTAAATAAGTACCAGTGTCAGCTGTTAAGAATGCATTTCATATTCTGAAGGACAAACAGTAAATTCAGTGAGAGAGGAATCTCAGAAGTAGTAACCTTCTCTGCTTCGGAAAGTGCCTTTATAGTGTCACCATTGTTCCCTCAATTAGGTGCATTAGGAGGACCAGACATCACCATAGTAGAGGATTTTCTGCAAAGCATTTTCAGTGAATGCCACATTTCAGAACATGTGTGAAAGAACAAAACCCCATGGTATGAAATATTAGCAGCCCTGTGTAATAAGCCAAAGACCTCTTCCCTTGATAACGTTCTTATCAGAGTACATAAGAATTATGTGAATTTGGGGGATAATGTGATGAGCTTTTATTTCCTTAATTACCATTCTCTGAATCTATCTCTAAAGGGAAGAGAAAGGGCGGAGTAAAGAGGAGTATCTGAGAACCTCAAATGTGTGGGCAGATGTCTACAGAGGGAAAAGCATCAGGCACTACTCTGCTTTCCCTGTGGGCTGACAGCACAAGGGTTTTCAGGAAAAAAATAATTTTCCTGGTGCTTTAATTAACAATCAACTTTTTAAAACAGCATAACTACAACAACTGTAATTAAAGCGATATTTTTATACACCTTCCCAACAATCAGTTCTGTAACTGGTGTAGGCTCAGATCGAAGACATATTATTACAATTTCAGCCTAGTGCTCATGAACAATTTGGAAAATGTCTTTTACTATTAAATTTCGAGTTTCAAGAGAAGATAAAATGTTCTATTTTTATTTTACCTAAAGGGTCTAGCATAGTACTTGGTCCAGAAGTACAACAAAAATGTATCAAATAGCCTGCCCAGTGTGGCACAGTGGTTGAGCATCGGCCTATTAACCAGGAGGTCATGGTTTGATTCCCAGACAGGGCACATGCCTGGGTTGCAGGATCAATCCCCAGTAGGGGGTATACAGGAGGCAGCTGATTGATGATTTTCATCATTGATATTTCTATCACTCCTTCTCCCTTTATCTCTGAAATTAATAAAAATTATTTTTAAAAATGTATCAGACACACCTACATATATTTTTGCAAAGATAGTACAAAAGTAATTTTGAGACTAAAAGTGATTTATCATAAAGCTCTCTCTAAGGATTGCTTCTTTCATCTATATATCTCTAAAGTCTCTTATGATTATGACTCTACTGAGAGAGCAAGAAGTTGCTGCATAAAAAGACATGTAGATTTCAAACAAGTGTCAAATAAATAAATAAGCAAACAAATAAAAATAAGGTCACCTAAAGAAATTATCACCAACTATTTTACTATATTTCTTTTTTGTGATTCTTATTCTTGGGAAATGTGTTTGAAAATTATCTGCTTTTAAAAAAATAAATAAATAAAGAACATTTAAGGAAAATCCAGACTTCATAAGGAAACTTAGCATACTATCTAATAAAAGAGCAATATGCAAATTGACTCTCACTCCAACACACAAGATGGCTGCTCCCATGTGATCAAAGATGGCCACCCCCATGTGGGCACAAGATGGCTGCTACAAGATGGCCTATAGGAAAGGGCAGTTGTGTGCAATCAGGCTAGCAGGGAAGAGAAGTTGTGGGCATCCAGGCCTGCAAGGGAGGGCAGTTGTAGGAAAGCAGGCCAGCAGGAGTGGGAAGTTGGGAAGGACCAGGTCTGCAGGGAAAAGCAGTTAAGGGCAACTGTACCAGCAAGGAAAGGCAGTTAGTGGTGACCAGGCTGGCAGAGAAAGGCAATTAGGGGCATTCAGGTCAACAGGGGAGCAGGTAGGCATCAATCAGGCTGGCAGGGGAGTAGTTAGGGGTGATCAGGCTGACAGGCAGAAGTGGTTAGGGTAAGGTGACCAGACGTCCTGCTTTTGGCGGGACAGACCCTATTTTTAACAATTTGTCCTGCATTCCACAGTGTTTTAAAAAAGTCCAAAAAACTTAAAAGAACTTTTCCAAAAATCGGGACTTTTTTTAAATGCCGCAAGACGCAAGACAAATTGTTAAAAATCAGGACTGTCCCGCCAAAAGCGGGACGTCTGGTCATCTTAGGTTGGGGCAATCAGGCAGTAAGGCAGGCAAGGGGTTGGTAGCCAGCAGTCCTGGATTGTGAGCGGGATGTTTAACCCTTAAGAGGTCCCAGATTGGAGAGGGTTCAGGCTGGGCTGAGGAACACACCCCTTGTACAATTTCATGCACCAGGCCTCTAGTTAATTATAATTTGGCTTGGCACTACAGGAGCTGGATTCAATATGAGAGCCTCCAGTAATTTTACCCTGATCTTGCTGTCTTTTTCCTATAGGTTTTTGAAATTTAATAATTCCTGCAAATTACTCCAGTTACTAAAATTGATTTTTTTCTAAGACATGATTTAATTTAAATTCTCTGTAATTAGCCTCAAATGCTTTTTCAAAAATTGTTCTACAAAGATTTTTATCTTGCTTTAAAGCAATAGTGATCAGTGGATTATTTCTTTGAGAAGCAGATTTAAACCATTTACTTAATTTGTAAGAAAGCTATTAAAATTCCATTTTCAGTTATAAGTTTCAGTATTTTCAGCATTCTTTGCAAAATGCATAATCTCTTAGAAATTTAACATTGAACTCACTCAGAAAAATTCCTGTATTTTCTGTTAAAGAAAGCTCAAAATATCTCTTCCATATGAAGGTGTGAAAATGTAGATTGTATGTAAATAAGGATTGTTCATAGGACATTTAAATATAGTTTGAAATAAACTATATGTATTGACAATAAGAAAGAAAACATAAAATTGCACTACATTGTGTTGCTAAATAAATAAAATTTCAGTGTAAATCTTTCTATTGGTGCTGTGATAACATAGTTTCATTTGATTATGAAATTTTGAAAAAGAATATCATACCCAAAACAGTTTGTCATATATTTTTTTTTGCACAGAACAAAATTTTTTTTTTAACTTGTTGAAATGCAAGTAAAAATGGAAAAAGGTGTGCAGTTCTAGTGGTTTATTTTTAGTGGAAAATTTGTTAAAATTTTAAAACATTTGTTAAAAGTCAACATTTTATAAAATATTATTATGTGGTATTTATGATAATCAAATTTAGCTGGCTTTATTTATATTGACTATATACTAATCTATTCAAACATCATTGAAATACTATCCCCACTGATAATATTACTACTGCTACTGTGTCATAATCCTAGGCAACATTGATTTAATTTAATTAAATTAAATCACAATTAATTTAATTTCTAAATTCCTGGTATTGTGTTAAGTAATTTACATGCATTATCATTTAATAAGTGTTTATCATATGGCTTTTGTTAGGATATGCTGGAATTTTGCTATTAATTTAGCTGATATAAATTCTTAGGTTGGGATTTTCATCATTTAACATGAATGTAATATAGTTTTATAGTTTGCTTTATCAAAATAGGTTAATCTTCCCTGAAAAGTTTTGATGTATATTTTTATGCAGCAAAAATAATTGAAATAAAATTTGGTAACAGGAGGTCTTTTCATAATGAAACTCCATACATATGTGCCATTGACTTTGTGACTGAGCAGGAGATAGAAGCTAGAGAGACCTTGAAAAGACTGTCAATGGAGTACTGATAGCCCTGGAGGTGGCCTACAACCAAGATTACTCTACCCAGCAAAGCTATCATTTAGAATTGAAGGTCAGATAAAGAGCTTAATAGATAAGAAAAAGCTAAAGGAGTTCGTCACCACCAAGCCAGTATTATATGAAATGTTTAAAGGTATTCTTTAAGAAGACGAAGAAGAAGAAAAATATTGTTCATATTGCCTATATGAACAATAAAATAGTAATAAATACATAACTATCAACAATTGAATCTAAAAATCAAAATAAATGAATAATAAATCTAATGAACAGAATAAACAGGTGAATAAAATAGAATCAGAGACATGGAAATGGAACAGACCGACAATTCTCAGAGTGAAGTGGGGGCTGAGGAAGAGATTAAACAAAGACCTTATATGCATTTCCATATAATAATGGCACAGACAATAAGGTTGCAAAGGCTTAAGGCAGGGTAGGAACCAGGTTGAGGGGGGCAATGGGGAGGAAAAAGAGGGATATTTATAATACTCTCGACTATAAAAATAAATAAAAATAAATAAAAATAAAAAAAGCCGAGACCGGTTTGGCTCAATGGATAGAGCGTCAGCTTGGGGACTGATGGGACCCTGGTTCGATTCCAGTCAAGGGCATGTACCTTGGTTGCAGGCATATCCCCAGTAGGGGGTGTGCAAGAGGCAGCTGATCGATGACTCTCTCTCATCGATGTTTCTAGCTTTCTATCTCTCTCCCTTCCTCTCTGTACAAAATCAATAAAAAAAATAAATAAAAATAAAAATATAATACTCTCAACTATAAAGATTAAAAAAATAAATAAATAAAGGAAAAATAGAAAAATGTTACTGAAAGTTAGAGGAAAAGAAACCCTTGCTGTATTATGGCAGAAAATTCAGTGGCACTATCTGTCACCTACAATAACACGGAAAATAGAAAATGTCTCTAATAAACTCTATGCCTGATCAAGGATTAGCAAGCTTTTTTTCTGTAAGGGTCAGATAGTAAATATTTAAGGTTTTTGCAAACCTTACCATCTGTCACATTGACCAATGTAGAATAAATCAGTACAAAAAAATTGTCCTGGCTTTTTTGACTAATGTAAGATGATTTGGCTTAAAAGACATAGTTTGTTGACCTTTGATTTTGAAAAGAAGGTTCCTATGCAAAGTGTGAAGCTATTATCTGCTACATACTATAAAATGAGTGAGGTAAACTAAAGAGGGAAATATTTTGCCTTTGAGTAGAAGTCTGTATAAGCTACAAACCAGTCTTTTCAGCTAGATAAAGGCTTCAAAGTAAGAAAGTGCCTGAGGTATAAAAACCAATCCAGGGTTGGACTATCATACCCTTTATTAAGGACTCAAAAATATCTAAGATAATGATACAAAAAACTTTTCAGAGAAAAGTGGCTTTCAAAGAATCTTTAAGTTCTGCTTTATAGATTATGTCTGTTGACCAATAAGGCTTTTGATGTTTTTAAGAGAATTATCTCACAACAAACTCATGGTATAGTGTGTTTGGAATGAAGTCTGAGTCATCTCTAAAGAAATAAAATATAATCTTGTGTTATATTTAATATTTTTGTATCTATAAAACATGTTACTCAATATGTACAACAAAATCCCAAAAAGATAAGGTGTACAATAACCTAGAGAAAGAAAAAAAAAAACACAGACAATAAAATCTAGACAATGAAATGAGCAGACATATAGCTAAATATATCTGACTTGAGGCCTAATGCATGAAATTCATGCATGGAAAGGTCCTTAGGCCTAGCCAGTGATAAGGGCCAAGCTGTGAGATGACCAGCGGGGTGGTCAGGAGGCCTCACTGGCACCCGACTCAGCTGGCCTGGTGCCACCCAATTCCCAGCCTTGACCCCTGCTGCCACTGCTGCTGATCACCACCATCAGCAGAGAGACCAGCAGGATGATCAAGGGAGCCTGCCCCCCCCCCCCCCCCCTGACACCCGCCTTGGCTGGCCTGAGGCCTGTGGGTGCGGGGCAGCTCCTGCATTGAGCATCTGCCCCCTGATAGTCAGTGAGCATCATAGTGACTGGTTGTCCCACCATTCAGTCAATCTGCATATTAGGCTTTTATTATATAGAATAGTGACTACTATCTAGACTATATAAGGAAATATAAGTCATTTCCTCATTGTGTCCTTCTCTGACCCCAAGTGGAAGGGACTATCCCTTTGCTCAACTATCATGCCACCTTTATATTTTGGTTTATATTTATACTTCTACATTTCTACATGTATTTCTTTTTTTTGTCAACAGTGGGGTTAGGCTGAGCCATTCTGCATTTGTAGGATCTAAAAAATGTAGTTCTTGGAACTTAGTAATGTTGAACAAATAGACAAAATGTGAAGACAGTCGAAATAATTAATTCATAACCTTTGCAATCTGTGTGGAAAAACCTGTCTTTAACACAGCTCCCTGCTGCTAAACTGGCCTTTGTTAAAATATCATGAAATTGCCCCATGGAAAGATCATTATATGTTTTTCCATTCTATGTGAAACTCCTTGTTTGACTTCAGAAAAATAAAAATAAAAGACCCAGGTGATATTTAAAACAATAAAATAACAAATTGCAGCCTTGGTCTTCACCAACAAAGGCTGAAGTTGAACAATGTTGTACATGGAAACCCAACATGGATGCCTGGTCCTGCCAGAATGTTCAACAGTCACTTAACCTCCACAAACAATAAAGTCATGCACCTCAGCCAAAGTCAGCTTCACATTTTGTCTAAACCCTTGTATTTCTCTTGGCAATTATGCTATACTGTGTGAGCAAGCTTTTCATTAAGTTATGAATTAAGAGTAACATCTAGTAGTAAACTCACTAACTGGGTCATCATATTCAGCCATGTACAAAACTTTATTGCTGCTATTCTATGCTCATGGGATTTTCTGTAGATTTGAAAGGAAATTTATAACCCTGAGAAATAGTGGTTTCTACCCCTTGATGCTTCAAGGGATTAGTAATAGAGTATGTAAATCAAGAAAATTAGATTCTACTGAATTTCCATAGAAATTTTTCTGAATTCATTTGATTGCATCTCTATGTATTATAATTTGCCTGTTTATTATTCTCCTTTCATGTCTCACCAATCTTCCTCATATCCCATCAGACTTCTACTGCCAAAAAAAAAAAAAAGGAAAAATAAAGAAAAAATGTATAGATATTTATACATCAATCATTATCTTCATTTAAATTCATATGGGCAAATTTTGCACACATTAGTAGGAAATTATAAAATACTCATGTTTTTTCATGCCAACAGAACATTTGGGTAAATATACCACCTACAATAATGTGAAAACCTGAAAAGAAAACATACAGTAAAGATATGGTGTGACAGTTACTGAAGATATGCACAGCAGTGAGTTCCAGAGTGTATGTAGTTCTGCTTTAAACAAACTTTTCCTGTTTAGTAAATGGGCCATTAATGATAAGTGACTCATTTTAAAAAGAGAAAGTCATCCTGAAAACACTATTTAGAAAATGATCTTCCATTTCATTAGTTCCAGATGTCTTCTTTTGCTTGAATCTCCCTGAGGTGACTGTACCTGGTGTTAAGCACTCTGTCAAATTCAAGTTTTACATGCTGTGTTCAAGTGTCTACCCTCATTCCCCGTACCCCTTTCACAGTTTGACTTTATACTTAATAGCCAATTATTTTGAGAAGTGGTTCTGTTCTGAGTTTTTTGTTCTCATTAGGATTAATTTGAATATGGCCTTGTTTTACCTTTGATCTGCTCAGCCTAATCATCGTAATTGATGCATCTCTCACTGGTATGCTATGAGACTTCTGATCCCCATATTTAGAGACATTATCTAAGGTTGGGAAACACCATGGTTAGAAGCTCAAAGAAAGAATTGAGTTTTCCCCCTCTCTATCTCTGTGTGTATACTCTGCAAATTTTTATAAAAAATATAACTAGGAGTTAGAACTAGCAGCTTTCTTATATGTGCAGAGGATAAAGAAATATTTTATTTCCTTTCAAAATGATGCCTTCCATTCCAATAGTAGCTCTTTGAGGTAGTAGTAGAATTTTATCTTTTTAAATAAAAAATAGAGAATCTGCCCTGACCTGTTTGGATCAGTGGGTAGAGCATTGGCCTGTGGATTGAAGTCCTAGATTTGATTCTGGTCAAGGGCATGTACCTTGGTTGTGGGCACATCCCCAGTAGGGAGTGTGCAGGAAGCAACTGATCAATGTTTCTCTTTCATCGATTATTCTAGCTCAATCCCTCTTCCTTCCTCTTTTTTTTTTTTTTTTTTTTTTTTGAGAATCCATGATATGAAGTCACTTGGTCATACCCAAAGCTAGTGAAGGACAACTGGATTTTTAAATTTTATTTCTAATTATACCATGTTATTATTTTGTCTTATGCACTTTACCACAAAAATGAAAAGCTTTCAAAAATATTAATTTTGACCATCAGAGGAGGCAAATGCTACCTGCCAGACAGAATGTGAATGCTTTGAGACAGCTGTTATTGATTTTTTTTCTTGGTTGGTTTTTAAATTTCATTATTTTGGACTACAAAGCTCTAAAGTGGAAATATTAACCTATAACCATCATGATTCTACACAGATGGATTTTATATCTGATGATGGTAGCATTACTTGCTTCTTTCTCCACCTCTTATTTTTCCATGCTGAAAGCAGTGGCTTATCTGAGAAATTTTCAAGAATAACCTCTTCCTCTTTTCCCTTCTTCTTGCAGAGATCTACCTGTTTGCAGGTAACATGCATTTAAGTCAGCTCTCTGCTGTGTGAGAAAAGAAGCCACTCACGATGAGCTACAAACTGGTTAGTACTAGCTCAGCACTAATATGAGGTATCAAATTCATTTTAATATATGGCTTAGACACTTCCACCCGTCTACCACTTATTGGTACAAAATTATAACTTCTCCTCTCTACTCATCAATATGACTCCTATAACATCTACTCTACTCTTACTTTTTGTTAGTAGGCTAGGAAAATTATTGGTTGAATCCTTTCATGAACTGATGCATGCCAACTCCCTGATCTCATATTTTACACTTCTTGACTTGGTCACTGATCCTGCTATGCTTGTTTCTTGTTTGTCTTGGAAGAAGCCAATGTTCCTCAGGATTTTACACTTGATATCCCCTCTGTCTCCTTCCTTTGTATGATTATACAACTAAGTCTCAAATGTCACTACTACATACGTATATGCCCATACATACCAATCTGAAACTTGTATAAAAATGGAAAACCTCCAATAATTATTGCTATGTTTTATTGTCTTTCATGTTTAACACAATTAGAATTACATTATATATGTATTTATTTACCTGTTCATCTGTCTTCCACACTAGAATGTAAGCTAAATGAGGACAGAAACTTAAGCTTTCCTCTTCATGGCCAGATCTTCTTATAGTCTCATATATATTTTGGCACTCCAAAACTATTAATGCTCAGTTAGCTGCAAACCAACTTATTTGGGTGAAGTAATGGGGAGGAGGGGGGAGTCAAACAAACTAGGATTAAGGCATTAAATTCACTCACTTTTGCCAAAACCGGTTTGGCTCAGTGGTAGAGCGTCAGTCTGAGTACTGAAGGGTCCCAGGTTCGATTCTGGTCAAGGGCATGTACGTTGGTTGCAGGCACATCCCCGGTAGAGGGTGTGCAGGAGGCAGCTGGTCGATGTTTCTCTCTCATCGACATTTCTAGCTATCTATCTCTCTTCCTTCCTCTCTGTAAAAAATCAATAAAATATATTTTTTTAAAAATTCACTCACTTTTTAAAAAATATTTTTTATTTATTTCAGAGAGAAGAAGGAAGAAGAGAGAGATAGAAACATCAGTGATGAGAGAGAATCATTGATTGGCTGTCTCCTGCATGCCCCCCACTGGGGATCCAGCTTGCAAACCAAGCTTCTGCCCCTGACTTGAATCAAACCTGGGACCCTTTAATATGCAAGCCAATGCTTCATCCATTGAGGCAAACCAGCTAGGGGAATTGCACTCTCCAATGTCTTTCTCTGCTTTTTTATATCCCCTGGATCTAACCAAGTCTCATGACTTGATTTAGCTACAGGGGGTGTATATGAGGGAAGGGGAATAGAAAGCAGACTCCAATGATGCTAACAGCTTTGGAAAAAATTGATCACTGCAGTATGAGTAGTGGTCAACAAATAAGGAGACAAGTCATTTGTGTTTTAGTTGCAATTTCTTCCACTAACTGTGACCTCATGGTACCTGCACATTGATGAGTTTCAGTTTTATTTTCTCCAAGATGGAGGAATTTGGATATATCATTCTAACCACCTTGCATTTATTCTGAGTATGCAATCTGTAATCTCTGAGTGTCTAATATAAGTACAAAATTATATAAAACTACAGGCCTTGTGCATGAAATTCATTCACTTGGGGGAGTCCCTCAGCCTGGCCTGTGCCTGGGAGCCCTCAAGGGATGTCCTATTGCTGCGGAGGTGGGAGAGGCTTCCATCACTGCCACTGGGCTTACCAATACACTGACCACCAGCTCCTGCATTGAGTGCCTGCCCCCTGGTGGTCAGTGTTCATCATAGCAACCGGTTGTACTGCAATTTGGTCAATGTGCATATTAGCCTTTTATTATATAGGATATTATACTTTGTTATCCCTTTACTATAATTGAGTATGGGACTCAAATTTTATCTACCATTAAAAAGTGGTTGTTGCTTTCTCTCTTTAGATTAAATTAAATATAGGTTTCCTTTGAGATACTATGGGATTAACAGGATAATATGTGAAAAGAGGTAGTATGGAAATCTTATATTTGCTAGGTAATATGCTATAAATTTTATATACATTATGTCCTTTTTTTTTTTTTTACAAGTATCAAGTGATATAAGAAATGTTAGTGAGAAAGTTTAGAATCATAGTGGTTAAATATCTTTTCTGAATCTTTAAAAGTCCCTTATCCCCACATCACAGTCTTCCTATTTACTTCCTGCTGACAGTAATTTGTGTTCTTCCTTTAAGATTAAGGCTGATCAAATCTGCCTGATGTCTGGCCCTCTGTCTGCTAATCTATCAAGAGTTCCCTCTAATGTGTTTCTTCATTTAGTGTCTGCTTCACTCTAGAGAGGGGTACAAGTACAAAACTTGGTCCTCCAATTCAGCCCATCCTAGTTATGTGGCATTTTTGAGAAGTAAAAGCAGCATTCTGCCAGGGCTGTTAAATTTTTATCAGAGAAGTATTTATTTTTTCTTAAAGCAAATTGTTGTGTTATATTTTTAAGTTATCTCTTCTGTAGTTGAAAACCCAAACATATCAAAATCTGTTCACTCTTTACTGAGAAAAAAATTTTTTTATACCAGAATTCCATGGTCATTAAAATGAAATGCATGCCACCCCTGAAGAGCCTACATACAGCCCACTAAATAATGACAATGATGTGTCCATAGAAATTATATTGATCCAAAATCATTTAGAATATTTTTTACCTGTGTTTTGTGGTTTTTAAGTTTTACTTACAATGTAGGTAACAAATAACCTAGACAGTCAGCCAAGTTTAGATGTCATTAATATAAGAAAAAACATGCTTGATTTAGAGGGAACTAAACTATGCATATGGCTTGAAGGATTTGAACATGATCCACTTGTCTATTTAAGACACAAGAGTGTCAATTAATTTTTTCTTATTGCAACCACTGAGTGTTTCCAGAAAATTAATAAGTTAAAAAGCACTTTTGACAATTTATTTTATTTTTATTAGATATATATATATATATATATATGTGTGTATATATATATATGTATATATTATACATGATATATGTTTTATTTATTAAATTAGTTTTTTTAATGCACAGAGCAAACACAGATTCTATTTTTCTCTCTTAACAGTTCTGCTGTCATTAGATGATGACTGAGTTAGATGTGAGTTCAGGGGAATTTGAAGTGGCTTATGATATTTTCTCATACATCAATAATAACAGAATGTGTTAACATGTGTGAGGACTGAGACTGAGAGAGAGGAAAGAGGAAGTTAATGAGAAGGGTCAGAACAAAAGACTAACTGGGTTGCTGAGCTCAGTGATTGAGCGTCAACCTATGAATCAGGAGGTAACACTTTAATTACTGGTCAGGGCACATACCTAGTTAGCAGGCTTGACCCTGGGCTCAATCCCCAGTATAGGGCATGCAGGAGGCAGCCAATCAATGATTCTTTTTTATCATTGATGTTTCTTTATATATATATATATATATATATATATATATATATATATATATATATATATAATTGATTTTTTTACAGAGAAAGAGAGTTAGAAACATCGATGAGAGAGAATCATCGATCAGTTGCCTCTTGCACACCTCCTACTGGGGATGTGCCCGCAACCCAGGTACATGCCCTTGACTGGAATCGAACCCAGGACCTTTCAGTCTGCAGGCCAACGCTCTATCCACTGAGCCAAACCGGTTTCGGCTATCATTGATGTTTCTATCTCTCCCTCTACCTTCCTTTCTGAAATCAGTGAAAATATACATTTTTAAAAAAGACACTGGGTTGTAGTTCCCAGAGACAATGGAAGATAAACAAAATTAGTCAGAAATTTGGAAACACTTTTCCTGTTGAAGTGTTTGGTGGGAGAAAATTGTTCCTGAGCTGGGAAACTAAGCAGAAATCTGAGGCTGGAGACTAGAAAATCCAAACTGCATCTTCATCATAGCATGAGACTGGTAAAATAAAAATTGGATTTGAGTTTCTGCCATGTTAAAGAAACTCTGGTCAATGCCCAGGATTTTCTACTAGAATCCAAAAGATTATATCCAAGAAGTAAATCCAAACTGGAGATAAATCAGCTATCACTAGAAATAAATGTGAAGCACTGAATTTCTGAGAAGATCAAGGTAAATCTAATCATAACCTAGCTGCCTGTCAGAAGAAACTTAAATTGTATCCAGAAGATATCTACAGAGATACCAATGAGCTATATCATTTTCATGAACAGTTCAGTGGGGAAACCACACACACACCAAAAAACTCAACTGGGACATTTCCAGGTAAGATGCAGTAGTTTGTGGTAGGGCAATGCTCCTGTTACAACAACTAGTAAAGCCAGAAAAACTGCAAAATTATATTTTTAAAGGCATCAGAGGACTTTGGAAGCAACAAGACCTAGAGGAGCAAAAATTCAAAGAAGAGAGAACACTTTTGAGATGTCTTAAGGATGACCAGCTGTTTTTTGCTTTCCTTTTGATATTTGCTATTTCTCTAAGTGAGATGAGGATCGAGCTTCTTAAGGACCAATCCCTTTCACAGGCAGAAAGATAATCCAGAGATGCATTTTGTAGAAACTCGGGGCTTGAGTGACATGTGAATAATTCAGTGGCTTCCAATTCAAAGCTAATTATCCTCGGGGGTTGTTTTTTAGCTGCTGTTTGCCTAATTTATTGGCACTTGCCTGGTGAAACTGAAGACTTCAGCAAATGCCTCAGTACAGTGTTCAGCTTACTTATTTGCATTTCTCTTGGGAATCTTGGCCCCTCAGCTCCTGAAAGCTTCAAACGTTAATTTTTGTTTCTCCAGTGCTGTGAGACAGGCAGAAGCTATGCTAGCTTCTGATGAATTTTTCACTTAGAAGTAGTACAGAAGCTCATAGGACTGTGCTCCGGGACCTCACACATTGGGACCTCACACAATGGGAACAGTCCTGTGTAAATATGTGTAATGCTTATTTAATACTTATTCCACTCACCAATTCATCATCTGGCTTCTTAAAAGAAATTGTTTACAACAAAAAGCTACTACTGTTTTTGAAAAAAGGGAACACATTTTACTTTTCTAGTTAACTCCTAGGCCTGGGACCATTAATTTTACACCATATTTGCATGGATTGCATTTTGTTTAATGAATTAGACTATTAACTTTGGGACTATGAACCTTGCAAATAGCATGTGGTGATATAGAAACTTATAATTCCCTTAACAGTTATAGGATTTTACATTCTATGTGTCTCCAGGCCAAAAAATATAATTATAAGGAAAATGATGTTTTTGTATTAAAACAAATTCACTGGGATGAAAACACACATTTCAGTGGGAAAATTATGTTTTTCACATCATGGATGAAATGGACTTTAATGTTATTGAAGCAAGTTAAAGTTATTTTTCAGAGTAGAATACAACTACCCTCTAACCCCAACTTTTAGAAATCTTTCCACTCTTTGTATTAGTGGAAATGAGTTTAGAGTGTGTCTGATTTCTCTCCTCCATTACAAATATCCTTGAATAAAATTTTCCTTAGCTGCTCCACTTTGTCTAATGCAACTTTTGCTTTGATATTTTTAGGGTCTGGATTCCCTGAGTCATTAAACCCATGCTTCCAATATGACTATATTTTAGGAATAAATGTATGTATATCTCATTATTTCAAAGGTAAACATAAAAAATATTTTTGACTGCCGAGGCTGGTTTGGCTCAGTGGATAGAGAGTCGACCTGCAGACTAAAGGGTCCCAGGTTCGATTCCAGTCAAAGGCATGTACCTTGGTTGCAGGCACATCCCCAGTGGGGGGTATGCAAGAGGCATCTGATTAATGTTTTTCTCTCATCGGTGTGTCTAACTCTTTATCCCTCTCCCTTCCTCTCTGTAAAAAATTCAATAAAATATTTTTTAAAAATATTTTTGACTCATGGAATGAAATATTCCTTTTTTTAAATAAAGTCATGTATCTACATATGAAATATTTACAGAAATAGTTCTAACATTCTGTATATCCTAACTCATGACCTAGTAAGATTTTGGAAGCTTAAGAGAGACACATTTTTTTTACTATCAGAATTTTGATGAAATGAATTACCTTTAAAGGTGACTCAGTATTAGCACCTCAAGGTCATCAATCCTCACTTTACAACCTGAAGATATTTTTATGAGATTAAATATTCTGGTAGAAAGTTAAATTAGATAAACTCTATGGTCCTCTTTTAAGTTTTGATTCTATGAGTCTGTTAACTGAATATTGTTCAATGTTGTGACAATTTGCAACATATAAGATGCAAGTTGAGGAGGGAAATATGAAAAGGTATACTTTTATCACCATTGAGACAAGATTGTAGCTGAATTTCATCAGTTTGTAGAGCGACACCCATGTCTTTATGGTGGAAGCATTGTAATCTTTATAGGTAAGTAGTTTCTAATTCTTGCACTTTAACAGAAAAAGTACCAAATATTTGAGATGTGTCACATACATTTATAAGATAACAATCAAAGGAAAAACTGAAGTTGGTAAATCAGATACAATGGTGGTGAGAGAATGGGGGTATTTTTTTTTTCTTTCCAAGAAGAGGTCAATCAAGAACACTTCACAACTGGACTTTTAACTTAAGTTTGCCAAGGCTCAGGAGATTGTCATTGTTCTAATGGAATGAGATGAGTAGGATCCTCATCACACACACATACTCATACACATAGACTTTTATTTTATGGAAGTTTTTCCAAGGCCATAATAGCAAAAAGAAGTATTTCTGGTGAGCAAGGATTGAAGAAAATTCAGCGATGAGGATAATCTAAACTTAATTTTCTAAATCACTTCCTCTGTTTTACACACTGTTTCTTTCAATGTCATAATCTAGATAGTGGTTATAGCAGGTTTAGCAAACTTTCTAACTCATCCCATTGTCTGTTGAGGTCAATTCTATTTTCTTTATCTCAAAGGACCTGTAGAACATTTCACTATTTCTTATATATTTTTTACAAAGACCAATATAACATATGAAGTCCCATACCAGAAATCCATTTGAAGAACTATGGTAAGACAAGTGAATACTTTTATCACTCTTTTCTTGATGGAAATATCAATCTCTCCAATAAACATTTATAATACAGCAAATAAAGAATGTGAAATATTCTTATAACTTTCAATTCTCTAATATATTTTGACTCATGCCACAGTAAAAATTTAAAGTTTTAGAGGTTCTGATAAAGACCCTCAGGAACCTCTACTAATATAAATTAACCAAGGCGACTGAATTGGACTCTTTACCTAATGTTTTAAAAGAAAGGAGACAATATTGGCAACAGTAAAAATATATTAGAAAAAGAAAAAGAAGAAAGAAAACTTTTCCACTTTTGACCAGAAATTGCCTCAGTAGATAAAACCATATCTTTATCTTCCTAAGGCCCTGCATTTTTGCTTTTGAAGTATAAGACCATTTCTCTTCATCAGTGTTTCACCAAGAATTTATTTTTCTGAATTTGTTTCAAAAGTCATATTATGTATTAGATGGTCATTCACATATAATGGCTATTCAAAAACCTTAGTTCCATTTCCCCTGGAACTAAAATAAAAATCTGACACAGAATTGAAATTCTATCAATGTAAACTTATTTTTTTTTATTTAACATTTCCCTTTTTAAAACTCAACCAACACATTAGAGATGATTCAAGAAGCTGCTAAAATTCATGTAAGTTTATAAAGGAAAATGCATTTGGTTTATGGTATGTTACATAGAATAAACTTAAGGACAGTATTAAAGCCCAGGGTAGTTGGGGAACTAGAAACAATGATAAAATGCTCTTTGGACATAAATATCAAAAATAAATCTTTCCAGCTTGATAATCTATTTCTCTCTATATATATTTTCTATTCTTTATTCTGCTCACTAAAATATTGCCTATTTACTTAATATATTGCATGCCAACTGCTTCATTTTCACAGTTTTATTTGGGTTAAATTGTTTTGAGCTATCCATTAAATCAGCCATTACACACTGAGCTATAACTTTCAGGATTTATTTTTTAAAGCTAATCATAAAAAGTAATTGATTCAACAGAAATGTATAACAAATAAA
Organism: Pipistrellus kuhlii; assembly: GCF_014108245.1. Classification (NCBI taxonomy): domain Eukaryota; kingdom Metazoa; phylum Chordata; class Mammalia; order Chiroptera; family Vespertilionidae; genus Pipistrellus; species Pipistrellus kuhlii. The sequence continues at coordinate 17,966,960 of NW_023425595.1, forward strand.
AGGTCTATTACAATTGATACTTTATTTCATGCATGTCATATTCTTATGAGCTATACACAATTAATAGGTATCATAAGAACTATAAATGATACATTTTACAATGATATATTAATAATTGCAATGAAGTATAATTATGTGTTCACAGAGAGGTTTAAAATATTAATTTAAACTAATATTAATTTTTATTTTACTTGAGTCTATATCTATTTTATTCTTCTCTGATCATCCATGGTTAAACTCTTTTCCAGATTCATATTTCTTGCTCCTGAATTCATATTTCATTTTTAAGGTAATATGAGCTTTAGGATTTGGTGTCACAAGACGATAAAAATTTCAAAGGATTCTGTATTGGAGATCAGAGGTCTAGTCTTTTCTCTGATACTAATCTATAATAATAAAAGCATAATATGCTAATTGGACCAGGCATGGCTTTCTTCCAGAGGACCTTTTGGATGAAGCTGCTGTGGCGGGGGCTGAGGCAGAGGTGGCCGCTCAGGAAGAGTCGAGCCCCTTGCATGAATGTTGTGTATTGAGCCTCCAGTTAGATATAAAACCTTATATTAGGCTCCTTTCTGGCCCTCAGTTTTCATTTTTGAACAAAAAAAGTCCATCTATCTCTATTGCACTGTTTCTAATACAATGTTATGAAGGGTTGTCGTAGCTACAGAAGATGCATATAATTATTTTTCTTCTTCTTCTTCCCCCTCCCTCGCCCCAATTCAGAACCAGACCCATATAGAGAAAAATATATCTGGAAAATGTGTGATAACTGAGTTTCTGGGCCACAAAAAACTACCCTTTGGACTCAAATTCTTTGTTTATATGTTTCGCACAAAGTTCATATCTGGTGATCACATTCACATTTCCTTCCTTGAATTACTTTGCTATTTGTGATATAAAGCATATTTTGCTGTGAGTGAAATTAAGGCAGTTGACAATAAGATGACTAAAGTTGTCAAGGTCCCAAGTTGTGTCCAAAAACCTCAAAGTTTAACTTGATATCTTCTACAATAGTTTCTTTACAACACTACCCAAGTCTCATCACTAATCACCTGTGGTAGAATGATTCTAGAAATAATGTCTCAATTGGCCTGCTCTAGTCTTCTTTTTTGGGTCCTTATTGCATCCACAGATGCTTTGCAGAGTACAGCAACAGGGGATTTGTACATTCAGATCCTCTGCCAGGCATAGTTTTTTCTCCCTTTTTTTTTTAAACTACTAGTAATCAATGCTTTTATGTTTCAGTCTAAATACCTCATCCCTTTGTTACCCTTTCTCTCTCTCCTCAAGAAATCAAACTACCCTACTATAACCTAGAACACTGAATCTTTCCTCTTTTTAAATAGTCACATTTCTAATTTTACAATTCAAGTATGGTTATTTGTTTTATCTTTAGCCCTCTCTTTGGATTATAAAGTCCATATGGAGAGGAGAATGTGTGTGATGCTCTTCTTTCCATGGGACTTGACTAAAATATAACCACCCAAATAGTTTTTATACATAGATGAGTCATCTGGAAAAGTAGCATATTTGAGTGTGCCAAGTGTAGCAAAGTCTAATTTATACAAGGTAATCTCCATTTCAATTCTCAGTATAGCACTTATGCTTATTTTTTCACAAATAACTGTATTAATTGCATATTTTTCAATAAAAAGATAGTACTTCTAAATAAAGAACTGAAGCCACGACATAAGATCCTTATGGTCCTTTCCCTTGTAATATTTGGATCCTATCAACCTGAATTCCATTATACTCTCAGAATTTTGCAAAACATGTTTATTAGGAATGGTCTCATGTAAGTCTCTCTTGACCCCAAGAACACTTGACACTTTTCTTTTATTCCAAAGCCCAGGACATAAACACAACTCAAACCTACTGAGCAACAAAATTCACTTATCCCTTTTTTTAAATTTCCCTAAACTTTATTTTTACCAAATGATATTTTGCTCAAAATAAATGTGTAAAAGACACAAGCAGGAACCAAACACTGGGTGATAGCAGTTCATCACCATGGATAGGTATACGAACTGTGAACAGGCCACTACGACATGAAATCTAAATGTCACTTACTAGCTCCAATTTTACACTACTCAGTTCTCCTATTCCTTAGCTCTGTCACTGCTGAAATAGAAATGACAATAGCAACTACTACACAGATGTTGTATGAATTAAATAAATCAATAAATATATATCTGAACATATGAGCAAATGGCAACATAGAACTATAGTAAGAACAATGCCCATATTATGATTTATACAAGTAAAGCATGCAAAAATTTCACTCAATATGAATTCCATTTAGTGTGTATGTGTGTGTGCACATGTGTGTGATATATTTGTACGACATAAACCTATTATTTTTGTTCTTATAATGTGTCAGAAGTAGATTCATTGTGGATATTCTACAGAGAAATTATTAAATAGGACTCTTGCATAATTAATGTGTAGAAATGATACACATTCTGAAAATGGCATACACATTACTAACATATGGGACACATACCTTTTAAGGTTAGTCTAAGCCTAGTGGTCCAGGTTGTGAGGCCATTCAGAATCTTGCTTCATAACTTGACTACTTTACTTGCTTTAGTTTATATCAGTTTTCATCTTGCTGTCTACACTGGTTCTTTATTATTTCCATTCTACATATGTGTATGTACTTTACATACAATTCATATATACTGTATTTGGTCTATATTCTTTTACCTGCTAGAACTGACTATGATTTACCTAATGACTAAGACCTGATCTTATTCATCTTTGTACTCTCAGGATCTAAAAATACTAAGAGATCAGTAGCATTTTTAAATATGAACATACTATTTTGATTTACCATCTACTCCATAAAATAAATCATGTTAATTAAACATTAGCTGGAAATGTACACTGCATTATGTATCTCTTAAATTTGGCACTCAACTTTTCTAATCATCTTTAGTAATATTGTTTTATAAGACTAAAAAAAAGAGATAAAAGCTTAAGTAGTATCCTACTTAATCATAACATTTACTATGCCTATGTTGTAGTGCTCTATAAATTGCTAAGGGTAAGCTTAAATTTGATTCTCATTTAGACTGAGAATACAGGCTTAATGTGAATAAATATACAAAGAGAAGAGAAAGCCGAAACTGGTTTGACTCAGTGGATAGACCTTCAGCCTGTGGACTGAAGGGTCCCAGGTTCTATTCCAGTCAAGGGCATGTACCTTGGTTGCAGGCACATCCCCAGTAGGGGATGTGCAGGAGGCAGCTGATCGAAGTTTCTCTCTCATCAATGTTTCTAGCTCTCTTCTTCTTCCTTCCTCTCCGTAAAATATCAATAATATATATATATATATATATATATATTGATAAAATATTTATCAATATATATATATTGATAAAATATATATTTTTAAGAGAGAGAAAAGTATATTCAGCATTGTGTTCACTGGCATATTTTTCAAGGTAATTTTGTACCAGAATTAATTTCCCAGTGAGAACTTGCCTGAAATAAAACGAAAACAAAACAAAACTGCATTATATCACTGCCATTTCCTGAGAAATATTTTAGTTGAGAGTAGTATCTTAGTTTTATATTGCTGCTGTAACAAATTATGACAAACTTAATGGCTTAAAAGAACACAAATTCGTTTTCTTAGAGTTCGGTAGGTCAGAAGTTTGACATGACACTCACTGGATAAAATTCAAGATGCCAGCATACTGAGTTCTTTTTCAGTATGCTCCAAGAAAGAATCCAGAACCCTACAATCCTAGGTTAGTGACTTTCCTCCTTCATCTCAGAGCCAGCAATATTGCATCTCTCTGACCAAAATCAAGTGAGGTTTATTTCAGGAATACAAGTAGGTTTACATCAATTAATATAATAAAAGTATCAATTGACTAAAGGATATAAACCACATAATTTCAATCAACATAGAAAAATAAATTAAAAATCCAGATACTTTCCAGATAGATTTTAAACCATTCTCTTATGCATGATATGCTTCAGTCCATAAACTTGTATTGAGTTAAAGTTATTCTCACTTTTGAAATGAGTCCAAAGTGTCAAAATAAGATCTATTTTTTATCAATAGAAAAACTAGGAAAAGAAAATCAAGTAAATCATTAACCCGTCTAATAGTTATCCAAAAAATGTTTTCAATGCTCCAAACATACATAATTTAGAATTACGTTACTATTTTTGATAGTCCAATGCTATAGAGAGACAATGTACTGGTATCTGAAAATAAAATGTAGTCACAAAATTTCATAAGAAAAAAACTAAATGTATTGGGTCAGCCTAGCCAAGATATCAACCAATGAGTCTTTGATAGCTTTTACTACTTCATCCTTTTGAATTTTCAACTTCTGATATTAACCAAATTAAAAATTTTAACAAGAGAAACACATGTCATATGTTTACCTAGACTTTTTTTATAAAGAAAATGTTTAAGATATGCTACTAAGATCCTTAAATGGAGTTCTCTCTGTTTCTGTCACCTCCTTAAATCTTCCTGAGTCTTAGCAGAAGGTTATAAAGTTCCATCCTTGTCACAGGCTATATTTAAACCATTTTCCTTGACATCACCTTAGATTTTATTTCTGCCTAGAAGCCATTTATCAATTGAGAATAAAATATTTAGAATATAAATCAATTTTATCTTAGATCAATGGAGATCTTTTATACTTACCAGTTATCTCACTAGCTTATCTCTCTTATCTTGTATTTCTAGATAATCAGAAGACATTCAGCACCTTCAACAGTCTGCCTAGAAATTTCCTTAGCTAGACCATTTTGGTTAATAGGTAGTGTTTGTATTTTCTATGTCACTTCATGTAACATTGTTGCTAAATTTTCAGTCACTACAGGACAAGGGCCCATTGCTTACAGACTCTCCTCAAGGGTCAGTGTGCTTTTGCTAAGTTTCTTGAAAACCACGTCTACATGTTTTAGCATTTCTCCTTTATCAAGTTCCAAAATATCTTCCAGTTATTACTTCTGTGTAGGATACAAGCACCAACCTTATTACTATTTATCATGATTTGAAGGATTAGCAAAGTTAGCTCAATGGTTCAATTGTCTCATTGAGTTGCAGGCAGACAGTGGCTGAGGCTGGAGAGTTCTGAAATCTCTCCCAATGACACCCCAGAGCTAGGAAACTGAAACCAGTGGAGGACAGGAATAACTGGGACTACTTGAGCACTTCTCTCTCTCATTATGTTGTCTTTCCATATGATCTCTCCAGAGTCAAACAGAAACCTAGTTTTCAACTTTTAAAACCTATTATCAAATGGAGAGGGTCAGTGATCAGCAAATTCATTAGTCAACAGAGCCAAATATTAACAGTACAATGATTGAAATTTCTTTTGAGAGCCAAATTTTTTAAACTTAAACTTCTTCTAGTGCCACTTCTTCAAAATAGACTCGCCCAGGCCATGGTATTTTGTGGAAGAGCCACACTCAAGGGGCCAAAGAGCCGCATGTGACTCACGAGCCACAGTTAGCTCATCACTGGTGTAGGTAAATGCCTAGACTCACTGCCTCTCACAATCATATCAAAATTACAACCACTTCTAGGAATATATCCCAAGAAAATAGAAACACCAATAAGAAAGGATATATGCACCCCTGTGTTCATAGCAGCAAATAGTTGAGATTTGGAAACAGCATAATTGCCCATCAACAGATAAGTGGATTAAAAACTGGTATATCTACACAATGGAATACTATGCTGCAGTAAGAAAGGAGGAACTCTTACCATTTGCAACAGCATGGATGAACCCGGAGAGCATTATTTTAAGTGAAATAAGACAGTCAGAGGAAGATCAATATCACATGACCTCACTCATATATGAAATATAATGAACAACATAAACTGATGAAAAAAGCAGATGCAGAAACAGAGAAGTATTGATCAGACCATCAAACCTCAAAGGGAAGGTAGGGGAGGGTGGGGGTAAGGGGGAAGAGATCAACCAAAGGACTTGTATGCATGCATATAAGCCTAACCAATGGACACAGACTCCAGTGGGGGTGAAGGCATGAGTGGGGGGTGGGCAATGGGGCAATAAGGACACATATGTAATACTTTGATCAATAAAGAAAAAAATTGCAACCAAAAAATATTGCAACCAAAACACAGAACAGCCATCATTTAGAACCACCTGGAAGCTGGCTGAATGGAAGTCCTACAACTAGAGAAGTAAAGGAGAAAGAACACTGAGACCAGTAGGAGGGGTGGGGGCACATAACGGTCTGGTCCAACACCCACTTAGGCTGTTATTTTTAATCGAGAGGGAGATTTTCTCTGTGGAGACTGTCTGTGAGGAGCAAAGGATCCCAGACCCAGTATGTTTTTTTTCTTTTTTCTCTGTCTAGAATTTTATTAGACTGCCCCCCCCCCGCCCGCCAATATACCTGTATTGGAAGATTGAGACAAAAAGGCACAACTCACATTAAATAAAGTAATCTAATCAAGTCTATAAAGTGTAGTTTGTAAAATAAGTAGCACTAGAAACCAGCCAAAATAAGTCAGGAAGTCCCAGTAGGGACTGTAAGAGAACTTAGGAAGATACATGCCTGTCCTGTTCCTGACCTCTCTCTATGAGGCCAGAGCCCAGCACTCCCCCTACAGAGGCACTGCTGCTTCCAGCTGGGACTGTGACCCTGGAAATCAAAGGAAAAGGAAGCAGCTGATTTAAAGTGGCCTGGCACATCCTCAGGCACTACTCTGGAGCTGAGTCTGTCATCATAAGCCTCTCTGAGTACTAGCCAGTTTGGGGGGATGTGAAAAGGGAAAGGGTATACATAACTACGGGCTGTAAAAACCAGCAGGGATTGTTGATCTTGACTGATCTCTTGCCAATACCTTTGGCTGCTCTTAATAATTTTATACTTATACTGTCCTCTCTTCAACTTTGCTCCCACACGCTGATGACTCTGGTCCCACTCACAACCACTGAATGCATAGAGCAATTGGGGCTGGCGCCAACAGGGGGTGCAAGCTGGGCTGGCACTGGCAATGTGTGCAAGCAGCAGCTCTGGCACTGGCAGTGGGCTGCTGCTGGCCTGATCTTTTCTCAGGAGCAGGGGGAGGTGAAGCCTGGAAGGGCGATTGGGGCCAGTAGCTGCCACTCACACCCCCTAATGGCTCCAAGTGATCAGGGCTGGCACAAGGCACTAGCAGTGGATGCAAGCAGGGCTGGTGCTTTTGCCTCAGGTACGAAAGCACCAGCAGGACTATGGAGTGTGGGAGCAAAGAATTTTCAGTAACTACCAGAGGCTTGCTCCAATGACAGCAAATGCTGTGGAGCAAATGTGAGTGAATGACCACTGGAGCCCAGACCAAATTAAAATTTAGGGAGCCTTTATTATCCAGCTGGTCGCTAGCCAACCAGGTGACTGCTCTGCTATTCTCCATGCAGGGAGACCAGAGAGCAGCAGTGACCTTTGTGTAGGACCATTTTTAAGCACATTAAACACATCCTGTTCTTACAGAGCAAGCAACCTAAGACAAAACAGTTTTTCCTAATGATAAAGCCATTGATGACCATGTTATTCACAGGTCCTATTCTTCAGAAAGCTGACAGTGTTCTATGAAAGAAGGCCTAAGTGCTGGGAAGGGGCCATGAGACCCCCATCTCAAGGCCTGGCCTGGTGTCAACACTGACAACTCTATCTGGGGCATAGTCCACCGCCTCTCTAGAAGCATGCTAAAAAATTCCTACTCTCTAACACAACTAGTGCCCCACCTTGGTCTGACACCCGCTCACCTGCTCCACCAGCCTGCTGTGGCCTATGCCCACCATGTTCTGCATATGTCATGGCAACCAGTTGTTCAGTTGTTTGGTTGTTCCGGTTGTTTCGCTGTTTGGTCTATTTGCATTTTAGCTTTTTATTATATAGGATTACCTGTATTAGTTTCTACATTTTAGAAACATTTTGCTTTGGGAAATTTTATGTTTTCAGAGGCCCAGTGAAGACCAATATGGTTTTCGTGGTAATCAAAAGCATCTCAAGTCATCAGAAGCTTTACTTTCTGCCATGTATTTTCCTGTAGCTTTGAAATATAGCCCTAATTTTATGCTTCTCCCTATTTTCCCCTTATTCTTACTCTGACAGCTTTTTTTTTTTTTTTTTTTTTTTTTAGTTTATGACATTTCAGCCTACTTTTATGGTCTTTTTTAGTCTCCTCCCTTTGTAATGTTATCTCTTTGAGTTGGATCAAAGCAGTGAGCCTTAATTCATTTTGCATTTTGTTTGCTTGCTTTAAGGCCAAGCATTTGTTCTGATTATACACTTTTCTATATTTGGGTTTATGAATATTCTCAGGAGGAAAAAAAAATGAAGTAAATGAGGGTTCATCTGTTCAAACAAATTTGGCTCCTCTCCATCTCCCTAAGTAGTATCGTTCCACTCAGGAAGTGTCTCCATTCATTCCTATTCCTCCTTGAGACTTTCCTCCATATGGCCCATTTTTCTGATGTTTTACTTTGCGATTTAATTGATATACTTATGTGCTTTGGATGAACATCATGCCAATCTGTCTAACCTACACAACAGCTATAACAATTATCACCTTGAATTTCATCTGGTAAAGCTTGATATATTTCTTCTAACCTCTCCTGACATTTTTGTCAGTTTTATTGTAACAATAATATATGACTGTTGCAGATTTCTCAATTATTCCTATTAACTTCTTAATAGGCAAGTTTTCAATATCTTTCTGGGTTTGAATTTTCTTTCAAAGAAACAATACTCAATTTGATTTTTAAACTCTCATCAGTTTTCTTCTGTTTAATCATTTTAGTTCCCAGTTACACTAGTGACAGTTGAATCAGCTTCCACCTTATTAATCTCAACTTGAATACTAGTTGGTTTTTTAATATGTCATTTTTCTTTTACTTTTTGCTTTAAAAGAGAGAATTACAGGCACAAAATTGCCTTGGTATTTCAGATTTTGTGTTTATAGTTTCCCTCAGGTTTATTATTTCCTCAATAAAAAAAATACAATTGTAATCTGTCAGAAAGGGTATTTGGTTCTCCTTATCTGTTCATTTCATAGTCTATTACTTTGGTGCCTTAGATCATAATCAACTCCTACAATCTTGATCAGGGCTTAGAACATTTTATTCTTTCTCCTTGCATGTGTTCCTTGGTTGAGAAATCTCCATCCTCTTGGAAGTATTGAGAAAAAAACTCCTATATTTACCTCTTAATCTCCAATTATGTTCATTTGATTGTTAAACCTGGGGGAAATGGTCATTTCACATAGGTGGTATAGCCTCTCGCTGGGTCAATTTTTCAGCCTGAAATTATTCCCCAGTGATCCACCATTAAGTTCACCGGGACTTTATGCAGCAGAAGCCAGCGAGTCTTCCTCCTCTTCCCTGTATGGACTTGTATGCAATCTCATTTCAGTGGAGAACCTGTCAAAAGCCAATTTTGCCCTGAATCATGTTATGTTCTTCACTTCCATTACAGCGACCAACATCTTGATCCTATGTCCTTCCTCTGTTTCTCTGTTTGGCATCCCTCAGAACGCCCACAGAACATTTTAAGAAAAATCAATTCCTTCAGATCATTAAATGTCTACAGATTACAGTTAAAGTACCTGATCTTCATGAATTTTGATAACCAAAAGTGCAGACGGTATTCAAGTTGCTAAACTGTTTTAAAACAATGGAAACTGAGACCTGAAGAGATGAAATAACCTTCAGAGGCTTTACATGGACAATGAATTGCAGCGCTTCTGGAGAACCAAGGTCTGACAATATAAAAGTACACTCCAGGAAAAGCGCAAACCCTTAAAATGCATTTAGGTAATTGAGTTGAAGAGTCTAATGCATTAGCCCTGGAAATCTGATCATTCACAGTCAGTTCCTCAGGTGGTAGCTGTCAAGATGTTTGACACGTTTGCTATTACCAAGCTCTCTTGCCGCTAGCCATCCCAAAGCTCTGCATCTCTCTAGACCAAGGACACTTATGCAAATGACCCACTTAATGTAAAAAAAGGAAACTTTGACCAGTGCATTTATAGGAAATGTGAAGAGACCTAAGTAGAGAAGTGTGAGCTAATCACCGCTTTAGCTGTCTGAGTCCTTCCCGGTGCTAATGAGGTTTTAACACTGTTCTTTCTTTGCTATTTGTCTTGCTTGTTCTACATTAGTAACTCTTTTTTTTTTCTTTTTTTCTTTTTTTTTTTTTTTTTTTTATCACATTAGAGAGGCTTGGAAATTGCTTGATGACACAGCTAGCCATTCTGAAAAAAAGTGCTTTCCTGATGAGGTTTCTGGCTGTATAATTTTGCTTTCATGGTTCTCCATCCAGCTCAATAATCAGAAAGGTCATGAAAGTAGCTCTTTCTGGGCCAGGCAATGTTACCAAGCTGACACAATGCTGGAAATGGATTTCATTGTGTGCCACTGATGCAAAGACTCCACAGTGCTCTTCTGTTTAGTAAAGACAATTATGTGTATTCCAGAAAAGCACATGTGATAATTAATGGACTGGAGATTGCCAGAAAAGTGCATAGATGAGAGCTTATTATGATCAATTAATTGGCCAAGGCTACATTTCCCCCCACTTTGCACAGAAACTTTACTTTGTCAATGACTTAATGTTTAGAAATGTGTAGAATGTGTTGTCGGGCAGCTGTGCAGAGCATCTGCTAAGTGAAAATTGCAGAATTGAATACATGAAAGTAAATTGAAAACCCAATTCAGTTACCAGGAACTAGCCCCACACAAATGTGGGAGCTGGCTAAGTTGTGTCTGTAGGGTTTTGTCTGATGCTGGAGCTTGACCTTTCTAATAAAACCACCAGGAAATTATGCTGGGTGTGATGTGGAAAAGTCCAAGGGCGTGCTGGAATCTACAAACATGATCTGGAGCCCTACAAGGACAGATTGAAGTCTTTATAGGACTCCAAACCTAAGTGCATGTTGTTTCTGATTACCTCTGTCCTGGGCATCATTCGTCACAGGGTTTAGTTGAAAAGTCAGAGAAGTCAAAGGAGGGTCTAAGGAATAAAGGGAGTTGCAAGCTCAGCTGCTGTTTCATGCTAGTGCAAGTGCATAATTAGTTCGACAAAAACATATGTGAGCTAAAAATATGGCTGTTTGTTCTCTCCTGCCCTCCAAATCTCTCAGGAATCACCTTTGTGGCCCTCTCTAAATAAATACATTTCTCAAAATTACATGGCCATTTATGTGTTTGTGTCTATATCTGGATTTTCTCTTCTGTTTCATTGTTCTATGACTACCTTTCCATCAATTTCACAATTTTAAAAAAAATGTATTTTTTCTTTTTTACAGAGAGGAAAGGAAAGGAATAGAGATTTAGAAACATCAAGGAGAGAGAAACATCCATTAGCCGCCTCCTGCACAATCCCCACTGGGGATGTGCCTGCAACCAAGGTACATGCCCTTGACCAGAATTGAACCTAGGACCCTTCAGTCTGCAGGCCAACACTCTCTTCACTGAGCCAAACTGGTTAGGACCAGTTTCTTAATTACTTTAGCTTTTTAGTAACACTTGAAATCAAGTTATACAAACCCTTCTACTCTGTTTTTCTTATTAAAGTTATTTCAACTATTCTTTTCATATGTATATTTAAATTAATTTGTTGACATTTACAAAAATTACTAATAAGATTTTACAATGATAGGTCAGTTTGGTAAGATTTGATATCTAAATATTGATACTTAAAGTGCATAGATGTATATCTATTTTAAGCCTTGATTTTTCCATAATAGGTTTATAGATTTTAACCATAAAAACCTTTTAAACATTTTGTTACATTTATACTCAATTATTTTTTTTGGTACTACTGTTAATTGTTTTCTTTATATTTCCTACTGTTTTATTTCAATTTCCAATAGAAATAAAATTCTTTTATCTATATACTATCAATGAGCTAGTATATATATATATATATATAAAATTGATTTTACTATATGTATCTTTTATCCTGTGATTTTGAATACCATGTTTCCCCAAAAATAAGACATCCTCCGAAAATAAGACCTAGCACATGGAAAGATAAGACATCCCCTGAAAATAAGACCTAGTGCAACTTTGGTAGAAAAAATTAATATAAGACACTGTCTTATTTTCGGGGAAACAGGGTAACAATTTGGATTTCCTATGTAAACAATAATGACATCTGAAAAAAGAGACAGTTTTATTTCTTCATTTATAATTTGTATGTCTCACATTTTTTTCTTCTCTCATTTCATTAGCTAATTATTTTAATATAAGGTTTAATTTTAGTTTTAAAAGTCAATGGGTTTCTGGAATATCTTTTGATGTTGCTTGAAACTGCTCGACTGCACAACTGCCATGTGTACAAGATATCCCACCTGGAGTTTTTGTTTGCCAGCTGTGCTCACTCTGCGTGATAATGAGAGATAAAAAGGGTTTTCTTGCCTGGATTAGTCCAACAAATCACATTCTTTGTCTAATCTTCTTATAGTATCTGTAGTTTTATTTAGATAAGTGACTAAATGTGCTTCTCTTTCCCACCACCACCATCATAGTAATAGGAGAACTGTTAGGAGGGCTCCCCTTTATTTGCCCATTCACCAAATATTTATTGAGTGCCTATGATGCTGTGCTGGCCAATGGGAATGCAAATGGGTATATCCTCATTTGTTAAGAAGCCCAATCTAGTGAGCAGAGGGAAGCAACGGACAATGACAATAGATAAGTCAGCAAAGTGGCTTCACCATTGGCATCTGAAGGGTATTGTTTAATCCCACAAATACTATCTATCCCTTTGCTGAGTTTATAATATGGGGAGTAGGGGGAAAATCATGATGCTTATAAGTAAGAGATGCTATTTTCCCACAGTGAACAATGTGTATTTAATACTAGTATGTGAAATTGAGTTAGAAAGCTCAAAATTTTCTACTTGAGAGATAGTACAAGCATTAAACAGATTTTACTATATAAATCAGTGATGGAAAATAAGAGGATAGTAAGCTCTACTCCTTTTCCTAGCACTGAGGGCAGGCATTTCTAATAGAGGCCACAGATGGACTTTTCTCCTTCCCAACAACTTCCTACAAGCTGTCACTACCAGCCATTTGGCTCCCAATATGGGGTGAGACTTCCCTTTATTTCTCTTGAAATAACTGTGCTTTCTGCAATAGTGAAGAGAATAACTCTTATTTGCGATCTACCTGAAATGTTCTTGAAGAGAGATGACAACACTATTCCAACAAAGCCATTTAGCTGACTTTTGATTTGCTTTTAAAATTTTGTAGGAGCTATGTTTTGAGCTATTACTTACTGTCTCATCAGTCTATTTTAGCTAATTAAGTTTATAATTAATTTGCAAGTAAACTATCTTTTTCATTTTCTTGTAGGGTTTATAATATTATAGCCTGTATATTATTTCTAATATTCAAATAATTTGTATGCATCTAGTTATATTTGGTACTTTATACATATATCATATCCTCAGGGACATCTTTTTTGATAAACTTATGTGGTGAAATAATATTTTCCATCCCTGGCTCTGCTGTATTTTTCTTCATAGGGCATGATATTCTATGCCTTCATTAATTGTTTATTGTCTTTCTTTTCCATTAGAATACACACATGAGAGGGCAGAGAATTTTATTTTCCCACTTACCATGTAAATACAATCACTCATTACCTACCACCTAACCTGTTAAATAATTAATTGATTAACTGAAATATGAAACAACCATGGGAGACAGGCACGGCACAAGCCCCATTTTGTTGATGTGAAAGCAAAATCAGAAGGGTCTCTTGAATTGTTTCAAGTAGACACACACACATACACACACACACACACACACACACACACACACAAAATAGCACAATCCCTTCATCTTTGCTGCCTTCCTTTTGGGTACCTCTAAAGTTTAAGGTTCCATGACACTTGTTGATAGCTTGTTCTTTTTTTTTAAATATATTTTATTGATTTTTTACAGAGAGGAAGGGAGAAAGATAGAGAGCTAGAAATATCGATGAGAGAGAAACATCGACCAGCTGCCTCTTGCACACCCCCTACCGGGAATGTGCCCACAACCAATGTACATGCCCCTGACTGGAATCTAACCTGGGACCTTTCAGTCTGCAGACCAACGCTCTACCACTGAGCCAAACCGGCTTTGGCTGATAGCTTGTTCTTAATCAAATGACGTTGATAGAGAGACACAACCAACTAAAATCTAATAAAACTTAGCATTTAGGAAAAACTATTTGATATAAAAAGAAATCTGAAAAAAATTGTCATTAACTTTTAAAAGAGACTAGCACTCTTATGACCAGCCATAACACAGAATGTATATATAACAACATAATAAATTTATTAAAGTTGCTGTCGAGAATGCTCAATGGCTCAAGAAAAACTAAAACAAAACTTTCAGAGACTTTCTGTTAGTCTTAATCACTTGTCAATTATTTCTCCAAAATTAGTTTATATTTTATTTGCATGACACCTACTATCACAAAAAGACATTGAATTGAAAGTATGTTTAATGAACATTAAAGAGAAGTAACTAAAAATAGATATATTTTCTTACTTTATATTATCTATTTTTTCCAAGCTTTTCTGTTTTAAAAATAATTATTTTTCTCATTTGAAATAAATTTATATTTCAATATTAAATTGCTGAATTTCTAAGAAACTATGAAGGGAAAAAGAGGACTTTCATATATATTTAGGATCCATTTAAAATTGTGAGTCTTCTTTTAATAATATGTAAAAATGCCATATATTTTCTAATTGCTTAAAGTGTAAAAATAGCTGAAGCCAGTTTGGCTCAGTGAAGACAGTGTCAGCCTGCAGACTGAAGGGTCCCAGGTTCAGTTCTGGCCAAGGGCACATGCCTGGGTTGTGGGCTTGATCCCGAGTAGGAGGCATGCAGGAGGCAGCCAATCAGTGATTCTCTCTCATTATTGATGTTTCCATGTCTCTATTCCTCACTGTCACTGAAATCAATAACAAATATATTTTCAAACAATAAAATGTAAAAATATTGAGTTGCTGACATACTTGAGATGAGTTTTTGGATTTCTGGCTTTATTAGAACTCTCAATGACTTAGTTGGTTAAAAGTAGACAGGTACAGTTTTCTACTTTTATTTTTATCTGCTAATTTTAACACAGCAATCTTGAGACAACCCAAAGCAGTGCATAAAAAAGGGTACTCTACCTTGCAGATATCTCCTCTGATCAAACTCATGCAATTTAATTTACATTCTTAGACATGGAAGAGGTGAGCAAATAACTAATGAAGCTAAAACTATCTCTAATATTTCCTTTCTAGCCTTTCTTTTGAATACTCAGAAAGAGTAGGGAATTGCCTAAAAGGTAGTTTTTTGTTTTTTCCCCCAACTATCCCTAGTGAACCACTTTTCAGACAGTGATAAATGTGCTATTTACAGCCTGCACTGCCTTCCAAATTTTCAGAGCAGAATACTTCTTGAAGAAGCATGAGTGTCCTTGTTTTTATACATTGGCTTCAATAGAGCCCAAAAACAAAGTATGAAGTCTGCAAAATTAATTTTTAAAAATTTTAAATTTTATTTTATTTATGTTTGCTTGTTTGTTTGTTTATACAGATTGGCCTATATTCCTTTCAGGGAATAGTGGAATTAGATCAAATTTCTATTGGGAACAATGTTTGTGCTTTCACTGCCTGGGTTCAGAAACTATCAGAAACTACTTCATAGGCATGTGAGTCTGAAGTAGTGATTGTTTGGTTTCATTTTTTTTATTATTATTATTATTTGTATTGATTATGGTCTCACATAATTGTCCTTATTCCCCCATTCCCATCCCAAACCCCTCCCTAGATATGTCCCACCTCCACCCCCCCACCCCTGTTGTCCATGGCCTCTGGCTAGGCCCATATGTATGCACACAAGTCCTTTGGTTGCTCTCTTCCCCTTACCCCCACCCCCCCTTACTTTCCCTCTGAGGTTTGAGAGGCTGATCGCTGGTTCTCTTTTTCTGAGTCTGTATATGTTGTTCATTATTTCCTCTGGATGGGTGAGATCATGTGGTTTGATTTTTAAGTCAAGTTTCCATAAGAGGGGGGGTGGGGGGTGGGAGGAGGGGAGGAACAACACCTAAATAAACATTGACTGCATTCAAATAATTTTCCTGAAGGTCATGAATGCATTTCCTTCTTAGGACCCTGGAGGGTATTTTAAGCACAATGCTTTGCATACCCATAATTTTTCCCCCTTACTTTATTACATATGTAATGTCTAATGTTTTTTTTTTCTGTTTTAATTACCCACTATAGACGCTAAGGTTAACTTCTTAGAGTACTGTTTTGCATCATCCTAAAACCAAACCTACCCACAAATGACAAATATATAACACAACCCCAAAATACTCTAATGAACAATATTCAAATCCAGTTTCTAAAGCAAATACAAAGGGAAACTCCATAAATACTTTAAGCCAAACTGACATTACTCATGTGGAGATTTAAGTTCAGAAATATATGTATACTAGAAAATCCATAAAAATGCAGCAAGAACCTCTTTATCCAAAGCTTTTGAGTAGCCTCAAACCTCAAAATCCAGCACGATAGAACATTTACTTCTCCTTACTGTGCCAGGAAAAGGATTTAAGTAGCAAATACACAGAGTTCATACTCTCAAAGAAGTTTCAAATTTAGCCAAAGAGATATATATTTAAATAATTATGAAATAACTAACCGGTACTATGATAACTTTAATTATTTGATATATGTGACCCTGGGCAAGCTGTTTAAATTGGGTGACTGTCAGTTTTCATATATGTGAAGCAGGAATTATAAAGCATAGTTGGCAAGGTTTGTGTTAGGATTAGAGATAAAATGTGTAAAATGTTTCACATATGCTAGAAACTCATCAAAATATTAAAACATGTTATTATTATACTAGCTGTATCTTTAATGATGAATGGGATAATCATTCATCATTATTAGACAGTTTAATATAAAAAATATTTTTATAATGCCTTCCTATAATTGCAACAATTAGTAAAAATAGTAATAATTTTCAATTTTATAACAACATCTAATATTCTGTATTTTACATTATCCAGAGCCCAAATAAATACATTGGTTCTGCTGCTTACTCTGGGTCACACATTGAAAATTTTTCAAGTAAAAAGTAACCTGATTAAACTGAAGCCCATACTTTTATCTTCTTTGGTGAAGCTCATTATAAACTAAAGAATTTTTTTTTAACTTGCTATTTTGAGCAAATGAGTAATACCCGGTGACACATACTGATTCTCCTTTGTTAATACTTGTTAATATATATTACTAGAGGCCCAGTGCACAACAACATTTGTGCACTGGGGTGGTGAAATGGTGGATCCCTCAGCTTGGCCTGTGCCTTCTCTTAGGGAGCAGGCCTAAGTCGGCGGTTGGACATCCCCTCAGGAGTGCTCAGCACTGCTGCAGAAGGCAAGAGAGGCTCCAACACCTCCACAGCACTCGCCAACTGTGAGCCCAGCTTCTAGCTGAGTGGTATTCCCTCTTTGGGAGCACACTGGCCACCAGGGGGAAGCTCCGGCATTGAACATCTGCCCCCTGGTGGTCAGTGTGCATCATAGTGACCGGTCATTCTGCTGTTTAGTCAATTTACATATTAGGATTTTATTATATAGGGTTGTAGACTTACACATCATTGTCCTTTCTTTTTTTTTGTTCGTGTTTGGATCTGCAAGATTTCTAAATTAGTAAAGATTGAGAATCTCTGGATCACAAAAATTGGTTCAAACATTATCTTACTAATGGTGTACCTTATAACTTTTGCTCTTCATTCCATGTCAGAATTTACATTAGAGGAAATTTTCAAGCAGTGGATTCAAGTAATCCAGTTAACCAGTTCCTTAGCATAATAAATATAGATCTATATTTTAAGTCAAACTATCTTAAACACATCCTACCATTGTGATAGACATGTATAAATTATATGTCTGGAGTTGGTGTGTAGGTAACACAATTCTTACTTCCTTGCTGGAGTCCCTAGTCACAGCCAGAAGGTAACAAGTTAACTTTATATAAGTTGTTCCCTTATATGCCACAGAAAATGAACATTGTCTAATATGTTAGGGGTCTCTCTCTGATTATAAAAGAGTACATGAAAAGCAAGAGTGATGAAAATTTTAAGATAAAAAAGTGGAAAAGTGTTAATGCCAATTATCACAGCAGTGGTCATAGAAACGTTCCCCTTCAAAATTATAGCTCCACACACTCTGAAATGTGTGAGTATAACTGATTTTACTTGCTCGCATCCCTTTACTTTTTAGTCCTTTTATACTTATTTCTGACTAACCTGTCTTGAGAAATGGTCATGTTGAGTACTACTGATGGCCTCAAAATGTCCAGATTTGTTCACTTTATAGTAAATCCATTGAAAAAATTTTATTGAAAACATTATTTGATCTCTGGGTTCAAAATACAGAATCAAGCAGGGCAAGAATTCTTGTTCTAAAAGTACCCCTATTTAATGAGGAACATAAAAGCATGTAAATATTTCTGATTCAAATCAGTATGTTGTGTGATTTTTTTTTTGGGGGGGGGAGGAGTGGAGGCACTGCCAGCCCCAATGGGCCCTGATGAGAGCAGGACTTTGGTGGGATGGTGGAGCAGGTGGCATCAGGCCAAGGTACATGCAAACGGGGCCTGATCACCCTGCAGATCTCCTGGCAGACAATGACCAGTGGTGGTAGCTGGAGGTGGGAGTGCCACTTGGCTCCTAGGCACTGAGGAGAGGGGTGTGTGGCTCCAACAGATGGTGGAACAGGTAAGGGGGTGGTGCCAGGCTACAGTGGGGTGCCAGGCAGGACTGCAAGGCTGTGAGGCTGGGGGTGCGAGCTGGGACCTGATCCCCACAGGCCACCCTGAGAGATTCCACCTGTGCACAAATTTGTGCACTGGGTCTCCAGTAGAATATATTGTATTTTAGCAAATTGGTATCAGAAGCCACCTAAGAAACTTTTGGTAAAACAAAACAAAACAAAAACTTATGTAAAATTTTTCTAGAGCTAAAAATATTGTTTTTTAAAACCAATCACAGCCATATATAAAAAAAAAAATCACTATATTTTTAAGTAATAAGTCTGAGATTTCTAGAGTTAACCATCATAGATACAAATGAGAGAAGATACAAACTACCAATATCAGGGATGAGAAAGATGACATTACCAGACTATATAGTCATAAAAAGAGTGTAAAGAAAGATTTTGATCAACTTTATGAAGGTCAATCTGGCAACTTATATGAATTGGATACATTTATTTTATTTTTTTCTTCACTGATTAATGTATTACATATGTTTCCTTATCCTCCCAATTTCCCCCCATGCCTGTAATGTCTATGTCCATTGGTTATGCTTATATGTATGCATACAAGTCCTTTGGTTGATCTTTCCTCCTCCCTTCTCCCCTCCCCTGTCTTCTCTCTGAGGTTTGACAGTCTGATTGATGTCTCTCTATGAATTGGATACATTAAAAAAAAATACCATAGGTCACTGTATTAAACAGAGTTCTCCAGAAAAATAGAAGCAGTAGAATATAAGTAGTTATTTGATTCTATAGCAAAATATAAGTGAGAAAGAATGGGACTGGCTTAACTCTTGCTTAAAATTTGTCTAATCTTTGTTTTCTCCAAAGTTTTCAACTCATTAAAGATAAGCATCCTGATAAAGACCAAGAAGGAGCATGTGAAGATTAACTAAAGCAGCAGTCACCTACCTTTTGGAACTCAGGGACCACCAGTGGTCCATGGGGCACCGGGTGGCTACTGATGAACTAGACCACTGAGCAATAGATCAACAAATGTTCTGCAAGTACTGCCTCAAATGGCATCCCTCTATTTCTGATTTGTTAATATTGATTTTCTTTTTTTAAAAATATATTTTATTGATTTTTTACAGAGAGGAAGGGAGAGAGATAGAGAGTTAGAAACATCGATGAGAGAGAAACACCGATCAGCTGCCTTCTGCACATCCCCTACTAGGGATGAGCCCGCAACCAAGGTACATGCCTTTGACAGGAATCAAACCCAGGACCCTTCAGTCCGCAGGCTGGTGCTCTATCCACTGAGCCAAACCAGTTTCAGCTGCTAATACTGATTTTCAAGTGAATTGTGTTGCATGTCACTAAAAAGCTTTCTAATAAGTATATAATATCTATCCTATATAATAAAAGGATTATATGCAAAATGCACAGAGTACCAGGGGGCATATGCTCAATGCAGGAGCTGCCCCCTGGTACTCAGTTTCTTCCATAGGGGGAGCTCCACTCAGCTGGGCTCATGGATGGCGAGCTCAGCCGTAGCCTCTCCAGCATCCTTGGCAATGCTAAGGATGTCTGACTGATGACTTAGGCTCCCAGACTATGAGAGGGTGCAGGCTGGGCTGAGGAGACACCCCCCCCCCCTCCAAGTGCACAGATTTTTGTGCAGTGGGCTTCTCGTATATTATAAATAAACATATAGACTAGCCTGGGAGTCAAAGGTCTCATGTTATATAGTTTTACCACTCATTTGCTGTGTGATATTAATTTTTAAAAAAATATATATTTTATTGATTTTTTTACAGAGAGGAAGGGAGAAGGATAGTTAGAAACATTGATGAGAGAGAAACATCAATCAGCTGCCTCCTGCATATCCCCTACTGGGGAGGTGCCCGAAATCAAGGTACATGCCCTTGACTGGAATTGAACCTGGGACTTTTCAGCCTGCAGGCTGATGCTCTATCCACTGAGCAAAACCAGTTAGAGCTAAAAAATTTTTTAACTTTTCTGTGCTGTGAGATTCATTCAGGATAATAAAACATATGATGTCTATTATCATCCAATTTTGACATTCTGTAATCTGATATAAAATGAAATAGGATACCCTCCGTGGACTGACAGCAATGTTAAAGCCCCTTGGTTCACTTCCCATGGCCCAAATTCTATTGTTCCAACCACACTCCTTCATCTCCACCCAATCTTCAAATACAGACAAATGTAGCAAGAACTGTGTTCAAGGACTCTTTATAAAACTGGTAGTATATCCTAGGCTTTGCTTATTTCTCTACTGACTTTTGGATTATTGAAGAAGCAGGTCACAATTGCCTAGCTAGCTAAGTATAAATATGGACCTTCATACTGTACTTGAACACCTTGAAAGAAATGTACTTCTACTTACTATGAAGCTATTTACAGATAGATCTTCCTAGTCACTGCTGACAACCCTATGGAAAAAATAGGAAAATATATTTAATCATTGAAGAAATAATAGTTAAAAACACAGGAAATAAAAAAATTGGCAATAGACTGCTACAGTACTTTTGTTTAGACCATCACAAATATTAATCTATTTTCACAAAATATCTGGGGAAATATCCCCTTTTTTTTTCCAGCTGACAAGATAAAGCTTGAATGTTGCCTCTCTTCTTTTTCCTTAATGTTATTAATTCAACAAATATTTATTGAGATCTAATATACATAGACATCATATCAGGCACTAGAAATACAAGTTTGAACAAGGTAGACTTTTTCTTCTTCTTCAAGTTCAATCTATAGTGAAAGAGGCAAAACTCTAAATGAAAATCTAGACACATTTAGGGCTAAAATAGAGTCTATTATAAGATGTCGCTGAGAACATAGAATAGGTGGCAATTAATTCTGCTTGAAAGACAAGGACATTTTCACAAAGAAATGGTTTCATTAAGTAAGAAATTTTCCCCAGAAAGAGAGGATGTTTACTTGGCGTGAAGGGCAGACAGAGCATTCCAGGTTATGCTGCTACATAAATCAGCAATTGGTTAAGGGCCACCCTAGTAGAAGTAAGATGGAATGTAAATTTCCAGGCCCTCTGTGTTCTCTGCAAAAGGCAAAACAGCTCCAGTAGCGTGAGAACAATCCTCCAGAGTGTCACAGATGCAGGTGTGAGAACGAAAGCTGGGAAAAGTCATAAGGCAATAAACTGAACATGAGGGGATCTGGGCAGAACACGCAGTTCTGCTACGATAGTCATAGTATATAGATTTCACTGGCAAGTAGACTTGTGCCAGGACTTGAAAGTTGAAGGAGTTAGTCAAGCAGAAGTAAAAGACTAGAGAATTATGCCAGGCTGATTTGGTTCAGTGGTTGAGTGTCAACTTAAGAACCAGAAGGTTTTGGTTTTCTATTTTCAGTCAGGGCACATGCCTGGGTTGCAGTTTCAATTCCCAGTAGGGAGTGTGGGCATGAGGGAGGCAGCCAATTGATGATTGTCTCTCATCATTGATGTTTCTATCTCTCTCTCTCCATCTCCCTTCTTCTCTTAAATAAATTAAATCTCTCTCTCTCTCTCTCTCTCTCTCTCTCTCTCTCTCTCTCTCTATATATATATATATATATATATATATACACACACACACACACACACACACACACACACACACACACACACACACATATATATGGCCTGGTGCATGAAATTCATGCATGAGGGGGGTGGGGGGTGTCC
The DNA here is from genome assembly GCF_014108245.1 of Pipistrellus kuhlii. Lineage (NCBI taxonomy): Eukaryota > Metazoa > Chordata > Mammalia > Chiroptera > Vespertilionidae > Pipistrellus > Pipistrellus kuhlii. Next base: position 17,989,427 of record NW_023425595.1, read on the forward strand.
TCAGCCTGGCCTGCACCCTCTCCAATTCGGGACCCCGCAGGGGATGTCCAATTGCTAGTTTAGGCCCAATCCCAGCAGTCTGACATCTCTCTTTCGAAATCCAGGACCACTGGCTTCTAACCACTCATCTGTCTGCCTGCCTAACCACTCATCTGCCTGCCCTTCCCTACCAGCCTGGTCACCCCCAACTGCCCTCCTCTACCAGCTTTGTTGCCCCTAACTGCCTCTGCTGTGACTTGGTTGCTGCCAACTGCCCTCCCCTGCTGGCCTGATTGCCCCAAACTGCCTCTGTTTTGGCCCCCACCATCATGGCTTTGTCTGGAAGGAAGTAGGATGTCCAGAAGATGCCTGGTCAATCTGGTCTAATTAGCATATTACCCTTTTATTAGTGTGTGTATGTGTGTATATATATATATATATATATATATATATATATAGAGAGAGAGAGAGAGAGAGAGAGAGAGAGAGAGAGAGAGAGAGAGAGAAGAGAGAGAGAATAGAAAATGTCAGCAGTGACAGTGGGAAGACTTAGAGCAGAAGCTTGTCATGATTTAAAGAAGTCCACAAATTCTTTGATATATCTTCAAAAATGGAATCCAAATTCCCTTTCTATTTAATGTGGACTGGACTTTATAATTAGCTGCTAATGAATCAAATAAAATAGAAGTGATGGTGTGTCACATCTGAAAGAAGGTCATAAACAAGAAAGAAGCTTTGTCTTGGTCTTCTTTTGGAGTGAAGTCAGCTGTCTAAGGACATATCAAGGAAACATCTCATAGAAGAGGCTCTCTGGTGACTAAATTGGGCCTCCTGCCTGCAGACATGAGAATAAACCATCTTGAAGTGGATTATCCAGGCTTAGCCAATCTTTCAGATGACTGAAACCTGGCCAACATTCTGACTGCAAGATCATAGGAAATCCTAAGTAAAGCCACCCAACTGAGCCACTGTCAAGTTCTGATCTACAACATCTGTGAGGTTATGCACAATTGTCGTTTTAACCAACTTAGTTTGGGGGTAATTTCTTATGCATCAATAGGTAATAAATACAAGCCTTAACTGAGAGACATACCTACCATGTTCAAGAAACATCAAGATGGCTAGTTTAAAATATTAAACTTATTAACAGGAAAACAGTTATAATTCTAGATTATCATTAATTGACTATGTGGTATGTAGATTTTTAATAAAATGCAAAGTCAATTTTTTTTTTCATATCAGTAACATAGTCACAAGTTCTGGTAGACCTGAATATTCTAGGAATGACCATTTTTTCAACCTACTTTTAGTTAACACTTATTTGCACAAAATAGGGCATGCAAAATTAAGGTCTGTGAGAGCTATTTTCTGCAAAGGCAAACAAGGCAATTGAGCTTCCTTTTATCTATTGTCTCTTGAAAACATGATAGCAAGGTTCATCAGAGTCTGATTAAATGAACAGGTCTCAGCAGGCATATTGCTAATTTCCTTGGAGAAATACTAGCAAAAACAGCGGGGTTTGAGTGCTTATACTTTGTGGATTTTATTTCTATTTTTATTACACCTCTAACAACTAAAATTACTATTTTAAAAGTTGCCAGAATGAAATTATAAAAATCTATCTTTTTTTTCTATTAGCTAATGTCCAGAAGATTAATAACAAGGCAGAGCAGTTGTGGAGAGCCAATGAGAAGGAAGGCTAAGGTGCAGTCCTGATATGATATAGAGGAGATGTGAACATGGTATAGAACAGGAGTTTTTAAAGAGAAGAGGGAGTGAAAGAGAAAATTGGATGGCAGGAATTCTGGGAGAAGACCCAGGAGATACATACATATATTTAAAAATTACACGTGATGTTAGAATATCATTTGATGCCCAAGAAACTTAAGAAGGTACTACTGTTCTCATGATACAAATTATAAAATGCACAGCTCAAGGAAATTTTCATTAGTTGAGAATTAGGGGTTAAAAACATATTGGGAAACATTGCTTTAGAGAATCTGAATGCTTAGTCAATAAAAATATATATTTTTTATATATAAGAGAAAGGTATTAAGAGGGAAGAAAGGGTATACATGTTTCTATAATTCTTATGTATTAAATGTGTATACCTTGCATCCTGCATGTAATGGAGTGTATGATTGTTGGTTACATTAATGTAGTCAATTGAAGGGATAAGAAAGACAATTGTTAATGAATTTTTAGACTGTCCCGAAGCTGGTTTACAGAGGAATGATTTAGGTAAAATTCAGTTCTTATAGAACCATAGTTCTAAGAAATGTGTCAATGTGGACAATCATATAAACACTATCACAGAAAAGATACATGATTCCTTCAACTTTGTTTTTAACTCAAGGCTTACAACATCTACTTTGGGTGAGGACATGGAGGAACCATATATCCAGCCAATCTACTCTTGAGTATTTACTTGCCCACAGTGGCTGCACTGATGTGCATTCTCACCAGCAGTACATAAGGGTTTCCCCTATTCTCCTAACACTTTGTTGATTTATTGATGATAGCCATTATGACAGATGTGAAGTGACATCTCACTGTAGCTTTAATTTGCATTTCTCTGATGATTAGTGACATTGAACATCTTTTCATATGTCTATTCACCATCTGTATGTCATCTTTGGAGAAGTGTCTATTCAAGTCTTTAGCCCATTTTTTAGTGTGTGTGTGTGTGTGTTGAGTTTTATAAGTTCTTTATAAACTTTTGGATATTAATCCCTTATCAGATGTATCATTTGCAAATATGTTCTCCCATTCAGTTTGTTGCTTTTTATTTTGTTGATGGTTTCCTTTGCTATGCATAACTCTTTAAAGTATTCCTTTTTTTTTCTCTCTTTTGTTTCCCTTGCCTGAGGAGATATATCAGAAAATATATATATATTACTATGAGAGGTGTCCGAGATTTTACTGCCTATGTTTACTTCCAGGATTTTTATGATTTTGAGTGTAATAATTAGGTCTTTATTCTTGTATGTGGTGTACGAAGGTGGTCTAGTTTCTGTCCAATTTTCCCAACATCATTTATTGAAGAAACTATCTTTTGTCCTTTGTGTGTTTTTGCCTCTGTTGTCAAATATTAATTAACTATAAAGGCATAAATTTATATGTCTGCTTTTATTCCCGCACCATGCTGTTTTGATGGCAATGGCCTTGCAGTATGCTTTAATATTAAGTAACATGATTCCTCCAACTTTGTTTATCTTTCTCGAGATCACTCTTGCTACTCCGTGTTTACCATTTATACCATCTTTAAAGTGTTGGGCTTGTCATACTCTAAAAACACAAGAATATTTAAGATTGTATTAGATAAAAATGGTTTGAAGAAAATAGTGAATCAAACTGATGGGTAGTTTTATGATACAGCCTTTGCTTTCAAAGTGTTCAAAATGGGCTTTGCTACTTGGTTTATTTATTTCTTCTGAAAGCACAAAATATCGTCTCAAAAAAGCCTCACATGAAATCATCCTGGGACCTTCAATAAAAAAATAAAAATATTTGATATTCCATAATTTCAGTTTTGGGCCAAAGACAGGGGTCTCATTTTTTTTTTTTTTCATTTAGACCATTTATATGTGAGAGAATCAAACCAACACAAAGAGCCTGCTCTTGTCTTTTTTTTTTTTTTTTTTAAGTTTCATCTTAGAAAATGGATAGTCAGCGCTTAAATATAAGAATTTCAAAGGGTCATTGAAGATCATCAATTCCAAACTTTTTATTCTATGAGCAAGGGTAATTAAGATTATAGAGATTGATTTTCCCAGAATCATGTTATTAATTAATAATAGAATTTCTAATTTTAGACTCTTTCCAGTAAAATTATCATCTACCACAATTTTATTGCCTGTCTCTTTTATGTCAGATGATGCTCCACTCTCTACATTTTCTGTCATGAAAAAGGCAGCTTCTTTTCTCATCAAATTGGGAAGATCATAGTTTAAATACCAAGTAGTGGCACAGCTCTGGAAACTCATTATTGCTGTCTCTATCCTAATTTTCACACAGGAAAGAGCTGTCATGGTTTGACAGCTGATAAAATGCCTTACTTTTAAGAAAGATTTTGATGGCATACATGTTTTTCAACCAATTTTTTTTTGCTGATAATTTTCCAAACTATGCAGGTAACAAGGAGTTATTCAATGTATTGTTAATAATGTAGGATGGTGGGATCCAGTTATGTTTTTCTTGCATGTCTAAGTAAAATAACTTAATTTTAATGAGAGAAATTGTGAGACTGACTCTTTTATCTAATGCTATTCTGTTCTTGGATTATATATTTACCTTTACTATAATCTAATGACAGATCTGAAGTCATCCAACTATGGGAAAATAGTGTTCAGTAACAAAAAAAGCACTATAAAAACGACACAGCAACATTGTTGTGCTCTCTTATCAATTTTCCATGCCAAAAAAAAATATTGTCTAGAAACTGCCCTAGTTACATTCTAAGAAGTGCTAAAAGTTGTAAATAAAAATATAAATATCTAAGTGCTTTGGTCTTCAACATTCCAAGTCTAACACAAAGAATGTGTGTGTCAGGCACCCATGGGAGCAGCTAGTGAGAAGTAAAGCTTGGCCCAAGTCTTGAGGAGCAAGGACAGGAAAAGGGATGATAAAGTAGGAATTACATTTTATTCTTCCTAGTTTTCTAAATTTTTTTATATAAACAGCTACCTCATATGTATGATAATAGGGGCTTGATAAAATGCTGAGTGGAAGTTTACTCTGTGAGGCTTAAAAAGGAGGATGGATATGAGTTGGTTCAGGAGGCTGTGTTCAATTTCACCAAGTTTATACAGAACAAAATCGCAGCTCTATCCCAGAACAAGCTAGAAAGAGCTTGAAGTTTATTTAGTTCCGCTTCTTCATTTATATTGAAGATTAAACTGAAGGACCAAGGGGTAATGGGACAAAGCTAATATTTCATGAAGGTGCTGTATAGAGTTTCAGAACCACAAAACTATCCATGGGTTGGTCATCTCTCTGTTATGTAATGTTATACCCCTGTTTGTTAAGAAAGGATGCTGATAGTTTTCTTCCAGTAAACATTTCACTAATGACTATCCACTGCTTTGCTCAGCAAACCTGCATTTTAATCCCTCTGTCCACCCCAATGCTAAGAGACTGGAGGTACAGTTTTGCCAATGTGATGTGGCAGGAAGACCTCTGAGAGTAGGTTTTGGTAAAGCTTTTATTCCTTATTAACAAACGAAGAACAACAACAACAACAAAAAACCCACATGGTTTATCAATCAAGGTTCATCAGATAAATAGACTAGCAATATCCTACATAATCTTATATAATAAAATCATAATATGCAAATTAATCGAACAGTGGAATGACCTGTCATTGGGGGGCGGGGCTGGTGAGCTGGCGATGCCAGGCCAGCCAAGGCACATGCCAGTGGGCAGAGGGAGCTGATGACAATCAGGAGCCTGTGAAGCCCAGTGGTGGTGGAGGCGTGATGTGGGGGAGAGAGAAAGGGCCAGTCACTTGCCACCTGATCCATCCCTTGATCAGCCTACCCAATTGCCTCCCACAGAGGTGGACCAGACTGTGGCTTAGGACATCCCCTGAAGGCTCCAAGACTGGGAGAGGGACCCCGCCCCCTAAGTGCATGAATTTTTATGCACCAGGCCTCTAGTACTCATATAAGAAAGATGGTAGAGAATCAGCTCATATTATTCAGAATAATCTCCTTTTTAAAGGTAACTGATTATAGATGATAACTACATCTAAAATATCCCTACATAGTAACACTCAGATTAGTGTATAATTATAAAACTGGGTACTATAATCTATCCCAATTGACACATAAAACTGATCATCACCCATGGGGGAAGAAAGGCCTTCTTTTTCTGATGACAATCTCCTTACAATGCCTACAGCTTTGTAAGCCACCCTGTAACCATAAATTAGATTAGACTGACACCCTGGAGATATAAGAAAAGAAACATGAAAAAAATATGAATCCTCTATGACATTGTTAGGCCACTGATTTAATTAACCCTGGAGCCATTTTCATAAGATGATAAATCTTTTCTGCTTAAGCAAGTGAGTCATAATTCAGTATTGTTTTCAGCTAAGAACATCCTGTTATACCTCACTCTGGGTCATCCAGTACCAAGAATCCCAAAAATAAGTATTAAAATAGAAACACTTGTAAAATCAGTTTTTACGTTTAGGTTCTTTTTAAAAATGAACTTGACCCAAAACTATACCAGGGAAATGAATGTAGACTTTGTCTAATTTTAAAAGTCCATCTAACTTCCTGGTATTACTTGGTTTAATTGTAAGAATAACAGAATGATTTGCAGTCAGTTGTTTGATTAATGAGCAATGATTTGAGGTCTCTTATTAAATAGAATATTCGCCTTTAGGGATAGTTTAATTAATTAAATCCAAAGATCCTCTTATTAGCATGTGGGATGATTTTGAAGTTAAAATGAGTGTCAATCAGAAGTTAATGAGAGGAGTGACATCAGAGGAATGGTGGAATGAGAGACCTATTTGGACTCTGCCCTTGAAGTTTCAACTATTTGAACAGCTATAACACTACAAAGGATTCCCTGCCTCTATGTACAAACATGTCTCAGAGATCCATGACTGAAACATCTAAAGGTGGGCAAGTAGGACCGAACTGGGAAGCAAGAAGGACGAAGAAATCAAAGAAGTCACAGATACAGCCCTGCTGCTCAGTGCTCACTGCGCAGCTCACTCCAAAGAGGGGAGGAATCCAACTGTGGCTGTCACTCCCTTCAGCTGGTAGAAGCAATGTGACTTAGTTAGCCTTCCTGCAGGAGTGGGCAGAATGAGCTGCAGCTGAGCCCAGTGACCTGGGCTAGAACAAAACATAGAGGTACAGTCATAATTCTCTGGCAATCAAAATTCTAAAAATCATATGCTATCTTCAGGAGACACATATAAGCTACAAAACAAAGATAGACTCAAAGTGAAAGTGTAGAAAATAATTCTCCAAACAATAACATCCACAGAAAAATCAGGTATAGCCATACTTATATCTGACAAAATAGATTTCAAGATAACTAAAGGTGCTCTAACTGGTTTGGCTCAGTGGATAAAGAGTCGGCCTGCAGACTAAAGGGTCCAGTCAAGGGGCATGTACTTTGGTTGCAGGCATATCCCTAGTAGGGAGTGTGCAGGAGGCAGCTGATCAATGTTTCTTTCTCATTGATGTTTCTAACTCTCTATCCCTCTCCCTTCCTCTCTGTAAAAAAAAAAATCAATAAAATATATTTTAAAAAAAGATAACAAAAGGTCAGAAGTGACAAAGATGAACATTTTATAATGATAAAGGGAACACTACATCCAGAAGATATAACATTTCTCAATCTATGTGCACTCAATTATTGAGCACCAAAATATATAAAGCAACTACTACTAGAACTAAAGAGAGAAACTCACAAAAACACAATCATAGTAGGGGACCTAAATACACCATTGACAGCTCTAGATAGATCATCCAAACAGAAAGTCAATAAATGAATGAATGGGGATTATATAAAACTAAAAAGCTTCTGCACAGCAAAAGAAACCTTCAACAAAATAAAAAGGTAACCAACTGAATGGAAAAAGATATTTGCAAACAGCAACCCTGAAAAGTGGTCAATACACAAAATATATAAATAACTCATACACACAGACACACAATCCAATTAAAAAATGGACAGAGCAGAGTGGCTCAGTTGGTTAGACTGTCCTCCCATGAACCAAAGGATTGGGGTTAAATTCTGGGTTGAAGCACATGCCTGAGTTGTGGGTTAAATCTTCAGTCAGGACTCTTATGGGAGGGAAATGATGGATATTTCTGTATATTTACTTATAAAAATCAATTTAAAAATATATACTTGGCCCTAACCATTTTGGCTCAATAAATAGAGCATAGGACTGTGGACTCAGAAGTCACAGATTCGACTCCAGTGAAGGGCATGTACCTTGGTTGAGGGCACATTCCCAGTAGAGAGTGTGTAGGAGGCAGCTGAATCGATGTTTCTCTCTCATTGATGTTTCTAACTCTCTATCCCTCTCTCTCTCCATTCCTCTCTCTAAAAAAATCAATAAAATATATTAAAAAATAAAAATATATACTTGGGTGAAAATTATAAAAGAAAAAATGGACAGAAGGTCTAAATAAACACTTACCTCAAAAAGAAATACAAATGGCAACAGATATGTGAAAAGATAGCCAATTTCACTAGCTATTAGGGAAGTGCAAATCAAAACCACAATGGGATACTACCTCACACCTGTTAGAATGGCTATTATCAACAAGACAAGTAATAACAAGTGTTAGAGATATTGTGGATAAAACAGAACCCTCACTCACTGCTATTGAGAATATAAATTGATGCAGCCACTGTAGAAAGCAATATGAAAGTGCCTCAAAAATTAAGAATGGAGTTACCATAAGACTCAGCAACCACTTTTCACAGTATCTATCCCAAAAAATTTGAAAATTATTCACATTGATATATGCACCCCTTTGTTCATTGAAGCATTATTCATGGTGTCCAAGACATGGACACAATAAAAGTGTCCTTCAGTGGATGATTGGACAAAGAAGGTGTGATGCATAGTATATACAATGGAATACTACTTCAGCATAAGCAAAATGATATATTGCTATTTGCAACAACATGGGTAGACTTTGAGACTTTAGGCTAATCAACATAAGTTAGAAAAAGCTAAGAACCACATAATTTCACTCATATCCTAGATTAGGGGTGTCGAACTCAATCAGAGAAGGGGCCAAAATCTAAAATCCAGCCTAAATCGCGGGCCGAATGGTTTACTGAACAGTAATAAACTGTCATTGTGATGGAAACGCAGTGGAGTGCAGTGATGACAGCGCGGTGCAGGCCACATTGCAAGGCCTGGCAGGACGTATTTGGCCCGCGGGCCTTGTGTTTGACACATGTGTCCTAGATAATAAAAAGGTAACATGCAAATCGACTCAAAGGCAGAATGACCTGGAAGGACCTGTCACTGAGATGCACACTGACCACCAGGGAGCAGATGCTCAATGCAAGAGCTTCCTCCTGGTGGTCAATGTGCTTCCATAGGGGGAGCTCCATTCAGCCACAGCCCACTGACAGTTGTGAGCACAGCAGCAGTGGCAGAGCCTCTCCAGCCTCCTGGGCATGCTAAGGATGTCTGACTTCAGCTTACACCCACTCCACAGTAGCAGGCCTAAGCCATCAGTCCAACATGCCCCAAGGGCTCCCAGACAGCCAGAGGGATATCTGACTGCCAGCTTAGGCCTGATCCCCTGGGAAGTGGGCCTAAGCCAGCAGGTGAACATCCCCTTAGGGGTCCCAGAGTGCTAGAGGGTGCAGGCCAGGCTTGAGGAAAGCCCCCCACACACACACACACCTCTCTTTGTGCACCTGGCCTCTAGTATGAAATATAAAACTGAAACTCATAAACACAGACAATAGTATAGTGGTTATCAGATTGAAAGGGATTAAGGTTAGTAAAGGGTAAAAGGGGCCAAATATATGGATATGGAAGATTAGAATTTGGGTGATGGGTAAGTAGTATATTAAGTATAATATACAGATCATATATCATAGAAATGCACACTATTTAATATTATTAACTAACTGATATCACCCCAATAAATGCAATTAAAATTACAAAATTTTTAAAGTGAATGTGGAAAGAGTTGAGTATTTGTCTGTTATAAATAACCCCATAGTTTTCACTGTTGGTAATGGTTTTCCCTAAAAAAAAAAAAGTAGAAATCTTTTGGACATCAGAAGACTGGTTATCCAAAGCCCTGAAAGTAGGCAAAAATAATGATACATGATCATGGGGTGGCTAAAACATATATGTAGATCTATACATAGCATATCAGAATCAGTAATGTCCTCTAGACAAGTGCCCAGACTGCCAGAAGAGTTATTGAAAAGGTTTACACAAAGTGTAACTGGTAATTGTCTCTGGATATGTAAAAATTTGGGTAACTTCCTATTTTCTTCTTTTAACTTGTCCATATTTTCTGTAATATTAATTGCTATTGCAATGTGTAAATTTTATCTAAGTTAAAATTCATGATAAAAACTTATAATGACTGTGGTGGTGATTTCCAAAATAGAATCACTTCAACAAATCCCTGTTGTTAACAGCTCAGATACTGGGGTCAGGTAGATCTAGGCAGCAATTTTGAGTTTACTCCTTATTAGTTCAGTCACTTTGTGCTGTACTTCTCTACGTATAGTTTTGTTATTGATAAAATGGATAATAATGATACCTTGATCATACTGAGTGAGAGAATGAGATGATATGGGATCCAGTGAATAGTAGACATTTTTAAAAGTTGAAATATAATTGACATATCACATTTTGTGTGTTTAAGGTTACAACATATTGATTTGATACATTTATATACTCCAAAATAATTACCACTGTGGTATTAGCTAATACTTCTATTATCCTATTTAATAAAAGGCTAATATGCAAATTGACCAAACAGCGGAATGACCAGTCATTATGATGCGCACTGACCACCAAGGGGCAGACACTTAATGCAGCAGGATCTGCCCCCTGGTGCTCAGTGCACTCCCACAGGGGGAGTGCCACTCAGCCAGAAGCCTGGCTCATGGCTGGCAAGCACAGTGGTGGTGGCAGGAGCTTCTCCCACTTCTACAGCAGTCAGACATTCTCTAAGGGCTCCCGAACTGTGAGAGGGTGCAAGCCAGGCTGAAGGACCTCCCCAAGTACATAAAACTCATGCAATGGGCCTCTAGTGTCATATATTTTTTGTGGTAATAACATTTAAGATCTAATCTCCTGGCAAATTTGAAGTATATAATACATTATTGTTGATTAAAATTGCTAAGCTATACATTGGATCTCCAAAAGTTATTTATCTTCTCACTGCAAATGTGTACTCTTGACCACCACCTCCCCAATTCTCCCACACCCCAGCCCCAGGTAACTACCATTCTCCCCTGGTTCTTCTAAATTTTACATATAAGTGATATTTTACAGTATTTGTCTTCCTCTAACTTAATATAATGCTCTCAAGATCCATCCATATTATCAAAAATAGCAGGATTTCCTTCTTCCTCACAGATGAATAATATTCCATTCATCACATTTAACACATCTTTATCTATTTATCTGTTGACAGACACTTGGTTGTTCTCATATATTGGCTATTGTGAATACTATCAATGCTACAGGAGTTCAGATATATCTCCAAAATCCTGTTTTCATATTCTTTGGGAATATAATGAGAAATTGAATTGTATGATCATATGGTAGTTTTATTTTTAACTCTCTAAAAAGCCTCCATACTGCTTTTTATACTGGCTGTACCAATTTACATTCCAACCAAAGTGAACAAGGTTCTCTTTTCTCCCCACCCTTATCAATACTTGTTATATCTTGCCTTCTTGATGAATGGCCAGAATAACAAATGTGAGGTGATATCTTGTAGTGGATTTGATTTGCATTTCTCTGGTGCAAATCATTAGGCATCTTGTAGCTGTCCTTGATGTTTTTTGTGTCATAATGACATTGAGAAAGAATAACCAGTATCACTTCCATAAGAAAAATACATGATTAAAAACAAACCTTTAAACATTGGAGCAGAGCATCAATGCAGCTGGTTTCTTGGAGCACCAAAGGACTCATATAACACACCTGAGACCCTTTCTCTATTTGATGCATAACCTAATTACTATTAGAAATATAATCATAAGGCACTGATTGAGATTTATATTGAGGAAACTTTCATCTCTAAGCTCTAGCTTAATAATGTTCCCAATAAGCTTAATGGTCAATGTTTCAGATTCTTTGAACACTTTTGAACATTTAAAGTCTTTGTGTCTACAGGTTTGACCTTGTAAGTAAGAGATAAAGTACAACAACTCTGAAAGGAGGATAAAATTAAAGCTAAGCGGTAATAGATCTACAAATATTTATTGAGTAGGTACCATACAGGAAAGTTATAAATAGTACACATCGCAGCAGTCTCTCTCCTACCACAATGGTATGAAACTGTTTCCTCACAACCGTTACAGGCAGAGTCACTATGTCTAGAACGATAAAAACTGGCACAATAATGTTAGATCTCTTCACAAAATGACACTCCTGACACTCATGCTTTGTGTTGAGTTGTTCTTTTGTGGCAGATATTGCAGTTTTTCTACTGTCGTAGAAGAAACAGAACTGCATGTATGATTCACAGCCTGCATAGCTGACTTCAGTGATGTCATGTCGGTGCCAGGTGTGGGGGGTGTATGTCAAGTTGCACTGACTTGAGGCCACTGACTACTGAGCATTCACAGAAGTATCCAATCATGTCCCTGCCCTAATTATATTTTGACTTCCATGGAATGTATATGTACATAAATTATGAAAAAAAATAAAAGTGTAAAATGTTTTGTGACAATGTGCGTTAGGAACAAGGGAGATTATTTTTTCTCAGACAATTGGGCTAGGGTATAAAGCCTGGCTAAATTACATAATTTTGATTAAGTAGATTTGTTTATTTGAGGCTTTTTGTTTGCTTCTATAATAGGTACAATGAGGCCAAAGTTTTGAGGCTGTGAAGTGAAATAAAGAATAAGAAAAGAGCCCTTAACATGCAGTGGAGCATCTGAGAGGCAGTAAAAAAATGTTGACTTTCTTTCCCCTTCTGAATTACTTTCATTACTTCATACACTGTGCATATAGAGACAAATACACAGTACATACACCCACATACCCACAGGCATATAGACCCATGTTTTATATATTTTAAGGGCTTTTTGTATGGTTATTTCACAACTTTCCAAACAAAAGTTCTCAGATCTTAAGAATACCAAAATGAAAAACAGGGGGTAAGGACATGAGGGGGGGTAAGGAGTTGGGTAATGGAGGAATAAGGACACATATGTAACACCATAATCAATAAAGAAAAAAAATAACATTGGGGACAACTAAAAAAAAAAAAAAAAGAATAGGTAGCAGTTTGTGAGTTCAAAGCCCATATACTTGATTAGAAAAAAAGAAAACATCTAGTATTTTTGTAGGTCAAAAAAATGTTAAATATGGGCAGTTCTACATGCTGCAGCCTAATACATTACTACTGGACTAAGATATACTATATCATAGTGCCTATGATTTTTGTGTATTAAGGAAGCTATGAGGTAGAAAAAGGATATACTGTTTTCTGTGAAGAATGGACAAGTTGGAAAGGAAGTCCTTGGAGGGATCAGATAAAGCTCTAGCCCAGAAACACTAGTTAGACTGGATCAAGGCAATTACAGCATGCCTGGTGTTCCTAGTGCCAGTTAGAGGCAAAAATCTAACCTCCTTGTTCAGCTAATGCATTGAGATTTTACAGAAGAAAATGACTTCATACTTACTGATAGCTGATTTAATTATTTGTATTCCTTGTGGCCTATTTGCAATAGGGTTTTTGTTTGCTTGTTTGTTATTTGTTTTGTTTTATTTTTAGACAGTAGAAAGTCACACTGATTTTTTTTTCTTCATGAATAAACTTTTTTCCTATCAGGACAAGTATTTTACGAAGAGCTTCTCCTTCAGTCCAATGCTTCATTTCAATCAAAGTGCCCACTGCAATTTCCATTAACTACGGTGTGCTCAAGCATCAGTAGAGCGTTATTTCCTGAATGCATTCTGTTGCCAACAGAATCACACCTGTGGCTTTTGTTTGGTGCAAAACCTGAATTCCCTGATGCATTGGTGCAAATGATGACAAGCCTAAACACCATGTCTGACACTGAAAGTTAATGAGGACAACTGACAGAGAAACAGTGTTTCCATACTGAGCATGTGCTGTGCTAGAGTCCATATTACAAAGGCTTTGCTCACAGAAAATTTAGAGCCAGATCTAGTCTGCTGCTTACTTGTTTTTGACTTGGGACATTACTTTCATTCCTTCATGCTCTAATTTCCTCTTCTACAAAATAGACGCAGTATCTGAATATGTAGTCAATGAGTTTTTTGTTTGTTTTTGTTTTCACAATGTTACTATATTCCTAATGGTGCATACAAATGGTAGAGCAAGGTCCATATGCTTGTTTTGATTTAACAGACAACGATGAAGTAGCGGCCATGTGTCAGGCACTGGGCTCTTCTCTGGAGATACACAGATGAATAAAACAGGGCTCTCTCTCCTTTTGAAGTCTTTATAGTCTAGTAAGGAAAACATTGAGATAATTTCACTTCAGTGTGTCAAGGGATGGTGCAAAAGGTAATATTTGTTGAGCTTTTCTCTATGTGCTGGGCCTTCTGTTCTATTTGCATAATATGCAGTCGTCACTACAACTTGATGATTTAAATACCACTTAAATTTCATTAGGAAGAGAATAGGGTGTGTTGGAAAGGTTAAAGTAACTTCTCAAAGTGGTAGCAAAAGGACTGGAAGCCCTGTGCATTCCCTTCAGAGCCCCAGTCAAAACCACCATAATCCTAGGATAGATGGGTGAGCAGTCTGCTATTACAAATATAGCTCACTTCACACATCTTTTTTTTTTTAATATATTTTATTGATTTTTTACAGAGAGGAAGGAAGAGAGATAGAGAGTTAGAAATGTCAATGAGAGAGAAATATCAATCAGCTGCCTCTTGCACACCCCCTACTGGGGATGTGCCTGCAACCAATGTACATGCCCTTGACCGGAATTGAACCTGGGACCTTTCAGTCCGCAGACCGACGCTCTACCACTGAGCCAAATCGGTTTCGGCTTCACACATCTTTTAGGTTTGGACTGTCTAGGGGTGTATTAGTGGAAAAGACAATGGACTTTAATATTAGAGAATGAAAAGAGGTTACTTAGACAATATTTTTAAAAAGAGAAAATTATAAAATGGGCAAAACTTTAGTAAAAACTCAGGAATTTGAATGAGTAGGGTATCTTTGAAGAATCCCAATAATTATCATGTTTGTTATTATTGGAGCATATTTTGTGAAAGAGGAGCTGGTAATAAAGGGAAAGAGAAACAGAGCCTATGCTGTGGAGGTCCCTGTAAGCTGTGCTATAGAATTTATCTTTGCCCAAAAGATGATGACAGAATCAAGAAAAAAAAGGGAGGAAAGCATCACAATACTTTAAGTAATAGACAATAAAGTCACTTAGTTTGGTCCATGTAAATAAGGATGGTGAGGATTTAAAAAATTGAGAAATATTAAAGATGTAACATCAATAGGACGTGATAATTGATTGGATGAATAGGGAGATGCTCTTTACAAGTCCTACATGTCATGCTTGAATGACCTAAACAAGCTTTGCGGAGATATCATTCATTGAGATACAAACATGAAGGTGGGCACCATTACTATGAGCACTGTGATTGAGAAGCCAAAATCCAGCAAATGAACAGACTACATATCCTACTTGGGAAATGCTACATTCAATATGGAAATATAAAATATATCCATTAATTCCTCTTCATACATATCCCTATTTGTAAATATTTGTTACAAATAAACTTTAAGAAAATGGTGGTCCAGTGTGATAAATTCTGTGCTAGTAACCACCCAGTGCCAAGAGCCTCTATAATAAGCTTTATGCCTCATTTTTGGTATTTATCAAATTATATTTTGAGCCAAAGCTGCTTTGGCTCAGTGGTAGAGGGTCGGTCTGTGGACTGAAGGGTCCCGGGTTTAATTCCGATCAAGGGTATGTACCTTGGTTGTGGGCACATCCCTGGTAGGGGATGTGCAGGAGGCAACTGGTCAATGTTTCTTTCTCATCTATGTTTCTAGCTCTCTATCTCTCTCCCTTTCTCTCTGTTAAAAATCAATAAAATATTTTTAATTATATTTTGATACAATCAAGGTTATTTGTATAACATTACCTTATTTTCCCCACTAGAGATTAGACTTCTTAAGAGCATTTACTATCCTACTAATTTATTTTTCTCTTGAAAGGATTTGAACCCTTGGGACAGAGTAATACCCAAATAATTTTTTTTTGGATTGGTTGAAATGGAAAAGTCATCCAGATGAAATACTAAACTTAAAAAAAATGAATCATTGAATATTTGGTTTTATATGTGTAAATTTGAGTTAAAAAACACTTGAATTTTATTTAAGTATCATCAATGTCTCCCCTACTTTGCTATCACCAAACAGCTAGTGATTTTAGGGGGAAAATTCAGCCAGTATTCTTAATGCCATCTTTTTCATTAGCCTCATTCTTTATCAGTTAGGCTCCTGTCTGCTTGAATTATCTGCACTGACATAAATATGTGAGCAAATCTTGCTAGGTGGAGTGGAAAACTTGGGCTTACACAGCAACCACAGAAAATAGTTATTTTTCTTTCTTCCTATGAGTGGACAGAGTCAGAGAATTTAAATAGCTTGTACCAGCTCAAAAGGGCAAAATCTAAACTAAAACAGTGATCTTTAATTGACTATCCATTAATTCATTTACATATTTTCTCATTTGTTACTAATATCAATTTCCAGAGATACATCAGTCAAATACCATTATCATCATTTTGACAATTAGAAAATTGCAGCTTAGAGGCATTAAGTGTTCCAGTTTTGGTTCTGAGTTAATATTGTATTATTTTATTAAATCACCTTTCAATGGAGAGTGAATTTATCTGTACTTGTGTACAACTACAATTATTATTTTCTCCTAACCCATCACATTACTTTATAGCATTAATTTTAGCTCTGTACTAACTATCCATACATACCCTTACAAATAAACACACTGGAGGAAAGATTGTCACTAGCTTTCATTCTTGATATATTTTCTCTTCCTCTGTGTTACACCCCAGCATTCTAGAGCCCACTTCTTATCAACTGAAAAAGGTTCACTTGTTTTATGCATTGATTTCTTTCTCATTTCATGTTATCAACTACTAAACTAAGTGTCGATATTCATTAAAAATTTCAAGCAGCAAAATTATCTAGGGAGTAAAAATAAGATTCACAAATAAAATAACACAATGTGATAAGTAATATAAATGAAATAAACATAGGTGCTAAAGAAGCAAAGAGGAGTGAGCTATTAACTTTGCCTGAAAAAAAAAAAACACACATTCTGAGACAAATGTCAATTATTATGTTTGAATGCTCACTTTGAATTTAGATGTTTGGCTGACTTGTAAGAAAAGATCTGGTTTCAAGATATCAATAAAAAGAGGCCTCCTCCCTGAAAATGGTGCACCATTTGCTTTGTTATACACATAAATTCTCATCTAACAAGCCAATCATCCCGTCAGTCCATTTAGCAATAAAATAGCTATGAGACTACAGAAAGGAAGGTTGCACTAACTGTTCCAGGACATTAGTCACTTATTACTTTTGCCTGCTGTTTACACCAAAATATTGCTTTGATCAAAGCGATCCTTTGTTTGAATATGTTCATTAATTAAGCAGAGCAAAGTGATGGAATGAACCCTATGCTATCAGTGAAACAGTATGCAAGAAGCTCAGTATTCTCAGAAGAGGTAAGAAGAGAGACTAATGTTGTTTTCAGATATTCATTGTAACAGACTGGATCCTTTATCTTAACTAGGGTCCTGGGCCATTCAGAAACACCTATTGTTCTTTTGGCTCAAGAGTGCATTCTCTTTGTCAGTGTTTTCATATTCCTAGTAAACAAGCATGGGGCTGATACCTATTACGTACTTGCATCCAATCTCATTTCCCAAACATAGGTACAATTTCTTACAGTTTGCAGTATATTCATGCTCACATCAGGCAGTTATGGAGAAGCAACGCTGGTTTAGCTTTGCGTGAAGCAACTTTCACAAATAACAGGTGTGCTTGTCTTTTAGCAAAAGAGTGGTGTGCACTAACAACCATAATTACATTTTAAATTTTAAAATATATATATTTATTTACAGGCTTCTTTATTTGCCCACAGCAAGTAATTAAGGCTGAGACAACTTTTACATAATTTATAAATTGCATGTATCAAGAGAAGAAGTGTAAAGTTTTGTAGATGATGCCACAGGACAAGTGATGAATTGGAATTAGCATGAGCTAATGGGTCAGATCACCTGCATTTATTCCTGAAGTACTTAACATGCTTAGTCTTACTGATCTCAGGTTCCAGAATGAGTTAATAGCTAAAATCCCAAATTATTAGCTTTTATGAGATTCAATTAGATAACATATACACAGCCATGAGCCACTGAATGATGGGGATATATTCTGAGAAATTCATCATTAGGTGACTTTGTCATTGTGCAAACAACATAGAGTACATTTGCATAAAACTAGATTGAATAGCCTACCACACACCTAGTAGCTATATAAGCCAGTAACATAGTCATCTATTATCACTATCAAGTGCTATATATTGTACATAATTGTATGTGCAATAATTCTATATGACTGGCAGCACAGTAGGTCTGTTTATGCCAGCATCACCACAAAAACATGAGTAATCCATTGTACTAGTATGCTTTCAGCTCAATTATAATCTGATGGGACCACTATGCAATAGGAATATCCTAGATCTATTATAATCTTACTAGCAACCTGGTACATGAAATTTGTCCACATTAAAAGGGAATTAATTACTGGAAATATTTTAATATTGCTATTTGTCCTTTCTTTATAATAGAAGTGTCAGAGATGAAAGAAAATTAGTAAAATGTATATGACAATCTTCCTCCTGTCAGAGTCTCGGGTATGCCACAGGAATCAGAGTCAAATCCGCTCCTACCCATGTGCACCTCAAGATTGCGCAAGACCCAGACCTGGCCGGCCCCATCCCTATTGGGCTAGATCCAGACCTGACCAGCCCCACCCCCATCAAGCCTCAGGTCCGGGCTGGAGGGTGCAGCCTAAAGTCCCCTATCCAGCTCCACCAGGCAGGGGGTATAGCCTCAGTCCCCTGCCCCAGCCCAGTGCTGTGCAGCCTCAGGTCCCTGCTGATTGCTCATGAAGGATCATTAAGGGAACTCTGCCTCCACTGTGGGCACAGCCATCTTGTGTTACAAAAATCCCGCTGCCTCCTCTGTGGGTGCAGCCATCTTGTTATGATGTGATGGTCAATTTACATATTCCCTATTTATAAGATAGAATGGGACCACCATTACATACACTGTCTATGATTGACTGAAACATCATTATGCAGGGCATGACTGTATAATCTGTGCGTATAGGAAACATTCAGAAGATAACATCCAGGAGTTTAAGGAAATCAGTGATTAACCTGAAATATACACCTTGTTGAGTAACCAGGACACCTCAGGCCTAAACCTAACACATCAGCTACAGATACCCCAGATCAATAAACTCTACAGCCGCTGTTTTTGGAGGACCATTCTCCTTGCCTAAGGCCACCACCACAGGTTCATAATTCCATCTTCACATCCTACAAAAAGAATTTTCTTGATGGAATCTATGACAAATTTGGAACCCTGGAGTCTGGTAAATGTAGCTTTTCAAATAACATAGTGCAGAAGAGAAAACAAAAGGGAATCAGAGTTAGTGTTTAATGAGCCAATCTTCAGTGTCTTCCACATTATTTATAATTGCTTTTTGTATCCTGAGAGAAAACTATAATGTAATATATCAAAAAATACAAGTAAAAGTCTTTATCTTACCATGGTGAAAAGGTGTGAAATAATATTAAAAAAAGAAACAAATGCATTTGGTTAAACAATTTACATTTTATTCTCTAGTAGGAAGTAATATTCAGCCAATTAAAATGATGCTGGGGAAGATTATTTAATAGCATGCCCAGATGTGTGATTCATGTGAATTGCATTTGTTGCTTTTGTAAAGAAACATCACTAAAAGTATTAAAATTATTTTATTTTTTTAAACTATATTTTATTGATTTTAGAGAGGAATGGAGAGGGAAAGAGAGATAGAAACATCATGATGGGAGAGAATCACTTATTGGCTGCCTCTTGCATGCCTCCTACTGGGGATCCAACCCGCAATCCAGGCATGTGCCCTTGGCCAGAATCCAACCTGGGACCCTTCAATCCGCAGACTGATGCTCTATCCATCTAGCCAAATCAGCTTGGGCTAGTTTAAAATGTTTGTGTCAGAGGACATCAGAATCCACAGACTCTTTCTGAGAAATGAGGAAATGAGAGCAGAGACCCAAGGTGCCTGCAATGAGGAAGGCATCTGGTGACCGTTTTACCAGTGGCATGACAGTTTGTGTTGTTTTTGTTTGTTTGTTTGTTTGTTTGTTGTGTGCAAAGTCCTATCACCAATTTTCTTGTTTTCATGTGTACCATCACCCTGAATGGAAGACACTTCTGTCCCTGTCCTGCTCACATCCTGAAGGGACTTCTCTTTTATTCAGGTCTGACAGTGGTTCACAAGCCCAAGGTGATGGATCTCATCTGCCCTCTCTTGTTTTACTTCTTCTTGACTATATACTGGTGGGGCTTCCTGTTTGTTTCAAGGACTATGGTGAAAATCCTACCCAGACCTGAGATCAGACAGTGGTCAGGAAGAAAAAATAAAAAGTCATGATTTGGAAGCAAGAATTAAAACTTTTTTTCATAAAGAATTTTTTGTTTGTGGAAAACTTAAAGAATCTTAAAAAGAACAAATATAACTAATAAGTGAATTATGAAGATCACAACAAATAAACTCAATACACAATTTGCCAAACTTGTTTTGGATGTGTACTATAACTCTGTAAGCTCCTAGAAACAGCTGTGTAGAGTTGATAGTTCATACAATCCCAAGATTTAAATAATGGACAATAGTAACCTGGACAATGCAATTTATAAAAATATGCACACACATACTTTATAAAGTAGCACTTCATGTTAATGTAATTAGCAAGGACATCCAGACTATGATAAAGACATACAATTGGCAGTACTTTGGGAAATTAATATATATATATATATATATATATATATATATATATATATATATGTTTTATTCTATTTTAAATAAATAAATTTTGTTCTTCAGGAGACCTCTAAGAAATTATAAAATTCATAATATACCAATCCTCTTAAAAATGTAGAACCAGAAAGAAAGAAAGAAAGAAAGAAAGAAAGAAAGAAAGAAAGAAGATAGAAAGCTAAAACTGGATGCAATAAAATATGATTTTAATCTAGATTGATTTTAACTTAGATTTTAACTAAATTTAAACCTGATTTAAGGAGATTAAACCATTTTCCTCCATTTTCCTCAATTCATTTGCAAGATTCCAAACACTTATATTCTAGGAGTCACCCTTACAGGTTTATTTATAAGTTGTTACAGCTGCAAAAAGAAGTTAAAAATAAAGTGCTCTAAATACCATTATTTACAAAGGAAGGAAAAGCACTGGACATGAAGGGGACTGTCCCAACCACTGTAATCACCACATCAGGTGTACAGCCTCACAGAATTATATCTGATCAACACAGAAAACCTCTGAGGTAGCTGTTTTAGGCACAACAATGGACCCTCAAAGATGCATTTGTCCTAGCCTATGGATCATGTGAATTCCCTTACACAGAGGGACTTAAAAAATGTGATCAGTCCAGGCCATTGAGTTGAAGAAAATCCTGGATTGTACTCAATCTAAACTTGTGTCTGTGAAAGTAGAGAGCTTTTTCTGGATGTTGTCAGAGGAAATGCATGTGTGGGAAAATTGTTAGAGAGGTGCAACATTGCTGGATTTGAGATGAAGTGAGGCTGCCACTGGTGGACCTCTGTGAGTGGGGCAACCAGCAGGGCAATGGGGTCCCAGTGCCACCAGAGTCCACTGCTACCCATCCCTGGTTCCCCAGCAGACCATGGGAGCCTGCTGGACCAGGGAGGGACCAAGAGGTTGGCCGGTAGGCCCCAATTGGGTGATCAGGGCCTGAGGGCTGGGGGCAGTTCCTGCATTGAGCATCTGCCTCTTGGTAATCAGTGCAAGTCATAGCCGACTGGTTGTTCCACCATATGGTCAATTTGCATATTATGATTATATGCATATTCTCCCAAACTATTTGAAACTTCATAGTACATCAATTACTGTAAAAGTGTTGAGCTTAATTAAGACTGTGCTACTCCAGGACATCCACTGAGCTAAGCGGGAGCCAGAAGGGCTGCAGGCTGAAAACTCACCATCCAGCCTTGCTTTGGGAGAGATGCTGGGGCTAGAGCAGCTCCCAGCTCTACAAAAAAAAAAAAAAAAAAAAAAAAAAAGAATCTTCTAGAAGCCATCAGTAAGAGCTGTCTCTACTTTCAGCTCTTATTTATGTGATCCTGCTGAACTGAAATGTTATATTATGGAGGCAAACAGAATGTGTTGCCTATCACTTTTTTTAAAAAAGTTGTTTGTTAAGGACAAATGTCAAGTTACTTAAAAATCTAATTCAACGTTTTCCAAATGCCTAAAGCTACACTTCTGATTAATTTTTATCACCAAAGTTACATACAGTTGCTACTGTTTTCTTTCAGCATGTAAAATATTTAGCACAGCAACTGCTTTCAGAAATAGTAATAGAAACATTGATTTTTATGACTTAAAAATTGGTAGCTGTTCACACTTGAAAAATTAAATTGTGATAGTGTAGCATTTTGTAATGAAATTATAGATTTATGGATGCTACCATTTTATATGCAAATGTGTGTGGTTGGGTTTGATTATGAATAATTTAATAATTTTCTAATCTACATATAAACATGCATTTTAAAATAGATGTTCAGTATTCCATTCTCAACCTATGTGATCAATATGGTTCAGGGAATACAGTAATAATCAGTTTTAATCCCAAATATTTTAACTACCAAAAAGTGTGAAACTCATAACATACTATGGTAAAAATCTCCATTTTAGAACATGCTAAGTTGTAGCTACCACAAACCATTTTAGACTTTCTACAGGGAAAAAAAAAATCTTTATAATTTTGCATGTCAATGAAAAGGTCAGTTGGGGGAAAAAACCACACTTCTAAAAAACTACAAAGCCATTTCTACCATGAAGCTCTAGAAAAAGGAGAGGCATTTGTTTAATCTCTGCAAGATATTTTATGATAAAGATCGGAGATCCTACTTTTATTTATTTGATACATATTTATTAGAAACTATTATTTGTCAGAACTTGCCAACTAAATAAGACCTGGATTTACTTTCAATCAATTTTCTCACTCTTGTGTATAAAACAGATATATAAAACAAATAATTTCAAATGCCAGTTAGGGTTTTTATACCATCTCCCTCAGATAAAGGAGGACAAAAGAGGGAGAGAGCAGTGACCCTGCTACAGGAGGAGGTGAGTGATCACAAAGGTTTATGCAAAGGAAATAAGCAAGTTTTGGCTTAATGTTTTAATTAGACCTAGCCAAAATATAACAGCAATAAGTTCAGATTTACTAATATGTGGTATCTATATAAATGATCTCATTTGATCACATCACAACCTATGATGTAAGTATATTATTATCTCTTTTGGAGAGGAGGCACTGAGGGACAGAGAAATTCAGGACTTTTCCCAAAGGCATCTAGTAAGTTTGGGGAGACTGGCATTTGATTCTTGCTATATATAGCCTTTTCTCCAACCATTACACTATATGGTTGCTCCTGAATAAGGAGAGAAAGGCATTTTGGGCTGAGTCAGATGTTCAATAGCCAGAGGTATGAAATAGCATTGTGTGTTTGGAGAGATGTAAATTATTCAGCACATCTGGAATATGGGCTATACACTTTGGGAAAGGTAGGGCAGAAGGTTTGATGGGGGAACCAAAAACCAGACAAAGGGATTGGTAGTGCTGTGGATGTGAAGGGTGAAATGAAGAAATATAAGACAGGAGGTCAGGTAAACAGGGCAGAAGGCCATAATAATCAAGTGAATTGCATGATGGTAGACTGAGCAAAGCACTATAGGAAATATCAAGTAGTGCTTTGTAAAAAAGTGGTGAGAATTTGGGTGGACAGGATTTGGACATGGCTTAAGCATGAAGAGTACATAAAAACACTAGAATGACTCCCAGATTTATAACCTGGGCCAAATTGGTAGATGCTAGAACCACAAAATAGGAAATAACGAAGAGAGTTACATTATCACAAGTTAGACTCCTTCCATCTTCTGCCTTTGACAGTTTCATGTGCTTCTTGTTGACATGCATATGTCTAGCAAGCCATTGTGAAAGCAATAACTATTCATCAGAAATGTATTAGACCTTTGTGCGACCATAGAGCAATGGTTTCCTTTTGCAAGCAAGAAGGGATGTTGCTCTTCCCCAACCTTCATTTAGTCACTGAGAGAGTCAATTTTATGGGTTCCCTTTTCCACCCCTGGGTGAGAAAGTCCAGCAGTTTGCTTAGAAAATATTTGGCAGTTTTTGCATGAGACATTCAAATTGCTACTTAGACATTATCTCACCACCAGTCATTTCATCCCGATGAGGCAGGCCAAGGAGCAATTTATCCCTATCTTTTAAGGGGACAGAAAGGTTAAATGACTCATCTACGGAGCTGGAAATAGCAGCCCAGACTCTGGAATCATCTGTATGTAAAAGCAGCTGCCAAATAGCTTCAGAAATGGGTGTAAGTCAAAGGTTATTGCTATCTCACAAGAGTTGAGGTGTTGGAGTCATCGTTCACTGGGAAGCAAGGAGTTCAGACGTGAAAAGGAATTGAAGATTGTTTTTTCAAAGAAAACATTTTTTTTCCTATTTCTGTGAAGCTTCCCTCTAACTGATAACATTCTGTAAACAAGAATCTGAAGGTGATTTTCAATATAAATGGAATATCCACCGCTTACTAAATAGCAATTCTGTATGTACATTTAAGTAAAACAAGGTTTTTATGGTAATAAGCTTTGCATTGTAAAGTAATGTGAATGTGGAGTTTAGACTTGTGTGGAGTCCTTTTTCTACCACTTTGCAGATTGGCGATTCTGGAGGAAAGAAACCCTAAAATTTTCTTAATCTCAATTTTACCAAACAAGGATATATTTCTAATAGGGGTAGTCATTGTGAACATCGGTTTTCTCCAAACTTCACAATCAAGTAGGTTGCACATCTATGTACAAGCAGTATAATACATAATAGAGACCTCAGGGATATGAGCAAAACACTTGTCTAACTGAGAAACATGTGTTTGGATTGGAGGATATGGCAACAGTAACAATATGGACCTCCTCAGTTTTCTTAGAGTATCTGGAATAATTTAAAATTAAAGATAACAATATACATGGAAATGTTTTTGAAACTGTAAATGCCTAAAACATAGCCTTGTTTTGAATTTTGTTAGACTCATTATAATTTCTGTTTTAATTGTCCGCTACTGATTTTATAATGCAGTACCCCAACTTCCAGCAGAACTGGTCCTCTAGGTCAGTAGTCAGCAAACTCATTAGTCAACAGAGCCAAATATCAACAAGTACAACGATTGAAATTTCTTTTGAGAGTCAAAAACCGACTTCTGCGCCTGGGCCACATAGTTTCAATCGCACTGAACATGCGCACCAGTATGTGGTATTTTGTGAAAGAGCCACACTCAAGGGGCAAAAGAGCCACATGTGGCTCGTGAGCCTCAGTTTGCCAACCACTGCCCGAGATATTTCTGCACATGGGTTCCATCTGATGAATATGATTTTATTTCACTTCAGAACTCATTCAGTGTTTATAGTATAACCGAGAGACCTTTGGTTCCACTCTCCCTTCCAGTTTCCAAACAGTGAAATGAGTCAAAAGTGGAGTTGCCCTGATGTGAAGTGTCCTGGACAATTCTTTCCCTTTCCTGCCCTTGGCTGTTTCTGAGGGACCCTAACTAGTGCTCTTTGAACTTCAAAATGTTTAGCGATCTTTTAATAACATGCCTATCTGTTTCTTTCCCCCCTCCCCCCCTGCACTTAATTGAACACTTCTCTACTACCAAATTACTCATGCATTATTCCACAGTGGTCAGTGTGAGGGCTTCTTCAGACAAGAAAGCTACAATTTCAGAATGTCCCCTCTGACTGGTAAACCGAGTCTTTGCTGTGCACTCAAGTTTCCTGACCTAAGAGCAGTTTCCTCCCAGGTGCTTTAATCCACACTCCTGGAGGTAGCTGACCCCTGAACTGGAAACAGCTCAGGTCTTATCTAAACACAGGTATAAAAAACTCAGAGAAATAATTATTCTGTATGGATAACTTATTTGCAGTATGGCCCAACTGTGTGTTGGGGCTATTTAGTCTGTCTTTTATCATGGTTTCTCTTCACATGTTGGCATTTCCATAAGGTAAACCTTGTAAAACTCATGTCTGAGAAACACCAATTTATTGAAAGTGCTTTAAAGAGCCATGAGTCTATATCAGCCCCTTATTATCCTAACTAAAATTTTCCCAAAACATTAACTCAAGGACTTTGAGTTGGGTGGGAAATTGGTAGGACCAACACTTAAGTCTCAATAGGTCAAAAGGTTAGGATTTGATATTTGATCCTGAATCTTCATTCTGAATCCTAGGTATTTTATCACTTTTAGAAATTGCCAACACTCCTAGGCCTCAGTCTGCTCACATTATAAGCAGGAATTATCTTCTATGCAGTGTTCTCGTGGGGATAATTAATAAAGAATTTGGACTTCTCTGCTAAGGAGAGGTGGCATTTTTATAATAACAAAGCCACAATACTATTGCATTGGTATCAACATACCAATATGTTAACATTGGAATACCATTATATTATGATAATTAATATACATTTTGTTTCATAATAATGTTGTATATGATGATTATAACAAAATGTGTATTTTAGGCATGATAGTTTGGTCTCAGAAAATAGAGCCAGAGTATTAAAGGCAAAAAACTGAAGAGATTGAATTAGAATGAGGAAGGTAACTACAAGGACATATTTAACAGGAAGTTCCTACCATATGTTCTAGGTCCTCACTGCTTTAACCGCTTGTCAGGTAAACTAGCATTTTTTTCTAAATTTCTGCACTTTTAGTCCTTAGGAATATATCCCTACTGATGTAAAGCTAATGTCCTCATTTGTAAATGGGGAATTAGATTTGTAATTTAATTTGTAATTTGTAAAATATAGACAATTAGATTCAACCTTTGAGCCCTAAAATATTTTTAAGATACTTTGTCTTAAAAGGTATCCTCCTATATAATAAAACTCTATTATGCAAATTGACCGAACTGGGGAATGAGTAGTGGCTGTGACATGCACTAACCACCAGGGGGCAGACACTCAAGGCAGGAGCTTCCCCCTGGTG
The DNA here is from genome assembly GCF_014108245.1 of Pipistrellus kuhlii. NCBI lineage: Eukaryota > Metazoa > Chordata > Mammalia > Chiroptera > Vespertilionidae > Pipistrellus > Pipistrellus kuhlii. The sequence goes on from NW_023425595.1 coordinate 18,016,534, forward strand.
GTCTATGTACTCCGACAGGGGGAGCACTGCTTAGCCAGAAGCCAGGCTCTCCCACCTCCAAGACAGCACAAGGACCCCATCGGGGGATGTACACTTTGGCTAACATCCCTTCCTTGTCCTTCTTTCCTAACATTTGCTTTACCTCACAAATAAATTATTTACAAACAGGTTATGCTTGGGATTAGATTGTGAGGAGGGAGATCAAGGTTAAGATACATATTTAGAAATTAGAGGGCTACGGTATCTCAGTGGACATTCCAGTTCCACTTTTCAATGACCCAAATTTATTGAGATTATTTCAGACAGTTTTGGGACACATGCTTCCAGTTCCTGGCTTCTCTGAGCCACTTAAATGTGTGCTGAATAAATTAATTTCTCTGGAGGGCAATATCTTAGATCTTTGCAAAGGAAAACACATGCACTTAGAGGACTACACTTTTAACCTTCCCATCTTATGGAAAACTTAACGGACATAACAGGTTGTGTCCTGGCTGATTTCTACTGCCTCCTTCTTAGGCCTCTTTGTCTCTCCTGCAGTGATGCGATGTTTCTACACTCTTTTCTTCTCTCTACATACTTTGATTTTTAAATACATAAAATGTGTTCCTTCTATAACCTTCAATTCACCTTCAACAAATGAAGGAAAAGGAACTCATTAAATTCATAAATAATCCATTTATTGAGAGTCTGTCATGATAGACTATACACATATAGTAATTTCATTAAATTTTTATCTATATGCTATCATTAAATTGTAAGTCATGATTAAATAATTAATAAGTATTGTTAATCCATTTTGCAGATGAAGACATGGACTTAGAGGACTTTGACATTCTTCCTTAAGTCATATTGTTGTTTAGGGGCAAAGCTAAGTTTCTAAATAAAGCAAGTAGGACATCCAAGTTTATCTCTTAATTTTAATACTAGAATGCTTCCTGCAGTGGTTTAGGAAGCACTCCTCCCCCCATTTTTTGTATTTTATGTAACATTTATGTGTGAGATTTAAATACAAAAAAATAAGTAGTACAAAAATGACTCACATTTCTCTTTGCCCATAAAAATCCCAATTTCTCTTTAGTTTTCATTTGTCAAATTCAGGATTATTCTATATGATAAAAGTGTAATATGCTAATCGACCAAATGGTGGACCAACCATTCAGCAGGGGGTAGGGCAGGCAAGTAGGTGGTGCCAGGCCAGCCAAGGTGCATACCAGCGGGCCGAGGGAGGGGATGGTGATGGGAGGCAGTGCAGTGACCAGCAGAGTCAGAGGAGTGACTAGGGAGTGGGGACCATCACTCACCAGCCTATGCTGTCTCCTAATTGGCCTGCCCAGTTGCCTCCCACTGAAAGAGCACGAGCCTAAGTTAGACATCCCCTGAGGGCTCTTGGATTGTGAGAGGGTGGAGGCTGGGCTGAGGGACAACCCGCACCCCCCAGCTTTCAGTGCATGAATTTTCATGCACCTGGCCTCTAGTTGAGATCTAATTGTATACTGTAAAACTGCTCCCTTTAAACTGCTCAACAAGCTTTGATAAATAGTTAAAGTGTTGATTATAAAAAAAACAAAAGTATTTTCAAATATTAGGCTTTTCACTTACTAACTTTGTGACTATGATGGAGTATCTAAGATATTGTAAGCCTGTTTGTTTTCCTTAGAATGGTGTAAATAAGGGTATCTATTTTATAGTTGTTGTTAAACATAGTTTCTAGCAACAACAAAAAAATTAGAATACCAAAATAATACTTCTATAGACTTTGTGTGTGTATATGTGCCCAGAAAGAGCTAATAAAAAGTTAATATTCCCAATAGAGGCACTAGGACAACCTTGATGATTAATTAACTGCTACAGTAAAGGTAATTTTTAATTGATATGCTTAATTAATTTAACTGATGAGCTAAACAATGCTAGATGTCATGGAAAGTGAGGTGGGGCAGGAAACTCGAGTTTCCAGTGTCCATAGTTCTGCTTCATAGCACCAGACTTCCATTTCTTTCCTGTGCTTTACAGACTTTATATAACTCCTTGTCCTCTTCAGTTTTTCTCCTTATTGGAAAGAAGGGACTTGATCAGGGTTTGCATTTTATTCAAACTGCTGTGAAAATATTATTTTGCTAGTTGACACTACCTTTTCCCCCATTCCAACTTCTCTCTGTTTTTCAAACTTCTTGACATACCACTGGTTATTAGATATATGTGAATCAAATCGTTGTTTTCAAATTTTATATTTGTTTCATTTTATTATAGTATACTACAAAATTACAGATGGGAGGGTAGGGAGATTTGAGGAAGATAGATCAACTGAAGGACTTTTATACATGCATATAAGTACAACCAATGGACACAAAACTCTGGGGAGGGAGGGCATATATGGGGGAAGCAATGGTATATGTACAGAGATAATAATTTAATTTAAAAAAATTAAAAAAAAGAAAAAATATATAGAAAAGAAGGAGTATATTAAAGCTAAGGTCACAGAATCTTCTGAAATTAAAAAAGTTGCTCACATCTTTATTTTTCTATGAGAAAGAATTAAAGTTTCAACTTCCAACTGCTCATAACATCTGAAAATAAAATAATAACCCAAAATTGGGTAAAAATAACACAGTTTTTAAATTATGATAAGCATTTATGTATAAGAGCTTATCGATATGTAAATTTCTTACTTGGTTGGGGAAAGTAAAACTTGGTTTAATAGTTCTGAAAAATCATTTGTCAATCTTCATTAAAAGCTGTATTATTGAATATATTTCTTCTAGTATTATTGCTTGGAATTTATATTAATAAAATAATAATGTATCTTTATGAAGTAATTAAAATTATTAAACATAAAATGTACAATAATAAAATTAATAACTTTGTTAATTAAATATCTACATATTCATAAAATGAAAGATGATAATCAGCCACTAAAATTAAAATTAAAATAGATGAAAAATTATAGAAACCCTCAATGAACCTGAAAGATATAAAGCAGTTATCAGAAAAACAACAACAAAAACAACCTAATAAACAACAACTAAAAGAGAAAGAATATAATACGTGAAGTTTAATGATATCTAACATTCTGAATTCCTAAAAGGTGAGTTATCTCTTTCCTGAGAAGAGAGAGGCAAACGGTGCTCCATGAGGCCCCTCTCCCAAAACTTAGGAACCACTACTTAAGACTTAAGATGATAAAAAGGCTGTGAGGGTGATCTTTTGTCTATGATGAAAGTAATTATCTTTGGAATATGTGCTTGCCCTGGAAGAATATACTCATGAATACTGGTGAGGGCTACTACCAAAATAGGACAGAGATGAAGTTATTTACAGCCATAATAGGCAAGTGACTTTTGGAAAGCCTAAGGATTTCAGCATTCAAGATCTTCATATTTTCAAGGGAGAAAAGCCATGCTTCAGTGACAGGGACTTGAGGGATAAAGAGAATATATATGGCTGGAGAGTCAGATTGGGGAACCAGCCTGGAGAAAATTCAAAATTGGAAATTTAATCCTCACATGGGTGCCTTAAAGCAAAATCATTCCCTGCTACCCATCCAGTTGTGGGAGACCTACTTATATCTATTAACGGATGCAAATGAGCTGGGATTGAGTTGGGGGTTAGATAAAGAATAATCCTTACCTTGAAATTGTGTCTCTCAGGAAAAGTTCCTACTATAGCCTCAGATTGCCCAAACACAGCAATCTAGATGCAGGGAAAAATAATTCTTACTCAGTTACATTGCTATTTCTGTGTACGTGACTTTTCTACAGAATCTAACTCTATCCTTCAACTCATGTCACACTCTTAAGAGAGGAGTTAAGGCACTAGGCTAGGAAATGCATTTTCTTTGCTGGATATAGAGATTTACTAGAAATAGATATAACAAGATATTAAATAAGGTTTGTACTTTTTACATCTCCCCTCCCCCTGCAATTTTAAAAAAGAAAGACACATTTTGACCTAAAGGAAAGTTTTTTTTGTTTTTGTTTTTTTTAAGTGGGCAGTAGATCCTTCACAGTCACCACTTGTTGCCCAGAGGATGCTCATAATTTGCAGAATTTTACAGATATAATTAAAGATATGGAAATTCATATGAATTATCTGCTGGCAGCAAGCTGCGGAGATGCATGGAAGAGGAAACAGAAAAGAAGAGACCTAGAGGAAGATCAGAGAGATTCAAACTATGAAAAGAACTGCTAGCTTTAAAGATTAAGGGGAATCAGCCAGGGAATGCAAAAAGCCTCTAGAAGCTTGAGCCAGGGGTCAATACAGATTTAATGCTCAGTAAGAGTTCAGGGCTGGGGGTACAGAGGGGTAAGTGGGAGATATCTATAGTACTATCAACAATAAAATTATATGAAAAAATAAAATAAAATAATAAAATAAAATAAAGTAAAATAAAATAAAATAAAATAAAATAAAATAAAAATTATTTTCCAGACACCCCTACCCTCCGGGGAAAAAAAAAAAAAAAGGAGTTCAAGACCAGGAGAGAAATTTGGAGGTCATTCTCTTAGAGGAGATGAATGAAACTATGGGACTTGTGACAAAGAAAGAGTACATCCAAGAGTGGATAGTTGAGGGACAGAAAAGCCTAGTGCAAAATGTAGAAAAATAATATTCTTTAAAAAGAGCTTAATGAATGTCGAGGAAAATGAGGATATTTAATTTGGTGAGTGACCTTTACAGCAATTTGCTTTCGTGGAGTCCTGGAGGTAGATGGCTTCACAGCACTTCAACTTCAGGGTACTAAGGAAGAACTAGGTGATATAAAAAGAAATACTGCCTTTATTGTTAATTCAATAATTTATCTGAAAGACCTTAAACAGTAGCTATAAACAGTAATGAGATTTTAATACAGCTAGTATCTCAGAAACAATGAGACAATAATGATAGGACCCATTACCCTTAAAATAAAATACAGAAAACAAAGAAACAGAGCAATAAGCTTAACCGAAGTCAAGTTAAATAATAACATAACCCACATATTTAAAGTGTTGTTAATTTTGTTTCTCACCAATAGATTTCTATGTAAGTGATATTCAACTGATAAAATGTCGACACAGTATTACATTACAATCATAACAATATCCAGTGATTAACAGCTTCATTGCTTTTGCACATCTGAGAAGCCAGTGCTCAGATTAATTTATCTTCTGCCAGCATTTTTTTATAAGAAATGTGGGTGTGTCTATCTTAACAATTGTTTTCTGAGCCTTGAAAAAGTATCCTCTACATTTTGAATGTTTTATATTAGTGAATTATTTAATATCCTATATAATAAAACCGTAATATACAAATAGACTGAACAGAGGAATGACTGTTCACTATGATGTGCACTGACCACCAGGGGGCAGACGCTCAACTCAGGAATTGGCCCTTGGTGGGCAGTGCTCTCCTACAAGGGTTCCTCTTCCCATGGTCCCATCTCTATCTACCTAGCTTCTCTGTCTCACTAGTAACTACATTTTAACACTATGAAAAATAAAAAGTGTAATTAATTTTAATATGTATTGTACTTAACCCAGCATATTCAAAATACTATAACTTTAATAGATGACATAAAAATGTTTAATGAGATTGTTTTTTGTTCTTTTTTTTATATGTCTTCAAATTTTAGTGTGTATTTTACACTTAGCAGATTTGACAATGATTCCAACTCAGCAGAGATATTGCTTCAAAGTACTGGCAAGGATGTGGAAACAGGAAACTCTCATGCACTGCTGGTGGGAATGCAGACTGGTTCAGCCACTATGGAAAACAGTATGAAGTTTCCACAAAAAGTTAAATATGGAACTACCATTTGACCCAGTGATCCTTCTTCTAGAAATGTATCCTAAGAAACTCAAAACACCAGTCAGAAAGAATCTATGCACTTCTATGTTTATAGCAGCACAATGTATGATAGCTAAGATCTGAAAACAGCCCAAGTGCCCATCAGTAGATTAATGGATAAAAAAAGCTGTGGTACATATATACCATGGAATACTAAGTAGCAGTAAAAAAGAAGAATATCTTAATCTTTTGTGACAGCATGGGTAGAACTGTCGATTATTATGCTAAGTGAAATAAGCCAGTCTGAGAAAGACAAATACCATATAATTTCATATGTGAAATCTAATGAACAAAATAAGCTAATAAACAAAAGAGAAACAAAGGCATAAATATACTGAATGGAATGACAGTTGTCAGAGGGGAGTGGGATGAAAGAAAGTGAAGGAATCAGCCAGAGGCATATACAGACACAAACAACAGTGTGATGACAGCCAGAGGGAAAAGGGTTGGAGGCTTGGAGGAGGTGGGCAAAGGGGTGGAGGTGGGGCAAAATGGGGACAGAAAGAGAATTTGCTTGGGGTCTTGGGGTGATGGGCACATGATGCAGTGTGCAGATGATGTTTTCTTGAGTTGTACACTTGAAATCTGTATGTTGGAAACCAACTTCACCCCAATAAATTCAATTAATGTAAATAAATAAATATTGAAATGTTCTCTCTCGATTCAAATTAGAATTGTTCTCGCTGTTAACTATTGATGCTGAATTTACCTATACTTTGGGACACACAGAAAAAAATCCTAGTTTGTCTTTAACTTTCTACTGCTTCCAACTATACAGGCAATTTTCATATTTATTATCCATGACTCATAATCACTTCTGTAGATTAAATATTCATATCCCCAAAGTCCTGCATTGATTTCACAGGTTATGTAATTCTGGCTATTGTCTATTTATTATTATTATTATTATTATTATTATTGTTGTTGTTGTTGATTAAGGTATGTCCTTATTCCCCCATCTTTCCCCCCTTCCCCTCAATCATACCCTCACCCTGCATCCATTGGTTAGGTTTATATGTATGCATAAAAGTCCTTTGGTTGATCTCTTCCCTTACCCTCACCCTCCCCTACCTTCTCTCTGAGGTGGGAGCACCTGATTAATGTTTCTGTCTCTAGATCTGTTTTTTTTTTAAATATATTTTATTGATTTTTTACAGAGAGGAAGGGAGAGGGACAGAAAGCCAGAAACATTGATTAGAGAGAAACATTGACCAGCTGCCTCCAGCACACCCTTCACTGGGGATGTGCCCACAACCAATGTATATGCCCTTGATTGGAATTGAACCTGGGACCTTTCAGTTCCCAGACAGATGCTCTATCCACTGAGCCAAACCAGTTTCAGCTGCATCTGTTTTTCTTCATCAGTTTATGTTGTTCATTATAATCCAAAGAGAGTGAGATTATGTGATATTTATCTTTCTCTGACTGACTTACTTTGCTTAGCATAATGTTCTCCAGCTCCATCCATACTGTTGCAAATGATAGGAGTTCTTTCCTTTTTATGGCAGCATAGTATTTGTTATGTAGATGTACCACCATTTTCTAATCCACTCATCTGCTAATGAGCACTTAAGCTGTTTCCATATTTTAGCTACTGTAAATTGTGCTGCTATGAACATAGGGGTGCATATATCCTTTCTGATTGGTGTTTGTAGTTTCTTGAGATATATTCCTAGAAGTGGGATCACTGAATCAAATGGGAGTTCAATTTTTAGTTTTTGAGGAAACTCCATACTGTTTTCCACAGTGACTGCACCAGTCTGCATTCCCACCAGGAGTGCATGAGGGTTCTTTTTCTCCTCATCCTCTCCAGCACTGTCATTTGTTCATTTGTTGATAACAGCCATTCTGACAGGTGTGAGATGGTACCTCATTGTTATTTTGATTTGCATTTCTAGGGATGATTAGTGACTTTGAGCATGTTTTCACATGTCTCTTGGCCTTCCTTATGTCTTCTTTGGAAAAGTATATATTTAGGTCTGTTGCCCATTTTTTTTTACTGGGTTGTTATCTTCTTTTTGTTAAGTTGTAAGAATTTTCTGTAAATGTTGGAGATAACATTGGCAAATATGTTCTCCCATGCAGTGGGCCTTCTTATTGTTTTGTTGATGGTTTCTTTTGCTATGCAAAAGCTTTTTATTTTTATGTAGCCCCATTTATTTATTTTTCTCTTTAGTTTCCATTGCCCTAGGAACTGTATCAGTAAAAATATTGCTTCAGGATATATCTGAGATTTTGCAAGAGGATTCCTCTAACATTTTAATGTATTCCCATCATCCATTTAAGTCCTTTACCCATTTTGAGTTTATTTTTGTTTATGGTGTAAGTTGGTAGTCTAGTTTCCTTTTAAGATACTCAAGAATAAACTTAACTAAGGAAGTAAAAACACCTCTACTCAGAAAATTACAGGATGTTGAAAAAAGAGATAGAGGAAGACATAAACAGATGGAAGAATAAACCGTGTTCATGGATTGGTAGAATCAACATCATTAAAATGTCCATACTATCAAAAAGCAATCTATAGATTCAATGCACTCCCCATTAAAATACCAATACACATTTCACAGACCTAGAACAAACTCATAAAAAAATGTATCTGGAATAAAAAAAGACCCTGAATAGTTACAGTGATCCTGAGAAAGAAAAACAAAATAGGTGGGATCTCAATACCATATATCAAGCAGTATTTCAAAGCCACTGTTCTCAAAACTGCCTGGTACTGGCACAAGAATAGACATATAGAACAATAGAATATAATAGAGAACCCAGAAATCAACCCAAATCACTATGTTCAATTAATATTTAACAAAGGAGGCAAGAACATATGAAGGAGTCAAGAGAGTCTCTTCAATAAATGGTGCTGGTAAATTTGGTCAGATACATGCAAAAAAAAAAAAAAATGAAACTGGCTATTGGCTCTTGACTGTGCTACAATGTCTCTCCTATTATCCTAGCATTTATAACAAATTCAACAGTCCTGTCATGCTTCCAGAGTGGGCGATTTTCCTTGGCTGGCTCTGTTTTGTGTTTGCATAGTCTCATTTGCAGAAACACAGCAGGCTTGCACACTACCATGTTGGAAGTTTCAGATATAAATGTTGTAAGAAGAGCAAGGTGGGAGTCAGTCACAGTCTGCTTTTCCTGCGGCACTTCAGGAGAAGCCACTTAAATGTTGTGTTCGATTGTGTAATGAAGTGTTCAGGGTCCCATCAGCTGCCCTCCTGCTCACATCACACCTAGAAGAGTGCACCACCTTTCTTCCCCCATCTACAGCCCTCCTTTTATACACAGCTATCTAAGCCACGTGGGAAGAGCTAGAATCTATAGCTAAAATGCTACTGTGTTTGTTTATAAAGTAGACATTCAATCAGGGTTGTATGTGCAACATTAACACCCATGCCAGGTTTCAAAAAGGCCAAGCCAGCCAGCACTAGATCGCAGAAAACTAATTCGGAAAGGAAAACAGGTGGAATTTTTGGCTAAGTTATGTCAAGATAATTTGACATTTCTTGATAATTCTTTTTCATGTGAGTAGCCTAGGATAGTACTTATCATGAAGTAAGGAGCATCAGTAACCAGAGTTGGAAATTCCTTACATCATCTGTGCCCTAAAAGTTGACAGTCTTTGAATAGTTTTCCTAATTCCTCAAATAAGTGATTGAGCAGCTTGCTTGATACCCAAGAAATGTATTTTGATTTGTTCTTTTGAAAACAGACATTTATTGACAGGTACCAAACATTTTATTAGTACATCGGCTGTATTCAAGAATTTTAGCACTTTATTTTGAATATTTATTCTTTGTTTCTATCTCTCTCTCTCTCCCTCTCCTTTCCTCTCTGAGGTCAATTATATATATATATATATATATATATATATATATATATATATATATATATATATATATGTGTGTGTGTGTGTGTGTGTGTGTGTGTGTATAATTTTAAAAATTTCTTTATTGATTAAGGTATCACATATTTGTCCTCATCCCCCTATTCCCATCTATAAGCCCCTCCCCACACATGCCCCCATGCCCCTATTGTCCCTGACCACTGGTTAGGTTTATATGCAAGCATACAAGTCCTTTGGTTGATCTCTCCCCATTACCCCCACCCTCCCCTACCTTCCCTCTGAAATTGGAAAGAATGACCAATGCTTCCCTGTCTCTGGTCTGTTTTTGTTCATCAGTTATGTCGTTCGTTATTTCCCCTAGATGAGTGAGATCATGTGATAATAGAAATACACTTATAAGAACCAAAAATGAGACAAACAATAATGGTTATGCTGAGAGACAAATTAATCAGTCTGTGGTAAGTTTTTTCTGGCCCAACAGCTCTTTTGAGTTCCAATTTCAATATCAAACAGTTCATTATGCGTACATGTTAGCAATGATATTTCAATTCTGAATGGTGGACAAATGGTTGTAAGGCAGGTCCAAAAGAACTGCAGATGTTGTCAAAGCATTTTTGAACAAAAATGAAACAAGTTTCAAAAACAACAACCAAGAAACAAAAATTTAGCATATATCTATTCATATTGATATGAATAGACTGAATATTTAAGGTTGATAGATATTTAACAAATGTCCACTTTGATGCTCTCAATTCTAACACTCTTTTAAAAATATATTTTATTGATTTTTCACAGAGAGGAAGGGAGAGGGATAGATAGCTAGAAATATTGATGAGAGAGAAGTATCAACCAGCTGCCTCCTGCACACCCCCTATCGGGGATGTGCCCACAACCAATGTACATGCCCTTGACTGGAATCGAACCTGGGACCTTTCAGTCCACAGAATGACGTTCTATCCACTGAGCCAAACCAGTTTCAGCTCTAATGCTTTCTTCTATCCTTTTTGCCTCCCTCAGAATTTTATTGGCCTAACTCTGCTTACAAGAGTTGTTTTCATGTTTCACCACTCTAGATATGATACCAGCACCCCTGAAGCCTGCTGGCTTTGTGTATAATAATGATTTGTATTCTCAGCTCACTAATTTGCTTGCCTATTGCCAATTTCATCATGAAAGAAGAAACCTGTTTTCAAAGAGAAAGGGTGAGAGAGAAGGCAGGGCGGTGGCAAGAAGCTTACAGACAATATGGCTCTGTGAGCTCTTCAAGCATTTCCTCTTTCCATTAAAGACAAAAAATATGAGATAGTTCTCTTTAATAGATTGAAAGATGTCAAATTCATTTATGTAAAGGCCTCTTATCATTGGATTTCTGTTTGCATAATTGTAAGGAGTTGAACTGGCAGGACTTTACTTTGAAATGCAGATTTGCTTTACATTCTGTAAGACACAGGATCCTGAAATTAGGCCAAGGTCCCTGGGGGTGTTGGGAACCGTAGCTCAAGAAGAACATTTGACAGCTGCAGTAGCTGTGTTCCAATGTTTCCACAAGATCCGTTTTTAAAACAAACAGAAACTCACTGTGTTCAATAAATCTAATTAGCAAAGCGGCCTCTTAACACCTTGCTAGTATTTTTCTTGAAGTAGCCTTCCAAAAAAATTTTTTTAAATGTGCATTAACTGGCTACATTCAATTCCACCAAGGGTAAATTTTAGTACTTTGGTTATAATTATTTCCTGAGAGAGTATAAAGTGACCACTATATAGAAAATTATAGAAGCATGCATAAACAATGAACTTAACTATATACACATGCTATATATGTTGCCCTAGATTCTACTTTCCCCTTTTTTTCTCTTAATCCTGAGCAAATCAGGCCTTGCACATTGAATTATATTTTGGTCTCTTTAACTTTGTATAACAAAATGGATTATTCATTCTAGGAGGTTGTTGGAAGCCGCCCATTGCTCTCACTAGCAGAGTTGTAGACAAAGAACCTGAAGGCTTGTCAACCCTGAAGCTCAGAAAGGTCAGAGCCAACCACCCACTATATAGTTGAGACAATGGTAACTAAAGCAACATCCACCTTTTAATCTTATGTACGGTAAATTCTTGTTGATTGGCTATTATTGGAATTACCTGCCTAAAGGCTATGGGTGTATCCTATAGTCTTAATAAAAGGGATAGCTAGGCGAGAGCTGGGTAGTCATTCCTCTTGATTTGGGTTCCTGCCTGCCCTCCAATATTTCTAAATTAATATTTTTTACTCTCTTTCATTTGTGTGCGGCCTCCTCCAGAGTCCAAACCTTGAACCTGAACCCTGAACCCCACACAGGTCGTTAGGGGGTGGGGGGGTGGGGGCACTGGCAACTGGCAGCTCAACCCAGGGTACTCACAACTGGAACCTTCGATGTGAGACAGAGGGGCCCCAAAGAAAAAGGATGGGAAATTAAACTGAATAGTTCCTATTGAATTTTCAAAGTAAATATTAAATGGTTGCAGCCATTATGAAATTATCTTTACATACAAGAGCCTCATTCCCTCATGCAGTGATATGAAGTCATGAGTTGCATTACTACTACCATTGCTGATTTCAGTTACTCAGTGACACCATCAGATACATTTCTTTTTCTATTTTAGTTTTTCTACTTTCAGCTTTTAACTTTTGCTCATCTACATTTAGTCTCACTTTTGTAACATGATTAGGCTAAAGCTACCAAATCTTCCATGTTCAATATAGGAAGAAGTTGGGGGGGGGGGGGGATGCTGTATGTGGGAGACAAATATTTCTGTCCCTTCTCTTTAGAAAAGATGATTATTTCACACTTCTCTATAAAGGACTTTCACCAATATCTTATTGTCCAGATCTGGGTCAAACTGTTACTACTGGCTGAGAAGAGCTAGTTTTCAACTGGGAAAATTGGTACCTGCAACAAAATAAAGCTTATGTTCACAGGGAAGATGGGAAAGAGTGAACATTGAGTGTACTATTTTAGTGCCTGCAATAGTAGTTACAGGGAGGAGAGCTTTCTCCTTTCTTTCTAAGATCTTTGGTTGGCCTGATAATCTGACCAAAAAAAGTAAAAATAAAAATAAAAAAAAACACATGGGGATGAAAACAAAATTTGTTTTGTAGGGAGCTCATAAAGCTGTGACCAAAGCAGACAGCTTTTATACCCTTTAAACAAATAAAAAAAAATAACTTTGTGTAGAATTGACAAGACAAAGAAGTTTGAGGTTGGTGAGTAAATTAGTGAAGCAACAAGGTTTCTTTATACAGCCTTCTAGGCTATAAATTCTCCATCACTGGTGATAATAGTGTCTCTACTTCCTACAGGGAGGGCACCTTTCACATGGAAGTTTTTTTCCTGCAGCTTTTAGGGGTCAAAGGAGGGTCAGAGTGTCTTTCTTATATCAGCTGTTTTTTTAGGTAACATTAATCATTATGCCAAAGTGGTATTTTTTGGTTGGCATATTCTGTTTCCCCTTATAGTTAACAATGGAAAAGTCAGAATGGTGTTAGACTTACATTACACACATTTTATGGTTTGGTGATTACTCTTCTAATATTTAAGTAATGACAGTGAAAATGGGGGAGTAAAAAATTCTCCCTAAAAGGAACAAAGAACTGGCATAACCTGTCAAAGTCAATTTCTTTGGAACTCTGTAAATTAGCCAATATTTTGCAGTAACCTGAAGGGCACTTACAAAACAAATAAAAATAAAGTGATTTTCACTAGGAACAGCAAATGTTGTATCCTTGTTCCTTATATGGACCCTTACACTTTCCAGCTCAGTGGCAGCCATGACAATAACAGCTCACTTTCCCAGCAGAGGTTTTAAAACCAAAGAATTGCAATCATTTGTCTGGCCTGTCTGGTGGCTTCTTGAGAGACTGATTCAAGAGGCATGCATGTCTTTATCCCACTGATTTTTAGGGACAGGGAAAGACAGAAACATTGGTGTGAGAGTAACACATTGATTGATTGCCTCTGCTCAAGTCCTGATGAGGGTCTGGGCTGGGGAGGAGCCTGCAACCAAGGTACATGCATGCCCTTGACCAGAATTGAAACCTGGACCCTTTGGTCCTTAGGCTGAGGTTCTAGCACAAGCATGTCAAACTTGCGGCCCACGGGCTGTATGCCTCATTTATTTGGCCCATGTTAGCCTTTGAGTTTTACATGCTTGCTCTAACAAGTCAGAGATGGCCATGTGCTAAAATTGCTTGGGGAATGAAGGAAGGTGTCAAAGCATTTGTAAGCTAATGTTTATGGAACTATTGTCTGGGGCAGCAGATAATTCTTAGGGAAAGTACTAGACCCCTGAGGCTAGGGCATTTTCATATACAAAATTTCTAATGCTCATTGAATTCTGCTGGGTAGATCATATCAATTCTATTTAATTTAATAGTTACCAGTCAGGGTGCTTGAACCTCCTTCTACCCTCTACTGGTCGGAAAGCTTGCCACGAGCCAGGAGCCATGAGCCCACCTACCCTCATTTCTAGATACGATAAAGTAGACAAATTGAGGACACAGCTCAACTATAGCCAAACATTAGGATAAACAACGACCTATTAATTAACAACCTGTCATGAAAACATGAACTATCAAATTGGATAATATTTCTTGGATATTTTTACTAAGAAACACCAAAGAAATTGTGTCATTTAGCAGTAAGAGCGAAAGCAGAAAGGAGTAAAGAAAGACTAAGGAAGAAACCATAGATGAGAGGTAAATAACCATAAATAACAGCAACTCAGATATAGAAAATACATGTAGGCTGGTAGATGAGTGTGATCAATCAGAAGAGTGAATAAGAAACAGATTTAGAGTTATGTATACCTACATGTGGCATATTCTGAACAGAAGCTCCAATTCACTACTATAGTTGAGGTGTTTCTGAAGACCTCAAGTGCAGAAACAACCAGCAATTTATATTTGTCAGGAACTCTAAATTTTTAGCTCAAGATTCAGTAAATTCAGCATGATTTGAGTTGACTTGATGCCTACATAAAATAGTTCAATAATATTTGATTGTAGGCGGAATTCAAATGAAAGGCAAAATGTTTTCCTTCTAAGTTCAGGGACAAGGCAAGAGTTTATATTCTCACAACTTCGGTTTAAAATCTATTTAAAATCAGTAGATGGTCTACCCACTGTAATAAGGCCATCAAGTGAAATAAGAGTCATAAAGATTAGAAAGAAAGCAGTAAAACAGGCTTTATTCAAGAAAGAAGTACTCTCATAGACAAACAATCCCTAGCAATCTACAAGAATATTAATATATAAGAGACCAATATATAAAAATCACTGCATTGTTGTGTAAGTAGCACAATGTATTTCAAAAATGAAATTATTATGACAATTGCATTTATAATGGCATCCAAATTAATAAAAAACTTAAGAAAGAAACTAGCAAATGAAGTACAAGACTTGTATATAAAAATAACAAAACATTGCTGAGAGAAATTAAGAAAGATCTGACTAAACGGAGAGATGCACCATGTTCATGGATTGTGAAGACTCAATATTGGATAGCAATTCTTCCTATTGGATGTATAAACTCAATGCAATCCCTATGAAAATCCAAAAAGACTACTTTGTAGAAATTGACAAGCTGATCTCAAAATTAGCATATTGTTACACGTGGGGGTATCAATTATAACAGTGAAATATACAATTCAGTGGTCTCTGTCAAGAGTGATTTTGCCCCTACTTTCCTTATATATTTGGCAATGTCTAAGGACATTTTGGGTGGTCGTAACTGGGTAGAGACTAGAAATGGTCCTAAGCATCCTCTAATACACAGGGATGTCTCCAGCAAAAAGAAAGTATTGAGCCCCAAAGGTTAAATCGGGGTATCCAAACCCACCAGAGCAAACAGATCTGATAGTAGAGAAGAAAAAAAACCTTTAACCTTGCCAAGTGTCTTGATGAATACCACCCACTCTATCTAGACAAAATTTCTTGTATTATTACATGTCTTACAAACTACTTGTCATAGATGCTTTCTTCCAATATTCAGGCAATTCATCTAGTTATCTTTGCTAATTTCTGCACTAGACATTAAAAATAATTTTAAAATATCATATTTTGGGGAAATAAAGTTTTTCTTGCATTTGAAGCCCTTATGTATACTGAAATCTTGTATTTTAGTTTAGTTTAGAGTGTTTTTGAATGGATGACTTACATTGACATTTTTATCTATCAAAGTGGTGATTTATCATCTTTCTTCCTTTATGTTTATTAAACAACATAAATGCCCCCAAGTCCAAAATTGCTTTTTAATTCAAATCTATGAGTCTCTGTGCTTCTAGGCTTCTCAGAGATCAGATTGCTTCAGGAAATGGTGTCAACATGCAATAGTAAAACTGATCAACTGCATCTAAACTGAAAAATACACATTTGATTTTCTTCTACAAAGTGATTATTTGGCTCTGAGGTAAAATGCAACTCATATTTATAGGATGCAATATATATAATATGTTATTTTAATATCCATCTAATAGAAAACAATGCATCTAAAGTTTGGGTATTATGATTCAGACATAAACTCCAATGTGTGGGTGTTCACCACATCACCAAGCAATTCTTTAACACCATCTGAGTTTTCTAGTCATCTCAGTTCTGACACTATCTACCCAGAGATAGCATTAAATCTCGCAGGCTAAGGGCTCAGTCTTACAAAATGGCACATCCTCTCCCTCACTTTACATTCCAATCACAAGTCCAGGCAATAAATCACAGGTTTCAAAGACCCTTCTCCTTGGAGATGATTAATTTGATAGAGTGATGCATGAAATTCAGGCAACCAGTTTAGTTACTATTTTACTGGTTTATTACAAAAACATTCCCAACCCTCTAATCACATGGTTGGTTCTCTGACAACAAACCCTCATCCTTAGGTGCTTTCCAAAAAACCACCTCATTAATGTAAACACGGGTGTAATTAAAAGGGGTTGTTATGAATATTAACATAACTTCATCACTCTTATCACTTAGAAAATTGCAAGGGTTTTAGGAGGTCTGTGTGGGGAATAGAAACAAACAAAAAAAAACACCCAAGAATATATATCTCTCATTATAAACCACAACATCACAGATATAAAAATAAAAATTCCTCTTAGCAAAACAATAAAAATTAAAGTTCTGTAGCAAAATTTCATATAGCATGCAAAGTTACACAATATACTTCCCAAGGTATTTTGTGATACACCAACTTGGATTTTGAAATCAAGGCTTGAATTTGTTAGCCATGACAAACTGAAGCACATGCCAGTGCTCAGTAGCAGAACAACTTTTAATTCACTTAATGATTATCAGAGCTAACAAAAAGCCATAATTTTTCCCTTTAGCTCTAAGGGTAGTAAAAAACAAACAAACAAACAAAAAACTACCCTTAATATAATAATGATGTCAAGAAAGCACATCTTGATGTCATTTTTATATTAAAGGTATTTTTTTTCACAGTATTTTTTTCTTTACAAATAATTGGATAAAATTCAGCCAGTTAGAAACTACTGGCTGTGTCATTTACAAAACTTGTAAGTTTCATTGATTATCTGATTCTATTGTTGGATAAAGTTACCTCCTCAATGGTAAAAGTCTGCCAGGAGGCATAGTAGTATAAGCTATTGATGAGATGTTTAAAGGGAAAATATTTAGCCTGGTCAATGGTTGAGTATTGACCTATTAACTAAGAGGTTACAGCTTGATTCCCAGTCAGAGTACATGCCTGGGTTGGGGGCTTGATCCCCAGTTGGGGCATGCAGGAGTCAGTGATCAATGATTCTTCTCATCATTAATGTTTCTATCTCTCCTTTTCCCTTCCTCTCTGAAAACAATAAAAAAAAAAGTATTGAAAAAAATATAGGGGAAATATTTATGATCCACTTGGGACTCAGTTTTAAGACTTCACAGTTGAGAGGTAATTTCATTATTTTCTCCTGCTTGTAAGCCAGTGTTTTAATAATAAGTGATTATTGTTGGATGCTGCAATGACAGTGTCCAAATTTCTCTCCAGCAGATGTGATTGAAGAAATACCAACTTGTTCCTGCTACTCTTCATCTTAACTAAAACCTACTTTCCCCAGGGCCATAGCCACAGTCCCTTCTTTTCCCAGTGGAAGACAGTAATAGAAACAGCTGCCATTTGTTGAAGTATTACTAGTATTCAGACCTCTTCTCAGCATTTTATAGACACTTTCTCTTTTATCTGAACAACAATTTTCTAATTTTGACATTTTTCACCCTCATTTTATAGGACCTGAGACTCACAAGACCTTAATAAGTTGTTTGACATTAGAGACATTGTAGGAACATTTGTGTTGCATTTGCCTTAGCCACTGAGTTTCCCTATCCCTGAATATCACAACACCATCAAGTGGAGGGGGTATCAGGCTTCTCCTGTCCATTAGTGCTGCTTCCTGTTCACCACAGTCTCTACCCCCATGTATAAGAATAATAATTTTAAATCTCATTTCATCCTGCTTAGCCTCTATCATTTCATAGCTTCATTTGCAAAACTCCTGGTTTATTTCACTACCTATGCTGAGCCTTTTTTTTGGTCTTGGATGATTTCAACATTCATATTGACATTCTGTTTACACTCATACTAACATCTCTTAATTGCTCCTCCATGGCCCTACACACCGACTCCAGCAAACTAAACTCAGGGATGTGCCTAAACATTTTAATTAACTTAAAATGCTTTATTTATGAAATATTCAACTCTAACATCTCACTCATAACACAACCAATTGTTCTCTCTCTGTTTCCTTTACTATTTTTTCTTTATCTCATCATTATCTTCCACATCTTGACTTCTATGTTTTAATCACAATCTATTAACAGCCTAGATTTTTCAATTACAAACTCAATATCACAAACCAATAATAGTATATTACTTTTAACAGCTATGTATTTTATTTATTATCATACTAAGGATTATAGAAGTGAGGCAAAGCATCCAAATTGATATAGGGTATGAGTGATATGCTCAGAATAAGGAAACATGTTCTACCATTTGATTCCAATGTCATATTCTTTTCACCAAATCATGCGCCACCATAGCAAAGATACAATCCTTTAATTATCTCTCATCTTTTTGTCAGATTTATTCTCACCTGTCTTGCAGAATTCAACTTTTGAATCATTAACTCCAATAAAATTGGTTCTTAGATGGAGAAAGTATGGAAAAAAAGATATTATAATGGTGTACTGCCCTTCAAAAGGCATTTTGTACATAGTGTTTCATAATATTAAAAATTTGTGGGAAAGGCGAAGAGAAAAATGTCTAAAAATGCTACTTAGAGGGAGAAGAGATATGGAGAAATACTGCCATTAGTTCATATTTTTAATCAGCTTTTATTCTCATTTTATGTAAACTCTTACTAAACTCTAGTCTCCTCAAATCTCTCAGTCAACAAGTACATATACAAATACATGCATGGAGACACACACATAGCACATGATTTTCCACCCTATCGCATGGGGAAAACTGAAGTATTCAGGTGGAGATTTGTCAATAGTCTTCCCTTCTTATTGTCCTATTATAGGAATCTACTCTCAGCTCACAGCATTTTTATCTTTTCAACAGAAAAGGTATATCTCTTCATTTGTATCCTCAGATTCCAACACCTTAGTATCTTGCACCATCAACCTATTTCTTTGGTAATTATATATATATAGTAGTATCCTGGGGCATGAATTTGTCATGTATATTGAAAAGAAATTAATTACAAGAAAAATTTTTATCACTATTTGCTCTTTCTTTATAAGAGAAGTGTCAACCAAATTCACAATGGACAATGACAGATTGAAACACACACGTGCAATTATCGGGTATAGTAATAATTAATGTCGTTTTTAAACATTCGTTTAAAATCTTGCTTGGCGTTGACTTGTATTGACATAACCTTCAAACACGTGGTATCTCCAGAACGTGTGAAGTGCAATTAACTAGTTTTGCTTGAAAAAGTTTGTGTTTGGTTTGGTTTTTGTTGCAAAACTAGGGCTAAGAAGATGGCGGATGAAGAGCATATTCGGCACTGCATGCTTTACGAGTTCCAATTAGGAAGAAAAGCAAGTGAGGCTGCAAAAAACATCTGTAGTGCTCTTGGTCAAGATGCAGTTAGCGCCAGAAAATGCCAGCGTTGGTTTGAGAAATTTCGCGAGGGAAATTTTTCGTTAGATGACAAGAGTGGTCGAGGCCGTGTGTCCAATTTTGATCAAGAAGCTCTTCAAGCTCTTTTGGTGCAAAATCCTCAAATTACCCAACAAGAGCTTGCGACAACTTTAAATTGTTCACAAAAAACAATTTCCAATCAATTGCGTGCACTTGGCAAAGTCCAAAAGTTTGGAAAATGGGTTCCTCATGCATTGACAGACAACAACCGTAATCAAAGAGTGACAATTTGCAGTTCGCTCCTCTCTCGTCAAAACCGTTTGCCGTTTTTAGAGCAAATTGTTACCGGAGATGAAAAATGGGTTCTGTATGTTAATTTGAAAAGGCGGCCTCAATGGTTGGACAAAAATGAGGCTCTGCAGCCCACGCCAAAACCTGACTTGCATGCGAAAAAAAGTGATGTTGTGTGTTTGGTGGAATTTTAAAGGAATTCTTCATTATGAACTTTTACCATCTAACCAAACCATTACAAGTGCAGTGTATAGTGCCCAATTGGACAGGTTAGCCCAAGCTTTAAGAGAAAAAGAACCCACGCTGATTAATCGAAGGGCGTAATTCTTCACCACGATAACGCACGACCGCATACTGCAAGAATCACTGCTGAAAAACTGCGCCAGTTGGAATGGGAAGTTCTCCCTCAACCTGCATATTCTCCTGATATTGCCCCTTCCGATTACCATTTGTTTTGTTCTTTGCAAAACTTTCTTCTTGGAAAAAAATTTAATAATGAAGAATGCCTCAAAAATGCATTGACTGAATTTTTTGCATCAAAATCACAAGAATTTTACAACAGAGGGATTAAAATGCTTCTAGAGCATTGGGCACAAGTAGTAGAAAACAACGGCAACTACATTGTTGATTAAATTTTGTTGTATTGTTTAAATAAATTCGATTTAAAAAAAGTATTAGAAAACGACATTACTTATTACTAGACCTAATAGCACCAGTGAGAACTTTATATGTATCACAGATGTATTAAGTCAACTTAGCCATTTATATATAGAATAAACTTGCTTAATTAGACCTGCTTTCTGATTTAGCTAAACATTTTCCAGCCCAGTGAAGCACTGCAACATCTCTTTCAGATAATTGTCAGCAACATAGCAGTAAATATCAACACAAAACAGATTGTTGTAGATCATGCAGGGAGAACAGAGGGTAAAATACTTAACTGCAACAATGTTTGACTATATTCTGCATAGTGAGAAGACCTGAAGTCATTTTCAAGGTCCACAATTTCTTACTTCTTTTCAAGTCATGTCAAGTTTCTAAGCTTTCTAAATCTCCATTTTCCAGCTAATGAAAAGGAAATAAGATTCCACCGAGTTTCCTACCTACCTACTCCAGGACTTTTGTGAGGATCAAATGAGATGACGCATGGTAAAACACTTTGTAGACATTTGTTAAAGTGTAAAATGTTCCTACCTGGCTATAAAGCAAGTCATGTTCCTGGGCTGAAGAAATCTCAAGGAGGCTAGTTGGTTGGGAGAGGAAGCAAGAGTTGCTCCAAGATTTCATTGGCCTGTGCCCACAGTGACCATTTCTGGGCTGAGCTGGGCTGGGCTGTGGGCCTCATTTTGCACCATGGGGTCTAGGCAGCAATGGCTGCAATTTGGTGAGCTGTTGCTCCAGGGTGGTGGTGGGGCCTGTGTTCCACTTGGGAAAAGCAAAGAGTTGGTTTGTCAATGCCAAGTGCTGGCTAGTCCATATCATGACAGCTCCTATGTTGAGCATCTGCCCCCTGGTGGTCAGTGCATGTCATAGTGACCGGTTGGTTGGACAGTCAGACACTTAGCACAGCAGGCTTTTATATATACAGTAGGTCCTCGGGTTACATCGGGGATCCATTCCTATTGAATGACGTAATGTGAGTTTTGCCATAAGTCAGAATCCACCTAATTAAGCACCTATGTCACTCACATGGAGCTCATACACAGTGGTAATGAAGTAAAACAGTAAAAACATTTTTTAAAAAAGATAACAATTCCTGACCTTTACTTGTGGTAAATAAATAATAAAAACATAAAGCACATATGTACATACGTTGAAATGACAGAACTTCTTTTTTTTTTTTTTAATAAATAAATGGGAGATGGCAACATAACCATGAAACAACATACGTTGGGTGCAATGTAACCCAAGGACTATCTTGTCTGTATAGGTATCTTTTTCCCCCTGTTAGTTTTCACTGCCTCGAGGCACATGGAATTGTTATATATGTGTGGCCTGCAAGGTAGAAGACACGACTGACTATCAGTGCTTGTTTTGTGGACCAGCTAAATATGATATGTGAATTTACATTAAAGACTGGTCAATGACACCACAGCTTTAATTTATTTCACTCTGATCTTACTTTCTTGTACTTTAAAATTATGCCTCTTTGGTGGGCATGCACTTCACAGGATCCATATCCCTGTTCTCAATAAATAGCCCAGGCTTCACAAAAGCCCATGACTTATTTATTAGAATTAAATTATAAATTAAATTTACAGCATTAATTCTGGCACCGTATGGACTGTCTTACAGCAAAACTGACCTATAATTCAGAGACAATCCTATTTGTAAAGAACGTTGTCATTTTCAAAGCACTTTCACATCATCAAATGTAATCTTCACAGCACTGTGTGAGGAAAATGGAGCAGATATTCAATAATTTACAAACACACTTCAACTTAACTTTTATGACTGTAATATTATTGGGAGGAAAAGGGACAAGTATTCTCATCTCTACTTGCTAAGTGAGGAACTTGAGACCTGAGAGAGAACATGGATCTTGACAGTTCAAATGAGTTTGGTATCTCTGGACTGACATACATGAAGAAATATATATGGGCATAAAAATTTTTAATTAAAGAAATTTCACAACTGTTTTCATTTCAGACTTTTAAAATCAAAACAAGCAAACTCAAAATGACTTCCTTTCCAGGTCTCTAAAGCCCACACATTATAAATTTTGGAAAATATTCTCATCTCAATAGCTTATTTTCAGTACACCATTATTATAAAGCTTTAAAAAAATTAGAACTTGGTTTAGGAATAAGTAACTAAGATACATCTATTTAGTAAAGCCTCAAAGCTAGAATTCATAACATAGCTTTGGTAAGACAGGAAGGAAAAACAATAATTTCAAATGCAAACAACAGAAAAATATGGTTAAAATAATGCTCCATTAGCCCGGGTCTCAGTGGTTGAGCATTGACCTATGGACAGGAGGTCCCAGTGCTATCCCCAGTCAGAGCCCATGCCAGGCTTGCAGGCTTGATTCCCACTGTGAAGCATACAGGAGGCAGCCAATCAATGATTTTCTCTCTCATCATTGATGTTTCTACCTATCACTCTCCTCTCTCTTCCTCTCTAAAATTAATAAAAATATGTTTAAAATTAAAAAAAAAATGCTCAGTTAGTAAAAGTGTTTCAAAATACTTTTAATAACCTTTGTAAAAGTTACTACTATTATGGATTTCATTAATCAATTATTAAAGTGGTTTGAGGATATAGTAGATAGGGCCTCAGTATTCAGAAATATCAGTCTGGTATAGCACATTAATATAAAGAAGTATTACGAAAATTATTTTAATTCAGATTAAAAAACACCTCAAAAAGTAAAAAAAAAAAAAAGAAATCATCATCAAGCAATTTAGTTATACAAAAACATGAAGCGGCTTAATGCACCCTGTGAAAGAAGTAGTTTCCATTTAACTTACAAAGGAAGGTCCAATTACGCTCTATACATAAGATATAAATCTAATGCAAAATTAATTTGAAAGGTCATTACTAAAGGAATAGGCAAAGTGAGTGGAAAATATAATGCATTTATAATGAATTTGATATCAGATAAAGTGGAAAGTAGCCTAAACAATGTAAGTATAATAGTTCTATAGATATACCAAACATTATAGAGAATGTAACCTCTTCTTGTATCCTCATGTAACATTAACAGAAAATAGTCATATAATCCATAAAGGAAATATGGATTACTTCTATGAAATAAGTGATTTACAAACAAAACTTAAATGTTGAAAAAAATTTAAAAGCACGCATAAAATAACCTAAAGCAGAATTTGACAAGTAATAAAATGTTCCTTGTTCTTAGTAAGAATGACTCAGATTAAGATGTCAGTTCTTCTTAAATTGATTTATAGATTTAATTTAATTAAAAAAAATACAAAAACAATTATATGTGCAATTAGATTAGATGGTTCAAAAGTTCATGTAGATAAACAAACAGGCAAGATAGCCAATAAATACTAATAAAGAAAAACTAAAAATGAGGATATTAAAAATGATAAAGCCAATATTAAGAGACATATTACAAAGACTATAATTAAAACATTACTATATTACTTGCCCATGAATAGAAAAATGGACTAGTTTTAATTGTATGAAGTATGGATCTAATTTTATCTTCTTACAAAAGAATAACCAAGTGTCTGGGCATCACTTATTTTAAAATCCCATCTTTGCTTCTATGATCTGAAATGCCACCTTCAGTGTATCATATCAAGAATAAATTAAAAATGTGTCACAGACCTAAATGTTAGATATTGAAATCATAAAAGCCCTAGGAAAAAAATGAGTTGAGAAAGGCTTTCTAAACTTGACTTACAATCCAGAGGCAATAAAATGTTGATAAATACGAATACATAACTTGTTTAATTATCTGGCAAACAAATCACTATAAACTAAGTCAGAAGATAATTGACAAAGGAAAATTCTTGCAAAATATTTCATGAAAATTGAGGACTACAGAATAAAAAGCATGCTGGAAAAATGAGAAAAGTCATGCAATGAAAATTCACACACAAAAAAAAGGAAATGAAATGGTCCTGAAATAAATGCAAAGACATTTAAACACCCAGTAAAATAAAATTATTGACACACCATCTTGTACATATCAGATTGGCAAAAATTAAAAAGTGGCAACACATTTTGTTGGGGAAACAGCATTTGTACACATTGCTGGTGGGATTGCAACCTGTTTCAACCCTTCTGGTGGGAAATTTGAAAACTACATATACACCTGCAACCCCACTTCAGGAGTTATACCCTGAAGATTAAATTATACAAACATAAATATGTGTATGCTGATTTGCAAACTGGCTCCCATACATGAGGACAAGGAGAGACCGAGGAAGGGAGCAGACCACTCCAATCTGGTGGAAAATTTAATAAGCAAGGAAACTTACATAGGCTAGAATGAACCTTTTAGTGTTGAATTAGAATTAGAAATATGAAAATAACATGCATATAGATACAGATATAAAAATAGTGAAAGTATGTGTGTAAGTAGTATGTGTGTATTTCTGTTGATTGTGCACATATTGTTTACCCAGGTCCTTTGAGAGGGTATAGAAACAAGGACACCCTGGAAGCAATGAGCACAGTTAGAGTTTGGCTTTCTAAATATCACTATCACACAGAAGATAAAAATAATTCCTTGGGAAAAGTGATTAGATCCCAGGGCCAGAGCAGGAAAAGCACAACATGGGTCTAAATATCTTGTAAGAAAGTGCTTAAGAAAATGAAGAGGGCATGTTGAAATTTCACAGAAGCCAGTGGTCAAATAGGAAATTATTTCAGTAAAAGAAGAAAGTATAGTAAGAAATTAAAACCCATTGAATAAAATAAATATCAATGATTCTATATTGATATAAATATTTAAAAAATAAATAAAATAAGATAATAGTAAAATGTTAATACATGTAGAAGGACTAATGGAAATTGTTTGGGTAACACAAGCGTAATATTTATTGTAGTTAAGATTCATCAATTAATGTCCAAATTACTGAGCATACATATGATGAGAAAAATATGTTTGTCTAATTTCAAAGCATCTTCTCCAAAATACTTGTTTTTGTTGCCATTGTTGTTTTGTTTTGTTTTCAAATCCTCATCTGAAGATATTTTCCCATTGATTTTTAGAGAGTAAAAGAGAGAGAAATATTGACATAAGAAAAACACCCAGATTGGTTGCCAACTGCATGTGCTTCAACAATGGCCCAGGTCAAGGAGGGGCCTGCAATGGAGGTACATGCCCTTGATCTGAACTGAACCCAGGACCTCTCAATCTGCAGGCTGATGTTCCAGCCACTGAACAAACAGTGGAGAGATTTACAGCATCTATCTTAAAATAAGTTATCATAATTAACATCATAAGTAAGAAATTGTATCATGTATCCCTGATATTATGCACTGAGAAGGGTATAAAATCATAACTATGGTTATCTATCCCAAAATGTATTATCTGAATTTAAACATGAGACATCTGACACATGCAGATAGCAGTTAGTACTCTTCAAAGGTGTCAAGATTATCAATACAAGTTGAAAGAACCCAAAGGAACATGGCAAACTAAATACAAGCTGGGATCTTAAATGGGAACTCATATTATAAAAATGACATTCATGGGATCACTGATAGTTTGAGTAGGTCTGAGTTTCCTTAATCAAATTGTATCAAAGTCAGTTTCCTGATTTTGATATTTATACTCTGGTTGCATTAGGTAACAACACTTGAAGAAATCTGGCCCAAGGGTATATGAAACACTTTCCTGTATTTGAAAGTGTTTCCTAAGTACAAAATTATTTTTAAAAGAATGAGTAAAATATAAAAACTTGAAACCGGACTTACAGATTCAATCATTCTTTCTAATTTTATTTACTCAATAAGGAATGATCAAGGCTTACTATGTGCTAGAAATTGTTCTCTACACTGGGAGTAGAGACAAACATAGGATAAATAAAAGCACTCCTTTCTTGGAGCTTTTGTACCATTTGAGGAGAGAAATTAGAAAAAGGGAAATACAATATTTGTATATAGTAATTACAAATCCTTTAAGGTTTATCAAGATAAATAAAATAGGCTGCTGATGGGATTGCTATTAACATAATGGGGACAGGAAAAAGAGACAACTTTATAGTAAATCGTTTGGGATGGCACCTCTGCAAATGAAACCGAAAAGCAGACCACAAGAGGATCGGACAGAAAAGGAAAAATCCAACTTTATGATGACAATTAAAGTAACAGAACCCACTGGATGAGTTTTTCATATTTACAAGAGTATTTCAGCTATAAGATAAGCCTTAAATTTAAAACATCACTTTGCTACAACAGCCATAAAATGTTTGTGATAAGCTGTGTATACATAGGAAATTAAACACTGCAAAATGTTTTTGAAGAAAAATGGATAAGTTGATAAGGGATATACTTATCTCATTGGGATGTTTTACCCAGCACAATACTTACCTATGGTAGCTATAAATGTTTCACAGACCACCAATCCCCTTTGAAAGGAGAATAAAAGTATTTCATTCACACACAAAAAACAAAACAAAACAAAACAAAACACAATATTTCCACACCCAATAGAGGTCTACATACTAAATTACTATTCAGAACTGGAAGACTATAGATTCACTTTAATATAAACATAGTTGCATTGGAAATTAAAGTTAAATCATACTTAATAGAAAAGTAACATGACAACATGATTTAACAGTGACAATAAGAGGGAATTTAAAGTCAGAAATTTGAAGTTATTTCCCAAATAACAGAGCTCATGAAGTTCTATAATTTCACTATTTTCACAGATATTCCAAAATTGAAATTATTATTCTCCTTTAAAACCTATTCCTCCCCTTGCATTCCTTATCTTTGTTAATGGCTCCTGTGTCTACAATTTGTCCAAATCAGAAACTTTCTTTTTCCTTTTCCCACACCTTGAGATAAAACTGATGATTACATCTCATGTTCTATATCTTTAATTTCTTCTTTTGATATTGCCATGACTGTTCCCCTGGTTCAAACTCTCATCCTCCTTGCCTTAGTGTATATTATACTTTTCTCCAAGTTTATTTCTCTTCTTAACTATCTTCACTACCTCAGTCTCCTCCCCACGAAGGATCCTCTGAAAACAAATGTTATTTCATGCAATCATTAATGAGCCACACTTTCACAAATCTAATTATATCAGCCTCACATTGATATTATGGCCTAATACTTTGGTATCCTCCATCCCTATGATTATCTTAACATTACCACCATACTTAATGATTTGCCATTTCCCAAATACAGCATGTTCCTCATGAGAGTCAACATATCTCATGGTTAAGAGTGTGGGCTCTCTAGGTAGAGCCATCTCATCTAAATTCTTCTTTGCTGCTTATTAGCTGTGTGACTTAGCGACCTCTCTCTGTCTTCATTTCTTTAAACATGGTATCCACATCTTTGGCTGTTGTAAAGAATAAAAGGATTAATCCTGCTTAAGAATTTAGGGATTGACATGGAAATAGTGATGGCTCAATAAATGTTAGCTATGAGATGAGGAGGATATTGATGCAGAAGTAAACCTCAAGATTTTTGTAAATTTAGTTGTCTTTTCCAGACACACCATCTTTTCCAGTCTATACCTCTTTTAGGCAAACTCAGTCAAGTTTCAAGTACAGGCAAAGTTTCACATAATGAAACATCTTGTCTGAGGTCACAAATATCTAATACAGGGTATATCTTATTATAATGTACATATATACTTGCCTGTTAGTGCATAAATCTGTGTGCATTTATAAAATGAACATAATAATATTTCCTACATCATAAAATTTTATGAATAATAAATGAGATGTTTATGCAAATTTCTTCCAAAAGTGCCTGGCACATCAGGAAACAAGCAAGTGTTAATTGCCACATTGCTTTTTTATTACTATTATCTAAACTTTAAGCTCCTTGGAGTGGAGACTGCCTTATTTATTATCACAGCTTCATTACCCAGTATACATATGGCACTAAATAAGTATGATTATATGTATATGTGAAATATAAAAATGTTGAACTCATAGAAACAGAAAGTAGAATGGGGTTATCATGGGCAAGGGAAAGGGGAATGAAGAAATATTGGTAAAAAGGTACAAAATATCAGTGATAAGAGAAATGTTATACAAGAAATAAGTTCTAAAGACCAAATGTACACATGGTTACTATAGTTAATAATCACATATTTTATGTGTGAAATTTGCTAAGAGGAGTCAAAAAGCATACCACAAGAGAATCTGACAGAAAATGAAAGATCCAACTTAATCATGAAAATTAATGCAACAGAACCCATTGGATGAGTGGGTAGATGTTTATTTCTCAACACACACACACACACACACACACACACACACACACACACATCCACACAGACACACACACACAATGTAACTATATGAGGTGATGATTAATTAGTTTGATTATGGTAGTCATTTCACAGTGTGTAAATATACTAAAATATCATATAGTATATGTTAAATATATACAATTTTTATTTGTCAACCATACCCGAATAAAGCTGGGGCAGGAGGAGTTTAATGACTTATAATGAAAGATCCAATTTAGCATGATTTAGAAAATTAAAACAAATTAAGAGCTTTTATTTTACTTATAGCTGTCCCCCCCCTCAAAAAAAAATAAATAAATGTAAAGACATTGAAGACATTGAAGATCAAACAAGAAATCCTATATAATAAAAGCCCTAAGGGCATAAGGACCATAAGGACCACCAGGGGCCAGATGCTCAACCCAAGGGGGTGGGGGAGGAGAGAGGAGTGCAGTGAGGCCTGGAGGTGCATGCTATGGCTCAATGAGCTCAGGAACCACAAGCCCAGAGTTTGCTTTCCAATAAAAACAATGAATTGGGAAGAAAAAAAAGAAAAAAGAAAAGGCCAAAGCTGCCACCCTGGAAAGAAGGGCTCCAGGAGGAAAAGGCCTCTCCAGGCCCCGCCGGGCCTGGCTGGCGTGCTGGGGCTCTCAGGGACTCACTGGTGACATTCAGCTACTTCCAGCTGCTGGTTTCCTGCCTGCCCCTTCCCATACTACATGCACTTGGGGGTAGTTTTGACATCCCCGGCAAAAAGTTCCACAGCACATTCAGAGTGTGGCAGGACACAGCCACCAGCACTGGCTCGGCATTGATTTGGCCTTGTGACTGACATCCTGTGCAGTTACACTGCATGTTTACATTTGTACAGAAGCAGGGCAGCCCACTCTTGCTGCCTACCCACCTTCTAGGCTAAGAAATGTTTGCTGTGCTCCATGTTTCTCCTTCTATCTGGATTCAAAACCTCTTAGGGATGAATGATTTCACAGCCATTCCCAGTCATGACAGCCCGTTCCTCAGTCCGAAGTGCCCTGCTCCACTCACTGCCACTCCTCACTTGTCACCCCCTGAGGGCCATCTTATGTTATCCTATTTGAAATGTGAGTAAGATCTCAAATGCCCCCTGTCAATAGCTCCCTTGCCCTACCTTTCTCCCTCTAAAAACCTTGCATTTTAAAAATATATATTTGATTGATTTTGGAGAGGGAAGTAGAGATAGAAACATCAATGATGTTAGAGAATCATTGATTGGTTGTCTCCTGTACATTCCAAATGGGATCAAACCTTCCCTGGTCCCTCCCCCCATCTTTCCCCCAGCCAGCAGGCCTGCTGTGGCAGCAGCACAGCATTGAGGGAAGGAGAGGGAGGAGTCCGGGAAGTGTGGGGTGACAGGATGCTGAGGGCAGCATTGGCATCTGGCATCTGTTCCTTTTGCACCCAGCCTGGCCATTGTCACCTCCTCTTCCTACCCTGCCAGGGCCTTTGGGCCCTGACCAGCTGGCCCTGATTGGCCCTAATCACCTAGGCCTAGGGACCCCACTGTGCATAAATTTCATGCACCAGGCCTCTAGTACTGTTAAATAATTAGAATATGAAACACAAGAAAATATCCTCTCCCTAAAGTGTTCATTAGTCCACTCTCAATGCTACCATCAGAAGTTAGTATTCTGGTGTACCTCTTGAAAATGCTCTAAAATTCTAGACTTTTAAAAAGCTCTAACTACAGGAAGACTCTGGTCCAGTCCTGACTTAATGGAAAACAATTGAAAAATTACAAGGAGAATCAATGAATTCTGTGCCTTTTGAATAACCTTTATTGCTGCACTAATTAAAAGCCTCCATCCATGAAAAGGATGCCTAGCAGCATTCTATCATTAAACAAATGTTTATTGTGAGTCCATTCTGTGCCAAGCATCTGTTAGGCATTGGGAGAGTGTTTAATAGAATGAATATACTTTCTTACAAGGAGACCTGAGTCTATAGGGAAGACAGCCATTCAATAAGAACAGCTCTTACCTCTGAAGTGTTTCTCAAAGAGAGACATTAAAACTCAAGACGATCACAGAAAGTATGTGCTACTGGCCACCCTTTATGATCTTTTAGTTTCTATGTCCTGGAGTTCCGGGAAGTGGGCTGATAGGTGCCTTAACAATGCTGTCAATATACCAAGTTATTGATGACCTTCTACTAAACTTAGAGCAAAAGGACAAATTTTAAAATGGAGTCAGCTCTCCAAACACTAAAGGCCAATCAATGGCCTTTAGTTACATGTTACCAAAGACATAGCCTTCAACAGACTCAAGTCACTTTCTGTAGTTTTTAACCGCTCAGACTGAATTCCCCAGGTGTCCCTTTCCTGAGAGCGGATGGCTTTGTCTCGGAAAGGGTTTTCCTCCACTTGTGGCCACTTATTTAAGGTCTCTCACTGCTAGAAAAGATTGTCTTCTCAAGAATTCAAGATTCCTAAACTGGATACAGGAGAGGCAGTCACAGCATCTTAAATTATTTCAATGGTCCTGCCTGCAGTCTTTCACTTGGAACACAGCAAACATCAGAGCTATTGTCTTCAGAGACAATAATAAACATCAGAGCTATTTGTCTTCACATTTCATGCTCACCAGAATTGATCAAAGTACAAAGCAGAACCTTGAATCTTAAGGAGAAGGAAGTGACTGTCTCCCTCATCTCATCATTAAAATTATCTCTGCTTTGGATTTATGAAAAACTACTGCTAAATGTTATAGCACACATTACCTACCAGAGGGAGAGGAAAGTTCAAGTAGAGTTTTAAAGCAACACAAAGGCAAGCAAAAAACAAAGTCAGTTATTTGTTGAGCAGCCCTCACAAACAACACAGTCTGAGGACAATGTTTATACTTCTCCCGATTTCACTCCCTTGTGTACAGTTTCTATTTATTCTAGTTCATCCTCGTCTAGGGAGCTTTAACCTAACCCAGCTACCCCTAGTTCTCTGATCACATGTCTCCTCTGGATTTCCTTCCAGAAGTCAGTGATGGAACAGAAAAAAAAAAGGGGGGGCGGGGGGGGGAAGAAGAAGGAATGGTGATCTTGGGCAGCCATCCATATCAAACATTGAATATGGTTAGGTAGCTGTTACCTTAAACTAGTGGTTCTCAACCTTTCTAATGCCGCGGCCCTTTAATACAGTTCCTCATGTTGTGGTGACCCCAGACATAAGATTATTTTTGTTGCTACTTCATAACTGTAACTTTGCTACTGTTAATGAACCATAATGTAAATACCTGTGTTTTCTGATGGTCTTTGGAGACCCTGCTAGCGGTTCTCAGGCCTAAGCCATCAGTTGGAAATCCTTAGTGCTGCCCTGGAGGCAGGAGAGGCTCCCACCACCGCAGCTGTGCTTGCCAGCCATGAGCCTGGCTTCGGGCTGAGTGGCGCTCCCCCTGTGAGAGTGCACTGACCACCAGGGGGCAGCTCCTGTTTTGAGTGTCTGCCCCCTGGTGGTCAGTGCATATCATAGTGAGAGGTTGAGCAGCCTTAGCATATCATTAGCATATTACACTTTGATTGGTTGACCGGATGATCAGATGTCTAGATACTTATAATATTAGGCTTTTATTATATAGGATTAGTTGTAATTTATATGTCTTCTTCCCAAAATCGTTAACATTCGTAGAGCATCTTCTATGAATAAGGCATTTCAATTCTTGATATTTTTCAAACATAATCTCATTTATTCTTGCTATAACTATTGGAAAGTCAACTTTAATTTATAGTTATAAACATTAGAATCAGAGAAGTTAATAGCTAGCTGAAGGTCACAGAGCTATGATATGACAGAATAAGGATTTACACATAGATCTCTTTGAGGATTGACTTCTCTGGTATATTTTATCAATTCTCAAACATCAAGGAAGGCTTTTCTAACATGCAAACACTAGAAAAAGGATATAAGATTATTTAAATTTAAATATTTTCTCCCTGTCTACAAATGGAAACCTATACTTTGGTACGTGAATGCTTGGGGTGGGGGAGTGGAAGATTTGGTGAATGCAGATATCTCTTATAGCTTCAACATTTCACAAAGTTAGTGAGGTCTCTAAAATACATAGGAAAGTATTGACACATTATCAGATGGGTGGGATTATCATATATTCTGGAATTTTAAGAAGGGAATAAAGGGATTAGCATATTTTAAGTTAGGATATTGAGAACACATGAGACATCACATGAGAAACATAAGAAGGGACTGGGTGTTGTTTAGTCTGGGTAGAAAAACATTATAAATTATATTTGAAGTATGTGAACATTTGAAGGATCAGCAGGCAGAATTGCAATTAGGCAATGGACAAAATATGAAAGAAAAAGTTCAACTGCTAATTACAAACAAACCATAGAAGAATTTCCTGATGATTAAAGTGGACTAATGATGAAATGAGCTATCACCTAAGTGGGAAATCACCAACCAGAGAGGTCAGCTGACTATTTAGAATTGATGGTATGGCAAGGATTCACTGATAAATACGGAGTTGGGATGACAATGCTGACCTCAGATGTGAATCTATAACACTGGTATTTCTTACTGGTTCAACTCCAGCATAGTCCTTTGGTGACTATATGTGAATGCCTTTCCATCAGACTGCCTCAAAAACAAAGGGGTGACTATCTTAGTGCCTTCATTGCTCTGTGGATGAACAAAAAACTTTTCTGTCTCAAATGGGGCTAATAAAACTTAGTTGTTAACATAAACAGTATAAAACCAAAGAAATCTTAGCTATACACTATCTATCTAGAAAACCTATTTCAAAGAAAAATTCCAAAGACCAAAGTCTAGCTTTGAAAACACACACACACACACACAAACACACACACACACACACACACACACACACACACAACCACTTGGCCATTTGGACAGCCTCAGAGTTTTCACTGTTATTGCTATGCCAGTTTATTATTTGTCCCTGACTTATTTGTTTTGGCAGCAAGTCTGTCTTTGGAATTGCCTCTTTGGAGGAAAAAGTATCCCCCTCTGCCTTCCTGTATCCCATAAAGTTTCATTGTAGATGAACACAAACCATCTAAAGTTTTACAAAGCTCACTTTCTGAAAATGGCATAGTAACCTACCTGGGATTATCTTTTAAAAAAGATAACTGTGGTTCTAATTTAGCTCCCTTTCAGGGGACAATATGGCAAAGTTTATTTTTTATTTCATCAACCACTGAGAAAGGTATACTTTCCAAGTCTAGTCTCTATCCATACTCACTTCTTCCCAACCCTTCCCCCCTCCACACCTTCTTCACCTGAATTATTTCGGACCTAATAAATATGCTACTACAGCATCATCTTCTCTGGAAGTTAGCTGTGCCACACTCTGCTTCTCCTTTACTTCCAGTGGTTTTCATCGATCACTGAGAATCATGGACCCTTGTGACAACTGCTACAACCACCAATTTATCTTTCTCTTATAAGACTGCTGCTGGAAGGCAGGGCCTCAGTGTTTTCTCATTTTATTTTCAGGATCTGTGCCCAATACCCCTGTCCCTATAAGACAATGAATAGGGACTGGTGAATATTCGTTAGCCAGGCAATGAATGAGTTGATACCGTTCATTATAGTCTGAACTCCTCTTCAAAGTAAAGGCAGTGGGGAGGACTATCCAAGTGGATATTGCAAAAAAGGAAAAAAGAAAAAGCTGTTATTTTGCTTTATACAACACAGGATTTCCTGCCATGAAGCCCAGGCAGTTCCAGAGCTCACAAAGAATCTGTTGCTTTGACTACATATATACTTTCTGTCAACCAAAGAAATCAGTCTCATTAAAGGCACATCATGCCTCACCTTCTTTATTAATCAGCTACTATTTGCATCTTTAACTCTGCCTATACTCAAAGAGCATCAAAGACATGTCATCCAGCATACTACGCAGAGTCAGTGAGTCTGACAGCTCTGAGGATATGCCCACACAGAAATACGATTACAGAAAATTAACTGGTATTATATCATATCTAGAGCTATCTTGAATAAGGCTATTCTGTAATAATCATGTGGAAACAATGCAAGATATTTCCCTTGTGCAGTAAACACAGCCCTATTTTAATGCATCACAATGAAGTATAATAAAAGAATTGAAGAACATGTTCATTAATTATAGATTATAAAAAAATAAAAAACAATTATCTCCTAGACTTTACCTAATGTCTCCACATGATAAATCTTCAGGAGTGGATGTGTGCTTGTTTTTGACAGCCTCTATTTTTCTTCCTTCATGGCCCCCTCATTTATTTTACTGAAACTATGCTTTCACTGCTGAAAGAAGCCTTTCAGACACAGACTGTAAATGGTAGATACTTCTTCCAAGTACAAGCCTCACATGACCAATTAGACCAATTAGATGTCCCTCTCTCAAATGTTGACAATTGGCTAGAAAACATTGGTTTCTGTTTCTTCTGAGCAGGTGTATCTTTTCTTTTTTCCCCCCTTTATTGTTTGAGCCAGTGTATCTTAACTGGATTGTACCTGCTATGAAATTGCTGTCTTAGTCCTTATACCTAACTAGAGGCCCAATGCACAAAATTTATGCAAGAGTAGGCCTTCCTGCCAAAACTGGTTTGGCTCAATGGATAGAGCGTCTGACTGCGGACTGAAAGGTCCCGGGTTCAATTCCGGGCAAGGGCATGTTGCGGGCACATCCCCAGTAGGGGGTGTGCAAGAGGCAGCTGATTGAAGATTCTCTCTCATCGATGTTTCTAACTCTATCCTTCTCTTTTCTTCTCTGTAAAAAATCAATAAAATATATATTAAAAAAAAAAAAGAGTAGGCCTTCCTTCCCCTGGCTGCCAGCACCAGTTTCCCTCTCCCACACAGGATCTGGACTTCCCTTTGGCTGCTGGCAGGTACCCAGGACCCGGGTTTCCCTCACAACCCCGGCTTCATCCGGAAGGTTATTCAGAAGGACATCTGGTCTAATTAGCATATTATGCTTTTATTATTTTAGATAACTGCATTCTGATCATTTAGAAGCCTGCTTTTCTAGTCTTTTGTCCTTTGTTTAAGACTTTCCCCCCTTTTACCTCCTCTTTCTGGGCTCCCAAGGAACTTCGTCATTTTCAACAAGACAAAAACAAATGTAAACAAAATAAAATACAAAATTATACCAAATGAAAAAATAAGTGATGAAATTAGGATTTTAAAAAATTCCCTTTTGTACCTTTTGTATTTATTCAATGAGTTACATAGTTTTCACTAAATGCAATCTATTCTCAGAGGTGGATATACAGAGTTGACATAACAACAAATTAAATCCTGGCCTCAGAGAGACTGTGATACATAGAATGAAATCTCATGCCTAGTAGAGGATATAAGGCATATACATAGAGGGTTTACTGCATAGTAGAGGATATGATGAAACACTGTATTAAAGATCTAGATAAGTGGTTCTCAATCTTTCTAATGCCATGACACTTTAATACAGTTCCTCGTGTTGTGGTGACCCCAACCATAAAATTATTTTCGTTGCTAATTCATAACTGTAATTTTGCTACTGTTATGAATTGTAATGTAAATATCTGATATGCAGGATGTCTTAGGCGACCCCTGTGAAAGGGTCATTCAACTCCCAAAGGGGTCGCGACCCACAGGTTGAGAACCGCTGATCTAAATACACTACTATAGGAATTCTGAAGCAAGTAAAATTAGTTATGGCTTATGGAGCAGAAGTAACCAGAGTAATTGTTAAAGGGGAAATACTCACAATACCTGAGGAAATAGAAAAGTCAAAACTGTATTAGTCCTGGAAAGTGTGAGGGAAAGTCAGAAAGCATATAGATGATTCAATCAGGAGGTCATTTAGACTGGAAAGTCAAGTAGATATAAGGGAATAGTGGAAAAGGGCCATTAAATCATGTAGGGATGAGATCATGGAAGGCCATCTATTTGTAAAACAATAGGTGTCAGATTTTTAGCCTAACAGCTGTGTGGAGGAGGATACCAAGACTGATGGAAACCAAGAGATCATCACCATGGTCCCCTAAATGTGTGAACTGGTCTTTAAAATTCTGAACATGTTCAGCCTTATAAACAGGGAGCCCTTTGACTCTCATCCTTTTAATTTGTTTTCTTACACAAGGAAAACACATTCTATTTTAGAATAATATTCAAATCTCACAGAGAAAAACCTTAAACATTCATTTAAATCAGCAGAAAACTGAAGAATAGACATTGCTTATTTTTTTTGCATCATTGATATATATCTGCAATAGATTCTATTCTTAAAAGCATACAGGATTCAGAAAAACAGGGTTTTTCTCTAATTTTATTTCTTTATCTCTATTATTTGGTCCTGATATAAAAATAATATATTTTCTCCCTTTACAGATGAAGTAATGACCTGACCACCAACATACTTAGAAGGTTATTTATATTTGCTTTCTCTTTCAATCAGAGAATAACACCCAGATAAAGTATTTCTTTTGGCATCCTGAATAAATAGACTGTGCTTTCAATGAGCCTCATTGAATCATTTAGCATTCACCAAGTCTGGCTAGTAGAAAGAGTTCAATGTATAATTTTAAAAGCCATATGTAGAAAGCCAAATCTAAAGAATGACAGCAGAAGAACTTTTAAAAAATTAAAGACATATCATAAAACATGCTGACTTCCTTAATGAGCACATATGATGCTTTTGCACACATTATTTTGCATATCTCTTAAATAAATAATTGCACTAAAAATGTCCTAATGTTGACCTAGCCTGCTTGGCTCAGTGGAAAGAGCATCAGCCTGCAGACTGAAGGGTCCCACGTTTGAATCTAGCCAAGGATACATGCCTGGGTTGCGGGTTTGATCCCCAGTAGGGGTGTTCAGGAGGCACCCGATCAATTGATCAATTGATCAATGATTCTCTTTCATCATTGATGTTTCTATCTCTCTCTCCTTCTCCCTTCCTCTCTGAAATCAATAAATATACTTTTAAAAATGTCATAATATTGACAGTTCTTTTCTTGGAAGTATATTGATGAAAAATCAAATTCCCAAATTAAATGTAAAAGGTTCCCCAGATATTACTTGGAACCAAGACAATAATAGATCTGTTTAAATGTCATACTAAGACATTTATGGCCCCATATAGATAGACAGATAGGTAGGTAGGTAGGTAGATAGACAGACAGACAGATATGAAACATACTGCTATCAGGCAAAATAAAAAAATCAAAACAAAAAACAAAATGAACAAACAAACAAAAACCTCCTGGAAAAATCTCACAGTGCTTCATGTCTACTCAGAACAAGGCTTATAAAATCTCAGTGAGAAGTGCTGTTGGCATAATGGTAACTGTGCACAGAATGTGCCCTGGTGAGCTTTTCCATTTCCTGCCAGCATGGTACAATGCTTTCTCCCATTGGCTCTTCCCCAATCTGCAAGGGACTCAATAGGTATTTTATAGGACAGTAACTATTTGCTCAAATGGATTTTAATGCCAACTGGCAGGTACTTATTTTTCCTTAAAGGCTAATATGGCCTAGACAACAGATGTCTAAATCTCTTTAGAGAGCAATGGGAAAATAAATATTTCTTAATGTTATTCTTGCTATTATTTTTACCTCAAGCGGTTCTTGGCTTCCCCTAGAGTACAGCCTGCTTCCTGGATGTTGCTACATTCATCTTCACAGCATGGTGAACAGGTGTCAGCTATGATTATCCTGGTTTTGTAGATGGCAAGAGAAACTCTCAGAAGTTATAATGACCTAAAGCTGCAGCTGCCCTGAACCTGTTAGATTTTTTAAAATTAATTTAAAGGAGCACAACCAGTTAAATAGAAAACAACAGATAGGAAAGACTATTTTTGAAACGACTATTTATTATAGTTCTTGTTTATATAGAACTACAGGCCCAGTGCATGAAAAATCATGCACCGGAGGGGGTGGTCCCTCAGCCTGGCCTGCCCCCTCTCATAGTCCAGGGAAGACAACACCCCCATCATACCTCTGCTGATGCCACTGCTACCATGTTTCCCCGAAAATAAGACATCCTCCGAAAATAAGACTTAGGGCATGGAAAGATAAGACATCCCCTGAAAATAAGACCTAGCGCAACTTTGGGAGAAAAAATTAATATAAGACACTGTCTCATTTTTGGGGAAACAGGGTAGTAGCACAAGCTTTGGCCCTGGTTACCTAAGCTCCGTCCAGCCATGGGCAACTGGGCAGCCGATAACCAAGGCTTGCCTGTGCCTTGGGTTAGCCCTGGGCAGCTGGGGCTGAGGGGACTGGAGGACCCTGGAGGCAGGCACCTGGCAAGGCGCCTGGCCTTGCTGTGTGCCTGCCAAGTCTAGCAGGGCTGAGGGGACTGGGTGCTGCTATCTTTGAGGGTGTGGTGGTCAATTATCATATTCCTTTCTTATTGGCTGTGGGAGCCAACACATTTTTGTGATGGTGTGAGGGTCAATTACCATATTTCCTCTTTATTAGATAGGATTATTTATTCTTAACACCAAAGATGAGAAAAATCAGCTTTTAGAAATAGTCATTGTTGTCCAAGTTCATTGAAGCAAATTAAACATCAGAGCCAGAATTTGAACCAAGATGACCCCTACAGCACTTTGAAAGTTGATCTTCATTACTATGGCAGTTCATTTATCTTTATTTGCCAAGGGAACTGTATAGAAAGAGCAATTATGACTTAGCTACCTGGGCTTGAGAAGGTGAGGAAAGTAGGAGGTAACTGAATCCGTCAATATCCAAATCTATCAACTTGTACTCCCTATCCTAGAAAGACAGCTTGCTTTAATCATTCTACATATGTTCTTGTGGACTTCCTACTATTGCATATCACATATTGAAGTTGACAGAGGATCGTCTCTTCTAACTTAGATACTGCAGAAGGGAGATCCATCAAAATGTTTCACCCAGGACCAAATGTATATATATAAAAAAAATCTCTCTATCCAGATTGCTTCTGCTCTTGCTGGAGGAGACTCCAGAGAGAAAAGTTTGACAGGGAATTATAACATAAAGCTTACAATAATAAGTCTTTATGCATTTGTTACTAATTTTGTCCCAAACTTTTCCAAGGAAACTATTTTTAAGATTCTTCTATATAATCATGAATTTCACGGTTGGAATGTATGTATGTGTGTGCATGAAATAATGACAAGTAAAATACTTTGTTTCTAAAAGACAAAATTAGAGTCATATAAGCTCATACTGTCTACAAAATATCAAAAATTGATAAATTTGAATAACCCAAAATCAGTAAATGTTCCTTGTTTTATACTAACCCAGTGAACTAAAATTAGTTCAGATCATTTTCCGATGTCAAAAAACAAACAAAACCTAAAAAATGAACACAAATCGTAGTTGCACATAAATCATCTTGATTATATCAATTGCAAAGTCATTTTTTTTTTATAATAAACCCTAATCATTCCCTGGAAATTTTACCCATTTTAATCCCAACACTAAGTGGATAACATCTGGTCCATCTACTGTTTGTTTGTTTTTTCCCCCAACTAATTTAGTATAAGGATATTGATTAATGATAACATTTAGACAAGTTTAATCAACACAGCTTTGCTGGATGTACACATTGTTTGAAACAGTTGTGTTTTTTAAAGACAGCATTCACTAAGGTGCTCCTTCTGTCTTTCAAGGTAGAAAAGAGTCTCCTCATGGGCTTTGCCTGTTTTTTATTTTGTTGTTGTTGTTGTTGTTGTTATTATTATTATTATTATTATTATTGCTTATATATCCACTGGAGGCCTGGTGCATGAATTCATGCATGGGTTAGGTCCCTCAGTCTGGCTGGTGATTGGGGTCCACGGGGGCCAGCCATTGGGGGCATGGGAGATTGGCCGGCTGGAGATAGGGGCCATGGGAAGTTGGCTGACTGCCCCAATTGATCAGGGCCAATGGGGGCCAGCTGGCTGGAGGGAGGGACTTTGAGAGGTTGGCTATGGGAGCACACTGACCATCAAGCAGCAGCTCCTGCATGGAGCTTCTGCTCCCTGATGGTCAGTGCACATAATAGCAAACAGTCATTTGGTCGTTCAGGTGTTAGGTCATTTAGGTGTTTATATATAAATAGTTACACCTCTTTGCAATGTTTCAGCATTCAGACTACATAGGGAAGTTATTTAAGTAACAGCACTTGTTACACAGAGAGGCTGATTAAATAACAATAACATAATAGAAATGTCTTTATGTTTCATATAGAGACCAGCTAGTATGCATTATTAGTACCATATACAAGAAATCATTTGAAAATCTAAATGCCCAAGCTAGAAACCATTGTGGGTAATATAAAACAATAAAATGTATATTCATTCTTCATAGAACCAATATAAGTTCAACCTAATGCAAGATGATGGTCAAATACCACTGTTGCTCAAGCTACAAGTAAAAGAAGGGTAATAAAGGGAATTCTGTGGTCCAATAAATTTAGAATTATCTGGCTAATTCATCTGATACATGCTACTTTATTAAAAAAAAAATCTTCACAGATACTTTAATATGCCTAAGTTTGCTCTCAAGCTCCAAGATAGAGACATGAGATATAGTGTTTAAAAACATATTTGACTAAAGAATGACATTTCTAAGAATAGCTTACAGGAAAATTACACTAAAAAAACATGCTTCAGAAAAATCTGGCCTAATTTCAATTAACCTTATGTGTGTTTTTCAAAGCCCTGAGAAATCTTGAGTTCCTTTTATCCAAAAATAAAATAAATGTGCCCCAAAGGAAATGCTTTATTGTATTCACAGGTCTTTCAAAGTTTTGATGCTAATTAAAACATTTATTTGATAAGAAGTAACCAGAGGAGCTCAAGATATATGGAGAAAAGTGTATAGACTATTCATAAGAGACTGGTTTTTGTCATTAGTTAGTGCTCAGACGAAGTGACTTATTAAATAGTGGTATATTCTTCCCACATTTCCTAAGCGAAACCTGCTTCATACCCTTGTTAGGAAGTTTTGTCATAGTGTTGTGTTGTGTGTGTTACTGATATAGATGGGTCAGGTGTGTGGTGTGTGTGTGTGTGTGTGTGTGTGTGTGTGCTGTGATACATTTTTGAACCCTTGGTGAATCTAAACAGTGAGTTCCACAAGGGAAAAGAGTAGCTGTCATACATTTTGTTTTCCATATAACATGCTTTCTGAATAACATATAATTTTGTTTGCCTCTAAGAAAGAAGAGCTGCAAAATAAAAATAAAAATAAAAAAATATTTAAACCGCTTCATCTAGCTCCTTTTCAAATCAATATTTGCATCCTACAGTTGAGCAGATCACTTACCTATGACATAAAACTCAATAAGTATTTATTCACTCCCTATATGATTTGGCAATAGGTAAGTGGTAAGGAATCTTCTATTACCACTGCCCATTTATCAAGGAGCTCAAAAAATTGGAGCACAATTTACTTCCTAATGCAGAGATAGTTCGAGTTTAGTATCTTCAATTAAGAGGCCTAAACAACTGTGAAAACAGCTACTACTGCAAAAACACTTAGGTTACTGAAGGCTCTTTGCTTGATCAAGAGAAATTAAAGCATTTATTTGCCCTTAACCACCTAGAGAGCAATATATCAGAAGTGTAATTACCAAATAGATAGAGACCTTTGGTTTTCTTTCCAGGTGAACAACAATAAATGAATGTCAATTTCAGCACAAGGCTTGGGGATTAAATATAAAGAGCAGCTTAGGAACATCTCAGCCATTGAAGGACACATGGATGTCACACCAGAATTTCAGCTACAGGGTGAGGGCTCAGTGGTGAGTATGAGAATAAAGATAAGACCACGTGAGAGATGAGGGTGTGAGTGGAGATGGGAATAGGTTAAGATAGATCAAATTGCAAATGAATAAAAGTGAAAGCAAATAAGAGTGAAATTTGGGTTCAATTCTAATAATGCATCAGCAAAAGAATGGAGTTTAATGATATTTAAGAATGTGTTATAAAGACCTGGGACAAAGATTCTTGCAGTACTTTCCATGTGAAATCTGCTATTCTAAATTTTCTATATAAAAATATTTTACATATTTGTGCATACATTCAAATGTGTACATAACACATATATGGATGTATATTTATAATACAAAGTAGATTTTTTTGTATTATATTATTTTCCCCACCTGAGGAACAAGGAACTGAATTGTGGTGAGGCTGAGTCACTTCTCAGAGTCTTAGAGCTAAAGACAAAGGAAAGAATTCAAACCAATCTGGCCACAGCATCTGGGCCTTCCTCAAATGATGTACTATTTTTCTTAATAGAACCCCTGTAACACTGGTTCAGATCACTGTACAAAAAGAAACTGAGCACATAGGCAGAGTTGAGAATAAGTGGACAAACTAAGCCATTTCCTAAGGATTAGCAAAGAAATTATAGATTGTTTGATTATGTATTTGTTTTCATTTTAAATTGATACAGATATACCCCTGTACCTGTGCAAATAAGTAGTCTAGATACAGAGAATGTCTTTTACGGGTAAGGAATTTTGCTTGAATTTTATGCTGCCAATTGTAAAGGAAGGCTAGTAATCGATGATGGACAATGGCCAAGGGTTGCCACAGAGGACACTCAGCACTCCCCTTCATGCTGTTATTGCCTGATGGCCCCTCAATCAAATCAGAAAGGGCAGGGTATGCTAAGCCTTCTTAAATGCTCTCACTTCCTCAACACTTGTCAACTATTAATCTCTGGGAAGAAACACTACTTTCCTACATTCCCTTTTCTACTTCCTCATGGTTAAAGAAACAGATGGTCTTTATATTACTATCTTGTAAAATGACTAATAAACAAGTGATAAGGAAGTTAAGAAAATGTACAAACCTTATGGTAGCAGAGTCAGAAACAGAACACTAATTTATAGATTGTCCATCTCTAAACCAAGTCAGAAAACACATTTTTGCTAGACCTATGTTATTTTTATTATTCTGGAGCTTAATATGAAACTCAGTGTAAATCACTACATTTTGTATATCATTAGCAAAGTTTCAGAAGGAGATGTGAAAGGATATGTATTGAGTTTCTGTTATTTACAAGTATAAAACAAACTTTTAGAAGTAAAACAGTTTTTAAATATACACAAGTGAAAAAAAACCAGTTTGATGAAAATGGAAAAAGACATTTGATTCTATATTTCTAATTTTTGGAAAGTCTAAAGTTAAAAGTTTATAATAAAATATCATATACATATATATATATGTACATATACGTATACACACACTATAGCTTTAGTTTGTTTGTAGTTTCTTCTCTACAGAAAACAAACTCAGAATGAAAGTGAGCAAAAATCACATTGATACAATAATTATGTGGTTTCTCAGCCTCAGTC
Source organism: Pipistrellus kuhlii (assembly GCF_014108245.1). Lineage (NCBI taxonomy): Eukaryota > Metazoa > Chordata > Mammalia > Chiroptera > Vespertilionidae > Pipistrellus > Pipistrellus kuhlii. Next base: position 18,060,835 of record NW_023425595.1, read on the forward strand.
TCCTTTGGGAAAATATTCAAGAAGAATATTCTTTTATGGCTATAATTAGAGTTGGTGAGATAACCAACATTTTACATCAGCAAGTATCTTAATTAGATTGCATGATTGTTCTATATGTGAGAGAAACACACAATTTAATCTCCCTGAATTAAAGGTATCAAATAAAAAATGACTTTAACTAGGTAGAATGCATTCCTAGAATGGTTTACAGAAGATAATAGTGAGATGTGATTTGTTGCCCTTCTATTAAGTTGCAGAGAACTGTATGGGCAAGTTATGTCATCTATTTGCACATCAGTCCTTCACCAATGCAATGGAGAAGATACTAAATAATATATCAATATGGTATTGTACACTTCAAAATATTTTAATTATTCTTACCACAAACAACAACAAGCAATAATAACAACAACAAAAACAACAACAAAATAAGAAAAACACAAAATAATTTAGGTGGTGATGGATATGTTAATGCCTTGATTGTGGTGATGTTATCTTAGCTGTATTTGTATGGCCAAATTTAGCAATTTGTTATTCATTAAATGTGTGCAATGTTTTGTATGCATTATACTTCAATATAGCTTTAAAAAAGAGAGAAGAGAAAAAAATGAAGAATATCCCAACTTCATAGGAATGCTTCTTAGAAGGATAAGTAAGGAAATAAATTTAATAAATGCCCAATAAGGGTTATTACTATTCTTTTGTTGTTGCTCTTAGCATCATTTATGAATCTCTTACCACTTTTATGTAACTTGTGGTTTAAAAATTACAAAACACAAGTCCACATGAATTTAAAAAAACAAAACATCTTTCTGGGGAAAGTAACGTCCCCAAAGTTATTTTCCAGAGCCCATACACTTAATCCTTACATGGTAATTCCTCTTACTGTGCAGTGAACCAGTGTTCCTAATAGGGACCTCCAGCTACTGCAAGAAACTAAATGTCAAAATAAAATATAATAAATTGGAGTATTAGAATACTGGATTAGTGTTAAGTAAACTTAGTTGATTTTCTTTGGAAATAACCAAGAAATTATTTTGAATTTAGCCCAACTCGGTGGACTAAGTTTGGCATTTGCATACCTCCTGACTTAGCTACCTACCCTCCACTCCATCCCCCGACATTTCTTTCCTAAAGAATTCTCTGAGTTCCTGATTGTCATTTCCTGTACCCGGTTTCCCTTAGATCCAGGTTCCATACCAGGATGGACTATGATATTAACTGTTACCAGTTGATCTTTTAATACCCTGTTTCCCCCAAAATAAGACAGTGTCTTATATTAATTTTTGCTCCCAAAGATGTGCTATGTCTTATTTTCAGGGGATGTCTTATTTTTCCATGAAGAATATGGTACAGATTAATTGTTAAATGAAAATATAGGAAATTTATTACCTGTATACAGTACAGTAGTATGGTAGTTGTCAACACAAACCAGACAAACTGTGAATCCTATAGTATCAAGAATTTACTCACTTATTCAATGACAATCATGTCATCATATTCTGGAATATCATCATAACAATCCAATTCCTGAATTTCCTGGTGAATTTCTTGTGACTCCATTTCTTTCAGAATCAGTGGACCAGATCTCTCATGTTTAGCAATAGTCTTTAAATGAGTACTTCTTGTCAAGGTAGTCTGCTTGCAGTGCATTTTTGCACTTCAACTGTCAGTGATTTTCTCCCATGAATTCTTCACCCAAGTCACAACTTCTTGCAGTTTAGGTTTCACAAAGTTTCCACACTGATTTCTCTCCATTCTATTTTCAATGTAGTCATTAATTTCCATGCGCAAATTGTCTTTGAATGGCTTGTTTATTACAATATCAAGAGTCTGGAGATAGACTGTCATTCCTGTGGGAATCGTTATCTGATCTATTTTTCTTTCATGAAGAAATGTCTTCATGTCTTTAGTGCGGTGAGTGCTGGCTGCATCCCAGACTAGCAGACCTCTTTGGCTCCATCGCATAGCAAGCTGCAGCATTAAATTGACCCACTTCCTTATAACTGCTTGTGTGGCCCAGGCTTTTTCAGTTTCAAGAATAAAAATGCCCAAAACACGTTCAATCTTTTCCTTTTTGCCCTTAGAAATGATTAAAGTGGGATTTTAGTGCCATCCAGAGGAATTGCCAAAATACAGGAAACACGTGTACTTTCGTAAGCAGTGGAGGGAATGAACACTAAGGAGGCACCCCGCTGTTCAATTGTTGTTTGAGATGATTGGCCCATAAACACTGCAGTTTTCTCCATAGCAATCATGTTGGAAAGATTGTATTTAGAGAAGTCAGCATCACCAATAAAGGACTTGAATGCAAGTGCTCGCTTAATAACTTGAGTATCTTCCAACCTAAACACTGCTGTAGATCTTAAAGACAGTTCACTTCGCTGAAGAAAATTATCCAGCCAGTGTTGTGATGCTTTGAAGCCTTCAGGGGCTATGTCAAACTGTGGTGCCATTGCAAGGGCAAATTCTTGCATCTGAGCCCTATTCACAACCAAAGCCTTTGCTCTCCTGTCAACAACCCATTCACAGATTAGGTATCCAGCTCAGAAAATAATGGTTGCCGACCTGATCCACAATTGCGCTTTTTAGCATTTCCCTTGTCCACTTGTTCAATGAAGTTACCATACTCTGCCCGCCATTTTCGGACCAATCGGATACTCAACATCTTCTCTTTGCAGAAAGCAGTAAGATTTTGGCCCCAAGAGTCTTCCACGATTCCTTTCTTGTACTCCACAGAGTAGCCTTTTCTTTTTTTCTTTTTATTAAATATATTTTATTGATTTTTCACAGAGAAGAAGAGAGAGTGATAGAGAGTTAGAAACACCAGTGAGAGAGAATCATTGATCAGCTGCCTCTTGCACACCCCCCACTGGGGATGTGCCCGCAACTAAGGTACATGCCCTTGCCCGGAATTGAAGCCGGGACCTTTCAGTCCACAGGCCAACGCTCTATCCACTGAGCCAAACTGGTCCCAGCCAGAGTAGCTTTTTCTTTTTGCACTCATTTCTAGGGGTAAAAAAAAGGAATTGGGGTATCAAGGTAGGGGCAGGGGGATCACTTAAAATGACCCAGGGGGGATCAGAGGGGGGAATCAAAATGGCACAGGAGAATCAGAGGGGGGAATTACCATTTTAGTAACCCCTTTTGATCCTCCTGTGTCATTTTGATTGCCCCCCCCTGATCCTCCTGTGTCATTTTAAGTGATCTCCCTTCCCCCACCCCTGTGCCACTGAACACCTTCACCAGATATCCCCCCTACCCCTTTATTAGACATTTACCCCCTGGGGCCTGTCTGGGGACTGTCACTGGGCTTGCTGGGGCCTGGATCTGGGCTGGAGCAGGGTCTTCCACTGACTGAGAACCTTCAGTCATCATGAGGGCGCTACAAGCATCAGGTAGTGTCACCAAAGACAGACGAGCACTCACCACCTTCCCGGAGTCCTGTCCGCTCTAATCCTCCTGTTCTTCTACAGGCATCTGCAAAAGTCTCCTCCTCTCTCCCGCCCCACACTCACAGCTCACTCTGACCTCCGCTCCGCCTCCACACAGCAGTGACCTCAGGACTCCGCGTAATGTTACTGGTTCTTAGACACCAGTCAGGGCGGCCCTAGTGACCAGTTTATGGTAAATTACTTTTCATTCTGAGACAGAGCCTGGGGGGCCCTTATTTTCACGGGGATGCCTTATATTTCACTCAGAAGGAAACCTGTAAGTAGGTCTTATTTTCAGAAGATGTTTTATTTTCAGGGAAACATGGTAGTTAACTTCAAAATAGCAACAACATGGAGACATAAGCGCCAGTGGGGGTTTCAGGCTGAAATATACTGAGTTGTGCTCTGAAATAACATCTCGTAGATACATACACATTTTTTCCCAACCCTGTAGCTCTAAAATTCTCTGACTGCGTTGCTGAAAATCTATATTACTTCAAAAGTAAAACACAAAATACAAACAAGCAAACAGAAGAAAACAAAGAGTCACCCAAAATTCTTCCCACATGGAGACAATCATTATTGACCCCTAGATGCATTGCTTTCCAGATCCTTTGATGTGAGATGTGCCTGTACCCTCTGAAGCATGACAGGTTTATATACATCCTCTCTAATAAAAGAGAAACATGAAAATTAACCATATCTTTGCTATACCCACAAGCCACACCCATCAGCCAATCAGGGTGACTATGCAAATTAACCCAACCAAGATGGTGATTCACTTGCATATCCAGGCCATAGTGAAGACTGAAGATAGCATAGAAAGAAGCCAAGCACTGCAGAACAGAGAGAAGCTGCAGAGAAGCAAGCAAGCGGGGGAGGGGAGGAAAGGGTGGGGAGGAGAAGGAAGGGAAGCAGGCGGGGCAGCTGAGACCACAGCAGGAAGCCCTATTGCAGGAATATTCCTGCAAGGGGCCTTTAGTTCCAATATCATCATTAGAGCTTGGATCTATTTTTTCTCCAAGATAAATCTTAAAAAAACACATAAAAACATTGTTTCTGCCCTAGACGCTTTGGCTCAGTGATAGAGCATCAACCAATGGACTGAAGGCTCCCAGGTTCAATTCCAGTCAATTTTGTGCACATACCTTGGTTGTAAGTTCCATTACTGGTACTGGTCAGGGCCCCTGTGGGAGGCAATCAATCAATGTGCCTCTCTCACAAGTTTCTCTCTCTGTTTCTCCTGCTCCCTTCCATGCTCTTTAAAAAAAAACTATGAAAATACATCCTTAGTTAAAGATTAACAAAAGAAACAACAAAACTGTTTCTTCTTAACATTCAATAGAGCCATCCAAAATATGTTCTGATATCTCTTGGCCAGTAAAAGGAATAAGAAAAGCTTTTGTCTGGAAAAAAAAAAAAAAAAAAAAAAAAAAAAAAAAAAAAAAAAACCTGTAGTAAGCAAGGTTTTATATACCCAGCAGTCTACATTAATGAAGCTTTGAGCCAGGACCTTGAAAATGAGGGACACTAAAATAGCTTAGGGTGTTGACATATATTTTAAATTGGGCTCTATGTAATTGTTTGATGAATAACTTCTGGGTAAAAGTGTGACTAAACTAAGGAGATTTCCATTTACATTATAGGGCTGTAAAATGAATTAGTTACATAAAATGATGTCAATGGAAGGAATTCCAGAAAAAAAATTACAATAAAAATCACTAACAAATAAGTATTTTATTTTTCCTCATTTGCAAGATGAATTTTTCCTAATGAATACTATTAAATAAAAACAACTTGGAATAAAATAATGTAAGATACTATGAAAGTCAAATTAGGGAGGCTCATTAAATTTGTACATTTTCCAAGGATATACAGTGTTGAATAATTCATTAGCTGTTTAATACATTTACACAGCCTTAAAAACCATACAAACTGTTTTTCTTACTAGGTTTCCTTTTTTTATTTGGAAAAGGGATTATATATTTTTTTCATCCTTGAGATCCCAACAATTTAAATACAAAATAATTAACACTGAATTCTTGCCAATTAAATCAGTAGTGAAAATTTAGCTGACACTATGCTCAGTACTCAAATTAAGAGACTGTCCCATTGCATTAAACAGAGTGCATTTATCACAGAGAAGCTCTCAGCTTATTTATTGGATATGACAGTTAATGAGTAAGGAAAATGAATCCTGTCAGTATTGTAGGCAACAGATGCACAGCTGTTTTGCTTCTAATTATCTGATCTAGAAGTTTTGAAGCAAATAGAGAGGATATAAACACTATTGTCCTTAAACAGAACCAGAATGTAATAAAAACTGAATAGATCTTGTTTCAATAAGTTGACTAGTCTTACCATCAAACTAAATAAAAATATTTTTCAAGATATGTGCATGAACATATGTAAGCTACATTTAAACATGATTAAACATCATGAATACAGGGCAGCTTAAATAATAAAATAGATATAAATTAAAACAACTGGGTTATCTGTGCTTTTAAAAATATAAAATATGTCAGTTCAGAAAGTCTCAGCAATTTATTTTTAACACTTTTATTTATTCATTTGTTCATATTTAATTAATCCCTTTGACATGCCAGCCACTATGCTAAGTGCTATAAACGTAACTATGAAGGATAGCACATCTCTTGCCTAAAATTCTTCCCTGTAATGTATTTTATAGAAAATTTATAAGGATTTTGTATATGAGTAGAGCAAATATGAACTTGTAGATAGAACTTAGAATCTGTCTATTAAACTATAAGTCTACTGACTGGCAGAGGAATGTGGCTTAAATATTAGTGTCTTAAATAAATATTATTAATAGATTTCTAATTTTAGGGTGTTTTAGAGGTTATTTGTTTTGTTTTTAGAATGATGGCTTCTATTAGCACTATTGTCTTGGAGAAAGCTACCTCTCCAGCCAGACAATTCAATTCCTCCTTGCATGTCCTGGTACCTTTCCAGTTGCTGCCCCAATGCTGGAACTCAGAGCAAGTAAGTTCATGTGTGGGCCCTTTAACAGAATGTCTGTGATTCCAGCATACTTCCATCTCACTCAGGCATAATTCTGTTCTGCTGGTTTTCGAAGCCAGACGTTATGGGGACTTACCTTCCTGGCACTAGAACACTTGGCTGGAGAGCCTGATGTGAGGGTTCAGACCCCTCACTCCTCAGGAGGGACCTCTAAAGTCAATATATCCCTCTCTATTTTCACCATCACGTGTGGATGTGGAACCAGCCCATTCCATGTCTCTACCTTTCCTACCAGTCTCAATGTGACTTCTTCTGTATACCCTTATTTATAGGACTTTTGTTCAGCTAGATTTCAGGTGGTTCTAAACGATGGTGGTTCTGTAGTTTAGTTGTAATTTTGATGTGGTCTGGTGGTTAAAAAACATAATCTTTCCTTTCCTTTTTACTAGAATTCTCATTTGCTGTAGTTGCAGAGTGCTCAGATAAAGTTTCCCAGCCTTCTTCCCAAATATGTGTGACTATGTGATATATTTCTGGCTGCTGGGAGTTTTTAGATGGAGCTTGAGAAACCATGTTTAAAATGGACAGGGACTCAGCTGACAAGAAACAGATGTTTCTCTAAAAACACACACACAAAAAGCAAAACTAGATTTTAAGCAACACTTTTGACTATGAAACAACAGGCACAGTCGTCAATGAGCACAGGTTTATAGCAATATCAAAGCCCCCAAATGACTATTTTCACAATTCTCTTCCTGTGATTAAAAAATTAAATTCTTAACTTGTTTGCAGTTTTCTTTTAACTTTGTTTATTCTTTTTAGTTAAATGCAATTGCTAATTAATACATTAGATTTATCTTCATGGTATTAAGTCCAATCTGACTGTAAAAGCTTCAGTCATTGGAAGGCACAAATAGTATAAACATAGACAGTACTGAATTACTTCAGATAAACAAAGAATTAAAAATAATTACTATAGTAAATTTATTAATGATTCAAAGAGACTATTTAAAGAAACAAATTAGTCAAAATGATAAAATATAAAAGCCCCAAATGCTAATTTCAGATGTAACTATTTAAATTTAAATTATTTTGCTGAAACCGGTTTGGCTCAGTGGTAGATTGTTGGTGTGCTGACTGAAAGGTCCTGGGTTCGATTCTGGTCAAGGGCATGTACATTGGTTGCGGGCACATCCCCAGTAGGGGGTGTGCAGGAGGCAGCTAGTCTATGTTTCTCTCTCATTGATGTTCCTACTTCTCTATCTCTCTCCCTTCCTCTCTGTACAAAATCAATAAAATATATTTTAAATAAATAAATAAATTTAAATTATTTCTAAGGCACCCTATTGCTCTCAGAATGAGTCAAATCATACCACATGCCTTTTATTATGAAACCCTTGTTTATCTCTCCAAATGTCACTACTAGAATATACACATTTTATAAAATATGTATAAAAACATGACTTGTAGCACCTAAACCTTTCTTGTTGCCTCATTTCAACTGGCTTTTTCATAAGCCACTCCATTATTTAGTATGTACTCATCTCCTCTTATCTCTTAACTGACTATTGTCTCTGAGATCTCATTACAGTATCTATATTTCTGTGAAATCTTCCTTAATTATAGGTTTGCTATTTAAAATAGAGGATGTCAAATTCAATTTGAGTTTCAGATAATATGTATATTTCTTAGTATAAACATATGTATACTAAACAAAGCTGCCAACAAAAATGTTGTTTATCTAAGATGCAAATTTCACTGGTTCTCTCTCTCTCTCTCTCTCTCTCTCTCTCTCTCTCTCTCACACACACACACACACACACACACACACACACACACACACATATATATATATACACATACACACATATATGTTGTTGTTGTTGCTAAATCTGATAACCTTTCTCACATCTGTACCATTGTTTACTAGGCTCCATCATTCCACACTAGGGTTATACGTCCATCCATCTTTAGTGACCCCATAGGACTGTTGTTGGCAAAATGGAGCTTGAGAGCCACATGGCCGCATGAAGCTTTTTGGCCCCTTGCGTGTGGCTCTTCCACAAAATACTACGGCCTGGGCAAGGCTATTTTGAAGAAGTGGCATTAGAAGAAGTTTAAGTTTAAAAAACTTGGCTCTCAAAAGAAATTTCAGTCATTGTACTGTTGATATTTGGCTGTTGACTAATGAGTTTGCTGACCATTGCCATAGGGCATTCTGTATCCACAGCACTTGCACAGTAACTCACATGCAGTGGAAGCTTCACATTAATTCCTTACCTTAGTGTGAAGATGTGCCATTTATTACACTAAATATCAACCTTTACTAACACACAATTTTCTTCATTCTGCTGAAGGAAAAATTTTGAGCTTTCCTCATGTATTTTTCAGGAGTAGAAAAACCCGGGACCTGTTACATGCTTTCTGGCCTCTTATTTTATCCTATTTCACTGATATCAGGATTTCATCTGTAAGATCTAAGAGCAGCTGGAAATCAAAAGCTTTTTATTACTTGCTGGTAACTCAGCATGAAAAGAATGCTAGCTCATTTTAGAATAGACCTTCCTTATACCCATAGTGCCTATCCTGAAACTTATCTTTCCTAAGTAGGCAGAGAAAAAGACAAAGATCGTGGTCAAGTTTAATGCCTTCAAATCCCTTGTTTTGTATAAAGTGTTTACACTAGTTTTTTATACACTTGTGAAGAAAGAGGGCCTTTCTGATAGCTATCTTTACATGAACGATTCCTGCTTTCCATGTGACAATTCTTGTTCTAATGCTCTCTACCTACAGTAGTCTTCTAGGATTTTATACTCTAGAACCAACAGCCTTTACATATACTTAGAAAAATAATTTTCTTATTGAAAAGAGATTAAGCTTACTGTGAATATCATAAAATCTTAAATTTCTATATATTTTAGTTTAAATTGTGATCAACTATAACCTTCAGACTTTTTGTTAGTTTGTTTTCCTGCAGTATTATTCCTCAACAATTTTATTCCTAAGCAATTATTATAAAAGCTACACACACCCATTTGCCCTTAAGTATGCTATATGACTATGTTTCCATTAATATTTGTTAATGTAAAACAAAACAAAAAAACATTCAGACCTATAAAGAATTTTTGTGAGTTTATTTGAGCCAAACTGTCAACAATTGCCAGGAAGCAAAATCTCAATGGATTGGGATGATGCTCTGGAGAGTGGCAGAATTTTAGCTTGTTTTTATAAATTATTATCAAAGGATGAGACTTAAGTGAGTTACATGAAATCCATTGGTGATAGATTAGGGAGGTGGGAGAAAGCAAAGCAGGAAAACCTGTGGGATGGGATAGAAAGTGAAATGATGGATACATGCCTCTTTTATTTATTTATTTTTAATATTTTTATTGATTTTTGACAGAGAGGAAGAGAGAGGGATAGAGAGTCAGAAACATGGATCAGCTTCCTCTTGCATACCCTCCTCTGGAGATGTGCTGGAAACTAAGGTACATGCCCTTGACTGGAATGGAACACAGGACTTTTAAGTCACAGGCCAATGCTCTATCCACTGAGTCAAACTGGTATCAGCTCACATGCCTCTTTCAAATATGTGGATACTGGATAGTTAACAGTGGACAATTAACATGATAACAATGACAATGAGGGAATCTGTGGTTTCTGCCCTGGTGCTATCTGTTGTGCCCTGAGGGGTCCTGGTAAAGGGAAGTAATAAATAACACAGGTATGTTATTTTAGATGCAGAAAGACAATAGGCTCAGTAAAGCTCTAAGTTGATCTTTGCCAGGGAAAATACTGGCTTCCAAATGACTATCTACTATAAACTGCTTTTAGTTAAATTTTTAATTTCAGACTATCCTTTGTGGTTACTTTAGGTATTTGAGTTTGCAAAACTGCCATGCAGGCCTTCCCTGAACTAGTCAGGTTAGCATGTGATCTTCTTTTTTCTCTTTTTCCTCCCCATCTATATATTTATTCTCCAATATTGGACTAATTTTCTGATTTGTCAAACCTGTCTTGAATTGTTTCCCTACCTTGCAGAATAACATTAACTACTTCTAATTTAATATTGTCATAACTGATGATCATTCTCTCAAGATCTTGTTGAGATTTTCCAAATTAAACTTGGATTCTCAATAGATATACTAATTCACAGCATCCTTTTTAAGGCAAAGAACATGCTACATCAAGAGAAATAGAACTCTTTTTTTAAATTTTATTTTATCACAGCATACTATTCCATTGTGTAGATGTACCACAGTTTTGTAATCCACTCATCAGCATGAATGGGACTGGAGAGCATCATGCTAAGTGAAATAAGCCAGTCAGAGAAAGATAAATATTCACATTTATGGAATATTAATGAACAACATAAACTGATGAACAAAAATAGGTCCAGAGACAGAGAAACATAGATCAGACCATCAAACCTCAGAGGGAAGGTAGAGGAGGTTGGAGGTAAGGGGGAGAGGTCAACCAAAGGACTTGTTTGTATGCACATAAGCTTAACCAATGGACACAGACAACAGGGGGTGAGGGCATGAGTGGGGAAGTGGGGGGTTAATGGGGGAATAAGGATATATAATATATTCAGCACCTTAATCAATAAAGAATTTTTTTTAAAAAAGAGAAAGAAACAGAATTCAGGCTTTTTCTGTTTGAAGTCTAAGAAACATCCCATAGCAAGCTTCCTCCCAGCACTGTTTCTCCAGGTTGAACCACCAAGACATCTTGGTTTTGGGAGAGCTCAAGCCAAGTTTGTCAAATAGTTAGAATGGCTGTAAACCATTAGTAAAGAAATTAGCCCAGAGGATCTCCACGGGGTTTCTGACCTTAAATAGCACTTCTTAAATTTAAATTATCCTGTTCTCTGCCAAGAGTCAAAAATTAGAAATCCAAATATCAAGAAATAAAGATAGAGCTTTTCTGGTCTAGATATAAATCAACTATCTCTACAGCTTCACATGCCTATTTCCTTTTATTAATGTTTAAAAATAAAATAAATGAAAACCTGAATATAAAATAGAAACTTGGTTTTATAAATGGGAAAAAAAAAACATAGTTAACGTGTGCATTTAAAATGTCACTGATCTATATCAGCCACTCAACTTAACCATTATTTAAAAATGTCCCTTTCTCTCCCCCCCCCACCTCAACTGTGTAATTGATATTCTCTTTTGGTCAGTGTCTTGTATTTTAGTATACCTTTAGCTAGCACAAATAAAAAAAAAACAAAACACATTTTCTTTCATTATATTGCTATTAATATATTTTTTTCTCACATTTTAAACTCACCGCTTCCATGTGAGTGAATTCCAAAGAGATAGTCTCACTGATAAGCCATCAGTGTCTAATTAAGAAAGTTTTTCAGCTCCTTCTCAACTCAGTGCCTCTAGCCATGCCATCTGTAAGCCACTGACTTACATAGCCCACAATTACACTCTGATAATTCTCAATAATGTTGAGATATTAATTAATCTAGTACCCATTTGCTCATTCATTCAGTGAGCCACGAATGACTGTTGTGAACATATATATCCCCTGGCAACCACAGTGCTAAGTGATGGAGAAAAAAGAGCAATAGGAATCCTACTCTAATGCATTTGTAGGCTGACAGAATATACAGATAGGAAAAAAGAAAGTTACAAAACACGTGGTGAATGCTATTGCAGAATTCCTGATGGACTGAAGTGCACCGAAGGTACCTAAGGTAGATGTCAGGAAAAACTATTTGAAGAAAATGTTATCTAAAACATAAAGAAAAAAGAACAATTAATTAGGAAAAGTCAGGCTACTGAGATAGAGCTATAAAACATTCCAGGCAGAAAAATCAGAAAGAGCTTAGTAGACAGTGCCATATGTCCTGAGAGAATAATAGATTAGTTATGTTTATGTGAGTAAGTGCAAGAGGGAGGCTCTAAGAGAAAAGGGGCTGGGATAGTGAGATAAAATAAACCTTACAGGGCCTGGTAGACAATGTTAATGGTATAGAGAGGAACATGACTGAAGTCAGAAGGGTTTGATAAAGGCCCCTAATTTTCTTTGCTTCTACAAGTCAGCCAGAGGAGAATGGCTGATGTGACATAAACATGGTTCTCCACATTAGGGCTGTTTTCTGAGTCTCTTAATTCTTCCTTTAATCTTTTCCTAAACTTCCCTTTTTTTTTTTTTGGATGTGATGATCATGTCTTCACCCTCATGAAGTCTTCCATTGAGTTAACTGAATAAATGCATTCTCCTTCCTCTGACCATATTAAAAAATTCTAAAATGGCTAAGACTTGTTCTCAAGAAACTATCTAATGGGAGAAGATAAGTTTAAAATATATACAGCTCAAGAATTTGTGTTCAAGATAATACATAAGGGAGAAAACTAAAATTATACAGATTCAGAGGGACAGGGAGAAAAGTTTCTTAATTTGATGTCAATGTCAAGGACTTTGGTTGAGAAGTTCTCTGTCCCACCATTTGGAAGTTCTCTGTCCCACCATTTGGAAGCTCAGTTGGAGTGTGTCAGAGGCTGGAATTGCTGTCCTCACATTCTTCATCTTCATCGCCACTGCTGGAGTCTGAGGACACACTGCCTTCTGCCTTTTCCCCATTTTCCTTACTTTCTTCAGATCCCCGCAATGCCTTTGATGACTCTGCCTCTGGAGCCTGCAGCCCCTGCTCCTGGGCAAGCCCTTCTTGCAGAGTGCCTGCTGATGGTGACTGCACATCTGTCCTGATGAACTTGGGTTCTGGTCCTCTTCTCATGTTCATGTGCTTAAGCTTACCATAGGTTCTCTCTCTGTAAGAGGCATACTCTCCAGGAGACAAACTCTTGACCCAGTGATCCGGTTCCACCTTGTACTGTTTCTGCAGCTCCTTACCTGCTTCTTATAACTTTTCCTCTGCCTCTGCAGGATGTGCTGTCAATGTCTGCTAATCTCCACCATGTGCTCCCTCTGGGGTAGGTCTTGCAGCTCCCTACTTGGCCACAAATCTGGTGGAACTTCTGGTATTCATTCATGGGGGTCTCTTCATGGAATCTAATATCCCCTGAAAAAAAGCAGTTTTCTGTAAAAGAGTTCACTTTTTTCCATTTCCCTGAAACTTCTTTTGCACTCTGGTTGGACTACTTTTGGAGACAACAGATGTCTTGGAGTTCTGGACTAGATCAGGGTGGTCTTTCCTGAACTGAGCCAGTTTCTCCTCCAACTCCTGTTTCTCCTTCTGGAAATCTTGAATATATTTCAGCTTTGTCTCCTTGGAGCTCCTTGGATTTCTCAGACAGGACCTTGGTCAGTTCCTGATTACTGAGTTTGGGGTGTATTTGGGAATACACAGGATGCTTCTCCTTGAAGAAGTGGAGGTAAGCAGTAAGAGGCTGCTTGGGCATTGCTTGGATGTTTTTTGCATGTTTTACTTTTATAGGAATTTTTACCATGTTTTTTTAGCTTCCACGACTTTCAAAGTGCAAATCTCAATTTATAAAAAATTGAATTTGCACATTTCTCCAGAAAAATCTTTAATAGCTACTTTTCCCCAGTTCATATGTGATTGAATTGATTTGAATATGTGGTTATCACTGGGTGGAAGTTTATTCTCCATTCTTTCCAATAGTTGTACAATGTCTTCTTTAGACCAGCTGTCTTGTCTATAATTAGACAATGCCATCTCTATGTTTTTGGGCCCCTTAAATGGTCCTAGTAGTTTAGCCACCTCAGCAGGATCTCAAACTTCTTCACTTTCAATATGCCCCTGGTGAATTATTTCAAGATGTGTGATTTTATGTTTCTGGCATTTGAAGGATGATTTTATTACAGATTTATTGAGACAGGACGGCAGAGTTTTCAGATCTTTTGCTGAGGCAGATGTTTCCTTTTCCACTGTAACTCTCTAGGAATTTTGTTTATCTTCCAACCACAAGGCTACAAAGTGTTCATTATCACCCTTCATTTCCTTAATAAATACTATTCATAGAAATTAAATTAGAATTTAAAGTTATCTGCACAGTATAGAGTATAACATTTCCTCAGAAAACCTTCTTATTTTCTCATTCAATCTTAAAAGTATACTTTATAAAATGTTCAGAGTTTTATTTAGAAACACATTAAGGTGTTTCAAAAATTTAAAAAAAAATTTAGCCCAGCCAGCATGGCTCAGTAATTGAGCATTGACCTATGAATCAGGAGGTTGTGGTTAAATTCCCTGTTAAGGAACATGCCTGGGTTGTGGACTGGGTCCCCAGTACAGAGCATGCATGAGACAGCTGATAAATGATTATATCTCATCATTCATGTTTCTGTCTTTCTTTTCCTCTCTCTTCCTTGCTGAAATCAATTAAAAGAGATTAAAAATTGTTTTTAAGTATTTAGTGTTGCAATGCCAAACCAAACAAATCACTACTTGTTTTCTTTTCGTTTTTATCAAAATACGAAAGATAAATGTGTATTTGAAAATATTTTCTTTAATTTTACAATTATATTTCACAAGGTGCGTCTGACAATATATCATACACATATTTTGAGAAGGCTGGGAAGTAAAGCACTCTCATAGAAATGAAAGCTTTGCCTACCCAAATGATTTCAGTGTCCTGAAGTTGCAATTCTCAACTTAGCTTTGCATGTTCTCCCTGGTGGCACTTCAGGCTGGGTACAGAAGCTAAAGTCATCGGTACTTCAGTGCCACATTTACAAAGAAAAACAAACATTGAACCTCAAGTCAAGTCTTCTAGCACTGAAAAGCAAATATGTCAGGAAGTAAAACAGTCCCCTGTGTGGCCTGCACAAAAATCTTCCTTCTTCAGAATAGTAGAGAGAAATTCTTTGAAGTATTTCAGTCCCAAGAGAGTTAGAGAACACTCAGGACTATGGCAGCTTTACTTGTCTTATTTCATATTGCCACTAAGAGATATGGCCTCTTTCAACAATTGAACTGTGTAAGTGGATTTTTTGCACTTAAAATGGAAAGGTGGGAGGAGTGTAGAGAAATTGATGTGGGCATGGTATTGCCCAGCTCGCAAACAATGTTTTCACTCATGTCTCTGGGTATGTGAAATAATGTACACTGAATGCTAAATAACCTTCCAAAAGAAATAAAAAAGAAGATTTATAGGTAGGGTCTGTATACAAGCCCATATCTTTAAGTGATCACTTAGGCCCTTATTAAACATTTTTAACTTGCTTCTCACAGGAATTTAAAAATTCAGAGGTTAACATCAGAAACTTAGACATAAATGAAAAATGACAAACTCCCTATCTGATGATATATACACATAGCAAATTAAAACCAGAAAGAATCAGGGTCATGTGACCAATATGCTGAAAGGAAATATCAAAAGTTTCTGTAGTAAAATCTTATATACTAAAAGGCTAATATGCAAATCAACCTAACAGAGGAACAACCAGTCACTATGATGCGCACTGACCACCAGGGAGCAGATGCTCAATGCAGAAGCTGCCCCCTGATGGCCAGTGCACTCCCACAGAGGGAGTGCCACTCACTCAGAAGCTCTGAGCCAGGCTCACAGGTGGCAAATGCAGTGACAGTGGCATGAGCCACTCTTGCCTCTATGGCAGTATTAAGGATGTCTGACTCCCAAGGGGAGTGGGCCTACGCTGTCAGCTGGATATCCCTCAAGAACTCCTGGACTGCTAGATGGTGCAGGTTGGGCTGAGAGACCTTTCCCACCTCTCCTGCCAAGTGCATAATTTTGTGCACCAGGCCTCTGGTCTAAAATAACAAGTAATTTCAATAAATGATATTATGGTGGATTATAAGAGAAATTTTCAAATTACTATTAATATTCCTTTTCTCCAATTCAAGAGGGATGGATGGATATATTTACATGAGGCATTTAAAAAACAAACTCAGTAATAAAATAATGGATTTTAGACATTGAACATGATGCAAAGGATGATCCCTGAGAGAGCAGAAACAAATGAGGCAGGCCTTGCAATTGTCCAAATTTATTGCCTAGATTAATTTCTAGGCTGCAACAGAGGTAGAGGAGCTGGGTAGAGACTAGTCATCTTGCTGAGTTGAAGAAGGAGAACTGGGTGTCTAAGGAAGTCAAGCTGGCTAGTGTTCTGTGCAGAATAACAGAAGAGAGGGCTACACAGAAAGAACTCCAGAGTTTAGCAAAAAAAAAAAAAAAAAAAAAAAGTCATCCTATAGCTCTTAGCTGAGAAATAGCATGCAAAAACAATAACAACAACAACAACAACAAATACTGCATGATTCACAGGATATGAAGCAGAGTGCTCAGAAAAGTTTGAGCTCAGTAGTAAGGCGCTAGCAAAACTAGTTCTAAACTCATAACCACTCTGTTCTCATCTAACAGATTTTAAAAGCAATCCTCCAACTGATAAAATATTTTTAGAATAACTTAATTGTGCCTCAGAACAGTATCAAAGGTGTTTATAGGGCTATGAAAATATCTAATACCCCCCCCCCAAAAAAAAAAAGAAGAAGAAAAAAAAAACACAAAACAAAAAACAAATTTCACAGCAGCTGGCATTGAACAAAAATGAATCTGCATACAAAAAAGCAGGCAGTCCATAAGGAGGTGAAAATTTAATCAATAGAAACAGACCCAGAAATGATACAGATGATAGAATTAATAGTCAAGGACAAAGACAATCATTATAACTATAGAACTATAGCTTTAACTGTGTATAGTTCAAAACAATAGAGAATAAATTGAGCATGTTGAGGAGAAAATGCAAAATGTACAAATATATAATACTTTTTGTAGAAATCACACTTTTTCCTTTTCAATCAGAATCAATTAAAATATACACAATTGGATACTTGAATTCGGCAAGAAATATTTTAACCCTTGGGTTCATCCTATCATGCCATCAAGTTGAAATGAGAAGTCAACATTTTTGCTTTATCGTTTCCTAAGTTCTATTTTTTTTGGTAATTCTTTCAACAAACATATGTTTTAGCATGAACTTCATCTTTCTTTACAAGAATTCTCTTTATTTACAACACTATAAAGGTAGATATAATTTATAATTTTCAAAAGTTTCATCTTACTTTGAGCCTAATAATCTCAATTTACCTTCTGGTACTGTGACAATTGCCATAGTCACTCAGGCACATTTCAACTTTTCTTGACTTAGAGAGGAGAGAAACCCAAACTCCGCCAATCTCAATGGTTGTGTGACATTAACTATCAAATAAGTCACTCCTAGAGTAAATTCAACTCTTAAAACTATTTTAAATTTTCCGAAGTGTTTATATTTGTAGAAGCAATGCAGACATAGCCACATATTAATAAAAATAACCTTGGAACTACTCTTAGAATTCTATGTGAAAAGAGAAATTTGAGGAGAATCTTGCCCATAAAATTTAAAGCTGTTCTAAATATAACTCTTTGGTATCAAGTATTAAGTCAGAATAAAACTACATTCACAATCTTGAAAGTAAACCTTCCATGGACAATTATATTAAAAAGCTCAGGGGCAATGATGTGATAAGAAACTTCAATTTATTGTTCAGTTTTCTAAAGGTGTGAGAATAAAAAAAAAAGATTTCTGAGTTGCAAGTATAAATGGATCCTTAGATTTATTGAGGACTATATATAAAGCAAAATAAGTATGCAGTTAAAAATGTATACTTGAAAAAGTCACATGGGGAGTGAAATAGTATTTGTCCTGCTCCAGAAAGCAAAATTAGGATATGCTTTTTTAAAGCTATAGGAGGATTTATTGTGGCTGATTAAAAACTCACTATTTTAGAACTCTCCAGAATTTTAAGATCAGGCTTAGTGAATATTTGGGTTCCATACAGGGGACTCCAGAATGAGCAGGAAGTTGGGCAACAATGAATTCAAACAATTTTGTGTCTAAACACTTTGCTTTAATGAAGTAGTTTTCACTACTTACTTTTTTTAAGAAGTAAAATTACTTCTTAATCTAATTCCAAAAGAAAATGAATAATGGATTTTTTAGCTCATGGTAAAATGTTTTAAAATGACAAAAAATTAAATCCAGAAGTATTCTTCAAAGAACCCAACCAAAGAATTTAGATTGATATTTTTCAAACAGAATATATAGAGCTTCTATATTTAAATATGACCTCCTGAGTGATTTTTATAGGAATTATTAACCATGTTGAGTCAGTGTAATGAGATTGATATATTGCACATCAAAGCAATAAAATTGATTTATAGGTATTCATAAACCTTAAATCATTGAAGATTTCATATAATAGTTTGAATATTAAAAAAAATCACACAGACACAATTTTGGAAATTCAGTCATTCAGAATAGTAATTCATAAGATTTTCTAAATAAGCACTTAAACTTCATTTCCTAATATCTCTTTTCTGAGCAGCTGCATTTTTCTTTCCTTATATTATTCCAAATTTGCCAATTGATACACATAAAACTGCCAGCTAGCCCAAAAATGTAAAGTCCTATAACTGGTCTAATTCAAAGACTTTTACTCTAATACAAGATGGAAAGGGCTCACAGAAATCCTGCTACTTCTGTTGTGTCTATGCCTGTGTCTGTTTTCCAAATAAAATGTGAGCCATGTTGGCACACTTCCAACTAAACTTAGGGTAATCCTCAAGGGTGGGGACATATGTTACGGGAAGGCCTGGTCAACTAGACACAATTCCAACTGAGAATAAAACAAAAGTATACATAGTCTTTCACAAATACTTTCATAGTCAGAAGTGGTTTCCAGCAGTTTTTTTTTGTTTCTTTGCTTCTTTGTTGTTTATCTTTGGCAGAGTAATCTACCACCTCCCTTCAGAATTGTGTTACTTAAAAAAATACGTCAAATGAGGTTTTTTTCTTTTCTTCTTCTTCTTCTTCTTCTTCTTCTTCTTCTTCTTCTTCTTCTTCTTCTTCATTAGTTCTTGGACAACTGTTTTACATCCATCTGGTACGTTGTATTTTATCTAACAAGAGGGAATATGCTAATTGACACTCCCACCATCATAAAATGGTGGCACCCACAGCCCATAAAGAGGGAATATGCTAATAGACTACCCTGCCCTCAAATATGGTGGTGCCCATAGCCAATAAGGAAAGAACATACTAATTGAATGCCACCACCCTCAAAGATGGCAGCACCCACAGCCACAAGATGGCAGGCCTAGTCTCCTCAACCATGACAGGGCAGCAGGCACATGGCAAGGCAAGGCCCATACCTAGGAGGGCCTGGCCAATCTTAGAAAGTAAGCTTGTATTTAACTTGCCAATACCATTTATTAACTATATCATTATAAGGGCAACAATTTGATTGTATCCAAACTGGTAGCACTGCAAAAGTCAACACATTGACTTGTTTCTTAGAGCTTAGTACAACCAAATCAAAGAGCCAAGGTCACTCTTTATGTAATTTGTGGTAGGAAATGTCTAAAGGGAAGTTTAGAAATTTAATTGATAAGACTTCTAATGGTCTGCATTACCAAAGATCAGCCAAAGAAAATAGTCACATCCATATTTTAACTCTCTCCTGATGACATTAGGTAACTTGTGGCTTAACACTAACTAAAGATAGTCCTACAAAATAAATTTTACAATTTAATGCCATAAAAACACCTTTTCTCTGTAGAAAACAATATGTCAATTTTTATAATTATACCAAATGATTTATATTAGCTTACTATTTCTGCCCAAAAGTTTTCTGAAACAAAATTAATATCGAATTACTTTATTTTCAAGAATATTTATCTCTCCTTTTTATGATCCTTATGTTCTATTGCTATTTTTAAAAATATAAATGATTCATGTATATTTCTATATATGTGTATATCTATTTAATTTGTATATTAACTGAAACCTGAGTAATTTAAAATAAACAAAACTAATAATTATAAATACATATAAAAAATATGGCGTGTGTGTGTGTGTGTGTGTGTGTGTGTTTGAGTGCTTGGAAATCAAAACAGAAAAAGAAAAACTAAAATTCAAGATATTAATATTTAATATTCATGAAACTTTCCATCTTAAAATAACTATGGTTTTTAAATTTCAAAGCTCAAATTATATAGCATCACAGTTTAGTGAAAGTGATTATAAATTTTACCAATAAGAAAATAACAATTTTATATATAGGAGAAATAGAATGATATAATTTGAAATGTTCCTGTCTTTGTAGGTGCATAATTTTTAAGCACAATTTTATGAACTATATTCAGCAAACTTATCTATCTATCTAGCTATCTATCTATTTATCTAGCTAGCTAGCTATATTATAGTTGGTGACTTCTGTAGTAGAGGCAAAAACTAGCTATGCCTTTGTTTTTGCCTCTACTACAAAAGTCACCAACTATAATATAAAATATATAATTTTAATGACAAGGTACAGTACAAAGAAATAAAAACACTTTTTGAATCACCCTATAAAGAAGGAGCATTGCTTTGACAGTGAAGAATGGGAGGGGATGACTTTGCCAGTAATTTCAGCTGCCCTTATTCTGTATGAGCTCATTAATCTTTATGGTTCCTTCAAATCCTACATTTATTTAAGATAATTTAGGAAATGACATCATTATAATTGCCCCTTTCAAATCAAGCGTGAGTTTGATTTAGCAAGATTTTTGGACTCTTTCCCTGAAAAACATTATTATTCATTGGCAACTTCACATAAAAATCTTGAAAGCTAAGAGATCATTTTTATAAATTTAGTAAAGACAAGGGAAGGATTGTGTTCTCAATGTAAAATTTGTTTGAAAATTATCATAATTATGTGACTAGGACTAAAACTACAACTGAAAAGCCCAGTGAGTTTCTTGTTAAAAATAGACATGGAAGTAAGCAACAGGCTGAGTATCTTTAGAGGGAGGGGGGAGTTTAATCAAAGAACTTACATGCATATATGCCTACCCCGTGGACACAGACAGCAGTGGGATGAAGGAAGGCCTGGGGAGGGGACTGTTGTGGGGATGGAGAATAAATGGGAAAAAGGGGGACATTTGCAATACTTTAAACAATAAAGATAAAATTAAAAAAGAAAAATACAGTAGGTCTTCAGAGATCCTTTACAACAGAGATCCTTTCCTACAGCACAACATAACACAATTTTCGCCATATGTCAGAACCCACCTATGATACATAAGCGCCTACGTCACTCACATGAAGCACATACACAGCAGTAATGAAGTGAAACGGTAAAAATAATTAAAATAAAGATAAAAATTCCTGATCTTTACTTGTGATAAATAATAATAAAAAACATAAAGCACATATGTACATACGTTGAAATGACTGAACTTTTTTTTTTATAAATAAATGGGAGATGGTGACATAACCATGAAATGACATATATCAAGTCCAACATAACCCGAGGACTGCCTGTAACATAAAATACAAAAAAATATATAATCATAGGTCTAAAGGGACTCTACTTATTGCACTTACCATCTTTCTAACCCTATATAATAAAAGCCTAATATGCTAAGTGTCCAGTTGGCTAATTGGCCACTCAATCAATCAAAGCATTCTATACTTTTGATACATTAAGGCCACTCACTGTGACATGTACTAACCACCAGGGGGCAGATGCTCTGACCAGGAGATAAGCTTGCTGCTCAGGTCTGGCTGATTGGGACTGAGTGACATGGGTTGGATATGCCCTGAAGCCTTCCAGTGATCTCTCCCTGGCCCAGTCATGCACTGATGCAGTACCTCAGGCTGGCTTTCACCCTCTTGTATTCCAGGACCCCTTGGGGGATGTTGGAGAGCCAGTTTTGATCCGATCTTGCAGGGCAGTTCCAGGAACTCCACTGGTGCATGAATTCATGCACTGGGCCTCTAGTTTATTATATAAACACCAAAAGACACAGCATCTTAGAAGTAGGAAGAGTGTTTAGAGGTCACCTGTAGAATACATAAAATATGAATTCTTATCTGTTTTCTAAAATATATGCAAGTAACTCATGCAGGGCATTGAGCATCCTAAGACTTAGAGCCTGTCTTCAAAAACTTTCCACCTAATTCAGGAGCTTCCACTTACTCCATCTGAGATTTCCTTATAGATACAATTAACCTTGTCTTCATCTATATTTATAACTTTAGATCATACGATTAGATACATGTATCTGATTATTGATTAAAAAAAACTGGTAAAGCACTAAAAATCGACATAAATACATGATACAGAGTTATTTTCTATAATTAAGGTCAGAACTCATATTAATAAGTTCAGATTTTCTGATATAAGAAGACATATATCACAATATTATGATATGATATTTGACACAGCTTGAAGACAGGTAAACTGACAATGATATAATATCATTGATAGCATCAGGGAGAGCAAGGTGGTTCTACCGCTTTCTCCCACTGCATACTCTTCTATGTCAGACTGTTCCAGAAAAATCATAAACCTTTATATTAAAACCAGGTATTTGCATCCATTACAAGTCAAAAACAAAACACTAGAATACTAGCTACTCAACACGAGTTATTATGTGAAATCTACTTTACTTCTAGTTTTCCCTTAAAAATAATACAAAAAATATAATATTTCAAGCTTTTAAGTAGGCAGAGGGAAAACTTAGTGGCAAAGGGAAAATGTACATTCCTAACAACATTTGAAATATTCTTTTCTAGTAAAGTAAACAAACTATCTCATTGGAATATTAATATCTCCTAAAGATAGGAAGAATACATTACTATAGTCTGACTCTTCATAATGGTATAAAACTAATAAAAAATGAATGAATGCATATAGAGTCATATGAAGTGAGTGTTTAAACCTTATTTTGTGAATAGAGATAGGGAAAACTAGCTCCAGTTACTTGGAGAGTATTTCAGAGATGCTGAACAGGTTCCAACATCAATGGTTTTGCTCGATATTGAGGTTATTATAGATTAAGGGACAGCAAAAGAGGAACCTGGAGAACCAACAACATATAGCATTTCCTTACAAAAGTATCAAATAAACATGATGTGACTGCTGAAGACTAGAGGGCCTGGAGAGACTCCTACAGTGACTCCTGTTGGGAGGACTCTACCTGACCATCTGCTCGCAGAATTTGCTCAATGCAAAAAATAACCAAAATATTATAGAGTTTGACTCCTTCCCTGTGATGTCTCTACCCTTAGAAAATAATTTAAAACTTGACAATACAAAAGAACCAACAGGAGAACTATAGCATGAAAGAACAAAATGGTTTCATCAGAACAAAACACACACACCTTGTCATGCACACCATGGGTCCTTTTATTAAACCAAGAACTAAGGAACACTTCATGCTACTCTTTCTTTTAACATCTAAGCTCTTTCCCTCTCAAGTAAATTATTGGCTGTCTTGTAATAACTTAGTACCTCTACAAAATAAAGTTATTTAAGAAGTACAGAAATTACATGTTGTGTCTGTTAAACAGTTCATGTTTACTTTCTTTGACCACAATTATTTGTGCATACCTTAAATGAGTTTCTATATTGGTTATATTATGCATTTCATTAAATTGCATTTTAGAGTTTAGCTGCCATTTCCTGAGGGGAAGAGCCAATTGTAAAGATTAAATAATTTTCTTTAGATCTGGGGCATTTACCAGTTTAAAAATCAAAATGCTAGGCGTTTTTTTTGTTTTGTTTTGTTTTTTTATCTTTTCCAAATTTCCTATAAGAATGCCACACTCAATCAAAAATCTACACTAATAAAAGAGTAAAATGCAAATTGACTGCATTTGCAATGCCCACCAGCCAATCAGGAGTATGCAAATTAACCCAACAAAGATGGTTGGTTAATTTGCATATGCAGGTGCCAAGCTGCCGGGAGCAAGGTGGGATGCTTGGCGACAATGCAGACATTCTGCACCGCCCCAGCCTCTTTGGGCTTCTGGGCAGCGTGGGAAGGCAGAAAGGTAGCTCCAGCTGGAGCAAAGGTGGTGCCTGCAGCCAGGGGAAGGAAGGCCCATTCTTGCATGAATCTTCATGCATCAGGCCTCTAGTAAGTAAATAATGTTATTATTTTTTTAATTTTTATTTATTTATTTATTTTTTAAATATATTTTATTGACTTTTTACAGAGAGGGAGAGAGATAGAGAGCTAGAAACGTTGATGAGAGAGAAACATCTACCAGCTGCCTCTTGCACACCCCCTACCAGGATGTGCCCACAACCAAGGTACGTGCCCCTGACCGGAATCGAACCTGGGACCTTTCAGTCCGTAGACCTATGCTCTACCACTGAGTGAAACCAGTTTCACCGTATCTACCTCTCATTTTTAACAACTTAATTTGGAGGAGGTGCAGTTTTTGTTTAACCATTTTTCCCCATCTTTTAATGAGTATTAAATTCAAAACAAAATGAAAAGCAGACATAAAGTCTTTAATAGCTCCAACCATTAAAATATATGAGTAGTTTTGCAAGCTGGATACCTGAGTTAGCAGTAGAACCCACAGCAGCTATAACTAAGTACATACAAATGAACTCACATGTAAACTGCATGCTATTTGGAGGGAAAATGGCAGCACACTTAGTTATAAACAGACTCTGGAGACTTTTATCTTCATTTACGTTTAAATGAAAAAGTACATTTAGATGTAATTTTCTCTATTCTTCTCTCTAAATACAAATAAAACACCTGGACATTGTATATAAAAGAAACATAAGACTCTTAAAAATAGAAACCATAAAAGTTCATATGAGAGAAACCTTCACTGTGATTAAACAGTTCTGAATGTTAACTGCAACTGTAGTAACACCAATATTATTAATATGAGATGGAACGTGGTGTATTAGTTTCCTGTAGCAGCAGAAACAAATGATAAGAAATGGAGTGGCTTACAACAACAGAAATGTATTCTCTCACAGTTCTGGAGGCCAGAAGTCCAAATCAGTACCACTGGAGTAGAATCAGGTATTAACAGGACTCCACTCCCTCCAGAGGTCCTAGGGGGGAATTTTTTAGTTGCCTCTTCATGTCTCTTTGGCTTGTGATCACATCTCTTTGCTTCATTTCACCATTGCCTTGTCCTCTATGTGTATGGATAATCACCCTCGGCCTTTCCTCCCTTCTACTGTGATAGCATGTATGGCCCAACTGGGTAATCCAGGATAAACTCATGTTGAGAGCCTTAACTTGATGACTTCTTTGGCATTATAAGTTAATATTCTACTCTTTTGCTAAAACACATCTTTTTCTTTCACCTGTCCAGTCTCCATTATCTTACCTTTAAAATAAATTGTGATGTTCCTTTGAGGAAAAATAACCCTTATTGTTCTTAGTCCTTGTGTTTTTGTTACTGTTGTTATTGGTGTTTGTTTGTACTCACTGCTTTATTGAGGTATGATTGGAAAAACAAAACACTTGTATATATTTAGGTTTCAAAATATGATTTTTTTAAAAAAGATCCATGGTATGACCATTTAATACATGTACACATTGTGAAATGATTACCACAATCAAGGTAATTAACATATCCATCATTTCATATAGTTACAATTTTTGTGTTTTAAGAATATCTACTCTCAGCAAATTTCAAAAATGCAATGCAGTATTATTAACTGCAGTCACCATATTGTACTTCCAGTTTTCTTGTGTTTTAAGTGGGGTTAAAAAAGCTGCCAATTTATAGAGGTATATAAAGACTGACCAATGGGCCTATTCTCTCTCAAGCCACATAAATAAGGTCAGGCACCGATTTCAGGAGGATAAAGAAAAATAGCCTATGAATAGATTTAGTATAAAAGTCCACATACAATTTCTCATCAGCCTTTGAAGACTTTCCATCCCACATTTGAAATTCTTTTATTCTGTTTCATTCTATTCTTTCTGGCTTCTGTGAAATTTAAAAGTGATGGCAGCTGTCCAGACAATTTCACTTTTCATTCACCTTTCATATTGTAATTTCACTACTATGGCAAACTTTGTGTTCATTTAATTAAATGAGTCTTTTTTGCAGTTTAGTTTTGTTTTTTATGATCTTAACTTTAAACTATAAGTATTGAGATTTCTTAGGTTTCCATGCATTGCCTTTTTGGATTATCAAAGGCATGTTCCCCCTTATTGTATTTTAGCCTGCCATGTGATTGTAAAATCCTTGGAACATTTAAGCCTGTATCTAAATCAAGTCTTTATTTTCTAATGGATTATATGTCTTCCATCTACATCACTCTACTTCATTTCAGTGTTGTCTATGGAAATCAAGATGCACATATATAGCTACCAGAAGTTATACTGGACCTCAGCCAATTATGGAAAAATCAGAAGTTTGAAATAGGGAATGTATCATCTGTCAAACCATCAAACCTCAGAGGGAAGGTAGGGGAGGGTGGGAGTAAGGGGGAGAGATCAACCAAAGGACTTGTATGGACACAGACAACAGGGGGTTGAGGGCATGAATGGGGGGGCTGGGGGTGGGAGGTAATAGGTAAATAAGAACACATATGTAACACCTTAATCAATAAAGAAATTTAAAAAAATAAATAGGGAATGTACCTCTTTGAAAGAAACTGATCAAATAAGCTTTTTGGTTAAGATTGAATGCAAATGTAATTGACAATAAAACTTGCTCTACATTATACTCTGCCACTCCCAAAGCATGCAGAATATAAAAGCAAGTGGTACGGAAAATGAAGCACATGGAGTTAAAGCAATATCTCCAAAGTCACTCTGAACGATGGCCAGTGAGCTGGGACTGTGATATAGAACAACAAAATGCAATATACAGGTCCAACTACAGTACCCTCTGTGCAAGCATTATTTTTATCGAGCACTCCTATGTGTAATCATTGTGCTAGGTATTGTGGGACTACAAGTATTAATAAAATGTACCAACTCACAGCATAATATTTACTTGGATGGAATATTTTGCTTCCCCCCTTCTTTACTTATTTGACCATGATTTAATTATTTTTTAAAGCTATAAATGAATTTAAATAATTATGCTCCAGTTTCCTACTAATCTTATTTATCTCATTTCTATTTGAGAAATAATATAATCAGTTTTTGCAGATGCTTTCAAAATAGTATACTAGTGACAAAAAATATCTCTTTTCTACAGAAACTTAAAAAGCTCTATAAGTTAGCAGAGAAAATGGAATTGGGCTTGGGGTCACAGTCTCAACAGGCTGAAATAATTGAAATATTCAGTGTCCTGGATACCAGGGAGTTGTCCGCTTTTTGCTCTTAAATTCCTTCCTTAACTTCTATCTTAGATATCAGCAGATTTCAGTTCCCTTCAGACAGCACGAATACTGAATCTGTTACTCCCTCAGAAAGTAGGTGTGATCGTGATTCGTATATTTGATTATTTTAATTTTATTATGTTCTGATAGGAGATGTTATATTCTAAGAAAGCATAAATGCTTTGCACGACTGAAAATATGCTTTGTTAGAAGAAAAGGAAAATGAATCAGCAGATGTTAAGCCCTGCTCTGTGGTGGACATGTACCAATCCTATAAATTTCCCAAGTATCTTAAAGGCACTTGAGCCTCCTAACATTTGTGAAATTTCAGAGAAATTACAACTCTTCAAAGTTTTACACAGCTGGTGTAACTGAGCTTTGACTATAGAGAGAGAGTAATTAGGGTGATTGAGTGAAGGAAATGCTGACTATTAGCTTTGTGGTTGGGCTAGGTAGTTTCATGGTCTGCAAAGTGAGGATGATAACAGCATTTAGTTCACAGGGCTGCTGTGAGGGCTAAATGAGACAATGATTCCAAAAATCTCTAAGAAAAGTGGTAAACACACAGCACATATGCCAAAATAATCTCTACTGGAGATGAAGGTATTGATTACAGCAGGTAGTAATAGTGTTGTTCCTATCTACTCCCAAAGTTCCTGTTTTCCATTAAGGGTCTGGCTCTACCACTCACTAGTGAGAAGAAAAGCAGCTTCTGACAGCCAGGATCTGGTCTGGTGCACAAGCTGGCCCATGCACTACTGTTGAACAACAACAACAAAGACATTATATCAGACAAGGCCACTTGTTACTATGATGAAGAAAGACAACAATAGATGAATACAAACAGAAACAGATATACTGTTTAAACAACAACAAAAAAGGGCCAAACTTTTGCAATTCATCACAAATAATTGCTTCAAATTTACTTTGTGCTATTTTAGTTTAGAATCACAATAAAGGTATCAACTGATAGGATTAGCACTGCCTTTTTGACAGCATCAATCCCAGAAAATCTTAAAACACAAGTTTAAATCAAGTCATCTATGGCATACTTTTAGTGAGACACTTCATAGTTCCTCAAGGTGTAAGTTCTCCCTCTTTGAACAAAGAAATAAACCAAATTTTATTCAAGCAAAGTTATGTTTCTGGTGTTCCTTGGTAGGACACAGGTTGCATGTCCTTCACTGTACTTAATAAATATTTAAATTTAGCAATCCTCATTCATTTCAAGACTGTTACATGTATAACATCATCGTAGGCAAAACTATGATTTAGGCCTGGTCCTTGACCACAGTCATCTTGTAATTCAGTGGCAGATACAAACCTATTTATAGAACAAGTCTAAATGAAATGCATACTGCAATTTTTTTGTTGTTGTTGTTCAACCAGCATTCATCGAACATCCAATATATCCCAGGTACTAAATTATCATTTAATTATTACCAACATGTTATGTGATGAAAGAATTGGTAGAAGTTTATTTAATATAGTCCTTGAGAACTAGAAATATTTTAACAGATAGAGGGGGGAAATTATAACTGTGAGGTTAGGCTTTTTGGAAAATCATGATTGAATGCAGGGGTACTTTTCAGAGAATAGAAAATGTAATTGTAAATGGTATTTATGTAAATCTCCAATGGGCAAAATAGAAGATGATGAGGCTAGAAACATACTTTTGGGATGATAATGAAATGTTTAATGTCATAGATGGGAAATTATAATGATAAAAAATGAAGGTCAGAAACACTGCTTCGGAGGTTATTTCTAAAATCCATTTGAATGATGAAAAAAATGAATTTAAATTGTTTCATTGAGAATAAACATATGGAAAATTATGTTAGGCCCTATATTTGTTACTAAAGGAAATTCTGACATAAATAAATACATTATCTTCGAATCAAGTTGCTCTTAGTCTAAGGTAGGAGGGTAGATAAAACCTTAACAGTTATTACTATAATTCAAAAGTAGGTAATGTTTCAAGAAATATTCAGAGTGAAGATCTTATTTAGAATATCTCAGAATCCTTTAAGTCACAGTATGTATGTCCTTTTCTCCAGTGATTACAAATTTACTTTACAGGAGTTAACCATCATTAGCTTTAAAACTGGTTGGGCATCCTAAAGAGGCATGACTACAAGTCACACTTCCCAGAGGATGTAGATTTTCTTCCTAGGACTATGATGGCAATTCTTATGCAAACTTTTTAGGAGGCTCACACTACTCCCTTAAATACCATTTCCAGATAAAGACAAAGGAGATAGGTTAGGGGTGCAGTTATTCAAGGTTATCAGAAAAAGCAAAGTAAATAAGGGTAAGGTTATTAATGTCTCTTATAAAAGAGGAACTTCTAATAGTTTTCAAAGCTTTTCTAATATATAATGTTTCTTAAAAAAAAACCAACTCAAGATAATCCTTAAACCAAAGACACATATTTTGCAGTGGCAAATTCTGTCCCCGATTCACGTGGAATTCATTATGTCTCCTTTTATGCCCAAATTCTATTAGTGGTCAAATCTGGTTGATTCTACATGTAGAACAGTTCTAAAAATCATCCCCCCACTATTCTTTGACCATTATTACCCACTGTACTAATGTGGGTCCCACTCCATCTAAATGTTATTTTTTTAGCTAAGTCCCTAGATAAAAGCAGAGATTACAACACCATAATTCAATGAAGATTTTTTTTTAAATAGAGAGCAATCAGAGTAAGTCAGAAATGCCAGATAATGTTCATCTAAAGCCACAAGTCAGAACTAAACAACTATCTATAATCTCACAAAGTCCACAAGTACAGCGAAGTCATAAATGACAAATGGACCATTGACCACAAGATAAAGGTAAGCTGAATCATTCATTGTTCCATTAATCCATTCATGAAAAATTCATTATACACCTCCTAAGTATGAGGCACTTGGAATTCAGTGGTATCCTGATTTATTGATGGCTGTGATCTTAAAAATACAATACAATAGAGGCAGTGGTTCATCTGTGCATTCCATAATTACCAGAGGAATGTGTTCCTGATAACATCCACTTTCTGTGACCCTTTTGTGTGGTTGATTTTTTTTTTTTTTTTTTTTTTTTTTTTTTTTTGCTGGGTGTTTTCTTTTTAGCCCTCAATATACTTCATCCATCTTCTCTACCATGCTCCAGGAACCTGACCATTGAGGACAATATTAGGCCTCCCTGCCATCTACCTTCTGGTAAAGTTCAGTCAATTGGGTAACAGAATAGATTCATAAAAAGAAAGTGGGACTGGGATATTTATTCCCCACATCCTTTCCCTAAAAGGCCTCCGGTGTCCTACTTACTATTCGTGTAGCTCTTCCTCTGAATTCTAGTAACTGCTTTCTGTCCATGTTCTTAGCCTGGGAGCAATGATCTTACTCTATGATTTTTTTCTATTACTATTATATCTTTGAAAATATCACTTTTTAAATGCACCAAAATAACACAGGTTAAATTTATCATCAGTTTCATTCTGGGACCTAGATTACTATTATTAGTTTTAGAATTTGAATGTTTTTCAACTAGGCTTTAAGTTTTGGGTATCAATTCTGGACTATTTTCTTTAATGTAACTATATTGTTGAAAGTATTACAGATATCCCCTTCTTCCACCCTGCTGGCCCCTTTAACCCTGTACCCGCCCCCCAGGCCTTCATTGCACTATTGTTTGTGTTCATGGGTTATGCGTATATGTACATAAATTTTTTGGTTACTATCTCCCCACCTATATCCCACCCTCATTCTGAGATTCTTCAGTCTGTTCCATGCTTCTATGTCTCTAGATCTACTTTTTGCCCCTCAGTTTATTTTGTTCATTACATTCCACATATAAGTGAGATCATGTGATACTTGTTTTTCTTTGGCTTATTTTGCTTAGCATAATACTCTCTGGGTCCCACTATGCTGTCTCAAAGGGTAAGAGGTCCTTTTTATAGTTGTATAATACTCCATTGTGTAAATTATTTTTTACTATAGTATCATTTTAATATTTCTTAAATTTGATGTCTGTTTCTTCTGACTTTTATTTAGATAAATGTGTGATAAATGATCATGGCATTCATCACCTCATAAGTGGATAATCCAATAGTCTCCTGTATTTCAATCTCTAGATAACTTAAATCTATTCACTTTCAACAGTACCTCCAGAGAAATGCAAAATATAAATAACTGCAAATCATGAAAATCTAAGTTTTACTCTGAACTTTCTTCAAGGGCAGTTTTATTTAATCATTTTAAACCACCTTATGTATGAAAGCTCAATAAATATTTAAGTACTATGATAAATTTTAGAAACATATGTACTCATAACTAAAAAGGAATCCAAATAAACTCAAACTATGTTTTTCCCCCTGGTGAAGGTACTAAGAAAGAGACAAGTTTAACAGATTGTCTAACATTACAGAAAAAGAATCAATAAAATAATCTTGTGTATTCTCTATATAGAACTGGATATTTTTTTCAAATCTGAAATGCCAATAAAGCATGGATAGGAAATATTACCTCATTAGCTCTTTTCCTTCATCCTAATACAAACATACTTTGTAAAGGCTAATAATCCCGAGATTATAATAAAAGTAATTAGAAGTACACTCATAGATTAATGATTATATTTTGAGATTATATAACAGAAATTATATGCTGATGTAGTATTGATGTGAAAAAGTTTGCCATTATGTTGACAATGGAATTATAGTTTTCTTTAATTTTAGCAAAATTTTTCAATAATATTTAATCACCACAACCCCCAAATGCAAATTCTTTAAATTCTCATTTTACAAATAAGGACTTTGAGACTCATAGGCACACAGAAAGATAGAAGTAAAGTTAGCATTAAAATACTGTTCTTACTGAGACTAAAAGCCAGGGAAATTCCAGGAGCTCCTCTAAACTGTCTGTACATATTCTTATTTTATGTGAACTCCCAGCCCATTTTACCAGCAAAGAGAACCCCAAGCTGCATAGCCCAAGACTTCAGATCCTTCATAAAATTGAGCACTAATCAAATCTTACTGAGAGTGGAGGTATAAAAGGGAAAGGACAAAAAGCTTTTCAAAAGCCACAGATAAAGGAAGTCATCAGGGAAATCTCCAAAAAACAAAGAAACCTGGCTCTCTATGTCAGCTCAGCACTGTGGTAGGAGGACATGAATCAGAAGAAAAGAATAAAAAAAAATCCCCAAAGGCAGAGATTCACTTTCAAGTTTTCAAACTTCATTTCAGGAAAAATATGCAAATGTTTTGAATATATTCTAGGAGACATAGTCACAATCTAGTTATTCTTTTTTATTGCATATAAATAAAAGCAACAAATAAACCAGATGGCCAAGTATGTAGTAGTCTTAAGAATACTATCAACACTGAATTAAGCATGCCTGATTTGCATTTATATACCCCTTGATCATCTGAAAGTACATTTTTCAGAATATTTGAAGAATGCCATTTGCATTATTTTGCTAGGGCTGCCAAAACACAGTGCCATATACTGAAAGGCTTAAAGACCAGATATTTATTTTCAAACAGTTATAGAAGCTGGTAGTTCAAGATGAACATGTTGGCAGCATCGGTTTATTCTGAGACCTCACTGTGGCTTGTAGATGGCCATCTTCTTGTGTCTTCATGTGGTCCTTTCTTTGTACATGTCTGTGTCAAAATTTTCTCTTTTTATAAGGATATCAGTAAACTGGATTAGGGCCCACCCTAATGATATTTTAACTTAATTATAATACCTTTTTAAGAATCCTATCTCCAAATATGACATTCTGAGGGCATGTGAATTTGAGAGAGACACATTCAGTCCATAGCACAACTCCATTTCCATCTTGAGAATTAAAAGCAAACACAGAGACATTAGAATCACTGAATATTAGATATAAATGTGACATAAATATTATTATAACAACTTAACCCCATAGCTTGTGCATGAAACAGAATCTGTGAGAAGTCAAATGAGTTGTCTAAGATTTTTTTTAAAGTACATAAAGGGAAGGATTAAGAAAGAAATGACATTATCAGAGAGAAAGGTTAGTCAGTAAGACACTAGGAATATTAGTTATCCATACAAAGAAAATAAGTGATATCTCTACTTTTACCATTTACAGACTTAATAAAAAACAAACAGGCATTATTTTAAATTGTATTGCTTAGCTTCCAAGTGTTCATTTGATATGAGAGTGTTTAAATTTTACCAATATGAAGATGTTATGCTTTGTAAATATTTTTAATATTTAAATTTTTTTCATCTGATGCATGTCAACAAATTTTGATCTTAACATACATTTTTGGATGGCAAATATGGTCTGGAAATTTCTGTTCCTATTTTACATGTTAAGTATCATAAAACATTTCTATGGATGAATATTAGAAGCAAATTATTAAGTAAAATGAATATAATAAAGCAACACAATAATAAACAATGTGAAATAATACTTATGTAGATTTTTTTTAAAAATAAGCAACAACAAATAGTATCTAAATCTATGAAGAAAATAACAATGACACTTCAGGATAATATTTATCTCTTGAGTAAAGGGAGACAGAGGAATTGGGGTCCAGGAAAGGCACACAGGGAAACAGGAATAATTCTAAAATTGAGTGATGGGCTCTCAAGTATTCATTTCAGGATTACACACACACACACACACACACACACACACACACACACAGACAAACTTGCTAAAATATTCATTTGTATGTATTAATTATTCAATAATAAATATATAAATATATTGAAAAAGCATCTGGACATTAAAGTATATTTAGCAAACATTTTATGTCTTAAATATAAAGAGATCAATTTCTAAATATAGAAGACATTTTTTATCCTAAGAGAAAGGACCAGGTGAGAAAGAAAAATTTAACTTATTCAGGAAAATACACACTGCAATTTTATGTTTTGTATATTGTTTCTCTTATTCTTATCCTTACATTTTAAAAAATAGTGAACTATAGTATTTATAGTTAATAGTTAAGTAAAAGAATGCTAGACTCAGAAATAAAATGTGAGTTTAAATCCCTTTTACACTAGCTGTTTGATGTTAGGATGATTGCTTGAGTTCCTTGAATTTTAGTTACCATATTATCTCTCTCAAATGAAGAGCTTAGTCAGGATAGACATCCTCTAATACCTGTATTCCATGATTTTATATGCAGAAGGAGTCCCAAGTTTGTACAGAATTTGAGATTTGCTTTCTAGAAGGAATCAAAGGGTCTAAAAAGCTCATCCATCATTGACCAGAAGACATAGTGTTCTCCAATCTCATATCTTATTGACAAGGATGGATTTTTAAGTATGTTATTGGGAGAAACAGAAGAGACAGGAACAAAGGTCAGGCACATGATGAATTTTTGTTTTTGCCCTTTCACCTTGCTAGGCATGCATTTTCACTGGAAACCCCTAAGAGCTTTTTGGCTAATTTTCCTCAAGAAAAAAAACAAAGTGCTTTGCTTTCTGAATAATGGCAAATGCTACTTAGTGAAAATAAGATATTATTGAAAAAAATCTCAAGTTATTTTCAACAAAAGTTTCAAAATGGAAGCTGATGTCAATAATATGAGGAGGGCAGTGAAAGAGGGGTCTGGACTTCTTTTTTCCCCCCATATTTGCTAGCAATTCACAAGTCAAAGCAAAGGAAATATTGGGGCACAAAAATAAAATTGTCAGTTTCTTGTAACTTTGAGCTAGTGCCCCAGGTCCTTCAAAGCTTTTAATGACATGTATGTGTTGAAAGTAGTCCTTAATAAATAATTACTTCAGCTTATCACCATTAATCCTTATGATAACTCTTAACATTATCTGACATGATTGCTATTAAAAAGAAGGATTGGGACTCAAACATGAATCGCTTCTTTGAGGTCACATATTTAACATGACAGATACCTGAGCCCATGTCTCAATCAAAAGCACTTGCTTCTCTAGCTGTCCCTGTGAATAATAAGCTAATGGTGTTTTTAACCCACTGAGTGCGGACCTATTCAAATTTTTATTCACTGCCTATTTGTTATATGGATATCCGATTGTCTTATGTAAATACTAAAGGCCTGGTGCATGAAATTCGTTCACAGGGGTATGGGGATTTCTTACCCTGGCCTGCACCCTCTTACATAGCAGCAGTTGGACATCCCTCTCATAATCCTGGACCACTGGTTCCTAACTGCTGGCCTGCTTACCTGCCTGATCAACCCTAACCACTCGCCTGCCTGCCTGCCTGATAAGCTCTAACTGCTTCTGCCTTGGCCCCCACCTCAGCAGCTTCATCTGGAAGGATGTCTGAAAGGTCATTCAGCTGTCCAGTCTAATTAGCATATTATGCTTTTATTATTTATAGACATAATTACCAGAAGAACTTCATTAAACTCTTTCTTTAAAATATTGTGATTTATATTTTTTGTTCTCCTAATGCTCTTGCACTGCATTTCCAAAGAGTGCTAACTTACAGAAACATACAGAAAAACTTTAAGTATTACTATTGTGGATAAAAAATTAACTGTAAACAGCCTACTAATATGCCAATAGAAGCTGAAATGGAGTATATATATCTCATCTTCATCAAACCAGAAGATAATGGCTACTAAATACGAGGCTGTTGAAGCTCATGGTGTAAAGAAACTGAAATTTCTGCAGTCTCATTTTCTATTTTACACAGCCATAACTACTAATTAGACTATAAGCCACTTGAAAACAGCAATTCCTTTATATCTTTTTTGGCTAGACTTTAACATCTTGTCTTAAATATCTAAAAAAAATTAAGTGAATATATTTATACTATTTGAGATATTTTTATAATTTAACTAGATTTAGGAAAATCTATAATATTCTATGTAATAATAAGTATCTGCTTTATTAATCTTCCCAATATTAAAATCCAGAAATACAATTATTACAATTTTTAATTTACCTTAGTTTACATTTTTTCCACTATTGAATGCCACATTTCTCAACTGTTATTTCCTATGCTATGGAAATACTTTAGGGAAGACATTCCCATTTTAAAAGGAATATGTAGGTAAAACAGGGTAACAGGATTAAAACCTAATAGGACAAACAAAGCAAACCTTAAGGCTTGAGGATAACCTTCTTTGACTCCATGATCTGCCCAGCAGACCTATGGAAAGAGGCTCTTCTCTTTCAGACACACTAGGGCATCCTAACCCATGGCTGTGCTGGGTGCAGCTCATGTGGTAGTTCTTGTGGGATTGAAGTTAGGTGTCTACAGCTCCCCTGGGCTGGACCTGTCCCCCACAGACTCCCTGGGCATTGTCCTTGCTTCAGCCCTCTAACTGCTGGCATGCCCACAGCTCCAGGTGGCTCTATCTTTTAAAATGTAAATGGAGGTAGCCATGCCCCATAGTTATGGTGTGCAGATATCCTGCCCAAATATTTTGAAACCCACTCAAAGGCCTTGACTTTCGAAACTGAGGAGGCAGCCCTATAATTACTGAATCACTTTTGGAGCCTTTCTTCTCTTGTCTTGAAGAATATTGCATTTTTGCAACCAAGTAGTTTTAAGGCCCTGTTCAACAATCTCTCTTTATTTGTCTCTGCTTTCTTCCCTTTCAGTTCAAATGGATTATTTTCCTGCTGAAATGGCTGATTAAGTCTGTGGTTTGCCTCCATCCTAGCTGTCTTACCAAAGGGTTGTTTAGCTACACGCTTAGTGTTATCTTCCAAATATGTTTTCTTATTTTTCGCAGCATAGATAGGCTGAGATTTTCCAAAGTTTTCAGTTCTCATTCTCTTTTGATTAACAGTTCTGTTTTTAAGTCACTCCTCTTCTCACATTTTACTAGAAGCTGTCAGGAGGAGACAAGTCACAGACGTTCTTGTTACCCAATACATCATGTCCAGCTACCAAGAAAAAGTTGCAAGGCATAGCAAAAGGCAAAAAAAAACGCCACAATTTGAAGAGATGGAGAAGCACCTAAATCAGACATGGCAGGATGTTGAAGAATACCCACCAATCTCCCTCAGTTTGCATGAGAAATTATAAGTATGATGATTATATGCACATTTATAATACTTTAAAATATGAAAGTGGTTGTGTATAAGTAGAATTATGAATTATTTCATTTACTTTTTGCATTTTATTATGCAAGTATATTTCTATTACAATGAGAAGAGAAACCATAATGTTGTATAATTGCCTAATAAAAAAACAACTGCTTGGCATTAAAAAGAATTTTATATATCAATAAAATTACAATTTTATTAACTACTATAAAATTTTCATTCATTACATTTTAACATTAACAAACTCACTAAAATGCTTAGAACTAATAAAAGTAGCATAAAAAATGCAAATGTAATTTCACTTTATGCTATTTAGAACAAGTAAAAACTATGCTAAAGCTATTTATAGACTGAACATCCATTAACAATATAAAGAGGATAAATGCCAGTATTTCTACTAAGACTTTCTATTAAAGGAGAAAAAAAGAAAGATGCATTATCACTAAATGGGATAGAGTAGAACATTATTTGTTTAGCATATATAAAAATTTTATTATAAGTGAATAATCATTGCTAGACATCCTTTAATTTCTTAGATTCCTTTATCAGAATTTATCTTGAAAAACATAAAATTGTCCAAA
The DNA here is from genome assembly GCF_014108245.1 of Pipistrellus kuhlii. NCBI lineage: Eukaryota > Metazoa > Chordata > Mammalia > Chiroptera > Vespertilionidae > Pipistrellus > Pipistrellus kuhlii. The sequence goes on from NW_023425595.1 coordinate 18,098,936, forward strand.
GATAAGTTTAAATTATGCTAAAAAGGGAGAAACATTGTAAATTATACAGAAAAGACAAAAAATGTTTTGTTCACCGATGACCTCTGCTCTTCTAACAATGTTTTCAACAGCTCTCCAAAAGCACATATATCAATGGATATAGAAATCTTTCTTTAGGATTGTTTGATATACTAATAATGTGACAGGATTCTTTCTTTGGCAAGAACTGAAAAATAAGCAAAGTTTTTTAAAACCCCATAAAACAATGAGAAAATTCCATGATATGAATTTAAATGTAGAAAATGTATAACAAACTTCCTGGGGACCTACAATTTTGGTTTCCCATAAATCTGTTCTTTTTAAGCACATTTTAGTTAGATATTACTTCTCCAAACATATTACCATGGGTTGGTGACTAAACTTAGAATTTGGTAGTCCTTGTTAAAATTTGTGGTAAACCCACAGCAGTCTTAGTCATAGTCTCAAAGGTGAAACAAAGAAAATTCCATTTTCATAAATATTTTATGACTATGTATTAATTTGTAGAAGGTCCTCTCTGTTCCTATTCTTTCACTTTAAAAATTCTTTGATGATCAACTGTCCAAAATAATGATGCCTATTAGTTCACTTATTCATTGACTCACTGAACATTTATGTTAATTAGAAAAACCTTTTAAAAATTTAACAAGTTGGTTATTTAAAAAGAAAATAAATCTAAATGAGGATTTTCATAAACACCAAAGTGTCACCTCCAATATCTCTAAAATTTTTTACTCATAGACCACCTAAAAAAATCTCACAAAACTTGTTATAGATGGTTTTGTTACCCAGGAATAGATCGTAATATCACCTTCAACCAGTGAAAGCTTATTTGAAGTAAGGAATTTGCACTGTTTCATGGGTATCTGGCTCTGTATTGTGTCCCAAAGAAGGTAAATATTCACAATTTTTAATCTTCAAGTCTGAAAACTAAAGATATTAAAACTAATCATGGACAGCCCTGGAAATTACATGACACAACCTGTGAAACTATTCATAACTTGTTTTTACACTGATGTATATGCCCTAGATTATAGGGGAACATCTCAGATCTCTATGGAGTGTTATGTAACATATAGTTTACTCCCCTTCTCACCTTATAAATCAGAAAAAACTGAATTCAAATAAGAGGTTTTGAATTTGTATCTGAAAGAACCTTGTTTCTCAAATTGGTTATATGCTAAGAAATTTTTTCTCATTGAAACATTGACCTGATTATATTTTCTTTGTAACAATAGTTAGATTCTCTGGCTGTATTTAAATACCAGTGTTATGTAGCTTAGAGTTACATTGAGTTATAGAGATAATCCTTCAACAGCAATTATTATAGGGTTATATTAACAGTTAGGATAAGAGGTTACAAATGATCTTCAAGTTTTTTATTAGTTGTGATTCTCTAATAAATATATTTCCCCTTTGTGAGTTTCCTATTCAGGTGACTGTGTGGAGGAAGGGAGAGAATTCCCCATTCTGCCATTCTTTTGTTTATAAGGCTGGACCAATAAGAAAATAATATTGACAGAAGACTAGATAAACAGTAGAAAAATAATTTGATATATGTGCATAGAAAAATCACAATACAATGCTCATATCACAAAATGAGACTAAATAAATAATAGATCTAGGCACCATTTTATACTTTATAGGCAACAGAGCAATGGATTTTTAAGAAATGGACTGGATAAAATGTAATCTAAGCAAGGTTTTGGTATTGCCTTAGTGCGGAATCTAAGCAAGTCTGGGCTTGGATAGTAAGTTAGCAAAGGCGTTACAAAGTTTGCTTATACATGATTTTTAACTCTGGATTTTATAAATTGTGATAAGGCTGTCTCTCAGTCCTTCAAGAGAGTGGAGGGCACCTATCATAGAGATTTGTTTCTTGCATTTACGGGGACAGAGTCAGAAAGCTCTTCCTGTTCCTGGTTTTTTTTCTTTTTTTTCTTTTTTTTTCCAGGTGATTTTAGTTTAAAATAATCAATATGCCATTGTGGAAATATCTTGGGGAAGCTTTCCGGGGGCCCTGACAACTGCAAACAATTGCATTTGGTATTGTTTTATTCTTGCACCAACAAAGAAAGATGGTCTAGAACTTAGTGCTGACTTATAGAGAATAGTTTTCTTTTAAAAATATATTTGATTTTAGAGAAAGAGGAAGGGAGAGGTATAGAGAGATAGAAACATCTATGAGAGAAAAACACTGATCAAATATTGGCTGCCTCTTGCTTGCCCCCTACTGGGAATCGAGCCCACAACCTGGGCATGTGCCTTGACCAGAAACTGACCAGCGACCTCTTGGTTCATGGGGGACACTTAACTATGAAGCCTCAGAGGCCAGGCTAGAGCATCGTTTCAAAATGATTTTCCCTATGTTATTTTTTTAAAAAAAATAATCTAAGAGGTTGTAAGAAATATACACTTGAGAGAATTCTGAAAGAAATTTTGAAATATGATTCCTACTTACTTTTAACTGTTATGTAGTAATATTTTAGAGCAGGGAATATCTAGCCTTGGTTTTGAGTATGCCACCAGGCAATACAAAAAAAAAAATGAATGTGAGACAGAAAACGATAACAAAGAGCTTTCCTTGTCATGCTTTCTAGAGAAGGCTGCTGTGTTGGGACTCATTAGCATGCCCTGCCAGAACTAGTTGGTCAAAGTCTCCTGAATTCTAAAGAGAATTTCCTACATCTTTTGCAAAGGTCACAAAGAGGAACTTACTTCACTGCACTTGAACCTCTTTACTCACGTCTATCATATGAGGAAGTCAAGACACGTTCCTGTGGGCAGGAGTGGGAGGAGGGTGCCTTCTGTTGCAATGAATAGGAAGGGGCTCTGAGAGAGTCTTGGATAACTCCAGAATGTGTTTTGTTGTTGATGTTGTTTTGCAGTAGGAATCACGAGGAACCAATGTCTTATTTATGCCTTAGTAAGCAAAAATGTACTGTGGACTGGATCTGACACCAGTCATAGGAAACCTAGAGAACCAGGGAAAAGACTAATAGGCTTCCCTGGTGGTTTCCTAATGCTTCTCTATTTATATCAGTCTACCAGAATTGAGGAGGTAAAGCAAAGCCTGCCATCAGAAAGCCACTGCTGCTACACTTCTGGGTATTTGTCTCTTTAAATGTACCCAGTGTGAAAAAAAAAGTGTTTGGCCATTGAGTAACATAAGCATAAAAATTTATGTAAATCACTACTCAAAAGAAAGTGTTCTGTTGAACTGCGGCAGCATATCTGCAACTAATTTAGTAACAAGGGACAGGAAAAGAGATACTACACTGACACTACTAGACACGTTGAAGAAGATTATTTATCATCAAAGAGAAACTCAGGAACGTCAACTTTCATGATAGAGGGGGAAATATGTCCAGAGACAGATTCAATTCTTTTTACTCAGTTTGACTTATTGCAAATTGACTTGATGAAATTTTAACTGTAGCTTTGGTGGAAGGTACGATGGTTACCTAGTTAGCTAGAAAACTTGGCTAACTGCCCAGCAGCTGCACCTCAAAACAGTCTTCCTTGCTCATTACTTGTCCAGTTCACTATTAATTGCACAATGTGATGAAAATTATTTCTGAATGATGGCCGGCGAGGTAAGTGAGCATATGTCCAAAAAAGAGAATTCTTGGAGAAAGATAAAAGAGTAGGAGGGTCATTCTGGTACAAGTTTGGAATTTTTAAAAAAGCCTTACACAATACAAAAAGATGGAAAATAGATCCTTGTTATAAAGACTAAGACTTAGGAGAAAATGTAAATTTCCATATCACAATAGATTTTAACTTCCTAGTGGGGTAGTGAGTTAGCAGCATGCTGGAGAGGAGACTTTAGAGACAGAGAAGCTTAAAACTGATTGAGTATCCCAGTCTAACTTCTCCCCATTAAATTGAGAATAATTTTAAGAGAGCTAGATGTAACCAGCATTTTCCTTTACCTTCATAAAATCACAATCTTGTAAAAGGAAAGCTATTAAAATAATCAGATAGATCTTTTTAATGAAAATCAAAACATTTCTGCACATTTTCTATATTATTGTTCCCTGCCGCCCCTCCTCCCAGCTTCTGCAAAGCATATAACTTCCCTCTCTAGGGTTAGGTTACTGGGTTTCTAATCATGTGTGACTAGGGATTTCAAAAAGCATTTTTCAAAATGAAGGTATATTAACTTTTAATGAAAATATTATTCTTTCTTGGTTGAAAGATCTCTATTTACCAAGAAAGTTTGCCCTTGTATAAATGTCTTTTTCTTCCTTATTCTCTCTGGCTCTTCTTGCTATGTTTGTTTTTAATTTGTCATACATTCTTTCTAAACACAGAGCTAATATAATATTGATTTTTCAAAGTTGTGTTTTGTTGGAAATTAGAAGCATTTTTCAGATCAACCATGCACTAATTTTTAAACTGCAAGGCTTTGAACAATATGGATTTGAACATGATGACATATCTGGAAAAATTTTGATACTTTTCATTAAAATACATAACAGAAAGTCACAGGCAAGGTTGCCAAATGTCACAGATAATGACTATGAATACAGGGGTAGTAAACGGAAATCACTGAATTTATTCGCCATCAGTAACTAGTTAAACAACAGCAATAGTAGCAGAATACAGTCAATAGTTCTAGAAAAATCTGAGATGGACTCCATTACAGGACACTATTTCCATGGGTACCATTGATCAGCTCACAAAATGACTTCCTCATGCTTCCTTGAATACTGTCTTCAGATTTCCATGCCTAGCCTTTGCAATACCCATTTATCCCATTATTTATTCTGTCCATATATTTAAAAGACTTCTCCAATAAGTGATCCATAAAATGCAGTGGAGGGAGGACATTTCTTTCTTCAACACAGGAATGGTAGATCCAGTGCATAGCTGTTTTAATCAACACATTTTTAACTCTCTCCACTTCCCTTTCCCTCTGGTGATTGCCATGTTGTTGTCTGAGTCTATGAGGGTTTTTTCTATTCTTCTATTTTAATAAATATTCTTTAAAGGCCACAATTAGAATTCTCAAAGTCCTTAGAGCTCTGCTTTGAACGTGGTCACAGAAAGGAAATCTGACTTCCATTCCTTGGCATGTTGATCACCAGCTTTTCTACTGCCTTCTCTGTCCTGCATCCAAAAAAGGCCTCTCCTAGCTCATATACAGATGCAGCCATGTATTTAGACTTAGACCTGGGGAAGAGGCTCAATCAAGTAGGTTCTAGAAGCTGGGAATAGAGATTTTCTGATTCCATAAGTGCAATTCAAAAGTGGAGCATGAAATGTCAAATCCCCAAATCTCTTAGATTCTTGGCTCCCTGGGAAGTGGTATGGCCTGAGGAGAACCAAAGCAGCCCTCTAAAGTTTAGGGTCCAGAGAAGGAATCCTTCTTAGCTGGTCTAAGAGAATACCACAAAAAGGCCTGGCGTAAGTGTTTTTTAATCCCTAGTGATGGATTCACAACAGGGATGATATTCTCCCTAAAGGTACAAAAATTGGTTCCAAGATAGGTTAACATTTTTTCCCCTTATATATATAAAACACAATTAAATTTATAGTACATAAAAACTGTAACTGTGGTATTAAAATTTTGTGGGAGGGTGGGGGAGTTAGGAGGAAAGGGGGCTAAAAACACTCCTTAAGGGGGGCAATAATGAAAACTAAAATTTGAGAAACACTGCTCCAAGTGGTGGTCTAAAACTAGACTGCCTTTGCATATGAGCATAAACAATGGGCACAGATAGTGGGGGGAGGGAGAGGAGGGAAGGAAAAGGCATGTGCTGGGGGTGGGGGCAGCCAGAGAGAGGTCAATGGGGGAAAAGGGAGTCTTATGTAATACTTTAAACAACAATGAGTTTAAATTTTTAAAAAATAATAATCAAAGTAAACTGAATAACAGACATGTGAGATAGGTAATAGACATATTTGTATTTGTATGACACTAAACATTCATTACTACATTAAAAATGCAGTCCATTCTCTACAAAAAATAAAAAGTAATAAAACCAGGCTGCCTGTTTGTATTTTTTACTGTACTAACTACTAGTTGTATACCTTGGAAAAGTATACAACTTTCCTGACCCACTGTTTTCCCATCTTTAAAATGGGTACAGTAAAAGTATCTACTTTAAAAGTTTGCTATGAGGATTAAGTGATTGATATTTATACAATGCTCAATATAGTGTATGCCATATAATAAGTACAAATAAAGCATTTTAGTAAGAAAAGTTTTCCTCATGTGTAAAATTTGTGATAGAAATAGTGTCTTCCTCATAGGGTGTCTACAACAATTAAACAGGATAATGCCTTACACAATATCCAACACAGGATTTGGTATTTAGTAAATGAACAATATTGTTAACAACATTAAGTAAAAGAATAGAAAATATGACTCCAGAAATATATAATATAATATTGAAAACCATAGCTTTTTCAGATTTTCATTATCCTGTAATTAATATATATATATATATATATATATATATATATATATATATATTTACTTTTACTGTAAATGTTCCCAGTACTCTCTGATAGCGAGTATTCCTAGTTTTGTTTATAAGTTTTTAACCAAACTTAAAGTGTTTTCCTATTTAACTAAGCTTAAAGTATTTTTTATAAACATTAATCCAAGTAATTGGATAGTCCCATTGCCCTTCACCATTGGGAAGACAGCCATTCATTCAGAATTCTTGGGAAATGTACAGTATGGTAGGAGAGTGCTGGACTTTTCACTTCGTGATTTTGTCTGATAATATAGGGTTAGTAAGATATTAGCAGTCAGATTAGTGAGGCAATTTCATTTCTTGCCAAAGGAGTCTTCTATTTAGTATGAAAAATATCCAATGCATTGCATTTTATTTACATGGGAGAAGAGTCAAACAGGTTAATGCTGTATTAAACTACAAATCCACTGTACTTTCTAGAAGTTACTTAGACATAAACCTAAGACTGGATACTTCTTTTTTGTCTCAAAAAGTAATTTCTCTCATAAAAAAGAAAAATAAACCTTAAATATTACTCAATATTAAGAACAGATAGTTGGTGTTTGATTTTAAATAATGGAAAACCTTATATAATAAAAGAGTAGTATGCAAATTGACCATCACTCCAACACACAAGATGGCTTCCCCCATATCTCACCATGTGAACACAAGGTGGCCGCCACAAAATGGCCAGCAGGGGAAGGCAGGTGGGAGGGACCAGGCCTGCAAGGGAGGGCAGTTGTGGGTGATCAGGCCACAGGGGAGGGCAGTTGGGAAGGACCAGGCCTATAAGGGAGGGCAGTTGGGGGTGATGAAGCTTGCAGGGAAGGGCAGTTAGGGGTGACCAGGCTTGCAGAGGAGGGAAGTTGGTGGAGACCAGGCCTGCAAGGAAAGGCAGTTAGGGGCAATCAGGCTGGCAGGGGAGTGGTTGGGGAGGTGATCAGGGTGGTAGGCAAAGCGGTTAGGCATAACAAGGAAGACAGGCAGGTGAGCAGCTGGGAGCCAGCAGTCCTGGATTGTGAGAGGGATGTCTACCTGCCTGTTCGGGCCTAAACAGGCAGTTGGATATCCCTCAAGGAGTCTCAGATTGAAGAGGGTGCAGTCTTGGCTGAGGTACATATAGTCCTTTGCACAAAATTTGTGCACCAGGCCTCTAGTCAGAATATATTTCCCTAAAATTTCTAGCATTGTCCATTTCTCTAAAATAAGTGGGTATATATATATTTTTTTAGGAAACTCCATATTGTTTTTCCACAGTGGCTGCACCAGTCTGCATCCACACCAGCATACTAGGGCTCCCTTTTCTTCAAATTCTCAATAGCACTTGTCATTTGTTAATTTATTGATGGGAGACATTCTGACATGTATGAGGTAATACTTCATTGTCACTTTAATTTGCACCTCTCTGATGATGTGACTTTGAGCATTTTTTCATTTATCTCTTGACCGTCTGTATGTCCACTTTGGAGAAGTTTTTATTTAGGGACTTTGCCCATTTTTTAATTTGATTATTTGTCTTCTTTTGTTAAGTTGAATGAGCTCCTTATATATTTTGGAAATTGACCCCTTATCAGATGTGTCATTGGCATATATGCTTTCATATGCAATGGGCTCCCTTTTCATTTTGTTGGTGATTTCTTTTGCCATTTGACCCAGAGATTCCACTTCTAGTAATATATCTTAAGAAACCTGAAATATCCCAATGTTCATAGAAGCACAATTTATAATACATAAAATCTGAAAATAGTCCAAGTTCCCATCAGTAGATGAGTGGATTAAAAAAGCTATTAAAAAAAAAAAAAGGATCTCTTATCCTTTCAGACTTTCAGATAGCATGGAGGAATCAGGAGAACATTATGCTAAGCAAAATAAGCCAGTCAGAGAAAAACAAAAGACAAGTATCACATGATCTCACACATATGTGAAATCTAATAAACAAAATACACTGATGAACAAAATAGATTCAGAGATATAGAAGCATGGAACAGACTGATGACTCTCAGAGGAATGGTAGGGGTGGAGGGTTAGGGGAAGAGAGACCAAAAAAAAAATAAAATAGGAAAAATTAAAATAAGTAGGTACACACAATTCATAAAATTATATACAATATACTACTGTGAAAATACTGTGCTTATTTTACTATAAGTTTAGATTAAATATCAGTCATAAACTGTTAGATGGAAACAAAATGCTATTCAAACATTCAAAAGCCAAATTTGGAGAAAAGCTTAAATGTGAGAATAGATTACACAGATCTGTAAGAATTACTAATGTGTTTAGGTAAATTAGCACTGAAAGTTATTGGAATAAGGATATTTTAGGTTATTCATTAGATATTAAACCGTTTTTGGATTAGTGATTGTCTTATAATCTATTTGCCATCCATTTGCCTAAAAGACTCACCTCTCTGCCCCAAAATTAGAATACATCTCTAGGTTTCACACTGAATCCCAATTTCTTTGAAAATAATCAAAGAGCCCTTTCACAGTACTTTTATATATAAAGGTTATAGATGTGGCACAGAATCATTTGAGGCAGGAGATTTATTTCTGACAACTAATAGTTTACTAGAAAATCAGTCAACTACCCTGTCAGATGTTCATTGGAAGTTTGAACATGAACTTGCCAATTTTAAACTTTTAGCCATCTTGACACTTAAAATATCTCTTAAATTTTAGACCACAACAGTATTTTTGAGATAAATAGAGTCAAGAAAATATTACATCAAAACAACAAGAAAAACAAACAGGTAGCATTGTTTAAATTTATAATAAGTACCTCAAAGGAGATACCGGGAAGATGAAACATAGTCGTCCAAAACATCTAAGTGTACTTAATACCAACCCCCCTTTTCTTTTGGCGAACCCCTATTTTTTTCTACCTGAGATATTTGGAGACAGATACCTCACCACAAAACCTTTATATCCAGCATCCATTTGGAGGTATTGAAATGTATTGCTCATGGCTAAGGGGGTACTACTGCAACTTTTCTCAAAATTAATGGAGTCAGCAAATTCCGGGTGTATTTCTCACAGTGTAGTATACCTTTTACTTCTTCTTCCATTAATTACAGTTTCTGCTGGTCAAAACAAAATTTTTGCAGACTACTTATGTATGATTATAGAAGACTCTTTTGCTTTTCAAACATGGACATCTATAAATTTTGCATGGCTAATTAGAAAAATGGTGCATGGTACCCTCAATGTTTATCTTTGTATTTTTTGCTCACATTTGTTTTCCATGCACAAAATACTTTGCCACTGCTTATCTATAAATTGATTCTATTTGTGATTCAAGGGTTTATTAAAACTTCATATCTCTAATGGAGCTTTCTCCGACCACCCCAACTTGAAAAGGTGTCTCCTTCCTCTCTACACCACAGATAGTCTGCGACATTTGTTTAACATTTATGACTTTGCTGCCTGGGAAAATCACAGTTTAGTATTATATGTGGAAGTGGGCATGTTGGATTCTCCAAAATGAAAATGTCAAGTCTTGTAAGAAAAATAATACCTTACAGTTTTCATGTGTATGTCACGGGGCAATAGTGTTTTATCTTCTAAGTCCTGGATCCCAGAAGGACATTTATTGTGTAGCTACTGAAGCTTAAACTTTAGGGATGGCATATTGCACTGGCCCTTTCTAAGCCTCTTGGGATTTTCCTCCTGGGACATGAGGAGAAAGCTGCCGTGTCTGTGATGACTGGAGGCCTAGAGTACTGCTTTGGCCTGGAATTAACTTCTTAGCCCTGGCAGTGACCTCAAGCCTCATGTGAGGACAGCTGATGGCCAATGTTAGCTTTATCTTTCCTGCAAACACAATCTTATCCTATCCTTGATGACCTCATTGAGCAAATTGTACTTATATTTTGACCCAATGTAGGTCTTGACAAAGTAAATTCTTCCTGCTCTATCTTCACATATCTATTCTAACCTACTCTTATTTAAGGACATTAGTAATATGATAGCTCACTCTAAGGACCCAATTTTAAGGCAATTTCTCTTTAAGTGCCCTATCTCTAAATACAGTCACATCTGAGATACTGGGAGTTAGGACTTCAACCTAAGAAATTACTGGGGGTAACCATGACATCTTGCTAAGAGAATTATATCCTTTAGCTTTGGGATTTTTATTTAATTTTAGTTTTTTGGAACTTCTTTTCTGCTAATACAATTAGAAACAATAAATATCAATTTTCTTTGCCCACAGTTACTTGTATACATAATTCTAGCATGGAAAAGCTGCAGGTCTGTCAGAACTTGGGTTATCTTTGAAGTACATTTCCTAAAGTAGAACAATAGCATAGTCTGTTTTAAATCACTGTGGTGTTTATCTTTGACATTTGTATTCCAGAAGATAATTCATTTACTTCAAAAATGTGTGTGTTTTTTTGTACTGGAAACAAGCATAAAACCAATAGATTCTTATAAATATACCATATAATGCGACATAATATATGGCAAAAGTCATGCCTCCCTTTTACTTTCTGTTCTGGCTGTCCTAGCCTGGGCACTATTTACAACTCTCTTGATCAATGAAAAGTCTTTGCACTCACTGTATTCAGACTGTATGGAGGATAGACAATACCCCTGCCTTTAATGGCCTTGCAGTACAAAGACTAAGGTCAGGGTCATTGCAGCAGAAGATTAAAGACATATTTAGGAGATAAAATCAGTAACACTTGTTATTGAATGAGTGGATTTGGGGACAGATAAAGAAAAGTGAGAAAAATATCAAGAATAACTTTAGCTTTAATGGTGGCAACTTTATCTTTCCCTCAAACACATAATTTGTTATGTCATTTCTCTTTTCTCCTTAATGAACTGGAAGTTGCTTTTACACAAAACCTATAACATACACTTATTAATCCCCAAAAGCTCGTTATATATATATATATATATATATATATATATATATATTGAGTGGCCAGGTTATTATGTCTTTGAATGCATAATAATATGGCCACTCAGTGTATATCCTATATAATAAAAGGCTAATATGAAAATTGTTCCCTGGACCAAGAGTTCAACTAGCAGGCAGGCTGGCCAATCGCCCATGTTCCCTTCTCCTGGCCAGGCTGGCCGGACCCCACCCATGCATGAATTCATGCACCGGACTTCTAATATATATCTATACAGTATATACACTGATACTCTGAGTGGCCAGGTTACTATACGTTCAGAGATCATAATAATCTGGCCACTCAGTGTGTGTGTGTGTGTGTGTGTGTGTGTGTGTGTGTGTATAAATCAATATACATATTGATTTCAGAGAGGAAAGGAGAAGGGGAAAGAAACATCAATGATGAGAGAGAATCATTGATTGGCTGCCTCCTATATCTCCACACTGGGGACTGATCCAGCAACCCAGGCATGTGCCCTGACTTAGAAATGCAACTGTGACCACTGAGTCACACCAGCTGAGCTGTACTATTTCTTATAACTGCATGTGAATCTATAATTATCTCAAGATAAAAATAATTAACAAAAATATTAGAGAGCAAAGAGCCTCTATGTCTTATTTAGGTATGAAATTTTAAACTAACTAATTTCGACTTTTGATTCTCCTGTTTTGCAAGTTGCATGCTTGTTGAATGAAAACCAAGTGGGATCCAGAGAAGAAAGCCTCCATGTGCACATGTATGTCATAAGGGCAGCCTCTTATAAATGAAGTAAAACCCATTATAAATGCATGTTTTCACTAAGCAAGCTAGAGCACAGATGGTTGACTGAGAAGCTACTATATATACAGAGGGACATCTGTTATGTTACATCAATTGTATCTACAGAGTTAAAATTGTTATCCTCTTACTTACAACCTGTACCAAGTTATTGCAAATACTCTCCACTGAACATCTCTCTGTGTTTGGAATGCTTCTGAGTTTTCATCGTGAGTAACCTAAATTGTAAAATATACAGCAATAATTTTCACATTAGATTGAGGTAAAGTATTGAGCCAGGGCTGAAAGTGGTCACCATATCCATGGTACATCTATGGTGCAGCAATCCAGGCAGGGACCAGGTTGCATGACATGCTTGGAGATGTATACCTGCTTTGTGCAGTGTGCCCATACTTTACTGTCTCTGAAAATACCATTTTAGAGTCAGCAGGATTTTGTGGGGGCTGAATGCCCAAGAGTTAATGGGTTGGTGTGGTTTCCACACAGACCCCAGAAATGTAGAGCACTCTATAAATAGGCAGGAGAGAGGGCTCAGCAAGACCCTCTTCTGATCTAGATCAATAGCCTACAAAGTGGAAAATGAAAAGGACATTTTATCTCTTCTATTTACAAGTATTTCTAATACTTATAATATGCCTGCAGTACCCCAAAAATCTACAGTCTGTAAAATGAAAACCTATGAGAATCTATGGGGTAGTTCCGGTTCAAGTCTGATTCTGAAAATGGAAGAAAACTGATATCTCAGCTCAAAGACAGTCAAGCAGAAAGAGAGAATGTTCTCCTATTAACTCAGTCTAGTGTTCTATTCAGGCCTTGAACAAATCAAATGACACCCACCCACACTGCAAAGGTAATTTGCTTCAGTCTACCCAGGCAAATTTTAACCTTATCCAGAAACATTAGCGGACACACTCAGAATAATATTTAACCCAGTCTCTGGGCAATTTATGGCTCAGTCAGGTTGACACATAAAATTAACTATCACAGTGCCTATCATACTATTAAAATATTAGATTATTGGAAGTTCTAGATATCAGTTCCCCTGTCTAATATTTTGTGGCTTGAAAATGTGGAATGAACTGTCTTTTATCCACCCTTCTATTCAGAGAGAAATATTTTTATCTCTCTAACTCCTACTTCAAAGAAAGCACATGAGTTGGTAATTTTAAAGTGAAGTGAAATAGTCATTAACAATACATTGTAAAATCTTTCCAAAAACTGAGTCACCACTGTCTTATATTTATTTAATAGAACAACTATTATATTAAAGAATAAGGTGTGGTTGATAACTTCACAAATGGGCAGATAAAATAATTGTTATCTGACAGATGTTGGATGACACATGTCATACAAATACAAACAGTCTATGTAATTCTTAGAGAGAAGCTTCTTCTCATGAGCCATGAATTATGGTTAATTTTAGGAACCACCATCTGCTCTTACAGTCTAACTACTGAGTCTGAGTGATTGATAATGCAGAGGCATTTTGGCAGATGAAAATCATGCCTGGGGCTTGCATAGAATTCCACAGTGGTGTCTAATGATCCTATTGTTATTTTGCTATTTGAGTTTGACTTAAATTGAAAATGATTTAAATAAACATCATTTTCAAGTTATCTTGTGACAACATTTGGTAGGGGTCCCTTTTCCAAAGTGATACATATTAAGTGCAAAATAAAATGAACTCATTGCAAACAACTAAAATGGCACAGATCTTTTTGTTCAAATTCTATAGCTCAGTTCCTTGATTAATGGTTACTATTCTCAAATATTTTATCTATATACACACCCACATAAGATGCCTTGCATTTTGAAAGACTACATGTTGTGGTAATTTGTTCTGTACAATATTCATTTCAGTTTGTTTGTTATGAAAAAAACACTTCCATGTTTGTATATGTAAATACATGTTCTTTATTTTAATTGGTGCTTACTATCTTAGGAGCTTTGTAAACTAAGGTCCCAGGGGAGTTTCACATACAAAAAGGATTCTATTGCTAAAAGCTGTTCATAAACCCATAGTTCCTAAAATATTATGGATCAGAACATTGATTTTTTTAAAGATATTTCACGTGTGTTTGAATAAATATTTGCTCGCTTAATTTTTATAAGTCTTGAAATGAATTTCTCAATAATAGAAGATAAAATCATTTTGAGATATTTCTTTTTCTATTTAAAATGCTAATTCACTCCTGTACCTCACTTACTAATAATTCTCTATTCAAAGTCACTTTTTCAATAAAGCCACTCCTCATCACAAAAATAGAAAAGGTAACTCCCCCTTATTTCCAGAACCCCTTACTCTTTCTTTTTGTTTTTATTCTTTTTGCAACAATAATCATAAGCATATATTATTTTATGTATTATATTACTGCCTATCTATTATCATTATAATGCAATGATGCAGAACAAAGTTGTTTTGTGTGTGTGTGTGTTTATCTTATTTACTGATATTTAAATAGCACCAAGAAGAGTATATGACATATAATTGATATCCATATTATGTTAAATAGTTGTATTTAACAATATATTATTGAAATAATAATTGGATAACTGAACAAATAACAAGTGTGTTTCTCCAAAGTTTCTTCTTTGACCCTGGAGGTGGCTTAAAGCAAAATTTAAAAATATTATAGGGGTTTAAGGGGATGAAAGATGTAACCTACCTTTGGGACTATTTCACTATTCTCATGAATTTCAGAAAGTTTTCTGTACATACATCTAAGGAGTTTTCAAAAGAGGCATTGTGTACAATAGTATAGCAGACTGCCTCATAGAGGTCAAACCAGGATTATCTTAGTGCACAGCTTGTCTGTTCTCCTGTGGGGCAAGCTAGAGCCCTGGCTAAGCATGAAATTCAAAATTACATTTTTGTTAACTAAATGTAAAGGGATCAATGGGATACGATTCATTCTGCCTCATAGCATTACTAGCTTGATGGTGAAATAGAGATCTCCACTCTCTGAGAAATATTGGGAAGGAAACTTTAACTTTTTTCTATTTGCTCTTCTTACCTGTTGGCAACATTTATTGAGATAGAAAATTATCATCGCAAACATGTGCTCTACCTATTCTTTAGGATCTGCATTTGTTTAGGCTGAGCCCATTTCCTCTTCTCCACAAAATGAGCCCACTCTGATGCCTTCCACTTCCAGAGAGGCTGCAGACGTGACAGTGATTCCAACTCAGAAGAGATATGGCTTCAAAATGTACATTTCCTAATCAGTCCAAAATGAATTATGTAGTTCAATTTTAGTAACAAGTAGCTTGATTCCCATCACACTTGTTTGCATGTTTTAAAATTGACATCATTCAGAACCACAGAACTCTATCTAGGAAAACCCTTATATACATTTCGTATGAAATACAAGTAAACAATTTCAAGGTCTATTATTTCTGGATTCCTATAGTGAAACAGTTTCAATAGGGAGGTGTGTTGTTATTAACTCAATTTTAAGGGGAAGAAAGGAGACAGGGTATAATTTTTTGACAAATTTATATCATTGCTAAAAGATTAGAACATAAAATATTTTACTGAAAATATGTACAAGATAATTACAATCCATTAAAATTCATCGAATTAACTGAACTGAATACAGTGGTGGCATTAATATTTGGATTATGAGAATTTGTAATCAATTCCACAGATGATAGCTATCAAGACTTCTGACACTTTTGCCACCATCCAGCTATCTTGCTACTGGAAATCTGTGTCTTCACATGTCAAATTCATTCATGAAAATAACTACATTAAGGGAAGAAAACATCTGACTATTACATTAATAAGAAATACGGGTTGTAAAGTACAATATAAGGAATATAGTCAATGATATTGCATAACTGTGCATGGTGCCAGGTGGGTACCAGAAGTATCAGGGGGAACCCTTTTTAATATATTTTATTGATTTTTTACATAGAGGAAGGGAGAGAGATAGAGAGCTAGAGCTAGAAATGTCGATGAGAGAGAAACATCGACCAGCTGCCTCTTGCACACCCCCTACCGGGGATGTGCCCGCAACCAATGTACATGCCCTTGACTGGAATCGAACCTTTCAGTCCACAGACCGATGCTCTACCACTGAGCCAAACCGGCTTCAGCAGGGGGTACCCTTTTTAAAGTATACAATTATCTAACCATTATGCTATACTCCTGAAACTAACACAAAATACTATTGAAAGTAAACTAATTGAAAAAGATGAAGAAAATTGTGAGCTGATCAGCTGTCTCACTGTCTGAGCAGTATGGAATTTTAAGTCTTCTTGAAGTTTGGCTCTGTTTATCTTTTTTCTCCTTTGTCATGATTAAGATTGGTTATTAGAAATTTGGAACTTCTTGATGAAATAGCTGTCCATTCTGGTTAAGGTGCTTCCATATTTGTTTCTGACTGTGTTATCTTTTGTTTATGGTCTATTGTGCAGGTCATTGTTCAGAAAGGTCAGGATAGTGTCTTTTTCTAGGTCAGATAATACAGGAAGCAGACAAAATACGGGATATGTAGCTCTAATATTCTAATATTGGAAGCTTCAGTGATGTTCCTGACTTTTGTTAATATAATTGGTACCAATTATAAACAAAACACATGTTAATTATCAGTCTGAAATTGGCTAAAACTGCACAGCAACATCACATTTACTATGATTAATTAGTTGAACAGAGCAACATTTTGAAAAGAATAGCAATTTTTCACTTTGCTTTAGAACTTTTGTCTTCATGGCTCAATGGTTATAAAATTGTAGTTGTCAAGACAACTGTGCAGAGCATCTGCTATGTAAATAGCGAAGCTTCAAATGTGTGAAAGCAAGTAAAAAATCCAATTGAGTTATGTCTATACCGTGGATAAAAATGACTGTATGGTGATTGCTGCATTCCAGTTGTCACTGTGTAATAATTATTTTATACATATGAGTAGATCATGCAAAAAAAAAAAAAAAAGCATTCTCATCTGTACTGTTATATCTGCTACACTTTCACCTAGAAATATCCTACTCAATGACACCACCTTACCTCCAACACTCTCCTTTCTCTAGCAAGACACTTACTATCCCAGGAAGCCAGCTTAAATGACATTTTCTCAGGAGACCTTATGCTTTTTTGATATTTGAAAATAAGTTTCTAACATTGGTACTATAATTCTTAGTACATTGTTTTATACAAAGTTTAATGAAATTCATTTTCCCCGGGCAGCTAAATGTTCTTTCAGATCTTTTTACTTTTGCTGCACAGCACAATGCTGGCCCGGAGCAGGGATCAACTGGCAATTTGACACAAAACAGGAATGCTGCTTTTATAAACTCCCTAAATGTTGTATTCAATCACATAGGTATTAAATCATCCGCATATTGTTCCAAATGTAGGAAAGACTGACATAGCCAACATGCTACCCCATCCAATGAGTTAGCCTGTAGGTGCTTATTAGGCTGTACTGAATTTTTAAAATTCCCAGGAGTAGATAGCACCGAGAAAAAGAAGGTATTGGTTGATTAGATTAATGAAAAATTGTTGAATTACAAGTGAAACAACTCTTAAGTGATAGTGATTTGCAAATATAGGCCAAAGCAGTACTTAATGTTATTAAATTATACATAAGAAACTGGTTTGTTCATATTTGGGACTGTTCTTATTTGGCACCAATTATTACTTAATACTATATTATGATGAATATGAAACATGACAGCAGTTAAATACATGCAAGTATGAAACTGTGCTATAAGGACCATAAGATCAGGTTAGAGCCTGAGCACATGTATCCAAACATTAAAGCCAGTATCGAATTATTATCCTTGAAATATTGGGGGGAGAGGTATGAATTGAGATGGGTCAAACATTTCAAAATGGTATTAGTCATTTGCTATTATTTTTTACTACTTATTTTATTTAGAGTTATCAAAAACTATTTATAGACAGATGTCAGAGGGGAGGTATTTGGGGGCTAAGTGAAAAGGGTAAAGGGATTACGAAAATAAATTTAAAAAAGGAAAGACTGGTGGACACAGAAAATAGTATAGTGATTGCCAGAAGGAAAGAGGGTAGGGGGTATAAAAAGGTAAAGGGGAGGATAAATGATAATGGAGGGAGATTTTACTTGGGTTGGTAAACCCATAACATAATATACAGATGATGTATTATAAAATTGTATACTTGAAACCTATATGATATTATTAACCAAAGTCACACCCATAAATTCAATTTAATAGAAAGAAAAGAAAAGGTAATGACTCACAATTCTGTAATTATGTTAAAAATCGATGAATTGTACACTTTAACAAAAATACTTTATGGTATGTAAAAAATAACTATTTATAGGTAATGTTATATATAATAGAACTAACACTCTAGATAGTGTGGTAATAATTATTGTAAAGACAAAATATTTCTTAATTATTTTAAATAAGGATAATTTTCTAAACTTTAAATATTAATGCATACTGTTAACAGTTGCCTACTAATATAAAAATGTATTTTTGCTTACTATAACTGCTTCTACTCAACATTGTTGAATTATATACCTATGTGTGAAATCCATAGCTATAACTGTTCTAGAAAAAAACACTGGAAATCATCTTCACAATCATAAAGAAGTAAAGATTTCATAAAGAAAAAGATAAGCTATTAATATTTTAAAAGATAAATAATTTTAACTCTTGCAAAAGTGAAATATCTTAACCTCTCATGAAGAGCTACCACTAAGAAAATAAACAGCCAAGTCACAGTGGGAGAACATTGTCCCAGACATACGTTTAAGGAAAGACTTGTCTACTCCCAGTACTAAAATAGAAACAGCACAATAACAATGGAAAAACAATTTGACTTGACACTAAAAAAAGAAAGATGTATGACTAACAAATAAGTATATATGATTTTATTATCAACATCATTAGTCATCAAAGAAGCACAAGTAAAATCACATTTACTTTCATAACTAAAATAAAAATATTGATGACACCAAATGCTGGAGATGATTCAGAGTAAGGGTGGCAAAATATAACTGATGGGCCAAATCTGTCTGCTGCCTCATTATTTTTATAAATAAAGTGTATCAGAACACAGCCATGCTCATTTATTTATGTATTTTTTTGTGGATGCTTTCATACTCCAATAGTGTGATTTAGTAATTGCAACAGAGATGTACAGCCCAAAGTCCTTTATAGAAAGTTTGCTGACCCATGATGCATTATTTTCAGAACTCTCATAATAATCTCACTATTGATGGAAGAGTAAAATAGTACTTTGAAAATATTTTATAATTTCTTAAGAAACTATATCCTAAACTGAAATATGTAGCAATCTCTAACACCTAACACTGTGGCCATAGCTAGTGTAGCTTAGTGTTTAGTGTGTTGGCCTGAAGGGTCAAGGGGACTCATGTCACAGGTTCAGCCACATGGTCAGGACATGTGTAGGAGGCAACCAATGTATGTGTCTCTTTCACATCAATGTTTCTTTTTTAATATATATTTTATTGATTTCTTTGCAGAGAGGAAGGGAGAGGGACAGAGAGTTAGAAATATCCATGAGAGAGAAACATTGACCAGCTGCCTCCTGCACGCCCCCTACTGGGGATGTGCCTGCAACCAAGGTACGTGCCCTTGACCTGAATCGAACCCAGGACCTTTGAATCCACAGGCCTATGCTCTATCCACTGAGCCAAACCGGTTTCAGCAAATGTTTCTTTTTCTATGTCCCACCTTCTCTGCCTCCTACTATTTCTCAAATAAATAAATAAATAAATAAATAAATAAATAAATAAATAAATGGAAAAAATATCCTCAGTTGAGGTTTAACAAAACAAAAACCCAATACTATGTAAAAGAGAACAGACACAAGTTAGAATACATATTGTATATATTCTAGTAAAAGCAAATTCAGAAACTCTGGCAGAATTCACATCAATGGATGTTTTCACCTGGGGAGGGATTACCTTGCAAAGGGCACAAGGTAATGCTCTGGAAATGTTCTCTGTCTTAGTAATGAGGGAGATTACATGAATTGTATACTTAAAATTGGATCCTTTCACTTCATGTCTTTATATTAAAAAAAAAAAAAAAAAAAAAAAACTCAGATGGCTATTCTAGCCAGATTGGGAATAATGCTTTCTAATTGGATGTCTGAATGCCTACTTTAAAATCTTTTACTGAAAGAGAGAGAATAAATTTACATGGACAAATAATCATCTGCACCACAATAAGTGATTCCTGTCAAAGAGAGTCAGAGGCTGATATGGAAGAGGAACACCTGGGAAATTCAAGTTATTGGTAATTAACCAATTATTGGGATAAGTGATCAATTTATGGGAGTTTGCTATAATGTACATTAAAAAGATTATAATAATTATAATTTATAAAGTAGCTAAAATAAGTATAAATTAAACAAAGATTAATACATTACATACTGACGAAGGTCAATTGGGAGAAAAAAGGATACATATGTGCTACTATTTAATACTTTAAACAATAAAAAATAGATTACATAAAAATAAATATAACCATAGCATATTAAAATTCTTAAATTAACCCCTAAATTTTAAAATGTAAGTGAAAACATAACAATATGCTATTTTAAAATTTTATATTTTCAACACTTGGGATTGCTAATGCCCATTTCAAAAAAAACGTCATGAAGCGATAGGGATAAACTGACACTTTTTATGATGAAACAGCTCTGAATTCACCATCCCCAACACAGCCCCCCCCTCAAAAAAAGGGACTGAATTTGTGGGCTTATGTAAATTTATAAATTACTCCTATTATTCCGTGGTTACACTTCTCATGATCATTTCTAAACCTCTGGTTCATTCTCATCACAATTTAGCATCTGGTTTTGGCTATTACTGCGAGCAATTAAAGCAAAGGTCTGTGACACACTTGGGAGGAAGCAGTAAAGAGGGTAACTGGCCTCCTGGGGGAGGGGGGAGATGCATTTTCAGGGCCTTCATGAGGCAGTTGCACTGAGAAGAGCAGAGGTCCATGAAAAAAGTGGACCCCATGGAAAACACTCCAGATCCCACATCTAGGACCAGTCTATGAAAGATGAGAGCATCTTCCTGTTAACCCAATATATACTTAGTAGGTATTGTGGGAACAAATATGTCAATAACAAAACAAAACTCACTGTAGTAAAGCAGAATGAAAAATGGAATGATTTCATTTGCTACGTTAGCATGAGCATTGCCTTGTAGTATTACAATTATTAAAGGCATGATTCATTTTATAAGATCCATTTTAAAATTATAATTTAAATGCAAAAATATATGTGCAGCAACTGAAGCACCAACAAAATAAGTGAAAATATTTCTAAATTAATTTCCTCTCTCATGAGAAGAAATGGCAAAAAAAAAAAAGTATGCATCAAATGCCATGAAATAGAAAATGATTTTCAATGAATAAAGGATGACATTATACTTTTCATCAAGGCCAATTTGTTTGTTTCACCACTGTCATGTGAACTCAGGCATCGAAAATGAAAAGTCTTGCGTTTGTCCTAGATGAGGGACAAGAGCTTGTGAGCCCCAGGGTGGTTATGTGTAATCACTTGGGTCACAGAACTGGGGAATCAGTGGGGTCTCTTATCCAGAGTATATGTTGTGACCCGCTACACTTGACTGGTTTCCTTGCTTGAGCTTTTCTGACAAATCAAAAGATTAAATTGAATCTTCTATTGGCAGCTATAGTCAGCTTTCTGAAAATACCTTGAAGGCACTCCCCTCCATACTCCACAGAAAAACCTCTATGAAAACTGCCCTTTGCTGATTCATTCATCAAATATTTATCGAACATCTATTTGGGAGTAATGTATCATAAAATAGTTCAAATTTGTTGCTTTTTAAAAATATATATTTGTATTGCTTTTATAGAGGTAGAGAGAGGAAGGGAGAGAGAGAAACATCAACAATGAGAATCTCTGGCCAGCTGCCACCTGCACGCCCTGCACTGGGAACCAAGCTCAAAACCCTTGTGCATATGCCCTGACCAGAAATCAAACTGTGACCTTCTGGTTCATAGTCAATGCTCATCCACTGAGCTACTCCAGCAGGGCTAATTGCTGCTTTCTTCAAAAGTAAATATTGAGAAACAACATAGACATTAAGCTGATTTTACTAGAATACTAATTGTGAGTAATGACTGGCAGGCTTCAATTCCTTGTACTCACACCCAGGACAGAAATCTCTAATATGGCAAACACTCTCATCTTTCCTGATGTGCTGCTGTAGACTGTCATTTATTAGCCATCTAGCCAAGCTGGCATGAGGGAAGAAGAGATAATTTCCATCCCCCTCATAGTAATTGCTTTTTTTTTTAAGCACAAATGGAAAGAATGTCAGAGATAGTGATTCTATTTTTTTTAATAGATGCTCTGATATGTTCTGGAAACCAGAAAACAAAACTAGCTCAACAAATCCCCTGACTTTGGGCGCTATATTTTGGGCTATTACAGCAGGCACAGTTAAGACACCTCCTATTACCTTTTTTAGCCAAACAATAGGAAGGTGGTATCCGTGTATATAAATGCACATGTGCCAATCCATATGCCACTTCCAGAGACAGATCTACTTTTCTTATTACCTTACACAAAATAGCACTCTCCACCCATCCCCCTGCTTTATTTTTCCTCATAGTGATTCTCCTTACTATGTATTCATTTACTTATTGTATTGCCTGTGTTTTCCTCTAAAATGCACTCTATCATAAGGGGAAAATCTTTTGTTGTATCTTTTTCATCATCATACCCCCAGTACACTAGAGTCATACCTGACAACGATTCAAGGCTCAATAAACATTTCTTAAATAAAACATGTCATGAGCTGTATGACATATTCCTATTTTGTTGATAATTTAAAACTTGACTATATTAAAAGAAGGTACACAAGTAATACAATCTTTTTACCTTTGCTTCTTCTATCTTGGCACCTCCAAAGCTTCGTGTTATTTTGTACTTACTTGTTGGTTGCTTTTACTCCTGAAAATAGCACTGGTAGGACCTCAGCCGGAGAAAGTTCAACAAAACTTGATATTTGAAAATACTCTTAAATGTAAGCAGAGAGGGAAAAAAGACTCAGTGGTGTTATTTTGAAAAGAAGACTGCCATTTTTATGGTCAGCCAGAATATGAATGACATAGGTAAATAACCTATGGGCTGTTCTTGTTCATTTACCTTATAAGAAAGCTTATTAACTCAGGATTGTACTAAAACAGAATTTTGGAATCTTTATCTAATGGCAGTCTGCTAAGCAGAAGTCACACAATAATACCAAATCATGTGAGTTTATGGTTTAATTACACAGCACCTGCCACCTCTGCAACCCTTTTCATTACTGCTGTAATTCATTTCCTTTCAAATGAGATAAGTAAAAACAGATATGCCTTCTAATTTTCCACTACATTCTCCTGTTTCTCCAATTTTTTCACCTTTCCCCCCCTCCTTTATGATAACTATGGGTTTCATTTAAAAGGAAGTTCTCAGGCTTTAATATTAGGTCAGCTGCTTTCTATGCAAATGACAGGTTGGTGGAGAAATGCCAGGAGTTATATTTAGTATCTATGTAGAATGAAAAATATTCTTATAGTTAAGGAACATGTGTGAGAATGCTATTTTTCTTGCCAATTGACTAGTGTGTATTTTAAAATATGTGGACAAGGGCTGAATTTTAAATTTCTGGAACCATCATAACTTTCAAGGATTCCCTTAGAAGCAGGTAGTTAATGAAAGCTTTCTTAGAGGAGATTTTAAAGCAACGGCCTTCAGACAAGCTGATGCAGCACAAAAGAGAGTTCACATGTTTGATAGAAATGGATATAGATTTGAGTTAGAAAAAAGCCAACAGTCAAAGGAAGCAGAAAATGAAGTATGTCAAAGGACTGCAAGTGATGTCTCTACAGGGGAAAAGGTGAGGGGCTCAAAAAAATCAAGGATGGCTAAAATTAATTTTTGCTATAATATGTCCTCTATCTATTGACTAAATTTTTGATATTACCTACTACCTAGTTCACAAAATTGGAATGAAAAAGAGACATGTTTAAGAAGCCACATTCAAGCTATCATGACTATATTAAGAGAGAGAAATTAGAGGAAAATATATATTCCTCCAAATTTTTCAGATCTGTTAGAAACTTTGTTACAGTTCCCCACAGTATGTAAGCAAAAAAGCCTTACATATAATCGTATAAAAAAGTAGGTGAGCCAAACAGTCTGGAGGAATTGGGGCCATCGGGTAAATGAGTTCTGATGAACACTCAAGACAGAATCTTCTTAAACTGGTTTCTCTCTGTTCCGTCACACTCATTCTGAATTATTGGATTTCTGAATTTGTGCACAATTTGTACATCTGTATTCTTTGATGAGTAGTTTGCAGACAACACAGCACCTCGGATGGCCTTTAAGATGAAAGGATTCACATATGATAGACTTGCATTCAGGTTTATGACTTTTTAAGGTAAAGCAGAAAATGTTTTTCTGAATATTTGGATTATAGAGAAACATGTAAATTAATAAGTGAGACAGTTGAGAGATTGATTACACACACACACACACACACACACACACACACACACACTTTGTAGTAGAATGGAGAGACATGCTACTGTCCTTTTCACAAAGATGAAAACATCATTCTCTATTGAATGAAATAATAGAATCACAAAGAGTGCCAACCACTCCTTTAGTGTGGAGAATAGATACTTCCCTTGACTGATCGCCCCATGCCAGGGAATTTCTGCTGTAGTTATGGCAGTGGTGGGGAGAAATGGGAAAGTTCTCCCTATATTGGGCTAGAAGGTGGCTGTTTTCATCTTTCTGTTGTGATGCGCTATAAAGGGACAGAGATAGAGAGACAGAGAGAGACCAAGAATAAAAGGAGGGAGAAAAGGAAAGACATTTAAAAAATGTTTAAAAATATGTTTATTGATTTCAAAGAGGAAGGGAAAGGAGAGATAGATAGAAATAGAGAGAGATGAAAGAGAATCATTGATTAGCTGTTTCCTGCACAGCCTGCACTGGGGACCAAGCACGCATCCAGGGTATATGCCCTGACCAGGAATCGAACCGTGACCTCCTGGTACACAGGTCAATTGATGCTCAACTACTGAGTCATGCCAGTGGGCAGATAAACATTTTAAAATAAATCTCTACTTTGAGGGAATTAATGTTTGAGAAAATTAATGACACTTCAGAGATGTTTACTAATGCCCTTCTTTAAAAACTCTATTAATATACACTGATGTCGACAGACTTGAATACCATTTCTCAATATATAGATTTTACAAGACAACAAAACCTTTTCCCTGTGAGCCCAATAATTGATTCAAACATGACCTGCCATTGGTCTAGCTTATAATTTCAGTTCCTCTTTCCAGATCAGAGTTTTAAGTTAGTGGAAAATTGCATATAGTGAACCTTGATTAACTGGTTTCTTAGCATAATAGGAATTAAATCATATTAGAAACCATCTTTTTTCTTGTCTGGCAACCTGCTACTGAGAAGTCTCTTATTATTAATACCAAGACATTACTCTCTCTGGACTGTAGTTCAACTGCTCAAACTAGAAAATGCCACTTCCAACCTGCAGTCCCACAGCCCACTCATTTGCCTTTGGTTTTCAATCCCCAGGACAATGACAGCCTGTCTCTTTGGGGAGCCCTGATAGTGCAATCCACCATCCCAACTTCAGCTTCTTTCCCAAAAACTATTTTTGATGATAGGCATCTAAGATTTCTTGTGTTCATGATTAAATTTAAAAATTATATTTTTTATTGACTTCTGAGAGGAAGGAAGAAAGAGAGCAAGATAGAAACATCAGTGATGAGAGAGAATCATTGATTGGCTTCTTCCTGCATGCCCCACTACTGAGGATCAAGCCCACAACCTGGGCACGTCCCCTGACCAGGAATTAAGCCATGACCTCCTGGTTCATAGTTTGAAGCTCAACCACTAAGCAACACTGCCCAGGCAATAATAAAATTTTGTCAGATATATATTCTTATCTATATCTACAAGGAGAAAAAATAGCCAACTAGAAAATTAATAGACATGTGTGATCCTTCCATTTGGAAATAAAAGAAGTTATATGCATATTTCTCAAGTTAATTCACTGACCTTTTCAAAATGATGTGTATCATTATTCTCTAAACACATAAGTACACACACACACACACACACCACATGCACACAAAAATAACATGATGTATATATTTTAAAGTACTCCTTAGGATTACTAATACTCCAAAAAGAATATATATCTTCATAGATTATATTTATGTCATACTATGGCAAGCATATTCTAACAATTTGGTTAGATATCAAGACAGCCATTTCCAGGGTAATATAGTAATAGATAAAGATGGAAACATAATTTTACTTATCAAAATTATATAAGTCTGGGAGTGACAGGGAGATAATACAATTTTTCCTGCCATATAGGAGTTCCCAGGGACAGCCATAAGATAAAAAGATGACTTTAAATGTAATCTAATACCACCAACGCTTTTGAAAATGAACACTATCCCCAATGTTGGGAATTTCTTTCTAAGAAAGACTGAAAAACCCATACAAGAGTCAGATCTGGTGGAAATTTAAAAAAAAAGAAGAGGGAAGGTATAAACCGCTCTACAGAAACATCTGAACCTATTACTTGGGAACAATAGCTCTAAATCATGAAGTAGCAGAGCCTTTTAATAACAGTGGAGTATTGGAACAGGGCAGTAATTTTAACTTAAAATGCCAGCAGTATATAATGCGAATGCCAACTACTGCAGCAGTGGTCATGGAAACCTTTCACTTCAAATTTATAGCTCCGCCCGCTGCAAAATGTGTGAGTATAACTTCATAAGCTACTGCTTTCACTTGCTTATACCACCCTCACTCCTTAACCCTTTACTTCCTCTTTCTGACTCTTACCTTTTTGACAGATGGTCATTCTTTCTCTCACATGGTTAATTGAAGCATAATTTAATTTAGGTTGTATAAATGTTTCTCAAATTTATAACTTTTATTTGATTGTATCAAGCAAATTTTCAGGATTGTTTTCAAATTTGGAAATATTTCTATCAAGTTTATTTCATAAATGACATAAATTTTCCCAAAAGGAAGTCTGGTTATGTGTGTCTCAAACCTTGTCTTATTCACTTACTTCCTGTACAACGGACTATGTTCACTTTACAGCAGACCTTTGGCCCCACACCTTTACATCAGTTTGCCAAGTGAGTGTAGGTCAAGGGTAGGAAGAGTCCTGGAGCCATTCCACACCAACACAACCAAGAAAAATGCATCTATACACAGATATGACTGCAGACCCATTACATATCACTAAATGGGAACTAAAAACATTTTGTATGAAATTTTCCATCAGCTGATTCCAAATTTGCTCATTGTTGTCCCAAGGCCTCTTGATATAAGCAGGATGAGATATACACCAGTAAGTTAGAGTTGGAAGAGCAGTGATATTAACTGATTTTGCTAAAAATATTTTCCTTTTGTAATTTTTCAAAAATATATAAATCTGTGAACACATAATAAGCATGTTTCCCAGGGCCTGTGTCTTTGAAGCTTATGCTTCATCTCTTCCACTGTAAGCACTGTGTCTTCTAGCTTTTAATTCTGTGGGGGAGAAAAAAAATATTTTTTCCTCCACCCTTCTATAATAGGTTCTTGGTTAAGGATCTTCAATAATAAAAGACAGATTAACAAGATAAAAAACAAAGAGAAGTTTAATAACGTGTACACCTCTTGTATACATAGAAAATACCCAGAGGAAACAGCAACTTCCTATAATGGCCCAAGTTGTCATACTGAACATCAGCTAAAGAAAAAGATGTTTGGAGTCTGGGGGAGAGCCAATTATGAGAGGTTATCGGGAAAAATGCAGTAAAAAAAAAAAAAAAGACATGGTATTATACATATTTAAGTCTCTGACTTCCCCATTGATAAAAGTTTCTAGAGATTTAGTAATCCTCCCATTCCTAGTAATATAGGCAGCTGGATAATGATAGAGGAAGAAGCAAAGGGAATTAGACATTTTTTAGCCTAATGGGGTGGGGAGCCAAATCAGACACTGAGACTATTTGCTTCACCAGGAGGCTATAGATTCACATACCCCAGAGGACCACAGCATTGCCCCACCAAAGATTAACATCCCTCCCTTCCCAGATTGTTGAGTAATGGGTGATTGGTGGGGAAGCACATGCATTAGAAGTCAAAATGGCACAGGGGAAGGTACTTGACCATAGAGGCCTGTCAGTCTAGCCTGGGAAATAATAGCATGGTTGCGAGGCGGGCCAACTGCAAGCTCATGAAAGCTTGGGAAATTTATGAGTTATTTTGAAAAAGCTCCTGGTCTTTCCCAAGCCTGAGACAAACCAAAGAAGAGTTCTCTCTCTCTATCCCAGGAACACAAACAACCAGGCAGATCTAGCAGCGGCGAGGGCCCATAGCTGACAACACAAACTCCACAGATCTAAGCAGAACCTGTGTTATAAAACAAAAACTCTGGGCATTGGACTTAGTTTTAGACTGGACTTTCTCCATGGTGGGATAAACAAATATGAAACATGGGAGATCCAGGAGGGGCAGCCTTCTATTTCCACCCAAAACAAATCTCTGCATATCAGAATATTCCCTGTGAGGGTTCGTGAAATGCTTCTCTCGTGATCCCATGAATGAACACAATTTCCACCAGCAACACCGATACCCTGACAAGTGGAGGTTTATAAATGTAAATTTCTCTTATAAGAGGGTAACTTCTACTCTGTTTTCAGAGCTTCCCCCATGTCTTCTGTTTCTTAAAAAAATAGCCAGCCCCGTATAATTAATATGCTAAAGAGACATATTTTGGGGGTGGTATATTTTGCTCTCCTTCAATCTGCATTAAAGCTTTACATCTGTTACAGACTTAGACAGAAGCCCTGTAGACCTATACTGGCCAGTCCTGATCCCTAAAACTAGACTGGAGCTTTAGCATTGGCTCTATGAGGAAAGAGTCCTCATCCTACCCATAGCAGCATCCCCAGTACCTATTGATGCCTGGTGTTATTGATCAGTACACCAGAAACTTGTGAACAAATGAGTGAATCATTTCTATCTCAATTTTAGTTCAAAAGCACCCGACTCTCTGAAATTCATTTACATACACTTCTAAATTAAATCCTTCTAAAAGAACTCCTGTAACTAAATGATTTTTCACCTAAACTGGATTGACAAGAGACACATTCTTATGAGGTATTTCCATCCTCAACATAATCATGGGCAACCTGTAAAGTAAAATGTATTTGTAGGTAAGTATGAATGTTAATATTAAAAATGTATACATCTAGAATAGATCAGTGAATTCCACTGAGTATAATAATACCAAGGAATCAAGGTTGTCAAAAAAAGGGAAATGCATCAAAAAGCCTATCTTTCTTTCTCAGTCACGTTTAGGTGTTTAAAGCTATGAAATTACATTTCTTGATATGTCCAAAAATCTGAGAGATAGATTCTTATCTACTTTAAACATTGAAGAACATTAAGGCTGAGTAAAGTTTAATTATTTGCTCAAGTTCTCAGTGTATAACTAATAAAACAGAATTTTACCAAGAACTCTGGTTTCTAAACGCATAATCATGCTTCCTGCCATAAATGAAACTATACGATAGTATGACAAGCAAATTCATATATGTCTTCAAGTCTGTTCAATATATTCTTTCTTAGGCAACTAAAAAATGAATTCTAGCTGGATTTGCTCCTTCTGACTCTGCGTTTCATTTTTTATAAGGGCATCCTCTTCATTGGGAAGCCCCAAATATAAATTTGGGGGAAGATATGATCAATATAAACATATGATTATGTTACTACAAGCCTTGTGGGCTTATAAATTGCATACTGAGATAAATAAGAGATTTCATTTGGAGATAATAAGTAAAGGTATCAAACGAGAGAGATTTCAAGTAGAGAGGAGTGAGGAGGGCTGAAAACTACAAAGGATGGAAGATAGGGGAGAAAGGAAAGCACAGGGGACAGATAAAAAGAGGCTAGAGAACTTTGGTAATAATCGCTGATCTTCAGGGGAGATTATCCTAAACATAACAACAAATGTAACACATGGACATAAAATTACAGTCTCAGAAAAGTTTTCCTTCAAACTACTAAGAATAACAGCTGTAAGGAGGAAGAAAGCATATTCCCCAAGATGTGCATAAAATAAAGATCACACTAGCATGAGTGATCAAAGAGGCAGGTGAAGCCCAGGAATACAAAGGATGGAGCAGAGCTGCAGCTCGGCTCACATGGGCAATGTGTGCTGACTTTACACTCACAGGGTTTTCCTAAATTTAAATATTTATCTTGTGCTTGGTTTAATTACATTTAAATTACCGACATACAAATAAACACACACATCAGCTTTAGGAACAAAGAGAGGGAGCATTTTATTGATTGAGAATTGACCTTACCAGCTAGTTACTAAAATTCTTCAGGCAAAATTCAATGATGGCAAGAGCAGGGTATATATCCTGAATATAAACTGTAACCACCTTTAACTTCCTCCATCCTCTACAAACCACTGATGGACGAGCTCTGTAACCTTTCACCAGCAGCCTGATAGCCTCCAGAGAGCATGTTAGGATAAGATAAACCAATGAACCTTGGTGGGCAAAATCCTCTCCTATAGCATGATATTTGTGTTATATGCATTTTATGGAACACTGATGCAAATCATTTTAGGAAGTAAGCAAGGTATAAATTATAGTCCCCATATAATAGCTTTATTCTCATTATGTGATATTTGGTTTCAGCTTCATATACCTAAATTTCTAAAATCAGGATTGAAATAGTACATAGAACATCCAATACTGACTTATTGTAAACTAGTGGCCCGTGCACAAAAATTCATGCAGGGGGAGGGGGCTGGCCTTCAGCCCAGCCTGCACCCTCTCTAATCCGGGATCCTTTGGGTGATGTCTGACTGCCCAAACCAGCCCAAACCAGCAGTCAGACATCCCTCTCACAATCCAGGACCAGTAGCTCCTAACCACTCACCTGCCTGCCTGCCTGCCGGATTGCCCTAACAGATTCTGCCTGCCAGCCTATCACCCCCTAACTGCTCCCTTGCTGGCCTGATCACCCGTAACTCCCCTCCCCTGCCACAACCCACCTCCTCCTCCTGGACCAGCCACCTCCACACTGTGTGGAGCCAAGGGACCCCCAGGTCTCACCTCATGGAGTGGCTGCTGGGCCCCACATCCACTGTGTGTGCGGCTATTTTGTGGTGGCCATCTTGTGAAGATGTTGCACGTGAGGGCCACCTAGGCTTTTATTAGTATAGATGATATAAAAAGATAAATGAGAACCTTCTTTATTGCGACATGAAAGTTCTTCTTCTCACTGTTCTTTGTTTCCACTAGCCCTCCCAACTTCTGTTACTTCATAGGAAAATCTATTTCCCACCTCCAACTTATGCTACTCCATGGGTCTCCCACTCCCCATCTCCAAGTAGAAATAAATTAAGCACAGAATTTCTCCTACTATATAAACAAAGTCTGGGGGGGGCGGAGAAACAAAAAAAAAAATTGAGGTATTTGTTTGCTTTGCTTCTTTTTTATACCTTGTTTGATCAGTGAGCAAATGGATCACAATTACCTTACCTGGCCAAATAGCAATTGATGTTCTCATGCCAGAGCTAAAGGCCTGAAGGAGAATCTATTTCATTTGTTATAAAACTATTTACATAAAGGCCTTGTC
The DNA here is from genome assembly GCF_014108245.1 of Pipistrellus kuhlii. Classification (NCBI taxonomy): domain Eukaryota; kingdom Metazoa; phylum Chordata; class Mammalia; order Chiroptera; family Vespertilionidae; genus Pipistrellus; species Pipistrellus kuhlii. The sequence goes on from NW_023425595.1 coordinate 18,130,806, forward strand.
TTTACTCTTGACAACCCTGTCACAACATAAGTAAAATATATTGTATTTACTCATTAGGAAATAATAGAAACAAGCCTAGAGAACCATAAATGAGACTCATTGTTAGCATAAATTTGTATTAGGCCATATTTGGGGCATTATTATTATTTTATTTTTTTTACAAAATACTTATTCCAGTCTTATATTCAGAAATATCTAAAGGTATATCCCACTTTGGGGGCTTTTTAAATTAAGGTTAAATTTACATCTCTTCATTAACTCTAATGTTTCTATGAAACACAAATTTACTAAAATCTAACTTGCTCAAACATTATGTTAGGCGTTAGAAATATAGAGCTCAGTAAGGCAGACTCTTTAATTTAAATACCCTGTTTCCCCAAAAATAAGACAGTGTTTTATATTAATTTTTGCTCCCAAAGATGTGCTAGGTCTTATTTTCAGGGGATGTCTTATTTTTCCATGAAGAAGAATACGGTACACATTTATTGTTAAATGAAAATAAAGGAAATTCATTACCTGTATACGGTACGGTAGTACGGTAGTTGTCAACACAAACCAGACAAACTGTGAATCCTACAGTCTCAAGAATTTACTCATTTATTCAATGACAATCATGTCATCATATTCTGGAACATCATCATAAAAATCCAATTCCTGAATTTCCTGGTGAATTTCTTGTGACTCCATTTCTTTCAGAATCAGTGGACCAAATCTCTCATGTTTAGCCTAGGGGGGCCTTATTTTTGGGGGATGCCTTATTTTTCACTCAGAAGGAAACCTGTAAGTAGGTCTTATTTTTGGAGGATGTCTTATTTTCGGGGAAACACGGTAGTTGTCAACTGATAATTGAAGAGACAGAAGGAAATATAAACAGAAATTCACCAGAAAGAATTAGAGCCAGAATACAATACAAGATGAGATAATTGTCAGAAAAGAGAAGGCAAATTAATTCTGCTTGGGAGAGAAACAAGGAAGTCTTTTGGGAAAGGAGTTAGTATTGTAGAATGAGGGAGATTTTCCCCATGACAGTGGAAGTGCTCTAGGCAGGAAAGATGGAGGGGGTCATTCCAGTCAGAGAGATCACTATAGCAGAGATGTGGAAGTGGGAAAGTGGATAGAAAATTTAGGGAATGATGGTAATTTGGTACCTTAAAGTAAAAGGTTATTCAACAGGAGTGAGGCAAATAAAAGGCTGGCAAGGTGGACTGGGACAATTTGTAAAAAGGCTAATACACCAACCTTAGCATTGCAATATTTTTCTCATCCTGCTCTAAATTGTTTTTGTAAAGTTCTTTCTAATATAAAACATCATTTTCTTTTCAAGACTTTTTAATTATCCAAAGCATCCCATTAGATTATAACTTTATGAAACTTTATTTCATTCATCGAGGTATTCCAAGTCTAGAGTCTAGGGCAGAGTAAATACTCAGTGATATTTGTGGAATGACCGAATCAAATAGGTGTCATTTATTTATCTTATTAGTGGTCTGCATTTACTAAGGCTGTAACCTTGCCTGCCTCCAGGAGGCACTGTCCATGGGATAATCCATGGAAAAAGCACCCATTCCTTGGAGTTGTACAGAGCACAGCTGTTAGGGTTTTAGGAGATGCTCTGTCACTAAGCTGCAAACTCTGGGAGACTTGGAATTTGTGAAAATTTTGTTTGCCACTGTATCAGACTTAGAACTAGTTCTGAAATATTATGGACACTTGTCAAACTATTATGTAGTAATGAATGAATGAGTACAAAACTGCATTGTAAAACAGTAAAAGAGTGCAACTTCTCTAGGGTTTATATGAGACTACCTGTCATGAGAAGAGTGAAACAGACCCTAGTAAAGTCACTTATTTTCAGTCAAATAATAGTCAAGATCAGCATAACAAAAATAAAAAATGCAAGTTTATGATTCAGTTGAAAGAGTGAAAAGCAAGATCTAGCTATAAATTTAATATTCTTTTTTCCTTCATTAACTGAAAGTATACTTTATCAACTCTAACAATTATAAATGAAGGAGGAAAGAAAAGGGCATATCAAATTTATAAAATGCCTATTTCTGAGCATAGTTGGTAAACAACAACAAAAAAGGAGACATTCCTTGGGCAAATACCATAAGAAATGGAATGAAATAAATGTTCATTCTATGCTGGCTCTTTGATACACTCTAGCCCACGCATGTCAAACTCACAGCGGGCGGGCCTCATGCCTCATTTTCTGTTTACCAAGGAAGGCTGTGAATAAGCTCTTTGGTTTCGTCTCTCAACAGTAATGAATAAACACAGAGAAATCTTAGGTATGCCAAAGCAATAGTTCTACAGAATATTTTTCCCTTTCCATTACAAACTCTGCAGTACAAACTCTGACGTGCATGCATGACATAGGAGTACATATGCACACTGTAACAAACTAAATTTAATGCCGGAATTTTGAATAAGAAGGAGCTTTCAGTTTCTGTTCATGCTTATTCATGAGGAGGTTGCATATCAATGAACAGATTGCAATCAGAGAAGGGGAGTAACAGGCAGGGGCTGCACATTCCTATTACTGAAACAAATGAGATGCTGGAAAGGAACTGTGGCTTCCAGCTTCTCACTCTGCTCCACTGGAAGACCATAGCTGATGATGCTTCATCTCAGACTCTGCCCAACACCACATTTGTTTTCCGTTGTAAAACTGTTCGAAGCCTGGACATAGGCCAGGCAGCCAGCCTCTTTTCAAGCTGTTGTTGGGTCCATTATCTTTCCACAGTAAATGGCACATTAAATGGCAAACATCTCCCTTACAAGGAAATTTCCAACATTCTTGCAGTACACAGAATGGCTTCCTCAAAAAATGTCTACGCACTAATGCCTGGAACCTGTGAATATGTAATATCATAAGACAAAAGGAACTTTGAAGATGTAATTTAGGTTAAGGACCTTAAAATAGAGACATTATTCTGGATTAGCCTAGTACAATGGTTGGCAAACTCATTAGTCAACAGAGCCAAATATCAACAATTGAAATTTCTTTTGAGAGACAATTTTTTTTAAACTTAAACTTCTTCTAATACCAATTTTTCAAAATAGACTCGCCCAGGCTGCGGTATTTTGTGGAAGAGCCACACTCAAAGGGCCAAAGAGCCACATGTGGCTCTCGAGCCACAGTTTGCCGACCATGGGCCTAGTGAGACTAAAATAATCCCTTGAGCCTTTAAAAGCAAACTTTTTCAAATGAGGTAAAAATTGAGTTTCCTTTGCTATTTCTCTCAATGTTACCTCTTGAAAACATATACTAGGTATACTGGTTAATAATAGAGGATTTTATAATCTAAGAAAACATAATTTCAAGAGAAGAATCAAAAGTGCTTTATTCAAAGTAATGTCCATAGATTTCCCCCATCCTTCAGGTAATTTGTGGATACCATCCCAATAGAACTTTTCTTGTTTTGAGGCAAACCATTCAGAGACCCAATTTTCCACTTCTTAGTACATTTTGAAGCACTGCTCAGAAAGTGCATGTGCCATCGATCATAAAAAGTGCTAATCTGAAGGAGTAAGGTCTGGTGAATACGGCAGGTGTGTTAATACTTCCCAGACAAGATCTTTTAATGTGTCTTTAACTGGTTTTGAAGTGTGTGATGGTGCATCATCATAATGCAAAATTATTTTGCCATGTCTTCTAGCACATTCTGGTTGTTTCATGATCAAAGTATGATTCAAATTGATTTATTTGTTGTGGGTAGCAATCAGGATTAATGGTTTCACCTAGTTTAGAAGTTCATAATACACCACACCTTCCTGATCCCACCACAGAGCATTGTCTTTTTTCTGAAGCCTTGCTGTTGATGTTGATGGTTGACCTGGATCAACCCATGATTTTTTACATTTGGGATTCTCAAAATAAATCCACTTTTCATTGCCTGTCACAATTGGATGCAAAAAGGCTTTCTTTTCTCCTTTGAAGCAACATTTTACTGATGACTTCAGTTTTCCATTTGTCTTTCCTTCAGTTGATGTGGCAACCATTTTCCTTCCTTTAAAACCTTTCCCATTGCTTGTAAATGATCAGAAATTATTTGCTGAGTAATGTTTAATCTTTCTGCAAGTTGTTTTTGAGTTTGACATGCATCTTCATCCAATAATGCTTATAATTGTTGGTCTTCAAACTTTTTTGGTTGGCCTTGAATGTTCTTTGCCTTTCACATTCAAATCACTTTAAAGCGCTTACACTAGTGGTCCCAAGTATCTTGAGATGGAGTATGTTCACCATAAGCTTCCCAAAGTATTCAGCAGCACTTCTCTTCAAAATAAAGTAATGGCCAAAACCAGTTTGGCTCAGTGGATAGAGCGTTAGCCTGTGGATTGAAAGGTCAAGGACATTTACTGTGGTTGTGGCACATTCCCGATGGGGATGTACAGGAGGCAGCTGATCGATGATTCTCTCTTATTGATGTTTCTAACTCTCTATCCCTCTCTCTTCCTCTCTGTAAAAAATCAATAAAATATATTTTAAAAAAAACAAAATAAAATAAAATAATGAATTATAACTTCCCGCAAACGCTTTTTTTTTTTTCTTGGCACAAAATTCAGCATTTTTAAGTATAAAAAATATCTATGATGGTAATACCTTCAGTAAATTTGACAATATATCAACATATGTGTAACTCCATCTATTGAAAAAATCTGCATTATTAACTGGTACAACTAGTAATATTGAGGTACTCTTATTTTTGTTTAGAATACACAGATTTAATAAAAAAACATTTTTAATTCTTTTCAAGAAAGAGTGATAGAGAATGATGTTTGAATTCTTCTGCTTTTTACTAAATAAATTCAAAGGCAGCCAATCAGAAGAGATAGTGAGATTTTGATGGCATATCCTTTTTTATGTTAACAAATGAAACACTGGTTGCCTCTAAAAAGATGCAGCTCCTTTTTGTATGTGGTTGCCTTGTTCATTAGTAACAAAGGATGGGGGGGGGTGCGGTGTTGGAGAGCTTGGAGAATCACTTGACTAGGTTTTGGGACAGAAGGTTTGGATTTGATTCAGTGATTTAAGTTTTGTGAATCTATTTTTTCTCTAAAATTAGGATAACTATACTGAACTCAAAGCTTATAACTAAAGTTAAAGAATGTACCTATAGCCCTTAACCAGGATTTAACACTAAACAACTCAACAAGCATTCAATGAACTCCAGCATACACACACACACACACACACACACACACACACACACACACATGGGTGTGGGCAAAAGTAGGTTTAGAGTTGTTTATATGGGAAATGATATAATAATATAATAATTAATAATAATACAAGGTTAAACTGTGTTTTGTGCATTCACAACTGTAGACATACTTTTGCCCACCCTTTATAGTTTCTTATTTCATTGTATAGACAGTGCATATATACACATATACATACTTGTAGATAACTTTCTATATATATTATAATTTAGAGATTTCTCTATGGCTACTTAATAGCTATCCAAAACAATTTTAGATCTCTTCAACTCAAAGAATAAAGAAAATAATAGGTGATGAATTCAAAGTAAGTATATTAAGTAAAAAAATAAACTAGTCATTTTTATAGGTATAAAATAATTACTTACAATTATATAATTTAACATAGTATATCAGAACACAGTTGGAGAGGATTATAAAGTAGACAAAGGACATATACTTGTTTCTGGAGGATGGACAAGATCCAGGTACACAACAGGTGGGGAGAAAAAGTCTTTTCAAGGTCAATAATATGTCCTGTTTGCAGTAAAAACATTTGGAATTAAATATGCCAAATGCAGCTTGCCTGGTGTCACCTAAGACAAAGGCAAAAGTTCCACCCTTTGCTAAACATCTTATATATTCACATTCCATAAAAGAAAATGACTTGATACTTATCAGTAGTCATTTTAATTACTTTATCCAGTCTGGGTCACTTGTAAGCAGCTCCCAGGGTACTTGACAGGACAGTATTAAGTCAGAGAGTTCTTGTTCTACATGAATAATCTTTTTATTCCCTGGACAGTCATTTTATAAAAATAAAAAAAAAAGACTCACAGCAGTATGATACTCAATTCCATTCAAGTTGTCCACTATAATTATCCAGGTGTACAGTGCACTCAGGCATGAATAGGGATCTTGTGTCTCCTGTAGAATTATGCATAGGGAACTACATGGTGCATAACTTAAATCCCATGATGGCAATGATGATAAGTCTCAGCTTCGGGTCTGCTGCTTATAGCTAATGAGGAAACCTGTCGTACGAGGAAACGTTCCCCTGTTGAGTATGTGCTGTGAGAGTGTGATAGACTTTGAAGTAAAAACTTGTAGTGTGAAACAGCTTTCTCGCCTGTTTAAGTGTCGCATATACAGATAATATCGAGTTACATGAGCTCACAGTGAACCATAAGATAATATCCGTAAATACTGTTTACAAGTGGTAAAGCAAGGCAACATACATTTTGGTTTGGTAAACAGAGTGATTACTATTTACCAATGTTATGTCTAAACCTGGAGATACACAAGAGAAAATAACTCATGGTCTCTGTACTCAGATTTCTTATAATCTAGACAAAAATTTAGTAACAGATAATTTCAATGTCATAGGGGAAGGACCATTGTAATAATGGACACTTGGCCGCACAATGAGTAAGTGGTAGACCCAGGAAATAGCTTCTAATCCATTTATGTTCAGAGCTCCATATGAACCACTGCACTGCTCTGCAGGCATACAGATGCTAACAGCATGCTAGGACACCAGCTGATGTAGAATTGCCAATCTTGCCATTAGGAAGACAAAAAAAATAAATCTCTTATATAAAGAGGAGTGAGGAGCGGGGGATGCAGGTAGAGGAAAGAGAACTGAGAAAGCTAGAATAGGAAACTGTGTTCTGGAAATCTCAATGAGGTGTCAGAGATTGGAATGTGTATCCTATCGCTGCTATAACAAATTTAGTGTCTCAAAACAACACAATTTTACTGTCTCACAGTTACTGTATCTGGGTCAGGATACAGCGTGGCCCAATAGGATCCACTTGCTCGGACTCTTACATGCCAAATCAAGATGTCAACAGCGCTGTATTCCTTTCTGGAGGCTTTGGGGATAGATCTACCTCCAAGCTCATTTAGGTTGTTGGTTAAGTTCAGTTTCTTTGTGCTGTTGAACTGAGGTCCCTGTTTCCTCTCTGGTTGTCAGCCAGGCAGGTGCCTTCGCTTCTAGAAGATTGCCTGCATTCTTTCTCGTGCTTTCCACTTGCCCTCCATCCCCTTCTGCCTTCCCCCTGGAGCAATAGTGAATCAAGTCCTCTCACACATCGAATCTTTTCAACTTCTTTTCCTTTTTCCACATATCTCTACTTCCAGCCAGAGAAAATGCCATGTTTTTCAGTGACTTGTGATTAGGTTGGGCCCACCTGAATAATACATGATACTCTCCCTATATTGAAGCCTTTAAATTCAAATATATTGTCAATTCCCATTTATTAGGTTTCATAACATGTTCAAAGGTTCTAGGCATTAGGCCATGGGCACGTTTGAGAGCCTAGTCTGCCCATTGCATGGGGAGTCTAGTGTGAAAGAAATGTAGGGGGTGCATATGGGAGACATGTACAAGAGGTAGATCAAACAGTGATGAGAAACCTCTGAGGAATTTTAGAGGAGAGAGAAACAGGGTCAGCTTTCTTCTTAGAAAATGAAACATAATACCTTTGGATAAAAATGATAAAAGACTACAAACCAAGGGCAGAGCGTTCAGTGAAAAAAGCATTATAAAGGTTAAAGGAAAAGAAAATCCTTCAGTAATCCTGCAGTGGTGTGGCAGGCTGATTCTGCTTCAGGATCTCTCATGAGGTTGCAGTCAAGACATTACCAGGGCTGTGCCATCAAAAGGCTTAACTGGGCCTGAAAAATCAATTTGCAAGGTGACTCATTCATTGATTGTCCTTTGCCACATGACTAGGGTCTAGTCATAGGGTGGATTGCAACACAGTTGATTCGCATCTTGCTGACTGACTACCATCCACTTCATGAAACTCTTAAAAGTTACTTAAAACTGTACCTGGAACATGGCAAATGCTCTAAAAAATGTCATCTATTATTATTATTTCTGGGTGTATTGTGTTTTTTTGTGTGTATTTTTTTTGTGGCTGTAATATTACATGCACAAATTACTAAGGAAGCCCAAAGGAGGGAAATAATGATTCTGATGGCTGAAATAAAAGAAGAAATAATAACTCATTGACATTTGAGTTAGTACTTGAGCTTAATAAACAGAAAAGAAGAATTCCATCTAATGGGAACAAGATAGATAAAAACATTTGCTTTCAAAAGGATGTAGGGTAGAATGCACTTTTTTCAATTCTAGAAGTTCACAAGATATACTGTGAACTGTGAAGTAGAGGGGGGAAAGTTGAAAACAAAAACCAGTAAGATAAATTGAGATTAGATTTTAAAGGGTCATAGCAAGCCATCCTCAGAAAACACATAGTGATTTATTTTATTGAATAAATATAACTCAAGTGCAGGACATGTATTTGTATGCAGAAGGAGGGGGAGGGTTGTCTGCTGAAGACAGGACAAAGTCTTTAGGTTTAGATGTCAAATCACATAATAAGGAGCATTGAAGATTTATTGCAAATAGTTCCACACATGAAATTTATTTTATCAATAAAATATTTAAATATTATTCTAAAATTTCTTTTGAGTTTCTCCTGGAATTAATATGCTTGAATATTTACTGGTATTGTGGCATTGTTCTATTCACACAAAATTATTTATTGCCTTGGTGATATTTATTAAAAATAAGAACTTATATTAAACAACCTGCATGGTCATTTTGTTAATATGATTTTGTAATGTCCAAGGCAACAAGCAAGATTTGTTTGGATTATCTCTTAATGCTTAATATCTAATTAGAAACATGAGTTTGGGCTTGTCTGGATGCAATAAGACATGGCTCAGAGCCCTGAAAAATCATCAAACCCTCCACAGAATTCACCTGCTCATATTTTTTTCTGTAGTAGAATAAATCTATGTTCAGTTATTCTTGTAAATGAAGTCGATTGAGTTGATAAATATCACAATTCTCTTGATAGTAATCTTATGTCACACTGTCTTCTAAATTACTTTGCTACTTCTGACACAGAATTATTGTTCGCTTTACTTGTTTTCTCATTAATACAGCCCCATAAACTCAGGTGTGAAAAAGGAATCTCAGTGATAATGTCTCTTTATTGCACAAGTGTGGCTATTATAAAGAATTTAAATACAAACTGGTCCCAACTCTGATTTAGGATTGAGACCTAAAGAGATACAGCATTTTATACTGCTAGAGAAATGGCTACCCAATATATAAACCTTGTTTTGTTTTGTTTTGTTTTACAATGTCTTTGAAAAGATTAACACAGTACATTTTATAGGAATGAAAATTACAGGTTATAATTGAAAAGGTGTTATTTCCCTGCAGATATATTCTAAACAACAAAATTACATTCATTATAATTATGGTAATAAATATTCTTTGTTTTAATTAAAAAGTGTAATATTTTATATTCTGATGACAACCAACAAAATTTTCATTGAGCTAGTGAAATAAAAACATTGCATATTACAGTCTAGTAACAGGGAGTGATAGGATGTTAGTCTAGGAAAAATAAATGTCATGAAATAGGGTAGCAACAATTCCATCTGATGACCTAAAAATAATTTTGAAGAAAAAATATATTGATTTCTAATTTATTTAAATACATATGAAACATAATTTTCAGTGTATAAGAGGCCATCTAGTGAAAAGAATTACAAAATATATATTGGCAGTATACCTGCTCATATTTTGTTTTGCTTTGTTGTTGTTGTTTTTTTGTAATAGAAGAAATATATGTACAATTACTCTTGTAAATTAAGAGTTCATTGAATTGACAAATATCACAATTCCCTTGATAATAACCCTGTATTTACAGATATGATTATAGATAACTTAAAAGAATCTCTGCTGTTTTACAAAAGAAGTAAAATACACAAAATAGAAAAAAATAGTCAGTTTTATGTCAACAGATGTGCAACAGAGGTGCAAACATGTTTAGACAGTTTCCAAATTTTAAGGCTATATATGAGGAATAGGATGCTTGAGCATGAAAGAGAAGCCTAATACAAATCCTTATGAGTATTTGATAAAATTATAACTCTCTGAAAGTAGATTATCCCTAAAGACATGTATTTATTTCATTTGAGTTTTAATTAGTTACTTGCAAATATGTTTTTAATCATATCCTTTAGGTAAGTTTGGTATTATCTGTCATTAGAGAGAAAAATAAAAAACACAAAAACAGACACACAGAACAATGGTACAAAATTGAGAGCCCAGAAATAAAACCATATGTATGTGGGCAAATAATTTTAACAAAGGAGCCAAGAACACACAATGGAGAAAAGAAAGTCACTTCAATAAATGGTACTGAGGAAATTGGAAAGCAAAATGCTAAAGAATGAAACTAGAATACAGTTTGTTTCCATGTACAAAAGTTAATTCACTTTGGATCAAAGACCTAAATATAAGACCTGAAACAATAAAATACATAGAAGAAAACATAGGTACTAAACTTATAAACATTGGTCTTAGAGAAGATTTTCTAAATTTGACCCCAAAGGCAAGGGAAGTAAAGGAAAAAATAAATGAATGGGACTTTATCAAACTAAAAAACTTCTGCACAGCAAATAAACTGCCAACAAAACAAAAAGGCAACCAGCCAAATGGGAGATGATATTTGCAAGCAACAGCTCTGATGAAGGGTTAATATACAAAATATATAAAGAACTCATAATACTTAACACCACCACCACCAACAACAAAAACCCAATCTAATTAAAAAATGAGTCAAGGACTTGAACAGACACCTCTCCCAACAAGACATACAAATAGTAAACAGATATATGAAAAGATGCTCAATTTCAGTAGCTGTTTGGGCAATGCAAATCAAAACTACAATGAGATACCACCTCACACTTGTTAGAACAGCTATTATCAACAAGGCAAGTCATAACAAGAGGTTGCGGAGAAAAAGGAAATCTCATTCATTGCTGGTGGGAAAATAAACTGTTGCAGCCACTATGGAAAACAGTATGTCAGTTTCTCAAAAATTAAGAATAGAACTACCATATTACTCAGCAATCCCTCTTCTGGATTCTACTAAAAAACCACAAAAGATTTCATTTGCAAAGCTATGTGCACCCCTATATTCATTGCAGCCTTATTCACAGTGGCTAAGACATGAAGACAACAAAGTGTTCTTTGATAGAGGATTGGATAAAGAATATGTGGTACATGTATGCTTTGGAATATTACTCAGCCATAAGAAAAATGAAACACTGCCATCTGTGACAATATGGATGAACCTTGACAATAGTATGTTAAGCAAGCAAAATAAATCAGTCAGAAAAAACTAATAACAATATGATTTCACTCATATGTGAGATATAAAACTGAAACTCAGAGACACAGACAAGAGACACAGACAACAGTATGGTGGTTATCAGAGTAATAAAGGATAAAGGAAGCCAAATATATGATGACAGAAGATGATCTGACTTTCAGTGGTGGGCACACAATGCAACATACAGATCACAGATTACAGAAATGTACACTTGAATCCTACATGATCCTATTAATCAGTATCACCCCAATAAATTTAACTTAAATAAAGAGCTACTTGCAAAAAAAAAGTGTGATGTAATCATTCATCCATTCACTATGAATCACTATTTATGATATGACCTAGAATCTTCTTGAACTTCTAATGTCCATAAAAATAGAACATATGTTTCCCTATGCAACCATTAAGGCACAAGAATTGTGTCCAACTCTTTTCTGCCTTTTATGGAGATTTTTTTTCTCTGAGCAGTCTGATCTATAAAATGTAAATGAGTGTAACTGCCTGAAATTTACATTTCCCAGGAACATTTGCTTTTCAAAGTGAAGCAAAAGTTTCAGTCACTAATTCTGAGGAAGGCAAACATACACCTCCCTAGGGATGTCCCAGGATATCTGGAGGAGAACGTAGGAAGCCTTTTTCTCCCTTCCTCAATAATCTGCCACTGCAACATGATCCAACTCAAACACTGCTTTCAACAAAAGTTGTGATGTGAACTGGCTGCTTCAATCTGCAGGCCAAAGGCAGGGGAGGTGGAGGACTAGGAAGTGTGCAATGAGTACAGAATGCCTATCTAATAAGGTGAGACAGCAAAAATATGGTGGCAGGGTCTAGGGTAGAGATTTTCTGAAATGATTCTGTTCTAGAGAAGATCTTGCTGAGCAAAGTTGTCTGGGGTTATGTACATGTTTTCCCCATGACTTTCTTCATCTTCCTTGTTTAGTTTACCTTCCTGATCAGAATCCAGATTGCTCTTCTTCAATCCAATTTTCGTGTGCATCGTGCTGTAAATTTGGGATCTTCTTCTGTGGACATGATTCTTAACTGGCTGTCGCAATCCTGTGTTCACAATCTAAGTCTTCCCTTGGGATCTGATATTCTGAGATATGAAGGAACCATGCTGTTAACAGTTTTAGGGAACCCCATCTGGCTAGCAGCACATGATCATTGTTTGACTTCAACTGAGCTATCTTTAACCTGCTTATAAGGTGGGCAATAGCCCCCACCTCTCTCCTTTACATGATATTTTTGTCCAACTTAACAAGAGCCACTCATGAGTTTTCTTCTAAATGTGAACAAGTATGCAGTTGGCAACCTTCCATTAACCATTTTTGTTTTAATTCCAAACAACCATCTACTTTTTAACCATAACCAAAGGGGCAATTGAGAATTCATCATAAATTAATTTGTGAAAAGGAGCTATTTAGTCTTGGAGTGCACTAAAGAAAAATAAATAAGAAGATACACATTTAAAGTCAACTAAAGAATAACAAACACAACATATTTATTTCATGAAAACTTTGTGATTAAAATTACATGATCATTTAACTTATCCTTGTAAATAAGAATAACATATTTTAAGTTGATGATATAATTATATAATATGTACAGCATATCAGTATGTTTTTATTTTTAAGTAGCCCAAACACAAAAACAAATGCAAATTGTCTTAAACAATGAAGAGACTTAGCTGGCTCATGTACCTAGAAATTACAGAGGTAAAGTGTATGTACTTCATTTTCATTTTGATCCAATTATGGCATTAAAGGCCCACTTTCTTTCTTTCTCTCTGTCCTATATAATTAGTGGTATCCTTTTCTGGGGCTTGAAATTCACCTGGTTCCACAGTGGCTGCCTTCAGCTTTGCTGTCCAAATCTACAGAGATCAAGCTTCTGTTTTCCAATCATGGAACAGAAATTTCAGTTTTCATCTCTTGAGGTGCCAGCAGATGAGGCAGTACATGGAGCTGTGGAATACCATGCACTGATTGACAGAGACCTAGGTTATATTTGTTGATTGTTTAAGCCATACAGGGTATGGGGTCAGTATTTTACTCTCATATTCTCTACAAAATAGAACAAGATGGGTAGGCCATCAACTAACTCTTCATCATAATACCATATGCACACATAGTTGATACTAGTAAAAATATTTGTTGAGAGAAATAAAGTGACTGTATTAACATAACTAAATTTAAAAATATATAGGACTTGCATACATGCATATAAGTACAATCAATGGACATAAAACTCTGGGGAGGGAGGTTATATATGGGAGGGAGGGTAGGGGGCAAAAAAAAATCAATAAAATATATTAAAAAATAAAAATAAAAATAAATATATATATATTTATTGATTTTTTTACAGAGAGGGAGAGAGATAGAGAGATAGAAATATCGATGAGAGAGAAACATCAATCAGCTGCTTCCTAAACACCCACTACTGGGGATGTGTCCACAACCAAGGTACATACCCTTGACTGGAATCAAACCTGGGATCCTTCAGTCCAAAGGGCAATGTTCTATCTACTGAGCCAAACCAGTTTTGGCTTACATAACTAGATTTTATTGTCTTTCCCTGTGTAGTGAAAGATAAGTAGACAGGTTTTGTTTTTGTTTTTTGTTTTTTTTGTCTGTGTGTGTGTATGTGTTTTGTTTTTGTTTTTTTGTTTGTTTGTTTTACATTTTCATTGAATTTATTGGGGCGACAATGGTTAATAGAAGTATATAGGTTTCAAGGTTATAATACATCACCTGTACATTGTATTGTGTATTCACCATCCAAGTCAAATTTCCTTTCATCACTATTTATCACCCCTTTACCCTCTCATTCCTCTCCCCACCCCTTTCTTTCTGGTAATCACCATACTGTTGTCCATGTCTATAAGCTGTTGTGTTGTGTGTTTTGTGACAGTTTTTGGCTTAATACCTTCACCTTATGCATGCAGTCCCACAACCTCCCTAACCTTTGACAGCTGTCAGTCTGTTCTTTATCCATTTAAATATTTTACATGAACTATTTTTAGTTTTGCATTTTTAAATATGAAATCAATTCCAAATGATTTTTAAATTTAGTCCACACTAACAAGTATGGGAGATAAAAGGAATTTAAAAATGCATTTTTAGGCCTTGGCAGGTATAGCTCAGTGGTTGAGCATATACCTATGAACCAGGAGGTCATGGTTCCATTCCCGATCAGGGCACATGCCCAGGTAGCAGCTCGATCCACAGTGTGGCATGTGCAGAAGGCAGCTGGCGAATGATTCTCTCTCATCATTGATGTTTCTGTCTCTCCCCCTCCCTTCCTCTCTGAAATCAATAAAAATATATTTTTAAAAAATAAATACATTTTTAAGAAACCATTTAAGCAAATTATTTAACAGCACAGTTCATGTATTTTAGGCACATGTAATAGACTTTAGCTACATGGATCCAGCCTTAATCTCTTCCTCAGTAGTAGTATAACAAACTATTAAAATTAGATTGTGTTTTGATGATGGTCCATGTTGAAGTTGAAGCACTCAGCCCAACAGAATTGGAAAACTGAAGCTTCATGTTCACAGAAGTTGGAACACTCCTCCCCCACCTGCCCAAAGCTCTAAACAAGTGGCATTTCTATAGTAAAAAAGCTTATGATTTCATATTTCTGTGATTTTTTTCCTTCAAAATGTCATTAACAAAGGTGCCATTTTTCAATAAAATGCATCCTCTTTTTGACTCCTGGACAGGATGTCTAAAGGGTCAATTTTGAAGCTTTCTCATGTCTACTATGTTAGAATGCTAACTGACATTTATAACCCCACATCAGACAGAAAAAAAAAATATTCCTCTTTCTGTCAGTTTCATCACAAAGCTTATCCTCTAGAGTCTACTGCAAGAACAGCCCCCCAGAGTGAGAAAGGGGCAAACGTAATTTCACTTGAGATAGGAATACCTACACTTCAAAAGCTAATCCTAGAGGTTATTATATTTGTACAAATTTAATAAATTTATTAATATTTAATGTTACAGTTTTATTCATTTTTTATACTGAAGTTATTTCCTAAGGTGTATGTAGATCCAATAAGATATAAAAGGTAAACAATGCTTTGCTTTGGGATTTAAATAAACTTAACCTGTAGTTAGTGAATGAATAATGCAGTGAGGCAAGAGAACATAAACAAAATGCCTTCCCAGGAAAATATATACAGAAGAAGCACTAGTTGTTACACATTTACATAGCTGGTTTGATTTGAAGAGCTGGGTGTCAAAATATTGAGCAGCCAAAGTTGCCTTTATGACAATATTTACAGGCCTGAAACTTTGGCCATGACTGATTACAAGCGCTGTTTGTAGTTTCCATTTATAAGGGACAGGCACCCAAGGGACTTAACACCCTAATTGATTATTCACCCTATCTTTAGCAAATTGCAAGTAAATTGATTGGACATACATAGCAGGATAGCCTTAATGCAAATGTGGCCTCCTCTATTTTCCTATGGCGTCCCTAACTAGAAATGACGGATAATCATTTAATCTCCATTTCTTCGGGACAAATATTTTATTCTGCACAATCTCAACAGGCTGATGCTTCATTGGACTGTAACCTCAGCACTGAGGGATACCACTTCAAAACAGTAAGATCTGCAAGACTGGAATGATACATTTATTGGGCTACTCACATCAATCAGGCCATGAAGTCAATTGAAGCACTTCTCTGCTATTAAATGACAAAGATTGTCTGTTCTTGTTGTTATTGTTGTTACCCTTCTTCATAAAGTAAGAGGCCTGACTTCCTTCAGTTTCAGGCTCTCATCCTTACACCAAGATTAGATAAAAAGGTTTCCTTTGTTTAGGGCTTCTTACAAATCCTAGGGACAGGATCCTGATTGGTATGGGGGAACAGAGGTAACCATGATTTCAGCAGCCAGTCTAAAAGTTATTCCAACAATGTCTGCTGGATAGTGCTGAATACATATTAAGAAAATACTAACATTAGTTCTCTGTTAGGGGCATAGGTAGTATACTCATGTATGGAAATGGAAATCAAAGTTTAGGTTTTAATCCCAGCTCTGATGTTAAGAACACTATTTGGGTAAATTTCTTTGCCCCTCGAAGCTTCAATTTTCATTTGTAAAATCACCTTGAAGAATATCCCCTACTCATTGGAGGTTTCTCTTGAGTGAGATAAATTTTGCCTTTAGCACAGAGTGTAGAGCCTGGTCAATTCTAGTCAATAAATAACAATTCAATCCCTTTTCCCCTTAATGAATTTTGGGGTAGCTGCCCAATTCTGACACAAACAGTGTGACCTTGGGAAATCACCAAAGCTCTCTGTCTCAGTTTCCCTACCCCTTTAAGTAAATAGCCATGCCTTTCTGACAAGACTTTTTTTTAAGATGAAATGAAACTAGTGCATGTAATTATGCTTCATGGAGATAAAACCCCCTTTTAAATGTAGGTGGAGGTTTTCCCAGTCTTACTTTGTCACTAGACACCATTTAAAAAGCTTACAATCACTCAGTTAAAACCTGGAAATAATAAACCAAAAAACACATTCCAGGTTCATATCACTTGGTACTATTCTGACACTAATAACAGATTCTAATGTCATTATGCAAATTATATATCAGTAGATAGTGAATGTGGCTGTACCTATTTAGTAAGGAATAGATATGATCATAAGTAAGTATGACCATATTTAGGTATGGTTAAATCCTGTTAAAATGTGAGTAAGCTTTCTCCTTAAATGAAGAGTGCAGGAGGAAAGTGTAGTTTATTTCTTCATCCATTTCAGAGTTCTATGTTTGTGATAAGTTATTAAGATCTTTTTTTCCCCATTAAAAACATGTAAAACTAGAAAGGCCTAGTCTTCATAAATAATACTAACCCTCCATCCCCCACTTTTTTACAAAGAGCCAATCTGCTATAACAGAAAAGATTCTAGAAATTTGTAATTTAAATGAGACCATGGGGACACATAAGAATTTTCCCAGCAGCAAGATTTAATTAGAATCACAGTGACTTATACTTTTAAAGCCTATAAGGAAGAAACAAGAATTTATTTAAGGTAAAATTTTCAAGGCCACATGTGGGGATCAACTGCTATTGAGTAAATCTATCTCTCATTTGAAAAATTCTCTACAAGGAGAATAAAAGAGCATTGATTGGAAGTGGTCAGTGATTTATTATGCAGAAGAAGAGACTCTAGGAGAAAAATGAATGGGCACTGAAATTTTATGACCAGGCCTGGTGAATCATGGCAGAAAAGCAATCTGTCTTCCCATTTTTAGAATGCCTTAATTCTATAAACTATCCTTTTAGGTAACTATTTCTGCCACTGATCCACTCTCCAGGCCATATGTATCACATGGACAATGAAGGACTGATCCCTTAACTTGTGAGATCTATGCTAACTCTGGGTGGTTGGTGTCAGAACTGAATTTTTAGTACATCTAGTTAAAATTGAAACATGGTCTTACCAGATCAAGTTTGAATGGGTAGTATCAAGTTTGAGTCAAGATGGAAATTATATTTTATAAATATTCACTGGACATGTTTATAAGCTATAAGTTAGAAGTGGAAAGTGAAAGTTAAGACCTAAAAAGCAAATGCTGGCTTAAACATTAATATGAAATGATCAAGGCCTGTGTCCAATAATTGCATCATAACTGAACTGATAGATAACTTGGAAAAGCCTGATGATAGATAACTTTATGATACTTAACATATAACTTTAAGGGCTTAAAGCATTAAATATTATTTCTATAAAACATCCCTTTTATCCATCTCCATGTAGTTAATTATACAAATACTTTACTTCAGCATACATATTCTAAAATACATAAAACTAGTGGCCCAGTGCACAGATTTGTGTACATTGAAAGGAAATTAATTAGAAGGTGGCTGGTGGGGCAGGACTGGGCAAGAGGGCCAGATGCATCCTGGAGCCAACCTCTCTTGGCCCCTCCCTAGCCAGTTACACCCAGGGTGGTGCCATGGTTCAAAGAGCATCTGTGTAGTGAGCAGGTTCCCTCTGGCAAGTGGGGTCCCTTGGCCTAGCCTGCGAGGATCCGGCCAAAACCAGCTCTCCAACATCCCATGAGGGGTCCCAGAGTGTGAGAGAGCTCTGCAACATTGCTGTTGTACAGCATGTGGAATGTAAACACAAGTGTGCAGTAAACCAGATTCAGGCCTGACAGTGTCCTAGCAACAACATAACCCATAGCCAAAGGTGAAATCCTGTGGCCCCACAAAGAATCAGGCCACAGGCTTTTTATGATATAGATGTTTCATATTTTCACTCAGAACTGTCTCTAACTACTAGTATAAGCAAAAGTCATCTCCAGGCTAATGGCAAAACAAACTAATTACAAAATAAAAAATTAGTATCTGCATCCAATTCCTAGAAAATCTCAATATTTATCATCTAAACTGCAGATCAAAAGGAGCAGGTAAAATAGAGCAGCACAAATTCTGGGGACTCTGTTTAAAGTAAGGTCTGACTGGCAAAGTCATACATAGTTGCTACTAATGAAGATAAAATGAAATAACATGGCAGCTACTATTTCAAATTTCATAGCGGCCACAGATATAGAGTGAAATGACTTTTAAATGTTATTTGAAAAATCTTCAAGGACCTATTTGATGTGATCTTCTGAAGTATGGGTTCACATGCATGATTTATTTCAGTTTTCATAATATCTTCTTTTTAGTACTCACATCAGTCTCATGTCAAGAGATAGGATGATTGATTGGTCCAAGTTTCAGCTTGGATCTACCCATGACACTAGGCAGTGGGTCATGCCCAGTTAAATCACAAGAACTTGAAAGGGGAATTTTTTTCTCTCCCCCTGATTCATATTTTTATGTCCATAAGGAGGACAATGAAAACTAGAAAGGCAGATGAAAAACACTAACAATCTAATAACTTTAATAAAAAATCTAAGATTTTTTTATGTTTTAAAAATATGTATATATCTTAGTTACTTGTATATGCATATTATCTTGATCATATATGTATTATTCACATATTTGGTAAGATACTAGAGGCCTGGTGCATGAAATTCATGCACTGGGAGTAGTGGGGTCCTTCAGCCTGGACTGTGCCCTCTCACAGTCCAGGAGCCCTCTGAGGATGTCTAAGGGGCAGGCTTAAGCTGGCAGTTGGACATCTATAATGCTGCCATGGAGGCAGAAGAGGCTTCCTCCACTGCTGCTGCACTTGTCAGCCATGAGCCCAGCTTCAGGCTGAGTGGCTCTCCCTCCTGCATTGAGTGTCTGTCCCCTGGTGGTCAATGTGCATCATAGCAAACAGTTGTTCCACCATTTGGCCAATTTGCATATTAGCCTTTTATTATATAGGACTGGAGACCTGATGCATGAAATTCACGGAAGAGTAGGCCTTCCTTCTCCCTACTGCCGGCACCAGCTTCCCTCTAGCACCTGGGACCCGGGCTTCCCTCGTAGCCCCGGCTTCATCTGGAAGGTTGTCCAGAAGGTTGTCTGGTCTAATTAGCATATTACATTTTTATTATTATAGATGTACATATATATGTATGCAAATTTTTGTGTGTATATGTGCATGTGTGTAGTTTTAACTCACATTTGTACTTATATAAAAATAGTCATTTAGCAAGTATTTAGAGGGTGAATATTGGTTTGGTTTTATTTAAGATTTCAGTTTTGAAGTCAGAAGCATGTGAGGTAAGTGTGAGTGATCTGATTTGATGAGACATATGGTTCTGTCAAATTGATGGTGCTTTCTCAGTTTTATTTATTTATTTTTTTGTCTGACCTATGGAGCAAATGTCACAGTCAACAACCAAATACATGGTTCTATTTCAGGAGTTTTCAGAAGAATAACAGAAAAGCCTGAGGGAAGTGCCTGAATGACCTTAGCAAAGGAGGAGTAAAATAGCATGTGTTCTTTATGTGCTAGTCTAACATTGTGGATTTTTCAATGGGCAATGGCACTTAAAATCAAGATAGTACATTGTGATAAAAGTACAACTAAGAAGCTTAACTATCATGAAACTGGTAAAAATGATGTTTAAACATACTTTCAATGCAAAAATTAAGATTGGGAAAGCTTAAATAGGATTGATTATGCAGCTTGGTTGTTTACAGCATTATAGTTCCAACACTTGGCAATTACAGTGCTTGATAAACAATCTATTTTAAAACTGTCAGAAGATTCATTTTGATTTCTAAATGTTTATATGAATTAGGTAGTGATGAATCCTAAATCAACTCTACAGAGTAAATGTAAATGTAAACAACCTCAGGGAACTGAGCCTAGTTTTTTCATAGTAAAATGAAGATAAACATTCTTACTCCAGAAATTTCGCTGAAGATTAAGTATAACCCTATCTGTGAGAAGTGTTATGTAAACAATAAAATATTACATGGAAATCAATTGGTCTTGCTAAAGAGTACAACCAGGTGTTTTCTCTTCTGAGAAGCCTTTTTTGAATCCATGGCTGTGCGAATGATTTGAGTACTTCCATATCACCTTCTGCTTATGCTCAGCAAGGTATATGGAAAATAGAGGCTTGGAATCTTTTCCAATAGATCCTGAAGTACAATATCATGAGGCATATAACCTGTCTGGGTATTAAAAGCTCCATGTGTCAGACAGAAATACAGAACTAGAATAACTGAAGTTATAGTTCATCATCTTTACAACCACTTCATTCAGTTTTAGTTAGAATGTGTTTTAAATGAAGGAATATGTACATGTCCAAGTGCAATATGGAAGAGAACAGCAAGAGAAGAGGTATGTATTGTGAAGAAAAGCAGGGGCCACTCTCAAGGATCTTTTAAGCCAAAAAGGAGAATTTTCAGTTTATGTGAGTTTCTCCAGGGTGAATGTATTGAAGAGCAAACTTACCTGGTTTAGAGATAAGTGGTCAGGAATGCTTTTTGTGAGAAGGAGAATGCTAGGCAGGAGGTTGGATTAAAGAGATACAGAGGAGGTCTTGATGAATTAGAGAAATAAGTAGGAATAATGAATGAGTGTTAGCTGCATAAATTTGAGTGTCTTAGGAGTTTGAGGATTATAGAAAAATGAAAAAGGATGGAGCAGAGAAGGGAAGTGAATTAGTATAAACAAGTTTGCTTTGGAAGCACTCAAAGAAATACTAAGAAAGAGATGCATACTTGGGAGTTATTTAATATTAATGGAAGCCAAAATCATAAGAATGATAGTAAACTTGCCTTGGTTAAAATATATATATATATAGGAAGTGTATCAAGGACTGAATCCCAGGGAATAGTAAAACAAAACAAAACAAAACAAAAAAAAAAAAAAAAAAACAAGAAAACAAAAACACACAAGAGAAAGAAGAGAATCTAGAAAGAAAATCAAAGACTGGCTGTGAGAGACTTCCTAGTGAAATTATTTATTCATAGCTCTGATTCTTCATGGATAGTCAGAATCTACAGCAGTATCTAGAGCAACTATTACAATTCAGTAGGAAACTCTCTGTTAAGTGTGCTTGCTATCTGCACTGCAGGATCTTTAAAATGCATAGAGATCAACCCTCTGAAGCCATGAAATCAATTTCTGAATTTGTTACATTTCCCTGTGACAGAGTAGACAGAATATTCTGGGCAATGAATTCCTGTGGTTTTGTAATTCCCCAAGAAGAAAATACTATTGATGTGAGGTTGAACCATAACAGAATTGAAAATATTATTCTTAAATCACCAAAGTGTTACTAAAATCTTACAGGTTCGTTTTCAAGATAGAATCTACTGATACACAACTACTACATCTAAAAGAGATATTTTTTTTTCTGCAGAAAATGACCAAAAGGCCAACTAAAGTTGGGATTGCTTTGTATATAAGATACAGAGACACACACAGGGCTATGTGTGAAAATGTCTAAACAAAGTTTATTTTCATCTTTTTCCCCTAAATTGATAAGAATGATGAGGATTGTTGTTTTATGATAATATGTCTAGAAGAAAGTAATAAAAGTTGAGTAGAGGGAAAAGTTTTTTCTTTCCTTCGTTTCAGAGTTATCTTTATCCCAACAGGTTTTATTTTTTATTTTTTTAATATATTTTATTGATTTTTTACAGAGAGGAAGAGAGAGGAATAGAGAGTCAGAAACATTGATGAGAGAGAATCATCGATCAGTTGCCTCCTACACACCCCCCACTGGGGATGTGCCTGCAACCAAGGTACATGCCCTTGACTGGAATCAAACCCTGGACCTTCCAGTCCACAGACCGACGCTCTACCACTGAGCCAAACCAGTTTCGGCTATCCCAACAGGTTTTAATGTGATACAGGCAGACTTTGAGTACAATCTCTATTTTATCTGAAGAAGAACTACCAGGAACAAATTACTCAGCCTCTCTGTGACCACCTTCTTCTCAGAAGAGAGAATAATAGAAATGCTGGGTATCCTTGACTTCTGTGATGAGCACAAGAGGTAATAAACTTGTCATAAGAACGTAAGAGTGTCTATAAATGAGAGTGATATTTCCTACTACACACATGTTCTTAATTAAAAAATAGTCACATGTCATTGCAGAAAATGCATCTGGGATGATTTATTTTCAAACTGAACTGAATGGTTATTGTTAGAAAAATCCAGCAATGGCAATACTATTTTGTAAGCTAAATATCAGAGTCCCATTTTAGCAAAATATGTTGTTACTTTCACTCACCAAGTTGATACGTAGTTCATATAGGAGTTGATTATGTCTACTTTAATTTGAGTCACCTTTACTATAAGCAAGGTAGTGCTATCCAGTTTGCATATGTTCCTGCTCAGTTTTTGTAGTGACCTGGAGTTTTAAATCAATGTTTTATTTCTGTCCTATACAGTTGCTTATTACTTTAATTACATTAAAAACCAAAAATAATATGTTAAGATATGTGCTTTGTCTTCGTGATAAAGCTTGGCAAATGGAGAAATGACTCATAACTCCTCCAGCCCTAAAAATATATTTTTGAATAACAGAAGGATGACTCCACCAGCCCTAAAAATATATTTTTGAATAACAGAAGGATGAGAGGAAGAGAGCTACCTCACCTACCATTATTCTCTCAATGGCATGGACCTAACAGGAAAAACTTGAGTTGAAACCTTCAGTCAAACATTTCTACTGACTAACTTATCCTACCCATGTATGCCCTTGTTTTGGGTCTGTACTGAACCCCAACTTTGTAGCAAGCACAATGTTAGTTACATTTATATCAAGTGTAAGGCTTGCTTAGATTTCAGGTAAACCCAATTACTCAGTTCTCAAAGGAAAATAAATAAACCTAAGACATTGATGGGGTTTCATCTCTACAATAGACATACTATTAATTCCTATTTCTGGCTGTTTTAAAATTGTGGGAATCCAGTGCAATAGTGAACATGTAAATGCTTTGTAAACAATAATTTACCCAGATTATTTTGCAGAATTAATAGTCGTTTATTTTATTATAAAGATCCAGGGATATTTATCTCAGCAGCTGAAGCAGGGTTTGATTTTGTAGAGTTTCATTCTACAAAAGACTTTTGTAGACGAGTTTTGTCATTTCATTTGCATAATTTATTTTTTCAAAGTAAAGTCTATTGCATATGATGTCCTTTATGGACTATTGGGAAATAACAGAAAACCCAGGGACAACAACAAAACAATCCTCTCCAGTCCATCACTCTCAGTTAATTACTGTTATTATTTTGATTAAACCTCCAGTCATTCTTCCTCTGTGGATTTCCCTGACAATAAACTAATAAACAAAATAAAGTTGAGGTAGAGTTGGTTGAGTTTTCCATTCTTTTGTGCTAATTTTGTAATATTTAGAAAATACAATGACAAAAAAAAAACAAACACAAAAACAAACTTCCCCTTACAACATCACCAATCCACATTAATTACTGTTAACATTTTGCTAAGTTTCTTTTTAGTTTGTCTCTCTGATGAACCTCACCTGAGAAAAATGACCCTTGTAGCTGAGTGGACTCTGGTCAACAGCTCCTCCTTAGCTACTGGTGAAATTAAAGAGACTGAAGCAAAGAGGATCTGAATTCTTCAAAAAGCAGAAACAACAGGTGTCCTCACAGCCCACAAACTTCTTCATAATCCACTTATCTGTTAAGAAGCTTGCACTGGCATTGTGATCCCATGGTGCATTTCTGAAAGTTAACTCTTGCTACCCATGAACCTGAACTAGGGAGATTGTTACGTATTTCTGATGAGAAAAACATTTTAGCTCCCTCTCTAAAGCCCTGTTTTCCAAACTGCTTAATCAGATCAGGGACATCATCTGCCACCTTAAAAGTCTGATCATCTTTCCCAGTGAATTTGGCTTCCTTTCCTACCTAATACACACACTCAGTTACTATCAGATTAGATTTTTATTTGTCCTTTCCTTCCCTATCCGTGGGGACAGCAGGAATAATTATCAGCCCCAGGTGAGCGAGTGTGCAGCCAGATGAGAGTAGCCCACTGTCCAGGAGCTCAAAGCCATCACTTGGAACCCCCTCCCTCTCTCTGCCCTAGCTCTAGCGTTAGTAACAAAGCACCCTGAGGGCTCAGAAGCTGGTAAAAGCAGATATAATGGGACTCACCTCTCAGGTGGTATCATTCCCCTCTCCCAGATTTTGAGCGGGGCCATTGGTTTAGTCCATCTCTGACCGTAGTCACAAGGAGAGGGTGCACAGGCAGCCAGAGACAGAGCTGAGCACTCAAGAAACACTGGACCCAGAGAAGGCAGGAGACTGAGACAGCGAAGGAAGAAGGACCCCAGCAGGTGACAGCATGGAGTTCATTCAGTGCACTAATTGCTGCCTCAGCTGCCGGCACTGATCCTCAGCACCAGGTGAGTCTAGGATCCTGTACAACCTGAGCCAAAGGGCACTGTCTAGGACTAGGTCACCATTGTGGGGGTGGGTACTGCAACTGCCAAGTCCCCCAACTAAGTAAAAAAAAAAAAAAAGGTGAATCTATGATTAAGAATTTACTATGGTTCAGGGAGAAACACAACCCTTTTCTGGTTGTGTTGGCCCCTTGGAACTCATCCTCACAGCTTAGTGCAGGGCCCAATGGCTTTTCCTTCCAAAGACATGTCTCCCTCTAGCCCTAGCACTGGCGACAGATAAAATTTGGTAACAGAGAAACCAAAAATAACAAAAGAGAATCCAAAGATAAAGAAAAAATTGCCACAAGCAATGTTCTTGCACTAGAGTTATCTCATTCTCAGTCAAGTAAATGTCTAACTAATATTAGTGTACAGGAAGCCACAGAGAGCAAACTATTTTCATGTCATCTCTCTTTAATGTCTTTAGTTGTATTTGTGTCATTGCCATGTCTTTGCTGATCTTACCTGGCTCTGCTTGTATGCTACATTCATTATTCAACAAATTCTTTAGAAATTTTATCATAGCTGTATCTGATTATTCCAATTTCTTGGATAATGCTGGGGTTTGATTTTATTGACTATTTTAGCCCTCAAAAATATACAATTTGTGTATCTACTTTGTCCTGTAGTTTTTAATTCTATGAAAGACATTGGTGTAGCAGAATAATAAAGTCTGAGGTAAAAATATTCATATCCTGAAAAGACATGCCTCTTATTCCATTATACCACTAGTAGGGCTCTGAGTGAATCTGATTTGGAGTTTAACCAAATCTGGGCATTGGGGCAATTTTGAAAGTAGGGTAAGGTCTTTATCTTATAAACTAAGCCTTGGAAAAGTTCTGTCAGAACCTACCTGAAAATGGAGAAAAGGTGCATCAGTTTCACATAGGTTCTAATATAGGTCTAGGGCAAGGAACAACATTCCTATGCTGACTTCAGACATTAGACAATGAGAGACAACTGTGAGGAAGTCGCTCCAAAGCACTGGCTTCCCTGGGGTAGAGCTTAGGAAGCTTACTTCCATTGGTCAAGGGCAGTCCTACTGATCATGGCCTGGTTGGATGGTGCACAGCCTCCTGCATGAGTTGGTTCTCACTTCTGTACATGAATTCTCTACAAGTGCGCCATGAATTTCTGAGATTTAAAAAAAAGGAGAAAGTTGTGCTAACTAGGTCAGAAAGCAGGATTTATTTTGGTGATAAATGAAAGACAGGAAAACTTAGGGCAATGTCTCAAATCTGCATAAAAGAAACAGCAGATGTTTATTTAAATATTATTAACTTTAAAAAATGAATGCCTGAGGGATTGAAGAATTTTGAATAGATAATTCTAGTCAAGCAGAATCTGAAAGTCACCAAGTGAATAGTGTGCACACAGTGAATGCTTTCACTGCTGCTGGGAAACATCATTACCATTAGGTTACGATAGCATTGCATTTACTTCTGACTTGTTTGCTGTTGCTTTGGAAATGTTTTAATTTTTTCAAGTGTGCTCTTAAGAACAAGGTATTAGCAACCGCGTGGATACAGGATTTATGCAAATTGCACGCAAGCTAATTTATATTAAATAAACTATAGCTTTTTGTTAAATATTTGCTTATTTTTCAGACTTCTTTCAAGGCTGCGGAGTGGAGCTCATGCAAATCCAGCCACATTACATGAAAGAAAATCCTCTCTGAGTGTTAGAGAGAAGTCACACACCTGGAAATGACACCAGCAGTATTGTATGCGTGGCCTACCTCAAGAAGAGTCAAAGTCACAAAACCAAACATTAGGATTGACAGGCTCAAGATAGCTAGGCAGAAAATAAAGACATAAACATGACCCTGAGACAGGTGTTCTAGAGAAGAGAGGTAATAATAATGTTTATTGCTAATATTCATGGCAATGCTGAGAAATCACAGCTATTGTAAATTCCCTGATGATAAGAGTAGCACTGGGGCTCAAGAGTAAACACCCATAGGGTGGCATGGCTGGTTTGGCTCAGTGGATAGAGCATCGGCCTGTGGACTGAAAAGTCCTGGGTTTAAGTCCAGTCAAGGGGATATGCCTGGGTTGTGGGTTCAATCCCCAGTAGGGGGGCGTGCAGGGGGCAGCCAATCAATAATTCTATCTCATCATCCATGTTTCTATTCCTCTCTTCCTTTCTCTTCCTCTCTGAAATCAACTATATATATATATATATATATATATATATATATATATATATATATATATAATTTTTTTTTTAAAGACAGGTAGGATGATCCCCTTTGCCATTTCCTAGACCTGAGCAAAGTTTAAAGTCAAGAAGCCTCTGATAAATTTGTCTAAAATTTCCACAGGTGTCTGTTGAAGCAATTTTTCACTGATCTGGATTTGGAGTTTGTTTGTTTTTTTTTGTTTTGTTTTTTTCATCTGGATCAGATTTTCAAATTATTGGTTGGATTCAATATGTGTGATTTAAGACATCTGCCCCCTTTCTACTGCTCCCCAGGCAACCACTAATCTACTTTCTGTCAAAATAGATTACTTTGCACTTTATAAAAATGTATGCAGTCATGGTCAGTGTGGCTCAGTAGGTTGAGCATTGTTCCATGCACCAGAGGTCGTCAGTTCACTTCCAGTGTAGTTTGCTTTCTTTCTCCTCAGCTTCAATAGCCCTTATTTTGCTTTATGTTTCCTAAGCCCATGCTTAGCTGGCTCACTTTTCCTATCTCTTTGACTTTTTAAATTAACTTTCACTACAGTTTGAGTACTTTGACTCTAAATTATTTCTTCTCTTAGCCAAACTCAGGTTCCGAGGTTGCAGAGCTAAAGTCCAATCTAAATCAGCTGGTTAACATCTGGTGCCGTTTTGCCACCAACACTTAGGAGTGTCATTCTAATTTTCAAAGGTTGTTATAGTCATTTACCTTTTTCTTTTTTTAAGGTTAAGGAGCCTTAGAGGTCATCGATCCCTGGATTAATAATGCACTAATTCTACTAAGTTAAATGATTGAAAAACTAAGGCCCACAGAATAGTGACACAATCCTTTAGTGTTAAATGATAAAATACCAAATGAGAGTCTCATTTTCCCCTTAAAAATGATAGTTAAAGCAAAGAGTTCCTTTAGTGTTTCCAGAGTGTCATACAATTTTTATGCTGACACATTCCTAAATCATATTATAATTAAAATTGCCACTTCAGCAGGTACAGCTGTATCCTGTGTGATCAAAATGAGCAGAGTAGGAGTGCATGGCATCCAAACGGCTCATTTTTTATCATTTCTTGATGGATAAGGCATTAAATTGGTGAAACAAATCAAGGTGACTACCCATCCTTATCCTTTGCTTACCCAAATGTAAAAGATTTGGATGGTGTTTTGTATTGAATAATGAGAAGGGAAGATCATAAAGGCATGTGAACTGCAACTGCTACAATTTTTGTTCTTAGAAATTTTCAGATACTTGAGAAGAAAGTATTTTATGGAGAGGAAGAGACTGTTGTGTTTCATTTATGATGGTTTGTGTGGAAAATCTTCAGTTTTTATCTGAATTATGTTGGAGTTAACTACTTATGATTGATTGAAAAGGCAGCAGCATACCAATTTTGCATATATTAAAATTAGTTTAATAATTGACCGTTTTTAAAGTAGGTCTTTTGAAAACTAATCTTACCAGTGTGACACCGAAGGATATGTCTAAACAAATGAGAACTGTATTAAAAAAAAGATACTAAAGTCTAGTTTTAAGTCACATAGGAAGTGGAGGTATTTAGCTCAAGTGCATGTTTATCTTGGTATAAAATAAACCAAAAAAAATGGGTATTTTAATATCAGTAATATAAAAAAAAGCAACCCATGTACTTAATTGTTTAGAAAAATTATAAAATCATATTTATTACACCTTTACCTATTTAGCTATACAATCTGAAGTTCAAAAACATTATTTACAATTTACTGAGAAAGAGCAATTTTTGACTATGAAAATTACTGACTTTATCAGATTATGAAGATCATATTCCTTAATTATGTGTAGAAATCCCCATGATGTTATTGTGTGGATACTATTTAAGCCCAAACTTGTTTTCCAGAATGATATGCTTCTGCAATATTTCTAAGAAGCCATTTACAAAAGAATGTTTCAACTGAGGATATTCTAAGGGTAAGTCATGTCACCTATTTTGGAGAAAATAATTGAATGTTGAGTTGTGATGCACTTTCTAAATAATTTTTTTATGGATCACCGAAACATGGCCTTTTATTACCATATTAAATAGTAAATGGGACAACATATATGAATTTGCACTATTGTTGAGTGCACATTTCCTTTACTAACAACATAAAATTATTAAGTGGTAAACAGGAGAGCCATTACTAATAATGAAGGCACACAAAACAAAAGCAATACTATATAATAAAGAGGTGATATGCAAATTGACCATCACTCCAACACACAAAAGGAACACCCCCACATGGTCAAAATGGCCACTCCCATATGGACACAAGATGGCCACCACAAAATGGTCACCACAAGATGGCATAAAGGGGAAATCAGCTGTGGTAGATCAGGCCAGCAGGGGAGGGCAGTTAGGGGTGACCAGGCCAGCAGAGGAAGGCAGTTGGGGCTACCAGGCCTGCAGAAGAGGGTAGGTGTGGGGAGGGAGGGACCAGGCCTGCAAGGGAGGGCAGTTGGGGGCCATCAGGCTGGCAGAGGAGCACTTAGGCATAGATCAGGCTGGCAGGGTAGTGATTAGAAAATGATCAGGCTGGCAGGCAGGTGAGCAGTTGGGAGCTAGCAGTCCTGGATTGTGAGAGGGATGTCCCAGATTGGAGAGGGTGCAGGATGCACTGAGGGACATACACCCCCATGCACAAATTTCATGCACCTGGCCTCTAAAACCTTGGTTGCAGGTATATCCCCAGTAGGGGGTGTGCAAGAGGCAGCTGAAGGATGATTCTCTCTCATCAAAGTTTCTAACTCTCTATCCCTCTCTCTTCCTCTCTGTAAAAAATGAATAAAATATATTTTAAAATATATATAAGACAAATTAACAGGAGAAAAACAGATGTAATTAGGTAGATATGGGAGCCTTGTAAAAATGAGACGCAGAAGACAGCTAGGTCATTGAAGCTTATACAATGTCCTGAGTTAGGGAAAAGGTAGGGGGACTAGAGAAATTAAGGGGAGGAAAGTCATGGACAGGAAGGCAAAGAAGTTTGGGAAATAATTGTCACCCTGTTATTCAGGTAAGTTTCTTAGGCTAAATGGAATCTCTGGTAAGAGCACTGTTCCTGGTACAGACCCCCTTTCCAAAGTAGATTTGAAAAGTTGAGAAGGAAATAAAAAGTTTTCTTGGATATGCTAGGTTTTGACTGCCTTTAGCTCAAAATAATCTCTACGCCAAATAAACCTATTTTGGGACAACAAAATCGGCTCCTCTTTACTTTCTAATTATACTTAGTGTGGATGGAAAAGGGCCTACACACTATAGCAAACAAGCTCAGAGGAGGCTTTCATAGTGGCCTTATAAGCTCAGAGACCTAAAGGATCTGGTAGTAAAACTTTCTAACTAAAAGATTGTAATTGTGGGTAGTCATGTCCTACACCAGTATCTTCCTTGACAAAGGTAAACCTTTATATTAACTGAACCTATCTAATGTCTTTTTTGCACCTATGATAACATACCTTTGGGATGGCAGGGTAATTTCCTTTCCCTACACCCCGTAGGGCATAATCTCCCACAAAATCAGGAGACCACAGAGGCCCACATTGTTATTGCCATCCTGTTAGTTATAAACTGTTAACTATCATAACCATCTATGTTAAAGAAGTACATGTCTATTTTTTTTAACTTTTTATCCAATCCCAGAGATTTTACCACTTTGTTTTCTCTCATACTGGCTCCCTGGAATGCTCTCCTGGCAACTCCATGTAAGAACACCATTTCTACCAGAAACAGTGACATAAAATAAGCTGCAAAACTCCAATTTTTCAGAGGATTTTCTCAATCCATTGTGATTTTGCTTCCAAACATGTGCTCAAAATTTGGCTCAAATGAATCCTTAGAAGACTTTACTATAGGCTGGGCATACCTTTTTAAAAAATATATATTTTATTGATTTTTTACAGAGAAGAAGGGAGATGGATAGAGAGTTAAAAACATTGATGAGGGAGAATCATCAATCAACTGCCTCCTGCACACTTCCTACTGGGACGTGCCCGAAACCAAGGTAACATGCCCTTGATCAGAATCAAACCTGGGACCCTTCAGTCTGCAGGCCAACACTCTAGCCACTGAGCCAAACCTGTTAGGGCAATGGGCATGCTTTTTTCTTTTCTTTTTTTTTTCTATTTTTTTTCTTTTTCTTTTTGAAACAAAGGAAATGATATTATTCTCCTTGTTCACCTGGGGAAAATGAGGTCCAATAACACACTTAAGTATAAGAACCAGCCGGGGATATAGACTTATTTTTTCCAATATAGCTATGCTTCTAATCAACCAGAAACACTGTATTTCTACCCACCTTTCACATTTTACTCCTCTCTTTTCCCACTACTAGTCTGTTTCTTTTTTCTCTTTCCTTATACTATATTGAAGACTAGAGAAGACAACAAGTGTGGATGAAAAGGGGCCACATGCAAACCTTACAAGCTCAGAGAAGGCCTGTATGAGGCCTTGCAAACTCAAAGACCTAAAGTAACCCCAAAGGATGATCTGAAATTAAAACTTAAATTAAAAGCAATTTATAGTGGGCAGTCATGTATTAGGCCAGTATCTTCCTTGATAAAATTCAACTTTGATATTAATTAAGCCTATTGTATTTTTGTATCTATAATAACATAACTTTGGAATGTCGGGGTAACTTCCCTTTTTCCAGACCTCTCAGGGCACAACCAATATACCAGGGCCAGACCACAAATTCCCCTCATTGTTATTATTATCCTGTTCATTCTTGACTGTTAATTGTTGACTATGTATCATGTTCCCAACTATGTATAAGAAGCACATCTCTATCATTTTACTTTTTACCCAATCCAAGAGGCCCCCCTCCTTTTGCTTTCTCCCACCTCTCTAAATCTACAACCAATGGATTTTATGTCACCTCCTTCGATTGTATTTTATAAAACAAGTTAAAAAATACCATTCTTAAGAGCATTATCTCACTCCCTTGAGATTCTGCTTCCTGGCAATTGGCTCAAATAAATTCACAAAATTCTTTACAGGTTTGAATGTTTCTTATGTTAACACAAGGAATTGGGCAGATCTTGCTTTCAAAATGTATAGGTTCATTCTTTATTTAACCACAGAGCTATGCACATATTTAACATTCACTAAACAAATGAAGTATATGAATGTCTACTTAACCTAAAGTGGTCAGTCTCCCCATCCCATTATTCTAGTTATAACATAATATGATAATAATACCCTCTATTCTGTGTATAATAAGCTCATATATTAGGACTCTAAGAAGTCAGTTGTTTTTTAGAACTACTCTATAATTTGATACTTTTATATTATAAAGATTATAGGTACATATTTTTAAATACATTTTTATTTATTTCAGAGAGGAAGGAAGACACACACACACACACACACACACACACACACACATCAATGATGAGAGAGAATCATTGATCAGAGGCCTCCTGCACAGCCCCTACTGGGGATCGAGCCTGAAACTCTGCATGTGCCCTTGATCAGAATTGAACCTGGGATCCTTCAGTCTTAAAGCAGATGCTCTATCCATTGAGCCAAACCAACTAAAGTTATAGGGACATATTTTAGACTTTAATTATGGGTTATGCATTGGAGAATTTTCAGAATCACTTGGTAGGGATAATATACATTTGAATGGTTTATGCCTAGTGGACAATTTTTAATATTGCTTTTTGGAAGTAATTGCAGGAAAATGAAAAATGCAAAATTCACACATAAAAACAAGTCAACCAAACACACCAAGAAAAACATTTCTTTTTCCTATAAGCCATAGAGAATTAACTTCCTGAGTAAATCTGAAAAAAATAAAAAATAAATAAATGACATGGATGAAAGAGAAAAGGAATGTGGTAAATAGAGTTAATCAAGCAGTTAATGTAGTTATTTGCACAGGGGGACTTTTTGAAGTATTAAAAATTAGGTTATAATGAACTTTCTATTTTGAATTTCCATGATTTCTTAGATGTTGGGAATATAGTATGCAAAGGAAATAAATTATATATTAAATTAGAATAAATTAATTGCTCTATTGAGGTATAATACCTAAAAGCAATAAATAAGTAATATATCACTTTAAAGAGGATCTAAGATTTAATGACTCATGTTTTATTTCCTCAGTTGGATGGATTTCACTTAAAGTAGTCTTTTTAAAATCATTAGCACATTTGCTATGGTAATTATTTTTAATTTACTATTTAAAACAATTCAGCTGTCTACATTAATATCACTTCTGCCCTTTATACAGCCTTGTAAAAACAAACTTATCCAACGTTGTTTATTTATAAGGTATAGAATATCTGATTGCACTCTATTTTTCCCTCACATTTTTCTTTCATGGATGTTTTAATTTAATCCTTCCAGCATATCTATTGAGATTGTTACTTTTTATTATTATTTGCTACAAATTTATGAATGAGTATAATGTGTGTTCAGAACAGATTTACTGTCTACCAATGGTGACATAATTAGCACATTGTTTAATAATTATATTTAACTGCAAATAACAACTCTTGAAAACATCAACTGAAGCAAAACTGAGTCTATTCTTTCTCATATAGAAGTTTAGAAGTAAGCATTTCCCACTGGGGTGTAAGTTCATGAAACTGTCAGGAAAGAGTGACATCTCTGGGTGTGCTTTGTGGCACTGAGGAAATCACAAAAAAGCCAGCAAGTCTGTTTTGTTATTTTGGTACTTTTTGTTGTTGTTGTTGTTAATCCTCACCAGAAGATATTTTTCCCTTGATTTTTTTAGAGAGAGTGGAAGGCAGGGAGAGAGACAGATAGCGAAACGTTAACGTGAGAGAGACACATCAATTGGTTACCTCCTACATGTGCCCTGCCTGGCACAGGGGATCAAGCCTGTAACTAAGGCACAAGCCCTTGACACTCTATCCACTGAGCCAAACTGGCTAGGGCAGCATGTCTGCTTTCACATCTGTAAAACCAGGATAATAAAAGTTGACAACTGCACACTATACTGTGAAGAAAAATGCAATAACATACACAAAACAGGAGAAAGCAGGAGCACATGCATTAAAACTAATGGCGTCAGCAGAATGTAAAACTTTTATTTTTGATATTCACTAAAGAGATTTGGATACCTGTTGTCTAGTACATATTGTCCTTTAATGAAAACCAAAACACCTGCCAGAATTCACTAAAGCCCAGGTCAGTAAAGTATGGCTCAATTTTAATATACCTGTTATACCTTTTGCAGATTAGAAAGGAGCCATTGGGAAAATAAATTGTGACATAATGGTGCTGGCAGGAAATAAGCAAAAGACACACAACAACAAACCTCCAAGGCCATGCTATGCAGTTTTTTTTTTAGCTGACAGCACAGTTTACTGTGAATTTCATTGGCTTTGCCCTAAACAAACATTAACTACATTTGTTGGGAGATTGGGCCAGCATCTTTTGATGTCCCTTTGCCTGACGACAGGTGTTGCCATAAGTCTCTTGGCTTTGCATTCAATCAGATCTACGGTTTTCATGGGGCTTGGTAATTAGAAATTGTGCAACTTTTCACGCTTGACTTGAGACTTAGATTTTTCAGCATTTCCACAGAGAGTACTATCCAGAATAGAAGGCTTTCAAACAAAATTGTTTACTTAAAGCAATGTGTGCAAAAGCATGAGAGACACTGCTTAAGGGCAACAGTTTTTATGATAGTTCTTTAGATTTAGAAATGCCTCGGTTCTCATTGCTGGGCATGGCTGTTTATATGATAAGTGACCATGAATTCATCCGGAAGCCTTTTTCCTAGCCTTGCTTGCTGCCCCGGGAGGTTTTCCGAATGCTAAAATGTTATAGCAGGAACACTGGCAGCACAGCCTGTGTAGTCTAGCCCAACCAATGGAAATGTGCTGGGAGGAATTCAGTCTGGGTTGAAAGAGAACATAATGTGAATGATCTTCTAAATATGCTGGCTGTGAACCTATTACCTGATCTAAGGAGAGGGAGTAAAATATCCCTTGTATAAGTTGGAATGACATAATAGAAGATGTAGAAAGGGGGGAATAAAATTAGAGAGAAAGGAGGCCAACCTTCCAGGAGAAGGATTGGTATCTTTCAGAATAGAATCTTTTACAAACATACACCAGTAATCCGCCAAAGTCAAACAATGCCCATTGTTCAAGGTCTCATAGTCTCAAGATAGATAGCCTCTTTTTCCCCCTCCAGTAAGACGACATTGATTTCAAATACTATCCTTTTTCTTTAGAGATTGGCCTTCTGGTTTAGGAAAATTAATGACAAGTAAAAATGAAAGTTAATACTAGTTAAAAGCAGAATCCTATGTATGAGGCTTGGCATGGTCAGAGTTTTAACTATCATCTCTCTCAGTAAGTCTTGTGTAGACAGTGGTGATGCTCTCCCAGTGGCTTCTGTCTTGGCTCCCATCCGTCCTTCAGAGGACAGTGGCTAACCCTCCAAAAGCATGCCTGACTCCCAATTAGTTTCACAGTTAGTATATCTGAGGCCTTCCTTGATCAAGCCTCCAAAATATAGCTTCAACTCAGTGTTCTTTTAATTTTACCTAACATTCCAGCCTAAATTTTGAATAAATCTTCTCTGACTTTTCTTAAGTCTGTCCAATTTCTTGTTCTGTACATGGTACCTGTAATTCTTTGTCTTTTTACTTCCCATCTCAAATTATTTTCTAGTGCCAATAGCACATGTATATATATTTTTGACTCTAAATTATAAATTCAGACAAAATCAGAACTGTTCCTCTATATGCTCAGCATTATATTCCCAACATGCAGCACAGTGCCTGGATCAGACCTACTTCAGACAAGACCAATGTGCTGGCTGCAACATGGTATAAACTGATGAGTTTAAGTTCTTGCCTCCAATGACTTCAATACTAGTAGAGCAAATGATTAGCTCGTCATTAACCCAAAGTAATAACTGCTAAGTTCTTTAAGACATGGACTGCTGGAGGAGTAAGCTCCCATTGTTATTATAGCTACATACTTAAGAGTAGGAAATAATAATAAACCAACTAATTTGTCCCATTATAATTTACACAGATTTTTTTCTCATAGATTTTCTTAAAAACTGAGACTGCCTGCATTCACATTGCTTTATATGTCCACACTTTTACCATTTGGTTTGTTATATCACAGATTCATAAAGAAACATGAGATGACATGTGTTAGTTTTTAATGAAAAGGAGTACAAGGAACTAAGGAGAGAGATACTTTGAGGGCAGAATAACAGCCTACCAGTGATGATGTCCACATATTAATTTCTGGAATCTTCGAATATGTTACCTTACATAGAAAAAGGACATTAAGGTTGTAGATGAAATTAAGGTTGCTGACTGAATGACCCTAAACTAAGGTGATTATCCTGGATTTTCTGGGTGGGTATTAATACAATGTAATCACAAGAGTCCTTATAAAGTAAAGAGGAAGACAGGGGAATCAGTGTCAAGCCAGAGAAATGGAGGCATGAATGAGGCTACAAGCCAAGGAATGAAGGCAGCCTCATGAAGCTGGAAAAAGCAAGAAAGCAAATTCTTTGGAGCCTCAAAAATAAAAATAAAAATCCTGCCTAAATCTTGATTTTAAACTGTGAAACATGTCAGACATTTGATCATGTAAGATATAAATTTTTGTTGTTTTAAGCAAAAAGTCTGTGGAAATTTGTTTCAACAACAAATGGAAAACTAATACATGTACTTTGTATCACCTACCAGGAAGCATGCTTCACGTGAGCAGAAATTTGTCTTATGGTCACTGATATATTTCTGGTATACCAAGAGCATTGCCTAGTACATAGTAAGTAGTCAATAAGTATTTGAAGAGTGATAATTAATTTTCTACTTTCTTTTGAAGGAACCAACAAATTAATAATTTTAATTGATTAATTAATCATTCTGTCACATTCTGTATGATGATTATCAAAAGAAAAAGTTATCAAATAATAACTGCTAACCCTACATAGTAAAAGGGTAATATACAAATTGACCATCACTCCATGAAAAATATGGTGGCCCCCACGGCCAATAAGGAGGGAATATGCAAATTTACACAACAAAGATGGCAGTGGCTGAGCTGGGATTCTTGTGTCCTTGTGATGGCGATGATATAGTATTCCACCCCACCATGGCTGCTCTGGGCCTCTGAGCAGTGTGCTGGCAGGCACAGAGTGGCCAAGGGGGCTGGATGACTTCTAAGAGGGGAAGGGCAGGAAGATGTGGGGAGCTATAGGAGGGCAGCAGGGCCAGAGCTAAGGTGGAAGGTGGCAGCCAGAGCAAAGGCCCAGGTCCTGGGTGCTGGAGGGAAGCGGTGCTAGCAGTGAGGAGAAGGAAGGCCTATTCTTGCAGGAATCTTTGTGCATCGGGCCTCTAGTATTTTATAATTCATAAATAATACTAATACCTATTATTTAAAATTACCTTAGGATAGAATATGAAGTATATTACTTTTAATTGAAAGGTTGACAAACTAAAGACCTGAAATAGGAAATAAAAATTTCACTGCTTCATGACAGTGGTAAAGGGGGTGAAATCCTATACTTAAATTCTGATATTTGGATTTCAAATCCTTAGAGGCATTTAGTCTTTAATTAATTCATCCACTCCCATTTGTCAATAATGGAGTAGTTAAGAACTGTGCATGGTACTAGGGAACTGCAGCAAAATAGATAAATGGAATCTGCCTCTGTAATTCAGAATCTAGTGAAAAATACAGACATAAATAATCACTCAATGTAATACAATAAAACTCTCAGTTAAGGAAGACAGATTGAACACACCTTTAAATTTATCTCCAAATACAATGTTAAAATGATAGTAGAGAAAAAAAATATGTAAAACTAATAAATGCAAAGTAAAATTGAGAGAACTGATCAGCAATATAAGATCATACCCACAAATATTTTCAGACAGAAGTGGATGAAGAGGGTTTGCTCCTGTATCCTGGTAGAGGTGATGACAGCACTAAGTGTTCCCAGGGATAAATCCAGATATTAGGGAACTAACAAGCCCCTGCAGAAGGTCAAGCCTGAAGCAGCTCAAATACCACAGAGAAAGGACAAGACATAGGCTGAACAGTCTTCTGCATGGCCATCCTCTTTGTAGACAGAAGACATTAAAGTATACCTACTGGCTTTGACAGACACCAAGGATTCACTAAATAGTGCCCTTTCCTGCCCTCACTACTTAGCCGTAAAATACTAGATGCTCAGCCTCTCATTCTCTAAAACATTTGGGGTGCTTTGCAAAACCAATCTAACCAATAAATTCTAGCCAATAAAAACAGAGTGGGGTGGGGGTAGGGAAGTCTGCTGGGAGATTTCTAAAGAGGCATGATGCAGGGAAATGCAGCAACATATTTACATGAAAGGATGGGAATGAAAAGTACATTATCTCTGACATTGCTAAGCTATAAACCACTGATAGAAACTGTCTAATTCCAGGATGTTCTGCTATGTGTGGGGGGAAAAAGTGGCCCTTATTTTCTTAAGTCACTGATAGAAAGTG
Organism: Pipistrellus kuhlii; assembly: GCF_014108245.1. NCBI lineage: Eukaryota > Metazoa > Chordata > Mammalia > Chiroptera > Vespertilionidae > Pipistrellus > Pipistrellus kuhlii. Next base: position 18,169,731 of record NW_023425595.1, read on the forward strand.
TTTTCTGTTACTTACAGGCAAAAATTACTTCTAAACAATAAATATGTATAGATTTAGTAGAGGTTAAAAGGAACCCTATATAATAAAAGAGCAACATGCAAATTGACCACCACTCCAACACATAAGATGGCAGCCCCTATGTGGACACAAGATGGCCACCACAAGAAGGCCAGCAGAGAAGGGCAGGTGGGAGGGATCAGGCCTACAGGAAAGGGCAGTTGGGAGGAACCAGGCCTGCAAAGGAGTGCAGTTGGGGGTGATCAGGCCTGCTAGGGAGGGCAGTTGGGGGTGATCAAGCCTACAGGGGAGGGCAGTTAGGGATGTCCAACTGCCCATTTAGGCCCTATCTTGGGCAGTTAGACATCCTTCAAGGAGTCCCAGAATGGACAGGGTGCAGGCTGAGCTGAGGGACACACCCCCATGCACGAATTTAGCACCAGGCTCTAGTATATGTAAATAAAATTATGAAAGAGAATAAAATGTTGATGGGTTAAGCTCCTTTACTCCTAAAGCCTAGGTAGAGAGGTTAGCTTGCGACAGGAAGATGGAGGACATCTTTTCTACTGAGACAGGAAGGAGAGCTGTGAGGATGCTCAGGTTCAAATAAGAGGTAAAGGGGGACAGCAAGCTGAGAATCTTTTGCCTGAATAAATACATTTTCTCTTTAAAGTAGGATGCAAATTTATATCGTGTGTGTGTTTGTGTGTGTGTGTATGTGTGTGTGTGTGTGTGTGTGTGTGAGAAAGAGAGAGAGAGAGAGAGAGAGAGAGAGAGAGAGTATTGCCTTTTGTCTAAATATAGGTACTTGTTTGGTGAACAGTTTGCGGAGTTTAAGGAAAAATAATGTTTGCAGACACAGTTGAAGTGGCTAGAAATGAAAGCTGACTGCTGGCAAGGGAAAGATAGGTACACAGCATTGGAGACCCACTATGACTGCATGGCGATGACTCAGAGGTAGAGCTTTGCAGATTAGAGAGTTGACAGAGATAATCACAGGTGCCTGTCAGGAGGAGTCTATGCTAAGGAGGCATAGACTGAATTTTTTTTTCTATAAAGGAGGCACTGGAGTGACAGTGCAGATCTGTTTGTTTTTATCCTAGTTATGTCATTTATAAACTCTATGGCCTTGGGTGGCCTTATCTGAGACTCAGTTTATAAAGCATATAAAGTTCTGTTTGCACTGCATGGAAAATAATTACTAAATAGCGATAAATAATATTAATGATTTCATTATTACTCCTAATATTATGATTAGAATAAGGTAGGCAAGTAAGTGATTATCTAAGGTCACTGGTAGACTGAGAGTAAGGGAATATTAATGAGGTAATAAACATGAGTAGTTAAAGAATAAAAGAGATGTAACAATATCTGACAGTAGTGAGCATGAGATGTCAGAGTATGTTTTTTATATAAATTATTTGGTGGATAAAACAAAGTCCAGATTCCTCCCTAGGTGTAATTTGCTGGAGTCGATGTGAAGGAACTTGAAGAAACCATTGAGAAATAGTGAGAACAGGATATAAAATAGGTTGCAAACATGAATATTGAAAGTATCCAAGTCCAGGACCCTTACCACAGTAAGTCTGGAGGCATGACCAGTAGACTAATGAGTGATATCAATGAAGAAGTGTACAGAATAGCAAACTTACATGAGATTAAAAGAACATATTTGTATATGAAAATAGAGTTAACAGGTGGGGAGAAGCAACAATGACTTGGAGAATTTCAATATTCATTTCGGCAACCTATTTTATATCCTTATTTATTTATTTATTTATTTATATATTTATTTAATTGCTTTATTGATTAAGGTATCACATATTTGTCCGCATCCTCACATTCCCATTCCAAACCCTTCCCCACACATGCCCCGACCCCCCTGTTGTTCCTAACCACTGGTTAGGCTTATATGCATGCACACAAGTCCTTTGGTTGATCTCTCCCCCTTGTCCCCACCCTCCCCTAACTTCCCTCTGAGATTTGATGGTCTGATCAATGCTTCCCAGTCTCTGGGTCTGTTTTTGTTTATCAGTTTATGTTGTTGATTATTGATCTCCACTGGCCTAAGCACATAGGGAATTGGAACAACATTATAAAGAATGAGGGTGCTTCTGAAATCAAATGCTCCCATATTTTAGTTTTAAAACCTTGAACATGTTATTGAAGTTCTCAAGTCTCAGGTTCTTTGTCTATAAAATGGAGATGGTAATGTCTACTTCAGAGAGTTACTCTCTTTTTAGTTGAGATAATTTTTGTTCAATGCTGAGTAGAAGACCTCGCATAAGCAGCAGATTATCCCTCATAGGGGAAAGCTAAAAATGCACGTGGTCCTGGAAAAAGTCAGCTCTCAGTGAAGATAAAGAGCATCAGGAAAGAAGCTCTATTCTATGGATTGTGCCATCAGACAATCTGGAAAGAAATTCGGGATCTGCCACTTCCCCCAGCAATCAGCTGGTTTTGAAACACTGACTCACAGCGGGAGGAAACAAATGGAACTTCTTCTCAACTGTGAAGTCTTAAAACAGATTCCCAATTAGAATTTCACAGTGAATTGCAATTGCATTTCTCACCTTCAGACATTTCATCAATACATTCTATTGCCTTGCCCCCTGAAAGGTTTCATCAGTGTGAAGACAACCTGTTAGCTAGTTATAAGGGTGAATCAGGAGACCAGCAATCAATGAACCAGTCAGGCTTTGTAAATGAGTGGCCAGTTTCATGGGCCCTAACCTTTCCTGCACTATAGATATTTGTTAGGAAAAATAATAAAAGAAAGCAAAATCATGGTGAAACTACTCTACTGGATAAAACGGATAAAGCTAGGCATCATCACGATGATTATAAAAGTCAATAAAGAGAAGATGACAACATTTTATTAACTCTAGTAAATATCACATCTGGTCATAATATTTGATCCTCTTAATGCAGCTTGATTCTCAAGGCTTGATCCATCCTAGACTGTGGACAGAAAATCACAGGAATTAGTCACGATGTGATATGGAGTAACATGAACTGGATTGTTCCACATGATACCGAAGCCGTAGGAAATACTTAGACATATTCGTTCTAGTGTGCAGCTAGGGCTGGGATTTGTTTTCCTACCCTCACAGGTGAGTCATTATTTTCCATTTTACAAATAACAAGATGACACATTATGATTTCTCACATGTTATCACTATGTGAGAGTTTTATTTTACCTCAAAGATGAAATTTTACCTTCTCTTGAGGAAGAAAATGAAATAGTTGTTGGTTTTATATATAAGCAATTATTTTTGCAGTTATTTTTTTGAAGACATGCAGATCTCTGAGAAGGTTGACATCTTGTTTGTGTAGCAATTATAAAAGTCATTCCAGACATAACTGTGAAGAACACAAGATCCCATAGCCCTGAATTAAACAGGATTTGAGAATGTTTTTGGTCTTTGTTATTCAACTAACCTAAGGGAGAAAGAGACTGAATCAATGCAGGGGTCCTCAAACTTTTTAAAGTGGGGGCCAGATCATGGTCCCTCAGAGAGCTGGAGGGCCGGACTATATGAACTACTAATTCCTACTGTAACACCTCGGCTGCGCTCACTGCCCAAAAAACCTGGAGGGCCGGATCAGACTCCTCTGCGGGCCGCATGTGGCCCGCAGGCCGTAGTTTGAAGACGCCTGTAGGAATGACAAGGCAAATTACTCTTTCAAGCTTTCTTATAGGTTATTAACACAGAGAGACAATAGAGAAGTACTCTGTATTTCAATGTTACTCTGGGAGAAGAATTTGTTTAAGAAAAATAGGCTTTAGTTTTTTTGAGTAATTTTAGGGTTACAGGAAAATGTATCAGAAAAGATAAAGTATTCCCACTTACCACAATACTTCCTCTAATTCCTATTATCTTGCATTAGTGTAGTATACTTGTTAAAATCACTAAGCATTAATATATCATTATTAACTAAAATTCATAGTTTAAATTAGGATTCATTCCTTATTTTGTCCATTCTATGGGTTTTGATAAATTTCTAATGACATGTATCTCAGAGTATTGAATAGAATAATTCATTGCTCTAAAAATCCTTTGTGCTCCAACTCATCACACTGTCCACCTTCCCCCTCCAGATCTTGGGCAACTATTGGTCTCTTTACTGTCTCCACAGTTTCATCTTTTCTAGAATGTCAAATAGTTGAAATCAGACAATATGAAGCCTTGTCATATTGGCTTCTCTGGCTTTGCATTATGAATTTAATGTTCTGCCATGTCTTCCCATGGCTTGATAGATCACTTCTTTTTACTGCTGAGTAATATCCATTGTGTGGATATACTATACTTTGTCAATTCACATATGAAGGGCATATAGGTTGCTTCTAAGTGTTCATCATTATAAATAAAGCTGCTATAAATGTTAATGTGTAGGTTTTTATGGAGATGTAAGTTTTCAACTCATATGGTTAAATACCATGGAGTATGATTACTGGGTCATATGGCAAAAGTATACCTCGTTTTGTCAGAAACTACCAAATGATTTCAAAAGTGGCTGTTTCATTCTGAAATCCCACCAGAAATGAAGGAAAGTTCCTGTGGCTCTATATTCTCACCAGCATTTGGTATTGTGTTTTGGGTTTTTGCCATTTTAACAGGACTGTGGCAATATCTCATTTGCAATTTGATAAGTATATATGAGGTTGAGCACCTTTTTATATGCTTATTTGCTACCTATGTATCTTCTTTTGTGAGATGTCTGTTCAGATATTTTGCCCATCTTTTAATTGGGAAAACTGCATTTTTAAAATTAATATCTAATATCTTACAGCAATATAGGCAAATCTAATGACCACCAAGCCAGCAAGATTTGACCATAGTTAGATGGCAGGTATTGAAAGTTTGTGTCAACAAAAGAAAGTTTTTCAGCCATGGTATAAATGAAGCGATTAAATATTTAAGTATTTAATATTTAAATTACTCCTCTTATTCTAATCAAGAGTCTTATGTTAAGAATACTTTCCATTTTTAAACCAATATTTATTAAGTGACTACTGTGTGTAAATAGCACTGTTTTAGATTCAGAAAATGCAGTGTTAAATCAGATAAATTTCCCTATACTTAAGTAACTTGATATTAAATTTGGGAGAGTCAGACAATAAGCAGGTAAATGCATAGATAAATAGAAAGCTCCAGAAGAAGAAAATTATAAAAGAAACATGAATAAAATAAAATGGGACTAATGAAATTGAGGCTTCATAGAGGCATCCAATTTCAGAAGGCAGCCCCAAGGAGGGGATATTTAAACCAAACCTAGAAGAGGAATCAGGCTTGGGAGGCAGTAAAGATAGGTGGAGGTTTTGACTGGCAGAAAGCTTTCCAAAACAATCATGAGAAAATCATGAGGTCAGAATGAAATGACATAGTTGGAAAAATAAGGAAAACCAGTTAGTGAGAGTGTAATGAGTTTACTGAGTGGTTGAGAATAATTTTTCTAGCGACACATTGTCCACTGTTTCTTTTAAAAAAAAAAAAAAAAAAAAAAAGCAACCACCCAAACAAACAAAAGTCCTTAAATATATCCATTTGAGAATACACTTCTCATACTAGCACTGAATTAGAACTTCAGAGGAACTAAGCAATGAAAAGTTTGCAGTATCACTTTCCCAGAGGTAATTCACTATTAAAACAATAAATACTAAACCATAAAACGAGTACATGGAAGTCTAACCGAATTGTGATGTTTCCCTTGATGACTATTATGGCAGATGCTAAGATATTACCCAACATCTATTTCCTACCATACTTTCTGCTAATGTAACCTTGGATTTGTTGGAGGCAGCAAGGGCCCAGCTTGCTATTTCAGCACTTCTGGAAGGTGGGGGTAACTCTATGACACAAGCAATATCAGTAGGCTATTAGCCAAATCAAATGCTCCATGTAGACCAGTATTCACGTGTAACTCTCAATGTGTGTGTGTGTAAAAGTGTATGCATACTTTTTTGAGGGACCTGAACAACTAGAAAAACAGAGTTAGCATTTCTGAAATGAAAAAGACAAAAGACCATTTGTCAGCGTCGGGGCTAGAAATCATTTTGTATTTTAGTCTGATGTGGTATTGGACATCCAAGTGGAGATGTTCTAGGAAAGAGTATTTCAGAGAAGCGATTCCAAATATGTTAATTTGAGAGCATTCGGCAGAGGTATGGTATTAAAGCTCCAAATAAGTTCGGATAAAACCACATTGATCAGTATGGTAGCCCTAACCACACATGGCTTCTGGATATTGGAAATGAGAGGAGTGGGAAATAAAACTGGTCCATGAAACACCACCCTTTATTTAGAGGTAGGGTTTTAATATCCAAAACACAATTGAATGTGTTATTTTTTTAAAAAGAGAATTGTCAAATATATAAAATGATGTTCATGAGTCAAAATAAGATTAGAACTCAGAAATGTCCATTGGTCCTAGTGATGTGGAGATCATTGCTGACTCTGACAAAGTCAGGTAGAAGAGATATGGGGATGAGATCTAAATTAGAGTTCAAGAGAAAGGTGGGAAAGTAGGGATTGAAGTACAGGCAACTCTTAAAATAGAGCTAAGGAATCTGACTATAGTTAAATAAGTATGTGGGATTAAGATAGATATTAATATTTATGTTTGCATATTGATAAGAAAAATTGGTAAGTAGAAGAGATCATTCTTGTAGTGATGCTACTATTAGAGAAAGAACAAGACATTGAGTATTAATGGATTTACCAATCTAATTTTGAGGTTTACCTATTTCAATGTGAAGAAATTCTGAAGAAAAACAAATTTTCAACAATTATAGGAAGTTTCTGAATATTTATACTTAGGGGAAAGAATATCCTAAGCTCTGGTGTCCAAAAATAGCCCTTGTTTGAATCACAGTCCTGCTGTAATTTATTTGTGTGTCTCTGGGCAAAAGGTAGATAGAAAATTGAACAATTAAACAAGGAGGCAGAGACAAGCCCAAAACAGATTAGAAAACTCATCTATAATAACTGGAAAAAGAATATGTATAAGTAGAAGCAAATTGGTTGCTAAATCTTGTGGTAGGGAAGATAGAATGTTCTCTTAATTTCAGTGGCTACTGAATATTCATCCCATTCTATGCTTGATTTGTTTAACTGATTTGCCACATTTTATTATTATAAGAATGCTTCCTTAATTGACTTTCTATCTAACATTTTATCAGTACTTTGATAATTGTATTAGAATAAACTACTAGAAATTACAGGGTGAGAAAGTGTATGTACAAATATAACTTTTAATGCAAAGTTGAAGGGTTCAAGAAAAATTGAGCCAGATTTTATGCTCACTAACAATGAATAAATGTTTTTTTCAAGAATCCTGACTAACAATAATTACCATGATTGAAAATCTACTTATGTAAAAAATACATACACTTAAAATATTTTGTATATTTCCTAAATTGAAAATTGGATGAAATTCATAAAGCTTTACCCCAGAAAAATAAAGATGCATCCAAATGCTCAACCTTTGTTTTAGTCCATCTTTTCTCATTTTTTATGTTGATATAGTATAAGAAAAATAAAAATTTAAAACATTTAAAAGTCACTCCTGCCAGGCCAGTATGGCTCAGTGGTTGATCTTCAACCTATGAACCAGAAAGTCATGGTTCAATCCCTGGTCAGGGTGCCTGGGTTGTGGGCTCGATCCTCAGTGTGGGGCATGCAGGAGGCAGCTGATCAATGATTTTCTGTCATTATTGATGCTTCTGACTCTCTCCATCTCCTTTCTTTCTAAAATCAATAAAAATATATTTTAAAAGAAATAAGTAAAAATAAAAAGTCACGCTTATATGATCTCATTATATGTGAAATTAAAGACATAGAAAGGAATAGTTTGTAATTCATTTGAATCTCCACTAACTCATTGTAAGGCCAATAGCAATAATCATAGAAAAAAATTGTTATTTGATCTCTGTTTCAATTTCAGAGTGGCTTAATTAAGTTATTGATCTATGTGCACTAATAAAGGACTTTGTCAGAAGGTGCAGACAATATCGGGCCTTTGTACATTTATATAGGTAGAATTATAAGTATGCATGATTTCAGTTACTCCCCACCACCACCACTTAAATAAACTAAGAAAGATCTTGAAAAACAGCTGTTGGTGCATGTACTGATACAGGGCTTTGCAGTTTTCTAAATAATTAGAGATACAGAGCTATTCTAGTGATGTCTGATCTGGAAAATGAAGTGGAACTAATGAATTTCTAGGTACTGTTAAATATTCAGAACTTAGTGCTTATAATATTTTTAGATATTATGTGGATATTATAAAAGGTTAAGTTATAGCACAACATTGATAATGTTGAAGTTAAAATATTGTACTTTTTAAGACATATCATGAGAAAAATGTGTGCCAAGTAAGGTGATACATTGCTGAGCTTGTTATTTGCTTAATAGGAAAAAAAAGTGGAAATCTAGATAAATTACATTTTCAAGCAACATTGAAATAAAATTAAGTCATTACTTTTTCTTTTTCTTTTTAGAAAAGATATATGAATATCCCATGGATATGAACAATAGTATGGTGAAGGCTAAGGGTAGGGGTGATGAGGGTATGTGGAGATGGCCAAAGGAAGAGGTGGGAGAAGTCTGTAATAATATCAACATTAAAAGTTTTTAATAAAAAATCCTAGTCATTTAACAAGTAAAAATAATAGCCTTTCTCTATATTTTATCATCTATCATTTTCACACTTATAGCATCCTATATAATAAAAAGGTAATATGCAAATTGCTCCATCCACCAGGATTTCAATGGGAGTTGGACCAGGGGGCTGGACCAGTCTGCCAACTGCCAGGGGCCCATACCCCTGGCTGGCCCCACCCCCAATCAGCCTCCACACCCTGATTGGGGGGCAGGATGAGCCAGCCAACCTCCCATGTCTCACCAACCCCACACCACCTACCAGACCCCAACCATGCACAAATTCGTGCACCAGGCCTCTAGTTTTATTATAAAATTACTATATACTATACAGTTTATACTGTTGCATATAAAATATGAATTAATATTTCCCTCTCAAAAAAAGACATAGTGATCAGATAAATATTTCTGAGACACTCGGTGGTTTAACATACACAGGCTCATTATAATTACTTGATCAAAGATAAAATTAAGGGCTTTTCTTAATGATGAAAACACAGCTACTAAGATAAGTATTATATAATCAGTGAAATTTTATTTTTTTCTCAGATGTCAATACCTTCAATCCAATGACTACCAAAGCATATATATAATTGAACAAGTTGTGTTTATTATTCATTGTAACAAAGAAATTAAAAAGAGGCAGTGTGATATTGTGATTAATAATGGGAAATATATATTTGGTCTTCCTTTCCTGGGACATAGATTCTAATACCCTTGGAATATCTTATGTGACAAGAGAAATGAGGGTGTTTTCATATTTATGATAAACCCCTTTCAACCACACCTGAGTTTATTATGTTAATGAAGTGACTTTTGGACTTCATTTAAGGATAGATTAGTTACCATTAGAAATGGTTAACATTAGTGATTGGAACTTGAGAATTTTAGTCCCACCCCTTTGACCTCCAGGGATAGAAGAGAAGCTAGAGGTTAACTCTCCATCACCAATGGTCAGTGATGTAATCAATCGTGCATGTATAATAGAACCTAAACAAAAATCCAAAAGAATGGATTCAAAGAGTTTCTGGATTGGTGAACTAGTGGAGATTTGGGAAATGCATGCAATGGAAGAGAGGTTGGAACATTTGTGCCTTTTCCCACTTCTTGCCTTATGTATTTTTTCCAGTTAGTTATTCTTAAATTACATCCTCTTATAATAAACTCGCAACGTAGTAAGTCAACTGTTTCTCTGAGTTCTATGAACCAGTCCAACAAGTTAATCAAACAGAAGGAGAAGGGTCATTGGAACCTACAATCTATATACAGGAGATGACCTGGACATGTATTTGAAATCTGAAGTGGGGGGAAAGAGGGCATTCTTGTAGGACTGAGCCTTTCAACTCTGGGATCTGAAACTATCTCCAGGTAGTTTATGTCAGAACTGAGTTGAACTATGGGACATGCAGCTGATATTGGATTTTTCAATGGAACCCACACATTGTAAACTGGACTCAAAATCATTAGGCAGCAGCAGCCTCATAAAGACAGAAAGAGGTTAGTAACTCTCATTTTCTTCATCACCCTTTTAATGGTGATTAAATTTTGCTAAATTTTCAGAATGTGATTCAGAAACTTTCCATGGAAAGAAAACATTCCTGCTACTGAAGCTGATAAAGAGAAAAGGCAAAATAAAAAATAAAATGGAAAAAAAATGCTAACTGAACCGACTGAATCCAGAGGGTATTTTTACCATCAAATATGTCAGAAGGTTTTCATGCTTGAAGGCCATTCATGTTCTTTTTAATAATGAGAGCCAAGAATTCCCCTTGCTTCCTTAAGGTGGTTTGACTTGGGTTAATTTACTGCAACTGAAAAATCCCTGTCAAGTTCAAGTTGTCTAAAACTAGTGATTAAAGAGGCAAGAGAATCACCATGGTTTTCCTTTAATAAAGCAATAAAACTTGCACAATATTAGGCTTCTATAGAGGAGGATTTATTTTTCCATTCAACCCCTGTAGGACACAATGAATGCAGTACCTCTAGATAATTTATGTTTTCCTAGTATTTCTATTCAGATTCTCTGCCATCTGATGCCCACCTCTCATTTCATTGGGCAGAACCTACATCAAACAGATGCCATGTGGTTTCTCTTTCTGGCAATGTTTTTGGTTCCTTTTCACCATAGTTTTCAGAGAAGAATTTGTTGCTTAAAAACTTCTGGAAACAGTCTGAAAGCTTGAGCTGGCTGCTGAGAAGCCAATTCTGTTCCCCTAATTTAATTAGGAACATTTCCAAAGACGTTGCTCATTTTCAAGTGTCTATAAATTTCAGGTTGTTCAGACGTGTGTTGCATATTTTTGACTAAGAGAATTTGTCACGTCATGTGTTTGTTAACTTGTCCCCAAACAGGTCCTTGGGTTGCATGGCATAACAGCAAAACTGAAACTGAACAGTAAGGTGGTAAACATAGTTTATCCAGGACTATTGCCATAGTGGGGAAGGAGACCTCGAATATAACTGAGCTCAGTTCCAAATTCAACAAAGGCCAGTCAGAATAGCAAAGAAACTGAGTAGGTTAGTGAATGAAACATTACTAAGAGGAACAACAGAGTTAAGGGGGACACTGACTAAACCAATCTAAAAGGATTGTTGCTGAAAAAGATATGCCAGGATAATCACATATCCTCTGAAGGATAGTAGAGGACAGAAAAACCCAGATATCAAGGATGATCATATATCAAAGATGGGGCGTTCTCCTTAAATTGACTTAGCTGGCTTCTTGCTAAAACTGGATTTTATAAAGACATGGTCTCTGAGCAAGTGATTATAATGAACTTTCCTTTGTTAGACCCAGAGTGTCTCTGAAATATATATGTATTTGATCATTATGTCTGTTGTTGACAGGAAAAAAGCAATGCATATTTTATGCAAAATGTGTTTGTAAGCTCCACAGTATTTAGTATACAATAAAATGCTACAAATGTGAAAATGGTGTTAGATGATGGATCACAAAGTCCAGAGGAAGGCTAATTTTTAAAAAAATCAAAAGAAAAAACAATGACCTAATTTTATTTCAATATGACTGAAAGCACACATTATTTAGACTTTTACGTTTTATGTTTTTCTTTTAAGTAAATAACAAAATGGACAACCTTTCAAAACCTTTGTTTTTAATGAACTTCCCCAACAGACTGCCAAGGAGAAATGAATTCATGATGTAGGCTGGGCAATTAAAGTTATGAATGTGTTTTCAAGGAATTTTACTGCTGTTAACTTTTCTGGCTTTTTTTTACCTAATTCAAATATAATTTGCTTTAAAGAGAGAGAGAGAGAGAGAGAGAGAGAGAGAGAGAGAGAGAGAGAGAAGTGGCTTCAAGCTTTCATTCTTGCTAGAGGTAAATTATCATAAAATTCCCCCATTCTTTATTTCATACGAAAAATCTACCTCTAAGAACTATATCATAAACATCTGTTTTAAGTATTAACTATTTTTAGTAGGTTTAATACCTATGATTTCAAAATGCTGGCCTTTTTATATCACTGAGAAAATTTTGAAGACCAAAATATTTGAGTATTTCATTTTCATAGAAACAATATGTCCTTGTAAACATCAAAATGATTACAATCTTGATAATGTAATATATTTTAATTACACTTAATTGTTAATTAAGGACAACCCATATTGCACAGAAGCCATATGACAAGATTAAGGGAAATAAATGTTGTCAGGGAATATGTACTTTGTCAATATCAGCATAACTATAAATAATTTATGATTTGTATTTAGAAACAATGGTAGCATAGCGAATAATTCTGGCAATTTAAAACAAGCTTGGGTGGAGTTAGCAGAAATGTGTATTTTAGGAGGAAATTCTATAGCTCCACCTGTATATTCAGGTTTTGAATGATGCCAAGTATTTTTTATGATAACTTTCTTGAATCAAATAAATTGCACTGATGGGGCAATGGATGTAACAAACTTGTTTTTGGTCACTGACAGTATTTTCATAGTTCAAGTTCACCATGTGTGTTGATTTGGCCAACACAATGAATATGATAGTCCTCTGGCTACTACTTTTGAAAAAAAATTGGTTGCTTTACGTTTTCTACTAAGATTCAGCAAATGATAAGGAATAGAAACCACTAGTTCAGTACAGAAACAAAGGTGTATAAACATATGTGGGAAAGTTTTAATGTATTTTCATGAAAATTTAAGAAGAGGAGTCAGAGAATGGTTAAGTCTGTTAGGTAGTTGTAGAAATTTTGTAGCCCAAGACTTCAATCACAAGAATTCAGGGATCTTTACTTTTACGGTTCTGTAATTATATAACTCAGCTATCATCAGTCACATGCTTCTTCTTCCTTTCCCATTCTTAACTCATTTCTTCTGTTTAGAAGTTGAAGAAATTTATATGTCTGGAACTAATAGTTATGAAGAAGACAATAGTGATGCAACAGAGGCTGAATAACGTGATATGCTGCATAATATCATAGTATTGGTATGTAAAGATTACCTGTGATAATTACTAAATAACTATGTATTCTGTTTTGTGTTTAAAATATTGATTTCTTAATTTTGAGTTGGAAAAGTGGGGGGGGCAATTTATACATGGAGCATCTTATATATATGGAAAAGTATGGTAAATATGAAAAGTGGATCAAAATGCCACCAGAGGTGGGTTATACTATACATGCATATTCACTTTCTGGATCTTCTTTCAAGGACAGGTTTTTTGCCCCCATATAGTTTGTGCAGAAAGCAGACCATTTCCAAATGCCAAATCTTTTAGGGTGTGCCTCACATGCAGAAAGTTGCCTTGTTTGGGGCGAAGCCATATTCAATGACTGAGGGAGGTTGGGATATGTAGGCTTAGCCATGTCAGCCTTCTGTAGGACATACTGACAGACAATACTCAACACGGAGCACTCCATCAAATATCATGACATTGTAACAGTCTTGCATTGCCATTAATAAGCATTTTCCTCTAATCAGTCTTTTTTACACATCTTCCCTTCACAGGTGTTAACCCCTAACAAACGTTTTGTACCTCAAGCTGCTTCTCACTGTGTGCATCTGGAGAACCTAATTTATAATACATGACTAATAATATTTATTTTCATTCATCAAGTACTCCTCACAGAGTTTCCCTGAGGTGTAAAAGTTGCTGAGAAAACCTAAAAACAAACCTTGGGATAACTGTCCTTAATGACTTCCACTTATATTCCACATGTAATATTTCATGTGCAATGCTTCAAATTAACAGAATCTAACCACTCATAATTAACTCCAAATCTATCACACCAGTCAAATGGTCTTTATGATTTTCCTAAGAAAGTAAATCATTAATCTCGATGTCTGAACTAACTTATTCTGTCTCTGTTTCGTTGTACTTTCTCTTTCTGCATTTATTGAGCTCACTAAAATTAACAACTTTAGTTTGAACTTCAATTTTTTTAAGATCAAAGATGAAACATGGATCCTGTTGATTACTTTGGGGAGAGAGCACAGATCTAAATATACTTATGCCATGCTAGAATTTCAGATTATTATAGATATTGACAAAATTCCAATATAACTAAAATTAAATTTGCTTCAAGTAAATTAAAGATAGATTAAGTGAACGACTAATGCAACTGAGTTTGGCCATTATCATTAATTTTAACCATAATTTACAGATTTTTAAAAAAGGAAATTCTTTTTCTTCTATATTTCCAGAAATTAGTATGAGTATTTTGGCTTATTATCAGGTGGTGGATTGGAGTGGTATGCATTATGGTTTGTAGAAATAAGCTTTCCTGTAAGCATGCCTAATGTGAGAGAAAAATTAAACCCATTTTTCAAAAAGGCATTTATTCAATAATGCTAAACCAAATAAAAAGTGCATACAATTAAATAATTTAAAAGGTTTAAATTCTGTAGATGTAATTTATTGCTGTTTTTACTAAGGTTCATAATAACCTTGCCCTCTATTGTCCAATATTTCAGTTAGATTTAGTACTACTGTACTAGTATGCTAAGGCAATCCGTGTTTTGATATGTCTGTAAACAGTGATGTAGGGAGCCTGTGACTCATGATGTGTCTTGTTCAAGAAATCTGTGCATAAATTGCCTGCCAGATTCTTTGTCTACCTTCTGCTCTCCTACTGCCTAGTCTCTTTAGCAAGTAGTCCTTATTTTATTTTTCTGTAATGATAGCCTAGGAGTTTCTGATCATGACTTAGCTGGTATCTCTCAGCTTGATCTCTTGCCTAATTGACAAAATAAAATCTTGCTCTCCTTTCCTACTTGCTTTCCCTAGAATAAATCTTAGACTCACAGTAACAATAGTAAATTCCAGATTACTTCTCTTTAAGCAAAGTTTTTATCCAATCATTATAAGACTGTTGCAACTTCATACCACTTAGGTGATATGTGTATTCTTACTTGAGGATATTTGATTTCCTGGTATTCTCTATTCATCATCACTCAATCATATTGAAATGCTCAAATAGTACTAGTGTTGGTTTGGCAATCATTATTCAAGATAAGAAAAATCTATTCTAGCCAGAAAAGATTTTACATTTTCTTTTACAGATTACCAACATACTTTTAAACACACACACACACACACACACACACACACACACACACACTTCAATAGAACACAGTGAATTACAAAAAGTTAGATGGTATTAGAATATATTAATGCCATAACACAGAGATAAAATGTCTTTGAGTGGTAGAGAACATCAGTTAGGTAGTAAATTTGTTGCAGGTTATTTAAAAAGACAATAACAAGTGATTTTGAAAGACTATAGTGACTTGCTTCAAAGTTGGTATTTGCCTAAAGGCCTTACCCACACCAGAAATATTTTATTTCTAGAACATATAATTGTATTGGTCATCAACTTTCTTCGCCAGACTAAACCTAGAATGAACGCTGGCTATTTCAAAAATGAAAATTTGCAGTCAAAAGATAAAATTGTGCTACTTGTGAGAAAATATAAAATAATTTGTTTCAGGGTCTGAAGACAAGGTCAGGATTTATGGATGGAAATGGGTCTCTGGCAAGAGATTATATCAGTACTATAAAGATTTTGGATCATTGACTTTTCATAGTTAATAGAAAAATGTTATAGTCACTGGATGGCACTGCTATGTATTGGAACCAAGTAATGTTGAGAATAACAGGAAATAAATTATGTGATATTTAATATTGTAAGTTGCTTGGATAAGAGGATTGATGGTGCATTTATATGATCACAATATAGATGAAATATTTTGCCATGTCTTGATAACTAAATTCAAGCATATAAGTCTAAATTACATGAGACCTGCAAATGCAGAGGAGAGGGGTACCATCACACTAAGATACTGTAAAAGAAGTAGTGAGGATCCCAAGAGAGGGCTCAGACTTGAGTAAAAGCACTGATGCCTGGACACTACCCCTGGTTAAATACAGGGTCAAAAATTCTTCAAGCTTTACTTCCCTAGTTGGTAAAATGTGAGCAATAAATGCTTACACAAATGTCTTGAGAATTACATGTGATTCAATTCATAAAAGTGCTTTGTAAGATGTAAATAATTTATATTATATAGTTATAAGTTATTATTATAGTTTTGTTTATATTAATTTTATTCTTTTTACGATGTGGATTTCAGCTAGAGTCAATGAATAAATGGTCATTCTATAGATATAAAGTAAATAATTCCCTCCAAATAAGATAGTAAAAAATTAATCAATACACAAATATTTGGAAAAAGAAACATTTTAAACCTAGTCTGAGGACTAGCACTAGTTTTATATATAATAGCAGAAAATAATGAAAAATAGTAGGAAATAACATTATGCTGTTTATAAATAACCTGCCTTATCATTGAGGGATATATATGTATTTGTGTATAGTTACCATTCAATGGTCTGTAACCAATATTTTATAGGCATTTTTGTGAATAAATGATAGTACCATAGAGTGTGAAATGGGAATGGGTTAAGAGTTTGAAGAACTAAATTCTTCGTTTATTTTCTGGGTTAATTTGAATAATATTTAATCAGTTGTTATCAGAAATGACAGGAAAGTACTTATTTTGGTAGTTGCTAACACTGACTTTGAAATACTAGTAATTCTAGTTTATTTAATTTTGGTTTTAAGAGCCTCATGTCAGGTAGTGGTCCCCTGAAAGAATGTTAATTATATGTAAAGCTTTTTATTGGTTAGTACATAAAAGTTTAAGTGTCTAACTAGAGAGTCTGGCTCTGTTAGCCTTGCCAGATCCCTTTATTTACCCTGCAGGGCACATGAGGAAAGAGCATCATTAAACACAGACTCAGCAGAAGGCAACATGACAGGGAAGATGCTTTTCTGGTGACTTTCAGATAAATATTCTGATCCAACAGATTTTAGACTTCCAGCTTGTTTTGCAGTAGTAGATGATGAATGTGCATATAATTATGTCCTTTCTGTTGATCAAGATAATGGCCAATAAGGTGAATATCAAGAGTGGCTGGGACTGAGCCCATGGAAATGAAATTAGGAGAAACTATCAGTTTTAGTGGCATTCAAACCTCTAACCTTAGATTCTTTTGTGCTTTACTCACTTGAGCTAACCACTCTCAGATATTTTGATAGACAACATTTTAGAATGAAGCATGAACTTTAGCATTATAAATGAGTATGGACAACTTAGCACACCAGGATTTATAAAAATGAACTGTACCATCATGTTGTTTGACTAATTTTACTTATTTTCATAACCTATAAAATAATAATTTTATTATATGTCCTTACTTTCATAGAGAGCTTTTTTTGGGAATTAAAAATAAGGAGATAAAAGTAAACTTTGAGGTACAAAAATATATGATGCCATCTTATTAATAAAATGGGATTAATAAAGGTGTCATTGACATAAAACTCATGTTGAGAAGCAGTTTCATAACATTCCAGAATTTTAAAGTTTGTTCTAGGTTAGCTAGATTGCATGATAAATGTCAGATCAGCTACCATTATAGATTAATTTTGGAATACACAAGTCTGTGGGGGGAGGGGGAAGAGAGGAGAGAAAAAGAAAGAGAGAGAGAAAGAGAGAGAGAGAGAGAGAGAGAGAGAGAGAGAGAGAGAGAGAGAGATTAAGAAAAAGATATTAAGATATTAAGAGAAAGAGAGATATTAAGAGATATTAAGATATTAAGAGAAAGAGAGATATTAAGAGATATTAAGATATTAAGAGAAAGAAGAGAGCAAGAGGCAAGAGATGAAAATAAAGTAAAGGGAAAAACCTCTGTTAACTCTAACTGGAGTACCTGACTTGCATTCAGAATAATGACTCATTCTAATAGGATGGATTTGCTTATGGTAAAATGTGGCCAAATTCAGTGAGTGATTATATATACATATCTAATTTTATATAAATACAGGGTGGAGTAAATGTAGGTTTATAATTGTGATTATGTAATACAGTTTATTAAAACAAGGGACCAAAGCTCCACCCACTGCAGAGAAAGCTCTTTCATCACTAGAGGCAATGTGAGTCCATGTTATCAAAATGATCGCTTTCATCATCATCTTCATAATGAACTTTTTTAGGGCATGTGCTATATTTCAGACATTTTTCTGAATACTCTACATATACATTAATTCACTTAATTGTCACAATGTTCCTATGAGATATAAAATACTTTATCTCCATATCACAGAGGCAAAAAAAAAATAAACTAACACACAAAAGGTTTCATAGATAGTAATTAGTATATTCAAAATTCAAGGCTGTGCCATCTGATTCAACTCTCTTGCCTATTGACAGTGGTTAAATTATTAGGTCTGCCATTCATTAGTTCCATACCATAGTCAAGGAATAGACATACTAAGTCTCAGTTTCCTCATTAACAAAATTAACTAAATAGTAATTATTTCACAAAGATGAGGGAAAGTTTAAACAAAAAGATTGAGCAAATGTTTCATGTAATGTCTAAAAGTGGAAATTAACCTTAAGATTCCAAAATAGTGCTTCACTAATTTGTGTGTGTATCTGTGTGTGTAAGCATGTGTGTGAATGTGTCAAGAAGAATTAATTAAATTGATGTTTCTCCAGAGATTAATTTAGGCTCTCTGAAAATCGTGTTTATTTATCAGCAGTCAAGGAGGTTTTTAATGTCATGCTCAATTCATTTAGCTGATACGCTAAATAATACCAAAGGACATCAGAAGACAGAGGCAGGTCAGTGGTCCAGATTTTTGGTGCCTTTAATTCTGTTTCAGAACATCACAACCTCTTCCTCCCCTTGTTTGGTCTTACTTCTCATTCCTTATTCTCTGAGACATGTTTCCTACTTTCCTTCCATTGTAAGGAAGAAGATAATTTGTCAGAGTTGGAATTTGGGAAGCAATAAACATGTCTCTTCTCTACCCTACTCTCCAAAAACACATTGGAAGCCCTGAAGGTGAAAAAGATCACCCAAGGTTGCAGATTTTCTGGCAAGGTCTTGTTAGCATATCATCTTAAAAGATTTCTGAGGCACCCCCTGCTTTATACAATATATAAAAAACCTTGACATTTTGCAATTATATTGCCCTGCAATGTTTGCCTCACACAATCCATTTGATAAAGTCTACAAAGCCAATCACATCTGTTTGACATTGTATTATCATCAAAGAGAATAAATGGCTCTGATGCAGGACAATTTTAGGCAAAGGTTACTGAATTCACTAGATTGGGGTGAAAGGAGAAGGCCTTAGTATATATTCTAACCTTAGCATTTTCCATTCAGTCTGTCAGTGGTTCAGGGAATGTTAATGTAGTTTGCTTTTCTGATTGTATTCTCATACATCTGGGATTCCTTGGTCCTGATATAAGACTGGGTAGTGCAAAAAAGGCTACCTAATTATAAAAAGGTATTGGAAAATTATATAAATGGTACAGGTTGGAAATGCCCACGATATGAGATTATCTGA
The DNA here is from genome assembly GCF_014108245.1 of Pipistrellus kuhlii. Classification (NCBI taxonomy): domain Eukaryota; kingdom Metazoa; phylum Chordata; class Mammalia; order Chiroptera; family Vespertilionidae; genus Pipistrellus; species Pipistrellus kuhlii. The sequence goes on from NW_023425595.1 coordinate 18,189,266, forward strand.
ATGAACAAAAGAGAAAGATGCAAATTGACTGTACCTTTGTGACACCCACCAGCCAATCAGGAATGAGTATGCAAAGTAACCCAACAAAGATGGTAGGTTAGTTTGCATATGCAGGTGCCAAGTGGCCAGGGGTGGTATGCTTGCATTGTCAAAAAAGAAGGAATTCTTACCATTTGCAATGGCATGAATGGACCTGAAGATGATGGAGCTGTTCTGCCCAGCCCTACCCACTCCGAACCTCTGGGCTGCATGGGAAGATGGAAAGGTGGCTCCAGGCAGAGTGATGGCAGAAAGGTGTTTCCAGCCAGAGTGAAGGAAGTGCCAGTAGCCAGGGGAAGAAAAGCTCATTCTTGCACAAGTCTTTGTCATCAGGCTTCTAGTAAAAAAAAAAAAAATAGATTGGAAATGTGTTTCTCAAGGACCTGAAAACTAGTTTATTGGAATGTAAACCTTGAAAGAAATAATGCTTCTATCTCCAAGTCTCCACTGGATGGTAGGAGACTAAGATGGATGAGCACCCATGAGCTAATACAAATGACCTAATCATAGAGAAAAACAATAACAAACTCAGGAATGATTCAATGTGCTATCCACATCCTGGTCACTGACATTCCTCCTTCTTTCTGTCATCCAGTACCTTTCACTAGCTCACCCCAGCACTTAAAGACACTCCCAACATTTGTTTCAGAAGACTTCAGTTAAGCCTTCCTTCCCTATTACAATGGTCTTGGAAAAAAATCTTCCTTGCTTGTTTAACTTTGTTAAGTGCAATTTTTTGCTTTGAAAGCCTTGAAATGCACCCAGAAACTAAATATCTAGGATATAAAGTCAGCAAAAATTATTTTTTATAAATATATGACAAGTAAAGTCACACAATAGAAAGATCCTGAGAAACAGAAACCTTGAGGTTTGTGTTCAGAAGCTGTCAGAACTAATCATTCTGATATCTGGGTCACTGAAAAGTGAGGCAGGAAGCACCCAGTTTTCAAAATATGTGTCTTAGTTTGAGTTCTCAAAAGGTTTACCCTAAAGCAAGGGTTAAAGTGCAAGTAGCTTGCCTAGGATATGAAAGAAACACCAGTGGTGAAGTGAGACTGGGAGAAAAAGCAGCCAATAAAGATTACCTTTTCAAGCCAGATACTCTTGGAGGTGAATGGAGATTACTCTTTCATGGGAAAATTCAGAAGTTAGTGTAAAACACAGCACACAAAATGTGAAGGACCTGGAGTACTTGTGTACCAGGTCTTGTTAGACCTTCTTCGAGGGTCAAGAGTATTAATTCCCAGCACTTTTTAAAAAATGTTTTTATTGATTAAGGTGTTACATTTGTGTCCTTATTCCCCCATTACCCCCATCATCCCATTCATGCCCTCACCACCACCATCCCACTGTTGTCTGTGTCCATTGGTTAGGCTTATTTGGATGCAAACAAATCTTTTGGTTGATATCTCCCCTTGGTTGATATCTCCCACTGTTGTCTGTGTCCATTGGTTAGGCTTATGTGGATGCAAACAAATCCTTTGGTTGATATTTCCCCTTACTCCCATCCTCCCCTACCTTTCCTCTGAGGTTTGATGGTCTGATCAGTAAAAAAGAAGGAGTTCTTACCATTTGCAACTGCATGAATGGATATGGAGAGCATTATGCTAAGTGAAATAAGCCAGTTAGAGAAAGATAAATATCACATAATCTCACTCTTTTATGGAATATAAGAAACAACAGAAACTGATGAACAAAAACAGATCCCAGCAATTCTTAACTGCCAAGTAAGCAGGTAAAGCCCTCTGTAGGGGGAATGTGTTGGATGATGGTCAATCTGCATATTACTCTTTTATTAGATAGGATAGAGGCCTGGTGCATGGGAAGGGGCCAGTTGGTTTGCCCTGAAGTGTGTCCCTTGGGTGTTCCTTTGGGGCGTGGGGTGGCCTAGGCAAGGGGCCTGTGGTGGTTTGCAGGCCAGCCAAGACCCCCGGCCACCCAAGTGGAGGCCCTGGTATCTGGAATTTATTTATCTTCTACAATTGAAACTTTGTAGCCTGGAGTAGAGGTCCTTGGCCAGCTAGGCTGTGTGGAAAACTTGGCTTCCTCCATTGCTGGGGGCAACCCTTTCCTACTGCTCTTCCAGCTCCCTGGCTGCCACCATTTCTGTTTGTATTAATGTATCTTCTATCATTGAAACTTTGTACCTTTGAGTGGAGGCTTGGGCCTCCCCAGGGTGTGTGAAAAGTTTGGCTTCCTCCATTGCCAGTAAAACTCAAGCCTCCCTCCTGCTCTCTGAGGCCACAGCCATCTTGGTTGGGATTAATTTGCATACTCGCTCTGATGGGCTGGTGGGCGTGGCTGTGGGTGTAGTGGAATGATGGTTAATTTGCATATTACCCTTTTTAAACTTTTTAATTAATTTATTTATTTTATTGATTATGGTCTCACATAATTGTCCTTATCCCCCCATTCCCATCCCAAACCCCTCCCTACATATGCCCCCACCCCCCTGTTGTCCATGGCCACTGGCTAGACCCATATGCATGCACACAGTCCTTTGGTTAATCTCTTCCCTTTACTCTTTTATTAGATAGGATGGTGTTATATCTTATTTGATAAAATTGGTGCCAAGAAACTGTAACTTTCTTTGTCAAGAGAAGATATTCTTCAAAGTGGCAGAATTCAAAGTTCCATTCCAGATTTTCAATTATAGTATGAAATACACCCATACAATTGATAAATTTATAATGCAAAATACACACTTTATAAACTCTATCTGACATTCTTTAGAATTATTACATAATCACATTTCTAAAATTAGTCTACTAGCATTGGTTTGAAATTGAATGAGATTTTACAGTAAATTGGTTTTCACCATTGAGAGAATTCCACAAATTGAGGATCCTCACACCTCATCTGCTACTTTGTTGAGAAGTCATTATCATACATCTCAATTGTCAACTTTAAAGTTTAAAAGTAAAAAGAAAAGAAATTTTGAAGAGTTACATGTATTTGTTTTGGTGGAGATTCTATTTTTGGTAACAGCTGAAATATAGGCAATATGTGAAATAACTTTAATTGAAAGTATAGACTGAGACAAGATAACTAAATAAATATTCAACATTTAAAAGCTCCTAAATGTGTTTAAAAAAATCTGCTCACAGAATCCCATACCAAAAGAAATATAATGTGGCTCCTTTAACTTATAGAAAGCACAGAAGAGTTACCTTTTTATTTCTTCCCTTCATTTCCCTTCCCCCTCTCCTCTCCCAACCCCCACCCACTTATGCATCAAAACATGTGAATAGAACTAATTGCATTTGTTCAAAATTTTAAAAAACTTCGGATCCAGGTAACTAAAGCCTGAAAGAGGATGACCGTTTTTCAGACTAAATTGGCTGCATTCTTAGGACAAAGTAAAGGTAAAAATTTCACCATTGGCCCTAGCCACTCAATGGATAGAGTATCAGCCTGCAGATTGAAGGGTTCCGAGTTTGATTCCCATCAAGGACACATCCTCAGGATTCAGCTCGATCTCTAGTAGGGAGCATGCAGGAAGCAGCCAATCAATGATTCTCTCTCATCACTGATGTTTCTATCTCTCTTTCTCTCTCCCTCACTGTCTCTGAATTCAATAAAAAAAATAAAATAAAAATTCCACCACTGAATTAATGAAAAAAAAAAAAGTTGAGGTTTCTGAAGTACAGAAATGACAATGAAAGGAACTAAAAGTAGAGAAAATATATCACCTCAAGGACAAAAGATGAAAGAGTATAATTTCTTTTTTTTCTACTTTTAAGGTATGTTTTTATTGATTTCAGAGAGGAAGGGGGAGAAAGAGAGTGATAGAGACATCAGTGATGAGAGAGAATCATTGATTATCTGCCTTCTGCAAGCCCCACACTGGGGATCAAGCCTGCAACCTTGGCATGTGCCCTGACTGGGATGTGAACCATGACATCCTGGTTCATGGGTTGACACACAAGCACTAAGCAACACTGGCCAGGCAAGAGAGGAATTTCTTTATGAAGTCAATAGTTTCACTGGAGTTATTCTGTTGTCTTAAAAATATTATGGCTTAACATACAGGTAAGATCTTTTTGGAATTATTTTATTCCCACTAAAGGAAAAATTACACCTGATTTAGCACCTTGGCTGCATTATAAAGTCTAATTATTTAAATTCTTCTGGATGGAGGAAAGACAAATTCTTAACAACACTAACTGGGTCATTAACATGCTTTCATGTACTAAGGACTAAGCATAATTTAGAAGATGAAGAATGGCATTTGTTATCAAGAAGATGTGTTAAAATTTCAGCTCTATTGCTTTTTGTTTTAAAGACCCTAAAACTGATGTAAGTTTTACGTATATGCATACATGTGTATGTACACATATGTATCTAAATAAAAATACATTTATTTTTTTTGCTCAAGGAGCTAGGTTATTTATCTGTACAATGGGGATAGAAGAGTCTTACCCAATAATAGTGTCGTTAAGGAACAGGACCAGCAGATTTTTGACCACATCACAAATTATTATTTCAGCATCTCATTTGAGCCTACCTCCCCAAATTCCAAAGATATATTTTCCTCTTTGCCCATACCTTATTGGCCACTTAGAATGGAAATCCTTTCAAGTATGTTTAGCATATAAATAGATTAAATAGGGTTAGCCAGCCAAAACCAGTTTGGCTCAGTGGATAGAGCGTTAATCTGTGGACTGAAAGGTCCCAGGTTCGATTCCGGTCAAGGGCATGTAACATCTCTTGTAGGAGGTGTGAGGGAGGGAGCTGGTCGATGATTCTCTCTCATCGATGTTTCTAGCTATCTATTCTTCTCCCTTTCTCTCTGTGAAAAATCAATAAAATATTTTTTTTAAAAAATAAATAGGGTTAGCCAATTCAAAGTGGAGAGATAAATAAGAGAGATAACATGTGTATTCTCTATCTTATTAGATTTTGTTCCCAAGTGTCAAACTCACTGCTAATTATTGTTCACATTCATAAGTAGAGAAGATCTATTTTATAGGTAAAGAAACAAAAAAAAAAACACATTATCTAGATTAAAATTAATTGTCCAAGGTCTGCAACTAGCAAGTGACAGAAGCAGTTCTGGCACTGGAGTTCCTGAGGCCCAATCCTTTGTCCTATCCACTGTAACAGCTGATTCTCAGCATGATATTTATCTCCTTTTCTGGCAGATTTTCTCATTAGTGGTAAGTGTCAGTCCTGCTCTCTAAGGCTTCTCATCATTTGCACTTAATACATCAGGGAATTCATGTTATGCACCAAATAATTCTGTGTGTGTGATTCTATTGGCAACATGAGACTCAGTGGCAAGCCAATACACTGATGCTTATGCATACCTTATGCACTGGAAATTGCAATGAACAAGTTGATTGCAATGAGTGCTGGACTATAATGAGTCTCACTATGTAAAAATGCCTTCTTTGGGAATAGAAACTTATTCATAAAGGACAAGAGCTCAGTGACTTTACACTGTTGTATCAAATACTCAGAGAGCTGATTACAATTGACATAGAATGAATAAAAGTGATTAAAACAGCTACTGATAAGTATCAGGTCATTTTCTCCTTTAAACTGTGAATATATCAGTTTTACAGGAAAGGGCAACTTTTTGCCTCTATCACTGAAAAATACAAGTATGCTGGAATTGGCTTGATCAACTTTAATTATTCTTGCTTTCACCACAGAATGAATGTGTTCCCCTCATGAGTCTGTCTCTCCATTACTATTTAGATATTGTCCATATTCAATAACCAATTGTACTCATTCCCAATTGACTTTATAGACTTCATCAAACACAAACAATATAGACTATGAGACTTAAAAGATTAAATTGTGTTACACTGCTGATAGTCAATTTTATTTACCTCAAACCCATCAATTTTGCATTTCAACAAATAATTTGTGCTATCTACAGCCTCAAAGGACTTTGCTAGATAATTTAGGAGAAACCCCATGATTCTCCCTCTTCCCAAAAGAGTTTCAGTATTTTTGCAAAGTCAAGTATGGTTTTCTCTTTTCTGTTCCCATGGCAGAAAAGTGTGATCAGTGTTTGAACAAACTTTAAGGGCACCAACTGTTCCCAATTCCTAACAGATTTTTTAGCATATATCTAGAATTCAATGGTTCTATATTGACTTAATCAATAAATTAATCATTCAATTAATACATGAGGATGATAAAAGTTACATTTCACTTGTAATTCAATCCTTGTTGCTAAAAGCAGTTTTGGTTTAATTTAGTTAATTTAATGTAATGTATATAATGTGATGATCATTGCAGATATGCTGCAAAACTATTTTAAAACCCCGGCAAAGTTCAAGAAATGAAAGCAATTAGATGAATAAGCAAATTTCTCCTTCTGTCATGCTAACGTAGAATAAATTTTTACTTTGGCACCTATATAAAATAGTTCATTGTCAGCAAGGGCTTTTCCCTCTACTTAACCATTCAACATTATGAATAAAATATGAAATAACTCCTGTGTTATCCATGTTATTTGCAAATTTAACAGCAATAAATGAAGAAGTGGTTGCCATCCTTGTCTATCTGAAACACAAAACCTTCCATTAACTGTCAACCAATGACAGTCATCCTCCATGCAAAATTTTGGGATAAGATTACAATAAGTACTGTCTTAAGTTCTATCAGAATGTAGTATTATTATAACTGTGCTCTTTACAATTTGATGAGAAAGAATGTTTCCAGTCTGACAAAGCAGTTTCTTTTTAAAGAGAGAAAAGTTTGAGAGCTGGGGAGAATAAGACATAAGAAAGAGTGAAGAGTGTTTCAAAAGCACTTATAGAAAAAAAGTTCTATAATTTGAAGCTGTGTTGTTAATTCTCCCTGTGATCTTGGGTGAGTCATTTAAGTTCTTTGATTTTCATTACCCTTATAACATAAAGTATAGGGATGAAGTAGATAATTCTCAATGTTCCTTGAAGTTTTTAGATTTTATGATTCTCTGATCCATTTCCCAAATTATAACTAACAGCAGGGATAAGCTCTTACTTTTAAGGTTAAACTAAGCAATTTAAACAACACATTTTAAAAGTTATGAGGGTTTTGCTTTTTTAATATATTTCTTTATTGATTTCATAGAGGAAGGGAGAAGGAGAGAGAGATAGAAACGTCAATTATGAGAGAGAATCACCGATTAGCTGCCTCTTGCATGCCTTCCACTGGGGATCAAGCCCACAACCCAGCTCTGAAATAGTATATCCCAAAGCAATAGGTTAAAGGTCTTGTATTTATTACTCTAAGAAATAGAAAGATGAAGTCACTGGTTTTCTCTAAGTGGTGGTTTTCAAATAAGTCTGCAAATGCTCCCTCCCCTTGAGTCTAACTGGCCTTGGTGACTCTCGTGAAACTAACAGGCTGCTCTGGAAGACTGGATGTCTTGTAAGTCTAGGAAAGAGAAGGACATGTAATTCACTTTGTTCTCTTGGGCAATTTCTCTCAAAATCCAGCCATCATGCTTGAGAAGCCTGGGGCACATTAGGAGGTGATGCTTGGGTATCCAATTCACAGCTCCAGGTGAACTCAACCTTCTGGCCACTCACACCATGTGGCTAACATGAATGGAGAAGCTTCTTGCTGATTCTTGGCCCTAGACATCAAGTCATCTGACACCTCTGATTTGAATCTTCCCCAGAAATCATGCAGCAAAACCAAGCACTGTCTACATTCCTGTCCACAGTGTATGTAAGCAAAGTGAAATGGTTGTTTCAGGCCACTAAATTTGGAGTGTTCTATAACACAGAACAGAAAAAGCACAAAATCCCAACTTTGTGTTAGCTGTTATCCACTCCAGATCACCATTTCAATCCTGCCAGGGCTTCCGGTCTCATCTCCATGACTATTTCTTCCAAGGAGCCTGAAGGTCTGGGCATGCCTGCTGGGAGCTCTCCTTCAAACTTCCCTTCCTAAGTTCCTCACATCATTTGGCATTCATGATATTGTTTCATGCCCTCTACTAAAACATTCTTATACTATCTCAATCTTATCATGAGGAAACTGAAACTTAGAAAACTAAAGTGACTTCACAAAGATCATAGAGCAGGTAAGTTGGGAAAATAAAATTCAAATCCAGGAAGTCATTCTGAAGAGCAAAAGTCATAATGCCATGCTATACCATACCCTGGTCCTAAAAATAAAAAAGAGTGAGCTTTCAGCTTTGTTAATAACTTCAGGAAATTATTTCAGTATATACAGATATAATTCATTGATAAAATCATGCTCTTCAAAAAGATATATTCTAAGCGTGTCTCACACAATTGCCTTACTTATCTCTTTAATTGGTTCTATTAAAATAATTAACATTCACTTTGCTAATCGTCAGATGCAAAAGGTACTAGTTTAGTATATAAGGATTCCCAGATCTCATGGCTTTTCTTCTTTCTTTCTCTAACAGGGAAATCTAATTATATTCTGCTGCACCTGTCACAAACCCACTGCTGCAATGTGTGGCATCTAAAATAATGCATTATAAACTTTTCTATTATCCTAGAGAATTACGAGTAGTCAAATGTAATTAATTATGACAGGTTTGAACGAGAAGATTTATTTTGGTATTTTTAATTTATTAAATATACAGTCTCTAAAACAGCAATTTGAATTTTTCATTCAAAAACTCTGAGCAAGGTTTTTTTATGTTTCTCATGAAACAATGTTACAACATTAAAATAATTTTTAAAATGCAGGCATATCCTCACCTAAGGACTCCTGCCACCCTGTCACACTTCCTTTGAACCCTGCCCCTCCCCCGAGTTTAGGTCCCTGCTTTGACACCTGGAGAGTTCTAACAGCCTCCCTGCCCACTGACCTTCTCCATATCACCTTGCTACTGCCCTGCTTCCTCTCAACTCTGCCCACTACACATGCTCATCATGAGATGCTCTTTTAAGAATCACCCAGTGTTTGAGCTCCTTACTAATATGAAAAAAAAGGCATATGTTGCAACAGTTTCATTCTGTTCTTTGATGGATGACATTGTCCCTTTATTCATTAAAAGGAAAATAAAAATAAAAAAACAGAACAATAAAAGTAAAATATTCAAACTCAATTTTCTTTGTGATCATTTTAGCAAGGAAATTAGCAACTTTCCTGATGAGGTTTATTAATTCTAAACAGACCCTAATGCACCTCGACACGCTGCTAAAAAACAATCAAACAGACAAAAACCTGCAAAGATTTTTGCAGAAATGCCTTCCCAGTTTGTGTGTGCAGAAACAGGCTCCTCCTTTTGCCATTCACTGTTCCATGCAAAGAACAATTAATCTCACGGAACGGTGGCTTCTGAGTGCTGGAATGAACTTCTGTAAATAGGCTGACAGGAATTTAGGTGCTAGTCTCATGGCTGAAATGCATTAGAAAGACCAGAATGGAATGAGGTCACATGTTCGCGTGGGAAGAACAAAAGAGCAACAGGAAGATGACCTGTGGGGTGTAGGTGGCATTATGGGAAATCCTGCCATAGGGAAAGGGGTGAGTGAGCTGAGAAGGAAGAACTGAGCAGAGGCCTGGAAGTAACAGCCTATCTGTGGGGGAAGCATTTCTGGAGGTGGCAGTGCTGAAAATGGACATGGACAGAAAAGAAGTAGTTATTTTATAGCCAGATTCCACAAGGCAAAGTAAGGGCAAGGTCAAGATGTTTACAACATTCTTTTTTGTTTCGATCCTACTCAATTACATGCACTTGATCAGGTTTTGTTTTCTTGCAGCCTATATCACGTAGGCCAGTGGGCGGCAAACTGTGGCTCGTGAGCCACATGCAGCTCTTTGGCCCCTTGAGTGTGGTTCTTCCACAAAATACCATGGCCTGGGTGAGTCTATTTTGAAGAAGTGGTGTAGAAGTTTAAGTTTAAAAAATTTGGCTCTCAAAAGAAATTTTAATCATTGTACTGTTGATATTTGGCTCTGTTGACTAATGAGTTTGCCGACCACTGACTTAGGCACATGGGGCCACTTATTTGGACTATAGATTCAAGCTTACAACTATAGCTGTTGGCTATATTTGTGCTGTGAGGGCCCTGCCCTCCAAGCTGGACTTGCACATGGCCATGAGAGGACTGTGCCCTCTCATTAGTCTGAGGCTTGAACCTGTCCAAACACTGTGGCAGCTCTCCACACATATATATCAAAAATTATATTAAATTACAATACTTTCACGATATTATTTTTTTGTTTACCTGTCAGAATAGGTTAAGGTATATGCCAGAAATAAGATAAACTTCAATAGGTTAAAAATAAAAATGTTATTCTTTGTCATGTAATAAGAAAGAGACTATGTATATGTGAAAAGATTGAAATTTAAAGCTCAAAGCCGGCTTCTGCTGCTGAATAACTGTGACTGAGTTAGGTTGTGTTATTTAAGGATTCTTGCTTTCAGTGTTATTATAACATCTACCTTGTTTCTCCGAAAATAAGACAGTGTCTTATATTAATATTTGCTCCCAAAGATGCGCTAGGTCTTATTTTCAGGGGATGTCTTATTTTTCCATGAAGAAGAATACGGTACACATTTATTGTTAAATGAAAATAAAGGAAATTTATTACCTGTATACGGTACGGTAGTATGGTAGTTGTCAACACAAATCAGACAAACTGTGAATCCTACAGTCTCAAGAATTTACTCATTTATTCAATGACAATCATGTCATCATATTCTGGAACATCATCATAACAATCCAATTCCTGAATTTCCTGGTGGGTGAATTTCTTGTGACTCCATTTCTTTCAGAATCAGTGGACCAAATCTCTCAGGTTTAGCCTAGGGGGGGCCTTATTTTTGGAGGATGCCTTATATTTCACTCAGAAGGAAACCTGTAAGTAGGTCTTATTTTCAGAGGATGTTTTATTTTCGGGGAAACACGGTATAAATGCAGATTGTACATCTTAATTTGCATGATTGTTGTGAGGATTGAAATTAATGTGTAAAATGAACCTAATACTGTGCCTAGTATATCTATTGAAGAATAGTAAATGCTTTCATTACTATTAGTTATTCTTACCAGTTTTATCTTAATTAGCTAATGGAAAAAAATTTTAAAGACATACCTTTTTAGTTAGGCATGCCATTTAAAAAAATTAAGTATGCCTTAAAGACATCTTTCTAATATAAAGCAAAAAAAAAATAATCTATAAAACCAAAATAACTGAAGCCTATATATCATCTTATAGTATACAAAATCTCTCATATCATTTTAAATTCACTAAGCCTCAAAACCAACTTATTAAAAACATATCAGTAAAATTGCTTTTTAGAGAAGAGGGAAAGAAAGCATTGTAATAGACACAATATTCATTCACAAAAGATATATCTGTCCTTATCCTTAGAATGTGTGAATATGCTAGGTTACAAGGCAAAAAAAAAATGATTAAAGCCTGCACAATGAAGTGAGGTTGCAATTCAGCTGGTCTTAAAAATAGGAGACTATCCTAGATTATCCAGGTGTGCCCTCTATAGTCATCTGAGTCCTTAAAAATGGACGAGATAATCAAAAGAGTCAGCAAGAATAGAAACTGGCCTGACATTTCTGATTTTAAATATGGAGGAAGCCAAAGAGAGGGGCGAGCTTGAGAAGCTACAAAAGGGAGGGCACTTTCTAGAGAGCCATTCATATTTATACAGGATGAGCCTCCAAAAACACAGTCCTGCCAACAGCTTGAGTTCAGTCCTGTGGGTTCCATGTGGGATTGCTAACCTTCAAAACTGCTAGGTACGCCGGGACCGGTTTGGCTCAGTGGATAGAGCATCGGCCTGCGGACTGAAAGGTCCCGGGTTCAATTCCGGTCAAGGGCATGTACCTTGGTTGCAGGCGCATCCCCAGTAGGGGGTGTGCAAGAGGCAGCTGATCGATGACTCTCTATCATCGATGTTTCTAGCTCTCTATCCATCTTTCTTCTTCTCTGTGAAAAATCAATAAAATATATTAAAAAAAAAAAACTGCTAGTTAATAAATTTATGTGCTTTAAGCCACTAAGGTTGTGATAATTCATTGCAGCAAAAGCAGAAAACTAATACAAATGCCGTTACTTAAAAGTGGGGCATGTCTGTAACAAATACTTAAAAATGTAGACATGGTTTTGGTAGTGGAACAAATAAACAAAAGCTGGAAGAATTTTGAGGAGAATGATAGACAAATCCAAGATTGCCTGGAACAGACTGTTAGTGAGAATAAAAGGTGGGGCAAACAAGGTTTACAGTTATTTGTATGGAAAATCCTACCTAATAAAATAATAATATGCAAATTAACCATCAATCTGCTCCACAAGCCATGGCCACAAGTCATGGCCACAAGCCAATCAGAGTGAGTATGCAAATTAACCCCAACCAAGATGGCTGCAGCCACAGAGCTTTGGGTTTCTCTGGCAACAGAAGAAGCAAAACTTTCCACCTGCCCTAGCAGGCCTAAGCCTCCATCCAGGCTACAAAGTTTCAATTATAGAAGGTAAACCATCCAAACAGAAATGGCTGATGCCACTGAGCAAGCAGGAGGCTTGACTCTGCTCCAGGCTACAAAGTTTTAATTGTAGAATGTAAATATATCCCAGATACCAGGACCTCCGCTTGGGTCGCTGGGGGGTGTGGCTGGCCTGCAAACCACCACAGTCCCCTTGCCCAGGCCACCCCACACCCCAAGGGAACCCCCACCCTGATCTGGGACACACTTCAGGGCAAATCAGCTGGCCCCCACCTGTGCACCAGGCCTCTATCCTATCTAATAATAGAGTAATATGCAAATTGACCATCACTCCAACACACAATATGGCTGCCCATCTGTGGTCAAAGATCCTGCTCCCATGTGGACACAAGATAGCCACCACAAGATGGCCAGCAGGGGAGGGCAGTTGGGAGGGACTATGCCTGCAAAGGAGGGTAGTTGTGGGTGATCAGGCAAGTAGGGGAGGGCAGTTGGGAAGGAGCAGGCCTGCAAGGGAGGGAAGTTAAGAGGGACCAGGCCTGCAAGGGAGAGCAGTTGAAGGCAATCAACCCTACAGGGAAGGGCAGTTACAGGTGACCAGGCCGACAGAGGAGGGAAGTTGGGGACAAACGAGCTGGCAGGGGAGCATTTAGACATCAACAAGCCTGGCATGGGAGTGGTTAGGGCGTGATCAGGCTGGCAGGCAGAAGTGGTTAGGGGCAATCAGGAAGGCAGGCATGTGAGCAGCTAGGATCCAGCAGTCCTGGATTGTGAGAGGGATATCCCAGATTGGAGAGGGTGCATGCTGGTCTGAGGGAAAACCCCCACCCCCGTGCACAAATTCTGTGCACTGGACCTTTAGTAATACAATAATTAACAAATGGTAGTACTAGAGTAAACAAGTGTTTCACATATTCACAACTGTAAGCCTACTTTTGCTCCCGTATAAATATGAATGACTCTCCTGGGGAAGCCTCAGGAAGAAATATGGAGCGTGGTTAGAAAACATTTATTGACTTAGAGTTTGTCTAAATTGTTATGAAGAAACTGTCGGTAAGAATATGTACACTAATGGTGCTGGTAATTCCACTGATGGAAAGAAGAGACATTATTGAAAACAGGGAAAGAAATTCTTTTAAAGTGGTAGCAAGATTATCTGAATTGGTCCCTGCAGTTATGTGGAATGCAGACTTGTAAATAAAGATGTGGAGTTTTAGCTGAGGAGAGATTTACAAATAGACATTTGAATATGTGTTCTGGTTTCTTCTTTCTGCTTATAGAAAAACACAAAAGAAAAGGGATAGACAAGAGAAAGAACTGCTAAGCATACAGAGAGAGAGAGAGAGAGAGAGAGAGAGAGAGAGAGAGAGAGAGAGAGAGAGAGAGAGAGAAATGTGAAATTTGGAAAATTCTCAGCCTACCCAGACTATACAAACTGCTAAAATTAAGAGATCTACTGTCAGGAAAGCATGTCCTAGACCAGGGGTGGGAATGACTGGCTCTGGGCCATATTAGGCCCCAAGAAATCATTTGGTCTAGCTGTTCCAAGGCATTAGGGTGAGCTAATTAAATGTATGACCAAATACAGCAGGCTACTTTTTAAGTTATGATTTTGTATGTCCCACAAATGACTTATAGGTATCCAAATGGACCTTGGCAGGAAAAAGGTTCCCACCCCTGCTCTACAGGGGAAAAAAACACAAAACTATAAAACTGAGAGAGCTTGGCCAGACAGTCTTGTGCTGATACCTCAGAAAGACCAAGTGGTTGGAATACTTAGTCATATAAAGGGCCTTAGCATGGGATTCATGAAGCTCCTCAACTATCTCCATAAGAGTCAAAACTAGAAATGAGATTAGCCTCTTATCTACTATATTGGAGGACATTATAGCAGCAAAAACTCGGCTAGCTAGACTGAAGAGGGCAGAGAGAGTAAATTAAAGAAGGTTGACAGATTCCCAAATTACAAAAAGCAAAAAACATGCTGATAGAACTACTCAACTGCAACTTCATTGCAACCATTTATGAACAAGGAAAAATGACTCAGAGGATGGAGTCACAATCTCAAAAGGTGGAGTCTAAATCACACAGCATCCTTCCCAGGTTTTTTTTTTTTTTTGGGGGGGGGGAGTTGTTTGGTTTTGTTTGTTTGTTTGTTTGTGTGTGTGTGTGTGTTTCTTCTTTGTTTATTTTGGTTAGATTATTCCAATAGCCAACTATAATCTCAAAAAGTGGAAGGAGAGGTAGAAGGAGGAAATGAAAAAATATATATGATCATGAAAGAATGGTTAGAAAGATGCTTTCCATTAGAAAATGGAAAGGATCCATTAACTAATAAAAGTTGAACCTATCCTATATAATAAAACCCAATATTCAAATGCAAATGACTGAACAGCGGAACAACCTGCTGAACGACTGGCAAAATTATAGGCTGCTTAGTGGGGCAGGACGGCGGGGGGAGGTCAGGCCTAAGCTGGCAGTTGGACATCCCCCGACGGGTCCTGGACTATGAGAGGGCTCAGGCAAATTTTGTGCACTGGGCCTCTCTAGCAGAAACTATAAGAGATAAGACTCTTTCTGAAGCCTTTAGAAAAAAAAAAATGTAGCTCTTGCTGGCACCTTAATTTTAGCCCATGAGTCTCTTCTTGGACTTGTGACCTCAAAAACCAAGAGATAATAAATTTGTATTATTTTAGCCTCTAAAATATGTGATAACTTTTACAACAGCAATAGAAAGCTTTTAGAAACATCAATAGTAACTAATATACAAAAAGAGAGCAAAAGAAAGAACTAAGAATCTAAGATTTTAATACAATCAAATTCTCTATTTTGTCAGTGTAAATTCTTTATTTGTATTGTTCATTCGTTGTAATCTTTTGAAGGAGATACTGAATTGAATTGAATCTTTTGTTAGTGGCATAAAGGTATCTTTTATTGTTTTATTTTTAAGGCAAACTAAGGTTTCTGAGGAACATTCTTTGAGATCTATCAGGTTTGGTTTTTGAGCTGCTCTGCATTTATGCATTTCATTTATTTTATTTATTTGTACTTCCAGGTGAGATTTGCTTTAAAAATTAAATCACATACCTAAAGACAAAAGTTGGAAAAATATTGAATTATTGAACTAAGCTACAGTTCTATTCATCCTTTTTTACACTTTTATGAGTTGTCTGCTGTCACTTACATTTTATACTGTCAGACACCTCCCACCAGCAGATCTCATCTACTTAGCATCTATTTCCAATTTTTGAACTGCTTTAGACCAGGGAACTATGGAACCATACCAATTGCATAAGGGTCAAAGCTCTGAGAGCTTACAAAAAGAAGCCAGACCTTTACAAGATATTAAATATACTCAGACCATATTCTGCACGCATGTCAAATAAACTCAGTGATCATGGCTGTAATTATTTCTTTCTTGTGTCTGTCCTGTGAAAACAGGAAAGGTGTCAGTCTCAAGGTTTTATAGATCCTGTGGCTGGTACAGGAAGAACAAATAAACATTTCTGTTGGGCTGCTTTCTTCAGAGGGCTGATATTGTGAAAGCAATGATTGTTAAATATATTCTTACTGTACGTACATGAGCTCCTCTACGTATCAATTATCTGGACTCGCACTCCATATGTGTAATGAGACTCACAACCTATGTTCTTTTTCAAAATCTTGTGTTGTTGCTCACAATTTAAGAATGTTTCCTTTGGGTTTGTTTTTAGAGTTGCAGCCATCCTTAAGACTTCAACTCAGCTGTGGCATACCTTTGTGATTTGAGTGTAAATGTGATATTAGGACTGGGTCATTAGGATGAGTAATGTATTAAAATGATTGTAAAATAACAGTGAGGGAAAATACATTTTTTTTCTATAACTTTGCTTGGACTAACCCCAGAAGAGTCCTGTTATAAGAAATAAGTATATGACCTTTCTAACTAGACTACTTGGATGTAGGTAACATTCATGTGGCTTTTGTTAGTTATAGGATCTTGATTGAAAATTCAATTAGGAAGTTTCCTTGCATGATCGGAATTTATGTGATCTCCATATAGACTTAGAGTCCCAAATTGCCAATGTTGAATATTTTAGATTCTATTCATTTCAAATGCAGGAAAGTTCTTTTTCAACAGTATACCAAGCCCATAGCCAAGAGGTATTTGGATATTTCTTTCTTTTGACAAAATTATATACCTTGGGGAAGGCTGAATTACTTGCACATATTAAGCAGATATTACGAATTCAGTGGCTGCATGATAATGCAGAACATGTGCTAAGTTCGGCGAGTTGGCGTTTCATTACACTCTCTGTAAACACTGTCAGAGTATCGTTTTATATGAAACTCTTGAGGTGCCCTAGGCAGACTTTGAACAAAATACTAGATAAAGTACTCTCTGGGCCCAGCCTGTCATTCTCAAGGACAAGGGTTTGTCTTTCGTGATTTACTGAATAGATATAGACATGATGGCAATGTAGGATAAGTTCTAAAAAATAGGGAGAAATGAATACCATGTAAGGATAAAGAGAAATGTCAGCTTGTAATATAAGCCACTCTTATCTGATTGCAGGTGAAATCATTGTCTCTGAAGTCCCACTGATAATATGTAACTCAACTGAAATAATTAAGGAGTACCTACCCAATTCGTAATATCTGCTTACTATGTACAAGTAATTCAGCCTTCCCCAAGGTACATAATTTTGTCAGATACTGTAGTATCCTAACCAGATTCCTTTAAGAGAGACTTCAGATATAGCCATTATTTAATCAAGATTACTACACAACCCTCTACCATGATTGTCTAGAGTTCTTTAATTCATTTCATAAGATGTTCTAACACAGTAAAGTCTAAAGTATGGTGATGTACCTCAGAACAGATTCACCTGAGAGAGATTGTGGGGATTTACTGGGAAAGAGCTCAAAGACAACATTCAGGAGGGAAGAAAACGTTCTATAACTGTAGAGATGCATACATCTAGAATTCATAGGTATATGCACTTGTCAAAACTCATGTAACTGTAAACTTAAAATTTGAGCATTTCTCTATAGGTAAATTATACCTCAAAAAAGTATATATTTAAAACAAAGAGATATACAACCAAACCAAAATACAATTAAAGCAGGAAGAAAGTATTTGTGACTAGAGAATTTGAGAAAAGTTTTATAATGGAAGTAAATGTTGTGTTGGTCACCCAAGGGAAAGATTTAGAGGCAATGGTAGCAATAAAATATGACTTGTAGAAGGTATAGGGAATAGAAAGTCTGTTTTTGTTAGACAAGAGGATACATATTTGAGCCTAGAAATGACTTGGAAAGATTCTGCTGAACACTAGGTTAAGCAGTGTGGAGGAATGTGGGACATTTACACTCAGCAAGCCTTTACCTGACAATCTCTTTTCATACATTAGAATATCTAGCATGTCAAATCAATGATTGATGAGATAGATTAATGAGAAAAATTAGGACTTTTGAAAAAGTAGCAAAGAAACTGCAAATGCATGAGTGTGTGGGGGTGGGCATGTACAGGCAGTATCTAGGGTGATAGCAAATATCGGTATGCAGGTAGTCTGTGTTGTATCCTGTTCAAAACAATTTTTATTTATTTAATGAGTTAAGCAAACAATTATCCTAGGTTTAAGTACTAACCTCCATTTGAAAGGGGAGAAAACTGAAGCACAGAGAGGATAAGCAACTTGTTCAGTCACACATCTAGTAAGTAGTCAACCAGGTTTCTTTTTCTTTCCCTTTCTTTCTTTCTTTCTTTCTTTCTTTCTTTCTTTCTTTCTTTCTTTCTTTCTCTCTCTCTCTCTCTCTTTCTTTCTTTCTCTCTCTCTCTCTTTCTTTCTTTCTCTCTCTCTCTCTTTCTTTCTTTCTTTCTTTCTTTCTTTCTTTCTTTCTTTCTTTCTTCCTTTCCTTTCTTTCTTTCTTTCTTTCTTTCTTTCTTTCTTTCTTTCTTTCTTTCTTTCTTTCTTTCTTTCTTTCTTTCTTTCTTTCTTTCTTTCTTTCTTTCTTTCTTTCTTTCATCTGTCTCTGACCAGGTTTTCATTATTGGCACTTGTGCATCGATGGTCAATGTCTAAATCAAGACACTATGCTATTGTCCCAAGAAGAGGCACATGCTGATCCCTTGGAGAAGAATGAACAACAAATGGGAAAATTGTATTTGGGGGCTCTGCTGAAATCAGTGTAGAGGAACGTGCACATGCAGAAGTATTCTGTTCTGAACTTTGGGCGCTGGCACACACTGCTGAGAGGTCGTGCATCACTCTCTTCAGCCTGAAAAGTGGTCTGAAGGGGCAAGTAAGGAAACAATTCACTACTAAGACATGCCTCTCCTGAGGGTTTTAAAAGGGTGTAAACTCATATCCTGACTATATTTTTAGCCTGTGGCAATGTGCTCACCTCTTCCAGGACTAAGAGAAGCAAGTGAGATTGAATGAGTGCCCTGTGAAGAGTACACAGGGGGGCGTCCTTACAAAGCTCTTAAACTCCTCTGTTAGCTTAGCATCCTGTTTTGTACAGCTTTAGAAGGGGTAGATGAAAAGCTATTGAGTGGGATTTCTGCTGGTGAACCTTTTTCACTTCCCCTTCAATATAAAACTTAAAGTTGCTGCTTTGAAATAGCAAATAAGAATCACTAACTGCTTTTGAGTAAATCTTTGAGAGTTTCCAAAAGTGACATGCTTCTTGAAAATGTCAGGCAAGCACATTATCCACAGGTTATGTTTGATGTTTAGTGAAATAGAAAGTCATGTAGCATTCTCAAAAGTATTACCTTATCATAGAAATAAATATATGCACGTCTGTGTGGATTCTGATAGATCTGTGTTTCCCTCAAAATCCACAGCCACAGAGAAGGCAGCAAACTTCACAGTGACAACTGAAATCTCTTCTTGAAATAGGAGCCATAATGATCATAAAGAAGGAAAGCTCTAATAAATTTGGAGAAATAATTGAAGATATTAAAAAGCTACAAAATATATCTATCTTGATTTGCCTCTATGAAATGCTTGCTAGTTACAATGGAAATGTAATGGAATGCTGTGATTTTGTTATTTATGAAAAGAAACCATAAGATGAAGTTATTTTGGAGATGTGTCTGACATGCAAGAGGCTTCTTTTAAAACCCTCCAACATATCTGCTTTAGGGAATCCTGAGCTACAGAAATTTCCAACTTGACACTTCACTGCATCCAGGACATTCCCAAAGGTTGTTTTTTTGTTTTTTTGTTTTTTTGTTTTTTTTTGTTTTGTTTTTTTTATCTATATCACTCATGTTATGCGTAGCCGTATAAAGGTCTGTCTCCTTTAACTGGTTAATGACACTAAACTGTTTTCAGATTCCTCTGCAAAACAAACCATATTTTCCAAATAACAAGTGTAATTGAACTTGGTTTCAAAAGTAACCTTTAGGGGTACCCAGAAAGAAGGAGAAAATACAAATAGAATATGCTACTTATTAGCTCTATCCCTTAAGCAAATTAAGAGGCCCTGATGAGTGTGTTTCCTCATCACCATATCTGTACTGCAAGACAAGTTAAAAATTATAATTACATTTTGAGCACTGAATATGTCCTAAATACAATTTTGGATATACAGTGGTAAATAGAAGACACAAAAATCCTTTGTTCTTATGAAGTTCACATTCCAGTGGAAAAAAGAAAGTAATTGACTAAAAGAAAAGGAAATGACTAGACAAAATATCAAAGAAGAAAGTGGATCTTGTGGTGATTCAAAAAGGCCCTCTGAAAAAGTGACATATGAACAGTGTCCTAAATAAGATGTGTATCAAATGCTATTATGAATATAAGATATTTGATAATTATAAATATTTTACATGCACAGATAATAAGCCTATACTCTTCCACTTATCTGAGAAATGATGAAAGCAAAAGAAGATTTACTTGTAATTCAACCTTAAGCTCAGTTAGCTAGGATAGACTGACAGGAGACTAGGAAACAGCCCAAATTATAGTCCCAGGTATTATCAGGATCCACCCAAAAGTCAGATCAAGGGGCTAATTGAAAAGTGCTATCTTCTAGATTCAAGAAATATCAGAAACTGTGAACTAAGATGACCTGTGTCTGACATACTTTCCTCCATGCCTGAAGACGCAGGTACCCTTAGAGCAGTGGTCGGCAAACTGTGGCTCACAGCCACATGTGGCTCTTTGGCCCCTTGAGTGTGGCTCTTCCACAAAATACCACGGCCTGGGCAAGTCTATTTTGAAGAAGTGGCATTAGAAGAAGCTTAAATTAAAAAATTTGGCTCTCAAAAAAATTTTCAATAATTGTACTGTTGATATTTGGCTCTGTTGACTAATGAGTTTGCTGACCACTGCCCTAGAGGAACAGAGAAAAACATGTTCCCACAGACCAACACTGACAGTTTGAGTCAGTGCATCAGAGGGAAAGGATACATCATTATTAAAAATGTCTATCCTGCCTGTAAAGTGAGGGGTAGAAGCCATCTTGCTTTCTACAATTTATGTTGTTGCATACACTTCTACTCAAGAGACTACAAAATCTTCAACCTTTTGCCTTACAAATTCAAAAAATATTTTAAATAGTTTTGTTTATTCTGGAAAAAAAAATGTCTCTTAATCATCTCTTTTTTTCTATTAAAAAAAAAAAACTGCCCGACCCATCATATTTTTATAGCTACACTAGAGGCCCAGTGCATGAAATTCATGCAGTGGGGGAGGGCTGTCCTTCAGCCCAACCTGCACTCTTTTCTATCTGGAACTCCTCGGGGGATGTCCAACTGCTGGTTTAGGCCTAATATAAACCAGCAGTCAGACATCCCTCTCACAATCCAGAACTGCTGGATCCCAACCACTTGCCTGCCTGCCTGCTTGCTTGAGTTCTCCTAACCGCTTCTGCCTGCCAGCTTGGTCACCACCTAACCACTCCCTGCCAGCCTGATTGATGCCTAACTGCTCCCTTGCTGGCTTGATTGTCCCCAACTGCCCTCTCCTGCAAGCCTGGTCGCCCCCAACTGCCCTCCCCACAGGCCCCCAACTGCCCTCTCCTGCAGGCCTGGTCCCCCCAAACTGTCCTCACTCCCCTGTATGCCTGGTTACCCTCAACAGCCCTCCCTTGCTGGCCTGGTCACCCCTAATTGTCCTCTCTTGCTGGCCTAGTCGCTCCTAACTGCCCTCCCTTGCTGACCTCATCACCCACAACTGCATTTCCTTGCTGGCCATCTTGTGGGGGCCATCTTGTGACCACATGGGGGTGGCCATCTTGTATAAGGGTGTGACAGTCAGTTTGCATATTACTGATTTATTATATAGGATAAAAGCCTCTTTTGTAATAGGAATAGATAAAGGTACCATCTTAATGTGACTGAATAATGTTCATTATTTACTGATGCTCAGGCAGATTTTATATGGATACTAGAGACCCAGTGCATGAATTCATACACAGGTGGGATCCAGCCAGCCTGGCCCCAATCAGGGAAGATCAGGGCTGGGCCTATTGGGAGGAGGAGATGGCAGGAGGTTGGCCAGCCAGCCCACCCCAATAGGGGCCTAATTAGAGCCAGACTGGCAGGGGGTAGGGGCTACAGGTGATTGGCCAGTGGACCCTGCCCCTGATTGGGGTTGAGGGGCTGATTGGGGACGGGGACAGCCATGGGTAGGGGCTGTAGGTAGTGGGCTGGCTGCCCCCATCCCTGAATGGGGCCTATTTGGTGGTGCAGGCTGATCTGTGGCAAGGCTGTCTGGGTCAAAAGGAGGGGGGGTGGCATTTGATTGGCCGGCCCCAACCTTAATTAGGGTGAGGGAGTCCAATCCGGGGCAGGCGAGCAGTAGCGATGGGTCTTGAGGTTGGCCAGCTGGCCCAACCCCCTGATTGGGCTGTCCACTGGCCACATTTGGTGTCATAGCTACTTGTCTTTGCAATCGTTACTATATTACAATTGCTGGCTTTTTATATATATAGATGTGGCTTTCTCCCACCATGGATACTCGGTTCCAAACCTGACAGAGGTCGTATAACCTTTTGTGACAGCCTTACAATTTTAAAGTGTCCCATTCACTGTAGTTCAAGGTGAAGGAAGAGAGACCCCGATATTAACAATGTTCTTTAAATGAAGATAAGAAATTCTATTTTTCTTTGCCTCTATGAAATGCACATTAATTAAAATGAAAATTAAATGAAATTCTATGGTTTTTGGCATTATCAATATAAATCATAAATCATATATGAGGAGATTTATTATGAGGAGCTGATTCAGGTAGTTATGGGGGCCTAGAAGTCCTACAACCTGCCATCTTGAGAACCAGAAAAACAAATGGTGTAATTCAGTCCAAGTCCAAAGGCTGATGATGCATGTCTTGCTCTGAGTGAGAAGGCCACAGGACCAAGAGCACCCATGACCAAGGACAGGAGAAGATGGATGTCTCAGCTCAAGCAGAGAGAGAATTTGACCTCCCTCTGACTTTCTGTTCTAAACAGGCCCTCAGTGGATTAGAGGATGCCCTCATGCATTGGTGAAGATAAGATTTTTTCCTCAGTCTACTGATTCAAATGCTAACTCTTCCAGAGATACCCTCACAGACACATCCAACTATCTGGGCATCCCTCAGCCCCATCAAATAGACACATACAATTATCCATCACAAAGCATTAATTTGCTCTAAGCATATTTTACTATATTTGGAAAGGAGGGATCAAGATAATATTACTGCATGTAACTTTCATGTGGAGAATAATTCAATAACAAGTATTATGATCCCCTAAGGGAATCAGATTGTTCTCCTTTCTGATACCAGAAGGCAGGTTAGAAAGCTCATAAATTAATTTTATGCATGAATCACAGAAATTCTGCTACTGCTTGCTGTGCGTTTTTAATACCTTGTTCAAAATTTCATAATTTATTAAATTTTAGGAGCATTTCAAATGTCCTTTAAAGGTGAAGTAAATATATCAAATTAATATTGAATGAATACTTAATGTTTTCAACATTAATCAGCTCAGGCATATTTTTGGAACAGCCTTGTGATGGACCATGTAGGTTCAAACTCAGAAGTTAAAACAGATACTTTTAAAAAATAGTTACATTTTAAAATATGGAGCCACTTCACTGATGTAGCTAAAGTATATTTTAGTGAACCATTCTACTTTCAATATGAAGTTGTAAAAACTCAAATCACAAAGAAACTAATATTTTCAACAAATGGATTATATTAAAAGAACACAGAAAATATAGTATCATTTCTGTCTCTAAATGGGCTTCAGATGGTTGTTAATCTTTAGTAAATCTTTGCATTTACCACCAAAACAGTATAATTTAGGTTGAGGATTTCAAGAGGCACTTGACTTTTTGTGAGTAGTAGATTGGAAAGAGACATGACAAACATAGTTGTAAAGAATGATTTTTCTAAAGAACTATTTTAAAAAGGATAAAGCATCTGACTTTATTAAGCCAATTTTGTTAATATCAATCTGAAAGCTTAATGCTCAGATCAATTGATGTAAAAATGAAAATAGCGATTTCAGATAGCCTATTAAAAACTAAAGAATGGATAAGAAGTAGGATCAGTAATTACACTGCATTCTTTAAACATCTACAAAAGGACATACTTCCTAAGGAAGAAACATTTGCGTTCATCTTCAAATAAAGAGAAAAAATTAACCACCAAGGGAACATTCCAGGTACAGTAGACACCAGGAGACAGGAGTCCATCCACCTTTAATATGCATTTCATTGAACCATGGAAATTAGCACTGATGTTTCTTTAACTCAACTCACTTTGGAACAAGCAATCAAAACCATGAATGTGAAAGGTGAGATGTATAAAGACAAACTCAAGAGGAATAGATTTGTAAAAAGCCAAAAGAGAAAAAAAAATGTTTACAAGAATACTTCACATGCAAAGAAGAGATAATATATTCTTTGATATTAAACATATTAAACAAAAATTATTGCCTCTGATAAATACATGATAGATAAATGAATGGATGGATAGATAGATTGGTGGATAGATGGATGAATGAATGGATAAAATAAATAAATAATATAAACAAAGCCACTTTAATATGGGATCAGAGCTGCCATCCCAGAGGAACTCTGCCTTGCATGACTTCTTCCTCAAAACGTTGGAATGTTAAAACTAGGCTCAACCTTTGGACTGGATCCAAGGCCTCACTGTATCCCAACAATTGGTTGCAAAGGCAGCAGAAAAGCAGGTATTATGACTACTGGACTGAAGTTTTTAAAAAATCTTTTGAATTAGCATCACTCTGTCAGCACCTTTAAAAATTTCTCCCTTATCTTATTAATACCCATAGAAATTCCTTTCATGTATTCATTCAATTATTCCCTTTCCCTTTTTCATAAATGCTCTTTGCCTCTAATCAGAAGGTTATTTGTATTTCTTCTTTGAATTAGTGCTTCCTGATTCTTTTGGATCTCAAATAAATGTTCCTTGCTTCTTACTTTGGCCTTTATTTTTAGGCTAAAAATAGAGGTAAGCTATGTCGATAGTTAGATGATAGGTAATTGATAAATTAACAAATCTATTGAATGGGCGGAAACCGGTTTGGCTCAATGGATAGAGCATCGGCTTGGGGACTGAAAGGTCCCGGGTTCCATTCCGGTCAAGGGCATGTACCTTGGTTGCTGGCATATCCCTAGTAGGGGGTGTGCAAGAGGCAGCTGATCGATGACTCTCTCTCATCGATGTTTCTAACTATCTCTCTCTCTCCCTTCCTCTCTGTACAAAATCAATAAAATATATTTTTTTAAAAAAGAAATCTATTGAATGGGGCAGTAGATAAAAAAGACAAATTTTGAAAAGCAACAGGAGAAGATATTTTAAATTGAAAAATAAGCTTGGAATATGTCATAATTTACTCAAACTCAATTTTGCATTTCAATTCAATCTCTAACTATCCTGGAAAATTGTAATTGAGGTTATTCTAATGAAGAACAATGTTTTCATCTAATCTGAGAATTTTTCAACCATCATTTATTCATATCTCTACCTATAACTATAATAGTTATGATATCTATATATCTATAACTATAATAGCTATAGTTATAGTTATAGTTATAGTTATAGTTATAGTTATAGTTATAGTTATAGTTATAGTTAGTTATAGTTACAGTTACAGTTACAGTTACAGTTATAGTTATAGTTTTATAGTTATAGATATGAATAAATGATGGTTATATACAGATATATGGCAAGGCATTTCTTTCTTCTCCTTCTGGGATCCTACTGTATGCATGTTAGAATTCCTATTGTTCTTCCACGTATCTCTGAGGCACTAATCATTAATACTTATTCTTTATCAGTTGTGTTCCTCAGACTGTAAATCTCAATTCACCTATTTTCAAATTTGCTCCATTTTTCTGCCAGTTCATATCTGACATTAAACCTCTCTATCCTAAAATTTTCATTTTTTTTATTTTACTGTATAACTCCAAAATTTTTTATTTGTTTTGTTTCTAAATAATTTATTGTTATTGTCTCTTTGGTTAAACATCACTTTTACATTTTTTTAATTCTTTTGCTGTTTGAATAAACTTTTAATAGCAGACCTAAAGTTTTGTCCAGTAATTCCAATATCTATGCTCACTCTGAGAGTGTTTTCATTGACTATTTTTTTTCTCCTGTGTATAGGCCATAGTTTTCTATTTCCTTGTGTGTCTCATAGTTTTGCTTATTTTTTTTTTTATTGATAATTGAACTTCTTAGATAATGATGTGGCAACTTTGGAAATTAGAACATTATGCCATGATTTGTTGTTGCTAGTGTGTGTATATTCTCTTTCTTAAAAAAAAAGTTACATAATTAACTCTGTAAAGTTTATACTCACTATAGTATGTGGTGACTAAGCTGTATGATCAGTCAGCTTAGTGATCAGTTAATGGTTGATCAGAGATTTTTAAAAATTGTTTGATCTGGTAAGTCTTCTATCTTTTTGCTAAGTGATTCTATGTATATGTTGATACAGCTGGGCAGTTTTTTGATTTACCTTTCTATTTACCTCATTTTTAGTTCCTCCTTGCAGAGAATATCCAAATCAGACTAGGCACTCTCAAGTGTTCACTGGATCCCAAGGAATATGTCAGAGTTTTTATATAAGCATCTCCTATTCTAGATCTTCCTTTTAATATTTTGCCTGGAATCTTGATTTCCCCAACTGGAATTTTAATCTTAGATAATTGTGTTATTAAGTAATTAGAATTGATTACAGACTGGAGATAATGTTTTCTTGGGGGAGAACTTTTAAATCAGATTAAAATAACAATGGGGCTTTTTCTTGGAGCTGCAAAATACAAATTTCAGGAATTAGGACTTGGAAGTATTTGGGGAGCCATTTTTCTGACTACCAAAGCAATAACAACCTAAGCTAATACCATCTCCTCAAATAACTCAAAAATTGTATCTAAATCTATTTTGGAAATAATTCTATGACAGGTGAGACTGAATACCTCACTAGAAAATCAGATGAACTGAAATATCACCATTTTTATTAACCACATTGACATTATTAGACTTTGATCATATTTCTGCAAAATTTAAGTAATACTAACTTTTATAGTCCTTCATGTGTGTCTGTCATTGAATTTTGTTACTCAGGATACTTTGTCTTAATTATTTTAAGAACTGCAAAATCTTTAATATTAAACTTCTAACATACTAGCATAAATATACTAGTTTATATTCCAACTTACAATTTTACAGTCTTATATAAAAACACAAATGTATTTTACAATGATATAAACTCACTAAAGTTAACTTTATTTTTATACTTAAAAGACTTTCATGAATGACATATATATTTAATGCCTGAATAATACATCTTCAATGTGGGTATACAGTAATGTATGGGCTCATTCTCATAAAGCTTTTTGCATAAATTTATATGAGAAATAGCACTATATTAAACATTTCCTAGTATATGATTTCTGCCTTCATCTGATTAATTCCTTAATATGCATTATGAAGAATGGATCACTGCATAATTTGAAGATAACCATGGTACTGAGGCTAAGATTAAGTTTTATCTAACTCTATGCATCATAATTTCACTGACTGACTTGAAATAATTAAAAGAATAATTGTACTTGAAAAAAGCATTTTTAAAAAATATATTTCATTGATTTTTTTTACAGAGAGAAAGAGAGAGGGATAGAGAGTTAGAAACATTGATGAGAGAGAAACATTGATCAGCTGCCTCCTGCACACCCCCTACTGGGGATGTGCCCACAACCAAGGTACATGCCCTTGACTGGAATTGAAGCTGGGAACTTTCAGTCCACAGGTCGATGCTCTATCCACTAAGCCAAACCGGTTTTGGCGAAAAAAGCATTTTTATAGCTTTTCAAAACTGTCTTCAAAAATGTTTTTTCAATACTGTATGTACTATTGTAATTTTTATTGATTTGATCTTATTCAGCACTTCTTATTATAATTTCCAGGGGGAGTGACAGAGACTTATAATCTTTAAAACAAACATCTATCCAAATATGATTATCCTCTTTTCTTATACACATGAATATTTTTTAGGTTTAACATGATAGTTCAATAACCTTGATGGAATTTATATTTATGTAATCTATCATTCTTTTGTTGTGGTTGTTCTCTGTTTTCCAGCCTCTGTATCAAATTTTTTTGTTTGTATGTATGTAAATAAATAAATAAATAAATAAAATAAAAAAACATATAAAGAAACAAAAACATGTCTTAAGTGTGAAGAAGTATAATTTTCTAGTTTGTTCACCTATTCATTTATTTCATAAACATTTTGGGACATTTTCAATTTTCCAGATGCTATCATAGATATCAGATTACAAAAGCAAATGGCATAGTATGTTATCCTATACAAGAAAACCATAATATGCAAATTGACCAAATGGTGGAACGACCAGTCACTATGACATGTGCTGACCACCAGGAGGCAGATGCTCAATGCAGGAGCTGCCCCCTGGTGATCAGTGTGCTCCCACAGGAAAAGCGCCACTCAGCCAGAAGCCAGGCTCTTGGCTGGCGAGTACAGCGGCAGTAGCAGGGGGAGACTCTCCCACCAATGTTGCAGGAGGGCCTTAAGGTAAGGAGCAACAGGTTCCAGACTGAAGGAGGGATGTCTGACTGCCAGCTTAGGCCCAATTCCAGGGCGGGGATCAGGCCTAAGCCAACAGGCAGATATTCCCTGAAGGGTCCCAGATTGTGAGAGGGCGCTGGCCATGCTGAGGTGACCCCCCCGCCCCCGACAGTGCATGAATTCAATGCCCCAGGCCTCTAGTTCTATTATAGCATAAAGTTCATGTTATTGGGAATGAGATAACAAAAAGGAGCAGTGCAATATTTACCAGGAAGTCCAGAGTTGAATGAGAGGGATAGAGAGACACTTCAAACTGAATGAGTAATAAATGCAAGTGCACTGAATCATGAAAGTGCGGGTAGGGCCTTGAAGTTTCTTCTGATCAATAATGCACAGAGCATGGGGTGCAAGGGAATTGAGAGAGCAACATTTTTGATAGCTAGAGTGACTGGTTCTGCCCTTCACTTCCCTACCTAAATTTCCACACTAAGTTTTTTCCTCTCTTATCTTTACTATTTTTTTCATAAGTGATAGCAAGAATTATTAGTTGGCTTCTTATTTTCATAACTGTCCATAGATCCCAGCAAGCCTAAGGTGTTCCATAGTGAAAACTGGCAGCCTCAAATGTCAGCCCAGAGTTTATAGATTTCACATCAACCAAACCTGGCATCTTCATACCTATACTCTAGTGTTCATCTTTAATCATTCAAAAACTGAGGAAGGATTTAATGAGCATCCTTTATTGAAATATTGAAGTAGTTATTAGAAATTTCTCTGAGCTTACAGTTAATTAATTTTTTTAATTTAATTAATATCACAGCAAATATTTCCAAGTTAAATTCATGAAATGCTATGAAAGGGAATTATATGAGAAGCAGGCTCAATCAGAGAAAAGGTGCTGATTAACTGAGTAAAGGGTAGAGAGCAACAGAAAGTTGCCCAGAATAAATAAAAATTTCAACTGAAAACTGAAAGATAATTGTGGGGGGAAAAGAAAAGTGGAAAGGGGAGAAAGGTGTTTTCCAGGCAAAAGAAAACAATGCAAAAAAAAAAAAAAAAAAAAAGGGCCCTCAGATGAGGAATTTAAGGAAAGCCTGTGCCTGGGACATAGAGAACTCGGAAAAGCATGACACTAAAGTCAGTTTTTAAGGCAATGTCCTGCTCTTCCCCTTTATGCAAGTTCACACACTCTCTGATGGACAATTCAAATGATCTCCTTCATAATCACCGTTTTCTGTCCTCTGTAGCCCAAGATGTTTCAGTTCTTCTTTTCATTTCTACAAATACTTTTCTTTGTATCACTCATTCTGAAATACTCATATGCACAGCCTCATATTTTGACTTATCTGATTGTCTTACCCGCATCTGGTTTCCCACTTAGACTGTCCCCAGAGAGTTCTGATCCAGTCTCACATTTTGATACACTGCCTTTAACCATCTGGCACACATGGCAATTCGAAAACACTGCATTTTCAACTAATACTGGCCAAATTTGTGGGTTGTCATAAAGAAATGAGCTTGGGAGATAAATAAATGATCACTCTTCCAAAGAGTATTTATTGAGCACTCCTTGTTAGGCATTAAGCGCTGGGGATGCAACAATAAATGCTGCACTCATCAAGCAAAAGTTCAGCATCGTGAGTAATCAATGATAGGAATTATAAACATGTTTACCTGACTGCAAAAGGAAGAATGGATAGAAAGACCATCAATGACAGACTACAAATGGATGGGCCTATGTTTATACTTGGCATGATTCCTTCCCCATTTCTTATAGAGGCAAACCCCAAGTTCAGTGATCAGCACGGTCCTTAGAGAGTAGGGAATTTGAAAGCAAAGGGACCAAAGTAATCATGTGGCTGCTGTCTTTGCCCTCATATGTTTGAGGGGTCACATCTATACAGGTCTTTGTTTTTCAACAGGTGCATATTTTGTTTTGACACTATTCTAAGAAATGAGGATAAAGTCTGATACAGAAAAGATAAAAACCTGCCCACAATGAACCTGCACTGGTAGAGAAATTCTACCATGCTATGTCACTGCTGCATAGCCCAAATCTTATTAATTAGTGTGCCATTGGGCCTTCTGAAGGACTAAAGATAAATATTGAGGAATGGATTCATCATCCCTAATGTTTTCCAAGAATTAAGATTCGGCATAGTGCTTCCTTCTCAACAAATACTGCCATGTGTTATTACATCCTCCTACAGGAATGCAGGGGACAAAAGGAGGAGTTATGTTTATTTTTAATTTTTAATTTTAAAAATATCTTGGTATTGACTTCAGAGAGGAAGGAAAAGGGAGAAATAGAAACATCCATGATGAATGAGAATCATTGATTGGCTGCCTTCTGCACAAACCTGCCTGGAGCTGGGCATGTCCCCTAATTAGGAATCAAACCATGATCTCCTAGTTCATAGGTCAACACACAACCAC
The DNA here is from genome assembly GCF_014108245.1 of Pipistrellus kuhlii. Taxonomy (NCBI): domain Eukaryota; kingdom Metazoa; phylum Chordata; class Mammalia; order Chiroptera; family Vespertilionidae; genus Pipistrellus; species Pipistrellus kuhlii. The sequence goes on from NW_023425595.1 coordinate 18,220,183, forward strand.
TGAGCCATGGTGGCTGGGTGAGGAACTGTGTTTAAAGGTCCCCAAATATCAACCCCAAGATATCCAGTGCCTAAAGTTTGAGCCTGACTGACGTTCTATCTCTCAAGAACAACTTTTCTGGCCCTAGCTGGTTTGGCTCATTGGACAGAGCATTACCTGTAGACTGAAGGGTACTGGGTTAGATTCCCAGTCAGGGCACATGCCCGGGTTGTGGGCTTGATTCTCAGTAGGGAGTGTGCAGGAGACAGCCGATCCATGATTCTCTCTCATCATTAATGTTTCTATCTCTCTCCCTCTCCCTTCCTCTCTGAAATCTATCTATATATATATAATACACACACACACACACACACACACACACACACACACACACACACACATATGAAACAGAAATATAAAAAACATGAAAACGATATATTTAAAAAAAAAAAGAACAGCTCTTCTGTCCACTTGAATAATTATAATTTACAGATTTTATAATCTTTCTAAAGAGAAATCTCAGAAAGGTTAGGTGGCAGGTTGCTAGTCCTGCACCTATTCACTTCTAGGAAAGCCACTAGCAAATACCTGAGTGAAAGCAAGCCTTCCTGAATATGTCACTGCCTGTGGGATGCCACCAAACTAACATTTCAAAGTAAAATACAGTAAATGGGTTTTCTTTCTGAGCAAAGGCACAGGAAGAGATCTGGATTTGTAAGTGGAAATAGTAAGGCTGGGCAAAATCCTATAAAAGCTAATATCTCCACTATGCCTACTCTGCCCTCCATTCAACCTATTATACAAAGCTATACTAGGCACAACTGAACCTGAGTCTTGTGGTTCAAGAAATTCCCAATATTATGACAGAGAAAATGCTAGCTTAAATAACTGGAACCACCTGGTAACAACGCTCAGCGTTAGCAGAGCCTCCCTTCTCCAATGGCATCATTTTGTTCAACTCACATGAACTCCGATTCTTTATTACCTGGGTTTATATTTGGATCCTATTTTTCCTTTCCTTTTGTACTCCTGAGTTTCATCACCTGGTTGGTAGCAGGCAGGCTGTTTCCATAATCTTTCATATATATCAGTTTTTCTCTAAATCTGAATTATATATGGCACGATTGTGATGGCAGAATTCTAAGATGTCCCCCAATGAGGTGCAGTCTTGTACAATTTCCTCCCTGAGCATGGGAGGACTCTGTGAATTTGATGAGCTGTCACTCGCATGACTGTATCACCTCATGTGGCAAAAGGGATTCTGCAGAGGGTATTAAGGTGCCAAATCAGTGACTTTAAAATAACGATTATCAGGCAGGGGGTCTGACCTAATGACATAAGCCCTTGTATCTGGATTTAGAGCTTAGAGGCAGAAGGAGTGAGGTTCAGCATGTACAAGAAGGATCTGACAGATCATTGCTGCTTTGACAAGGGAGGGGGCCACATAGCAGCAAATAAGGAAAGCCTCTAGGAACTGAAGTTGGCCACCAGCTAGCTGACAGCAAGGACACAGGCACCTTGGTGCTCCATGGCAAGCTATAATTTCTGACAAGAATGAACCCTAAAGTGGATTTTTCTCCAGACAAATACTTAGCTTGAATGACACCTTCTTTGCAGCCTTGTGATAATTTGAACGGAGAACTGGGCTGTGCAATGCTGGCATACTTCCCTAAATAATTCTATTGAAATGATTTCTGTTGTGTTAATAGGAGGCATGCATGCAAAATATACAAAAGCAAGCTGGAACATTTCAAAGGAATAAACTGAAGTGTTAGACATTGTAAGTGGTCACTTCACTTCTGGCAATTATATTTTGACTTGTAAAGTGAACAGATAGCATATTTTTCAAGATTGTATTCATATGCGCATTATTTATGCTTTATATTTTCAGATCCAGTGAAGATAAAAAGAGGCACTCCAGTGAAAAGATTCACACCTTCCCTCCTCTTGAAGCAGTCACTTGGCTGACAATACTTTGAGTCAGTCTCACTCTCCACATGATTCAAAAGTACTGCCAATAAAATATTACTTTCAAGGAGGATTCAATCTCAGCCTCAAATTTGCTCACAATATTCAAAACCCCATATTTCAGATAATTTGTATACTCTGTTTCTTCTCAGACCCAAATCTAAACACAACCCAAGGGCAGCTGGAACTAAATTTGCAGCAGCAGGGGTTTTAGACAGAGAATGGTAAGTAGCAAGAAATAAGAGGGAGCAGTGGAAAAATGAAACCAATCAAAGTCACGCATTAAAGTAATTAGTGGGTGAATGGACCCTTCAATTTTCACTTAGCTCCTAATTATGCTACATTAGATTATGAATAATGCAAAACTGATGTCTACATTGAGAGTGTTGACAATGTGTTATTTTTATAGAAAGTGTCAACTTCCTAAACCATTGTAATAGTATTTGGATTTCGAGCTTATAGAGAAAGAAAAATCTAAATGATTAGCTCTATTACCTTTGGGTAAGGAACTTTAATAATTTAAGAGAAGTTTATGTGATTATTACATCTATTTTAAAAAAAAATAATTTTGTCTGTATATAAAAATTGTTACCATTTGCCCATTTATTACATCATTTTAAAGGGGCTAGATGAATTTTCCTCACTCTAAGAATGTTTAGGATGGTCTGATTTAACATATAAGCTGGTAGGATACCAGTAAGTCATTTTGGGGTATTTCTCAAAGCAGGGAGCTCTACTGTAGCCACCAGAAGATTTGCAACAGTGCTAATGAGTCAATGAAAAAAAAAAAAAAAAACCTTTGGCCTTAAGGATAACGCAAAGAAAGAGACTATCATCATCATCATAAGTAATCCAAAGTACAAAGAAAAGGCACAAAGAAATGTGCCATAGGAATTTGATATGCCACAGCTAAAGGTAACAACAGTGGATTGATGCAAATGCTGGATGGACTGCCAGGCAATAGACATCTAGAATCAAGGCACCCATTTGAAATCAAACTGCTGTTCACTTTAGCAACACTGAGTAGTGAGCACCAAGGTGCAAATGGTGTGGAGCTGGTGACAGAGCCTCCCCAGGAATGCCCAGGAAGCCACCAGCTAGTCCAGGAAGAGGGCAGTGCTGCTTCCATGCAGCATGAACATAAGACCTCTTCTGCAATCTTGACAATGGACTATTTGGAATCCAGCAGCCCTTGTTTCAAGTTACATGTCATTTATTTAATTTCCAAAATGTATTTAATTTATTTAAAAAAAAAGTGAAAGGAAATATATCAGTAAATTAATTTTATTTTAACATTTTTATTTATTTTTTCAAACTTCTTTTTTAAAATTCTTTATTGTTGAAAATATTACATATGTCTCCTTTTTCCCCCTTGACCTCTCCCAGCCCTTTTTATATTTTTATTGTGATAATGAAACAAATTTAAATTGTACATATGGCTTATGTTATATTTTTTACCAGATGGGACTGCTCTTAAAACACAATGTAATTTTATTTTTTCTCAGTAAGAATTCCAAAACTTGACTCATATTTAAAGGCCTGTAATTTACTGTTCTGCTAATGATTATTTGTCCATGTGTATATGTATGCATGTTCATGTGTGTGTTTTCTAAGAAAGTTTCCAGTTCTAAAATGCTATATTCAAAACTGTCTTTTAACCTGGTTATTGTTTTCTTAATTATATTTCCACATAGAAATTATTTTTTTCTTGACTCGAGTCTAAGCTACTTCAAAGAAGATTGAACTTTATACAGAGAAGAGTCAGGTGTAATCAGGTAATTCTCTGAGACCTTCCAACTAATGTAATTGATTTAAAAGCTATCAATATTTTTGAAATTCATTTTAGCTATAGAACAGATAATTATGAATTCTGCCTAAGAGAAATATGTGCCTCATATTTATGGTTCAACTTCAGGGGGTATGATAGGACACAAAGTTGATAGGTAACCCTTGTCACACTCTTCCTGTCTGTCTTGGTTGTCTAGATATGTTTTCTGAATAGATCCCTTCTGCCTTGGGAGACATATATTCAGGCACATACTCAGGTGTTTTATGCTTGGCAATTTTCTCCTGAAGTCCATATAACCTTTTCTCTATAAGGAAAGGGTCTGGATTTTGGTAAGACTCATAAATACCTATAGCAAAACTAATTCTGAAATAAATTTACCTGAAGACAAAAATGAAGGAGAACCCAATACAATATGTACTCTAATTCTATATAATAGCAGGCTAATATGCAAATCGACCAAACAGTGAAATGACCAGTTGCTATGATGCACAATAACCATCAGGGGTCAAAGGCTCAATGCAGGAGCTTCCCCCTGGTGGTCAGTGCGCCAGAAGCCAGGATCATAGCTGGCGAGCACAACAGCATTGATGAGAGCCTCTCCTGCCTCCACAGCAGCGCTAAGAATTTCCGACTGCTAGCATGGAAGTGCCTAAGGCTAAGCCATCAGTTGGATATTTGCCGAGGACTCCCAATCTGCACTGCAAGAGGACACAGGCTGAGCGGAGAGACCCTCCTCACCTCAAGTGCATGAATTTCATGAATTGGGCCTCTAGTATTTACATAATAATCTCTGAAGAAAGTCCTGGGAGCATGTTTGCATCATTTCTCATTTTTAATTGTATCACCATGCTTGCTTATTCATCAACTCCTGGCATTCTAGCAAACAAGTAAACAGAATTGCTCCAGAAACATCTGTATGGCCCTAGAGTGTTGACTTACCTCTAATAAGCTGTTTCATATTTCTAAGCTAACAGTCCCATGAGTAGGAAATGCACAATGATTTTTGTGTCCCCAAAGGAATTATTAATCTGATATACAAGCTTTAGGTAGATATTTGATGGCTAATCAGGTACAAAACTTTGCTATTTCCATTGACTAAATCTAATGGCAAATTTTCAGCCTTCATCTCTTTCTATGTTTGAATCATAGTCAATACTACGATAGCTTGTTGCACATAGCCATGCGATTAGTTCATCTAACATTAAACCCTCTCCATAATATTCTTTAATATTTATTTTACAGTCATCTGTTCAGAAACAAAGATTGTATAAGAATAGTTTACTTCCAAGAAAATAACCCTAACAACAGGGTTATTTACACTAGATCACATTTAATGACTAATTCCTAATTTTAAATATCAATCAGGAGAATTTAGAAATAAAATAACTGTGTGTGCTATTTTCTATGCTCAAATTTTAAGATCTTAACAGAATGCTCATTAAAATATACCTGTGATGGACAGAATTTTAAAATGATCTTTAAAGAGCCACACTTTGAGTCTGAGTGAGGCCTGTGAATATAATGATATATCACATGCATCTGTGATTATGTTTCTTTATATGGAAAAATGAAAGGATCCTTTCGTGTTTCTAATCAAAGTAATCGAAGTCCCCAATCATGTAAATTTAATTAATCAAAAGGGATATCTGGTAAAGGCCAGACCTCTAAAAGAGGGTTCAGGACTTACCTGAGCTCAGAGACTGAAAACTGTGAGATCTTCTCTGATTCTGTTGCTGGCACTGAAGAAGCAAACCACCTTGATGTGTCAGAAGCTGTAAGGAAATGAATTCTGTCAACAGCCACAGCAACTTGGAAGATGACCCCAAACCTTAACTAAACCCATGCTTGGCTGCCATCTTGATTGCAGCTTATGGAATTCTGAGTAGAGACCAGCTAAGCCATACTGGAAACTGTGAGATAATGCAGGTACTTTTCTGTTAAGTTGCTATGTTTGTGTTGATTTTCTATGCAGCAATAGAAGAGAAGAGTATCAAGGGATTTTTTAAAAAATAAATCACCTAAAAACCTGCAAATAAAATTCAAATATTCTATCCAATTTATCTCCTTCTGATAATCCTTTCTAAACACCTTATGTAGGTGTTCCAAATCTCTGTGTTTTCTAAAGCCTGAAAATATTAAAATTAGAAGTATAGTAGTTCAATTTCTGAGGATGTGAATTCCAAGGATGTGGAGAACTGACTGTATTTATTGAAAACAAATCTGTTCATAAGTCCACCTGCACAGATCAAACCCATTGTTCAAGAGTAAAATATATGCTACAGTAGAAAGAACAGATTTGGAGGAAGGTCAACCGAGTGGGTTTTCCAGTCCTGCCACATCTTGACTATGTGATTTTGGACAAGTTGCTTATTGCTTTTGAGGAATAATTTACTCATCAATAAAATGTGGGTAACCTTCAACAATTGTAGTAAACATGAACTAATTAATGCAAATAAAATCTAACTTTGGTACATGCTAAATATTTTTTGTCTTTTTTAACATTGAGAATTGAAACCTACTTTAGATAGTTGTTGCTTTTGTGTGGCTGTTAAAATCCCTTGAGAGGATTCTAGATTAAGTGCCCCCTAAAGCAACATAAATATAAATAGTGAAACAAAGAAATCTATTAGGTACCAGTTATTATTTTGGGAATTTCAGCTCAATCCATAAAATAATCTGAGCATGATGAAATATAATATATAATAATAAGAGCATAATATGCTAATTAGACTGGGCTATCTTCTGGATAACCACCCAGGACCATGCTATGTCACCCACTGGGTGCCAGACTAGCCAAGGTGGGTGCAATGCAATTGGTTGGGGGCCCTGCTATTGCCCCATGATCACCCAGCAGAGGGAGGCCCAGACGACTGGCCAGTGGGGCAAGCAATCAGAGGGCTCCAAATTGCCCCAAAGAGGGAAGTCCAGGCCATCTACTGGCAGGCTGCTGCAAGTGGGTGGGACCTCCCTCTGCCAGGGAGGCCTGGGTCCCGGGTGCCAGAGGTAAACGGGTGCTAGCAGCTGAAACTCTTACAGGAATTTCATGCATCTGGTCTCTAGTATATTATAAACAACAGAGACAGCAATATTTTAGAGAAGAATTTAAGTGGAATTTGTAATATCCAATGTTTTTAAAGTTTATATGGGGGCAAAAAAATATTCTATGTAGAGGAGCTTGGGCAAAGGCCTTCAGGCAAGAAATGCAATTGGAGTTTTAGAGAAAGTCTAATCAACCAAAGACTTTGTATGCTATTAGTATATGCATAACCTATGGACAGACAATAGGGTGCTAAAGGCCTGGGGGAGATGGGAGGGGAAAAAAGGGGTCAATGGGAGGAAGGAGACATATGTAATACTTTCAACAATAACAATTTCTTTTAAAACATCAATAAGACTGGAAAACAAGATTCAAGGGAGTATCTTTTCAGAATAAGAATGAAAATATATGGAAAAGACAAAACATGGAAAACGTTGAATTCCAGGCTGAAGATTTAAAGTAGACAGTGTTGCCTCGTCATCCCTGAGCTTACTTTTTCAGACACAATAGAATGTTATAACTAAGAGAGAATTTGGAAGAAGTGACTTTGACTCAATCAGAGATGTCCAGCTCTTGACAGATGTTTGATATGTTTTTGAATATAAATTTCCAGTCCTGAAATGTGATGACAAGAGCTTTGGACAGGCCTGTTCATGATACTGTCAAACTTAAAATCATCCTGTAGAAAATGCCATAAAAAAAGTGCCATGTACAGAAAAAAAAAGAATTTGAAACACTCTTCAGAGAATGAAAATGTGCAATGTAATTCTGAAAAGAATTCTAGTCCCAGTTTTATAAATAAAAATCTACTCAAACAAAACTACATGTGGATTCTAATTATATAATGCATGTTCTTGGTTAAATTGATTAATTTGAACAAACAATGACCTATTTCTACACTGAAAGGACCACAGAATGCATAACTTTACCCCACTCCCATCCATACATGCCACACTCTCTGCAGTAGTGTGAATTAATAGCAGCTGTGCACATAGCACTGAACTCAAGGGATTTTTTTTATTAAAAAATAATTTATCATCCTAATTATCTAGTTAATATTAATAATAGAAAGAGAGCAAAATGAAGGCCAGACATCATAAGCCTGGTCATCTGGGCAGCTTTACCAGGAACCTATAGCTTCACAGTCCCCAGGAACCACCAGCCCATTCTCTACAGATGTCTGGGGGGGAGAGGTCTAACAAAGACGGAGACGAGTGCATGTGCAGAGAATTTGGGGTGATGCAGGGAGAGTGCTTGCTATCAGGCTAGACATGGGGATAATGGATTGGCTAGGAAATGGACCCCATCAGAAGTGTGCAACATCTTGAAAACTTAATTGGTTAATTTCTTGGTTAAAACCCAGACCAAAGAGCTTTTTCTCTCTTGCTCTCCTTCTCTCAGACCCTTGTTCTCTCCTACTCTATGACTCCCACTTGCCCGAGTGTTTGCTTACTCTCTCCATAGCCACATGGCCTTAAGTAGCCACATGACCCATGACCTTATAGATTCCACATGCAGGATGCTGGGATTGACTGGACTGGACTGTAATATGGTGCAGAAACTATGGGCAGAGCCTTTATTCTGGCCCCACTGAAGTCAGAGTTGGGCTGTTTTCCCATGAACAGAGATGGGACTTTGGAGGGGAATACCCTTAAAGTTACATCAACACTAAAGCTTTCCAGGACTCCTCAACCTCTCCCAGGGCCTCAGGAAATTCATTTCCTAGCCAAAATCCCAAGAACTTCACTCCCACCAATAACAAACTGATTCAATTGTAAAACAATTTTATCTATATATTTTGTTGAATGAAGAATAAAGTTAGTTATCGGAAACAACTGAAAACAAAGAATGAAACCTGAAGTTTTTAAATATAAGTTAAATTGTCTAAGCTTATTTATATAAAAAAATTAAATGAGAGAGACCTATAGGTTGCCTCGCACACACCAACTGGGGATGGAACCATTGAACCAACAACCTGAGTATATGCTCTGACTGGGAATTGCTGGGAATTGAACTCTCCACTTTCATTGTAGGGACCCATGCTTCAATCAACTGAGCCACATCAGCTAGGGCAGGAACCACGTTTCTGATTCTATTGTCTGAGTTCACTTTGGGAATTTCTTGCCTTTTTAAGAATACTGTCCTTCTTCAACTGTCCTCCTTCACTAGGCGTCCCTTAATCCCTTCAGTCCTAGAACTCTTGCTCTAACTAGTAATTTACAACAAGTGAAAGTAGTTAAACATAGTAGAGGTTGTTTCTGGCTCATGCAGAGTACAGTGGGGTTGGGTGGCCCTCCTCTGTTTTATAGCAATACCAACTGGAACCACGCAGCTCTAAGACTGCTACAAACTAGCAGGGCAAGATAGAAAGAGGAGGGAGGGAAGAAAGGGAGAGAGAGAGAGAGAGAGAGAGAGAGAGAGAGAGAGAGAGAGAGAGAGAGATCAATGTGAGAGACAAACTTTGATCAGTTGTCTCCTGTAGGCACACAGACCAGGGATTAACCCACAACCTAGGTATGTGCCCTGACTGGGAATTGAACCTTCCACCTTTAGGTGTAAGGGGTGATGCTCCAACCAACTGAGTCAGCAGGCCAGGACTGAGATGTATCTTTATAGGCAGCACCCTAGGACTGTTTGTTTGTTTTTTTAAAAAATAAAAATAAAACATGGTTATCTGGTATTGAAAGAATATAAGCTAGTTTCCTCAGAGGTAGGATGAGATGGTGTTACATTGGGTTTTATTATTTTTTCAGTTTTACTTCCTCTTTACATGCTTTTGGAATACAACACTGAAATTTCAATATATTGCAAAATCAGGTTTAAACTATGTTTGCCATGTTTTTCCAGAACTATGTATACTAATTCAGAATTAAAAAAAAAAAATATTACAGGTTAACTATACTTTAGGCAGTGACAAAATACTCCCAAATTCACCAACTATAAAACAAGTAACATACCCATTAATTAATATAGTCAGGAATATATAAAAATTGCATGATTCTAGATGCATGTAACTGGAAGTAATTGAATTGTAAAATAAAAAAGAAGCAATTCTGAATTTATGTTACTGTTCATATATTGACACATTGGTTTCTAAAATTTACATATATTCTTGCTTCCTTACCTCATTCTTATACCTTTTTCAAATAAAGTTTAGGTAGCATTTCAAATGACTTTCAAAATTTCCCTAACCAGTGAACATAAAAAACATATTAGGAAAGAAACCAAGAGCATGACATTTTCTTTAAATAAAAACTTGATTTCTTTGCACCTAAAAATTGCCTGTGATAAATATTGTTACAACTTAAGAAAGATGCAGTTGAAGTTGCCATGGAGATTAAAAGGCTTACAAATAATTAGAGGATGAAGCTAATTTTATGTGAAAACAGACAAAAATTATAGACTAAATACTTTTTAGTAAGAGTATATGAAAATCCAAGGGTTATAGAACTGACTGTGAAAGAAAATAATATTATTAACTAACATTTCTATACTGCAGTGTTTTCAAATTTACAGAGTGGTTTCATGACCTAATACCAACCCATCCTCACAAAAATTATAGTAGATTGATATTGTCCTGCCAAGTCTTACAGATGAGACAACTAGAACTCAAGAGAAATACATTGACTTGGAAAATATAATATGAGTAATGATGGACATGGGTTTGAATTGAATGCTTATCTTTTAAATCCAAAACTCCTTAAAATAATATGGTTAGCTATTAAGAAAATATGAACTCTGCTCCTTAATTGGAGAGCCTGTTTCTGTGGTTTCTTTCACTATTAAATTATATTTATGAAAATAAAAAAACTTTTCTGAGCTTTCTTTAGGATTAATCCATTTTTCTGAATAGAAATTAGTATTCACTACATAATTCTCAAAACTTTGCAGTATGTCTAAATAACTGATTAGACTAACATGTATCTTTTTTACCCATCATTTTTGTATTTACTGATTTTAATATTTCACATGTATTCTGTAAGTTATCTTTAAATCAAATTAGTTTTACTGTTTGTAAAGTTATAAATTACCTTTATTATAAAACATGTTAAAAGAGTCAAGTCAAAAAAAGAGAAGCAGCTTCAGTTAAATAGAGGGAGCTAGTAAGAGTTTCTGGGAAAGCTGAAGGTAGGAACTCAAGAGATAACAGCAGCACAATGTATTAATAGGTAAGATCTGGAAACAGCCCAAGTGCCCATCAATAGTTAAGTGAATATAAAAAGCTGTGATACATTTACACCATGGAATACTATGCAGCAGTAAAAAAGAAGAATCTCTTACCCTTTGAGGCAGCATGAATGGACCTGGAGAGTATTGTATTAAGCAAAATTAGCCAGTCAGAGAAAGACAGGTATCATATGATCTCACTCGTATATGGAATTTAATAAGCAAAATAAATCAAGTAACAAAATAGACCCAGAGGCACAGAAGCATGGAACAAACTGAGGAATCTCAGAGAGGGGTGGTTTGGAGAGTAGATGGGTGGGTGGAGGTGTGTGGGTGGGGAGAGATTAACCTGAGAACTTCTATGCATATATGAATAGTCCATGGAACAGACAATAGTATGGTAAAGGCCTGGGAGGAGCAGGTGGAGTTGGTCAATGGGAAAATTAAAGGGGACATCTATAATACTTTCAACAATAGATACATTAAAAAAAAAAAAGACAATTCAGACTGGCAATACCAGAGCACGGCTGCCACCACTAGGGCCAGTGGAGCCAAGGAAGAGATTTATATTACCCTTATCTGGGAGCTGAGTTGTGGGAGAACTGGAGTCCTGATGGCTGGTCACCAGCAAAACTATAGTGAAGGGGTTGATTGATCAAACCATGGAAAGAAACAATAATAATAAAATAAAATAAACACCTTATGCTTTTTCTGCACGTGTGCTGAATGTTCCTTTCCACCATTTCACATTACCTTGGGTAGATCCTACTGACTTCCCATTCATTTTTAGATATTTAATTATGTTATTTTTAGGTAAGAAAAAGTCTAGTGCAATCTATCACAAAAATTCAGTCTTGCATAAGGTAAATCTTCTTTTCCAATTGCAGCCTAGTTTGGCATTTGGATGAAAATGGGATGAAATTGGTTTATTATCTTATTTTACCTCTCTCCTATGCAATTTCTATTGATTTTTGGTTTTCCAGTTTGTTGCAGGACAGTAAGAGAGTAGGAATTGGAGACAAAGGATAAGGTGTTATGTGGCTATCATATAAGGATTTCTATCAGAAATACAGGTTTTTCTATCTGGAAGAAAGCCAAATGATTTCCTCTCACAGGAAATGCTTTTTTATGGTCTTCAAAAGTTATCTTCTACTACTGGGGTTTTCCACCTTCAGACACCTTCAGATTATTTATAAAAATATTTTTATTGATCTCAGAGAGGAAGGGGAAAGAAGAGAGTAATAGACACATCAATGATGAGAAATAATCACTGATAGAATGCCTTCTGCACGCCCCATACTGGGCATTAAGCCTGCAACGTAGGCATTTGCCCTGACAGGGAATTGAACCATCACCTCCTAGTTCATAAGTTAATGCTCAATCACAGAGCCATATTGAGCGAGTCACCTTCAGATTCTGGACACTGTACATGCCTTATTTGACTGGTCACTTATGATTCCACAACAGTTCCAGATTTCTAGCAGTCACCCCCACACTCCAATGAGACGATCTCATTGGAGTCATCCCAATTCTGCAGCCAGACCTCTAGGTGATGTCCATTCAAGTTAGCACAAATCTAATTCATTTTTATAGGGTCTATATCTGTCCATAAGAATGAGCCAGTGGTAATGCGTGTATTGCCTGATGAATCTAGAGTGGTAGGCAGAGGCCAGAGAAAGCAATGTTATTCAGCCATGTTTAAGAATGTTGTCTATCTACCTCCTATGTGGAAAAACATTAAAAGTGAAGAGAAATGGATAGATTTGAGAGATATTTAGGAGGCACAATTAGCAGGAGTTGCTGATGTTTTAGTATTGAGAGATAATCAAAGGTCAGGGATACTATCATTTTATATTATCATTTATGCTATAATTCTTATTTTACACCTTACTGTTATAAATAATTTTAATTTACATGGGAATTACATATTCCATAAAGGTTGAAATATTTCACCTGTGAAATACTGAGGAGGAGTATTCGACACATTTCTAAATTCTCCCATGACTTTGGCCTATTAATTTTCTAAACCTCACTGAATAGATTTCTACTTAACAGAAATTTATAGATTCTACTCACATGTAGATTCAATAACGTTCATTCTTAACTGTTTAGGAAAAAAATATTTCATAAGCTTTATAATTACACCAATGAAATGTCTTGATACATTGCCATCTTCTTAAAAAGTTTAAAAATTAGGAATGGGATATTATTCTATATGTATTTATTCCCTATCCAGAATATTAAATAATATTCATTTAAGTTTTTCTTTGAACATACTCCATAGCTAGTATTAACTAGACTGGTGTTCTAATGCATCATGCTGTCTAAGGGGAATTGTGCCTATAGAATTGTAGGTCAACCTGCAGGTATCTGGATCCTAAAACCCTCATATACCTGGTCAGCATATGCAGTGTCTTCCATGGTAGTAGTTCAACATCTAGCTAATGCCTCCAAAAGATGGTGCTTTTTCTTAAAACCCTGGAACTTACATGTTTTCTAAGGCACCATATTTGTAGCCCTGCTTCTATAGAAACAGCCACTGTATATCTTATCTTTTATAAAGTAAGACATCATAAACTGCAGTCTCCTTCAAAAACACCATGAGAGTTAAAATTTAAAGTCTCTTACTATGCTGTAAATATTAGAAGACAACAAACTGTATGTGTATAAAGATATAACTACATTGGAAATATAAGCTGCCTACTACCAAAGGAAAAGTCTGTGTTTGATAAAGAAGCAACAAAGTTTAAACCTTTACTTAAGATTTAAGTTTTCATTAATTAAGTATTTTTCTTCAAAATTGCATGCATTGTTCTTGAGGTATCTGGCTAATGTCCCTATTGTTGATTTCTTTGACATTCCAGCCCCAAGCCTTTCATTTGCTTTATCATTGTTGCTACCTTATAGAAGCAGAGAGTCCTTCAAAATTAATAGCATACAGAACGAGCAACCAAAATTACATACTCATGTATGGCATCAGTTCAAAAGGAAAAAAGAGAAAAGGGAACATGGCTCTTCTGAAATTTACAAAACAGGTAAGTCTCTTTGAGACAGAGTAAGGGTAACTAAGGGATAGCAGATAGGATTGAGAGAAGCAAGGATGATGTTAATGGATGTTGTTTATGTAAGGAAACAGGAGGAGTAGGGAAAAAATATCCCGCTTAGTAAATGGGAACAAATCATCATTGTTCAAAGAAGTTTTCTCCAGCTATGGTCCAAAAGCTATTAAAATAATATGTAGTATACTTTCTTATAGTAAGCAAATATATATTTGACATGTCAAGTGGAAAAACAGGATATACTCAGTCATTCTCTCATGCATCTTATTTTATTTCTTTATCACCCTTCTCACTAACTGATAGTGTCCCAATAAAATGTTATTCAGGAAAGAACCATGGGTACTATATTTTTGAGTATCTAGTTCACTTGAGAATGTCTATCGTTTGCCATCATATTTAGTCATAAACAGAGAAGAGTGAAACTTGAAAAAAATAAAAATATTCAAGGATAATAAAGAAAATATCCTAAAGCAGAAGATAACAAATTTTCACATCAATGATCAATAGGAACAACAAAGTCTGAATCAATGAAGTAAATCTTCCATATCTAGACACAATCACATAATATTCAGAATGTCAAACAAAGAGGATTCTAAAAGATTTTATAGACACAAAAACAGATTGCTTCAAAAGAATAAGAATGAGATTGATCAAATTTCTCAGCAATAACACCACATACTGGACAATAAAGGAACAAAGATTTTTATATTTTGATGGATGATAACTTGAACCCAGACTTGGGGCTCACAGTCTATTAATATCCATATTCATATCATGCTCACAATGTGATAAACCCTCTTCTTTATATACTAACTTATTGTATCCTGTGTGTTAGACAACATTAAAATCCCATCAGTCACATGAGAAATTAGAAGCACAAAGAGAATAAGTAACTTTCCCAAAGACACAGAATGCTGGTGCTGCTATTGGAGCACAGGACTTCTGACTTTGGAGTTCTGACTTCTCATCACTTTTCTGTTCTATTTCATAGCATCCGTATTCAGTGTGAGATCAAAATAGAGACAGTTTCATTCTTTAGGAACTCAAAGTTTACCTTTTATATATTCTTTCTATAAAAACAAACAAACAAACAAAAAAACTTGCAAATAATTTACCCAATAAAACAATCAACCAAACAACAATTTAAAATAACACCCTAAAAAGAAAGACATTGATTCCTAGAAACAATGTTCTCAATTTAAGACTTATATGAAGTAAAATCTCAATTTTAGCTGTGGAAACTGGCCTAGATATCCACTGGGCTAGACTGGAGCTCGCGGTCAGAACTCCAAGAAGGACAATTCAGAAATAAAGTAGATATAAAACATATGTAATATCTATAAGATAAAGAATAATCTTAGATCTATGATATGTGTTCACTATTTTAAAGAAAAAGAAAAGAAACTTCAGGGAAAGTAAAACAAAAAACTATATGTAAGGAATTCAGATGCAAAAAGTAACAAGCTAAAATTTGTAATATTGAAATAATTGATAAAGTTTAAGAAAATAACATACTTATCTGCCGGGAACCTGGAACCAGGAACCAGGAACAGGGAACCAAAACCTAGCATTGTCATTGGAGATAAAATGTAAAAAGAGCTATGCGACCTTGATGGCTCTGAATGGTCAGAGGCATTAACTCTTTGTATAGTTGAGATAGTAGTGCTTGAGGCAACTTTAATCTGTTAATCATATGTAAATGTAAGTTGATTTTCTGCTGTTAGAACTTCCTCCTTAAGAGATATCTTTGTTTCAGAATCTCAATAAAAGGAATGGTAAAAGGCCAAAGAGCGGTTAGTCTTCCCACTAGAGGTAGACTTCCCGCCTGGCCCCCATTTTCCCAAATTAACTCTTTTCCAGTCTCTCTCTTCATTTTAGTGTGCGGCCTTCTCCAGAAACCGGACCCTGAGTGGGCCCTGAACCACGCGGGTCATGTTAAGGGATCCCACACTTATCCTTCAATCTTATAACTTCATCCTGTAAATGACTCAGAATAGTAACTGAATTAATATTGTTTTCTATAGGGCCCATTACAGTTCTTTTTAATTTTTAGATATTTTATTGATTTTTAGAGAGAGAGAAAGGAGAGGACAGAGAAACATCCAGGTGAGAACGGAACACTGATTTACTCTTTCCTAGACAACCTTACCAGAGATTGAGTCCACAACTCTGGCATGTGTCCTGACCAAAAATTGAACTAGTAATCTTTTGGTACACAGGATTGCACCAACCTACTGAGCCATACTGGCCAGAGCAGGGCCTTATTACAAGTCTTATTTTTGCAATGAACTTTAGTTCCTTAATTACAGTAGAGTGCTGCTTACTGCTCTTTTTGATTTTTACAATCAAAATATAAAAAAATAGAGAACATAATTACTTCTATAAAACAATATAAATGGTTTCTGAAAATATAAAAGCAAAGCTAAAATTCACACAAATTAAAAAATAGAAAGAGGGTAAATGGTAGAAGAAATTATAAACAATTTTATGACATATTTGATTTGGAAGAAGTTAAATTGTTGACTTAGCAACTTGCTTAGCAACCTAAACATTGTCTTTCTCTTTATTTTAATATATTTTTATTGATTTCAGAGAGGAAGGAAGAGGAAAAGATAGAAACATCAATGATGAGGGATAATCATTGATCAGTTGCCTCCTGTATGCCCTCTGCAGGAGATCGAGCTCACAGTCCAGGCATCTGCCCTGATGAGGAATTGAACCTTGACCTCCTGGTTTATAGGTCAACCACTGAGTTACACTGACTGGGCTACCTAAACATTTTCTTAAATGCTAAATTATATTTTAGGTATTTGAATATTCAATTTGCATTCATACTCATTATAAATTCTAAATATGCAAGAGTATCTAGCCTACTTATCATTCTTATAAATAGAGAACAGGCCTTTGAATTTAATTATCTCTAAGAACTCTATTTTAACATAGTTTTTATTCAGGAAACCATACATTGAACAAGCAGCAACTACATATTTCCTAAGTGTTGAGTGCAGTAGCTGATAAATAGGTTCAATTCTAGAAAGCACAGCAATTTGCTACCTATTATTCTAAACTAAAATCAAGCAAAAAAATTATTTGTCACTGAATAACAAAATAATATGAATTGGTCATTTCAATGATGTAGAGCTACATCTAAGCATAAGGAGCAAGGCTCTTAGCCATGTATAAGTAGTAAAGATGATTTAGTAAATTCTGGGAAGTTACTACTAGAATTCAAAATAGAACACTGAATAAAACCACTTTAGAGATAAATGTAAATAAATTTAGTCTTGCAAAGAATTGTGCAAAACTGGTAAGCCCATCAAATTTTTTCCCAGAATAGATTTGGACTAAACAGATTCCTAAATAAGGATATCATTGTTTTCTCCTCTTGCTGCCACATTATCAATAGTAATATCTCCTTATAGCAGACAACTGGGAAATCCATGAAGAAGCAAACAAAGGTCAAAGGAAAAGGAACACAAATGAATTTAAGTTTACCTTGCTTATTCTGTTGTATATTTCATTTGGATACAGAACTCTTACGTTCCATGCATGAAATTTAGAGAAAAAGTTAAAGTGAATTATAGTAGCATAACTGGAAGCAACTTCAAAATAAAATGTAGGTAAAGGTAATGACTCACAGAATTCCATATTAGTAGCATAACAAAAATAGATTTGAAGACAGGATGGAACAGTAAATCCTCAGAAATATGCAGGAAGTTGGCAACTCTGGTGATTGGATATGTTAGTGGGGCTCTCAGCTGTTAAAATATTCTCAAATGACTTTAGAGGCAGATTTAAATTTCCCATAAGAGTTGCAAGATGCTGCATTCTTTGAGGCATTTTATCAGGTGGAATTTATAATCTATTTTCGTATTCTTCAGATACTACTTGCACTTTCTGCTAAATACCATATGTACATTATATTTACTGGAATGCTTTTTCTGCATGGATATCCCTCTATAATTTCCAAAGATCCTAAATATAAGTGACAATAATTTATTAGTAATAATTGTAACAGCTACCACTGAGTAGCTAGTAACTTCGTATTATATCATTTTTACTATAGTTTGTTTATAAGCTACTCTCACAAATCTTTATACATATATTTTTGAATTTTTATGATAATTTCATGGGGGAGATAATATACTATTCTTGTTTTACAGATAAAATAATTAAAGACAGAGAAATTTCAGTATTTCCAATTTAGGGTCCTGTGAAGCAGAGATTTTGAACAGTCTCTCTGGCTGCAAAGTCTTCATGCTTCTTCTTAAAGTATAGCACTTGGTATTACACCTTATCATACATTTATTAGCTTAATACAGAATTCACTGATTAGCTCATTTTTGTATAGGTCAGAATCTGGCATGGCATGGCTAGGATCCCTGATCAGGGTGTCACAAGGCTGAAAGCAAAATGTCTAACCAGAATGAGTCCTCACTCAAAGGCTCTAAATGAAAAAAAGAAAATAAACACATTTAAGATCTTTCTTATTGTTGGAAGGTCTATTTCTTACAGTGTAGGATTGAGGTCTCAGTATCTTTGCTGGCTGTGAGTTGGGCTTCTCTTTCAGCTCCTAGAAGCTACTGGCATTCCTTGCCCTTGCCCTTTCCATCTTCAAACCAGCAAGCATTCATTCAATCCTTCTGGACTTCAAGTCACTAACTTGCCTCTCCCTGACTTTAAAAAAAGGAATATATTGGGGTGACATTGGTTAATAAAATTATAGGTTTTAGGTGTACAGTTCTATAATACATCTCCTGTATATCGTATTGTATTTTCACCACCCCAAATCACTCTTTTTATCACCATTTCTCACACCTTTACTAAGTTGTGACCTTTGAAGGGTTCTGCACTGGTTAGGCATGAGAGGGAAAAATGGCCCTAATCCTAGAGCCATACAAATCAGTCTGTCCTAGATTCCGCCAGGAGCTCAATCTCAACAGGGCAGGGATGCCAGGAGTCAAGAGGATGGGGTTAGTGGATCTCCCATGAGGGGGCGGCACTGGTTAGCCTAAAGGGAAGATGGGGGAGTGACACTCACCCCAGAGCCACATCTGTAAATCCTGACAATAATTTATTAGTTATAATTGTAGAAGCTACCACTTATAAGCCTTTTCTTCAGTTGGTCATTCAGGCTGATTGCTTTTATTTTAGTTGTAATCCCAGTTTGATCAAGGAGGAGGTAAATGTGGCTTCCAGCTATTCTGCTGCTATCCTGAATCTCTATCTCTGCCTTTTGGATGCATATTTAAAGGGCTCATGTGATTAGTTCAGAACTACACACAAAATCTCTGTATATAAAAGTCAAATGATTTGGTATTTGAATGACATCTGCAAAATTCATTCAAAGAAATACCTGGATTAGTGGTCTATTAAATAAGTGGGAGAAAGTGTATATATAATAGGAGCTGGAACTCTCTGACAATTTTTAGAATTCTGCAACCACAGATGTCCCCATCTTTGCATTTATAACATAACATAGCGCAATTCCTAATATACTATGCACTTAAAAATTTATATTAAAGAGATCATATGCCTAATACACACACACACACACACACACACACACATTACACAGAATTCATGCCCAGTACACAGAATTCATGCACATTAAAAGGGAATTAGAGGACATATTTTAATATTACTATTTGCCCTTTCTCTATAATAGAAGTGTCAGAGATGAAAGAAAAGTAGTAAAATGTATATAAAAATATCCCTCCTTTCAGAGTCTGGGGTGTGCCATGAGACACAGTCAAGTCCTTGCCTACCTGCATATGCCTCGAAATTGCGGGGACCCAGACCTGGCTTGCCCCACCCCTGTCAAGCCCTACAGGGCAAGGGTCGTGGTCTTAGGTCCCCTAACCCAGCCTCAGGTCACCTGGCCCTGGAGCTGGAGAGGGGGACATGGCCTCAGGTCTCCCCGCCCCAGCGAGAGGGCATGAGGGTAAGAGGGCATGACGATTGTTTGCATATTAGCTATTTATTATATAGGAGATATGTGTGTGTGTGTATATAAATATGTGTATATCTATATATATATATATATATATATATATATATATATATATAGAGAGAGAGAGAGAGAGAGAGAGAGAGAGAGAGACAGAGAGACAGAGACAGAGAGAGAATAACAATAACTACTATCATTCTGAGATTCCTTTCAATAAGTCATGTGATAAAATTAAAAATTAAAATCTCTATACATTCATATACATAAATCATAAAAATTGGCAAAATGTAAAGTGAAAGAGGGTTTAGTTATGATCATCTCAGAATTTTGAGACTTCAAATCAACAATTTATTTTGAAAAAGTCACAGTGCTGTTGAAAAGTCTGAACTGATTTACATATGCCAGTCACTTACAGCTTCTCACAGAATATAAGTGCCATGTAAGTGTTAGCATTATACGTTTCATCAAGATTTCTTCTTTTAAACCTTTGAATCATAACAGCCACTTGACTTTTGTCTCCAGTAAGAAGTTCAGAAGTGCAGGATATAAAATTCAAAGTGTGTTGATCTCAAGAAATAACCTGAGAGATTATTTTTGTTTATTTTGGCTAAATTTCTAATTCAAGTTTATTATCCCATAATTTCTTTTTCTGCATTTGTGGAGTATTATCTACTTCATCAGCTTCATCCCATCAATACTAATAAATAAAATCTTGATAATAGAGAGTTGTTAATAGGTCAAAAGTAAATCTTGTTAATAGGTCGAATATAGTCAATGGCATTTTAAGAGTATTTTACCTTTATTTATTTTTTTAAATTATCATGTCTAATTTAAAGAATTTTTTAATTCTTTTTATTTTGAAAAAATAACCAACCTAACATATTTTCCTGGGCCTGAAAAGTATTTGAATATAATTTCATTTATAAAATGATATTATTTGATCTTGTTTCATACCAAAGACAGTATATAGTCAATATCAATAGATTCAGGTCTCTAAAGGTCGTAGTCTCTCCAGTCCATTTGTTTGCTCTCAAATCGCTTCTCCAATTGAACATGCTTTGTACCACAGATAATTTCAATAAGTACTTGTTATGCAAAGAATCCAAAGAGAGAAAAGTTTATAGCAAAGTAAAGGGGGGGGAAAAAGAAGAAGAACACCATTGTTAGGAGGGAGCTTTTTCATCTCATGGTGCACGTATACTAATTACTAAAATTCTATCCCTTTATGGCTGTCCTTTGCATGACAATCTACAATAGAAGCTTGGAAACTACATTTTTCAGAAATCCTTTGTGCAGGATGCCAGTTTAGAATTTACCAGTAACAGGCAGTCTCACCAGATTTGAAAAGCTGAAGGAAAGCAGGAGTTCTACTCCTGTGGAAATGAACAACAGACACATTTTTATCAGTCCTGGAGTTCTAGGTCAGCCTCTGAGCCCTCTCCATGAATCTCACCTTTCTCAGAGGTGCAGGCTGCTCTGAAACACACTTTCTGACCTGCTTGGTGATAGCAACATCTAGATCCTAATACTGAGACTAAAAGCTACTGCAGCTATTCCTGACCAACCAGCCCTTCTGTGATGTTTCTATATTAAATCTCTTAATTGAACATTCCAGAGTGGTTTGTGTTTTCTTGACTGAATCCTAAGTGTTGAAGGTGATAAGTACAGAATAACTGCCCCCCCTCCCCTGGTTAGCTCCCACATAGAGAATCTCATCACTGTGCACCCCAAAAATAGGAAGCAATTTTAAGAGATTGAAGTACATATTCTTCTTACACTCAGTGGGCATTTTCACTAAGACTCCACTCTCTCATTCCGAGATGAGCTCAACATCACTTCCTACTTGATAGAATCAACAACTGTGAGTCCAACCATGATGACTTCCATGGTACCACACAAATACAAACAATACACTCCAGACTCTGTATCAGATTCTTATATATGGAGTTTGGCTCCTTCCTCCACTCCTGTATGGCAAACATAATTTGCTTGCATTCACATTACTTGTCTAGAGATTACCTTGCAAATATATACACTTGTGTTTTTCTTATCCCTTTTCTCTTCCTAACCCTAAATTTCATGCTGTCAATTAATTCGACACACTTGCCCCATCAATATGATAAAGCATGTGTTAAAAGGGTTGGATTAAGATCCATTAAACACAGAGTTGAAAAATCTCAACTTACTATCAGATTAAAGTAACCCACATGTTAAATAATTTTTGATGTTGCCTCTGAGAAAGACATTTGTAATAAAACCAATATGTGAATTAAGAGGAAAATAAGAACACATTTTTATCCCCAATATTCAAGCAAGGCAGTTTTATTTAAGAGGGTGAGATCTATGCATTTTTTGGAAATAAAACATTTCTTCTTTCTGGATATTCTAAATTAAGAATAGACCTTTGGCCGAAACTGGTTTGGCTCAGTGGATAGAGCATCGGCCTGCAGACTGAAGGGTCCCGGGTTCGATTCTGGTCAAGGGCATGTACCAGTGGGGAGTGTGCAGGAGGCAGCTGGTCGATGGTTCTCTCTCATCGACGTTTCTAGCTCTCTATCCCTCTCCCTTCCTCTCTGTAAAAAAAAAAAAAAAAAAAAAAAAAAGAATAGCCATTTGACTGTCTACTACAGCAATTTTCAAACATTTTCATCTCATGGTGCACATTAATTACTAAAATTCTGTAGCACACCAAAACATATATTTTTTTGCCAATCTGACAAAAAAAATATATAGGGATAATTTTGATTGATTTACACAAAAAAAATAAATAAATAGTAATTGTCTACATTTTTGTTCCAAACTGACTTTTGAAAAATCAGATGTTTTGGTTCCAAAATTTAACCAATCAGTTGCAACCTTAGTACACAACGTGACCAATAAGATAAAACTATTATGTAAACTATATATTTATGGCTCACAATAGCACAGTCACACTAGATGGCTATTGTTGTGTTGACTGTTGTTATTATTTGATTTGACAACACAAGGGAAAATATGTCAGCGCCTCTGACTAAATAGTGAGGTATTGCATATTATAAAATTTCTCATAGTACATAGGTTGAAAATTGCTAGTCTAGTAGCTATCTCATGCATGGTTTAGGAAGAGTAGTGGTTGGCTGAACAAATGGTGTTGTTATTGTAAGTGGCTGATATTATTAAAATACAATTACAAAGAATACCATGGCTCAATTTTAATCTCAAAAAACTTCTAGAGTATAATATACTTTATTTCATTATTTATGACAACCTAATTCTTTAGATCACTTCCTCTCTGTTAAGCAATTCATTTAAATTCTGTTTTAATAATATGGAGCTTTGTTCTCCTTTCCCTTCACTTTCTTGAATAAAAGGACTGGAATTTTAAAAATGAAATATAATCACCTCTATAGTTTCAAAGATAAGTCTACTTTGCTTGAAAGGATTTTGATAAGTTTTTCTCTGGATTCAAATAAACTCTGAGAGTGAATGAAACTAATTCAAGAGTGGACAGATGAGGGAAATGGCCCAGAAAATCTGAAATAATGGTGGTATAAAGGGGAATATCTAAAATTAATTAGCTTCACATAAAGAAATAACAATTTAAAATTATTTTCATTAAGTCTTTTAAAAAGTGTTTTGCTCTAAGAAGAGAGGGGAAAAATAAAGCCTAAAGTATAATTTATTTGAATTATCTTTGTACAGCAATCCTCCCTTATTCACGGGGGTCTTATCTAAAAATCCTAGCCTGAAAGCTCAAACACACACACACACACACATATATATATATATATATATATATATATATATATATATATATATATATATATATATATATATATATACTGTCTTTCCTATACTTACATACATAATTGTGATAAAATTTAATTAAATTATACAGAGTAAGAGATAAACAAAAACTAATAATAAAAGCCCCTGGCCAAGTACCTCAATCCCTTGTTAGAACAGATACAAGAATCAACCAATAAGTGCATAAATAAATGGAACAATAAATCCATGTTTCTCCTCCTCTCTCCCCCTCTCTCTCTTTCTCTCTCGTTCTCTCTTTTCCTCTCTCTCTCTCTAAAACAAGTAAGTAAATAAAAATTGAAAGTAAATAGATAAAATAAAATAATTATAACAATATGCTGTAAAGAAGTTTTGTGAATGTGGTCTCTCTCTCTCTCTGAAAATCGAGTTGATAAACTAGAAGGCCACTAAGTAACTACAGAGGCAGGTAACTCACACAGAATGGATACACTGGACAAAGGAATGATTCACAATCTGGGTGGAACAGAGTCATTCAACACCAAATTTCATCTTATTACTCATGCCATGCAATTTAAATTTTATGACTTGTTTATTTCTTGAATTTTCCATTTAATATATTTTGACCATGGTTGATCATGGGTAACAGAAACCACAGAAAGTGCAACTGCAAATAAGGGCCACTGTATATCACAATATCTAGGTGACTAGGGTTTACTTATTTGTATAAACCCAACTTAAGAAATACTAACCTAGGTGTAAAAAAATCAGTGAATTTCTCTGGTTTCAAATTTTATTTATTTACCAAATATATTATCTTTAAAATTTCTTTTCCACCAAATTATATACTATTTACTTGATAAAAATATATGCTGAGGCTAGCTAGGCACAGAATTTTGAGTTTTCAACTTCAACAAGAAGATATCAATGGACCCAAAACTTTTTCCCTATCCTACTTTTCCATCAGATTAAGGTTTCAAAATATTACAAACGATATTTGGATGAATTCCAGGAAGTATACATTGTAATTATTTTGAAGAAATACAAGTGAAGCAATAGGAAGTGGAAGTTTTGTTTTAAAAATATAGAACTTTCATTTCCTATTTGCAGAAATTAAAATAATTTTTCAGATTTCACTCTGAAAATAAGTATTGGTCAAGGCAATGGACTGCTTTGCTTCTAGATGTTTTAGTTTTTTGCTATTATCTGTTGTATTTAATAACCTTCCAAATAGAGAACTGCTTGCTTAACTAAAAATTCAAATTTAATTAAATAAAATCTAATCTAAAGATAAGATAAAAAGAAATAACGAACTGTGAAAATGGATTTCTGAGCAAAATACCAATCTCTTTCAAATTGAACATATTTTTTAAAAAATATTATTTTATTCATGACTTAATATTTTTGTACTTGAGTCCTAGCTAGTATGCTCATTGGTTAGAGTGTTGGCGCTAGCACCAAAAGGCCACAGGTGCGATTCCTGGTCAAGGGCACACACTTCAGTTATAGATTTAATCCCTGGCCCCAGCAGAGGTATGTGCAGGAGGCAACTAATCTGTGTTTCTCTCACATTGATGTTTCTCTCTTTGTCTCTCTCTGTCTCTTCTACTCTGAAAAATCAATGGCAAAATATCCTTGGGTGAGGATTAACAAAACATATATTTTTGTATTTGAGTAGTATAGGTTTATCATTCTGTGGCTCTTATTGAACTATAATATATGCCTGTGCTAATATGTAATGTTA
The DNA here is from genome assembly GCF_014108245.1 of Pipistrellus kuhlii. NCBI lineage: Eukaryota > Metazoa > Chordata > Mammalia > Chiroptera > Vespertilionidae > Pipistrellus > Pipistrellus kuhlii. The sequence goes on from NW_023425595.1 coordinate 18,245,620, forward strand.
GTTTCTGCATTATTGTTGATTATAATAAAACAAAGTAAAAGGATATTTAATTACAAGAACTATTCAGTCAGAGAAGCCTGGTTTCAAATTCTAATTTTTCCATTTACTTAACTCTATGAGGTTGGAAAAGTTATTTAGTTTCTCAGAGACTAATTAAACATATTTGAGAGGTAAGTTAAAAAAAAAAGTGAGATAATGTAAAGGTCTCAGCCTAGGCTTCTCACATATAAGTATTCACTAGAAGTTTTTTCAAAAGTATGTCTTCCTTCTCTCTCTCTCTCTCTCTCTCTCTCTCTCTCTCTCTCTCTCTCTCTCTCTCTCTCTCTCTCTCTCCCTCCCCTCCCCCCCTCATTTCCTCCCTCCCTCCCTCTTTCTCTCTCCCTTTTTCTCTCCCTCCCTCTATCTCTATCTCTCTCTTCCTTTGTGATATGTAATTTTTTTAGAGTAGTGAGTCCCCTATCACAAGAGCCATTCAAGCCAGCAATGGCAATTGGCCTTCCAGGGACACTAGTGATGAATTGATTGGCAATTAAGCCAGAGCAATGGTTTCCAGTCTTACAACAAATTAGGATTACCTAGTGAACTTGAGGACATTTAGATTATTTGTCCCATATTAGATGTAATAAATTCAAATGCATAAAGTTTCTTATGTGATTCTGATCTTTGTGGTCTATAAACAATATTTGAGGACAACTGGTCTAGATAAAATTTTCTTAGTTACACAATGCTGTATTATTAAAATTAACATAGAAAATAAATTTCTTTGTTCCTACCTGACTTCATACTGACTGATGAAGCAATTTAGATTCTAGCCCTCAGCAAAAGCAAATTATTTGAGTTCAGTCTGCAGTTACATTTTTATTCATATAGTCAATAAAAAATGTATTAATCATCTAATGTCTCAGGAACTTACCTTTTGTAGGAAAACAAAATTTGCCACCTCAAAATATGTCCCTCTGGCATGGAGATTATTTTGTTTTAAACAACAAAAGACTTGGGAAGAACTTTGGATGACCCCACACACACACACACAACTGTGCATGCATTTAGGAATTCACTTTAGCATTTCCAGCTTCTCTTCTGCTGCTACCATTTTTTAAAACCACTTATTAAGGACAAAGAAACTTCTTAAAACATGATTGACACAGATTTCAATTTAGGTGACTTGTTTAAAGTACTGATGTAAAATTCTGACAGCTGAATTGCCCTTCCTACACATTTTTCTGTTGCTATAGTGTAATGGAAGGGATCATACGTTTTCCTAGATATTCTACCATGTTAATAATTCATCTCATTCAGTGTCACAGTTAAAAAAATTAGTGTATTATTTGATCTAAAGAATGCTTTCAATTTCCAACAAAACATAACTTCAGAAAAAAATCAATATTACATTAGCTTTGAGATTAATAGGTACGTATAAAAAATAGAAGACAAACATACTAAGACTAGTCAGAAAGAATAGGGAAAGAAAAAAATCTTACAAGATCAAAATTTCTTGCCAAAATACAACTCCCAAACCAGAAATAATTAATATTTTCAATAAATGTTGATGTATCTCCATTTTGAAAAATGACCTTGGAAAGGCCTAGTCACATATGACTGAAAATGATGAAATATTGTACACAGCCAAACCAGTAGATGAAAGCAATATCTTTGCGTCAGGAAAAGCCTAATATAGAAAAGTTAAGAAATGTATAATATTCCATTAAAAAGTCTTCCATTTAGTTTTTTTAATGACTTTTCTATTGGAAGCGCATTACTATATGAAGATGAAATAGAAATATTGACCATATCTCACTCATTTAAAACTTTTTCAGTTCTACATAGAGAGAGGCCTATTGGAACATCTAATCAGATTTCAGCCTTTTCTCCCCTCAAACTCTACTTTATCAGCATGACAATATTACATGTATTATACAACTTTCTACTTAGAGGCCTATTTATAGGTCGGAAGAGTACCAGTCTTCTTGTGTTTCAGTCTTTTTCAAATCGTATTTCTCTAGTAGGTCAAAAGGTATTTGTTTAAGAACAACTGACAAAAGTTTTCTCATTTAATACTGGAACCCAAGAGGAGAAGATAATCAACAAATTTGCTTACAACCAAAAAACATCTGCTTAAGAAAGGGGAAAATGCAACCCATCATTTTAATGCCTGGCGATATATCCCCTTAATCTGGGATAAATATTATATGGCCTGCATTTTCTGGTGGATATTATAGAGTCAGAAAAAAACACAGATGTACACAATGAGTAAACTGCATTCTGCTATTCAAGGAAACATCTAGGAAAATAGATGGTGGTAAATTTTAGCATGCATCTATAAAAGAACCATTCTTATTATACGATTGTGTAATCTCTTTTTATACAAATAATAACTACACACTGTAAGGACTATTTAAATATAAAAATATAAATTTATTTTGTTTATTATAACTTCAAAATATTTTACTCTTTTCTTACTAAATCAAAAGTTTTGATAACTATTTAGTATTAGCAAAACAATAAAAATTAGTGGTTTAAATTATAATTAAAGGTTTATTTGAAAATATTTGTATTTCAACCCAAACCTGTTAACAGCACATTAAATGTAGAACTCCAATTAAAAGTCTGAGATCATTAAAGGGACACAAAAAAATGAAGACTCAATTCTATCATTCTGCATGAAACCCACTTTAAATACAAAGATTCATGTAAGTTAATGAAAAAAAAATGGAGAAAACATACAGTGTAATTAGAATTCACATAATAGTGAAAATAGTAAATAGCAATATTATAACCATGGAATATTTAAATGTTTAATAAATATTCTGCTCTCAATATTCTGCTCAATCAAAAAACTTTTTTAAATATAATATAAAAATTTAAGAGTTTTCACAAATATACTTTAAGTGTAAAAATACTATCTAATAAAGACAGAATATGCAAATTGACAATTACTCAGTGACAAAAATGGTGGCACCCACAGCCAATAAGGAGAGAATATGCAAATTGATGTGACAAAGATGGCCAGGACCGGATGTTTGCATTGTCACTATGGTGGTGAGGCAAGCATTCAGCCCCACCCTAGCCACTCTGAGCCTCTGGGCAGCACGTGAGCAGGTGCAGAGCAGCCAGGGTGGGGCAGGACACCTGCTATAGGGGGGAGGAGGAGGTGGAGGGAGCTCTAGGAGGGCAGCAGAGCCAAAAGGAAGGCAGAAAACAGCTCCAGCCAGAAAAAAGGCAGAAGGCAGTGGCCAGAATGAAGGCCTGGGTTTTGGGTGCCAGAGGGAAGCTGGTGATGGCAGCCAGGGGAAGAAAGGCCTATTCTTGCATAAGTCTTAGTGCATTGGGCCTCTAGTAAGGATTATAAATAGCTATATATTATTTAAGATTTATTTTGGCCACCAAATAGATTTAGTTCAAGTCAACTGGGGTTCAAATCTCCCATGAATTTCTATGGATCTTATCATTGTGCCTCAAAACTATCCATTTGAATTTTAAAGAGTTCACATTTCCACTTACTCTCAGCCATAACCGGTCAAGTGTTACCATGTGAGACAAAAACTCTCTCTTGATTTTAAGTTCTTCATGCTTGGGTGGGACCCAGAAGACTTCACATATCTAGCATCACACAACCCTAGAAGTAAAACTTCATATTGTATCTGAGGTAAGAGCATACCCAGGTATTCCTACAAGTAGCTTGTTATACCAATATTTGAAGCAAAAGAAAAACCAATAGAACATGAGATAGGGCTCTAGAACTATCTGTGCAAATTAAATGTCTAATAGACATCTCAATCTTGACATGTCTAAAACCTGAACTATTACCTTTACCCACCTCCAAACATTATAGTTTTCACTCCCTTTATATATGACATAAAATATAATTACTTTCTAGAAAGCACAGCATATGCTGAGGTATATATTCACTCTTCAGTATTTAGAGAAGATCATTGGAGGAGACTCTTTCAGGACATTACTTGAGTTGGAAAATGAATTAGAAAAATAAATAATAATTAAAAACACATACAGAATCTATGGAGTAGACATCCAAAGATAGTGTCAAAATAAGAATAAGAGCAACAGGTAACCTACAAGCAAGTATATATTCAATATATAACTTTCACAAAAGTTAAGCATCATTTCCTACAAACACTATCAAAATATACCTAACATGGTGATCATATAAAATGGTAAAACAATATTTACTAATGAAATTTGGTGTTTCATAATATTTTATTCCAAATCTGCTAAAAAATGTCCCGTATATTTTACTTATTTATAATCAATTTCTCTGCTTTTCCAATAACTGTTCCATTAAACTACACAACTACAATTAAATATGAGTGAATGAGAAAGTATTCAATGACTTCAGGACAAAGCCTTTACTGATGTAGGTTCCTCCTCAATAATGGCCTGCTTCTAAATTATTGGATATTTAAAACAAGAATTCCTGTAATAATTTTTGGTACTCTTGCACACTAGTATAATAAAGTACTTTATATTTATTTTTGTAGTGGGCTTGTACACTCCTAACAATTGAGGCGTGAAGGGCAAGAATATAAATTATTTTTTATATTTCTGTTTTCCAGTAAAATTATATTTAATGCCTGATTAAATTAAAAGGCAAATTACATATTTATAACATTAATATCAAATTTCAAATCAAATATATTTAAATACAGTAGATGTTCTAATTGGTTTAATTACCATGTTAAATATGTTTATAAACTAAAACTATTCTCAATATTTAGCATTCAATACCAAATGGCCATTCAATTATTCCTGGCCATTTTATGGGCAATATAAAGAAGTGGTATCTTGTTTCTTGAAGATTTCATCTAGACCTGCAAATAAACAGATTTAAGAGTAATATGCAGCATTTAATGTTGCAAAAAGTTCCTTTTACAGCCAACTGTGAAACATAACATAAACTTGTGAATAACTGGACTCACAGGTAGGAGCAGAAAGAGAAACAAACAAAAAGAATTTTTAGCACTTCTTGCACATCTTTTAATTATGTAAGATTGATTGCATTCATATTACCTGAAAGAAAAGCTTTGACAAGTTCATATTTCTTTCTCTATGTAAGCATTTATGTCTGCCAAATCCTACCTTCATTGCAGTGATACCACCCAGAAATCTTCACAGCATTCACACAGTTATCCTTTGTTTTGAAGACATTAGACCAGTGTCCCCAGGGGGATATTTAGGATTACTAAAGCTGTGTTGATCCCAAGAGAAAAAGGCATCTTAATCCTTTAATAAATTCATATTTTGAGTGTTTGTGATACGTAAGGATGGGATGAGACTCTTTCTGTTCAGTTTTAGGATACTCAGGGTAAGATACTTAGGAAACTACATTGCAGGTTTCTTTGTTGTACTGAACTGCTCTTTGAATTTCAGCCTTCTAGAAATTCTGATCCTTACCCATGCAAAACCAGTAACATCCACCAATTATTGTGAGAACCACCTAGTAGTCTTTTACTCCTTTCCTAAACATCCCCTAGGGGCTAATAGTTGTACAGTACACTATCCCAAGGTCAGACAAGTGAGTTGTGAGAACTGGCATAATTTAAATACATGTAGGCAGGCCTAGCTGGTTTGTCTCAGTGGATAGAGCATCAGCCCAGACTTGTGGCTTCGATCCCCAGTAAAGGGCTTGCAGGAGGCAGCCAATCAATTATTCTCTCTCATCAATGATGCTTCTATCTCTCTCTCCCTCTCCCTTCCTCTCTAAAGCAATAAAAACATATTTTAAAAAAATAAAAGCATTTTTTAAATTCATATAAAATGGTTTAGGAAAAATTGCAAAAGTTACACAGCAAGAGTGAATAGAAATTTGTAGATGTTGGTACTATTACTCTACTTCTAGGAATTCATTATAGAAAAATAAACAGAAATTACACACACACACAGACACACACATACATTGGTACATATATATGCCCATGTATGTGTACAAATCATATAATTTTTAATATAAAGATAGAATATAGCAGATGAATAGAAAACAATATAAATGTTTTAATAATGTTGGGATATCAATAGAATATAAAATTGAAATTCATAACTATGGAGTCTCTCAAGAGAAGAAGAAATGTTTGTAATAGGATTTCAGAAGCAGACAATCTATTTGCATAATGACTACAATTATGTGAAATGCATATGCATGAGGATGGTGAATGGAGGTTCATATGTGACATAAAAATAATTTTATTGGAATGGAAAAATTAATTTATTTTTTGTCTATAAACGCCTCTAATTTGTTATATATTCTTCATAATAAGAGAAACTGCTTCACTGAAAAAACAGTGATAATTGGCATATCAGTTAAAAGCATATGGTCATCTATTGGCATCTATAGGGGATTGGTTCCAAGTATTTTAAATAAAATGGCATAGTATTTGCATATAATCTACACATGTCCTCGTGTACACTTTAAATTATCTCTAGATTATTTATAATACCAAATACAATGTAAATGTAATGTAAGTAATTGTTATACTGTGCTGTTTAGGGAATAATAACAAGATTAAAAGCCCAGATGTGTTCAGTAGAGATGCATCCATTGTAGGCTATCTATATAGTTCATGTGTGCAACAACACAATTTAAAAAAAAATCTATCTGGCAGTTAATTGAATCTGCAGGAACAGAAACCACAGATACAAACAGCCAACTGTGTGTGTGTATATATACAGAACTAGAGGCCCAATGCATGAAATTCATGCAAGAGTATGCCTAGCCTTCTTAGTTGCAGTGACTGCCTTGGCTTCGTCTGGAAGGTGGTCCAAAAGATGGTCCAGAACGACATTCGGCCATTTGGTTGATTTGCATATTATGCTTTTATTATTATAGATATGGCAAAAGTAGGCTTAAAGTTGTTCTTATGGGAAATAATATAATAATTGATAATAATATAAGAATAAACTGCTTCATGTACTCACAAATGTAAATTTACTTTTGGCCCATCCTGTGTGTGTGTGTGTGTGTGTGTGTGTGTGTGTGTACATACATATATATGAATGAAGCAGAGAGAATATATATTATTATGTCATTTTCAAATTGGCACAGTGGAGGTTATTTCTACACTAAAGGCCTGGTGCACAAAATTCATGCACAGAGGAGGGTGTCCCTCAGTCCAGCCTGTACCCTATCCAATCTGGGACCCCTCAAGTAATGTCCTACTGCCCATTTAGGCTTGATCCTACCTGGATCAACTCCTAAACAGGCAGTCAGACATCCCTCTCACAATCAAGAACTGCTGACTCCCAACTGCTTGCCTGCCTGCCTTCCTGATTGCCCCTAACCGCTTCTGCCTGTCAGCCTGATCACCCCCTAACCACTCCCCTGCCAGCCTGATTAATGCCTAACTGCTCCCCTTCCAGCCTGTTTGCCCCTAACTGCCATCCCCAGCAGACCTGGTCCCCGCAAACAACCTCCCTTGTAGGCCTTGTCCCTCCCTACTACCCTTCCCTGCTGGCCTGATTACTCACAACTGCCATCCCTTTCAGGCCTGATCCCTCCTAACTGCCCTCCCCTTGCAGGCCATCTTGTGTCCACATGGGGCAGGATCTTTGACCACATGGGACAGTCATATTGTGTTTTGGAGTGATGGTCAATTTGCATATTATTCTTTTATTAGATAGGATAGAGGCCTGGTGCATGGGTGTGGGCCAGCTGGTTTGCCCTGAAGGGTGTCCTGGATCAGGGTGGGGGTTTCCATGGGGTGTGGGGCAGCCTGGGCGAGGGACCTATGGTGGTTTGCAGACCAGCCAAACACCCCAGAGACCTAAGCGAAAGCCCTGGTAACTGGGATTTATTTTTTTTATAATTGAAACTTTGTAGCCTGGAGCAGAGCCAAGCCTCCTGCTTGCTCTGAGGCCACAGCCATTTTTGTTGGGATTTAGTTATCTTCTATAATTGAAACTTTGTAGCCTTGAGTGGAGGCCTGGAGTTGCCATGGTGTGCAGAAAGCTTGGCTTCCTCCATTGCCAGAGAAACCCAAAACCCCTGCTCTCTCTGTGGCCACATTCATCTTGGTTGGGTTAATTTGTATACTCGCTCCTGATTGGCTTGTGGGCATGACTTGTGGGTGTAGCAGATTGATGGTTAATTTGCATATTACTATGATGGTGATTGAATAATAATATTTTATTAAATAGGATTGGTGTAGTTATAATCTTGATAACAGTTTACATTTAAATACATTCTCAGTGTGTCCTTGTATCTAAGAATAGTGTACAAAATATAGTCTTGTTAATAAAATAAATAAGTTTGAATGATAAGAGTTACACAAATTTGGCTTAAAAATTATTTGCCTATAATAGCATGCAGCCAACAGAAGACAGCAAAACCAAGAATACCATGAAATCTTAGCTAGCTAAGATACGAAAAGCAATCTCAGCTGTTTTATCTACTCTGTCCCAGCATTCTACAAACTGAGAGAAATATTAAACAATATCCTTTCATGAAACTTTGTGAAGCAGCTCTTATCTATGCAGAAATGGATTGTGATGTTCAGAAATCACTCAAGCTTTGTGTAATAAAAAGATTAAAATTCAGAGGAGAAAAAGCAATTAAATATTTGCACAACTGCATGAAGAAAGTATCTTAGAACTCAATGAAAGCACAAATCTTCTCTAAATATCTTATACTCAATCATTTTCTCCCCCTTGTCATTTCTACAGCTGCTGAAATCAAAACCAAAATAAGATATAAACCCATAATTTTAGCATGTCTATTATCAGAAAGAGGAGAGATAATAATTGTTGATAAGGATGTTAAGACAAAGGAAACCCCACTGCACTTTTGGAGACAATATAAACTATAGAAAACAATATGGAAGTTCCTGAAAATATTAAAACTAGAACTACCATATGAGCCAGCAATTCTAATCTCTGAGTATATGTCAAAAGTAAATGAAATTATTATCTTTATTAGATATCTGTACTCCCATATTAATGGAAGTATTATTCAAAATAGCCAAGGTATGGAAACAAGCTAAGTGTCTATCAGTGGAGGAATAGATACAGAAAATACAGTATAAATGTGATTGGATTCAGGATCTGACATATATTAAAAAAAGGAAATCCTGCCCTTTGTGACAACATGGGTGAACATGTTAGGGTATTATGCTAAGTGAAATAAGCCAGAAAAAGACAAATGCTTTTTAGTGTCACATATTTATATATAGAAACTAAACACAGAGGAGGCAGTTTAACTCATAAAAATAGAGTAAAAAAAGTGGTTGCAGGATTTAAAGAGAGATCTCTAAAAGGGTAGAAAATTTGTTATAGGATGAATAAGGTCTGAGGATCTAATGGTGATTAACATGGTGACTACAGTTGATAACACTGGACTGTACAACTGAAATCAGGACTTTGTGTTAAACACCATCTGTGGGTTATTGATCTGAGAGCATGTTTCAGGATTAGCTGATTTTTTTTCCCTTCTGGCAGGAGGCTGCTGGATACCCAAAGGCTATATATCCAGGTAGCTGTTGTGTATTGCTATACCTCTCACTTGTAAGCATGTGATTTTTGCTGGGATATATATCTGTATAAAGGCAGGGTTTTCCTGATCCTATTATCTTCTTTCTAAGAAGCATGCCTAAACTTATGCCATGCAGCTTGTCTTGTAGCATTTAGCTGCAACCCGGCAGTCAGTTATCTCAGCTGAGGAAGAGGAAATATCAGTCCTGAAAGCCGAAGCTGCTGTTGATGGTGAAATAAAACTCCTGCCTCTAGACAGGATGTTCTTATTCCACCAAAGACCTTCTAAAACTCCTGGTAGCTGACTTTCAGAAACTAATCTGGGAAGTGAGAAATAGATAAACCCAGATGATACATTTTTAATATTTATAACTAGAGGCCCAGTGCATGAAAGTCATACATGGGGGTAGTCTCCCAGGCTGACCTGCATCCTCTTGTAGTCCGGGACCCCTCAGGAAATGTCCAGGACCCCTCGGGGATGTCCAGGACTCCTTGCTCCTTAGCGCTGCTGAGAAGGTGGGTGAGGCTCCCACCACTACCACTGTACTCACCAGCCATGAGCCTGGCTTCTGGCTCAGGGGGGCTCCCTCTGTGGGAGCACAATAATCACCAGGGTTCAGATCCTGCATTAAGCATCTGCCCCCTGGTGGTCAGTGTGCATCATAGTGATCGGTCATTCTGGTCATTCCACTATAATAGCCCTTTTATTATCTAGACTAAAGGCCCAGTGCAGGAAACTTGTGCATGAGAGGGGATGTCCCTCAGCCCACCTTGCATCCTCTTGCAATCTGGGACCACTCGGAGGATGTCTGACTGCTGGTTTAGACCCTATCCCACAGAGATCCCTTTGGGATCTGGCCTAAACTTGCAGTCGGAAATCCCTCTTCCAATCTAAGACCTCTGGCTCCTAACTGCTCACCTGCCTATCTGCCTGATCTCCCTTAACCACTCACCTGTCTGCCTGATGTCCCAATCACTCTGCCTGCCTGCCTGCCTCATCGCCCCTAACTGCTCACCTGCCTGCCTAATCACCCCTAACTATTCACCTGCCTGCCTGATTATCCCTAACCACCTCTGCCTCAGCCCCCACCACAGCAGCTTCATCCGGAAGGTCATCCAGAATGATGTCCAGAAGGTAGTTTGACTGTCCTGTCTAATTAGCATATTATGCTTTTATTATTATAGATGTGACATAACACCTCTCCAATGAGAATGTCTGAGTCTCTGATCCAGGATTCTTTATAAAGTAAACAGTTATTTAACATTGTTATTTATTAAAAATATATTTGCCTTATCGGCCTCTTTAAAAACTACCAGCTTCACACTGGTCTTCCAAATAATAAAAATGAAATTATAATACTTACTAGTCATTATACGTTAGAACAATGGCTACTTTAATAGAATGCTTAGCCATAAAAAAATCTAAATAGCCGAAACTGGTTTGGTTCAGTGGATAGAGCTTTGGCAGGTTCGATTCCTGTCAAGGGCGCATATATTGGTTGCGGGCACATCCCCAGTAGGGGGTGTGCAAGAGGCAGCTGATCCATGTTTCTCTCACATCAATGTTTCTAACTCTCTATCCCTCTCTCTTCCTCTCTGTAAAAAATCAATAAAATATATATTTTTTTAATCCAAACAGATTACCTTTATGGAGTAAATATATTTTTGTTGAACGTGTAATTGGTAAATGCATACAAACTTCCCTTTTTCATAATTAGGCTGCCATCTTTAATTTCATGGCAATTGATTACTAATGATTCTGGGAATAAATTGGTAATAACAGGCAATTCTAGGGACAGAGGACTAGATTAACTTGAAAGCATAGGAGAGTTTTGATGATTGATATTGATGCCTCTGGACATGGAGAAAAACAAACAAACAAACAAAAAACATACAAGCTCTGAAAGTTAAGAAAACAGCAATCCATTAAATTTGCTATATTTAAATGATAAATGCGCAATAGTGCAAAACCTGGGAAGCTAGTACTTGCCTTACCAAAATTAAAAGTACTTTAAAATGGAAGAAATAAAAGAAATAAAGTAAATACAATTACACTGCATAGATTTTTTTTTACAATATATATATATATATATATATATATATATATATATATATATATATATATATATAATTGATTTTTTTACAGAGAGGAAGGGAGAGGGATAGAGAGAAACACTGATGAGAGAGAAATATTGATCAGCCGCCTCCTGCACACCTCCTACTGGGGATATGCCCACAAGGAGGTACATCCTTGACTGGAATCAAATCCAGGACCCTTTAGTCCGTAGGTGGATGCTCTATCCACTGACCCAAGCCATTTAAGGCATAGCTAAATCTTTCAATCATAAATAGGTTTGAATCTTAGCAGTATTTATTATTAGCTACTGTATATGAATTTGAACTTCTATTTCATATACTATATATTATGATAACAAGATATATTTCATTGTATTTTGTCATGAAGATTAAATAACATAATGTTTACCAATACCTCAGTGTAGACCTTAAAACAGCATAGATGCATAAAATATTACAGTTTTTTTTAATTTTACATAAATACAAGCAGCAGATAAAGATAAATAGATAGATCAATTGATTGATCTAGATATGCATGTAGATACCTAGACATATAGGTAGATACCGATATCTATATTTCCCTATATGAAACTTTACTTTTCTATTATTCTTTAAGGGCCATACGCATTTATAGATGATTTGAAAAATAAATTAAGAAAGCACTTTCCATTAGGGAGCTCACACTGATTTGGAAGCTATATTTTTACATAAAAATGTGAGTAAAAGACAGCACTATAATACAGGTACAGAGGTAGGAGAGATCAATTCTAACTGAACAATTTCAATTTGGTACATTTTTTTAAACAACACAATACCAGGCAGTTCAAAGATTTTTGCAATTGATTCACTCCTGTACTAAAGACTGTCGGTTTTATTTACAGAGGAAATCAATATGAGGGGCCCAGCATGTTCCTCTGATTAAGAGCCCCAGGGAATCTTATTCTTTAAGCAGGGTTATTTGTGGACATGTTACTGCATTTACTGTTCAAAAATGACCCTAAAAATATTTTTAAGTAAAAACTTTTAAAGTGAGAAAGGAAAGAACACAGGAAAAAGATTAATTAATCATATTAATTAACAGTAATTGTGCATGGATGATTGTTCATGTTGGAGTCAATGTTTTTAACCCAGAGGTTACAGGGTATCTTATGTGGGTGCCAATAGGCAAATGAATATTTAAGTGATTCATTGAGGTTGAATGGATATCTATCTGTACTTCTTGCATAAAATTCCATTGATCTATAAACCAGAAGGTCACAGTTCAATTCCCAATCAGGGCACAAGCCAGAGTTGTGGGCTTGATTCCCAGTAGGAGGCATGCAGGAGGCAGCCGATTCATGATTCTCATCATTGACCTTTCTATCTCTCTCTCTCCCTCTCCTTTCCTTTCTGAAATCAATAAAAATAGTTTTAAAAGAAATGATAGGAGATTATAATTCAATTTAAACTAGGTGTTTTTTAAAGCATCTTATTGACTACTGTAGGAGTCCAGTTTTATTCACTAAACACTAGGAGCTGGGAGAAGATATAGGAAACCTTTTAGAAATTATTTAAATAAAGAGTACTTTAAAATGAATTTAAAAAACAAACAAACAGATGACAGATTAAAACCATTGCCAATTCTTCTGAACTTAGGAAAACTTCACACTTGCCTTATATTAGAAAGATGCAGACACCTTTACATTATATAAATTATAGATTCGGTTTAGAATAACAGAAATTTAAAAGAATCCAGTAATACCACTCCTAGGAATATATCCCAAGAAACTAGAAACACCAATCAGAAAGGATATATGCATCCCTATGTTCATAGCAGCACAATCTATTGGGTCGGCAAGTAAGTAATTGCGGGTTTCACACATATATGGCTTCAGTTGAATTTTTAGGTTTGCAGACGTAGTACAAATGTAAAACACATTTTGTTATTTGATAGTTGGCTATTCAGCTGTTAATCAGTAAAAAAAGTTTTTTGATCTGTTTTGTACTTTTCGTTTGGCGTTCGTTGAAAAATGGAAAATCAAAAGGAACATTTTCGTCATATTTTGATTTTTTATTTCCACAAAGGGAAAAACGCATCGCAAGCTCATAAAAAGTTATGTGCTGTTTATGGTGACGAAGCCTTAAAAGAACGGCAGTGTCAAAATTGGTTTGCCAAATTTCGTTCTGGTGATTTTTCACTCAAAGATGAAAAACGCTCTGGTTGTCCAGTTGAAGTTGATGACGCCCTAATCAAAGCAATAATCAATTCGGACTGTCACAGTACAACACGTGAGATTGCAGAGAAGCTTCATGTATCACATACATGCATTGAAAATCACTTAAAACAACTTGGCTATGTTAAAAAACTCGATACATGGGTTCCTCACGAACTGAAAGAATCACAGTTAACGCAACGCATTAGCAGCTGCGATTTGCTAAAGAAAAGTAATGAAAATGATCCATTTTTAAAACGACTGATAACTGGTGATGAAAAATGGGTTGTTTACAACAATATCAAGCGGAAAAGATCGTGGAGCAGGCCAGGTGAACCAACTCAAACAACATCAAAAGCTGATATTCATCAAAAGAAGGTTTTGTTATCAGTTTGGTGGGATTACAAAGGAATTGTCTACTTTGAACTCTTACCACCCAACCGAACGATCAATTCTGATGTCTACATTGAACAACTAATGAAATTAAACAATGCAGTTGAAGAAAAGCGGCCCAAATTGACAAATCGAAAAGGTGTTGTATTCCATCATGACAATGCAAGGCCACACACATCTTTGGTCACTCGGCAAAAATTAATGGAGCTTGGTTGGGATGTTTTGCCACATCCACCATATAGTCCTGACCTTGCACCATCTGATTACTTTTTGTTTTGATCTTTACAAAACTCCTTGAATGGTAAAAATTTCAATAATGATGATGATGTCAAATCGTACCTGATTCAGTTTTTTGCTAATAAAAACCAGAAGTTTTTTGAACGTGGGATTATGATGCTGCCTGAAAGATGGCAAAAGGTCATTGATCAAAATGGGCAATACATTACAGAATAAAGTCATTTAGTTCTATGAAAAAATTGTCTTTGATTTTCTTAAAAAAATCCGCAATTACTTACTTGCCGACCCAATACAATAGCCAGAATTTGGAAACAGCCTAGGTGCCCGTCAGCAGATGGTTGGATCCAAAAACCATGGTACATCTACACAATGGAATACTATGCTGCCATAAAAAGAAGGAATTCTCATCATTTGCAGCAACCTGGATGGAATTGGAGAACATCATGCTGAGTGAAATAAGCCAATCAATGAAAGAGAAACACCACATGACCTCACTCATTTGTGGATGATAAAGAGCATTATAAACTGATGAACCAAAAGATAGATACAGAGACAGTAAAGCAACAAGCAGATTGTCAAATTTCAGCGGGGAGGGGAGGAGGATCTGGGGGAGAAAATAGATCAACTAAAGGACTTGTATCCATGCATATAAGTACAACCAATGGACATAAAGCTCTGGGGAGGGAGGGGATGTGTGGGAGGGAGGGAGGGGGGAAAAATCAATAAAATATGTAAAAATAAATAAATAAATGTTTTTTTAAAAAAAAACAGCAAAAAATTTTTTTTAATTAAAAAAAATAAAAGAATCATGAAATGGTGTAAAATATTTTAGCATAAAAAATATGAAATGACAATAATAAACAGAAAAAAACTAATCCTATCTAGTAAAGAGGAAATATACAAATTGACCATCATGCCATCACAAAGATGGCGGAGCCTATAGCCACAAGATGGTGGTGCCTAGTCCCCTCAACCCCCCAAAACCCTCAGTCCTTTCATCCCCACCAGAGGGGTGGCAGACGTGCAGTGTGGCTGGACCTGCCCTCAGCCCCCAGCTGCCCAGGGCCAGGCCAAGGCATGGGCAAGCCTGGGATAGCAGCTGCCCAGCCAATGTCCGAGTTGCAGGCAAGCCTTAGATGGCGATTGCCCAGCCGCCTAGGGCTGCCCGAGGCTCAGGTAACCAGGGCTGGCCGAGGCTTGTGCTGCTGGCAGTGGCAGCAGCAGAGGCCTAATGGGGGTGTCGCCTTCCCCTGATCACCGGGTCACCTCCCACCCCTGAGGGCTCACAAACTGTGAGAGGGGGAAGGCCAGGCTGATGGACCCCTTTTCCAGTGCACCGAGCCTCTAGTGTGTGTGTGTGGTGTGCATGCGTGCGTGCATGTGTGTGTGGGGTGTGTGTGTGTGTGTGTGTGTGTGTGTATTTCTCACCAGCAAATGCTTTAAGAGAAATAGCAGCAAGAATTCAGTAGACTTTCATTGGCTCATATTACACATACTATTACTTTATTGCTTTGAAACACCAAGAGATGGATTTTTTTTTTCTCAAGAAAACTATAATTCTTCTTAGGGATTCTCTGGAAATACCTATTGTGTATAGAGTGGTCACAATAACACACTGTGTATGATAAAATAGGATAGCACAGTTTAATGGTTTTACCACGAGGTGTTTTTGTCACTTAATGAGACCATGTTTTCACACTATGTATTAAAATGCATTGCTGAGGGGAGTGTAAAGTTAGAGGTCTAATTTACTGTGTTTTTTGCTGCTGACTTTGGCTGGATTGTGTGTCTTCATTTCTTGCTGGAGTTGTAGAGGCTTGTTTTCTATCCCGCCAGATGAAAATAGATCATTGATTTAGGAGATGAAAAACTTCAATTACCTACTTACTTCTCAAGCTCATGGTTGTCCAAACAAAGGAATACATTTCATTACACAAATATAAACAAAAAGAAAGTATAAAAGAGGAAAAAATAGTATTATACAAATCATTTCCAGAAAGCATTGAGAAACGATTATGGAACCCTCATTGAGGAAGATTACATTTGAACCAAGCTTTGATGAGTCTTTAACAGATTTGAAGCGGTAGAGAGCAGTGTCTCTCCCAGGAAGAGAAGAGAAGTATTAAAGCACATGAACAAGAAAACCCACTGGCTGAGGAACATTAAGTGAATTAGGTTGCTAGAAGAGAGGCATCTTGCTTTTAGAATTATCTTAGTCAATGCTATTTTTAAATATTTCTATTTCTGGATTTTTTTTGCTAGTAGCAAGTGTAAATCTCTACACTACAAAATATATTTTATTTGTAAAAAGTATGGTAAATTTCTATTTTATTGTCAATAAATACCATTTGTTTCAAGTTATACTTAAATTGAAAATTCTGAAGTTGGTCTTCTTTTTAAAAACCCTAGTGTTTAAAATAATGCTCACACACACATTTTATCATGCCAACATATAAGAAAAAGTTTTTAAAGAGTTCTCAAACATAATGTTTATTACAAGTTTCTAAATGAACCCAATGATGCTTAAATATTGTATAAAATCATTCTACTTTGACATCATTTTCTCTATGAATATTTATGAAAAAATATTAATGTTTATGAATAAAATAAAGTACTGACTATGAACAATGAAACGGGTCAATAATTGAATAATTTTTGTTTCTTTCTCACAAAGAATTGGGTATTTGATCCTTTTTTCAAAGAAACAATCTACTGATTGATATTTCTCATAAGGCAAAGCAAAACAGAAATCTATGTAGACTATTTTTAAAAATTGCCTACTTAAAAATGAATTACAGTTAATTAAACCAAGTAATTATATCTTTGTAAAAAAAAAAACACAACACACATTCTATTGTCTAAGGCTCTTGAATTACTTTGAAAAATTATTAAACTTCAAGAAACCTGTATAAAGGAGACAGTGAGCTTTGGATATAATTAATAAAGAAAACGATCACACACAACATAGAGCCAATACTATTTTGTAATTATATTGCATTAAACATAATGAGCAAATGTAAGTAAGAAAAATAAATCATTAGAGTAAAAATTATCAACTGGTGACTCCCAAGAATAAAAGCAACTCAGTGGAATAAGTCTGAGTATTTTTTCTTTAGTTAATTATATACTCCAATGCAACAAATATAGATGTTTGGTAAGGAGATGACATTGCAACACATTTTAAAAATTGGCAATGTCAATAAAGAAAATGTAATCAACTAATCAAACTTACCGTATTCTAGAACTCATATTAAACAATGGGAATACAGAGATGGAAGAATAATTCATTGGTGAGAGCTTTAAGGTATATAGTTTTCCTACTGCATCCATAGTTACTAGCTTATATGGGATTATTTGACAGGCTGTTATTGAGTATTTCTTTTGGACTATGCAGGGATCTATGAATCTAAAAAAAAATTGATGATAATCCCTATTCCTCCAAAATCTCAAAGTCTACAAGTGCAGTATTTATTGCCTTAAATGTTTGGGGAATATGGCTCAGCTGAGTCTAGAACAGAAACACCATATTAAATAAATTCATAGCCAAGATAACCCTCTCATGGTTCTCTTGGAAGTGCATATTGTAAAGTAGTTCCCAACACTGGCTACTGTCAAAGTAACTAAAACAATATTGAAAAATTAAACATTATAAAATAGTTCTACCCATACAAGGGTTTCCATGAGAGTTCCTTTTAGTGTTGTAAATGAATAATTTTGGGGCACTTTGACCATCCCTCCTGCACAAGTCCTTTCTCCTGTTGTATTGAAAGTGTATGTTATGCCAGGCTCCTCTACTACCCTGTTTTCCCGAAAATAAGACACTGTCTTATATTAATTTTTTCTCCCAAAATTACGCTAGGTCTTATTTTCAGGGGATGTCTTATCTTTCCATGTGCTAGGTCTTATTTTTTGGAGGATGTCTTATTTTGGGGGAAACACGGTAATATGAAATTTTTTTTGAAAGAAGAGAAAGATTTTTAATTTTTAAAAAATACATTTTCATTGATTTCAGAGAGGAAGGGAGAGGAGAATGAGATAGAAATATTAATGATGAGAGAGAATCATTGATCTGTTGCCTCCTGCATGCCCCCCACAACCTGGCATATGCCCTTGACCAGAATGGAACCTTTTAGTTCCCAGCTAAATACTCTATCCACTGAGCAAAGCCAGCTAGAACAAGATTTTTAATATTAATCTTAAATTTCTAACACAGTGCCTGCCATATAATTGGTATCTAATAAATTTCTTAATGAATCTGAGAGTGAATTCATGAATAAATTAACTCATCTAGCATTTCAAATTGCAAGATCTCATTTGCCTCTTCAAATTATCTTCATTATATTCTTATGTTCTAAAGTTATTACAAGATTAATGATATGTGGACCTACGGTAGATATTTCCTTTTTTCCCTATATCTTACCATTCAAATTATAATCTATGATAGTTATAGGTTATACTTTGCAAAATAAAAAATGTTTGGAACATTTTATCAAAATTCTCATTGTGGATTACTGACAATCCATAAAAATCTAATATAATGCCTAAATAACTCACTGATCTCTTTCTCTCTGTCTCTGTGTCTCTGTCTTTTCCTCTCTGTCTCTCTCCCTTATAGCTTATAGCTATTTGCCATTAGGAAATGTTAAAGCAAAAAGCAAAGGTTCATTATATTTCCCCAAAAGTCAGCATTTTACACTTACTTTTGTCTGCTGAGACCATTCTCACAATCTGGAGCCTTTGCTGCATCGAATAAAGTAGCTAACTTACTCCACCAGGGAGCTATACTTTCTAGCAATAAGATGACATGTGACATGAGTCATTCACCTAAAGTGGCCTCCCAAAATACTCTCTATTTTACCAGGGACAGGAGTCTCTGGGTTCAGTTAATTATAGAAACAAATGTCAAAATTTACAATAATCTTATTAGATTTTTTTTAATCTGCTGAGTCTTTTGACATGCAAAAACATGGACATGTATGCTCTATGCTATGGTTCCATATGGTTCAGCTAACTTTTGAGATATTAACATTTGTTATTGCTTTGAAATTGTGGCAATCTTTTTAATCCAAAAAGTTCAGGAATTTTTCAGTTAATATTATTTTATTATTGTTACTTTTTAACATGTAATATACACACCTACAACAATAAATTTCCAAATTATGTGCTTATTACTGAAATTAGTTGTTTTTATTGCATAGCATCTCTTCCTGAATGGCAACCGAAACAAGAAGGAAGTGAAGGCTTTGGGAAGGCAGTGAACTTTGGGCAATACTAATTCTTAGACTATTAGAGCATTCAATAAAGATCCTTATTTTTACATCCTTCAGTCTTTAAACACAAAAACTGAACTTTAACAACAAATATCTGCTAATTAGGACATCCATTTGCTCTTTGGCACATGAAATTCATCCCATGAAGCTGACACAAATAGTGAGGAAACGAGAGGGGATGCAGATCAGGGACTGTGAGGATAGAGAAAGGATACTGTGTGCAGAATTCACTAACTGCAGGTGGCAATACAGTCCAGGGATGCTAAATATTAAATCTACGTAGCTTTTCACTTTTGATGCAATTTCATTTTTATTAACCACGTTTTCAACTTTATAAATGACCCTTGTTTTTATGCAAACTATTTGTAACATCTGTTCTGTCTCTTCATTTAAAAAATAGTATTACCCTCTCACACACTGCACTGGGTGGGGGCAGATACTGGTAAGCTGCCTTTTGTCTCCAGTGGTCAGTGATCACTTCAAGTGGGACCAGAGGTATCTAATAATAAATAATTTTATGAAAAACAAAATTAAACAAAAACATAAAGCTTGAGTTGGATCATTATATCACTGAATATATCTAAGAGATAATAGTGTTTTCTTCAGAAGTCATTAGTTTCTATTTTTTCCAGCCTCTAGCCAGAGAATAGTATGTTATAAATCCTCTGGAGCTACACACTGCAGGATTGATGAGGAATATACTCTTGGCTTAGTAGTTCTAGGGACCATCATGGAAGGACCACAGAGACAAAAGTTGAATAGGGATGGTGATTATCCTTGGCAAACAGAGAACTCTCTAGGTACCCAAACAAACAGGCCCCTGGATCTAAAGTGGCCTGGATGAGGCAGCTGAGTAGGGAAGGATAGGAAGCCAGAGCCAAAGAGAAGAACCAGGTATAGTGGTGCTCTCCCTCCCAGGAGCACATCTGTGCCTTTCGTCCCCATAGGGTATATAGGGTTTTCATCTCCTAAATTCTTAGGATTCTCAAGAGACTTGCAACCAGGGTAGCAGCAGGCAGCTCATCCTGGGCTTATCCCCTGAGTCTGTCTCCAAGATCCACCTTTTCTCTGACTTTTCAGTGAACTAACAGCAACCCAGCCTTGGCTCATTTATTTCCTATAACATTTCCAGAGAGCCAAAGCAGCCCCATCTAGGCTCTGTCCTGTTGCTCTTTTATCTTAAGACCTTTCTTGTTCCACTTCTCCCAACTTTAATAAATGTACTCTCAGAATTTAAAAACAAAACAACAAAACATAATAATTTATAGAATCCCTAGAAAGCAATTATAATTGAGTTAAATGTAAATGAATAGTTACAATGATAGGACAAAAGGTTTAAGCAGGGAGTTATCATAGTGTTATGAATTGAATTGCATCCTCCAAAGATAGATGTTGAAGTTCTAATCCCCAATACCTATGAATGTGGGTTTATTTGAAAATAGGGTCTTTACAGATACAATTAAGATAAAATCATTTGTCAGCCCTAAACCAATATGACTAGTATCCTTATAAAGAGTAGAAAGCCTCATGTGAAGAGAGAGACACAGGACACCATGGATTGACAGGCCAAGATTGGAGTGAAACAGCCATCACTGAGAAACACCAAGGATGAATAGCCACTACCAGAAACTAAGAAAAGGCAAGGAAGGATTCTCTCCAAATTCCAGAGAGAGCAGGGCCCTGCTGACACCCGGGTGTGGTACCTTGTGCAGAGACCTTAAGGGCCTAATTCAAGTTGTAATAACAACAAAGGATCAGTGGAGAAGACAATGGCATTTCTCTGTGTGTGCACGGAGTGAGAGTTGTGGATGACCCTGACCACTTGTCAGAAGGGTGTTATTGAGCTCTAAATGAAATTATAACTCATACTTTTTAGTTAAATTAGGCTGTGCTGCAACCTATTGAAACTGGCAGGAAGGCACAGTTATTACAAGATTGCATATGCATTAATTAAACTGTGTCCCATCATTTATTATGATATCTTTTTGAAAGCCTGTCACCATGCTGGGATCTGGAGTTCCAAAGATTAAGCTCAGAGAAACCATATGCATGATTGCATTGCATTTTGCTAATTGCTATAAGGAAAGGTACACGCTAGCTAGATGATGGAGGCAGATACACATTGGTAAAACCTGTTTCCCTTGGAATCACATAGATCTTGACTTCAAGCAATCTTCACTGTGCAACTTACTAGTACTATATTGCGGCACACATTATTTAATGTTTTCCATTATCTTTGTCCTCTTTTATAGAAGAGTAATAATATGTATCTTGCAGAGTTTGGGGATGAAATTAAATATATATTTATAGGCTACCATAAAGTGAATGTTTAATTGATAGTCAAAAAACAAAATAGGAGAACGTAGGAAAGGAGAAATATATCACCTGAAGGTAACTGGGAAGGCTTTATGACAAGAGCAGGCTACCAACCACTCAGCAAAAGAGCTATGTTGGAACTCCTTAGGAAAGATGTCCAGGTATTGCAGGGTGAAGAAACTTGATGTGCACAGATATGGGGACAGTTTCATCTCCTGATGCCCATCCCCAACTGTTTGGCAGTTATGGGGTACAGAGTAAGCATTTAGTTAACGTCCCATGTGCTTTCCCATGTACCTTGCAATTAGATTAGGTAAATATCGGGTGCCCACCAGGGCATCCGGAAAAGGGATGTAAACTACTCTCAGTTCTGCCCTTGAAAACATCCTGTGTGAAACACCAGCTCTGTTTTTTCCTTGCCAGGTTGATCTAGGAATCCATATACTGAGGTGGTTGAATCACTAGTTTGATGAAGCCTGTATCCCTGTGTCTCGGAATGGAGGAGACCCTTACTGGAGTGAGCAATAAAAGCCAGCTTTTCTGTATGCAAGCCACTGAGATATGAGCATGTTGCAGCAGCTCACATCACTTATCCTGACTAATGAAACAAGCTTCTCTATCACTCCTCCTTTTTAACCTCAATGCTGAACATGTCACTTCCCACTCATCAACTGCACAGAGTTGAACAAAATTGTCTCCAAATTAAGAGTGATTACAACTCATCCAATAAACCATGAGAAAAGATGGATCTAAATGGGCACCTGTGTAAATACCTGTACTCTACCTTTTCACTGGTGGAAAATAATTCAAACCTTCAATGTTAAATAGCAGAGGGGTTTTCTCTCCAGTAATTCATTAAATGCTAAGTATTAATTGCAAGGTTTTCAATAACACAGATGGTTCATGAATAGAAAATAGGCACGAAGCACAATATATTCAAAATAATTATATCGTTATGGCTTTTGAGGGCACTGAAGCTATTAAAATATAATTTTAAAAAGTGAGAACAGAATGAGAATGTGATTTTATAGACATAATTTGAAATAGTCCAAGTACTTTTCACTATGTGCAATTACTTGTAAACATAATTTAGAAGATGTGTCACAGCTTAAGTATAGTAAAATTAGATTTATGAAGCTTTTCCTAATGTGAAACCAAAAAACAAAGTATATAATCACTTCATTTATTACAATTCTTATAAGCCTATGCTAACCAGGGACATGAGATAAACTATGAATAACTTAAGAGATAAAACCAAATTAAAAAAAAAAAGTCTGTGACCTAATCCTTCACAAGGAGATTGCAGGATCCAGCTGGGAAAACACAGTATCATAGATACAGAGATAATTTAATACTAGTACCTGTTGCCCAGACTAGGGCATGGGTGATGATAAACTTGAGAATAAAGCCACAAAACTTCTCATAAATTGATGAAGGGAATGGGGCCCAATTTTGCTGAAACACTGACACCATGTAGATGTAGATGTATTTTTAAAACTCTCAGCAATTCTGTGAATTTTATATTATTTTAACACTTTTAACATGAAAAACTATAAATTAAAAAAACTACTAAGTGATATGCCCAAGTTGCCAGCTAGCAAGTGACAGAGCTGGAATTGGAACTGATTCCACAGAAATAATCCCATCCACCCCGTCCTGTGATGATAGGTAAGCAATAGGAAGGGGCTCTATCAAATCTGAACACTCTCTCTAACTTGGAGTTTCCATAATAATACGAACAATGACTTTCATTATATACTTGATAGACTTATCCCAGGCTATAATATCATATCCTTATGAATGTAAACTGTGTAACTGAAATGAAGTTTAGCTATGCATGATGGAGCACACTCTACAAACCAAGGTGGTGACCTGCTTAAAGAACAAGAAAAACACCCATATCTTCTTTTCACAGCAAGTCTGTTCATGAAATGTGTTTCACAACTGACCTTTTCAGGTTTTATATTCTGCTTGTCCCTTTTCCCAACTCAAGGTTGCAAATATCTTCTATAAGAATATTTGGAGATGGATTGTATCAATTCTCTGAAATTAAATGTATGGTTAAGGGATTTTTAAAGAAAGATTACTTACTCAGCATTCTGACAACAAGGGATCTTTGTCTAAGCGCTGAATGGATCTGGAAACCAGAGCTTATCTATAAGACATCGAATTAATACAGGTTTCAAAAACCTGCTAAGTCCACAGAAATTCTAAAGGCTTTGAGTAACTATCAACTTGCAAGGAGTAATGATGAATTTCAGTGAAATTGGACAGAATTGGGCTATTAGTCAAAATCTCTTTTTCTTCCCTAGAAAAAATCTGCTGTGACAGAGTATATAGGACTATTCTTTTATTTGAGCTACCTGGGGGAAGTGGTGGTGGGAGGGTGTCCCTGAACAGGGAAAATGCTAGTTTCACAGTGCAGCATCTCACTGACTCCATGCCTCCTTTTCTTTCTTTAGTTGCTACTTCTGTTACTTGACTGGAGCTCTAACGTCACAGATTTCACATGTACAGAAGTTACTGAAGTGCAAGGGAGCCACTGATCTGGAAGGACCAGCTCCCTCATTATGGAAATGAAAAATGGGTTAGCAGTAGTGAAATTTAGTTGTACAGTTGTACACACAGTAACTGGCTATTTAGGAATATGCTTCCCAGCATCTACTCATGTGTTCTTTCAAAGATGGCACAATCCCACTTGAAGTAGCCTGGTCAAATAACTTCTTCTTCTTCTTCTTTTAATATATATTATTAATTTTTTTAAATATATTTTTATTGATTTTTACAGAGAGGAAGGGAGAGAGAGAGAGAGCTAGAAATGTCGGTGAGAGAGAATCATCAACCAGCTGCCTCTTGCACACCCCCTACCGGGGATGTGCCCACAACCAATGTACATGCCTCTGACCAGAATCGAACCTGGGACCTTTCAGTCCGCAGACTGATGCTCTACCACTGAGCCAAACTGGTTTCGGCATAACTTGTAATTAAATGTAATTAGAAAAAATAAATTGATGTTGTTGTGAGTTTGGCTAGTGGGTCATTATCATTCTTTAACTTAAGTTTCCATTGTATCTTATTGTTACATCTCTGCTGTTTGGGTTTGCTTCTTTCCTTTGTGTTATTTTTTCTTTTATCCTCGCTAATCTCTTTGACTTTGTAATAATCCGTTTTGTAATTTTTTCAATGTTTTCTTTATTGAATATAATATGCAACATATACTGCATTAATACAGTAGTGCATATGTCTATTTCTCCAGTAGAGATGCTCTTTAATATAGGTATGCATATTTAAACTGCTGTGTTTAGGTTTTTTTTTGGAGGGATAGTTGGAGATACTGGGAAAAATAGTTTTCCTTTTAATATAGTTATAATTACATGTCTCAATAAAAGAATAAATTACAATTTTAAAGTAGAAACATAATCGTAAAAACTATAAAATTACATACTAGAACTGTAAGTCATATCTTTTCAAAATGAGTAACATTTATTTTAACAAGAAAGTCTGAGATCTATGATTAAAAAATGGTGTGGCTGTTTTATTCACTTTTCAAGTGGCTGTTCTGATAAATTATAGATGCCAATTTTGTCTAATGCGTTATGAAATTGTCTTACAAGCATCTTTCAGCTAAGACTTATGCACACCCCATCACAACAACCAACAGTGGATCTAGTGTAGGGGTGTCGAACTCAATCAGAGAAGGGGCCAAAATCTAAAATCCAGCCTAAATTGCGGGCCGAATGGTTTACTGAACAGTCATAAACTGTCATTGTGATGGAAACGCAGCGGAGTGCAGTGATGACAGCGCGGTGAGGGCCACATTGCAAGGCCTGGCGGGACGGATTTGGCCCGCGGGCCTTGTGTTTGACACATGTGATCTAGTGGATAATGCCCTCACCTCATGCCTTTGTAATCAACCTCACTTGGGCAAAATCACTTGTCAAGATTATAATTTGGGATCCCAAAGACACAGAACACCTTATATTGGATCATTTATAAATCTTACTTTTTAATAAAATGTGTAGTAACGCAGCCATGCTGAAAAGACCTCGAATTACAGTTTTCACCATTATCTAATTGCTAAGTAATCCCTGAATTAGTGGTACTCCTGAGAGATACACATATACAAGGGTTTAATGCCCCCCATCCAAGGAAGGTAAGAAAAATTCTCCTTCTTGAAGTTTTTATTATTTCCCCTTTTCCCCCATGAACTATTAATGCAAAGTTATAGAAACTGGTTTAATCAACAGGCGAGAGCAGCAACAACTGTTAGTTCTGCTGCTCATTTACAATGGCTGAAAAAGTGCCATAGCAATTAGATTTCTTCCCTGTGTCTGAGAAATGCAGAGCCAACACATCTAGGGAAACTGCTCACAAGGACTTGCACCAAGATGCAAGGTTTATGAGCCCAGACTGAAATAAATGAAATATTTACCATGAGAGGCTAAACTACTATAGGCTTAGGGGGAACATCATTATGATTGAAGAGGTGAAACGTCTAAGATAGAGGAAAGGGTCTGAGTATGAAGCCAGAAGGATGAATAACACAATAAATGGTAAGAAAAGCCAAGAAGCTGAAGAACTGATTGGGGTATTCAAGATGTTGGATCATAGCATAAAGGTGAATGTCATGTATACATGGTTTTGTCCTATGGTGAGTCTACCTGCCTGAAGAATTCAGGAACAAGGCAGATGATGACTCACCATCACTAAAGAGCCCAAGGACTCCTCCCATGGATAGGTGCGTGGTGTCTCCAGCCCAGTCTTTCTGAGTGTCTGCTCTCCTAGCTGCTGCCAAATGTCACAGTCATTGCATATAAAACTGATGACACTAGAAATGCTCCCTAAAAATGAAAAAAGAATAATATCATATTAGGAGACTGTCCTACTATTGCTACCGCTCACTATTTCCAGGAAGTCCATTATGCAGGTGAAACTCTTACATTATTATCTAACTATAGGATACACTCCATAAACTCTCTTAAGTCTCCTGATTTAAAAATAAAAATGACACTATCTACTATAAAGAAAAATGCTAAGCATTGGGACTGGTATATAAAAGGTTCCAGGAGAAAGAAACCAAGATGGTGGCACATCTAAATACCTAAACTGCTGCCTCGCACAAGAATTTCAAAACTACAACTAAAAGACAAATGGACATCATCCAGAACCACAAGAAGGTTGGCTGAGTGGAAATTCTACAACTAGAAGGAAGGAGAAAAGCACACTGAGAATCACAGGAGCTGTGGAAGGCAGAGATATGGAGGCACACATGCAAAGAGGGCTGGCAACTGAGTATGTAGCTGGCTTTCTCAATCAGGAGGGAGACAAAGCTCTTGATTGCTCTAAACTCCAATTCTGGGCAAGACTCTGGGGACCCAGACTCATTCGGGAGAAACTGGACTGTCAGACAGTGGATGAAACTCAAGGGCAGCTTTTTCTCAGAGGTGCTTGCAGTGATTGCCTTGGGACACTGAGACCCAAGGGCTTCTTAGGTAAGGGTTGACTGGAAGCCATTGCAGTTTGCTATGCCCTGAGACTCCACCCCAACCAATCTGATTTTTGCATATGAATGGCCCGTTCCTCTGAATTCTAAACTTACCTAACAAACTGCAGCTAAATCAGTGAGACCCAGAACATCCAAAAGGCCCAAGGCCCTGCAGCAGCTTGCATTGCTTCACAGTGGAGCCTTATCTGGGCACCTTCAAAATCCAAACAAAGAAGAGGAATCTGCAGATCTCTCCATAGCTCCTGCTGGGTGGCCTCAGAAAGAGGCTAAATTAGCACCTCCTTTGAGATCCAAGAGCCAGTGGGATCAGAGTGGTACCACCCAGATTACAACTCACCAGAACCATAAGGGACACATTCAGGGGGCAGACTCAGTGAGAACCAAAGCCCCACTGAAGCAAGTCTTATTTCATAAGGATGTCTCCAGCACAAAGTTCTCCTAGCATAGATACAGATGATACTCACAGCCAACTGGCCTGGAGGTCAATTCCTCCCAGTGATACCAACAACAATCAAAGCTTAACTACAACAAAACTGTGCACATAGCCCATAAAGGGGTGCACCAAGAGTGTCCACCTTAGGTAATTGGAATGCTGAGCCACTGGGGCCTATATGGGAGATAAACAGGTCACAAATGAAAGAAATGGAGGAAAGCAAATAACTGGATATAGAGTTCAAACTCACCAGTTATAAGTTTTTCAAGAATTTTCTAGAAAAGGCCAATAAATTTAGTGAGACCCTCAAGAATATGAAAAAGGACCAACTAGAAATTAAGCATACACTGACGGAAATAAAAAAAATAATATACAGAGATCTAACAGCAGACTAGAGGATTGCAAGAATCAAGTCAAAGACTTGAAATACAAAGAAGTAAAAAACACTCAACCGGAAAAGAAAAAAGAATCCAAAAATATAAAGATAGTGTAAGGAGACTCTGAGACAATTTCAAGTGTAGCAATATCCAAATTATGGGGGTTCCAAAAGAAGAGAGAGAGCAAGATATTAAAAATCTATTTAAAAAAATAATGACAGAAAACTTCCCATGCCTGGTGAAAGAAATAAAATTACAAGTCCAGGGTGTGCAGATAACCCCAAACAAAAGAAATCCAAAGAGGGCCACACCAAAACACATCATAATTAAAATGTCAAGAGCAAAAGAAAAAGAGAGACGATTAAAAGCAGCAAGAGGAAAACAGTTAGTTACCTACAAGGGAGCACCCATACCACTGTCAGCTGATTTCTCAACAGAAACTATGCAGGCCAGAAGGGAGTGGCAAGAAATATTCAAAGTGATGAATAGCAGGAACCTACCACCAAAATTACTCTACCTAGCAAAGCTACCATTCAGAATTGCATGTCAGATAAAGAGCTTCACAAATAAGAAAAAGGTAAAGGAGTTCATCACCACCAAACCAGTATTATATGAAATGCTGAAAGGTATTTTTTAAGAAGAGGAAGAAGAAAAAAAAGTTGAAAATTATGAACAGCAAATACATATCTATCAACAAATGAATCTAAAAATCAATTGAATAAAAAATCTGATGAACAGAATAAACTGGTGAATATAATAGAATTAGGGGCATGGAAAGGGAGTGGACTGACAATTCTCAGGGGGAAAAGGGTATGAGAGCTGCAGGAAGAGACTGGAAAAAATTGTACAGGAGCTGTGGAAGGCAGAGATATGAGGACACCTATAGATGAGGACAGTGTGGGAGTTGGTAAGGGGAGAGGGTGAGGTGGGAACCAGTTGGAAGGGAGCTATGGGGTGTGGGGTGGGGAAGAGGAACAACTGTAATAATCTGAACAATAAAGATTTATTTAAAAAAAGATTTTACTCAAAAATAAATAAATAAAAGGTTCTAAGCACATAAATTATTATTTTCTCTTTTTGTGTGGTAATTCAAATGGAACTGAAAGTTACAAAGAGGATGAAAATAAATTAGAATAAAGATTATAGAGAAATTTCCAAATGATTGGGATGCATGCTTTAAAAGAAACAGGATAAGAGGACAGAGAATGAGACATTATGACAAAGGAAAGAGAAACTAAAGAGAATCCATAGGAAACAGAATGGTAACTGAGTTAGAAAAAGCAGCAGCAGAAACAGCAAATTAAAGAAATGAAAAATTAAACATTATTTCTTGTATAAGAAAACTTTGCAGCAATGATTTGGTTTACTGTATTTCTTACTCAGTTAGATAAACTTCACCTAAAATGCATTATTTTCAAACACAGTGATCTATTTTAAAAAATCAGTGGAATTAGAAAGGTCAAGGAGAAAGAAAACAGGGCAAAATATAGACAAAAAATTATTTGAAAACTAACTCCTTGAGAAAGGCAAATTTTAAAGTGTGTGAGCTTTGCAGCTGCAGGGGATTCCAAGGTGACTCAGAAAATGCACTGCAGAATTCTTTAATTTATAGACTCTCTGCAACAATTCCCAGATAATTACAAGTATTCAGAGGTAAGCTATGCCATTGTTTTCTGATGTCCAGTTCTATTGTCTTGTCCGAAGGACACCTACTCCATTGTATTTTATTCTTAATTAAAAATCAACAACCCAGCACAGTTTCCAAACCTTCTCAGCACTTAATGCTTCCACTTTGCTTCCGCAGTGCACGAATAATGAGCTTGAAACAAGTACTTCCTACCTCACCAAAGTTCAGCCACTTAAAAACTACCAAATTATCTCAAAAAGACTGAATGGTTAGTTTTCCTGAAACTCCAAGAGTCAAATCTATGAAATCTTAAGATGAGAAATATTTACATGTGATAACCAAGAAATACTTTGCACAATAATGTAGCAGTGATAAATTTGGGGAGTGAAAAAGGAAATATGAAATAAAATAATCTGTCCTTTTGTTCTCACATTTTCCAGGTTTACCACCTCAGAATTTCAAGATGCATGCTCTAAAGATTCTGTCTTCCATGGATGCCACCTAAATTTAGCCATGTTAATGTTGGTAATTAGTGGCACTTGACCACCTTTTAAGTTAGTCTTTGTTCTTTAAATCTAATAAAATGTGCCAAAAAAAAGATGTGCCATTTAACTTTGCATAATCTTGGTGTTTTTTTTAATGTGGTAAAATATACATAACAAAATTAAATTTACCATGTTAATCATTTTTAAGTTTTCAGTTCATTGACATTCAATACGTTCACATTGTTGTGCAACCATCACCACCACTCTTTTTATCTTCCTCAACTGAAACTTCATACCTGTTATAAAAAAAATTCCCAATTTCCCCCCTCTCATCAGGCCTCTGATAATCACTATTTTACTTTCTATCTCTATGAATTGAATACTCTGGCTAATTCATATAAGTAGGATCACATAGTACTTGTCCTCTTCTGATTGGCTTACTTCACTTATCATAATGTCCTCAAGGTTCGTCCATATTGTAGTTTGTGTCAGAATTTCCTTTTTAATTAAGATTAAATAATCTTCCATTATATGTATATGCCACTTTAAAAAATAAATCCATCCATCCATTGATGGGCAATTTAGCAACTCCCATCTCTTAGCTATTGTGAATAACACTACAATGATGAGTGTACAAATATCTCTTAGAAGTTCTTATATTCATATTCATTCTCTCCCCCTCACCCCCGCCGCCCCTAGGTAATAACATACTTTCTATCAGCCTGGGTTTTCCAGACATGGGGGAAGAGCACAGTATCAGAATCTCAGAAGATGAGATTTCAACAAACAGAAAATTGGTAGATAGGCTTCTTATTAAAACATGAAAATGAGATTCCTGTATATTCTTTAATGTATTTCCCATTTCTCAGGTTTTAATTGACATGTATTAACTGCTAGGTCTTCGCATGGTGAATATTGGTGAGATAGATATAAGACCTGTATCAGTTGACAAAAGGTACCATGGTGTAGACATAGACAATAGGGTGCTGAAGACCTGGGGCAGGGGCAGGCTAGAGAGGTTAATGGCGGGGGTCAGGGAGTGGGGAAGGAAAATATGTAATATTTTCAAAAGTAAAGAATAATTATTTTCTTTTAATTTAAAAAGGTACTATGGGGTTATTCATGAGAAATTACTTTCACTACTAGAATTGGCAATGTTTCTAAAAATGGCTGTGTACAGTTTTCCAGACACTTAAGCAGAGCCAAGAAAAGGTATCCTTGACAAAAGGTAGCAATATGATAAGAGAAGTATTAAGTGACTTTGGAGAATTTAGAATAAATATCATACTATTATGGCTAGAAAATATGCTGCCAAACAAAATGCCATGAGAAAGAAAACTCATCTGACAAGGTGTAAAAGGTCTTAGAAGTCATGTGAACTTGTTTATAGCGCAGTTGCTAAAAGTGTAGATCTGATATATAATATTTCAGTACAACCAAAATCTTTCACTCATAAATAGTTCTAATAGGTGTGAATCAAATGAGCAAGGTCGTTTTTCATGTGGCTATTTAGGGATGTATGACCTAATGAAAATTCAGAGCCTTACCATACCCACTCAGTCCTATCAGTCAAAACGAAGGCATGTAGCCCCTCCTGATTATGAAAGGGTTGGAAACATAGTCTAGTTGTGCACCTGAATACAAGGGAGAACTTCTGTATTAAAGCACATGTGTGTGACTCAATAAGCAAAATGATAGCGCTTAAAGTTTGTTCTCAAGCTTGAGGTGACAGGAGCAAAATAAAGTCAGAGAGAACATCTATGCTCTGCACAATGAACTAAAAGAGCTGGCAGAGCTCAATGGTGATCTTTACCTCTGCTGCTACCAGTATAGAGAATGGCTGACCAAATGCCAATGGGTCCTCTCTCTTGTCCCTGAACCAATAGTATATGGTGACTATCATACAACCAGCAGCAAATAATAAGATCTTTTATTATTGCTCCTGGGAGGCTAATTTTGAGCCCTTTTTCAACCCAGGCACAAATGACCTGGCTTTATTTTAGTTTCAGGTTTCATGTTGAAATGAAAAACAAAGGAATTAGATCTGCTCTGTGACATGCCTAAGGATATAAGAGCAGAAGGGAATTTGATCCCACGGAGAAGTTGATTGCATTTTCTTTCTTTTTTAACCTGTATGACATTTTGACAATTGCTTTTTCTGTTACTTCTAAAAAAAAAAAAAAAATAGCTTGAACTTACTATCAATATGTGTGTGTGTTTTTTTTAATCATTTACCCATATGTAAACACTTAAGACATACTTATACCCAGGCTATCAGAAAGCCTTCCATATCCTTCAAAGACATTCAAATATTGAATGCATTTGTCCAGAATATTATTTTTAAATGTAATGGATCAAAGAATAATAAAACCTGAGTATAAAATAAACTTTAGCTCTTCCTTCAATGAAAAATGAGTACCTTTGGCATCATCACAGACAGACAGATGTGAGCTTACTGTGAGGGAATCCAATGATCTTTGAAGAACTCAAAATGGCATTGAAATTGGGACTCAAAAGAACTGTTGGCCCAGAAAGGAACTCACTACGGACTGATTCATTTGCCTCTTAGCATAACCATTATGGCTTGATGCAGTTTAGGTTCTTACAAGGGTATTTCTTGGATCACATGATCTCACATATCTAGAGGAAATAATGAACAACATAAATAGACCCAGAAAAAGAGAATCAGCGATCAGACTCTCAAACCTCAGAGGGAAAGTAAGGGAGGATGGGGGTAAGGGGAAGAGATCAACCAAAGGACTTGTGTGCATACATATGGGCCTAGCCAGTGGCCATGGACAACGGGGGTTGGGGGAGGAGGGGCATATCTAGGGAAGGGTTTGGGATGGGAATGGGGGAATAAGGACAATTATGTGAGACCATAATCAATTAAAAAAATGTCATAGAGGTTAGGTTATAATACTATTCAAGATATAAGGTATAATTCTAAAATAGCAGTAGTAGTGAAAGAAGCACAGGTAAACTTTTAAAAAATTGCACCCCTTCCTCCATTCATTGTTAAAGTGATCATCAAATCTGGGTGGTTCAAATAATTATACATCTGTTTAACAACTGACTATATATATATATATATATATATATATATATATATATATATATATCTTCAGAGCTTGGTGTAACTAGTGGAGGGCATGTATGGGAAAAGTAGAGAATTAGGTAGCTACTCTAATTGGTATTGAGAATTGTAGGACTGATGATTTTTGAAGTTTGCAATATGTATGGGACACAATGATTTCTAGTAAGTTCCAGATTATTAATGGTGACTCCATTCTTTCAATTGGTCAAGTCCAGAAAATGTTGGAATCATACTTGATTCTGATCTTTCTCTCAGACTTCAAATATAATTCACAAGGGCACAATAAATGTGTTAAGTGAATCCCAGTTACATAATATATTAACTTAGGAAATAAATTAGAACCCTAAATTAACTTGAAAATGAATTAGAACCCCAAACTTAAATTACTTCCTTACATATATAAATAAGAATAATGATAAGAATAATAAGAATCAGCTCAAAATGTTGATGAGGTTGTAAAATTAATTATATAAAATCCTATCTAGTTAGCAAATAGTAGGTATTCAAATAATATTGGTTCTAAAATTTGTCATTTATTTTCAAGTTTTCTCTTGAAAATGTCATCTCCAGAATGATAATTTTAAATTGTAGTAAGTTCAGCTACTATAAAAACCTATTTTTCCCCCATTCTTGAGAGATGCAATACAACCCTCAGCTAAATCGCACCAATAAAACATTTAACTCTAAGGGTATATATCAAACCAGGTTATTCGTTACATTTGTTATCCTTCCAGAGCCTTTTGTTTTCCCTTCCCCTTCTACATTCTTCAAGTGGAAGAAAAGAAGACCACTCCACTAGCCTATGTCCAAGACTTCAGATGTTTTGTGAGTTCCTTCGGATATGAGCATCTCAGTTTCTAAGAACAAGTAGAAATAGGACATAGTCAGCCAATTGAGAAATCTCAGGAGACTCCTCATCCTTTACTATTTGCTTCGCTCTTTTATTTAAATGAATGGATTGGGACCTTTCCTAACTGCTTCACCCAAGCTTGATATTAATTTAACTTTTAAGAGCCAGCATAACTGTGGAAGTTAATTACAATAGTTATGTTTCAATGCTAACATGGTTAAGAAAAGTCACAACTCTTTGGAGAGCCTAAGATATTCTATAGTAATACAAGAACCCCCAAAAGCTCAATAACTTAACAAAATGAAGCCTTATTTCTGTCTCAGGCTACATGTCCATCCAAATCATTCCAGAAACCGGGACTGATTGATGGAATGCAGAAACTTGCTGTTTATACTATCTCATTTGCAGATAGAAGGCATGAAAATAACTCAAGCCAAAAGAGACATTTTGCCTGCGGTGCCCAGATATTTATAATAAAACCAGTGGCCCAGTGTATGGAATTCATGCATGGGTGGGAGACCCCTCAACCCAGCCTGCATCTTCTCCAATCTGGGACCCCTCGGGGGATGTCGAACTGCTGGTTTAGGCCTGGCAGTCAGACATCCATCTCACAATCCGGGACTACTGGCTCCTAACTGCTCACCTGCCTGCCTGTTTGATCGCCTCTAACTGCACCCCCTGAAAGTCTGATCACCCCTAACCGCCTCTGCCTCCTGGCCTGGTCGCCCCCAACTGTCCCCACCACCACCACCACCAGCCTGGTCAACCCCTAACAGCACTCCCTGCCAGCCTGATTACTTCTTACTGCCCCGCTCCACCACTGGACTGATCATTCCTAACTGCCACCCACCCCACTGGCCTGGTCATCTCCAACTGTCCCCCACTGCAGGCCTCATTGCCTCATACAGCCTGCTATTTAGTCGTTTGGTTGTCCCTCTAACCCCTGACCAGAACAGCTGGCCTGGTCACCCCACAAGCCTGCTGTTCAGTCGTTATAATGATGGTGTCCTGAACAATTTGCATATTCCTCTATTATTAGTATAGAAGATTGAGATTTAGCACCCACTAGGACACATGTGTCAAACACAAGGCCCGCGAGCCAAATCCGTCCCGCCAGGCCTTGCAATGTGGCCTGCACCGCGCTGTCATCACTGCACTCCGCTGTGTTTCCATCACAATGACAGTTTATGACTGTTCAGTAAACCATTCGGCCCGCGATTTAGGCTGGATTTTAGATGTTGGCCCCTTCTCTGATTGAGTTCGACACCCCTACACTAGGACATCAGTTTGTATAGGCAAAAAATGAGTTTGTCTTCTGCATACCCTAGAGTAGCTATAAGAAGGTACCCCCGAATACACTCACATTGGGAGTCAAGTGTGAATTTTATACTGCAACATGCTGTGCAGACTTATAGCCTAAGAGCATAGGCTGCATCATATAGCCTAAGTTTGTTATATATAATTTTAAGTTCCAGTAATGCAGTCAATATAAAAAATAAAAAAAGAGGAAAATAAGCTAAGTTAACTAATATACAACTACTCTTTAGAGAGATAATATTAATTTCATTCAGAGATTAAAAGCATATCACATTTTTAAAATATTGTTTATTTCAAATAAGCCATTTTTCAATGAAGCAGAAAATAAAAGGCAAGCGAGCATGACATTTATTTTCCCTGTTTTAACTGTTTCCATAGAGACCTAGGGTTCTGAAAATTTCTTTCATAAGATTCTTCATGTTCAAAGTTGGTTTCCATGTTAACATTTTGTTGGGCTGCAAGAATACCATAGGAATTAACTAACACTCAGATCAATAATGTTTTTTTTTTTTAATTTGGAAATAAATTATTTACTCACTAAGAACTTCACATGTGAGAAGTAATTTAAATTTTAAACTCAGGTACATGGAGTTGGACTAATTTTTATCCTTTAAAAAATGAATACAACTTGAGACTAAATTATCATGTACCTAAATACATCCAGTATATCCGTCATGTTACTGTATCCACCACAAATACCTGTACAGGTTTATCACTATCTTGCTTTTTTTTATTTATAACTAGTAGCCCATCATGTGATATTTTGTGCAGTAAACTGCGCATCACTTCCACAGGAGCCAGCAGGAACCAGGCTGCTCATGCTGCCTGCTCTCAGTGGCTGCCTTCCCCTCCCCCCGCCTCTCTGCTGGGACTGGGGGACTCCAGCAGGGCTGAGAGGACTGGGAGCCACCATCTTTGTGATGGAGTGACAGTTAATTTGAATATTACCCTTTTATTAGGATTTTTTCACATATATTTAAACTGAAGCAATATTTTGCTAGGTTTTGTGGTTTAACATAGAGTATAACATGGCATGCAGTATTCTGGGATTTGTTTTTTTTTCACTCACATTATTACTAAGATTCATCCACATGTTTCATATATGTCCCTGGTTTATCATGTTCTCTGGGTGACTCGAGTACAGTTTGTTCACTTTTCCGTTCTGTACCTGGGCATCTGGGTCTGGATCTCAGTTGCTTTAACACCATACACACCTAATCCTGACTCCATACTTTTGTGAACTTGTCTCTTAGTTGCCCAGGCCCTACCTTCAAGTATCCTCACCTAAGCAGCATCGTGATAAATTTCTAATATTATCATTTCTTTATATTTATTGATATTGGTTTATGATATATTAGCTTTCTCTCATCATTGGGCTATTTATTTATCAGAAATACAGTTTCTATTAGAAAAAGCAGGAAAAAAAGTGGATCATTTCTCTTTATTACTAACTGCAAGAACAGAAGTTTTTTTAGGGGGTCTTACCTGGATTCTAGAAAAGGAAGCCTGACACAAGAGCTTATGTTGTATGAGTTCACTATGTATGCCATTCCCAGAAAAACCAGGGTCTTGGAAAAGAGAGGATCAGGATCAGGGGAGGAAAAGAGGGAGAATAAAGATTATGTGCCTTACTGTCCTGTAAGCCCTGACAGTTGGCTCTTCTTTTTTGCAATGCAAATGCCTCATTAAGCTTTGACTGGCAAGGCATTCACCTCAGAGAGCCATCAGTGTCATGAAGGTTATTTTAATAAACACATTGCAGGCACATGACTAGAAATAGAGCTAGCTTGCTTTTTCTCTTCCCTGCCCTTTAAATCCCCACTGTTATGTATTAAATTTACCAATAAAGAGGGAGCCCATGAAACTCTAGGCCCCACCCTTACTTTCAGCAAAAGCAGAATCCCCAACCCAAATTCTCTCTACTGGCTAGTAATAAACTCCCCCACACCACATATTTGCTTGTATTTCCTGTTAGGAAGACAATGACTTCTTAGCAACCATAGGAAGAACATACAATCACACACACACACACACACAATCTTAACTGAACTGAAATTTATGTAACCTTCTGCCTTCGTTTCCTTGAAATTTTTCAGTAGCTGCTACTCTAGACAAGACTTCAAAACTATTTTTAAGTCATAAACCATTGAACATTGATAGCTGCACTTGTGTCCTCTTACATTTGAAATTCACAAACCATCAAGCGTTGCTGAAAATAAGCAGAAAGGCTGCCTTTTTTGGACTGCTTCTTGCACTTACCCTAACCAGGTTGTGAACTCACAGCCTAGATTATGTGTCCTGACTGGGAATCAAACCTGTGACCATTCAGTTATGAGTCTATGGGACAATACTCCTACCAACTGAGCCACACTGCCCAGGGCTTCCTCCTCCTTTCTAATATTATTACCTTTTTAACCTTTATGTGATATTTTAGGAAATAGTACCCTATTCTATAAAAGAGTTTAATATCCTGCATCCACTTGCCTATTGGTGATCTTATTCATAGGTTTGTGACCTTTTGTTCTTTCTTTCACATGGCATATTTGTATATTTGAATATTTCTTACAATGTTGGTCTTCTGATGATAAATGCTCTTAGCCTTCTTCTGTATATCTAAAAAAGTCTTTATTTCTCTTTCCTATTTAAAGAAGAACATTGCTAGATATACAATAGTATTCATGGCTGGCAATTTCTGTTTCTGATTGATGTTTGGGGGTTTTTAGGACATATTCCCAGAAGTGGGATCGCTGGGTCAAATGGAAGCTTTTATCTCTACAAGTTAAGGAAAGGTCAGAAGGGGCACTTGCACCATTAAGAAGCCATGAGAGGCCTTGAGTGGTGTCTCATCTTTGACCTCTGCTGGTGAAACATTTCCTGGTATTGAGCCTCTTCCCACTTGAGCTTGCTGTCAATTTAGATAGCTCCTTAGATTCGATTACTCACTATCTCCTATTGATTCACTTCTCAATGACTGATAATATGAGACAAGCTGTTTGTAAATGTTTTCTGAACAAAATTTGAGGCGAGCCAATAATTCTGCTCCAAATTTCATAACTGTGGAGTCCAAGGTTCAGATTGCTGTAAAGACAATTCAGAGAGTTCCTATCACTTATAATTCACTTGACTAACAGTATGTGGCTGACATTTATTAAGCAATGTTTAATAGGAGCCAGATGCCTTATTGGGTGATTTGTAAACATGTTGTTTAATCATTATAACCTTGAGACACTGGTATCAGGACTAAATGATGTAGGAATTGTTTGTGGTGATGGTTACACAGTTATGTGAATATACTAAGAAATATTAAATTGTACAATTTAAATGAATAAATTATATGTATGTGGAGTATGCCTTAATAAAATGGACTATAAAGTCAGTTTGAGTTCTTTTTCCTTTTCTACCTTTGCTGGGCAGATAATCCATAAATCCTCTAATGCAATGTTATTCCCTTGGGATCTTCATTCTTACCACACCCATACTCCCACTCTCTCTCTTAACAACTAATAGGCATTTCCCTCCATAATTGCCCCACTTGTCCCTGCTTCTGAGATTCTTTTTACCTACTTCTCTCCCTGAATACTTTTCTGGCATATATCCATATCCCTAAATCGTATAGTCATGTTATAAAAGTCAAGGTTCTACTATGTACCCATCACTGAGCAAGGCAATGGAGACATTTAAAACATAATAAATGAGCCCTAGGCAGTTTGGCTCAATGGATAGAGTGTAGGCTCTGGATTGAAAGGTCTTGCATTCGATTATGGTGAAGGGCACACATGTCCAGGTTGTGGGCTCAATCCCAAGTAGGAGGCATGCAGGAGGCAGAGAATGATTCTCTCTCATCATTGATGTTTCTATCTCTTTCTCCCTTTCCCTTGCTCTCTGAAATCAATAAAATCATATTAACAAATTTTAAAGAAATATAATACATGAGTAAGAGAATACATGAAAACATTCTTTGATAATCTGATAGGAGGAAATTCTTCTTCGTAATTCTCTAACATTTTATCAGAGTATCTTTTATAGCCTTTATTATCCTCAATCATGTCTTATAATTGTTTGCATCCATTATGAATTGAATCCTCTTTGCTTTTCTGTGGACTTCTGATACAGACTCATGTTTAATTGCCCATCCCCCAAACTGCATGTGCTCTAAGCTGAACATTACAAATATTTCATAAATAATTTGATTAAAGTTTGAAAAATAAGTAAATGGGTACCGTAAACATCTACTAATTTTTATGAAACTTCAATTCATAAAAATTTATTCCAAAATATCAAATCTTGATGGATTTATTTCATACTTTCTTTCTACACTCATGTATTTATCAGTTTGTTCATTCCCATAAGTTACTTTTAAAAAAAACACCAAGTGCCTGACACTGTAAGGAATGAGAACATGGAGGTGAATAAAAAGACCTAAACTTGGATTAAAATTAGTTTGGATAAATTGATATATGAATAATAAATCCATATTGAGTGAAAATATCTTCAAAATTATGTAAAGGGATATATGATTTATAACAGAAGGACTTATTCTGCTGTGAGAGGAGACCAATAGTGAAAGAAATGGTTTTGACCTGCTATAGGGGTGGGGATAGGGGTAATCTACTCAAAAGGAATAAACAGATTCAGAGTCAGGAAGAGAGCTTAAGTGTGATTAGAAACTTTCAGATATGCAATAGTATTGGAATACAACTGCAGATAGGCATCCTATATAATAAAAGGTTAATATGCAAATGTTCTCCTTGGGAATTTGACCAACTGGGAGTTCGGCCGCTCACTATGATGTGTGCTGACCATCAGGGAAGTGGTACAGAATGAAGAAAGGCCCCAGCTGGCAGCAGGCAGCCAGGGGAAGGAAGGCCCTTATCAGCTCTGATCACTGGCCAGGCCTAGGAACCCTACCCACGCATGAATTTTGTGCATTGGGCCTCTAGTGTTTAATGAATAGTAGGTGGTGAGGCCAAAGACATAGACAATGACTATATTGTGGAGAACCTAAATATTATGTTAAAGATATTTTAATCTAGGAGCCAGAGAAGTTTCCTGTCCTCCAAATCACATGACACTTTACTCTGATCATCATAATTATTTCCATAAAAACCTTACTGAGAGTATTCTGCTAACATTTTTTTTCTAAATTAAAGTTTTAAAAATATTATATTGATTTTCTATATTATTAACTTCAAAGATAGACTGCTGGGTTTGGATTTTGGTTCTGCCCTTTATTATTTGAGTGACTATGACCAAATTATTTATATGGTATGAGTTTCAGTTTTGACATGCGAAACTGTCATTAAAAATAACATCTACCAAGCAGATTTTTTTTAAATGGGGACTGAATTAGTGAATATATATGTAAAGAACATATAAAAATGCCAAACATGTAGTAAACACGATACCATTTCAGCATTTCCTATCCAAGAGGAAAGTGAGATTCTTCACCTTCACATGTTGCAATAGGTTAAAAATACTTTTTATTGCATTTTATAGCATTGCATCATGTAAGCATTATTATAAGGTGATTGTTATGGTATTTCAATGATTTTCTTTTCATAATTTCTGCCTAAGAGTCAGTTTTCAGTCTCAGGGTTGTTCCTTTAAGATAATGTTTTTCTCCTGCCTTTCCCCTCACTGCATCCTATTTCTTTTGAGAATTATGTGTGTTTTTGTTTTCCAACAATCGTCTGTGACAAACCTGTGCACTGTATTCTTTGTGTTTGTTAGTCTTGAATTTCATAGGGCTTCTGAAAATAAAATGTTTAGTCATTATCTCTTCAAATACTTTTCTACTCTCTTTTTCTCCTGTCTTACGAGAAAACTACATTTAGACATTTGTTATATCTTTACACTTTTATTCACACATCTCCAAAGCTCATTTCTATGTTTTCTTTCCTTTTTTATCTGTGTGCATCAGTTTGGCATTTGTATTGATAATTCTTTCAGTTAACTTTTTCTGCTTTTTGCTGTATGTGGTATTTTGTTAAATTCTTAACAATGTCTTCATATAAGCGATGCCTTTTAATTCTAGAATTTGATTTTTATTCCTTATTTGAAATTCTGATTCTCCATCATTTAATTTATTTACTTCTATTTGTTTCTATTGTAAATTTATTTTAAATCTCTTGCCATGTATTAAATAAATCTACATCATTTAAATTTGTTTTTGTTTTCTGTTTCAAATCTTGGTTTTCATTTATGTATTCCTATGTTTTGTTATGTGTAGTAAATTTTGATGCCAGAAACTGTGTTTAAAAGAATTTCAAAGGGTCCAGGTATTAGATTCCTCCAGAGAGGGTTCACAATTTCCTCTGCTTGGTTAATAAAGTGATGGAAGAACCTGACTGTCAATTCAAGAATGTGGTCAAGGCAAGAACTGTTCACAGTACTGCAGGTTCAATCTACCTCTGATTTATGCCTAGCCATATATAATACTGAAGTGATAGCCAAGTGTAATGTATAGGGTTCTTCCCTGTAATAGTTTCTAATCGCTAATTTGTGTTTCATGAGACTGCTGAAAAAACATTCAATATGTTAGTAGGATTACATATAATTGTTTAGTATCCACATATCATAGCCCCTGATTTCAGCAAACGTCCTGAGGATAAGCCCAGACTTGTACGAAGGTCAATGTCTAAAAAAAAACCACGCTACTTTTTATTTTTCCTGTGCCTTTTCAAATGCCCTATCCAAGGTCTAAATTTGAACCTCAATTATTGGGAGTAAGAATGAGCAAATCCCTGAGGGAAATATGTCTGCAGAATTAAGTGCACCTAGTTGAGGTTTATGACATCCAATAAATTAGTCTCACAAGTTTTTATTCCCTCAGCACCTAACCATTATTCTCCTATAAATATTTCCTCCATTTTACCCAATGTTTGCTGTTGTTCTTGGTGGAAGTTATACATTGCTGCTAGCTTAGTCCTTCCTACTTTGTAATAGAATTATAAATAAAACTTTTTATTTTTGATACATTATTCTATTTTCTCATGAATAAAACTAAGTTAAGTAGTATATAATATGCTAAGGAGAACACTGCCAATGTACCCATCAATATAAAATGACTTCAACAAATTGAAGATTACTTATATAATTCTTATTGCTAAATCATGTAATCCCACCAAATTGAAGCATCTATAAGAATAAGACCAATTTTTAACTTTTAAGGGTACAAAGATCCAGAAATTATACTTCTAAAAGTCCATTTCTACAAAGCTAAAATATGTTAGCACATTTCCATTTAAATAGATTCAGCTTTAAGTTAATCTAAAAATCTATCTTCTAAATAATGTGGAAGATACTTTTATTATGTATTAAAATAACATATTAAAATAATCTCAGATTTTTGCACAAGTATGTAGTAAAAACAAAATGCAAACTAAGCATAAGAAGTACCTACTAAAATAAGTTAATTGACATAAAAATCCTTTCAGAAAAAACTGCACATTACTCACCATTTTATGTTCCTAATACTTAGGTATATGTGATTCAGACATAAATTTTTAATATTATCCTCATTTTATTTTTAAAAAATCATCTTGTTTTAAAGAATTGAACAGAATGAATATTTCATCAATCTAATGCTTTATATCAAAAGGAATTAAATACTTAACATTTTAGTAGGTAGATTCTGTGGTTTGGGCTATAGTTTTTCTCTCTCCTTCTTCCTTTCTGTCTTTTCCTGGTAGATGTGAATTTTGATACTGAATTCCTTTTGAAAAAAACATAACTTCTGTTATTCTTATCTAGAACACATAACAATGTATTTTGGCAACTTAAGAAGTTCTAACTTCTGAAACATGTTTATACAAATAAGGAAAGGAAAAAAGTTATTTGGAGTCTCAGCAGATAGTTTCAAGTTTCAAACTCCTTTTCTCACTGTAATACTGATAGCTAATCAAACTGTAGCTTTCTATTTTATAAAAGTGATATCCCTAGCTTGATTATCTAATAATAGTTGCTGTTATTCTTGTCATCATCACTTTTGTTACTAATATTTATGTTATACAGATTTGGCAAAGTGCCTAATCAAAATCTTAATGAAAGTAGGTAAAACTAAAACTGTGACAAGTGATCTCAAAAGACATAAGAGAAAGACCTTGGGTGAATTGACTTAGTCACAGAAATCAAAGATCTTTACATTTTTCCACATCCATTGTTTCCTCTGCATGTTGCCTTCTACTTCTGGAGACTATAGAACCTCAGTTTTCATCTTTTGAGAAAAGTAAATATGCAACAATGAATATCGAAAATAGGACTATAGAGAAATATGAGTGCTGGGGATATACCATAATTATGGCAATAAGTAAAATTTATAGAGCATTAT
Source organism: Pipistrellus kuhlii (assembly GCF_014108245.1). Taxonomy (NCBI): domain Eukaryota; kingdom Metazoa; phylum Chordata; class Mammalia; order Chiroptera; family Vespertilionidae; genus Pipistrellus; species Pipistrellus kuhlii. The sequence continues at coordinate 18,289,599 of NW_023425595.1, forward strand.
TCCCAATACCAAATGAACCATCAAAAAACCACTTAGACACCTTAGTATTATTACCCAAACCATATAGAGGACCAACTAACTGCTGAGAGGTTTCCTAGCTTGCCTACATTTTCAGAGCCAGTAACTGTTGAAACTGGATTTTAAGCACAAGCAATTTCACTTGCTTCACTTTTAATTATTCATTCTCTTCCATTCCCAGTAGAGTTCACTCCACTGGCATAGTGGCTTTTGCATACGTATTTTCCGGCATATGAGACGACTTTTGAAAGGGAAAAAAAGTCAACCAAAAATCGGGGGCAAAAGACCAAAATTGCACAAAAATTACCTGCAGATCTTGACGGCAAAGTAAGTCTTTTCTTTGAAGTGGGGGTAGTCTTATACAGCGAATATAGGCCTAAACATATGTTTTAACTGTAAAATTAGGGGGTCGTCTTATATGCCAGAAAATACAGTATGTTTCACAGTCTACATGATTCAAAACTGTGAAAGAAATTAATAATAAGCTCTATTATTGAGCTTCAAAAGACTACTTATTTCACATCTTCTAACTCACTAAAGAACTCAGTTCAGAAAACAATGTGCTACTTGGGGGCAGATGGGTATCAGGAGAGATTATAGGAAACATTTTGTTTGTTTTAAATGTTTAATTGTTTTTAATGTCTCTATAAAACATCAATCTTCCTGCAAAACACCATAGGAAACTATGACATGAAAACCTCCATTAATTTGCTTAATCTTGAAATAATTGAAAGTGCATGCCTTTCTTGATTACACTATATTCACATTTCATTTAGCATAGTAAATCCCACAATTTAACAGTAATACTCAAATGAAAACGATGATGAAAAATTTGAATTTGTAAGACTCCTAAAAATTTCTTATTCCTTTTTACGATTGTACTTTGAAGTATTTGAATATTTATGAATCCCTCATAGTAAATTTGGGGAACAAAGAATAAATTGTTATTGCATTCAGACCACAAAGCCAGGCAGAAAGCAAACTGCATTGAGAAATAATGAACCACTCAGAGAGAAACTGTCTCTAGTTTTGCCTGTTTAAGACTAAAAAGTAAACTTATTTTGAATATATAAACTTCGTAAAATTTTAAAACACATGAGTATCCTCTCACAATGCTGGCTCAGAATAATCCTGTTAGCTGTTGCTTCACTAACTGAGGCATACTGAACATGTGCTAACTTCTCTATAAACGAGCTATTACCAAGTTGCCATAAAGTGATTTATTAAAATGAACAATCTTAAGAATTTATAGCAGAACTTCTCTGTGCAAAATAAACAGAAAAACATAAAATTCCCTATTTTATAAGAAATGTGACATCTGACAACTCAACTCTCACAGAGAATCAAATTCATACTTCAACCACAATCATTTGATTTTCATATTATTCTCAGCAATGAAAGAAAAATGCAGATTAAGCAAAAGATTTGTTATTGTAAAAGACAAAAATTCAAGACTCAAGATCTTTTTTCTTTTTTTATGGGTGGGGAAAGGAAGACTTTTCTTGCTTTATCTGTGGACTGGCACTGAAATGAAACAAAAGCCAAAGAACTTGGATGCATAACCCATGGACACAGGCAATAGTGTGGTAAAGGCCAGAGGCAGGGGAAGTTGCAGGCTGGAAGGGGTCAATGGGAAAAAAAAAAAAAAAGGAAAAAAAGGCATCTGTAATATTTTCAACAATAAAGAATTTTTTAAAAGAATCTCTTTTTTTAAACTCTAAGCCATCAAACGTTTCTTCCCTTAAATGTCTCTGCGTAAATAAAATTTAAAATATTCCATCTGTGCCAGCACCACTTTTACAAAAAACTGATCTTTCTTTCAGAAAAGTAAGTCTAGAGAGAAGTGTGGATATGAAGTGTTTATGGCACCATTAGTAACAAAAGATAGATTGATTTGGCACTTCTTGGTAACTTAGTTCATGAGGAAGCTGCACCCACTTTTTCTGTACTTTTCATCTGTTTCTGTAGAGAAAATAAATGCACAGCAGGAGAATGTGATTCCCAGTCAGTGAACCTGAGTTTTTAACCTTCGTCTGTGCCCAAACCAACCATCTTTTGGACTTTGTGTTCATCACAGCAACATCCAAGTTTTAATATCCCCTCATAACAAAGCAAGGACTCCTGTATAAGAAATGACTGACTTCTAATTTAGGCTCCCTCTCCTCTCTGGGCCTCTTGGTGAAAGACAAAGGTAGCAATGTTAAATGACACATAACTTCTCTGCCACATTATCTAGCAGGGTTTATGTAAATATCAAGTGAAGTAACTCCCTGATTCCACCTCCCCATGGCACCCTTTCCTTCTGCTTGTGAACACCCATTACACTGCAATGAAATGTTCCGTGTAGCTCAATTTCCAGGTTGTTGAACAGTGCCTGAGAAATGAGACATTCACTGAAACAATTAAATGCTTAGTTCTTTTAATTACATTTAAAGCATCTAACATAGTTTCTGACATCAAAAATAGACCCAGAGTCATAGAAAATGAATAGACTGTTGAACCTTAGACGGAAGGCAGGGGAAAATGATTGGGAAGAGATCAACCAATTAACTTGTATGCATATATTTATAATCCCTGAACACAGACAATGCGATGGTGAGGAATTGGTGTGTGTGTGTGGGGGGGGGGCGGGGGCGTTAGGAATTGGGAGCAGGCTGGAAGAGGTTAATGTGGGGAGGAAAGGGGCACCAATGCAATATTTTCAACAATAAAGATTTTTAAAAAGCGTTCGTTAAAAGAAATTATTATTTCTTGTTCCTCCATAAATTAGCGTGCTTAAGCAGTCTACATAACATCCACAAATAAAGGGTGATAGATGAGAAATTAGCTATTATTCTAAAATCCACTCATTCAAAATAGTTTCTTGAGCTTCACCTTTGTACTGGACATTATACTCACAATGGAAGAAAAATATACTCATAATATGTATTTTTGTTTGTTTGTTTAAGCGGGAACCACTACCTCTGTCCTAGGAACTATCTCCTCCACAAAGGCAGAGATGAGCCTCTTAAGCAATCAGATTTTCACCCTGTGATCCTACTTCTATTTATCAGAGTTGATGGATTAACAGAGCAGTCAGCTGGCCCAACAACTATCCACGTAATTATCCCTCTCCAGAGCTAGTCTTTTAGTGTCTGCAAAAATTACAACTACAGTGATGACTCTTTTGAGCCATGATTCGGGTATCTTCTGACTCCTGCAGACAGAGCCTATTCCAGGAAGGCTGGAGTCAGATGGAGGATGTGGAGGGAATGGAGGTGCACAAAGACAAGAAAGAGGAGGCCAAAGACATTCCTAAAAGATTCCACTACTGCTTCCAACCCTCCTGTGCACTCTTCAGCTTGGGTCCATTAAGTCTCTGTCAATTTAAACCTTGGAACAAATTCCTCTTCTGGTTTGTTTTTGTTTCTAGTTGAAAGAGGAACACATTCAAGCATATTTATTCAACTTCCAAAAAAGAGGGATTTCAGGATGGAGAATGAATGTCACAGACTTTTCTCTAGTATAAGGTGACCAGATGTCCCGCTTTTGGTGGGACAGTCCCAATTTTTAACAATTTGTCCCACATCCTGTGGCATTTTAAAAATGTCCTGATTTTTGCAGGACAAATTGTTTAAAAAATTGGGACTGTCCCGCCAAAAGCGGGAGGTCTGGTCACCTTACTCTAGTACCTCAAAAGCAAATCCCTATTTACCATCTTCTATTATTGCTCTTGATCATATGTGTATCCTTGAAATACTAGATGGTGTTTTTATCTTTAATTTCCCTTTTAAATTATTGATCATAGAGGTCATTGATTTTATTATAATTTAGTTAGGATGGAGAGGATTTGGAAGATGACTGCATAGTTATACTCACCACCTCCCACACACACATCAAAATTACAACTAAAATACAGAACAACCATCATCCAAAACTGCTGAGAAACTGGCTGAATGGAAGTCCTACAATGAGAGGAGTCAAGAAGAAAGCACACTAAGACTGGTAAAAGGTGCAGAGGCATGAAATGGGCTGGGCTGGCACCCTCGTGTGCTGTTTTTGTTGTTGTTGTTTGTTTGTTTTAATCTGGAGGGAGATCATCTCTGTGGAGGCTGCCTGGAGGGGCAAGGGGTCCCACACCCGACCCCCAGCCTAGGGTCCCAGAGCTGGGAAAAGAAGTCCCTATGGGCAGTAAGACCTTTGGCTGTAAATACCAGTAGGGATTGGGGCTCAGTGACACAGAGGTTGCTGGAGGCCTAGCTGTTCCTCTTAAAAGGCCGGCATCACAAACTGAACTTACAAGGTTCTGCTTCTGCGAGCTCCAGCACCAGGTCGAGGCTCTGTGGAATACAGACGCTTCCAAGGAGGAACTAGATTGCCTGGCATCGGGGCAGGAACTCCTGGGCAGCTTTCTCCCAAATGGAGGTGCTTGCAGGGATCATTGTTCCTATGCTGGGACCGCCCTAGTCACAGGGCTGACTGGCAGCCATTTCTGTTTGCTCTGCCCTGGTGATTCCCTAAAACCCCGCCTCATCCAATTCACAACCTCACCCAAGCTGCATGCAATGGCTTTTGATACGAATTGCCCTTCCTTGCTCAGGGCAAAATCTCTCAAACAAACTGCAGCTGGGTCAGGGAGTCCCAAACCTATTAATAAAAGGCTCAAGCCTGCTTTGTTTCAGAGCCGGGCCTCATCAGGGCATTTCCAAACCCGATATGAAGAGGATGAATCTGCAGATCTCTTTGTTGCTCCTTCTGGATGGCCCCAGGCAGTGGCTAACTTTGTACCTCCCTGGAGACCCAAGAGCCGGTGTACCCAGTGGTCAGTGTCAGACTGTACCAGATTACATTCACATCCATAAGTGACACACTCAAGGAGCAGACTCAGTGAGCACCAAAGCCCCACTGGAGCTAGTACTGCTCCATAGTGTTGTCTCCTGCACTATGGAGCTCTTTTACTGTAGCTCTCTTACTGTATTATAGTTGAAGCTGGTCCTCACAGCCAATTGGTCTGTAAGTCAATTCCTCCCAGTGACACCAACAGCAATCAAGTACCAACAACAAGACTGTGCTCAGAGCCCACAAAGGGGTGCACCTAGAGCTCCCAGCTCAGGTGCCTGGGGAGGCTGAGCCATTGGGCCCCATAGAACACCTACTACACAAACCATTATATCAACTCAAAGAGACATAGCAGCTCTACCCAGTACATAGAAATAAACACAGGGATGCAGCCAAAATGCAGAAACAAAGAAACCTGTCACAAATCAAAGAAATTGAAGAAAGAAAACTACTGGGTATGGTTATAAGGTTACTCAAGAATCTTCTAGAAACCTCCAAAAAAAATGGAAAAGGAGCAGTCAGAAATTAAACATACACTGACTGAATTAAAAAATAATATACAGGGATTCAACAGTAGAGTAGAGGATTCTGAGAATCAAATTAATGATTTGAAATATGAGGAACCAAAAAACAACTAACCAGAAACCAAAAAGAAAAAAAGAATCCAAAAATATTTGCCTTTCTACATTTTTAATCCCAATAAACGTATGTTCTCTGAAGCAACCTTAAATTAAACTAAACAGTTTTTAATAACTGACAATCAAATAATCAATTACAGATGTGGCTTCATTGTATTAAATCAATCACATGATGAATCTTCTATTCATTGTTAATATGGTGAACTAGCAATTAAGCATTGACATTTACCTGCAAAGTTGAATACTAAATTACTCATTTCTCATAGCTGTCACACTTGTACTATTAACTAGTATTAGTTCATTTGCAGCATTATTCTCACTGCAGCAATTACTGCTCTAAACTTAAATTAAATTTACTGTTCCCAGGAGAAACTGAAGTATATAGTGCTACTTTGTGTTTATGTGATTCAGCTTTTCTTCTTCTCCCTTTCTCCCTTCCTCCCTCCTATCCTTCTTTTCTTCCTTCCTTCATGGAAACCATGACTAAATATACTCCATTTATTTTTCTTTCATTTAAAAAAAAAATGTGGTTGTTGTTGGTTTTTTTACATTTGAAAATAAGATTTTTAGATTTACAGAAACCCCTCACCTGGTTTCAATTCCTCCTATCATTAACATTTTACACTGTATACATTATATGTGTTTCCATGAAGCAACCAACTTTGGTACGTTATTATAAACTAAACTCTAAACGTTACTTGAATTTAACCAGCTTTTCTGCCAAAACCCTTGTTCTATACTAGACCTAATTTGGATAACACAGCACACATTTATTCATCATGTCTCTTTAGTGTCTCAAATTATTTGACAGCTTCTTAGGTTTTTCTTGACCTTCACTGTTTTAAGGAAGACTGGCCAAGGATTTTGTAGAATGTCATTCAAGTTAAAATTGACTGGTATTTATCAGGATTAGAAAAGGTTTTTGGATTTTTAGAAAGAACACCAGAATATAGTGCTCTTCTTATATTATCATATCACAGGCTATGTGATATTACTGATGATGTTTATCATAATCATCTATTATAGTTATAGTCCTGTTTACCAGGTTTGCCAACTATGGTACTATCTTTTTTCTTTGTTATACTGTTATTTGGAATGAGTCACTAAGTCTAGTCCATACAACAACAACAAAAAGAGAGAGACTAGGGTTAGGATTAGGGTTATACCCTATGGTGTATCAACATATATTATTTGGATCCAATAATTTTTAAAGATTTTACTTTCATCGTTTTGGTCTGTTTAGGAAAGTCAACATTTCCCAAAATATAGTTATTCTACATTACCTTTTAATCTGACATTTAAAACATCAGCTCAAAGGTTATACAATATTAAATATTTTCATGAAGTTGCAAAGAACATAAGTATATTTTGTGTTCACAGATATTAGAGGGTCTGCAGTTAATATTAAATATTCTACTTTCAATTTTATGTAAAAATATTGTGTCCAGAATACAAAATATTTTTATGTTAAGCCAAAATGAAAATTAGATGCATTCTCATACAATGAAGGAAAGTGACTTTAAGAATGCTTTCACACTGGAAAGAGAAAGCCAAATTGACTCCAATGTGCACACTACATAAACTTTAAATTTAAAATCTAATCATTATCAATGAAATATTTAACCATGTAAATGTGAGGCAGATTTTATGGTTAGTTTCTCTTTTAAAATAGTTTAAGTTTTTATGCAGAATAAGGATTTTCCCTACTAAAAATGTATTCTTCCTATTAGTTCCAGAGTAAAGCTGTAAGAATATAAAATTAAGAAAAATCACTTATAGATCCTTCTTTAAGTCTTCTAAAATATGAAGAGTGAATACACTGATGAGAAAAACACAGGATTTGAAGAAAACTAGTAGAAATTTAGTTGATAGTAAAGTGAATATTTAAGTGAGAGTAAACTAATGCACAATTATCTAATAGCATGAAGGGGAAAGAACTATTGTACCATCTCTTGCAGTGTATTGTGGGCAGCATATCTATTTGGCAAAACAACACACATAGTGAGAATGAGATCTTTTGCACATCAATTAACAATATGCTATAAATATTCTAAATGAGAAAGATATTCCCTAAAACAATGTACTTTGAGAGTCAGTATACTTTAACTTCATTGTTTCACTTCAAAATGGTTCATAGAATTACATTGAATAGATCGTATTCACTTTATTCATGTGCTTTTATTAATTTTCTTGAGAGAGAGAGAAAGGGAGAGGATCCAGCCTGCAGCAAATCCCCCTCCCCTGCCCTGAAAATGTCCTGAGAGTAATTGAATTAGTGACCTCTTGGTGCCTGGGAAGACTTCCATCTAACTGAGCCACACTTGCCAGAGCTAAGTAAGTTGTTATTGGGTAATGCTTCTCAGTTTTAGTTTGTTCACGTTTGCCATGTTAGAATATGACTATGTACAATATTATAAGAAATTGAGATCAATTTGTTCCAATTTTGGCCATGTTAACTTTAATCACGTGGATAAGGTGGAGTTCTATAGGTTTATTCACTATAATTTTCCTTCTATAATTAATCAATATGTAAGAAGATACTTGAGAATATGAAAATCTACTATTCCTCAGTAAACGTTCACAAACTATTGATAGTTTTAGGAAACATTAAAGAGTCTTACTTGATTCAATTACTACTTTGAAGGTTGTAAATAATAATTTTTTATAATTATTTTAGATTTTTAGTTGGTAGACCGCTTGCCGATATGCTGAATGTGTGATGGAATAATATCATGGTTTTAGTGTAGAGTTTAATATAAAATTATAGATATCATCTGGATATCAGCAAAGTTGAACACATGTTATATGTTATGGTGTTTGTTCTTTCATTTATGTATGGGGAGTTACTCAACTTGTCTCCTCTTTGGACAGAAATACAGTGAGAACTCTATCCTTGCTGCCCTGATTTACTAATATAGCCCTCAAGAAGTAGCCCAGGAAAAGAAATCAATGATACTTTCTTTTATTCTAAGAGAAACTCAATCTTTGAGTTTCCTCAGATTAATAAAAGTTCAACTTATATGACTAATGATTTTTACAAGTTATTTATTCATATATTATTTAGGAATCAGAATGCAGACTTTATATCATACTATATAACTTAACATAAAAGCTTTTATCTTCCATTTAATGCAATTTGTTGTCTCTAATCTCTTTAATGTTATATATATCTACTTATCATGGAATTGATTTTCACAAGTTCAGTTTTAATTAAATTCTTTAGTTTTAATGATTGAGATCTGGTGCCAATTATGTTGAATCATGAATATTATCTATGAATGGAAATCTATCCCAGAAATAAACATTTTCTACATAAGGGAGTTGATTAAGCTATACTAGTAAAGCATTGGAAATTTACATATGATTACTACATTTAAGTTTGTTGGTCCATATTTCAAATTTCCTTCATCTTTATTCATTAGTAGATAAAAAGTTCAATTATTTATGTACTTAATAATGTTATCTATCTTAAAACACGTATTTCCTTATTTGCTATTTTTTAGATTCCTTTTATCCACCGGAATATGATTCACATATAATTTTAAATATTTGAAAACACAGATTAATAAATACCATTATCAATACAGAAGAAAATCAAACTACATTTGAAAGGCTCACTACCTTGAAAAGCTCTTATAGATATCAGAGAGTGATGGTGAATTTGATGTTTTTGTACTCATTTCATTTCCAATTACAACTTTTCTTAACTGTCCTCTTTGTAAGTATTAAAATTTGCCATAACAGAATAACTGGAGAGTTGTACTATGTGAAGTGAGAACTGGACATTTAAGAGAGAAAAAAAACTGGGTCAAAGACTGTTGGCTTGAGTAATGACATTGATCTTTAAGACTTAGTCATTTTATAGTTAACATTCAACCAAACAGACAATAAAATTACCCAGACAGTGACAAAATATGAGGCATAAATGTAATCTATCATTCAATTGCCAAAATCTTCAATGATTTAGGTGAATGAGAAGAGATCTTTGTGTGACAATAACAAAAAGGACATACACAAAGAATTATTAGGGAAAGTCAAGAATGTTAAAGAGGGATGTATTTTTCTCATATTTGTTTCAAGATGGTGAAAAAGTGACAGCCTTGGTTTCTGGTTTCAATTCCTAAAAAAGTAAAGAATCTGTAAATCATCACTCCCATGCTTACAACAAGAACAAACTAGACAATTTTTTAATTAACTTTTCTTGGATTCATCAGAGAACTGAGGTTGCAGAACTAACACACACCCTGGTGTCTAGAGAGACAAGCATATGCAGAGAAGCACATAGGATTATTGTAGCAGAAGTCACTGGAGCAATCAACTGGTATGAATACTCAAGTGCTATTTTCACTAATTGATAAAGGCTGAGTTCAGACTAGCACGACATTGAAAAATTCCAGGGGCCCATAATTTAAGGAAGAACTCAAAAGTCCATCATGTTCTCAAAGTAAAGAGTCAAGAAAGAACCTTGTGTGCTCTCCTTGGGGAAGGTAAAGAGCAATCATTATGATAGACATTCCAATGACAAAGTCCTTCTCTGCACTACACCACCAAGGCTCTAGATTAGGGGTGTCGAACTCAATCAGAGAAGGGGCCAAAATCTAAAATCCAGCCTAAATCGCGGACCGAATGGTTTACTGAACAGTCATAAACTGTCATTGTGATGGAAACGCAGCGGAGTGCAGTGATGACAGCGCGGTGCGGGCCACATTGCAAGGCCTGGCGGGACGGATTTGGCCCACGGGCCTTGTGTTTGACACATGTGCTCTAGATAATAACAGTGAATTACTGCAGGGAGAGCTAAAAGATACAAATTCTCTCTGAGGAAGAGTGCTTAGGGAAACCCAAAGTCAACATGGAAGACAAATTTTCCAAAATAATTGTGAAAAACCAACCCACTGCCATAGGAAAGTTAAAAAAAAAAATGGAGGAAGAGGAGGAGAAGAAGAAGAAGAATTATACTACCACCCATCTCTTCCTTCCCTATCTCCACCCCTGCCACACACACATGCACATATTATTATCTTCAGACTCCAGAAAACCAAAGACAGTATGAACATCTTGAAACAAGACCATGGAAGGGGAAGATAGCACCTATAAAGGACAATCACAAAAATTACAGTTGACTTAATCACATATGAAATTAAGAGACTGAAATGCCATATAGAAGAGACTAAAATAGGGTAAAAAAAAAATCCCATTCATCTAGAATTCAATATTCAATGAAATTATCCTTCAAAAGTATAAGAGAAATAAAGGTTTTCTCAGAAATAAAGATTTTCTCAGAAAAATTCTTTGCTAGTAAATCTGCCCCCCCCCAAAAAAATGTTAAAACAAGTTCTAATATAGATCAGAAACAGATTTACATAAAGGAAAACTACTGAAGAATGAATAAATTAGGTTTAAAAAGTATTTTCTTATTCTTAAAAATACAACCTTTAAAAAAGCAATGAGTAACAATACATTAGGTTATGATTCAATAAGGATAGAAGAAATGGATGACAGAGGTGTTGCAAGGGAACAAAGAAAGGAACTGGGATGCTGTCTTAAGGTATCTGCACATGAACAAGTGCAGTGCTATATGAAAATGGACTTAGATTAGTTTTACATGAACTATGTAAAAGAAATATATGGGAAGTGACCTTATTTCAAGATGGTCTCGGGTTTTTATTAAGACGAGCAATTATGACACTGTAAAATAACATGTTTTTGAGAAAAGAAAATGTAGAAACATTGATTTTGAAATGGTAAACCTATATTGAGAACTATTAAGGGCCAAATGGTAAGTATTGGGAGAAAGGTTTAGCTAAATAATTTTTTTTTTAATAAAGTAACTTACATAGCCCTAGCTGGTTTGGCTCAGTGAATAGAGAGTCGGCCTGCGAACTGAAAGATCCCAAGTTCAATTCCATTCAAGGGCACATGCCCAGTTTGTGGACTTGATCCCCAGTGGGCACTTGCAGCAGACAGCTGATCAATGATTCTCTCCCATCATGAATGCTTCTATCTCTCCCTCTTCCTTCCTCTCTGAAATCAATAAAAATATATTTAAATTAAAAAATAAAGTAAAATAAAATACAAAAACAAAACTTTGGACTAGTTGAACTACATCAATAAATATATTTGGGGAAAAAAGTTTTCATAAATATTATTAAATAATTTTTATGTCAAAAAATCCAATTTGAATCAAAACCCACTTGATTACCAAAAATAGATTTCAATTTAACATTATTTTTTTTAAAAAGTATGTCAAATTTTTTAAAAATGTATTGAATCTTTAAAATACAATTTAAAGAAATTATATTATCTGACTTTTTTAAAGCAAGAAAGATGTTTCTCCCCTGTGCCCTCCCAAAAAAATGGCAGATATTATTCTGCCATTTGTTGCCACTGACTTATATCACCTTTATTACAGATGGCAACTGTCAAAAATTAAAAACTATGTATAACTATTTTGAATATAAAAAATCTAACTTAAATTCATAGAAATAAGCTCATTTTCAAAAATGAAAAAGTTATCTTCCTTGTAATTTTAGAATCTAAAAAATATGCTGGCCTATTTCAATGGATTCCATATACATGCACTTAAAGCTGCTCTCAATTGAAATGGAAATGGAAATATAATTTTAAATGGAAATATAAATTTAAATAGAAATATAATTTTCTATATAGACTATTATATGGAAATCAATGCTAAAGTAGTATAGGCTGTTCTTGGATTGCCTTGAAAAGAGTAGATCTGATTCCCTAGTAGACCATCTAATGGCAAAAAGCTAAAATCTCAGTTAAGTAAATTTCAGGCAATAAACAACATTAAAAAACCATGCCCAAATACTATTTTCTGTAGAGTTAAATAAAATAAAAACTAAAACTTTGTAGAAACTAAAACAAAATAACAATAATAAAATCAAGCCTTTGTCTTTCTTTTAAATTAAATCAATGACTTTTTTTTTTTTTGGAAAGCTACATAGATGAAATTATCTATCAGAGTCCTGATGTGGTAGTCTTTGAGATTTGAACAGATGAAAAATGTCCTTCATCAGAACTCAAGAGATCCACTGGCAAGGTATATATTGATAAGCTTCACCTAAATAGCCATGCATACAGTGACCATATAATTTATGGTCCAAATGCAAACACTTCTTGGACAGAAAAGTGACACCAATAATGCAAGGATCACAGGCAGGTATCAGAACTGAGTGAACTGCAATACAGTCATCCTGACATGTATCACAATAATATAAAGCCATACTTTTCATGAGCTACTAACACTATTGTGCAACACAACTGCAAGGGGTGCCATGCCCACATAACAATGTGCTCTGGAGGTGCATAGAATCCCTGTGAATAGTGCCCGTGGAGCTATAAAAAAGTGGTAGTTCTGGCTCTTATGCTAAACTTATGGGCAACTTTCTAAGGGCTTAATTCATATTAAATTATTTACTATCCCAAAGCAATGCAATGCTTGGTAGCTCCATTTGCCAGATGAAGAAACAGATAGATTGATTGAATAATCTGCCCACAGTCACACAGTTAAAATTGGTGGATGAAGGAGTTGAATCCAGTTTGACATTTCAAATTCTTTTTCAATTACAGTGTACATTCAATATTATTCTGTATTAGTTTCAGATGTACAGACAGTGGTTAAACAATCATGCATTTTACAGAGTGATCCCCGATATTTTTAGTTTTATTTAATCTCTAACTCTATGCCAACATATTCATTGTCTGTAGTATAAATGTTCATTAATAATCAGGACAATAGTCTGAGAGTACAAAACTTTTAGGATGCATAATGTTCCCAGGATGTGTTCGATTCAAATACAGTCTACTACATTAATAGGGGATATGAATGCAAAATAGTATCTTGTGAGTTGGGAATATTTCACAAAGAATAGGTTTAAGTGACAGGCTTTGGAAGTCAGAACTTTACCTTTGGCAATTTTATTTTGAATTGTAGAATAAAAGGAAGGAACCACATATTTTTTTTAGAATTGTATTTAAGTATTCAATATTCTTATTCCATATTTCCAGGCTCTATAACAATGAAAAGGGGCATTCATATGAAAAAAATTCACACCTTCCTTCCTATTGACAGCCACTCAGCTGAGAATTCTTTGAACTAGTATCACTCTCCACACAATATAAATACTCTCTCAGTAAATTATTTCCCAAAGGCACTTCTAAACAGACTTAGTTTTAAAAATCAGATAAAATGTGAAATAAAATACATATTTAGTATTCCTGGGCCCACGACATCTGTATACTGCTTATTCTCAAACCTAAGCCTACCTATGTAAATCACTCAAGAGAAAAGTAGGTGCTTAACTGGAAGAGAACTAAACTAGAATACATTTGGGAACTAGGCTATTCAGAAAATAGAAGCGGGGAAGGTGGGGGTAGGAGAAGCTAATGAATGGTTTAAAGATAATAAATGTAGCATGAGGAATAGCTCCTTTCATCTTTATTTAAATTCTAGGTTTTCCTTCTTCAAGCCAATGCAAAATTTACCTCATCAATTGAACAATGAATGTTAACAATGTGTTCTTTTTTTCTTTCTTTCTTTCTTTCTTTCAAAAATCAATGTCTCGTCAATTGGTATGAAGACCCATTGCTACAGAGGTTGGCAGAAGTTGTTATTTGGCTTTCTAAATTGGTTACTACAGGTAGTGAATTGGCTTCTTAGACTGATGGCTAAATGTGGCAGGTCATTGTTCTATTTTTATGAGTAGTCTATTACCCATTTGATATTTAGTGTCCCAACTGTATAAAGGCTTAATCCAATCTATCCAATTTTGGACAAATGTAAAAGGACCTTCCAACTCTAAAACTCCTGTTGGGGTCAGCTGAGAACTTTCCATCTTCTCAGTCCTGCTTCCTTTCCAACTCATCCAGAGGTATGGACATCCAAAGCACTTCCTAGTAAGGCTCTGCTATCCAATCTCCATTTTAGAATCTCTTTCCTGGGGAATCAAACCAGCAGCAAGTGACAAGTACTTCAGCAACCCCCGGCCCTGTTTGTCTACTCCAAAGGCTGAAGTGTTCAATGTATCAGCATACCTCTAGCCTGTGTGTGTCACACCAGTGGACTGACACACATCAGTCCTCAAGACCACCAAGGTAATTTAAAAAAAAAAATCAGACACACAAAAATATGACACTATGGATGTAATTTAACCTACTAGAAAGTAACTTATGGAAAAGTCCTTTGACATTACTTAAAACACAATAACTGTAAACAACAGTAAGCAACTCAACAGTAAGCAACTAGCTACTCTAATACCCTGGCCCTATCTTCTGTTCAAAGAGCCATGAGAGACAATGAGAAAACCAATTTAAATGTAAAGATGCCTATTATTATATAGGATTTTAAGAAATAGGACTTGCATGAGAAGCCAAACCTATAAACATATAACCACTTCTGATACAAAAGTCATGGCCACAACAAATAAGCAATATAAAGGGTGGGTCTTCTCTCCAAGACAATGACTGTTAAAGCACTTAAGGAGCTAAGAAAATTGCTCTGCAATGAATTGTCTTTCAGCAACCCAATAAATGTCAGGACTGTCTCAGATATGCTAGTACCATAACTTATTAAAGGTTATCTGTAATATTCACAATATTTATTACCCAGAGAACTTCAGCTTGCCAAAGTAGAACTTTTGTTCCTCATAGTAGTCATTGATCTTCTTCAGATGTTCTCTTAGCAATGTAAGATTAGAAAGAAAGTTTGGTCTCAAAGAGTAACAAATACCACATCCTTTCCATAGGCCTTAGTTACATACTACTCATTCACTAATTAGATTGAATTTAATCAATCTCTAAGGACATATACACCAGAGAGCACTGAACACTTGGTAACTGCCTCAATATCTGACTTTTTACTCACTTATTAATAATTCTAAAAGAAAAAATTGAGAAGCTTTTATCCCCCTCCTCAGGGATATTTTAGGGTCAGTGAGAAGAATATATTGTATATGCAAAAATAAACAGTTTGGTACCAAAGTTGTTGCAGATCTTCAAGTTAGCAAATTCTTAGATGGTTCAGTGAGTTTTACTTTAAAAATATATATAAATGAAGTGAGAGGCCACTGCTTTAACAGCACTTTGTTGGCACTAATGTAAACTCTTGGGGCTCCTTTATTGCTCTATCTCATTACATCAGCAAAGTAATCTTAATTTCACTTTGCTAATAGCTTATATACTAAGACAATACATTGAATATTTATAACCCACAGAAGGACTAGATTATAGCAATAAAAGTATGGTTGGGGAAATTTAAAAAGGGGAACTCATTTAATTTTCAAAATATGCTAAAAATGCAGCCCCTAAATCCCAATGCATTTCTTCCGCAGCTGGTGAAAGCAGCTGAATCAAAGATTCTGTTCAATGATAAGCACTCACATTCTTGCTGGATATTTGCATATTGAGATTTCAGCAATGACTACAGGAAGGTCTTTGACTAATATGACAAGGTAAAAAAAAAATATGACAAGGTACATGAAAATATTGTAGCATCTAGGTGTTAAGCAGGATGTATTTCTGAGGATCCTGAGACAGAAAGAGAGCAAGAGAGCTAGCACCTAGAACATGAAGGAGGAGCTAGGGCTCTTGCTGAGCAAGAGCCTGGCAGCATACAGGAGGGCAAAAGTGGGTTTTATTTAAGTATCCACTTTCATTGGTCATTCCCAGCTGCTGTTATCTAAAAGATGAATCATAAGTCTTTCATGTCCTTTCACTATTGAAGGACATGAAATTATAATAAGACAAATAATACAAATAGACAATACAATCTATACTAATAAAAGAGTAAGATGCAAATTGGCCATGCCTTCACAATGCCCACCAGCCAATCAGTAGTGAGTATGCAAATTAACACGACAAAGCTGGCGGGTTAATTTGCATATGCAGGTGCCAAGCAGCCATAACGATGACACAGGCATTCCACACTGCCCTAGCCAGGCCACTGGGCATTGTGGAAAGGCAGAAAGGTGGCTGCGGGCTGGAGCAAAAACATGGCTCCAGCCAGAGTGAAGGAGGTGCTGGCAGCCAGGGGAAGGAAGGCTAATTCTTGCATGAATCTTCATGCATTGGGCCTTTAGTAATAAATAAATAAATAAATCATAAAAGAATAAACTGTATTTCATGTACTTACAACTGTAAGTTTATTTTTGCCCACCATTGTATTTCCAACAACTGAGAGTTCTGACAAACTTCCCTGCAAAATAGTTTAGACCATGACAAAATGATATTCCAGCTTCACATGAAAAAAATGGAGTCCTGGGAACCACACAGAGCTATGACTGGTGAGGTACCACAGCAGCTCAGTGATACTCAGAAGAGCAAAATGCTTTTGGCCACAAAGGAAACAAACCTAACCTGCAAAATGATTATCTACTTTTAATTATGATCCTTAACAATATATTTCCAACCTCCTTTTGCCCAAATAAATTGGTTATGAAATTATATAATAAACTACTGAAGAGACTAATCTACATTTTACCATTTTCTCTTATTTTTCTTCATCTTCCTATTTCTTCTTGAAGCAGTGCTAAAAACAGTAAAGTGAAAAATGCACTAATCTTTGTGTTTTAACTGCATCAATATTTTTGCATTCTTATTAGTCTTCTTACAATCATAGTCTATATCTTCATGACCCAGACCAGAACAATTCAACTTCTGTAGTTACCACCAGCACACATCTGCTGCACTTCACATGCACTTCACACACATTTTCCCTATCCTGATCACTGTCATGTGCAACCATCACACAACTCTCCTGATCATTACATTGGTGTTACATATAAATGAAAAGAAGCAAGTATGGGCAGTAGTATCATTGGATTTCTAAATGTTAAATTAGATATATAAATTACAAATGAAGACAAGCAATACCAAATTTAGATGTACACAAGGAAAAAAACATGTAAGCATGTGGAATTCTTCCCAAAAGGCACAGGAAAGAGAGAAAATGCCTAAAAGAAGAAACTAGATCACAGAAATTGTTGCTTACAGTGCTCTTTATGTTTTATATACCACTAGAGGTCCAGTGCATAAAAATTCATTCACTGGAGTGAGGGTCCCTCAGCCCAACCTACCGGTCTCACAATCTGTGAGCTCTCAGGGGCAGGAGGTGACATGGAAATAGGGAAAGGTGACGCCCAACTTTATATCCCACACTGGTGCAAAATGAATCCTTCCAGCACACATGTATTTGAAACTGATCCTGAAAATACATTATACAGGGACCTTTAGTCCATCATGACTAAAATTTCATTTGAGCCTCAGGAGCTCACAATTAAATAAATAATCACAGAAAAAATTAATAGAGAAATTTTGACTCAAGGCAAATCATAGTAAGTGCTCCATAGGAAGCAAAAACATACTAGAAGAAAAGAAAAGCATATAAAACCCCTGGTGGTATCTGCGGATGTATCTTGGAGAGTGTGAAATTTGTTTATTAGGTGTATATGGTGGCAAAGAATATTTTCGGCAGAAGCAACAGCTTGAGCAAGGAGCCAGAGGCAAGAAAAATATCAGTGTGTGCAAGATAGCTTACAAGTCAGTAAGACTAAAAAATAAATAAATTAAATAATAAATAAATAAAAAAGCTGCCTGGGGAATGTAATCACAGATGAGATTGGAAAGGTACAGAAGGGACAAATTATGAAGTTTTTAAAGCAGGCTGAGGTTTTGAACTTAAACTTTTTTCCCAGGAGCCTTCCCTAGGCTGATTTTATTATTTTCTTAACTCAGAAAAGACAAGGTAAGTATAGCAAAAATAGGAAGAAGTTACTGATTCATTTTAAAATGTCCACATCTTCTCCAATGTTGGTAATGTTTTTGAACACAATGTTATAAGATTTAAAATATCATAATGAAGACATTGAACAAGCATGTTCACAATACTACAATATCTAAATTATTCCAATGCAAAATTCTGTAGGAAAATGCCATGTGCAGAGAAAGGATTTAAAACACACATCAGAGAATGACAAGGCACAAAGAAATCCTGAAAAGAATCCTTCTTCCAGTTCAGAGTAAATAAATACAACACTTCACCAAGCAAAAAAGAAAAAGAAAAGATGCAGGTGTCAGCTGCCAAACAAATGTTGGTTGAGTAGAAAATGTTCTAAATAATTTACAGCAAAATGAAGGATGCATTCCTGCCTCCCTGCCTGGTATCCAACACCACACTTCAAAATAACCTGCAAATGGCAGCTGTAAGCACCTGATAAACAAAGAGAAAATTAAAAGAGAAAGGAATTAGCTAAATGCTTTGACCCATTTGTTTACTTACTGACTTATTGTCAGTGAGTAGGAAAGAACTGAAACTTAAAAGAAAACTTAAAGCTTTCAAATATAATTTGATTGTGAACTCTGTTGTTATCTGTTCTACAAGCATGTTGCGTACTAGATACACAGGCACTTTTCTAGGCTTTTAACAAGTTGCAACTCATCTAATTCTTCTAACAATCTTAACAGGTGGATAAGGTTATTACCACTATTTTACAAATGAGGAATCAAAGGTACATTAAGTATCTTGTAGAAAGCCACATGTGTTATTAGGGAGTGAGCTAGGTTCCATGGGCATAAATACTAGACTATGTCCTCTTTATTTGCAAATTATTTCCGTAGTGGTAGCAAAAATGTTATTATTAACATGCATTTGAAAAAAATGTATTAGTTTTTATTTTAATAGCAGGCACCTGCCAGCTGCATGAAATGGTAGGTAATAATTAAAGGTAGTTATTAGTTATTAATAAATGGAACTCACTTTCTTTTTAGACAAGGCATAGGATACATAATTAAATAAGCAAGATTACATAAAAGAGAACTATGAACATAACAGTTATTTTATGGGAATAACTGGAGGTAGACCAAAATTTACAAATATATAAGAAACTAGTTTTGCGAATGGGAGACTCAAATGTTCAAAATTTATTTTCATGTCTCAAGACAAGTTTCATTTTCATTGCTATTAGTTGTAAAATAGCTCAAAGACAATAAAAGGCAAAATTCCTATAAAATCAAATATCCCAGAAGAATGTGCTATAGACAAGACATAGTTTTTCATTTCTTTTTTTAAAATATATTTTATTGATATTTTGCAGAGAGGAAGGGAGAGAGATAGAGAGCTAGAAACGTCAATGAGAGAAACATCAACCAGCTGCCTCTTGCACACCCCCTTACCAGGGATGTGCCCGCAACCAATGTACATGCTCTTGACCGGAATCGAACCTGGGACCTTTCAGTCCGCAGACCGACGCTCTACCACTGAGCCAAACCGGTTTTGGGAGTTTTTCATTTCTTACACCCAATAATGCTCTAGGTCTGTTCAGTTTCAAAATCTTTCACAATTTTTTCCTGACACTCTATCAGCTAAGATTGTTGGTGTTATATAAGTTACACTCGAATGACAGAAATTTGTACCTTAAGTCAACATTTTCTCTGTAACCTGACTATTTACTACCTACTTGGCATCTTCACTTGAATGTCTAAAAAGCATTTCTAACCTATCATATAAAAAGTGTTTATTTTTTTCCCATTGGGCCTGTTCCTTTTCTATTTTTTGTAAGCACAGTTAATGACAGTAAACAGCAATCACATCACTTCATCATTCTCTTCATGAAATCCATTAGCAAATCCTATCAACTTTACCTCTAAATGGCATTGTGATTTATTCACCTTGTCCCCTCTCCACCGACCTTGTCACCGACCTTGTTCAAACCATATTTCTCTCTCAATTTTGACAAGTTCTATAACCTTGAAAGCTGTCTCCTTTTTCCTGTTTTGTCCCTCTTTCTTCCATTTTTCTGAGAGCAAGCATCAAGGACACTCTTCAAAATGTACACCAGATCATACTATTATGAGACTTAAAACCCTTTGGTGCATTTCCATAGAATGAAGAACACATCACTCAAGTTCTAGCTGGTTTTGCTCAGTGGACAGAGCCTCAGCCTGCGGACTGAAGGGTCCTGGTTTGATTCCTGTCAAGAGCATGTACCTCAGTTGCAGGGCCCTGGTCAGCATATGGGAGGCAAACAAGTCTCTCACATTTATGTTTCTCTCCCTATGTCTCTTCTCCTCCCTTCCATTCTCTCTAAAAATCAATGGGAAAAAATATCCTCAGGTGAAGATTAACAAAAATCACTCACTATGGGCCTGTAAGGCTCTGCATGAATGTCTAACACTTCATGGCACCTGGTTCTCTAATGGCACTTCACACACACACACACACACACACACACACACACACACACACACTATAGGCCCACGGAATTCCCAGTTCCTCAAATATCACACTGTCCCTACCTCAATAACTTGGCATTTTCAATTTTCTGTGTTTGTCTTTCCTGGCCCTTCCCAAGCTGGATCCTTTATTAACTTTAGTTTTCAGCTTTAATATCCTCCCTTTAGAAATGTTTTTTTTTTTTTTAACCACCTTTTCAGAAACAGGTCACCCCTTCTCATTATTTTTAATTAGATCACCCTGCTAAATTTCTTCAAAGCACCTTACAGCAAACTTAATTGTTTTACTTGATTATTTATTTTCTGTCTCCTTAAAAAGAAAAATCTAGAAGGGAAGAAGTTCTGATTTTTTTATTCTTGCCCATATTTATGCTCAATAAACATGTGTTGTCTGTTTTAAAAGTCGCTTAAATAAACATTTCCCAAAACATAGTTCATGAAATAACAGAATGACACAAAAATGATTTCATTAACATCACTAAAATTAGTAAACACTTAGAAAATACTTACACAGTTTTGTAGGGTTTTTTTTTTCCCCCTTAGTAGATTTGACATATTAATGTACCTTGTGAATTTCTAACAGAGACATAGATTTCTTGTTCTTTCTTGTTATTTTGGATTAAAAACACATTTAAAGTAATAGTGCTTTAACTCTACAATATAGTAGTTTGTGCATATGTATATGTACATATTTATTTGTCTTCATTGTAAAATGGGAGGATATATATGGGAAACTCAAGTTGAAATTTCTTGTCTATTCAATTTAGTTATTTTACCATGTTTTTATGACTTGATTATTTATTCATTTTTTTAGTGTTTTCTGACTTTTAAAAATACTAATACAAGCATTAAATTAAAATTTAATAATCAATTTTAAAATAAAAATAGTGTTTTTACAGAATCATTTTCTCTTTAAACAGATTAAATGAGAAAATAAAATTGGCCAATGGTGAAATATGGTTTATAAGGCTATAGATTCTCAAATTTGTTAACTCAATAGAGCATCTTCTAAGTCTGTTTAAATTATATATGGATTCAAAGCTTGTAAGTTATTCTTAACCTGGCACATATATTGGATGAAAAAAACCCTTTCAATAACGTATTGACCCTTGATCAACACATGTTTGAATTGTATAGGTTCTTAAAGAATAAATATGCAGTCAGCACTCTGTATCTACAGGTATTGTGTACATGATTCAACAAACTGTAGATGGGAATCCACAGATACAGAGGGCCGACTGTATGCATTATTCTACGCAGTTTTATATAAGGGACGTGAACATCTGCGGATTTTTATATCTGCAAAAGTCCTGGAACCAATCCCGCAAGGATACAGAGGGACAATTCTAGCAAGGTTTTTGAGAAGTTAAAAGTTATACATGAATTTTTGAATGTACAGGGGTCAGCACTTTTAATCCCTATATTGTTCAAGGGTGAACTATATTATTTCATTGCAGTACCTTTAAAAAGATATCACATGGACAAGGAATATAAATATTTTAATGCTTAATGTAAAGTAACTTATCATCTCCTTGGTTTATTGATGGGTCTTTGAACTCAAAGGAAAGAACTGATAAATCCTTTGTCCCCTGATTTGCACATCTATAATGGATTGATGGAAGATTTTTTTTTCAATCTGTCTTAATTCATTAAATTTCACATGCTGTACAAACATATATTAATGAGGCCTTTACTGGAAAAGTTAAGAGAAAGAAATGTCTGAGTGACTATGCTTCAGGTATTTATAGATTCATCATTTGGATCAGTTACTAAGTAATGGATTAATTTTATAAACATTTACTGGACACCTCCTCCCTGATACTTAGATTCAGCAGGGAAAAACAAAAACAAACCTTTGCCTCCCTTGGAATTTGTGAGGAAGGCAGTTATTATTAATAGTAATTGAGCAAATAAGCCCATAATTCCAGATATGATTGCTATGGAGAAAAAAAAAAAAAAAAAAAACACTGCAGGTGACTATGAAAACATGCAATGGGGCACCAGATTTAGACATGGGATCAGTGCAGGCATCTCCACAGAGGGGAATGTTCAAAAGGTTCAGTGAATATAAGTGTCATACAGCACCGTATTAAGTAATTTCATCTTTATGTAAAAGACTGGCCATTATCTATCTATCTATCTATCTATCTATCTATCTATCATCTATATATATAAAAGCCTAAAATGCAAATTATACCTTAGGGCAGCGTTTTTCAACCGCTGTTCCGCGGCAGAGATGTTGCCTGGTGTGCCGTAGGTGCAGACAAGACAAGAATTTTATAATTTTTCACTATTTTGTTTACTTAATATTTCATAATAAAGTAATTATAAAATACTTTCTTTGTGTTTATTTGATTCCTATTCAAGAGAATTACTTTATATATAGTCAATATAGGCACAGAGTTAAATTTTTTAACATTTTCTAATGGTGGTGTGCCTCGTGATTTTTTTCATGAAACAAGTGTGCCTTTGCCCAAAAAAGGTTGAAAAACACTGCCTTAGGGAGTTCAACCAGGGGACTAGGAGTTCAATACTCCCTATTAAGTGTGCTGACCACCAAGGGTCCGTGCAGAATAAAGGAAGGCCCCTGCCAACAGCTGGCAGTCAGGGAAGGGAGGCTCTGGTCAGCAGCTAGAAGGCCCCAAACAGACCTGATTGCCGGCCAGGCCTACAGACTCTACCCATGTGTGAATTTCATGCACTGGGCCTCTAGTTATTTATAATTCAGTTACAAGTGAATGTAAACACATAGTTATGGATATATAAGTGCATTTTGTCCTCAATTTCTCTGTAACAATGTTATCAATGATATATTCTTACTCTTTCACACAAAAATATTTTCTATTAACAAGTTTATTAATTTATTGTTTTAAAATGTAGCAGTCCTGAAGCTTTTAAAAGAGCTTATTTTAATATAGATTTTTGCATTTACCAGGTAGATTTGCTTGAGTTTTTGCTATCAGATCTTAATGAGATTTCAAACTTTGTAAACTTAATTAAAGCTTGTCAGGAGGATGCTAATTTATAGTTAGCATGCCTTGCCTTTATCCATTAAAAAAGAAAGTAAAATTTAGAAAGGAAATTAAAAATCCTTGGCTTTTAGGGAAGATTAAAAAAAAAATAGTTCAAAGACTTTTTTTTATCACAGGAAGCATCATTATCACCTCCACTTTTTAAGAACCTTTTGAAAATATGTAATGAATCCTTGATAGTCTTTCAGATAAGCAATAATTGCGTAAGGTTATTAAAATGTTTAGACAGATGTGTTTTTGACAGCCTGTAGTCTGTTTACAAACTCTAGTAAAAGCAGAAAATCCACTAACTATAAAAATTAGTGCAGAATGCATTTGTAGTTATTATTTCTATAGTTTAGGAGTTATAGGAATTATAATTCAAATTAGACATGAATTAGCAAATGTGATTGCAGTATATAACAAGATGCTTTAAATACTGATATCCTTAACTTCTTGATCAATGAAAATAAACTTATACAATGAAACGAATGTATGTATTATTGATATGTTTCCACATTTAATTTAAAAACTCTATGTATATATGGCATTGTAAGGCCACAAAGCAGGAAATCACATGGTTCCTGGATTCTGTGGTTAGTGGCAAACTACAACCACTTTGAAAATATTTACTGAGCATCAACTGTGTGCCATGGCTCTGTGAAAGGTACAGGCTGATTTCAGAGGGAAAACAGTATGGATGTTGGCAGCAAAGAGCTTGAAATTACTTAGTATACTGTTGTATGATATAGAAAGGGAATTAGGATATTATTACGCAGATTACAGCAAACTGTAATTATTTTTTTCTTATTTGTAACTTGTCTCATTTAAGTGTATCTTTAAGTATGATACTATAAACAAGAATATAATGGATGAATGTATGTTGCAGAAAAGTAATATGTAAAGCACAGAGGATCTTCAATGTGGTGAAAATGCTCAGTATGATACCATAATGTGTAGATACATAACATTATACAAACTCATACCAAGGGTACAATACCAAGGATGAACCCTAATGTAACTGGTGAACTTCTGCTGATAATGATGCACAAATGTAAGTTCACTGATTGTACAAACTGTAGTACTGTGGTGTGAGATTGTGATAGTGGGTTAGGTTGTATGTGTATGGGGTGGGCTCATGGGGAATCTGTACTTACTACTCAACTTTGCTGTGAACCTAAAACTTCTTTAAAAAATAGAGTCTATTTTTTAAAAAGTGAGATGAAGAAAAATAAAATGTCAAGTATAACTATCAAATCATATGCAGTTTCTGGTAGCCTAAGTTCAATTACTGGATCTAAACTTCCTACCCATGAATGTGGAGAAGTTATTAATCATTTCAAGTCATAGGTTTGTGTTTTTATTTTCCATTTATAAAATATAAAATGATAGAAATTAAAGAAAGGCATCAAAGCAGAGTTTTTTTATTTCAGAAATTGCCGTATCATAAGCTTTCACCAAAGTTTTAATTTATCAAAGGCGCCAGTAAAAATATAACAAATATATCCTTTCTGAAATTAATTTTAATAGATTTTTATTATTTATATTATGTATTGTGAAATGAAAATAGAAAGAATGAATAGAATATCATTGTTATATCAATATGAATAGATAGATATGGTATATGATTTATGTTACTGTGTTGTCATGTTTGTTAAATTTAAATATGATTAAGAAGATATTGACATGAATTATGATTTAAAGAAAATTAAATTATATGTCTATAAAACTTTTGGCATTATAACCTTTTCTTATTTTTTTAATTTAAGCATGTCAACAATTTTAATTTAAGATTGACACCATTTTTACTGCAGCATTTTTGTTCAGTTATGTAAAATATCTGGGCATGTGAACTGTGCATATTGATAGAGCTCTGTGTACTTACTTTATAAGAGCCAAGTCTGAGGCAATAAACTTGCAGTTTCTCTAAGGAAATGATACAAGTTTATAGAATAAATGTAGACAACACTCTCTAAATTTATGAAGTTTTAAGCATTATCTTTAGCAGCCAATGGAATAAATATAATCCAATTCCATTTGGATTATATATTGTCTAACCTCCATCTGCACATTCTCTTAGTAGTTTATCCCTCTTGCAATTGTAAAGATAATGAAGAACATGTATTTTAACTTCATCAATAACTCTGAAGTATATTTAGAAAAGGAAAGTACTCAGTGGACTCTGTTGCCAGAAAAGAATAAATACTAAAGCTTTCCTTGATTCATTGCTATGTATTTTCTTTCTCTGGCTTTAGTAATTTAATTATCCATGCCTCAAAAGCTTTCAAGCATATGAGTTATATACATAAAATCCAAATATTCATCAACATAGGACAACAGAAATAAGAGAGAGATCATACATAACACTTAAATCCACGTGGTAATATCTATATGGCTATTTTTCTAATTCTAAAAATGTTAACATCATTTCTGAATAGTTTATAGATTTGTGCAATGAGCATATAATTTTGAAGTACTCAGTCTCTTGAGATACTGTCTAAGACTCTATTGTAAATAGATGTTTAAGAAATAGTACCTCTCCTCAAGTAACTAACAACGAGAATATAATTTCATTAGAGCTAACATTTTTAATTAAGAATAGAGAAAACAAGTATGCAAATGAACCCAGGTGGGGGAAAGTGTGAAGACAGGGACACCAGGAAAATGCTCACCAGCAATACTTAAGCTGTCTGTTCAATGAAAATTGGCCTGGTGGGCAAAGCAGAATAGATTTTGGAGCCTGGGATACAATCTATGGAGGGAAATCACTGGAGACAAATATTCAATACGAACATAGAAGACAAGAAACAAAATGATTTAAGAAACTGTCAGTAGTTAAGGAAGTTGAGTATGTTCCATGTGCACATTACAAGGGAAAAGACATGGTTGAGCCTGGTCGTGTGTGGCTCAGCAGTTGATCATTGGCCCAGGAACCAAGAGGTCACCAGTTTGATTCCTGGTTAGGGCATATGCCAGGGTTGTGTGCTCAATCCCCAGTAGGGGGTGTGCAGGATGCAGCCAATTGGTGATTCTCTCTCATCATTGATGTTTCTATCTCTCTCTCCCTTCTTTTCTGTAATCAATGAAAAAATATTCTTAAAAAATAAAAAGACATGTTGGGGGAAAAAGATGATAAAATTAGGGGCTCGACCATGGAGCAGACCTTCCTTCAACTTTTGTGAATCATGAGGGAAGTGTACGTTACAAGTTGAAATATAATAAATTATATTATTTTTACTGCGACTTATAACACCTCAAAATGATTTGGAAGGCCAGTTTCTAGGATTTCTTGGAAATTCATGCCAAAATGTGGCAGTGAGAGCAAGCTGGTTGCTGGCCTGCAGCCTACCAGGCCTCTCTTCAGATAGGACATCTGCTGCCAAGAACTGGCCCAGGCCAGGGCTACCTATGCCCTGGAAACAGGTAGCCACTGAGCAAGAAAGTAAGATGTGAAAAGCAGTGGGTGCAGGAACCAGAACTGCAAATGAGCCTATCTCCTGGGCCCCAGAGGATTGCCTTCCTGTGTGAAAGGATACAGCTAGGGGAGGACCCTGCGGTATCCCTTAGACAGTGAAGGTAGGGGTGCTCCTTGCTTGGGTCTAAGACTGAGAGTCTTAAAAGCTATGCGTAAGAGCTTGGACCTGTGTACAGCCTAAAGAGACACACTGTGGCTGATTAGTAAATGTCTTAGATAACATTTTCATTGTTTGCATAACTGCAGATTATGAAGAACACAGGTAGAAAATTTTCTTTTCAAGGTAAAGTAATGCTATCTGCATATTATAACTTTGTTTGAAAAGACTCATTTATTAAGATGCTCCACAATAGATCATTAAAATTGGCAAACTTCCTAATTAAAGTATACATTGCTATTTATCATAGATAATGCTTTATTACTTAAGACAAAATAAAAACTCTCAATAACCATGCCAAACCATGGATTTAATCCTGACAATGTTTCTTCCGAGCACTAAGAGTAATAGACTTCCCACTAAGGAGGTTTGTAAATGTCTAGGTTGCATCTCCTAGACTCCTTAGTGCTTAGGAGAGAGAAGAGAGAGAGAAAAGATGGAGACTTGGGATTTGAATCTGAGCAGCCTGGTTTTCAAACAGCCCAAAGCCTAGTCTTCTGCATTTGTTTTTTAAGTACACCGAAGCTATCCACAAATCCTCTAGCAAAGTCAAATTTTTTGCTTTAAAATTGTTCACCCACATAATGAGTCATACAATATATAAATATAACAATGGAGTTGAAATAGAGTAGAATTTAGATCTGAAAAAGAGAAATGCCATACAGGCTGTAGTGGATATTGGGGCTTGTTGCCCAGATCCCCACCCCCTTTGGAACAGAGGCCCTCATTTCCCCAGAGGGCTGATGGCTAAGTCAGCCCTCTAGAAAGTGCCCTTTTCAGAAGAGAACGGCCTCTGCTAGGGTGATACCTCCTGGAGCCAGTATGCCATTAGTCAATACAGGTTCCCAAAGAAGCTCCCATGCCCTTGCCTCAATGCATGACGGGTCTTCTCAGCAACAGAGCTGGTGACCTCAGTTTATCCTTTCTCTGCCAGCCCTTCTGCCATCACTGCTCGGCAGGTGTTGATCCTAAGAATTCTCCCATTAAATGCCCTGGACATCACTTTCCATCTCAGAGTTTGCTTTCTAGAGAACAGGACCAGAAACACATATTGAACCCAGTAGCACTTAAAACTGTTATCTGGAAGGTTGGGGGGAACTCCCACTTTAAAGATTACATGTGAAGTCAATGCCCTATCTTTTCCTCAACACAGTGATTCTGGAAATGAGCCATTTTACTCTTGTAAGGGCAAATTAACTTTTTTAGAACTTTTCCTGATGCCAAAAGTCAGAAAGACCTTTTCTCCACTCCCATTCTTAGACCATTTCCAATGTCTGGTGGTTGTAAACCCTTTGATATGTATGCACCTTATGGTATAAAGTACCTTATCCACAATTTCACTTTCCACCACTGCACTTAGCTGCAGTCAACTGTGGACTGGGAATATTAAATGGAAAATTACAGAATTAAACAATTCCTAAATTTCAAATTGCACATCATTCTGAGTAACATGAGCTCTTGAGTAGTCCTGCCCTATCCCCCCCAGGGCAAGAATCATCCTTGCATAGAGTATGAACTCTGTATAAGCTACCCTAGCCACTTAGCCTTCTTGATTGTCTTACAGATTGTCACAGTACCCCAGTGCTGATGCTCAGCTTTTGTTATTGTTCTTAGCTTTGTCTTCTGGGTTGTCTTAGATTGCCAGGGTATCCCAGTGCTAGGGTTAAACTAACCCTTATTTTTCTTACTCACTGCCCCAAAGCCATTCACATAGCTTTCATTGTGGCATACTGTCATAAAGATTCAATTTTATTATTAGTTATTGTTCTTCATCTCCTACTGTGCCTAGTTTACAAATTAAATGTTATCATAGTTGCTTATGTACAGTATAGGAAAAAAATATAGTACATGTAGGGTTGGCTACTATCCTTCATTTCAGGCATCCGCTGGGGGTCTTGGAACATATACACTTTGGATAAGGAGGGACTACTGTAAATCTTTTTAAAGGATAAATAGTGTTATAACCCAGGAAAGTTTTCTTAAAAGCTGGACAGCCATCTCTTTGAAATGTAAACGTTAATGAAGCTGGGATCCCTAGCTTCTAGTCATCAGAATTTTAGCTGCAGGCATTGCCTACAGCTGTAACTAGCAGTTTTATAGAGGTTCAAAAGTTTTAATATCTCTACAGATAAAAGCAATTAGCCTGCCCAGATGGCTACCCCAATTAGCCAGCTGAATTTGGGATTAGCTGAGAGAATGTAAAGCAAAAGGCTTGGTCATCTTTTTCCAAGAAAACAAATGATTGTTAATCTTGAGAAAAGGTATGTAATGGATTATCTCTGGTGGTATACAAAGGATGGAACTCCTCGCTGTCTTTATAAATATCATTACCAGATTACTGCAGATGCATAACCCAGTCTGATGTAATGTTCATTCAGTAGTAAAATGATTTTCTTTTTCCTTTTCTGTCTTTGAGAAAAAGATTGTTCAGGTTGAGATATTTTATTTCTAATTTTTCCTCTACATGCCGCACCAGTTTCTGTCACAGTGCTAACTGTGCTGATGCCAGTGGTTTTCCTGTCGCTTGGTCATTCACATGGAAAGAGTTAGACAGACAGCCGGACTCGGTCTCTGGGATCCTCATTTGTGCAAAAAGGCTCTGAGCAAAAATCATACAACACTACAGAGTTTGAAACTCCTATCCCTATGTGGACCCTGAGTATTTATGAACTGACTTGAGGCACGCCTGGCCTGCGCACAAATAAGTGTCCTGGTCCCAACTAATCTTTCTTGGTCTGTTTTCTCCAGGATGGTGGTTATAAATATCATTAATTCTTAGAAACTCTGATGACAGGTTTGAACATCCTACTTTTCTAAAAAATTATGTATTTTATTAAACTCAAATTTTTGCATGCAAATTTAGAAGAAACTCCAGGGCCTCCTTTCTCTAGTACTCATGAGAATTTAAAATTCCCTGACACTGCATGGTTTTCATCAGGTAGATACTCAGTAAATATTGGCTGGATAAATCCCAATCTTCCTTGCAGAAATGCATGGTGCCTGTGATTAAAATGACTAGGTATGTTTTTTTTCTTGTTTTCCTCTGAGGAATTGAGTTTCCAAAAGAAAAGTGTCCTTGGCTATCCTTGAATTTCAATTTAACTTCACAGTGCCTCTAGCAAGAACCCTCTCTGTAAACACCACTATGCTTAAGGGTGGGATAATAAATAGATTAAGAACTTAAACTCTGAGTCATCTGGCCTCACTTCCTTATTTAAAAAAAACAAACAAACAAAAAAAAAACATAATAACAGCATCTCATTTGCTTTTTGTGACAATTAAACAAGGTAAGTTATATACTATATTTAGTCAATAAATGCTAGCTACAATTAGTATAAGAATAAAGTTTATATTTAAAAGATACTATTGAAGGATTCATCTGGCAGAAAACTATAGGAAAAATTAACAAGTACTAATCTGTATACTGGGACTTGAAAAATAAATGTTTAAATAAAAAATATTAGGAATGTGCACAGATCTCTTTCAGGCTAGGCAATTAAAATGGGTGGAGTAGAGGAGAAGAGAAAGGAGAGTAGTGATCACTGGATTCACATAGATGGGTGAAAGAGAAGAAGGACTGAGGAACAATCTGACACTTGAAGTTTTAACACAAGGAGAGAAATTTTAGGAACTTTACTAGGTGACACATAGGTTCTTTTCCTTGGAGATAGATCACATTTTCTACTTAAGTGTTCACAGGCTTAAATTTGATGAATGAGGAAAGAAAAGTGAGTCTTAATGCTGAAGTTGTGACTGATGTGAGAATTTAAATAATATAATTTGGGAGGGATTGGACAACACAGTTCATATTAACACTTATTCTCTACCATTTCTTCCTTCTCTACTACCCCTCAAAAAATCATATTTAGATATTTTGGGGTTTTCTTAATGAAAAATTGTGCTTTGAGAAAATATAATCACTATAAATTTAAATAAGTCAGTCAGAGAAAGACAAATCCCATATGATTTTACTTATCTGTGAAAGCTAAAGACCAGAATAAATAAATAAACAATAGAAATAATCTCATAGATACAGAGAACAGACTGATGGTTGTCAGAAGGCAGAGGGGTTGGGGTGCTGGGTTAGGAAGTATAATCAGTAGTTACAAAATAGTCACAGGAAGGTAAAGCACAGCACAGGAAATACAGTCAATAATATTGTGATAACAATATATGGTGCCAGGTGGGTACTGGAAATATCAGATGGAACACTTTGTAAAGTACACCATCACCTAACCACTATTCTGTTCACCTGACACCAATACAAAATAATATTGAATCTAAATTGTAATTGAAAAATAAAAAATAACCACTACAAATTTGAATAGCTATTATATTCTTCTTTTAATACAACTGTACTGAAAGTGAAAATCTGTATCATTCAAGCCACTATTTGTGAGCTGCTTAAAAATGCACAAATAAGTTAGTGCACTTCCAGGTGTTTTATTTTGCAAGTTAGCTAGGCAGCCAGAAAGCAAAAACTTATTTTTTTTCTACTTCATTACCATTGCAGGCACCAAAAGGGAGGGATGTGTTAAATTGCTTTTCTTCTGTAGAATGTCCTATGGGATCAAACCTACAAATCCTGCCCATCGCTAACAGTGCTAACTTTTCACAGGCAAAATAGCATAGCCAAGGTGGATTTATTAGAGGGGAACTTGATTTTCTATTTCTTTCTTCTGCTTATGTAAATTCAGCCTTTTAGTTTGACTATCCAGAGAGACATTCTCTTTGTGATTTTATTTGACCTGAGATAAAAGTTTAATTATCTCTATTTTATGTATAACTGTAGGAGGGTAGACTACTTTCTCATAAATATTGGCAACATCCACAAAGCCACTATTCTATGTTGTTGCCTTTAGGATTTCCAGAAATTACCTTCAAATTAGCTGCATATTACCCTGATTTTCTACTTTAACTTCTTTGCTCACATTATTTCCCATACTGAGAATTATTTTTCTCTACACAAATCTATATAGATTCAATTTCTGGGTGTAGACTTTTTTAAAGTTCCATCTCTCCCACAAAATCTTCTGGGTCCACTCAAATTTGAAATTATTTCTCCTTCCTCTTACAGCATTTGGCTGTCATATGTATCTAATGTCTATGAATTGCTGCCAGGACAAACTCCATTCATTAGTACATGCACGAAATAAATTAACTTTGATAACTTTCAAGGCACCAGGCCCTCTGTTAGTTGCTGAGTGCATGCTGTTGTCTAAGAATCAGAACCTGCTTTCAAGTGTCTTTCAAATTCAGGGGGGAAAAAAAACATAAATAGACAATTACAAAGAAATTTGATATTACCTGGGTAATATCAAAAGCATAAAAGATGCTTACAAGAATATCAGAGTTGCAGCTAGAGCACTCTGGGATTATCAGAGAATGCTTCTCTAAGAAAGGAGACCAAAACCAACCTGGATGAACAAATAAGGGTTAAGTCAGGTGAATAAAGTATATGGAGCAAGAGAGACCCTCCAGGAAGAAGGTGCAGCTTGTGCAAAGGGATTGAGATAGGAGAGCATGCCTTGTTAATGTGACTGTGATTCGTCTACGTTAGACAATACAAGGGTCTCAAGGTCTGGGAAATTCTGACTAAATGCTGTTCCTGACAAATGTTAAAGTGTAGCACAGTACGTTGCAGATGCAACTGTAACTGGAAGAGCTTTAACACAATCCAACAGGTTAAGTTTAGTCAACTGCAAAGAAGAAATCAGCATATAATGCATCAAACAATATACACTGAGTGGCCAGATTATTAAGGTCTCTGAACGTATAATAATCTGGCCACTCAGTATATATATTAGAGGCCCGATGAATGAATTTGTGCATGGATGGGGTCTGGCCAGTCTGGCCAGGGTTGCAGCGGGGTGGGGAGGAACATGGGCGTTTAGCCGGCCTGCCTGCTGGTTGAACTCCTGGTCAAGGGGACAATTTGCATATTAGCCTTTTATTATATAGGATATACACTGAGTGGCCAGATTATTATGCGTTCAGAGATCATAATAATCTGGACAATCAGTGTATATAAGCAATGGCTAAGTATCCCCTTCGGAGAGACAGAGCTTTGAATATAAATCCCCTATATTCTTTACTTGCTGCAAATAAATATAATTGCCTAATGACAACCAATGTCTCATTATTGAATAGAACACCCCAACCTGTGAACCCAATTAAATTCAATAACAGTATGAGTGGTATGTGGAAAACATGGAATAGAATCAAAGGGATGTGGTTGCAGAGGTGGGCAAGCCCAGACTGATACTGTTACCCTTTTACCATCACTCTAGCTATGGCATACTTTTTTGATTAGATTATATTTGTGATATGGCTAGTTCCATTACTAATCTATTTGCACCGTGAAATCGTGACTATATCTTAATCACATTTCTATCTGTAGCACAGTGCCTGGTGAATTGTTTTGTACATACAAAATGCTCACCAAATGCTTGGTTATACATGCATAGAGTTGATTTAGCATTTATTTAATGTGAATCAAAAACAAAATAATAAACAAATGCAATGAGCTGGCATGAGGGGAAACTCGATTACTGCAGTGGCTCAGAATAATTGTTTCTTTGTTATAGGAGTATTGCTTGTGCCTTTTAAGGATGTAGTATGCATATTTCAATCTTTATATGCAAGAACAAGTCAAAGGTTCAGAAACAGCCAAAGTAAAATCAGTGAATCACTAAAGTAGTAATTGGTTTATAAGTTTATTGTGCACACACCAAAAAGACAGCTTGCAACTGGGAGTTCGCAAACCAGGGAATGAGCCTCCAGAGTATACCATTACAAAGCTAGTATGAATGTGGCATCATCCCAGGGACTGGCAATTAAGATAAAATAATTACTAAACTGGATTTAGAAATGATATATGTTACATACCATAAAGTCCATGCATTTAAAATAAGCATTTCTGTGATTTTTAGCATATTTACTATTATGCTTTTAAATTAAAAGAGTTTCTAGCAATATAAAATAGGGGCATATTTTCATCATTTATTTTTAATGATTCCTGGATAGCACAAATGGTAAATTATAGCATTCCCTTTACTCTGGCCAGACAACATTACAAAAGGGTTTTCTTCCATTATTTACATAGTAGTTTTTATTATATGGATAACTATATAAACTCTTCCTGTAATTTCTGGTCCCTATTTTTTCTTGACAGTGGTCAGTGTCACCTAATTCTTAGTTTATTGTCTCTCAATCTTATTAAGACCATTTGAAGCTCAGCAATGCACAATCTCCTTTTTAAAAGGCACTTGAATTCAAGAGAAGATGACTTGGCTTACAAACAGCTCTTAAGATGTATAGAATAGCCAAAACCGGTTTGGCTCAGTGGATAGAGCATCGGCCTGGGGACTGAAAGGTCCCAGGTTTGATTCTGGTCAAGGGCATGTATCTTGGTTGCAGGCACATCCACAGTAGGGGGTGTGCAGGAGGCAGCTAGCCGATGTTTCTCTCTCATTGATGTTTCTAACACTCTATCTCTCTCTCTTCCTCTCTATATAAAATCAATAAAATAATTTTTTTTAAAACGATGTATAGAATAGCCCAGCCAGTGTTGCTCAGTGGCTGAGCATCAACCTATGAACCAGGAGGTCATGGTTTGATCCCAGGTCAGGGCACATGCCCAGGTTGCAGGCTTGATCCCCTGAGTGGGCCATGCAGGATACAGCCAATCAATGATTCTCATCTTTTACATTTCTCTCTCTCTCCCTTTCCCTTCTCTGATGTAAAAAAAAAAAAAAAAAAAATGTGTGGCATAATGAATTAGGTCAGGTTTTATGAACCTTTTCTTTGATGTTTTTATAAGCCTGGCAAGACCTGCCTCCCAGCTGTGTCTTGTTCAGTAGTTCTTCATGAATACCTACCAAGCATCTGTCAAGGAGCCATACCTTTTAAGTTTTTGACTTTCATTTCTTTACAGTTTTCTGTGGGGCTTGATGTCAACTAATAAAGTTGGAAACACCAAGCTTTCAAGTTCCTTTGCCTACAGTTATTTAGAGAGTTACTCCAGGACATAGAAGAAAAGCTGCAGCACTGTCAGAGATCAGCTTGGCATCCCAACACATTTCCTGAGCTAAAAAAACAGCACCATAAATTTTCCGGAATACCCTCCATTTTGCACTTGACCTATGTTTTACAGAAGGTGATTTTTTTTTCTTTAAAAAAAAAAAATCTATTACTCTGCAATGAAAAAAAAAAAAAAAATTCAGAAGTTTCTCAGAAACGTGCCATAAGCTACAATATACTTTATGGCTAAAGTTATTCCTTCAGTTTCCACTGGTCTTAACCTAATCCAGACACTTTGTACAATCTCCTTGGTCCTTGCATTTTTCTTCTAGCACCTGAATTCACTATCTCCATTCAAAATTATGTACACAGTTGTCATATTAAGTTTGTCAAATACAACTGTTAATTATGTTTCTCCAGACTCAAAACTCTTTAATGACTCCCCATTTTTAAAAAGAACTTTTTTTTAAATACCTTAGAAAATATTTAATGGGAGAGTAATTTGTAGAGACATGGGTTTGTATCACTACTCTGTCACTTTGCAATTGTGTGATTCTAGGACATATATGCAAAGCAGTTTCTTTTCTTTTAAAAAAAAATTGGCTATCCCTTCAATGGTACTCAGAAAGTTAATTAAGTTAATGTGTACCCAGTACCTGGGAAACAGTGGGTGCAAAATAAATGTTTCCTGAATTTCCTCAGTCTAGTTTTAAGCCTTTTTCTGTCTTACCTCAACTTAAAAAAAAAAAAAAAAAAAAAAAGGAAAAAGAAGGAAAAAAGTCCCTTGTCTGGCAGAGTTGCTCAGTGATTAAGTCAACCTATGAGCCAGGAGGTTGGAGGTTCAATTCTTGATCTGGGCACTTGCCCAGGTTTCAGGCTTGATTCCCAGGAGGGGGCATGCAAGAGGCAGCCAATCAATGATTCTCTCTTATTATTGATGTTTCTATCTCTCCCTTCCCCTTCCTCTCTGAAATCAATAAAAATGTATTTTTAAGAAGTCCCTAATAACTTACAGTATATTACATATACAGCATCAACTTCTGCAAGTAATATACAAAAAAAAAGAGCATATTTTCCTCAAAAAACATTCTGAAATTTAGGGAATAGATCCTGCATATGATCTTATTGAAGGAATGGATTTCAAACCAAGCAATCCTGACCAAGCTAGTTAGTGAGTAACAGCTAGAGCACTGAGGCTGATGTCAGCATAAATGCAAGCATCTTAAGGTCAGTTTTTAGAAAAGTCCTAAAGAAAAAAAAAAATTCTTTTGCAAATGCCAGTTTCCTACAGACCACATTGGGACACAGATGGCTAAGTAAGTTGCTTACTAGATTTTCAGTGGAGCATCTGTTATTTTACGTTACATACATCCTCACTTTTTTCTCTCTCACTCTCAGAAGCTGTACCAAGCCATTGGCAATGCTTTCCACTCCATTTAGCATCCCTGTGTGTTTGGCACACAGATTCTGAATTTCCCTCACAGATATCCTGAACAGTAAAGTATCCGGAAAATCATTTTCACAGATACATTAAGGAAAGATAGATGCCAAATTGAGGCAGGGCTGAGAGAGCCGACTGTATCTATTTCCTGTCTGCTAGGCAGTGACCCAGGCGGGGCTCAGGCCACCTGTCAAGCTCAGGCATGTGCCCAGAAGGGAAGAGTTCCTGCTGTGTGTAGATTGTCCTCCTCACCCACATTTTTATTGTCACATAAAATAGAGTCTTGAGTCATGAGAACTGTGTTTTTAATCCTCACCTGAGAACACACTTAGTGAGAGGATGGGAGAGAAGAGGGGATGGTGTGGAGGAGCATCTATGTGAGAGAGAAACATTGACCAGTTGCCTCCCACACCTGACCCTACTGGGGAACAAACCTAAAACCCAGTTTGTCCTCTGACGGATGGAACACATTATTTCTGGTATGCAGGATGATGCTCCAACCAACTAAGCCATACTAGCCAGAACCGTATAAATGTCCATTTTTGTGCACAATGTAGAAATATAAAGAAAGGAAAGAAATTCTAGTTCAATTCATACTTAATTATTGACAGTAACAACTCATAATACTCTGGTGATTAAAGTTTTTCAGTCACTTAAAAATACTTATCTTTTCTAACCACATGATAAAGAAATTTTAAACAAATAAATTATTTGATAGATGAATGTAGTATTAAATAAGGCATGGCTTTTCTTTTGCTTAAATGGGTATTTTTTAGTTAGGTTTATGAGATAAGATGAACCATAATATGTAAATACTTTGATATAAAAAGGGATTTCAAGGACATTATTTTAAATTTAGGATATATCTCTCTGCTTGTAGTGAAAAATTGTAAGCCTTAAAAGAAGTGGTATTTTAATGACATTTTCTTGTAAGAAATTTATTCTGTTTGAGAATAATTTTAGATCTTCACCTTCGTGTCAGTAATATAGTTTTCCTCATCTAACCACTCAAAGAGATATTTAAATCCAGAGAACTTTGATCAACTCTTTTAGAAGAAAGGGGAGTTTTTACTTTGAAGTATTGTATACAGAGATGATTCGAGTCTTTGTAATTTCAACCTTCCTTTTTTAAAAAAGAGAAAGTGAAGGAACAAAGTTCCACAATATAAAAATAAACTTTAATTAATTAATTAAAAGACAGTCATGACCTCCTTAATTAGATTTTCATGATCATAATATAAAATATATTAAACCATAAAAGTTTTTTAACTTTAAAATTACCCATAACTCATATAAGTAATAGGTTAATAAAGCTATTTATTAGCATCAAGTCCTTTATAATTGTGATTATTAGAAGATTCTATTGTAATAATATGAGTCACAATTCCTTCTTTTGATATAATGTTTAAAACTGATGATATCATTAAATACTATATAAAGTCTATTCTCATAAACTTGGAAAAAATTTTATTTTCTTCAAATAACAGCATAGATCATCCCCTATATATTAAAATTTATTTATCTTAATGTTTGGAACAAAAGCAGATCTCTTCATATATTAGTTTTATCAGAAAGTAAGATGAATTTTAAAAGTGTTTAGTGAGGACTTTTGTTCTTTGTTCATGTATTACTTCAAATTAAGTTATTTTACTTTCTATTTTTAGCTCTATAACTTCTAGCCAATTCCTGTTACTTTACACGTTTTTTGATGCTCTATGCATGCACCTTTTTTTTTCTTTTGGGCTTCATTCAATTTTTATTCTGTTGCCAACATCTTCAAAGAGGGTATCAAAACATTCAGTCAAGACAAATTGTATTTTAATGCACCAAATGTAAAAGATAAAAATTAATAAGAAACAAAAATATAAAAAGTTTAAATAAAGACACAATTACTATCCTACTTGAGTTTGAGACAAAACGAAAAATCAGAAATACTAATGTTCACCATGGAGTGCTGCATGCATTTGTTAGTTCAGAAAAGGGGGTACTAAAATATCTCAATTACTGTTTTTAGCATCCCTTAAATTTTGTATCTGAGACGCGTCTCACTGATCTCACCTCAGTGCCATCTCTGTGAGCAGTTATTTTCATATGTGGTTTTATCACAGTTGGATTGACCTAAATATTTTTCAAATGAAGCCTTTTGCCATAAGTGGAAAAATGATTAAATTTCTGCATAATACTATCAGGACATCCCATGCCTTAGGAACATACACTATCTCTCCTGAAAGTTCTGTTTCCCCACAAGATACTAGCAGGAGAAGCTAGCTATAAAGTGAAAATTTAACTCATCTCAGTGTTACATTAGTTATGCAAGCATTACAGATTATGAGTGAATGATCACAATAAACGTATAGCAATATTTCTAAATAGCAACTACTATTTCTCAATAAAATAGTATTGTTCATTAAAATCCACAGATCAGAAAATTGATAATTTGTCATTCAAATATCCTAGACTTTTCCCCAATGATGTGCTATTTTGTTTATTGAGAGCATGAACAGTCTAAAAAAAATATTCAGGAGAGATCAAACAATTTCAAAAAAACACCTCAGTCTTCAGAAGCCCAGCTTAATTAAACTGAAGAACAGATATGTTACAATGATTCACAAGTATGACAGGAAAAGAGACTGGAACCATTTGCTTTCTGAATCTAGTAGGATCTGAACATAAAAGATATCAGCGGGCTGTCATGTATTCGTCCAGAAATAGGTAGTAGGGAACAAACCTGAGAATAACAGGCCCTGCTCCTGAGGAGTTAAAACCTTGGCATGTGTAGGTATGTCTCTTTAGGAAAAATCAGAATAAATTTCTCTTTTATTTTTATATATTAAAATTTCATAATACAAATGAATTTTTTTAATAAATTTATATTTTTTAATATGGGGGGTTTCTTTTTATTTTTAGAGAGAAAGGAAGGGAGAGAGAGACAAACAATGAGGGGGGGAAAAAACATGGATTGGCTCTCCTGCATCCCCCCCACTGGGGATGGAGCCCAAACCTAGGCAAGGGCCCTGACTGGGAGTCGAACTGGCAATCTCTCAGTGCATGGCATAACTCTCAATCAACTGAACCACACTGGCCAGGGCATAAATAAATACCTAGCACTGTGATTTAATGGATATCTTTAATGTAGACTATTATTTGTTGAAGATTTGCTGAGAAGTTCTGATAAGCATGAGATTTTCTAAATTCCCATTATTTTTTGAAAGCCAAATGTAGCACCCCATATTCCTAGAGTTATCTTAATACTTTTTCATTTTCTATATCTTTGCTGTGTACTTTTCTGAAAATTATTATGGTAATTTTATAATATGATTATAAAAAAGGAATTCATGTCTTCTCAATATTAACTACAGGCAAGACACTATAGTAGGAATAGTCCCTGTATTGTGTATCTCATATAACTCTCACAGCAACCCAAGAAATACACATTACTATCTCTACTTTATATGAAAGGTTACAAATCATTGTAGGGAGTTTTTCAGTTTCACATAACTAATGGATTTCAGAGTTTCTATCTAGCCCTGCCCCATCATATTTACTGTATTTTAGTGCTAACATTGCCTCGCATATCCATGAGACAACTGGGTCATTCTGGGAAGTGTCAGGGTGTTCAGAGAGAGCCAAGATGTATGGAGGTAGGAAGATGCACTCTGTCTTTCTACAAGCAACAGTGGAGAGGACACTTGAGAAAGAAGAAAGAAAATGGTCACAAGCAGAGAAAAGAAATAATGCCTCTAATTTTCCCTGTAAGTAAATATGTAATATATATTT
This sequence comes from Pipistrellus kuhlii, assembly GCF_014108245.1. Taxonomy (NCBI): domain Eukaryota; kingdom Metazoa; phylum Chordata; class Mammalia; order Chiroptera; family Vespertilionidae; genus Pipistrellus; species Pipistrellus kuhlii. Next base: position 18,330,205 of record NW_023425595.1, read on the forward strand.
ACACACACACACACACACACACACACGCACACACATTTTCTATACCATTGAGGGATTGAGGGTGATTAGGGAGAAAATAATAAAAAATGTAAAATAACCAGTCAATTGTAGTCAAGAATTGGAGAAAAGAGAAAATATATTTGTCTCTCTGGGTGGTTAGTACATTGGTATAAAGGCTTATACCCAAAGTCAACAAAGTTAAAATGGTAAGTTATTTTTAAGCAAGATGGTAATTTGGCAGCCTAAAATAGGTCTTGCCAGTTTTACCTAGAAATAATTGAATCAAAGCTGCTAAATATTATGTTTTATATGAATAAAATCTCAAATCTGTGTCATGTGCCTCAAAACTATAAAGAATAGATAAAGAGATCTACTTAATTTATATTTATAAAATTTTGCAGGATAAGAAGTATATTTAATTATCAAGATTAATGCCCTAAAAGCTGGCCTCCCAGAAACAGAAATTACCTCCCTCAGAGTTCCATAGAAAGATAAGACTTGGCCGAAACCGGTTTGGCTCAGTGGATAGAGTGTCGGCCTGTAAACTAAAAGGTCCCAGGTTTGATTCTGGTCAAGGGCATGTACCTTGGTTGCGGGCACATCCCTGATAGGGAGTTTGCAAGAGGCAGCTGATCGATGATTCTCTCTCATCGATGTTTCTAACTCTTTATCCCTCTCTCTTCCTCTCTGTAAAAAATCAATAAAATATATATATTTTTTAAAAAGAAATATAAGACTTGAACCTCAGCCTTCCTGCTTTCACTCCAAAGGAGGGGCTAGAGCTGATAACCATGAACATGAACTGGGAAAGTAGAGCTGGAGTCAATGTTCTACCAGTTAATATGGCTCCTCAATCCTGGTTCTGATTCTAGCAGAAAAGGTTTGGACCTTACCTAATCATGCAGTTTAGATGTCAGAGCTCAAGGTCACTTCCTAGACGATGATATCTGTTAGACATCTGTGCACTCCCCTAAAGTGAAAAGGTAATGCAGTCCCCATACAAACACTATGATGCTGTGGATGTGAGTTTCCCCCAGTGAAGATGGCTTAATCATGATATGTCTACCCATTTGTACTTATTTACATCATCCAATATTACACATCAGACAAAGATACGGACACTTGTACTGTAGTACTCAAGATGATAGTAATATTTACCCTAATGCCTGGGTTATGGGCTCCATCACCAGTGTAGGGCATGTAGATGGCAGCTGATCAATGATTCTCTCTCATCATTGATGTTTCTATCTCTCTCTTTCTCTCCCTTCCTCTTTAAAATCAATAAAAAGATATCCTATATAATAAAAGGCCAGTGGCCGTAATGCTGTAACACTGGAACAACCAAACAACTGGTTACTAGGAGGTGCACTAAGCACCTCTCAGTTCCTTCCCCTAGCCCATGAGCAGAGGCTCTCATGGCAGGAGGGGTGGGGCATGAACTACTCAAGGCAGAGAGCTATGAGTGGCAAAGGGCAGGGCAGTGAACTATGAGCTGCGGAGGGCAACAAGCAGCAGAGGGCTACGAGTGTCAGAAGGCCATGAGTGACAGAGGTCTATGAGCTGGGGAGAGCTACAAGTGGTGGAGGACAAGGTGTGAGCTATGAGCAGCGATGGACCAGGTGGCCAGCTGAGGCAAGTGGAAGCGAGCTACTCACGCACAATTTTGTGCGTGCTAGGCCTCTAGTATATTTTAAAAACCCAGGGTTCTGAGCAACAACAACAAAAACAACAACAGCAACATGACTCTTAAAAAAAAAAAAGACTAGTTTAAATGGCAAAACTTCATAATCTTAAGTTTCATTTATTATTTTAAGTTTCCTAGGACTGCCAGGACAGGAAAGTTGAATCATCTATTCTTTCCATTATAAGTCAGCACCTTTACTGATTGGTCTCTCCCTCTCTCTTCCATCTTCTATCATTTAATGCCTTTATTTCCTAGAACATATTATTGCTAATATTAATGCATTTTATTTATAGACAATGTAGCTATTTATTATTACACTAGAGGCCCAATGCATGAAATTCATGCACAGGTAGAGTCCTTAAGCCTGGCCAGCGTTCAGGGCCCATTGGGGCCTTCCAGCTGCCAACCAGGGCCTTCCTTCCCTGGCTGCCAGTTGCTGTCTGGGGCATTCCTTTGTTTTGCACACCTCCTGGTGGTCAGCACACAACATAGCAAGCAATTAAACTCCAGGTCTCCTGGTTGAACTCCTGAGGGAACACTTTGCATATTAGCTTTTTATATATAGTCTTTTATATATATAAACTAGAGGCCCAGTGCATGAAATTCATGCATGGTGGCAGGAGGGGGTGTCCCTCAGCCCAGCCTGCACCCTCTCTAATCTGGGATCCATCTCATAATCCAGGACTGCTGGCTCCCAACTGCTTGCCTGCCTGCCTTCCTGATTGCCCCTAACCTCTTCTGCCTGCCAGCCTGATCTCCCCCTAACCACTCCCATGCCAACCTGTTTGCCCCAACTCCCTCCTCTGCTGCTCTGGTAACCCCTAACTGCCCTCCCCTGCAGGCTTGATTGCCCCCAACTGCCCTTCTTGCAGGTCTAGTCCCCCCCACCACCACTGCCCTCTTGTGCCCTCTTGTGATGGCCATCTTGTGTCAACATGGGGGCAGGATCTTTGACCACATGGGGGAAGCCATCTTGTGTTTTGGAGTGATGGTCAATCTGCATATTACTCTTTTATTAGATAGAATAGAGGCCTGGTACACAGGTGGGGACCAGCTGATTTGCCCTGAAGGGTGTTCTGAATCAGGTTGGGGGTTGCCTTGGGGTATGAGGTGGCCTGAGCAAGTAGCCTGTGTTGGTTTGCAGGTCAGCCACGGCCCCTGGAGACCCAAGTGAAGGCCCTGGTATCTGGAATTTACCTTCTACAATTGAAACTTTGTAGCCTGGAGCAGAGCCAAGCCTTCTGCTTGCTCTGTGGCAGCAGCCATTTCTGTTTGGATTTGTTTACCTTCTAAATTGAAACTTTGTAGCCTTGAGTGGAGGCTTAGGCCAGCAAGGGCAGATGGAAAGCTTGGCTTCCTCTGTTGCTGGGAAATGCCTCCCTCCTGCTCTCTGTGGCTGTAGCCATCTTGGTTGGGTTTATTTGCATATTCGCTCTGATTGGCTGGTGGGTGTGGCTTGTGAGTGTAGCAGAGTGATGGTTAATTTGCATATTACTCTTTTTTTTTTTTTTTTTTTTTAGGTAGGATAATCTGTAATTCTCCATTTACTTAATGCCTTTATTTCCTAGAACTTATTATTGCTAATCATTGCATTTTCATAAACCTTTGTTCTACACCAAATCACTAACCAAACAGTCCAAATTTTCCAGAGAAGTCATCCTCTCTATGTTTTCATAGGAAGAATGTGTGTCATTTTGTTAATAGTAGATTCTCTTTTGGGAAAATGATTTCTATATTTCATTGCACATTGTGCAGCCTTTTTTTTATAATAGATATAAAGAATATTTTTGAGACTTCCTGTTGATGCAGAAGCACAGTAAAGGAAGACTTACAACTACACTTGAGAATTTAACATTGCCTCCGTCTGCCCTCCCAACCCAATAATGGTATATATTATATTATTCACGATCCACTACTGTTTCAAGTTTAGCTACTGAAATGAACATCACATTCTCCAGATGCTGTTTATGACCTTCCTGGTGTAACAGATAATTGAATGCATGAATTCAGATGAGTTTATGAAAAACATGTTTATGAAAAGGCAATAAAAATTTGTTCCATCAACACATATTTGTGACTATGTGTGTGTCTACAGGGCAATGACAGGCTTGGCTCCTCTTCCCCCAATCCTTAACCCAACTCATCTAATCCCTTTATTTCTTTTCCCACTGACAGCATGGATTTAAAATACATTCTCATGTGTTGAGCCAGATCTATCCTCCTTGGTTTATGAGCAAGGAGATTACTCCTTCGTTCTGTTTGTGTTTATCTTGGTATTTTCAGATGTCTCCAGTCCAAAATAATAGCAACTATAAATATAATGAGTTTCCTCATTCCTTCCTTCTAAGACAGTGGTCGGCAAACTCATTAGTCAACAGAGCCAAATATCAGTAGAACAATGATTGAGATTTCTTTTGAGAGCCAAATTTTTTAAACTTAAACGTCTTCTACGGTAATGCCACTTCATCAAAATAGACTCACCCAGGCCATGGTATTTTGTGGAAGAGTCACACTCAAGGAGCCAACGAGCCACATGTGGCTTGCAAGCTGCAGTTTTCCACTCACTGTTCTAAGAAAACAATATTAGGTTTAGTATAGCATGGACTTTTACTCACCATCTATCTGTGTACAGTTTTTTATTTCATCTTTCATATCAGAATCTTCGGGGATTTTGACAAATTTCTTATAGAATTAAACATTTGCTAGACAGAGCCAGAGCTATTGCTAAAAAAATTTTTAAATCAGCCTTAGAGATTAATATAAAATCCTGCTTTGCAAATCAATAGATCTCTACTTACACTAAACAAATAAATCCATATACTTTAAGTATCAAAATAAATATGGATCAACTAGAGGTTATATTTGCAATGCTTCAATAAATAATTTAAAAGAAACATAATAAATCAAAAATATTTATTATTTATTTCAAAATGTATTAGAAAGATAATATCTCTATATAAAAAAAGAATTGTAGAATGCCATTAGCAATGCTTCCTATTGGCACTTTTACTTTAGGAAATTATTTTCTAATCTTGATTATATGAAAAAGTTAAAGATCTCTGATTCACTGTTTTGGATTTATTCTATAGCAACAGACAAAGCTCATTAACATCTAGTTACTATAAAACAAACTAATGATTTTCATTGTAAAACAAATGCTGTACTTAAATATGAGCTTCAAAAAAATGGATAAATTGTGAACACATTGGATAAGATTTAAATCTAATTTTAAAAAAAAATCTCATTAACTAAATATCAATTATTTATTTTTACTCATCATAATAAGAATACATAAAAGTCCAGGTACCCACATTTAAAGAACATGTTTACTTTAGAGAACCCAAGATATAAATATATTAAAAGTTAAATGTCAATCAACAATATAAAAGAATCTGTATCTGTAAAATAAAATTAATATTTTAGATAATAAGAGCTATGACCTCAGAGAAGGAGAATTCCTGATGAGCCATAATGGACACCTAGACTCCTGGCTATTGTGAATAGTGCTGGGGTGAACGTGGGACCACAGATAACTTTTTGACAACCGTATTTCAGTTATTTTCAATATATACCCAGAAGGGGAGTTGATGGGTCATATAGTAGAACAGACTGAAAGAAAATATTTGCAAAAGATACGTTTGATCAATAACTATTATTCAAAATATATAAAGCAGTCTTAACACTCACATCAAATGTCATTAAAAAATGCAATTTAAAACAACAATGAGATACCACCATAAGCCTATCAGAATAACCAATATCTGAACAATGACAATGGCAAATGCTGGCAATGATGTGGAGCAACAGGAATACTCACTCCTTGCTAAAAGGAATGCAGAAAGGCTCAGCTAAATTGGAAAACAGTTTGGTGGTTTCTTACAAAACTAAATATACTCTTACTAAATATTTAGCAACCTCGTTCCTTGGAACTACCTACTCAGAGGAGTAGAAAACTATGTTCACACCAAAATCTTTCGCACATGGTAATAACAGCTTTATTCATAGTTGCCAAAACATGGAAGCAACCAAGATGTCCTAAATAGATTAATGGATAAATAAACGGTGATACATCAAGACAATTTTATTTATTCAGCACTAAAAATAAATGATTATCAGGCCAAAAAAATACATGCAAGAATCTTAAATACTTACTACTATTTGAAAGAAGCCAAAAAATAAATACTGTATGATTCCAACTTTATGACATTCTGGCAAACACAAAACTATGGAGACAGTAAAAGAATCAGTTGTTGCCACAGGGTGAGTTGGGGCAGAGGGAAAAGGGCTGGGATAAGTAAATATGGCAGAGGGGACTTTTAAGGTAGTGAAGACCACAATGTAGCATAAAGTATGAATTTTGGGTGATTGTGAGGCGTCAATGGAGGTTTACAATTTAATGTAACTAATCACTCTGGTGAGGGAGGTTGGTAATGGAGTAAGCTATGCATGTATTAGGGTAGGGAGTACATGGGAAATCTCTGTACCGTATCTGGCATTTTGCTGTGGATCTAAAATTGCTCTATAAAATAAAGTCTTTTTTCAATGCTATTTAGGATCTTTCTGAGAAAGTAGTTTGAGTGAGGGGAAAAAAAGGGGGGGGGGGAAGCATCAAATATATGCAGATTTTAGATACCAAAGTAAAACATTTGAACATTAACATAATTAGATTTCAGAATCACTTCATTCATTTTACTTTACATTTTAATTACTTCATTTCCATTCAGTTATATTTATCTTAACATATTCAAAATAATCTTGGTTAAATCTGTGAGTAGTCTGTATAATGGGTGAAATATATGAATATTTAAATATTTTTGCTACTGAACAAACCAGAAGTAACTTCAACTGTAACATTTATTAGATTTTGCTTTTAAAATCCTCATTTAGCATAGCTTGAATTGCATAATGTTCCTGAAAAAATATTATAATTGAAATCTAATTTATCAAAGTAATAACTGATTTTAGTTTTCTATTCCTACATCAGTAAAATGAAGTTTCTAAAATATTAATGCATTTGGAGAAAGGAAAAAAACAAGTTATCTGAAAAAAGCAACCTCTGAAGTCAATGCTGTATAGTCTTGAAAAAACAGATAGCTTGTTTATTTTAGCAAAACATAGCATAGATCTCAAGGCATGGCAAGTCAGATAGAGGTGTGAATTAAAAAAAAAAGTATGGATTCTGAAAGTTTGAGATATTAGAAATCCTACACGGAGAGACAAGAGAGGATACATTGTGTGTTTGAGGGACATACTGTGTGAGTGTGTGATAAATTTTGTTAATTAGATTGTTCAATTATAAAGTGTTTGATCTGCTACATCAATGGCAATGGCAATCATTGAGAGAGGTATAAACAAATCTCCTAATTTAATGCGGGTTTCTAAATTTTTTCTTGTAATTTTTTCAATACAGTCTATTCATTGCCCATTTGTTGTATGTTCTATCTAGACTCTATTCATAATCGCCAATCAAAAGTATTAAGTGTGTGTCCTTGGTCATAGAAGGCAATCTTGGAAAGAGCATAGAGTCTACATTTATACACTTCCAAGACTGTTGGGAGTAGCTGACAGCACACATCATGACATTCCATGAAGTAGTTGTAGAAACAGGCTTTATTCAGGAATTGTGAAAGCCAAGGGTCAGCATGAGGAAGCAAGCAGTGCCCAGATTTCTCATCTTCTCTGGAGAAAGATGTGGGGGCCAGTAGGACCCATGAGGGAAGGGACCCAGCACCACCCCTACTCTACCTTCTTACAGTGTAAGTGGGAAACAGCCTTCCATGTGAGATACAAAAAGAGAACTAGGTTTCCAAGTTGAATGAGTCTAAAAGACAACTAAGTAGAGAATTGTACAAGAATACCAGTAATACTGTGGCAGCTGGCAACTTTGCAAGAAAATGAACTTGTGGTGTTGGAAAAATATGATTCTCTGAACCCATGAAAAATTAAGCTCAGCACAGTCTTTCCCATCAAAGATCTCCTTGATCCTAGCCTAGGCATTCTAAGCAGAACTGACTGCACAATCTGTGGGGCTTAGGCTAAAAATATATGAAATCCTTTGTTCAAAAATTACAAGGAATTCTAAAATGGTGACAGTAGAGCATTAAATTAAGCACACTGCCCTTCTATACGTGGGGCCTGTGCAATTACACAGACTGAATGCAGGCCCTGATCCTGACATTATAGTCTCATTTGTCCCTCCCCCACATGATTTCATATATACTTATGGAAATGCAGGTTCAAAATTATTGCTTTTCCATTTTACAATCATGTAGCATTTCTCTTTATCCTTAATATTGGGGTTGGTTTTTTGTTTTGTTTTGGGTTGGGTTTTTTGTTTGTTTGTTTGTTTGTTTGTTGCCTTAATATTTGTTTTGTCTGATAACAACACAAACACAAAGCATTTTAACTTATTTTGTTCTATCTCAGTGGTCGACAAACTCATTAGTCAACAGAGCCAAATATCAACTGTACCACAATTGAAATTTCTTTTGAGAGCCACATTTTTAAAACTTAAACTTCTTCGAACTTCACTTCTTCAAAATTGACTCACCCAGGTCACGTTATTTTGTGGAAGAGCCACACTCAAGGGGCCAAAGAGCATAGCAGCATGTGGCTCGCGAGTCGCAGTTTGCCGACCACTGTTCTGATTATGGGATTTATATTCTTGAAGTTTTTTGTTGCTGTTAAGTTTTATTGAAATGATATATTAACAAAGACATTCAATAATATTTTTTTACTTTCCACTTCAAGCATAGATATCTATTTTACAAATACAACAACTTTTGTATTTGCATTTGAAAAGAATTTTTCTACTTCATTTCTGCAAACGATATAGCTTCCCAAAGAATCACCTAATATGAAAACTTATTATTCTGTGGCTATAAAATACTTGAAAGGTCCACAAAGGGAAAAAATAGTCTGTGCACATTCAGTTTCATTTCCAACATATAAAAGAGTTTGAAAGTTATCATTAGTCTTTTGTAACCAGAAAAAAACTGAAAATTTTTCTTAGATACATCAGAAAACTGAGTTATGGGGGAAATTTACCCAAAATATGGAGAAACATCCACAGGGACCTAACCAAAATTTACTCAAGTGAATCAGAAGGTACTAAGGCATAAACTGGTAAGAACACTTAATGGTAATTTTGATAAACTGCCAGAGGCTAAGGGTACCTGGCATGAGAGTGAGTATCTCCTGGGGACCAAGGTATTAGGGGGTCCACACACTTTGTGGGCTTTACCTCCAGGAACCACACAACAAGTTCTCACGTGAAGATCCATGGAAAAGAATATCTGTGGGTTCTGGAGGATGAGGAGAAGATAACATTTGTAAAATACGATCAGAGCACGCTTCATGAGAAAGGAACAATATTCCAAGAAGGGGGCAGGGGGAAGAGAAGGGGGAAGCAGGGGATGGGACACACAAACCTTTGCCAAAGTCTTAAGCCATGGTGAAATGACATATGATCATATCAATTGATGCAGAAAAATATTTGAAAAAATTCAACATTTGTTCAAAACGAAAATTCCTAACAAACTAGGAAAGAAAGAACTTCCTCAGCTGGATAAAAGACACCTATAAAAATCCCACAGCTGCCGAAACCAGTTTAGCTCAGTGGATAGAGCATCGGCCTGCAAACTGAAAGGTCCCGGGTTCGATTCTGGTCAAGGACATGTACCTTGGTTGAGGGCACATCCCCAATAGGGAGTGTGCAAGAGGCAGCTAATCGATGTTTCTCTCTCTTCGATGTTTCTAACTCTCTATCCCTCTCTCTTCCCCTCTGTAAAAAAATCAATAAAATATATTTTAAAAAAATAAAAATAAAAACCCCACAGCTAACATCGTGCTTCATGGTGAGAGACTGAACACTTTTCCTGTGAGATCAAAATAAGGAAAGTATGACCTCTCCTACACTCATCCCTGCTCAATTCAGTCTACAGAGCAAAGAAAATCAATAGAAAGGTATAAAGATTACAAAGGAGGTAAGGTAATTTAAAAAAAACTGTCTTTATTTGTGATGATAGATAATATCAATGTAGAAAATTAAAAAATGGATAAATGATTTTGGAAATAATAAATGAATATATCAAGGTCTCAAGATACAAGATCAATATACAAAAGTCAGTTGCTTTCCTATAAAATAGCAATGAGCAATTGAAATTTGAAATTTTTAAATTACATCATGGGAATAATGCAAAATACCAGAAATACTTAGATAAAAATTAACAAGTTATGTACAGTATAGGTTCCATATACAGAAATTTTAACAACTTATTAAATAAATCAATGAAAATATAGATAAAAGGTGACTTATACCATGTTTGTGGGTTGGTACCAATTTTATTCCTAACCTAATCTATACATTCAACAAACTCTGATAATAGTGATAATCATAGTAATAAAAGCATAATATGCTAATTAGACTGGACAGCCAAACAACGTTTTGGATGAAGATGTGGCTACGAGTGCTGAGCCCCTTGCATGAATTTCATGCATTGGGCTTCTGGTAATAATAATAATAATCCTGGTAGGATATTTTGTAGGTATTAACAAACTTATTCTAAAATGTTCATGGAAGCGTAAAAGTTCTCTTTTACTCCAATACAATATTGAAGAACAATAACAAATCTAGAGTAGTCACATTTTGAGAGTTATGTATAGTTTCAGTAATCAAGATAGAGTGGTACTGGCAACAAAAAGAAAAACAGACACATAGATAAATGGAACAGACTAGACCCCAGAAGTACACTGACATGCATGTAGTCAACTGATTTTTGACAAGGTTTATAGATAATTTAATGAAGAAAATATAGTCTTTTTTAAGAAATGGTGTTATGACTGCAGACTTCAAAAAATATGAATCTATGCACACACCTTACTATGCACACACCACTGACAAAAATAATGAATTCAAATTGGATTATAGACCTAAATATATAATGTAAAACTACAGGAGAATATCTATATAAACTTAGGTTTAGCAATGAGTTTTTATATACAACACTAAAAGTATAATCCATGAAAGAAAAAAAATTATAAATTAGAATCATTAAAATTTAATGATTTGTGAAAAAAAAACTATTAGGAGAATTAAGACTCTTAATGTACTGAGGAAAAATAATTACAAAATATCCTATATAATAAAGAGGTAATAAGCAAATGGTTGTTATGCTGTGATGTGTAATGACCAATCAGCAAGAGGGCGGGGCAGCGACTAAGAGCAGTAGTGGGTAGGGTGGTCAGCTGAGGCAAGCTGCAGCAAGCTACTCATGCATGGATTCATGCACAGGGCCACTAGTATAATATAAAGGACTTGTATCTAAAACAAATAAAAAAGACCACCTAAAACCCAACATAGCAGAAACCGGTTTGGTTCAATGGATAGAGCGTCGGACTGCGGACTCAAGGGTCCCAGGTTCGATTCCAGCCAAGGGCATGAACCTTGGTTTTGGATACATCCCCAGTAGGGATAGTGTAGGAGTCAACTGATCTATGTTTCTCTCTCATGGATGTTTCTAACTTTCTATCTCTTTCCATTCCTCTCTGTAAAAATAAAATAAAAATAAAATAGATATATTTTTAAAAAGAGACAAGTGTAGAAAAGAAAGCAAGAATTTATTGATAGCAGCAAAAATATACTTAGAACAATGAACTAAGGGAGGGCATAGAAGATGTAGCAAGAGAGCGTAGGCTGGGCTGCTCAGAGGTTAGGGGAAGGGATTGTCACGGGCATGCACCCTGGAGGGAGAGTGCACCGGACCTTCATTTTCAGGGGTGTTAAAGCATTTGGGGAGGTCTTCATGCTGATGGACCAAAATGAGACTTATTCTCTTAATTTGTCCATCCTGGGTGTCGCTGGCAAATGGCAATTAATAGGATTTCCGTTGTCTGTCTCCCTGAGTAGGGTGACTTAGGCTACTTCCCCTCTGGTTGGGGAAGAAAAATGCAAACCATTTACTCTTAAGTATCCTCGGTTTGGGAAAAATAGGATTCACTAGGTGGCTTGCAAACTGCTGTTTGTCTCTGTCTCAGTTTCCCTATCCCACTTGTCCTGGAATTGTCCTAGCTAAAACAATGCACTGGTTAATGGAAAGGAATATGTAGTCCAGAAAGAATAGGATATCTTTTGAAGATTTTCCTTTGCTATTTAGTATACAATACACTAGCTTTCACTGCCACCTAAGCAAAATTTCTATGCCCTAAAAGCATTTTATTTTAAAAATTGAGAAAGAATAATCATATGTATTCATGAGCAGCTACTACATTTTCTTTCCTCAGGAAACTGTCTATGAATAATGTAGAAACATGAAACATGATCCCTAATGTTGCCAAGTTTATGATACATTTAGACAGATAAAGCTACCTAGCTAAATTTAAAAAATGAATAGTTCAAGACATAGTTGTTTGCAAAGGACTCTGAGAACAAAGGATATGGAATGCTGAGTTGGAATAGCTGGGTCTAAATGCCCAATATAATGGAAAAGGCAAAATGAATTTGGGCTAATCTCTCTGAGTACAGTTTCTACTCTGATACAAAGCAAATAATGCTACTATGACATACTTTATTGGATTATTTTGTGAAATACTGATTGGGCATCAAGGCATTACCCAGCAAGACAGTGAAGCTGGAATCACCCACTCTTATGACCTTCAGATACTTAAATTTGTATCAACATGGCTACGATTGAGCAATCAAGAAATGTTACCACACCACCTTATCTCTAAAGGGAGGAGATCCTTGTCTGCTTTCTTCACTGTCTTCTCTTAACATTGTCTTTCATAAAGCAGAAGTGTTTAATTTTAATGAAGTCAAGCTCATCAAGTCTTGCTTCTATTTACCATGACTCTTGTGTTGTATCTAAAAGTTATTGTAGACCCAAGGTCATCTAGGTTTTCTCCAATGTTACCTTCAAGTTTTATAGTTTTGCATTTTACATTTAAGCTCTAATTCATTTTGAGTTAGTATTTGTGAAGAGTGTAAGGTCTATGTTTACATTCATTTTTTTGCATATGGGTGTCCAGATGTTTCATACTCATTACTTTTTTATTATTTAATACTTGGTACCTACTATTACCAGGCACCAGATATTAAATTAGTGCTTTGTAGTCATTATCCTATTTAATTATGGTAATAATTCTAAGTAGTAGACACTATTATTATCCTAATTTTTATAAATGAGGAAGGTATTTATTTTAATTTTTAAATAAACACACAGCGCATACTAAATAAGCACTTTAGAAATATTAATTTATCCCTCATAATAATCCTCTGAGATAAGTGCTATGATTATCCATAATTTTCAGATGAGGATACTGAGGGACAGGGAATTATCTACCTCCCTTAGGTGATAATGCTAGTTACTGGTGGAGCAGGAATTTGAACCAAGACATTATGGCCCCAGACCAACATTTAGCAATGGTTCAGTAACTCATCTAAGCATGCACAGTTAATAATTGATGAAGATTTAAACCAAAGGCCCACTGCAATATCACTATTGCAAGTAAGAGGACCCTATGTTCTGGGTCCTGTATTTTAGAGGGACCCTCTTTGGTCCTCCTTTCACTCAACCCCATTCCTTGTACTTGGACCCTTCCACCTTTCAGAGCTAGTTAGCACCAAGAACTGTTATTTCCAGGCCAACCATAGCTGTTCCTGCTTCTACTGTGGGAGGGTCTCCTAACAGCTTATTACATTATTAAATGTGACAACCCCCACCCCTTCTGTCGCAGGTCTGAAAGGAACATGGACAGAGCTGGGACATGCAACCTCAAGACTTCCACACATGTGTACAAGAAACATCTCCTGATTCAGGACACATCCAGGGGTGAGAACATAAAAGAGTGATCCATGGTCCAGAGGCCAGCAGCCTCCTCTCTCTTCCATGTTTCAATGAAAGCTCCAAAGATTTTGAGCATTCCAATTTGAATATGGCCTTCCAGGTCATTATGAGGGTATTTATGAAGGCAAGGAAATGCAGCATATATTTTCAGCTTCCTAATTTTGTTAACATTCATCTATTTAGTTATGTAGCCTCCATTTAAATTCTTCATTGGGCCCCACAAGTGTTAGGAGTAGACTTTCTATCTAACTCCAATAAACATTCACTTATAATCTTATGCTATTCTGCTTCTTTTCCACACTGTTTCACAAAATGTTATTTGTGAATTATTTGACAATGAATGCTGTACCTACAAATTTATGTGATACTATATATTGTGGACTTTTCCTAGATGTTCCATTGTGTTAAAAATCTATCTTTTCCAAAAAGTTTTAGTACTAGTAAGGAAATAGAATACCATTTGATCTGAAAAATGCTACCATTTGAAACTAAATGTAACTTCAGAGAAAAATCAATATTATATTAGCTCACAGTTTAGCAAGAATAAATGAAGGAGTCAAACATACCAAGACTAGCCACAAAGAATATCAAAGAAAGGACAAGTATACAAGGTCAAACTTTCTTATTTGAGATAGAATTCCCAATAAGAAAATAATCTTTTCTTTACACATTAATATGCCTCCATTTTGAAAAATGGGCTTTAAAGGCCTATTCTCACATGAGTAAAAATGATGCTCATAGCCAACCCAGTAGAGACTAACGCCATACACTTTGGGGGGGAAAAGAGAGATTACTGAAAATTTTCAGAAACATTTAGTGTTCATTTAAAAGTTTTCTGTCTGATTGTTTTTTAACAGCTTTTCTATTGGAAGATTTTTATTTTATGAATGTGAAATGGAAGTGCTGGTCATATCTTCTTCAAAAATGGTTCCAGACTGTATAGGAGAGCAAATGAGAATGTTGAACTAGCTTTCAGCTTTTCTGGTCCTCTCAGTCTACTTTCTGGGCATTGAGCTATTGCATGGTCCAGTTCAATTGCCTAGTTAAAGACACTGAGAGTTGCATTGATACTGAACACCTATCTTCCTAAATCTCAATCAGTTCTCCAACATTTATTTTTTTAATACATTTTTATTGATTTCCGAGAGGAAGGGAGAGGGAAAGAGAGACAGGAACATTAATGATGAGAGAGAATTACTGATTGGCTGCTTCTTGCATGTCCCCTACAAGGGATCAAGCCCACAACCCAGGCATATGCCCTTGACTGAAATTGAACCTGAGGCCCTCCAGTCTGCAGGCCAACACTCTTTCCACTGAGCCAAACCAGCTAGGGCAGTTCTCCCACATTTAATTCAATTACTGGTACATATTCATTCAGCAAATACTCATTAAGCCCTTGCTCTGTGTATGCCACATAACTGGACACTGATGAAACAACAACAAATATGTATATTCTTTTTCTTCACCAAGAATATAATTTAGGTGGGGAGACAGACACACAAACCAACTGCCACAGGATGAATCCCAATAAATGCATGCAGAAAATACCTTAGGATTATAAAGAGTACCATGGATTTAGGTCAGGAAGTTCTTGGAAGACTTTTATATAAAAAACACTTAAGGTGAATTTAGAAGGACCGAGTATGAGTTGGGGGAAAAAAATGTTTTGTGAGGGACAGTGTGCATGTGTGTGTGTTACAGATGACAATTCAGGCAGAGGAAATAATATGTGTAACAAATATTTTGATTATTTGTAAGCATGTTTTTTACCTGTGGCAAAATGTAATTTTGATGAGATGGAACTTTTAATCAACAAGTGAGTGATGGCAGGAGTGGAGGTTAGGGAAGAGAGATAAGGGATGGAAGGTGAGGTGAGTATTCGGGGCTGAGATAACTTAGGTAATAGGAGAGCCCAGCATCCATATCTTGTTAATCTTCACGCAAAGATATTTTTTTTCTATTGATTTTTTTTTTTTTTTTTTTTTTTTTTTTTTTTTTTTTTTTTTTTTTTTTTTTTTTTTTTTTTTTTTTAGAGTGGGAGAGTGGGGGAAAGACAGAGAAACAGTGATGTGAAAGAGACACATCTATTGTTGCCTCCCTCATGGACCTCAAGACCAGAGGGAATTAAGTTTGCAATCAAGATACATGCGCATGACCAGAATCGAACCAAGACTCTTCAGTACTTGGGCTAACCTTTTATCCATTGAGTCACAATGGCTAGTGCTCCAAGACCCTTTTTTAAAACCACCATTTCATCATCCCAAGGTCCTGCCCTTGCGCCAAACCTCACATCTGGGCCCATAGCACCCCCTAGTGACCACACCATGCCTGAGCACCAAGACTTACATCTAGGCTCAGACCTACATCCAAGACCCAGACCTTCATGGCAGGGCCTAATTGGCCCACCTGGGGCTCAGGACACAAACCTGGAACACAGAGTTGTATCAGGGGATGAGAACTCTATGCTTAACCCAAAAAACTATTCCATAACCTAAATTAGGGGTGTCGAACTCAATCAGAGAAGGGGCCAAAATCTAAAATCCAGCCTAAATCGCGGGCCGAATGGTTTACTGAACAGTCATAAACTGTCATTGTGATGGAAATGCAGCGGAGTGCAGTGATGACAGCGCGGTGCGGGCCACATTGCAAGGCCTGGCGGGACGGATTTGGCCCGCGGGCCTTGTGTTTGACACATGTGACCTAAATGCTCAGGGAAGGTAACAGACCGCCCCTGAGGTTCAGACATTCCTCTGGGCCCAGAATGGCCCTCACAAGACCAAGACCCCACCTGTGGCTCACACCTACATCTGGGACCCAGACTATCAGGGCCAGGCCGAGAAGATTATACACCAAGGCCCTGGCCTCAAACACAGAATCCAGACTTATATCAGGGGTATACTTCTCAATTTGTAACCCAGACCACCATTTCCATAACCCAGAGGTCCAGGTGAGATACCAGACCGCCCCAGGGGCCCAGACAAACCCTCCCTGGCCCAAAGGCCCTCCTAGGACCTAACCATCCATCTGGGGCCCAGGCCTATCTCCTGGTCGTAGACCATTATGGCAAGGTCCAGAATGCCATTCCTGGGACCCATACTAGCAGACAATGCCTATTTATTAATCAGAGGCCAAATAACCAGGCTAGTCCTGACCACCACCATTTCATCATCCCAAGGTCCTGCCCTAGCCCAAAACTACCTACCTGGACCCATAGTCCCCCCTGGTGACCACACCATGCCTGAGCACCCAGACCTACATTTGGGGCTCAGACCTACATCTGGTTCCCAAGACCTTCATGGTGAGGCCTAATTGGCCCATCTGGGGCCCAGGCCACAAACGTGGAACTCAGAGTTGTATCAGGGGAAGAGATCTCTATGTGTGTTACAAAAAACTATTCCTTAACCCAGATGCTCATGTGAGGTACCAGACTGCCACGGAGGCTCAGACTTTCCTCTGGGCTCGAACTGCCCTCAGAGGACCCAGACCTCCACCTGGCGCTCATACCTACATCTGGGACCCAGATTGTCATTGCAGGGCTGAGAAGATTTTCCTGGGTACAGGCCTCAAACATAGATTCCAGACTTGTATCCTGGGTTTCAATTTGTAAGGAAGACCACCATTTCCATAACCCAGAGGTCCAGGAGGGGCCCAGTTGACCCTCCCTGGCCCCAAAGGCCCTCCCAGGACCCAGACATCCGTCAGGGGCCCAGACCTACCTCCTGGTCACAGACTATTATGGCGAAGACCAGAAGGCCATTCCTGGGACCCAGACTAGCAGCCAGTGCCTATTTCTTAATTGGAGGCCAAATAACCAGGTTAGTCCAGACCACCCTTTTTAAATATATATATATATATATATATATATATATATATATATATATATATATATATATATATTTTTTTTTTAACTGATTTTAGAGAGGCAGGGAGAAGGAGAGGGAGAGGGAGATAGAAACATCAATGATGCAAGGGAATCATTGATTGACTGCCTCCTGCCTGTCCCTCACTGAGGATCAAGCCTGCAACCAGCATATGCTCTGATCAGAAATCAAATCATGACCTTCGTATTCATAGGTTGATGCTCAACCACTGAGCAACACTGGCCAGCCTCAGAGACCTGACTTTTTACCACACTAATTATGTTGATCATAAATTTCACTGTAGATAAAAATACATTTTATGAGTTTATAAAAAGCATAATAAAAGTTAAGATTATTGATTGAGTGAGTCTACACCCTGGAAATATAACTTTTAAAGAGAGAGAATGATAAAGAGAGATGGGAAGAGGGATAGAAATAGATACCGGAAAGACATACAAAGCTTTACAATTATTTCTAGGTTCGGGGCTACATAAAGGCTTTCTTAAATACTATTTTTGGAGACTCTTATTATGAGTCAATTCTCTTCTCCAACCTGCTAGCTTCTTAGCATCTACTTGACTCTAGTTTGAATAAATGTATTTTCCCTAATTGCCTCTTGTCACCAACAGTATAAATAAATATGCCCCCATTTTATACAGACAAAACATACTACTTTGCATAACAATTCACATTAATTTTTACATAATCCACCTATGACCACTATTTTTTTCCTGCAAGAAAAGTGCTATTGGAAGCTTTGCAATCAGAGAGACCTTGCCCCACACTCTGGGGCAGTTCAGGCTGATCTCTGCACAGCAGTCCTTTCTGTGAGCCCGGCAGAGCTCTTGGGAACTCCTATCTCACTCTCACTTTTGCAGGACTGGAGTCAGATCAGTCTGGCTTTCTCCAGTGTGAGTCAGGACCTATCCTCTGTGACTCCCACTGTAGGAGACACATTGTAAAGTGCTGCAGGAGAAACTTCTGATTAAGCGTGGGGTCAGAAATTAGCCCACCCTCTCCAACACCATATGGAAACTTGTACAGTTCTCCAGAGAAAAACGCGTCACCAACAAGCTCTCCTTTCTTGATTTGATATTATTTTTCAATCTGAGAACTGTTACCTGCTATGTAACAGTTTATAAAGTATCTGTAGGTGCAGGGGGTGTATGTAGTCTCACATTCACTTTTGTCTCCTCAAAATATCTAAAACTGAGCCAAAAAGAGTTCCTTTCTAACATGGTTTCATAAGAATCTGACATTGAATCCAAATGATATGAACATAAACATTCTTTCAGAAGTCTCTGAAATTGTTGAATTACTCAAGCAATTTTAAAAATAAAAAAATATATATTTTTCAGAAGGCATCCTTAAATATTAGCCCTGGGTTTTATACACTTTTTTTGTACCAATTAGGATTTTAAAATGTCCAAATAAAGTATTTGAAAATAATTGAATGAAAAATTTATAAAGCAAAAACTTATGTACATAAGAGGATGAGAGATCAGGGTAAGATTTGAGTAATCATCTTCCTCCTCTTATTAAAATTTGGCTAAGACTACCATAATAGCTTCTAGTGAAGTCTATACTATGTAAAGTAATAACAAGTCTCCTAGTAGGGACACTGAAATAGTTAAACAGTAAAACTATACCCATTAAGATGTTTGATTTACCACATCTATAAAAGAAGTATAATCTGAATGAAAAATGGAGGTTCTTTCTTTTCAGATTCATAATCCCCTAAGTGAATTTCTTGAGGGCAGATTGTTTTAGAGTTCAGAAATGTGATGATTTTAGAAAAGTGGAAAAGTGCATAATCTGGTTCTTATATCATCCCTTGGAGGAGTGTGAGGCAGTCAGTGTCTTCTAATCAAACACATTCATATTACTGCAATGAAATGTGTGACTATTCCCAATAAATGGGAGAAATAAAGGCCATTAATAGATTCAGATTGGGTCATTTCTGGTTTTGCAATGGAATGTCATGAAATCTTTTACTATATGAGACTAGCTCATAAAACTACAGGTATAGAGTTGTAAACTCATACCACCTTGTTATAGAACACTTACCCAACTAACTGTAAAACACAGAACACTTAAGAGATACAGCAAATCTCAGAGCCATGTCAACAGAAAACGAAGTAATTCTCTGGAATAACTTGCACATTGGAAGGAATTCAAACCTTGTTGTCAATAAAATAAAATAGACTCTTTCTCCTAAAAAGAATCTTAGACCAATGCATAGAAACTCCTAGGAATAAAATAGCAAGGGACACACACTAAGCGATAAACCAAATCTGGAAAAACAATTTTCTTAACTGGTTTGGTAAATGGATTTCTTCAATTTTTCATGGAAGAAAAGACAATGGAAATTAAAATCATTAACTTGTTCTATATGTTATAGTTTTAAGTGCATGAGAATGTTAAAGTTAACTCTAGTAACCAGCACAGTGTCCTCAATCTTTGGTGGGTGTTGAGCCAATCATTACTAAAGCCCAAGGTGAAGGATCTTTATATTTATTAGGATCATATATAATTTGTCTCAATTCTTCAGCTAAACCTCTAATGCCATAGTATATATATTTGGTAGGTATGATTCTGTAATGAGTGCTGCCTATTGTTCTGACATGTATTTCCTATTTCATATGCCTTCTATTTCATAGCACAAGGTGTTACATAATATGTGGAGTTAGATAATTAATTAGCAATAGGGTAAATTAAATATATATATATATATATATATATATATATATATATATATATATTTGGTTTTATTGATTTTTAGAGAGAGAGCAAGGAAGAAAAAGATTGAAACATTGACCAAAATCAACTGGCTGTCTCCTCAAAGCCCCCTACTGGGGATTTAAGCTTGCAACCTAGATATGTGCCCTGACCTGAAATCCAACCTTGACCTCTTAGTTTACCGGTCGATGCTCAACCATCTACTCACGCCGGCCAGGCAACAATAAGCTAATTTTTATCCTGCACAATTCCAAAAGAGATTGATGTTCAAAACAAAAACACAGACAGATCTAAATGATGGACATTTAAAAAATGTGGAGAACAACAATATTAAATTTTCTCCAGGAACATATAAAGTAAAAATTTAACCATAAGCTTCCAAGTAATCACAACAAAAATGATGGAAATAGCTACCTGCTGTCAGTGAAATAAGGCCAGATCCATTGATAGAATTTTAAAATTTCACTTATTTCATAACATATGTTATGAATTTGGGCATAAGAATTTTGCCTCTATCCCTTGAAATACCTATGAGCACTATATACAGATATAATTTTAGAAAGGTCCATGAGGTCCATGTAGATCTTAAGAATTCCTATCCTGTTTTTATGTTGACAAAAAGTTTTGGAAGTAAGGTTTAAAAAATATATATATGAGATGCAGAGAGTTAGATCACTAGCCTAGATAGCAAATAAAGCTTGTTGGTTAACATTTTATTGCAGTATATGGAATTTCTATAAGACAAAGCCATGCTCCTTCAAGAAAGTGCTTTATTAGTGGTTATAACATTTTTTATAATAAGTAATAAAAAGCACTGAAAAATACCTTCTGTGGTTCTGTCACATCAAAATAACTTCAATAAAAATATTTTTTCAATATGTTTAATGAAAAAACTATAATTTCATACTGAGTTATATCATGGAATTGCTGTCATATGTCCATGCTCCACTGCCTGAGTTTCTCAGCTGAGTGCACAAAACTCCCACAAGATACATGATGCGAGAAGCAACAATATAACCACGGAATATACCTGGGGTATACATTTTTCTGTAAGATTTCAGGACAGTTCACTTCCCATGAAAACAAGATATATTTCAAAGTAGAATGAAAATTCTTTTAAAATAAAATTCTAGATTTAAAGGCCGGTTGTACTCTTGAGGGGGAACTCAGGTCATATCCCTTGAAGGTGACTGCCTTGAGGAATGACTCAGAGAACTCGAGATCTTTCCATACTGACATAAAGTCCTTTCCTCCACCCCCAGCAAGAGGAAATAAAAATAATTAATATTAAATTTTATTAAAAATTGCAGATTAAACCCTGGCTGGTTTGGCTCAATGGATAGAGTGTCAGCCTGTGGAGTGAAGGGTAGCAGGTTCAATTCCAGTCAAGGGCACATACCTGGATTCTCAGCTCAATCCCCAGTGAGGGACGTGCAAGAGGCAGCCAATCCCTGATTCTTTTTCCTCAATTCTTTCTCATGTTGATGTTTCTTCCTCTGTTATTCTCCCTTCCTCTCTGAAATCAGTAAAACTGTATTTTTAAAAAAAATTGCAAATTAAGGATGAATGGGAAACTGCTACTTTTATTGTCTTTAACAACAATCAAAGTAAAAGCAAGAAATGCCTTGGAGCCCATTTTTTCAACTATTATACATTGTTTCTCTAAGCTCCTCATATACGGACATTATGGAGAAGCTGTTACTCTCAGAATTCCTGGGATTGCGCATTTATTTTGTTTTTCATTTTTATTTTTTATTTTTTATTATCACCCAATGATATTTTTTTCATTGATTTTTAGAGAGAGCTGAAGGGAGTGAAGAGAGAGGGGGGAAAAAACATCCAGCTGAGGGAGACATAGGGATTGATTACCTCCCGCACTCACCTGACTTGGGCCAGGGATGGAACCTGTGATCCAGTTATGGTGTCCTTGACCTGGAATTGAGCCCACAATCCTTCAGTGTGTGAGCCAATGTCCTATTATATTTAATGGGCAACACCAGCTAGGGCCTCACATTTATTTTTATCTTCAGGGGGGGAGGAAATTAGGCAGAAAAATTTTAAATGCACAACACTCGACAATATATGATCTTCAAGACAAGGAATCTGTCTTATTTCTCTGTGTTTCTCAGGATCAACATAATGTCTGAGCCCAACTGAATGTTTATTTGAGTGAAATGTTATTTACTTCTCTCCATTTAAATACCCAAATCCCCAAAACATATTAATCCATTTTCAAACTTTTCACAAAACAAAAGCTCACACAGAGATCTTGAATTTTAATTTTCTTCCTTACTGGCCTTTTCAAATCAAGATGTTTTTGACACTACACTACTTTGAGATGCAGCTACAATGGCCTGAAATAGTTTAGGGTAAGCATGTCAAACTCAAAGGCTAACATGGGTCAAATAAACAAAGTTTAAGTTTATGTGGGCCATGGAAAAAAAAAAAAAAGCTTCAATTTTCACAGAAACTTAGGTTTATTTTGATAGAGACATGCTGAATACAAAGGGCTGAAATAAATAAGTCATTGTTAACATAAAATAATAGAACATTTTAATAAAAATTAATAAATTTTCTAAAACATTAGCTTACCGGACAGTGAGTAACTGCACAAATCAATAAGCATAACACAAATAAACCTAGTTTTCTTGTCCTCCGAAAGTGAAATATTTCTATTACACACACCAAACAAGTCAGTACGAGACTGATGACGTGGCAATTGGCTGCTAAAATATTCGCTGCTAGTATGAGTGGAGAGAAATGGTGTGTCTGTGCATAAGACACATAAGGAAAATGAATGCAGCACAGTTAAAGTAATCAGTCATTAGCAAACATTGTAGCTCGTTATTAATAATTATATATAACAGGATATTGTAAAAACTAAGTTACAAAATTTTTATTAAAATGTTTTTTACATACCTTACATACCATTATATTGACTGGTCCACAAAAATATTTGTGTGGGCCACATGCAGCCGGTGGGCCACAAGTTTGACATGCTTGGCTTAGGGTCTATTGGTGACCCCAGAATTTCCTTGTCAGAGAGGCTTTAGGGTGGCAATTTGGTTAACCCCAGGAGAAGAACTAGGAGAAATATCTTTTTCATAATTTAAAAAAAGTTTTTATTGGCTTCATAAAGGGAAGAGGAGAGAGAGATAGAAACAAGAATGGTAAGAGAGAATCATTGATAGGCTGCTTCCTGCATGCCCCCACTGAGGATAGAGTCCACAAACCAGGCATGTGCCCTTACCCAGAATTGAACCCGGGTCCTTTCAGTCTGCAGGCTGACACTCTATCCACTGAGCCAAACCAGCTAGGACAGGAGAAAAAATATTGAAGGTGTATTATCAGCAAGCACATCGTTCTGTTTGTTTTTTTTTTTTTTTAAATAAAATTTTAGGGTAGTACTTCGGTATATAATAATAAAGAATTTTTTTAATAAGAATTTACTTAAAAAGACAGTAACTTTAAAGGAAATCATTATGAAGGAAGCTTAAATAGAATATTTTTTTCTGAAATACTTAAACTTTTAAAATTAGAATACACCAATTATACTTAATACCAAACTTTTAAAGAAAAATCATGAGTAAAAGTGAATTTTAATTTTTTAATTTAAAGTCTTATTAAAGATTGTTTTAAAAATAAAATGATTTGCCAAAACCGGTTTGGTTCAATGGATAGAGCGTCGGCTTAGGGACTGAAAGTTCCCGGGTTCGATTCTGGTCAAGGGCATGTACCTTGGTTGCGGGCATATCCCCAGTAGGGGGTGTGCAAGAGGCAGCTGATCGATGACTCCCTCTCATTGATGTTTCTAACTCTCTATCTCTCTCCCTTCCTCTCTGTACAAAATCAATAAAATATATTTAAAAATAAATAAATAAATAAAAATTTAAAAAAAATTAAAATAAAATGATTCACTCATTGTTTTGTTGCCCATACATGTGTCACTGCACATGCATTGTTTTTATATCTTTATATATATGCAAATTTAAGAGTGATGTGTCTTATTTAATATTGTAAAATGTCCCTTAGCTTCTATGTACTGTGGTTATAAATACTGTGCTAGATTGCACATAATCATAAATTAGAACACAGAGAAGCAAGAAATGGGCATTCAGCACTACTGTGAGAGTGCACTTTGTATGCAAGAATCGTCTGCATTCAGGCTCTTGGAGACATAATTTGACAGATTAATTAATTTGTCTTTTCTCCTAGGCAAGCATTTCTGCCTCTCCAATCATCCTTGCCCTTCAAAACAATGTGTTTTTAATGCCAGCGGTGGCACAAGCTATGTATCTTCACAGCTTGAATGCTATCGTCTTATTCCAAGGACAACAGGCACATGATAGAGACAAACACTGCCTGAACAGGGTTATTCACAAGTGTCTTGCAAATGAACACCTCTTTGCTAGGCTAGTCTAAAGGCATCTATGAATTTTCTTTCACTGGATATTGGAGTCCTGCTAGATAAAGACTATTCCTTCCCCTCTTCCCTCCCCCCCCCCCCCCCCCGGGGGCTTCCCCTTCACATTGCAGGCCTTCTGGAATTCCTAATCTGTACCCACCCCCCAATGCTAGTAGTACCTCCCTCTAGTTTCCTAAACACTCCCACTTCATTTTATAGTCCCCATTTAAAATTACTGGAGTGAATCAATTCAGAGCTACGGACTATTAAAATCCAAATATTCCCGGGCTGTGGTGGCTCAGTGGTTGAGGGTCAACCTGTCAACTAGTAGGTCAATGTTTGGTTCCTGGTCATACAGGGCACATGCCCAGGCTGTGGGCTTGTTCCCTATTAGGAGGCATGCAGGAGGCAACTGATTGTTGAGTCTCTCTCATCGTTGATGTTTCTATCTCTCTCTCCCTCTCTGAAGTAATTTTTAATACATTAATGCTAATGTGGCTTAATTTAAAATTAAGCTGTGAAACGCAGCATTTGATCTACAGTTCTAAGAATGGCAAAGATAGTTCTTAATACTTTGGGATAACAAAGGGGCTATTGGTGATCATGGCTGTGGTATGCTTCCCTTTGACCAAACAGACCTTCATCTTCAGTGGGACTACAAAATGCCAATGATTCACTATTGATATTAAACTATTATTATTATAGCTTCACCAGCTTTTATATATTCCCTTCTACCTGAACTCAGGTAGAAGGCAGGAAGGTGACATGCATAGACCATGTCTCTGCCCATGACAGATGTGACATATACTTCAATCCCAGCACACCTTCCTGCAAACAAGCTCTCTCTGTTTTTCTCAGACCCACATGCCAAGTAGTCACAACTAGATGATGTAAGTAGGACGTGAGATAACATTTGTTTGCCGTCCTTCATGTGGATGAAGATTAATGAGCTATTAATGAAGCACTAACATAAATAAAGAGTATTGTTAAGTCCATTTTTTTTAAAGTTTTAAGGATCTCTACATGAAATGCTACTACAGGTCTAGGCATTCTGGGATCTCTGGGCTGTGAATAAAGTACAACAAAGCCAAGGGCTTTGCTCTCTGGCAGAAGCAGACTGCCATTGGTCTGTCAGGCATGCATTCAGTTTAGCTGTTGACTCCAGAAAGCTTACTTACATCAAAATTCCTGAGAAACCTATGTGCCTGCCCAGGTAAGATGGCATAAATACTCCCTGTCGCTCTCACTGACTGCAAGGAGAAAATATGCCCAGGATGGGCCTCTGAAAGTAAACAGCAGCAGGCAGGTTAAGGATGAAGATCAGTATCTGAAGTACGACTGAACCACCAGTGAGCTTTGCTTCATTTGATTTTTTTTTTTTTTTGCTTTGTTTTTTAGTCCAACATGGAGGTGGGTAATGGTGTGCTAGTGAGAGCACCAAAGAAACCCTCTGGTTCTCACTCTAGGAGCTGGAATGGGCTTCTAGATGCGCAGGGAAAGGGAAGAGAATTCCTTGTTTATCTGTTTGTTTTTCGTTTTCTCATCCTCAAGTGTCATAAGCCTCTTATCACACACTGCTTGGGGCGGTTCTGAGCACTGGCTCACTTTGGGTTGCCTAGGATATGCCCCATGTAGCTGAAGGAAGTGAAGTATTGTCCACTTGTGTTAGCTTTGCCCCCCTCAGAAAAGAGAAAAGGGAGTGAATACTTTATTGAAACACCCATTGTGAGCTTTCCTCTTGCACACAGGACATCAATTTTTCCAAACTGCCGTCCTCTGAGCAAAGGTGTTTTATTTTCCATTTATCAAAGGAGGAGACTGAAGCTAAATTTCTTACATTTTCCATTCACCATGTCCCCTTACTCATAAGGGAATAAAGCTGGCTCTCCCCCTCCTAATTATCTTCCCTCCCTCTTTCTCTTATTATCTTTTGGTGGTTGTTTTTCTCCTGCTTTACATTAAAACAAAGAAGATGTGAACAACTAAGCCCATTTAAAGGGCTAGAGTAATACTATCATCTAAGCATTCACTTTCCATTAGGTACTTGTTACTAGAATACCAAAAGATACTGGAAGGCTATACCTGAATTTCCACTGGGAAAAAATAAAAAGGCAGGTGCACATTGTAGCCCTGGTGACTGTGGTGTAGTTAAGATGGCATGAACCATGGGATGGAGGTGGCAACATATTCATCCTGGAGAAAAAGCACTTCCAGCTGTGGAACATACTCATGTTGGGAAATAGAAAGCAAAATGAAAGGCATAAACTATTCTTAAAGTCAAAGAGAACCATTTCTCTCCCCTGTAATCCTCTTATTCTTGGCAGCTTCAGGGAGCTGCTGAGTGAACAGCACACAACTGAGACATCCTTGGCAGGTACAGCACAAGTATGCTATTCCTTTACTAATAACTAAACAAAAACATCAATAAAGGAGAGAGAAACAATTTGGCATACACTAATAATAAAAATATTCTAATAATTTATTTTATTCATGTTGTTTGGGAAATGGTGCTGTTGTTATTGGCACAGTTCAATGACATGGCATAATTAAATTATGCACTTCTACATCTGATTATTGAAAATCAGAGCATTCAAATGACTATAACCTAACCAGTTTAAGGTCCCACTTTATTCTGTACTGCAATGACCATATATATGTGATATTTGGGTACTCATCAGAGCAACTCTCAAATGTATGACTAATATTAGGTGTAGGTGTTTATTTTTAGAGATCCTCTCT
Source organism: Pipistrellus kuhlii (assembly GCF_014108245.1). Taxonomy (NCBI): domain Eukaryota; kingdom Metazoa; phylum Chordata; class Mammalia; order Chiroptera; family Vespertilionidae; genus Pipistrellus; species Pipistrellus kuhlii. Next base: position 18,357,475 of record NW_023425595.1, read on the forward strand.
TAATCCCCATAAATTTAGCAATTTTTTCTACTCACTTCCTCATCAAGGATCCAATTGGTTTTTATATATTTCCAAGTATGTTTTAGTAAATGATATAGTAATCATTATATGACCATCCCAATTCATAAAAGGGTACATACATATCAATCAAATTTCCAAAATATGCCTGCACAAAGACTTTATTATAGTCATCTTTTATTAATTGGTAGAGGTTAAAACAGCCTTTAAAACATACACACACACACACACACACACACACACACACACACAATCTTTAATAGGAATTGTCACTTACATTGATATTTATCAATTAAATATTTCTTACATTTTGGGTGCATACTCACACTTAAGTGATTTTCTTAAGTCATATACCCACTTGGGGAATGATCTTAATTATCTTAAGAGACAGAAGCAAACTTAAGAATTTGTTTAGCTATAAACAACTGAAACCCCAACAAATAATGGCTGAACGTAACAGGTGTTTGATCTTGGACTTCCAGCCTCCCAAACTGTGAGGAATAAATTCCTGTGTTTCATAAGCTACCCAGTCTGTGGCATTCTGTTAGAACAGCCCAAATGGACTGAGAAGCTGGGATGCTACTGAAACAAATACCAGCTTCCTCCTGTTTGAACTTCCCTGATAGACCAGGATCCCTGGGGTCAGTCGGTTCCTTTTCTCTGTCTGACCAGGTATTGTGCTGCTGATTTTAATGAGTAGGCTTCTGTCTTTCAGGAACTGGCATCAGAAGACATGGCCATATGGGAGCTGGGATTCAGCCTGAAAGTCTTTTTTTTGCCTTGATGCTGCCTCCCTCCAAGAGCTGCCCAGGGCAGGGTTTCGGGGAAGCTGATACACTAATTTACAACCACCTCAAGCAAGCAAGCTGCCAGTTGTCCCTGACACCCTCTGACACAGGGGCAATGTCAGCTATTTCACTTCTCTCACAATCCACTCACAAGTTACCTGCACATCTGTTAATGACCATTTTTTTCCAAACCTGAAAATGTTAAAGAGCTTCAGGGACAGTGAAGTCCAATTTACTGTAATTACATAACTTCTGAAACTTGGGCCCCTTCAGCAAAAGCCTTGAAAATCTACTCCAGAGCAAACCTGCAGTGATCTATGCATGACATCCGGAGAGGAACATATTTATCCTAGCCTTGGGGATTATGTGCTTGGATTCCCCTGAACTGCATTTAAATGAGGTGGACTACATAATAAGAACTCATAATAAGAACTCGGTGGTTCACTGTATAGTCAGAGCCACTGTAGATCACGGAAATTAATATGTGGAATAGAAATGTGGCCAAATTATGCAAAAGGTATGATTTTTTTTTTCTGAAAAGCATTTATGCTGAAGGACAAGAGGAATATTCTATTTCTCATCATTTGCTCCATTACCTCAGCCCCTGTGATTGCCAGCTCTAATTATGTTATTATGAAAATTGTCTCCTGGGAGACTACTAGGATTTTTTTGTTCTGCAACCTCATCTGATGCAATTATTTGCAAAACTCTAGAAGTAAATTAGGTTACTTTTCCATTTTTCTACCTGGGTGGTTCAGAGCTATCACTAATTGCGATGAGTCAGAAATCTTAACAAAAGAAACCTTGCACTCAGGCCAGCTCCTATGATAATAAAAAACATTCCTTTATTGCAGCCAAGGAGTGAATTGTGCACTAATTATTGGCATAGGGGGAATTTTCATTGTGTGTTGTGTGTCTGTGTGTGCGTGCACTGACATCCACACTAGGACACGTCCATTTCTTCATCCAGTGTGCTCTCCACTCATCTCCTTCTTGATCTCTGCTTCAGAGACTGACTTGTATGGACTTTGAATATCCTCTGGCTTCCACTTGGATATACCCAATGGGCAGCCCCAACAGTGGCTCAGAAGACTAGGAGACTAAGATCATGGTATTGATTCCATGTGCTGTCTGCTTTCAAGTAACCTGTGTCTCTTGATCAAACATCTTTGCTCCCATCATGATGAACATCTTATGCAATTTTGTCCATGGTTGAAGAAAAAGGGGGGAGTTTTCACTGCCAGCTCCAGCACAAATTACAGTAGAATTTGGTTCAGCTGTCCAAAGGTGGACAGCCTCCTTCCCTTCCTATTCCATTCCCCCAATCCCTGTGACCACAGAGGAACTCTCCTGTTTCAACAGAAAAGGCCTGTCACCAGAAAAAAAAAAAAAGGGAAAAATGAGAATTTACCAAGTAGACAGAAACCATAGTTACCACAGGGACTCAAGCTTTTATCTGAAATGTCAAGCAATTGTATTCTCCCCTTTGGCTCATAAGAATGATAAAGGTAAGTAATATATGTAAAGCAACTGGCACACCACAGATGCTGAATAAATACCAGGTTCCCCGGGTTATAAAATTCTTCCTCCAAGTACACGGAAGCTGCTGAAAAAGGACCATAGTGTGTGTGTGTGTGTGTGTGTGTGTGTGTGTGTGTGTGTGTGTGTTTTCCCCATTGTACTTTTGAAATATTAGACTCCATGACAAGTTGTTCCTCTGTTTTTCTAAAATGACCATGCCCTCCTATCCATCCCATCCTCCGGGACTCAGGCAGTGTCCTGGTGGTTTCTGCTTCTCCAGAGGAAGTCCTACAGCAGTTGCATGCCACCCAGTGGCTTTTAACCATGTGGTCCACAGTGAGAAATACATTTCGCATTTACACTGGTCCTCATTTCATATCACGAAAATGGAATACATTTCCACATAATAGCACCCTTACTAGATGTGATGTGCTCTCACATCTTGTGTTCCTTTATAAATTTTTTTTAAAAAGTCAATTGTGGATCATTACATTTACTTTTTTCTTTTTAATTTTATTTTTCAATTATAGTTTATGTCTCTTGACTTTAAGACCCTTTAAAATGTCATGATCGGAAGAAGTCCTGGGTGGGAGCGGGCGTGGGGACCCCCGAGGCAGGGGGGCGCTGAGCACAGAGTGCTGGAGGCGGGGTGGCCCCCAGGAGACTGCGGCCCCAGGGGATGGGTGGGTAGAGGGTGTCCGGGGAGGCGGGTTGGGCCTGGGGGTTAACAAAAAATAAATAAATAAATAAATAAAATGTCATGATCCTCACTAAAAAACAAAACAAACTCCCACTAGTTTTGGTGGGGTTAAGGAGGGTGGGGAATAGGGAAACTTTTTTTCTCCCTCAATATTAATTTTACAGGTCTTCTCTCAGTGTTTTAAGGGTGCTCCCTTGTTGTTGTCCAATGGGGGAGCTGTGTTGCTCAGGGTATTAATCATTCCCAAAATGCACAGGTGGAATGACAAAGGTTAGAAAGACAACAAGCAACTTGGTGATATTCTCACTCAAAAGAAGTAAAACAAGGGCTGTTTGATGGCATGTATGTGGCATTTAAAAGTTGAGGACTTGAAAATGTATGAATCTGAGAACAAATCTCTTACTTACTATGTAATAATGCCATATTACTTAGCACCTCCAGTCCTCAGCCATATCTTTTGTAAACTAGAGATCAGACTAGCACAATATATTTTTCACAAAAATTTTATAATTGAGTGTACTCATGTGTGAGAACTGAAATAACCTGCCGTATAATTTAGGATATAAACAACAGCCTCCAGTAAATTTCCTAAAACACAGCCTTTATATTTACATATTTCCAGCTTATCAAAAAGTCCCGTTTCCAACCCACTGAGGTCTTCCCCAGTTACAACCAGAAATTCAAGTGCTTCCTCTTGTTGGAAAAGCATGTTCTCTCTCCTTGTCTCTGGAGCCAGAGCTCAGATATGCCCCTGGAGGCTGGGGGTTCTAAAACTGCCTGTGCCACCTGAAGTTGGTTGCCCCAACACAATACTCTATGCTACGTGAACATCATGGCTAGTGTCAAAGCCAAGGCCTGATTGACAAAGATGACGCTAAGACATTGCAAAGGGATCTTGCTGGCTGTGCAGGCATGTCTGAAGCCCGTGGCTAGACCTGAATTTCCTGTCCTGGACCCTGCAACTGTGACTGATGCAAGTGCTTGCCCGGCTGCAGTGGATTTCTCTCAGGAGCAAGAGCAAACTCCTACCCCAGGGCTGTGCTCAGCAGAAAATAGTGCTGCCTTGGAGCCCTGTACAGAATGGATACAGCATAACAGTGGGTGGAATGGAAGGAGAGGAGAGGGAATAATATTCCTACATCCCCATTTAGGGATGCCATCGCTACTTTAGCGTCCTTCCCTTTCCGGCCTGCCTACAGAGACAGTCAGAAAGTACTCATTTAACTCAATGTCTACTGCTGTTACTTCCACTTGGTGTGAGTTCTTCTGGAAGCAGCTGATGATCCTTGAGTGATCTGAAAGAGTGGGATGCAGGCTGAATACACTATCAACTCAGCTGGCTACCGGATGATGTCAATGAAATTGGGACCATGGACTCCTCCCTAATTAGTTGTGTGCTATATGTAGACTTTCTATGAAATCAAACAATGACATCCTGAACACTCAGTCTGGGTCTTGGGACCATAGAAGAAAATCATGGCAGAGTGGAAAGATCGTGAACTTTAAAATCTGCTGTTACAATCAACGTTCTGTCACTTGCCATCTTTGCTTTTTGCCCAACAAAAATTTCCTCTGAACATCTTTCTTTGTTGATAGTAAACCCATTATATCTTTTTCATATGTGTCTTTTTTCACAAAAGAAAGAGAAGTAGAATTGAAGAAAATTTGAAAAGAAAAAAAAACCCTGCAAAAACAAGCTGAACAAAGATGAAAAACTCATTGGTCACTATATGAATATATGTCAATCATTTGGCCATGTGTATCTGAAACTCGTTTCTATTAAGGGGAGGGTTTCTCAACTATAATACTGCTGATCATTTAGACCAGATAATTCTCTGGTAATGAGAGCTGTCCTGTGCCATTTAAAGTGTTTGGCAACATCCATGGCTTCTCCCCATTAGATGTCAAAAGCAAACTATGGCCCCTTCTTCCCTCCCTTAGCCAAGATGTGACAATAAAAGCCTGTAGGCATCGCTAAATGCTTCACTAAACCTTTTAGGAAATGCCTACCTAGTACAACAAACCTCATTTTCTACTATAGAAAGACAAGCTTCCAAAGTTTCATGTAACTGTCCTTTTCTGCAATGATGCTCGGGACATAACCTAATCTTCTCTAATCACATGCAGCCATCCTGAATATTGAACCACATGCTAGTAATGCAAACACCAGCGCCTGTACAAAGTCAGTTTTGCAGACTGTCTCAGTGGCACCATGGACCAGTGTTAATGGTGCTACAGTGTCTACTGTGGTGTCTAGACCTGACCAAGTTCTTCAGTGCCATTTGGGATATTGTTCTTGGCTACAGTTTCTAACCTTTTTTGAGGTTCCGAGAACGGCTCAATGATCTTTTGATAAATTGTGGGCTCCCTGCTTGCACTTAATGATTCTGACTGATACAGTCGCTAATGAATAAATTCAAATGCTTCAGGAAGCTTTGACAAGTGATTATGAAACATACAAAGTTTGAGCCCAGGTGAATATTCCTGTTCTCTCCTTTGAAAAGGCTGACCTTCCTTATCTCTACATGCTGGAAAAGCATCATCACAGGTAGGTATTTCATGATGTATTAGCCCAGTGGTCGGCAAACTCATTAGTCAACAGAGCCAAATATCAACAGTACAAAGACTGAAATTTCTTTTGAGAGCCAAATTTCTTAAACTTACACTATGTAGGTAGGTATATTGTTATTAACTTAATTAGGGTACTCCTAAACTGGCCTTTGCTAAAAACTCAAGGGGCCAAAGAGCTGCATGGGGCTCGCGAGCCACAGTTTGCCGACCACTGTATTAGACAAAAAGATTCTACTTCTGGTTGATCAAGATCGCTTTCAAAGAACAAAACTAGCTTGACTGAAAGAAAAAGTGTGCTCTTGGCTACGTTTTATATGGCTTCTCCAAGGTTCCTGTACAATGTGGCATTGTTATTTCTGGAAGATGGCAGCGGGTCCAGTGCCCAGCTCATAAAAGGCTCTAAGTGAAGGCTTCTTAAATTGACTTTACAAAGCACACGATATGAAAATCCCCTAATCGCATTCTTACCACTCTCTGAACAGAATGTTCCTTTGGCCGGTGATTTTAGCATAGGAACTATCCTGCAGAAAATCACAAAGCAGACCTTTTCATTCAGACACCTACAAATCCTCTTCTTAACATAAGATGCCCTCCGTGCTTCAGAGCTCAGGCAAAGGGGAAGAGAAAAGATGCTGGGGTGTTAGAAAAAGGACTCATTTATCTCTCTGAAGCCACGCTTTTAAGCCAGGATCACACACTCATCAGGGGACAGGAGAGCATCCAAAACTACCAGCCTTGGGCTCCCTGTATTTTTCAGGAATACCCGTAATTCCCTCACTTGACCCATACTCTTGCTTCTGCTCACCTATCTATCCAGGGACTTTTGGTCTTTTGTGTTTCATCTTCCATTCTCAGCCTCAGGTGAACTTGGGCGTTATGAGTTTTCTGGCTTTGAACCTCTAAGCTCCCTGGCAATGAACTTGCCTCTATGCGAAAACTTTTTCCCCATCTGGATGCTTCAGGTGCTCATCCCTCCTGACCCAGTCCTAGCCCAGGACATCCTGGCACAGTCCACCAAAATGATGTGCCAGCTGCCCCAAAACAACTTTTTTTAAAGGTATCAAAATGCCATGTCTACCAGGGAGAAGGCCTGCCCCTGAAGGAACGAAATTTCCAATTAAAACCAGTTTTAGCCCTAACCCGTTTGGCTCAGTGGATAGAGCGTTGGCCTGCGGACTCAAGGGACCAGGTTTGATTCCAGTCAAGGGTATGTACCTTGGTTTCAGGCACATCCCCAGCAGGGGATGTGCAAGAGGCAGCTTATTGATGTTTCTCTCTCATCGATGTTTCTAACTCTCTCTCCCTCTCCCTCCTCTCTGTAAAAAAATCAATAAAATATATATTTTTAAAAACCAGTTTTAACAACACAGGCACTTACATCTTACCAAATGTAGGGGTAAGAGAAGCTGGTATGGGAGCAGTAACTCAGCACTGTTATCAAAGACCCAGACCCCTCCGCCTCTTCTGCCAGTGCAGTGTGGGGCACGGACCCCCATGTGACTGCGTGGTTGCTGCCACAGCTGAGGCATGGCAACATCTGAAGCAGGGGAAAGGGGCACAGGCAAGGTGGGTTTCTTGGCTCTTTTCCTGGCAGGGAAATCACTCCTAGGATACCCCCCTCATTCTTGCCTTCTACCTCACTGCCCTCCAACGCCAGAGTAATAATCATGGCGCTGGGCACCTTATCCCCCAAACCCATTTGGAATCCTGTTAGCAAGAAAGAAAAGATGCATTTGAATATGCAGCCAAAAATGTCTGCCGTCCTAGCTCAGAGCAGGAGTAGAGAGAAGAGGGACACTGTAGGTGGCTGTCCTTGATCTTCCCTCCTCTTACTCAAAACATAACAGAGAAAAAGCAGATGTGTGGACACAGAATTTGAGTTTTAGTCCAATATTCAACACCACTCCCTGAGTAAACTGTAGTTTGCAGCCAAAAATTAGTCTGCTGGTAGGAGGACCGCTTTGGGGACCTTCCCATGAGGAATCCTCTTTAGCTACTGCAACCAACATCTCTGCTCCCGTTCACTTTTATCTCGTTTGTGCTGCACTAGGAGGCAGCGGGGATGGCAGACACAGCAGAGCTGGGACGTGCAAATGCAGGAGATGAATGACACCAGTGCTTTCTCGGCAGGTTCCTGAGATACAGCACGGCACGCTGCTGCGGGGTGAGCCCTGCGCACGGAGAGAAAAGAGCCGAAAGCCGGTGTAAATCTTGTTCTGTATGGGCTGAGCCACCTGAGGAGCTCGTGGCGATGAATGCTAAAGAAGGGGGACGGATTCCGCCGGAAACCACTCAGACGGTGCCACAGAAATGCTGCTGACTGGTTGGGATGGCTGCTAAAACAGAAGGCTTTGGGATTAGACGTCCAAACGGAATGGACCTCAGGACAGAAAGTCCCCAATCAAATACCCTTGCCCACAGAACAGACTTTGCAACGGCCTGTGTGGATGGAATGGGTTGCACTGACATAATCCCCACACAACAGGACCTTCTTTGTGAAGTTTTCCTTTTCTTGGTATTATCTGCTCCAGAAAGCAATCTTGAGTCTGAGTCACCAGCATTATTCCATCTCAAATAAGTACATTTTACAAATCTTTATGTAGGAAAAAAAGGCACAGGGCTGCTAGTAGCTAGCAATGCTTTTCTAAGACAGACAACAATGGCAATAGTGATAATGTACTAATGTACAGGGAAAAACTTATAATAGAGAAGCGACGGAATGTTAATAGCCATTTTATCTGGATGATTTTATATCAGTGATTTTTGTCCTATGTGGAGCTTCTCGATAGGAGGGGGATAATTTAATTCTCACCCTCCAGTCCACTCTTCTTCCTTTTGGAGGGTTTGGAAAGCTATAACCTAAATTCAACCAATACTCGTGAAGCTAGTGCTCTGGAAGGGAAGCAAATTTTCACTGTCAGTACTTAAAGAGATTTGGATGGCAGGTAGGGGACAGGATCACTTCCCTACCACTAATGGTTTTAGCTGGCAATTTAGAGATGTGAGGCTCTCCTGCGCCTGCACCTCAGTGTCCAAGCTCCACTTTTGTGGGCATGATGAGTGTTTATAATTTTTAAAAGTTATAATCTTAAAACATAGGAAGATAGAGAAACAATAAAATAAATTTTAATATATTTTTCTTTGCAAGGATTGGGAGTGATAAAAAGTAGAGTAGGAAAGTACTTGCTTTTATGAGCTGGTCAGTGTGAGTTCTTTTATTGTAGAAGTAATAAATCTGAAGTTTAAATTTGAAGCTACCGAAGGCACTGAAGGATTAAAAAAAAAATGATGTCAACAATACCCTAATTATATATATAATGGAATGAGTAAAAAATGAAGCTATCTATAATACAATATTTCAAATGCAGACACTGGTTTTTAAAGATTGGTCGCCTAGCACCATCTTCTGGCTATATAATAATTTTTGTTTTCTCCTTGACTGTGAATTGTTACAACCCTGTAAATATTAGGATTGTGGTGCCACCTGCTGGGCATAACTTCTAGTCACTCTAGGAAAAATAAATAAGCAAACAAACTTCCTGATTCTAAGAATTATAAATTATTCATATATAATATTCTAAAGAATTATCATGTATTCTATTTACTCTCATAGAAAAATAGACTATATGTAGGGTCTCTCCCAAAAAATGTATACACATTTAACAGCTGATAGATAAATTTTGAAAATGAAATGAATTTTAATAAACACTGACTTTATAATTATTCAAAGGGTGTATATACACCTTGAGAGAGACCCTATATGTCCCTTTGGTAACTTGTTGTCCATTTTCTCTTTTGTTGTCCCCATATAAACTCTGGACACTTGAGAAATTAACTTAGATAAAATTCTAGAGTTAATATTGAACAAAGGAATTAATGAAGGAATTAAACTAGGGGGGAAATCCAGCACTTGCTGTTGGAGCGTTTTACATTTATATCATAGGTTAGTGTATTAGTTTCCTGTTGCTGCTATAACAAATGACCACAAACTTAGTAGCTCAGAACAACAGATGTTTATTCTTTACAGTTATGGAGGACAGAAATCTACAATGAAGATGTTGACAGGGTCTTGCCCTCCCAGGATGCTGGGTAGAACCCTTTCATTGACTGCATTCATTGGCTTGCTTTCTGCATTCTCTGGCTGGAAGCCACAACATTCCACTTGTCTGTCTCCACTTTCACTTATCGTTCTCCTCTCTGAGTGTCTATTTCTCTTTTTACCTCTTTCTTATAAAGACACTGGTGATCATCTATAGAAGTGGTTCTCAACTTTTGTAATGCCTCGACCCTTTAATATAGTTCCTCGTGTTGTGGTGACCCCCAACCATGAAATTATTTTTGTTGCTACTTCATAACTGTAATTTTGCTTCTGTTAATGAATCGTAATGTAAATATCTGTGTTTTCCGACGGTCTTAGGTTAAGAACTGCTGCTATAGAGCCTAAGATCATTGGAAAACATAGATATTTACATTACAATTCATTAACAGTAGCAAAATTAGTTATGAAGTAGCAACAAAAATAATTTTATGGTTGGGGGTCACCACAACATGAGGAACTGTAATAAAGGGTCGAGGATTAGAAAGGTTGAGAACCACTGGTCTATAAGGTCCACCCAGATAATCCAGGATAATCTTATCTCAAAATCCTTAATTTAATCACATCTGCAAAGACCCTTTTGCAAATAAGGAAATATCAATAGGTTCCAAGCATTAGGACATGGATGTATTTTGAGAACAGTTATTAACCTACCACAGATAATTTAGCCCTTCAATTTTGAAATAAATGTAGGAAGGGTATTATACACTGTCATCCTTAGGACTACTATATACCTGAACTTGACACTGGATAGGCATTAATTTCACAAGGACCTGCTTGTTCTTTCCACCACCTAGAGCTGTAACTTCTCACCTCTGTGGTGTAGCACTAGCTAGGGCCACACTTAATGTGTCTCTAGGCCACTGAACCACTGCAAGGAAAGTAGATAACCAGTTACTGCAGTTAGAATGCTGGAAATAACAGGTAGCATGTTGGGAAGACCTTATAACCTTTGAGAAATTGTCCTTGACAATATCTTTATGTACTTTTAATCATGTATCCTCTTTGATATGATAAAAATCATGTGTCACTGTTTCTGGGCCAGCAGATAAGCTGGGGCTTTAATTGAGGCTGCATATAGAAATGAGCGAGCAGATGTGGTGAGCCCCACATAAATCTTGGGCCTGGCAGATTCCCAACATAAATAAAAAGGCAGAGCAAATAGGGGAAAGAGTAGATTTCCTAAGATAATCTTTCAAGATATCTCTACAGTTTCTAACCAAGCCAAAGTCACCTGGTACAAAGTGCACATTGAATTCAGCAGGAATACCATTAGTGACCATTTTGAAACAAGTACCAGTGGTGTAGTAAGGGTTGAAGAAGGTTGCAGTTAGCCAAAGATTACACTGGTTGTAAAGAAGAGAGTATGGAAATTGCAGACAACTCTTGTGAAAAGTTTCCTGTAAACAGTTGTGATGGACAATAGTTATAATCAGTTGTTGTTCAAGGGTTTTTGGTTTACTCATTTGAAGAGAAGATCAGAGTATATGGATCCAGTAGGACATGATCTCACTCATCTAGGGGAAATGGTGAACAACATAGACTGATGAACAAGAACAGATTCAGAGAGAAGGAGCCATGGGTTAGACTGTTGGACCTCAAAGGGAGGGTGGGGATAAAAGGGAGAGATCAACCAAAGGACTTATGTGCACATGTATGAGCCTAACCAGTGGTAAGGACAATAGGGGGGTGGGAAATGAGTGGAGGGAATGGGGGATTGGAATGGGGGGTTGAGGACAAATATGTGATACCTTAATCAATAAAGAAATTATTTTTAAAAAAAAAGAAAGGAAAGGAAATATAGAGAGGTTAACAAGAAGAGGAAGCAATAGGTGGAATAAGATCTCTGGAGAGGTTTCTAGGAAGGAAATGGCATGAGAACAGAAGTAGAGAGATTTATTTCAATTAGGAGGAGGGGATAAACTTTTTCAAGTCCAACAGGATTACAGGAAAAGGGTAATTCGGATACAAACAAGGCCATATATATATATATATATATATATATATATATATATATATATATATATATATATATAGGCTTACACGTGACAAGGAGTGGAGATAGCTAGCACCTCTGGGTTTTTAAAAGCTATTGGTGGTAAGGCATAGTGATTGAGAGCACAGGCTCTGAGACCAACTTTGTAGATAAATCCCAGCTCAGCCACTAATTGTATAATTTTGGGCAAGTGATTTATCATACCAGTGTCTTGTTTCCCAGGTGATCATAACCACACACACTTACCTTTTTGGGGTTGTTGTAAGGAGCTCATATGTATAAATACATCTAACAATGCTGAGCATTAATTCTACGTGTGTTTGTCAGGGAGTGGAGGAAAAGCCATCCAACTTCAGCTGAAAGCTTCTGGGAGCTGCTGGATTTAGAGATTTTAATAGAAGGGAAGTGCCTGGGAGATGCTGGGTCCAGAGACTTTAATAGCAGGGTGGCCATTTGAAGGCAACACTACAGGATATAAAAAAGAAAGAGGTGTGCAACATAAAAGAAGTGGCTAGCCCCGATGGGGACCCAGGTTAAGTTGGAGCTTATGGGTATGTATTGCAGGAATCTCCAAGTATTCTCCCATTTCAGCCCAGGGAGAAGGCCGATAGTTGGCTGTATCCAACTGGAAGCTGTGATGGAAGAACAGTGAGATCAAGGAATTGAGAACCCTGACCATCAGCTGAAGTGAGGGGCCATGGAATCGAAGTGAAGGGGACTTGGTGGAGAGTAGAGAGACGAGGACAGAAAAATGAAAAATTGGTATTCTGTGGTTGTCTGAGCAAAAGAGCTGCAGGGATATGGGACTGAGGTAACCTGGCATCCCTAATCCCCCTGGTGCTCTCTAGACAGTTAAACAGCTGGAGACTTCACCTTCCTTTCATTGGGCTGGGAAGACAGCTAAAGAGAGGGCGGGGCTCACAGGGGGAGGATAAAGAGAATTGTGATGAGACAGGGCCAGGGTGGGGCTCCTAGGAGTAGGTGGCCTGCCTGCAATTACTTGGTTGAGATCACACAGTGGCCAGGGGCACTCTAAGGCTCTGAAGCATGTGCCTGCGTTGTATAGGGGATGAAACCACCCAAGTTAACCCCGTGAGTGTCCTGCCCTTAACCCCGGCTCTGTCACCCTTGCCCAGAACACATATAGTTTGGTGCTGGGGGGTGGGAAATCTCTGGTGAAGTAGACAGACTTGATCCTGGGCTGCAAGACCTGCCCAGAACAAGGAAAAACCCTACCCTGTGCCTTGTAGGGTGCTGCCATATTCCATCATGTTTGTTAACTGTCACAGTGAGCTGACCTAGAAGGTGGGGAGAGAGTTACAGAGGTGGGAAAAAGGATCAACTTCTCAATATTCAGATGGAGAGGAGGTTACTTTTAGGTTTTTGAGTTAAACAGCTGATCAAAATGAGGACAGAGGGAAGCATTTATTGTATAATTTAGAAATTGGGAGGAGGTGTTAGAAACCCATAAACTACCAGCCAAACTCCATGTGCCTCAGAAAACCAAATCATCTAATGGAGTTTCTTAATCACCCCCCGCTTTACCAGGCTTTGGAACCTCAACTAAAAACCAGTTCCTTAAGCAAAGATCAGGATGGTGCCATTGAAGTCAGGTACCAAACATGAATGTTTGGATTTATCCTACATCCGTTCTTCCAGAAGAAATCTCAGTAGTCAATATGTTCCCTGTGTTGTCAAAAACTAAAACAACTATTTTAGTAGCATAATGGTTATAGCTGAGAACAGTAGAGAATCGCTATTCTAGACAAGTATGCCATAGCAAAAAAACTATAGGTTAATCGAACAAGCAAAGGAGAGGAATTTTCTAGAGAAAATAGGAGGAAGTTGGTAGATATTTTTTTGAAAGGAAACCCAATGGGGGGAAAAGTGAAAGTGGTTTCTCACTGATTGAGTTGCAAGGAATTTCTTCTCCTGCTGGAGTGGTAAGTCTCTTCCTATTGAGGACCATAACTGACAGTTCTTCCTGAGAGGGTCTGTAATTGAGGTCAAGTGGTACTGCCTGATGTCTCCCCCTTCTGGTCTCCAACTCCATTTTAAATGAAACTTCCCTTTACCATTTTTTATACTTATAATGTTGTTTATAGCTGGTTCTCCTCTAGGACTATCACCAATCTCCAACCTGGTTTTTACCTTGATATTCTTCTGCTTCTGCCACTTGCCATCAACATAATATGCATCCTATATAGGGGTGTCGAACTCAATCAGAGAAGGGGCCAAAATCTAAAATCCAGCCTAAATCGCGGGCCGAATGGTTTACTGAACAGTCATAAACTGTCATTGTGATGGAAACGCAGCGGAGTACAGTGATGACAGCGCGGTGCAGGCAACATTGCAAGGCCTGGCGGGACGGATTTGGCCCGAGGGCCTTGTGTTTGACACATGTGATCCTATATAATAAAAGCATAATATGCTAAGTGTCCAGCCATTCATTCGACTATTAGTTCAATCACTATGATGCACACTGACCACCAGGGGTCAAGATGCTCCGACCAGTAAGTTGGCTTGCTGCTGGGGTCCAGCTGATGCAGACTGTGCGAAACTGACCAGACACACTCTGGAGCCTTCCTGCAGTCCCTCCCCAGCTGGCTGGCCCCAAATGGCCTGATCAGGACTGGGCAAGACAGCCCTGATCAGCTCTAATCACTGGCCAGGAAGAGGGACCCCACCAGTGCACAAACTTGTGCACTGGGTCGCTAATATATTAACAAAAAACTGTACCATAGGCTTCCTATTATAATAACTAATATTTCTGTCTTCTCATGACTTGATAGGTGTGGTTTTTTTTTAATTATTGCACATATTTTGTAGGACCTACCAAGAAAAACTAAACCTTCAGATGTCACTGAAAGTCAGGTAATGTTTAAATAAATCATTCTGGGTATTTCAAAATTGTGACTTTCTCTTGTTCCTTTATGTGTGGTGGTCCTGATACGATAGAACTTTTATTAGATAGACACTTCTGTGAAATCTTTCTTGGGACTCTGGGACCTTGTGACTTACTGTTGATGGGATGTGGCTAGTTTGCACATTTGCCTATAATGAACAGTGCTATTGCTAACATTCCAGTATGTCATTTTATTCCCCCAATGAATAAAAGTTTCACTTTATTATTTAGGCAGGATTAGATAATTGGATCATAGGAAAAGAGAGTTTTTCATTGTTATGAAGAAAGGCCTCATTGTTTTCAAACAAGTGTACCAAATGCACTCCTATTGGCAGTATATAACAGTTCCTATTATTCATACCCTCTTCATCATAACATTCTTTCATTATTGTCAATGCATTCTAGTATGATCCCTTAGGTACCTGCTACTTATAGGTGTCATACAGCGGGGAAATAAAAAAAAAATCTGTGTGATATGCAGCATTTAAGAAAACTAAAGAATGTGCACGGATTTTGCTAATTACTATAAAAATCCCTTTGGGTTTTTTATTTTCTGTTATTTATTTATTTATTTAGAGGAGAAAGAGGGTGAGAGAGGCAGAAGCATAAGTGAAAGGGAAACATCATAGATCAACTGCCTTCTGCTCCCCTCCCCCTCTACTGGGGATCAAGCCCACAAGCTGGGCATGTACCCTGACCAGGAATATAACATTGTTTCCCAGAATGACATTTGACCATTGAGCAACACTGGCCATGCTTTTAATGCATGTATCTAAATGTGCTAGTGCATGGTTGGTAGAGTAAGGATTAAGAGTAGTCTCTTTTGAAAATTCTACTGATAGTCCCACGTGTTTTTTCATCTATACATTTGAAAATATTTTCCCCCTACTTTTATGAAGCTATGTAAGCCATATGCACTGATTGCTTCGTCTTTTTTATTGACATAAACCAAAAATATAATCAGCATATTACTTTATAAAAAACATTTTTAATTTTTATTTTTATTTTCCACAAGTCCATATATAAACGTATTCAGAATATGCAAAACCTAAGGAAAGAGAAGATGAAACTTAATAAGCGGTTTGCAAGGCCTACTCCTGCTCCAGATCCAGGGATCCAAGTAAGTATGAAGACTTCAATCTAATTAACAGATCCATAATGCACCAGATATCGTCATTTTTAATTTGTGTAATACTCCAGTTTTTGTTTTTTCCACTTTCCTTTGAGAAATGTGTACTTGCATTCTGGGAAGGTACCTTAAAGCTCTCTAATGAAATTCTCATCTCATCTATTATTGAAATTGCCTTTGTAATCCTGGAGGTGCTGTGGTTTAATGAAAAGAGTGTGATTTTTGATACCATGTTCTGGATTCCATGTTTTGCTTTGCCATATATTATCTGACTTTTTTTTTTTTTTTAATAAATGACAAAATCTTCTGCCAAATGTTTATTCAGACTAGGCCTGAACACATCAGAAAACTCTGCACCAAATACAGCATAAGTATACAAAAAAGAAAATCCCCATGTTTAACATTTGTTACACCCATTATGTTCGGAAATGACTTTGATCCAAACTGTTATCTTTGCATTCCACAAATTCTTTCTGTTCCTAGTATTTGCTGCCTGACTCACAGAAAAAAATAATGTTTCTATCAAATTTCCCCCAGATATTAGTGATATTGGATATTAGTGTTTTTCATATCTGGATTGTATCTGTATGCGGCTTTAATTGGGAATAGCATTTCTGGTTTTTACATAATTCTCTTAGCAGAAGAAAGCTTCTCCCTTTGATACCTTTTGCAGATGATTTATAGTTGCATAAATATTTCTTCATGTAAACAAACTGAATTTCTTTTTTTGATCTCTTAGTGGCCATAAAGCTGGAGCCTGTATGGAAGAAATCTGAATTTCTGACACCAAGTGGCATTTCCAGGTTTTACTCCTTTTGAAAAATAAAGGCAACACTCTGCCCTTTCTGCAAAACAATGCAACCATCTCACATCCAAGACCCAGGCCTAGAACTTCAATAAACAGCATGTCTCCCTAACACTTACTTTTTGGAAATTTGAAACTTGCTGCTTTTCACCAAGTGATAGTGACTGTGTACAGACTTCTAAAAGTAATACACTTATATTTAAATTTTGCAGTTGGATTTATGACATGTAGAGATTTGAATTATCTATCTATATAAAAGCCTAAGCAACTGTTACAATGGAACAACTGGAATGGCTGGTCGCTATGAAGTGCACTGACCACTAGGGGGCAGATGCTCAACACAGGAGCTGCTCCCAGTCTGCAGACCCTGATCACTAATGGGGTCTGCTGGCCAACTTCCTATTTCCTCCACACGGCCAACAGGCCCTGATTGCCTGATTGGGGCCCGGCCCCAGGCTAGGATAGGGAACTGGGGTTGGGTGGTAGCAGATGTGGAATGCGAGGGAAGGAGAAGGAGGGAAAGCTGGGAAGGCAGGGAACTACCTGTGGTGGAGGCATACAGGTGGTGAGGGGAGGAGGAGTCAGAAAGGAGAGATGGGGAATCTGATCAGCCCTGATTGCTGGCCAGGCCTTGGGATACTACCAGTGCACGAATTTTGTGCACTGGGCTTCTGTGTTTTAATAATGAAAAACAGATTTCCTCTGCTGTGTATAATTATAATAATTTGTGTTTAAACAAAATGTTTAACTAAACCCTGTATTATGGGTTGATATTGTGAATAAGCTATAATACAATTATAATTTTCATTCAAGTAAAATATGAATATTGAATTAAATTTTACTTTCATGTATAATATGGATGACAATTATATGCCTCTGTAAAATGCTTGTTTGGCTACATAATTATTAACAAAAATGGAATTACCACAGTTATTTTCAAACTAAACTGCCAACTATTAGATTGGCAGGGTCATTATATTCAGTGACCATTTGCAGTCTACAAAGTATAATTTGAAGTACAGGGGATTCTGCTTCTGAGCATGATGGAAATACCAGAATTATGTTTCCACATCAGCAACTAGAAAACAGGACAAAATATTTAAAACAATGGTTTTCAGATATAATACAAAAGTCAAAAGAAGGGCTGTGATCCCTCACCGAGGAGAAATAGGTGAACTCAATCACTACCCATTTACTGCACAGGGAGCAATCCAGATCTTACAGCAATGTTCTTGGGTTGAGGATGAGTTGAGCAACAACTCAGGAAGTCTGGGACAGCTGGAAGTTGAAGGCAGAATTCCAGAGCATAATGAACTACACACAGCACTTTATAGATCTCACATAGCTTACACTGAGTCTTCGCTGAATGCTAAACTGCATGTTCACAGTGTGAAACTCCACAAAGTCAGATCTGTTTAGTCTCAGTCTACTATCAATGTCCAATGTCTAGTATCCAATCAAAATTACTAGGCATGTCAAGAAGCAGGAAAAAAAAAGTAACACAGAATCAGGGAAATCCAGTCAATAGAAAGAAACACCGAAATGAAAAGAGGTTACATAAGTAAAAGAATTAATTTAAATAAAATATATGTTAACTATGATCAGTAATTTTAAAAACATGAGCAAAGAGAGGAATAAAAGATATTTAAAAGAACTAAATAGAACTTGTATAACTGAAAAGAATCCAAAATTTAAGAAGTCACAGCATGAGATTAACAGTATATTAGATGTAAAAAAAGAAATCATGAAATTGAGGATATAGCAGATATAGAAAGAGAGATAATCCAAACGGAGACAAAAAAGACAGACTGGAAAATTTATTAGTACCTCGCTGATGTGTCACACTGTATCACATGGTCTAACATATGAATAATTGAGAATGTCTAAATAGGGAGGGTGGGAGTAAAAAAAAAAAATTCCCACAACTTTTTCAAATTTAATTAAAATTAATCCCATGGATACAAAAAGCTTAATAAACAAGCAATATAAAGATCAAATTACCTCATAACTGAATTGCTGAATAATTGAAAAGAGAAAGGAAAACAGCAGAGGAAAATGGTCATTAAATATTGAGAAACAAGCATAAAAATCCACAAACCTCATTAAAAACTATGTGAGTCAGAATGACATCTCTAAAGAATTGATTAAAGAAAAACCTGTGAAACTGAAGTTTTATATGGAACAAAACTGTCCTTCAAAACTGAAGGCAAAAAGTGCAGATTTTCTTTTTCAGAAGTGCCAAAATAATATCAACAGTAGGAGAAAGCTTTTAGGTGGAAAAAAATAGTATCAGATAGATTCTTAGATCTACACAGAACAACAAAAAGCTCTGGAAATAATGTACAAACAAGTAAATATAAAATCATTTTATTCTAATATTTGATTTTAAAATGAACTGACACTTTTAAGCAAAATTATTATGGCTTTAATAACACATAGAGGTAAATGTATGACAATAATAGTAAAGGGTGGGAGAGTACAATCATCAAAAGTTTCTTATATTTTAGGTGAAAAGGTATTTTATTTGAAGGTAGACTTGGATATGTTAAAGACATATTGTAGGTACTAGAGAAACCCTATACAAAAACAGAAATATAGCTAAATAGTGATAAAAATCGAATGCTTAAAATCCATCCAAATAAAGATAGAAAAAAAAATGGATTTGATAATAAAGAAAATAAATGGCAAGATAATAATAGATTAAATCACAAATTAATCAATAGCTACATTAAACCTAGATGGTCTAAACACTCCAATTAAAAGGTAGTATCAAGAACTGTGAAGAATTTGAAATTTTATTCTACTTAGAAAAAACAAGTTAGACTGTCACAGTTTCATAGATGTTGGCAGAAAACAGACTTACTGGGCGGAAAAAAAAAAACTTTATTAAGTCTAGCATAGCACAGCATCAAAGGCATGCTTGCATTGGTTTCCCTTCACTCCCCAAGCCCCCTGGGGAGAGGCAGAGGTGTGCCAGGTGGATACTGTGTGTTACAACTAAGGAAACTCCAACCTTACATATGGGGCTGCTGAGCAAACCTGCCCAGAGAAAGATATTATCTCCACTATACTGGACAGTAAACAAGTCTGCTGTAAACTTTCTTCCAAGTTTACTTACTACATAAAATCCTTAAAAAGATAGAGGAAAAAATATTAAAAACCTTTGCTCAGAAAACACACAGAAACATGCAAGACCAATGGATAAATTTCTCCCAACAGGCGGAAATTGTCAAGCTGGATTTTACGAAAGGCAAAAAACAACTACAAATTATCTACCAGAAACGTGCTTTGCATATGAATATTGATAGACATAAAAAATAGGAAGATGCAACAATGTGTCCCATGAAAACACAAATCCTAAAGCCAGAATAGCTATGTTACTAACATGGATTAATCTTCAGAATAAATCATACTATCGGGTAAATAGATGAACACTTTATGCTAATGAAAACTTCAATTCATCACAAAGATATAATCATAAATACAGACACCCAATAATAAAGCATCAAAAGACAGTAAGCAAAAACTAGAACTCAAAAAAAAAAATAGGTCAATCCACAATTATAACTGAAATACAGCTTTTCTCTCTTGAAAACTGATGCAACAAATAGAAAATAATTAAAGATGTAGAAGATAACACTACCGTTCAAGAATGTTACTGCTATTTATAAAGCATGCCACCCAATATCAACAGAACACCTGTTCTTTCAAGTGTACACTGGAACAAGAAACCAGACCATCTGCTGGGCCAGCAGGTAAATTTCAGTGAATATCATAGGACTGATGTGATACTGAATGTGTCCTTTGACCACAAAATATATTTTAAAAATTTGAACTCCGGCTATCCAATAAAATGGACAAAACATATGAACTGACATTTCTAAACAAACATGCAAATAACAAAGTACAGTACATGAAAACATGGGAAATGCATATTAATACTATTATATGTCCATATGAATTCGTAAAATGAAAAAGACTGATTGTATCAACTATTGGCTAGGATGAAAAATAACTGGTACTCTTACATCGCTGATATAAATGAAAATGGTTTAAGAATTTTTTAGGAAAAAAATTCCTAAAAGCCTTTGCCTTAAAAAAATTCCTAAAAGCCTTAGCTGATTTGGCTCAGTGGTTGAGCTATTGGCCAGCGGCCTAAAGGGTCCCAGGTTCAATTCTGTCAAGGGTATGTACCTAGGTTGCAGGCTTAATCTCAGACCCCAGTCCTCATTTGGGCACTTGCAGGAGGCAACCAATCTATGTGTCTCTCCCACATTGATGTTTCTCTCTCTGTCTCTCCTCCTCCCTTCCACTCCATCTAAAAGTCAATGCAATAAATATCCTCAATGAGGATTAACAACAACAACAACAAAATCCTAACAGTTTTTCCATACTCTAAAATATGACCCACTTATTCCAATCTTAGTTGTTTCTAAAGAGAAATATACATGTTCACACAAAGAAGTGTACAGCAATATTTAGAGAACTTTGTTCTTAATAGCCTCAAAATGCAAACAGCCCATATGTCAATGGATAGGTACATTCATTTTTTAAATGTGATACATCTATAAAAATGGAATATTATTGAACATGTACACACAACATTAATGAATTTTAAAACTTTGTGTTGAAGAAGTACACGTGATCCAAATTACCTGAAACTATAAAATATAGTCACTGGAGGGCCACAAAAAGCAACTTGGTGTTTTCATAGGGCATAAATAGATGGATATGTCCTGTTTATGGGTCAGAAGTATTAGTAATATTGTTAAAGTGTCCATTCTGTTCAAAGCAATCTGTAGCTTCAATGCATTTCCTATCAAAATTCCAATGGCACTGTTCAGAGAAATAGAACTAGCAATCCTAAAATTTGTATGGAACAACAAGAACAACAACAACAAAAAATCCCAAATTGTCAAAGCAATTCTGATATCAAACTATACTGCAAAGTATATAATCAAACGGTAGAGTACTGGCATAAAAATAGACACATGGACCAATGGAACAGAATCAAGAACCCAGAAATAAGCCACTCCCAGGTGATAAGGGAGCTAAGAATATGCAATGGGGAAAGGATAGTCTCTTCAATAAATGGTGTTGGGAAAACTGGATATTGGCATGCCCCAGAATGATATAAGCCCCCAGTCCTACAGCGCCCCCCTCCCCAAAAAATATCTTAAAATGGATTAAAGACTTAAACATAAGGCCTGAAACCATATAATGGGCTTTCTGAGGAGCTGTCACTTCACATCTTTTTTTTTTTCTTTTTTTTTTCTTTTTTTGTTAAGATTTGAAGATATTCCAACAAGCAAGAAAGGCTAGTATAATGTAAGGAAGAAAAAAAAAAATCAAAAGCAATCGTGTGAAGGTATCAGCAATTTCTGCCTGACCCAGGAGCTTCCCAGAAATGAATCTCAAGTTCTAGCCTACACTTCCTGAAATTATAAACCACACGTTAACTAGATGCCCAGATGATTCGTATGTATGCCTATTAACATTTGAGGACCAACACATTTCAGAATGGACCACCCTCCATCAGGTCCCAAAACCCCAGAAACCCATGGGCACCTCAACTCCTGCCCCATTCCGGAGGCAGGCCGGCTCCTAAATCACACCCAGGAGCTGCACACCCTGCTCTCTCTAAGGCAGCAATACTGAGCCACTGGGAGGGCAGACACCCGCACTGAAATTCATTTGCAATTTCAGCAAACTTAATCCAATCAAACTTCGGTTTCCTGGAGGTCAGGATCCCATTTCACAGAAGCAGCACCAACCATCAGGTCCCTGGTTTAGAAAAGGACAGGCAAAGGGAGCGCGAACACCTTTTCTCCATCCCAGGCCAGCACGCTGCAGACCGCAGGCGTGTCCAGGCGCCCATCCCAGGCCGCCCGCGGGCACCGGCCGGCCGGGCGCCCTCCCCGCCCCTCCTAACCCACCGCCCCCCCGCCCCCGCCACCACCCCCCCTTCCCCGCGGCGGCGGAGCGGGGAGCGGCCTCCGGGGGGCGGCAGCGAGCTGCGGGCCGGGGCGGAGTCGCGAGCGGCGGGGCTGTGGCCACCGGGGGCGGAGCCGAGCGGCGGAGTCGGCGGCCGCGGCAGGGCCGGAGCTCGGCCCGTCGGGGTGGGACGCGCGGACCCCCGCGCCGCGCGGTGCGCACTTACCGGCCAGGCGGCGGGGCCCGCAGCGCCGTCCCCATGGGGCTGTGCCTGCCGTGTCTCGGGGAGCCCGAGCCCCCCTCGCCGGACCCGGTGAGTGAGGCCGCGGCTGCGCGGCGCCGCGCGCACCTGTTCGCGGGCCGGACGGCCGGGCGCTGGGGGCCGGGCGCCGCGGGCTCCGGGCCGGGCGGCGGGCGGTTGGGCGGGGGGCCCGCGCCCCGGGGGCGAGGACGCGCGGCCGCGCGCCGCGCCCCCGAGGGGCCCCGCTGTGCTGCGGGCCGACCCTGGGCCGCGGGCTCCCCGCTCCGGTTACATAAAACGGCCCGCGGGCCACTCCCTTCTCCGCCCGCTTCGGCCACATTGGAAGTTGGTGGCACCGGACGGGAGTGGCGGGCGGGCCGCTCTGGGCGACGCGGGCAGACGCGGTGCAGATGAAATTCCTTTTTTTCTGAGCTGAAGTGTTGAGTCTTCTAGTGGGAGATGTGCCTTTTCATGTGTCTGTATGAACTGTTTAAAGAAGGTGCTTACTACAGTCCCTTACTCCTGCTTTATTGGATATTGTATTAGTAATCTCTTTTAACCCTGCCTTAAAAAAAAAAAAAAAAAAAAAAAAAAAAACACGATTATTGCATGTGATACAGAGCTTACAATGTGTAGAGTTGCCATATTTATCAAATAAAAACACAGGACGCCCAGTTAAATTTGTCAGATAAACCAGGAATGCACTTAAAGTAGGTTTGCCACACGCAATAGTGGCGGTAGAAATTATTCCTTGTGTATCTGAAATTCAAGTGTAACTTAGCGGTTTGTGGTAAGGCTGCATTTATACTTATCGTAGCTTTCTGGTTTTAACAGTATCTTTACATGAATGCTCCTTGCTGGGAGTTGGGAGTTGGTGACAGAAAACCTACATCCCTGCCTAGCTAAAAAGTCGCTGGAAGACAATAGTTATTTAAGAAAGTGCATGAACTATCCAGCCATTTGATTATAGGCACTAACAATGACCTGGTACCTTCATCAATAAAGAAATTTAAGAGAGAGAGAGAGAGAGAGAGAGAGAGAGAGAGAGAGAGAGAGAGAGAGAGAGAAAATAAATAAATAAAAATGACCTGGAAGTTGGAACCAGGAAGTTCACCTTGTCTTTCTTGCTTACAGTTGCTTGTAAATGTTGTTCATTTTGTTCATCTGGCTGTTGATAAAATCCTAAACTGTCCGTATTTGTTAAACCCTCCATCCATCCCCATAGATAACCACGTGGTTCATTACCTGAATGCTACTTTATTGTTGAGTTTTTTCTTGATCACACTAAATAAAATAGATCCGCGACTATACCACCCGACCTTCTCTTTCTTGTCCTTCCTGTTTCCCAAGTACTACTACCTGGTACACATTTACTTGACTTTATTTGACTGTGTGCCCTCTTTGGAATTTTAAGTTTCATTTGGGTGGAAACATTTATCTGAGTTTTTTCTTTTTCTTTTTTTTAAATATTTTTTTATTAAATTATTATCTGTGTACATATTTTAACATTGCCTCTCCCTCCCATACATACCCTCCCTCCCCAGAATTTTGTGTCCATTGGTTGTACTTATATGCATGTATACAAGTTCTTCGGTTGATCTCTTTTCATTGCTATATCCCTAGCACCGAGGCAGTTCCATACACATGACAGGTAGTCAGTAAATACTGGATTTGTACAATGAATGAATGAATTGGTATGGAAGACAAAGGAATTACTAGCGTAGCTCCCAAGAATGTTACTTACTGTCTTATTATTTAAAGATTTTATACTTAACACATGATAAAGAAAATTATTCAGTTTCTCAACCTAGAACACCCTTTCATAATTTCCTACAGTTCTTCCTTTCATACACAGTGAGATTTCCCCACTTCATTCATGAACCTTTCTTAAAAGCACAACCTACTTCATATTCCCTTACAATTGGCAGGACTAAACCTTGTATTATTAAAGGTAATTTGTTTTCTTCTCCTGACTTGCTTGTAAGCTTTTTTTTTTTTAGCCAAAGAAAATAGAATATTTTATAGATCAACATGTGCCATATAGGTAATATATATATTGATATATTAGGTCTAGTAATAATTAATGTCGTTTTCTAATACTTTTTTAAAATCGAATTTATTTAAACAATACAACAAAATTTAATCAACAATATAGTTGCCGTTGTTTTCTACTACTTGTGCCCAACGCTCAGGAAGTATTTTAATCCCTCTGTTGTAAAATTCTTGTGATTTTGATGCAAAAAATTCGGTCAATGCATTTTTGAGGCATTCTTCATTATTAAATTACATATACACTAATATATGACATACAATATGTATCATATATATATATCTTAGCATGCTCTTATTTGAAGTTGTGTTAATTAATTGTGAGAATGAGATTCAGAAAGTTGATTATTTTATAAAAGTAAGTACTGGCAGTCTTGGAATATTTTGGGCAGTAATAAATATTTTTAATAAACTGTTATATTACCTATAAGATATAGATAGGTATGTAAATTATCCATGCTAATGTTTGGTTTTATTTTAAAACATACTTGTTACATTTTGTCCTTAGGAAGAGAAAAGAGCAAAGCTCGCAGAGGCTGCAGAAAGAAGACAGAAGGAGGTGAGACTAAAAATGAAATTTAGCTACTTAGAGAATTTGGTACTTTATACCTGATAGATGTCTATGACTAGTGGTAGTATTTAACAAAAATGGTATCTAATATCCATTATCCATATCTATTAAATTTATATTTAAAGACATTTATTTTTCAAAATGATCTGTGTTTCTATAACCTACATCAATGCACTTATATTATCTAATATATAAAAATTATACACATGTATTCTATAATGTGAAATGTCCCTTTAATGGCAGTATTCCATTAAATGACCATGCCTTATAAAACACTGACAGGTATGAAATAAGTTTAGGAGAAAAAATTGTACAGTTTCAAAATACCAAATGAAAAAATGATATTTTTTTCATAAAGCTGTTGTAGAAATAGTCTAATTCTTTGTTACCAATATAGACCAATACTTCCAAAGCAAAAAAAAAAAAAAAAAAGAAAAACTTGGATACTAATTTTTATTGTTGTTTTGTACCCCTTAAATTTCTTAAAGGCTGCATCTCGGGGCATTTTGGATGCTCAGTCTGTGGAACAAAAGAGAAAGAGAAAGGAAAAAATAGAAAAACAAATCGCTACATCTGGGCCCCCACCAGAAGGCGGACTTAGAGTAAGTATTAAAATTTAGTTAACATTTAATTTTACCTGGAATCTTAAAAAACTTAAATAGCAATCTATTCAGTAATGTCTTGTTGACATGGATTGGCAGAACATTATGAATTAATTTAAAAGCATGACTAATGTAGATTGGAAGATATATCCATTTATTTTCTAACATTTACTTGGAATAGGTTTACTTCCTTTTTCCCAAAATTCAAATGAAGTTTTCCTGATTATCTTAATACTTTATATAATTAATACTAATCTTAAATGTGCAGAAAACTCAAATATTATGGAAAAGTGTAAAGGAGTCAAAATCACCCAAATTCAGTGTCATTTTGAAACATAATTTCTCCTTTCCACTTATACAGCAATCCTACTCAATTCTGTTACACTATAAATTTGTTTTTGGAATCTGCAGTGTTTTTACTCAGTGATTTGATATTTTGCTCTTTTCCTTCTCACTCATACCATAGTTATGGAAGTGTTAATTTGGATAGTAGGGTATACCTGAGTGAGTGTGATACATGCGTCTCCCAGTTTAACAATTGCAGCTCTTGTCACTGGAAATATAATAGTGGACAAATTAAACGAGGCCCTTGAACTTGGGGATTTGCAACCTAGTAGGAGCATGCGGGTTTTATTCTACATGTTAAAACTGAGAAAAATAATGGCTCACATACTAAGATTTTACTCTCTGGTCCTTTTAAAGGAAATAATTTCCTTAAGTAAGTATACTTGTGAAAAGGACAGTCAAGTGTTCTGAATTTCAAGTCAATTATATTTAACTTTTCAATGATTTATGAGCACTGATTTAGCCAATTAACTCAAAACTCTATATAAATATATACATGTTTGTGGGGCAGGCAGTTTAGGAGCATTCTGTGCAGCTGTGATTCTGGCTCAGGAATGTCACACGTAGATAAGATTTACCTGTGTTTTATAACTGTAAGAGACTTTATCTAATTTCACTTAAATGAAATTAAAACATTCTTTGAGTGTTAACTTTATAAATGTATAAAAGAACTGGTTTCAATATTAAAGTAAATAGCTATGACCATTTTGCTTCGTTTTTTAATATACCCCAACAATAGAATAAATTTGATATAAGGTAAAACAGTTGGGATATAGAAGGCAAAATACTTTATGGAAAGTATAGATGCTTACTTTCAGTATTCTTTTGCGATAAAGATCTGCGTCATCAGGTTTACTTCATAGAGGTTTCTCAAAAAGAATTGTGAAAATTAAAGTATAGGACTGGTAATGATGCTGAGATTGATTTCATAGTAGAAGGAAAATGAGTTACTAAGTGACTTAAGGTCACATACAATGTTATAAGAAAAGAATACTTTATATTTCATCAGAATTAAGAAGGTACTTACGTGTTTCCCTGAAAATAAGACATCCTCCGAAAATAAGACCTACTTACAGGTTTCCTTCTGAGTGAAATATAAGGCATCCCCCCGAAAATAAGTCGTCCCCTCCCAGGCTAAACATGAGAGATTTGGTCCACTGATTCTGAAAGAAATGGAGTCACAAGAAATTCACCAGGAAATTCAGGAATTGGATTGTTATGATGAAGTACCAGAGGATGATGACATGATTGTCATTGAATAAATGAGTAAATTCTTGAGACTGTAGGATTCACAGTTTGTCTGGTTTGTGTTGACAACTACCGTACTACCATACTATATACAGGTAATAAATATCCTTTATTTTCATTTAACAATAAATGTGTACCATATTCTTCTTCATGGAAAAATAAGACATCCCCTGAAAATAAGACTTAGTGCATCTTTGGGAGCAAAAATTAATATAAGACACTGTCTTATTTTTGGGGAAACAGGGTATTTTACAACTCCTCAGCTAACAGATTCTATGAAAGAAAAGGCTTTCTTGATTAGACCTAAAGCTTTAATGCCCTGAGGCCTATAGATTAAACATAATTTAGGCCTTATACCCCTTCTGGTCCATCCCCTCAGAAGAGCTCACAATGAAAAACATCCCAAAGCAAATCTAGTACCTTTATTTCTTTGAATGTTGTTCTTACAGGAAATCTCTCTGGCTTCCTTAATAAAAATGGCCCTCGAGGCCATCAGACTGGGCAGTGGTGAGAAGATTTTCCCAGTAAGAGTGTCTCATTCTCATAAATCAACTACTACCATTGCCACTGTCATTTTTTCCCATGGAATATCACTAACCACTTCTACCATCAACACACTGGCTTTAAGGGACATACCTCTTTTCCCCTTGACCACATGCATGGCTCATCCAGAGTATTCCATTAAGTTCATAATAACATGTAGGGGGGCTCAAGGATAACAGAAGGGAAATTACAAGACAGAGAATAACTTCAATTCACAACCCCTGTGGCCTAGTATTTTTTAAGGGCGGCTATCGGGCCTGTTGTTCCAGCTGGCCTGGAATGTCCTGTATTGGAGGCAGAGTCCTCCTGATCTGACCTGACTCCATGGTTTGAGGAAGATGTCCTCCTTCTGCATGCCCTCCACATAGTCATCTCCTGCCTAGCTCTGCCTCTTCCAGGGTAATATTAAGCACAGTCCTTTGGGAAGGCAGCTTGTCTTAAGTCAAAGTGAAGATGACATCAGGATGCAGACTAGCATCAGTACAGGCTGCACCGCTACAGGAGTAATGGCAGACCTTGAGTGCAGTGGCCCTCAGTCCTGCCTGCACATTAGAGTCTCAGGAGGAGCTTGCAAGCAAGGCTGACAGAATCTCTGAGAGTGGGGTGTAGCCCTCAGTACTGGTTTAAGCTCCCCAAGGTAATCAAATGTCAAACCAGATTGAGAATCGCTGCTCTAGTGTTTTTAACTCTAGTCCCAAGAGATACATTGTGGAAAATAGAATCCCGTGTTAAAAAATGGTTTAAAATTCTGAATACTATTGTATATTGTATACAATATCCTTTCCTTGAAGATTAAAAAGGGTACAGTAGTCAAGTCTCTAAGAAGTTCTCACAAAGGAAAGCAACTTTATTTGGAATAAACATTAATTTTTTAAAAGTATATATAGCCCCAATAATAGTCCTTGGATATACTTGGAAAATACTACTCAATAAACTTAAACTATCTCTGGTCCTATCCCAATGGCTCTTTTTAGATCTTATTATTAAAGATTTAATCAGAACAACAAGTGGGATAATTTCTCAACTCAAGCAAGGAAAAGATTGCCAAACCATTATGTAATAGTTTCTACAATTTCTTGGTTCTGTGCTTCAAACAAGAATTCCTTTATTTTCATTTTATAACTTAATTACTGTCTTTGATTTGTGGTGGTGGTGGTGGTGGTGGTGGTGGTGGTGGTGGTGGTGTGTGTGTGTGTGTGTGTGTATGTTTTCTTTCACTGATCATTGGATAGTTTGAATTTAGCTACCCATTAATTTGACCAGATATTTTTCTATTTTTAAATAATGATATATCTTCTTTCAGACTCTGACTGCAAAGTGAAATGTTACTAATCACTGCTGTTAGTTTACATTCGCATATGCCAGCAACTTTCAGCCTTTTTCATCTCATGGGACACATAAATGAATTACTAAAATTCCAATAAGTAAAAAAAAAAAAAAAGTATAATTTTGATTCATTCACACCGGATGGCTATTGTGTTGGCTGTTGTCATTTTTTTATTTGACAGTCTAAGGGAAAAGAGGTCAGTGCCCCTGACTAAATAGTCAGGTATCATGTTTTTTTAAAAATTCTTGTGGCATTCTAGTATATCACAATACACTGGTTGAAAATTGCTGGTATATCCCATAGTCCTCTCTTTGCCTGTTTGTTCACATATTACATATTATTACATAACCCTAAATAAAATCTACTTTTCTCTATGTTTTTATTTTCTAGTGGACAGTTTCATAAAGGATAATATGAGTGAGAGTCTCCTGCCAATAACTAGTATCTGCAATCAAGTGGACATCCTCATTTAATTTATTCTCTTCAAGCAAATGGAGATTTAGACTTTGTAATTTTAGTGCCATTAAACACAGTGCTTTTTCAGTATTGAAATATTGAACATGACTTTGATTTTCAGACTTAGAAAATGGCCAAAACTTTCATTGAATACTTATTTTCCTACATTTGCTTCTTTTGCAAGAAGTGGGTAATAGTTAAATTTAAATAGTGAGTATAAATGCATTGCATGTAAAGATTCTGCATACATCTCAAATATTAAAATTTACAATTTCATTTTTCTCCTACCTGTTTATAGTTGTGCTGCTTAGCTTTATATTTCCTTTTGTTTCATTATATAATGAAGACTTTTGCTTAAACTGTATGGATTTAGTGCCTTTAAACTGATCATCAGGGAAAAATCTTTGAAAAATAATTTGAAGGGTTTATGTGAAGGGACACTGCAAATTTTTATAACTTAACTATAATGAATATTTGTAGAAAATATTTAATTTCTCCTAATTTATGTTTGACTTGTGTAGCTTATAAACTTTAACATACATTTTACATTATAATAATTATTTTGCTTAAAGTTATATATTAGTGTGGTACCATCAGAGGGCAGTGATGTACTGTTAAACAATATCAGATTCAGCTCTTGGAGATCTTTATAGTAACTGAATGAGTTAAACTAAGAATCTAGATGATTATATTGACTAGCAATGTATTTGACCAAATTTCATAGATGTTTGTATTCTTTTGTATTTAGTAAAAAGTGGTCATAAGATTTATACAGAGAAGCATTTGCCAAAGCAAATATAAATGTATGAAAGAGAAACATGTAAGTACTGTATTTTAAAAGGACTACTTTAAACATAAAAATATGATGAGGTAATTCTATATGATGCATAGTCATAAACTTTGTAGGTTTTTATTACTAACATGAATTTTATTACATTTTGAAAAATATTTTGTTGACTTTAGCGCAGAAGGGATGAGAGAGAATTCTTGATTGGCGGCCTCCCATATGCTCCCTACTGGGGATGGAGCCCAAAACCAGGACATGTGCCCTGACAGGGAATCAAACTGATCTGGTTCATAGGTTGATGACCAACCACTGAGCCATACCAGCCAGGCACATTTTTTTTTATTTTTTTTTTAGTATTTCTATTTAATATATAATAAGCTAAAATAGAAGAGTCACTATATATTTAATTAGCTATTGTGGTTGCTAACTCTTTTAGATGGCAAGACTATACCTTGAGCCCTAAATTAGAATCTGCAGATACTGTCAATAGGGACTAAATAGACCAGCTCATTTGATTTACAGAAAGGAAACAGCCACTGTCTCGTTATATTACAATATATTGTGTATGTTAGTTTTAATGCGTATGTTAGTTTCATTGTGTATGTTAGTTTTCTGATGGTCTTAGGCTACCCTGCTAGCGGTTCTCAACCTGTGGGTCGTGACAGGTTGAAAACAGCTGCTGTAGAGCCTAAGACCATCAGAAAACACAGATATTTACATTACAACTCATTAACAGTAGCAAAATTATAGTTATGATGTAGCAATGAAAATAATTTTATGGTTGGGGTCACCACAACACGAGGAACTGTATTAATGGGTCGCAGCATTAGAAAGGCTGAGAACCACTGATTTAGAGGATTAGTAAGTTTTGTTCTTAAAGGATAGTGAAATCATTGGGTTGCATTTTAGAAATAAAACTTTGGCTTTATGAATATGATTAATTTTTCCAAGGCCGAAAGAAAAGGGGTCATTAACAGCTGAATGGATGTAGAACCAAATGTATCGTCCTTGGACTGTACAAATCCTTCCATCTGTTTTAATACAGAAAGAACAATTTTATCTTGTACTACTATCCTAAAGAATTACCACGTGGGTTAGTGTAAATGAAAGGTCTATATCTGGAGGATACTGTCCTATTTCCAAATACCATGCTTACTTAACTGTTGAACCACGCATGGTAGGCTGGTGTATTGCTTTATGGCACAGTGGGATGTCCTGCTCCAGCCAATCATGACCCGCCTCCATGGCTTCCCCAAAACCACCTAAGTGACATGGGCTAAGGGGAGATACTCAAGTGTTAGGAATAGTGTCACGAAGGATAAAGGAATGGGGAACACTAAATGCCTAATAGGAAACCTGACTAAATTACTACTAAAGAAAATTTGTACACAAGTACAGATGCAACCAGGCATCTCCTCATAAAGTTATGCATCACTTCCTAATGAAACCTTATTTTGTAGCCAATTTACCATAATTCATAGTTTAAATAGGGAAACATAATGCTTAATATGGCACCCAAACACCAAATTAGTAAAATATAAATGTAACAGTAAAGTGCACACATGTAACTATTGTGTTAAAATATAAAATGCCTAATTCACTGCTTTCTTATTTTAGTTACCAAACTACATTAATATGGCTGGTAACAAAAAGTTGTGTACTATTCCATGGCCTCTTTGTTGACACAGTGCATGATTTTTAAAGCATCTACATGTTTTTAAAGTATCTATGCTTGTTTTGCCGATTGCATTTTCTCACACAATTTTCTGTTATAAATTCTGTATTGCCATATAGGGATACAAATATACATTTTTTTCCTATCTAAAAATTGGCTTTGGCTCTCTCTGTTTAACAAAATTTTATTTCACCTCATCATAAATAATTCGAACTTGGGTTAGTGGTTAGAGAAAACTCAGCAATGCTTTTATCTCTCTGGGATTAATGAGAACAGAGCTAAGAGCTGTTTGGTGTGTTCATACAATCCCTGAATTATGAGGAGACATGTTTCTTCTCCAGTACTCCAAAGAAGAAATATTATTAGTCACCCCTTTCCTTAGAGAAATAACACTGTAAGAGGTCCAGCTATCATCCTTGTTGTACCCAAGGAGCATTTGGCATAAAACTTGAATTTTCTTTTTCTCTTCCAATGGTTGAACTTGTTTGTTTGCTGAGGAATCATGCTGTGCCCTTAGAAGAAAGAGTAACTTGTCAGTTTTAATTTGAATAACTTCTGCATAATTAACTCTGCAAGAGGTCAGTAGGTATGCATGCTTCTCTGTGTTGAGGTTTGAGGTGGATTCCCTTCAGCATCTCCAAGCAATCATCTTAGATGCCCATGACTACTGTGTGTGCTTTAAGTTGGCTCAAATGTGGTACTATGACCATTTTCCTTAATTTTCTCAAAAGCCACCGACAGGCACTTGTGTATAGAGCAGGCTGAAAACAGTTCTGATTTCACAGAGACATTTTTGCCCCAACAACTCAAACCCTTTAAATTTCTCATATGACATGGCTTTTTATTGTCTTGTCCTCCCTCTTCTAGATATGCATCATCTTGCAAACATTGCCTCCAAATATGGTCATTGTGGTTTAAGAACTGAATGGTCATCAATTGCTTGACCTGGATATGATATTTTTATTATTTCCTGAATTGCGTTGTCTATTCTTGTAGTACCATACTCCAGTTGTGTAGTTTTGAGTTGATTTCTTCCAGCCATAAAAACAGGTTTGAGCAATCTGTTGTAAGTACTTCAAACTTATCTCAAATGGAACTAATTAGTTCTACACAGAAACTGGTTCTCTGTAGGCTGTTGCTTGGAATCTATTTTATTCCATAAGTTAGAAGTCAAAGAGTTATCCTAAATTCCTCAATCTACCTAATAACTCCTAAGGTACCATTTTCTCATTCTAAATTTTTTAGTTGGAATTTAGAACTATTTAGCACAGATTTTAAAAAGAATATAAAGTGTCTCACGTAGAAAATTCCTACACATCTACGCAAAATAAGATAAATGAGTTAAGCAAGTTTGCAGAATACTAAATATATGAAGGTCAATTCTACTTCTATTTGAAAGCTAAAATAATAATCTGATAATTAAGATTATTCCAATCATAGTATCAAATATGATAAAAATACTTAGGAAAAACAAAAAGTAGAAGATCTGAACTAAAAACTACAAAATGTTGCTGAAATTGTTTTTTAAGCATGTCCACTGGGAGAATCAATATTGTCAAGATGGCAATTCTCAAATTGCTCAATGGATTCAATGCAAAATTCCAGCAAGGTTTTTCAAGGAAATTACAAAATAATCCTAAAATTTATATGGAGATTGAGCATGTATAATAGCCAAAACAAATTTGGGGAAAAAAATACAGTAATTTTCACTAGAGAGTAAGAGCCATCTGCATTTGGCCATTTCCTTCTAAATGTGGTCTCATTGTCCTTATTTCTGGTATAGAATGTCATCCAGCTAGCAGCTATACCCCAATGTCATTTATCACCATGTTCTTAGTGACACTTAAATGATGTGATATAGGCAGGAGGAATGCCACTCCCCCCAAACACGTTCACATCCTAATTTCTGGAATCTGGGAGCATGTTACATTATATGGCAAAAGATATTTTGCAGATATGATTTAGTTAATGATCATAACATGGGGAAATGATAGCGGATTATCTAGGTGGACCCAATCTGATCACATGGATCCTTCAAAGCAGAGAACCTTTCCAACTTGTGGTCAAAAAGATGTAAACAAAGAAGCATCCTTGTGGGATTCTGTTGCTTGCTCTGAAGACGGAGGAAAGGGGACATGAGCCAAGGAAATCAGGCAGCCTCGGGAAGGTAGAAAAGGCAAAGAAATGGAAAAAGAAAAGGCTGACACCTCAATAGCCCAGGGAGACCCTCTCATACTTCTGACTGCAGTACTATCACAATACATCTGTGGTGTTACATCAGAAGAGAAAACAAAATTCATGAAGATTTATAGTTTAGTTAACCTAGATATTTTTAACTAAATTAACAAAATTATGTTTAATTATTAAAAATATGTTTATAGGAAGAATTTAAGCACAGGAGAAAGTTTTGATGGAAATAATGTTGCCAATTACTATACAGGGAAATACAGTGTTCATATTAGTTGAGTAACATAAAAATTCTATCACTCCATATCTGTCTTATTGAGAGCACAATCGTTCACTGTTCCAAGGTGATTTCATTTCCTACAAAACTTTAATTTTTTCCCCCCCAGAAGGATTACTACCACTTCCAGCAACACCAAATCACATTATGCCTGTTAACAACTTCCCTATTGTGTCCTAATATGAAGTGATGGGAAAATTTGCCTTTGGGTGGCGGGCACACAGTGCAATATACAGATCTTGTAACATAGAAACCCACGCCTGAAACCTCTATCACCCCAATCGATTTAATATTTTTTAAACACACAAAACAACTTCCCTGTTAACAGGTTGTGTCTGCTTTGATGAAATCGGTCATCGGGCAGACAGATACTTCCTCCCTGACGTTTGTTGTTGAAAAATGAGGAAATGACAAATGAACTCCGACTATACTTATATACGCAAGGCAGCAGCACTTAAGGGTCCACCTATGGGAAACCTAGACTCCGCTTAGATGAACACACACCATCATTCAGCTGCCCACAGTAAAGAAGTACTGGCTACCGAAAACTGGACTCTTCCTGTAACTCTCAGGGAAGGATGCCCTTGGAAGATTATTTTCATTTCCGAATGAATCATTGATATTGAGACAGATAGTTTTGTGTTTTTTTTTACAATGTATCTCTTTAATTCTTGAATCAGCAAGGACAATATTTTGCTGTTGATGGGTACAAAACAGCTCTGTCCTGGGGATACAAGGGTATACATAAGTCTGTAACATTATTAGCTACAGTGGATTGACTTTACTAGACAGCATAGCAAAGTAGGATTAACTAAAGATATATTTTAATAAGAATGCTTCCCAATAACATAAAGTCAATGAACATTTGACTATACAATTTACTCTGTCAAAATATAAATGTATGTCAGCTTATGTGTGTGACACTGTCAGCCTCAACACAGCCATGTTTCTTAGGAATGTGTGGGGCGATCCATAAGCCGTTTTCTAGTGAGTGTTCTGGAAACTTCCAAAAGTACCCCAGATACTTGGGCATAGGTAAGGGATAAACTTTAAGGCAATCCTCCAAGTGAATGTAAACTTTTCTAAATGTGGCCTTTCCAGCAAAATTTTACTGTTGTGAATACTGTGTTCTTATTGATAGTGCTGTTGGATGTTTTTAGTAGCACATTACCACACTCATTGTCACTTTTTAAAAATCTGGCAGTTAAAAAAAGTCTTGGGTGCTTTTACTCTGTAGACATAAAGCAGGCACTTTGTTTATCTAGAAATCCTAAAAAAATTTTTCTTCTTCTAATAACAGTTGTTTTATTCTCTCACTAGATTTGTATTTCTAAATACTGTATTCGCCTGTTGAGAAGTAATAATTTGCCTCCAGTTTGCCTAATCTAAATCTGAGTTTAGAATGCCTTTTCATAGGTCATTTTCTACAGAAGAAGCATGAAAATAAATAGTGCTACTTTTTGAACCTTTCTCAATAGGATGACACTTTCCTGTGGGTTACATCTTTATTCCAAAGTGATTTTCAGAGCATGTGCACTAAACTGACTACCCTGGAGAAGTGGATACAGGCCATACACGAGTCCCCTTGTCCTGACCGACTAGTTTCACTTAATCTCCTTCTTGGCCTTGTAGTTGGCCGAGACCACCAGGTAATTGTCTGGGTTCATGTCCTTGAGGGTTGGAGATTTGCTCTGGACAGGGGACGTTTTGCCGTCCACACGGGAGATCTGCAGCATCCGGCAGGGGTCGTGTTTCAACAAATACCCCGCGAACGTCTCCCATCCTCCTCCCACGCGGACCATGACGTGCTTGTTGTGCAGCATCTGCAATGAAAGGAGAGCAAACGTGTTCAGTTTTGAGGGTTCGTACAGTCTCCCGAGTCAGCTCTCAGGTCTCAGTGCTGTCCCTGTGTTTGGTCTGTCTTGTTTCTCCTGCCCGGTGGTCTGTCTGCTGGGGCCGCACAGCCTCTCAAAGAAGCTTCGTTTTCCAGGGCCAAGTCTCAGACCCCAGCCTCGCCCTGTGAATGGGTCTGTGTCCCCTCCCTGGGTTGGTTGTGTCAGGAGTCTTCTCTCTGACACCTGATATCCCATCACAGGCTCATCTCTGTCCCCCATCCCTGCTACTGCCTCCGATCAAGGTCTCATTCTCTCCACCAAGGTATCTGCCTTTGAACCTGACTTATAAGATGACGGAGACGTCTGCTATTGACTATAACAGTGTTTTTCAACCTTTTTGGGCAAAGGCACACTTGTTTCATGAAAAAAATCACGAGGCACACCACCATTAGAAAATGTTAAAAAATTTAACTCTGTGCCTATATTGACTATATATAAAGTAATTCTCTTGAATAGGAATCAAATAAACACAAAGAAAGTATTTTATAATTACTTTATTATGAAATATTAAGTAAACAAAATAGTGAAAAATTATAAAATTCTTGTCTTGTCTGCACCTACGGCACACCAGGCAACATCTCGCGGCACACTAGTGTGCTGCGGAACAGCGGTTGAAAAACACTGGACTATAACACTAATAATCACACAAATATTTGATACCAAAGAGAACTGCAAATGCACTCAGGAAAACGGAAGTCTTCTGAGGCAAGATGTTTCCTTCACTCTTATTCTTCCTTGTTACTTTAGAACACATCTTTTTAAGAAAACTTACCTTCAGGCCCGGGAGCCGTTCAGAACTCCTGGTTGACAGGCCCACAGGTTGAAAGGGTGAAGAATGTGTGGTTCTCTCTCTAGCAAAAGCATGTCAGCGTCGATTGAGGTTTGGCATAGGGAGCCACAGAGTTTGAACTTGGCATCAGAAAATGTAAGATGACGGGGCAAGGCGGCACCATGGCCAGACCCTGCTGACCCTCTCCCCTGCTCACAATGTTGTGGAGACCTTCTGGCCATGTCATCTTGGGAAAGGACGGAACTGCATGAGGGGGTCTGGGAAGTTGTTCTCTTTAAATGTGTGTGTTGACTTACGATCTGGATAGCTTTTCTCAGAACGTGTCTTGGTCTTTTTTCCCCTCCCTTTATTTGAAAGACCTGTGCAATTTTCTTGTGAATGTTACTGACTGTACAGCATGAAAGTGAAATGTTTAGCTGACTTTTTAAAGTGGAAAATGCCAGTGCAGCTCCCACTATCCCTAAAATTGATGCTCTATGTCTTTGACTCCCATCAAGCTGGGGATAACCTGTGTTCACTTACTGCTTTCATTCACTTGTTGAGGACCAGATGGGCGCTTTGAAATCCTTCTGTGTGCCCATATCCAAAAGCCCTGCAAGTGTGCTTAGGGGTCTCACAGACTCCCAGAAACCCACCCACGGACTCAAGCTAAGAAATCTCAAGTCATGGTTGGCACGAAGCTGTTTTCAAAATCAAATAACAAATGTGCTGAGTTATCAATAATTAAAACTATTAGACTCATGAGAGTTACATCAAGTAGGGCCACAGGTTATTCCCATGTAGAGTATTGGAATTTTAGAATAGACACTTCTTAGGAAACACAATCTAGCCAGGAGTCTTTAAACTTATTTTAGCTTCGAGGCAGGTGCCCTCTTAGCGCAGTAGGCAGCACATCAATCTCATAAACTTATTTTAGCTTCGGATTCTACATGTTAAAAGTTCAGGGGGAGCCCCTGAAACATAAAGCAGGTACAAGGAGTCAGGATTTGGTCTTTAACTATTTTGCCTCCCCTGGTGCAATCCACAGTACCATTTTTTTTGTTTTGTTTTGTTTTGTTTTTTTCAGATGAAGACACGGAGGCCCAGATCTTTTATGTGATTTGCTTAGAATAGGGCCCAGGTTTCCTGACTTCCAGTCTAGTGCTCTTTCCACAACAGATCCTCCACATATATAAAATTCCTCAGGGCTTAACTAGGCTGTCCCATTCCCAGTCCCACAGTTCCTGTGTGCGCCTGTACTGCCAGCTCCCAAAACTTGGAGTCGCTGGAACAAAGGCTGGTGTCAAAATCCTACTTTGACCCTTCCTCCCACTGTTCTCAGAGAGTGGCTTTGCCTATTGCTGAATCGCTGGCACCTCTTAGCCCTGAAAATTACAGTTAGAATTGCCTCTAAAGATCCTTGGTATGCCGAAACCGGTTTGGCTCAATGGATAGAGCGTCGGCTTGGGGACTGAAAGGTCCCGGGTTCAATTCCGGTCAAGGGCATGTACCTTGGTTGCGGGCATATCCCCAGTAGGGGGTGTGCAAGAGGCAGCTGATTGATGACACTCTCTCTCATCGATGTTTCTAACTATCTCTCTCCCTTCCTCTCTGTACAAAATCAATAAAATATATTTAAAAAATAAAAAAATAAAGATCCTTGGTATGAATATGCCTCTGGCAGAATGACCAAGTTCATTTCAGTGGGAGGCTATTTTGACCAGAAAAATCTTTTTTTTTAAAAATATATTTTATTGATTTTGTACAGAGAGGAAGGGAGAGAGATAGAGTTAGAAACATCAATGAGAGAGAGTCATCGATCAGCTGCCTCTTGCACACCCCCTACTGGGGATATGCCCGCAACCAAGGTACATGCCCTTCACCGGAATCTTACCGGGGACCTTTCAGTCCCCAAGCCGACGCTCTATCCATTGAGCCAAACTGGTTTCGGCTGGAAGAATCCTTTTTAAACAATTAGTTAACAACTTGGAAAACAGTAAAAGAAATGTTTATGTGTGAACTCTCTCCAGAATGTAATAAACCCATAGCCCCAAGCAAAGTGGATCCAACATGAAACAGTCATACTGAATGTGCATAATAGAGGAATTAAATGTCTTCTCACCTCCTCTTCCATATCCTTCCTATAGATAATCAGCAACCTATAATTTGCTAAGAAAGTCAGTGGACCAGGGGAAAACAATCTCAAGCCTGGGAATAAGGACCTGTTCAGAGCCCTGTAGAAGTCCCCTGCCTTTTTGTGGTATGTGGTCAGTCTCAAGAAAAAAATTTAACACCCACTTTCATTCATCTCCCTAAACAAAAGCCCTCTTGTTTAACCCAAAAGCAAATTCACATGCTATACACCAAATCTCTGTCAATCTTTTCTCCCTCCCCAACAGTGCTTGCCTACAAAACCCAAATCTTGGATCAAGTGTAGAAATTGTCCGTCTAAACCTGGGGCCAGCTGCTGAGCTCTGCTGAAGAGCTCTTCCCAACCCCAAAGCCAATTGCAATTCATTCTTTTCCTTTCTGTTTTACTTGGCTCATAGTCCTCTCTTTTTATTCTCACATGTACTCTCCATTGTCATCCATCTACTGATGGCTTCACCTTTATTAGGCCTGGCTTCCCCCCCCCCCCCCCTCTCTCTCTCTCATCTACTGATGGCTTCACCTTTATTAGGCCTGGCTTCCTCTCTCTCTCTCTCTCTCTCTCTCTCTCTCTCTCTCTCTCTCTCTCATCTACTGATGGCTTCACCTTTATTAGGCCTGGCTTCCTCTCTCTCTCTCTCTCTCTCTCTCTCTCTCTCTCTCTCTCTCTCTCTCATCTACTGATGGCTTCACCTTTATTAGGCCTGGCTTCCCCTCTCTCTCTCTCTCTCTCTCTCTCTCTCTCTCTCTCTCTCTCTCTCTCCACCTTCACTGGCTATTTTACTTCAATCTACATTTATCCTTTTCTCCACCTGTCTAATTACAGGGGGAAAAATGTCTTTCTGCCCAAGGTCAATTTCTCCCCCTCCATCACAGTTCCCATTGCCACTCATGCAGAACCTTGCTGCATGGAACATCCCCTCTCTCTTCTCACTGCCCAATTTATTGGATAATGGTCCATAACCTTCAGGAAATAAACATATTCAAGCCTCTCCCACTCCTGTCCAAAGCAAAACTCTTCTTCTTCCACCCTGATGCTCTTAAACAGCTTGTGCAAGTTCACTCAGCAAATCAGGGCAGAACCAGAACACGGATCCTTTGGCTCGTTATTACCATACCCAGTTATTCTGTCAAACTCCTAGATTTGGTTTTTCATGTCTGTCTGCTTAATTACTCATGATAATTCATCACAGACAGGGAATGGAACATCAATGTCAGAAATAGCGGTAAGCAGCTTAAGCAGTTTAAATGCTTGTATAAAATGATTTATAGTGTTTATGTTCTAATAAACTTTAAACATTGAATTTCAGAAGGTTAACCCCTACTGGCCCTAATTATTTCAGAAATAAGCATGTGTCAAGTAATGACAGGATATATTTTTCCAGGTATTTGTTGGCATAAGTAAGACTGGGCTTTGATTCTCTGATGAAGGTACACCTTAAGGTTTTTTTTTATTTTTGATGTTTCACAATGTTGAACAATTTTGTGTTCTTCCTTCCAAAACAAAATTCCTCTTCCCTCCAGTAGCCTCAATGCACTTGTCAAATGGGTATTTAAT
Organism: Pipistrellus kuhlii; assembly: GCF_014108245.1. Classification (NCBI taxonomy): domain Eukaryota; kingdom Metazoa; phylum Chordata; class Mammalia; order Chiroptera; family Vespertilionidae; genus Pipistrellus; species Pipistrellus kuhlii. The sequence goes on from NW_023425595.1 coordinate 18,398,616, forward strand.
ATTGATTTCCTATGCTGCTGTTGGTTGCATTTCTTCTTGAGTAAAGAAAAATAAGTTAGAGTTGCTACAAATCTTCTCCAGTGCATGTTGCAAACAATGTTTTTTGCATGTTAGGTTTCATTTCTCACTATGCCCCTGGTCCCAACAAATGGAAAGAGATTCCTGCAGATGACAACATCTCTTAGGGGGCGGGGAACACAATAACAAAAATCTTGCCTCAGTATTTTTCCCAATGGTCTTAATGGTGTTCTGTAAGCAGATCTGGGCTGTTGCAAATGTTGCAAACATTTTCTTTTTGATGTCTCTGAGTCACATTTCTTGCCCCGAGAGAAAAGAATCAATCTGCCTCAATGTTATGTTTCTAGTTTTTTAGTAATTTCTTTCAGTTATGGGAGGAAGCATTCCCATTCTTATCAAAGGCATTTTGTTTAATGACTTTGACCTATACTAATGCTTATTTATGTGTAGTTTTCAAAGAAGGCCTCTTCCTATGTGCCAGCAAAAAGGAACCTTTTTCCCTCAGTTGACATAGAGTCGTAATATTAGAGGACATACTAAGTGCCAGGTAATCCACAAATATGCCTTGAAAAAAAAGAACATAAAACACACACACACACACACACACACACACACACACACACACACACAACATTGAGATCATTGGCCATATTCTCCTTTCATAGATGTACAAACAGAGAAATGGTCACAGAGGGGTTCCCCAGAGCCAGGCTAGAAATCACATCTGCTTTATTTCCAACCAAGTACTTGGATTTAGGACTGAACTGTTCTAATCCAAAAAGTATTACTTTAAAATGAACCCAATACTTAAAGGTAGGTGAATCTCTTACTGACCCAGCAGTGGTTTGTAACCTCAGATAAGTAACTAGATTTAATGCACATTTTGTTAGGCTACAATGTGTTGACCTAAAGCCTGCTTTCTAGTTCCACCTTTCAATCTTATCTTCCTGACATTATAAGATAGAAATTGTCTCACAACCAACAAGTGCTATAGCTCACCCAGATACTTAATTCAAAGGAAAAAAATAATGGGTTGCAGGGAAATAAGTTAATTCACCCATATCAACTTAGATCATAATAAAAAAATGTAAAAGGTATAGAAGTGGTTAATCAATAGCTTCTTATAAATCTGATGTCACTGTGGTATCAGGGGATTGAGTACTCTGGCTCTCATATATAGCAACAGGATTTCAGAAAAGAGATGTTTTCCCCGTAATTATGGAGCTGGAGAGACAGAGTAGAATCACATTATGTATAGTAGATATAAGAGCTTAAAGCAAGAAAAAGCAGCTCTTTTTCTTTTCTTGGGAAAATAATTAGTCTTTAGAAACAAATACCTCAACCTCATTTTTTGTTGACAAGGCGCATATAGCCAATGTTTATATAGACCACAGATTATCCTAGGTTCTACTAAAGAAGAACAAATACATTTGTCTCATAAAACAGCCAGAAGGTATTGTGGCTTTATTGGTAATGTATTTGATTTTTAAAGTGATCAAGCTATATACCTCTATGCTATTCAAGCTAAATGCTTCCTGCTCCTCTCTGGTAGTTTTCCTCCATTAATTCCCCAGCAGAGACCTGCTTGGATGTTCACATCTGTCCTAAATCATAATCCCTATGAAATGCTTCAGGTGTCAGGACAACACTGACAAATCTGTTTCATTCTGGTTCCAATTTTATGTCGGTGACCTTGAAAACAGAGACAAGCAGGAGTATCTGCCGAGTGCTCTGAATACCAATGTCCTTAGACCCTGAAGATGTACAGCTTTCCAGCGGGTGCCCTCATGGTCTCTCACATTCCCCTGACTCACCCTGTAGTTCCAGGCCAGAGTGGTCTTTCTATAGGGAAATCTGATCATGCCACTGTCTTGCTTAAACACCCATGAGTGGTTCTCTGCAGAGTTTCTCAGCTATTTTTATCTCCAACCCACCCGAGGAACAGGACTCTATTCCCACAAGAAGCCTGTGGCAAAGATTCTGGGAGAGCAGTATTGTGTATGTGTGTCTGTGTGTAGGGAGTAGGTGGAATCTGCACCTCCAGGTGAGGGCAAAAGAATACATAATTTGGAGAAACAACCCACCAGCAATTCTGATACCCCTCTCCTACCTCTGTCCCACCAAACCCCTTGAGAACAATTGTCTGACACACCAGGCACTTCATGGCCCAGCTACACTTCCTTCCCTCCCTGATTTCTCTCTATGCCAGAATGATCACATACAGATGTGCAACAGGTTGTGTATTGCAGCTACTACCTGTGTAGCTATTATGGCTCTGTCCACGCCACCACCCTCCAAAGTACCTACCCCATAAATATTCTGAACTCCTTGTAATCCCCTGAAAGTGTCATACTTTTCTGCATGCAGAAAAATGCTCATTCACCAGGTGAATTCAAATGAAGTCCCTTCCTTTAGCCATTCAACATATATTTATTTGTTAAATGCCAGGCAATGTTATTGTGATATTTCATCCCTAGAGGGCCCAGCACAGTGCCAAGTATACAATGGGCACTCAGTAAATATTTGCTAAATGAGTGAACAAACAAAGTTAACACCTACCAATGCTTCACCCAGACATCAATGCCTTTATGAAATACTAGAGGTCCAGTGCATAAAATTCATGCACTGGTAGGGTTCCTAGGGGCTGATGGCTGCCAGCCTGTACTTCCCCCTTTCCTCCAGCAGTCTGCTGTTGCTGGGCCCTCCCTTCCTTTTCCCTGTTAGTCCCACCCCCTGGTCAAACTTCCAGGCAAACTCCAGGTCTAGGGGACAAGTTGCATACTACGCTTTTATTATATAGAATTTTTCTATTCTTTAACCTTTAGATTGCCTTCTTTGAACCTTGTGAATTTCCTGCAAAGTGCTTTAATACTTTGTTGCCTTATTTACTTGTCTATCTTTCTCTAACTCCCTGTAACCTCTTGAAAGGATGGCATCGTTTGCATACCTGTCAACAATTGCAATATGTGATATTGTACATTTTTGAAAGATAAGAAAATGAAAATGAGGAAATTATTTGTCTTTAGAAGATGGAGTGAAAAAAACTAGGAAGTGAAAGATAATCCACATAAACTATTGTTTAGAGAATTGCTTCAAGGTAGCTTTTAGCTCAAAGAATGAATGAATCACATATAAAAGGAAAAAAGGGAGAGTCTATTGCAAATCAATTTTTTAAAAAATGGACAGGAACCTTGGCTGAGTAGCTCAGTTGGTTAGAGCATCATTCCCATATGCCAAGGCTACAGATTTAAACTCTGGTCAGGTCACATCCAGGAATTAACCAATGAATCCATGAATGGGTGGAAGAACAAATCGATGTTTCTCTTTCTCTCAAGTTAATAAATCAATTTAAAAAATTTAAAAGGACAGGAAAGAGAAAAAGGAGAATAGGGAAGGGAGGACAGAGGAAGAATGATTCCAGAATTAATTTATGATACTATTCTCTTGGTGATCTTCTTCACAAGTCCTCATTGCACCTGACATTTTAAAAAATATCATTCACTATAGTGACAAATTACTTAGTAAAAATGTCACCCCACTCCTTTTTTATCTTTTAATTCATAAGTGTTTGGGACACTCAGCACAACTCTAGCTCTCATTAAGCCCTTTGCAACTTAACTGACCACAACGGCTCACAATTCTGCCCACTCTGCTAATCACTCTCCAGCCAGCCATCCTTTTAAGAGACAACCATCTCTGACACCGATTATCTAGAAGAGATACCCTACCCTAATTCAGATCAGTTCAGCCTCCTGGGATATCATATGTTTCCTAATACCTCCTTGTCAACCCTGTTCGGTGTGTTTTTACAAGCTATCATAACTTGAGTGAAAATATTGTCTTTAGAATGCAGGCATCTGCTCTCCAGAGAACGAGTGTTAAATTATCTGATAGGACAACAGACTTCATCACCATCTAATATTATGCTAAAATGGCATATGTTCAAAATTGGGCAACTGAGAATTCATCTCTCTGCCTACGGGACCCTGCCACACGGAGAAGTGTTCCATCTCTAGTTTGCCATGTTGAAAGCCTGACACCTGCATTTTTCAGGTAAGTGACCAGGTTACCTGTTCCCAGGGCAACTGAGGCTCCTTTAACCACAGCTGATATGTGCACACTTGTTTGTCATTATCACTAGCTATTTGAAATGATAAAGCATTAACTATTACTAAAATAAATAATATTTTGGAATTATTGCATTACTGTTCATAAAGCATGTTTCATATCTACTGTCTCCTTTTTATTTCCCTAACAGTCCTTTATTGACGATGCCTTTTTCTTAGATAATGCTTCCGAGGGATGGCTTAACAGTAACCATTTGTTTTGTCTTTACCAGACTGCCTAAATATGGTTCCTACTGACTAGTTGTACAACTCTGAGACATTTATGTAATTTCTCTATGCCTCAGTTTGTCATCTGTAAAGTGATTATAACAATTCCTTCTTCTAAGAGTTGTTTGGACAAAGATATCAATATTTGTAAGCATGTAGCAAAAGTTCCTGGCACATGATACTAAATAGTAGCCGGCCATTGTTGTTGTTATTAAGACAATAATGTTGTTGTTGTGATGATAATGATAGGCTTCTTGTAGATTTTATTTCATTTAATTTTTGGAGGAACTTCAAGTGGTTTGCATTATTATCTACATTTACAGATGAGAAAATGGTAGCTCAGAAAAAATTAAGAAAATTGCCCAAATCACTTACCTAGGAAGTGACAATATTGAGATTTGAAAATGACTTTCTCTGACTTCAAAGACAATACTCATTACTACTCAACTATACCTGCTAAAGGCGCTTTGCCAGGGGTCCTGGTTTTCTTCCTATGGATGACACTTGGGAAAATATTTTGATATTTTTGTGATGTCTTCATTGCCGATCATATTGCTCAGTCTGCACATACCCCAGCCACAGATCAAAGAAGATGTTTAGCATATGCTTGGAAGAATATATCTAAGTTTGGACCTAATTGATTCACCCAAACCAACAAAAAAATGTTGAAGAGATCACAGAGGGGAGAGATCCCTGACAGTCTGCAAAGTATTTTCTCTGGTATCATGTCATTTTGTTGTCACCCCTGCTAGGTACTATTTCCATTGCACAAATGGAGAAATAGGCTTAAAGAGTTTGAGTGGCTCATGAACACAGAGCAAGAACACAGATTTACTCTTCTGATTCCCAGTTTTGTGATTTGTTGTCTTTAGTAATAAAACATACATTAGGACAAAGGTAATCCCCAAACTCTCCTTTGAAGGGGGAACTACTATAGGACCCAACCTCCCAACTGGAACGGGGCTTTGAGTAGAAATCTTCTGGCTACTGAAGCTGGTCAGAAAAAGAAAAAAAATGTCTGGACTGCTTTTGTTGTTTCCTTCTCAGGAAGTTCACTTCCCACTCTCATTGTAGACTAACGAATCTTAGTAGCTTCTTTCTGGAAGCAAACATGAGTGAGAAGAGTGGCTAACAAAAGAATGTAAGGACTGACTGACAAGAGTGCCATTTGCATCTGCTTGGAAATGTCTGTAGGAGCACCTAATTCCAACAGCAGGTTAGTTCTTACCTCATTGCTGTGTTAGTTCTTACCCCATTTCCCCAGCTCTGCGCCAAATAAAAGTAAGGTGCCTTCACCACAATCTACCAGTGGCATCACTTCAGACAGGGAAGGCAAAGTTATAAATATTTCATAGAACACTCAGCATAGTGAAAGCAATGAGGCGGAAGAGGCTGGTGCTGGCAGGAACAGATTCCCAGAGGAAGGATTTGTAGCTTGTCTGATGGAGACTAGAATTCATCCACCCCCGAAACGTAATAACTATTCAGGAAGGAAAGCTGGGATCCGAGGGGCAATGAAAACTCATTTCTTCCTCCCATCAAACGTTTGTCTAATCCAGCCTGTACTTCTATTCTTTCTTTTACACACTGACGCCAAAACCCAACAGACAGGAATCAGTCCTCAGAGGGCCACATGTTATTTGTGATAATGACACAGGGCAGCGATTTCCAACCTGTGTCGTCTCGGGTCCTGAAAAGTAACAACATTGTCTGTATTCCAGACACTGGAAAAACTATTACTTCCCTGTCGTTTTTCATGTACCTTTAGAATATTGGTAAATCCATTAAAATGGAAAACAAAGTATTGCTCAGATACATTCAGATCTTTTCATTGACAAAATATTGGAAAACATAAGCTTCCTTCCTCTTAAAGTTCCAATCAAATGAAAGGCAAGGAACAAACATGTTATAAAACCATAGGACAAAGGGAAATTGAGAGGATACAACAGTAAACAAGAAAGTAGACATTTTTAGAATATGGAAAAACAGATGAGTCAAAACCATCTAAGGGTGGGGAGAGCTAAAACACAAAGCCTGGAATGATAACTGCCCAAAAGAAGGCAATCATGCCTGGAAACAAGAGGAAATCTAGGTGTTAGAATCACCAGGTACTTCCATCAGGTGCGAAGTGCAACTGAGAAAAGGAGAATCCATTGAAAGTTGGTGTAAGCATCAGTTAGTGATAGATCCTCCCTTCCCCAACTGATGGATGGAGTATGGCGTAAACTGCACTTATGGATGGACATTCCTGAGCACCTAATCAGGCACCTTATGTGGACTATACATTGAACCACCAACCAGCACCTGCCAAATCCCTAAGTCCTCAATTTCTTAAGTACCTAAGTGCCTAATCATATGCCTTATATGAAACCACCAATCAGCGTGTGCTGAGTACCCTAAGCCCCATCCCTTCCCATTCCTTCTCTCAGAAGGCATGTTCCCATCTGCACATGCTAGTGCTACTCTCCCCTTGCAGGGCAGCCTGGCAGGGGTCCTTCTCCTCTAATAAGCCTGTAGTCCTGGTTTTCGGCCCTCTATCTCATCTTTCAGTTAGCTCCCTAAATTTGATGTGCCCCACTCCAGATTTGTGTACTGTGATCAATCCATATAGAAAAATGACTCTGTCTTCATAGAAGGAGATCAAAGGTTCATTTAGGCAGAAGTTGAATCAGAGATCCTCTAGACCAGTGGTTGGCAAACTCATTAGTCAATAGAGCCAAATATCAACAGTACAACGATTGAGATTTCTTTTGAGACCCAAATGTTTTAAACTAAAAATTCTTCTAATGCCACTTCTTCAAAATAGATTCACCCAGACCATGGTATTTTGTGGAAGAGCCACACTCAAGGGGCCAAAGAGCCACATGTAGCTCACGAGCCACAATTTGCCAACCACGGCTCTAGGGGATGACACAGGCACAGGATGGATCAATGTGTGATGAAGCAAATACAGCTAAGTGTCCATTACACAACTCAAATGGTAGCTCTATGGGTATTGACTTGACTTCTGTTTGTTTTTGAAAATGGTCACAATAAAAATGGGAGAGAAAAAATTCACCCAAATCCAATCTGTCCTCACCATATGCACTGTTATCTCCCTGGTTCCAGGTTCTTTCATCTCACCTGGATGACTGCAATGACCTTCTAACTGCTCTTCCTGCATCTGCCCTTTCTTGCCCCTCAATATATTCTCAACAGAGAAATGAAAGGGATCTTGTTAAAATAGAAGGCAACTCATGCTACTACTTACTCAAAACCCTGCAGGCTCCCCACATCCAACGGCCTCCAAGTTCCTGTGCGGTCTGGACTCCCATGACCTCTCTGACTTCCTGTCTCAGCACTGGGCCCCCCACATGCTCTGTTAAAACCACATTGCCTCCTTGCTATTTCTCAAACACTCCAGCCATGCTCCTGACTTGGTGTCCCTTCTGTCTAGAAGACATTTTACCCCCCAGGTAACTGCACAGCTAGCTCCTTACCTCCTTCATGTTCTTGCTAATCTCTCTCCATTTCAATGAGGTTTACCCTAATCATTCTTTTAAAATCACAATCTCTGCTCCTGGCACTCCCCATCTGCCTTATCTGGCCTTACTTTTCCTTCTTCCACCCACCATGACATTTGCTACTTTCTAAGCTCTACAATTTACAATTGATGTTTACTCTTTATACAGCATATTTATTCCCTCCTAACTAGGGTTTCCAGATTTATTATATAAAAAAATACAGGATATCTAGTTGAATTTCAATTTCAGGTAAACAATGAAGAACTTTCGTAGAATAAGTATTTCCACTACTGTATTTGGAACATACTCATTATAAAAAGAATTGTTGTTTATCTAAAATTCAAGTGTAACTGAACACTATTTTATTTTATCTGGCAACCCTAAACACACACACAAATACATATACACACAAATATAAAATCCTCAAGGGATTTAAGGATCTACCGTTTTGTTCTCTGACATATCTGCGCTCCTATAACACTGCTTTTTCATTTTATATGGTCAATAAATATGTCTTAGATTAATGAATCATCACACATATTCTCAGGATGACCTCTGCAAAAGCAACGGAATAAACAGCTGAAGAGGTATGATCCAGGAAATAGGGGTCCAGTGTACTAACTTGTTAAAGAAACTCAGGTGACTCAGTGAGGCCAACCTGAGGAAAAGGGAGATGTGGAAGGACCAGAAATTAAACGGATAGATGCACCGGTGTATCTTCCTGTGACATCACTGTGATGGCTTTTACAGTTCTCCAAGAGGATCTAAGTGCTTCTTAGTCAGACTTATGACAACAAAACAAGACATTATTGACTTCAAATAAAATAGAAATGATTATAAAAGGAAAAGTAGTTGTGACACACTACAATCTTTGCATGATCACAATGAAGTAAATGCTGAGAATTGATTTTGAGACATTTTCTATGGTATGCTCATAAGCTCCAAGGTAGCTATGAGTATACCGAAGAAAATGCCTAAAATTTAAAATGTCTAAAATTTAAAAACGAAGATACATCAGCATAATTGTATGGTTTGAAACCTTGAAGACAAAAGAAGCGGCTATAAGAGGTGCTTCCAGGGAGAACTCAGAAGAAGGGAGGGGAAAGGGAAGAATCAAGTTTGCTCTTTTGGATCATATATCTTATAGCACCATTTTATTAATGACATACATGAATTTCTTTATAAAAAGTAAAGTCAAAATATTCAGTTCTTCTATTTAAGAAAGCAAAAGAAAGAGAAAAGATAATATCCTAAACATCAACATATATATATATATTTCATCATCCATAAGACAATTTATTGCTATAAAAATCATATTCTTCTTTGGCAAACTAGCAGTCAAATTCTCATATACTTCATTACATAAGGATGTAATTTTATCTGAAATCACTGCAAAATTAATGATCTTTTCCCCCCACTTTGATATACTTCAGGAGCAATGTACAATGGAAGAGTATTCAGACCCTAGGTACCTCTGGGCTACCCAAATCTCAGATGCATTTTCTAACATTTTAACAGTGCCTAATGGTTTATTTCATTTTATCATCTAATGTTACTTTTAAGTTATTTTCATGTTACACATATTTGGATTTTTCCCAACACCAAGCAAAACCACCATGATGTCCTCAGATAAGACTGTGACATTAACTTTGCTTTTTTGTACTGGTTCCCTTTAGTTATCTCTCCTTTTCTATAACATGTTCTTGACTCTTGGACAATCATAAGTCTTGGCATTTCTCTTCTAGAAACTAAGATCATGATCCCTTGTTCTTATTTCTCCTTATACCCTAATAAAATCCACACCCTCTCCAGAGCTCCATCACTGTGGCCCCTGTGACCCTAACTGGCTCCACAAACCTTCTCTGAGGCACCAAAGGCTTGCTCTTCCCCTAACTCAGTTTCTCATGCTGTGTGAACAGATCAAGAGCATAGAGGAAAAATATAAACCAATCTCACCTCTCAATGCATATGTAAAAATCTTACTATTGGGTCGGCAACTAAGTAATTGCGGGTTTCACACATACATGGCTTCAGTTGAATTTTTAGGTTTGCAGACGTAGTACAAATGTAAAACACATTTTGTTATTTGATAGTTGGCTATTCAGCTGTTAATCAGTAAAAAAAGTTTTTTGATCTGTTTTGTAGTTTTCGTTTGGCGTTCCTTGAAAAATGAAAAATCAAAAGGAACATTTTCGTCATATTTTGCTTTTTTATTTCCGCAAAGGGAAAAACGCATCGCAAGCTCATAAAAAGTTATGTGCTGTTTATGGTGACGAAGCCTTAAAAGAACGGCAGTGTCAAAATTGGTTTGCCAAATTTCGTTCTGGTGATTTTTCACTCAAAGATGAAAAACGCTCTGGTTGTCCAGTTGAAGTTGATGACGCCCTAATCAAAGCAATAATCAATTCGGACTGTCACAGTACAACACGTGAGATTGCAGAGAAGCTTCATGTATCACATACATGCATTGAAAATCACTTAAAACAACTTGGCTATGTTAAAAAACTCGATACATGGGTTCCTCGCGAATTGAAAGAATCACAGTTAACGCAACGCATTAGCAGCTGCGATTTGCTAAAGAAACGTAATGAAAATGATCCATTTTTAAAACGACTGATAGCTGGCGATGAAAAATGGGTTGTTTACAACAATATCAAGCGGAAAAGATCGTGGAGCAGGCCAGGTGAACCAACTCAAACAACATCAAAAGCTGATATTCATCAAAAGAAGGTTTTGTTATCAGTTTGGTGGGATTACAAAGGAATTGTCTACTTTGAACTCTTACCACCCAACCGAACGATCAATTCTGATGTCTACATTGAACAACTAATGAAATTAAACAATGCAGTTGAAGAAAAGCGGCCCGAATTGACAAATCGAAAAGGTGTTGTATTCCATCATGACAATGCAAGGCCACACACATCTTTGGTCACTCGGCAAAAATTAATGGAGCTTGGTTGGGATGTTTTGCCACATCCACCATATAGTCCTGACCTTGCACCATCTGATTACTTTTTGTTTCGATCTTTACAAAACTCCTTGAATGGTAAAAATTTCAATAATGATGATGATGTCAAATCGTACCTGATTCAGTTTTTTGCTAATAAAAACCAGAAGTTTTTTGAACGTGGGATTATGATGCTGCCTGAAAGATGGCAAAAGGTCATTGATCAAAATGGGCAATACATTACAGAATAAAGTTATTTAGTTCCATGAAAAAATTGTCTTTGATTTTCTTTAAAAAATCCGCAATTACTTAGCTGCCGACCCAATAATTGTACATGGATTTTTAAAAAATCTTTTGTCTTTATCTCCTCACACAGCTATTCTCTTTGCTACACATTGTGAATAGATTGGTTTGTTCTGAATTAAAAAAAAAAATTGTTGAATGTTCTATGTCCATCATTCATTTTCCAATATAAGTAGGTGAAGTTTAGAAGCTTCCAAACTGTTCAGCCTTCATAAAGACCAAGTCCAGAAGAATTAAACAATTCATAACTGACTGTGTCTATCCATTCTTGCTTCAGGGACTGGTCATGTGCTTACTTGTAAATGAGCCTTTTGTTCCCCGGGGCCCCTCAGAGGTCCCTGAGGGGAGGCAGTCACACACTGTCTTGGTAAAAGCCACACATATTTAAAGCTCTAGGAAGTTACCACCCAAAGCTGCCCCTCAAATCCACCCTCTTTTCAAACACAACCTCACAAAGCTCCCCTCATGATTTTTCTGGCTCTTAAATTTACTTTCACCTTCAAAAATTCTGGTATCTCTTTTCTTGTCAAAGATTACACTAAAATTTTCATCAGCCCATCTTCTATTTTTATCTACACTAATAAAAGAGAAAGATGCAAATTGACCATATCTTCATGATGTCAGGAGTGGGTATGCAAATTAACCCAACAAAGATGGCAGGATAATTTGCATTCACAGGAGCCCAGTGGATCGGGGCGGAATGCTTGCATCATTGCCAGGGCGACAACACAGGCGTTTTGTACCACCCCAGCAGCTCAGGGCCTCTGGGCAGGGTGGGAAGGTGGAAAGGCAGCTTTGGGTCAGAGCAAAGGCTGTGCTGGCAGCCAAGGTAAGGATGAATCTTCGTGCATCGGACATCTAGTATTTCCATAATTTTCTATCTCTATACTCTAATTTCTGTTCATGTTTTTACAAAGTTCTTTATATGTATGGGTGTGTTCATGATTTTATAGTTCTTCATGTATGTGTGTGTGTGTGTGTATAGATGTGTTATATATACATGATTAGAGAAATAACTTACATATATTTATCCTATCTGATACTGATCTATATACATCAATATATATCCCTGTGTCTTTTCTTCCTTCCCCTACTCTTACGAGGAATACTGTTTGACTAACTAGGGCCTGGCCAGTGCACTGGAATAATTTTCTATTTGTTTATCTGTATAGTCTAACTCTCTCAAATGACAAAATCCACAGAACAAATCTTCAGCCACGTGGGTCCCTTGGCCACTTCCTTTTCTCCCCTCAAAAGCCCATTGCACATGATAAGTTTGTACAATAATTTTTACATGTCTGGGTGACTTAGATGCATAGCAATATCTGTTGATCGCTAAGAAACCATAGTTTTTCAAGTAAAACACCATCCTGTGTCTCTCTTTTATAAGTTAAAGAATGATGTCAAGGATTAACAATACTCATTTCTCATTCACTCATCTAACCTATATTTCCTAACACTTTGTTTCAAATTCAGCTAAATTTCCAGTAGGGTACTTGTTTCTATAAGACCTCCATACAGACTCCAGTCCTAACTTGCTATCAGGAAGGTCTCCATTCTGACAGCACAACTGACAAACTCACACCAAATAATGACTATAGACAGCTACCTTCTGAAATATGCGAATGACTAAATAAAGGAATGAATAGATTGGTTGAATATGCTTACAATTCACTAGGCATTACATCACTTTATCATCAATTATTACAAACTTTAGACAAATTAAAAATGTTTTTAAAAAATCACTAGTTTATGTGCGATTACCACAGCATGCTCTTACATGTGTGATTCTGAACTTAGGAGACATGTGTCAATTTCTGGATACATTTTCAGTTCTCACAAATGGAGGGGTAGTTGCACTGGAACCTGGTGGGTAGAGGCCACAGATGCTGATCACCCTCCTACAATTCACAGTACCCTCCACAGAGAATTATTTGGTGTCATATGTCAACAGTGCCGGGTTTGAAGAACCTTGTTCTATACCATAGGACTGCTCATACAAATTAAAGTTAAACCGAAACCATTCCTGTAAGAAACATTTTAATCATTTTCCCCATCTCAGCTGTCATTGTTTTCCCTGTCACCTGAGCTCTCCTTTCAGTGTTGTTTTTACTCCCACCAGATTAGTTAACAGGTGAGACACAAAATATTTTGCTGTAGGAATAATAACAGTGATATGTAGTGGCTACATAGGGCAGCAGTGCAGTGCTGAAATGCAGACCAGAGGAGGAAATGTACACCATTTCATGTTGCAAAGGCACCATGGTGCCTTTAAGACAGACAAGCCATGTGACGAGCAAAACGCCTATAAACCATTTCACTTGGGTCAGCCAGCTACTTACTACAACATACTTGAAGAGATAAGGGGAACAAATAAATTCCCATAGACACATCCCAACATTATTTAATGTTAGTTTCAAAATCACTGACAAGGTTACCAAGCAAGCTGTTTTCTAACCTTCAATACCTGTCCCCGAAAATGCAGCAAAATTGAAGTTCTTACATCTAGGCACTAGGTGGCAGCAGCACACAAGTGCGTGGGCTCATCCTTGAATAAAAATTACTGCTGCATTGTTAAAATTCTACTGGAATAAAAGCAGTAAACATATTTTTCTCCAACATTTCTCAGCATTGCCTTGTATTTATTATACTGGGCTTAAAAAGCACTAAGTTGCTTTTTTACTAAATAAATTTACATTTCACTGTAGAATATTTGTGAGAGTAGCATTTAGTTTATGTGTTTGTATATATATACACACATATATATACACAAACTAATTATATACATAATATTCATGCATATTATATTACATAGATTACATATATTGCATTTAATTGTATATATTCTTGCATGCAATATATAATGATGATGAACATGATACAATAATAAATAACAGTGATTCCCTATTGAGCGATTTATCTCATTTAATAATACAGTTGACAACCTTATGTAAAAGGTATTAGCTTCTCTTTTTGCAATTTAATTGCCAAGCAACACAGGAATTGAACGACTTGGCCAGGGACACACAGTGTAATGAGCCACAGAGTGGGATTTATGTTACACATTCCACAGAACTTGGAGTTGTGGTATATTTTAGACCAGGGATTTTGTCTTAATTTCTATTCTCCTTACCAAAAGCAGATAAGTGCTCAATCAATGTGCTATATCAGCTGTAAAAACAGCTTGTTCCCATTTCAGAGTGTTAGGGGGAAAAAACAAAAACAATTCATGTGAGAAAATAAAAGGCAGTTACTAGCATGCATATTAAAATGTGGATTGCCAGACCGTATCCCAGACTAATTTAATCCAATTTTCTTAGGGAGGGTAGTTTTCTTAAAATTCTCCACATAATTCTACTATATAGCTATTGCTGAGCATCTATAGGATGGTGACTATGAGTAGGTTTTTAATAGTTTTAGAAGCCTTCCCTCACTTCTTGTTGATAAATCCTCAAAGACAGGACTGAAAATACCAAAGAGTTAGGGAGATGGTTACAGATTTGATGCAAGGCACTGAAAGCGATACCAACACCAAAGCCAACACCGTCCCACCCATTTGTGTTCTATTCCTTCCAGGATCAATTGTGTGCCTTCAGTGACACAGGCAGGAATCTATTTTTGTCTGTTGAAATAAACAGCATTTCCACGAGGCCAACATTCATAGAGGTCTGTGGTAGACAGAATCATTCCCATCCTACATGACTGGTTATCTTTTAGGATCTCAGTAAAATGTCCAGACTATATCTTGAGATGTAATTTGTTATTGATGCTAATTATACATGACTATTCATGAACACAGATCTTTGCACATAATGGACAAGTGATAACCTTTTACTGTAGGAATATGTGCATAAATGGGCAACACATAGTGACTTGTCAAGTGATGAGCTCTAAGGCTGCCCTTAAAAATCCACTTTAAGGCATTCCTAAGTAAGCTCTGCCAATATTTTTATCCAGCCAATTGTTTACAAAATAGTAAAAATTGATGGTGACATCTCAGAGAAAGTTCTCTTTCTCACTAATTTAAAATAACTTAACTGATGTATTTGCAGATCTGCTTTCAAATAATGGAAGTCTGGCCACCTTTGTGGTTGTATTAACATAATTCTGAGATGTAATTAGGAACACATATATATACACAAACTAATTATATACATAATATTCATGCATGTTATATTACATAGATTACATATATTGCATTTAATCTTCTGAGGTGGTCCCCACAAAGGTGGCTTGCCTTTGGAAAGATGCATGAATAATTGAGTGGATTCTATGCCCCACCCCCATCCCACTTTGGTTTTTAACCAAAGGTCCACAGAGAAAACGAACTCCTTTTGCAGGACTTACCCAAAAAGTCAGCTTTTATGCTCAGAATCAATTCAGAACATGACATGAAACTCATAACAATAGCATGAAAGCAATTCCTGACATGCTAACATGTTGGCATGTTCTTAAATTATAATGGCTATTCTCCCATAGAAGTAAAACCATCCATGTTAACAGTTCTGGGGGGGTGGGGGGATCATTTATATTCCTGTAGACTCCTCATCCTACAGAGGGGCACTCGGAGGCTTTCTAACAATCCTCCCAGTGATGGGGGCATGTCACTCAATACTCTAGGTGGCAGGGAGCTCAGAGCAAACACTCCAAGGGCCGCAGCAGCAAAGGGAAAGGGGGAGATGCACTTAGCAAAGAGCCTCCAAGAAGACCGTGACCCACACAAACTGTCCCCAATTCTCAAGACAGCAGCAAAGTCCTTTAATCAGCACATGCATTGTTCTATTCTGTATAAAGAAATGTTCTTGAATGTTAAGCAGCTGGTGATTCAGTGCCATCTGGCACTTCCTGGTTAAGCACAGCTACTATATAGTAAGAATGTGTCACGAGTAAGGAAAAACAGTTTCCAATGAGGACATGTGTCAGAATGAATCAGAGAAGCTGGGTGAGAGAGGACAATACCACCCACTCAGGATAGTTAGACCTCACTGTCCACACAATCTATAAGGATGTCCTTTCTGAGTGCCGTGGGCTATGTTTTGTTTTTCCTTCTCAGCAATAATGCTGTGAAGCGTGGGTCTGTGATACATAGAGTAGGTTGGGCTTAGCTGACAAAACAACTACAACTCAAACACAGATCAAACAGGTGCCCTTGACCTTCAGAACCCCTGAGGGTGGAGCATGGAGAGTGTGATAGGGGAACTTTAGAATTTTTTCTACCCCCGCTCCCCTCCCATCCCCAGACCATTTTTGTTCTCAAGAATGAAGATGCTCTTATCATTTCATCAAAGGCTTTTACTTTCATTACTTCTATTGGAGCCTTCTGTACTCATGCCAGAAGCTGCAAAGCGATCTTCACATGAGTCTAACCTCTGATCTCAGACCTTATAGAGGGAACACCTGGGAAAGAACACCAGGAAGAAAGAACACTAAGAGGGAAGTCTTCCAGATGCAGGTTAAATGCTTTTACATGAGAGTGAAGATGAAGATAAGCAGAGGGCCTAGACCACATGTGAGGACATGTGTGCAGGAACAGGTTTGTCTCTCAGGCCCACGGAAGGAGGATTCAGGCAAGGGGAGCACACCCAGATGGTGTGGCCATGACGGCGAAGACCCCAGCAGACCTGGATCGTGGGACGGGCTCAGGGAGCTCCTCAGAGTGATCAGCTGCCCCTTACAGTTTAAGCAGTTTGTGCTCCAGGCCATGCTCTTACTGTACAACAACCTGGCATTTCTATATCTATTTCACAGAGAAGGATGCAGGCTCCAGGAGAGCAGTCACTCACCAGGCAACACTACTAGTCCTGGCAGAGCTGGGAGGGGAGGTCTTGGTGACAAATATGAACTATCTAAGCCAGAAAATACCTGAGATAGCAATCCAATGCTTTGCTTTTCACAAATGATGACAGGGGGGCCCTTAATTGATATGACTTGCTCAGACTGGCTGAGTCTTAACTTGGTTGAGACTTCTAATGGTGTTTCCCAATCAGTTCACAATTAAGAAACCCTTGCACATCATTTTTCTTTTAAAGCCCATGTTTTGATGGAATGAGGATGAAATTGATGGTGAAGATGTTGATAATGACAATGACCTTTATATAATCAACCTTTACAGGCTACTGTGTGCTCATTACTGGACTGGGTATCCTTTCTATCGATAGTTCTCATTAACAAATATCTCATAGATATCATTAATCCCCTTTGTTATCAATGATAGAATTCATTCTCACAATTGTTGCATGACTTGGAGTGACAGAAGAATACCAGGACTCTCTTTTCTCTGTCTGTGTCCCCCCACCCCACCTCCGCCCTAGCCCCTTTGGTTCTCCAACTTTAAGAGTGCACTTGCCATTCTTCTTACATATCATGCTGAGAGAATTTGCCTGCAAAATCTATTTATTAAGAAATAACTTATTCCCCATTTTAATTAATCAAAAACATATATATACATAGATATAGATATACATATAGATATACATATAGGTATAGGTATATAGATATAGATATAGGTATAGATATAGATATAGATGTTATGTAAAACATCAATTGATTAAAATACAGAAATAATTATTGTTCTAACTAGTTTGGCTCAATAGCTACGTAGAGCATTGCCTAGGAAAAAAAGAGTCATAACCTGGGTTGCAGGCTCCTCCCCAGCCCAGACCCTGGCCTGGTTTGTGCAGGAGACAACCAATAGATGTTTCTCTCAGTCTTTCCCTCTCTCTTCCACTCTCTGTAAAAAATCAATGGAAAAATATTCTCAGGCGAGGTTTAACAACAACAAAAGAAATAATTGTTATACTAATTTGACATAAAGCCTTATGTTTTGGAGTGTCCACACACCCTGGCCATTGGTGAAGGTACCAGTTATCATTTTGCTTTCTGAGATGCTGACATAAGCCTACGAACTCTCATTTCTACAAGCACAAGACCTTGGGGTCTAGCTATCTCAAGGTGCATTACTTTGTTACATTGTTATACAAAATAATTCCTGCTGATTTTATGTTCTGGGTCTCTATATTTCATGGAGTTAAATAATAAACCCCAAACTCACTCACACATTTTTAGATAGAAGCACAGATTCACAATTGTTCCTTCCTTTGCATTAAGGTTCCCAAATGAAAGCCCGAATCTGCTAAAGGGGCTCCGAATACGCCTGTAGAAACAAAGGCACTGGAAACATGCAAGAGGTAATGAACACTGTGCTTCTCTCTCTGGGAGAGAAAAATTACAAAAGAGGAATGATAGATGGTGCTTGCCAGAAATTTTAATTAAACCTGTGAGTGAGACATTCTGAATCAGGCCAAGTGGCAGCCGCACTCATACATGACCTGCTGAAAGAGCAGGGGCGGGAACAGGCATCAGGAAATATATTGAGGGTATATCCTGTGAGGGCAGCCATAATATCCTCAAATCTCATTTCATCCAGCTCTCCATAAAGCCCAGCTCTGAAGGGCCTGCTAGGGGACTCCTCTCACTCAGGAAATAACTCAGAATACAAAGCAATCTGCTCTCGGTCGCCTAGTGACACCAGCATGTAGACCACAGCGTGTCTTCAGTGTGTGTGTGTGTGTGTGTGTGTGTGTGTGTGCGTGCGCGCGCGCGCGCGCGCGCTGTCCGTGGTTTGTCCAAAGACAGTATTTCCTGCCACTCCACATGGCTACCTTTGGTGCAATACCTACATCATGGAAAATCCCCACCACGGAGGATTTCATATGAAATGTCTCTACGAATTATGACTGAAGAGTACCAGGTATCCGTCTCCACTTCCTAAACCCTCCTATTGCCTGCTTTCCCAGAAAGACATTGAGCAGACGCGTCTTTCCTTATCCATGTTTCCACATGTTCCCTAATCAGGCTTTGACACACATTTGGAGACAGAAGGAATCACTTAGAAATAAGACATGAACATGGCTGAGTCCTGACTTCATCACTTGTAAGCTGTCTGGTTCTGGCCGCATTTCCACTTCTCAGGTCCTCATCTGTGAATGTGTCTAGCTCTGGGAGCTGTTATGGGGCCAAATATCCTTAATTCAAAATGCTTTGTAAGTAGTCAAGCATGAAATAAACATGGCCTGTGCCTATTTTTTCCCCCTTTCTTCCTAAACCATGCTTTCTCTCCTTTTGAAAGTTAAAGACTTACATGGCTTGAATTCAATCTTACATCCAGTTAGAATTAAAGTTCTTCCAAGTGGATACATTTCGTGAGAAAAGCATGCTCTTCCTTATTCAAACCAGCCATGCTAGGTTTGTCTCCTGTATGAATTCCACCAAAGTAGCCAAAACGAAAACAAAAACCGCTATGCAAAAGGATGTGTCATTTTAGTAACTCTTGTGCCTTTAAGTTGTGTAACAAATTTCAGAATCAAAGTCTTAAATTCAAGGTTACAATTAACGCAGGATGATCTGCCAGGTGGCCATTTGGATCACGTCTGATCTCTGCGGTGTTTACCCTGACTTCCTGGGAAGGACAGTCCATTCCTAGTGCCTCCTATCTTTCTCCAGGGCAGTAGAAATGTTAGTGGGGCGCAGAGCTGCCTAGGATAAAAAGCTACTTTCCCAGTCTCCCTGCAGGTGGATGAGGCCACATGTCTAAGTTATAGCCAAGGAGATGTAAGCAGAAGAGTCCAGTGAGTTAGGAACTTCCCTTAAGTGGCACAGATGCTGTGTCCCTTCTTGATCTCTTCCTCCATGGTTCTGCCCGGGGACCAGCGAGATCCTGGGCCTTGTGTCTGGAACCCAGCATCAGCAATGGCAGAGGGATGGGCTGGAGAAACCTCGAGTCCCTGAGGCCTCTGAGGAGCAGTCATCCAACCGCCCTGGATTTGCACGCTGGAGAAATACCTAAACTTCCGTCTTCTTTAAGTCTCTGACATCTTGTTGGTTTTTGTTACTCACAGCCAATTAATGAAATCCATTTCCCACATCCGTGTTTTCAGAGTCCCTCAACTCTCCAAAACCCTGCACTGTCTCAACAATATGTTTACTCAAATGGAATACATTTGGCAAACACAGGGAGAAGCAGAAGTAGGTTTACAGTTGTGAGTACCCAAAACGCAGAGTTTATTCTTATATTATTATTTCTTAATTATTGTATTATTTTCCGGATGAACAATGGTAGACCTACTTTTGCCTCACCCTGTATTTATCACACAACACTTATTTGCAAGACCAAGGGCCAGAGACTATGTTGTACTGAGAGGAATCTGTGAGCCACTCCAATACCAGTCACACCCCAGAGTCCCTTAATGATGCAGGAGGTGGGTGAAGGGTGAGGCGCTGTGTATCAGAACCTGTGACAGACACGTGGGGAGGTAGGACAGTCATTTGGAGGGAGGACAGCAGGCGTAAGGATTGAAAAACAAGATGCTAGGAAATGGGCAGAGAAAGAACATGCTTTCCAGAAAGATGAGCAGTATTTCCAAAGGCCTTTCGGCAGAAAACAGCAGGATGTGCTGAAAGCAGAGAAGTTCAATATGGCCAGAGCTGAGCGAGGAAGATGACAGAGTAGAGAGTAGGTAGGCACGCTGGTCCAAAACTCGATTCTCTATTGTCTTACAATCACCTCCCAAACTACTGGGATGGACAAAACTGAGAAAGATGACTAACACTCATAAAGAAGAAAATTCTAGGGCCCATGCTTCAGAATTTTCTTGTGGGTGAGCAGACAGAATTTAAACCCACACCACAGAATCAAAGCATTCCCTGATTCTAGGCTGTTTCCCCCCCACCCGCACCCCAAAGGAAAAAACACTGAAGTGATAAATGATAACACTTAATGGGATCATTGTTTTTGCCCTAGTTTATATAAGAATGAACAGACAAGCTAAAATATGCAAGTCATTCCTCTCAACAGAACACTTCTTGTTCCCCTGTGCTCCCAATACTTCTCATTTACAGAAATAAATAAATAATGAGTGTAACTCTCCTCTAGCTCTTCTCAGAATCATTTTTCTTCATTTCCTACCCACGGAAATATTGACATCTTTCACTCATCAGATGTGTGTATCGGCACTCTTAACATCCTCCACGGAACTGAAAGGAGTGGGGAAGAGCCCATTAAAAAGATTAAACAGCCCTGGCTGGTTTTGCTCAGTGGATAGAGCATCAGCCTGTGGACTAAAGGGTTGTGGGTTAATCTGGTCAAGGACACATGTCTGGTCAAGGACACAGGCTCAATGTCCAGTAGGGGGCATGCAGAAGACCACGGATCAATGATTCTTTCTCACCATTGATGTTTCTATCTTTCTTTCCCCTCTCTCATCTCTCTGAAATAAATAAAAATATATATTTTTAAAAAAAGATTAAATAATTCACAGAGGACACTAGAGGGCAGATGTCCCTTTTCTATATGCTTCTGAGCTTGGTGCATGCTGTTTCCTTTCTGATTCTACTTGCAACGCTTTCCTTTTTCCTTAGCATCCTGGAGTCTCATCTTTTCTTTATCCTAATAGCATTTCTTGGTTTCATAAGTTCAGATTAATAGAAAATCCTATGATAGGTAATAATATTGGAAATTCCAACTCCAAATCTGAAGAATTTCTCACCTGAAAGATTAATGAAAGGTAGATGTCTAAATTAAATTTGATGTCTCTCCCAACATGACCTAAGTCCTTAATGTCAATATACCAAGTATTGCTTTAAGTTCTCTCCCAAGCATCTCAGCTATGTGTCCCTTAGATAAATCTTCAAATGGTTTGCTATTGGGGGTGGGGGGGATATCTAGGATTGTTCTTTTAAAATATGGCCAAAAGTCTCTGTTAATATAGCACCCTAAATACATGTTGCTCAAAGATATGTCTTGTTTTAAAAGCCCTTCACTCTAAGGAAATCAGAGAGAGAACATGGCTGAGGATAAGCCAGTTTTAGTAGATCCAACATGCAGTAATATGAGAAAGCACTAGTTTATTCTGGAAAAATACTTAAATAGGTTTAGAGATTACTGAGTATGATATTACATGTAAAATAAAAAAAATAAAAAAAATTACCTTGACATATTTAACTGGGAATGTCTGGGCAGCAAAGCCTGGGTGGAGGCATTTTAAGTACATCAACACTTCCCTCAGTTGCCTCTGGTTATGTGGAAACTGCTATACTCTAAGTGGTTAAAATGCTTACTGTGTTTTCTATAGCCTGCTGTGGGAAGGGAGTCAAAAGTGCCATCCTGGGTCCTGACCAGAGTTCCAAATGTCAGCCCACACCCAGAAGGGTTTGGGTTCAACTCCAGGTCAAGGGCACATACCTAGGTTGCAGGTTCAATCCCTGGTCCTGGTCAGGGTGCACGCAGAAGGCAACCAATCGATGTATCTCTCTCAAATCCATGTTTCTCTCTCACTCTCCCCTCCACACTTTTCCATTCTATCTAAATATCAATGGAAAAAATATCCTCAAGTGAGGATTAACAACAACAACAAAAAATGGCATCTTGGGAGTGAAATTATCTAAGACGTGCCATCAAGGGCAGGCAGAAAAGGTAATCTAGCTACAAAGAGAGCAACAGTTCACACCAAACAGTCCCAGGACAAGTGTCAATTCCAGCCCTGTACCCACCTGGCAAGACCCAAAGGTGGTCTAAATCTGAGGGACTAAGACTGAGGGGTAGAACTGGGCAGAAGATGACTAGAACATAGGACCCTTCTGTGGAAAGGTATATGAAACAAGGCAGGGAAAACTGAAAACTAGGTACAGACTAGGGTCATGAGAATTGGGTTTTTGATTGTTGTTTTTTTTAAAATATATATTTTATTGATTTTTTTATAGAGAGGAAGGGAGAGGGATAGAGAGTTAGAAACATCAATGAGAAACATTGACCAGCTGCCTCCTGAACACCTCCTACTGTGGATGTGCCTACAACCAAGTTATATGTCCCTGAACGAAATCGATCCTGGGACCCTTGCGTCCACAGGCTGATGCTCTATCCACTGAGCCAAACCAGTCAGGGCTCATTTTCTTTTGTTTTGTTTTGGTTTTGGTTTTGGTTTTTTATGTGTATGTGTTTTTTTGGTCGGGGAGGCTTAGGCCTGGAGGCACTTGCAACTAAGGTATGTGACCTTGAACCAAATCAAACCTGGGACCCTTTGGTATGCAGACCGACACTCTATCCACTGAGCCAAACCAGCTAGAGCTAGACTCAAGGCTGAAGACAGCTTGGCAAGCCTCTCAGCAAGAGTCTCAGGGTCAGAAGGCAGAGCTTCCTTTAGGGAGTGGTATGACAGCAAAGCAGAACCACAAGCAGCAGACTGCAGCCCTGGAGGAAGAATTAGGGGGTTGGCCTCTGATGCTCTCCAGGTATTTCAGCCCTTGGGTCCAAGATGTGATAAAGCCTTCCAAGTCCAGCTTGCCAAGATCTCAGAAGTCCTTCATATTCTCCAGAACCTCCTGGGTTCAAAGCTGAAAGGACTGATGACCCTGGAAGGGGCTGCACTTGCTGAAGGGCCTTTCATTGTTCCAGGACCAGAAAAGAGCCCAGTGATAAAGCTCAGCTCCAAGCATTACAGGCTCTCTGAGAAATTTCTCCAGGAGCATGTCTTGACCTTGATTTTTGTGCATTTCACTTCAATTAGGACAATGTCATTGTTGTCATTCTACATCTACATCTACATTTAAATAGAAAAACAAGGAACTAGGATGAGGGTGCCATTCCAGAAACTTGGCAAACAACCCTCTCTTTCTCTAATTCATCTTCTCTGGAGGCGGGGGAAGGGGGGGATGCAGAGAAAAGTAGAGAAAAGAACTCTATTTTTTTAAGCCTCTCCATAGCGGGGCTTGAACTGCCCCTCCCCCAAAACAACTAGCATGCCAGCACCATTACAAACCTTCCCTATAAAGTCATGATGTCTATTGAGATCATATGAACTTCAAAGATTTTCTTTAGAGACTCACCCTTAAGTCAAAGAATTATGACTAGGTTATCAGATAACTATATTCTATTTCAATTTGTGCCCTCAAAAAAGACACTTATGAAAAAAAAAATACTTTTAAGATAAACAAGGAGAGGTGTGGCAATTTAAGTAGTGAAAAGAATACAGACTCTCATATTCTTTGAACAAAGAAATCCAGTCAGGCAACATTTTCCCTTTCAACCAAGTAACATCTGAATAAGTGAAAGGCAAACTTCACACTCATGCAGCAAGACTGGTTCAGTCAATCTTGGTGATAAATGGGGATCAAGGATGTCATAGCCAGGTTAGCACAAGAGACGTGGATTCACCTTCATTTAATGATCATGGTATCTCCCCTGACAAGTAAGTATTCACCTTATTTTAATAGTAATTTGCCTCGTAAGTCTTTATGAAATGTCTTCAGCAGGTCCAAGGAAAGTTATGTCTACTGTTTCTGCCCCACTTGATCAGCAACTCTAATGGTTTATAAATATATTTTCATGTCCTTTGAGAGGACTTTGAAAGTGACTCTTCAAGAACTAACCTCTTTCTCATACTTGTCAATCATTAATGTCTATAACCAATTAAATATGTCACTGTCAGAATCATTAGTATTGCATGACCAACTATTTATATTGTTTAGCATAATTTTTACAAAGAAACAGTTTATACAGAAACAGTATCCTCCATAATTTTAATAGTTCTTGGACATTTCACATATTCATGTATTTGATGACTAAATGAAGAATAAATTATGCATAAATAAATACATTTAATACTTTTTAAAATAAAATCTAACCTAAATTCTCATAATGTAGTTTCAAGATATATTTATCCTACTTAAATAATTTACAAAATTATTTTGTATTTATGCAAAACAGGTAACACTTACTCTAGTAAGTGGCTCTTTCTAGATCAGAATGATTAATAGTTAAAAATTAAAAATGAACCAACCATTCTATGCACACTGGCAACTCAAGTCCTATTTCATTCCTATCCTCTTTAACCTGTGTTGTATCAAAGTACTAAATCCCATTGTGTTAGGTAAGGCCCTGCTTATATATCGGGTGAGTATGGTGTCAGGAGCAGAGACGTGGCAGGGGTCCATGAGGCTGCAGGTGTGAGAGAACACAGGGCAATTTGTGCAATGGGAGTAGACAGGGAGTATCCTGCAGTTATAAGCTGCTTTGTTTTTATTCCACAGGCATATCATCTTCAATATTTTAAAGCAAAGACTAAGATGATATTGCCTATAGAAGCTAAAACAAGCCTTATTCTTTTGAACCCTTTTACAAAAAACTTAATGAGGGAATACTCTGGAATTGCATGGGGACTGTACTCAGAAAAGACAAAAATGCAAGGAACCTGCTTCCCACCCACTCTCAATCTGCCCCAGATTGTTATTTTTACAAAATATAATGGGAAAACCAAAGGAGAACCATCATCTGAATACCTCACTAAAAACAAAATAAATTATTCACTTTTTGTTGCCCAACTTCCCTCATTTGTCTATAGGTCAAAGCTCCACGGTGAAAGCCAAGTAGAGAGGTTTCCCCTTAGTTATCTAAGTAATTACCTTAAATGTCTGCTTTGCTTTGGCTGTGGAGACATAGTAACAACCATGAAGACCCTACTGAAACAAGAAGATAGGAAGTTCATCAAATGCTCTCCATCTCCATTGCAGAAAGCACACGAACATTACCTGAAAATGCAAACTGTGGTCTTTTGTGACAAGATTAAAAGAAACCTTTTTTTTTTTTTTAAGTTACAATGAGAATGACTACTTGTATATTTTTTTCACATCCTACAGTGAAGGATTATTATTGCCTAATAATCCGCACTAAGGGGTCACTGAAGCACACATAATTTGAGGATTGTCGACTGTGCTGGCCACTGGCATTTTAAAACACAAATGTCAGAACTATCTGTTTCCTTGGGTCCTGTGGTTTCCTGCTCATTGCTCAGAACTCTCACTATAAAAATGAGAGATACATGTAAGGAAACAATTTTGCCTGGGAAACAGATGTCAAGTCCGTGCCTAGTTTCCACAAGAGAAACATACCAGACTCTAGAGAATATCTGATGAAGTCCTAGAAAAAAAAAAGTTAAGTAAATGAAGCCATTATTTTCCATGCAAAACTTCCTATGTTCAGGGAGATCCTGCCATCTTGTTTGGACTTCCCTGGTGCCCATCCAGCTCACCGATGTTGGCCCCTGCTTCTGTTTAAGGCCCTACCATTTTGTTTACTCTCTGAAAACCATGTGACCCATCAGGCACTCTACCAGGTCCTTCTGCTGTAATTAAAAATGTACTGAAGCAGCATTCTAATCTCACGATGGCCACACACTCACAAAGAGACACCTACGTTGTCTGACAGGTAATTTGTTGAAAGGCCTTCAGTCAGAATTGAAGGCCATGTCCCAGATTCCCTAACTAAGCATTCTGGTTCTCAAGAGAACTCATCCTTGGGAGGCATTTTCTACCCTTTATATGATTAGATACTATTATGGCTATAAGGTCTTCATCTATTAGCCACGGCTAGCTTCCTCTTTCCTCTAGTTAGTGTATAGACATGTGCTATCTGTCAGATCTATTCAATATATCTGTCAGATCTATATATCTATGCATGTGAAGGAAGATCCTGTTCAATCCTTGATGCCAAGATGTCAATTAAATTCAGATCTCTCTGGAATTCTTTTCTTGCACACTGGAGGGTTTCTTTTTGTTATAAATGTTGAGAAAAAGAGAGAGAGAGAGAGAGAGAGAGAGAGAGAGAGAGAGAGAGAGAGAGAGAGAGAGAGAGAGAGAGGAGATCTTCAAGGGTGGATATGAGAAACATTTCTCACCTTGCTCCTGAGACCACTTCTAGTTCCTTGTCATATTAATTATAGATTGTTAAGGAAATGGAAGGAAGCAGAAAGATGTTTGGCAAACAACCGCGTGGGAGAGGGATTTTGTGATATATGCGTTGTACTGCCAAGTACCTCCTGGTGCGAGGCTGACACCCACCTTAGCCTTACTCCTAGCAGTTGGGTGGAGCAACATGACATTAAAAAATTCCTAGTGTTCTGAAGGCCATAGGAGTTTCCATAATTTTTCTATTAACCCATCATGTCAAAAGACCATGAAAAGCAAAAATGAGTCTTGGACTGGGTAAAATTATGATGGATAACACAATGATGGGTGATGACACATTAATGTGTTACAGTTTCGAAATGGGGTTCTCCGAAACCTTATGCCTGATGCCAAAGTTAGGAGACAGGTTTTAAGTCAGGCCTGCCCTTTCCCAGCTTTCAAATGATGCCTCAGAGACTATCCCATTATCTCTGCTCCACATCTTCTATGAGGCTGGATTTCCAAAAGATAAGACAAATGCCTGTGTTCAGAGTGAAAGTTAGAGACTGTTCACCAAGGTGTCAGTTTCTGGGAAAATGAACAAATACAGTAAAACACTGGATGGATTGATTGGTTCAAAAAACAAAAACAAAAACAGGTGAGGGTGTGTGTGTGTGTGTGTGTGAGAAAACCCTTTACATGGTGACTTCTCAAATCATTATAAACTTTCTCATGGAGTGTACAGCCCCTTAAGCTGTGTCTATGATGCAAACTAGATTAGAAGAGCTCTGAGCTGGAGAGAGAGCATTTCTCTGTAATAGCCACGAGTGTGCGAAAGACAGGGTGTGAGGGTAGTGCAGGAGGATGGAAAGTTGACAAGAGAAGCCAGTGTGCAAAAGTAACGGTGATGTAAAAAATTAAAAAAACGAAATGCTGCAATCAAGAGAAATGCAATGCAGTGAATTCATGTGGAGGATCTTTTAGGGAAACAGCAAATAACTCTCCAAATAACTCACTGGGAATTTTTCTTTTTTACGAACATCAGGATTTTCATTATAAAACAAGTTAAGAATACATGTATATCCTAAGGCCAATATTAAACCCAAATCCCTTATACATCGTTCCTCCCAAAATCTATACAAAAATTTCCTCAGGATCTTAGTATGATTCTAACAAGATGGCAGGAAATGGCACAAGGTATCCTAAACGCAGCACAGGAACAAGCTTCCAATAAAAATGTTAGCGTTAATAGAATTGAAACATGCCATCCCAGTGAACTAAAATTTGGTGTGAACTGGTACGGCTCCTGCAATGAAAGGCTGGGCATTAGGAAAAAGGAGGCACCTTCTGAGTCCGGGACCAAGATTCCATGTTTTTACCGAGGAACTGAAAATCAAAATGAAACGTATTAGAGAAGAAATGCAAAGCAAGGTCTAAAATGGCCAAGTCACACTGAAGCTCAGTGATATTACAAAAAAAAAAAAAAAAAAAAAGGATACCATTAAATAAATGAGTCCTGTTTTATTCTATAATAGTCCCTGATGTAATGAAAAAAAATTTCTACCACGCTTGACTACATTCAATACTAACTCAAGATGGCCACGTTAGCAAAGTACATTTCTTAATAAATCTGGCTGCATCCTGTCATCCTGTTTATGCAACTGAAGCTCATGGGAGGATTAAATATAATTTATACTGACAGATATTTCACAGGTTTATTCCTTGGCTGCTAGAACACTCATCAATAATTTAAGGCCATGACACATTATGTGTAATTGTTTCATTTCTTTCCCTTTTGCAAAAAGTCACTCACATTTTTTAATCATTAAAATCATTCACATTTGTGTCATCATAGAACACATAAACCAAGAAATGTTCTTGTTAGGAAGATTACAAAAGGAAAGAGGAGAAAAGTCTTATAAACTTTACAAATTCACATGACTATGTAATGTCTACTTTGTAATGCAGGGCAAATAATCCTTAAATCAAAAACACAATGAAAAGCAAATGTTTCCATTGTTGTTAAATTTAAAAACAAAACAAAACCACACAACAGAACTTCAAAGGGAAATTTTATTGTGTAGTTGAAAATATATGAAATTTAATATATATAAAAATTTATAATGTGATTTAACCCTGTATCAACCACTTACTAGTAGGATTACCTTGGGAAAGTTGTTAAATCTATTTAATTTGCAGTTGCCTCACTTCAGGAAGATATGTAAATTAACAATCACACTGATTCTTTTCAAAGATAGTAAAGTAATGAAAATAAAATCAGATGATGTATAAGTCAATGTACTTTTACAAATCATATAAAAGTAAGATATTCTGTACCACCATTATGTACCATGATAAAAACAGTTAAGAAACATTATGCTTTAAAAAAATTACTTGACATCCATTTTTAGGGAACTTGCTTTTATAAAAGCCTTGGTAGCTATGCCAAGTTTTCAGTTTGAACTTTGTCCTAAGTTCAACTTAGCCCCTTTCATAAAAGTATAAAAGCATATGCAAGACAATTGCACCCTTTACCCCACTATAAGATGCTCAGAAACTCCTTTTACACATAATCAAATTTAATCTTAATTGCATAAAGCAAACTGTAAATGGAAATCAACTTGAGAATATTGCTTAGTTTCTTCATTCCCAGAACAAATTTTTGCTTTGCAAGTTTGATCAGTATATATTGAAAAAGTTAATAAATATGTTGTACAACACTGTGAAAGCTATACGGGTTGTCTTTTCTGATTTTTTTTTTGGGGGGGAAGGGTGACAGGGTGGTTGCTATTTTATTTTTTAGTACTCTTTGTTTCCTGGGTACTTTCTTCTGACTCTCCAACCAGGATTGGCTATCAAATTTAACAATTTTCCACAGCTCACAAGGTGCAGCTCTTGAAGGGATAAACAAATTAAGAGCTGCACCTGAAGTACAGGTCATTTATTAATGGATGCTGAAAGGTAGAGGAGCAATATTCATAAGATGACCTGCCTGAAGACCAGACAGTCTGAAAGGGAATGAAAGCCTACACTGCAGTTAAAACCCTGGGCTTTGCTGTTAGGTATGTTGAATTCAAAAAAAGGCTGTGATTCTTAAAGTGGTGTGGCCTTGAACAAGTACTAGTAATTAATTCCCTAATCTTGGTTTCTTTATAGATAAAATGGAAATAATAGTGCCTATCTCAAAGAGTTGTGAGGGCTAAATAAAAGAATCCAAGGAAAGTAATTAGAAAAGCACCTGACACAAAGAAAACAGTCAGTGGATATTAAATAATATATGTAATGAAACGTAGTGAACATAAAAAATCAATATATATATATATTGATTACAGAGAGGAAGGGAGAGGGAGAGAGAAATAGAAACATCAATGATGAGAGAGAATCACTGTTAGGCTGTCTCCTGTATATCCTCTACTGGGGATTGAGCCTGCAACCTGGGTATGTGCTCTGACCGGAAATCAAATCGTGACCTTCTGGTTCACAGGTCAATATAAAGTGGGCTATCCCGGCTGGACATAAGGTTTATTTTTCTTACAAAATACTTGACTAGGGGTTAAACTTCAAGTACAGAGAAATCAAGTTAATATTTCTTTTAAACTAAAATGCCAAATGATCACATTAATTTAACTTCCTCACATTGTGCCTTTTCACTACGCGTGTACACCTCACACTACAATACATACATCTTATGTTTATGTATGTATATATGCGCAATAAATATATCTTAATGGCAGCAATGCTATAGCAATGCAGAAATGAAAATGCAGGTCATACGACCTGTGCACTTTCACACTGAAGCTATTTAATTTTTGAGTGTGAATTTCTGTAAATGTGAATAATTTTGATGTGTGGCTAATCTAATATAAGAACTTATCCATTTACTCTAGAAGCGAGGTGGAAGAGACTCACAAATATATTGCACCACTTAAAGGCACTGTAAACCTCGCTCATCAGGTCAGCTGAAAGGTAGACATCATTTTAAAAACACTACTCATTGCGAAGTGGCCAAATAACAAATTCTCAGGGAAAAAGAATCTTTGGCTTTGAGTTCTAATTTATTTATTGTTCTTTACAGTTGCTATACCTCTTAACAACTCCTTGGAAAAAATAAGTGAATTCTCTAACTTAAGAAACAATATAGAGATCTGCCCATATATAAATATTAGCTAATCTTTCCATTCTTGTAAAAGAATGCATTTCTTCTTGCTTTTAAAAGTGGTGCCAAATGCAGTGTGGGGTAGAATTTTCGGCAAAGCCTACTTTAGAATTGTATCTGCTTAAGGTTTTCAAAGGATAAATCTCAGAAAAACAACAGCTGATTCATTTTTACAGTTATGGTTAATCATTATTTATTTTTCATTCATGCAGGACATTTGCCTTTTGCAGAAAAAAGTTTAAGAGGACTTAATAACATTTGCAAAGTCCCTTGAGAGATGTTACCAAAAGTGTAAATTATAAACATATTATTAGACTAGCCTCATTTAACATGAATAAATTAAAAACAAATGAGTGTCTTTAATGGAGCAAAATATTATTTAAAAATTTAAAATCTAAAAATAAAGTGCTTGAATACATTTTAAATGTTGCTGCTTGCTTTTCCTGAATTTGAGGTAGTTGAACTAAGAAAAGGACGCAGTTTGAAAATATGAACTTGCTAATAACAGCCATGTTTCTCTCACCATGGACTAGAGCATTATAAATGCTGTCTGAGATTTCACATACATCAGAGGCAAACATGGTCATATTTTTTTCCTTGAAATGAATGTAAGCCATTAGACAGCTTTAAAACCCTAATCACTGCTCCCATAAATTGCTAAATGAGAGGAAAGGTTCATATTAATATGTTTTTTTTAATGAATTTTCGACATTTAGCTGTTGAGTAATGTCTTTTTGTGTAATGTTTCCACTAAGATAAATGGAAGTATTACTGTGCTTTCTACTTCTTTAAAAGTCCTTTGCATTTTTACATAACAGCCCATTTTTCATTACCAGGGAAGGTATGCAATTTGAACCAGGCTACTTTTTTACTCACAGGAAATCAATATGTGTCATAAGAGCAGAAAAGGAAGTAATATCACTCGCTATCATTGGACCTTAGAGTGAGTCCCAGAAGGCATTGCCAGGTTGGGTTGCTATAGCAACAGAGCTCTGGTGCTTCTTTTGCTTGGTTTGTTACAGTGAGTTGTTTTTTATCACACTGGTATA
Source organism: Pipistrellus kuhlii (assembly GCF_014108245.1). Lineage (NCBI taxonomy): Eukaryota > Metazoa > Chordata > Mammalia > Chiroptera > Vespertilionidae > Pipistrellus > Pipistrellus kuhlii. Next base: position 18,430,640 of record NW_023425595.1, read on the forward strand.
ATCCTGAAGGATTTTTATAGTAAAGAAGAAATTACAATGAACCAATAACAATGTGTATGACCTTTCCATTGCTCTGAGATGATTTTATTTAAAAGTAATAGAAAGAAGGCGACTTCATAACATTTCAAATCCCTTTGCTGACATCCAATTAAATTATTCATCATATTTTTCTTCAGGCTTAAAAGTCACACTTCTTAAAATGAGAAGAAAAAAAGTATCCTGAACCATTAGGGTGTCAACAGGGACCTCATATGGTTTTGTCTTGCTGTTATTTTTTATGCAAGATTTTATTTTATTTTTAATTTATTTTCTTTTTTATTAAATGTATGCGGTGACATTGGTTAATAAGATTATATAGGTTTCAAGTGTACAATCCTGACACATCATCTATATATTGCATTGTGTCTTATGGTTTTACCAAATGTGAAAGTCTGCTATAAAAAGGTCCTGAAATAATATTAATCCACTTAAAAATATCCGAAATTAGCAAGAAGACTCAACAAGACTCAAATGGAAATAGAGAAGATTTATCTTTTAAGTTCTATTTTAAAAATATCAGGACATATAACAATACATCTTATGATGTATAGATGCTTAAATGGTTTTGAGTATTACACTAGATAGGCCATATAAATCTTTTGAACAGTGTCTGGCATATGAATAAACACCTAATAAGTATTGTTATAATTGTAACAATCCACACATTATACCCCTTTATTTACAGTAGGAACTATTGATTATGCAATTATAACGCCTTTTGAATTCTGAATATTTTTAAAGTAAAAATGATATAAGGAAACACTACTTTAGTTGAACCTCAAATATAGTGTAAAAAGGTGCAGTTCTTTTTTCAGAATACTAAGCTTATGAATAAAACATTTGCATTTAATTGACATGTTACAGGGAACTAGCTTGGAGTAGAGTGAATTATGGGTTTGGGAGTAAAAACTTAAATTTTGTTTATCACACTAGATACTTCAGACTTAGTTTCTCTAGGTCTGGGCGGGGGGGAAACACGACTTTTATATTTTCACTTGTAACAAACGTGTGAAAACAATTCCTGAGTTGTGTGGTAGAGGGGACTCGGTGTATAGAAAACATTTGCTAAAATGCCCCTCACACAAGATACTTTTTAATTTTAGCTGTCTTTCCTTTAAAGGGTTTCTAGTCATTTCCTTGAATTATAATTTCCAAATAGAACTTTAAGGTAAAAATGAGTACAAATTCAACTTTTCTTGGAAGTACTTTAATCTATATGGGGTTTAACTCTGGCAAATGTAGAAAACTTTCAATTCAGTATAATTCTATGTTATAAAATAATTATTGAACTTGCTTCAATTAATAATTCCTTTCCCAACGTATGTTTTCATAACCTCCTAAGCTCAGGATGATGCTCTGGGAGGTTTTTTTTTTTATTATTTAAAAGAAGGTGGGAAAGGACAATTTCTATGGTTAGTTATGGTCAGACACATTTGGAAAATGCTACATAGTATATTTCACTGTATACTGTGGGATTAATAGTTCACATTATTCACCCTATAAGAAATCCCAGATAAAACCAGTTAAACAAATCAATATTGCTTACTAGTAGAGAACATAAATTCAAGAGTTGGGCCTTTGAATCCCTCCTTCACCACCTATTAGCTTATGTCTTTGAGAAGTTACTCATCTCCATGTTTCAGCTTTCTCATCTGTAAAATGGGAATGGTGACATACCAGGATGAGAAGTACAATGAGATCGATCACGTGCTCAGACAGAGCTAATGAAGTCAACTATCGGTAATAAGAGTAACTAAAGAAACTTGTTTAACTCTTTTCCATAATAACTCTTCTTTATAAATAATACTTTGAATATCTTCTGGAACTATTATTTCCCGGAACACACTTTGAGCACGTTAGTTAAAGTACAATGTTAGGGTAGTGATAAACTGTAATTAAGTGATAAAACTGTAAAAAGTATTCATCATATCAGTGCCCAGAGCAAGTAGCACAAAAAGTCAGCTATCTCACAATACAGGACCCCACTTGTTTGCTTGCTATTGTGCCAGAAAGTCTTATTACAAGAACATTAAAGCAACAATGGTAAGTATGAAGCTTTTACCTCAGGAACATTTTATTCTTTAGAGCCATTTACAAATCAATGTATCATATTAGCAAAGATCAGTTCATCATGTTAGGTGATTTTTGCAGGTCCCTAAAAATTTAGCTTTAAAGGAAAGGGGGATCATGATTGAAGCTTACATGCCTAAGAGAGAGAAATTGGAGTACAATTATGGGGCCTGCAGAGAGAAGGGACAATTTACAGATGTTGGCATGTTTTCTAGTACTAACCCAAAACAACTGGGGGGAGTTTCTGAAATGGAGAGATAAAATAGTAAAGAAAGATAAAAGGTAAAAGCATCAGCCAAGGAAACATACGCTATAGTTCCACAACAAAAACGCCAAGTCCTCCCTGGTCTACAACAACATGACTCCATGAACTTCCCTACCCTGGGCCAGAGGATCAGAAAAGTGAACAGTCAGCTCATTAATATGACCCCTTCTAAAAGTCCTTTTATTTACTCTCAGATCTGCAACTGTATCAGGTCACTGGTTTCTCTTCTTCTGAAGAGTTCATGTTGTTAATGTCATCATCAGAAGCAAATGCTCATTCCTAGTTTTATGTTCCCAACAATTAAAAACTATTTTCAATGATTTCTATTCCCTTCTAGATTTAATCCTAAGTATGCATCCTTTCCACAAAGTGGCATTTTCAATATGTAACTACAATTTCAAAGTCTGTGTTTCCCCCCACTTGTGTTACCTAGAAGTCATTACCTAGTACCTGAGCGGTTGTAGTCTTCCATGACTGGATATGCAACGATCTCTAGTTGTGGTGTTGTATGACAAGTTTCTTCCTTCTTATAGTTGTTGTTTTTTTTTTAGATTGTTTCAAACTTCAGCACACTTCAGAATCACCTGCAGGGCTTGTTAAAACACAGGTGGCTGAGCCATACCCTCAGGGAGCTTCTGATTTATTGAATCAGGGTGAGGCCAAGAACCTGCACTTCCAAGGAGTTCCCAGGTAATGCTGATGCTGCTTCTCTTGAGATCACTTTTAAAAACTACTGCTGGACTATTTACACGGAATATTGTCACCATGGAATTGAGGCTGACAAATAAAATAGCACAGGCCTTTTTATGGCATGTGGAAACCTTCCCCACTAGCTTATACACATTCATATTGCCAACTGACTGCTTGAAAGACTGGGTAGACACCAACTGACTGAATGAACAAATAAACAAAGTAAAATTCTTACTTCTCTTCTCCTCAAATAATACCAACTGGGCCTGAGACCCTTCTATTTACATTTTAAAGATTTATAACAGAGCTAAAGGGTAATATCCAACCTCTGTTACCTCAGTAATCAAGGAGGTTTAGGCATCACTGTCCAAATTCCAAAGTCACTGAAAAGAAACTGAAATATTTATATCTCAGAGAAAAGTGAATTTGTATCTGCACTACAGATACAAATTGACTGCATTTACCTTGTTTGTCTATCAGGTTGGTCAAAAACGGTGTTGCTCATTAGAAGATATAGAGCAAAAATATAGTTTTGAAAATTATTTTCTATAAGCTAGAAACAAGAGAATTCCCACTTGTGACAGGGGATTATCAGCATGAATGTCTAAAAGGGACAGTCAAAAACCTCAGAGAATTTCCCGTATACTATTGGATTTTTTGTATTTGATATAGATCAATTCTTCCCCTTGAAACTAAGACAAAGGCACATGAGCAAACATGCCTACATAAGCATATCGTTTCATCTAGACAATAGCACACTAGGTAGCCATGTAGGTGAAGGATCCATGCATACACTCTTTCTGGAAACCCACAGGTAAGACATATGTTTAGCAAAGTTATCCTCTGCAGAAAATGTCTTCTTGGCTCTATTTCTGTAATCTGCTGACATTCTTATATTTCTCATTCTTATTTGCTGTTAGTGTGTCTGTTTTAATGAATAAAGAGAAGATGTGTTCATATACATAATAATCATAAAACCGTATCTAAGTAAAGTGATTGGGTATTGTCAACAAACCTTGGAATTTTGTTAGGAATGAAATTGTTAAATCTAGAGTAAATGTGTTATATGAAGTCTTATTTAGATAATTTTGTATCTACTAATTCTAAGAGTTTTTTCCTGAGTCACTGTGTTGATAACTGCATTATCTTTATGTAAGAGCTAAGTCAGCAGTCTTAACAACAGCCTTAGAAGACAGGATTGTTCTTTGCATGGCCAGGATCATTATGGCCATATGAAGACCAGGACTGACAGAAAACTAGGGAATAAAAGCTAAGACACCATATAGATTTCATTGTATGTGTATTTTGTATAATAAAATGCACTAGTGCACCTACTTATGTCTTGTGTAGTAAATATGACCATATTTATCAGCCTCAAAAAAGATATGAAAAAACTTAAAATACGCCAATGTGAAAAACATTAGAAAATGCAGCACTCAGTGCAGCCATTGTGATGTGGTCATTTCCTAGTGTGGTGAGAATTTGACTACAGCCCAATTACTCCATGAGCCAAAAATGAAGAAAAGAGCAGCAATCATATGATCATTTGAAAACCAATTCCTCTGAGGGTTTGGGGTATTGTTTTTTAACAATAACTGCCAGTTCCTTGTAGTGCATTAGTGCAGAATAGCAATCAATTCAATATAGTCCCTGCCACAAATCAAAAGTACTAGCCAAAGCCTGTACTCATCACTAAGATGCTATTAGTTCCTGCGTCCAGTGAAGAGAAGGAAACAAGGAGAACATGTGCAATGAACAGTGCATATGGCTTGCCTTGAAAATTCAATTCCTAAACTCTAGTGACTGCGAGGTAAAAAGCCATGAGGGATAATCAAGAAACAACAGAGGAGTCTTTTTAGAATCACTTTCCTCAGGGTGGGTGAGAATAGACCCCTGGCAAGCCTAGGATAAGAATTTCAATATATATTCATAGGTAACTTCTTTTTTTGACAAATAGTTTTACTTTCTGGTTTAAGCAGTCATATAAATATTCCTTTTTAATAATTAAGATATAAAAAATAACAGATTAATTTTAAAGGGAAATCTGTTGTAAAAAAAAATAGCGCACTTTATATGTGGACAGTGCAAAATGAGAAAAAGTGAATTACTAAAATTGATTAAAACACCTGTCATAGTACAGTCAGTGAAAACCATGTCACAGTCCACTCCCTTATTGCAAGCTTACCTGGAACACTAGAAGCATGAAGCTGAATGTACACAGTATGTTCTGCTGTAACACACTGGTATTTAATTCAAATGTTATCACTAGGGAAGTTGATGCAATTTTTTTTCAATAAAGCAAATCCCAATTCCTCTATAAACAACACATGCACAGGTTTTACTAAAAGAAAACCACTTTCTGAAAAGAAAAATGGCACGCCAAAAATTTTCTTAAATATTAAATGCTATGTAAATTTATGTTATTCCTCAATACCGATATCAAAATTGTTGACAACTGACAAAATATAAAGACCAGACACAATAAACATGTAATAGCTATATACATATATGTATATATATTTTTGCCTACAGATATGAGGTTACAACAGAAGAAAAAGTATCTAATTTGTTAATTATGTGTTTGTCAACACTTCCATCATAAAAGGAAAAATTGTTTTACATGAGTTAAATGTTGTTTTGCTTCCAGGTTCAAGGACCTAATATTCTCAAGGAGCCTGATTCTCAATTGAGAAAGGTCAGCATAGTAAAATTTAAACACATCTTTGGAATGACTAAATCACTATTTTTAATGTACTAAAGGGAAATCAGGCAGCATGGCTAAAATAAACCTGTATATTATCCTTATAATAAGATACAAGAGAACAATAAGTGTTGATGGGGGCAACTACTTATCCTAGGGAGGGCCACTTTTCCAGATTTGTACCAAAACTCTAATACTAACCTATTCTATCCCCTTCATTGCTATTCCAAAATATCAATTTTTACCTAAAATCATTTTAAAAATACACACCAATAAACACTGACCTAAATTAGATTTAAAAATAACTGACTTTATTCTGAAGGCTAATTATGATCAAAACTTTTCTTCAAATACCATGAAGTAAAACCTCAAAAAATCTGTCACACAAATAAATTTCAGTCAAAAGTTGAAATTAAGAAAATATTGCACAGGCAAAATTTATATTGGGCCATCACTGTGAGTATTGTTCAGAGTATTCTTTGATGGTACTAGATATAGGCATTCAAATATTCTGCTCTACAAAATAAAGTAACAAGCAAGAAATTCATAACTTGTTCAAAAGAAAAGAGACTATAGTTCATTTGATTCCTAACTGCTGTTATTTAGATAATTACTAAAAACTATGGTGGAAAAATATTTATACTTATCAATTCTAGGCTACATTTTCCATTTTCTTATTTCTCAGAAGAAGAATGAATTCTTAGTCTTAAGAAAAGTCTTATTTTGACTTATTTTCTTGATTATTTCCAAAACAGATCACAAGTGAAAGGCCTGAAATGTGATTTTATTGAGCCCCTAATTACGACCTAATCAGATTTCTAATTAGGACAATTGTAAAATGGAGATCACCAAATCCTTCACTGGCATAGGTCCACCTTTCTTTATTCACCCAGAAAACTAAGGAAGAAATGGCAGTCACTATCTAGCCAGGCCATTGCAATGAGCTTTCATTCCCCTCACCCTGGTTCATAATCTGAATTTCTTCTAAAACCATGTTCAAATAATTTGAAAGTTGCCAGGACCAATAGGATGATATTCCTGAAGTGGAGATATGAAAGATCAGGGCAGAATGTTGATTTCTATTTCCCATTGAGTGCGTGTGTGTGTGTGTGTGTGTGTGTGTGTGTGTGTAGGGAGCGGGGTGGGAGTGGTTCTTTTGAAACTAGATGTATAAACAAAAAAGAATTTGTTGTTTTTTCTTTTCCTCGTTCTATTTGATCTCTATGGTGTATTCAGTGCGCATGTTTGGGTATATGTAAAAAGAAAGAGATAGTTCTATTTATTTAGCCCTCAGCAGTAATTATGTATGATACGTTTTTAAATGTTCATACCTTATATCTTCAAGTCCAACTGAAACCACCTGAGGGGAACTCTTTGCTTAGATACTGGACATACTTTCCTGTAACCCCACTCAAGTCCTGAAAGTTTCATAAAGGACAAGATATCACGTGAGAAATAAAACTTTACCCTAATGAAGAGGATCTTTTCTCCCACTCGGTATCTTCCTTGAGAGAGCCTCTCCACGCAGAATTTGTTTGGGCATTTGCAAGGAGGATCCTCAGAAATCCTTTTCACCTGAAACAGAAGAGTAGGCAAGTTCATTCTCCTTCATCAGGTCCCACTTAGAGTAATCTGTTCTGTGGGTTCAAAGGCCCCTGGTCCAGGACTGCTTTTAAATGTGTTCAATATCTGTGAACATAAAATGAGCAGTTGAGTCCTAACTGTGGGAAGGTCAGGCCTGGAAGGCATTTTCTGAAGGCCAATGACTGCACTAAGGCATGAGCTGGGCGATGACAAAGAAACGATGCCGGAGGATAACAACAAGCAAATCAACTTGCAGCGTAAGAATGAATCTGGGTATTCTCATTGTGAGAGAATGAAGAAGATCATATATGTTGGGCTGCCAAGATAAATACTTGAAAACTAGAATAGAACATCTGTCAAAATTGTATGGTCCTTTATTATTGATATAATTTAACAATATGAATTTTACCCACTTCAAGATAAAGAGAATGAAATATATTGTTGTTTTTATGAGACTACTGGTGACCTGATGCACAAAATTTGTGCATATTAAAAGGGAATTAATTAGAGGAAATATTTTAATATTGCTATTTGCCCTTTCTTTATAATAGAAGGAAATTAGTAAATGTATATGAAAATCTCCTTCCTGTCAGGGAATGCCCCCTCACCTTCCCCCACCATCACCACCCTCCCCATCCCCCTACCCCTGACCTAGAGTCAAGTCCCCGCATGAATATCAGAATTTACTTTGATTTTATCTATCTCCCTATTCTGAAAAAAATACCTAATCTAAATGATATGTGCACAATGCCTATAAGTAGTTGTGACTATTAGAAGGCAATGTATATAAACCATGACTTTAGGGATGAAGTTTATATTTATGTTTTTCCTAATTGGGAACCTGTCATGCTGTGTCTCATAACTGCCCTCTCTTCCACTCACCAACTAAACAACCCAAAACAACAATTTCCTGTGTTTTGAGTCACAGACCTAAACAACATGCACCCTGCAATTGAGAAGCTAGACTGAATAAATTTAGTTTCTGAAGAACTGCCTTGGTCTCTCCCACTTAAGTTCTTTCTTCCACAAAGATATGGTTTCTAGAGTTTTGTCACCAAAGATAGTCAATCATTGCTTCAAATAAAGCAACACCTGACTTCAATCAGCCTTCTATTTAACAAAACCTGTGGAAAGAGTGACACAGGAATTCACTTGTGTGTTGGTGTACAGAACTTACTCAGCTCGGTTTAAGATTGAGAGATTACAGAAAGTATGGAAGCTTAATAACTAGAGAGAAAGCTAGAAATAAGTGGAGAAATCCTGAAGAAAACTTATCTATGCAATTATGCCTCAGTGAAGACCTATAGAGAAAAACTGATACTATAGCTGAGGAAGAGGGAACCAACATTGAGATACATATTTTCATCTGTCCTGTCTAGAATTCCTAATTTATAAACATATAATTATAAACCAACATATAAACCTATAGTTCTTAATACTTATTCTTACCATATCAAATCATATATCAGATATTGGTTAACCTTAATTTCTCTTTGCTGGATTGTGAGTTATTGAAGGGTTAAGATTGTATTTTCTTATAATTTTAAATCCTTTAAATAAAGCAAAATCCCTTACTGGCATATACTATGTGTTCAATAAATGCATATTGAGTAACTAAATGAACGGATAAATAAAAACATGAGCCTATATGGGACACGGGGTGGGGTGGGGGTGGGGGAAGGTGGTTGGGGGGGAGTGCCACAGATTAAAATTGGATTCAAAGAATGCCACAAATGACTTTCATTGAAAAATGAAAAACAAACTGTTAAGGTCATTAAGTTAGTGATTAGGTCTGTGTATTTGAGTACTGAATTTTTTCTATTATATGATACTTGGCCCATAGATACATCCACCCACTCCCACAGTATTAACAGAATTCTGTATCTAGAGACATTTTTTAATGGAAATTCTTAAACAAGATGGTGATGATAGAATAAGTCAGCATCATGAAAGCATGTGGCCCACACTTTAGGAGAACACTGCTTGGCTCAGCTTTCCTGCCACACAGTCATTGAACAAAGGGTAAACTGGTGCTCAAGTTGTTCTTCTGCTAAAAGAAAGAAAGAAGAAAGAAAGAAAGAAAAGAAAAGAAAGAAAGAAAGAAAGAAAGAAAGAAAGAAAGAAAGAAAGAAAGAAAGAAAGAAAGAAAGGAGGAAGGAAGGAAGGAAGGAAGGAAGGAAGGAAGGAAGGAAGGAAGGAAGGAAGGAAGGAAGGAAGGAAGGAAGGAAGGAAGGAAGGAAGGAAGAAAGAAAGAAAGAAAGAAAGAAAGAAAGAAAGAAAGAAAGAAAGAAAGAAAGAAAGAAAGAAAGGAAGGAAGGAAGGAAGGAAGGAAGGAAGGAAGAAAGAAAGATAAATCTCAAGTCTGGGTAAAAGTGTTTCATCTTGTAGTGTTCTTAGACAAAACACAGAAATGGTGGGGATCAAATGAAGTGAAATACAAAATGCATTTTCTCAAGTGGCCCACCTTCTCTCAGTCTCTTCCAAGCTTTGAAAACAGGCTTGTTTTTTTAAAGAAAATCAAGGGCTTTTTTGTATTGTAGTTGTGTGAGAGGTGGAGGCAGAAATGGAAGAGACAAGGCCAGACCGCAGGATAGTGGAAATAGATTGTTAAGTAAACAGTGACTGATGACATCTGCGCGTCTTACGTTACCTCGGGATAAGCCAGGCTGGCAGGTGTTCCGCTTTGGCCCAGGAACCCAGCCAGTATTCTGCTGAATTGGGATTTCAAGAGGAGCCTTGATTGCTCAGAATTATGTTATCTCTCATCCCCAGACTGAGGAAGTTGATGGAGGAGAGGAAGAAAATAAGAATGGTTTCTTAGAACTGGATTCAACTCATTGTGTGGGAACCAGCTCACCGTGAGGGAGTGCAAAGAGAACTGAACCCGACCCCACCACTTTATCGCACCTGAATCGCTCTATCAGGAGCTCGGGAGAATAAATGAATCTGAATGGACACCACTGTGTATTCTTTGATGATATCTTGATTAAAGAAGGTAGGGTGTATTATCCACATAAAAGGTCACCTTTTTTTTTTCTTCTACCAATTTCCCACAATTCCCCTAAGCAGCAAACAAATAAATATGAGGAAATATTGACAGTTTCAAAACTGACAGTTCCTGTTGAAATTGTTCACAGGAATATGATATCTTAACACAGGTCTGCTTTTCTTACTCTTCCCTTTCTTTTTCTTTTCTCTTTTTCCCCCTCCTTGTTCTTTTATTCCCCCTCTTTCTTCTCTTTCTTCTTTTTTTAATTTTCTGATACAAGTAGTAATTTTGTCAGAGCAGAAATAGACAGCATTTTTAACTGAACACAGGAACTTGACAAGCAATCTCTATTTCACACCCCCATTCTAAAATACAAACTGAGGTTCATGAATTTCAACTTTCAACTGCTATCTATGCTTCACATGCAGTGAAGCAACTGCCATAGGATCTATTTAATTTTCATATTTGACATTCGAATCTCTGGTTTACATCATTAGTGAGGCTCAAATTATGTTTCTCTCTGTTCTACTGACCCTGGAATAAAATGCCTTGCTGAAAAACTATCACTTAAACAGAATGCAAACATTGCAAGGCAATTCAGCAACCGAGTATGAAGGAGAGACTATAAGAAACTTCCATGGACAAATAATTTGGAAAATTTCCAATAAAACAAGATCTTATGGAACTCACTAGTGCCTTTACTATACCACAGTGCATTGCCACACTCTACCCAGGAAATACAGTAAGCTGTGTTTCTCAAACCAACCTAACCATGGAATTATTTTTATCTGCTCTCCCCTGCTGACCTGATCGCCCCTAACCACCTCTGCCTCAGCCCCGCCACTGCCACCTTGGCTTTATTTGGAAGGACATTCGGAAGACATCTGGTCTAATTAGCATAATTTCCTTTTATTAGTATATGTATATATGTATATATGTATATATACGGATATGTGTGTGTATATATATATATATATATATATATATGTATGTGTGTGTGTTTGTGTTTGTGTATGCGTGTGTGTGTGTGTGTGTGTGTGTGTATCCATCCTCAGGTGAGAATAAAAAATGTCCTTGCCTATTCTTTAATTCCTGAATGGACTGAACAGTAGAAAACTAAATTAAACTGTTATTAGCTGAGATACTATAACAGGCTAAGTTTAAGTCTGCTGCACTTAGCAGAAATGGGAATTCTCAATTTGTCAGTAATAGTTAAGTTTCCGCTCATCCAAACCTGCAGTGCAAGATAGCATGCCATGTGGAGGAAAGCGAACGATGGGAAACAGTGTTTCTGCACTGTGTAGTGCCAGTCAGCCACAGTCCCAGACTCTTCAGCTCAGACCCTGGAGAAGGAAACCCTCAGCGATGGGTCTGCAGTCCTTGTCAGTTCTGTCTACTCCTTAGAATGGGCACTATGGCTGCTGCTAGTTTCCCAGGACTCTCCCCATGTATTGGAGATATACTTCACTCCAGCAGCTCTGAATGATGTTACTATTTTCTATAAAACAAATAAGCATTTTTTTTTTACAGTTGTACCCAAAACACATGTTCTGGATGGTAAAGATATACAATCAAACACACTACTTATCACCAAGAACTACTTAACAGGCAACAGAACTTGCCAGAGAATTTTAATTCATTCCTTCCACTATGACACCCCCAGATGTTTTCTGTGATTATGAGGGTAGAAAGATAATAGTTGCTAATCTGCCAAAGACTGTGACTCAAGGACTCTGCTAAGTAGAGGGATGGGGACCTCAGAGATAGACAAAATTGGGTTGGAATCTGAACTCCTTTCCTTTCCTCAGGAGGTGACTCAACTTATATTTGTGTTTTCTTGGTAAGAAACTTGCATTACAGATACTGAGAGCACTCAGAAAACAATGCTAGACCCTGGGCCTCAACAGGCAGTCAGTAAAGAGCAGTTATCTTCTCTGTGGTGTTTGCTTTCCCTCTTTAGCAATCCTCCAGATCTCATGCCTCAGGCTTCTTACCTGTGAAATGAGGAGCCATAAGCCAATAGCAACATCCTTAAGTGTTTTCAAAGTCAACTTTGAAGGAGCTAATCTATTGTCCTAAATTGTTAGATACTATTCAGCAGAATTAAGTGACAATTCATTTTAAATGACTGGTTCAGTTTTGACCTCAAAATGAACTGTAGAAGTACAGAGTTTTTCACAGAGTTTTAAAACGAATTTGAATGAAATTGAAATAGATATAGGTTAGACTGGTAAGAGATTGGTAGAACGATTTGACCCAGTAATCCCACTTCTAGGAATATATCCCAAGAAATCAGTAACATCAATCAGAAAGGATATATGCACCCCTGTGTTCATAGCAGCACAATTTACAATAGCTAATATTTGGAAACAGCCTAAGTGCCTTCAGCAGATGAGTGGATTAAAATATGGAATACTATGCTGCTGTAAAAAAAAAAAAAAAAGGAATTCTTACCATTTGCAACAGCATGGATGGACCTGGAGAACATTATGCTAAGCAAAATAAGCCAGTCAGAGAAAGATAAATATCACATGGTCTTACTCATTTGTGAAATATAATGAGCAACATAAATTGATGAAAAAAAAATAGATTCAGAGAACAGAAGCATCAAACAGATGGTCTAACTTCAGAGGGAATGCAGGGAGCAGAGGGGAGGGAAGGAGACCAATGGAAGGATCTGTATGCATGCATATAAGTATAACCAATGGACACAGACAGTAGGGGGTGGGTGCATATTCTGGAGGTGGGAATTGCTAGGAAGAGTTCAATAGGAGAAATTAGAGACATATGTAATACTTTAAACAATAAAGAATTAAAATTAAAAAATAAAATGAAACAGAATAAGTTTTGAAATTCAAAAAAGACAAAGTAGTAAGAAGTCTGACCAGTTTTACTTACTGCATCATCCAGTAAGTTTCCTGTACTCTTTTTTCCAGAGGACTTTGATGAAGGAGAAGGTGAAGGAGAAGGGGCAGAAAGTGTTTCTTCTTGTTCAATCTCTTTTTCCAATTTTATCAAACCAGGAGGCTCCACACCATACCTTTTAAAAGATACAAGATCAATGTAGATAAATAACTTCCAATGATACTTATCATCTATAATAATAAGAGGGTAATATGCTAATTAGACTGAACATCATTCTGGATGTCCTTCCTGATGAAGCTGGTGCTAGAGGGAAGCCAGCCAAGGTCCCAGGTGCCTGTGGGCAGCCAGAGTAGAGAAGCAGCCAGGGTCCCACGTGCAGGAGGGAAGCTGGTGCCGGCAGCTGTGGGAAGAAAAGCCTACTCTTGCACAAATTTTTGTGCATCGGGCCTCTAGTGTGTTATATTTGAGTATGAAGATTACAGGAGCAAACTGGTAAATTTTTTAAAACAACTTTTCCTGGCATAGAATGGTTCTTAAATAGCATCCTTTTAATCAAGGGGAAATGTATCTGCTGAGTGTGAGTGTGTGTGTGTGTGTGTGTGTGTGTGTACATATATGAATCAACACATAACAAATAGCATGCTATGATTACATAAAATACTACATGTAATGCATTAATAAGTCAATAATACAACCAACCATGTAATATTTAGTATTTCACTTTCATATTTACTAGGAAATGATATAAGTGATATAATTGAACTCCTATTTTGGACACAAGCTTGTTAAAGATGGAAATAAATTCAGTCATAGCCACATTTAAAAACAACAACCCCCCCACAAATAATTGATTTAACAGAAAATGATTTAATTGAAAAGAATTTCTCTGTATTAATTGTACACCTCTTATGGGGCCCAGGAACAAAGGACTATGTGTTATACAGGTTATTCTCTTAAAAACAATATAATGAAAGCATGTCTAGTGTTACTAGGAAAGAAAATGAACAGAGAAGAAAGAAAAACAATCTAGAGTAATATGTTAAAATTGTGCGTTGTAAAGTATAAATGCCATAGAAGTTTTTAAAACATAGATGTAGTTGTTATTAACATTCTTATCTCCCATAATCACATTTTTCTCAGGCTAAACTAAAAATTGATTTTCTTTCTTAGGTGTACATCCATTGTACCCAGGTGGAGGAGGCCAAAGAAAACTCCAGAAATTAAGAGTTTAGAAGGGCCTCTGGGACCACCTATTACACACTTCCCTTGTCCAGCTAAGAGCATAGACCCAGAGAAGGTTCAGAACCAAGTAGGAGCTGCACAAAGATGCAAAGCCAGGTTCTCTGATTGCAGGACTGAAGCCAATTTTCTCTTGCTATTAAGCAGGTGATTGTGAGTTAGAAAGAAGACGAAAAAGTCATAGGTCATGAATAATCTACCACGTAAATAATCTATAGATAGAGAATAACTATGTTGGTGGTATATCTAGTATCTTGGAGTTGTACATTAAAACAGCACTAAATGGAAAGGCTTAGATTACTGACTACTAACCTGTTCTAATGGCCTGTTATTTTAACTGACATCATGCATGTGTTCAGTAGACATTCCCAAGGGGAAGTAATTTCCTCACACTTGATGTTTTGTTCTTGTAGAGAGTGTTTGATTCATTTAATTTCTGGTCTCTCTCTACTCCATTATTCTCTCCTCTCCAACAACATAAAAGGATTTATCAAATTGGTAAGACTAAGCATGCCTGAGACTAGCGCATAACAACATTAGCATGAAAGTGCAAAAGAGACATTGGAAGGTCAATGGACCTTGATCTCAGCAGGGCTGGTATCAGCACAAGATTGCTCCCTCTGTGACTGTGATGACTGAAGGTGATTTCCTATCCCAGTGGTCTGCAAATTATGGCTCCTGAGTCACATGCGGCTCTTTGGCCCCTTGAGTGTGGCTCTTCCACAAAATGCTACGTGCAGGCGCACATGTACAGTGAGATTGAAACTTTGTGGACCATGCGCAGAAGTGTTTTCAGCTCTCAAAAGAAATTTCAATCATTCTACCTTGACTGTTGACTAATGAGTTTGCCAACCACTGTCCTAACCTGATCATCTTTACATTGTTTACTCAACTTTACTGACTTTTGATTCTATCTGCTCTGCCTGCATGCATTGCTAAGGAGCACATGTGTAACACACTGAATAAAAAGCAGGTAGGACCCAAACTCATGGGTCTTCTTCTCAATGGAGATTCCGCCTGGCCCTCCATGCCTTTAAAATTCATTTTTCTTGTATGGGGTCTTCATTGTGCTTTGGCCCTCCTACAGGTTATCCTGAACCCACCGTGCAGGTCGCGGCATAAGAATAAACTGAGCATGCTTGACTCACTTTCCCCTTCTTCATCTGGAAAAGAAACTGCCCACAGGAGGATCTCTACAAGAACCTCCATCCTGATTCATCCTTGCCTGTAATTAGGTGGCAAACTGGCCCAATTCTGCAGTTCCGTTACAGACAATAAACATGTCTGTTAGCTCTTAACAGCAACAAAGATGATGTTTGATGTTCTATCTGCCACTCCTTTATTTTCTAATATTTTCAGAATTTAGATGGTAAGGATGGGTGGTATATATCAGGTGCCCTTTGAGAGGTGGAAAACATTAGAATTCAGTACAAAACAGTTTAAGCTAGCATAACTCAAATGAACAAATGCTGCTTTGAGAACTGCCTCTATGGATGAAGTAATTTTTAGTTATTGGCTAAAAGACCTAGCCACCACTTTTAACCTTTTAATCATATTAGCCACATACTGGGCCATGAGTTAAGACATGTGCAAACTCTCTAACAGCAGAAACCACTCTCTGATTCATAGCATCACCAGCAGTTAGCATGGATCCTGGAACATAGTAGGTACTTAATACTATAAAAAAAAAAATCCTGTATTCTCATATAATGATAACTTGGAGTTTCAATTATGTATTTGGTTTCATTGTTTGGGGTCTTTAAATGCATACCACTTTAATAAAGCATGCCAATATTAAACATACATAAATGCTTTACAAAAAAAAATGTTCTAGGTGACTTTAACCCCTGTCCAAAATGAGAATACTTTTTTTTAAAAAAAACTTTGTAATGATTATTACTTATACTAAACTCAACCTAGCATTTCATTTCCATTAGTAAGTACCAACAATACTCATACGGAGATTTGTGCATCATTATTCCCTAAGGTAGACTTGAGCTAACTGTGTCATGAACCTCCTCTTTAAATGTAGCAGATCTCTTAACCTCTAGGAGTCTGCTTTCTACCAGGAAAGCAGAGATGAGAATGGCCTGCCCTAGAGGTCTGATGTAGCAGTGCAGGGAGGGAGGGACAATGTGGGGAAAGCAACTGCTATGGAACATAGGCATGTGTCTGTCACATACATTATTACTGAGCCTCACCTTTATTTTAATATAAAATGGACATTCTAATCCATGTTTTTGAATATTATTAGGACGAAATAAAACAGTATCCATTACACTGGTAGCGCAGCTTCTGACACATCAGAACCTCTGAGATTGCTGTTAATTGAAGTTTCAAATGTTACACAACCAAAAAACTGCAGCACTAATGTACTTTTGCCAGTTTTTACTTTTAAAGTCTATTATACCATCAAATTAAATAATATAACGGCATCATAATTAATATGTGAAGTAGTATTATAATATTAAGATTGTTTATATTGCTCTAGCCAGCTGAACAGTCAATATCACTGAGCTTAGTGGATAGAGAATAGACCTGTAAACTAAAGGGTCCCGAGTTCAATTATGGACAAGGCCACATGCCTGGGATGCAAGCTTGATCCCCAGTAGGGGGCATGCAGGAGGCAGCCAATCAATGAGTCTCTCTTATCATTGATGTTTCTATATCTCTCTCTCCCTTCCTCTCTAAAATCAATAAAGAAATATATTTTTTAAAAAGATTATTTATATTACTATTGTTTGTATCCTATACAAAAAAATACAAAAAACAAACAAACAAAAAATCTTACTATAGGCTTTCTTTACATTGATTTCGCTACAATTGTGGAACAGCAGAAATATCTCAGTGCTGGGGTGGAGCAGACCAAGTTATAAATTCAGTGTTGCTCCTAGCTGGCTGCATGACCTTTAGCAGGCAACCCATTCTTCATCTCCCTAGGTTTCTTTGAATTCCTGGTTCCATCAAGGTATAAAAAATTATGTTTAACGTTCTTCAGAAAATAACATAAACTGAGCAGTGAACGTAGAGAAATTTAAAACACTAGGAGTCACAGCCAATTAAAAGTCAATACTGAGTGAAAAACCTCGCATGTGAAAGTAGAAGGCAGGCCAATTGGAAAATATGATTTCATTTGTAATCGTAGGTGGATTCATGCCACCTTTCAGGAACAGGTTGCCTAACTTTTTCTGCTTCTTTTTTCCCCCCCACAAAGTAAATTAATACCTTATGAGAGTGACAGGAGGTTCTACTCCACATCTGATACAAAGTGGACTTAGTTTGAATGAAGTTGGTCACAGTCACACACAGAACCTTGCCCTGGAGAGCTAACTGTCTGGATCCAGGAAGGCTGCAAATTAGCTACACTGCTGAACACAGAAAAACCAGCACTAAGCCCCAAATCTCTGCTTATGTTGGCTTTTGGCTACTTCAGGCTGCCTCCAGTACAGCCAACCAGTCCAGAAATGCACACTTAAATACGATCCTCTGGCTTCCTGTCTGCCTGGAGATGTCAGCAGGCTGTAAGTCATGAAATTCCCCCTAGGTTGGGGGCCCACACCTGCAAGCCAACTTAGACAACAAATAAGTCTTTTTTTTTCTGCGCTCCAAAAGGCCACTTCGTTATGATTTCCATGATTAACTCTATACCGCTTCACGTTTCTATTTTTGTCTATGAGGTCTTCACAAGTTTATACTGGTTTCTGCTTTTTTCCAAGGACAAGATCTTAGAGCTTTGGGGGAGAGGAGGCTGCTGCAGCTCCCAGGGTCTAACTAAAACCAGAATGGTGAGTCCCTAAAACAGAGGTTCTCAGCCTTCCTAACGCCGCGACCCTTTAGTACAGTTCCTCATGTTGTGGTGACCCCAACCATTAAATTATTTTCGTTGCTCCTTCATAACTGTAATTTTGCTACTGTTAATGAATCGTAATGTAAACATCTGTGTTTTTAGATGGTCTTAAGCTCTACAGCAGCGGTTCTCAACCTGTGGTTCATTAGGATTCATTAACAGTAGCAAAATTACAGTTATGAAGGAGCAACGAAAATAATTTAATGGTTGGGGGCCACCACAACACGAGGAACTGTATTAAAGGGTCGCGGTGATAAGAAGGTTGAGAACCACTGCCCTAAAACCAAATCCTCACATCTGTATATCTCAGGGATAAGAAACTAGGATGAATACTGAAAGGCCAATACATTTTTTCCCCCATTAAAGAATATTACAAAGTGCTACGGAAGGGTCTTATGGTTGATGACTTCATGGTGAGATTTTATACATGGACTTCGTTTTTCAGGCATGTGGCACAACTTTTGAGATTGTTCTAGATCAGTGTTTCCCAAACTTTTGACATATGTGTACCCCTTCTATAATTTTCGTAACGCTGAGTACCCCTCGTACTCATGAGAATGTGGAATTAAGTGCAGCTAAGCATGGTGCAGTGCATATCCCCACCAAACTCCGGTGCAACGCGTACCCCCACCAAACTCTTCCCGAACCCCAGGGGGTACGCGTACCACACTTTGGGAAACACTGTCTGAGTCCTGAGTGAGAACATTTACTCAAACTATTTACTATAGTTTTCAAACAAAAGACACGTGGCCAAATTCACTAGAGTTAGAGGGACAAATTTTAAAACCTCCCATACCCTTTTTTTTATATATATATTTTTATTGATTTCAGATAAAAAGGGAGAGGAAGAGACAAAAACATCAATGATAAGAATCATTGATTGGCTGCCTTCTGCTTGCCCCCCATTGGGGATAGAGCTTACAACTCAGCATGTGCCCTTGACCACATGAACTTGGGACCCTCTAACTTGGGACGCTCTAACCACTGAACAACTGGCGATAGCCTCTTTTGAAAGCTTATAACAGTTTACAGATTCCTGATAGTTTTTGCCCCATTTTTATTCTGTCATAAAGGAATTTAAATATAAAGTTAGATTAGAAAGGAAATTTCACCCATGTGAAAACATGATATTTTTAGTAGTTAGAGAGAAGTGCTTTAAATAGGATGAATTAATTAATGTCTTGTAAACTAATATTTTTATTTTAAGAAATATTTTGATTGGCCATAGGTTGAAATAGAAGACAAATATATTTTAAAGTTGTTTTTTTTGTTTGTTTGTTTTTTTCATAGAAGCATGGAACAGAATGTCAAATCTCAGGGGGAAAGTAAAGATTGGTGGGCAAGTGGGAAGAGATCAACCAAAGAACTTATATTCACATATGCATAACCCATGGACACTGACAGTAGGGTGGTAAAGGCCTGGGGCAGAGGGTGGGTGTAAGCTATAAAGAGTCAATGGGAAACAAAAAGGGACATATGCAATATTTTCAACAACAAAGATTTAAAAAATAAAATAAATAAGGTATATTTCTTTTCAGTGGTCATAAATGTTCAAAATCAAGGAAATTCTCAAAAATATAAAAAGCTCCATTATGAGGTTGATGACTGATTATGGTCCCAAACCAAAATATCATGTGTTTTTGTAAAGCTGATTTTTACTATTATTGTAAAGCTTATGTTAATTCTGCAGTCTGTAGAAAAAAGTTATATTCATAGTAACTTTTTTTTAAGGAACAAATATCAAAATACTGTCATTAAAAAGATCTGTGAGGTTTTATTGACCTCCCTTTGCTGAGTGTTTTCTTTTTCAGAAAGCAAGCATGCATATTTTACACCCAGAAACTGACATGGTTTCTGAAACGTTAATGGAGGGATTTCTCTCTCCAGTGATGGTAACTCTATTTGATTGAAAATAAAAGGAAGTTTTACCCATGAGAACAAAAGTAAGTGGTCTCATCCTCCCATCTCAGAGTTCTGAGAAGCCCACAGCTCTCCCAGGAGCTTCGCTGAATGATCCCACACAGCAGAAAACCAGAAACATTTGCAAATCATATGCAAAGAGATGTTGATGCTTTTAAGATGACATTTATGTAACTTGAGAAGGAAATGTTTAGAATCAAATACAAAAAAGTGTCCCCTACCAGTGATAAAATAAAAAACTCACCAGATTGCACTGGGAACTTTGTTATGCTCAAAACTCATATGTCATGTATATAAATGAATGTTGTGATTCTTGAGAACTCTTCCAAAATCACTTTTAGTTTTGGCTAAAACTATCTGACCTTAATAATTTCTATAATCCTCCATGGAGGAGTTGAAGGAGAAAGAAGCACAAAGTAAAGATGTAAATAAAGGTGATATATATATATAGATAGATAGATAGATAGATATAGATATAGATATAGATATAGATATAGATATAGATATAGATAGATAGATAGATAGATAGATAGATAGATAGATAGATAGATATAATTTAATGTAGGAGTAAAATGAGATTGGGAGATATATTTTCCTTTTTTCTCTTTAACTAATATGCTTCAACATAGAACTAAGAAATGGGGTTTGGGTGGCTTGGTTTGCCATTGTCCATAAAGCACAATTGAACTTCCATAAAAACAGAAATCTTCAAATGTGTACTGAGAGAATCTTCAATAGACACTGACACTTAAATGTTCTATCTATCCAATTCATTTTCAACTGTTTAACCTTATGCAACACACAAAATGTAACACCCTGAATAATCTCTTGGCATATTTCTTCTTTTTCAGTGAAAGTGTGTAATACTTCACATCACTCAAGTAGGTGAAGATGATAAAAAGCAAAATTTACAAGTAAAGTATTATATTGTAAGGGTAATCTTACTCCTTAGATAACTCCTTTATGAGATTAGTAATATTTTCTTTGCAGCATGAATACATACTGTTTTTCTCTGCTTGCATGATCATAAGTATAGAGAGAAATGGAGACACCCATTTTTATCATAAATAATATTAATAACAATCATAGATAGCAGGAGGAAAGTTTTGGAGGTAATGGATATGTTTAGGGCACAGATAATGGTTCTAGTTTCATACATGTATAGTTATCCCCAAACTCATCAAGTTGTATACATTAAATACGTACAGCTTTTTGTAGGTCAATCATATCTCAATACAGGTGTTTGTTTTGTTTTGTTTTTAAGCAATACAGAATCTCAATTTTAAAACACTTGGGGGGAAAAGGAAAATCTAAAAGTCTTCAAATATGCTTTACCTTGAAACTGAACAGACCATCATGATTCCTTTTTAATAACCAAGATTTTAATTTGCTTTATATCGGGTCTAGTAATAATTAATGTCGTTTTTAAACATTTGTTTAAAATCTTGCTTGGCGTTGACTTGTATTGACATAACCTTCAAATATGTGGTATCTACAGAACGTGTGAAGTGCAATGCATTAACAAGTTTTGCTTGAAAAAGTTTGTGTTTGGTTTGGTTTTTGTTGCAAAACTAGGGCTAAGAAGATGGCGGATGAAGAGCATATTCGGCACTGCATGCTTTATGAGTTCCAATTAGGAAGAAAAGCAAGTGAGGCTGCAAAAAACATCTGTAGTGCTCTTGGTCAAGATGCAGTTAGCGCCAGAAAATGCCAGCATTGGTTTGAGAAATTTCGCGAGGGAAATTTTTCGTTAGATGACAAGAGTGGTCGAGGCCGTGTGTCCAATTTTGATCAAGAAGCTCTTCAAGCTCTTTTGGTGCAAAATCCTCAAATTACCTAACAAGAGCTTGCGACAACTTTAAATTGTTTACAAAAACAATTTCCAATCAATTGCATGCACTTGGCAAAGTCCAAAAGTTTGGAAAATGGGTTCCTCATGAGTTGACCGACAACAACCGTAATCAAAGAGTCACAATTTGCAGTTCGCTCCTCTCTCGTCAAAACCCTTTGCCATTTTTAGAGCAAATTGTTACCGGAGATGAAGAATGGGTGCTGTATGTTAATTTGAAAAGGCGGCCTCAATGGTTGGACAAAAATGAGGCTCTGCAGCCCACGCCAAAACCTGACTTGCATGCGAAAAAAGTGATGTTGTGTGTTTGGTGGAATTTTAGAGGAATTCTTCATTATGAACTTTTACCATCTAACCAAACCATTACAAGTGCAGTGTATAGTGCCCAATTGGAAAGGTTAGCCCAAGCTTTAAGAGAAAAAGAACCCGCGCTGATTAATCGGAAGGGCGTAATTCTTCACCACGATAACGCACGACCGCATACTGCAAGAATCACTGCTGAAAAACTGGGCCAGTTGGAATGGGAAGTTCTCCCTCAACCTGCATATTCTCCTGATATTGCCCCTTCCGATTACCATTTGTTTCGTTCTTTGCAAAACTTTCTTCTTGGAAAAAAATTTAATAATGAAGAATGCCTCAAAAATGGATTGACCGAATTTTTTGCATCAAAATCACAAGAATTTTATAACAGAGGGATTAAAATGCTTCCTGAGCGTTGGGCACAAGTAGTAGAAAACAACGGCAACTATATTGTTGATTAAATTTTGTTGTATTGTTTAAATAAATTCGATTTAAAAAAGTATTAGAAAACGACATTAATTACTAGACCTAATATTATATGGCAAGAGGCAATTTATGTCAGATCCAGAGCAGGAGGAAAGGTGATTTTTAAAGGGATTTTGTCATTGGGTAGTATGTCTTCTTCTTTAATGATTTGATCACAGTTAAAATATTCGGTTCAGCAGGTCTCCTAATCAAAGTGTTCAGGTAACAAAAAGTATATTTACAAAAATAAATAAATCCAGAAAATAGGCAAATAATAGAACCTAAACAAGAATAAAATGAAAATCCCCAACTATCTCTGTAGATATTGCAACTTCTTCTTCTTATTTCTGTATCTCAACTTTCAGATTCAAGTTGTTTATTTGATTTATATAGTTACAATATTGAAGCAAAAATATGTATTCTGCATTTTAGAATATTCTGACAGTATAATCAAAACAAACAACTAAACAAAAGTTGTTTCCTTCATCTAAGAACCCTAGACAACCCATGTTTCTTTTATTTAGCATTTTGATGGCAGCAAATAATTTAATGAGGTCTTATTGGTTCATCTGATCTCAGCTCTAAAAGTATATCCAGATCTGGATGAGAAAACATCTAATTTATTCTTTTTTTAATTTCTTTATTGATTAAGGTGTTACATATATGTCCTTATCCCCCATTACCATCCCTCCCCCGCCCCAAACCTTCCACTCATGCCCTCACCCCCTGTTGTCTGTTTAGGCTTATATGCATGCATACAAGTCCTTGGTTGATCTCTCCCTGATACCCCTACCCCTAATTTATTTTTAATTTTAATTTTTCATTAAGACTTCTTCAAGATTTAAATCTTCATTTCTAATTTTTGGGGCTTCATAGAACTGTCTGAAATCCTGCTTGACGGTTTGCAAGATATAAAAAAAAAAATGACATAAAGTCAGCTTAGCTAATAAAGTCCTTCCCTCTGTCTCTTTAACCATAATTATGATTTCTATAGTTGCTTATTTATTTTTTGCTAGAAGACAAAGATTCTAAAGATATCTCTATGTAAGAATAATAATATTCTATATATTTCCATAATCAAAATAGGGAGAATAATTGTAAAACTATTCCCCTACTCAGAATTAGAAACTAAAAGAGCTAAGAGATGAGATATTGAGTGGAGAAAAATGAGGAAAAATGAACAAAAGAGGAGGCTGAGCATTAGTCAAGAGTAAAGAGAAAGAGAAGGGTGAAGGATTAAGGAGAGTAAATATTGGAATAGACTTTCCAATAAGGAAAAAGTAATTGTCACATAAAGTTTATATGAATGGCTTTGACGACAAGATCACAATGGTAAGAACATTGGTGGCATGTTTTTAGTTTGAATGACTGTTCTTGAGATGTTGGTACATATTTGAATAAATAGCTTCTCAACAGGCTCAACATCAGCAATAAAAAGCCATTAAGTTTCTTACATGCTTGGATGCTGAGATGATTCATGTCTTGACATAGTAGCAGTAGTCTGACCTACCTGGCTGCAATCCGGCCCAGCTCTAGCAAACAGAGACACACTTCTCTGGGCTGCTTGTGGAGAACTGAAAGACAAGACAGAGGTGGACATATTGACAATAGAAGGGATTGTAAAGCAGCTCAATGGTGAACAGGCTTGCCATTGACCCCCTCATCTCTCCTGGTCCCAGGAAATTAGCTGGTCTTCATTCTAACATTCACAAAAAGCAGCCTACCTACCTCACAGAAGATTCACTAAATCTTCAAGAAAGTTTTCAAAATTCTATGTCCAACCCTCTTCCCCAAAGTCATTAGTCTTAGGAAATCTCAACCTGTGTAAATCTCATCTTAAAATTATTTTCATCAATTAATTTTAGCAAGTTAATATGTGGCTATATTTATGATAGAAATAGCTGATAGATATTTTCAAACATATAGCACAAAGATTATGGAACAAGGACTGGCCTTTTTATTTTATTTTTATATTTTTAAGGACTAGCCTTTTTAAAATCCTGGCTTTACCCTCACTAGAGATTTTAGCAGAAATGACGCAAGGAATAAGAATAAAAATTACACATCACAGTTTGTTATCCTTTAAGCCAAGATGACAAGTGAGACCCTGAAACTTAATGTCCTCTCCTAATAAAATCTGATTGCAAATTCAGAAAGAAACACTTTCTACAGATGGATTTTGGAAATATACACCATTATATACCATCTGTCAGGTTTGCTCATAAAACAAAAAAAATTAGAAGAATACTATTTGCATAGATATTTTTATTCTAATATAACCTGATTACTTAATAAATCTTTACCAATTTCTTAGACACAGTCAGTTATGTTGACAAATCATACTTGCATTTGTTGAGCCTACCAGAGGACTGTCTACTGCCTATATTATTCTCTTTTCAAAGCATGATTAAAGAATTTTTAAAATATATATTTTATTGATTTTTTTTACCGAGAGGAAGAGAGAGGGGAGGGATAGAGTTAGAAACATTGATGAGAGAAAATTGATCAGCTGCCTCTTGCACACCTCCTACTGGGGATGTGACCTCAACCAAGGTACATGCCCTTGACCGAAATCGAACCCAGAACCTTTCAGTCCGCAGGCCGACACTCTATCCACTGAGCCAAAACAGTTTTGGCTATGATTAGAGAATTTTTAAGTGTTCTTTAATCAACCTAATAAAGACAACAGATATTGGAAAAGTATTGCATTACAATGGTCTTTATATAGACATAGTTAATATTCTGATTAAAATAGATTAATACACTTTAAGAAATACCATATTTCTTTAATTTTTAAACATAGAATTTTATAATTATAATTTTATAATTTTATAATTGAATATATCATTTTATAACTGAATATCCCATTCAATTTTATAATTGAATATTTCATTCAATTTAAACATTTAATTCTTTATTTACACAGATAAAGGTAGTGGCACTACTTGGTCCATGGACAACCTATAAGACTTGGGAATGGGTGGTGATTAAAGATACTCTTACTTGGATTGTAGGTATATGATTTCACTTGGGTTTAAACAGACACAAATTTTTATCTTGTTATAAAATGTCACTTTTAAAGCTTTTTAAATGAATTCTAATTCCATCAGCAATGTTCATTAAAACTGAACTGACTATGGGATTTCTGAATTAGAAAACATTTCCAATCTTGGTAATACAAAATTTGGTTTCAATTAAACTTAATAAATTGTCACAAAAGCCTAATTGGGGAAGCCTAAAATTACTTTTAATTAAAGGGGCTTAAAATAAAGATACTTAATATCTCCAGTGTCAAATGCACCATTAAACATCTCTGACTAGAATGATACAAACTTCACAACTTGTGCTATACTAAACCAACTTCAGAACAATGTAAGATGTGGAATGTCATATCACATAGACATCCAATAACAACCACCACAAAACAGAAGCAAATAAAAATCAACCTTCCTTTATAGATAATGTCTTATGATTTGAACTTTTTTTTAATTCTATCCATACTATCAAATGACGAACAGGAGCTTTTTAAGTGGGGAAAAAAATAATACATGAAAACTGAGGAGAATGATTTTAAAGTCCTGTCTAATACCCTCATCTTCAGTGAAGGAAAGGTGTGTGAAGCAAGTGGTTAAAGTATGATGAGCTTTAGATACAATCTCATGCATTTCTTGATGACAACAATGTCAAAAAATGAAAAATTTTGGTTAGCTGATCAAATTATGTCAATGTGCAGTCAATAACCAACTATAAAAATTAACTATTGTCCAACTATAATGATTCCATAGCCAATTTGTTGTACATATTCTGAAGGCTATAGAAGAATTGGATGTAAACAAATGAATTTTATGGAAAATAATCATTCTGGGGGAAAAACAAACAATGTTAGTAATATATGAAAAACAATGTGATATGTAGGATGCATCACTATTGTGTATTTCTTTGCTTTCTCAACAAAACTGTCAATTTAAAACACCTTTTCTTATGTCCAAACTCAAATGTCAATTCTACATGGATGCATTAAAATTTAATTTGGCAAGCTGAAAAGAAATAGCTTGATTCTTCACTTATATCCTTTAACAGAACCAGGCTATATAATTTAAGATACTAAACATTTTCCTCAGCATCATTTCTTAGGAAAATGCTAATAGAAAGGTAACATTTTACTTCCCAGTAATTTTGGAAATATTGTCCTGTATAAAGCAATGCAATTGCTTCAAAATGCACCTAAAATATTGTCTCACATGTTAATGATTCTTTAAATATTAGGCATATCAAGCCTGGACCATAATAGCCAAAAATATCATTTGATAGTAAGCAATAAATAAGGTAAATCTGTAGAGGTATATAAATTAACACCGTGCCTAGATCAGAGTAACTATAGAGTAAATATAATATCTCATAATATTTAGGGGGATGTAAATTACCTAGAGATGATAGTGATTGTGGAAATGAATTAATTGATAAAGATTATGCCCTAACTGGTTTGGCTGAGTGGATAGAGCATCGGACTGCAAACTAAAGGGTCCCAGGTTTGATTCCGGTCAAGGGCTTGTACCTTGGGTGCAGGCACATCCCCAGTAGGAGGTATGCAGGAGGCAGCTGATTGATGATTCTCTCTCTTCCATGTTTCTAACTCTCTATTCCTCTCCCTTCCTCTCTGTAAAAAAATCAATAAATTTTTAAAAAGATTAAAATCTTACCTAGCATTTTTAGAAAAGCAAGATATAAATCATGTATGTATTTACTTCATTATAAAAACAACTCCCTTACCTTATTGCTATGAAGTTTAAATTTAATAATTTAAGTACTATCTACATTATACCTAAGAGGTTACTGCTTTTGCACCAAGGCATATTCTAACCTCATGTTCCTAGATGGGAGGAGTGCAGTGGCTGTGGGAGAGAGTGAGCTTTAACACTCACTAGTTGTGTTATTTGAGAAGGTCATTCGATGAAATCTGTTTTCTGAGGGAAATAATATTCTTTACCACACAATATTTTTGTGAATATTACACAGAATATTTATTGTTATTCTTAACACAGTGTGTGGCACATGAGGAAAGATTTGTCCAAGGTTTGTTTTATTTTCATTGTTATAAATTGTTTACTCGAGGATGATCATCAGTTGGCTTTAGTCAAAATTAATTCACTTTTTTTCTTCCTAAAAGCATTTTTTGTGCACTTAATCATGTCCACACCAGTCCAGGCACTGTGTTAGGTACTATACTAAGCAATGAAAGAAACCGTAATTAAAAACACACATATTTCTATTGATAGATTTGTATACTTTAGAGTGGACTTATATATTATATTTGATTATCTTGTCATTTATATTATACCAGAGACAGTAAATTCTAAATTTTATCAAATTTCAAGTTAAATAAGTCAATTTGGCCAATATAAGCAGATAGACATAATGCAGATCTCATGAAGCTATTATGCTTTTGTGCTAAGTATAAAGTTCATGTAACAATTACATTAGGACAAGTCATTTTGTAAGACACTATACATCTTACTATTAATTTTCCTCTGTCTGTGGGACTAAATACTGTAAACGAGCCTGAGCTGGTTTAGCTCAGTGGATAGTGTCAACCTGTGGATTAAAGGGTCCCAGGTTTGATTCTGATCAAGGGCACATACTCAGGTTGCAGGCTCGCTTCCCATTGGGGAGGGTTCAGGAGGCAGCCAATTAATGATTCTCTCTCATCATTGATGTTTCTCTCTCTCCCTGCCTCTCTAAAATCAATAAAGAAATATATATATAAAAAGTATATTGAATACTGTGAATGAGTCTATTTTTAATAAGTTATTAATATTATAATTAATTATATAATTTTAGGAGATTAAATAGCTAAATGCATGTCTTTATCAGGGTGATTAGAAAGGCAACTTTTACTGCCTGTGAAGTAAAGCCTTCGTATTGAGTCATGTGTCCTATTCATTTTAAACACATTTACTGAGTAATCTTTTCAAAAAATACAAAGAACCTTCCACTTTCACTGAAGTTTCCAGCAGGAAACATTTTTTCACTTTATTACTGTGACATTAACATAGTTTCTCACTTTGAGTTACAGGTATTAGTGGGGATCATTACTGCTTTCTTTTCTCTGAACAAATTCTCTTTAAAACAAATAAAAAGCTCTCCAGTCAATGGTGATTATTTTGCAGAAGGCTTTTTTGGGGGGTTGGGAGAGTAGGGAGTTTCAATCACCGGATGCTTCTTTTTAAATAATCAAAAGCCATTTCACAGAAAGGTATAATGCAGAACACCTCTGGGAAAAGGAACACAGATCTCTATTCAAAAATATGTGGCAAGAGACTCAATCTTATAACCTAGATTCTATAAAAATCTCCTGGGCATCAAATGTCAAATAGAATGCTGTGAGCTCCAGGAATAGAAAATGAGGCCTTCCACTAAAAGCGTAGAGTTTCAATGTCACAGCATCCCGAGGATGAAATGCATTGGGCCATTAATGTATAGTTTAGCTAAAATATTGAGTTTTAACAGATGAGCAAAGAAATGAAAGCATGAAAAATTGTCTTGTCCATTAGTTTCCATACATTAGAGGCTACAACATTCAGATTGGTCTTGAAGGAAACTGGCTTTAAGATTTATATTGAGGAAGAAATCATAAATATATATATGTTGAAAGTAGATTTATAGTTGTGAGCACATGAAACACAAGAATTGATTTTTGTATTATTATTTATTCTTGTATTATGTATTTCCCATACCAACAACTGTAAACCTACTACTGCCCACTCCTGTATTTTGTTAAACCTATTCTAAAGGGTTTTTATATATGATATATGCTCTAAAAATATTCAGGATAACAGTGGTGATGAGGATGGATAAAGGAAGAAGTAAGTCATGGATTCAATTAGCCTTTAAAGGGTATTATGGGCATTTTTCTCCTGCCAGGATATATAAGGTACAAAGAGGCCACCCCATGAAGTGAAGGGATAGTAACAAACTGCTCTCCGCCAGCATGTGATGTGCAGTAAGATGACATAGCCGTCACAGGCTGGCTGAGAGTAGGTTTACAGTTGTTGGCATGGGAAATAGATAATACAAGAATAAATCATCTTTCAGCTTGAAGGTAGAAGGCAATTAGGCAAGGCACAGCAGTTTAGGTGTCTTAAAAACTGAGGGAGGCTAATGAGCAAAAGAAAAGGCCACTGAGAGAGAAACCTTGCAAGCTCATTAGTGCTGAGTGCATGTGTATCCACATTTCTCAGGATCACCGTTCACCATGAAAACAGAATATGACATTCACAGAATTGCACATAGTGTAGAGTTCATACAAAAATCTCCTCAGCACTGGAAGATGTATAGAATAAAATATAGTTAACTGCCTTTGCCATTAAATTGAGAGTATCTGGCACAAGTAGCACCCTTTTTACCTCCAGCACCCAGACCTTATGTTAATTTAATGGATCCAGTTGCTACCATTCAGAATAGCAGTAAGAGGCAAGGATCTTTTCTAATGCTGTGTATATTTCATTTTTCCTTTTATTTGAAAAAAAAAATCATATGGATTTTTAAAATTAACTCAAAGCGTAACTTTCTGTAACCCAGGACATGACCATTGGAGGTAATGGCACCGAGTTAAACTCCCAGCTGGGCCATTGAGAAGCTGTGTAACACTGGGCAAGTTATTCAATTCTCGATATCCCAGCATTCTCATTTATAACATGATGGTTTGGGGGAGAGTAGAAATGTTAGCACATGTCTACTATTTAGCTCTCATTACTGAGCATGTAGCTTTTACTATGATATTAAATATTGTACAGTCAAAATTTTAACCGGGAAAAATTAGAAAGTTGTTTACTTTCCTAATTTGACCCTGACTCCATCAAGTCCTGATACACCTACAATTCCAAGGAGACATTTAGTTCCCTCAGTCCGTTTCCATATGTTCTCGCTTATGTTTTATCTGGCATAGGGAAAATGGCTAAATTTAGAAAGAGTTGGTTTTCAGTTCAAAAGTAAAAAGTGAATTAGGATTATAAGAACAGGTGTAAAAAGAAAAAGTCTAAAATAAATTGTTCGTGGGAAAGAGATAATGTGAATATAAATAACCCAGAGCTGCATGGAATTGTTATCCCACATTAAGGCTAATAAAAATAATGTGGCTTGTTCTACAGAAATACTCTTGTAGTCTGCAATATAGACAACAAAAGATGATTCATCAAGCACTGGAAGGCAGGCATAGATTCTTTTTCTGATGCAACAGGTAACATTAAGTATAAAATGGAAAATTGGGTTTAAAAAATCCATACACAATCCTTTTTACTTTGATACAGCAACATCACAGAAATATTGCAGGTAAATCAGTGCTTGACCCATATTCAAAAGGACTTTGTAAAATTGAACATCAAAGTCATGCATCAAAAGAAGACAGTGCCACACAGCAAACATGAACACAACAAATAAAAATAAAAATAAAAATAAAAACAAAAATAAAAAGCAAATCACACACATTGGCATGCTAGCACAGCAGATAGCAAACCCTTTTCTTGCTGAGTTGATTCTTTCTCAGAGAAATAGATGAAGAATAGTCACTGGCCTCCAAATCCTATAATCATCCAATAACATAATGATATTGACACAATTATAGAAAGCAAAAAACTGTGCACTTTAAGAGAATTTCCTCCCATCCTTTCCCCCCCACCCCATTTCCCAGGTTATTGGAATGCATTCAAATAACACAAAATAAACAGGCCTCCGAGAAAAATTAAACTAACATGACATTTCTAATTTATGTGCTAAGGGAAATTATAAAAAAGAAATTTCCCACATAAGAATATGACTAATTGAACTAGCTTCTTACTTAAAATATCTTTTAAAAATCACATATGAACATCAATTTTAGGAGTAACTTTTAAAGAAGTTATTTATTATTTATTATTTATTTTTTTATCGTTGACAGTATTATAGATATATCCCATTCCTTCCTTTACCCCTCAAAACACAACTGAAAATAAATCATACATTTTGGGGTCTTAATTTAAATCATAAAAAATGAGCCACATCAAAATATTTATCACTATTTTAGAAATGGTAGTCCAAGTATTTAATCTTTGCAAAATTATTACACTTACTGTTAGAAAGAATAATTATTAATACAGTTTAAGGAATTTTACATCTCCTGCAAACTGAAAACAGAAAATGCTTTTATAACTAGAGCTTTCTAAACATTTTTTCCCTTTATTCTACATTAAAATTCATTTCTTTTAAAATAATTATTGGGGGAGTATTTTATTTTTAGACCAATAGACTACATACTTTTTAATTTAAAAACAAAACAAAACATTGCATGTTGATCTTTTTTAGCTTAAAGCATATCCTAGTTTTAAGGAATCCAATGAAACTGATTTATTAATAAATCAGAGACATTAAAAATAAAAAAATCTCCTCTCGTCACCATGGTTTGAGCAATTGGAGTTGTCAATGAGCATTATATGTAAAATCTTAAGACTAACGTATGCTTCACAGAATTCACAAAGATTTATCTCATCTGTTCCCATAGCAGTATAAAATTCTATAGTCACTTGAAACCTCAATGATACAAAACAGCCCTTATACTGATGTAGAAATTTTTATGTCCATAAATACTTCTCTAGGCAAATTGGTTACACTATATCTTAACACAAAATTAATTGTTCATGTTTCAGATTATATGCCATATCATTTTACTGCCTCGTTAATAGATAATTGAAAGATAAAATGATATTATTTATAACCCAACTACTGTTCATCTTTCTTTCAAATTCTAAATATATTTTCTTATTATTTACTAGATATAAATGTGTGACTTCATGTTTCAGAGTATGTCATAAGTTACCCATATACCTAAAGTCTCAGAGATATCTTCTGTTGGTATCTCTGGATGGCTATAATTTGTTTAAACTATCACCATATGTCATAGATTCAATTCATTTTCATATTTTTTTACTATTACAAAAATGTTTCAGTGGACATTCTGATGCCTTCCTCCACTTATTTCCGTTGGATAAACTTTTAGAAGTAGAACAACCTGATAAGAGGACAAGAATACTTCTCAGGTCTCTGATAGATAATGTCAAATTGCCCTCTAAAGGAGAGATATCAATTTCCAATCTCCTGCAGTAATCTACAGAATATCCTATTTTCCTATATTCTCAACATTAAACATACAATTGTCTCAATCTTTGCTAATGTTCATAGTTTTAATCGCATTTACATTATTACTAACATTTTATACTTATTGTAGTTTTATAAATCTTTTATGAATAGACTTTTCGAGACCTTTGTCCATCTTTTTATTGGCTTGTTTTGGAAATACTTCGGTACAGTAATGAACTTATGATCTAAGAACTGACATTTCCCAGAGGAAAAATTATCGAGAATGTCACAGAAAATAAATTGCAGGCTACACTCTGTAGGTGATTGTATCATGTGGCATAGAAATGTATCTGCCAAGAATCCAAAAGACAAGAAGCGTGAGAGGAGCATATGGCATCAGTTACTGTCCATACTCCCCTATTCACCCCTGGCACATCTTCCCACCCACTGAGATTTCTTGTCATTAGCTGTTGTGGAAATGGAACAGATTGAGTGAGTTGTGAATCAAGATCCTCTCACAAAATAATTGTACAAAAAGCACTGCAACAGAGGGTAGCATATCAGTTGCCGGGAAGATAAGGATGCTTTATGCAGGCAAAGACCTTTGAACAGCTAAAGACAGAAGCCTCTTGATACACGCTCAGTACAGTGATCTACTTTATCATTCATTCAAACAGATTTTCCCCTTCATCAGGGCATCTTTTCATTTTATTTGCTATTCAAAACACTGTGGCACAAAGGGTGCTCTTCATCTCGTGTGCTACTGAAATGAAATCTTGAGGTAGAAAGAAAGGGAAAAAAATCCTTGCCCTAAATTCCCTTTCAAAAGTGAAGTGTGAAAAGACATCAAGCAGAGTACACAGCGTTATTGTTGCAGGAAAGTCAATTCTGCAAGCACAGAGTCCAAGGCCATCAGTGGAGGCCCAATCACTTCCTCACCTACAGTGAATAATAAAAATCCAAGGAGAAAGGGTTCCACTTGGGGAAATGGAATTTCTCGTTGCCCTTCCTCTTGATTATCTTGAATATCTATGGGCACAGCTGTTTCCTTTCTCTGAGTAATCCTAAAGTCAATGCTGTATTATTGGCTCTCTTCTTTCAGCTCCCTGGGCCTATTATATATCGCCCCATGTCCCATTCTGAGCGGCAGAAAGTTCAAATCTACCTTTTCATTAAGCAGCCAACTAGAATGCCTGTTTGCTTTGATTTGCTACTTAAACAATTAAAAATTATTTTTAAATTTTATAGCTTGAAAACTTGGTCTTATTAAACCTCCATGGATATGTTAATGCATTTTTTAATTGCAAGGTATAAGCAAAGTTATAATATAGAAGGTAATAAAAAATCAAAGATATTTTAGCAAAACACTTGACAGTTATTTTATTTAAATTCTCATGGTCATTTTATTTTTTTCAAACAGGGTGAAAAACTAGGCCATCTCAAAATTCTTCTTTATATAATTGTATATGCTGCAGAATACTTATTTATATACTACAACCATTATTATATTTGTTTCATTAGGCTTGATTGTTTCAAGGTAAAATATATTAGTCATTATCTGAATAGGGTTTTAAAAAGTAACAATATTCATTCAATTCTCATTATGAACTTGGGCTATGGTGATATATATTCCAGAGAAAATTTATAATTAGGTTGACTCTTCTTGGATTCCAACTAAAAGTTTTAGTTGTTTAAATAATAAGAAAAAAAAATTTATTAGTTTAACTAACAAAATAGTTTTATTACTTTAACTAACTCATGGGCAATGAAAAATTGAGACAAGATCACATTTACTTTCATAGTTAGTAATCCACTTGGCCTATAGTTGCCACTGAAAAAGACGTCTTTAATGAAAATCTGTACAGTGAATAAATTAATACTAAAGCAGTTTCCCTCTGTGTCAGTTGTTAGTAATGTCGGGGCACTCTAGAATTTTAAATCATGATGTTATTTGTCCACACTTGATTATATAGCTGTATAAAAGGTTGGGCAAATGTAGGTATACAGTTGTGAGTATATGAAACTGAGTTTATTCTTGTATTATTGTTTATTCACTATAGCATTATTTTCCATAGGAACAACTGAGACCTACTTTTGCCACATAGTAGATCTTTCAAGAATATTTTTTCACAAATAATTCTTCCACCCTCCTTTCTTAGAATTTTCTACTCACAGTTTCCCTATTAACCTGAACTTAAAATCTACCTATAAAATTAATATTGGACTGAAAAAGAAGTATATACATACATACACATCTCCCACCAAATTTGTTTTACTTTAATGTAAGGAAATGGTAAGCACAGCTGGAGCCCATTCATATAATGAACATTCAAGGAGCACACTATCCAACATAGTATGCTGTTGTGCAGTTACTGATTTTTTTTTCAGGTATAAAATGTTCTCCTAGTCTAAATGAATGTGTTTTTCTTCTCTGCTGGGATAATTCTCAGAAATTTGATGATAATCTTTTCTATATCACATCAATTCTTCCTAGTACAAATACAAATTTCCTTAAGTACAAAAAACAAACAAACAAACATGGTAGCTGTTGCCATCAATTTCCTAGGTTCAACAGGAGAATATTGCTTTGCGAGCCCTGGGGCTAGGGCAGTCTGACTGTTGGGAAGGCAATTTGTATACTTGTTCTCTCTGAACGATGCTCAGCTTATTTTGATGTTGATAGTTGGTATTATGTGGGTTTGTGAATTGATTTTTTAAAGCTTCAGGCAAAAGAAGGAAAGCTTTTTCCCATTTAGAGGTCTCCTTTCCTCACTCAGTTCCATTTCATAATGCTGAAACACCAAAAACTTTATGTTTTGTCCAGAGGAAATGCAAAAGCTCATTCTATGGCCTGGAAGTGGATTTGGCGAAATTCAATCATAAAACAAAATAAGACCAAAAAAAATAATAATCTGGGTTGGTCTGGGAACTAAGGTATCTGTTTTTTATTTTGTCATCTTTAATCCAATATCTTACTTGCTTGGCTGATTTTTATCTCAACAAATTAAATAAATAAATGAACAAACTCCAATTTCACAAAGAGAACTTATGGGAAATGATGCTTTTATACATTTAGAGAAGCAAAATGACAATCATGCTCCCATGCCTGGAACATACCTAGCTACTTCCTTTCTAGTGCATGTTAGAGCCTGGTGGGAAAATTGAACCTGCCTTTTTCAAATATTCCCCCAATTTTGCATTGTATTTACTTGATTTTATTTTGACAATAATTGTGCTATTTATGTTCCTATCCTTTACTCCCAAGATAATCAATAGTAAGAGGACGTGCATTTTATTACCTTCAAATCTCATTTACACAAACTACAGATTTTCTTTAAAGTTAATCTTTGAAATGACATCACACAAAAAAGTTAGTTTTGGTCATTATACTAACAACTACAGTACTTTTTAAATGGTTAAAATTCTGAAGACAATACATACCCAAACCTTCCGATTCAAATAGACATGTTTCATCTACCCCTAAATCTCGGCACCAGGATAAGAAATTTGCTGTATTGTCTCTGGCGAAAAAGGAGCCTGAGGGTGCACTGGCTTTGCATGGAATCTTCTTCATGGGCAGATTCTGAAAAACAAAGAAATCTCACTCTGAAGGAATTCTGGGAAAGCCATCACAGTGACACATTAAATACACATTTATGTTTTCAACAAAATGCTTTGAGATGACCTCATGTCAATAAATAAGTTAGTAAAGAACTATAGGAAGGAAGTGAAATGTATATGAA
The DNA here is from genome assembly GCF_014108245.1 of Pipistrellus kuhlii. Lineage (NCBI taxonomy): Eukaryota > Metazoa > Chordata > Mammalia > Chiroptera > Vespertilionidae > Pipistrellus > Pipistrellus kuhlii. The sequence goes on from NW_023425595.1 coordinate 18,467,313, forward strand.
ACTTAGCTGGCATTAAGAGACTATAAAAAATCTGTGCCTGTGCATAGCTTTTTAGTATCTTATGGTAAATATACATAAATCCCTACCCTGGCTTAAACTATCTCTTTCCTCTCTCTTATATTATTTTTGGCCTTCTCTCCCATCAGTATGTCTCACAAAGTATTTATAAATGTATTTCTCATTTGTGAAAGAAGAATGAGACACAAATATAATATATGAATACATATAACACACACCTGCATTCTTAGGTGCATATGTACACACACCATAAAAATTACACAAGAACTACATACATATAATTAAAAAGAGGGCAGCAGAATTATTTAACACACAAGTTTTCATCACCATGACCATGAAAACTAATATGAAAAATCTTTTAACAATAACACTAACATCTTTCTTCTAGGCTGTTTCCTTTTAAACCATAGGGTACTGTTATATCATTCTGGTTGGATTTCTGCTACCTGATCTAGAAACATATTATTTACATTTCACACCATTTTTCTTCTGGGATTAAAAAAATGCTTAAGATAAGGGAGGTATGAACCTCTATAAACTTTTCTATTAACAGTGTCTCATAATTTTAAACAGGAAATCACTCTTGGTACCATACCAAGTGTTATAAATGGTGTGAGGTTTTTTTCTTAAATAAAATATAACTAGTTTCCATGGCACCGAATGAAATCATATGGTGAGACTCGAAGGAAAAGACAAAACCATGAATTTGGATGATCTGGGCTACATAGAGCTTGACCTCAAAGAGAAAAAAGATAAGGAAGAAGTACTTTGTGATTTAGATTCACAGACAGGATGTTTCCTCTGTGCACTGCCAAGAAGCAAATATAACCAAAATGTGGTTGATTGTTGAGTCCATAAACAAGGATGGTTTTAAAAAATAAAACAATGGCCCATGAGTGGACTGGTGAAGTCCTGCTAACAACAAACTACTACTTCACTTCTTTATGAGCTAGGATTTTATGGCTAGACAACTAGAACACATAGTTACTGTATCAGTTAAAGGCTGTGTGAATACATCTCTTTGCTGATGACTGAATTTGACTTAGGGTAGACATATTTAAAAATTTGCATATATATGTATATATATTAGGCACAATAGATATGTATATAAATAAAAATGGGGTTATTATATAGCAATACCCATTTAACCACTTTGGTTAAGTAATAGTTTTCAGAGAAATATTTTCCTATATGAATTGTAAAAACAAATATAGCATAAAACAGATATAGCATAGCATAATATATTCTTTATAAGAATTAGTCAGGACTTATGAAAATTAAAATACATATATCCTTAAATCTAACAATTCACTTTTATGAATATAATCTACAGATATAATAGCATTACTGCTTAAAGATATATGTATATCTGTTGCAACAGTGACTGAACAAAAAAAAAATAACTTGAAATAAGAATATGTCAAGAGAGGGCTGGTGGAATAAAATATAAAAATGCAATGAAACTCTATGTATCATTAAAAAAGACCAAGATAAACATATATGTATTGAATCATAAGATGTTCATTATATACTCTAAGCAAAAACAATTTGCAAACACACACACACATATATACTGTATACATACATATATATAATATTACTATTTTATCTTATGTTTGTGTATACACACACTGGCATATGTATGTGTATGTGTGTATATATATGATGCAAATGGACATATAAAAAGTTAAGTTGCATATAAATATGGTGTATTATAATTGTGAATACTGTATTTCCTTATATAATGTTAATTTAGGAAAACTTCAAGGAAGACATGAAAATTATTTTAGGGCAGATAAAATTAAAGCTAGAATTAATACTTCATAACTTGGGAATTTTTCAGTGTAAAAGAATTCATCAGTAATACTGATCTAACAACTTGACCTTTATCTGATTTATGGAGTATTTGTTTCTGTTATGAAGCTGTTAAAGTCAGTGCTTCCATGTCAGCTGAAGACTAGAAACTGTAAACTATGTGAAAGGAAGCTTTCAATCTTCACCTAGATAAAAAAATTTATTGCTAAAAATTATTTAAAGTCATCTTCATTAGTCCAAATGACTAGTGAACCCTTATATACAGTACCTTTAAAAGCCATCACATACACTAGGAGAAAGGATCTTTACTCATTGGCTGAGAGCAGTAGCACATAGTTTGTAAGATCCAATATTCTTCCTGACTGCATGTCAACCAAAAAGCAAAGGGTCAAGCATCTTCCCAGGGTTGATGTGCCATTTATAATTAAGTCTAAGAGAAGAAGTCTGCTTTCATTTGAATTAAAAATCAAATGATTCAATAATACCAGCACTCAATGCTTTTGTGACTTAAAAATATTTTGACACATTTTACACAAAAATTGTTATAAAGTCCTAAAAACCTTAGCAATTATATATCTCCCATTTCTATGATTTTTTAATTTGTTGATTTTTCTAGGTTCTCATGAAAATTCTGGGGGAAAAAGCCAGCTCTGCCTGAATATCTTCTTTAATATCAGTAAATAAAAGAAAAACATAAATATTGAAATCAACTTTCCCCTTGCCAAGGAAATCTTAAAGAGTAGGTTTAAAATAAAGAATAGCCCTGAGTAATTATGGAAGTACACGTATACTGAAAAGCTAAAAACTGATTACAGGTAGGAAGAGAAATTCTTGAGACCTACAGAACTGGGGATTCACTAGAGAAGCTCTACACATAGCTCATCTGATACATCTCCCCTTTACCACTCAACTCTACAAAGAACTCCTTTAAATTATAATGTCTTTAATTATTTATTCATATGAGCTTTTCCAGGCAAAGCTGTTAAATAGTACCAGAGGCCTGGTGCACGCATTCATGCACCAATGGGGTCCCACAGCCTGGCTTGTGCCCTCTCACAATCTGGGACCCCTCAGGGGATGTCAGAGAGCTGGTTTTGGCTCAATCTCCACAGGCCAGGCCAAGGGACCCCACCCGTGCACGGATCCATGCACCAGGCTTCTATTTAGTATGCATATAAAATCTTTGGTTAACCTCTTCCCACCCCCACCCCTCTTCTTTTCCTCTGAAATTCATCAGTCTGTTCCATGTTTCTATGCCTGTGTGGTGCTCATCTGCCCCCTAGTGGTCAGTGCACTTCATAGCTACTGGTCAAACAGTCTAATAGTAGAATGATCACTTAAGCTTTTATATATATATAGACTAGAGGCCTGGTGTATGAAATTTGTGCATGGGGGGCTGGGGGGGCAGGGGGTAGGGCAGTATCCCTGAGCCCAGCCTGCACCCTCTCCAATCTGGGATGTCTCAAGGGATGTCTGACTGCCCGTTTAGGCAGGCAGTCGGACATTCCTCTCACAACCCAGGACTGCTGGCTCCCAACCGCTTGCCTGCCTGCCTATCTGATTGCCACTAACTACTTCTGCCTGCCAGCCTGATCAACCCTTAACCATGTCCCTGTCAGCCTAATCAATACTTAACTGCTCCCCTGCTGGCCTGATTGCCCCTAAATGCCCTCCCCTGCCAGTCTGTTCACCACTAATTGTACTCCCCTGCAGGCCTGGTCGCCCCCAACTACCCTCTCCTGCTGGCCCAGTAACCCCTAACTTCCCTCCCCTGCCAGTTTGGTCACCCCGAACTGCCCTTTATTGCCAGCCTGATCACCCCCAACTGCCCTCCCCTGCAGGCCTGGTTGCACACACCCCTCTCTTGCAGGCCTTGTTCTTCCCAACTGCCCTCCCCTACTGACCTGATCATCCACAACTGCCCTCCCCCACCAGCCATCTTGCAGTAGCCATCTTGTCTCCACATGGGGGCAACCATCTTTGATCACATGGGGGCGGCCATCTTGTGTATTGGAGTGATGGTTGATATTTATATTACTATTTTATTAGATAGGATATCCTCAAAACCTGATTGATGAATGCATGAATGAACGATTAGACCGTACTCCTCAAACTAGATCATAATCAATTTGATAACAAGAGCAAAATAATGCATTACAGAATTTAAGTTCTCAAGGGATAAATTTCTAGGGCCTTCAAAATTAACTAAATTCACAGTATAATTATAATAATTACATATAAATGTTTCCCATGAATTAAGAAATGCATAACTGAAAATTTTAAGTAACATCTATTTTTGAAATTTACTAAATACAGAATGATGAGTAGAGAAGAACTGCCACGCTGAACTGAAACTGGGTAGAAGTTTAGACTCACTTACCAAGCCAGGTTCATGCTACTGTACTCCAGCCTCCAGCATGTGGAATTCAATATTTGTGTTAGCAAAATGAGAAATGACTACTAGTAAACCATTGGGATCATGTACAAGTTGATAAGATGCATATTAACTTTTCTAATACCAAGAATCGTAAGTTTATCCTTTTCTCTCAACAGGAGTAACCTAACATATGCACTCATGACCACTAAAATACTTACAGATTTTATTATTAACTAACAAGAAAATTGTTTGAATATTAAAAATGTCCTCCCCATTCTTACAGGCAACAACCACATTAGGATGCAATAAGGAAAAAATGTCAAAGTTACTTCTAAAGGGTTTTCATTCAATCCATTACCATTCAGGCACTTGCTAGGGCTTTGGAATCCAATTACCTAAGTTTAGGTTCAGCTATATCACCTTCTTGCAATGATACTTTGAGGAAAATTATTTACTGTTTTTGTGTCTCAGTCTCCCCTTGTATTCAATGAACATAGAAAGTAATGCATTTCATTGGTTATGCATATTTGAGTGTGAGTTAAATAATGTAAGTGTCGAAGTATTCAATAAAAGTTCTTTATTATCATCATCAATGCAAGTGAAAATATACTAAATTGCCCATAATTTCCTTTTTTCATATGGCAAGCATATTATTTTATTTTGGTATGGGTGCAAGAACAGAGAAAGATTACAAACAATTTATTTCTATCTTCACACTAAACTAGAATCTCACTTTTAGAATAGTTTTCCAATAGAAATTTCTGTAATAATGGGAATGTTCTATATCTATACTACCCATTATGTTGACATGGTGATTTGAGTACTTGAACTGTGGTGAGTGTGATCGGAAACTAATTTTTCAATTTTATTTCACTTTATTCAATATAGGTTTATAGGCAGATGTGGTTTGTGGCTCTTAGCACATTCATTTTTAATAGGGAGAGTAAAGGCATTATATGAAAGTTCAGAGAGCCCAATAGTTTGCGAATTAACTTGAATCCCTCAAACTAATGTCATACCCAGCTCTTTCAACTCCCCTAAAATCCAATGGTCTCCCTTCATACAGTCCTGAGATACACAAATATGTTGGTCATTCACAAGGAGTTTACTTATATGCTACAGAGTTCAACATGCATGTGTCTTAGTTATGGTGTCATGGGTATTAAAGCTTCAAAAGGGTAGTCATGACTAATTCAATTTATAAAACTTATAAGAATATCATTATATTGGCATAGGGCCACATATAGTGTTTTACACACAAGCGATACTGTCTCATTATTTTCTGAATTATATGGTGGGTGGAGGAAAAGAGAATTAACATTATGGGGACTTACCCCATAATGTTAGGCATACAAAACTTTCATTCATATAGATTATCCAATTTAAATCTAAAAAAGAAAAAAAAATGGTACCATGAATCACCTACTATGAGTTAAGTATAGTATCTCCATTTTCCAATAGTATATCTTTTTTTATGAAAAAAATGAACTCATGCACAATTAAAATCAAATCATGCCATCTCTTATGCCCATATACTTCTAATTGCCCCTGACAGCTTACCAATTCCTTTAATTTAATATATTTCAACATTTATTCCCTTTTTTTTGTTCAGGTAATGTTAAAATAAAAAATTATACATTCTCTTTGAGATATTAAAACTAGAAAATAATTTAGAGAATGGCATATTTACTCCTCTTTATGCAGTAAACTGAAATTTTAATACTATCGATAGTTTAAAATAACATTCTTCACAAAAGTTTGAGACAAACTACTCCCCTTGATTGCAGTTATTTCAGATATAAAACAGAACAAATATATAAAAGATGGCGGAAGTGCCAAAAACTAATATATTTCCTTTTCCAAAGGGCATACAGAACATGCTGTGCAAATACGCAGACAATAAAGTCACATTTTCCATGATGGAATCAATGTTTCCATCCCCTTGCTATTTTTAGTTTTGCTATGTATTTTATTGAAAGAAAAGTCAATAAAATCATTTCAATGAGCATTCACAGCATGAAGACATTTAAATATAATGACTAAATGACTTTAGAAAGGATGGAAATATATTCTTCAAGATCAAAAGTTGTTAAAATTAAAAATAGGGGAAAACCCTTCCTGGTACCTTCAATTTCTCCTGGGGGTTATGCAATAGGACCTCACTCCTCAGACAAATTGAGCTATGATTTAGAACAGTAGCCACTCAATCTCACTAGGATTGAATTCAAAATGGACCTTTTGCCTCCAACATATTGAAGGGAAACAGAATGTGCCAACCCAAAATAAACCTTTTGGGATATTGAATATTTTAAGCTGGTTAATGTTAAGAAACAAAAGACTCAGGAAAAATCTTTTCCCTTCCCTCTTACTTCCTAAAAAAAAAAAAAAAAAAAAAAAAAAAGATTATATAGAGGATCTGCTCCAGGAAGAGAATGATCATCATAGACAAGGATAGTTTAACATGATCGAGGTGTGATAGACAGGGAGGGACTTAGCAAGGTCCATTGGATAAAAGCTCACTGTGTCCCATTGATAAAAATGTCTCAGCAAACGTTTCTTTATCAAACATTTGCTTTTCCATCTCTGTGTGGATTGCTTTACTGCCCTTTGTCCCAAACCATACATCACACTTTCTCCTTAGCTCAAAGAGGCATATAAGTCTCAACTGCTAATTTGTCCTAGGTAGGGCCCCATATTTTTATAAAACCCCTGTATGTAAATACATAACAAACTTAGTTCTTTTCTCCTATTAACCTGCTTATTCAATTGAATTATTGGGCCAACCAGAGGAACTTATAAGAAGAAAAATAATATTTCCTCCCTCACTTGAGAAAGAACAGGTCTTACAGCAAAATTTGGTGCAATCTCTATCATATATAATAACATCATAAAAATATTCACATGACTATAGAAAAAAAGATATTTCTCATGGCCAAATTCTGATTTATCCTGTAAAATGATAAACAATAAAAATAATAATAGTAAAGGATAATAATGGTCAATATTTTAAGTATTTTGAAATATCTGAAATTATTTCTGGCATAATATCAAGTGATGTTGAAAATGACAGCCAAACGTAGTCCTCAAAAATACTCAAATTTCAGGTTTAAAAGATGAAGTGGACAATGAACATTAAGATGTAAATGAGTTGAAAATTTATGTACACACAAAAACCTGCTTTATTCATAATTGCCAAAATGTAGAAACAAACAAGATGCCCCTCAGTAGATAAATGGATAAACTGTGGTACATCCAGACTATGGACTACTATTCAGCAGTAAAAAGAAATGAGCTATTAAATCATAAACGGTATGGTGAAACCTTAAATGTGTTACTAAGTGAAAGAAGTCCACCTGAAAGGCTAAATATTGGATTATTCCAACTTTATGGCATTCTGGAAAAGGGAAAATTATAGAAACAGAAAAATGATTTAGGGGATTGGGAGGAGGAGGGGATAAATAGGTGACTCATCATGTTACTCATTCATTCATCACATGGGATTCTTAGGGCAGTGGACCTCTTCTAAATGATACTATAATGGTGGGTATATGTCACTAGGCATTTGTCAAAACCCAGAGAATATACGACAGGAATGAACTCTGGAGTTTGGGTGACAATGTGTCAGTATAAGTTCATTGATTTGTGTACTTTCTGATCAATTTTGCTCTAAAAATCAAAGTCTACAAAAAAGTGATTATGTCACTGACAGTTGTTTAAGAAGCACCAAAGGCTTTGTTGAGGAGAAAATACAGGAACTTCAACAACAAATGCATTCTTTCCACTTGTGTATATATTGTGCCTAATTGTACATATACAACCATGTGGGAATGATTATCTAAATGCTCTGCTACTATGAAAAGCTTCTGTTCTCCCGACTAATTGTTTACATACGACTAGACAGAGACTGTCTTCTTAAAAATTCCAAAAGTCTAGCCCTATCTTTAAAATTAAGTGTAGGGCTAGACTTTTGGAGTTAAGTGTTGGGGCCTTCTAGAAAAGTTTAGTAAAAACTTAATCTGATTCCACTCAACCAATCATTATGAAAGCACAGCTCCATGCCAGTTGTAACACTCAGCATCAGGGACTGAAAGAGAAGGAAGACAAGGCCATGCTATAGTATTTCTGAAGACCCTCAGCGTCTTTGAAAACAGACTTTAAAAAAATCATGATCTTATGTGCTAAGAACTGCAATAGAAGTTTAAGTACTTAAATAGAAGTTTAAATTCAGTTCTTTGAATTTAAGAGTATGCACGTGGACTTTTGGGAGCGGTTGATTAGGAATCATTACAAAAAAGCCTTACAAAGGAGAAGCAATTTGCAAAATGGCATTAAGGAAAACATCTGGCAGAGGCCTGAACAAGCATGTGTGCTATGGATGAATACAGAATGAATGTGGAGGAAAAGATGAGTGCAAAAAAAGTCAGCTGGGCCAGGATCACAAGGGTATTTTATGCCTAACAAGAATTACTAATATTCTAATCCCAAATTTCCAGAAGAAGCCAGGCAGATTAAATAATAGAATGAAATGGCGAGCTCCAGGGGACTAAATGGAACGGTGGAAACTGTGGAAAACTAAAGAGTTCATGGCATGTCCAGGAGGGACAGCCTTATTCACTTAGTTCTACCTCACTGTTACCATAAAGAGATGCAATGCCAATGCTGTTTGATCTTCTGAATTTCCAGAAGAATTTGGGAATCCAGATGTGAATATTTTAATGTGAATATTCTCTGAATTTGAATCACTGGATCCAATGTGGTTGATGGCCTGAAATCTCAATTTTTAAACTCTGAAGTAACCAAATTATGTGTGTGCTCTGGAAAAATAACTATGTCATTTGTTGACAACGATGGATTAAGGGAATAAAGAAAAAAATAGATAATTCTACAGAAGCAAAAAACAGTGATTTCCTTCTTTCTTTTTTATCACTTTCATCTTGGAACACTTGTAAGTCACAGCCAGTGTAGCAAAACTGAAAGAGTGAAGTTTGAATAGAGGAAGAAAAACATATTCTCTAAATGTAAAAGATTTCTCAGAGAAAGGAGTATTGGATACTAGTAGTGACAGTCCCTCATATTCTCAACAAAATTAATAGTAGCTGCTAATAAGAAATGAATTAAAGAAGCAAAAACAAATTGGGGATGGTTTTTAAAATGTTTTTGAGAATGTGTCAGTTTCCTGTGTCTCTTCTACAGTCAAGGAACTACCTTAAGGAAATAGACAAGAAAATTCTTTTGAAATGTATCGAATTTTGTCTTTCCAAGAAACATTTTATATATTCAAAGATGTAATAATTTATAAATAGTGGCAGCAAATTTTGAGTTCACAGCGTCACTTAAAAGATGAATCTAATCTTTTAGTTTAATCTACTTTTTTGGTACCCATCTGAAAAGTATCCAACAAAGAAAAGCATTTTCAGAATTCTAAAGGTTGTTTTACAGTGGGTTCCAGGAAATCCAATTTATTTCAGTGACTAACAGATTTCTAAACATTTTTTTTTTAAGCAAAAGCTGCCCCTCCCTTTTTTTGCTAACTTCACTGCACTGCAGCTTTTCGGCACTCTGACATTATAAGTGTCCATCAATTAACTAATGCTTGACTAATAATTGGTCCCTAGACTCTCAGTAAATTTGAAAATAAGGGATGAACTTCAGGTCCATCATTTGTAACATGTTTTGAGGATGAACTAAGATGTTTTAGAAATGCTTAATCCTACTTCTAGAATCTAGATGATAGCCTCTTTGCTTAATGTTACTTCTTTCTAATACATGTCTACTTGAAGTTCTATTTACAAAGAATTCTCTGATGAGCCTGGAAAAACAGTTACATCATCACGTCTGTAATTGCTGCAATAAGCCCACATAATGTAGGCAAAAGAAGTTAAAACAGATGTTTTACATTTGTATGGTGATTTAATTACAATTTGTTTTCACCCATCTTCTAATTTTTTTCACCATGCTATGCATTTGTGTCTGTTCTCCACACTCTAATCAGGGCAGACGTTTCAAAAGTCAAATGTAGTTTCCCAGTGCTTTTAGGACAAAGACAAAGCTCCTTATATTGTGGCTTCCTTGGTGCTAACCTGCTGACCTACCACCAAGGCCTTTATTCTCTCCTACACTAGCACTGTTACCCCCTACAAATTCTCCCCCTTCCTCCCCTGACATGGTCCTTACACATAACTGTTCTCCCTGCCTTTCCCATACCTCTTTGCTCCATTAACTTCTAATCCCAGATGAAGGATCACTTACCCACAAACTCCCTCCCTATCCCCCCCATCCCACACACTTCCTTGTAATTGGTTAAAACACACATTATTCAAGTGCTCCAACTGCTGTCTATGTTCTCGCATGTGATTAATTGATTAGCAGCTCTCTCCTTCCAGACTGTTCAGTTCCCCAGGAATGAAACAGTGTCTGGTTTTGTTCACCATTTTATCTCCAGAACCCAATATAATACCTATCAAATAGTATTTGTGGAATATTTTTGAATAAAAATCTGACTGTAGCTAAGGCATATATTAACCTCCATTGAGGGGAAACAGAGTAGAGTAGTTACAAGCACAAATTTTGGAACTAGATCTCCTGGGTTGAATCCTGGATATTTATGTATTAGCTGTGTGATGTCAGGCAAGTAACTTAGCTTCATCTGTGAAATGGCATAATAATAAGACCTACAATATCGAGTCACTTTGAGGGAAGGATGAGTTTATATAGGAAGTACTTGAAATTGTGCCTAGCATATAATAAAGTTTCAAAATGTTTCTGTTAGAAAACTGAGGCAATGGAAGTTTTTTAGAATGTTAAATTTTAGCCTGGAGATTCAATGAAACTCTTGAGGATTTTAATGATCACTGACACGCATAGGCACAAACTCAAAAATAGCCCTCATTTCTACTTATATATCTTGCCATCTCAGATACCTGTCATGTCATTTTATTTTTTCTTCCAAACTAAATTTCTTTCTTTTAGTTTTGTCTTCTCATCATTATAGTTTTTCAAACTTCAAAAATTATAGTATAGTTTTGATTCTTCACTCACCGCTTTCTGCAGTGACCAATAAGTTGCCAATCCAATGTATTGTTATTTTCTAATAAACATTTCTTCAATTGTTACCCTGCCTCTTTCAGAAAAGTTTTGATGCCCTTATTCTAAATCCTTTAATATCTTATGTCTGAACATAAACTTTACAAAATGTTCCTCAAATCTCTCCAATTCAACCTATATATCATCATCATCATCATCATATTAATCTTTCTTAATGTAATGCTCCAGTTCAAGACTATAATACATAACCTTTACAAAATATGGGTCAACTTCACAAGTCATGTGCCCAACATCCTCTACATATTCTCTCCACATTGACCACGCTTGTCTATTCAATATCCCTAGAATATGTTTGTACTTTCCCAGTGCCAATATTTGGCTCATTTACTATGAGTTTATATTACTTTTCTTTTCTCTCTGTCCATCTATTTGCACCAGGTCTAGATGATTCAGATTCCACTGCTTCCATGTAAACGTCTCCAAGACTTGCTTCAGAATTTCTGTAGAATCTACTGCCTAGATCAGCAGATGTAACCATACAAGGATGTGTTTCAACTGGCTAAGATTTAAGTCTTTTATAGACTATGCCAACTAAAGCATATTCAAAGTTATCTCTAGAATGGCCCCTTACTCATTTACTTTTATTTTTTTCTTGAGCAGAATTGAAAGGAATACTGGTCTCACCTCCTGATGCTCTGGTATTACGTACCTGTATCCAGACACACTTTCCTTTAGATTCTCAAAGACACTATGCACTGCCACATCTGAGGTCCTTCACATATGCTATTCTCTGTATTTGGAACACTGTGAATTTCCTCTATGTCTGTTTAGGCCCCAATCCTGCTTTAATATACACAATGAAAAAATCCTAAAAGAGTAGGTTAGGTCTATTCATGAAATTGGACTCTCTCATGCCTGTACATAACACAGCTGTAATGCACTGTTTGCTTAAGTATTAATTTGATGTTATCCTCCCTTTTTTTGCTACTCTGAAAGGTACCTTGTATATCATACTATTTTAGGTTTCAATTAATATGTGCTGATTAATTGATTGAATGTCATCAATATAATGTATGTTATAGTGACACAAACTTTTTTTTATTTTTTTGTTTGTTTTTTAACTTAAATTCTTTATTGATTAAAGTATTACATGAGTCTTCTTTTTCCCCCATTGATCTCTTCCCTGGCTGCCCCCCCCCCCCCAGCACATGCCCTCACCCTCCTACTGTCTGTGTCCATTGGTTATGCTCATATGCATGTAGACAAGTTTTTTGGTTGATCTCTTAACCCCTCACCCCCTGCCTTCCCTCATAGGTTGGACAGTCTGCTCAGTGTTTCTATGTCTCTGGTTCTATTTTTGTTGAGAACCACTGCTATATATTATTTATTGACCACTTATCATTTATTCCTGTATTTTATATGCTCCTATTTATTTACTTAACTAAACTGTGAGGCCTTTGAGTGAAGACAGTAATGATTGGCTCTTTTTCTTATTTATAAACTTCTTAAACATAGTTAGCATTCCATCAATGTCTATTAGTTGAAAATTCTAGGAAATCATCCTTGTAAGGTACTTTATATAGGATTTTCAGGGGAGGTATCAGGCAAAAGAACAAAGGCCTCGAGAGAAGAAACAAGATATACACATATCTGAGGAAAGAATGTTCAAGGGAAATAAAAAAGCAATTGCAAAGGCCCTGTGGTGAGTGGTAACTGCTTGTTGAGTGGCTGAATCAGGTGAGGAGAGGAGAAAGTCCCAGGAAGTGAGATTAGATAGGTAGCTAGAGAACAGACCTTGAGGGCCCTGCAGGCCATCGTAAAGATTTTGGCTTTTACTCCAAGTAAGTCAAGGTGCCATTGAGAATTCTGAGCTAAGAAGGACATGATCTGACTTAAGTTTTAAATTACTTGATGATGTAATCTATTTTTAAAAGCATAGTCTAACTGGCACAGAATAAGTACATTGTAAATGTTTAAATATACTTGATACATTTCTTTATCATCACATCACAGGGGCACTCATTAAGTCTGAGAAAAAAATCAAATACCTACTTTTTAATCTTTAAACAACATTTAAATATAGCAAATTTTGATCCATGACAACATGGATCAAAATATGCTTTGGTTCCTCATTTATCATTTACAAATATATAATTGATACATATATTTAGATATATATATCCCTTCATTATTAATATAAGCAAATACATTAGCTCTCTCAATAGAAATTGTAGATTTTTTAAACATTCCCCAAAGATGTGTTTTTATTGGTTTGAGTCAGAGAGAGAGAGAGAGAGAGAGAGAGAGAGAGAGAGAGAGAAACATCCGATGCCTCCCATAAGCATCCCAACCAGAGATTGAACCTGAAACTTAGTTATGTGACCTGAGTATGTGCCCTGACCAGGAATTGAACCTGAAGTTAGAGTATGGGACAATACTCCAACCAACTGCGCCACCTGGCTAGGGCAGAAATTGTAGAAATTTTTATTTACATAATAAATGTTGCAGATGTTGAGAATATTTGGGTTACTTTCTCCTATATTTAAAAACGACAGTATTTTTTTAATATATTTTATTGATTTTGTACAGAGAGGAAGGGAGAGAGATAGAGAGCTAGAAACATCGATGAGAGAGAGAGTCATCGACCAGCTGCCTCTTGCACACCCCCTACTGGGGATATGCCCTCAACCAAGGTACATGCCCTTCACCGGAATCTTACCAGGGACCTTTCAGTCCCCAAGCCGACGCTCTATCCATTGAGCCAAACCGGTCTCGGCAATGACAGTATTTTTTAAGAACCAGGTTAATCTTAAAAAGCAGATATAGTGCTTCTTTGTTTTTAGTTGGTGCGTTAATATTTATTCTTAATACTGTAATAACTCATTTAATATAATTGATTCCCTTGATTTTGTATTTGTAATTGCATATGTTTTATTTCATATATTTAAAAACAACATTATGAGAAGTGAGTCAAGGAGTGCACCCAGCTGCTAAAGACATGGTGCAAAAACAAGTATTCCCGACCTACAAGGGAGAGGCCGCCCTTCAGAACATCTAGGACAAAAGAAACTCTCAAGAGATTTTCTGAATTTATTCAGAATGTAGTGGGTTCATTCACATTTTGAGATTCCTATCTTACTTTTTACTTTGAAGGTTTAAATATCTTTAACTTTTGATTAAGCTTTTTTTTTTTTTCTTTCTATATTTTGGCTTCAAGATAAACATATGGCTAACACTGTTCATTTCTTATATGGAGCAGGAATGCCAGCAAGACATCCATTAGACAAGCAGCCTAAGTTGGTGTGAAATTAGACATGACTAGCAGAGTAGTATAAACACAAAATACATACTATGCGGCTTCATGCATGATATGTAATGCATTTTCAAACTGCTAAGTGAAACAATGGAAGGTATTCATGTAGCCAGCCTCGAAAAGCTTAAGATACAGTTGAGGAGTTCTATAGACTGTAAAGTGAATTACCTCATCCAAAAAAACATTATGCCAGTGCTCTGTAATGTACCAGTACCACCTTGGACCACACACACACACACAAATATGGTGAGTACTTCCATTATAAATCACCTCGCAATCGCAGACATTTTTACATTAAGAAGGAACTCTTTCCCCCTCCTTTTCAGATCCTTACAAAGGCTTGTTATAAAATCTTGGAATGGTCTCCTCTAAGAAATGGCATGTACTAGTATAGTCATTATTGATTTGTCCGAGTGACCTGAATTTCTCCGAAGCATTTAGTAACAGCTCATTTAAAAATAATTAATTTTCTATTTTCCATATGGTGAGAGTGACTTTCATGACACAGTATTCCATATCCTCAGTGCTTTGAAACAGCAGTGACTGCAATTAGTGCTATCGAGTATCACGAAAACATTCCCCAGCTACACTCCTCTTACAATCTCGTCTTGCCCATGTGTCTGCATGCGGTTAAGTGCAGGATGTGAGCCCTTAAGTGCAAGAGATGATGTCGCCATGGAAAAATTCGATCAGGTTAACTTTTCTGCTCGGGAGAACATTCTGCTGGTTCTGTGAAATCATGTATTTGAAAAACGTGCGTGGACCTCCATCTTCTATCCCAGAACTTGTATTAATTGTTTTCATGCTTTCTGAAGTTTCAATTCAACATGCTTTATTTGTAATCTTATGCCTCATGTACCTTGAATGTCACTTACTGTACCAAACACTAACTTAGTTTGGACTTCTTTTTGTTTTACTTAATCCTCACTGGAGGATATTTTCCCATTGCTTTTAGGGGAGTGGAAGGGAGGCGAGGGGGGACGGGGGGAGAGGGAGGAAGAGAGAGAAACATCCATGTGAGAGAGACACGTCCATTTGTTGCCTCCCACACTTACCCTGACAGGATTGGGGATCAAACCTGCAACCCAGATATGTGCCCTTGACCTGGAATTGAACCCTTCAGTGTGAGGACCAACACTCTGACCACTGAACCACACTGGCCAGGGCTTCAGTTTGAACTTTTGCAAGCAAAGAACTTCTGGACAGTTTGGAAGAAGGGTCCTCTATCAGCAGATTGACATAAATTTGTAGTCTGAAACTTGGCAAATCCCTAAATGCTGCAACCTAGTCTGCCTCTCTCCCTCGCTCTGGAATGTAGGGATTCTAGAAATACCCTCTCTCACATCTCAGCTCGAAGACTTCATCAGAGACAAACCCCCATAGGACAACATTCACATTTGGGAAAATAATGACCTGCTCTTGTTCATTTAAAAAGTTGGCAACTACTTGTTGACAACAGATTTAAAAAAAGGAGCCAAACATGAGAACAAATTATACTTTTCTCTCCTATAATGTGAGGGGATTTCTGAAAATAATTCTCCTCCATTTCATTTGCTTCAAGTACATAAAAGGAAAAGCTGTCTCAGACACGAATGCTTGCCATAAAGGTTACTTCCAAGCTTTGTACATGGTTATTTTTCATTTGGCCAAGACCTCTACGCTTGTCCAAATAATAGTTAAGTATGTAAAGCCATAATGTAGTCCAACTTCTAATTCCATCAATAGATAATTCAACAAACTATACTGTTTTAAGTAATTTTTTTCAAGAATCTCAGTCCAGCCGAGACCGGTTTGGCTCAATGGATAGAGCGTCGGCTTGGGGACTGAAGGGCCCGGGTTCGATTCCGGTCAAGGGCATGTACCTTGGTTGCGGGCATATCCCCAGTAGTGGGTGTGCAAGAGGCAGCTGATCGATGACTCTCTCTCGTCGATGTTTCTAACTCTCTATCTCTCTCCCTTCCTCTCTGTACAAAATCAATAAAATATATTTAAAAAAAAAAAAAAAGAATCTCAGTCCACCTTCTTAGATATTCACTGACTTTCTTTGCCACTCAGCAAGAAAGTTATATGATAAGAGGGAGAGTAGCAATTCCTCTATGATTCATTGAGGATAACCAAATGAGGCTTTGACTTTATAATAAAAAGAAGATTAAAAGATGTATTAGTGTATGAGTAGTAGGAATGGCCAAATTAATGTACCAAAATCCACTTAAAATCATTGCAATAGGTGCATATATAAAGAATATAAACATAATGTGTCCTTCTGTGTATATTTTGTAAAGCAGCTATTATTTTTAATTAACACAACATTTGCTTAAGAAATTACCAGACACACAAAAAATAAAATTTAATAAGATTACATGTACAAAATCATCAATGTACACTATATGTTTTAAATTCTAAAGTTAGCCACACCAAATTTAATTTTTAAGAAACCCCTTAATAAGCTTGATTTCAAAATATATGTATTACAGTAAGTATCATCTCTTATTCTTAACAATATTCTCATCAGTCATCTATCAAATTTTAAAATAATGTATATAAGTAGGGCTCAATTATCATAAAATAACTGTATTCATAATAGTCTATATTAAAGTTGATAAAGTGTTAAACTTACTATACTCCATGATCACTTTTATCTCCTTTTTGCACTATCCCTGGGTTAATCAAATAACACACTTTTGGAAAGCCAATAGCAGCATTTATTGCTCATTGTTCCTAAGCCCTGGAATTCTCTGATTCCCCCCTGCCCTTTTACAGTGTATTTTTTCCTTGGTTGTTAAATAGTGTTTTGGTAGCTGGCTAATTAGGGGCTCTGAGAAGAAACAATGGCTCTTATATTCCCATGTCACTCACCAAATATTTTTATTGGACAAAAGAGGCAGCTATTGAGCAAAAAGATGCAAAAATAACTCACAGTAATTCATCTTTATGGTTTCTTCAGTAATTGAAAGATAGAACTCTTAATTACCTTAACAATAGCTCATTTCAGGTCAAAAATATCTCTTGAATATTTGTTACAAGAAAGGCCCTAGAATTATTCTTTTCCTAATTCTCAATGGTGAGCAAATTCACAGTTACCACTCCTTATTTTATTGGGACCATGGCAAACACTATCAACAGACCTTGGAAAATAATCTATACATTGAATAAAACATTTGGATATTAATATGCTCATTTTGCCATTATTTTTATCTTTAGATCATGCTCGGAACTCAAGTAATAACACATCCTATGAATATATAACATCTACAATTAACAAAATGATCAGCCTCCTCTAGAATTCTCTTCCTAACTAGTTTAGACCTCCAGGGTCTGTTGCATTAGTCAATCTCCTGTCAGCACTTTTGATGTCCTCAGATCCTTTTTCTTCCCCTGAACCACCCTGAAATTCACCAGTCCTCTTTCTTCTCCACTACTCAAAAGTTCACTTTGTTCCTTATGATTCTGAACATCAAGAACTTGGGAGTTAAGCAAAACCAGCAGAGGGAGGAATTTCAAATTTGATGAGAATAAAAGTCTTCAGGATAAGAACTAAAGATTGCTAAAACCCACTGATAATATTTTGGATCTTCAAAGTATATATATCTACATTGGACAATTCATTCATCTATTCATCCAAAAGCATATCTATCAAGCACCTATATGTGCTGAACATTATGATAGACCTATATATGAATAAAGCATAAACCATGTCCTTGAGTATCCAGTAAACAGATAAAGACAAGCAATCAACTAAGTTAACAATATTACAGGTCCTCTGACCAATGGGGTAATCATAAATATGGAGGAGATCATAAAGGATATCTCTCCTATTCCAGGATTCCTTTTCCCCTTGTTTGGAAAATAATTCCTCTTTTTTTTTTTTTTTTTTTTTTTTTTTGAGTCTCACCAAATGTCAATCAAGGTGAGGCCATGATCTAATCCTGTAAAATCTGATAGTTTTGCTAATACCAACGTACATGCAATGTGAACCCACACTAGATGATGCTAAAAGGCCAGAAATCATTTGGTATAATATAGAGAAAGGAATTCAAAATCTGGGGAAGAAATACTGTATGTCATTTAGAATGTATAGGTCACTAAAGCATTTTTTTTTTTTTACTCTGTCACTCAGTGGGACCCAGAGAGGCTCTATTGTTCACTAAGATATAAAGAACAGATTGGCTAGGAAAGTTCTAGAACTTTTTGTGACTTGTCCCTCCAGATTGAGAATGTAGGTGACAGGAACATATGGTGGCACTTAAATTCCATAGGCAAGATGGATAGAGCTGGCAAAACACAAAGCAGGCTAATCAAATATCCTAGCATGATCTGTACCACCAGAGATCTGACTGTGATTTATTAATCATGGGGCCTTTAGGTGCACATGGAAAGGCAACTCCCTAAGTGCTTGACTTGCATAGCAAAAACAGCAACAATGACAAAGCAAGAGAATATTTTTGATGATTCAATTTCCAGACTAGAGCCAATTTATGGACCCAGGACCCACTTAATGAAAAGAGACATGATCTCAAGTCCTTACTGTAAAGCTTCCTATGAATCTTTAAAGAGATCTGAACTATACACTATGCATCAGAGAAGGAAAAATACCTTGTAAGGATAAGGCAACAGATAGATTTTTTTTACCTCAGTCCATCTCACACTCTGACAACTGCAGCTTTGAACAGGACAGAAGTTATTTCCATTTTTTTTTTTTTCTGTATGAGTAATTGTCATGGATATGAGAACAGAAACTGTCAGAGGTTTTATTGCTTGACATATAGAATAATGTTTTACTGGGAAGAAGGACCAAATAAAACACTAGAATTGGGGGTGGGGGAGAGTGTAGATTCATGCTGCTATCAATGATCCAAACATTGTAAGGAAAATTTTTTTCTATGGCATCTCCACTCAATTTAAGCCAATATAAAAGATGGATAGGATATAGAAAACAACAGAAAAATTAAAATGTAGAGACAGCTTCAATCAGAGTTGTTATTCCAGATGAGGTCTTTTCATTAATATTAGTAAATATCCTGGTACTGGGCATGTATCTATCCATCTGGAAAATATAATTTTCTTAATCTTGATTGATAGAAAACTCCAGAAGCAGTCTGTATGCACTTGACAAAAATCACAAAATTTACCGTCTTGCATATCAGATCCTGCTCTATGACATAACCAAGAAACAATGGATATTTCAATGTCACACAAGATATTAAACTCATATATCATAATCTATTGCTTACTTGATATTAAAGAGCAGAAATAGTAGACAAAGCAAATGGTTTCATAATATACATGCATCCCAGAGAGTAGGGGATGAATGCCATGGGGATTCAGGATGGAGGCTTTGCCAATGCAAGGAAGTCTCTGGGCTAAGTAGTAGGAGCTATGAAGGAATACTGCCTTCTTTGTAAAGGACATCATCAAAATCTTCCTAGCCTGTTACTGTTGTTTAATGGAGGTTGAATCTACACCTGGTACCAGGCCATGAAACTTGAACTGTTTATCATGAGCTTAGGGCTAGATAATCAATTTGTCCATATTTTTAGTTATACCCAGTAATACTCTTGTCAGTGAGCAAAAGTGTTACATAAGGGATTAGTCTGATAGGCATGAAGATCCAAGTAAATTCAATAAGTACATCATGCACTCCTTATTATACCTACTTTTTCACACTGCTCCTTTTTTTTCTTTTTCATCTCAGCCTGTATAATTTAGCCCATCCAAATCCCCTATGACGAGTTAACAGTGGGTAAGGGGTAAAAGTAAAGCTTCTTTTCATATCCTTCTACATGACAGACTAACCTTTATTACTATGGTAATGGAGCCCTGGCTAGGCCTAATCCTTTAAGATGGAACAAAATATAAAAAAAAAAAAAAAAACATTAAGCAAGACATTTCATTATCTCTGATCTAGAGATGAAAATTTTTCCAGGTGGTCAGGGAATGAGAAAAATAGGGACAATGGTATTTATTTTTATTCTGGTAAATAATTTAATATATTTAAAACTTGAATATATTTATATTATTTATTTTAAATCCTGGGAAATTTAACTTGATCGCCAACTTCTCTCTCTTTCTTGCTTTTCCCTTAAGTTCCAAATAGCAAAATAAACCCTTAAAAAATCATTTATTTCCACATCATTACACCTATATTCCCTCCATCTTATCCTGACTCATTCTATTGGTTTAATCTAGCATTATATTTGCATCACAAAACCATTAGTGTCTTAAGAAATATACAATTATTTTAGTTATAAAACCAGGAATGGATTACTCTAAATTAACTGCAGTTGAAATATTATTAAGAAAAACTTATCACTTCTACTATACTTTCTTATTGACAGAGATATCAGCAATAAACACAAATTTCTAGATTTCTCTGAATTCAATCTTGACAAGGTGTTCTCTAACAAAACATACTATTGATTTTTGAAGGGCAAAACTCTAATCTTCATGTGTTTAATTCTTGGATGGTACAACATCCTGAGGTATTGTTACCTTACAGCTCAGAGAACTAGGTATTCTTGATGGGCAACAGTACTGTGGGCAATCTATCTGACTAGGATGTTCTTTCTGCCAAACAAGGATGAGATTCTATTTAGATGGTGAATGTTTAGTTCCTTCCTAGGAACATAATGTAGCATTCTACCTGGTATCAGAACTTTTCTCTCTCTCTCTCTCTCTCTCTCTCTCTCTCTCTCTCTCTCTCTCTCTCTCTCTCTCTCCTTTCTTTTTCATGTGCTTAAAACCTGATCTAACTATCCAGGACTCTTTGAAGTCAAAGGAAGCTCTGACCCCAGAAAAGAATGTTAGAAGAAAAAGAGAGAGGATAAACACTTGAGGGATTTGCACCATCTTGATGCCTGAGAGGTTGAGAGAATCTTGCACAAAAAATCAAAAAGTCATGACTGGTAGGAAAAGAACAGAGGAAATATACATTTGGACTCTATCTGGACCAGGGAGTGAAGGTTCAAACATCAATATAACAGTTATTCTGTCTGTCAGGACATGCCAACTTTGAGTCAGGTAATTAAGAGTCAAAGAGCAGAAAACCTGACCTTGGGCTTATCACTTGTGATAGTTTTCTCATCCTGATAAGGTATTAGAAAGATTACTTTTGTTTGGATTTTTGCCTTTAATGATCCTCAGCCCCAAGAATATTAACATTTATAATTACAGTGAATGGCACATAAATTAATGACAATTAAATTGTTGCACACTACTCCTAAATGCTTCCACCTAATATTACCTAATTATATAGAATCTCTGCAACACTTCCATGCAAAGGAAGAAAATGCAAAGGCTAAGATTAATACTATAACTAGCAAACATAGGCTATATTTTTTTTCTATTGACCTATTGATGCCTGGAAAAAAAATATGTTAAAATGCAATTTATTTTCACTCAGGGTATTTTATCAAGCCAGAATAGAATATAACAGTCATGAATTTATATCTAAAATATTCAATATGTAAACTCTCATATATTTATTAAATTTTCTTTCAAATATTAGGGTGTTTGAAAAATTCTTAACACAGGCATGCTTCACACATACCAAGCATAACTTACTCAAATGTGTTTACACAGCTGTAAAATCCCCACATTAAACTAAAAATATTGCTATGAGTATGAAAACATGAAAGTTGCTAGAAGAAAATTACTAAGTGCTTCCTGTGACATCAATTCAGATGGGATCAAGTTTGTTGATTTTTTTAAAATTCTGCTTTAATATCTCCCTACACACATCACAGTTTCACTAATTCAGGGAAGGTACTGACCAGCTCATCTATCTTTGCCACTACTGTCCCTCATTTCAAGATACCAAGGAAGGAGGAAATTACACACACACACACACACACACACACACACACACACACTTAATATTGTGACCCCCAGGTTATTTATACCCAATTTAAAAGCCTCCTTTTACTCTATGGGAAATATTCAATGTAAACCTAACTATCTGGGTTTTAGTGAATCTATTCCTGATCTCGCAAAAATCACTTAGTTTGCATCTAAACAATGGGTGGAGGAAGGGGAGGAAAAAAATGAATGCTGTGGGGGAGGGGGGCAAACTTTGCTGAACTTTAGAATCACCTGAAGAGCGTTTTAGACATCCCCAGGTTGCTCCCAATAAGGATTAAATTAGAATGTTCAGGCCAGGTTTCAGACATGTTTAAAGATACTCAGGTGATTCCAATGTGCAGCAAATATGGGAGCCAGTAAATTAGTTAATACATTCACAGAGGCACTTTTAAAATTTAAAAAAAAAAAAAAAAAGAGGGGCTTTCATATTATACTACAGGCCCGCTGCACAAAATTCGGGCAAGAGTAGGCCTTCCTTCCACTGGCTGCTGGCACCGGCTTGCCTCCGGCACCTGGGACCCAGGCTTCCCTCAAAGCCCTGGCTTCCTCTGGAAGGACATCTGGTCTAATTAGCATATTCCGCTTTTATTATTATAGATAGCACTATACAAAGTGATACTGGATATTATTCCCAAATTAAGTACAGCACTGTAAATAAAAATAGTGTTTTAGGAAGATTAATCTTCCATTTGGATTTTGGATTCAGTAGTCATAAAGAAGCAATACATTAAAAAAATCACTTCTACCTTTTTTTGCCAGAATTGCAGAAAGTTTAATAGTTGTCTTTGATTTGTATTTTAAGCTGACTTTAACATTATTTTAACCTTACTTTTTCCATTTCTCTATTAAAATTTAAGAAAAGTATCATCTATCTTCTTTCCTTCAAAAAATATCAAACATCATATTTTTTATTATATGTTTACAATAAACATAAAAGAATATTAGAATTAATATGTGGAAAATAAATCTGAGGAGTCAGAAAGAAAATAATTTATCCAAAGTCACTTAATTCAATGTTGCTACCTATTAAAAGAAACAAAAAGTTACCCATTCCAAATATTTTTTTCCAATATTCTGCCACAATGATCTACTTGAAAACAAAGACCTATTCAGGAAATCTTTCTTGACTAGATTTTGTTCATTGCCTGATGACTTGTACTATTTCTCTAAATTTTTAGTCAGTGTATCAGATTGGCCAGTTTATATACCACAGTAATCGCTGGGTATTAATACTGTCAATTTCTATAACCTTTTGTTTAATTAGGCTTACTGAAAGGATTATGCAATTTATGTAACTAGAGAACAGCAACCATGTTGTTAATAGAGACAGTAATGCATCCATTCTCAATGAAATCCTCAAAATAAATTCAACTCAAAAGCAACTGCAAGTGTGATCCACATCCTAACAGTTATTTTGCCCTGGGCTCTGTTACCTTCGTGGGCTTGTTAGAATCCATGCTCTCTTTGAATTTCTCCTGTACAGTTTCTGCAAGTTGACAGAGCAAGGCACCATTGTCCAATTTCTCCATAAATGTTTCAGCCGTAATCTCCTTCCCTGAAATAACCAAAGGAAGCATTACAAAAGCACAATCACGCCCCAAACACAAATGTGACAGTTCATGGCAGCATATATGGCATAGCTGTACCATCAACATTTCTATTCCAGCTGGGTTATATGTCTGGGATAGGAACTCATAAGAAATACATATTCCTTTGGAATTTTGTGTTATCCTTTGGTAGCAAGAATCTCAATATTTTACATTTGTATAAAATAGTGTCAACTGCATACATGTTTTACTTCATTATTAAAAGTGATAAAAGAATATTCTGGGCGAAAGAGTGCCACCATTTAGCAATCAGGCAGTCAATGACACTCCAAGAACCAGCTTCTACCAATGACTGGACAGCTTAGCACCTGAGATTTGCTCAGTGGCCCAGATAATTACTTGGGCCTGCAAGGCAAGGGCATACAGCAGAATGCATTTTGTGTTACATACATGCCTTTGCTCTCTTCTTTAATATGAAATAGAGCCATCATATATCAAAAATCAACCATCATTGGCTACCTTAACAGCATGGCCAATGCATAAAGCCATATCTCTAAATCCCATTACATTTGTTTTCCCAACTGAAATGATTCACACAGGTAAAATCAATGTCATTGATAAACTGTAAACAGACACTATCTCTAACCATTCTCTCTCCTCACACCACTCTTCACTTCCTCTCCTGGTGGTCTGACCATGATTCAACACTGTCCATCCCTGACCTTTAGCTGGTTAACCATTGTTTTTCCCTTCTCATGTGTTCCCAAAGCATATTTTCCTTCTTTTTTTCTTGTATTTTATAACAGTTTTATTGTGATATAATTCACCTTCTTTATAATTCACTCATTTGAAATGTAAAATTCCATGGTTTCTTACACTGTATGCACAGACTTGCACAATCATCACCACAAACAACTGTAGGACATTTTGTAGCATCCTAAAGAAACTCTTTACCATTTAATTGACACTCCTAATTGCTCTATTCCTCCAGCTCCTATAAAACCACTGAAGTTTTTCTTCTATGCTCCCCAAACTCATCTCCCCCAAAGCTCTCTCCTACTCCTGGTTCTATAATCCTGTTTCAGAATATTTTATCTTCCTGCCTTCATTTCCTTCAAATTATTCAAGACAAATCCTATAGATTCATGCTTCCTTCTGTTTCTTGTGGCATCATCTTAATAAGAAATGTCCTGATCCATACTTAAACCTCTAGCAACAAGAGCTATTCTGCGTACCCTCAATTTCTTTGTCCAATACAGATCACACTCACTGCTGAAATTATTATTGCTAAACACCACTTTCACTGGCTTTTTCTTCATCATTATGAAGAGTCCCTAATCTTCGTCCCTACCTAAAATATAAAATATGTCCACTTTAACCCAATATCTAAAGGTCTTCCCAAATCCTCTCATCTAGCTTTCTAATCTAATGTCCTTACACTCTGCTCCGTGGTCTGCACCCTGCCTTCACGGTTCCAATAGCCCACCTGGAATTCCAGCTCCTGCTGTCAGGGCTTTGCTCCTGGCATGATTCCTGCCTGCAATATCCTACTTCTATCTGTCTGGCCAAGTTTCAGCTGTCCTTTAATCAGAAATCCAGAAAAAGGTTCTCCCGGTTCACAATGATCACTTTTCTGTGTGGTGATACTCATGGGTATCACTCACATTGGCATTACCAAACTTCTGTAGCTGGTAACATGTTTTGTCTAAATTTTTTGTCTTCTTCAATACACTATATACCTCTTGAGGTAAATCTGTGTGTGTGTGTGAACGTGTATGTGTGCGTGCGCATGCGCGCATATACATACATCTACAAAGGTAAACAATGTTATTCACATAGTAGGCACATAGTAAATACAATATGTTCAGTGAGCACATGAATTAACAGATGAAGAAATAAACTATTGGGGAACTTTGAGAAAACATTGGGTACTATCTTTGTGAAAAGTGAATAAGGCAAAATAAAAGGAAGTATTTTATATTGAGTCTCTCAGAGTTAACTTTTATCCTAAGAAAAATGCATGCAGCTCAAATCCATAAACACTTAACTATAACCCACATGGAACAATAGATAGACTACTGGCTTAAAGTTAAACTCACAATACCTAACATATTTATATTTCAAGAAACATCTGTTTGAAATGATTTTCTTTTTCAGATTTGGGGGAAGGGCAGTTAAAAAGGGAAAGAGAATTACTTTATTAAAAAAAAAATCTTTTTTTTCCCTTCTGGATAGTTCACATTTCAGCCCCCAGTTAGAATAATGACTTCTGCAGGTGGCAAAACATCAGTAGCTCTAATTACTCACCACAGACATAGCCTATTTAAAATGACTATTATTTCAAAACTAGAGGCCAGGTGCATGAAATTCTTGCACAGGTGGGTCCCTAGGCCTGGCTGGAGATCAGGGCCGATGGCTGCTGGTCAGGGCCTTCCCTTGTTCCATGCAGTTCCTGGTGGTCAGCAACTGTCATAGCGAGTGATCAAACTCCCAGTCTTCTGGTCGAACTCCCGAGGGGACACAACGCATTGTAGTCTTTTATAGATAGACAGACAGACAGATGATAGATATAATAGATAGATAGATAGATAGATAGATAGATAGATAGATAGATAGGTAGATAGATAGATAGATAGATAGATAGATAGATAGATAGATGATAGAATGCAGCTCAACTCAAATCAGGAAATAAATCAAGAAAAATAATCCAGCACAACTGAATTTGTATCATGCATTCACCATACTGGCCTCCATTTTCTAACAAGAAAGTTATTTTGCAGACAAGTATGAAAAATAATTCCTATATAATAAAAGTGTAATATGCAAATCGACCAAACAGCAGAATAACTGGCTGCTGGGATGTGCACTGACCTCTAGAGGGCAAAAGTTCATCATAAGAGCTGCCCCCTGGTGGTGAGTGCACTCCCACAGCGGGAGCACTGCTCAGCCAGAAGCTGAGCTCACAGCTGACAAGTGCAGCAAGGGTGGTGGGAACCCTAAGGACGCCTCGGAGGATGTCTGTCTGCCAGCTTAGTCCTACTCCCCAGACTGCAGGAGGGCACAGGCCAAGCTGAGGAGATCCCCCTCCCCTGCCCCCAGTGCACGAATGTCATGCACAGGGCCTCTAGTATTAGAAATATTTTCAAAATTACCAATTAAATTCCAAGGTAAAAAAAAAAAAAAAAAAAAAAGGTAAATTTTAAATTGTTAAATATATATTAGTTTTAAGATTTTTCTACACTTAGATGAGGTTTTTAGGTATTCTTGTTTCATTAAACTCTATGGCAATTTAGAGATTCTATTCGTAATGTTAAGTGACAAAATAATTATAATATTTAAAAGAATTTATAAATTACAAAAAAAATGCTTTTTTATGAAAAAGTTAATATCAACTTACCAAAAGGTATGATTTTTACTTATATGCATTATACCTGAAAATTTTTCTTTATCCTGACTTCCATGAATACTTGAAGAAAGAATCTACATTGAACATCTGTATCTAATGAAAAATATATTAGGTGTCAGCTTTCAATTCTGTATATTTTATAGCTCCAAAAGGTGAGATTTTTTTTTTTTTTTGGCAAAAGCAGACACTGTTACATACTTTATAGTTGAAATGTGCTGCCTCAAATGAAGGAAAAATGCAAGACGGAGAAGTATTTTTAACAGCCATCACATGTAATGTACTTTCCATCCAAAGATTAAGAATCATAAAGTATATTTAAAATGTAGTGTATAATTATAAGAAATCAGTCATAATTCTTGTAAGGCCTTATATATTGTCTCATTCTTATTAAAAGTATTAAAAAATACAGAATATAAAATTAGCTAAATTTAACTATGGCAAATCCACTAGAACAGGCTGTGATGAACTAATTACAATTTCTCAAGTAAGCATTATACATTAAAGCTAAATATCTTTGCTAGAATCAAATATTTAATGTGTGTAGCTGCTTTGAGACTTTAAGTTATAAATACTAGAAGCAGTAGGATTCTTGTTCCATAGAATCATTTCTTCCTTAGCCCCATCTTCCACATTGTTGATATACTTGGGAAAAGATAGGACAATGAATATTTTATTTAAATTTTCTTGGGTGTACAGACTACTGACCTGAAGTTCAATCTAAAATAGTCTAGTCTAAAGATAATGCCTTTGCTTCCTGAATTTATATTGTAGACTTTGATCTTCATACCATTTATTCTTTCAAGATTGACAGCTTGCCAGTAGACAAAGATTGGGAAGTTTGGTTTAAAAAATGCCATTGGTCACTTCCTATTAAAATAGTAGGGCACAATTATATGAAATAAACATCTGTCAAGTAACTAAAATCAACATATATGCTTGCCATAATATCCATAAAGATTATGTATCAACCATTAGTGTTTTAAAATGGAGCCGCCCTGGGCCCTTTTATCTCATACTTTGCTGAGAAAGAATGTTTTCCTTCTAGTCAGTTAGTAGTACTAAACTCAGGTTCCTAAAGACATGATAGCATTTAACAATGCCATTAAATATTTGAGTTTTTACTGTATGCCAGGCACTTTACATGTATTCATGTGTTTGTTTTTTTAATATGCTCACAAAACTGTGATGTGGGTGCTACCATTATATTCATTTTACAGATGATAAAACTGAGGCACTTAGATTAAGTAACTTGCCTAAAGTCACACAAGGAATCTTGCTCTTTAGGTTTAGAGTCTATGTTCAGTCACCATGCTCTTCCACTTTAGTAAATGTTTGCTAAATATATAACTATTTCCTTTTACAATGCACTCTCCCTAATCAGGAAGGCAGAGAGTTGAGAAGTTGGGAGCCAGCAGTCCTGGATTGTGAGAGGGATGTCCAACTGCCCCTTTTAGACCCAATCCCACCACCAGGTGGTCAGACATCCCTTGAGGGTTCCCAGATTGGAAAGGGTGCAGGCTGGGCTGAGGGACACCACTATCCACCCCCATGCACGAATTTCGTGCACTGGGCCTCTAGTAGAGAGATCAGCAAAATCCAGAAATTGGGAAACTCTTTAAAACAAATGATCCAGTTTCTTCAACATAAAATTACAAGGAAAAGAATAAGAAAAAAGAGGGCGTAAACTATGGATTAGAAGAGACTAGAGATTTAGATCAACCAATGTACAGACTTTCTTTGGATCTTGATATAAATAAATCAACTAAAAAATAAAAAAAACAACAATGCACTCTCCATAATCAGTTGTCTTTTGCACTATAGAAACTCCACATGAAGCCCTTCAGGAAAAAACAAACAAACAAAAAACCAGCTTAGGGCTGAAGATAGTGATAGCAGTACTGAAAAATGAACAGCAGTGCACCTTGTAAACTGGAGAATTGTTGAGAATGTCATTCAGGCATGTTCTGATATGTGTGACCTGATTTACTGTGAAGAAAACTGGCATATTTTATCTCTACAAGTGATCCGGATAGAATCCAACTCTACTTGAAACTCTACTGCACCTCTCCATCCCAGGATGTTTTTCTAATTGATGAACTCAAAGGAACTCATCTGCTGTCTTAACTCGAATTAGTCAGTGTTTTGAGACTGAAATCTGAAGGTTGTGAGGTAGAAAATGATTCATTCTATCCTGAAACCCTAGATCAGCACTTGCCCCACAGTGATTCCAACTCTCTACCCTCATTTATATCATGACAAGACAAAGCTGGTTCTGTTGGAAAAGTTGGGTTAAAAAGAAAAAGAAAAAAGAAAAAGAAAAAAAACATGGGCAGTAACTTCTCTGAAAGGTGTCAACTTGTGAACATGAACTTGATTCCAGGCTTAGACTTTTGAACTGGGAAAAGATAGCACCTTTCCGAAGGAATTTTAATGTACTATATCAAGAACATAAGAGTTCTGCAGGATAAAGTTCTATTAAAAGGGCCTCAAGAAAAACAAAAAGCGAAGAAAACTCTTCAAATGTTATTAGATAGCAGTTGTATTCGGCAGCAACAACACCAATAAGTAGACACTAAACATTTTAATGCTAGAAATTGGTTATTTTTATAAATAACTTGTAAGTAAAATTACATATCAGTCAGATTAAGCATATAACAACTGAAATTTTTTGTGGAAATTCAGAGAAAGGGAAAATCACCATAACATCAATTGTCACAACACATTTCTAAATGGAAGTAAAATCCATTCAGCAAAACTTGATCTGAAATCTTATGATTTACTCAAAGTCCCTACTTATATGGAAACACATATGCCTACATTTAAAAATCTACAATCTTTAAGAACAATGTCTGCTTATTTGCTACTTAACTATAATCTTTTCTCAAAAACATATTCCCATGTGATTTCATGTAGTGTTAAGATCATCATTTTCAAACAAAGAAACACAAGTGAAATAAACAATTTGAGAACATGTATGTTAGTGCATTCATTTCAAAGCTAAGTCAACAACAATTTTCAATAGTCCAGCAATAATCACTACATTTGTAGAATGTGCCTCTTCTATTTGAATGGTGTTTTTGCTATAATCTGATACTGTTAATTTAATAACATGTTGTTTATTTGAAGTGACAATTAATTTTCTCCAAGATGTATTTGTATAATTATTTGATGTTCAAATATGTCCTAAGGAAGCAGATTAATAACAAATGGAAAATAGCTAGTTCATGAACAAAACAGAAGGTCTTAGAGATGAAATGTTTGTATTTAAAGAATAATAGGGAACAATGGCCAAATAAACATTTTATAGTGAAGAATGAAGGGATATTCAAGATTCTTTAACTGCTTTTTCATAATAATGACCATAAAACTGCTCCATGGAGCCAGCTGTTGAAAAACATACTTAGACTATACAAACTATTTTCAATAAGGTCAGTTGATATTTCCAAAGGTATATGAACAGTCAGTAAATATTACATGATTATCTTATGAATCACATTGATGTGCTATCCCAGTGGTCGGCAAACTCATTAGTCAACAGAGCAGCAGGCCACGGCTCATGAGCCACAGTTTGCCGACCACTGTGCTAGCCCATAAACAAATCCCAACTACCATATCTTAGTCAACTTTTTATAAGAGAGCTAGCAGTCTATGTTCTTATACATAAATAATATTTAATCTAAAAATTTGCTATTGCTCCTTTAATTCCAGGCCTAAGAAACTAAAGTGGTATGTATTAGTGTTACTGATTATCATATACTTGAAATTTATGGTATTAAACCGCCATATGTGATATGAATATGAATACTGGCCTATGGACCAATGAAACAATTTTCTTCTCTATCCAATATATTTTATCTAGCAGGAATATCTAAATCCAAATTGAGTATTCTTTAAGAAACTACAGCTTTCAATTGATATTTCATATGAAGGACCAGAAATATCTGAATTTAGACCATCATTAATACTCCTTTTGAAGGGCATAAAAAATGTCCTTTTAAGCAAGTATTACTAAAAAGAAGTAGAAAGCCTTTCCACAAGTTCTATATCACAATGGTAAAAATATAATTAAAAGATTTATTATAGAATATGAACTTCTACCTCACAAAAAAAAAAAAAATCAGATATGTTATATAAAGACAGCATCAACTTTGGAGCTAACTACTTTCAAGATATCTCTAACTTTCAAGTATACACAAAGCAATAATTGAGTTACTAAAAAATTTGAAAATATTTCTGAAGTGATAAAATGGGCAGTAAATATATACAATTTTAAAGTGTACTTTACTGACTTTAAATATGTGAATTCTAAGTGTACCTAATATATGTAATAAAAATATCTTCTAACCAAGCCCTATTGATTTTGTCCTCCTCATATCATCACCATTTTAGCATGTATTTTCTTATCTCAAAGTGGATTACCACTTTCAAAAATGTCGTTATTGTTCTACTTTTTAAGTTACCATAAGGCTAGTCCACTTGAGGTCTACTATCTATCTACTTTTATTAATTTAAATCAATGCAAGGTGGTACTTTACTATATCTTGAGATTCTTTTCAGATTTCTTTTCTGAGAAAATCTCCTAAGCCTGATTCTTTAAAATAAAGATTATTCATTTATGTAAATGATGTTCTCTTGTTTATGCATATTGATCTCAAACTGGGTCTCAAGAGATGGATTTCTTGGAAACATACACTTTTGGAGCTGGAAAGGACATCAGAGAGCGTTTACAACCCTTTCACTTTATGGCTGAGGACACGGAGCCCAGAAAAGATAGCTGAGTGACTCTGGGCAAATTTCCTGAGTGGCAGAGCCAGAACCAGAAGCCAGGTCTCCTGACATCCTGTCAGGAGCCAGGTCTCCTGACGTCCTGTTAGGAGCCAGGTCTCTTGATTTTTATTCCAAGGATCTTTCCATTACACATACTGACTCTCTATTCTTTGAGGCTGTTCTGGGCTGTTCACACTGACCAAGCTGCTTTGTAACTGATCACATTCACCAACTAAAATGGCTTTGATGACAAGTCATGAGACCTTGGACCATACCTCTATAATCAGCCTATATTCTAATTAATTACCATCTCCCTCTATCTGGAATTTCAATGGCTCCTCACTGATCAGACAATAAATTATAATTTTTTTTAACATAATCTAGCATCTACGTGTGTCACGAAACTCACCTTCTCTTACCTGTGCTATTGACCCTAGTCTCATTTCATTTTTCCAATGTTCCAAACTCCTTTGTACCTCAGTACAAGCCATTCTCTCTAATCATGCTCTTCTCACATGCTTCGTCTGGCTCATTATTAATCATTCTTTGGTCCTCAGTTTAAATATTGGATTTCCTAAAGAAGATTTTCCTAAGTCCTGCAATCCTTTGCAGTATTCCCTCCTCTTATTGCAACCTATATTTTTTAGTGTTTATAATAAGCCCAATTAATGAATTATGCAATGACTTACTTAATGTTTCCTTTTCAATCTGCTACAACATTTCTAAGAACAGGCACTCTGTCTATTCTTAATCACCACTCCATCCTACTGTGTCTGGACCACAAATATCACAACAGCACATATTTACCATAGCTATTGATTCCTATGCACCAGACCTTGTTATAAATGTGATCATCTCATTCAAATTGCCAACAATACTAGTATTATACCTAGTATCAACCTCGTAGGATTGTTGGCAATTTGAATGAGATGATCACATTTGTTATAGATGACAAAACAGAGGCTTGGTGCATTTAGACACTTGTCCAGCATTTTAGAGCTAAGATGAGGTGGAACTAAGACTTGAATTCAAGCCTTCTGATGCCAGTGTTCATATTTTCTAAACCAATAGTATATGCTGTGGCACACTCAAATATTTGTTCAATAAATAAATAAACATATCCACAAAATTAACAGTATCACTAAACTATGTAATTGGAATAACAACACATAGTATTTACAATATGTCAGGCACTTTCTAAACAGCATACCTATTTTAGTCATGTAATCCCATTACAACCTTATAAAGTACACTCTATTATTATTATTACCACATGACATGAGGGCACTGAAGCACAGAGGGGGAAGTTTTTCTGTCCCAATATCTGTCCCAATATCATATTGATATGTAAGTGGCAGTTCTTGGCTACAAACACAGGCAGTCCCTAGCAAGCCTATTCTCTTAACCTCCATTGTATACTGCCATATTGGTGAAAGCCCATATCTGCAGACAGCTCCCAAATAAATAATAAGTTACGTACTCGTGTAACAATCACTAGTGAACCTTGGAAGGACAAACATAAAGAGAGGAAATCCACCTGCTTAGGTTAACTGGGCTCCCTTTACATGATGGAGATAAAAGCTCCTCCTTGGCATATTCATATGCAGTAGCTCTGGTTACCCTACAGAGAGTGGTCAAACTAGGGTATACACAGTGAGAAAAAGTAAAAAAAATAAAAATAAAAATGAAAAAACCATGGTGCAAGAGAGGAAAATCTGGCTAAAATGTGCTAAAATCTTTCCAAACTTCACTAAGATTTCAGGTGGACAGGGTGCTTCTCACTAAGCTCTTTAGTTTCTCTTGAAGTAATAAAATAATGATGGTTAAATCCCTTCTGCAGGTGATAAAGTATCACACAAATAATTCAAATCTTATATTGTATGTTTACAAGGGTCCTTCCCAAGGGCCATAAATCAATTTTGTTTTCTGTGAGAAATTATTGGTAAAAAAAAAAAAAAAGTGTTTCTATATATAATGATCCTTCAAATGGGCATGGTTAAAAAAAATTCACATGGTTGAAATTGTATCCTATGGCTATGCCAGCACAGTAAGAATTTAAAAAGGGACAGCCTTGGCATGAGGTAGCATTTTTCTCAGACATAGTACCTTTGGAAGAGTAGCTAAAAACAGAAGTGAAATGAATAGAAAATTTTAGCTCAAGGTTAGATGACTCCAGTCAGCTCATTTGGACGAAGCATAGATGTGTTCATTCTAGAGTTTGGGTATTCAGCAGTTTCAGAAGACATGCTATAAATGTAGGGCAAAGCGATCTAGTTTTAGAAGTCAGATTTCACAGACCATGGCATAGGGGCCTTGTCCAAAGAATAGGTCAGTTTGGTCCATTGCATAAAAGAAAAGTAAAAGGCAAATCAGATCGGCATATAGATGAAATACACAATTTGACCACCTATTTCCACATTTCGATGCATGATATTGGAAGTACTAAGCATAGTTAATGCGAGAGACATTGGGAAATTCATTTAAATTTTCCACATGCTTCAGGTTTCCCAGATGCAAAACCCAATGAATGAAATCTTTCTTTCCAAGGTGCTGTCACATGCTTAGGTGAAGGATACTATATGGGGGCGGGGGATGGGGAGGAGAGACACAAAGAAAACAACCCTGTTATCTTTGCTCACAGAATGATATCTTATAACCTTACCTAACAGATTGGTTAACCACAAGGCCAAATCTTCTTTCATCGGTAGCAAATTAGCTTCATGTCTGCTGGCCAGCCACTGGCTATACTGATGCATATCAGAGAGGCCAGGTCCACTGCGTACCTTTGGGCTCAGAGCAGTGCACATTATTTATCCACTTGTAATACCTGTTTGGGAAACAAAAAAGCAATTGCTTTTTTATACAGACTTCTCTTGTTAATATCTTGCCGCCAATGACAAAAAGTAAGGAACCAGATCCATAGAGGTTTTGATGAAAGGTCAGTTTATTAATTATTAACCCTCAGGAAACACTATTTACTTTATCTTTTCTGGTCCTATCACTGTGGACGAGCCAGTTAGTAGAAAAGAGTAGCAATCAAAGGTCAAATAGAAATATCAAATAGCTAGCCCTAAGCTTGTGTCAAACATCGTATTTAGAGTCCCTTTCTAAGACAAGAAATCCCAATCAAAGTTGTTGATTAAAATGTCAGCATCCACATTGTAAATCCCCATTGTTTGGCTTTATTTTTTAAAGCTTAGATTTCTACAGAACTTTAGGATTGAGTGCTAGCAGTGACAATGTTTGCACAATTTATTGTGAACATATGGTCACTACCCTTCAAACTATTACCTATGGGACTAAGCACAGTACTTGGTTCTTTACAAATGCCTGAGTGATCAAGGACTTACAGTTTCAGAGAACTGGGTGGGAGTCAGGGTAAGAGGTGTTTTCAAAGAGTCCCTTACTATACTTTTCTCATTTTACAGTTAATGAAAATAAAACCATATAGGATCAGTGACTTAACCAAGATCATACAGATAGATTATGGCATTTGTCAGCCTTAAACCTGGGTCTTCATATTCTTTCCAGAATGACACATTTTATAAAATATAACCCAATCATTCTAACAAATACTGCCACAAACTTTTCTTTTGTCTTACTTTTAGTCTTTCACTTTATGTGTTTTGCACCTTAGGTTTTGTTTGCAACCATCTTTTGAGTAGAAGTGATTAAATATCTTAAATCTACAAAATAAAAGTTGACTTCATTAACTTGGTTACCTCATGGGTATCATAGTCCCCTAGGTGGATTATAGAAAAGTTGTTTGAATATATACTTGGCCTTGAACATAGCTCTTTCGTATGCATTATTTATAGGAGCTAAGACTATAGAAGTAACATTGAAGTAGCTAAGGTAAAAAGCTCATAAAGTCAACAATTGTGTAGGTCTCTAATATGCACACAAAAAAACATATAAAGTAACTAAATGCACGATAACTTAACAAAAATGAAAATACAACTGGGAAGAGGTAAGATTTATGATATAATGGGGTTCTCAGCTATATTTCAATAATTATGGTATTTTAAAGTTACTAATTCAAGTGTATATATACTCTTTATCAGTTTTTTTTATTGAAACTTTACATAGTATCCCCTTCTAGTTAATCTCAAAGTCCAATTCTCTTAGTATAGGGTCATTTTTGTCTTTTAAAGATTGCGTTTGAAAACATAATAAGATATTGGTGTTTAGAAAAATGTCAAATATGAACATCTTCCAAACATTTTTCTGTAGTATTAGAAAAGACAGCTGGAGCATAAACACCTAAAAGGTGTCATAAATATGTAATTTAAAAGCACAGACAAATGCATTTCTAAGCAATTATGCCTTTGAGTAATTTTTGCGAAAAGGACCATAATTTTTCTTTAAAAACATGTTTTTATAAATCTCCCCATATCTAGTTATCCAGAGCAAACCAGTGCAAATGTGAAACACATGTCACTAAATTATCATTATAGGAAACAGAACATTATCATCGCCTGTTCTTTTGTAGTTAATCATCACAGTATTCATACAAAATCCTAACATTTTCTCCAAATCCTGTCATTAAATATCAGATACCCAAAACATTTTTGCCCCAGTTCTTTGAAAAAAAAAAAAAAAAAAAAAAAGGGGCTAGTCCCAGGCAAACAACACATCTCCCTGTAGCTGGTTAGGATTCCTATAGGCTAGCTGGCCTCGGAAAACAGACATTTAAGTAATATTACATTTAAGCTCATGATTCATATATTTAAATAACTAATTGAAATCTTAAAAGGGTTACCTCTAAAATGCCTTTCTTCTCAAGACACAATCTCTCCCACTACTTTCCTGAAAGTGAGATGCGGTAGGTCAGTAACTTTAGCTACATCCTATTATGTGCTCTGCAACTTCCATTTAAACATCAGAGTCCTATTCTGCTCAGTAAAAGCAAGAAGACACCTCAAATTCTTAAGCTCATTGTCCAGCAAAGAATTCATCAAGGGATAGTTTACAGTAAGCCTAATGGCATGTAACACTTTCAATGAGTCAGAGGGACACAATCCTTCCCCTCAATACTTCTAAACAATAAAGTTTTTCTTTTCTTGACAGTGGCACATTTATTTCTCATGGAGTCTGCCCTGTATTTTGCCAGGCATGTAATTCAAACTATCTTCTAATATTGATAGATGATCATGAAGGAAAAACAGTAGGAGCAATGAAGCAATTTTTGTGATGCTACTTTGTATAGGATTGAAATTATTTGCAAACCATTAAAAAAAAAAATTTATTTTACCAGGAGGTTAAAAGGAGATAAAGAAGGCTTAGTAGGTCATCCACATGCAATAGAAGATAAGCAAGTAAACATATGCCAAATAGGTTGGTACTTAAAGTCACTGTCATGGGTAGAAACTCTGTTTAAGTTACTTTTGAAAAAAAAATGAGGATTTATATCCAAATGGAAGTTGCTTTTTTTTTTTTTTTCATAATTTAAGTCACCATCTGTGGTTCAGCTGAAAGTCAGCCACTACATGGAGGTCTTGGATTTAGATATGGCCGAGACATGAATAAGAAACATTGGAATGAACCCAGCTCACAGGAGTATGGAAGAATTATTCCATGGTGAATAATTTCCCATTGAAATAATAATTAAAATGGGGTGAACAAAAGTCAAACAAATTCATATCACCAACATAAAAAGATCACTAGAGGTTGTAACCTTTTATAATATATAATTTTTAACAAATGTTGGATTAGTGTGGATGAGTTGAATTAAATCATAAAGAACAAACCAAAACAAATATCAGTTCTGACTTTTTTAATGCATTCAAAAGTCTTCAAAAACCACAAGCGATACCACGGGGTAGCTTTTAAAGATGGGGAGTGAAATGATTAATGATTCTCTAGACTTAAAGAACAAAGTGAAAGTTTGGGAGACCAAAAAACATTTTTTTTTTTTGTATATTATATCAAAACACTGAAAGATGGTACCATTAAAATTCATATGATGTAAATATGTAAAAAGCTTGGTAAGTGACTGTGGTAATAACTAAACAAAGGCAATAGCTTTGGAGAATGGAGGGAGGACTCAAATGCTGCCTTGAGTCCTCTACACTATGGCTTCTCCAAGGTTTATGGGTCTACCTAAAAATGGATAACCCAACCCTCAGGGTCTGGAATTCAGAAAAATAAATTTTAAAGCGAAAAACATGCAGAAACTTAATACAGAATTCTTCAAAGAATGTGTATTTTTTTTTCTTTCTTTCCATAGAAGTGATTCTGGAATAACCATTATGAATATGATGAGACATGAACTAGCCCAGGGGAAGAAGAAAGAATGAATGACTCCGTAAGTAAAATATCATATGTTTAAAGACTCTGTTTAGTCTGTGGCTCCAGAATCCCAGCTGAAGACCTCATAGTTTTGACTCTGAAGATAAAGTATTCCTTCACACCTCTTAGAATTGTGCTTTAATGATGACCAACATGGCTCCTGGTCTATCTCTAGACTTTGTTGACATGTTACAAAAAATGCATTTCAATATTGCATAGAAAACACATTGGAAAGAATAAGATAAACATTCTATCATTATTGTCTGCTATGAGATTCCACTAAAAAGCCTGATTAATGAATAATAGTTGGAATTTCAGAATTAAAATCAGAAGTCCTGGGGTCAAATACTATTTCTATTAACAACCCACTTAATAGCTGTTCTTTTCTACAATAGTTATGAGACTTCTTGTTTTTGTGCCTGAGTTCTTCAGTATGTACAATAGAGGCTAACATCTCAAATATAACCTTTAAGATTAAGTATTTATGCCAGTGTTGGCATATATTTTATATTCAATTAATACTAGCTAACACTAGTATGCCAACATGAAACTTCCATTGACTTACTTTAAAAAGAAAAGCAATTCTGTAGCAAAGTAGGAATGTATTGTGGGCCTTTAAATCACTAAGAGAAGACAAAGGGTAATGAAGAGAAATGAAAACAACGTATTGATTAAATAAAATCATAAATATTGGAAAACTCAGAGATGAAGAAAATGTTGAGCTCTAAATGAGTTTATATGTATTTTTTAAAACAAAAGCTATTCAGATAGGAGAATGCTAGACCTCCCAAAATAAATGTGAGAGGATGTCACCACACTCCTTCCCTACCCTGCACATACTCCCTAACTGTGGCCACTTCAAACAAGAATGCTTAATGACCTCACAGTGAAGGGCCTCCACCCTAAAGGCCACCTTGTTCTCACCTGCAGCGCTGACCTCACCTCTATCTAGTCCATTTTGAGTATTTGGGGTGTGAAACAATGAAGTCACAACGTTTATAGGTCAGTAACACTATCTTTTAAAGTTTAAAACAAGCAAACAATACCCCAAGCCAAACACCCTCCCAGAATCTGGAAGGAGAAAACGGTATCTTTCAAGCTAGACTCAAAAGAATTAACAACCAAGGGTGGCTCTTTTACCATACTGACTTCCTTTTAGCTCACCAATAATCTCTCTACAATGCTACATACTCTTGACCAATGCCATGGATGCAAAAGCTTAACCTGAGGGTCTAATCAGAAAATCCAAGCTCAGAATTTAATCATAAGCGTACTCCAGATCTTGTAAATGAGTGGACCTCCATCCACTTCTGGCTAAGGGGAACAACTTGTCCACAGATGAAAGAAGCACCAAGCATAAAGTCAAAACAGCACTCAGTGGTTTTTCTAATGATGTTATAACATCTTTAAATTTTAAATGGACATTAAAATATCTACTCTTTGTCAAATTCCTGTTCTTAAAAAAATGATTGGAGCCCTAAAATATTTTACCCAATGTAACAAGGCTATGTAGCCATAGAGTCATTACAAGTATCCTGTCCTTCTGAGGCCCAATCTCAAGTAATGCTCACTCTCCTCCGAGAATCTTTCTCACCAGGACCCCCATGAAGATTTGTCTTGAATCAACTAATGATATGCCTGCAATAATAATTCCTTCTTAAATCATGACCAAGATATTAAGACTGGGTGGGAACTGATTTCTAGGCATTGGTGATATTTTTTCATTTTCTTTTTTTCTTTTTAAATTCTACTAGGCCACTTTTCCAAACAATTTAATACAAGTTTTTGGACCCCTAACAGATTAATTTGGAACATAATTTGAATAGAAAACCACCTGAAATTCATAAGTCAATTAGAATATTTAAAGACTTCCAGCAAAATTTCATCCAACTTGATTAGGCAAACCTCACTTCATGAGATATTTTTTATAAACTGTTTGTAATGCAAAGATTTCTGTTTTTCTTAACTATAATGTTATTGAGAGCTATCAGTTTTCTACTCTCTCTCTCTCTCTCTCTCATGTAAGAAGAGAACATTAACAAAAACTCAATTGAATTGATCCTGAAAATGTTTGACAAAAATTACATGCATCTTACTCACTTTAACAAGAGATATGTTTACCTTCACCGCAGTTACTTCTTCTAATCAGAAAACATGGAGTAGAAAATGTTGATAGTTGCTCAGGAGAAATGCAAAGAAACAGTGGGATTCTATTCATGCCTCCATATCAAAACCACAAAGATACCAAAATAGCCTATGAACATTAGCTGCAACTTTAACAAACTCCCTCTGCACATGAATTGCTAGAGCCTCCTTATCTGGTTTCAACCCAGGTAACTTTGGCCTTCTATTATAGACTCCGAAAGTCTATAATGCAAACGCACAGCCTTGAAACAGAATTCTAAAATCTTGCCTCCCCTACTTAGGATTCATATAAGAAAGACCTGCTATTTCACCTCTGCAAGTTTAGGTTTTAACTAAGACTCCTCAGCAAAACACTAGGAAACTCGGTGGCAACCACATGACCTTTTGCACCAGGTGAAATAAGTTTTGCCAAGCGAACCTATTTCCCAATCAAGCTCGGCCCACCTCACCAAAGTATGGTGTTTGGCCGCAAAGTAAAGAAAGAAGCTCCAAGTTTAGTAGCATCCAGGTTGAAAGCCAAACTACCTTTCCGATTCAGAGCCCACTCAGAGAGCCATGGCTGAAGGCTACCAGGTCCCATGCATGCCTCAGCCTCTGCCCCTTACCTCCTCTTAGGCAGTCAGAACCAGGACGCCCATGCTGGAGAGGACCACCACGGCCACCACCTCCCCCTCCACCGTTAGGGGGGAGCATTCCTCGAGAAGGAACTCATTGATGGATTTCAGAGACAGGCTGGGCACACTAGATCCCAGCTGCAGTTAATCAGTGTCCACACAGCGCAGAGGCTGTGGGGGGAAAGAAGCACTGAGCACAAGGGCTTGTTCTCAGCCTTGCCTCTGGAAGTCCCGGGGGACAGGTGGAGAGAAAGGTGGACTTCCCCTGCCCGGCTGGCACATCCGACCTGCCTGGGCCTTTATTTGAACACCGGGAGGCCAGATGGGTGTTCCTGTGCACAGGCAGATCTGATTTCCTCTGCATAAGACTCCCATACACAACGGATCTGGCTTTGTTGGAGAGGGTTCTGGGGGAGAGGGCGGGGTTTGCCAGAGGGACAGAAAAGTTTTGCAAATCTATACATAGGAGCAGGAAGGGGAAGGGGGGGAGAGGAGGAAGAGGAGGAAGGTGGGGAGGGTAAAGGTTTTGACTCCCAAAAAGGTTACCTGGAGAAAAGTTACTGAGCAACCCACCCCACCCCCCACTGTGCCAGAAGAGTGAGGAAAACCACGGTTAAACCCAGCCTTTGCCCCCTCTCTTTCCTCACAGTAGAAACTCCGCATGGCTGGGCTAGGTTATTGGCAATTGACCTCTCTGGGCATGATACAATGTGATTTTGCCAAAATAAGGAATGCCTTCCAAACAAAGTTGTCTCCTCTACTCCCTGCAAACAATTCCAGATTTTCCAAAGCCCTGCTCTGCGGACTCCAGGAGAACAATGCTCCGCGAATTATTATTCCCCAGGGGGGTTTGATTCACAGGCTAGCCTTTGTTTGTTCCCTTTAAAAAGCTCAACTCTGTCAAACGCATCAGCGAAAACAGAGGTTCACCCCACATCACACGGGTCACCCTTCTTCTCCCCAGCCTGGCCTTCGGACTCAAGCAAAACATTCAGATCACCCCCCTCCCCCCAATCCGCTCCTCCTCCCCAATACCCGCGTGCAACCCAGGGACCCCGGTGGGAGGCGTCCGTGTGCATGCATCTTCGCTGTGCATTCATCATCTCTGTGCTCATCAGAAGCCCTCACTTCTGTCCCTGGTTGGCTGAGCCGCCCCAGCGGGCTTTTCGCGCCGCGGTCCCGGGGGCCGGTCCACCACAGGGATGGGGAGCACATGGCTGTGCGTCCCGTGGCATCAGAGAGGCGCCCCCTGCAGTGACCACCCACCCAGCAGCGCCAGAGCCCGTCCAGCGGTCCGCGGCTCCCCACCCCGCCCGGCCAGGTCCCCGGGGTTAGGG
The DNA here is from genome assembly GCF_014108245.1 of Pipistrellus kuhlii. NCBI lineage: Eukaryota > Metazoa > Chordata > Mammalia > Chiroptera > Vespertilionidae > Pipistrellus > Pipistrellus kuhlii. The sequence continues at coordinate 18,509,844 of NW_023425595.1, forward strand.
TTCCAGCCCTCCCCCTGCCCCGCCGCCCCCCGCAGCCTCCTCCTCCGCGAGCAGGGCCTCCCCACCCCGCGCCCTGGAGCGCGCACGCCGGGCGGCTGGGAGGGCTGCGCCCGCCCCGCTCACCCTGCGTCCGGAGCTGCTGCTGCTGCTGCTGCTGCTGCTGCTGCTGGCGGGCCGCCCGCGGCTCTCAGCGGCGCCCGGGCTCCCGGCTCGGCTCCCGCGGCTGCTGCTGGGGCGCGGGCCCCTCCCGGAGCGGGTCCTGCGGCGGCGGCGCTCCGCACCCCAGCAGCCGGGCGGCGCAGGCAGCAGCTCCCGCCGCGCTGCCCCTCTTCATACTGCTCCGAGGGCTCCTCTCGGTGCAGTTTGGGAAAAACGATCTCTCCCCCTTGCCAGAAACAGATTGCCTACATTTCATCGGTCCGCACGGGCCGAGCGGAAGTCAGATGCTTACTTTTTGCTGGTGGTGGACGGCAAACGCAATTGACACCGATTTACCCTTCAAACGGGGAGAGATTGTGTTACAAGCCCTTGGCAGCGGTCCGGGGGTTGGGGCCAAGCTCCAGCACCCCCCCCCCGTCACCCCCCTCTTTGACCCCCTAAACACTAACCTAAGAGGGAAAGGGCCTGGGGGTGGGAAGGGGGATCATATTTAACTCCAGGATTTTTTAACAGAGCCGATGGCTTTAGCACAATATTAAAATGGGGTGTCGGAAAAGTTGTGCTTTCCTGGTCAGCAATTTTTTTTTTTTTTTTTCAGATTTGGAGGCACGAGCTTTGCAGCAACTTGGGCCTCTCTTCGTTCCAAACTGAACAATTGGACTTCTTGAACGTCTCTTTTAAAGACCAGATGGTAGATGAGGCTGCTACTCAGGACTGTTTTCGCTTTACAAAGGGAAATGCAATTCCACCTTCTTTCCCTCCGCCTCAGTTCTCATCATGATGTGGAATGTCACAGACAGTGTTCCCCAACTGGGGTTTATGAGTACATGCAGAGTCTGTCTGAGGTGGAAAGCCTCGCTGTGACCTGGACAGATGTGCAAGCGTCTGCTTCCCCGCTGATATATAGGTGACCTCTGGCTCAGTGTCCTACGCGCCTCGGGTCACCACTCACCATGGAGCGTAGATGAAAAGTATTACACTTGATTATTGTTTTGTTCTCATGTACGTCCGTTTCACGTGCATTTCCATCCCCTGTATGAGATGGCATTGGCAGAAAGTATTCTGATTCTCTCCTGGGTACAAGTTTTTAAGTAGGTGGTAAGGTACTCCCATCTGCACCCCTACCTCCAAATAAGAAGCTACATTTACATCCACAATAGCAAAGTGACCTGGATAATTTTAGATATCATTAAAGAACGCATGTTGCACCCTAGCCGGTTTGGCTCAATGGATAGAGAGTTGACCTGCGGACTGAAAGGTCCCAGGTTCGATTCCGCTCAAGAGCATATACCTTGGTTGTGGGCACATCCCCAGTAGGAGGTGTGCAGGAGGGCAGCTGATTGATGTTTCTAACTCCCTATCACTCTCCCTTCCTCTCAATAAAAATCAATAAGATATATTTTAAAAGAATGCGTGTTGCATGTATTACTGCTTTCATCTGGAAGTGGCTATTTGCTCTGAAATATCTAGACACTGCATCCATTACTTGCTTCTAGCAGTACAAATAGCTAAGAAGGGGACAGAACAAATTGACAAGTTTGGTGGCAATGACTGACACCCCACACACACACCCCGCCCCCCCCCCACCACCACCCGCAAGCTTTTTACTTTAGTTCAAGGTGGAGTTGCAGCTCTCAGTTCCACATTCCTCCTTGGCTTCCCAGAGCCTCCTCATTTTAAAGAGAAACAGCATTATGTAAAGGCCTATATTACTGCTTGGATATTCATAAACTTCAACAAATCATACAGAACAGGTTACAGATCAACTTGAGGAAGTGATTCTGAATAATAAAAATGTTTCCAAAGTAAACAAATCTGACATTTCAAGAGCCCTAACAACGTATTTTGAGTTTCTAAACTTATTCGACTTAAGTTAAAAGGTCAAACATTCTAGATAAGTTTTCATGATCAAACATCATCAGCCAATAAATATTATTTTAGTATCTTCAGGGTATAAAATAAGAGTTCAAAAATCTAACACCTCGGATTTTGAAAATCTTATATCCTATACCTTTCCAGGTGTAAATATTCTTGTCATGTTGTTCCATATTCTTGTCAAAGTTTATATCAATGTTTGTACTGATTCAGGAACAATGCTAAACCCAGTTTGGGAAAATAAGGAGGTTTGCAAAAGCACTGGGAGAACGTCATCATTCAAATTACTCCCTCCAATGCCCCTTCCTTCCAGGAATTTTTACTTTTGAATTATGCATCACATCAGATCCCTGTCCTTTGAGCAAGAGCAGAAAGGAAGAGAAATGTGCATTTTCTCCCTTAGCATCTGAGAGTTGTGCCAAATCTCTTTTATTGGCAAAGGATAAGTAATACAAAAGATTTCTAAAGAGTCATCAAAATTATGTTTTAATTTAATTTTCTTCAGAATTTGTAACAATTCCCATTTGATTTTAATTTTTTTTTATTTTTCAAAATCAAATTTCTATTTATGTCTTCAAATCAGTCACTAATACGTTTGTCAGACAATCTTTTTGTCCAAGAATGGTCTTTCTTTGGTCTCTCTCAACCTAAACATGTTCATCTTGGGAAGCCGGGGTCCAACTTATCTTCCCTGATCTGATTTGAAGGTACTGAAAGCAAATGCCTCACCTATTGGGGTGAAAAATGTCTAAATACATTCCTGACCTTGACAGAACAAAAAATACAAGCCGAGCCAGATTTAAAGGAATATTTAGTTTAGTTTTTCTTTTTATCATCTAAATATTAAAGTTTAAAAGAGGACTTCAATATTGAAAGTTTCTAGGTTACTCTGTGTTTTGGGGTGTTCCACACCTTCAACATTGTATCAGATATGAGCTTTGCCTTTTTTTTCTCTCTCAAAAAGAAAAAAAAAGAAAAGAAAAAAAATATATATATATATATATTAAATGAACAATAAAGTTATTTATCCCTCTCTCCCTTCTTTCTCTCCTTCTTTCTTTTCTCCCTCCTTCATAAAATAATATATATTGGGTCGGCAGCTAAGTAAGTGCGGATTTTTTAAAGAAAATCAAAGACAATTTTTTCATGGAACTAAATAACTTTATTCTGTAATGTATTGCCCATTTTGATCAATGACCTTTTGCCATCTTTCAGGCAGCATCATAATCCCACGTTCAAAAAACTTCTGGTTTTTATTAGCAAAAAACTGAATCAGGTACGATTTGACATCATCATCATTATTGAAATTTTTACCATTCAAGGAGTTTTGTAAAGATCGAAACAAAAAGTAATCAGATGGTGCAAGGTCAGGACTATATGGTGGATGTGGCAAAACATCCCAACCAAGCTCCATTAATTTTTGCCGAGTGACCAAAGATGTGTGTGGCCTTGCATTGTCATGATGGAATACAACACCTTTTCGATTTGTCAATTCGGGCCGCTTTTCTTCAACTGCATTGTTTAATTTCGTTAGTTGTTCAATGTAGACATCAGAATTGATCCTTCGGTTGGGTGGTAAGAGTTCAAAGTAGACAATTCCTTTGTAATCCCACCAAACTGATAACAAAACCTTCTTTTGATGAATATCAGCTTTTGATGTTGTTTGAGTTGGTTCACCTGGCCTGCTCCACGATCTTTTCCACTTGATATTGTTGTAAACAACCCATTTTTCATCGCCAGTTATCAGTCGTTTTAAAAATGGATCATTTTCATTACGTTTCTTTAGCAAATCGCAGCTGCTAATGCGTTGCGTTAACTGTGATTCTTTCAGTTCGTGAGGAACCCATGTATCGAGTTTTTGAACATAGCCAAGTTGTTTTAAGTGATTTTCAATGCATGTATGTGATACATGAAGCTTCTCTGCAATCTCACGTGTTGTACTGTGACAGTCCAAATTGATTATTGCTTTGATTAAGGCGTCATCAACTTCAACTGGACAACCAGAGCGTTTTTCATCTTTGAGTGAAAAATCACCAGAACGAAATTTGGCAAACCAATTTTGACACTGCCGTTCTTTTAAGGCTTCGTCACCATAAACAGCACATAACTTTTTATGAGCTTGCGATGCGTTTTTCCCTTTGCGGAAATAAAAAAGCAAAATATCACAAAAATGTTCCTTTTGATTTTCCATTTTTCAATGAACGCCAAACGAAAACTACAAAACAGATCAAAAAACTTTTTTTACTGATTAACAGCTGAATAGCCAACTATCAAATAACAAAATGTGTTTTACATTTGTACTACGTCTGCAAACCTAAAAATTCAACTGAAGCCATATATGTGTGAAACCCGCAATTACTTAGTTGCCGACCCAATACATCCTCACCTTTTCTGGAAAGTCCAGCAAATTTTCAATAGGTTATCAAGATTAGAAGACACTCTGAAATAATTTTTAAAACATGGAAATAGACACTGGGTTAAAGTAAAATAAATTTCCAAAGGTGACCAAGGCATTCTTATGTTCCTAAATAGCTTCAAACGTGCTATGAAATGAGCAAATGTTAGAACCCAGTGAGAAATATGATATGGAAAGCAGTATAAAAACGTGCAGTGGTGCCAGAGAAATATATGAAGCAATGTAATAAATGAAAACGCTTATTTCCTTTTTATTGAAATACTTTATCAGTAATGAAAACTATGTTTATCTTTCCTATCTATAATCTTGGACCATAATATAGGCCTTGAATTGATATATATTGAAATACTTTTTAAAATGTCAGACAAAAAAGAATTATAAGTCCTAGTATGGTAATTGAAAATAACATTAGGGGTAAAAAGTAAATGTTAATACTTCTCATCACCATTTATCAAATAACAGAATCAAATAACAGAAATTTCATGGGAAAGTTCAAGGTTTACTCTCATTTGGAAATGTAACTTAAAAACTTGATTTTTACTCTCAAAAGAAAACTTTAAAGTTTATAAGTACAACATAACACTAGTATAGGTATCCATTGCCTGTTGTGCAGCTTATATTTTTGCAAAATGTGTGTTGTATATGAGCATATGCCTTCTAATTTTTTACACAGAGGGTAGATGAAAAGCATTTCATTAAATATGCCACTATCTCATCTAGTTTTAAATATCCTTTGTAATATATGTATACTGTTGTGTGATTTTCCTTGTCTAAGTGAAGTTAGGTTTTCATTAAATATTTGTATGGTTTGTTTCTAAATCTTTTATAAATGTATGTGCCATTCTAATTGGAAGAAGGTTAAGTTTAATATAAAATATTTTATTTCAATGACCCTGTATTTCTTTTAAACCACTGTCTTCTCTAGCATCTAGAATATCATTGGACATCTAGTAAGCACTCAATAAGTAACTGTTGAATGAATGAATACCTACACAAATAAAAGAGAAACACACAAATTGACTATCACTTTGTGACACCCACCAGCCAATCAAGAGTGAGTATGCAAATTAACCCAACAAAGATGGTGGCAGCCCCATCCCCCAGACACTTGGGGCCTCTGGGCAGGACATATGCAGGTACAGAGCAGCTGGGCAGAGCAGGACACCTGCTATGAGGGGAAAGGTGGGGGGCAGAAGGAGCTATAGAAAAGATGCTCCTGCTGAAGCGAAGACTGAAGGCTCCAGCCAGAGTGAAGATGGAAGGCAGCAGTCAGAGCAAAGGCCTGGGTCCTGGGTGCCAGAGGAAAACCGGTGCTGGCAGCCAGGGGAAGGAAGGCCTATTGCACAAATCTTTGTGCAAGGTGCCTCTAGTTATAGAAGAATCCAATCTCTTGGGAAGCTTACTACTAATTGGTTATATTTTTATATATTGTTTTTTAATTTAGTAGTTTGGACCTCAGAATAGGGAAATAATGTTAAAATAACATTATAAATAATGGTTTAATTTCCAGGCTAGAATCATTTCTTCTAGTAAAATATAACTAGAATTCAGTAAAACAGATGCTTGCCTGTGTACCAGGCTTATAAATGAGGTCAGTCTGTGTCACTAGTCACTTCATTAAAAACCAAGGTTGATTTGGACTCAAGGTTTAATCATAACCGATATAATGGGAGTGCATTGAAAAGCAATAGAAAAATATTACTACTTCAGTGGCTGTCAAACTTGTTTTATTGTGACTCAAAATATGAAATACCTTATGTTACAGACACATAGAAGAACATTCAGACACACATAACCAAAACATGTTTCTATTTGGCTTTATTCTAGTCTTTTCTATGCCATTCAATTGAAAAGAAATGCTGTTGAAGAACTGCTAAATTTACTTCAAACCCTTGTTTGAAAAAAATCCTGAACCAAGGAGAAAATCAATCAAAATTGAGGCAGGGTATCAATGAACAGATGGTTTCATTATAAAGTACAAAACAGATGTGTGCATAAATTGTCGGCAGTAGACTTGAGATGACGTAATATCATAATATCCCAAACATTGTACACCCTCACACCTCCAAGTTTTGCTCATGCTGACTAGAATGACAATTCACTTTTTTCCTTCTCTCTCTGAATAAATCAAATTTATTCTTCCAGGACTAGCTTAGTAGTTATCTTCTCTGTGGTTCTCTTGATCTCTCTGGCAGAAATATTGCTGTGTGTCTCTCTGTTTTGCTCTGAGAATATTTTATGTCTTTTATATCTCATTTATGATGTATGTAACAGGTATTTTCTTACACCTGCACCTCTCTACTAAAACTGTGAATTCCTAGAGAGGAGGGACTAGGTTACCCATCTTTGCATATCAAGTCTCAGAACAGTACCAAACCTCAGGTCGTTGAGTGATTGAATGAATAAATGGGACATACTGCCACTGAATACCTGGAAGAGAAAAAGCAGATGCCAGAGTGTGATAGAGCAGATATAAGAAGGAAGGACTGCACCCATCAAAGGGTAAATGAGTGGAAACCTCCCTGTGAAGATGGCACCCATTGTTGACTTTGCATCCTTATGGATAGAACAGTTTATACTTAAATGAGATTTTGCTGTCACCTTTCTTGGGACTCTCTTGCAGGTTGACCTTGTTTCAATTATCCATGCATTTTTAGAACATTGTTAATGACAAATTTAGGGTCACTTTGTTGAAGGATGAAAAAAAAAAATGTGCTGAAATTTCCAACATTGAAATGATCACATATTTTACAAACATGGGATCTTTGACAACTGCTGATTTGCATGAAGCATTTTGAGAAATGACTCTTAAAATCATACCGAAACCAGTTTGGCTCAGTGGATAGAGCATCGGTCTGCATACTGAAAGGTCCCAGGTTCGATTCTGGTCAAGGGCATATACATTGGTTGCAGGCACATCCCCAGTGGGGGGTGTGCAGGAGGCAGCTGGTCGATGATTCTCTCTCATCGATGTTTTTATCCCTCTCCCTTCCTCTCTGTAAAAAAAAATCAATAAAATATATTTTAAAAAATAAATAAATAAAATAAAATCATACTGTGGAAAAGTTTTCTACGATGTAATATTGGACCAGGCCAGGAGAGGTAGCATGCCTAGCCCACAGTGACAGAACTGCTTGAGAAGGGGTCAGAATTAGTGGGGCTTCTCTAGGCAGAAGGAAATGCCATCAAGCTGCTGTCACAGTAACTTCTTGGACTCCACAGTCTTTTGCCAAAAGATTTCACCAGCCATTATTCCCACCAAAGCTATCATGGAAAAGGACATCTTAATTTGAAATACTAATAGTCATTGCAGTTCATCAAATAATTAAGAGTCCAGATTTGGAAACAGACACGGTTAGGGTCAAGTTCTAACTCCTTCACTTACTTGCTAAAAAATTATGGGCAAATTAGTTAACCTAACTATCAATTTCCACATCTGTAAAGTGGGGTTAACAAACAGCCCCTCTCTTGTAGGCCTGTCTTGAGCATTCTATAACATATGTAAATATTTAGTTTATTGTCTGATGCATAGCAAGCATGAGGTACTAGTAGATGTTAGGTATTTTATTATTAACTAGAGGCCTGGTGCACAAAATTCGTGCACGTGGGGGTTGTACCTCAGCCCAGCCTGCACTCTCCAATCTGGGACCCCTCAAGGGATCAGAGCCTAAATGGGCAGTCGAGGCGGGCGAGTCAGTCAGCGAGCGAGCGAGCGGGGCGGGGGGCGCGAGGTGAGGCTGAGCCACAGCGACGACATGGGGGACCGGGAGCAGCTGCTGCAGCGGGTGCGCCTGGCCGAGCAGGCGGAGTGCTACGACGACATGGCCTCCGCCATGAAGGCGGTGACAGAGCTCAACGAACTCCTCTCCAATGAAGACTGGAACCTCCTCTCCGTGGCCTACAAGAACGTGGTGGGCGCCAGGCGGTCTTCCTGGAGGGTCATCAGCAGCATCGAGCAGAAGACCATGGCCGACGGGAACGAGAAGAAGCTGGAGAAGGTGAAGGCTTACCGGGAGAAGATCGAGAAGGAGCTGGAGACCGTGTGCAATGACGTGCTGGCCCTGCTGGACAAGTTCCTCATCAAGAACTGCAATGACTTCCAGTACGAGAGCAAGGTGTTCTACCTGAAGATGAAGGGCGACTACTACCGCTACCTGGCCGAGGTGGCCTCCGGCGAGAAGAAGAAGGGTGGTGGAAGCCTCCGAGGCGGCCTACAAGGAGGCCTTCGAAATCAGCAAGGAGCACATGCAGCCCACGCACCCCATCCGGCTGGGCCTGGCCCTCAACTTCTCCGTGTTCTACTACGAGATCCAGAACGCGCCCGAGCAGGCCTGCCTCTTAGCCAAACAAGCCTTCGATGACGCCATCGCGGAGCTGGACACGCTAAACGAGGATTCCTATAAGGACTCCACGCTCATCATGCAGCTGCTGCGAGACAACCTCACCCTCTGGACGAGCGACCAGCAGGATGAAGACGCGGGCGAAGGCAACTGAGGAGCCTTCCAGTCCCGGCCCTCCCTCCACCCACCGCCCCCTCCATCACTGATTCTTCCCGGCCACAATCACTAAGTATCTAGTGCTAAAACTATCTGTATCGGCAGCACCGCTACTCAGACCTGTTCCCCTGCCCCCCGGGAAGCAGGCTCAGATCCATCGTGGGCATTGCTGGATCGATGGTTCAGGGAGCCCACGGGAGCTTTCTTTTGAATTGTGTAGACAAGTGCGTTCTGATCAAGGCATTGTACGATGCCTGTGCATAGTGGGGAAAGCGATGGGGAAGTTTAGGAAGGAGAATGAGCCCAAACAGGCTGTGATGATATTTAAGCGACCCATTTAAAACGAGCTGATAGTGTTTTGTTAATAAGCAGTACATCTTGTGCATGCAAAAAAGAATTCACCCCTCCCGCCTCTTCTTCCTTCAGCTAATGGAAACCCATTAAGGGAAGCTGATACAAAGAGAACACTGCTTCTTTCCATCAGATTTCTAGAGACTGTTCACGTGAGGTTTCAGTAGCGCCTTGTTTCGCCTCTTTAAATTATGATGTGCACAAGCCTTTTACATGCGATGCATCTAAAGTTTTGATACCTGTAACTTTTTTTTTGGTTGCGATTGTTTAAGAATCATGGATTTATTTTTTGTAACCCTTCGGATAGTGTCCTTGTATATCCTGACAACGCCACGTGTGTCAGCCCATGTCAATCAAGATGGGTAATTATTGAAATGCCAGACTTCTAAATTAAATGTTTCGGAATTCAGTGGGTAAATAAATGCTGCTTTGGGGGAAAAAAATAAATAAAAAATAAATGGGCAGTCGAATAATCCCTCTCACAATCCAGGAATGCTGGCTCCCAACAGTTCACCTGCCTGCCTGCCTGATTGCCCCTAACTGCTTCTGCCTGCCAGCCTGATCACCCCCTAACCACTCCCCTGCCAGCCTGATTGATGCCTAATTGCTCCCCTGCTGGTCCAATTGCCCCTAAATGCCCTCCCCTGCTGATCCAGTCGCCCTTAACTACCCTCCCCTGTAACCCAATTGCCCCTAACTGTCCTCCCTGCTGGCCTGGTCATCCCTAACTGCCCTCCCTTGCCAGCTTGGTCGCCCCTAACTGTCCTCCCCTGCAGGCCTGGTCACCCCTAACTGCCCATCCCTGCAGGCCTGGGTTCCCCCCAACTTTTCTCCCCTGAAGGCCTGGTCACCCCTAACTACTCTCCTCTGCAGACCTATGTCTCTCTCACCCCCACCCCCAAATTGCCCTCTGCTGCTGACCATCTTGTGGTGGCCATCTTGTGTCCACATGGAGGTGGCCATCTTTGACCACATGGGGATGGCAATCTTTGATCACATGGGGACAGCCATCTCATGTGTTGGAGTGATGGTCAATTTGGATATTACCTCTTTATTAGATAGGATATAGCACCCAAATAATTTTCTGACTCATTACAATAATCCCCTGGGATAAAAACATCATTAAAAATACAGAAGATCAGAGAATTTTATGCATCCTTTTCTCTGAATCTTTGTCTCCTCTCCAATTTATGGCATCCCACTCTATGTGCTATTAGACATCCATAGCTTCATGGTCCATTCATTCATTCATTTATTCTCCAATCTCCTCTGTGCACTTGTTACATGAAGATGAAGTTGCAAGCCTGGCTTTCCAGGAGATCACAGGTTAACAGGAAAACATGGTCTTAAACAGCTCATGAGAGATTCAAACTCATGTCTGATTCTGAATGATTTGAAAGTCTATGCTCATTTTCCTCCCTCCCTGCTTCTTTCCCTCTTTCTCTTCCTCCAGCCTTCTCTCTCTTCCTATATTCCTCCATTCTTTCCTTCCTCCCTCCCTTCCTTTCAGTCTTTTTAAAATCAATTTTTTATTGATTAATTTTACAGATAAAAGGGAAGAGAGAGAGACAGGGAGAGAAACATGGATTTGTTGTTTCACTTATTTATGTATTCATTGGTTGATTCTTGTATTTATTGTATGTGCCCTAACTGAAGATCAAACCCACAACCTTGGAGTATCAGGACAACACTCTAACCAACTGAGCTACCAGGCCAGAGCTCTTTTTATTTTCTTTTTAAGGAGAAAAAAAGAGTCTATAGATCAATAGTTTTTTACCTCTGTGATAAAACTAAAATGAATTTACATTCAAATGCATAGCTTGAAAACAAGGAGAGAAAAAAACATAGAAAGGGTTTGCATGTGTTCCATTTGAAATAAAGCATGACTGAGGTTCTGACATTCATCTTCTGCAATAGAGTAGCATTTGTGGATCAAAAACTGCTTAACTGCCCTAGCTGATTTGGCTCGGTAGATAGAGCAACGGCCTGCGAACTGAAGGGTCCCAGGTTTGATTCCGCTCAAGGTCAGTTGGGGGTGTGCAGGAGGCAGCTGGTCAATGTTTCTCTCTCATCAATGTTTCTAACTCTCTATCCCTCTCCCTTCCTCTCTGTAAAAAAAAAAAAAAAAATCAATATAAAGTAAAATAAAATAAAAAGTACCATTTATTCTGCTAGCTAAGATGAAGCATGTGTTCTTTCCAAGGAAAGCAAAGTCCCCAACTTAATAGAACTTATATTGTACTGAAGTGAGACAAGAATTATGCAAATAAACCAATAAAAATTAACGCAAAATATAGCTAGTGATAATGTGTGTCCTACAGAAAGGTGGCATAAGGGTAATGATGTTAGAAAGTGCTGAGAGGCGGCAGGTGTTATACATGGCCATGGAAGTCCTCACCAGCAAAATGAATCTGAGCAGAGATCCAAAGAAAGCCAGTGCACTACAAAGGTTCCTAAAGACCATTTCAGACAAAGAAATTACTAGTGCCATGTCTCAGGGGAAGTCCACAAAGCAAATGTTACAGGAAATCAAGGAGGCTCCTATAGCAGAGATAAATAAAGAAGGAGTAGGAGATAATGTCAGAGAGATTGAGGTTCCAGAAGAGGGTTTTCATATCCTATAGGATCTTGTAAGTCTTTGTAGGGACTTTGCTTTAAGAGTTTGAGCAGAGAAGTGACATGATCAGATTTGTAGTGTGAAGTTGTCACTCTGACTTCTGGGTAGGGAATGGACGGTAGGAGGACAATGGTGCATATACAAGGAGAACAGATTGGTGGCTATTGTAATAATCCAGCTGAGGGGTGATTGTGACTTGGATGAGAGGGATTGCAGGGACGTTATGGTAAGTAATTAGAGTCTGCATATCTGTTATATGGTTATTCTCTTCTTTATACTTTTTTCTTCTTTCATCACACTGTTTTTCTTCAGTTATATTAGTATTCATTTTGTAATGAGGCAGATGAGTTGTGTAAGCAGCAAATTCTAGTCTAGAATACTATCTCATTCATGATATATATCACTATAATTTTTATTTTAAATTTTGATTTAAATTTTATCACTGGTGGATGGATATGCAGTATGAAAGACAAACAAGGTGGGCCCCAATGGTTTTTTAATGTAAACAATTACAGAAACTATGCTGCCATTTGCTGAAATTGAAAAAGACTTTGAGAAGAAGTTGTTTTGTTTTATTTTACCATATCTTGCTTTGAGAGAAGAATTGTGTTTCTATTTTTGGACTAGTGAAGTTTGAGATAACAATTCGATATCCAGGGGAAGCTGTCGTGTGGTCAGTGGAACTCAGTAAGAATTGAATAAAAGATAACTGAGCCTTTTAAGATAGCATAGAGGAACCTAGAGAGTATTATGCTAAGCCAAATAAGCCAGTCAGAGAAAGACAAGTATCAGATGATCTCACTCATATGTGGAATCTAATTAATAAAATAAACTGATGAATTGAGTGAATGCAGAGACATGGAAACATGGAACAGGGTGTAGAATCTTGGAGGGAAGGTGTAGGCACATATGCAGAACTCATGGACACAGACAATGGAGTGGTGCTGGGGTGGAGGATGAGGGCTCACTGAGTGAGTAAATGGGAGAAAAGGGGAAATATATTACATTTTCAACAATAAAGATTTAAAAAATTAAAATAATTGAGTCTTTTAAAAGCAAACCTTACATGTATATATAAGTATTCAGTTGTCTTCATTCCTCCTCTTCTCACAAAAAATATCCAGATTTGTTTAAGTCTCTTACCTCAAATGTTGGGGAGTTGCTGAATAAAAATAGGAATGCTGATCATCATTTCTCATTGCTTAGCTACCAGTTGTTGTATAACTCTGGGAGTAATTTGGTTCATTACTAAATTGTGAAGTGAATTTAAACCCTAATAAAATATATTAGTAGCACATTTAATTATGGGCCAAGATATGATGCTCACATAATTGGGCTGCCCAAGTTGACAACAAAAGCCCCGGGGAAAAAGAGTGTGAGGAAATAGAGTGGTCCATGCCTTGCAGAGTAAGAAAAGAAAAGAACCTCAGAAAGAATCTCCTTTTCAGGAGATAACCTACTGTTTTCCCCTCCCTATTATTTCTTATTTTCCCCTTTTTATCCAGGCAATATACCATCACAGAGAGATATTTTTTATTGTTTGGTAAATGAGAATATTTTTATAAAATAACAGGAAGAAAGTAAGATCCAAGAGGCACAGGAAGTACAAAAATATACTATACACAAAATGTTTATTTAACATTCTTTCTCAAAATTATTAAATAACTTATACAATCTCGTATACTTGGCCTCAAATATTGTTTTTGACAAAAGTTTTTATTTAGCACTTACAGTGGGTAATGTGCATTTACCAAGATGAGTTAGACACACCATTTCCCTTGAATAATTTTTCATTGGTGAAGGAAACAGAATTAGCCTAACACAGAATGAAAAAAGTGGTAAATATAAATACAAACCACAGTCTACAGAAGAGCAAAGAGATTCAAGAATAGCATGCCTCTGGGAGTCAGGGTAGGCAGCATGGTGGGGTGACCCTCACAAGATAAGGTAGGGGAGTTGAATGCAGGCCTGGCGGTGAAAATGCTCAGTCATCAGGGAATGAAAGGCAGTCTGAAGTTGTAGGGTTCAGATGATAGAGGATAGTAGTGGGGATTTGGGATGGCCTTAAATACCATATTAAAAAGTTTGGACTCGCTGAAACCGGTTTGGCTCAGTGGTAGAGTGTCGGTCTGCAGACTGAAAGGTCACAGGTTCGATTCTGATCAGGAGCATGTATGTAGGTTGTGGGCACATCCCCGGTAGGGGGTGTGCAAGAGGCAGCTGGTCGATGTTTCTCTCTCATCGACGTTTCTAGCTCTCTATCTCTCTCTCTTCCTCTCTGTAAAAAGTCAATAGAATATATATTTTTTAAAAAGTTTGGACTCAATAGCATAACTCAAAATTCAATTCAATTAATTGAGGTGTAAGCATTACATAATTGCATATTATTTCCTATGATGATAATTTTCATTTTCTAACCATGAGGAATAGTTATACTGCTCTATGATAACCATCACTCTTTATGATCCATATTTTAGTATCATAATAAAGGTTCAAGGAGACTCTTCATATTGGAAGGAAATATCACCTTTATCAGAAAAAAAATAGGTAACTTTTATATTATTTATTATTTCTCATTACTTGGACCTGCAAGTTCTTACAAATTACTTTATACTTTCTTTAAAAGAAAATTAATTAAATAACTTCAACAAGAGGGGTTTTAAACTATTAGACCATCTATAAGAATAAAAGCATAACATGCTAATTAGACTGGACATCCTTCCAGATGACCTTCTGGATGAAGCCATGGCTGTGAGGGAAGCCAAAGTCCCAGGTGCCAGAGGGAAGCTGGTGCCAGCAGCCTAGGGAAGGAAGGCCTACTTTTGAATGAATTTCATGCATCAGGCCTCTAGTTAAGTAATAATGACCTCATCTTTATCACCTTAAGCTCCAGTTACTACTGCAATGCAACAAAACACCCCAGATACAGTGATGTAAAACAACTACCACATTCTTTTGCTAAGGAAGTCTGAGGAATATCAGACAGGGCACTGGAGAAATGATTGCCCTCTGCCTGGGGTTTCAAGAGGAGAAATGGAAACAGTTAGGGGTTGTAATAATCTGCAGGCTTTGTCACTCATATATTTGATGTCTGGCGGCTTCCCCAGGTGAACTGGCCTCCTCATAGCTTGGTGGCTGATTCCTAGGGGAACTGTTGCTAGAGGAATGTTCTGCCAGCAAGCTGTCCAAGAGAGCTGGGTGGAAGCTGCCTGTGTTTTAGGATCAGCCTCAGGAGTCACACAACATCTCTTTCCTGTATATTATTGGCCAAACTGGTCACAAATCCATGTTTTCAATGGGAGGAGTGTCAAACATTTCTAAGGCCATGTTAAGAATGGCCATACCCAGTATTGCAATCCTCTGACTGTGGACTATTTGGAGTTTTCTTTCATCTTAGACTAGATCTTGCTATACAGACTCTACTTTATTCCATTCCTATATCCCTAGAACATAACATGGCACATAATATGGATTCAAAAAGTATCAGTTGAAGAGATAACTCCTTTCCAAATGTATCTTGTCCACCTCATTTTTTTCATCTTTCCAGTCCTTAAAGCTAGAGTATTCTTTCCATTACTCTGTTTACCACTTCACTCACACTCTCACAAACATGCACTTCAATGATAGGAGGGAAAAAACCCTCTAATATCAATTGTATATAGATGATGTGCTAGTAACTGTGCTAAGTGCCTTGCAAACATGATTTCCTTGAGTCCTTATAACAACTTTATAACAAACAATGGTATTGATTGATCCCAAAATTTTGTTGAGCTTCAATTTGGTGAACACCAATCATGTATCAATGATTATGCTAGGAAC
Source organism: Pipistrellus kuhlii (assembly GCF_014108245.1). Classification (NCBI taxonomy): domain Eukaryota; kingdom Metazoa; phylum Chordata; class Mammalia; order Chiroptera; family Vespertilionidae; genus Pipistrellus; species Pipistrellus kuhlii. Next base: position 18,525,577 of record NW_023425595.1, read on the forward strand.
CAAGGATACAAAGACTTAGACCCACCCCTTTAAGAGCTCAAAGTCTAATGAAAAGAAGTCTCTCCATCTAAAAAAGGACATATTCTTTCCCCTCCAACACCTTGCATTCCTACATCCTGTAAGGTATTGCAGGAAGCATTGTGGACATTAAAAATACCATTAAGACACAGTCTTTCCATTAAGAAAGATTAGGGTGGAGCTAAGATAAACATGCCCACTGGAAAATGTAATTGGGTGGTATGTTCCTGCCCTTTTTGTGGAGAAGGAACCCTGCACAGTGAACCTGGTGTATTGAATTCTCCTGATAGCAATATGCCTGGCATGGTGATTAATTCAGTAGGTTCACGTCATTAGACATTCGGGTCATAAAAAGAACCTAATTTGTCATAAAAGGCAGTAAATAGTAAGTGACAAATTAACAATGCAACCACAGGTGTTACAGGTAACCTGAAAGTGAAACAGATCACTTTCTGCTGGTGTTATCAGAAAAGACTCATAAAAGAGATAGGATTTGATGTGTAGCGTAGAAGGAAGTGTTTCGTGTGAATTGAAAGTGAAGAAAAGGGTCCCAAGCCTAAGAAACATGAGGCACAAAATAGTTGAGAAAGGAAACAACAGATTTTTTCCTGGTATAAAAATAAGATCAGTCAAATTAAAGGTAAGGTGCCTTTTTTTTTTTTTTAGAGGAAACATCATAAAATAAAGCCTGTATATATTTCTGACTACTTTTGAGCTCCTACACTACACAAATAATATTTGCTCCCTTTTTCTGAGTGCTTTGTACTCTTCAAAGCGGGAGGGAAGTAGGGAGGGAGGGGAGGGAGGGAGGGAAGGAAGGAGGGAGGGAGGGAAGACATTTTAGAATTAGAAAGCAAACCTGGCAGTGTGCAAATACTACCTAACTAAGCCATCTACCACAGTTGGTACATGAAATAGGTTTTTTATTTCTGAATTGCCTTTTAAAAGACATACCATACACAAATAATTTAACATAGTCAAATGTCTTATGACTCTGTCTCCAAAACACACATCTTTCTCAAAATAGTTTTTTCTTCTGGAGGTTTCAATTGCCTATTCCCTTTAATGCTATGCTGGAAGACCTTCCAATTTCCTACCACCTGGACATCAGATTAATATGCATAGTTTATGTTCCTCAGCCATATGCGTAATGAGACTACAAAATGTAAAACACATAGATAGATTTAAGTTGAAAATACTTGGACTGCTAGGATATGGGAGCTACATTTAGTATGCCCTAGGCTCTCTAAAGTAGGAAAGAATAAGGAAAAATTTTGCAGCTGGTATAGGTAATAAAAGGTAAATTGATCTTAAGCCACACTGTAGAGATATGCAGTCTTCTGTTAAAATTAAACCATTTTTTTTCTTTTTACTAAAACCTGCAAACAAACTAATTAACATAATTCCATTGAAGAGCTAAAGAACATGGTGTTCACCTTAATAATTTCTTGTTACACAAAATTGTAGTTATTAAGTGATAGTCTCATGGTTGGGCAAAGGATAAGAACATCAAATTGGTTTTTTTCCCCAATAAATGAATAAAATAAAATGAATATTTTTTATAACCAAGAATACCCAGAAAAGAAACTTTACTTGAACTAAGAAAAGTTAATAATATTACACTTTAAAAATTATAATTTTCACAAACAAAAATATTTACTATGAAATTTGTAATTGTTTGCTTAAAACTATGTTGCTGATTGCAATCCTTAATTTTGTCATATTTCAATAACATTATTATTTAAGAAAATATTTCTCTGAAAAATATCTCAATATTTCCCCCACTATATAGTCAAATGTAATCGGCTACATAATTCTTTTTAATTCTTGTATTTATTTTTATCACTACAGCTGCCTGAGTAATTTTGTATTGTTCTGAACTCTTGGCATTTTCTAACATGCTAAATGGGCCATGGAATACTGAAAATTCTTCAAATGGATCCAGGTACTACACAACATCCTGGTAACAAAGATGTTGCTCTATGTACCGTTTCCCCAAAAATAAGCAGTGTCTTATATTAATTTTTTCTCCCAAAGTTGCGCTAGGTCTTATTTTCAGGGGATGTCTTATCTTTCCATGCACTAGGTCTTATTTTCGAAGGATGTCTTATTTTCGGGGAAACAAGGTATATCTCCTCCTCTCTGCAGAGCATCAGTAAAGCAGATGCATACTAAAATTATACACTGAGTGGCCAGATTATTTTGATCTCTGAACACAATATATATGAATTCATGCATGGGTGGGGTCCAGCCAGCCTGGACAGGGGGAGGGGACATGGGTGGTTGGCCGGCCTGCCTGCTGGTCAAACTTCTGGTTGAGGGGACAATTTGCATATTATCTTTTATTCTATAGGATATACACTGAGTGGTCAGATTATTATGCGTTCAGAGATCATAATAATCTGGCCACTCAGTGTATAAACTAAGGGAAAGGTGAAGACATACCCTATTCTAAAATAACAAGAAATAGGAGCTTCTACTCATCTATATCTATTTAAGTAAAGTTATGCAAACTATTAGAAAATTTTAAGTCATTCATCCACTCAGAACAATACAAGGAAAAGAAATATTATTGTAGATTCTGGCATTTTTGCTTCAAACACCCCTCTCTACTTAAATGAAATGGGCCCTTTAAATTTGATGGAATATTCCCTTAAAGCCTTTTTTTATACTTAAAATTTCGTAAACTGACTGGTAAAAAAGATTACCAAAAATATTTTTTTACATTCAAATAAAATCTCTTTGTGATATTGTGAATTTTGTTTTAGTCACTTGTTTGGCTTATTTTAGCCAGTTTATTTTGAAATACTAGAAATCTTTGGCAATAACAGTCCTTGACATTAATAGACTACCACAATCTAAGAACTCATATTGGATCTGGGAGTTATTAAAAAACGAATTTCTTGATACCTTTCCACCATATTTGCTACTCAGTGAGAGAATATTAATAAAGAGAATTAGGTTCATGTATTACCTTTTAAAGGAAAACTTAAAATGAATTTAGAGGCATATATATGTATTTTACATGATATTTTTCTTTGCTTTCCATGTCCTTAGCTTTAGTTTTTTATATATTAATTCTCTTAGGACATTTCTGGTTATATGTCTGGAAACTTCAGCCATCCAGAAAAAAAAAGAAAGTCGGGACATAATGAAAAAAATGTGCTGAAAGAATTCACATAAAAGTTTTTGGAGACTTGAAAATGGGAACAACAGACATTTAAAACGTTATTGAACCAGAAAAAAAGCCTTTGCTGGCAGGTTCTTATATAGCAATATACTGATAACTGTGGGATAAAAATAAGGGCATCCAGACATTATTACAGAGCTCAGAGCTCTCCTCCATGAAATCAAACTTCTAGTTTGAAAGAAAAGAGAGATCCTGATTTTTTCTTTCTTTCTGGTTTAGACATTAGAAAAAAAAATGCAAAAGAAAAATGAAATCTCAAATGTAGTTCAATTATTTAGTTCAAGTACCTTCTTAGGAATATCATTCCATTTACTTCTATGCAAATATACACATATACACAGAGGAGGGTGTATAATCTGTGTATTGACATGTAGTCTCAAAAGTGTATATTATTTACTCAATTTATGTCAGTATAGCTGTCATCATTGTTTCTTATGTAGAGACTAGAGGCCCGGTGCATGAAATTCATGCAAGGGTAGAGTTACTAGGCCTGGTCGGCAATCAGGACCAACTGGGGCCTTCTGGCTGACAGCTAGGGCCTTCTTTGATTCTGCACTGTGCCCTGGTGGTCAGAACATGTCATAGTGAGCAATCGAACTCCTGGTCTCCCAGTTGAATTCCCAAGGGGACACTTTGCATATTAGCCATATATATATATATATATATATAAAGTAATATATAAAAAAAGTAATATATAAAAAGTAATATATATATATTTATATTATATATAAAATATATATATATAATATATATATATATATATAAAATATATATATATATATATTTTTTTCAAAACAGGTATCTATGCAGTGGGAAATTATATAAATGATAAAACTCAGTCAGCAGAACTTCTCCCAGTGAGATTAATTCAAGTATTTAAGTGGTTTCTGAATATTAGCAATCCAAGAGATATCAAATTAAATACTCAGTTTCTGGAAGTTGAATTGAATAGTATTTAAGGAAGGGGAGATATTCCTGTTTAAATTATCCCTTTTACATAATCCAATCATATTTCTAATAACTCAACTCTCATGCAATCATTATGTCTTCTGGAGTTACCATACATAGTATTAACTAATTATGTGTTCTGTTATGTAATATGCTAATCCAGGGGATCCTAAACAGTGTGAGGATTAAAAAACAAACAAAAACAAACTAGTTTATAAGAATTTCCACTGAATCATGCTTTGATATGAGTTTTTATTCTCTTTTCCAATTACTGGCATTCATCAAAATCAATATCAATCTCTTGTTCCATTCCATAAAGGAAAGAGACCTTTTCCAATTAGTTAAATTTACAATTTTCAGAATTATTGTGCATCTCCTTTCCATTAAGGTCTATAGAATCTTCTTCAGAAGGAATTTTCAAATCTTAGCATGACTCTCTCCAATCCCCCTTATTTTATCTGCCACTTCCTTATTAAAAATGTCACTTTGTGCACTGGATTATTGCAATATTTTTCTAGTGGAACTCCATCTCAGCTGGCTACCAATTTTTCACATTGCTTTATAACAGATATGATCATGTCATTCTTGTGCTCCAAAATTATCAATAGCATGTGAATGCTAATTCAACACAGACCCTATTCCTTAGTGCAGTATTCCAAAGTCTTCACAAGCTGGGTCCATCTACAGACACTTCTACCATTTCCTACACTAATCAGGAGATTTCAGAATTATGAATTTCACTGACTTATCTATCTATATTTCTACACACATACATATTCTAAAGCAGGTGTTTAAAATACTTTCAAATTTCTTTTTCCAATTTGAGAAAACACAAAATGACGACTTACTTTATTTTTTTTAAATATGTTATTGATTTTTAGACAGAGAGGAATGGAGAGGGATAGAGAGATATTAATACATCAATGAGAAAGAAGCATTATTGATTGGCTGCCTCCTGCACGCCCCCTACTGGGGACTGAATCAGCAACTGGGACATATATCCTGACTGGGAATCAAACTAGTGGTCTTTTAGTTCATGGTATGACACCCAACCGCTGAGCCATACTTGCTGGACACAATTACTTTATAAGTGTGGTTTCCTTTTATTTAATTACATTTATGAAGAAAATTTTACTTTGTTCTGTCATATATTTTTTTACACATCAATAACATTTGGCAGAAGTGTCTGACAATGATAGTATTTAGTAACCACAGCCCTTGACTACTTAACATTCCCAAAATACATAATGATTGATAATATTGTGACTCACAAGCTTATATTAATTATAAGAATGGTTGAACACTCAGAGAACTGTTTCAATCAAGGTCATGGTGGGAAACAGGCACAGTCAGTAAGAATTTAGAAAAATTTTAACAGAGCAGTATTCATAGGGATGGGCCAGCATTAAGGGAATCTACAAGGTATGCCAGGGCATCCAGGACTTAGCAACAGCAGGAATACTCTAGGGCTGCAGGGAGCAATATGTGCTATCAGAAGCTCAGGCAGGCCTCTTAGAAGTTTTGAAGAAGCTGGAATACCGATGCCTTAGCAGAGAACAGAGAAATAAAAAACCCTATGTCAGTGGTTGGCAAGCCTCTGCTAGCAAGCCACATGCGGCTCTTTGGCCCCTTGAGTGTGGCTCTTCCACAAAATACCATGTACGGGCGTACACGTACAGTGCGATTAAAACTTCATGGCCCATGCGCAGAAGTCGGTTTTCGGCCTGGGCGAGTCTATTTTGAAGAAGTGGTGTTAGAACAAACACTCAAGGGGCCAAAGAGCCGAATTGGGCTCTCGAGCCGTGGTTTGCTGACCACTGTCTTATTTCTTTCTTACTAAGGCCTAATTGATTGGAACTGATTCACCTGGACACTTCTGGGAAAATTTTGTTATGAGAAAATGCTATACATAGATAGATTTAAGACTGGGTTCCTAAATTAATTATTGAATTAAGAGGAGGGATTGTTTAAAATGATTGACTCACAATTATCAGGCCTTACTCTCTTGAGATGAGCTGGGGTCAGTATCCAGAATTGCATCGTTATTATGCAAAGAGGGTGAGGTGATGGAAGAATGAATATTAAAAGAAAACCTTGATACCAAGAATGGCATTTTACACTTACTATCTCCCTTAAACTTCACCAGAACCAGATGAGGTTGGCACTTGGTGAAAGCACCTTTATCTAATCCTTAGTTATTCATAATGCTTAATTCCCATGGTTTGATTGATGTCAGACTTCAACAAAATCTCCTGAAATTTGCTTTTGCATTCTCTCTCCTAATTTATTGTAACCTAGGAATTTAGAAATCATAATCAAGAAGTGGAGGCTGGTACTGGTATTCATGGCCATGTCTCCTCCTCCTTATCTGAGAGGGATGCCTTCAAGACGCCCCAGTGGATGCTGCAAACACAAACAGTATGATTCCTATATATAGTTTTTGTTTTTTCCTATACACACATATCTATAAAAAAAAAAAAAAGCTTAATGTACACATTAGGCACAGTACGAGATTAACAATAACTAATAATAAAACAGAGCTATAACAATAGACTATCATAAAAGTTAGGTGACTGTATAGTCCCGCTCTCAAAATATCTTATTTCCTTTCAATGAACCTGGGCTTCAGTTTTAATAATGAAAGAAAATGCCACGGTCCAGACTTGTGCATAGTGCCTGGCATTCATTAGTGGGAGTCAGTACATTTTCTCTAGAGCGAACTGACCTAAACATTTCACTTAATAACATTTTTATTAAATGAGCATCTCTCACGTGGCTCTTGGAATTCTCGCTCGGATGCCCCCCCCCCCCCCCCCCGCACTCACTCCTCCTCCCCTAAGAGTTCAAAGGCCAAAGTAAAACCGCCCCGCCTTTTCTCCAGTTTAAATGCCTCCAAGTACCCGGATGAAAGCGGGTTGTAAGATTGACAGCGTCTTCGCCCAATAGTGTTCTGGGGGGGCTTGCCAGCTTCACAGACTCACCAATCAGCTCGCAGGGAGTCGCTGTCTCCTGGGTGATGAAGACGGAAATCAGGGCCTCGCGCGCCGCCATGGAATCGCTCTCGCAGCAGCTGGAGAGCTTCTCCGAGGTGCTGGCCGCCTCCCGCACCCCCCACGTCCGCAGCTGGAGCCCCACGACCGTGCGCCGGGCCCTGCAGTGGGCCCGCTACATGCGCCACGTCTACAGGCGCTTCGGCCGTCACGCCGGCATCCGCCTGGCCCTGGAGCGGCGGCTGCGGGACCAGTGGAGGCGGGAGGACGGCGCTGCGCCCGCCACCTACTCGGGGCTGACGAGCTTCCGGGCCTTGGGGCGCTGCGACCTCCTGCTGGCTCAGCGCCTCCTGGGGAACCGGGCCCTCGGGGGTGCCGCCTTTCGCTGCCTGCTGGGGCAGCTCTGCCCCGGGCCCGGCGCCCAGGACGCCGAGGACGAGACGCTCCAAGACCGCCTGGCCCTGCTCGCCCGCCGCCGGGCCGCCGTGCACCTGCTGCGCGCCAGCGGTTTAGGGGAGAGCCCGGCCGCCCACGAGGACCCCCTGACACAGACTCAGGCCGAGCTGCTACTGCAGCGCCTGCGGGAGGTGGGCCAGGCCGCAGCCGAGGGCCCCCGCAGACTGCTCTGCGGCCTGTGGGAGCGCTTGCCCCAGAACAGCTTCCCGAGGGTGATCGCGGCCGCGCTGTTGCTGCCTTCGGCGCCCCCTGGGCCCCCCCAAAAGGAGTTGGAACTGGACAGCCCCAAAACCCCGGGCGAGGGGCGTCACGAGCTGGTTCAGTGGCTTCTGGGGAAGTCGGACACCATGACAGCTTTTTGCCACAGCCTCCCAGCCGGGCTTTTAGCTTCGGTGGTGGGTCGCCATCCAGAGCTCTTCCCAGCCTACCTGGCTCTGCTGACGGACTGGGGTCGACAGTTGAACTACGATCTTCAGAAGGGCATTTGGGTGGGAGCTGAGGCCGGAGATGGGCCCTGGGAAGAGTTGTTGAGCAGGTTTCAAAGCCTCTGTCAGGCCCCTTTGCCTCTGAAAGATGAAGTCCTGCGTGCCCTGGAGACTTGCAAGGCTCAGGATGGAGGTTTCGAAGCCCCTGGCCTTAGCATCTGGACAGATCTGTTGTTGGCTCTTGGGAGTGGTGTGTGATGCTGCATTTGGGAAAAGACACGTTCTACCTCTCGGCCCAAGCCCAGTTCTTTGTGGGCAACATTTTCTGTTGATTACTTAAATATATGGTTTACAAAATTAAAATTTCAGTGCTGCCACCAAATCCGTACTTTCACGTGTCCAAAATACATTTTAGGTACTAATTTATAATAGGTACTAAATTATAATACATGAAGATTGGTTTGTGGTACCATGGATTTTCTGGATAGAGGAGATGACGTTGGAGATATCCTATTTAAAGCAATGCAATTAACAATAGCTTGCTGTTTTAGAAGGACCATTTCTAAGAATACTGAAAAGAGACTAGTACTTTGCCCTGACCTGTGGCTCAGTTGGTTGAAGATCGTTAGGTGTACCAAAAGGTTGCAGGTTCCATTCCAGATCAGGGCACATATTTAAGCTACAGGTTTGCTCCCTGACAATATAGGAGACATCCATGTTTCTCCCCTTTTCCCCCTCTCAACAAAAGGCATTTAAAACAAAACATATTCTCAGATAAGAATAAAAAAACAAACGTAGTTTTCAAAGAAAAAACAGTTTTTGAACTCACCAGTACTAAAGAGTTTTCTTCAGCCAACGTGTTGTCAGATATGGTAACTCACATCAATCTAATTTCTGTCCTCATTACTCCTATGAAATAACTCTTGTCAAGGTCACACTTAATTCCATGATGCCAAATGGAAAGGAACATTTTTCTTGTATCAAACTATTAGACTTCTGCAACTTGAGACATTTTGATCCCTCCCTTTTAGTGAAACCAGGCTTGAAATTCTATTCTCAAAACTATGTGATACTACTTTATCCTGGTTTCCTCTTATATTTCTAGCTACTTTTTCCTCAATTTGATTTTCTGCCTAACTTCCCTAATCAACCTTTCCTGGGATTTCTCAGAATTTAATAGTCTGGTTCCCATGTGTTCTCATCCATTTAAATACTACGTATGTGCACAATTTATATTTCCAGCCCAAAGTTCTCATCAGAGCTTCATGACCAATACCCCATATAAATGTCTCAACCAAACATATCTGAAACAGAAATCTATACCCCCACTTATAAGCCTGCTTATTCCCAGATGTTTCTCAATAAATAGAAACTGGGAATTATCTTAAAATATTTCCTCTAACCCTCACATTGCTTCCATCAATATATTTTTCCTTATCTCCATTTTTGCTCATCCCCTAATGTAGGCTAGGATGACCATAAATTATTGCTTGCTCAGGACAGATTTGAGTTATGCCTGTTGTCCTGGCATAATTTTATATATATATATATATATATATATATATATATATATATATATATATATATATTTTATTCTCTAAAGTTTTGTGGTTTGACTAATAATTTATATGGTCATTCATCCATCATATCTCTGCCAGATCACTGCAGTTAGCTGGTTTCTATACTGCATCTCTACAATCTGTTTCCATCTAACAGCTCAAGTAGTGGACTTCCACATTCACTAAGAAATTTGAAGTAATTGGAAGAGAACTTAAGCAGACATCTGTCTACATTAATATACCCACATAATTCACCTTCTGTTTGTTTTTAGTGATAAGGAATTCCATACTAAGCCAATTTCTATAGACTCCAAAATACAGGACTTCTTTCACTTCTTGGAGTAGGCTGAGCTTTTTTCTGTCCTAGAACCTTTACTTTCATTATTCCTTCAGCCAAGAATGTTATCATCCAGGTCCTTCACTGCTCACTTTAATTTCATTTCTCACCATAATGCCTCTATCTAAATATATCGCACTCTTGTTTTCCTTCAGACCACCCATTTTCCCTTAATTGTATCCCATTTACTGTTGTTGATGTGTTTCTGTCTTTTCTGTTAGATTATAAGCTCAGTGAGGACAAGACTGTGCTGCTTGAACATCCAAGGGCCTCTTCACACTAGAAATGGAGCAAACGAAATAAAAGGAATAAGGGTGATTACAGCACCCTCAGAGCTTTAAAAATGCAAGTCATTTTAGTAGTAGATACAAGGAGTATAAATCCATACAAAAGTAGGGTCTCCAATATATGGTAACATTTCTAAGCTACAAACAATTTGACAAATTTTTCAACACTTTTTTGTTGAATTTGAGTTTGATCAACATTTACCAATGCAAAGATTACTTGCTGTGGTTAAACTGCCCAATTTTACTTGATCTTTATAGCTTTTATATATAGTTTTTTGAGCTCTGAAACAGTATACCAAAGCTCTAAAATAGTAATCAGAATGGTCCATATTCCTTAGCAAATTATGGATATAGAGTATTCGTATTAACATAGATTAGTTAATGTAAATACTTCAGGAAGGAATCATTGATTTCTCTCAGGAATTAATTGGAAATGATCAATCACTATATTAGAAGTGTGACAGTAACATCATTTATCAGATACTAATTGCCATAGTGGGCTAAGAATGCCCTTTTGGCTTAGAAATACGGTGGCCCTAAGGGAAAGTAGCTTGAATGATTACAGTAATTAATGTGGATACAACTGTCTCTTGAAGCCTCATTACTCTTAATATTGGGATAAAGGTTTGAGTTCAAAAGAACTTTGGTGTTTTAAAGTCTATTGTGATTTATTGTTTTATCTCATGAATGATCAGGATTTAATGTTAAACATTGTATATGTAGAAATTCAGAAGTATAAGCATAGGGATATAAAATGAATAATCAGTTTATATTTTATATGTACATATATTCTACAAATAGTATACTGTGAATGAAGTCTATGATACTCTCAATATTAGGGATTTATATGAAATTTAGTTTTACTCATTACTATTTAAAATATTTTTATTCTAAAATTTCTAAAAATTTTATGTTCATCACTATAAAGGCTCATTTTATATCTAACTTTCAGTTTTATATTTGTGTTGCAAGTTTTTACTCATTTCTTTATTTAATAAGCATTGATCACCTAATATGTCAGACCATAATGCACTAAAAAGTTTAAAAACCAATTTATTTAGCTTATATATATTTTATGTTATGAATCAATTTTTTATTTCTTAAACTATATCTGAAAAGCAATATGTGAGGCACAGATATTTGCGTAGCTCAAAATTGGATATTTTGCCCTCCATAATTGTATAAATCTCTGCGGGATAGCTATTGAAATATTCATGTTATACCATGCATCTGACACATTATCAATACTTATTTGGTAAGATATTCCGTTTGAGGCTATGCATATATTTATGAGCATTGACAATATGCCAAAATAGAATAAGAAAATAGCATACTGTTAATGGTCACTGATGATAGGTGTGCCCAGGGACAAAATTGGTTAAAGTTCTTTGCTAGTCTAGGACATATTACACACCTTAAGAATATTAACTAAGTAAAAATCCACAGCAGATGTTTATATCAAATTTCAAATAATATACACTAACAAGCTGACTATCAAAATAAACCATAGCAAAAACAACACAGGTTATAAATTATTTTATAGTCTCTTTTAGAGATGAGATTTCATAATTTTGTAATAAATATTCTTGGCAGAAAGGATGTATCCTTTCTACCTTGTGTTTTAAAAATCCACTTGTGCAATCTTTAATAAATTTCAAAAATATTTAGTATTCTACATAAACATGAATAGCCAGGAGTGAGGATGAGGTTGGAGGCACACATGCGCTAGTCTGTTTTTTTATGAAGCATAAAAAACATGTGTTCCTGACACTGCTGGTTTGAAATTGTTGTTGGAGACATAAAATAAATTACAAGTGACTAACAAGAGCAATTTATAGAAGATACATGATCTAGTTCACTAGTCAGCAGGCATGGGTTGCATATGGAATTACTATAGTAACCAAAACTAATGGAGAGCAGGCGCCATTTTCTAATTATAGCCGGAAGCACTGGACCTTGTGCATTGCACCAGTAAATTGGCCCCAGTAGATTCAAAATGATTTCACTGCTTGTTATTATAAACCTTAGCTAAGGCAGGATTTTGGAGAATATGGTTTCTGCAATTTGTTAAATGTATTATACCCATTTTTATAGTCTAGTTCTGTGAATGTGATATTATACTTACTATTACAATATTACAATTAAAAGATATAACTACATTGAAGAGTTAAAGGTTTAAAAAACTGATTTTTTTTTTAAATGGTGGAGGTACTGAAGTTAACTGAGGAGAAAAAAAGGGAGAAATAAATGAAAAACCTTGTTAACTGTCAATCTTTGATAAACTCTTATCATTATTTTAAGTTTCCATGTTCTCATTTATACATTTGGGATAATCATGGTTATGTCTTCCTAAACAAGTAGTATCATGAATATTCAAGAACTTCTTTTAGTCATTCGTTAGGGTGTGACAGTCTTCTAAATTTCCTTCATCTGAGAATGTCTTGATTTTTTCTTCAATCTTGAAGAAGAATAAAGCTAGATAAAGAATTTAGGGCTGATATGATATGTGTTGTTGTTTTTTTATTCAGCATTTTAAAATGTGACATTTCCTTCTGGCATCCATGGTTTATGATGACAAATATGTAATTTGAATAGGTTTTTCCTTATAGGTGAAATTTCATTTCTCTCTTCTTTATGTTTTTATTTCTTTGTCTATAGTTTTCAGAACTTTGATTATGTTGGTATAGATTTCTTTAGGTTTATCCCATTTTGGATTTCATCAGCTTCTTAAATCTCTAGGCTATCTCTTTGGCCAAATTTGGAAAAATTTCAGCCATTATTTCTTAGAATAGTTTTCAGCCCCACTCACTTTCTCCTTTCTTTCCTGTAGTCTGACACGAGTTAACTATACTGTTTTATACCGAGAAGTCACTGAGTTTCTGTTCATATTTTTTCTTTACTATATTTTATCTTTTATTCATGTTGGATAATTCCTATTATTCTATCTTTGACTTCATTGATTCCTGCTTCTGTCCTCTCAATTCTGTTATTGAGTTTTCCCATTGAATTTTTATATCTGTTATTATTTGATTCTAAAGTTTATAGTTTTTTTTCTTTATATCATTTAATTTTTATTGAGACTTTCCTTTTTATTGTTTTTAAAATGGTTGTAATTGCTCGATGAATTATTGAATATGACAGTTTATTTATTTTATTTTTTAAAAAAATTTTATTGCGTTGCCGAAATCGGTTTGGCTCAGCGGTAGAGCTTTGGTCTGTGGACTGAAATGTCCTGGGTTTGATTCTGGTCAAGGGCATGTACGTTGGTTGGGGGCACATCCCCAGTAGGGGATGTGCAAGAGGCAGCTGGTGGATGTTTCTCTGTCATCGACATTTCTAGCTCTCTATCCTTCTCCATTCCTCTCTGTAAAAATCAATAAAATATTTTTTAAAAAATGTATTGTGTTTTGTTTTTTACAGAGGAAGGGAGAGGGATAGAGTTAGAAACATTGATCAGCTGCCTCCTGCACACCCCCTACCGGGGATGAGCCTGCAACCAGAGTACATGCCCATAACCGGAATCAAACCCGGGACCCTTCAGTCAGCAAGCCGATGCTCTATCCACTGAGCCAAACCGGTTTCGGCTGTATGTTTCTTTTAAACAACTATACTTAATTGACAACTGACCTTTTTGGTCATTGTTTATTAATTATTTATTTTGCTAGAAATTGTTTTTCTTTTTAAAAGGTTAGAAATTGTGGGGGGGAGGTTTGTTTGTTTGTTTGTTTTTTTGCTAGAAATTGTTTTTCTTTTAGAGAGAACTCATAAAACCAGAAGGATTTTTCAGGCCTTGGCAGAAAAACTTCATGTAATTATTGGGAAATTAGCACTGAATATAATATATATTTTGTCTCATAGGAGGACCATCAAGTATAGTAAGCCTTATCAGGTTTCTGTTCTTTGGCAGCAGGTAATGATGAAAAGTAATTCCTGTACATCAACCAAGTTGAAATCAGATTTTCAATCACAGTAAAATATCCGAGTGTAAAAGAGTAATTAAACCTTGAGAATTGGTGACATAGTACCCCAGTGAACAGAAAGCATGACGTGCCCTAAAGAAACAGAAAAATAACATCTGTCAGAAAGGTATAGGAGACATTACTTACTGGCTGCCTCTCAGTGAAATATTAAAGAGATTAAGAGGAAGCTCTTGAATTATTTATATGTAAGACTAGAACTTCAGAAAAAATACTTTCTAGTACTTTTTTGTTTTGTTTACTAAACATTTATTCACTGGCTCAATTTACATAGAAGGCAATGCCATACATGATATTAAAAACAGATGAAATGAATACTTTTTCCAGTGATTGACTCATAATAAAACATTAATGTTTAATTTTTCTATATTGAATTTCTAACAAGATGAAACAATATTAACATAATTATTTTTTTTAAAAAACTCACCACAAATGTGTGAAAATAAAAGCTACTAAGATTAAATTCTAAGGTAGATACAACAGATTTCAGTTTTACTTTAGATAGAAAAATTCTTCAGATTAAAACACTGGAAAAAATGTAAGGTTCAATGCTCCCAAATTCCAGCTTGTAACTTTATGAAATGAATATGTTGGTTAAATTAGCTATGCCTCGTACTGTTATTATTAATCAGGACAGTCTAACAATGTGCAAAGTACTTTTAAGGCTTTTAAAATAAAGAAATCCTATGCAGGCTCACTGTAGACTTCTTTGTGATGAAAGTCCAGGATGACTCCTAAAATGCACAATAGTAGAGAGTCAGCCAATAGGAATGACATTTGGAGACATCTTTCCTTTGTTCGTAAATATGCCTGACCCCCATGAAAAGCTAAGGAGATGGAACAGGTTTGAGTAATGTGGTACTCATGACTCACAAAAGTATACATGGTCATTTTGGTTCAGAAGCACAGTAACTTTGCAATTTTAGATTTGTCACTTAGTTTCTTTGGTCTATAATTCCTTGAACAGAACATAAGGAGGCTGGACTACTTGATTTCTAACATTGTTTTAAAAGATTAATTTCTTTGATTTTTAGATCACAGTGATTGCCAAAATGGAATAGATTTTAGAGACTATTTAATGCTTGTTTCTTAAAGATGTGAGTATTTATAAATTGGTGGGAATAAAGAATGAATATCACAAATTGTGTGATCTCGGTATTCCCCGGAAAATAAATAAAAACAAAATAAAAATCACCATGGGATTCTGGGATTTCATTCCTTTGTTATTTGGAAAGTGTGACTGATGACATCTAACATCCTTCCATTTCTAACAATTCTACCTTTCTTAATCTATTTTTTAGTAGCTTCTTTCCTAGGATTGTTTCCGTAGATATGAGTCAGAAAGTCCCAAAGCTTATTCTGGTCTAGAGTCAAGCCTATGTGAGAAATATTTTACATTAAAATTCACCTGGTTGCATAAAATAAATCATTTCTTAATGTAGTCAGTTGGAATTTCAATCCAAGTTCTAAATGAATCATAATGGATCATGAAGTAAATACCATCACCTCCACTAGTGTCTAACAGGAGTTCATCTAAAAGCATAGAAGACAAGCATTTATGAAGCAAGATCTGAGATATCTCCATGTACCTAAATACTATGCAAATCAGTAAATTCTATTGGTATTGGTGGAGATGAATAGAAATTCAGTGCTCTGTTATCTTATATTTGGTACCCTGTTTTTGGTGTTTTGTTGTAAGGTAACAACTTTTGCAGGATTTCTAACTTTCAGGGGGAACTGACTTAAAGCGTATTTCTGTTTTATAGCCAATGATATTGAAATAGGAGCTGACAAAGACTGAGAAATTCTCAGATTTTTAAAACTAAAAATAAATCACATTAAGTACATGTATTTTTCAGGGTAAAACTATATGGAATCCATAGATTCCAGTATATCATGTAAAAATATTGTTTTAAGAAAATGTCTAATCATTCAACTCAAGGACATGTACAGTATATCACAAAGCACAGAGCTGGGAGAGAATTTACTATTAATACCTTGGAGGAAGCATCTAAAGCAGTGGTTGTCAACCTTTTTAATGCTGCGATCCTTTAATACAGTTCCTCATATTGTGGTTGCTACTTTATAACTGTAATTTTGCTAATGTTATGAATCATAATGTAAATATCTGTGTTTTCCAAGTCTTAGGCAACCTTGCTAGTGGTTCTCAACCTGTTGGTTGCAACCTACAGGTTGAGAACTGCTGCTGTAGAGCTTTCATTCTCTATCATCCAACACAGTTTCAATGGGCAGCTCAGGTGCGGAGGGGCTCCCAGGTGACTTCAGCTCACTGCACTTGCTTATTCACCTTGTGACAATGAGCTGGGTTATTCCTCGTAGTCCCCTTCAGTGGACATGGATCTTCTGAGGGCTTCCATGGCATTTTGGTTTGTCTTGCCCGACACGGATTCTCCATTCACTGCTATCAGGTGATCATTCACCTGAAGCCTTCCATTTTCAGAAGCTGCACCTCCATTAATAATGGACTTGACAAAGATTCCCAAATCTTCATGGTTCTTTTTTGACCAGTTACCTTTGACACTGACACCAAGACCTGCGGATCCTGAATCATTAAGTGGAACTTCAAATGTCTAAAATTCCCTGGTGCCATCAGGTGCCAGAACAACATCCTCCTCGTCTGCTTTCATTTCTTTTGGAATCTCACCGGGCCTGGCTCTGCACTCAATTCCCTCGGGTGGAAGGCATCTTCTTGGTGAAAGACTAGAAGGCTCACTGTCCCTTCCATCTTGGTGCTTCTCAACAGGGAACCAACTTCCTCTTGGGATTTGCCTGCTAAATCTACTCCATTTACCTCTACCAGGCGGTCTCCTGCCTTCAGTCTCCCATCTTGGATGGCAGCACTCCCCTCTTTCCCAGGGAGGATGTTTTTCACATAAATGGGAGTTGAGTCACCTATTGTTACATCTCTGGAAGTGATGCTGGATCCCAAAACTTCTGTACCTTTCTTAAGCTGGATATTCAGCCTCTTGCCTATTTTTTTATTTGTATTATTTTTTTTTCTTTTTTGGCATTATAACCACTGTTTACACTTGTTCCAAATCCACTTTGTGGTGCTGGGGCTGGAGCTGCAGGTGGTTTTCCAGAAAGCTGTGTACTCTGAGGTAGTCGTGGGTGCGAGTCCATCTGCTCGGCCTGGTGGGTCAGTCTGGGTGTTCTCTGTGGTGCCTGAAGCCCTGCACTCTTCACACTCCTTTCATCAATACTCTGGCTGTCAGGGCTGCAGCGGCCTGAATAGTCATTGTTTTTCTCACTTTGGGAGAGTTGTTCATACTGCTCTTTATTTGCTGCAGGAAACACATGGAACCAAATGATGGGTATATGCATGGCCTGGCGAAACCTATGCTGTGCATTTCAAATCTTCTGTTTTGAAGGTCGCCATCATTAATCCTGACAGTGCAATCATTCTCATGAAAAAAGGTTTTCTTGTTTAGCTTTCTCCCACCTTTCTCCAATCATTTTACTAATAACCCCAGGGTTCTGCCCCCTCGAGCACTGAAGGACACTACATGGATTCCCAGAGGCCCTCCATCGTTGGGGACATGTACGAGCTTTACCATATCATTCAGAGAGAAGTTGGGTATGTTTTCCAAATCACTGTCCGCATGTCCAACAGGTTCAACACGACTGTTGTCTTCTGTCCCCTGTTCTTGCTTCTCCAGCCATTTGTCCACATGGGGTGACTGGCACTCAGACATGAGTGAGCATTGTCTCTCTGAAATTGGTTAGACCAGTGACTAGTATCTCATGGAAAGCTTCTGTAATTTCCATCTTTCTTCCTGTCACAGGTTTTAGGGCTACCAGCAGTGCTTTGCTTAAGGAAGCCATCAGTCATTGACCAGCATGTGGGGATTTTTCTCTGAAGGCTCTTCAGAGGAAAAATTACAATCAATGACAGAAGTTAAGAAGCCAGTTAAAGCTGGGTCACTGCTTTGCTGGACATGAAGATACATGTTTGCATGAAAAACTGAAGGTGTGGCCTCACTTTCACTTGTTGTTTGATAAGGCTGAAAGTCTGAAACATTGGTGGTGCCAAGTTCACTGCCAAATATCTCTGGACTAATTAACTTCTGTAGACTCCAAAGGGATGAGAGATTAGAGTCATGTATACCAGATATTTATCATGGGCTGCAGGTAACTTTTCACTAAGAATATTTCTGTGTGTAGATTGTCATATTATTGAATCAGTAACAGAATGTCTGCCTACTTAACTGCCATACAGATTTATATTACAAGTAAACATTACTCTAAGTCATTATGTAAAACTAGAGGTCTGGTGCATGAATTCCTGCACCAGTGGGGTCCCTCAGCCTGGCCTGTGGGACCAGGCCAACACCAGCTCTCTGACATTCTCCAAGGGGTCCCGGATTATGAGAGGGCACAGGCCAGGCTGAGAGACCCGAGAGACCCCACCAGTGCACGATTGGGGCCAGGGAGGGAGGCAGGAGGTTGGCCAGCTGGAAAAGGACCACAGGAGGGCTCCAGGGAATGTCTAGCCCAACTTGCTTGGTCCCAAAGGGCTGGACCTCAACAGCAAGCTAATCTTCTGGTTTGAGCATCTGCACCCTGGTGGTCAGTATACGTCATAGTGACTGGTTGACTGCCTGCCCCTTGGTGGTCAGTGCCATCATAGCAAGCAGTTGAGTGGGCATACCATTAGCATATCATGCTTTGATTGGTTGAATGGATGACTAGACAGCATAGTAGGCTTTTATGATATATGGTAGGATGGATGGTATGGTTCAGCTATGAACTGTTCCTAAGCAGGAACAGAGAGGTTCAGAAACAATATTGGTGGATGTGATCATTTTCCTTTTACCTGACATATGGTTCTTTTATTGAAGGAAAGAAAACCCTCCTGCTGATTTAGTTATTTTTCATGTTTATAAGGTGTAATTATAGCTCATATGGTGGATTCATATAAAATAGTCAGTTTCCAATAACTTATAAAACATGATTTATTTATATTAGTTCCACATTTTCCTTTTTGTATAAAATGCATTTTATATATTTTGCCAAAGTTATCACATTTTATCACTTAGAAATTGCAAAGATTGTGGCTATGTTTACTTTGTTTTTTAGTTTAAAATTAGATTTATTACTTTTAACTGAAAAGGCACTTTTTTATGGGAATACCATATATACCAGCAAAGGTACTCTATGATTCTGCTTATGCTGTCCTTACTTGTCATCCCTATTGACACACATTTTTATCTGTTGGTATCTGCACTCTCTACCTTTGTATTTTAGAGTGCATCAACACAAGAGATTTTAATTCCCCTTCACATTGCCCCTATCACCTACACCAATTCCTCCATTTTTGATAAATGATCACTTTTAAGCATTTGGCGTGTCCTTTCACATTAGAAAGATATTTTTAAAAATAGCATAAATCTTATGTCACATATTGTTCAGTCACTTGTTTTTTTCATTTAATTATATGTATCTTAGAGATTTTCCCATCTTTGCTTAAATGGACCTAATTCATTCCCTTTAATAGCCATATGTTATTCTATCTAATAAAAGGGAAACATGCAAATTGACCATACTTCCGCTACACCCACAAGCCATGCCCACCAGCCAATCAGGAGCAAGTATGAAAATTAACCCAACCAAGATGACAGCAGCCACAGAGCTGAAGCAAGCAGGAGGCTTGGGTTGCCCCCAGCAATGTAGAAATCCACTCTTCTCCTGCCCTGGCCTCCACTCAAGGCTACAAAGTTTAAATTATAGGAGATAAATAAATCCCAACAAAGATAGCCATGGCTATGGAGCTGGAGCCAGCTGAAGGCTTGGGTTTCCCCTGGTGATGGAGGAAGCCAAGCTTCCCACCGCCCTGGACTGCCCTGGCCTCTGCTCAAGCTTGCAAAGTTTTAATTATAGAAGATAAATAAATCCCAGATATCTGCTTCCAGCCTATGCATGGGTCTCAAGGGGGCATGGTCAGCCTGCAAACTACCACAGGTCCTTCTCCCAGGCTACCCCACACCCCAAGGGCACTCCACCCTGATCTGGGACACCTTTAGGGCAAACCAACCAGCCCTCATGCATGCACCAGGCCCCTATCCTATCTAATAAAAGGGTAATATGCAAATTGACTATCACTCCAACATGCTAGATTGCTGCCCCTATTTGGTCAAAGATGGTTGCCCCAATATGGACACAAGATGGCCCCTACAAGATGGTCAGCAGGGGAGGGCAGTTGGAAGGGACCAGGCCTGCAAGGGAGGGCAGTTGTGGGTGATCAGGCCTGCATGGGAGGGCAGTTGGGAGGGACAAATCCTGCAAGGGAGGGCAGTTGGGGGTGATCAAGCCTGCAGGGAATGGCAGTTGGAGGGGACCCAGGCCTATAGGGGAGATCAGTTAGGGGGACCAGTCCTGCAGGGGAGGGCAGTTGTGGGGAAACAGACCTGCAGGACAGGGCAGTTGGGGGTGACCAGGCCTGCAGGGGAGGGCATTTGGGGGGGGGGGGTAACCAGATCATCAGGGGAAAGCAGTTAGGGGTAATGAGGCTGGCAGGGGAGGGCAGTTAGGGGTGATCAGGCCAGCAGGGAAGGACAGTTAGGGGCAAACAGTCTGGCATCAATCAGGAAGAAGTCAGGCATCAATCAGGCTGTCAGGGGAGTGGTTAGGGAGTGATCAGGGTGGCAGGCAGAAGCAGTTAGTGACAATCAGGAAGGCAGGCAGGCAAGCATTTGGGAGCCAGCAGTCCTGGATTGTGAGAGAAATGTCCGACTGCCAATAGTACTGGCCTAAATGAGCAGTCATACATCCCTTAAGGGGTCCTAGATTGGTGAGGGTGCATACTGGGCTGAGGTACACATCCCCCCAGGCACAAAATTCATGCACCAGGCCTCTAGTTCAGCAATATGGATGGACCATTATATATACTATAATCATTCCAAAAGAAAATACATTTAGAACTCCAGTTTATTGCTATTAAAATACTACAATTTGTATTCTTTTAGAGACATCACTTTTTAAATGATAAAAGTACCTTACAGGAGAGGTTTTCTGTTCCAAGAAATAACTATTTGAAATTTTAACACTCCTCCTTATGATCTTCAACATTCCTCCTCAAAGGACTATACTCATTTGTAAAAGAACAAATATAATTTTATTCAGCAATTCTATTCCAGAAATTTACCCTGCATATATTCAAAATATGTGATGCAACACACACACACACACACACACACACACACACACACACACACACATATTTTTATTTGTAGCATTGTTATCAAATTATATGTCCATCAATTATGTCATGTCTATACAATAGAACACTGTAAAAAATAAAGAGAAAGCTATCTGTGTGTGTATTTGCTTGTAAATACATTTTTATAAAACTACATAGAAGA
Source organism: Pipistrellus kuhlii (assembly GCF_014108245.1). Lineage (NCBI taxonomy): Eukaryota > Metazoa > Chordata > Mammalia > Chiroptera > Vespertilionidae > Pipistrellus > Pipistrellus kuhlii. The sequence continues at coordinate 18,547,146 of NW_023425595.1, forward strand.
TAAAGTAAGTTAATTGCCTATAAAAAGTAAACCATTAGCAGGGAACTGGGTGAGAAGACTATTACATAGCATTTTGTACTTGTGCATTTTGACACATAGGGATATATAATCTATTCAAATATTAAATAAAAAGCATACAATTTGCCCTACCAAATTACATATGAATATATTCTTACCTTACAGGCTAACTTCTCATTTTAAAATATATTTTCCTGATTATCAGTGACATTGAGAATTTTTATATGATAATTGGCTATTGGTATTTCTCATTTGGTGAAATGTTTAAACTTTATCCCTATTTTTAAAAAGATATTTTTATTGATCTTAGATAAGAAGGGAAAGGAAGATAGAGATAGAAACACCAATGATGAGACAGTCTCTTTGATCAACTGCCTCCTGCACACTCCCCACTGGGGATCAAGCCCACAATCCAGGCTTGTGCCCTGACCAGAATCAGAATTATGACCTCTTGGTTCACAGGTTGACCCTAAACTACTGTGCCACATTGGCCAGACTACCCTTATTTTTTATCTTACCTTTTTCTAGTCTCCTGTGCATTTGAGATTTTATTATTTCATATATTAAAAGTATTCCAAATATTTTCTCTCTAAATTGGTCCTTATATTTTAACTGTTTTTACAGCATCATTAGTCACAATGATGTTTTAAGTGTTTAAAAGCTAATTCTGCTTTTTCTTTACAGTTTCTAATTTGCTTACTTAAAACAATTTCCCCTACCTTAATAGTATCAAAATCATCTTCCTCTATTTTCTTTTAAAATTTTATGGGTTTTTTTTGGTATACTTTTGTTTACATTTAACTCATGTAGAGTTGATGTGTATTCGATCTGAAATTTATTTTTGCCTTTAGTGAATACAAATGGAGATCCCATTATCACAACAGTAGTGTATATTTTCCCCGCTGATTTGCAATGTTCACTTTCCTATGCTAAGTTTTTCATGTAAATGCTTTTGGACTCTCTGTTCTATTTGCTTGATTCCCCCGTACATCCCCGCCACTAAACCACTCTGTTTTAATTTCTGTGAGATGGGATTTTTTTGTATTATTTTCCCCCAAAAGTCCTTATTCTACCAGATTTTCTACTTCAGCTGAGCTTTAGAATTACTACAACAATTTCTACCCCAAAATATAGTGGCTTTTTCATTGGATTATATTGAATTTGTATTTAATTAACTTAATTTGGGGCTGATATATCTATGAGTTTTTAGTTTTCCCATCTGGGAAACTTGTAACTCTTTTTACTCGGGAATTTGATTGGCTTTTGTGTCTTTTTAATCATTTACGATATGTTATTTCATTTATTCTTCAGAGATCTTGAACACTAAGTTTTTTTTCCCAAGTTTTTTATAGCTTTTGTTATTCTTTTGGAATAATTTTCATTTCTGAAGCATTGAAAGGATCCTAAATAAGTGATAGTTACTTCTGCCAGTCATTTCTTATAATTTATATTTTATCTTATTGTATATATTTGAGAGTTATGATTTTATATATGTACAGATACAAAATATATAAATTACATACATGCATACGCATTACACACACATACTGTATTTATAGTATAGTCAATAGCTGCAGCTATTTGAGGGTTAATCTAAAACTTAACCTATCTAATTGATCTCTTAACATTTTAGGGGAAAATATTCTATATTTCTTATCCTTGGGAAAAGGTCATTTCCTCATTTCTTCCAATTTCAGCATTTTAAAGCACAAAAATATATATTCATGTATTTTTAGTTTGTTTTTTGTTTGTTTGTTTGTTTAAATATATTTTATTGATTTTGTACAGAGAGGAAGGGAGAGAGATAAAGAGTTAGAAACATCGATGAGAGATAGACATCGATCAGCTGCCTCTTGCACATCCCCTACTTGGGATATGCCCACAACCAAGGTACATGCCCTTGACTGGAATCGAACCCAGGTCCTTTCAGTCCCCAAACCGACGCTCTATCCATTGAGCCAAACCGGTCTTGGCAGTATTTTTAGTTTTTCGCCTCAGATTCAGTTTGTGGGCAGTGTGAAATATGGGACTTGGAATTAACAAGCCATTTCTGCTTATTTTTTTACCCTGGGACACTTTTATGTTCAATCTGGAAGTTTCTGCCAGTCAGGTTATGAAATTTAAATTCGCATAGCTATTTTGGACATAATTTTTATATCACTAATTCAACTCTGTATTTGTCATAACGGTTTCTTCATTTCAAAAGTGGAAATGCAAAGTGGCAAGCAAGAAAGTCCTATAGGTTAACCATATATTCAGTATAATGTTTTCATTGCAGCATGTCATTTGCAGACATTCTTCCCTCTGGATGACAACGCTAGTTTTTAAGCAGCTTGGCTATAACTACTTTTCTCCTGGATTTCTATATGTGATATACACAGGGAGTTGGCAAAAGTAAGTTGACAATTGTGAATATGCAAGATATTTGATACCTATAATTTTATTTATGAATTATTTTATGTCCACATGAACAACTGTAAACCTACTTTTGCCCACCCATTGTATGTATTTTTCATTTCAATTTATATATATTTATATCTGTTCTTATTAACACTTTCCTCAGCTTACTATCATTGGTTCTACTATTGAAGAGTAACTTAAAAAAAAATTAAAACAAAAAGTCAAACAAAATAAAAACTCCTGTTGCAAAGTCACCCTGACTTTCGAAAACATTGTCATTTCTGTTTAATGTCACACAATAAGAAGCTGTAAGCATTGAAAAAAACTGGTAGATAAATAATTACTTTCATTGTTAGCAGTTGTCCTGGGAAGGTGTAAACAATGCAGTTACCTTTGCGATGTAATATTTAGTAGTCTGGCATCTATTATTTTTATGTTCTCTCCCTCCTTTCTGTATAATTTGGCTTCAAATCTCTAAGACCTCTGGCTCTTTATTGGAAAACTAGAGGCCCTGTGAATGAAAATTTGTGCACTGGACAGGGTTGGGGTGAGGGGGCGCAGAGGGGAACATGCTCAGGCCAGCCTGCACCCTCTTGCAGTTTGGGAGCCTTTGGGGAATGTCTGACTGACAGTTTAAGTCATAGTCTGGCCTCCCTCTGTGGGAGGCAACGAGCGGGCCAATTGGGGGATGGCACCAGCTGGCAAGTGGCTGGCCCTGCCCCTATTGCCCCACTGCCACTGCTGGTTGCCACTGCCCCCCAATTGCCATGTCCTCCCTCTGCCCGCTAGTACCCACCTTGGCTGACCTGGTGCCTCCCACACGCTGGCCCCGCTCACCCACCAACCAGTCAGTCTGGTTGATTTGCATATTAGGCTTTTATCATATAGGACTAGAGGCCTGGTGCACAAAATTTATGCACAGGTAGGGTCCCTAGGCATGCCCAGTGATCAGGACCTATCAGGTTCCCCACCCCCCTGCCTCCTTCTTCCCTCACTCCCTCAGTGCCCCCACCACTGCCACTGGTTGCTTGCCATGATCCTAGCCACCCCCTAGTGGTCAGCACAAGTCATAGCAAGCAACTGAACTCCCAGTCTCCTGGTTGAACTCAAAAGGGAACACTTTTCATATTAGCCTTTTATATGTATAGGCTATAGGCCCAATGCACGAAAATTCATGCAAGAGTAGGCCTTCCTTCCCCTGGCTGCCGGCACCAGCTTCCCTCTGGCACCCAGCACCTGGGCTTTCCTCCTCCAGCTGCTGGCAGGCACCTAGGACCCGGGCTTGCTTCCCTCTGGCCCTGGATTCCTCAGCCAGGATGTCCGGTCTAATTAGCATATTACCCATTTATTATTATACATTGTTTTCAGGCATTGGGGCCTGCTTTACCAGCACTGTAGGGAATTAGAAATGTGTGGGGATTTAAAGTTATGTCTCTCCCATGCCTCTGGGGTAGCTTGAAAGCAATGAATACAATTCCAATTCTCTCTCTTCAAATCAGGACATCTTTAAGGAGAATTTACACTCCAGGAATTCCCTGGAGATCAGGCTGTTTCCCTCTGTGAGACTTTGCTTGAAAGCCAGCCCACATTTGTTGAACTTTCTCTCTTTTTTTTTAGTCAGCTTCCCACACTCTTCTGACTGATTTTCCTAGAACATCTCCTTACTAAACCACTTAACATAAATCCTTTTCTCAAAATCTTGTGGGTAACCTGATCTAAGATATGACAAATAGAAGCATTTTGAATGCCATTTTTATATTTTGCTTACATTTCACTTTCCCCATTAAACAGATAGGCTATCTATTCCTTTTTAGCCTTTTTCTTCTTTATTTTACTATATAAACTGTCTTTTTTCAGTAATTAACTCCACGTTACTACCCAGTGCCCCTAAGTCTCATTTTCATCAGTCTTGGCTTCTCACTGGGATCTTCCTCACAACCCTGGGCCTCTTGCATTTGCTATCAATTCCTGCAGCGAATGGGGGAAATCAAACATGGCAAGATTAGGCTTCAGATTAATCTCAGAGTACTAGGAGTGTTTTTGAGCATATAACTTCAAGTATAGTCAGTAGGGAAAATCATGAGACTGCATAGCTACCATCTATTGAGTGCTTGCCATATGCCAAGTATTTTGCTAAATATTTTCATATATTATTTCATTTACATGTTATGATATAAAATATTGATTCTGTTATCAAATTTTTACATAAGAAGAAATAAGGCACAGATATATTGATAATTGTCCTACATTTACTAAATTTGTAAGTACAGGAATAGAATTTGAACTTATGTATTTTAAAATATATATAGATTTTAGAGAGGAAGGTAGAGGGAGAGACAGCGAGATAGAAACATCAGTGATAAGAGAGAATCATTGATTGGCTGCCTCCTGCATGCCCCACACTGGGGATTGAGCCTGCAACCCAGGCATGTATCCTGACCATGGAATTGAACCGTGACCTCCTGGTTCATAGGTCTACACTCAAACACTGAGCCACTGTGGCCGGGCCTAGCTTATGTTTTATTGTCTCACAGAAATAAGACTCATAGGAATGAGATAGACTCTTATTTATGAAGTATGATCTGAGGAGGAGCAGCATCTAAATCACCTGAGAGCTTATTAGAAGTGCAACATCTTGGGCTCCACCCTAGATCTCTTTAATAGGAATCTGAATTTTAACAAAATCCTCAGGTGATCATATTCACATTTGTTTGAGAAGCACTTGGCTAGAACACTTGATTTCATCAACCTAGATGGAAATCCAACTGACAAGCAGTTAATTTACTCCACAAACTTTCACTGACATGTTACTGTGGGCAAGTTTTGTATTTGGTAAGTGGTAAAATGGATTCCTGCATGTAAGGTATATATAGCTGAGCTGGGATTCAAATGAGTCAACCAATGAAACAGATCAAGATTCTCAGCCAGAGACTGTCAGTGTGAAAATCACTGTCAACTATGGAGTCAGTGTGTCTAGAAAAGTTTAAACCTGATTTCATTAGTCTTACCTTCTTATTCAAATCTACCTCACAATCATGGGCTTCCTGCATTTGTTATCAATCTCTGCAGGGGGTTGAAGAAATATATCTTGGCAAGATTAGGCTTGAGATTTAGCTTTACTTAACCTCTACCTATGTATCTACCTATCTATAAAATATATATTTTTATTTTTTATTAATTTTTTACAGAGAGGAAGGGAGAGAGATAGAGATCTAGAAACGTCAATGAGAGAGAAACATCAACCAACTGCCTCTTGCACAACCCCCACCGGGGATGTGCCTGCAACCAATGCACATGCCCTTGACCGGAATCGAACCCAGGACCTTTCAGTCCGCAGATCGACGCTCTACTGCTGAGCCAAACCGGTTTCGGCAATCTATAAAATATTATAAAACAGCTAATAAATTGTATATAAGACCTTGGTTCTTAGACCAAAATTATTCATGATATAAAGGACTTTCGCATTTTAGCACTTGTTTACAATTAATAAAATATATGTGGCTGATCAGGTATATACCATAGTTAAAACAGGGGGGATGCTGCTTTTACCTTGAAATACCCTCTTAAAATGAACACTCAATATCACTTTAAAAGGGGAATAACATTGCCTAGCTGGTGTGGTTTAGTGGTTGAGTGTCCACCTATGAACTAGGGGTCATGGTTCAATTCCCAGTCAGGACACATACCCAGGTTGAGGGTTTGAGACCCAGCGCAGGGCATGCAAGAGGCAGTGCATTAAGGATTCTCTCTCATCATTGATGTTTCTATCTCTACCTCTCTGAAATTAATACAATATATTTTTGAAAATAAACAAATAAAAGGAGAATAACATTACGAACTCAATAAAACATTTTTTAAAAAGCGATGGGGTCCTAGTTATTTCTGTACTTGCTTTTACTAACTCTCTTGTGGTTTAAGTAGAATGCCTGACAGTTTTAAAACTATCTTTACCTAAGTAGGTCAAGGATTCATGCAAATATTATCATAAGTGTGAATATTTAATTTGGGTGAAGATAGACTATTTCTTTTCATTTTATAATTTCAAGGCTTGGGTTGCAAGATATCCATAAAGCTGAAGGGTCAACAGAAGAGTAATGAAAAAAAAACCTCTACCACTTTCAGTCTAGTATTCAGGATGATGTTTTTGATTATTGGATCACTAAGAACTCAAGAATAATTGATTATGGCCTGTCCATGACCCAAGAAGTCCCACAGAAAGCTCCACATTCAAACAATGGCAGAATAAGTATTGCTTTTTTATCAACATGTCAAGGGCCCAGTATTATTCAAAATAGCTTCCTGATAACTTTCCGTTGGAAAATCAGCTTAGATTTGAGTTCTAAACAGAGTTTCCATCTTTTATCTTAGTCCAAATAAAACTTACCCCTACCTGGTCTCTGAGTAGAAAGACAGTTGAAACAGCCTGTTAGGTGCATATAAAAACTATTAGAAGGCTGTAGGACCAGCCTTGGTCCTCTAGGGAAGATTTCCATAAGAAACTACAACTAGCTTTCTCTGGGAACTGCCTCTCTCCCACAGTAAGGAAGCCGAGGAAATGGGAAATCATTATTCCAACTACTGGCTCTGGTCCCACTACCCCATCCATAATCCAATCCAGGAAATCCTTTCTTAGCAGTGATATGGAGATCAGGAGAAACCTGTAGGGAATGGTGGGTTTAGATCCACGCTCTACCTGCTAATGTGCACCTATAAAATGTTTGCCTCAGGTCTTTATTCTTTCCTCAGAATTCACCTGCTTGATAGAACCAATATCATGTCTAGAACCTTAGCTTTAAGCCTGGGAAATTTAATTTTCACCTTTATAGATTCTGTGTATAAGAAAGGACAATAAAAGAAGTCTAGAAAATATGTTGAAACAATACAGAGAATAAGACATGATCCACTCTCATTTTAGGGAATCCTGCCACAAAACTAAAATGTTTTGATGATTAAAAATTACATTTACACACATATTGTTTTCTTAATTCATTTACTGTAAGGTTATTAAAATGTCAAAGCATTAAGTTTAAGTTCAAATACCTGGTAAAAATAAATACCACAGGAACTTTACCAAAATAAAAGCTACAGGAAATGCTAGTGACGAAATTATAGAAACCAGAAATAGGAAATAATGTTTCAATTTCTAAGTATACTACTACTTCCATTATTATAGAAAAGCATATGAATGATTAATGAAAATATCTTGTATTTATTACACATTTCATGATGAGTTCTGGGCATTTGGGAACATCTTTTAATTTTTCATGATTTAATGATTTCTCTAATAACTATTTGAGCAGAAATTTCAACTATGTTAATGACTGGCAAGGTTGGGTAAATTGGGTAATATTTTAAATTGCAAATCTGAACCATGAATCTGTTTTCTCACTTAAGAAGACACAATATTAGACTGTTTGGCTAACACCCCTACTCCACATTTCTGAAATACACAGTGTAGTTGTGAATACCTAAATGGAACCCTTCATACAAGTATGTATGTCATAATTTTCCCATTAAGGTTTGATTTGCCTTTAATTAAAATTTCTTTGTACCATATGCAGACTCTGCAGAGCAAGAATGTGAAACAATGGATTTTCAGTCTATTTGGTTTCCCTGAGGTATACTGGCATTAATGTCCCACTATTTGAAAAATTAAAGTGCTCTTCTAGCTCTACAAGACAATCTGTCATTCCCCAACCTTTTGGAGAACCCATGTGGCATTTGCCACAATTTTATATTCACTAGAAGCTTAATGTAAAAATATCCTACTCCCCAAAGGATATAATTTAAACATTATCAACTCACAGAACCAAGTATGCACACTGTAAGACCTCCACTGCCCAGAAGATTCTAGGAGCCCTCTATTCTTTGAGGTGGTTCACAAGGTATGGAACGTTGCTAAGGGGGCACACCTATGTATGAAGAGGGAGAATTAGAAAGGATGACCATATCCAAGTGTTGTGAGGTTTTAAGATTCAGATATAGAGAATCATACATGGTTTCATGAAGAAAAAAAATGGTTAAAGGTCAACACAAAAAACTACAGGTGGATCAAAAGGAATTAATCATAATGTATGCACCCAGCTTTTTGCATATCTGGCTCCTGACATGTAGATCTTAGCACTTCAATGGGCTCTTCCAGAATTTAGCTACTCACACACTGACCAGTTACTTTCTATTGCATCGTTCTGTTTTATTTTTTCAAATATCTCACCACTGTCAGAAATCATCTTATTCATTTATTGTTTTCATTGCGTATCACATAACACCTTCCAGTAGAATATTATCTCTATGGTGACAGATGCTTTGTCTCTCTTGTTCCCCGTTTGCCTCTCTGGGGTCTAGAACAAGGTCTGGCACATGTCACTCGATACATATTCCTTGAATGAATGAATGAACACGTCCTTAGCCAAGTGCTCTCATTTTCTCTGTATAAAGCTTTTCATACACACCCTTTTACACATGAATTATACTATGTCGTTTCCGGGACTATCCTCAGTTAGGCTTCAGTGGAAAATTCCACAAGGGTGTTCTAATACCAACTGATATCCCTTGGCTATATTGAATCGACTAAAGCCAGTCTATAAAATCTCAAACCTAATAACTTAACACTTCTGGTTGGAGCCAATGTTGCAAGTAAAATGTGCCTTATGACTAGATGCTTAGTGAGGGTTTGTATCACAGCTGCTATTTATTGGATACTGCTAATGAATCAGGTCTTCGTATCAAATCACAGTAGGTCCATTTTACAGAACACGTGTTTACATAGAAAATAATAGTAACATTATAGACCTTGGCATAAGCCCTTGGAAAATTCTCTCCCAGGGCTATACTTTCCTCATAACAACGATTATTTTCTCTGCACAATGTTTCTGGCCAAAGCAATGAACATTCCATCTTACCAGGTAATGGTTCTCCACTGTCTGAGCTTGGGTTCCATGTCCACAACTTTCTCTGCCTATCCATCTCCAAGGTTTGTCCTATTATTACTCATCCTTTATTAAATTTCCAATAGAGTAGTTGGACATTTCAGGTTACGAGGTGTTTTCATTGGGTGGATTTTCTTTTTTGATTGAGGGTTACCTTAGTAAGTGTGAAAATATCATTGAATCTTTGGTGAAGGCAATTTTATAGTGCTGAATGTTATCAATCTAAACACTAACTCCCATTTAAAGTGCCTTAAATGCAGAAGGAAATGATTTGTAGACTTCCATAAAAGTAATTTTTTATCATTTGATAAATGCATGTAAGTCACTTACCAGTTGCAGCAATATTATGATCAGTGGAGAAATTGTGGATACACAAATTGACCTATTAGCCTGACATACTTTAAAAACCTCAGAAAAAGGGCAACTAACAGGTCAACTAGCTAATTTCTTAGAAGAGTAGAAAGTAGGGAGAAAATCTGATTAATCAAAATGCTGTTACTTTGAAATCTAAACTATTGCTATTTTTATAAAGCCAAATTATCTTAATCTGAATTCAATTTTGAAGAAAAAATGTATTTTTAACATTCGTCCAAAGTTATCCATATTATGTAATCATAATATCCTTAAAGTTAATTTATAAAACAGACATCATTCCCCTCATATTCTGAGAAATATGAGAATCATAAAATGTATATTTCAGTACTCTATCTAAAAATTACATATTGCTTGTGCAGTAAGAAACTGAGAAGGATATCTACTTTTTTAAGAGCTTAGATTTTGCAGTTGGATCAACCTGGTCTCAAACCAGTCCTGCTAGTCAGGTTTTGGGCAAGTTGTTTATCTCTGAGTTTCCTCATTTGTTGATTAACCCACAGAGTTAATGTTCCTTCAATTGAGTCATATATTGTGTGGTTTGACATTTTTCTTTCTGCTTCATTCTTATTTCCTGTACTTGATACAGCATCTAAACAAAATGAGTCCTCAAATATTTATTTAAATAAGCAAAAGAGATTTAAAGAGTTATGCTGAAAAATAGAGATGAATTCTATTTGAAATTGTAAAATAACTGACCTTTTATTATAATTATTATTTTGCATTGTTACTCACATATCACTTTAGCTTTACTCTAGGCTTATAGGATCATGTTGCTTCTCCAGAGGAACATTAGGCAAGAGTCTGAAGATAAATACTATTTTTCATAATAAAGCCAAAGACTTTTTTCTTTTGAAAACTAGCATTTTTCACTTTAAAAATTTTCCAGCTTTATTAAGATATAATTGACAAATAAAATTATAAGATTTAGCCCTAGCCAGTTTGCCTCAGTGGACAGAGCATCTGCCTGTGGACTGAGGGTCCCAGGTTTGCTTATTCTGGTCAAGGGTACATCCCCGAGTTGTGGCCTTGATTCCCAATGGGGATGTGCAGGAGGAAGCCCATTGATGATTCTCTCATATCAATGATGTTTCCCTCTCTTCATTTACCTTTCTTTCTGAAATCAATAAAAATATATATATTTAAAATTATAATATTTAAATTATACATTGTGATGATTTGATAAATGCATGTAAGTCACTTACCAGTTGCAGCAATATTATGATCAGTGGAGAAATTGTGGATACACAAATTGACCTATTAGCCTGACATACTTTAAGCAGAAACTGGAGGAAAATGCTGTCAAGGACATATCCTACTCCTTGAGTTCCTCCATAGACTAGAAAAAACAAAGGGCTGGTTCTTGTTTGACTCTCAATACTTCCTTCTTTATTAGGCACTATGACTGGGTGTTGTGCTAAACCGAGAGATAAAAAGATGAGACATAAATGTAGGACTTGTCTTCCTTGAATGAACTTAAAATTTAGTGGGAGATAAAGCACTGCTGTAATTCAGGTTTTGACCATGATAAGCAATATATTTAGATATTAGGAAGCCCATAAGGAAAGGCATATTTTGACATGAAGCTTATAGAATAGCTAGGATGTTGAATGTCAGAAAAGAGACAAGGTAAGAGCATTTATTTATCTCCTATTGTTTGGTATGCTACTTTAAATAAAGCAATCCTTCCTTCGTGTTGTGCAGTTTACACAGAAACTTGATACTGAGAGGACAATCCTCCAGGCTTTTAGCATTGAGAGGCCACATGTGTCTCCAAGTCCTTAGAATGGGATGTGTCATTGCATCTGTATCTTACTGGAGCAGCTTTGTTGCTGGTGTTGGTAGTGGTGGTTTTTTTGTTTTTGTTTTTAATGTGTTTTTATTGATTTCAGAGAGGAAGGGAGAGGGAGAAAGAGAGAGAAACATCAAATGATGAGAGAGAATTATACATTGGCTGCCTCCTGCATATACCCCCTACTGGGGTTTGAGGCCACAATCTGGTATGTGCCCTGACCAGGAATTGAACCGTGACCTCCTGGTTCCTAGGTTGATACTCACCCATTGAGTTACACTGGCCAGGCTAGAACAGCTTGTTTCAATACACACACACACACACACACACACACACACACACACACACACACTGTATATCCCAGTTTGGTGGCAAACTCTTTAGCAATTGCTTTTTCAAGATTCACAAGCTGAACGAATGTTTTTTAAAAAATAACGTGCATTTCTGATTCCAAAAGCAGTACATGCATTTGCTCATTACTCATTTACTGAGGATTTTCCGTGTTGCCTCCACCAGAAGGAGCAAGGTTAACACAAGCACCAGTGTGCTTACAGCAGAAAGGAGCGACCTAAACAGAATGAGTATTTGGTGCATCGGAATAAGAGTGGTCATGATTAGGTGGGAATCAAGATATCCATGGGCCTTAACTGGTTTAGCTCAATTGATAGAGTGTTGACCTGTGGACTGAAGGGTCCCAGGTTCGATTCCAGTCAAGGACACATGCCCGGGTTGTGGGCTCAATGCCCAGTAGGGGGTGTGCAGGAGGCAGCTGATCAATGATTCTCTCTCATCATTCATGTTTCTGTCTCTCTCTCCCTCTCCCTGCCTCTCTGATATAAGTAAAAATTTATTATTTAAAAAAAAAAAAGACCATGGGTGTGCTGGGTTCTGCAGGAGTGAGGAGGAGACACCATGGCCTTGCTTATAAGAGAGGAATAGGAGGAGGGAAGGCTAAAATATTACTGCTGAGGGAAGGATATTGAATATTTTTATTTTCTATCATTGGGACTCACATTTTTCAACTGCAAACTATTCTTGTATGACCAAAATAATGTGTGTTTCAACTTGCTTCAATTGTTTCACTGTGCTTATACACTCCTTTTGCTAACAACTTTTGCTGTGAATTACATTAAATATTAAATAGTCATTCAACATCTACCATGCACTGGTATATAGAAAACATTGATAAACAAGAAGAATTGCCACTTTCATGGACTTCAGAGTGTTCTTGAATTTACTAATAAGCATATATTTCAAATTTGAAATCATATTTCTGGCATGAGAGATTTAAAAGGGAAAATACATAAATCAGGCTGTGTCTTTCTAGAAATATCATGAATACACCTATTTTATTTCAGATTAATTTCATTAATCTATAGAACTATATAGGTATTATTATGACATTTTACTAACATGGTTTCCCCCTACTGCAGCTCTTATAAATTAGTTTTCATATAATATAGTTAAGGAATGGTAACTGATATTTTCAAACTATTTTTTTTCTATCAGCCTTCCTCCTCCTGACAAATGTACATTTAAAGGGGAATTTAAATGTAAACCTTAAACGTACTACTCAGCATGGAGGTATATTTGATGTGCTTGTATTCATATAACGCTATAGGAAAACAAGGCAGGGAGAGTTATTGTAATAAAATGATTTGGTGATGAGAAGAAAATGAAACAGCTGGGGCAAGATGAAGCCATGGACTCCAGGGAAAATCAAATCATGTCCACATAATGCTCTTACTAGCTGACTTGCCGGAAAACAAATACAATTTATTAGATAAATTTGCTGTTGTGAATGGTTTTTGCAGAATCACTGGCTTATTGCTGCTGAGTACTATAACAATAGACAAAATAATGAAGGTTTTTAAATCATGTTAATTGCTAGTCCCCCCTCCATTTGCTTCCAAAGTTGTTAAAAAAAGAAGCAATTACTTGCTGTTTCACTTGGATTGATGAAAAAGTGAAACCTGATATATAAAAAATTATGAGTTCATTCTCTCTCTCTCTCTCTCTCTCTCTCTCTCTCTCTCAGATAAACTTTCAACACACAATAATTTATAATGCATTTTCTTCTAATTAGACTGAACTAAAATTTCAGCTAAAGCAAGCATGAGTCCTCTATTGTTTTATTTAAATAATGTCTGGCTAGGAACCCATGTTTTCATCCAATGCAAAATGGGGAGTAGGTCTAGAAGGTTGCCACTGAGAGGAACAATGGCTGTTTTTATTTAAATGGAAAGTTTATATTTGGTGACATTGCTGTATAATTTTTTATGCATGTGTGCAATTTTTATTTTTTCACTGGGAGGTGAGACTGTCTACCGTAGGGTTTTCTCTGGAGGTCTATTCTCCTGGCTGGATACGTGTGACAGGTTTAGACATTAAATGGCTTTAAGCTTGTCAAAGAAAGGTTATTAAAAATGTCCCTGCCTTTCAGGCTCCGTGCTCAGTAGGAGCCCAAATGCAGTCCTATGGGGCTGTCTTTCTATTTAGTCATGTCATTTGGCTCTTTGCCTATAGCAAAAAATGAGACACCATCTGTTATTTCTCACTAATGGCTGTCGGGCCTGGGCTTGCCTGGCTCACTATACTTATCCATTTCTCACCAGCGGCTGGACACAGCTTCGCTAACAGGATTTTATTAAGAAGTGTGCTTTATTATCAAATGAGCTTGGAGGTGTGGAAGCACTCACATTCTCTAAAACACTATTCAAATCTAGGATAGTGTCATTATTTTATTATTTCATTACCACTGTGAAACCTGTATAATTTATTTTTGTATTGGGGCGATTTAGGTGATATGTGGAAACTGCCTTTTTGTTATATATCTTACATTAATTGAACACTCATATGATTTATCCCTTAATTATGTTTTTTTTAAGTTATCCCTTTAATTTTCACAAAACCCTAGAGGAAGGCACTTTAAACATGAGAGAACAGCAAAACATGTTTACATAGCTTGCTCAGTTCCATAGCTATAAAGAGCAGAATTAGGATTCACTCAGTTCAAACCTGCCTCCAAAGCTGTACTCTTGACCACTATACTCTTGCTTCTCCAGGTAACATGCTGGGCTCTTTGGTGTTATAATCTGAAATATGAAGCTTAAAAATCATTATATGTTGGTGCTCACTTTGGCAGAAGGAAAACTAAAAATCCTTGGTTTTTTTCAGTGTCTATATTTATTTAGGAGTGAAGGAATACCTCTGTTCAGCCTCGGGAACCATGATGGATTTCCAGCTTTGCAGTCAGCTTTGCTAAACATCCTTGTCAGCTGCAGAAAGGCATCCAGAGCCCAGTGAGAACCTGGGATGTCAGCCTGTTGTCAAGCTCCCACAAGCAGTGCTCACTTGAAAAACATTGGCTGAAACACCACCTATCACCAGGGCCGTGATGTCTTTTTTATTGCAAAACCTCAACATCGGGCACCGCTTCGGGGACAAATGCCTGTTACATGGCAAGGGATAACGATTGTATCAGTCTCAAAGCTTGGTAAACTTTTTAGCTGAAGAAACATGCTTTTGTGTGTGTGGACTTAAAAACCTCATTTTGTATTAGTACTGATAGAAGTAAACTGCACATATGGAAATAGCTAAAAGAATGAAAATCAACTTAATTTTCTTTGTTTTTGGTTCCTGAAGACTTCACTATGATAACGTGAATCTAAAAACATCGATATGTACCTTGTTGCAGTGTCATTTTTTTAAAATTCTCACCTAAGGATATGTTTATTGATATTGAGAGAGAGAGAAAGAGAGAGAGAGAGAGAGAGAGAGAGAGAGAGAGAGAGAGAGAGAGAGAGAGAGAGAGAGAGAGAGAGAGAGGGAGAGAGAGGAAACAGAACTAGAAACACAATAGACAATATTTTAAAAGGTTTGCTATTAAACTAAAGTTTGCCTTTTGTATGAAGTTTGAAGCAAATTCTAGCTCACAGGAAAGATGTCACTGGAAAGCCATCTTAAGGGTTACTGATGTTATATTTATGGAATAGGGATAGCAAATTTCAAGTTATCTGAGGCTTTTAAAAGAGTTCCCCTGCCACAACATGGAAACAACTGAAGTGTCCTTTGATAGATGATTGGATAAAGAAAAGGGGAACATATGTATAATGGTTATACATATACTACTTACCCATAAGAAAATATGAAATACTGCCATTTGTGACAACATGGATGTATCTTGAGAATACCATGCTAAGCGAAATAAGTTAGAGAGAAGTCAAGACAATATGATTTCACTCATATGTGGGATATAAAACTGAAAGCAACAAATAAACAACAAGAAAAGTGAACAAAAACTCATAGAAACCTACTGTAAGGTTTGAGGCGCAAGAAACGGGAGTCAGGGACCAAGGCATGTTAAAGAGGAGGTTTATTCCACCCTAATGAGAGAGAGAGAGAGAGAGAGAGAGAGAGAGAGAGATTCATTATGGAGAGGGTAGAAAGACCAGGATTAGAGACGGAAGAGGGAGGGACCTAGTTGGACTGCCTCACAGACTGGGGAGACAGCAACACGTGCAGCGGTGAATATGCCTTTTGAAGGGAGGAACAGGAAGGGGCTGGGCCCAGGCAGAATGGGAAGGGGTGGGGTCCAGGGCACTCGGTACGTGCTGATTGGTGGTTCAATGTCTCAGGAATGTCCGGCTCAGAGGCCAGTTACCTCATACTCCGCCCACCAGTTGGGGAAGGGAGGATCTATCACCTACAATAGTGGTTACCAGATGGAAGGGGAATGGAGGGTAGTAAAGGATAAAGGAGTTCAACATGTGGAAGAAGATTTGACTCTGGGTGGGGCACACAATACAATAGAAATTTCATGTATCATAGAAATGCTTGAAATCTATATAATCTCATTAATGAATATCACCCCAATAAATTTAAATAAATACATTTTAAAAATGTAAAATAAAAGTGCTCTCCCAGTAAATGAGATATGAAAAAAAAAAGGTAGATGAAAAACATTGGCATGGAAAGGAACAACAACATTTTCCTTGTCTCTCAACATAATCTAAACCTAAGTCTTCTATGATGTGAGAGTGATGGGAAATAATATCCCACAGTCATTTTGAGGTGATCTGGTCATCAATGAATAAGGACATTATAAACTAGGTTTGTCCTCAGACTAGTGTGTGTGTATGTGTGTGTGTGTGTGTGTGTGTGGGTGTCTTTCAGATGTGTAGGACGAGGAGGCAATTAGAAAGTGTTATGTTTCTATAAAACTCAATGTCTGTCTTGAACAAACTTTTATGAGATTCTGTAAAAGGCACACAGGGCTTTTGCATGGGGTTAACTAAAGCACACATTCATAAAAAGAGAAGTTTCTTTATAATTGTCTATAAGCACTAATTAATATATTTAATCAATTCCAGTTTATGATTAAATAAACATTGTCATGCTTTATTATAAAGAATATTCTTTGCTTTTCCTTTTTGTGTTGTTTTTACAGAAGAATGACCTCTCATACAGAAATGATCAAATGCAGCCTGGGAAGGGTGAAACTACACTGTACCATGCGCCATTCTAGAAATTCCAGATCATTAAAAAAAATACAAAATCAAAAGACTTAGAAAGAAAGAATAGGCTTATGAAACAGGTGCCCTGTAAATTACTTCTGTCCATCTATAATTTTTCTTCAATAATTGAATCAAAGTTTACAGTTTTGGGGAGAACATTTGACCCTAGCTGCTCATATCCTTCTTTTCTCCTCACAGTTCAGCTGCATGCTGAATCACACAAATCAGCAATAGTAAGTCAGCATTTCCCACATTTTGACATCATTTTTGGGGTGGAGGGGTTAAGCAAAGAAGAAAAGTGCTTTTTAAAAATGTAAATGGTATATTCTCAGGACTTTACATCTCTAGCTAGAACTTAGATTTCTGAAAATCTTGCAATTACCTTACTAGAAAGGAGTCCTCTAGACTTCACTTGTCCTTGGGGGATTTCAATGGCATCCACCGGATGTTTGCCCCTGTGGACTACTTTGCTTTGTTGTTATCTTTGTTGCTTTTAACTGCTTTACTTTTTATTCCCTGCTTTACTCTTTTCATCTATAAAAAAGACCTAATAATAGTTGCCTTATAGATAGTGGCTAAGGCACCACTGGACACAATGTAGGTGCTCATATTTAATCATTATTAGTCACTCTCCCCACTCTCCTCTTGATCTCCCCAGCACTGACTCAGAAACTGAGAGATGAATGCTGGAAAAGGGAGTGGAGGAGGAATCAGCAGACACATCAGAGTGTGGGTAGAGGCAGAAAAAAACTAGGTCTGCCAAGTTAAAGAGATTTTTATAGCCTTGGTGCGTGTGGGCTGAGGTGTTGGCTTTCCAATTTCCACCAAATCAGAGAACACGAGAAATTGTGACTTGCCTACTCATATGCCCAGTGCTAAACAGAGAGGGTTAGTGTTGCAGTAATCCTTAGGGTGAGGCATATTTAACAGCTAACACTAGAGGTCTTACATAATTAATGTTGCAGCTGTTTGATTTATGAGCCAAGTATTCAGGAAAACCTGTATATGAAAAAGAGAAAAGAAGGTGGCAATGATTGGTCCACAGATTTAGAAGCCCAAGCCCCATCCCAGTGGAATGCTCTTAGGCCATAACACTCAATTCTCCCAAGTTCACACTATTTTTTTGGTTCGTGTACTTAGGATTTTCATTGTCCTTCATTTTCTCAGAATACTTTTTCTAAACATTAGTGTTTGGAAGGCAAATTTCCAGAGAAGGGAAAGAAAACACAAAATGGACAGTGGCTGCTTTTTCCCTTCCTCCTCCTCCTCCTCCTCCTCGTCCTCCTTCTCCTCCTCTTCTTCTTTGAAAATTTTCAGAAAGAAAACCAACTTTAAGACACAGTGGCATGCTAGGGATATGTATATCAGATGGAATATAAGCTAATGGACAACAAAAAAATAGGTTTGTTAGCATATTCCCAAGGGAAGTCTGAGAATAAGGAAATCTTTCAGGACCTGCCTCCAGCTCTTCCTCACTTATTATTCATAACATGAAGAGAATACTAACCTACTGTGGGTGTGGAGAGTGTTCATGGTCAAAGGAATTAAATTCACAGGTTCACTGCTCCCTTAGAGGAAAGTGGGAGGATTTCTGCCTCAGTTCTGGGAGGTGGGAAGGAGAGAGAACATTGGAAAACTGCCGCTCCACTCTCTCTCTCTTTTTCTCTTACGTCCCTCATGGTAAGAAATGGGATGGCATGATGATTAAGACAGGACTCAAACCTGACGGCATGGCTCAGTGGATATAATTTTTTTTTTAAAGAGCGGACTCAAGCTAGACTACTTGGCTCCAATCTCTGCTCTTCCTCTAATTAGCTTGAACATATTATTTCACCTCTTTACACCTCGTTTTTAAAAATTTTCTATCAAGTGGGAGGAATTCAACCTCATAGGACATTTCAGAGGACTAAAGGAGGTATTCTGAGAAAATGAAGTTCTTAAGGTTCATTTCACAGTGAGTACCCTGTGAGTGTTGTCTATTATTCATTACTGTTAGAAAAACCCTCTTTCCTCTTATCCTCACATCAGGTGCATTAAGAGCCCATGTCCTTTCTCATAGAATTCAACAAGTTCTACCATTGATTAACCTACTCAACAAGCAAACCCATTTCTTATTATCTCTGTGTGCCCAGGTCTAGCACAGTGTCTGGAATACATCATGTAATAAGCTGCTCTATATCACATTACAATATGAAGCAATGCACCACTTGGGACCCCAGTTTGGCAGGATATTAGGTTTGCCTAAAATATATAAATGGAAAAAAAAATCTCAATACAATATCTACTCTAACTACATGAGATGCACTGTGACATTTTCAATTTACCCTATTTATTTGCATTATGTCCTGTTCTAGTCTAGGGGAGTTGACTTTATAAACACAATGGGCAGATATTAGGAAGCCTCCTCCATCCCTCTGCCACACTGCTTTGCATATATTCAATATCATGGTCCTCATCTTTGGAAATGCAAAGCTTGATCAATGTCCAAACTTTTGGTTCAGAAAGACTTTTACTTTTTGTGTCGAGCTGGAGTGCAAAGTATCCAGTAGAAGTCAGGTAACAAGGGATATTTATACCTCCCCCCGCCCCCCAAAAAATACCCAACAGTTTAGCATAGTAGAAGCAGTCTGGCTTTAATGAGCTAAAAATAGTGACTGCTATTTGAAATTTCCAAAAAAAAGGGAAGGTTGGAGGAAGGAAGGGAGGAAGGCAGGAAGGAAGATAGAAGAAAGGCTAAAATCCATGAATATTAATGGAAAAACTTTAATGACATTTACTTAAAAACTCTCAATCTCTGAGAAATGATATCAAAATTATCTTTCAGGTGCATGGACTCATTACCTTTCTAAAATGAATTTGCGTGTTAACTACTAAGGATGATAAATTTTACAAGTTAGTTTTAAATTCTTCTATGGGTGGCTTTCTTACTACCTTCACTCCTCCCACCAAAGGTTTTGTTCATAAATATGGTAAACAGGGTATCTGGAACCCTGCATGATGACATCATAGTGGTGAGCCCTTCTCAGGTTAAACTTGGAGGGTGGGTGTTGAGGGAGTGGGTAGATCAATCGCAAGAGAAAGGCTTTTGAACTGCGTGAACTAGTCTGGATTACACAAAGATAGAAAAAATTCATTAATATGTAGGGCCAATCAGAAAGAAGCATTCATCCATAAAATCCAAACATATGCTAAGAGCTGGCTTCTCCATCTGTACCTCATGCATTTGGTTTTAATATGATGCTCCATTTTGAAGGATTTGCTTAAATCAGCAGTTCAAAAATGATTCACAAAGGGAAAACTTGCGAGAGTTCTTGTTTATGTTTTATTAATGGCATTTGTCAAAATTCCCATAAACATGAAAAAAGCCTCCCACAACAAAATAAGGTCTTATTTCTCAGATTGTTGTTTTGGTTTTTATTTTAGGCTGTTTGAGAGGTTTTTTGATGTGCTTTTTTTTTTTTTTTTAAATAAATTCTTAATAGAATTCATCACTTTTGTCTGCCAAAGACTGCACTCTACCAGGAGGCATCATCTGGCGATTGTCCCCTGTGCCTCTAATTGCTTAATTAACATTTAAATCCAAGATTTTAGGAAAGGGTTGGTATTATTATAAGTTATGAGGTATTTAATTGCTGCCGTGACACCTTTGAAGCTGTCATATATTATTCATAAAAACATTCATGGGAGACGGGTCAAGCTTAAAGTAAAATTAAAAAATCACAGGTTTTTAAAACTATGTTAAATATCTCTCAGAGTGCCATTCTTCTTCTAGAAAAATAATATCTAATTATCAAACTTATAATTTTTTATTCAATTCATTAAATAAATAGCTTTAAAAATACCTCTGAATTTAAATATAATTTTATATTGTTTTTAAGCAGTATTTGCACCAAATGGTTAGTTAGGTGACAATGTACTACAAAAGGACTCATTATCAAAGAAAAACAAACTAAAACACAGAGATGTCTGTTACATTTACTAATTTAATTAAAATAATAATACTTTGTGCCAAAACAGGTTTGGCTCAGTAGATAGAGCTTCAGCCTGTGGATTGAAAGATCCCAGGTTCGATTCTAGTCAAGGGCATGTACCTTGGTTGCGGGCACATCCCCAGTGGAGGGCGTGCAAGAGGCAGCTGGTCAATGATTCTCTTTCATCGACGTTTCTAACTCTCTATCCCTCTCTCTTCCTCTCTGTGAAAAATCAATAAAATATATTTTACAAAAAACAACAGGTCATGACACATACAGGAAGTTCTCAATAAATGTCAGTTATCATTAAAAAATATATATATATGTTGTGCCACAAAATAGTGGGGAAATGTGTACATTCACGATTGGTTACAGATAAAATTGGTAGGTACATTAAAAACTTGTCAACTTTTATCAAAACAATAAAATATTCTGTAAAATTTAGCTGACTAACCTTGTTTTTGATAATTTTCCCAAAGAAAATATTTCAAAGGAAGCAAAATACTGCATGCATTAACATGCTAATTTTTAATATTTCCCCTAAGTGCAAAGTCATTGGAGTCAACATTAACTTTGGAAAAGTCACTCAATTGTTTCTATTTGTCACCACGAAGGATAATAATAACAAATTTAATAAATAATATCATTCATAACATTAGGTGAATAGTGTAATATTAAATTACATTTGTGCCAACTATAAGAATAATATGTATATGACAAAAAAGCACAGAAATTTAAAAAGAACTATTGTGATAGCGGGGTAGTGTAATTATAGGTGATATTTAGAAAACAGCTTACTACTAGAGAAGAAGGAGACAGATCTAGGTTGGGCTGATATTTGCTGAATGTAACACAACTAGTAATAGTTATTAGAGTGAGCATTACTCAATGCTTAGATGTAATAAAAACCATTATTGTTTACTATGATAATTCACAGGTTAGTATATCTGCTGGGAAGTGGGTGAGGATTGGCTGATCTTGACTGGCTTTTGTTAGCTGGCTGGAGGCTCTACTTCAGGCACAGATTGAGTTAGGCATCTAGGTTGAGGCAGCTCTGCTTCATGTGTCTCTCATATTTCTCAGGGACTAGCTGTATGTTCTTTTCCTTGTTTTAGAAGAAATGCAAGAGAAAAGCACAATAGCTTTTTCTAGTCTACAAAATCTGAGACACAACTCTGAGAGTGAGTGCTCCCTTAAATTTTACACCCTAATTACCTCACTCAAAGTACCTTAATCCTGGCCTGCAATCTTTCACTTGCATTCTGCTACTAACATCCCTTTTGCCAAAGTGAGTCACATGATCAAGCTTGTGAGCAAGGATTTGCACCCTGTTCTTAGTGGGAGAGCACTACAAAGGTGCATAGTGAAGAATAAGGTTAGAAGGAGGGTAGAGAATTGGAACTATTTAAAGCAGTCTATTAATAATGCATTATAATAAACCCAGAATTCCCAAAGCACAGTATACTTTCCATGAATGGTGTAAGAAATTTTTTATCCCATTGTTTTTATGAATAGTATATATGTAATTTTCATGTGTTGAATAATACAATAAGAACCATGAAATTTTGATTTGATTTTACAAGTATTATTGCATACGATGAAATTGAATTAAGTACCAATAATGTATCAATATAATCAAATTATGTGGTTAATAATGCTATAATAAATGGATCTATAGGGAAAAACCCCTCAAGGGATAGATAAGTGAATAGAGTTTGGAATATATTGCTGGTTTGAATATAGACCAACCAAGTGCTTAAGAATGAAGAGTGGTATGAAAAGGAGTGAATGGCATTAGAGTAGTATCTTGAACAAATTAAGTTGTATAAGGCAGAGAAGAGAGGCAATTATCTTCCAGATATAAAGAGCAGCATGTACAATGAGCCAAAGGTGTAGAAGTACGTGATACATAGTACAATAATATGTTCATTGATAGGAGCCCAATGGGTCAGGGCCCAGGATAGCTTCCTTTGACACAGTATTATCTCTAATCACCTGGGTGATTAGACAGACTCAACTCTTTCCCTTATACATATGCAGGGTTAGCACATAATAGTTCATAGAAAAATCTGTTAACTGAAAGAACCACTCATAAACTCTTTTGGAAATGTACATAATACCTTAGTATCGTAATCCAAAATCCAAGTCTCAGTTTTAATATTTTCACTCTTTGGAACAAGTAGTTTTATCTTTCTAAGGGCTGCCTTAATTTGATTTTCAACTTGAGCTCGCTGATTTCCAGAAAACTAACTTCACCCAGGGCTATGGTAGTTGAATGTACACAGACAAAAACAAGCCCATAAACTAAGGAAATATTTATGTACTAAGATACTGGAAACTATATTCAGAAAAAAATTCAAAACTCTTCCTTACAGTTCTAGCGTGAGAAACAGCTACCATCTGCCTCTCTTGGCCCAGGAGCCTGTGTTTGAATCATGCTTCTGATTTCCCTCATAAAAACCAGTCAAAACAAGGTTTTCAAGGGAACTGCTCTTTTGAGTAGAGTTTTATTTAACATGGCAGGGTTGTATATCTTGTATTATTTAGAGTCCCTGAACTGCTCCTTCTCCAGTGTTCACCACATGCGTAAATAGGATCACCAGTTACTCAATTGCTCAGAACAGAAACCTTAGAATCACCTTGGACTTTCTTTCATGCTCCACATTCAATCCATCAGGAAATACTATAAGCTCAACCTACAAATTATATACCAATGTTGGCCCATTCTCATTTCCACTGTTGCACCTTTTTTTTGCCAAACCATCTTCCATCTCTGAGACACACTGAAGAGCCACCTTACAAGCTCCCACCTTCTATATTTTCCAATAGGAACTTACTTAAAAGGGCTTCCAATGGCTACACCTGGAACAAGCAGAGAAAGAAAGAAAGAATGCAGTATTGGATTATTATATGATTTCAAAGTATGAAATCAATGTCCATGAGTTCATACTGATATAAATACAGAGTTGGATGAATGAATGAATGAATGAGAATAGATAAATCTCCCATGCAAAAGAGCTTCCAATAGTTTATGCAGATATTCTCTCTTCAAGGAGCTGGAATATATTGATAACTCCCCACCCCTTAAGTATGGGAAGCTGGTGGCAATGCCCTTATGAAGGTATAGTATAAACAGGGGAGAAAAATAATTTTACAGAAATTTGACAAAAACTAGCTGAGTCAGGAAAAGGGAAAGACCAAATACAAGATGGGCTGACTCCATAAAAGTCATAGGCATGAGTCTACAGGAGCTGAGCCGAACTGTTGAGGACAGGACATTGTGGCCATCACTCATTTACGGGGGACGGGTGGGGGGACTGGAGTCAGAACCAACTTCATGGCATGCAACACACACACCTCAGTTGGGTGACAGGTTAGCAAAACCAGTGGTAAGTCAGGTTAGTATCATGCACTCTTGGTATGATGTGATGAGTGGGTCACTTCAATTCTGTGGTCTTCCTCTGAAGAATCCATAATCCCAGTCAAATCATCACAAACCCAAACTAAGGAACATTGTCCTGTGCCAGCACAGCCAAGGGTTCAGTGAGCCTAAGGGAGGAAGGCAAAGGATGTAGAAAATACAGACAAAGAGAATAAGCTTGGTCTATGTGGATCTCTTGTGCCTGGCTAAGGCCACAGAGAAAAGATCCAGAGGGCAAGCTGAGCCTTTATTTTATAGACAGAGGTAAACAAGGTAGAGGTCACGATTGTTACAATGTTCTTATGAGTTTCACTTGTTTTGGCAGCACTTGCTGCATCTCCCACAGCCCATTAGCTACTCAGATATGATCAAGGAAGCATCATAAGGCCAACCTGAGTTATGCTAACAGGGCTGTGCCCTCTAAACTGGGACTTGTTTGTGGCTTTGTCAACAGGTCAGTCCAAGGCTTAACCCTATAACCACTCCCTACAGAATGTTCTATAAAATATCTAACTGGGACTTCTCAAAATTCTTAAAATCATCAAAAATAAACATTTAAGAAATTCTTACAGCCCAAAAGAAGCCCCAAGAGACACAGATGGTATCTTGAAAAAAATCCTAAGACAGAAAAAATAGTGTTATGGAAAACAAAGGAGATGTAAATGAAGTATGACTTTAGTTAGTAAAAATGTATTAATATTAGCACATTAGTTGTGACTAATTAATGTAAGATGTTAATAATAGGGGACACTGGGGCATGGGGTCCATGGTACTATCTCTGTATCATTTCTATAACTCTAAAATTATAGAAAAAAAAAACACCCTATTTAAAAACATATCTTTATGGCCTACCAGTTATTACACGATATGACACCTGACTACCTGTCTATATCTATCTTATCTCCTTATTCCCCCCTCTTGCTAGATCACTTCACTGACTTTTTTTTTCATTGAATTTTATTTTCAGAGAGAGAGTAGAAGAAAGGGAGGGAGAGGGAGAGATTTGACAAGGAATTGAACCTGTGACCCTTTGGTGCAAGAGTCAAAGCTCCAACCACTGCCAAGGTGTGACATTGCTATTCCTTCAGTCTATTCAAGCATTCTCCTACCTGAAAGCCTTTGCTCAATCTGTTTCTTTGTCTTAGTTGCTCCTCCCCACATACTCACACAGCCCATTCTCTCACATAATTCAGGTCTTAGTTTAAAGTCATCTCTGCAGAATGTATTCACCTGGCCAACAAATATGAAGAAAAAATCCTGTTTTTTCTTCACAGTGCTGAATTTATTATGTTCATATAATTATATTAGAGGCCTGTTGCACGAAGATTCATACAATAGGCCTTCCTTCCCCTGGCTGCCGGCACTGGTTTTCTTCCAGCACCTAGGACCCAGGCCTTTGCTCTGGCTGCCACCTTCAGTCTTCTCTCCAGCTGGAGCCTTCAGTCTTTGGTCAAGTCAAAGCGCCACTCCTATAGCTACTTCCACCCCTGCACTCCACCAATAGCAGGCATCCCGCCCCATCCAGCTGCACCTGGCCTGCATGCATGGAGAGGCTGGGAGGTGGGGCTGCCAATATCTTTGTCTGGTTAATTTCCATACTCACTCCTGATTGGCTGGTGGGCATTGCAAAGTGAAGGTCAACTTGCATATTTCTATTTTATTAGTATAGTTGCTATTTGCTTATTCACTATTGTTCTCTCTCACTAAAATACAAGTTTCATGAAGGCAAAAGTATGTTTGATTTGTTCACAGTGGTATATATTTCCTGTTCAAAGAAGAGTGCCTGGCACATAATAGATGCTCAAAAAAATATTTGTTAAATAAATGATTGAATGAATAAGGACATTTTCCGCACAGATGAAGCATAATATTCCAAAAGCCAGATGTTTTATAAAAATAATAGCAAAAAACCTTTACCCCTTAGAGCTATGTGGACTTCATATCTGTCAATTCATTAGTTTCTGTATATGATGGCACTGTTTGGTAAGATATAGGACCTATGGACAGTCCATTACTTGCTTTAGGCCATGTGGTAAGTTGATTACACAGCATCTATTGCAGTTCTCCAGATTCCCAAACCTGGTGTTTTACTATTGATCCATGTGTGGGTGTTTTGTCTCCCTCTCACCTTTGGTTATACACACACAAAAACTTTTAATTTGATAAGGTAATTT
The DNA here is from genome assembly GCF_014108245.1 of Pipistrellus kuhlii. Lineage (NCBI taxonomy): Eukaryota > Metazoa > Chordata > Mammalia > Chiroptera > Vespertilionidae > Pipistrellus > Pipistrellus kuhlii. The sequence continues at coordinate 18,573,739 of NW_023425595.1, forward strand.
GGAAAATGAACTGAGTGAATTTTCCCTTTCCCATTAGCATACCCCAAAGAGAAATACCTTAACCAGAAGATCATGCTGATTCCTTAAGAGGAAGGGGATAATATGAAATCCACTCTTTTTTTCATGGCATCTGGTTTTCTCAAGGAAATAACAGTTCTGAAGTGGTCCAAGCTTCCTTCTAGCTAGCTTTCAGGCCTGAGCTGAGAACTTCCGTAAAACAGCAGGTCAGGATGTTCACAAATTTGCTCACTCATCAGATATTACAAATGCCCATTACATAGTAGGCACTGTGCTGACTGTTATGGAAGTAGCAGGGTTGTTCAGGCACAGCTGGGTCCTCCAGAAATTTACAATGTGTGGGGATACAAATTATTCCTCCAAATATAAACGGTAGCAAGAAAATAGAAAGAGGTGCCCAGACGAAGTTCTTGTGAGCCAAGGAATAAATGATCGGAGAGTTAGGGTTAAGTACAGGAAGGACACAGTCAGAGATATGGTGAGAAGATAGGAAGCAACTACAAAAAACATCTAAAATGAACATGTATCCATATATGTGCAAATATTTAAATTGCATTGTGGCCATCTTTTCTGTTCAGTTGTACATACTCTGGTCTCCAATAGTTTTATAGGAAGGTAGTTCTTATTGTCACTAGGAGAAGAACACAATGAACTCCACTCCTATTAAAAATAAAATGGCCAGAACCGGTTTGGCTCAGTGGATGGAGCATCGGTCTGCGGATTGAAGGTCGCAGGTTTGATTCTGGTCAAGGGCATGTACATTGGTTGCGGGCATGTCCCCTGTGGGGGATGTGCAGGAGGCAGCTGGTTGATGTTTCTCTCTCATCAATATTTCTAGCTCTCTATCCCTCTCCCTTCCTCTCTGTAAAATATCAATAAAATATATTTTTTAAAAGAAAGTTACATTTCTTAAAAGAATAAATAAAATAGTCACAAAAGACAGGAACCTTCAGAAACACACATTACATTTTTATTTAAATGAAAGTGCTCTTCTATTTTAAAAAATGTAGTTATTCTCTTCTACGTATTTTTTCTGATGGAGAGGGTCAAGGTTCATATGTAAATTCTACCTTTTACTTGAAACATTCCATTGGTTACATTTTGCAATCCACAACTGGTGGAACATTTTCAAAATTACAATCACTATTGCTAAGCCTAGAGTATCATCAGGTCTTCTAGTCTATCTCCTTCCACCACTAGAGTGCACCAAAATATTTATTACCAGCATGGAGAGCCCAGTGACTGGCTCAACTATAGGTTCTCATCTTTTCTTACTCTTTGATGGTTCTATTATAATACATAAACATTTACATGTCTCTGAGAGATTAAACACAGTCAAGGAACACTAGCTGATAGAAAAAAGACAACCCAGTTGTTTGAATTAGAAGAGGATTATGACTTCATTGAGTGACCAAAATTCTAATGAATCACTCTTTTTGGTGTGTGTATTTTGAATTGTAAGTTTGTACTGGAAGAGGAGAAGGGAGTCTGCTTGGCAAGAGTAATAGAACAGCTTGATGTACACTCTATCCTAGCATGAAATTTGGCAAGAAATCCTTTTAATATCTTAGTGAGCCAGTGGTGTTCAGCAAATTCCTAGAATACTCTGAAGAGTACATGATTTTAAAAATCCTGACTGTCATCAATATATTTTAGTACGATTTAGCCCACAAACATTATCTTCACACCGACTATATGCTTGACCCTGAATGGGGGAGGTTCAAAGGTGGAGCTCATACAGAGGGTGGTACAGGTTATTGGTTTGGCATTCCGATCAAAAGCTAAAACATACCCTGCTTCCAAAAGTATTTATTCTGTAATAATTTCCCCCATGATGTTTGCCTCCACCTGAAATTTCATGATTTGAGAGTCATTACTTAGACAGCCCAAGGTTGCAAAGCTAGTAAATTGCAAAACAAGATAAACCCAGGAAGTCCTGGTTCAAAACTATTCTTTTAACCGCTATTCTATATGATGGCAATTTACAAATTTGCAACTCTAGTCTACTCATTTCCTTAAAGTTACAGATGTGTGTATATAACTGTTAACTTGATGTTATTATTTGTATGTCTCAGGGGCATCTCAATAATAATGTGTTTAAAACTGATCTCTTTCTTTCCACAACCATTCCCTCAGAGGTCACACATGGATATACCCCAAAACAAATATGTTCTCTCCACACCCCATATCTTTCTCATATCAGTTAAAGTTACCACTATAAGACTTGTGCACGAGAAGCATGATGATGTTTTTTGGCCACTTACTCCATATATCAAAAATACCTGCAGGTACTATTAGCTTTACATCCAAGATGCATTCCAAATCCATTCACTCTATCCAATTCAATCCAAGCCCCAGCATTCCTCACTGTAAGAGCATTTTATCTGGTGTCTGTATTTCCTTTCCTTATATTTCCACCAGCAGTAGATCCATCTCCTACATGGAAATCATTCTGAACTTTTAGAAACCTAAGTTAGAAATGTTCTCCTGCCTGGTGTGGCTCAGTTGGTTGAGCATCTTCCTGTGCACTAAAAGGTTAGCCAGTTCAATTCCCAGGTTGAGGGCTCATGCAAGAGGCAGCTGATCAATGTTTTTCTTTCCCTAAAATTCAATCTTAAAAAAAATCCTTGTTTTTAAAGAAAAAATGTTGCATTTAAAACTTTCAATATTTTTCTGTTATCATCAAATACAAATTATTTATCATGACATCACTGCTCTGTGTCTTCTCTCCTTTTTGTCTCTTTCTAATAGCCTCTAGGACCCTCCAGTCACTTGCTCACAATGTTCACAGTAGACTGCTGTTTTGCAAATTATTAGAGCATGCACAGTTCATACAGACCTGGACACATGCATGCATTTTCCCATCTGGTATGTTGGATATCCTTGTTGCTCACATCACTGGCTTTTTTTCTCAGTTGTCTTTCCTATCTTTACTATCGGGTCTAGTAATAATTAATGTCGTTTTTAAACATTCGTTTAAAATCTTGCTTGGCATTGACTTGTATTGATATAACCTTCAAACACGTGGTATCTACAGAACATGTGAAGTGCAATTAATAAGTTTTGCTTGAAAAAGTTTGTGTTTGGTTTGGTTTTTGTTGCAAAACTAGGGCTAAGAAGATGGCGGATGAAGAGCATATTCAGCACTGCATGCTTTACGAGTTCCAATTAGGAAGAAAAGCAAGTGAGGCTGCAAAAAACATCTGTAGTGCTCTTGGTCAAGATGCAGTTAGCGCCAACAAATGCCAGCGTTGGTTTGAGAAATTTCGCGAGGGAAATTTTTCGTTAGATGACAAGAGTGGTCGAGGCCGTGTGTCCAATTTTGATCAAGAAGCTTTTCAAGCTCTTTTGGTGCAAAATCCTCAAATTACCCAACAAGAGCTTGCGACAACTTTAAATTGTTCACAAAAAACAATTTCCAATCAATTGCGTGCACTTGGCAAAGTCCAAAAGTTTGGAAAATGGGTTCCTCATGAGTTGACCGACAACAACCGTAATCAAAGAGTCACAATTTGCAGTTCGCTCCTCTCTCGTCAAAACCGTTTGCCGTTTTTAGAGCAAATTGTTACCGGAGATGAAAAATGGGTGCTGTATGTTAATTTGAAAAGGCGGCCTCAATGGTTGGACAAAAATGAGGCTCCGCAGCCCAAGCCAAAACCTGACTTGCATGCGAAAAAACTGATGTTGTGTGTTTGGTGGAATTTTAAAGGAATTCTTCATTATGAACTTTTACCATCTAACCAAACCATTACAAGTGCAGTGTATAGTGCCCAATTGGAAAGGTTAGCCCAAGCTTTAAGAGAAAAAGAACCCGCACTGATTAATCGGAAGGGCATAATTCTTCACCACGATAACGCACGACCGCATACTGCAAGAATCACTGCTGAAAAACTGGGCCAGTTGGAATGGGAAGTTCTCCCTCTACCTGCATATCCTCCTGATATTGCCCCTTCCGATTACCATTTGTTTCGTTCTTTGCAAAACTTTCTTCTTGGAAAAAAATTTAATAATGAAGAATGCCTCAAAAATGCATTGACCGAATTTTTTGCATCAAAATCACAAGAATTTTACAACAGAGGGATTAAAATGCTTCCTGAGCATTGGGCACAAGTAGTAGAAAACAACGGCAACTATATTGTTGATTAAATTTTGTTGTATTGTTTAAATAAATTCGATTTAAAAAAAGTATTAGAAAACGACGTTAATTATTACTAGACCTAATATTTACTAGTAAAGTAGTTAGCATCCATTATCCTCTATCCTAACACTCTTTCTGTTCCTCATAGTGTGGATCACAATTTATAATGATTTAGTTATTTATTACTTGTGTACATATTTATTTTATATCTCCCAAGCCAATGTACATACCATAGGGTCAGGAAATGTATATATCTTTTTCTCTATTGTACCTGCAGTGCTTAACATAGAATCTGGCTTCCAGGGGACATATTTTTATTGATTATGGTATCACATAATTGTCCTCATCCCCCCATTCACACCCCAAACCTTCCCCACATATGCCCCCACCCCCCTGTAGTCTGTGACCACTGGTTAGGCTTATATGCATGCATACAAGTCCTTTGGTTGATCTCTCCCCCTTACCCTCACCCTCCCCTATCTTCCTTCTGAGGTTTGACAGTCTGATCGATGCTTCCCTGTCTCCGGATCTGTTTTTGTTCATCAGTTTATGTTGTTCATTATTTTCCCTAGATGCGTGAAATCATGTGATATAAGAAATACACTTATAAGAATCGAGAAGGAGACCAGCCATAATGGTTATGCTGAGAGGCAAATGAATCAGTCTGTAATAAGTTTCTTTCTGGGCCAACAGTTTCCAGGGGACATTTAATAAATAACTGCTGATTATTGTACCTGTAAGGAACACATCAAGAACATAACACGGCTAAAATTGAAAGGTTAGTAAAAGATATAATACTAGGCAAAGACAAACCAAAAAAGTTGAAATAACTATTAGCAACAGAAAAATAAAAGCTTTTACAGACTTTGGTTATAAAATATATAACCAAAGCCCTGGCTGGTGCTTTTTCATAGTTAGAGCACCAGCCTACTCCCAGAAGGGTCATAGGCTTGATTTTTAGTCAAGGGCACCTACCTGGGTTGCAGGTTTGATCCCTGGCCCTCATTTGGGAGACAACAAAACAATGTATCTTTCTCACATTGATGTTTCTCTCTTTTTCTCTCACTTCCTATTTTCCACTCTATCTAAAACAGTCAATGAAAAAAAAATGTTCTAGGCTGAGGATTAATATACTAGTATACTACCCTGTTTCCCCAAAAATAAGACAGTGTCTTATATTAATTTTGCTCCCAAAGATGTGCTAGGTCTTATTTTCAGGGGATGTTTTATTTTTTCATGAAGAAGAATAAGGTACACATTTATTGTTAAATGAAAATAAAGGAAATTAATTACCTGTATACGGTACTGTAGTACGGTAGTTGTCAACCCAAACCAGACGAACTGTGAATCCTACAGTTTCAAGAATTTATTCACTTATTCAATGACAATCATGTCATCATCTTCTGGAACATCATCATAACAATCCAATTCCTGAATTTCCTGGTGAATTTCTTGTGACTCCATTTCTTTCAGAATCAGTGGACCAAATCTCTCATGTTTAGAATAGGGAAGGCCTTATTTTCAGGGGGATTCCTTATATTTCACTCAGAAGGAAACCTGTAAGTAGGTCTTATTTTGGGGGGATGTCTTATTTTCGGGGAAACACGGTAATATATACTAAAGACCTGGTGCATAAAATTTGTGCACTGGGGCAAGGGGGTCCCTCATCCTGGCCTGCACCATGTTAGAAGATATTTTTAAAGTTCACAAACAAAATAAATTTGTCCACTATCATTGTCCTAGACAGTGTGGTCATCATTAAAATTTGGAAAGTTGTCATTAGTCATAAATAAGAAAAATGTTTACTTCATAAGTAAGTCAAAATATTCTGTGTTGAGCAATTAGAATCCATAAGGGTTTAGAAAGCTATCCCTTTATTAGATTAATATGTCAAGAGTATTGTAATTTTATACATAGAATATGTATGGTTCCTTATAATGTGATTTGACCTATTAAAATGCCATCATTTTCTTTTTTCCACAATGACTAAAAATCAGAAGGCTATTTGAGTCCTCAAGCTGTTCTCATCTAAGTCAAAGAAAAAGGTTTCGGATTATAGGGCCATTAATTTTTGTTGAGGAAAGTACTAATATAAAGGAGAGAATAATTATATTTCCTAAAGATGAATGGATTCTGCAGAAGGAAAATGAGAACCTAATGCCATTACATTTAATTTCCCTGTCTCTCTTTACTCTACAAATAACCAAGATTTGAAATATTAATACTTTCCATGATTATAAAACTTGCATAAGCATTTATTAAGACAGGAAGACTGAGTGAAAGAGATGCACAAAGTTTCTGAAGTGCACAGGCAAATTTTGTTTTGAAATTTCCTAACACAAGTCTTTTTTTCTCAGTTTTTCAACCTGAAATTATTTTTGGAACCATTTTTGCTTAACTTTGAAAATATAATCATTCTGATCCACCAAAGGCACAATTCATGGCAGAAATAATTGATAAGCTGGACTTCATTAAAATAAAACAAAAACACACACTTTTGCTCAACAAACTCAATGTCAAGAAAAGGACAAGAAGAGCTACAAGCTGGGAGAAAATAGTTTCAAAAGACACATGTGGTAAAGGACTATTATTGAAAATGTACCAAGCCTACTCTTAAAGTTCAACAATAAAAGAAAATTTAAAAAAAAAATGGGCCAAAGAGCTTTACAGATACTTTATGGAAGATACACACATAGCCAAAAAAAAACAAAACAAGAACAAAAAAAAAAAAACATAGGAAAAGATGCTCCACATCATATGCCCTCAGAGAAATACAAATGAGAACAAGATAGTATGATACATCTATTAGAATGGCTAAAACATGGGACTCTGACAACACCAAATGATGGAGAGAATGTGAAGCAACAGGAACTTTTATCCATTGCCAGTGGAAATGCAAAATGGTACAGCCACTTTGGAAGGTAGTTGGGTTCTTATAAAACTAAACATATTCTTAGCATATGATCTGGTAATTGTGCTCTTTGGCATTTACCTTTAAAAGTTGAAAACTTATATTCACACAAACATTTGAAAGTAATATATTAGCTTTATTCCTAATTGTCAAAACTTGGAAGTAACCAAGATGTCCTTCATTAGGTGAATAGATAAATAAGTTGTGTGCATGAAGACAAAGGAATATTGTTCAGTGCTAAAAAGCAATGAGCTACCAAGCTATGAAAAGCCATGCAGGAAACTGAAGTGCATATCACTAAGTGAAAGAAGCCAATATTGTATGACTCCACCTATAACACCTTGATTTCAGATTTTTAGCCTCCAGAATTGTGAGACAATAAATTTGTTATTCCAGGCCACCCAGTTTACATAACATGGTAGGTGCAGCCCTAGGAAAGTAATTCTGAAGCTGTAACAGTGTAGAGGCTGCACTGTGTGCCCCTTCCCCTAATTTATATGTTTAAGCCCTAACCCCCAGAACCTCAGACTGTGGCTCTATTTGGAAATGGGGCCTTGAAAGAAGTGATTAAGTTAAAATAAGGCTGTTAGGTTGGGCCCTAGTTCAATCTGACTGGTGTCTTTACAAGAAGAGGAAATTTGAGCACATGAAGAGACATTATGGGCATGTGTGCATTAGGAGCAAAGACCAGGGAAGGACAAAATAAGAAGGTGGCCATCTATAAGCAAAGAAAAAGAAACCAATCCTGCTGGCACCTTGATCTTGAACTTGGAGCCTCCAGAACTGTAAGCAAATGAATATCTATTGTTTAATCTAAAATCTTTGGCATTTATTTATTTATTTATTTATTTATTTATTTATTTATTTGGCATCCCTAGCAAATTGGTACATCCCTAGCAAATTGGTACATCTATTTAATAGAAATAAAAAGGAACACAGCTTCGGAATAAAGCTGTGGTTATGAAAATGGAAAGAAGTGCCCAGGTTTGAGATTTAGTAACAAGATAGAATTAACATAATGTGACTAGTCATTTAGTGTGCTGAGAAAAAGGATGAGGGAAAGGAGTTTTCACTGGTGAGCCCACACATTCTGATTTGGACTACTGGGTTGCTGATAGTGTTTATCCCTGAGAGAGGGAGGAAGAGAGCTGTAGGGAGGAAAGTGGAGGATTGGGACTTCATAGTTAGGCTTGCTCTGAGTTTGAGGTGCTGCAGCCAGGTGGAATGCAGGTCTGGAGGAAGAAGGAGAGATCAGGTAAAGAATTACAGCTCTTAGAGCCATTATTATATAAAAACTCCATGGAATAATAGGAGATGAGGGGATCACTTAAAGAGAAAGGAAAGAAGAAAGCTGAGGATTCAAGGAATCCTGACACATAAGCAACAGGCTGAGGAAGAAGAGGCCATGAAGGTAGCAGTAGAGTGATGGGGGTTATGAGTGGGCCATGGAAGAAAGACGATGTGTCAGGTCTCTCAAGAAACCACTGTCATTCTCTACCAGAACATTTTCACTTGAGTGGCAAAAGGTAGACTCAAAGGTAAGTTGTAGAGTATATGAGCGAGAAGGAGCAATAAATGTAGGTGACTCAAGAAAGGAAACAACAAGCTGTATGGTATCTAAGAAATTTTGAGCATCAAGGATGATTTATTATTTTAAGGTTGGTGACAACTAAGTATGTTGTTAGGAAGGAGTCAGTGGAGAAAAGGATGAGGAATAAGATAATTAGTAGGGAAACATACCCGAGGAAGTGGGCAAGTTTAGAAATCAAGAACACAGTTGAAGAAACAGCAATAACCAGTTCATTGGGAGAGCAAAACTGAAAGGAAGACTAAAGGGTGGGGAAGTACTGTCAGGGGAATATGAATAAATTGGTGAATAAGTTTGCAGGAAATAGAGACTTTCTACTTCCTGTGTGAAATAGGCATGCCATATATCTTAACTTGAAGATAAAAAAAAGCAGGAAGTTTGAGGAGAGCTTAGAGGATTTAAATAGAAACTGCTATGAAAGAAAAAGAGTACTGGCTAGGGACAGATAGAAAGCTAAGGTCAATGTAGGAGGAACTAATTGTCTGCAGCCCCCAAACTCTTCCATCATAATGTTTTCTCCTGCAAAATTTAGCGGTTTAAATCTCGGGGCTGAGAAGGCATCTGGGCTGTGGATTTAATCCGTTCACATTAATACTTGAAGTATTTATTCAACACCTACTTTGTGCCTGGCACAGAGTTAGAGTTGATGATCCAAAGAAGAATAAGGCCTGGCTCCAGCACTAAGTACTTTATGATCCCTGAAATACTACACAGACAGAGGCTTAAGTCAACTACACATACAACTTTAAAAATGCAAAATACAAAGGTGCAAGCAAGTAAGGAACAGAGACAAAACTATGAGGGTTCAAAGAATGCTTCAAAGAAGAGGTAGAGCCCATTCCATGACCAGCTCTCTGTCAGAAGTTTTGGATTTGTAATTCCTAGCACAAGTCTATACCCATTTATCTGATGAGAAAACATGCTCAGAGAGAGACATAATTTAGGGGATAAGGAAATTCTTCATGGTGTAGTTGGTAATTAGAACAAACTTTGGGAAGTGAACAAGGTTTTGCCAGATAAAGATAAGGTCTTGGAAGTGTCAAGAATTAGAAATATTTGGAAAATGGCAAATTATTCCATTTGGCTTCTAGGAGTGAAAGATGAGGCTATTGTTCAGTTGGATCTTGAATACTAAGCTCAAAAGTTTGGTCTTTTATTTTGCAGACACTGGGAACAAATAAAAGACTTTTGAACAGAAATTGACAACTTCAAAACTTCAGTGTCCTTAGGCAACACGATTGATAAGAGTTGAACTGAGCATTGTGAGACCAGTTGAGAAGTTGATATTGATTTTCTGAGAGGAAGGCAAAGAGAAATGAGACCCAGGTGCTGTTTTTGGCTTTCTATCTAACTCTGTGCTTTGGACATGCCACTTTGCATCTTTCAGTCTCAGTTATTCAACACAAAGTCAAAGAGATTTGGAGGAATAAGCTCTAAGGGCCCCTTTGAAGAATATAGTTTTGATTCTGAGGTTCTGAACAAAAGTGCTAGCAGTGAGAAAGAAAAATGTAGTATAAAGAGGAGGGAATTTATTTAGAGACTTTTGAAACTTCTAGCACAACATAAATACATATGAATTATTTTCCTTTTATCTCCATATACAACCTACATTCCATTTAGGCACATTGATTACCTGGTCTCTTCTTGCAACACAAACATATGTCAACATATGTTCAAAAGCAGCTGTTTCTACTCATAAAACGAGATAGAACACTCACTGCTCATCTTTTCTCTGGTCTAGTTTCTAGTTGTTCACACAGATTCATCCTTTTGGGGGGAAGTTTTCTCACACTGAAGATAGCCAAAGATGAATTCATGATTCAGCATCTTTGCTCCTACCCAATAAATTTTCTCTCTTCCAGTATTCCATCTCTTGGCACTGACTACTGAAAGGAGTTTTAGGGGTAAAATAGGCAGGTTTAGGGAGTTTTAGGAATACAGAGGGTCCATGGGGGAGGACTACATAGATGATGGCTTGGAGCTGCCAAAAGGCATACATTCACAGAAAAAAAAATAGTGCCACAGAATAAGGGAAGAGACAGACATCCATTCACATAAGATAGGGAAAAGACAGAGTATGGGGAGAAAGAGGAAACACACTTTCACAGAGAATAGAGAAATGATGGCAAATAGTAGAAAGAGGAAAACTGGTTTTCACAGGAGATAGAGAATTTTACCAATGAAAGGGGTGAGGAAGAGGGGGGTATCACATGGATTTTGAGCTTTGAAGCTGATATTCTAATCAAATGGAAGGCAGTATGAAGAGACAAATAACTTGGTCTTCATAAACCTTAGAAAAAAGGAGTTTAGTGGGTTGCCCTCTTGAAATCCCCTCCCTATGTGGGAGTCTGTACTTGCTTCTAATACATTTTCACCCTTTTCATCTATCACCTTTTGTCCATAGCATCGTTCTTCAAGTCCATCTGGACAAGAATCCGGGAAAGAAATCACCTTCGCATCCTGCTCAGGAAATACCACCGACTCACTATCATCTTCCCAGTGCTCAAGTAGTCATGAGTGTCTATTTCTCAACCTCTCATAGTCAATCATCTAGTCCTTATGTTCTATCTCCTCAAACTTTTTAATTCAATCTTTCCCTCTTCCTCCCCCTAGTGGACATTCTCATCACTTTCCCTTTGGATCATGTCAGTGGTCCTCTATTACTGTTTTTTCATTACAACACATTCTTTACATGATTTTGCTGAGAAATTTATTTCTGATGAGTTTACTTTCCTCCTTTAAACAATTCATATCATTTATTTCGAAGTTCACCCACATTCCACAATATGTTATGCATATTTGCATGTATATCCACTTTCTTCTTTATTCTTTGCAAAAATTATTTTCAGTAGCCCACATAAATCCAATAGAAGGACACATATAAGTATGTTTATAAAAGCATAATTTGAATGCCCCAAACCAAAAAATATCCAAAAATGTCAACCAACCATAGAATCATTAAGTAAATTGTGGTATGTTCATGAAGTTCACTTTAGATCAATGAAAATACACACACTACAATTATACAAAGAAACATCATGGAAAAATCTCATAAACAAGTAATATTGAGATAAAGAAAGCCAAACACAAAATAATACATAGTACACGATTCCCTCTAGATAAAGTTCAAAACCTGGCAAAGCTATGAATGGGGAATGGTGCCTGAGAAGAGGCTATTGGGGTGGTTTCTGGCCCGGGCACTGATATGTTTTTACTCCTCCAGTTGGTGGGCACATAGGTGTATTCACTTAATAAAAATTCATCAAGCTATATTCACTTTAGTGTGTGCAGTTATTTAATAAATAACCTTATTAAATGAATATACTTTATAATTATATAAAATATAGCAGGACAAAAATTAAACCCTGAAGAAATCAGGCTAAAGAAGAAGGAATAAGAAACACAGAGAAAGTTCCTGTGTACAGTGTGCAAATTCTGAGGTCTGTATCTGGCTTCCTAGCCCATCTTTTCCCTGCTATTCCAAACCAGTGTAATGATCAACATGCTCAATAATATCCACTTAATAAAGAGTTTGTCTATGGTAATGGCCTGTAATGAAGGCTGTTGCCATCAAAACCAGTGGCAATTTAGAAAGAAAAATTCAACCAAGTACTAAAACAATGGATCCCAGCTATGCAGTTCTCTCCTACTTGGTCTTGATTTAAGACTATCTTTTAGAGACATTGGACTGAATATCTTTCAGATAATCTTCTATGGATGTTGATCCTTTCAATTGGGCTTTAAGAAAAGGATGGCAGTTATTTTGAAGTAATACTCTCTAGGAAAGGACTGGAGTGCAGACATTGTAGGTTTTTATTAAGAGCATTTCTGTACATTTTCAATCACTCTAGAGCAGGATAAGGTTTATATACAACAAGAAAAGCTGAGGAGCCTACCTAGCACATTTGGATGACTATTGGGCCACATAGTTCTAAACAGATTGCTCAAAGGCATGCCTAGGAGATAGGTCTAAATTTTCCTTAGGAAGCAGATTTGGCTCTAACACAGAAATAACTGAGTAGCCAAGTCTCAATGTTCTACACTATTAAGTATGACTGACTGGAAATTTTTTTTTGGAAACAGGTGTTACTAATCACTCACCATAGCCATAAAAATTCACAATATAGCAACTTCCTGGCAGTTCCTGTGAGGTAAATTAATTCTGAAATGTACTTCCTTAGTCGCTGACAGATTTGACCTGGTGCATCAAATTGTTTAAAGTAAGCCAATTAAAGAGTGGGAGACTTCTGCCATAAAAAATAATTTTAGCTTTATAATCTTGAGGTATTCTTTCTAAATATAATTAGTGTGTGATCCATTGCTTTCTAAGGCAACCCTGAATATGCAACTTCCTAATCATGTTGTCCTCATAGAGAAAAATATTTGTCTTTGTGGTGTCAATGTCAGAATGGTATACATCAATTTATCCAGAAAAGCCATTATTAATCTACACATTCCAAAAATAATGAAGAAAACACATTCCTGGTTTTAGACTGCTTGAAATTGTCATCCAAGGATCTTGACTTGATGGTATTAGGATACATCTGTAAATTAGGATTGTGAGTTTTTACAGTTAATTCCAAATTAGTTTCTATTAAGTGTTGGTATGTAACACTATTTCATATATTAGTATGGAGACAAAGTCTAATACTAATACTAATATATGAAATAGTGTTACATACCAACACTTAATAGAAACTAATTTGTATTTTCTTTTTGCTCAAGTATTTAGAGTAAAATTTAGATAGTGTGTAAACATAATGATTTTCTCAATCATATCTTGAGAAATACATGAAATTAAACATTTGTCTTGGGTGATATGAATTCAGCTCAGTAAACTATATCCTCTAGGTTATCCAGAATAAAAAACCTTGAGTAATTAACTCTCTCATTATACATGTTTCTTTTACAAATATTCTAGTTATTCTTTTTTTTCCTTCCAAAATGTCTTTGCTTTGGGGTAGTCTAGGCAATGCTTTATTAAAGGCTTACAATTTCAGTTTTAGTCTTAGATCTGCCAATTTTTTATTGTGATCTTTTCTTAAACTCACTAAATTTTAGTTTTTTATTTTATAAAAATTAAAATAATCCTAACACCTATTTAATGAATTTATTAAGAGGATTTTCTGAGATGCTGCATGTGGAAGGTTAGTACAGAGGTGGGCAGAGAATAAGAGTGTAATATAAAGAAGCTGAAAGAATGAGTAAATTAATAAAAGGTAAAGAAAAGTCAACAGATTTCATTTTCTTCTCAATCCTTGATATCTGTAATCTGCACCAATTTATTAAAATAGTAAAATAAAGGAAAAAAATTATAAAAGTTATAATGAATGGTATGTCCTTGTGCACTACTGTGAAAAGTTACTAAAAACAAATTATGAATAATTCAATAATTCTCTTTCTACTAAGTGACACACTTAATGGATAAAATGTATCAAATTAATATCTTTTTTTGTGTTTTTTAAAGATTTGTTGGCTATAGTGCTGAACAAATCCTACTTTAAATAAAGCTATAAAGACATACTTAACAGTTCCCAAGTCAGAGAGAAGTCCCCAGATGTATTTAAAATCTTAGAATTTGGAACATTGATTTTATAAATTTAACAATCGCTTTCAAATAATAATGATGATTCATTTGTTCATTAAGTATTGATTGACTAATATATTTCCATTAATTATGAACATTTTTTAATGTCTTCTACATGCCTTACATCATTTATTTTATTGAACTCTCATAGAAGTTCTCCAGAATAGGTATTATAATAGCGGATAAATTATGACTGGTACACCTAGGACTAGAACTTTCTTGATTACAATGTTCTAATTATTCTTCTACACTTCTGTCTTCAATACATATTGTTATTATAGTTTCTATTATTATTTTTATTATACTGGCTTAATATTCAATATAGATGATTATGAAATGGATTCCTCCTTTAAAATAATCACACATATTATCAAATTTTATCTTTACCATAATAGAATGAGATAGAAATTGTCCTTTTCCAAATACATAGATAAATACACTGAATCTAGAGAGGTCAATTAAGTTGTCCAAGGACTCACATTCTTTAAATGCAAAACTAAACCTAAACTGTATCTTCTTCATTAATAATCAACTAAATATAATTTTTAAGAAAGAATGAAATATCACTTTCTTTCATCAAAATATAAGAGCATGATAATATGTAGTATTTACAAAGCTACTGTAAAATCATCACTTTTATTTAGTGTTGGGGAAATGTAAACTGGTAAAACCATTCTAAAGGGCCTTTGGCAATGTATTGCTCTCTATAGAATGGTTATTTTTTTCTGCTTCCTTGAGGTCCATCTTGGCAAGTGATTTGATTTGGTCAGTAATTTTAGTGAGCAAAGAGAAACCATTAAGGGTTTCACTACCCTCTCCTCACTGCCTCAATAACTGGCAGTGTCTAAGATAATGACTACTCTGATGGTCTGGTCCCAAAGTGAAGATGACATGGAGCAGAGCTACAGCAGCCAGCCACTGATGAACAACTGTCATGAGCCACTATCTTAAGCCCCTGATATTATGAGTTGCTGCTAACCCAGTATAATCTAACATACCAGAAATTTTTTCACTGATAAATTAGCCTAAAGAAATAGTTAAATATAGTCTCAAAATGTTAGCTAACTTTATCCTCATGACACTGAACTTGGACATACACTAAATGCCTCTTTATCAGAAACTAGTAGCCCGGTGCACAAATTCATGCATGGGTGGGGTCTGGCCAGCCTGCCCCAATAGGCCCAGATCAAGCCTGCCCCAGTCATGGGGAAAGGCCATTGTGATTGGCAGGCTGTCCCCATTCCCCAATAGAGGTGGGAGGGGTAATCAAGGGTGGGGCTGGCTGGGGGTAGGAGCCATAGGTAGTTGGCCTGCCGGGCCCCACCCCCTGGTGGAACTCCTGGCTGAACTCCCAGTTGAGGGGGTAATTTGCATATTAGCCTTTTATTCTATAGGATTTAAAAAAAATCATAGTACATCTAGAAATTCAAGATGACAATAAGTGAAAATGAAGGTCAAACCTTAAGTATTATATAATCATAGCTTTTTTTTTCAGAAACATAATACAATCAGATGTTTGAAGGATTATTTCTAGATGGTTTGTATTTAGTTTTAAATCTTTTATTTGCATTTCCCAATTTTTCTTCAATAAATATTTTAAATAATAATACAAACAGCAATAACAAAAACAGTACATCTTGCACATTCTGATCCCAAGCCCCAATTTCTTCCTATTATACTAAGTTCTATCATTAATTATAAACCTATTTATCTCTACAAGAATGAAGAAGAATTCATGAAGGCTTGGCTATGTTCTACTAAGTTCTGTATGTACTACTAAGTTCTGCTTCTTTTCTAGAGCCAATAATTGGACACTCCTTTGAAGAAACTCATTGATAATGACAGCAGTTTATTCTGGAATGTTTGCAAAGTTGGAATATAATGTTCTGGCAAATTAAGCAAAGATTTTGCATCTCTGTCTTCACTTATGGAATGGTCTGAAATAAGAAATGTAATGTACTCAGAGTAAGGCAAACTGTCAAAACACTTTGCTCTTTTGTGCCCTTCAAACTGTGAAAGTCAAGAAAAGCAAGGACAGAAATTGTCACAACCCAGAGAAAACTCAGGAGACATGACAACTAAATACAGTGTTGGATTGGATCTTGCAAAAGGAAAAGGATATTAATAGAGATAATTAGAAAATCTAAATAAATTCTAGGTTTAGTTAATATAACATACCAGTGCCAGTTTTTGTTTAGTTTTGGCAAATGTACTAATGAGAGTAATGTAAGATGTTAACAATGGAGGAAACTAGATAAGAGTGCTGTAGACAGAAAATGCCTATCTAAAATGTCCAAACTCTGGAACCTGTGAATATGATAGATTATATAACAAGGGGGAATTAAGGGAGCAGATGGAATTAAGGCTGCTTATCAGTTGATCTTAAAGTAGAAAGATAACCCAGGATTACCCATGTAGATACAGTATAATCACAAGGGTGCTCACTTGAAGAAAAGGAAGGCAGAAGAATCGATGCCAGTGATGCAGAAGAGAAACTCAGTTCATCAAAGCTGTCTTTGAAGATGCAAAGGGACTACATAACCAGGAGATGTGGGAAGCCTTTATAAGTGGGGAAAAGCAAGGAACACAGCCTTGTCAACACCTTAATTTTACTCAATGAATTCCATTTTGGACTTCTGACCAAACAAATTAATTTGTTTGTTTAACCCAACAATTTTCTATTATAATACTGATACAGAGATATAGAAAAACTCCCTATCTTTTAAAAAATATATTTTTTTTTATTGATTTCTTTACAGAGAGGAAGAGAGAGGGACAGAGAGCTAGAAACATCAATGAGAGAGAAACATCGACCAGCTGCCTCCAGCACACCCCCTACCGGTGATGTGCCAACAACCAATGTATATGCCCTTGACCAGAATTGATTCTGGGACCCTTCAGTCTGCAGACCGACACT
This sequence comes from Pipistrellus kuhlii, assembly GCF_014108245.1. Classification (NCBI taxonomy): domain Eukaryota; kingdom Metazoa; phylum Chordata; class Mammalia; order Chiroptera; family Vespertilionidae; genus Pipistrellus; species Pipistrellus kuhlii. The sequence continues at coordinate 18,590,898 of NW_023425595.1, forward strand.
CTATCCACTGAGCCAATTCGGTTCTGGCTCCCTGACTATCTCTGCAGCTGTTCTATAGTTTTAAAATCATTCTAAAATAAAGTTTACTTAGAAAAACATACAAAATAAACACTGTGCCCGTAAGAAAAGTTAGGGTACATTTATAGATCTTTAGTCATTCAAAGGATTTCTCAACAGAATGCTGAACTCTTAAGTATGTTTGGGTTTTCTGCTCATTGGCTGTGGTTTCTGGGCGTCACCTCCTGCTCAGTCTCCCCCAGTTCTGAGACCTGGGTCAGATGCCAAGTCCAGGTAGCTAGGATTTGACCTCTCTCCCATCTCACAGATCTTCAGCTCAACCTTTTCTCTAGTGAGTGGTTTTGGCACTCCTGCTTAGGTGCTGATAGTTGAAATTGTTGCCACCACCTCCCACAAGGTTGGGCAAAAACACTCATTACCCTTTTTTTATGTAATACATTTCACTGAGGATAGAAATTTCAAAAAGAGCTGAGCTGTATTACCATAGCAACTTGGTAGGCATGAAAACATACAGTCAATTCATCTGTTGGACTACAGAGGAAAACCATGGGAATCATCAATCCAGTTTGAACAGTTCTCCTTCCTCACCAGATCCCAGCCAGACCCTTGATTGTGTACCATGCTGTCAGTAGGAGATATTTCCCAGGTGAAAGACAGTATTTCCCCTAGAGACCAAAGTGCAGGTGTATTTTAGGAGTGTAAAAATTTCCTTCCAGAAAGAGGACATTCTTAACCAAAGTCTTTACTCAGTTTTTGTTATTTGTTTTTCTTTTTGTTCCTGACTTCTTAAACATGGCTATTTCAGATGTACAGGGTCAGTCTTATTTTAACAACAACAACAAAAAAAGTGTGCCCTCAGACTCCAGAAAGTCTTCTCTCACTCAAATTATTGATTATTGTCTCTCATTACATGTGTACGTACCTGAATTACCATCACTAGTGTTTCACTTGTGTTTGAATTTCAACCCATATATACTCTGTCTGCGTAGGTTAGTAGAAGTGCAGAGTACTCCTGGGATATAATCTCTAGCCCTAGGTGTGTTTGTTTGTTTGTTTATTTATTTTTATAAACTATCAATGCCACATAACAAGTACTCAGTTATTGTTAATTCTCCTCTTATTCTCCTTTCCTTTTTTGTCGGGCTTGATGATCTGCGAATATATTCTGTAAAAATCCAAGGGGATAGTCTGCAAAGATAACTACATTCATGACCTTTTCAAAATTCTAAACATCCACAGGGATACTTTAGTTTGAATCTTCACCATATAGACATGGAAACCGAAGTCTGGGTACACTTTGAACTCATCCCAAGAACAGAGCATCAATTACTGCCCAACCCAAGACCAAAATCTGGGTCTTTCAAAGCTTTGTATTTCTTTCTTTTGCAGAAAAGTTACTAGCTAATACCCTGAGTATAAGGCATATGATAGTAATTAGTTGACAAATTTATAGGAATGCACAGAAAGGACATAGCCCAGATGAAAGTTGGATCTCTGAAGAGGAAATTAGGAACACATCAAATATCAAACATTCTACAAAAGTAAGCCCTGCTCATACTCCTAAGGAGAATTCATCTGTTGTACCCTGTACTTCACTCATCATGTTACATAATAACCATGCATGGAATTATTTTCCCCATTACTTCCTTTGTTCCCTCAATGCAGAAAACATGCTGATCTTGATTATTTTTATAATGACAATATCTGTCCCATATTACAGACAACCTCCTTATAAAAGAAATGCAACTAAATATATATATATATATATATATATATATAATGTATACCTTAATGTTCAGTCATTTGACCTACCATTAATTTCATATTTTGATACTCTAATATGGAAATTAGATAATATATGAAATTAGATAAGGTGTGTATAAGTATGTAGATAATAAGAAAAATATTCTCAAGCAATTAATAAAATAAATATAAAAGGAAAACATTGGTTTTTGATAATTTTTCATCCCATTTTTTCTTGTTTTCTATGACATTATAAAATTGTCCTTGTCAATTAAAATAGCCAGGCTGTGTTCAATTACCCTGTGGAAGAACAAAAGAATTCCTATCTGGCCTGGTCTACAATTTACAGCTCTTGAAACACAACACTGTCTGAGAGGAAGAAATCATTCAGCATTCTCTAACTTCATCTGCTATGAGTCAACATGAATGGAAAAAGAAAACGCCAAGAACATCCATTTTACCTAATTATTAGTGGAGAAAAAATAAAATACATATGACAAAATATCTAGAGAATAGATGACACTTTTTTCTTGATGCATTTTTACAAGGAAAGAAAGTCTCTGTATAATGATCAGTTGACCCTTATTCTCCTTTCTAGATAATTAGCAGCATTCTGCAATATGATTTTATTTGTATTATGGTAAAAAGGAAAATCAAGATATGGAGTTATAATTTATTTTTCACCTTAAAATTTTCTTTAGAGTGTGGGGAATGGAAGAAAAAGAGGAATGCATTTCCACGGCCCCAGTCACAGCAGTCTAAATCTTAAAATAATATGTCCTTTGGCAATCACTAAATCTTGTTATTGGTTTGAAGCAATAAATCTTCCAAGGCGTTGAAAAAAAAAAAAGAAAAGAAACACCATTGTAGTAATGAGATTATACTGAGAATAAAGCGGTGGATTAGTAAAATCTAATTTGGAAGTGATGAAGTACGTGTGATGTCCAAGTAATTATTCCTGCACAGTCCCTATCCGTAGGGAGCTCAGAGTTATTGGACACTGCACTATGTTAATGATGCCACGGCCTGACATTTGGGTGAATGTGCTGACCGTCTGCTGTGTCGCCTCTCCTATTGTCAATACTCACTATTGGGTACAGCAGTTGAATTCATAATGCTGCCACAGACACAGCCAGAGTGTGTGCACATTCTCTCTCTCTCTCTCTCTCTCTCTCTCTCTCTCTCTCTCTCTCTCTCTTTCTGGCCATGTTTTTTCCCATTTTAAAGCCTTAACTGAGACAAAAAGACTATCCTAAATATTGTTTCATGTGGAATTGAAAATCCAAATACATTTATCTGAGCTTTATTTACATACTTAGACCAATACGACCACTTGAGATATTTTAATATTCCCTTGTCTTTCACTCTTTTTAAAAAACATACACTTCTAGTGCTTGCTTAGGCAGCACATACACTAAAAAAATTAGAATGAATCAGAGAAGATTAGCATGGACCCTGATCAAGGATGACATGCAAATTTGTGAAACGTTCCTTATATATATAAAAAAAACAACAACCATACACTTCTATTGATTTTTTTTTTTTGAGAAAGAGAAAGGAGAGAGAGAAACATTGGAACAAAATATTAATCAGCTGCCTCCTGCAGGTACCACACCAGGACAGAGCCTGCAACCCAGGCATCTGTGCTGACCAGGAATTGAATCAGCAACCTTTTGGTACATGGGATAACACTCAATTAACTGAGCACCACCCATGGCAATATGCCTTTTTTTCAAAAGCATAAAACTAGACCGACACTTGTCCCAAAGCAGGTTGTCAGGTAATATTGCCTCATGGGGTCATTGGAAATATTCTAATAAAAATTTTCATTTCTATAAACCTTGATAATGGACATCTCTACTACTTTACATTGAAAAGTGCTTTTTGTGATACAAGATTCTGTACCTTTAATACAGAGGAATCTGACTCCAGGTTGAATGTGTAAAAATTGTTTAGGGAATTTAAAGTAAACAAACTCAGAGTAAAGAAATACTAAAAAACCTTTTTTATTTTCAGTCCATCAATAGTTTAATCAAGCTGCACATGTAAGAGACACCCCAGAAGACGGACATCAGATGTGGTCAGGGAAGGCTTTGCAGGGGAGGGGAGACTGGAGGAATGAAGGGGTTATGATAGGCATGGGCAAAGACAAAGAGGAAAGGAGGCTGTCCCAATCAGGAGAACAATTTCAGCCAGGGCTCCCCAATGACAACTTGGCATGTTTAGAATTAGGTTTTTTTTTTACCCTTTTTTAGATTTACAGTTTTCTCTTTCTCCAAAGACTGGCTTCTCCCTTCCTCTTATGTAGCAAGAAACATAGATTCCAAGCATTTTTTCTTACACTTTAAGATCCCACATCCAGAAGTCCTGGAGAAGAGGATCTTTGACCTAGTTTGAGTTAGATCCCTTCCCCTGGGCCACCAGTAGCCAAGGAGCAGGAGAAAAACTGAAATGTAGCTGCTTCCCCTGCAAATGTCAGTTTAAATGAAGAAGTGATTCCTAGAAATGGAGTATTGACCATAAAACCCAGGGATGTCTACTACACACATTATTTCTTTAATTGCTTCATTCTTAACCATCTGAAGGACACGGGAATTCTATGAACAAACAAATACTGCTTCAATTGGAAAGAAATTGTTCTATGCTTTTCAGCAGTTCTTTACTCTCCATCCCAAGTAAATCTCAACAGACCCTGCAATACTTGTCTTTATGCTCCAATTCTCTCTGTGCCTGACCTCCTTGGGAAGCTGACTGCTTTGGAAAGTTCTACATGACACTTTATTTGACTAAACAACATCCTTGTTGATTGTACCAAACTTCAGGCTTGACCTCTGGCGCCATATTTGGCACCTTGATTCCTTCTATCTTGTGTGATAATTCACTAATCTGTCAAATCTAAGTAGAAAGATTCTATTTAATCAGAAGAATATTCAAAACTAGCAATTCAGAGATATGGCAACATAATTAGAGGCAAAGAATGAAATGACAGAAAACATGCAAAATTGGTAAACAGGGGATTCATGAAAATGAGTGAACAGTACAGCATGGAACAGCCAAGTTAGAGTTTTAGGAAATCCAATAGCTAAATACTGTACATGAGCCTATTCATACTCAGCAGAATTTCTGCTTTAAGAAGACGGGCATTTAAAATACATCAGTATTCTTGTATGGACACATATTTTCCTTGCTCAGTGGTCAAGTGTAAGATTATAAAATGGATATTATGGATGGGGTAAAGTGAGAAGGCAAAAAAAGAATGTCCTTCCCCTAAGGGTGAAGGGTGAGTGCTATATCCTAAAAAAAAATACAGAAGAAAAATTATAGTGTAGTAGTAGTGATGGTCAAGATGATAAAATTGTTCAGGAATCTATGCAAAATCCCTGTTGTAGAGAAGGGCAACCAGCATTTGCTGATCCAGGCACTGCTCTAGTCGTTTTTATGTTCTCTATGTCATTTACTTGGCAAATAGACTCTGCAAGGCAGGTATTAATTATTATTCTTATTTTATAGAGGAGTAAAATCAAGGTTATGAGATTAAGAAATGGAGCAAAAGGCACATGTGGTAGAACTTGTATTTTACAGTAAGTATGTCTTCTCATTAAATCTATATGATTTCAACTATGTAATACTGAAGGCTAACTACATTATTGTTAAAGCATAATATAGAATATGGATCCTAAGTATTCTATAGCAATTGTGTGTGTGTGTGTGTGTGCGCGTGTGTGTATGTGTAATCCACCTTTTAGGGAGATTTCTTGAAGCACTTGGACCTAAATTATAGAAGCAAAATTTATTTAGTACCTTTGCTATCTTTCCACACAAGTACTCCAGGGGGAAAATGTTACAAAAACAGCTTGGCCTTGGCTGTTCAATGAAACAGGAAGAAAAATAAGCAAACCCTTTATCCTAGCCCAGTTTCCTTTTTCCCACCTCTTAAGTCCCATGTTGTAAATTGAGTCAAGGATATGAAGTTTTTCCGCTTTCTTCATAGGTTCTTTAGAAGGCACAAACAGTGGGTGCAAACTACCTCATCACATCACCATCCTGGTTATGGATCCCTCCTGCCTACCTCAAAGCCTGCCTAGTTGGCACACTGGCATGCTTTGGAGCCCTGAGCCAGAGTCATAGAACCCCAGGCTGCCTGCCAACTGCCAGTCAATTTCCTGGAGTACCTCAATGTGAGCAGGTAAAAAATATCTCACTCCTCAGAATGAGACTGAGATGAACACACACACACACACACACACACACACACACAAACATACACACACTCACATGCACACACACTTTTGAGATCAATCTGTATTTTTAACAAGCTCTGCAGATCCTGCAGTTATGGTGAGGAAATTTTTATGTATTGGCTTATTGAAATATCATAGCAAGACAGGTAGTAAAAATCATGACCTCCATTTCATTGACAAGGGATCTAAAAGCTCAATAAGGTTAACTTACTGAAGATCCCAGAGGCAGTATGGTGATGTAGTTATGTTTTAAATGACCTAGACTTGCATCTAGGTACCACTTACTAAGTGTTTTTCCTTGGACAAATTACTAAATCTTTCTATGTCTCAGTCTACTAACCCAATGGAAATAATAATGACAACAAAATAACTTCTTTGCAGACTGTTACAAGAATAAAATAAAACTATAAACACATACTAAGCTTACCACCTCATTTAAGATTCAAAATAGTAGGCATTAATTTGAGACAAAGTCAAGAGTTTAATTCAAAGCAAAGCTCTAATCACGCTACCATATTGATTCCCTGAAATTGCTTAATGATTCCAGGAAACTATTAAAGCAATTGAGTAATTCTGGAAAAAGAATTAGAGGATGCTCTACTTTCACAGGCCAGTATAGCACTTCCTGCTTCTCAGGGTCTTTATCTTTCCCTGCCACCCATACCTTTTGTTCCCAGCATGCTACATGCATTCAACACAAACAACTCTGGCCCTGATACTAGTAAATATGCAACCCTTCTCCCCATCCCTTATCTCATTTAATCCTCACCATACATCTAAGCCCATTTCATAATTAAGAAGCCCAAGGGATTAAAAAATACATATTAGGTGACATGCTGAGATAAAGCTCTTCTCCATTATATCATGTAGCACAATGCAACATTTAAAAATATATACTTTTGTTGATTTCAGAGAAAAAATGAGAAGTGAGAGAGAAGGAACATCAATGAAGAAAGAGAATCATTGATTAGCTGCCTCCTGCACACCCACATTGGGGATTGGACTCACAACCCAGGCATGTACCCTGACTGGGAATCAAACCATGACCTCCTGATTCATAGGTTGACACTCAACCACTGAACCATGCTGGCAAGGCCAATGCAATATTTTTAGCAAAGATTCTCATTCTTCAAGTCTGGAAGAATATAATGTTATCAATCCATGATCCACTTGCAAAATATCCCAACTAATTTGACAGATGATAGTGTATTTTGAAAATGAGGGAGAAACATAAGCTGTTCTAGAAAATATTTTGGTGTTAGACCAAAAGATTTCTGTAACAGTTCCAAGTCAATAATTACAATGTCTAGCAGTTAATCATGAGGAATGTACCTTAATTAAATCAAATTCCTTGTAAATATCCTATTTAACACATCAAGATGTTTGGCTAAAACAATTTTCTGCACAGGAATATGTTCCAAAATACCATGGATCTTCTTAGTTCTGGAACCTCATACAGCATTTGTCTCCATAAATGCCTCTCAGAGCCTCAGTTTCTAAAATCTATAAGAGGACTGCAAGGCTCTGGATAGTTTCTAAAAACACTGAAAAGCTTCATAAATAACAAACCATGTTATAGGGATTATATCCCAGGGATGCAAAGGCAACTAAGAAATTATTAATGCTCTTAAAAGCCACTTTCTAATGTAGGAGACACACATGTCAACAAATCATTGCAATAGAGAGTGGCCAATGTGTTACAGAAGTCTGTACAAGACTCTGTGGGCAAAGAGGTTAGTGAGCAACTAAGGAGAACTTAGTTTTCTGAGTTGGCTCTGGAAGGCTCTGTGAGAGTTCACCAGGAAGATGGAATAGGGAATGGCATAATCAAATTACTCTGAGGCATGAATTGATGTTTTTATTTTTTTTTTCTTCTTTGATTAAGGTATTACATATGTGTCCTTAACCCTCTATTGCCCCCCATCACCTCCTGGTGTCTGTGTCCATTGGTTAGCCTTATATGCATGCATACAAGTCCTTTGGTTGATCTCTCCACCTTACCCCCACCCTACGCTACCTTCCCTCTGAGGTTTGATGGTCTGATCTATGCCTCTCTGTCTCTGGATCTGTTTTTGCTCATCAGTTTATGTTGTTCATTATATTTCACAATGAATGAGATAATGTGATATTTATTTTTCTCTGACTGGCTTATTTCTCTTAGCATAATGCTCTCCATGCTGCTGCAAATGGTAAGAATTCCTTCTTTTTTACCACAGTGTATTATTCTGTTGTGCAGATATACCATTGTTTTTTAATCCACTCATCTACTGATGGGCACTTTGGCTGTTTCCAAATTTTAGCTATGGTAAATTGTGCTGCTCTGAGCATAGGGGTACATATATCCTTTCTGATTGGTATTTCTAGTTCCTTGGGATATATTCCTAGAAGTGGAATCAATGGGTCAAATGAAAGTTCCATTTTTAGTTTTTTGAAGAAACTCCATACTGTTTTTCCACAGTGGCTGCACCAGTCTTCATTCCCACCAGCAGTACAGTAGGATTCCCTTTTTCTCTGCATCCTTGCCAGCACTTGCCATTTGTTGATTTATTGATGATAGCCATTCTGCCATGTGTGAGATGGTACCGCATTGTCATTTTGATTTGCATCTCTTGGATGATTAGTGACTTTGAACATGTTTTCATATGTCTCTTGGCCTTCCTTATGTCCTGTTTTGAAAAGTATTTATTTAGGTCCCTTGACCACTTTTTTTTATTGTTTTTTTAATCTTGCTTTTGTTAAGTTGTATGAGTTCCCTGGAAATGTTGGAGATTAAGCTCTTATCGATGATATCATTGGCAAATATGTTCGCCCATGCAGTGGGCTTTCTTGTTCTTGTTGTTGTGTTGGTTTCTTTTGCTGTGCAGAAGCTTTTTATTTTGATGTGGTCCATTTGTTTATTTTCTCTTCATTTTCCATTGCCCTAGGAGCGGTATCGATGAAGATATTGCTTCAGTATATGTCTGAGATTTTGCTGCCTGTGGATTCCTCTAATATTTTTATGGTTTCCCATCTTATGTTAAAGTCCTTTATCCATTTGAGTTTATTTTTGTGTATGGTGTAAGTTCACTGACTAGTTTCATTTTTTTCCATGTATCTGTCCAGGTTTTCCAACACCTTTTATTGAAGAGACTGTCTTTACTTCATTGTATGTTCTTGCCTCCTTTGTCAAATATTAATTGAGCATAATGGTTTGGGTCAATTTCTGGGTTCTCTATTCTATTCCATTGATCTATGTCTGTTCTTGTGCCAGGCACTTTTGATGGACATGTTTTAAGAAACTGGAGTATTCGAGGTTTGGTGGTTAGAGAAACAGTAAGGAATGAGCCCAGAGAGAAAGGGGCACACAGACAGAGACACAGCCTACCTAGGTGAACATGTAGGCCATTGAAAGAGTCTGGACTTTTCTATAAATGGCAAAGTCTATAAAAGCAGGGTTCTTAATCTGGTTATCACGAGTTACGTAAACCCTCCAAAACTGCACAAAATACTGCACAGAGGTGTTTAGAGTACTGAGCAGGGTGGAAATGGGAGAAGAGAAGAGGGCTCACAGCTTTCCACAGTCTCAAAGTCTCCATGACTTAAGGAGATAGAATAAGATTTATAGCTTCGAAGGGAGAGTTTGGAGTTGGGAGTATGGCCTTGATCTCTTTAGGCATCTGAAGATGCCCCACATTTAAGTTAGAAAGTAGAGGCAATGTAGTAGTGATGTTGTGGCCTGGTGGGTGGGGCAGCACAAGCTTAGCTCAAGGCCTCACAACTATTATAACTCCATTAGCCCCTTGCCATATCCTCAACTCGGCTTTTCACAGCTGAAGCAACATGCTGGCTCCTCCCTGCTTCATTCAGCCTGCCTTAGCTTCAGTCCTAGAAGTAATAAATGGAGACCAAAATAAACGCCGTATTTGTTAACAACAACCTTTTAAAATATTAGCTCTAGTCTTTGTCCAGTTGATTACCAAAACGTATCTGCATTCTGAGTTCCTACTGGATAATATAACCTAGAATCCTTAAATTTCCCAGTTGTAATAATCAAAAACCTATTTGTAAGAGATAGAGAGATGATTGCCTTGGTAATATTCTATCCAGTCTTTTCTTCTGGACAGTTGACATTTTGTTCTTGAATGAACAAAATATTAGAGAGCTGAATGCCTGGACTAAATTGTTTTGATCCTTCTTAATAAAACTTCTTCTACTAAGTTACAATTGATAGTAAAGTGATTAAGATTGAGGTATATTAAAGAATCAGTTATAATATTGATCATAGGACTTAAATATGAATGGTGATCTCTGATGAGAAAATAACCTCTAAATGCAAAAATAAATAAATAAATAAATAAATAAATAAATACATAAGTAAATAAAATCGATCTCTCTAATCTCACCAGATCATCCCTTTTCTAGAGTTTCCTTAATAATGTGTAGTTCCAGGAGAAATGTAGCTCAGATTTTAATTCTGGGAAAATGTATCGCTGAGGAACTGAATGGTTTACATGTTATGTCTACAGTGAATTTTGAAACTTGCTTTGTTTAGTTTTTTTGCTTTTACCATAGGTAATTAAGAATCAAATATCTGACCGGTTTCTAGCAAAGGCGTAGGATCCTATAGCCTATGTTTTGGGAACAACTCTCTTTTAACTGTTACTCTAATTTTTGTCACCTCTATTGTTTTCATCTCATTTTAATGTTATCCAGTGGCATTTCATGTATATGTATAAACTGACATTTTGGAACAGGTTGGATGCCACCAGACTGATAATTTTTGAAAGAATGCTTTGCTTTGTTTTCAATTTATTAACTGACTATGAACTAAATAAAACTCTAGGCATCAGACCTGGGTATTATGCTTCATCTTTAAATTCCAAATATCTTTCATCAATAATCACTCCTCAGAGGTGTCTTCCACAGTTCAGTGAAGCACCCAGGGGTCATTGCAAGCAACCTGTGAGTTTACATCCCCATAAATAGTAATTTACAAGCAGGCTATGTCTCCAGTGCCTACCCCACGCAGAGAGGAGTCTTGCATGGGTTAAATTAACCAGCCAGGAAAACAAGTGAGCTGAACATATGGTGAAGTGTTTTGAGGTTTAGAAAAGCAAGTTTCTGGTGCAAACAGACTCTGGCCTTTGAGACCTTGCTGTCAACATGAAAAAAGATCTCCTCATTTGCAGGAGTGAAAAGAAAGGGGCGCCTTCAATTACTTCACCTCTGTAGCTATACACAATGAAACAGGAGGAGAAATCACACATTAATAGAGAGAAAAACAAGTGTAAGTTCCTCAGGGAAGCCAGACAAAGCTTCAGAAAGCATGTAAAAAAGTAGTTGGCAGCTCTGATTGGAAGTGAAAAGAGAAGAAATCGGAAGTGAAGTACCACAAATTAAAATTAAAGTTGCAATTCCCGTGAGCTCTCTAGGCTTCGCATTGCCAGACCATCCCCCATGCTGCCTAATTGTACCACTTCAAACCTAATGAGTTGGGCTTGGGAAGAACTGAGGCCTGTAAATGAACCCGTTTATCATTGTTACACTCCTATGTGATATTTAATGGAGCACTTGTTTTGAAAGGTAAGGAATAAAACTTAGAAGTCAGTTGATGGTGGTATCATCTCTTATATATTTAGAAAAAAATGAGAAAATATGCTTGCCATAAGAAATAGTGAATTGTTAACAACATGATTTGACTGACTCCTTAATTTGTTTTTAGGGAGATTTGAAACTAGAATTTCAATTCAAATGTGTTGGGATTGGCATTTTAGTCTGGTTGTTGGTTTGTTTCAATGTGTGAGACATATGGGCACTCTCCTGATGATGGGCAGTTAGGCAAATATCTAACTTTTCTAACCATGACTGGTGTCATAGAGTTGTGGTGACAATTAAATGATATAATGTGAGAAAAGTACTTGGGGGCGTGCCTGGCACATTGTAAATGATTCTCAAGTGGCAGCTAGTATTTTTCTTGTGAAGACAGCACTCACTCCCACACTTCTGGAATAACAAATCAACACATGATTGATATTATAGCATCATCTTACACCGCTCCTAAATACAAAAATTAAAGGAAAGAAAATTAAAATAAAGAACTACCATGCCTGTAATATTAGCAAAGATTTAAATATTTGATAGTATTCAGTATCAGTAAAGGTACTTTTTAATAATTATATGTAGGGATGCTTATTAAAACCCTTGGGGGGGGAGGGAGGCAATTTGGCAACATCTGTCAAAATATTAAATGCTCGTACACCTGGAGCCAGGAATTCTACTTTTGGAAACGTTGCTTAAGAAATAATTACTTACACAGATGTCAGAATCAAGTTCTAAAACAACATATATTAAGTATATGTATGTCTTCATGGACCAGAAGACATCAGTAAGATGCCAGTTTTCTTCAAATTGCTATGCCACTACAATTAAAATCTCATTATGTGTTTTTTTTTTGGTAAAAATTGATAAGCTAAATCTAAATTTATATAAAAATGTGAAGGACATAGGGTAACAAAAATAAATTTGAGAAAGAAGAATAAAGTTTGGAACTTTCACTACATGATTTCAAGACTTTATTACAAAGCTACAATAATCAGAGAGTGTAATATTAACGTAAAGATAGAACATAACTACTGGTAGGTGAAACAGGATAGTCCAAAAATGGACTCCCTCTCATATCCTTTATTTTTTTAAATAAAATTACCAAAGCAAATCTAAATATAAGCTTTTCCACAAATTATGCTGGAAATTTGGATAATCAATAAGCCATAAGATGCACAAATATTAATTTGAATTGGGTAATAATAAACCTAAATGTAAGAATCACACATATTAAACTTGTAGGAGAAAATATTTGTGACCATGGCTTGAATAAAATACCTTATCAAAGACACAAGAAGTAATAAATTAAAAAATGATAAATTAGACTTACTTAAAATTTAAAAATTGTTCTTAAAAAAATATGATAAGAAATCAAACCACAAGCCACAGACTGAATACTATTTGCAAAACATGAATCTACCTGATAAAGTACTTGTATTCAGAATCTACAATGCGTTCTTATTGCTATCAAGAATAAAAATAACTCAATTAAAAATGGGCAATAATTTTAAGGAAACATTTCACCAAAAGACATCTAAATGGCAAATAAGTGTATAAGATGATGCTCAAAATCATTAATCTTTATAGAAATGCACATTGAAACCATCACGATGAGATACCAATACATAGCCACTAGAAGAGCTAAAATTAAAAATATTGATAGGGGTGGGAGGTAATGGGGTGATAAGGACACATATGTAATACCAATACCGTAATCAATAAAGAAAAAATATTGATAATGCCAACAAGCAAAGGTATACACAAACTATACCCTCATATATGGTAATGGAATACAGCTTGGTGGCAAATAAGTTAGCAATTTCCTATTGGCTCACATTTACCATATAAATCAGCTATTTGACTCTAGGTGCTTATCCAAGAGATAGGAAAACATAGCCACACAAAAATATATGCATAAATGTTTACTGTAGCTTTATTTATAGTAGCCAAAAATTGGGCAGCACTTAAATGTCCATCATATAATGAATGGATAAATAAACTGTGGTATATCCATACAATAGGATGGTATTTGGTGATTAAAAAAGAACTCTTAAAATGAAAGAAAAAGAGATGAACTATTAATGCATGCAACAACTTGGATGAACTTCACGGACATTTTGCTGAGTGAAAAAAGCCAGCTACAAAGATTACAAAGCTGTGATTTTGTTTATTTGAATTGCTAGAAAAGGTAAAACCAATAGAAATAAAAAGCAGATCTGTAGTTTCTAAAGGCCAGGATTGAGAAGGGGCTATATTGGAAATATAATTGTGTTGCAACTATATTAACTATACATAATTATTAAAACTCATCAGAATGCACAATTAAAATTGGTGGATTTTATTATATGTAAATTATATCTTCATAAAATACAGTAAATTACATGTTTTCATTATGGAAAGAGAATAAAGGTATCAAATTAAACGTTAAATCATTATGGGACAATACAGATAAAATGATCTTTTTTATTTAAAAAATCTACATGCATATTATGTGCCTTTCTAGAATTATAAACAAGTAACAGATAATTGCTTCAGAGCAAGGAAGTAGTGTCTGAGGGTGAGAAAGGGGACTTAAATTTTCTTTAATCTTATTCTCTTCTGTACTCATAGAACTTTTTATCATGAGCATGCATTACTTTAATAAAAGTATAAATTAATGAAAAATTAACAATAAATTACTGATTTTAATAGTGAGACCATACTTTTTTAGATTAAAAAGCAGGATATAGAGACTAAATAGAGGATATAAAAGGATGATTATTCCAACATAAATATGTATTAACTATAAATATGAATATTATAATCATGAAGTGAATTATGAATGCTACAATTTAGAAGCTTGGTGTAGTTGGAAACACTGTTAGATGCTGTGAAAGCAAGAATGATGGTTGTTAATATGTGATAAGTCAGTATTTGCCATAATAATTACCATTAATTTCTGGGTCAATATACTAGTAACCTATTATTTTTTCATAAAGATTAATTCAGAAAAAAAGAAGCACTTGTACTATCATTCTGATCGCAACTGATTGCTCTGATGTAAGACGTTCTAAATATCTCACTCAAGATGTTACCTCTAAATCAGAATTTCCAATAGAGTATTCCATAAATCTTGGAATAACAATGAACTAAAGCAAACAAGAGATTTGAGAGACTTTTATAGACCAATAAACACTGAGGAATTTCACAAGAATATAAGAATTGCAGTTTCCCATACTTTTTTAACACTGAACCTCTCATTGGCTAATAACTTGAAGTATTCAAATTTTGCAAAATATATTTTAGTAAGCACTGCTCTAAATTCAGGTCTTGAACATTAAATATATTAAAGCTTTAAAACAATGGTTATTGACATTTTCCAGATAAGATAAATTATTCTTTTCTCTGCTCTCCAAAAACCTCGTGGTCATATCAATAAATTAAATAGAGTACTTATCACTTTGTAAGCAAGACTGAGTGGAAAGAGCATGGGCTTGGTCATTAAATAAATCTGGATCTTAGTCTTGTTTCCATTATATAGTAGGGGCTCTTTATGAACCCGAGTTTCTTCATTTATTAAAAAAAAGGGGGGGGGGTGTAATGCTGACATTGCAAAGATGAAATTATGTATGTAAAGCATCATTGTGCCTGGACATGGTTGATTTTTATAAATACTGGTTCTCCTTACTTTGCAGCTCATCTCCTCAGTGGATGGTGAACTCTTGGAGGCAGGCACCAGATCTAACTCATCTAGGTCTCCAATAGTGACGTTGGCACATCATTGGAGCCAATTATATGTGAATTGGTTTGATGTAATCAACTTTAGCAAAGTAAAAGACCCACTTCAGCTTTCTTTCTTTTTTCTGTCCCCAAGTTATTCTCCTTTCTTTCTGTTTCTGTCTTTTTTATTTTTTTTAAATTTCTTTCTCATTCTGCTATCAATTTTCCTCTCCAATATATATATATATTTAAAGTGGACTTTGTTAAATAATCTTTCCTGTCTTTTAAGAGAAAATAAAAACCAATGTTTGTGTGTGTGTGTGTGTGTGTGTGTGTGTGTGTGTAAAGTAAACAAAACTAAACAGTTTTATGTTTTTATTTATTTATCTCATTTAAGGTATTTTCTGGGTGACCCTTAATAAACTTGAAACATTCCGGGATAGAGTGTCTCATGGAGGAACAAAGGACGCATACTTGGTTATTCAGTGTTAACACTAAACTAGCTGTGATGGTATTTTCCTCCTGATGCCTGGCAATTTTGGCAAGGAGTCAACACAAATAGTGTGCCTGGAATATAGGGTCTAGATAAAGTGAGAAAAATCTAAATTCCATTATTTTTGAAATACGTTTTTCTCCTCTTTACGAGAAGAGTATTTTTGCAGACCTCAAAGGGAAGAGAGGTTGAGAGTTTCAACTGGAATTGCCATCTCCCCAGTCTTGTGTCCGATGGCCATGGCTCCAGATGATTAGTAACTCGATGGGAAATTCATTAGTTCTGGATCACAGCCCAACTCCCAGGAACATTTTATTTTCACCTTCACACCTTTGAAGAACATTCAGCTTTTAGGTGCCTGGGTTTTGGATCTGAGTGAAACTGTCATATCTTAATTATAGTCAAAGCTACCCTCTTGACTTCTATTTCAGCTGTGACATTAGCCTTCACACTTGAATTGGCTTGAATTCTCCTGGCCCAAGAGTGAGAATTTCATATGTTTTCTTTTCATCTGCAGACATCTGTATTCTGTTTAACTCAGGATTGTAAAACTCACGGAGCAGGAAAGGCCCCAGCTCATTGTGACCACTATGGGACTGGTTCTTCCAGGCCAAAAGCTACAAAAATCCTTTCAATGGTGCCTTTAAAAAATATTCTCATAATCAAGATTAAGGGGAACATCAAATTATTACAATTATATCTTTAAATATAAATGTTTTAGTCATCATTCCTCAGTTTGTTTAAACCAGCTGTATAAACTGCATGATTTTGAAAAAAGTATATAAGTATAATTTGCAGTAATATCTAACCTCCTTTGGTCCCAGAGAGACACAAACATATTATTTGTTGACAAATCTGATGACGTACTGATTATTTTTTAACGTGTGAATGAGTTAGAATTATAGTCCCACAAACTGTACAGTTAAAATCCCTAACATACATTTGCATGCATTGCTTCACATAATTCTCATTGTAATCCTATAAGGAAGGGAACTGGGTATTATAAATAAACTATATATGAGTCAGAGATCAAATGACTTGCTAAGGTTACTTATTAGTGGATGAGTTAGAACTAGGATACAACTCTTTTGGTGCTTTCTTAAATCTTATGTCTACAACTTCATATGCCTCGGAGAAATATGGTCACTAACTTGAGGAAATAAAAATTGAAAAGAGCCGAAACCGGTTTGGCTCAATGGATAGAGCGTTGGCTTGGGGACTGAAAGGTCCCAGGTTCGATTCTGGTCAAGGGCATGTACCTTGGTTGCGGGCATATCCCCAGTAGGGGGTTTGCAAGAGGGGGCTGATTGATGACTGTCTCTCATCTATGTTTCTAACTCTCTATCTCTCTCCCTTCCTCTCTGTACAAAATCAATAAAATATATTAAAAAAAAACGAAAACATAAATGCAATAATACAAAATAAAAAATCTAAAATATATCATAAAACTCTATTTTAGCTCATTATTGAGGTGTTGTCAGTCCATTAAACTCAACTTGTGCTTCCGATTTTTGTCCGAGAATGTTGTCATTAAATTGGGCATTTGGCATTTTTGCTAATCCACACCCTTCAGAAACAGTTATAAAAAACTATCTTAGACTGCATTAAAACAGTAATACTGTAGATACTGTTTTAGGTATTGTTGTTCTCCAAACTGGTCACATGCTAATTGGAGCTTTCTGGTGAGTTCAGTTGATAAATGGATGAATGACCAGAAAATGGACATACTGAATCATCATGTTTCTCAATAAACAACTGCAGAATCAAGGGATGCACTAGGTTGTGTTTACCTATCTTAGAGGAAAAAAAAGACTATAGGACATGAGTATCAGCTTAAATGTTTGAAAGAACATCCTGTACAAGAGAACATAAATTTAGTCACATATTCTATATATGTAAAATAGTGATAAACAATATTTTTAGTATTTTCAGAAAAATATAGCAAATACAAAATTTAAATATAGTAACATCTCTATTGTTTTGCAAAATTATTTTCTATAGTAAATACCTTACATTTTGAAATGCTATTGAATCATTGTAAATTCATTTAAAGTTTTAGGCTTTTTTTTTTTGCCACTCAAACATTTATTCTATTTTTCTACCATTAAATTTTATTTTTGTGGAAAAATAATTCCAGAACTAAAGGATGTATTTCTTCTATAAATAATCTTTAGTCCAGGAGTGGGAAACCTTTTTTTTTTTTTTTTTTGCAAAGGGCCATTTGGATACTTATAGCATCATTCACTAGCCACACAAAATTATCAACTTAAAAATTAGCTTGCTATATTTGGTCAAACATTTACTTAACTCACCTCTAATGCATTCACAGCCTACAAACTATACGTTCCTCACTCCTGCAGTATAGTCCAAAAGAAGTAAGACGATATACATAATTGTAAGTTGGATTGAGTAAATAATTGGGATTTCTTGGAAAGTTGCCTGTGCATAATGGCATACTAAATATTTGGATTGATTTGTATTTTTTGATGAATCAACAATATTGCTCACAATGGATTCAGAAAGTTCAGCTGATTCTTGCCATCTTAAAAGTGGGTTCTTTTCTGTGGTAGCTTCTTTGCTAAAAGGATCTGGAAGGTAAGTCCTGAAATTGAGAGCTGAGAACTTGTAGAGATAAACAACTCAGGGACAATATGCCTGAGGGATTTTGTGTTTGAATCTGAGATACACAAATGTGATTGGGTGAGAACTACCTGGGAAAGAATAAGGCAAATATGAAGCTGATGAAGATGTGATGACATCTAAGGAATATTAAGATAATAATAATGGTTTTGATTGAATAATAATAATGGGTTTTGGTTTGATTTCCCCAATCTGGTTTTTGCCTGTGAACTACAAAGCACTCCTTCCACAGGTATTTGCTAAATACTTACCAAATTTAAAAATACATAAATGAGTGAATGAATGAGCCATCTTAAACTTGATAAGGAAACTCCACAGAAGGAAACTTTAAAAAGAAAAGCATGGCAGCAAATTTAAAACAAAGGGATCAGGTAGAGAGACTTTGCAATCAAGAAAATTCCTTTTGCATGGAATGCACTTCTCATCCTCCTTCTGTCACCTGGAAAACTCCTACTCATTTCTTAAGGGCCAATTCAGTTTCTTCAATGTAACTTTCATTCCTTGGTCAGATCAACAGCAGAAATCACTTTTTCCCCCTAATATAGTTCCTGCTATGATATTACTACCCTAATCATGTTATGTACTGGTTATTCCTGAATATATATATATATATATGTTATATTAATATGCATGTTTTTTCACATTCTTTCTTACTAGATTAAGAATTATTGGAAAGCCATTGTGGTATATTAATATTTGAATCCCTAGCTTCTATCATAATGTTTGGCATATAATGTCTGATGAATAAATGAATGGATGGTTCAAAGGATAGATGATGAATACATACCTTTGAGTCACTCTTATGCACTCTCTAGTCACTCATTAATTTATTCAATCATGCATGCATGTAATCTGCCAAGAATATTATGGAACACCTCCTATGTCATTGTCTAGGAGTATTATTTATATTAATACATCATATCATCTTCTAGAAGAATTCTTTACATTATTAAGTTTAGAGAATTATTATTTTCCAAAGATTCAATACCCACTACCCTCCTCTAGACCATTGCTGACACTGTGAGCTGTTCAGTCTCCCAGTCCACAGAAACTAATAGCTTTCTCCCATTCTCCTTTTACCCCGGTGACTATTGCTGCTGCACAGCTCATAGCTGAGTTCTCTAGGGAACCTGTTACCAGATTTGATTTGTGCCTGAGTGAAACCTCTGTAGCCATTTTGAGGTAAGGTCAATAGTTCTGTGAGGGCTTCTGCTCTTTGATATTATGGAGGGCCAGCTTATGAGCAATGTGGCAAAATGGATCTAATAGAAGCTAATGAAGCCAGCACACATTTCCCTGGCAGCCACCTTAGCCCCAGTTCTCCATCTATTTGAACTAAGATCCTCCTGCTAGCCTAATGCAGCTCAAAGGAGAGAGTACTGCCTGCCAGATGTGAAAGAATTGGGCGGAGTGAAGGAATAAAAAGCATGTGAGAGAACATAACAATGCAGGTGTACCCTAATCAAACATTGCAATGAGGATTATGATCCCTCTTTACAGGAAAAGAAAGGGAGGTGCAGACATACTGAGTAACTTCAGTTAGATCTATAGTAATAATAGAGTCATATGTTAAGGCGAGACCTAGTTGATTTCAATATGCAAGGATGCACCATTTCCTCTGCCCTGTCCCATCACCTACCATTCTAGAAAAGCTGATTTCAATTCACTATAAGACAGGACTTTCTAAAAATTAGAGCCATCAAACGAATATATCTTCAAAGTTTAGAGAACTCCCTAAGCAGAATTTATCTAGTGGTCAGAGGAATGTGAGAGGATAAAACTGTCAAGAAAGCTGGAAAATAAATTATTATATTTGTTGGAATACTGGTATATAGAGTCCCCTCTTTATCTAATGCTACTATTATTTGCCAATTATAAACAGACAAATGGGGAGACACACACATACACACACACACACACACACACACACACACACACACACACACAGAAAAATCCTAATGGAGATGAGGAAGCAAGCTTAAAGTTATATGTGCCCAAAATGCGAGTACACATGATAATTATACTACTATTATTAATAGATAATCTTAATGGACCTTAAAAACTACTAGAGGTCCAGTGCATGAAATTCATGCACAGGGGTATGTGTTCCTTAGCCCAGCCTGCACTCTCTCCAATTTGGGACCCCTTGAGAGATGTCCTACTGTCCGACGGGCAGTCGCACTTCCCTCTAACAATCCAGGACTGCTGGCTCCCAAATACTCACCTGCCTGCCTTTCTGATTGCCCCTAACTGCTTCTGCCTGCCAGCTTGATTGATGCCTAACTGCTCCCCTGCAGGCCTGGTCACTCCTAACTGCTCTCTCCTGCAGGCCTGGGTCCTGCCCTAACTACCTTCCCTGCAGGCTCAGTTGCCCCCAACATCCCTCCTCTGCTGACCTTGTCACCTCTAACTGCCTTCCCCTGCAGGCTTGATCACCCACAACTGCTCCTCCCATCCCCCCATTGCAGGCCTGCTCCCTCCCAACTGTCCTACCCTGCTGGACATCTTGTGGTAGCCATCTTGTGTCCACATGGGGGCAGCAATCTTGTGTGTTGGAGTGATGGTCAATTTTCATATTATTCTTTTACTAGATAGGTTAGGTTTGCCCTGAAGTGTGTCCTGGATCAGGATGGGGGTTCCCTTGGAATATGGGGCAGCCTGTGGTGGTTTGCAGGCCGGCCATGCCCCCTTGTGACTCAAGTGAAGGCCCTGGTATCTGGGATTTATTTATCTTCTATAATTGAAACTTGGTAGCCTTGAGAGGCGTCAAGGCTTCTGCTTTGCTCAGTGACCACAGCCATTTCTATTGGGATTTATTTATCTTCTATAATTGAAACTTTGGAGCCTTGAATGGAGGCCTAGGCTGGCCAGGGTGTATGGAAAGCTTGGCTTCCTCCATTACCAGGGAAACCCAAGCCTTCTACTCAATCCGTGGCCATAGCCATCTTGGTAGGGTCAATTTGAATATTCACCCCTGATTGGCTGGTGGGCATGACTTGTGGGTATAGCGGAGTGGTGATTAATTTGCATATTAGTATTTTATTAGATAGAACATCAGGATATATGCTTAAAACATTTCAACATTATCTTAGCTCCTTGCTGCAAGGAATAATAATGGTACAACAATAAGCTACATGTACTGGAGATTTAAAAATTCAATAAGAAAGCAGGGGAAGAGAATGAGAAGAGAGTGAGCAAGGTGTCTTACTATTGAATATAATGTGGGTAAAGGTAATTGGTATTTTTAAATCTCTCTATGTTACAATCCAGAGTAAATAATTTAGGCAAGTGTCTTAATCTTGCAAACCTTCCATTTCTTCATCCTTAAAAGGGAACAATTATAGCACATACTTTATAGGATTATTTTTGAAGACTATATAATATCATGCACCCAAAGCACTAAGTCTGGTGGTTAGAAAGTAGGTGCCTTTAAAAATTTCTCTGAGAATTTAGAATCTTTGAGATTTTCAAGTTGCATAAAATATCTTCAGGATTATTTCTTTCTGTTTTTCCTCCTGTCCCTCATGCAAATCATTCTATTAAATCTGATATAACTCATAAGAAAAAAGCAAATAAGTATGTGGTTCCAAAATAAAACTTCCAAAATAACATTCATTAAGAAATTATTGAGCATTTATTCTGTTATAAGAGTGAAGTAGATAAATAGAAATACATTAAAAAAAAAAAAAAGCATAGCATGGGAAAGGCATAGTAATCAGAAACTGGCTTGGAATTCTGCACATACCATGTACTATCTATGTGATTTCAGGGTAGTGTTTTAACACTCTAGGCCTCAGTTTTCCCATCCATAAATAGGGATGGTAGTTATTAGAATTAGATAAAATAGTCCATGATAAGTGCTGTCACCTAATAAGCATTCCACATATGTTAACCATTATACACATTTATATAGACATGAGTAAATTTATAAATCTACATTAGGACATGTTGTCTGACAAGTCTTATATGCATTTGTGATAATAAAATAAAATATTTAAAATCAAAATTGGCATGAAAATTCTGTGATTTAGGATCACACACACATACTGAAGCTTCTAAAATTTTTATAATTTTGAAAGATATACATTACTTGCACATGAGTAACAACAAAGACCAATAATCATAAGACAAGGTAAGTAATCATCTATTGAAATGTGAGATCCTTTTTTCTCTATTTTAAAAAAGGGTGAATCCAATATGCAGCTTACACTTACCAGATGTAGTCCACACTAACAATCAGTTCCCTAAGGACCAAGACCACATCTCTCCCATTCTGCCTTTTATCTACAGTCCTTCACATAGTGCTTGCTGATCAAAGAGTCCTTGTTCAACATGCATTAATTGAATTAATAAAAAAGATGTCTTTTGTAGCACCATGAAAAAGGTTTATATTACTCTACTAGAGGCCTGGTGCACAAAATTCATTCAAGGCTCCAAAGTTTCAATTATAGAACATCAGGATTAGATAGAACATCAGGATATATGCTTAAAACATTTCAACATTATCAATAAGATAATGTTGAAATGTTTTAAGCATATATCCTGATGCATTCTCACAGTACGGGAGCTCTTGGGGGATATCTGACTGATGGCTAGGCCATCAGTTGGATATCTTTAGCGCTGCCATACAGGTAGGAGAGGCTCCTGCCACCATTGCTGCATGCTGGCCAGCTGTGAGCCATAAGCTGGCCAGCCATGAGCCCAGCTTCTAGCTGAGCAGCGCTCTCCCTGTAGGAGCACACTGACCACCAGAGGGCGTCTCCTGTGTTGAGCATCTGCCCCCTGGTGGTCAGTACACATCATAGCACTGGTTGTTCTGCTGTTCAGTGGATTGGAATATTAGTCTTTTATTATATATGATGTTTCAAGAGAAAAGCACAATACAACATTCTAATTACAGATTATAAAATATATTAATTTATCCACACGAACTCATTCTTAAAGGAGTTAAAAAAAACACAGTTGAGCCCTAGCTTGGTAGCTCAGCTGGTTACAGTGTCATCTGGCACACCAAAAGGTTGGGAGCTCAATTGCCAGTTAGGGCACATACCTAGGTTGGCTTTTAATCCTTGGTTGGGGCATCTACAGGAGACCATTGATCTCTCTCTCTCTCTCTCTCTCTCTCTCTTTTTCTCTCTTTCTAAAACCAATAAAAACATGCCCTCAGGTGAGGGTTAAAATGTTTTTTCCCCAAAGAAACACAGTTGATTTAATACTAGCACATGTTTTGTTTTGACTTACAGAACTTAAAGACAGCTTAATAAATACTGGTCCAATGTGCTCATATAAAAGATAAGGAATGAGGCCTAGAGAGAAGTGATTACTCAAGTTTATCTAAGCTCTCATATCAAATGGCAGGTTTCTTATTTCTAAAACTCTTGTTTTTGTTTTTGTTTTGTTTGTTTGCTTTTTGTTTTCCCTGCTAGATCACATTGCCTAATTCTACTTTTTCTAAGTACTCACCCCTAAATCCACCACCTCTCTCTTTCTCTCTCACTCCCACACACACAGTTAAACATTTGCTTTAAGTGAATTTTTGTTTTTAGTCCATGATTTCCTTATTAATTCAAGGAAAACAATTCCTCTATTATTACCCATCAAAGTATAGAGCACATGAAATGATTTTAATAAATGTTTATTTGAATATTGACTTCCTTTAATGGAATTAATAGAATATTTCAGAAGATAAAATTTTTGAAATCTGAAAGGAGGCAAAGAGTAGAGAACATTTCTATTTATACAAATTCAGCAACATTATTTATACCACACTTATCACATTATGCACTAGGAATAGAGTGGTAAGCAAGAAAAAAAAAGTACATTGTCCCTATTCTCACACAAATCCCTGCATAATAGGGAAACAAACAATAATTAATTAAATAGTCATTCTAGATATATAGTTACAAATGGGAAAAAGTCTTCTAAAATAAATGAACGTTGTTCTTTGGAAACATTAAAGGATCATTCCTAGGAAGTAGTGCTTGAGTTTGAAGAATAAAGAAGAGTTAGGGATGACACAAGTTAATATAACAGAAAGAATTTGAGATTCAGTGAGGAGACTATTTGATTAGAGAGATGGGTACATGATGGCAAGGAAAGGAGTGTGAGAAGAATGATATTGGAAATAAAGATGGATGAATGTGATGTAGGCCAGATTATGAAGAGTCTTGATAATACAAGAAAATAGCAATGCAAATAGAAGATATGTGCAAAAATAGAGAGGATTGGGCAAAAGCAGTTTATAGTTGTAGGTACACGAAACAGTTTTGTTTTTTTTTCTTGTATTATTATTTATTAACCAGAGACCCAGCACATGATTAAATCGTGCGCAGTTAGGGTCTCTAGACCTAGTTGCAATCAGGGCCATGTCCTCCACCCAGTGTAGCTCCTCCACCTCCGTGGTCCCTGCCTCGTGAACCTCCACGCTCACAGCTCCCACTCTGTGAGGCTCCTTGGCCTCAGCTGCCACATGAGGCTCTATGCTCACGCCTCCCACCTCATGAGGCTCCCTAGCTTCTGTGTCCCCGCCCCAGCAGGCCATGAGAGCCAGACTGGTCTTATGGTCATTTGGGCCCACAGCGCCCTTCTCCCCATACTTCATAGTGGCCAGCCCGGGGCCCACAGCTCCCACTCCCTCAGCTCCCTAGCCTGTTTGGTCATCTGTCCAGTTGTTTCGTTCTTGAAAGAACCTGGATTTTTATATATTAGATTTTATTTTATTTTCCATATGAACAACTGTAAACTTACTTTTGTTTCACCCTGTAAATGTTTATATACTAAATAATATGTACATAATATGAGCCAGATTAAGTACAAACATTATCTTCTTTAATCTAACTATCTGTGTGTTTACAGATGAGGACACTGAGGCTCAGAGTTGCCAGACAACTTGCTGGAATATACCAATTGGTGAGTGCTGACTTTAACTCCTGTTGGTCTACATCTGAGTAAAGGTTTTCCAGAAGAGAATAGAAGTGATGACAGATGATGATGGCTTGTAGAATGCACTAGAGGAACTAAAGCCAAGGGCTATTTTTGAATCCAAATGTGAAAAAATCTGGGCCTTAGACCAGAGTATTGGTCATGGGAATGGAGAAATAGGGTCAAAATTGGAGGGAAACCCAAAACAAAAACCAGATGAGTGGGTGGATTGAGGAATGCAGACAAAAATTTAGTTACCTGTGAATCTAATATATTGAATCTCAATGATTTGGAAAAGGAGGTGTCATTGCCTCTGGAAGGAATTTTTGATAAAGAAGTGGTTTTCAAAGAGGCAGGGGGGAAAGTTTACTGATGTCTTATACATAGTTTTGACTAGTGAGAATAGAAAACTGATTTAAAAGAATGTTAGTAATTTAACATTCAAACTTGTCTGAAATGGGCTTTCAAATTATTCATCAGAATTTATGACTCAATGCTAAATGTATTCAACTAATACATATGTTAAAATGCACGCTACACATCTTACTTTTGACTAATGAGATTTCAAATCCACCCTGATTCCCTCCCGTTTACAAAAGGAAATTAAAATATTGATTGGTTACTTCCTCTGCTCCATGTGGACACCTTGATTGGCCAGCTGCTGGTGGCTAAGCAACCAGGCAGAGAATCTTTGGAACAAGTAGCCGACTTCATCACAGCAGGAGCCATGAGGCAAGAAGCTCTGGGATCAATTAAAATGCCATGCTTTTCCAGGCTGGTTTCCAGCGCATCTGTGCATGATTCCACATAAATTCAGGGAATTAGAGATCAGACAAAGGTAAACATTTCTGTGCTTTGCTTAGCATTGATTTAGAATGAGAAGATGAAATAAGCACAGTCATTCAGCGTGGAGGGGGTTTACACCTTCAGCTGACATCCCTCTCTCCCCCAATACTTTATTATTTCAGGTATGTTGGAATCGAAGGCTGCTTAAATCATCTATGTGTTCCTTTGAGGAGAGGAAGAGAAAAAGAAAGGAAAAACCAGTTCTTAGTTTCACAGACTAAACAGTAGAATATGACTCATTCTTTCATTTTATAGTCATACCTCTCAAAGAAGAAATTATTAATGCTCTTCATTTTCCAGCTACTCAGTCTCCCAAGCTTAGTTTAGATAAAAAATTCATTCATGTCCCCATAGAAAGGGAAAGATATTTTTTCCCTGAGAGACTGTAGGAGTCTGACCTTTAAAGATCCTTTCCCCCTTTTATTCTCTTCTTTTATCCATTCCTTGGAGTCTATAGGCCTGGCTGTTCCCCTAGTATAGAGGGTATCAGGGAAGGGGTGAACTTCTTTAGACTCCCTTGTACCTGGACTGAGGTAAGTGGTTGCAGGTGAATCTTGGAGGTAGCAAGCAGCATCATGAAAACAGTCACAGAAGTGGGGAAAAAGCAGACAAGAGATTGGAAAGAAAAGATAAGACCAATATCATGAGGCATAAAGAATGTTATTTTAAACCCTACAAAAAAGTTAACCTTCTGATTCACAGCACAAAGTTACCATTTTATTAAACAACTAGAGGCCCAGTACATGAAATTCATGCACAGGGGTGTGTGTCCCTCAGCCTAGCTTGAACCCTCTCCAATCTGGAAACCCTCAAGGGATGTCCAACTGCCCATTTATATATGTATAAGGCCTAAACGGGCAGTCAGATATCCCTCTCACAATCCAGGACTGCTGGCTCTCAAATGCTTGCCTGCTTGCCTTCCTGATTGCCCCTAACTGCTTCTGCCTACCAGCCTGATCACTTCCTAACAAACCCTCTGCCAACTTGATTGATGCCTAATTGCCCCCCTGCCAGCCTGATTGCCCCTAACTGCCCTTCCCTACAGGCCCGGTTGCCCCCAACTTCCCTCCTCTACTGGCCTGGTCACCCCTAACTACTCTCCCCTGTAGGCCTGGTCCCTCCTTACTGTCATCCCCTACTGGCCTGATCACCCAAAATTGCTGTCCCTTGCAGATCTGGTCCTTCCCAACTGTCCTCCTCTGCTGGCCATCTTGTATTTAAATGGGGATCAGCCATTTTTGACCACATGGGGACAGCCATCTTGTGTATTGGAGTGATGGTCAATTTGCATATTACTCTTTTATTAAATAGGATATAAAAAGCAGAAAGCCATCAACATTGGCTATCAATGTGAATTAGAAGTAGGGCTTCGAGGTAGCTTTAGAATGACTTTGATTAACTCATTATTTCCTAGTCTCTACAACAATCTTAAGTGTTGGAAAAGAAAACCTGCAAAGTTATTTTCAAATTTATAGTTATAAAAATCTATAAATCATTTCAAGATTTTAATATATGTATTCAGAACAAGAAAAGAAATTATATAAATCACAAATATATAAGTTTATGGGAACTATAATTTTAGAATGACTGACTTTTTCTAGTGAGAACTTTTTGTCTTTATGAAGTGACTTATTCTAATATCATGATATCTACCTTAATGCCAGCTTATCTGATAATAACTACACAATTTTCAGTTGGTTCTTCCATAGTAGATATTTTATTTATTGTTCTATTTTTAACTTTTTGAAACTTTATGTTTTTTATTTTTCTCTTATGAACAGTCTATTATGTATATTTTATCAATTCTACCTAGAAAAAAAGAAGCATTGTATTTTAACTGAAGCATTTATTTCAAAATTTTAGAAAAGCAAAGAAGGCATTTAACATTTATTGAACACCTAGGGCTGAGCTCAATACTGTATATTTTATTTTTGAGTTCTCACAAAGACTCTATTTTATACTGTCTCTATTCTACACGTTGAGTAACCTGATCTTCTGTAATATGCCAAAGGTCACACAGAGATGAATGACAGAGCTGTGTCTATGCTTATTAAGCCCATATTCTTTTTTCCCTACCACATGCAGTTCTCTCACTCTTAAGAAATCTTATACAATAAGGATTATTTTCCTAAACATTGACTTAAAGTAAGTAAATCATTCATTCTATATGTACTGGTATTTAAGTATAAGTATAGTATAATATAAATCCATAAAGATCTTTCCAGGAGAATATAAAAGCTTAAGAAAATTTCAGTTTAACTCTCTCCTGCCATTTGGGCTCAACAAAATCCATAAGAGATATGGCAACCTCCCAACAGAACACAATGTAAGGAGGTGATGATGGTTGGACTCTGAGTCTGCTGTTCCAACTCTAGGTACCTTCAGAGTAATGTCATGCAGCTCTTGCCAAAGTACACAGTGAACTATTTTAATAAGAGAGCAAGTGGAGGTTTAGAAATCAAGCAATTTATAAAAGGGTATTTTAATTTTCTGTCATCCACAAGTGCCTGTAATTAATACTGCTTAACTGCAGTTGGCATATTTATGACTTTGAGTTTCCTTCTTATATATCCTCTCTTCATTTTTTCCCTACCTATTAACAGTGCTCTGAGACCTGGGAGCACTGACTGCAATTCAGTGGGAACTAAAAAAATGTATCCAAGAATAGTTTCCAAAAAGCAGCAATTAAATCTGCCACATTATTTATTTATTTATTTATTTAGTTAGTTAGTTAGTTAAAGAAAAGTTAGGAAATTCTTTGTTAGATTACAAAAATTCTACTTCTTCCCTTGAAAAATAACTTTTTATTATAAATTTCGAATGTAGTATGAGATAAATGAGATGATTAGAATAGCATTATATACAAAAATATGTAAGAGAAGAACTCTGATTTTGGCAGCATGAATAATTGATCTAACATAGGCTCTTTTCCCCTGAAAACACATAGTAATGCTGGATAAAATTTAAATTAAGTAAATAAATAAAAGGTGGATCCATAGAAATAATAAAAATATCATAAGCCAAAAAACAAACAAACAAACAAAAAAAACCCAACAACAATAAGAAGGGAAATCATAGGGCAAAGGTGAGAGAAAAACTCTGATATAGGTCCTATAATCTAGGTTCCAGGTTTTATTCTTTACCTAGAAGCGTTAAAACTTGAAAGCTAGGACAATATTAGAGTAACTTCCTTCATATAAGTGGAACTTAAAAAAAAAAAAGCTCAGTCTAAAAAAATGCAAGGATGCTTGATTCTGACCAAAAACAAAATAGATCAAAAACCTCTATCAAAAACAAAATTATGGTACATCAAAATTTAGCTACTTTCAACTAAAGTAGATATTAGTTTGTTCAGCAGCCATAACAAAATAGGGTAAACTGATAGCTTTAACAACAAAAATTTTATTTTCTTGCAGTTTTGTAAACTAGAAGTCCAAGATTAAGTTTCCATCTAGTTCTCATTTTCTTCTGAAAGCTCTCTTCCCGGTTTACAGATGGCTGCTTCTTGCTATGTTCTCAAATAGTTTTGGTTCATATGAAACAGAGATATAAAGATAGTATAAAGATAGAGATATAAAGATATCTATCTATCTATCTATCTATCTATCTATCTATCTATCTATCTACGTGGGGAGGGAGAGAGAGAGAAAGCACTTTCTGCTAAGAACACTAATCCTATAGGATCAAGGCCCCAACTTTATAAAAAAAATAGAGACATTGTGTACAAAATCATGTTGCGGGGGAGGGGAAGAAGGCCTCCTCAGTCCAGTGTGCACCATCTCCATTCTGGTATATCTGACTGCCAGTTTAGGCCCGATCCCTCTCACAACCCAACCCCATCTATCACCCCACAGGTGGGATGATGGAGCAAGTGAAGGGGCCACAACAGGCCACAGGGGGTGCTGTGGCCCAATCCCTTCAGGTCACCCCGAGGGACCCCACTGATGGATGAATTTGTGCACCAGGCCTCTAGTATTACCTATGGTATTTTCCGCCATATAAGACGATCCCCGAATTTTACAGTTAAAACATAGGTTTAGGCCTATATTTGCTGTATAAGACTACCCCCCACTTCAAAGAAAAGACTTACTTTGCCGTCAAGATCTGCAGGTAATTTTTGTGCAATTTTGGTCTTTTGCCCCAGATTTTCAGTTGACTTTTTTTTTGTTTCAAAAGTCGTCTTATATGCCAGAAAATATGGTATAAAGGAATAATTAATAATTAGATTTGTTGGCAGCAAGAATAGAAGTCAGAAGACAGTGATATCCTCATAAATGAGAGATTAAGATGCCTCTGTAGAAATTGCTAATTTGATCCAACAAAAAATTATTAATAAATGTTTATACAAAAACTTATGAGTATTCACAGAAACATCACTCATAATGGCCACTAACATAAAACAATTCTAATGTCCATTGTCAATGTAAAAAAAATATTCAAACCTGTAAAGAATTTTTGTGAGTTTATTTGAGCCAAACCATTGACAATCGTCAGGAAGCAGAATCTCAATGTATTGGGATAATGCTCTGGGGAATGTCAGTTTTTCACCATGTTTTAAGTTATAATCAAAGGAGATGTAAGTGGGTTACATGCAATCCATTGATGATTAGAGAAGTGGGAGAAAGCAAAGGGAGGGGGGAAGCTCCAAGATTGGATAAAAAGATGATAGACAGATACTTCTTTTACTTAGGTGTGTGTAGGATAGTTAACAGTAAACAATTAACATGATAACAATAACAATGAAGGAATTTATGGCGCCCAGGGTGTTTGGCTGTGCCCTGAGGGGTCTGGAAAAAAGAGATGTTACAAAATTACCCTGACATTTCAAAGGCAATAGGCTTAGTTAAGGGAAAAATTGACCTTTGTCAGGGTAGATACAAGCCTAAGATGAGACTATCCAGCTTATCTGCTTTTAGTTAAAGCTTTAATTTCAGACCATCCTTTAGGTCTTTGTGTTTGCAAGATGGCCATGAAGGCCTTCCCTGAACTTGTTAGGTTAGTATGTGGTCCCTTTTTCATCCACACCATGAACTGACAACTAGAGAAACAAAATTTAATCTATCCATCTAATGGAATAATATTTAGCCATAAAAAAGGAATGATCTATTGAGTCACCTTGACATGGATAAACCTCAAAAACATTGTGCTAAATTCTAGGAGCCAGACACAGAAAGACTAAATTTTGTGAGTACATAAAAGACAAAGCTTATAGAGATAAAAACAAACAAACAAACAAACACCACCACCCCCCCCCCCCCCACACACACACACACAAATCAATGGTTGCCTGAGGCTGGATGTGGACCTGGGGGTTAAACTGAGAAGGTCACAAGGGAACTTTTGGAAATGGTAGAAATGTTCTAAACTTTAGAATGGTGATGGTTGCACACTCTGTTAATGTACTAACAATCATTGAGTTGTATATTTACATGGAGTACATTTTATGTTATATAAATTATACTTCAATAAAGCTATGAGAAGGGAAAACATTTCAGGAAAGAAATAATGTAGGGTTTACAACTGAGCTGGCCCATGAATTTCAGCACTTTTCTCATATGCCACATTTTTTTTTTATGGAAATGATATGTTTATTTTACAAGTACATTAAAAAAAAAGTACTTTGAACAAAATAAACTGATGGACAAAATAGATCCAGATACATAGAAGCATGGAACAGACTGAAGAATCTCAGAGGGAAGGTGGTGGTAGGCAAGTGGGGAGAGATTAACTGGGGAATTTATATGCATATAGGCATAGCCATGGACACAACAGTGAGGTGAAGATCTGGGAGGGGTGGGAGGGGAGGGTGCTGAGGCGGTTGCAGGGTGGAAATGATCAATGGGGGGGAAGTAGGACATCTGTAATACTTTCAATCACAAAGATAAGTTTTTAAAAAAATAAAGTACTTTGAAATGAGCTATTTATCTTGAGACCCTGGTTCTCAAAAGAAGTTTCTATTATGAAAAAGCTTCATTATTTGGAATCCGGTTTCATCACTGGTTTTGATTCAAGACCACAAAGTTAATTTCTTTCAAAACTTGGAAAGGATATTGTTAAGCATTATTTCCTCTCCACCCCCACCTACACCCCCATGGTCAATTGGGAGTGAAATACAGTGCACAGTCTCATTTTTATTAAATATCAAAGCTACAATAGAAATGGTACTATT
Source organism: Pipistrellus kuhlii (assembly GCF_014108245.1). Lineage (NCBI taxonomy): Eukaryota > Metazoa > Chordata > Mammalia > Chiroptera > Vespertilionidae > Pipistrellus > Pipistrellus kuhlii. Next base: position 18,623,248 of record NW_023425595.1, read on the forward strand.
GATAAGATCTCAATTAGTTTTGAACTGCTTGTCGATGATTGCATTCATTTATGAATTTTGCTTTCAGACTTTTCCCCCCATATGGGAAAAACAATAAACAATGAGCTGTTCTTTGTTCTTTGATTGATTTCTCATTTCAATTAGAATCTTTCAAGCAACTGTGGCAATGATTATGTCACTATAATAATTTCACAAAACCTAAAATCTTCGCAATCCTTTTGGACCTGGCAGCACTTCCCAAGCCAGAAGGCATTTCCAGCATTATACTAGAAACTTAATTGTACTTTTTTATTTGTGCCATACCACTCAAAATTTCAGACAATTTGGATATAGTTTTGCATCTAAAGCCAATTAGTGTTTTATGCCAAACCCTGAACTGAATTAAGTTACCCTAAACTCTTTGACCCCAGAGTTATATCAAACTCTAACACCAGTACCCAGCTTGCAAAATCAAAGTAAGACTAGCAGTAAGAATGTCTTTCTCTGTTGGCTAATGAGGCATTATTTTCCAAAGTCAAAAACTCCTAGCAGACAGACATTTTTAATCATTTCATTTTTATATCCAGATTTCAAAGTTCAAATTATAATTGCCACAGGACAACCAGAGGAACCACATCCTTTTCTTTTTAATTTTTCTAATTACATAGATGCCAATAGAAAACATTAAAAAAATAGATATAAAACCATCCTATAAATTAACAGGCAATATGCAAATTAACCCTCACAAGATGGCTGCCTGTGACTCGGCCAGCAGGGGGGTTAATGAGGGATAACCAAATGACTGAAAAAGCAGGCTGTGTGAGGCAACCAGGCCGGCATTGGGGGGAGGCGACTAGGATGATAGAGGGGGGCAGTTGGGGGTGACCAGGCCAGCAGGGGGGGCCAGTAAGAGGTGACCAGGCCAGCAGGGGGGATGCAGTTAGTGGTGACCAGGCTGGCAGGGGGAGGGGGGGAAGTTGGGGGCAATTAGGCCAGCAGGGGTGCAGTGAGGGGCAACTAGGCCAGTGGGGGGGGGGGGGAAGGGGGCGGAGCACGTGGCAGTTGGGGGTGACCAGGCCAGCAGGAGGGCAGTAAGGGGTCACCAGGCCAGTGCGGGAGGGCAGTTGGAGTGACCAGGTTGGCGGGGAGGGGGCAGTTGGGGGTAACCTGGCTGGCAGCAGGGGGCAGTTAGGGGTGACCAGGCCAGCAGGGAGGCAGTTAGAGGCAATCAGGCCAGCATGCAGAGGCAGTGAGGGGCAATTAGGCCTGCAGGCAGGGGGGTGGGGGGAGGGAGGGCATTTAGGGTTGACCAGGCAGGCAGGCAGGTGAGTGATTAGGAGCCAGTGGTTCAGGATTGTGAGAGGGATGTCCAACTGCCGGTTTAGGCCTGATCCCCAGGATCGAGCCAAAACCACCAGTTGGACATCCCCCAAGGGGTCCCAGATTGAAGAGGCTGAAGGGAACCCTCCTCCTCCACCCCATGCATTAATTTTGTGCACTGGGCTTCTAGTACAGTATAACTTAAATAGATGAAATTTGGACCCAGATTCATCTGAGTTTAGCTTCGGTGTTGCTCCTCATCAATGATGCCACATTGAACAAATTATTTTCAATTGTAGTTTTAGTTTCTCCATTGGTAGAAGAGTAAAATAATACCTACTTCCTGGGAACTGAGTGAGATACCTGAGGAAGTTCTTAAATTGCCTGAAAGTTGACTGTGAAGCCCCTAATTTGCAAGAGAACTTTTGTATACAGACTGACTACAGTTTCCATCCATTCTCAAAGGAGTTTGTAATACCTATGTATCCCATCTCAAAAATCAATAAGATGGGATACATAGGAATTTGGTAAATATAAATTTGATAAATTTTGAGAATGTTTATGATATCAAAAATCTCTTTGCTTCTCTTTTATGGAAAAAAAAAGTTAGATTAAAATGACAAACAGAAAAGATTCTACCCAGAAACCTCTTTTATACCACATGAATTGATGCAATTAACAGACAATGAGAGGCAGTACATCTTGGTGGTCAAAATGTGACCTGTGGTCCTAGACCTGGCTCCCAGTTTACTTCATTTGAACTTGGACAAACCATTTAACCCTTATTGCTTCAAGCTTCTCATCTATTAAATGGGGACAATAATGTCTAACTCATAGGGTAATTCTGAGCAAGAATGTGAAAAGTGTTCCTGTCAATACCTGTCTCACGATAAGCACTGAGAATAAAGAAATAAATGACCTGCACCTGCCCTCATGGGACTCAGTCTAATGACTGAGCCATGCATTCTCCAAATCTCATCATGATCAGTTATGCTGACTACTGATCTTTTGCTATAGTAAGTGCTGACTAAATGCAGAAATGCTGCTATTTAACCTCTGTTTTTTCCCTAAAAGATAATGCTATCTCATCTACACAAGTAGCTTCAGTTCCTGTACCCTTTTATGGCCTCACAATATTTTGCTTAATCTTTTAAATCTTTGAGCATGTTAGCATATTAAAATAATTTCATACAGAATCAAATTTATATCTATATGATACTAATAGCACTCATTATTATTTATGTAATGATTGTCATGTGTCAGACTAAACTAGAAAATTTATAGACATGAGTTTACTTAATCCTTGCAGCAGTTCTTTAAGATATTGTTATATCCATTTTACAGGTGAAGAAACAAAGCTAAGTTAGGTTAAGTTGCTTTGTCAAAGAGCAGCAATTATTAATGGAGCCAAGATTCACATTCAAGTTCATCTCTTAATTATGTGACGTGGTAATGTTATTTTAGGTTCTATAATCAAAGATATACCTTACAAAGGTCATTCCTATCATAAAATGTGGCCTTTGAAAATTCCACATTATTTTTTAAAAAGTAAGTACTTCTGTTAAAATTTATTAGATTCCTTCCCCTCCCACCATCACCTCTCAAACATGTCTGTGACTTTTTCTAGCCCCTTCTCAGGTATGCTCTCTCTGGAGCACATCTGAGCCTTTCCTCCTCTCCTTCCCCCAGGCACATATATCCTTGCTTTCTTTCTCCTAAGTTCCAAGGGCCTTTCTTTTGCCTCCGATTCTTATTTCCTAAGCCCTCCCAGCCCAATTTACTTCTTCCACGGCTCACTTCTTCTACCTCTGTGATTTTCTAAATAAAATTTTGCCCATATTTGGGTCTTCGCTCTGAATTCTTTCTTAGCCAGAATTCAAGTATCAAGGTTGCTGAACCAATGTCCAATCACCAGTAAGTGGTGTTCTGCTTAGATACAGTGGACAAAGCACACATAAAGTCCAACTAAAAACAAACATAGAATAAAAATAAAATGAAAAGTAACTTATTAAATCACTAGCATGATGTATTAGTCAGGGTTCTCCGGAGAAGCCAAGCTAGTAGAAACACACACACACACACACACACACACACACACACACACACACTCCTACTTTTATATGCATATATGCATATACTAGGGGATCAGTGCATGAATTTGTGCATCTTGAAAGGAAATGTGGGCCGCAAGGCTGCAGTGAGCAAAGGAATGGGTCTCGGCCCATCCTCTGAGCCCCTGCCTGGCCCCTCCCACTGTGGCCCCTGGCCCCTGTCAGCTGCTGCTGCTTTCATGTGCTGACAGTACCAACCCCATGTGCTGACTGCACCAGCCTCGCTTGCACCTGCTGATGGCACAGAGTGATTGGGGCCAGTGCCATTAGTGGTTGCTGCCCTGGTTGCTCCTCAGGAGCAGAGGGAGGTGGAGAAGCCTTCAGAGGTGATCAGGGCCAGCAGCTGCTGCTCACACCCGCTTATAGTGCTGAGTGATCAGGACTAGTGCTAGGCACTAGCAGCAGGTGCAAGCAGTGGTTCTGGCGCTGGCTATGCGTGAGAGTGGGGCTGGTGCTGGCAGGAGGTGAGAGCAGGGCTGATGCCAGTAGTAGGTGCGATGCGAGCACTGGATCGGGCCACAGCATGCGAGAGCAAAGAATGTTCAGTAACCACCAGAGGCTTGCTCCAATGATAGCAACCAGTGCCCTGCCTTGGTCTGGCACCCCTTCTCACCTGTTCCACCATCCTGCTGCGGCCAATGCCCACCATGTTCTGCCTTCTGGTCAGCACATGTCATAGTGACCAGTTTTTCAGTTGTTCGATTGTTACGATTGTTCCACCCTTTGGTTTCTTTGCATATTAGCCTTTTATTATATAGGATATGTATATATATTCACATGTGTACATATATACATACATCTAGAGGCTAACTCCAGCAGGTCATAAATGCAAAAAGTTCATCAAAAGGTTGATGGAACTTGGGGCTTCACTAGGGCTGAAGATTTATATACTATTGCCTGATGCAAGAAGTCAGGGCAGTTCCCCCAAACTTTTACTGTGTACCAAACCTTACCTTTGATAGGTATATCTGCTTTGCTTTAGGGCAAAATGTGTTAATAAAAAGCTATGAGTCCAGGACATTCATGGAGCTTAGTCATTAGAATTAAGTTTCCATCTAGCACCCCAAAATGCCTTCTAAATTCATATTTCCTCATTCATTTATGCACAGCCCCCTTTCCAGATTCCTGAACCCTAGCTGATGCTGAGAAAGACCCCAGCACATACATGCATACATACATATATAGATGCATATATACATACTAAGGCAATTTCTCACACACTGTGGTCATAACTTTTGCAATTTGAGGTGTGACACAGAACTAACAAGAATTTCTTTTTCCTTCTTCACCATTTCATGATTATTCAAATTTCAGATTTATTCTTACCGTAGATCTCAGCAGCCTCAGCATATGATTTTTTCCCCCTCTCCTTATTACATCCAGAACATTCACTCTTTTACTTAAAGGAAGCATTTTACAGCTTCTCTTCAGCATATCTAAATTGCAAGATCACTACTCTTGAACTTTGGAGCCATTCTGAAGTAAATAAAGGTGACTTGTACACAAGCTCTGTGATTCTGCAACATTGGATCTGATAATGCAAGATGGTTAGGAAGTGACCAGTAGTGGAAACACAATGGTAACCTTAAACAAAGAGAGATTTGCATACTGGAGGGGATCCCTTGATATTTCATCATGTTCTCAGAATAGAATACATTTTTAAAACTTATGAATTGTTTATTTCTGGAATTTTTTCATTTAGTATTTTAAGACCATGGTTGACCTCAGGAAACTGAAACTTTGGAGAGAGGAACCAAAGATGAAGGGAGACTACTGCACATTATCAGTTTCAACTGGTTCAACCTAATAGATTTAGAACTGGTTTCTCAGGCTAATTTTTTTCAGGCAATTTTAATAATTGACTCTTTTTTTATTCATGAGTTCTTAGCTCAAATTTCACTTTTCTTTTACAGAGGCCTTCCTATACCATCCCATGTAAAAGCGCTAAACCTCACTTGAGTAAAATTCCTACTTGATACTGTTACTTCTTTACATTCACTAGTGTCTGAATGTCTAAAATGAAAACACTTAGTACCTGCTCTATAGTAGCTACTACGCAACAAACACTGAATACATAAATGAGCTGATGAATTAATGCTTATGAGTTTGTTGCCTGTAAAGTTTATATAAAAACCTTTTGGGTTACAGTCAAATTGTATTGCTTAAAATTAGTTTTTTAAATTTTTCCTCAATGAAACGAGTAAAAAAGTTGAAAGGCCCTAAGACCTTAAGACAGGAAAGGAGCACAAAGACGGAACTGAACCATGGTGAGGGGTGTCAGAAAGAGAGCAGAAAAAGACAAAGGTAAATGCTGATGGGAGATAATGCTCCATGGACCTCTCTTATGTTTGCACTGTTTGCAAGCAAAGGCACTGGCCGCCCTAGCTCCCCATTTTCCTTTCAAGGATGTCTGTATCATAAAGAGCCTTGGAAAATAAAGATAGCCTCTCCTTTCAAAGCAATGGACAGGTTTGATAGCCGTCTGGTATAGAAAAGGTAATGTCACCTTTCAGGACAAAGGACACAACATCTGGATGCTCAGTCAGAATATCTGGATATAAAATCTGGTTCTACTATTTAGTAATACAGGCTTTTACCACTTTAGTTTCAGATTTCAGATTCTCTAAAATGGCTGTAACAAAATATGCCTAAAGAGCAGTTCTGAGAAGTAAAAAAGGTGACATGCTGACATGTACATGATGAGCACAACTTGTGTATTCAATGCCCATCTGTTTCTTTTCCTTGCTTTCCTTCTCGGCATTACATCTTGCCTTCCTCAAGCTATCTTTAGAAAGTCAAAATGTTCCCATTTCCTAGGAAGACCTCAAGCCCACTCAAATTGTAATTGCAGCAATATTTACAATAGCCAAGATGATTTGGAAGCATCCTAAGTGCCCATCAGTAGATGAGTGGGTAAAAAAGGTTTTTACACAATGAAATACTACTTGGCCATAAAATGAAGCAAACCTTACCATTTGAAATAGCATGGATGGACCTGGGAGAGTTTTATGGTCAGTGAAATAAGCCAGTTATAGGAAAACAAGTACCATGTGATTCCATTTATACGTGGAATCTAATCAACAAAATAAACTAACAAACAAAATAGAAGCCAGACTCACAGATGCAGAGAACAGATTGACAGCTTTCATAGGAGAGTGGTACTCAGGAGCTAGGTGAAATACATGAAGGGATTAAGCAAAGAAAATAAAAACACCTCTTAGACACAGATAACATATGGTAATTATGAGAGGGAAAGGGGAGTGGTGGGAGGTAGAAAAGGGTAAAAGGGGGATAAATGGTGAAGAAAGGAGACTTGACTGGGTTGGTGAACGCATAATACAACATACAAATGATGTATTATAGTAGGGGTGTCAAACTCAATCAGAGAAGGGGCCAAAATCTAAAATCCAGCCTAAATCGCGGGCCGAATGGTTTACTGAACAGTCATAAACTGACAATGTTAACCAGAAATGTGAATTTAAAATGAGTGGAACAATCTTTTCCTTAACAGTGCTGTTAACCAACTCACATGCTATCAAGCAAAACAGTAATATTGGTATCAAGCAAAACAGTAATATTGGAATGTACCTAAAATGCTCATTGTTTTGTTTTCTGGCTAGATGTCTGACACCGTTTTCCCCGGATCAATGAGTCAATGTTCGGTTTTATTTCTTGGGCTGTAGCAACCCGCAAAACAGCATGGAGGTTGTCATCGGTAATGCGTGATCTGTGCTTGTTTTTGTTCAGATTCATTATTGAAAACATCTGTTCACAAAGATAGGTGCTCCCGAACATGGATAGAATACGGGCAGCATGAAGTCGGAGCTCTGGCATTGAGTCAGGGGGCAGTAGAGGGTAGAAGTCCTCAATTTCAACATCCTGAAACCTTGATTTCAGGCCACTGTCAGACTGAAGCTCGATTATCTCCATCTGAAGGTGATGGGGCACATTGTTGACATCAACTGTAAAAGGATTGGCAAAGATGTCAAAGCCTGAGTGCTGTGTTCTAAAGTCAGGGAAGCGCCGCTCAAATTCACTTAGTAAACGGCTAACTTTGGTAGCCAGCCGACTGCAAGGAAAAGTACCAGAAATAGTGGTTGAGATACTCAAACAAACGGGAAAGTGGGCAAGATTGTCCTGTTCCAGTTGGGACTTCCATAGTTGAAGTTTACGCTGGAATGCTGTGATCATGTCAGACATCTTCGTGATGACTTGTTTGCGTCCCTGCAGCTTCAGATTCAGTTGGGCGAGATGCTCGCATATGTCACACATCATAGCAAAATCACATAGCCAGGCGGGATCCGACAGTTCAGGCAAGGGCTTTCCTTTACTTTCCATGAAAAGAGCAATTTGTTCTCTGAGCTCAAAAAATCTTTTGAGGACTGCGCTCTTGCTCAGCCATCTTACTTCTGTGTGGTATGGCACGTCTCCATGCTCTGCACCCACCTCCTGTAAAAACTGCTGGAACTGGCGATGATTCAGGCCACGTGCCCGTATAAAGTTAATAGTTTTAATGACTGTGGTCATTATGTCATTCATGTCTAGAACTTTTCCACACATAGCCTCTTGGTGGATAATGCAATGATAAGTAATCAAGGGTGTGTGGCAGTGACTTTTTTGCATTCTTTCCTTCATTAGTCCAACCAAGCCTTTCTTTTCTCCGCACATTGAAGGTGCGCCATCGGTAGTTAGCCCCACCAACTTTTCCCAGGGTAATTTAAAATTATTTATAGATTTCTCCACAGCCTCAAATATATCTCTACCAGTCGTCATCCCATGCATGACAGCTACATCCAAAAGTTCCTCAGTGACAGAGAGGTCAGTCTTCGTAGCACGTATAAAGATGGACAGCTGCGCTGTATCAGTGTTGTCTGTGCTTTCATTGATAGCAAGTGAAAAAGCGAGATAACTGCATGCCTGTTCAGCCAGCTGTGATGATAGATTTCCTGAGAGTTCTTGAACTCTATCTGCAATGGTGTTTCTTGACAAACTGACATTTTGAAAACTCTGTATCTGGTCTGGGCATACTTGCTCACACACTTTTAGCATGCATTGCTTCAAAAAGGCACCCTCTGAAAAACACCTTGAAGTACGGGCAATTTCTTTAGCCACTATAAAGCTTGCTTTCACTGCAGCATCATTTTTCGCTGTAGCCTTTGTAAACATTTGCTGCTGTGATTGTAGTTTGCCTTTTAGTTCTTTAACAATTTTATGCTTTTCTTCCAAAGTATATTTGCCATACTTAACATTATGTTTGGTGTCAAAATGACGACGTATATTGTACTCTTTCATCACCGACACTGTCTCATAACACAATATACACACTGGTTTGCCCTCTCTAAGCACAAACATGTATTCATTTTCCCATTTGTCATTAAATTGTCTGCCTTCACCGTCAACTTTTCTTTTCCTGGACATTTTGGGATCAATATTGGCAGTGAAAGATGTAGTTTATTGGAAATCTGCGTTAGAAGGAAAAAGTTGAAAACTGCACAGGGATAGCTTGATTTGGCAGATGGAGTGGAGAAAAAAAAAGTCAGTCAATAAATGCCTGGCTGGATACAGATAGCAGATTCTGTTGCGATTTTTATGCCTGTACTTTATGCCAGGAACTGGCAGCTTCTGCTGTGTATTTTTTATGCCCGCACACTCACTCTCTCCTCTGCTCTGCCACCCGCACAACCACATCGGATGCCGGACTATAGGTCACGCCCCCTGAATCTCGCGTGACTTGTTATCTATGCGCATGCGTAATAGATAGCAAGTACGGCGGCCAGCGAGGCGGCCGGCGAGATCACAAGCCGCCTATGTCACCGCGCATCATTGTGATGGAACGCAGCGGAGTGCAGTGATGACAATGCGGTGCGGGCCACATTGCAAGGCCTGGAGGGCCGGATTTGGCCCGCTGGCCTTGTGTTTGACATGTGTGTATTATAGAATTGTGGACCTGAAACCTATATAACTAATGTCACACAACAAATTCACTAAAAATTAAAAAACACCTGTTATTCCTGGAACTCATCGTATATAATAAAAGCCTAATATGCTAAGTGTCTGGTCATCTATCATCAACCTCTCATTATGACATGCACTGACCACCAGGGGGCAGATGCTCTGACCCACAGGTTAGCTTGTTACTGGGGTCCAGAGAATTGGGACTGAACAAGACAGGCCAGACACACCCTGGAGCCCTCCTGTGGTCCCTACTTGGCTGGCTAACCTCCTGCGTCCATCCTAAGTCCCCATCATGCAATGGTGGGGTCCCTCATCCTGGCCTGAGGCCTCTAGCAATGTGGGATGTCAGAGAGCCAGTTTCAGCCAGATCCCACAGACCAGACTGAGGGACCCCACTGGTGCATCAGGCCTCTAGCTTAAATATAATGAGTCTAAATATTTCTGGACAAAAACAAAACTAAACATAAAGTAGACATCATAGAGGCCTAGATAATTATAGTTAAACTCTTCTATTACAAGGTCAGTCTTTAACCCAGATGTGTTTCTCTGACTTATTAGATATCTATGGAGCAGAGAAAAGAGGGAATGTGTCAGTGTGCAGTAAGTTTAGCCACAAATACAAAGCCCAACAGTAGCTTCAAAAAGTAGATGATTTATTTGGCTCATACAAAAAAAAGCTAAAGGCTGGTGTTAGTTTAAGTGCAATGATGCCATCAAAGTTTTTCTAATCTCCCATACTTAACACACAGGCTTCCAGCATTAAGCTGTTTCTTCTTAGTAACATCAGAAAAACTACATAAACTGCACCCATTTACTTTCAGGTAATTCTTGAATGCTCCCTTCAAAGTTCTTTAAAATTCCCTTTCCAGCCTTTACTGATCAAATATCTCATGTCCTACTGGTATTTAGCCTCAGAGAAATTCTACCCAGATGGGCTGCATTTTGGTCCTAGAACACTGAAAACTGCCACCAGTCTTTTATAAATTTTTCACCCAAAACCTCATGGGTGACATTTCTCATATCCCACTATTAGGCAAAGATTAGGCACCCAGCTCTTCTCTTTTTAATATGATTTTTTTTTAAAAAAAGATTATTTTAGAAAAGAAGAAGATTGAAGGAGAGAGAGAGAAGAAAACATCAGTGTGTCAACATTGATTGGCTGCTTCCTGCATACCCCCTACTAGTGATTGAGCCTGCAACCAGGCATGTGCCCTGACTGGGAATCAAACCAGTGACCACCAGGCACCATATCTTTCATATTCATTTGACCTTCCTAGTAGGATATACAACAGATTCTTTTACTTCACTGACTATTACGTTTATGTTAAAATTCAGACTGATTGTCCTAACTGATCTCATCTTGGGTCACAACCCTTTGTCTTTCTCATATAAACCAAGAATAAACCAAGAATGATTTTCCCTATTCAAGAAATTACAATAAATGGAATGACATGTGACCCTACCCCCTCAGTATGACCACTAATAGGTGGGAATATGTCAGCTCTAAAACTTGGAGCCACTGGAGGGAGTAGGTAAGAGGAAAGAGCACAGTGAGAGTATATTCCTAGAATTAGGCAAATGCTTACATATCAAAAATATGTATTTATTTTTCAAAACACAAGAATGCTTTTCCTAAGCAGTCCAGAGTAGTAGCATCAACTTTACACAGAATAAAAAAAATCTATGTCTTGCCGTAACTGGTTTGGCTCAGTGGATAGAACGTTGGCCTGTGGACTGAAGAGTCCCAGGTTCGATTTTGGTCAAGGACATGTACCTTGATTGCAGGCACATCCCCAGTAGCGGTGTGCAGGAGGCAGCTAGTCGATGTTTCTCTTTCATCCATGTTTCTAACTCTCTATCCCTCTCCCTTCCTCTCTGTAAAAAATCAATAAGATATATATTTTTAAAAAATCTATATCTTGCCAAAACCAGTTTGGCTCAGTGGTAGAGCGTCGGTCTGTGGAATGAAAAGTCCCAGGTTTGATTCCAGTCAAGGGCATGTACCTGAGTTGTGGGCACATTCCCAGTAGGGGGTGTGCAAGAGGCAGCTGGTCAATGTTTCTCTCTCATCGATGTTTCTAGTTCTCTTTCTATATCTCTCCCTTTGTCTCTGTAAAAAAATCAATAAAATTTATTTTAAAAACATCTTTCTTCCTGGACCACCACCATAACTCATTTCTCTTGCCTAATTAATGGTTGTTGAAGCTCTTGGCCACCATTTAGGAGGACGGGGAAGGAGCTGTTTTTCCAGAAATCCTCAGACAATTTCCATTTACATCTTTTTGGTAATAATGGTGAATAATGGTGTTACATGGTCACCCCTAATTGAAAAATAATCTGGGGAATAGAATCTTTAGTAACAAATTTTTGCTTCTATTAGTAAGGAAGAAGGAGAAAATAGATATTGGTAAACTAAACATCTGTCATGTGGAAAACTGGGAAGTGAGGTTCTGCTAACTTTGATAAATGACAATTGCCTCCACTAATTAGCTATTGTCACATCTTGAATTGTTTCTTATTGAATCCAATGAATGGACTTTAAGTCCCATTCAAGTTTTAAAGTTGAGACAAAAGTCCCACATTTCTTCTGTTATACTCATCATTCTCTTCATATCCTGAACTCCTCCTTTCCTCACCATTTGGCCCCTGACATTATGTCCAAAGTCTTCAGTCACAACCCAATAAAATCCATAGTAGTTAAATGGTTAAAAGCACAGTTCCTAGAAAATTCACCTGTAGGTGATTAGCTAGAGCAATCTGTAAAAGTAAGATATTTCACTGCCTGCCACATAACAGTTCTCCAGCCCCAGCCCCTGTAAAAATAAAATATATTTAATGGAAGCCAACTCATTACCCCATAAAATTACTACAACACATGTGCTTGAAAATGTAAGACAGATATTCTTAACTTGGCATTCCATAGTAAACCACAGAAATGTTTTCCAAGAAATGATTTCATTTTGTTGGTTTTATATTTAAAGTCACATTTTTGGCAGGCAATCTCAGAGACAAAATTTTGAGAACAAACTGATCTATGGGATAGAACTCAGACTTTTGGTTGCTCATTTGTTTAACTAGTTTACCTGCACTGTGTATCTGTCACATTGATCTGGGAACCTGGCTCTGTGCTTTCTTACTGTAGACCTCCTCTCACTAGCTTTCCTCCTACCTCTAAACTTAGTACAACTTATTACTTTAGCATACATATGTGGAGTTATAAAACAGTCTGGATCTGAATTGCCACTCTGGCACTTAATAGTAGTATGACTCTGGACAAATTAAAAAAACAACAACACACCTTTGCCTCAATTTACTCATATATAAAGAATCACAATAACATCTACATCAAGCATGTCAAATGCACAGCCCACTGGCCACATGTGACCCACAATGAATATTTTTGCAGCCCAGCCAATATAATGGTATGCAAGAAACATTTTAATAAAAATTTCATAACTTAATCTTTACAATATCCTGTTATACATAATTATTAATAATGAACTACAACGTTTGCTAATTACTATATTGTATTGATTACTATAATTGTGTTGCATTCATTTCCCTTATGTGCCTTACACACAGGCACACCATTTCTTTCTACTAGTACTAGCAGTGAATATTTTAGCAACTGATCGTCACATCATTAGTCTTGGACTGACTTGTTTGGTGTGTGCAACAGGAAATATTTCGCTTTCAAAGAACAAGAAAAAAAATAGGTTTATTTGCATTATGCTTATTAATTTGTGCAGTTATTCAGTGTCTGGTAAGTTAATGTTTAAGAAAAAATATGAATTTTTATTAAAATGTTCTATTATTTTATATTAACAATTACTCATTTCAACCCTTTGTATTCAGCATGTCTCTATTGAAATAAATCTATGTTTCTATGAAAATAGTAGCTTTTGTTTTCTTGCAACCCAGATAAACTTAAACCTAATTTATTTGGCCCATGTGAATCTTTGAGTTTGACATGCTTGATATACTTCATAAAGCTCCTATGAGGATTAAATGAGTTAAATTCTTAGAATAGTGCCCATACTGTGGTGTCATAGAAGTGGTAGATATAACCTAAATTAACCAACAAAATGACTCCCCAAAGTAAGCTTTTCAAAATCAGAATGAAAGAATTTTGTAGAAATATGTGCAGAAGGGAAGAGATATTAATAGAATAAGGGATTCAGGAAGCTGAGTGGTCATGCAAAGTTTCCTGGGATTCAAATTCATTATTTCTTCTGGATGCTTAGGAATTATAATTATAATATAAAATTTTAGAGAATAGAAGAACTGTAGACTTTTTCTTATACAATTTTGTCATCTTAGAAAAAATCCCTAGAGATATGAGAGTTAATACAAGGCTCCCTAAGACATTAGTGGAGAGCTTAGTATCATAATCCAAGTTTCCTGATACAGTGATTTTTCCTCTACATCAAGCAAGAAAATGTCTTCATTCCCTCTGAGGTGAAAAAGAAGAGTAATGAATTCCAGAGACATGTGCTTACAAAGAGGCCCATCCAAACTTGGGGATATTTACCTAACACATCTTAAAAGTCTTTGTGCTTGGATCTCTTTAGCCACTTATTCTGCTAATTCTTTATCTCCATTTCTTACAATGTAACTTTTTAAAAACAGTGCAACTTGAAATCTTCAAGGTAGGCCAACAATTAGGGTCTACCATTTGGAGCCAAACTGACCATCTTACCTGTTTCTGTTCTGAGTGCAACTACTGATTTCAGAATGAATCTCAGCACCATGCTATACATTTGTGTAGCATTTTCATCTCCCAAGTGCCTTCATCATCTCACTTAACCCTCCAATAATATGCTATCACCAGCATCATCATCCCCACTTGACCAATGAGGAAATCAAGATGTAGAAGGACCCTAGTCAGTTGGGATCAGGAGATACAGCTTCAACTTGCGGACTGGAAGATGGCGGGTTTGATTCTAGTGCAGGGCACATACCTCAGTTGCAGGCTCGATCCCCAGCCCTGGTAGGATGTATATGGTGAGGAAACCAATCAATGGAAAATATCCTCAGGTAAGAATTAAAAAAACAACAACAAAAAAAACACAACGACATAGAAGGGATTCAGTGACTCTTCCAAGATCACATAAAGGGTAAGGGGAAGCCTATTTTTGTTTGTTTGTTTGTTTGTTTGTTGTTTTTGTTTTTTTTAAAGCAGTTTTTTTTTTTTAGTTATTCCCTCTTTTATTTAGCTAATCAACCAATATCAATGTGTGCTTTCCACACGTACTGAGGATACAATAGTTATAAAAAGAATCACTCAAGGTTCTTGCTTTTGTGAAGCTTACCTTACATCTAGGTCAGTTAATTTTCATTCTTACACACAATAAATCTATTTAGTGTCATCAAGGAGTTATAAACTAGTCAAAGTGTAGAGAAATAGAAATATTTGTCAGATAAAAATATAAGCAAATTATAAATGTGCTGAGGTGACTAAAATAGTGACTAGATAATCACAACAGTGGAATGAGTGAGAAAGACCATAGGGGGAAGTTAGCTTTAAGGCATTCTTTCAGCTCCCACCCCAGTCACTCTATACAGCCTGGCCACAGTCATGTCAGACTGCTTTTGTTTTTTAGCATATCCCAGGCAATATTATCCTGCCTTATTATTGTTGTTGTTCCCTATATACCTTCCCCATTATTTCTTTTTAAGGAAGTGGTTTACTTTTCATTATATTCACTTTTTCAGGGCCCAGTTAAAAATTTCTCAAGACTGGTACAATTACTAATGTTTAAGAACAGTCATCTTTCACTGGGGCCTCTGAAAACATGAGACTTTAGAGAAAAAAAGAAAGTCAGCTTATAATAATGTGGCAAAATTTTCATCCACGTGAAGTCAAGAAACTCAATGAGAGAGTGATGTATCTAGTTTATTCACAAATTCAACAAATTTTTATTGAGCACTGACTATTCTATTTTTAAAATGAAAATATATTATTGACTAAGACAATGGCCCATTCTCTTGTGCAGCTTTAACGTTGGTGAGGAAAACAGACAATAATCTATATAACAATATAAGTGTAAAAATTAAAAAGATCATGGGTTTGCATTTGAGGGGAGTAAGAGCATTAGATTTCATTTCATCCTCAAGACATTTCCCTCCAAATCCAGTAATCCTCCGCTCATTTTTCTCTAGTGTGACTCCAACCTCAGGCAATGGAAACTGAAACGCAAACTAATAAACTTGGAGGACTCTTGGAATGAATATTTTTTAAAACTATTCACTTATATTCAGTATACTTAGTCACCAAATCTAAAAATTTTGTCAGAGCAAGGGGATTATTTGTTTAGGGTATCTCTTCAGCCTTCTTCTACCTTGGCTAACATGTGTATGTGCCTAATAAAAAGGCAATTGAGTTTAAGGCAGAAGAATTTTTTTTTTTTGGCTAGATTTTCAGAAGGAAGACTAGAAATGTTAAGGAAAAAAATATTTGTTTTCCAGCCTCCCCCAAAACTTCCCTCACTCAGATATTTCTTTGTCTCAATTCTTTTGCTTAATCAAGATTTTAATGAAAAATATAATCCATTAATTAAAACTAGGTCTTCTAAAACTAATATTTCCAGTTTCTCTTTTGTTTCTTCATTAATATCTCTAAAGTCAGCTCTATTTTTTTAAATTCAAAATATAATATATTTCATGTTTATTCATGGGCATTTTAACAAGCAAATGTGACTCATCCCAAGCTTTTGACAGAAAATATTCTTGCAGTGGCTGAGGGGATCTTGTGTGAATGAGGACCAGCTCCCACAATTAATTTCCAAGGCTTTATACCTGTCAAAAAGAAACTGCAAATGACTTAATGTCAGAGGAATGTCAGTGTCCAGGCTAATGTTATCTGCCAGTAAGCAATCTCAATCCCTCTCCTCAGTTCCAACTAAAATAAAAATGAAAAGCTCTGGTTCTGCCTCTAAATGTACCCCATTTTCAGAGAGAAAATTTACTAAGTGAGTAGTAGCAAGGTTTCCATTGGCTCAATAATGAATATATTTTAAAGTGTGTATGCACTTTTATTTAAAATATTGCTGTCCCTTAGAAAGTTAATATCCTTTACAAAATTCTGTGAAAGTGAAGGTTTAGATTTTTGTCATTACTGGGTTATTTGACAGTTAATAAGGTAGAATGAAAAGATTTTTATCCATTTTAAGCCAATGAAGACATAAAACCTGCCGCCACTTTCCTGATTCATTATGTGGTTGCTGTTACACAAAGAAAAATGAATTCACCATCTAACATCCATACTTCACTGTCAACAGGCAGTTCTGCCAGCAAACAGAAAAGCATTCATGATTCATAAGGAACCTTTACATTTAGATCTTATGTTGAATTTGTTTCTAGAATTCCTTCTGAAATTTGAGCCAATCATGCTGGGGGAATTATTTGAAATAGCATATTGTTGTGAGTTTAGTTTATTTTTTTTATTTATTTGAAAGATATCGTCGGGTTCCTAAAGATTATAAAACCGGCCAAAGTCACAATCTCTTGAGGCTGAGATTCTTTAGCAGTAAAGCCATTCCAAAACCCAGGGATTACACTGGTGAAGCATTCTCATTACAAGTAACTCTCTGGTTAAAGGGGCCATTTGTATTTTTCCTTGAAGTCATTTTTAAAAAAATAAAGCAGCCCAAAGACGTTTTCATTGTTCTTGTCAGGCTTCATGTTAGGCAAGCTACATTCTCTGGCTCCTCTGAAACATCTCGGTGTTGAAATGCACAGTCACATGTCACATAGGAACTCAAATAGGGGTAAACAGACAATGGAATCAAGATTGTACCATCCCCTGCACCACGGAATCACAGACTTGAACTATCTCCAGGGATCATCTAGCCCAATTTTTCATCTTAAGAGGGAAAACTGAAGACCAGGCAGTCTCAAGTACTTTTCTGAGATCACAGAATTGATTAGTGGGTTAGAGACCATGTTTTCTGGCTCCCAGTTTTCTTTTTTTATTGTTATTAAATATATTTTATTGATTTTTTACAGAGAGAAAGGGAGAGGGATAGAGAGCCAGAAACATCGATGAGAGAAAAACATCGATTAGCTGCCTCCTGCACACTCCCTACTGGGTATGTGCCAGCAACAAAGGTACATGCTCTTGACCAGAATCAAACCTAGGACCCTTGAGTCTGCAGGCTGACACTCTATCCCCTGAGCCAAACCGGTTATTTCTTGTTTCTAAATCTATTTGCCCTCAGATCTACTCCTTGCCATTCTTGTGTCCTGCTTTGAAAGGCTGGCCTCTCCCAGGCTCTGTCATCAGCTACCTTCTACTGGTTTAAGACACTGGGAGGCATTGATGGAAGATTGGAAGGTGGGGGAAAAGGAGAAGAAAAGAGTTTTTAACAATATCCATGAATGGTAATGCCATATTTAACCTTCCACCCATGAATATGATGATAAAAATCAAAATTTAGCCCTAGCTGGTTTGGCTCAGTGGGTAGAGCCTCAGCCTGCGGACTGAAGGGTCCAGGGTTTCATCCCCACCAAGGGCACATGTCCAGATTGTGGACTTGATCCCCAGTAGGGGGTGTGCAGGAAGCAGCCAACCAATGATTTCTTCTCATCATTGATGTTTCTATCTCTCTCTTCCTCTCCCTTCCTCTCTGAAATCAATCTATATACAGTATATAAAAGCTTAATATGCAGAGTGTCTCCTTGGGAGTTCAACCAACTGGGAGTTCAATCACTCACTATAATGTGCACTGGCCACCAGGGGGTGGTACAGAATGAAGGAAGGCCCCAGCTGGCAGCTGGCAGCCAGGGAAGGGAGGCCCTAGCCAGCAGCTGGCAGCTGCTAGGAACCCTACCCGTGCACAAATTTAGTGCAATGGGCCTCTAGTAAAGATATATATATTTTAATTATCTTTACTTATGGGATGAAAACCTTCAATGCTTTAAGGGACTGGTGAAATAGTGGAATCACATAAGTGAAATAAAGCAGGCCAGCAGACACCAATGAGAGCACTCAGCCCATCTAAAGACAATAAGCTACTGCACAGCACCAGACAACTACTGCTGTGTGCAAAGGCTGGCTTATGCTGCCAATTCTAGTTTTGTTTTATTTTTATTCAAATAAGACACTGAGCATTGTGTGTAAAATTCTCTTATTTTTAAACACTAGATAGCATTTAATTTTTTTATGTTTTTATACCATATGGACCAAACACAACCTAAATGGGAGGAACTTGGCAAACAGTTAGTGACCCTGGCTTTCAAATAACAGCCTGCCTGGAAAGGAAACATGTGATTACATATTCACAGCAAAGTGCAGGGTTAAAGCAACTCTCTGGGCAGTTCCTCTCTTCGCTGCCTTCCACACATATTAGTTGGTTATTTCAAATGATCCTCTTAACTCAGCACAGTTGCTTCAACATTTCACTACACTTGGTGTATTTAGACACAGACCAACCATGATCTTCTACGGTTTGTGGGAGTTACAGGGTAGCATTTGATAAAGAACATGAAACTGAGGTGCTAAAAAAGCAAACAAACCCTGTTGTAAGTACACGGCATATCTTCAGTTATTATCTACAAATAAACCCTGGTAATGAGGTTTGGGTTCCTCTCGATTGCATGTTGATGATAAATTCTCTGTGGAACTGACGCAAACCTATTAAGCATGCTTGCTCCTGCCACCGGTGGCTGTTAATTTGACAGGACACTGTCACATTAAGTAGAACAAACATGTTTTCGCCCAGTTGGCCATCCAGAACCGACATGGCTGTTACTCTAACAACTGGATATTGATTGGAATCACTCACCCCTTCCGACCCTCCACTGGGAGGTGGAAAGCAAGCTCAGACTGTTGAGAATTTGGCACACATGAATAGCATGTTAAGGACAGCCACAAATTTTAAGCCATTTAGCTCCCTGTCACATTTATCCTTTAGAGACTGCCTGGTTCTCATTTTCATCAGTGGGACAGAGGCTCTGAATAAATTGTTGTCTTTATTAATTTTATAGATCTACATATGCATTCAGAAGGAATGTTTTTTTTTTAATTACAGCTTTATAAATGCAAAATATCCAAAGGCAACTAAAAAGGATTCTATAAAATGTCCAAAAAGATAATGAGAAATTTAAAATTCCTTGAATTTCAAAAAGAGAGGATAGATGCTGACTTCTTTTTAATCTATGTAATTAGGACACATCCACTTAGCTTTCAAATGATCAATCCATTTCCCTCTCTAAGGCAAATTCACTGGAGCTGATACTTAACCTGTTTTTAATTTTCAGTTATTGTAAAATGACTAATTACTATATGTACCTGACATTCAGCAGAATTACATTTACCGCCAGTAATTTATTTATCATAGATAGAATTTAACCTGTGCAATTGCTGGGCTCTCATTTATCTGTGCCTCTGTCAGTTTGAGCTTGTTTGGTGCCCTGCTCTGCCCATTAAATTCCATGTTCACCACAGAATCTCCTGGTAGAAATGGACCTCTGAGTCCTTTGTCTGTTATGGAATATTCCTAAGTGAGAATGTGATATTTGCCTGAATGCCTCCACCTAGATAATTCTATTAGATAGTTATTTTACTTGTCAAAAATATGTTGCCATAAATCTTCCAGTCATTGATCATAGATCCCCTGGCCATATAGTATAGGTTAAACCTCTTTTCTATATGTAATTAATTCAACTATTTGAAAATAGTTATGGTGTTCTCCTTGTGCCTTCTCTAAGCTAAACATAAAAGTTTTTTAAACTGTTTCTTCTATAGCAGGGGTCTGCAAACCATGTCTGAGGGCCACATTCAACCTGCCATTATTTATGTAAATAAAATTTCATTAGAACATGTTCATTCATTTACATATTGTCTATGGTCTCTTTCATGTTACTATGGCAGAATCAAATAGTTGTGGTAGAGACATTATTGCCCCCAAAGCCTAAAATATTTAAATATCTATATATATCTATATCTATATCGACATCTATATATACATCTACATCTACATATTTATATATCTATATATCTATATCTATATATCTATATATCTATATATCTATATCTATATATCTATATATCTATATCTATATCTATATCTATATCTATCTATCTATATCTATCTATCTATCTATCTATCTATCTATCTATATCTATCTATCTATATAATGTTTGCTGACTCTTATCCTCTGTCCTACAACATAGCATGTCAAGCCTTTTCATTATCTTTATTTTTCCTGGGTGCCTTTCAGTTTTTCACTATTCAAGACTGTAACATGTAACACCCCAACATTGAGAAGCTGGTGTCATTTTTTTTTCTGAATACTCTTTCTATTAATGCAGACAAAAATCCACTGGCTTACAGAAATTCTCTATCTTAAAGTCCAAAGAAATCCTCAGTTAAACCAGTGAGATTCATTTGGTTTGTGATAGAAGAACATAAATCTTTGTAGTTTTTCTCTAAATCTTTTTATTTTAATGTTCCAGTGTTGCTTTAAAATATACTTTTGAGTATTTATTCTTATACAGTGTTGTTCTAAATACTATATGAAATACTAAATAAAAGAGTCCTTTATCAAAAGAGCTCATGTCTGGTTGTAAGAAGGAAATATTTATGAAATGATGTATTTAGTGTGTTTATTTTTCAAAATATATTTTCATTGATTTCAGAAAGGAAAGGAGAAGGAAAGAGAGAGAAACAGGGAAAATCAGTGATTGGCTTCCTCCTGCATGCTCCACTCTGGGGATCTAGCCTGCAACCCAGACATGAGCCCTGACCAGGAATTGAACCATGACCGCCTGGTTCATATATTGATGCTCAACCACTGAGCCAACCCAGCTAGGCATATTCTGTTTATTTCTTTATCTCCTTTCAATAGATTAAATCCCTTCAGCTCCAAAAAGGCAAGATGCTTTTCTGCTTGTTGCACTCTATTTCCCCAGTGCCTAGACTAATGCTTGACATATAGTAGATATTCAAGAAATATTGGTTTTATGAGGGTACTATTTAGAAAAGGAAAACAAAATATCAAAATTTAACTAATATTAAATTATGTGTCAAAGACTATATGAAAACTAGAAACTCTGAGTAGAGACAGACCAACATGGTCTGAACATAAAGTTGAAAGAAATTTTATATGTAATCCAACTTCTCCTCTGAAAGTAGAAATCCTATTTATGGTCTTCAGGTTAATATCTCCTACCTGCACCAGAATCTTCTAGTTCACTTCTTAAAAACAAGAGATTCTTAATACCCATGACTGACCTAAATCAGAATTTTTCGAAGCTGAGTCCAGAAATACTCATTTTTGGCAAGCAGTCACAAGTGAATTTCTTGAGCCCTAAAATTTGGAAACTATCTCTTTCAAAAGAAAGTGACACCACCTCTATGTGAATATCTTTATCGATGAAGAAACCATACTATCACAGACCGGCTTCTATTTTGCTTAGCTTTACTGGTGGGAAAAATATTTATCAGACTGCAATCTGCCTCTTATAATTCACAGTCATTGGTCCTAGTTGCATCCATTAAAGTCATATGAAACAAGTTTCATTTTTTTCTCTTCCACAAGACAGCCCTTCAAATGTGTGAAAATTCTTATAAAGTTTCTTCTCTAAGCTAAACTTTTATTAGATGCTTTTGTTTTTGTTGTTACCGTTCAGTGGCAGAACTTCCTGATGTCTATCCAGAATTCTCAATCTGTGTTGCCAGGGAAACCTGGCACCCACCACAAAGAGTAAGTCATTCAAGAATCCACAGATAAATCTCTCTTTTTTCCACTCCAAGCAAAGTTTACCACAGCCTCACTCCTTGTCCACATCTGAAGCAACATGATGGGCCTCCCTTGATATTGAATCTCAGCAGACCCACTGGAAGGGGGCAAACGGAGCCTTACTCACAGATCATGGATTTCAGTCTACACAATATTTGTGGCACTCTCCTGACAAGTTTCATATTTCTAATATCTGTCTTGAAATGTGTTCCCCAGAATAGATTAGTATAGTGGTCGAGCTGTAAGTCATAGAATCAGGCTTCACTACTAGCTCTGCAACCTTGGGTGACTATTGTTTGACCTTTCTTAGACTCTGTTTGTTATTCTATAAAATAGAATGGTAGCCCTAGCTGATTTGGCTCAGTGGATAGAGTGTTGGCCTGAAGGGTCCCGAGTTCTATTCTGGTCAAGGGCATATGCCTGGGTTGCGGGCTCAATCCCCAGTAGGGGGCGTGCAGGAGACAACCAATCAATGATTCTCATCATTGATATTTCTATTTCTCCCTCTCACTTCTCTGAAATCAATAAAAATATATCTAAAATAATAGAATGGTAGAATCAGAGGTAATAAATGATATATGGTGAGTTTTCAATAAATTTTTATTACTATTACTACCTTCCAGGTAGAATGAGGCATTATTTTCCCAGAAATCTTGTGAGTGCTATGATTTTTATTTACATTCTTGTCTTCTCTTACAGATAGTGAACTTCTCAAGACAAGGACCCTTTCTGAAGTATTTCTAGCTATAGCTACTAAGCCACTGGAGAGAGCTCAATTAATCCAATAGTCTCTAAATAAGTTTTCAACTTTTCCAATACTTTCCATATTGCCAACCCTCTATTTTGTGCTTCTAAAGTAGACCAACCCTAATACACATAATACTATGAGCAACCACTTTTGAAAAGCCACCATCACACCATTCCAGTAATTGGTAATTGTCTTACATCCAGCTTCCCTGCCTTTGCTCTTGCTCTATTCTAAGCCTATATCCTTATACCTCAACCTCTGGCCATTTAACAAGGTCTAATTCTGCACTTGCTGTGTGACATAAGAACAAGGTTCAGTCTCAATTCTTGATTGTTTTTGCTTCTAACCCCTGGGAGTAGCTACCTTGCCTACCTTAGTTGCAGGTCCTGGAGCTTAGAGTTGTCTGGACATTGAACCAGCACTCCAGCTGCGCCTGCCCCACCACCTCCAGGGAAGAGCAAAGCAGAAAAGGAAAAAAAAAAGATGCCATGTCACAGGGTTGGTACACATCAGTATGGTCTGAACAGGTTCTTTTGGTTCCAACTGTTGCACTATTCAGGTAGAGAGTAAAAGTAACACATCATTAATATTTCACGGTACTATCAGTGATGAAGTGTCGATATGGCTGGTTCAACAAGAGGTGGGATTATGTGGGCAAAAGCCCCCAAAATTTCATCAGCCTCCGCTCAAGAAATCAGAAGAAATGATGATAGTATCATGTCTTAAAAGCAAGCCGCTGGTGCTGAGTTTGACCTCCTTTTGTCTTTGTGGAGGTAGCCCCACACCCAATCAATCTGAGAATGGGAGTGCGATGCTCTGCACAGAAGAGGCTGGTGCAATTCAGCTGAGTGGGCAGGTTGATGGAAAGTGACTCTGGCATTGCTGAGTTCAAATGGAATTAAGGATTCATGAGAGTGCGCAGGCGGGCAGGCATAGAGCCCTGGGTGAATACAGAATGAGTCACAAGGGAGACACGGCTGGGCTTCGAATCCCAAATAAGCAAGAAATTGCTTTTTGATGATGCCAAACTATAAATATCATCACCTCAGAAAACCAGGTTCTCCTTTTACAACGTCAGGAATGAGCAAAGAACACAACGAGGCCAAGTGCGTATGTTACCGAAGGGCATAACGCACTGCGTAAATAAATGCTGCTGCTCTGAAGCCATTCTTGAAAGAATTTTTTCAGAAACATATCTTTAAGCTATTATTTTAGTGGTCTTTTAATCATACTGAAAATCACAGCTAGAATTCAAGCAAATTTAGTTTCTCTGAGCTAATTACCAGGCAATAAAATTAAAAGCATTTTCTTGGATCCTGCTCTGAGTCTGGTTATGTGATCGCTGAAGTTTAAGCATCACATGTCGCAGAAATGACATTGTATTTCAGGTTTGATTGAGATGCTTACAGCTCTATCACCTTTACTCTCTCCTAGTGTGTCTTTAAACTGAGGACAGAAAGTAGGGCAATGGCATTTGCATTTCCCCCCAGAATTTTCTTAGAAGCATTGAAAAGAACATGTTCAGATTTCTTGACTCTGCCGTGCTTGCCATGAGCAGCTCTTGCAGAATCCCCCACTAAAGGATTTAATGAATGAGTACAGACATTGCTCACAACCTAAGACGGTGTTAAGTGCTGGATCCCTGTGACCTGTCCAAATCTGCAAGGGCAGGTGGGCCCTATTTTCCGCAAAGTATTGCCCCCATAACTTGACAAAATAGAGGACGCCAAAATCCTGCTCATAATTCAGTACTGTTCTGTATTCATCGTGTGCATGGGGGAAGTGATATGCTTTAACGCCAGAACTATGTGTGCAAGTACTTTAAACACATACAGAGACACACACATACATAAACTGCAATCCTGTAGTCTCACCATTGCAGCTTTAATATAACGTGTCAAACAAAGAGAAATAAAGGCCTAATGTAGGGGAAGTAAGTTATGCATGTAGGGGCCTGGATCAACATGGCTCCATACCCTGTAATGTTTGGAAGCTGATTAAACTGAAGCAGGTTTGAGCTCTGGGCTACGTGACCAGAATTCTATAAAGCAGATTCTGTGTATCATCTGGGGAGACCTCATCTCCTTTCTCTGATCTCATCCAATTCCTGACTGGTGTCTCTGTGGTGATTTGTGAACCAAATGGGAAGAGGCAGAGCTGCTGGCTACTCTGTGTTCCTATCTTTGCAAACATCTAAAAGAAAAAAATTCCAGCACCTACCCAGACAAATGTAAACTAAATATTATCTATTTGATTAATCACAGCAATATCACAGAACATCCATCTTTTATTAAAAAAAAGAATTGTTGGCATTCCAGAATTTTCTTGGAATTTTCATTGTTTCCTTCATTTATATGGCAACATGAAGGAAAGTTATGCTATATAAATCCAACACTCTCTTTTCCTTCTATGTAATTTACACCATGTAAACGTCACAACTCCTTTTCAATACTTTAAAATTACACTGTAGGCTCCTCATCTACTCATCTGGAATTTTTATTGCATAAATAAAACACTCTCTGAGTTTAAATTTAAGTATATATATATCTTTTCTCTTCTCTGAAAAGAATTACAGCATGGAATGCACAACACTGGTATATTTTTATTCTTTCAATTTTCTCCCACAATATGCCTGTACATTAGAACCAGGCTTGAGCTCCACTAAAATCCATCTGTGAATGTGACATATAATTTTTCCTTAGAATAAAATCACATGAAAAATGGGTTGGAATCTGTGGATGAAAATAATAGAAAAGTTAACATCTAAGAAAGTGCATGGAATATCAGAATAAGATTTAGCAAAAATTGACCAGCTAGAGCAGCTCAGTTGGTTGAGCATTGTACCATGCACTAAGTCATCACCAGTATGATTCCCAGTCAGGGCACATGCTCAGGTTATAGGCTCAGTTCCCTATAGGCAGCATACAGGAGGCAGCCCATCTCTCATTGATGTTTCTATCTTTCTCCCCCTCTCCATTCCTCTCTAAAATCAATAAAAAATATTAAAAAGATTTAGAAACACACACACACACACACACACACACACACACACACACACACAAACCAAGTCTCTCCTTCAGGAAGATATTTATGGATATATGCCCTATAGACCATTCACAATCTAGTTCCTGACCATCTTTCAAGGCCTCATTCTCTACCCCTTCACTAACCTACCTCTTTAGATCTATTTGGTCAGCCTCAATTCCTGTCTATATATACTCTCATACCATCTAACACTAACCCTCTGTTTCTTTTGTTTCCTACCTTCTCATTTCTTCTTTACCTGTTAAGATCTACTTATTTTTCCAGACTCAATTCAGATATCACATACTCTGCTGAAAATATCCTCCTCACAAAGCTAAAAAAAAAAACAAGTCTGACCCTGGAATTATTGGCACAATTTATCTCTAAATTCCTTAGTCCCTAGTAAAATAAATGGCATAAGCAGTGAATGAATGACTATGCCAACCAATAAATTATCAATAAACAAAACCTGAAAACTTTATTCAGCCTCAATGACCTACTTTCTGAATCACATTTCCCATTTAAATTATTCTTGCCCTAATTTTCCAGGGAACCCTCACTGGTGATTCAAGCCCTATCAATGTGTATATGTGTTCCATTAAGGAGCCCACCATATTTTCTCTGGGGCTTTCTGACACAATTTAAGACTAATATAAATAGAGAGAGGCAGACTGAGTGAGAGTCTGGAGAGTGACTATCTGGTCCCAAATACTCTACTAACTTACTGCAAAGAATGAGCAAATTTCATTCCTTTCTGGGTCTTTGTACACTCAGTTGTAAAATTAGGAGGGTACACAGAATGCCTTAGGCCCCTCTCAACTTGAGAAAACACTGTGGTTGACAATGTTTTTAAGAGTTGTTCCCCCTATAGGAATAATTGCAGTTTAATAGAGACTGAATTCATTCAACAAATATTAGCCAGGCATTTTTCTAAGATCGGGGAATATAGTTGTAAGAAAAACATTAATGCCATATGCATAACTTACTTTATGGTGAGTTAGGAAAAATTGATAACTTGAGTATGTATATGTATCTATCTATTAAATCAGGTGGTGATAAGCAGTAAGTGCCATAGAAAGAAAAACTTTAAAAAAAACAACAGATTTATATGGAAAAGGACTACTGTTGAGGTAAAAGTAGAACTATATATGAATTTATATAGTCTGAATTGTGATGGCCTTACCTCTAAAGTGACAATTGAGTTGAAATGGAGGGAGGGAGAGAAGGAAGGAGGAAGAGAGAGAGAGAAAGAGAGGTGTTCCAGTTAAATAGACAGCAATTGCAAAAAACCTATGGTGAGAATGTGACTGGCTTGGTCAAAGAAGAAAAAGAGGTCAAATAATTAAACAGAACTACAGAGAGGAGAAGGCATAACATTGAACGGTTGGAGTAGAGGAAACAGAGCATAGAGCCCTGGTGGCCATTGTGTTTGGCTTTGAGTGTGATGAGAAACCGTTAGAGGAATTAAAGGTAAAGAGTAAGAAAATTGGATTCAAAAATTTGGAATGATCACTGAGACAGTTGGGTTGAGAGCAGATGGGATTTGGTCAATGAAGCACATAGTTAAGAGGCTATTACAATAATCCCCATAGAAAACTGCAGGTGGCCCTGGCCGAGTAGCTCAGTTGGTTGGACCATCATCCCAATGAGCCAAGGTTGTGGACTCTAGTCAGGGCACAGACAAGAACCAGCCAATAAATTCACAAATAAGTGGAACAACAAATTGATCTCTCTCTACCTACCTACCTACCTACCTACCTCTATTTCTCTATCTATACCTCTTCCTCTCTCTCTTTCAAATCAATCAATAAATACCTTTAAAAAAAACAACAACTCTACAGGTGACTTGGACTTGAGCAAAAACAGTAGAGATGGTGAGAAGCTTTCAGATTCCATACTTATTTTGAAAGTAGAGGTGAGATAATTTGCCCTTTGATTAGTCTAGTGCAGAGTAGGGCAAAGGGGCATTACAGATTACATGTTTGTGGCCTCAGCCAGTAGACAGATAGAGTTGGCATTTGAAAAAAAAAAAAAAACTGCATGAAGAACAGGAGAAGCAGGTTTAGTCTGGCAGGGATATTTGGGAATTTAGATTTCAACCAGATAAATTTGTAATGCTTCTTAAAGTAGATATGTCCAGTAGACAGTTGAGTAAGAGCCTGGAATTCAAGAATGAGGTCTGGGTTAGCAATATACATTTTGGGATAATCCAAATAGAGATGGTTTGAAAGATACGGGGTGGCTGAGTTTACCAAGGGAATAAATGTAGGTAGAGAAGAGAAGTGGCCTAAATACTCTATTCCAGAGAACTCTACAAATAAGAGATTGAGGTGATTAAGAGAAACCAGCAAAAGAGATGGAGAAGGAGTGATCAGTGAGATAAGAAGAGAGCCAAGAGACAACATGTCCCAGACACCAAGTGAAAAAAATGTTTCAAAACTGTGTCGAATGCAGCTACGAGGTACGATGTGGTAGAACTTGAGCCAACTTTTAATTATTGGGAGTACATTTCTCACTGGGGTCATTCTAGACCCTGTCAACCTGGGGCAGTATATTCTCATCATAGTCTGTGTGAATTCATGCATCCTGGAGTTATGCTGTACAAAGCTGGAGTTGGCACATGTGACAGCCTGAATCAACTATAAAGGGCCTTTTGCAAAGCCTCTTAAATCAGCATTGGTAAGTGACTGACAATAGTTAGCAGGTCTGTTTCAGATGCACCCAGGCACTTACACTCTACCTCACCTAACCCCACCCCACACACTTGGCCCTTGAGAGTCTAAATGCAAAGAATGGTAGGGTTACCAAGCACTTCTGAAAAGTAAATGGGCTTTGTATGGAAAATGGCACTAAGTTATTGATATTATGTTATAACTATTTGCTTACATTTATTGAGTGATTAACCAGTACTAATTATTATTTTAAAAATTTCACATATATAATCTTATGAAATCTTCATAATACCTTCTGAGTTTGGTATTAATATCATCCTGATTCTCAAAAGAGGGTATTAAAAGCTTTACAGAGGTGGCTTATCTGAGGTCACAGTAAGCACTGGAAGATTTTGATTTTAAACCCAAAAGTCTGTCTCTGGGGCAGTCTGGCAAGAAATAAGAAAGGGAACATTGAGTTCTTTTAAGTGTCCTGTTCCTTGTATAATGCATGTACTTTGAGCTCTTGTTACCACCTATTCTTTTTTGTGATTCTCAATAAGGTTGGGTTGTCTGGAACCAACCCCAGAATTTTCCTGATACTTGAAATGCAGGCAACTTGCTGAATTTGCCATCCCCTTAGCTTATTAGCTATTGATGAAACAGGGTATCTCATGGTCAAACTGACCAATAAGTATCCAAGAACCATTCAAGTGGGAGCTTTTCATTCAGGGAATAAAACTGACCCCCCCCCCCAAAAAAAAAAGGTTATTAGCTAGCATTTTTGCAATAACATTGTCATGTTACCACGTCTCTAAGTTCACTTTTTTTGGTCACAGTCCAAAGGTTAGATACCAGACATCCAAAGGCTGAGCAATAATAGTTGAACTTACTATCATCTTTGTTATAATAAAAATTTGGTTTGGCTCAGTGAATAGAGCATCGGTCTGCGAACTGCAGAGTCCCGGGTTCAGTTCCAGTCAAGGGCATGTACCTTGGTTGTGGGCACATCCCCAGTAGGGGGTGTGCATGAGGCAGTTGATCAATGTTTCTTTCTCAGTGTTTCTAGCTCTCTGTCCCTCTCACTTCCTCTCTGTAAAAAATCAATAAGATATATTTTTTAAAATATTTTAGAAGAATTAATTTGGTAAAAAAAATAATATAACTTTTTGTTTAAGTCACTGGTGGTTCAGATGGATGCTTTAAATTCATAAGTGTGAAATGTCAAGTCATTAGAGAAAATAATTCCTTTGTAGACAGAACATTTCCTTTCAAAAAAAAATTAAAAAAAAGTCTGTGCTATTGGGTAAAATGGCTTAGAACTATACTGCTATCCCCCAAAAAAGACTTATGTATGTATGAGTTTAGGTTATATTTTTGCCTCCTTGTTCACTAAAAAATACTATTGGAAAATCTTATTTCATGAGGAATATGATGAAATGACACTAAATCTCTATGCTTAATGGATACCAGAATACTTTCTTGGACTGTTTCCATCACTCCTTATGCTTTTCCATTCTCTATGACAACCTTGATCACTTCAGCTAAATCAGTGAAGTGTCAGAGAAGAGGAAGAAAAAACTGACTCATTCTCAGCAAGGAAAGTATGCCCTGGAATTAGATTTCCTAACCGTCATGGTAGGCTGTGCTGAGTCATGCATAGCCTCATCTGCCTTCCCCTATTCCCCACCCAGAATCATCCATCTACCGTGGAGGTAGTCATACTGGGATCAGGCATGTGGCCTCCAGCTGTAATTTAATGTGTGGGCATATGCTTGCACACATGTGCATGCAGGACTCCTGGTCCCCACAGGGAACAAGCCAAAGTTCCCTATTTCATTAGCAGAAGAGTCTACCTAAAGAAGAGTTTCCTGATGCCATTTAAATCCAGGCTCTGATCCCATCCTTCCTTTCTCAATGGTATGAGGTAACAAAAAATACTAGGTTTGAAATCAGATAAAGCCAGTTTCAAATTCATAGTCTACATTCTCATTCCTAAGCCATTTCAGGAAATCATTTACACTCTCTGAGCTTCGGTGTTCTGAGCTGATCAAGGGGAATAAACAGACCTGTAACTTCTGAAACATAGTTACAAATAGCAAGTACATGATCACCCATTTCATTTGGACATCAATGAAGGTTGAAGAGGAGTATCTTCAGCTACTTCCTTTAACCTTATCATCCTGTTCTAGAAAATAAAGTATCAAGCTTTTCTTTATAAAGTGAGAGAATTTAACTCACAGGTGATTCTGAATTTATGAACTACCTCACAACCAGATTAAAGCAGTGACGTAAAATATTGCCACCCAGCTACAGTCATACTGGATTGGGGCAAGCTTCCTACCTGGTCCCTTATAGGGATAAAACCAGCCCTTGAAGAAGCAGAGCAGGAAGACAACATAAAAAAATAGAAGGGAGTGGCTGAGCTGCTTTGTCTCAAGTATATTCATCAAAGTCATTCTTCCTCTTCTAGATCAGAGTAAGGAAGAGGCAGGCGAGGTGAGAAGATATGGTCACTGAGCTCCTCTCACTTGGAAAGAAACATCTAGAATCTTCTTGAAGTATTTTTCCCCCCATAACGTTGGTTTCATAGACAAGTTCTGGTCAATTCCATCTGGCAAGAACATTAGTGCTAGAAACAGAGACCCAGAAGATCAATTTGAAAGTTTTTAAACCCTGTAGGTATGATATGGTATATACTCTATACAAATATTTTGTTTTAGTGATATATTTTCATTTCCTGCAACATTTTTTTTATCAGGGAATGTATTACCTTTTTAAAGCCCAAGGAATTACTTTATAAATAATATCAAAAGCACATAACCAGAGAGCTAATTATATGAACCATTACCACCATCAGGGAAAGCCCTAGACTGTAATCTGAAGAACTGATTTTAAGTCCCAATTCAATCCTTTCCTAGATAAATACCTTGACCAGTCACTGAAACCAAATCTCATAAACCACGTCTTTTGAAATGCAGAAGATGCCAGGTTGCCCGAGAGGTTTCATATGATGCTGGCCAGATCACTAAAGGTTATATGTAAAGCCCTTTGAAGGTGCTATGCATGTAGGTATGGCATCTCTAAAGGCTTTATATGTATTTTAACAGCAAAATAAAAAGGACCTTATACTTTGGAAATATAGGCAATGGAAAAAACACTCTCAATCTTTTAGCAGTATGTGACAGCAAAACAAAAAGAGAAGAGAAAAAGAGAGATTCTGTTTTCTCCCCACTCGAAAATCCATTATTATTTCATGATGGGCTCAGCCTTGAAGAGACTTTACATAGGAGAGAAGGTTTTCATTGTGTAGTCCAGGGGGCAAATATTTCAGAATCAACGAGTTACCAAACAATTGGATATTTCATATAGCTGTAACATTGCTGTATTTATCCTTGGTGAAAAGTCAGGCTGAATCTACCACGAGTATCTTCTTGTAAATGCTTTTTATTCGAAAATGAAACAAAAGATGTGCTGCTGCTAAGAGCTTCAAGGTCTAGAATGCCTCTGTGCTCCTTATTATAATTCCTTTCTTCAGAATAGGCATTTTGTATCCCTGAAGGACAAGCCTCCTGTTCACGCTGCTCTGAGAACTGATTAATGTCTCAGGATGTGATGTATATTTAAGCCAGACTCATGGCCTATTAGCAATTCACAAACCATGACAGCGCACAGTTCTGTGCTAAAGTCCATTTTGCATGAAAACAAATCCTTAAAAATCTGCCTCCGTTTCCAGAATGGTAATATCAACACATCAACAAATCGCATTTGTATTGAGGGAAGGAGGGTAGAAGGTTATGAATTTATCATAGCCTCAGGCTGTTCTGTGACAAATTAAATATCACTCTGGCCACTGAGGTCCTTACCAAGCAGCTGGTCAGAATGAGCTACTGATAGATTGAACTTCTTTTTCTGGAAACACGTCAGCAGCTCACCCAAACATAAATTGTATCCTCCACACAAGAAAGAAAATGACATCTTGCTAAAAGTAAGCCTCTCCTCTCTGTAAGACTGCAGTCTGGTAATTTCCTTAGAAGACAAAGAGGTTTGATGGCAAAAGAAAAATCACGAGATAGGTCAAGTGCAGGGAAGAAGGGTGGTGGTGAGAGTACCTCAATTCCAATGCCAGTTTAATTGAATATGCTCTTCACATAGACATATTCTGTTTCTTGAAGGTGAATTCATTCCCCTCTCATTTCTGTGACTTTAACAGGCCCCAGGAAGTGGTTAGGAAAACATCCCCCATCAAAGGGCTCGAAAATTTGCCAGGAATCACACACCCAAGATATAACTGTCTAAATAGTCATGGGCAATCCTTATTTTCTCACTTAATCTAATGGTATGCAATTGGACTCAGTATGTAAGTGAACTCTTTTTGTTCTGTAAATGGTATAAGATATGCTTTGATATGAACCAGTTATCCTAAAAGATCCTACAACTCAATTAAAAGGTTCATCTCTTAAAGCTTTAGCTTATAAAATAAAGCATTTTACTTTATGATATATATAATTTTACCACAATAAACTAAGAGAAAAGAAGTAAGGTATTTTCTCCCAGAGAAGCACACATATTAACCAGAAAGGGAAAAGATTTTCTGTGACGAGGTCACAGAATCATACTTTCAGAATTGGAAAGTATCTCAGAAAAATTCATTTACTACAGAATTTTCCAGAATGTAATTCTACAACTGTTGCAGTTTTTTACCATAAGAAAGGGTTCCAAAGTCAGTGCTCATTAGTTCTGCTCACCACCATCCAGCTTTCCTCTCCTCAGGGCATTATCTATATTTTTTAGAATGGACTGGGGGCATTTGACTAGCTCTGGACAATGAATTGTGAGTGAAAATTATATGTATCAGATTTGGGCTATAACATTTAATGGCTGGTTTGAGACCCTCCTAAACTTCCTAATCTCCTTCTGGCAAAATGAATTGCAATTTTCATGATGATGTCTACTCCAGCAGCTGGTATCCCTGAGTGACTGTGAAGAATAGAGTCCACTCCACTGTCATTAAACTATATTGAATATGTAATGTGAGAGAGGAGAGAGGAGGAAGGAGGGAGGGAGGGAAGGAGAGAGAAAAAGGAAGAGAGGGAAGGAGGGAGAGAGAAGGATTTTCTATTTTAAAACCTATGAGATTTGGATTCATTTTTTTCTCTCAGCATAACCTAGTCTATCCTGACTAATACAATGGTTCAGATAAGTTTGAGGAACATAGATTCAAGGCTTTAAAATGCTAATAGAAAACACGAATCTCCAAGAGAGAAATATATTGGGAGCATCTGTCATACCTATTTGACAACGGAAGTTTTGATTTGCCTTATTTCAGTTTTTGTGTGTTGTGCAAAATACTTATGACCATGACAAAGATCGAAGTGTCTCTCAGAGAAGTTAGAAAAAATATCTTTGGTACAATCTTTGCCATTTGGGAGCTGATGCCAATGTCCATGTCCTGGACCTGGCACACTGAGGAAGCTTCACAAGTGAAACGGACATTTGCTTATGTTCTAACTTTTTGCATATATGTCTTTACAGAGTCCAGGGGAAGCACCCGTATCACCTTATTAAAATACCATGCAAATTAAAATCAGCACAAAGTTAGCATTTGCCCACAGGTAATTAAAAGAAACAGGTAAGAAATGCTCAAAAATCTCCCAACCAGGACAAAAGCTCAGAGTTAATAATTTTTTGTTGTTGAGATGTGAGGGGAAAAGCATCTTCCAAAGCAAGACTCTACAACCCTGCTAAAACTTGGCAAAAAATTAGCTTTCTTATAAAAATCTGGCAGTGAGAGCCTCAAGGACATATTGTCCTCCTTTTCATCGGGGGAAGCTTTGGCCAAAATGAGATTTCAGCCTGAAACGAGGGGGAATATATCTGATTCACTGAGTTTGTTGCTAAGCCATGGAAGATACTTCTCTGCTTTGAAACCATTTATTTGAACTGGTGCTGGCGGCCCAGTAGAATTTTTTTCCTCCCATACAAAACCTCAGTAGTCAAAGTGATATCTTTGAAGCTGTGGGAGTAGAGATCTACTGAAACTACATTTGTATTTAAGCACAGTATCAGAGGAAAGAGGTAAAAGCCTGGAAAAAAATACCATTCTCCCCTCCCTAAACACACACACACACACACACACACACACACACACATGCACACGCACACGCACACGCACACACACACACACAAAAAAAATAATAAACTGCTACATGGATATTGCTGGAAATTGATTAACAAACGCTATACAAAATTTTTTTTATGTTACCTTTTGTAATGACTCCACACTTTAAGTCTACGAGCTTCACCAATGCACTTTGTTTCACAAATTGGGAAAAGTTCTAAATGGTATGCTTTGTTTTTATGGAAATATGGTCCCCAAATGCAGATTCTCTGTGGCAACTTTGAAATTACTCAAAATCGTATTGGGTTCTTTACTGGAGTGAAATGAGAACATTAGTTAAAAAGTAATGAAGTGTAATTGGAACATAAATAATTTTTAAACATTGTGGTACAGGCCTGAAAACTGGTGTGTGGGTAATTTTGAGTCATGCCCCAGGGTGTGGACTGGTAGGCACAGGTAGAAGCATGCATTTCAAATAGTGGCTTGAGGGAGCCAGACGTAGTGGCTGGGCAGACAAGCCTCTGCTCTGCATTATCAAAGAGCCTGCACAGAAAGCATGCTTTTTAAGTGCAGCTTTACACCCCTGTGAACAGAGAGCCTAGAGCCTCTCTCAGCTGCAGAAGCAGGAGCCGTTCAGCTCATCAAAGCTTTTTCTGCTGCAGCAAACACAAATGACTGTAGTGCCTAGCCTGAGAGCTCTTTTTGCACAAAACAGAAGGTGAAATCAGGATAAACAGGACTTGGGCAAATAATGAATTTGAAGCTTGGTGTAACAGCTTCCTTGGAGAACACAATCCAGAGGGAGGCACCAATTAAACTGCAAAAGAAAATAATAAACCAAACCAGGAAGCTCTGGGCCCTCCTTCACCTGCCGCTCATTTGCATAGCCCACTCCTTCAGAAATAGAACATCCATCCATTGCAAAGAGGCTCCTTATCAAATAGCAGAAACTGCACAGTGACTAAGCATCCTTGTCTGCTTCCAACATAATAATGTGATTTTTAAAATCAGATTGATTGGAGCCTGTTTTCTGACTCCTCAGTGGTCTGAACCTTACAAACAGGTTCACCCCTAGTTAAAAAACTAACCCAACCATATTGCTATCTCACCTTCCTTCTTGCTTTAATTTCTCTTTGTCTCTAATTTGATAAATACATTGTCAGATAAATGTTATGGATTTATCAGCTTATTCTTTCTAGATCTGTGGCTTTTAAACAGACCAGGAAAACAATGTTAATACAAAGAATGAATCAGCGATGTTGGGCTTTCTAGATTGGCTGCCATTGATTGACAGAGGAAGAAGGGAGGGCCGACTGCTAGCCATAAGCTGGGAGCACAAGTGTTCACCAGTTTCATCCACTCTCTCATTCATCCATTCATTTAACAAACTTGTTACAGATGTTGCTAAGCAGAGCACTGTGCTCATTATTCACTCAGATGCACAGACCAAAGAGATGCAGACTCCCATTTAAAGAAATGTACAGCCTGGTTAAAAAAAAATTTTTTTAAAGGCAGACATGTACACAAATATCTGTAAAACAAAGCAGAAGGACATGACATATGTAATAGAAGTGATAGCAACATACTATGGAATATAGAAGGGCAGACAAATAATTCTCATAGGAAACACAGAACTGATTCAAGCCTTAAAGTAAGAGCAGTGGCTTCATGAATGAAGAGGGGAGGGGAGGGGAATGCAGACCTACTGGGTTGAGAAAACAGCATGAGTGATGGACAAAATGTGTCATATGCTGCATTTCCAATAAAAGAAAAAAATCTCCTTTAAGCACAGATTGCCTCTATTTAGTACATGCTGTTCTTCTTTCACAACACTTTTTTTTAAGTCCCCCATTTTCCCTATTTTTACTCCTTGACTTTACTCTTCTATCCCCAGTATTCTGCCTTCCACCCAAATATCCAAAAATGTACTGCAATTGCCCCTGCCTAGATTATGAATGATACATCCAAAGATGGCTTCGATACTAATGGTATTTGACACTGATGACCTCTCTTTCCTTATTGATACTCATAATTTTGGTTGATTGATGGACATCATTCTCTCTTGGTTTCCTTCCTACCTTTGTAGTTTCTTTTGTCTCACTTTATTTCTGAGGACTGATTTCTCTGCCCATCATTTATATTAGTGATTACCAAACAGGGGCATTATGGACCCCTAATTACCAGATGCAATGGAAATAATGATTTTGATAGGTGGCCTCAAAGATGGCCCAGTGATTTCTGCCTCATGGTATTTACACTGACTGGCCAGATTATTATGATCTCTGACCACATAATAATCTGGCCACTCAGTGTATATCCTATATCAGTGGTTGGCAAACTGCAGCTGGCAAGCCACATGTGGCCCTTTGGCCCCTTGAGGATGGCTCTTTCACAAAATACCACATGTGGGTGCGCATGTACAGTGCGATTGAAACTTCGTGGTCCATATGCAGAAGTCAGTTTTCGGCTCTAAAAAAAAAATTTCAATCATTTGTATTGTTGATATTTGGCTCTGTTGACTAATGAGTTTGCCAACTACTGTCCTATATAATAAAAGGCTAATATGCAAATTGTCCCCTCCACCAGGAGTTCTACCAGCAGGCAGGAAGGCCAACCACCCATATCTTCTCTCCCTGGCCAGGCTGGCCAGACCCCACCCATGCACTGGGCCTCTAATAACACACACACACACACACACACACACACACACACACACACACTGAGTGGCCCAGATTATTATGTGTTCAGAGATCATAATAATCTGGCCACTCAGTGTATATTCTTGTGTAATTCCCTCCTTTTGAAAATGGAATATAGACTGGACTTACTTCTAATAAACAGAATACTGAAAACATGACATGATGTCATTCCTGAGATTAGGCTACAAAAGGACTGTTTCTTACATCTTGAAAGAGTTCTTATTACTCTCTCTTGTATTGTTCAACCCAGAGAAGCCAGCTGCAATGTCATAGCCATATGGAGAGGCCCAAGTGACAAGGGACAGAAGTCTGCCATAATCCATGTGAGTAAGTTTGAAAGAGGATACTCTGTCAATAAGCCTACAGATGGGACCACAGGGTATGGCCAACAACTAGACTACAACCTGAGCCAGAGGCACCCAATGAAACCTCACACCAATTTCTGACCCACCGAAACTGTGAAATAATAAATGTTTGTCATATAAAGTTGCTGAACTCTGGAGTTATTTGTTACACATCAATGAATAACTAACATAGGAACCCTGACTGTTGGGCCTCACCATCCACTTATGCTTTCTTGCCCCCAATCCAGGCCCTTCCTCCAGCTTCCAGCCTCCATCCACAGCACCCTTTCTTCACAATTGCCAGGACATTTTATTAAAGCCATTGCCTTTTGACCTCTCCTATAAATTGATTTTCCTTATACAATTTTATTTGCACAACTATTTCCACAGCTAAATACTAATTTGAAAGCCGGTGCTCTAAATGTTGGTATTTCTCAGGGTTCTATCCCTGGCCTATTTCTTTTTTTCACTTTACCCATCCTGCCTTGGAAATCATGCCTCTGTCCCCATCAGAAACCCACCCCCTATTTATATAGTTCCCAAAAGCACATTTTTAGACTTACTTCAAAATGTAACTGATCATTGGCTGAACTTAAAAATGCTCTTGAAAAATATGCACTTATTCCATTGTCCCCATTTAAAAAATAGTGCTACCATTACCCAAATCATCCTTACTTTCTCCCTCTTACTACTTTCAGTAACCACTTAAAATCCTGTCAAATCTACTTCCTTAATATTCTGTGCATCAATATCCTGTATTTCCACTATTACTCTCTTCATGCCACTGTGATTTTTCCTTGCTTATATAAACACCTTCATAGTATAATCTGCCCAGCTCTCCACAATACAGAGGTTGAGAGCTCAGGTTCTTTCTTCAGACTGACTCATTTGGGTCTTACCTCCGTTACTTACTCAATGGGAGATATTGGACCATGCACTTCCCCTTAGCACAGCATTCTGCCACCTTCATGAACTGACAAATATTTCAAGCTTCATCTCTCTCCATTGCCCCTTACTGAACCTTAAACTCAATCAAACTAAGCTACTTGATCTTCTTCCAATGGGCCAAGTTTTTACATGTCTCTCTGTCATTGCAAAGCTGCCCCTCCCACCATAAACACTCTTATTACCATACTGACTTGGCTAACTCCAACCCATACGTTCAGATTTAGCCAATGATATTAAGTTTTCCAGGAAATGTTGCCAACTACCATTGACACCCTGTGCAGCACACACATACGCATGGACTAAAACACCTATGCATACAGGTAGATCCTCCCACTCGAAACCATTGCTCTCTGTGCACATTGTTATGCCTAATATTCAGGAAATTGTAACCGCCTATGTACATCTCTATCTCTCTCCAGCAGACATAAGCTGTTGTTCCAGTAATGTGCAGGAACATATGGAGCACTGCAGACCCTCAATAAATATTTGAGCAATAAATAAAATAGGGCTCTAACCTATCATGTCTTTTTTTTTCCTTTGGCAGACTGTACGAACTTTCTGTATTAGATTCCCATGGTTGACTTTTATAGCACTGGTTTGATAGACTATGGCAATAACTAGGGGAATTCTTAGTAAAGGTCAAACAAGAACATAGTTTCTGGACAATGAGAAACTTGGAGAAGCGCCAGAGACTTTGTACCCACGTGTACAATGTGGCCCGAGTGAGTGAAGTCATAACAATCTCTTCAAGCTTGTCTAGTCCATAGTTTCAGGCAGGAGCATACCTAAGTGAATCTATTTTTAATTCTCCACTCCCATAAAATTTCACAAAAATTATTAATAAATTGGAAGTTTTTGAGTACTTCAAGCAAAACCTTCAGATCAACAACTCCAATGAGGTAGGTTTTATCTCTCATCTTTCAGCAACTCTCTAAGTATTCAGGTGCCTTGGGTTGGGGCCCTATTAGTCAGTGTATTGATTTCCAATTGGTGGGAGGGTCAAGGTCTGAATCACTTCAGTAAGAGCCAAAAAAGGCAAGTAAAGAGACCAAAGAGTTTCCTGTCTTTTTAGATTTAACCAAGAAATGGCTAAGTTCCTGGTTCTTAAAAATAAGAAAGTCATGCTTTTTTTTTTCCTTGATAGTTTTCTCTATAGACATACCCTCGAGAAGTAAAATAGCTGGGGAGAATGATAAGTACTGCTGATAGAAATGGGAGATAGTCTTGAGATAATAACAGAAACAAATGAGCATTGTCTGTATTACTAAAGAGATCTTCTACCCACTCATTGCATAAAGGTTTTAATATGTGAGTTGAGCAAAGACAGTTTTCTCAAACAGAACATTTTTCTGTAGCTGGGAAAGTGAAAAGTATAGCTACAAAACTATAAGAGGACATAGAAATAACTCTATTTCTAACAGAGACTAATGGAATCATTTTTCAAGCATATATTTTCATTACAGAGCAAGGTAGCATTGATCAGGGTAAGATTGAAATAGAGTATTTTTATTCTTTGTAGGATTCACATATTGTAATTTTGGCATTTCCTTTGGCACAAATACTTTTCCCAAAGATGTTGGCTGGAAATTTCTATGCTTCTGCAGTAATAGGAAACAGAAGCAATAAATAAATGATGGGAATATCTAATGTAAAAAAATACTACTCATGGAGGAGAACCAAGATTATGGCATAGGTAAACACCTATACTTTCTGCCTCTCACGAACACATCAAAATTACAACTAAAAGGCTGAACAACTACCACTCAGAACTGTGGTAAAGCTGGCTGAGTAGAAGTTCAACTAGAGAGGTGAAGAAAGCACTCTGAGACTGGTAAGAGGTTTGAAGGCATAGAAAGTATTGGCACCTGGATTTGTGGCTCTTTTAATCCAGAGGGAGATAAAGCTTTTGCTTGCTCTAAACTCCAGTTCTAGGTGAGACTCTTTCTCCCAGACACATACAGGGAGAAATTAGACTGTCTAGCATTAGGACAAAAACATGAAGGCATGGGAGAGAGATCCGAGGACCTCTCTGGTGCAGGGCTGACTGGCAGCCATACTTGTTTGCTCCATTCTGGTGATTCCCTGAGACCCCATCCCATCCAATTTACAACCCCACATTGGCTTTTGCATATCAAAGGCCTGTCCTTTCTCTGCCTAAAACCTGTCAAACTGTAGCTGGGTCAGATAGCCCCAGAGATTCTAAAAGAAGGCCCAAGGACAGCAGCAGCAGTCTGCCTTGCTTCATAGCTGAGCCTCATCTGGCCACTTCCAAACCCCATACGAAAAGGAGGAATCTGCAGATGCCTCTGCAGCTACTGCTGGGCAACCCCAGATAGTGGCTGACTTTGCACCTCCTTAGAGATCCAAGAGCCAGTGTACCCAGTGGTCAGTGTGAGATGATACCAGATTACAACTCTTCACATCCATAAAAGACACACTGAAGGATCAGACTCAGTGAGCACCAAAGCCTCACTAAAGCAAGTCCTGCCTCATAAGGGTATTTCCTGAACAACAGATCTTCCAGTGTAGACACAGCTGGGAATCACAGACAATTGGCCTTGAGGTCAATTCCTCCCAATGATACCAACAGCAATTAAGGGTTAACTACAACAAGACTGAACACAGACCACAAAGAGGTGTACCAAGAGTGTCCATCCTATGTATTTTGGGAGGCTGAGCCACTGGACCCTATAGGACACCAACCATACAAGGCCACTCTGTTAACTAAAGGAAACTAAGCAGTTACCCAGTATATAGAAACAAACACAGGGAAGCAGCCAAAATGCAAAGACTAAGAGACAAGTCACAAATGAAAGAAATGGATGAAAGCAAAATACTGGATATAGAGTTCAAAACCATGGTTATAAGGTTACTCAATAATCTGAGAAATTTAGTGAGACCCTCAAGGATATGAAAAAGGACCAATCAGAAATTAAGCATATACTGACTGAAATAAAGAATAATATACAGAGATTCAACAGCAGACTAGAGGATTGCAAGAATCAAGTCAAAGATTTGAAATGCAAAGTAGCAAAAAACACTCAACTGGAAAAGCAAAAGGCAAAAGGAATCCAAAATTATGAAGATAGTATAAGGAGCCTTCTGGGACAACTTCAAGAATACCAACATCCAAATTATAGGGGTGCCAGAAAAAGAGAGAGAACAAAATATTGAAAACCTATTAGAAGAAATAATGACAGAAAACTTTCCATGCATAGTGAAAGAAATAGACTTACAAGACCAGGAAGCGCAGAGAACCCCAAACAAGAGGAATCTAAAGAAGACCACACCAAGACACATCATAATTAAAATTCCAAGGGCAAAAGACAAAGGAAGAATATTAAAAGCAGCAAGAGAAAATCAGATACTTACCTACAATCGAGCACCCATATGACTGTCAGCTGATTTCTAAACAGAAACTATGCAGGCCAGAAGGGAGTGGCAAGAAATATACAAAGTAATGAATAATAAGAACCTATATCCAAGATTACTCTATCCAGCAAAGCGATCATTTAGAATTGAAAGTCAGATAAAGAGCTTCACAGACAAGAAAAAGCTAAAGGAGTTCATCACCACCAAACTAGTATTATATGAAATGCTGAAGGGTATTCTCTAAGAAGAGGAAGAAGAAAAAGGTAAAGATAAAAAATTATGAATAACAAAGTGACAACAAATACATATCTATCAACAAGTGAATCTAAAAATCAAATGAATAAAAAACCTGATGAGCAGAAGAACAAACTGCTGAATAAAATCAGGGGCATGTAAAAGGAGCACACTGACAATTCTTGGGGTTGGGGCGGGGGGAGGTTGTGGGTGTGTGGGGAGAGATTGGACAAAGAGCTTACACCTATGGATGAGGTTATGGTGGGGACCGGGGGAGAGAGTAAGGCCTGGAGTGGAGTGGAAACTGGAGGGGAGCTTTGTGGAGGGGAGGGGGGTGGAGAAAGGAGAGGAAAATCTGTAATACACTGAACAATAAAGATTTTTTTAAAAAATACTACTCATAAATAGTGGTGGCAAATAACAGACTAAAGTGTTGACTTAAGAAAAGACAAGCCAATTTCAGTTAACAACTGAGAGGTTATGTGTTCTGCAAATACAAGCCAATTAAGTACAAACAGTGCTACACAGTGTAATTCAATTTACCTAGCACCATACAATCACTCTAGTCCTGGTCGGGTGGATCAGTTGGTTGGACTTTGCCCCATATACCAAAAGTTTTCAGTGTCTATTCCCAGTCAGGGCACATATCTAGGTTGTGGGTTCAAAACCCACCTGGTGAATATACAGAAGGTATAGTTTCTCTTTCTCTCTCTCTCTGTTTCTCTCTCTCTCTCTCTCTCTCTCTCTCTCTCTCTCTCTCTCTCTCTCTCTCATCAATAAAAAAATACCCTTCTCAGATGAGTATTTTTTTAAAAAAAGAAGAAGGAAACAGAGGGAAAGAAATTAATTCTTTTCAAAAACAACTGCAGTTTTATCTTCAAAACTGTGGTATATTCTTGTTAGATAGCTTCCAGTAAAACATGGTAACTTTATCAGAACCTAAATAATGTATTAATGAAAGAATCCCACTAACCCCTGAGAGAGGGTTTTCTGAAGGTACATATCTGGCAAAAGGCTGATATCAAATAAGCCTGTATGCACTCCTCCACTGTTCTTTCTATGCATAGAGGCTTAGTATAGATACATCACAGGGAAGGATATATGAATGTCCAGTAGGCACAAGAAGGAGTTATTCATAAAGGAAATGCAAATTAACTAACAATGAGATAACATTATGCATGCACAAGAATGGCCAAAATCTAAAGGACTGGCTGTACTAAGTGTTGGTGATGATGGGGAGCAACTAGTTTTCTCATATTAGTACATTATGGTGGGAATATAAAATGATGCAAACACTTTGGGGAAAAGGTCTGATTGTTTCGAATAAAATCAGTTGATAAAAAGATTTATAGCAGCTTTATTCATAATTAGCCAAAACCTGAAAATATTCCAGAATTTTGTCAATGGGAAAATGAATCAGAAACAAATTTGGGTGAAGTGAAAAGAGCCGATACCTGCCTCAGAGGTGGAGCTTTTGACACTGACTGGCATAGAAACTGACCAATCAGAACCAAATATGGGTGAACTGCAAAGACAGAACTTAAGGTGGGGGCTGAGGAGGGATTTTAAGGGCAACAGCTGTGTGGTGTACAGTGTAAGAAAGTGGTTCATTTTTTTAATGACCAGTTTGACAGTAGAGTGCATATGGCTATCAGTTCTGATACAGGGATTATGTATTTTTGTCTGCCAAGAGCATCTCCTCTTGATGAAAAAGGCTTTCCCCTCATTTAAGCAATCCTATCCTATATAATCTATCTATACTAGTAAAAGGGTACTATGCTAATTAGACCAGGTAGACTGGACATCTTCTGAACATCCACCTTCCTTCTGGACAAAGCCATGGTGGTGGGGCCAAGGCAGAGACTGTTAGGGGTGATCTAGCCAGCAGGAGAGGGCAGATAGGCATGAGATAAGGCCAGAAGGGGAGGGCAGTTGGGGGCAAGATCAGGTCTGCAGGGGAGGGCAGTTAGAGGTGATCAGGCAGGCAGGCAGAGGCAGTTAGGGATGATCAGGCATGCAGGCAGGTGAGTGGTTAGGAGCCAGTAGTCCCAGATTGCGAGAGGGTTGTCCCTGATTGGAGAATGCAGGCTGGGCTGAACGACCTTCCTCCTCCCCCCCCCCCTCCGCCCTGTATGAATTTTGAGTTTTAAAGATAAAGGAACTGAGTCTTAATGACTTAAAGCTATGTATCCAAAGCTACAAATCTAGTAAATGCCTAGGAAGGGTTTCAAATTCAGTTATGTCCAAT
The DNA here is from genome assembly GCF_014108245.1 of Pipistrellus kuhlii. Classification (NCBI taxonomy): domain Eukaryota; kingdom Metazoa; phylum Chordata; class Mammalia; order Chiroptera; family Vespertilionidae; genus Pipistrellus; species Pipistrellus kuhlii. The sequence continues at coordinate 18,667,746 of NW_023425595.1, forward strand.
TTCAAAGCTCATACTCTTATTTAAATTACTCCACAATATTGCCTCTGCAGTAAAGATTTGGAGATGATCTCGTCACATCAATATTCAGCTTTAATATCAACAAGACTTCCACTTTGTGAACTTATATAGCATTTTATGTTTGGTATGAAATTATCGATATTTGAGAAGTACCAGAATATTTAGTCCAACTTCTCACAGATTTACCCTGGGTCGCGGAGTTAATTATTCAAGGCAGCCCTGGAGCCTCCATTCATACCAATTAGGTCAATATATGTGGAACCAAGGCCATGGAAATCAGCTGAAGCAGTTTTCATTTCTCCTGCCTTATCCCCAGCTCTTTCTTTTCTAAAACAAAATGAGATAAAGGCACAAAAGAGATGGGTCTGGCATGCTAAGTTGAGAGCTTTGACTTTCTGATTACAGTAGATATTTTTCCATAGCTGACGACTAGATCACACTTCTTTTACAGGTGTGCCTTGGTGAATGATATCCACCTACATCCTATCTGAGATTGCAGTATCTGAAGTGGAAGCATATTTTAGCAATTTCAGCACTAGCCAGAGTGCAGGTCTTTAGAGTACAGGCTCTTTGTAACTTAATGACTTTTCTTTTACATGTGATGCTTAAAACAAATCAACAACAAAAACACTTTATTACTAACTCATTTCAAATGCTGTAAGGCAGCAACCAAAGCAAGTGAGCCTCAAGCAATCACTAAAGAAAATATTCATGTGTTTTCACATGGTAATATAACTGGATGGTTGAGACCTAGACTGAAAAGAGGCCCATGCCTCCTACACTTGGTCCTATCAGTGCTCAGGGCAATAATTATTTCACACCATTGCCAATGCTCAGGGGATAAATACCCTTGATCAATGTTGGCCTTAAGCACTGAGTGGCTACTTACTAGCTTGTAGCACAGAGTAGATGATCAATAAATAATGACTGAATGACTAATTTCCCACAATGTCAGTACATAGTTCATGCATTCACCATGAGTACAGTTCTTTTAATCTGGGATCAAATCCTGCTGTCAGTAATAGAGAAGACTAAATTCCTAAATCATGGTGGTTTAAATGTTTCTGTTGGTAAAGAAGATGATATTTTCCTTTTACAGAGATCTTATATCCAGATCACAGCTTTCATATGACAATACCAACTTAGCCTATAGATCTGCTACATCTACCTCCTCCAGAGGCAACACAATCACATTATCATTTGGAGATGAGGGTAGGAGGATATTAAAGAAGTCAAATACTTAACTCAAATTGAGTAGTTAGCAGAGGTTTAAAATTATTCTTATTAATGCACTTTCTAATTATTTCCCCTAACCTTATTTACTTTATTTCTGGATTTTCAACTACAAATATCCTTATTAATGCACTTTCTAATTATTTCCCCTAGCCTTATTTACTTTATTTCTGGATTTTCAACTACATTATATTCAGACAGTAGCACAAACATTTTTGTTGAATTAATTTGTGATACTGATTCTCAAAATATGGTCTGAGAATTCCTGGAAGTGGTGGTGTGCTAGAGCAGTTTCAATAATCTTATAGTACCAATTGTCAATTTTCAAGAATTTTATGAGGTAGTTGCTAAGTATACCATTGCTAAAAATTAAATTATAAAAGATTTGCAACTAAACAAATTACACTAAAATAAAGGTTAAAAATTGTCACTTCCTAAATATTTAACTACTTACAGGCCTTTAAGGTTATTTAGATCTATTGTATTTACAGTGTAGAATTTTTATATAATGTTGTGCTGCTGTGCATTTCTTCCCAACTCTGCATTACCAGCCACATTGAGAATATTTACACCAGGGAAATTGGCAAATGCTACAAGTTGGGTTTTTTCTTTCCTCCCAGATGGGTTGGTTATCAAAATATTTACCAGCACACCACTTTCTGAAAGTTCCCAAAACACTTTCAGGTGGTTTACCAAGTTCTCCGACTTAATGTGAGAGGCCATATTGTCTTCACACATGTTAACCAAAACAAAATATTAAAACAGATTGAATGCAGGAGATGAGCCTAACTGTAAACTACACATTAATTTTCAAAAAGTATAAAACTATCTCCTTTTCACAAAATGTGCTATCAGGTAATCTTTTAATTTCTATTTTAAATGTAATAATAAGTATTTTTTATTCTTAGTTTTAAATTCTAATGTGATAACTATTGATAGATATAACTCACAAAAGCAAAAGCTCTTTGGCACCCTCAATATTTTTTTGTTGTGGGGTGATTTCATAGCTTAGAAAGCCCCATACAGTGCTTTTTGACTTAGTGTTGTCAAACTAGAAATGCAGGCCTGTTCTCTGATGCTTTTATGAACTTGGGAAACTGATTCTTTTTTTAAATATATTTTTAAATTAAATGATTATCTGTGTATATATTTTAACATTGTCCCCCCGCCCCCCATACATACCTTCCCTTCACAGAGTTTTGTGTCCATTGGGGAAACTGATTCTTAACCTTTTCAAATCTTTATTTCTCCATCTGCAAGAAGGTATTGCTGGACAAAATAATTTCAATGCACCATTTTTAGCTCTTAGGTTCTATACATGAGCTTTGCCTAGTTTCAAGGCAGCAGAAATATGTTCGCTTTGTCATTTTTCATATCTTGAAACCACATCACTCCTGTCTTTAATAATCTTATCCACCTAAGATGTTGACCCAAATGGATTCAACATTCAATTATTTCACTGTAATTACAGAAGTCACTACTTCTGGTTTTCTAGAACTCGGAGCAGTCTTAGATTAAACTATGTGACATGTAGCAGACGCAAAAACGCAATGCAGACCAATAAAACGCCATGGTTTTATGTCCATCCATCAGGTAGAAAAATGAAATGCCTAAAGCAGGCACTGAAACCAAATTTAATAAAAGCACATGTTTATTGCCCAGGCCCTGCTCTGCATCTTGACACAGCAGCCGAGTAAAATGTGCTGCCCGAGTATCTCCTGTTTTCTATGCAAACACCACAAATTAGTATCTGCTTGGCGTCCTTAAGAATGTGTGAAGTAGCCCGCTCAATTCCAGGCAAATCCCGCATAGGCTTTGCCTCTGAAATCACTGTGGCAAATGCAAATGATGTATGAAATAAAGGGCCTGGCCAAGTGTGCGTTCACTTTCATTTCACATCTGCGTTTCCCTGCCCCTCATGCCTCCCAGCTCCCCCTCCCCGCAGCCAGGGTGAGAGAGATGTGAATTCGCTTCCCAGGTTGCTGGGAATTCGATTTCCAAATCCCTCTCAGCATCAAACAAATCATCAGAAAAAGCAAAGGTGCCCTGAGCAAAGCTGCACAGGAGATGAAAGGCCCAGAGCACTGGTGGGTGAGCACGCATTGTGCGGTCTGAGCCCCACTGAGGCCTGGTCAGAGAAGAAGGAAGGGGCCCAGGCATCGGAGCTGCGCTAACATGGCTGCCAGCATCAGTGCTGCAGGAAAGGGGCGGGGGGGGGGGGGGGGGGCGGAAGGGACTGCTCCGGGCCAGGAACATGCAACCCTCCCCAAGCCTCCCAGTACACCCTGGGTCTGTAGCACCAGAGAGAAATGGTCTCCCAGCAGCATCCTGTGCGCATCCTGACTCCCCGCTTTTGGGGCACTTCTCAAAAGGCCAAGGATCGCCAGCCTTCATTTAACTCTGCAGAAGGTCACCTCTGCACCACCCTCCTCAATGCAACACGTGTGGCAAGGCATCGCCATGGCAACCTTCCTTTCCGGGCTCTCTCATTGAACAGCTGAGACCCAGAGCATCCCTGAACTTGTTACTGCACAAGTTAATGCGGTCCGCTGAGGGCTTGGTTTCCTATTGTCTTTTGTGCAACTGATTGCTTCCTGAAGCTGGAAAAACCTAGCCTGTGTTTCCAATGTGCTTCCCTCCAACCTGGGCCAAACATGTCAGTAAATCTGGTCTTTCTTCTCCAAGTAAGCACAACAGAAGACACTGAAAAGTTAACTAATAACAGTTATTCCTTTTAATTGTGAGTAATTGAGCATAATGAGTCCCCAAAACAAAACTGTGTTCTCATTAATAAAGAAATGCAAGTTAAAGTAGCAAAGATGTGCTATGTAGTAAGGATTTTGTTAATTTGTTTTTAAAAATTGCCTGTGCTGCCGAAACTGGTTTGGCTCAGTGGTAGAGCATCGGTCTGCGGACTGAAAGGTTCTGGGTTCAACATCGACGTTTCTAGCTCTCTATCTCTCTCCCTTCCTCTCTGTAAAAAATCAATAAAATATATATATATTTTTTAAAACTGCCTGTGCTGACCAGGGTGCGGCAAAGCATTCCTATATGCTGGCTACTGAGTAAATTGTTAGTCTTCCTGAAGACAATTTATTTTTTCAAGAAATAGAGATCTCACCCTGATGGGTTTGGCTCAGTGGATGGAGCATCAGCCTCAGGACTGAAGGGTCCCGGGTTCGGTTCCGGTCGGGGGCATGTGCCTTGGTTACTGGTGTGTTCCCAGTGGGGTGTGTGCAGGAGGCAGCTGATCGGTGTTTCTCTCTCATTGATGTTTCTGGCTCTCTATCCTTCTCCCTTCTCTGTAAAAAAAAATCAATAAAATATAAATATAAAAAATAGAGATCTCAACACACATCTGAAAATACAGCTACAAATGCAACCAAGGACAAAGAAATTCATATCATGAGATGATATCTTAAAAATGAAATGAGAAGATACATAGTAATTCCTTGAAAGATAATTTTAATGACTCATTGCTAAGTAAAAAGTAGATGTTAAATGGTGATTAATTTGGTCATATTTTTATTTTAAATGTATTTAGCAAGAAAAATGCTAATTGGTTATCTCTGGGTGGTAGAATTACTGGTGACTTCATCGTGTTTCTTTTCTTTTTTTTATAGCAGCAAGCATTACTTTATATAACTATGTGTGGTGTGTGTGTGTGTGTGTGTGTGTGTACAGGTCTTTTGTGTTTTACTAGTATATCTAATTAAATATATATATCCTATATAATAAAGGGCCAGCCACCATAAGCATAATGACCAGAATGACCAGAGACCAGAACCTCCATGGCCTCTTGCTGGGCTGGCCCTGCCCCCAAGCAAGCGTTAGGGGCAGGCAGAGTGGTTAGGGGCAATCAGTTAGTCAGGCCAGTGGTTAGGGGGGATCAGGTAGGCAGATAGCCCCTGGCAGAGCTGGCTCCACCCCCAAGCAAGCAGTTAGGGTTGATAAAGCAGGCAGGCAAGTGGTTAGGGATGATCAGGTAAGATGGTAGCTCCTGGCAGGGTTGGTCCTGACCCCCAGCAAAGAAAGAGGGAGTCCCAGGCCACTAGCGAGGGCAACTCTATGGCAGTTGTGAGCTGGCCAGAGATTGCCCTGCGGAGGGAGGCCTAGGCCAGCCAAGCCATCACACACCATGCCTGTTGCCTGCAGGGGAGGCCACTAGTGGCAGGGAAAGGGGTGAGCAGTGCTGCACAGATGGCAAGCAGTGGCAGCAGCAGGGGTGGGGGCACTGCCTTGCAGCCAGGGGAAGGAAAGCCCCAATAGGCCCTGATCTTGGGTCAGGCCTAGAGACCCTACCCAAGGGGTCCTGGATTGTGAGAGGGTGCAGGCCTGGCTGAGGAACCACCCCTGAGTGCACAAATTTTCATGCACTGGGCCTCTAGTTTATAATAATATAATCTACACAGATTATAATTCACTATATTTTCCTCAGGAAAATATAAGGCTTTTAATAGAAAAAAGATATCTGGATCACTCTGATTTGTTGGTCTTTCCCTTCACATATCCAAGTTCTTGGTACTTGCATTTGGTTTGGAAATATTTTTTTTTTTTAATTTTTACATTCTACCAAAGGAAACAAAAATGAGCTTCTACTGAAAACATAATAGTATTAAGGAATACTCAAAAACCTTTTAGTGTCATTAAGGATTAAGACTTTCATTTCATTCCCATTCTCTGGCTATAAAATTGCAAAGTAAAAAGCAATTGTTGGTTTAAAGTGGAAATTCATGAGTAATGATGAGAGGATCGGCTCAGGGGCCAGGTGGTGCTTAAAGGGTATCCTTCAAAACCACCTTCCCTGTGGGCCCTGTACCCAGGCCCCAGAGCAGCAGGGAATGCCTATCATCTCATGCACACAGGACTATCTCATCCTCCAGAGAAAGTGCTCTCTTCCTACCCTGGGTAGAATGAACCCGGCTGTCAGTGAGTTACCCTGCAGTGTAACTCATCACCTCATTTCAGAGGAAGGATCAAGAACCCAGGCTCAATGGTCTCAATAAAATCAGGCCTCTGTAAAGCTTGAGAACTGCTTTCTGTGAATCATCTCAAAGAAAATATTGCATAGACCTCGGCAAAGATACAGCTATAAGAATGCTTGTTCTTTTGCTATTTTCAGTAAAATTTTGGAATCCATATAAGTGTCCAGGAGTCAGAAAAATTATATTACAGCTGGATGATAAAACTGTATACAGCCATCAAAATGAAAGATGGAGAAGAATATTCAGTGATGCAGGAAAGTGCTCACAGTGCAGTGTTAAGAGAAAAGAAGGGCATGTTAAATATAGAAGGTACAATGTGACCTCATTTTTAGAAAATGCTTCTTATTACACACAATACTTAATGTATAACATACATACTTGAACATTAAAGCTCCAAAATTATGGATTGCCAGTTATTTTATTATTTTCTTTTAACATCTCTAATAAATCTATTAATAATAAGTTATTAGTGGTTAAGTAATTATTAATGTGGTATTAATCAGAGAAAGTATGTTGTATTAGAAGCCAGGAAACAGTACTATATGCTCTGATGATTTTTCAGGTTTGCATTCTGCAGGCCCCTGAAACACTTCCAAAGTGTACATTTTATTATAATAGTTCAGCAATTAAAGGATGACCCATCACCTGGCTCACATTACCTACCTCACAAATCCATTCATCTGGACTAAAGTTATGGACTCTGTCTTTCTCTATAACCTAATTGTTAGAGCAGATAAGACTCCATTCACATGAGGACATCTGCTTATAGCATTGAAAAGATTAAATCAAGGTGAAGGTTGTCCAGATTCTGAATAGGCACATGCTATGCACTCTCTGAGCACATACACACTCTGGTTCTGGTCTGATACTACCTCATTTATAAATGGAGATATGGGTGGCCACATGACTCTCTAAATGATAATCCATCAGGCTAGATGGCCAAGCTTGTCAAGTTTAGATAGCCTAGTCCCTGACAATCACTGGAGACTCAAGTCTCAACCAAACCTTTCCCACTCTTGAGCTCAGCCATAGAGAGACTGCAGCAGCTAACACAAATGGAGTCTTATAGGCGTCTTCAAACTACGGCCCGCGGGTCACATGCGGCCCACAGAGGAGTCTGATCCGGCCCGCCAGGTTTTTTGGGCAGTGAGCGCAGCCGAGGTGTTACAGTAGGAATTAGTAGTTCATATAGTCCGGCCCTCCAGCTCTCTGAGGGACCGTGATTTGGCCCCCACTTTAAAAAGTTTGAGGACGCCTGTAACTAGACATTGTTCTAATTCTCCCAGCACACCTATAGCATAAGTATTACTCTACTATTTTTTTCTTCCCATTTAACAGATAAAGAAGTTGAGGCACAAAGAGGTTAAACAATCTCAGCATTCACAGTTCCCATCACCTACTGTTAATAAGCATTATAAACCCAGGAAGTCTGGCTTCAGCTCTGACCTGTTATACCACCATCCAGATACACAGCTTGCCAAGTAAGTCATTAGTTTGAATAGATCTCTGCCTTAGCCCTGGCTCTTCCCTCTGTGGAGAAGGTCCTTCCACTTAGTCAAATTCTGACCCTCCTTTCAAACACTGATGTTACTATATCTCCTCTGAAAAGTCTTCCCCAATCATTTTAGGCAGGCTTAAGGATTTTCCTCTATGTGCCCATAAGTATCTAGTTATGGTACTTAACACACTGACAGGTATTATTTATTAATCTTTGAGATCTTAAACTTCAAAGCCAAAGTGCAAGTTTCTGTTAATATTTATATCTCCACTGCTCCCAGACAGTATATGACATGTAAGAGGCTCTTAGTAATTGATGTATCTGTACAAGATTATGAGGAGGACTAAATATTTCTTCTTGCCCCCAAAGAGTCTTCAATGTTCCACCATAACAGCCACCATCCCTCCAGTCGGGTGGGTGCTATGTAGATAGAACACTAGACTAGTAGCCAGAAGAACACGGAAAGCCAGCTATCCTCCAAAAATGCAATCTTTGCCTTACTGGGCTCTTAAATGTTAAATGTGGACCTATCCTTAGGGAGAAAAGGGAGAATAAGAGGACATATTAAAATATTATCAGTATTAATTTTGACAATTTGCCAGGTATTCTATTAGAAAAGAAGGCCCTTTGGGGGTGAGGCAGAGGATGGCTCAGTCTGGTGAAAGGCTAAGGGCTCAGCATGTGGTCAGTCTGTGCACACCTCAAGGAGCTCTGTACTCAGTTCCCTGAAAATATCACCAGATCTGTCCACTTTGGGCAGTTCCTCCTTCCCCTACCTGATAACGTTTCATCAAGACAGGAATGAAGTCTGGCCAGGTGTGGCTCAGCGGTTGAGCATCGACACAGAAACTAAGAGGTCACCAGTGTGATTCCCAGTCCAGGTTGCAGGCTAGTCCCCCAGTCGGGGGTGTGCAGGAGGCAGCCTATGGATGATTCTCTTTCATCATTGATGTGACATTTCTCTCTCTCTCTCCCTTCCTCTCTGAAATCAATTACACACACACACACACACACACACACACACACAGGAATGAAACTCATAGTCTATCTATCTCATCTTTAATAGTAAGAAAATATTCTTGTTGGCTTCAGTCAGTCCACTAATGGTACTGCTGGAAGCAGGAAAAGAAAACTAATATTTATGCATGAAAGTCACTACAACTGTGTCTGCATCTATCTCAAATCTCTTTTGGAACAAACTTGGGAATAAATAAATACATAAGATGAAAGTAAACACACTATTGATTTGAGGGTCTGGCTTAAACTTTGCTTAGGGCTTCAAGGTTTATGTGTGACATTTCTCAGGGAAAGTAGGATATCTTCATAGATACCATAACAAATATTTTGAAAGAAAGGGTCAAAATCCCAGGAGGGTTTGTCCACTCATTTGGAGGGAAATAAAACCAATTTCACCTCAAAATATTTCCAACTGTCTAATTATACATATTGAATTTTAGCTACTTAAATGTTCATTTGCCCATCATGGAAAATGTTAGTTCACGTTAGTACTATTGCATTTTTAACTAAGGGTTCTTTATTGAAGTTCTGCAAAGTTCTCATAGCTATCTAGTGACTCCTTGTGGAGTTTTCTCTCTACATGTAACAATTCTCTAAAAAGTTAGGAAATTAGAGAATCTCAGAATTGAAGGAGAAGTAAACTTTCGCCCAGTTCTCCATAGCCATGAAAGAGAGTTGAAAAACCTCAGGTGAAAAAAAGGCATCTTTTGGATTACTGCCTCCTCTCTTCTCCTCTACTGGTGAACTAGATTTACAAACCATATTGCAGTTTTCCTGAAATTTTGCTACTGACAAAGTCATTTCAACGGGTCTCAAAATGAAAGCAAAAAAAAAAAAAAAAAGAAGAGAATTTCACATTGACCAAATTTGGGGATTTCCAATGTGATTATATAGAGAAAATAGCTCCTCAAGACAATTAATGGGCAAGTAATCAATGTTCCAAACACAATGAGTTATCTTTAGATATAAATATAAACAATATTTAGATACAATAAAAGCAAATTGTCCCCTTGACCAGAGTTGTTCCTGGAGTTCAACCAGGGAGTAGACCAGCCAGGAGAAGAGAGGGAGGCCCTGGCCACCAGCCACCAGCTGCTAGGGACCCCTACCAGTGCACGAATTTTATGCACTGGGCCTCTAGTTTAGATACAATATTGTTGATTAATATTCAACAATATTTTAGTAGGCATTTTTCATTTCAGCCTTAATACCTAATCTCTTGCCCTGATAGTACTTTGTGTTTTGTGGAACTTTCTTCCACATTGAGTGCATGGTTAAACTAGTTGCTTCTTCCTACTTTTGAAGCTTCAGTTCAGTCAGGTGGTCATCAAGGACAACTAACTGCTTCTCCTGGACACCGTATATTAGGTAATCAGAAACCCAAGAAGCCCATTTGAGACTGTCATTGCACAGTGGTAGTAGTGCCTACCAGACTCTTTCAGCTATGAAGTCATCTCCTCACACTACAGTGCTGTCTTGGATCTTGGCTATTTCTAAGCATGAGTTCATCATTTCTTGGCATCCCTAGTAGCCTTTTAATATAGCCTTTTTTTTTTTTAATTATCCAGGTTCTAAAATTGATTGTGGTGATTCATTCAGTAGTTTGGAAAACTGAAATGTTTTCTTCCCCAAAGTCTAATAAATTCAATTTAGTGTATGATAGAATGCGCTGGTTAAACAAATAATCTGCATCTATATGTTATAAAAACCATCATTTCATGATCATGAAATATATGAAAACCCCACTAAAAATAACTTAATTTATCCTTGATGAAATAATTTTTAATATGCTTTTAGCAAGAGGAAGAAAGAGGAATGGAGATAAGAGATAGAAACATCAAAAATGAGAGAAAAATCATCAATCAGCTGCCTCCTACAGACTCCCTATTGGGAACTGGGCCTGCAACCCAAGCATGTGCCCTGACTGGGAATCAAACTGTGACCTCATGGTTCATGGGTCTATGCTCAAACACTGAGCACACCAGCTGGACAATGAAATAATTTTTAGTATTATGATAGTTAAGGACATCATAGGCCCTCATTGGTTGCCATCAGTAGACATGCTTCAGCATCATTTAATTAAGAGACTTAGTGATCTGTGTATCAAATGCCAAGGAACTTATTTTATAGTGATATCACTGTTATGATTCCAAATATTGATCCAACAATATTTCTAAATCTAGAGGCAAAAAAGCTTATTTTGAAGAAAATTTTATTCAGTAATTTTTCTGGATATCCTAATCTTCTAATACCATCACCTTGTGTTGGGGAGCACAAGAGACTTGGTTAACAAGTTGTAAGGAGGATATTCTAAGAAAATGGAATTGTGTGGAAGACCACCTGGCCTGTTTATGGGAATTCTGATTAGGGAGACTTAAGGGAGTGTTGAAAGCGTTGCCCCGGATTATTCTTTGACTTTTCCAAAAAGTCTGTGCATGTGCAGATCCTCGGGTGTTTACTGGAATCCTTATGCTTAATCCCTGGATGCCCTTGCATAGAGGACAAAGTAAGGGCATGTGTCCTCCCAAGATTATTTACCCTTCTGATTGTATCAAAAGATAAAAATTCCAACAAAAGCCTAATGAGGCAGGCAATGGAGGCTGCCTCACTCCTTCACCTGGGGCATCCCTTAGCCTCTCTTTCACAGTGAAACTGTGTTGGAATAATCCATTCATCTGTTGCTCAGGATCTGCTGGTCAGCCCCGGCAACCACAATTTACTGACTTTGAAAAGGGTGTTACCAATTTTAATGTTTTCCTAAGCAAAAGCTTATCTTATGTTTAGCAGTGAAACCAATGACCCCTTGCCTATGCATTCCCAATTTATCTGTTCTACTTTATTACCCATGTCCTACCTCTTGGTTGGATATCTTGACTTGATGTTATATTTTGCTCCCTCACATTTTAGAATCTTTCAGACTCTGTCCCCGGCATTGAGGACTTCAGTAATCAGAACTGTAGTACTACTTAACTTGTAGCATTCCCTATTGCCTGTGGTGTGTACTATACTTTGACTCCCAATGGACTTTTCTTTTTCTGGGCTTCTTCCAGGGAAAGTGGAAGGGGAGAGGTATTACACAGGCAAAGGTCTGGTAAGATTGTTATTCGTCTTTGCCATCACAAATTATGACCAGTCCTCTGTTGATTCTTGGCTAAATTTGAATGACAGGCAATTAACAATAAACTATGCATGGGAAAAAACTGTGTCCTCAGCATTTCTTGAATTAGAATACTTACTTTGCATATTTCTGTGTGGGTACAGACAAGACAGTAATCTTTTGTGTCTTGATGTCACGATCTATTCAATTGATTGCAAGAACAGCTGTCTCTTAAAAATGTAGGTAATTCTTGTTTGTGAAGAGTTATAATAGAACTAAAAAGGTCTCTGGATACTAAAATGATAGTTCTCTCCTATTTCACTGCAGGGAACCCCAAGAGGTCTTGATGGAATTTTAGTGTGTAGTGTATATAAGGGTGTAACGCCATGAAATATTTACATAACACATTATGTCATATGAACTAGACATAATTTTAGCAGAAAATATGGCTCTATTATATGTCTACCATAAAGTCATAATCATGGGTGCCCTATGGTTGGGCGTGGGGAAAATCAAGCAGTCAAAGCAAGCATGATTTTCCATTCCTCAGTTTTCCACAGGCTTGTTCCTCAATCATTCCTTTTTCTTTTTTAAGACAGCTATAGAAAGTATCAAATATCAAGAAATATATATGGGAGAAATTTTAAAATTTGAGCCAATGCTTGTCTCAGAAAATCATCGCTCACTTTTGGGAGCAGATTATGCTCCAGTTTAGTTCAAGGAGTTCATAATTTCCATACCAAGATAGTTTAGAAACCACTGTGCTCACATCCCAAGATCAGCCTCTAAAAGCAACTAAATTCCCTCTCTTTAAAAAAAAAATGAAATGCAAGTTAAGATAAGATGGTTTTACTTAGGTGAAGATTAAGATGCTAATATTTCCAAAAAGAATGAATCTACAATTTTGTATAAATATGTAACATGTACATTTCTCATTTTTAATAGTCTTTTAAATGTTGACATAGAACATTCACACTGCACTCATTCATGGTAATGATGCCTAATTTAAACCACATTTTCCATTAGAGAGACGATTGTATATGGAAAAGGAAATAGCTCCCCAAGTCCCTCTGTGTATATCGAAGTGGAAATCTAAAGCCATTATATAGTTTATGCTTAAGTTTTGATTAAAAGATATCATAAAAATCCTATAAGAGCTCAGCCCAAGGTAGAGGATTTGACTTTAGCATATTGAAAAAAGATTGGTGCCCGAATACCAGCTTTAAGTATCTTTTCTCACTGAACGCTATAATAAACAATCCACATGAATGTAAAAACCAGGAACTTCCCGAATAATGGTCACATCTGTTTTCCAGTCAAAGTTAAATCCCCTATCTCTAAATTCAGTGAATAATTCATTTTAGAGCTGGAAAAGAATTTGGTCCAATTCCCTCATATTATACTTGAGGAAATTGAGGTACAGAGAGATTTCTCCCTAATAACCTTACTAATCCTTCCAGTCTCAGCCTAAGATTAACTCCTTGGGAAAGCTTTCACTGATTCTGCTGCCGCAAAAAAAAAAAAAAAAAAAAAAAAAAAAAAAAAAAAAAAAAGAGTCTCCTCTCCTTTCCTATACTCTCAAATTTCTCTGTAGTTTTCTTCATAGTATATAATATATAATTATACAAGTGACATAACTTTTTAGTTTAGAGTCTGTTGTCACAATTGAAAGCTCCAAGGGATCTATGAGCTGGATGCTCACCAGGTAGCACATGCCAAGCACAGAGTGTGCCCAGTAAGTATTTAACAAATCAATATTTAAGCAACATGTAATGACACAAATATATGTATTACATCATTTATAAAGTGAGAGGTTAGACTAGATGATCTGTAAAATTCAAACCAACTCAAAACTTTTTATGAATGCTTATAGTTAAGTTTAGTGTTCCTTCCACTATGCCACAAATGTTGTCTCCTTGCTATTCATGGTTTTTACACCCACTACTTGTCTAATTTTAGACAAATTTATTCTCTATATTGAAGCTTAACTTCTTTGATGGAAAAAATAATAAAAGTTATTCTTTCAACACATTTAATTTTTAAAGAATTTTATCAATTGTGGTAAAATATATGTAACAAAAATTTATCATTTTAATCATTTTGAAGTGTTTAGCTCAGTGTCCTTAAGTGCACTGACATTGTTGTGCAAATATCATCGTCATCAAACTCCAGAAATTTTTTCAATTTCTCAAAGTTTTATTTTTATGCTTCCCCTTTACCACCCTTCCTTCTTCCTCAAACTGCAAATCCATTTACCCTTTCTCACCATCTATCACTGACTTTGTATCAATGATCAATTTCTATGTAACAGGCCACCAATTTTTCTAAGTGGTTCTTCTGGTCTGGTCTGGGCTTAGATCATCTTAGCTGAGTTTGTTCATGAGTTTGCAGTCAATTGATCAGTTGGCTTGGGTTGCCTTACTCACATATCAACCAGTAGGTTGGCTATTGGCAGATGTGACAAGAGTGACTTTATCATGTGATTTCCATTCTCCTAGTAGGATTATCTAAGCTTACTCATTTAGTGGGGATAGTAGATCTTGAATGCACCAAGAGGTCAAGCCCCAATGCTCAAATGCTTTTTAAGGCTCTATATTATATTTGCTCATGTCATATGGATCAGAATAAGTCAAATGGCCATAATATGTGTGTCAGAAACTACAAAGACATGAATCAGGGAGGCCAAGGCAAATTGTGGGACATCACTGCAAAAATATATCACACCCTTGTTAAACAAACTGTATTTCATATTCTTATCATTATGATAATTTCTTTTTATCAACTCTTTTTTTTCTTCTTCTAATTTTCTCTCCAAAGTACTCAACTGGAAAAATATCCAGACTCTGGTCAAACCCAACAATCTGCCAATCGCTCCACATACTAGAGCAATTGTCACTGAAGAAAACAGCCCAAACATCCATCCTGAATTCTCTCATTTGTAATTTATGAGTACCAATCTCATCTGGGCACTGAATATTACTTATCAGTCTCACATATTTGTTATCCTAGTTGATAATCTTATTTCATAATATACATCACAAACATATACATGTTGAGAGAATATGAATCAAAGAATCACTCATCTTCCTAGTAACAATCCTGCATCTGTTAGCATATTCATTACATCCCTTCTAGATGCCAGTTAAAATGACTTCTCAGGCTTAATCTCTCTCTCATGTTCCCTTCTCACTTAGATGTCTGCTAGGTAGATCAAGCATAACATTCCCAGACAGAATACTTGGTTCTCTTTGTTTCTTTACCACCTCCTCCAACACATAAACTGCATCTCTCTCCTAGATTTTATATATAAAATGTCTCTTACTGTTGCTCAAGTCAGTAACTGGAATTTCTAGCTACCTCTTCACATACCCATTACCAACTCCTGTTGGATACCAAAAACATATATCAAATCCATATGCCTTTTATATATCTCTGCTTCTACTATCTCTGCCAGTCTAGCATCATCCTTCATCTCCTGCAATATCTTTATAGCAGTTTCCCTGCTTCTTTCTACTCTTGAATTCTTCACTCTATTCTCTGCACAGCTGCCAGAATCTTATAAGAACACAAATGATCATATTACTTCTCTACTTAAAACCCTCTAATGGCTTTCCACTACAAAGAGAAATACGAAACTTTCATGGTTGTTTGCAATGCTCTGACGTGGCCCCTGCCTACCATTCTCCAACCCACCTCCCATTGCTATGCTTCTTCTTATGCCTGGGCTTCCCTGACCTGCATTCTGCTGCTTGATCACACCAGGCCTATTCCAGCTTTGTGGGTTTGGCCCTTGCTATTTTCTCAACCTGGGATGCTCACCGTGTGGTGAGGCATTGTTATAATTCAGGTCTCACCTCAGATGTGACCTGGCCATTCTTTATAATGTTGCTTCTTCTCCTACTCCCTCATATGGCCCAACGATAGCCAACCGGTGGCCCACAGACCATTGGTGGTCCATGAAGTCTGGAAGGTTGGTGACTACTGAATACTTCTGCTCACTCTCTACCATACTACCCTGTTTTTCCCTCATATCATCTGTATTAGTTAAAGTTTATTCCTTTTGGGTCTGCTTCGCTAGAATAGAAAATCCACAAATGTTAAGAACACATCTTATTCACCATTTCATTCCCAGCTTATAGGACAAAGCATTAAAAAATAGTAGGTATTCAATAAATAGGTTTTTTTTTTACATTGCATGGTTTCTGTGAGGAATGTTTTTTGTTGTTGTTGTTTTTTGTTTTGTGTTTTTTTTTAAATATATTTTATTGATTTTTCACAGAGAGGAAGAGAGAGGGATAGAGAGTTAGAAACGTCAATGAGAGAGAATCATCGACCAGCTGCCTCTTGCTCACCCCCTACTGGGGATGTGCCCGCAACCAAGGTACATGCCCTTGACCGGAATAGAACCCGGGACCTTTCAGTCCGCAGACCGACGCTCTACCACTGAGCCAAACCGGTGCCGGCAAGGAATGTTTTAAACATATTTGAAACACTCTGGTATATAATAATCATTATATAAGTGATGTTCATAAAACACAAAATATGTTTTTCCATCTTGTATCTTTGGCACCCAATAGTTACTTGGAAATGGTATCCATGTGACAATTTTTTTTTTTTTTTTTTAGCAAATCAATAATTCCAACATAAATAGCATTAACATTGGTTAATACAAATTCCATAGAATATTTTAATCAAGGCTATTTTTGGTGACAAGTAATAGAAATCAATTCATACTAACTTATATACAAGAAAGAATCATTAAATGGACCAAAATGAATCATTAAATGGACTACAGATGCACGAAAAGTACAGCCATGACCTCCATAGAATATTTCAATCAAGACTATTTTTGGTGACAAGTAATAGAAATCAATTCACACTAACTTATATACAAGAAAGAATCATTAAATGGACCAAAATGTCATCTACAGATGCACGGAAAGTACAGCCATGACCTCTCAGGGGCTTAGAACAAGGAACTAAAATATCACCACATCCTATGGCTATTTCCTCTCAGCTAGCATGGCAATTCTGTCTGCATCATTCTCTCTCTGCAAACCAGTTCTCTCTTGTTTTTCAAGTAATGGCTATCCAAACTCTGGCTTTATATGAGTTCATAGTTCACATGACCAAAAGAGACTGAACTAGTGTCTGAGAATTGAATTTCCAAATCCCTGTGAAGAAAATCTGATTGACCCACATTGATTAAATACTTACCTGTATTCAAACTTGGGTAGCCAGGAGTTGTGGTCATATATCATCAGATGACTCTGAAGGTTCACACCTCTGTGTGTATGTATGTAGAGAAAATAGAGTTCTAACAAAAAGTGGAGAAATAAAGGAATGGACAAATACCTTGTAATGCAACTGTCAAGGCCCTAAGTCAGTGGTCGGCAAACTCATTAGTCAACAGAGCCAAATATCAAAAGTACAACGATTGAAATTTCTTTTGAGAGCCACATTTTTTAAACTTAAGCTTTTTTTTATCACCACTTCTTCAAAATAGACTGGCCCAGGCCGTGGTATTTTGTGGAAGAGCCATATTCAAGGGGCCAAACCACTGCCAACCACTGTGTTCAACTTACAGAGAAGTGGAGAATCTATCTTCAATGGTACCTTTAGTCTTCAGGTCTACATTGAGAGAGCAGACTTCACTCAGATATGTGTGATTTTACCTTGGTTTCAATCACTGGTGGGAATTCACACTCCAGAGGCCTTAGGGTGAGCCGGTGTTTGATCTGTGTAAATTATGTCAGATACACAAAGCACTCACAAGATGGGGGCAAAAAGTCTTGTCTGATAATGCTGAAGGAACAAATGCAATTGACATTTGGGTAAAAATTCTCATGTTCCCGGGAAGAACAATTTTGAAGCAAAATACTGTGTAGAGATGCACATAAACACATCTTTGACCTCCAGAGACACTTGATTTACTAAGAGCATAGGAAATGAAATGATTTGATTCCTGGTGTTAGCACAGGCATTGCCGTCATCATGCAAGGAAAAAAAAGTGGATTTATTTAAATTCATTTTGCCTTAGCTCTCTTCAGAAAAGCTCATGAATAAGAGAAGTGTTTAATGAATTAGAGGACATGATTCTTCTTTCTGCCTGCCTCCTCCCACTCTCTCATGAAAAATAAACACCTTTTAAATTAAGAGACAAGAGTAAGAGAAAGGTGGCAATTGAACTGACTTTTTTGAACATGGAAAGAAGTCGTAAAGGTAAAGATCATGATATATGACTGAATGCTGCCTTCTACTGTGGACAGTTCAGATTAGAAAGGAAATATTTATTTCGTTCCTGAAGTCCAGCTTCCTTTTAACAACAACCAGGGAAAAGTACAGTAGCCCCCCTTATCCTCTGGAGATACATTGCAAGATCCCCAGTGGATGCCTGAAGCCATGGATATACCAAACCCAACATATACTATGTGTTGTTGTGGGGTTTTTTTTGTTTTGTTTTTTGTGGGTTTGTTGTTGTTGTTGTTGTTGCTATACATACATATCAATGACAAAATTGAACTTATAAATTAGCATAGAAAGAGATTACCAACAGAACTACGTATAATAATATACCGTAGCAAAAATTACTTGAAGGCTTTCTCTCAAAACATTTATTATGTCATACTCACCCTTTTCCTTTTTGTGATGGTGTGAGATGATAAAATGCCAAACTTCTCTCTGGGCTTCTGGAACTCTCCTTGACTTGCTGTAAGTGGCCCGTTTCAGGAGACCCCTCGCTGAAGTCTTCATTCAGGTTCAATGCTTTCTGGAGCAACCCATTTCTGTCCATCAAAAACCATTTTCTGTTAAGTCTTCCACCCACAAATGCAATGCCTTTTCCAGCTTAATTAAGGCATTAGTTTCGCACTCTGGCCATAACTCCTGCAGTTGGAAGTGTGATTGCAAAACTAATATAGATTTTTGACCTTCTTCACAATTTCAAGGATAGGAGATTTGTTCTTACCTTAGATCTCGGCAACCTCGGCATGCCATCTGTCCCCCCTTTATTTAAAGTCAAGGACGTTCATCTCCTTCTCCGCCCAAGGAAGCGCTTTATGGTTGTGTTGCGCTTTGGCAGATCCAAATTGCCAGTGTGACCACCCTTGCAACTTGGGGGCCTGATTAAATAAAATAGGGGTAACTCCAACACAAATGCGGCAATGCCACCACGGTCCGTGGCTACTAAGGGACCGACTCCTACGAGACTCGCGTCTGAGGCGAGACAACGCTAGACTCCATCTCGCTGCTCAGAAAATCGTGCAATTTAAAATGTGTACATGGTTTGTTTCTGGAATTTCCCATTTATTATTTTCGGGCCATTGTTGAGCACAGGCAACTGGAATTGCTGAAAGCAAGTCCCCAGAGAGGGGAGACTACTGAAATTAAGAGAGTATAAATGTTGGGTATGCTAAGGCTTTTTCTGCTCTTAGCAAGTAAGATAAGTATACAGAAAATATAGTATTAATCAGACTTCAAACATTTAAAATATATATTTTATTGATTTTTTTACAGAGAGGAAAAGAGAGGGATAGAGAGTTAGAAACATCGATGAGAGAGAAACATTGATCAGCTGCATACTCCTACTGGGGTTGTACCCCCAACGAAGGTAAACACCCTTGAAGTGAATCAACCTGGGACCTTTCAGTCCGCAGGCTGACGCTTTATCCATTGAGCCAAACCGGTTTTGGCTCAAACATTTTTTTCATAACCATTTGTTAAGATCTGAGCTTGTGGGCCAGGACAAAAACACAAGTTATACACCAGATTCTATTTGCCATTATCTGTTGCACTACTTATCCAAATTTATTGCCCTTAATAATGCTTGCCATCTTGAAGGGTTCATATATCAGTTGGTTGCTAACAAATACATTTTTATTCACTTATTCATACATTTTTACATTTTTATTTTACACATTCGTTTTCTCAAAAGATGTTTTTAGGACCTTTCAAATTTCAGTTTCTAAAAAAAATAAAATTCTAGGTTCTGTTCTATAAATGTAGGCTATAATCAAGCAAATAATAAAGAAAAAGGAGAATAATAATAATCAATTAGGACCTTGCAGAATACTGTGTTTTGCTGAACACTTACTTTGTGTGTGGTAGTTAATTTTATGTGTCAACATGGCTAGGCTATGATGTCCAGTTGTTTGCTCAAACACGGACCTGGATATTGCTAGGAAAGGTATTCTGTAGCTATTTGTTGTTTTTAAGTAAAGGAGATTACCCTTGATAATTGTGAGCCGGACTCTTCTAATCAATCAGTTGAAGGCCTGAGAGTAAAAACAGTTTTTCTGAGAAAGAAGCAATTATGCCTTAAGCCTGTAACATGTAAGTCCTTCCTGCATTTCCAGTACATCAGCCTGACCTATGAATTTCAGATTGAAGATTACAACCGCTAAGTTTTCCTGAGTTTGCAGTCTGCTGTCCTGCCCTGCAGGTTATGAATCGGCCAGCCTCCAAAATCATGCAAGCCAGTTCCTTAAAACTTCTCTATCAGTTCCTTTCTCTCTTTTCCATATAAATCACTTTCTTAAGGCTTTGTATTTATTTAATATCTCATTTAATCTTTGGCCCCAAGCCAAAGTGCAAGACAGATTTACTTAATATCTCATTTAATCTGTCTCAGTACAAATCCAGGTACTATGAGGTCTGAAGGTAGTCAGTAGTCAATTATAATCAATTATGAGGCCCTATTAAGAAAAACAACACAAAATTACAAATATAAAATTACATACTAAATTTGAAGAAAATATGTACAAATGATGCCTTGAAACTTGTTAATGTTCTAGTAAATCCACCTTTTTTTTTTTATAACAACCTATCAGATGAGTATTATTATTTTAAGTTTTTCCAACTGATACATAAGGGAAACAAGATTTAAGAGTTAGTTGTTCCATGTTTTGGAGCTCAGGATAGAGCAATGAAAAATTCTAGGATAAATTATAAATCATGCTTGAAGTTTAAAGTTCTTTATGGTAAGTATACTAGGTAACATTTCAAACAAGAAGTTTCTATTTTTTGTTCAAAGGAGAAAAATCTGAGAAGTCTGTGCCTTCCAATTTGATGTGCCTTTTTAATTTCTAGTCCAAAATGTACCACCACAATCCCTGACCAGACACAGAGAATAGAGAAAGAATGCCCATTTACTCTGAAATACACATGGTATTGGAACATTAAGATTTATGGGCACAAAATGATAGTGCATTAAAAATTGGGATTTATGAGCAGCAAATAATAGTGCAAAAAAAAGGTTAAAACTCACTTGGTGCTGGCACATTAGGATTTATGGGCACAAAAGAATAATAGTGTATTTAAAAAAAACTGAAGCAAAATGGAGTGGTTTTAGTACCTATGGGAGTGAAAAATACATTTCTTTGCTCTTATCTTTCATCCTAATATAAATGTCATATATTATATTCAAGACACTGTGCTGTAAAACAAATGCTATTGTACATACAATGAGCTTTAAACAAACCTTAATGTTTTGCCATGTTTGCTTTTAAATTTTAAGTTATTTCAGATATAAGTTGAGGTACATTTGTATATCCTTCTCAATCACATTTTTTTCTTTTCAATACTATTTGTTGAATAAATGAATAAATGAACTAATGAACAAAACCACTTGCAATATATTCACCGTCCCCTTTCCTTCCCAACAAAGCCATAAGTGCTTTCATCCTCTGCTCTACAAAAACTCCAACAGATGAGCACACCCTGCAGATTGCAGTGAAGAAGCTGCAGGTGGATGTTCTGGCTCACCCAGAGTGTCAAAAACATTATTGGGAAATATATTCATTTATTATAAAGCCCTATTGAAAAACCTTGAACCAACTCAGGCTTTGCTCTATTGCATAATCAACCTATGATCAATTTGTAGGCACTGAATGCATCTGTCATTTAAAAATTGTAGAGCGGCTGCAGTGTTTGGACAGGTTCAAACCTTGGACTACTGAGAGGGCACATTCCTCTTATGGCCACGTGCAAGTCCCAGCTTGGAGGGCAGAACCCTCCCAGCACAATTATATCCAACAGCTGTAGTTGTAAGCTTGAACCTATGGTCTGAACACGTGGCCCCACATGCCTAAGTGATGTGAGCTTGATAGAGTTCAGGTGCAAGTAATTGAATAGGATTGAAACCCACAAGAATGTTGTAAACATCGTGATCATGCCCTTACTTTGCGTCGTGGAATCTGGCTATAAAATAAAGACTAGGCTTACAGGCTGTGGCATTGTTGCTAGCTTTCCATCAGAGAGGATAGCATCCCACCGAGACCCAGCTTTCTTCTCTTGTCTGACTTTCCTCAATCCTTCACCGCCTCCTCTCAGGGTCACCAAACCTGGCTGAGCTGGTGTGGCACATAAGGTGCCCAATATGGGGCTGAATATGCCATGGCCGTGCCACTTGCCACAAAAAAATTGCTATCAAAATCTAAGATCAATTTTTAGAATTACAGAATCACTTCTCTTTAATTTCTAGTTTGAGGTATAGGTTGAAATGAGGACTGACGTTTATAAAAAAAATCCGCATCCATATGTGGAAGTCACTTTTAGCATGAAAAGTGTGATATTTGAACTCTGTTGGAAAGAGCAAGATAATATAGACATAAGTAACAGAATCACATCAAAGTTTTGTGACCTCCAACATCTGAAGAGCTCCTGTCTTTGAGTTATGCTACAGCTTTCATGTTCATGGAAGAATTGCTGGCCCAATCACTGTCTGGCCCAAACACTGGAGAGATAGAGGAAATAGCTGCTCTCCACCTCACCAGGGCCCAGGATTTTTCTGTTCAGTGAAGGGAAGTAGAAGTCTGATATCTGAAAAGAGACATTTATGAAATTAAATGCCAATAATAGTGGACAGGTCAAACTCTGAGCAAGGCAAGCTTGGTTTAAAATCCTGGTTTTTCACCTGACTAGTCTCATGAAGCCTGAGAAAGTGAGCCTTTCTCTGTAGCTTCGTTTCCTCACCTGTGATATGGAGATAATGACAGTAACTACCTCATTAGGTGGACATTTAATTACATATTGCAGCTCAAGTGCTTTGCATTGTGTATGACACATAGCTGTGGTGCACCAAAGGTACATAACTTGAATTATTATAGTATCTTTAAGAACCAGAAACGGATCTGCCTCTCCAAGTCCCCTTTCTAGCAACCCTGCCTTCACAAAGTCACTTCTGGAGCCATCATACAAATACATTATAACCTCACTTGCTGGCCACAAATGATGGTAGAGGGGTGGGCATCTGATCAGTCCTTTCCTGAGAATTTTGGAGCTAGCACTGAGAGAAGCAGAATCTCTGAGTTATGCTGGCCAAAGATATAACACACTGGAGCCAACTTCTTGGGAGGCCTTGATTATCATGATGAATAAAATGCCGGTGCTCAGTGGGAGGGAAGTAAAACTTCCACATGCAAATGAAAGTACATATGATGAGCAATAGTGTGCTAAAGGCATTTGAATTGCAGTTGGTTTTGAGATATAGCCACATCCCTGCATTCTGTAAGGTCTTCATGTCTTATAACATATCCCAATAACTCTCCAATACATTGCCCTTTTTACTTAAGCTGAGATTGAGTTTTTATTTTATCTTAATAAAGGCAACATTTTATATATATTATCTCATTTACTTTTCAATAATGCCAAAAGATAGATATTATTTTTCACATTTTGCAGATAAGGAAACTGAGGTTCAAAAATGATAAGTAGTTGCCCAAGGCCAAATTACTAATCAATTGTAGGACCAAGATAGGATGTAAGCCCTCTGCCTCCAAGCTTTCATTCCTGACTCCCATCCATCAAGTTCTTACCATTTCTTGCTGTTTTCTCTCCCTTCACCTAACTTATGTTGGTCCTTCAAGTACTGTGGAGAGCAGCTACAGCCTTTGGACAAATTCAAGCCTGAGACCACTGAGAGGACACGATCCTCTGAAGCCAAAGCCACCTGCAAGTCCCAGCACAATTATAGCCAAAGTCTATAGCTGTAAGTTTGACCTTATGGTACAAACCTGTAGCCCCACGTGGCTGAGTGCTATAGGCTGCAGGAGGTGCAGCAAGTAAACAAAGCTTGATCAGGTGCATGTAACTGAGAAAATTCGAAACCCCAGAGAATGTTGTGACCACGCCCTTACTTTCCCTCGTGGAATCTGGCTATAAGATAAAGACTCGGGTTACAGGCTATGGTACTATCTCTCCATCAGAGAAAGCAGTGTCCCACGTAGTGCCCAGCTTTATTCTCTTGTCTGTCTCTTCTTAATCCTTTACCACCCCTCTCAGGCTCACCGAACCTGGCTGTGCCCGCTGGGCACATATGGTGCCCAATGTGGGGCTGAGTATGGGGAACTGCAGGTTCCCGCATGGCTGTGAGAGCTCTGCACAAGGTATCTAGCCTATCATTACTTCAGGAAGCTTTCCTTGGCTCCATGGACTGGGTGAAGGTTTCCATTCCATGTTCCATAGCGTTCCTCTTATAACACATATCACTTTGTACCCTGAATGTCTTCTCTCCTGTGTACTCTACTACACTATAAAACATCTAAAGATAGGTGTCTTTTTTCCATCTTTGTATTTCATATCAGACTCAACCTCAGGCATAAAGAAGGCCTTTATATGTGTATTTTGAATTGAATGAATATTTGGAGGAAAATGAGAAGGATGTTTTCTGTGTCCCCA
Source organism: Pipistrellus kuhlii (assembly GCF_014108245.1). NCBI lineage: Eukaryota > Metazoa > Chordata > Mammalia > Chiroptera > Vespertilionidae > Pipistrellus > Pipistrellus kuhlii. The sequence goes on from NW_023425595.1 coordinate 18,692,269, forward strand.
AATTCACACTAAAGGTATCACCCACTTTCTTATACAGAACAGCCCATCCATCAGACGATCTTTTCCTGGGCCTGATGCTCCCATCTTATATAATACTACAAATCTTCCTTTGGCATAGATGTCCCCTCTTCGCCTCCCCCTAAACCTTCATCTCAATCCCCTGCAGCTTTGCACTCTGCTTTAATTAGAGGGTGAGAGAGAAATAACAAATGAAGACAATTTAACCACTCTGAGCCATCTTATGACAATTCTACAGCTTGGGAGAAAAATGTTTTGGGCTAGTAATGTTTATAAGACTTCTGGTTTACATTCAGTCATACTGTCCTTTAATCTCTAGGAATAGAAGCTATAGTTTTTCATTAAGTGTTACTCCAGAATACAATACATTACCTGGTTTTTATATTTTTTTTCTTGACACATAAGGAAATATATGTATCAATATAGTACACACACAGTGAGAGAATGTATACTTTGAATAAAATAAAACCTAAAATAACAACATTATGAAAGATTCTTCAAAATTAAATCAATCACAAAAGTTGAAAGAATAATTTTTAAGAAGATAAAATTTTATTGAGCATAGTCTGCACCTAATTAAACTTTTCTCCCAAGAGATGTTCTCATGCATAGGAAGAGCCATTGGAACGGAAGCTATAATGAACTATCAGATGTGCGTGTGTGTGTGTGTGTGTGTGTGTGTGTGTGTGTGTGTGTGTTGGACTTTGTGAGCCTCACTTCTCAGCTTGATGGAGAAGACAGTGTGTCTTTTTGTGGAGACCATACCAGAATGTTTTTGAATTATTGGGATTTTTGGTAAAGTGTGTCTTTTGTACAGGCGAACTGTGCTGAAGCTGTGAGTCTGTCACCATCCTCATTAAATAAAATAGCGAAAGATCAAATCCTCATGCAGGTTGGGACCAGAAGGGTTCCAACAGCTACTCTGTAGCCCACAGCGATCCAAGTTGTCCTTTGAAAGCATTGTCTCCTAAGCGAACGGAAGGAAGGGGACCAGAGTTCTTCAGCCCTACAGAGGATGAGGCAAACAAAAAGACACGTAGTGTGAGGCTCTCAGAACAGTGCAGCTTAGCTCGGAACACGTGAGATGCCGCCTTTCTTCCTGCGGGCTGGGGGATGGGAGAATGGAAGCAGTTGCAGAAGCACGGAGGTTGACATCCATAAGCCAAAGCTCTCGCAACATAAGGAATAGAATCTCAGGGCAGGAACATATCCCTCAATCACTGTCAAAACTATTTTAAACAGGAGCTTTATGGTTCTCAGCCTGGGAGACTTACTGTATTTAAAACCTTCCACAAGCTGTGTTCCCCTCCCATGAATCTTTGTTTTTTTTTACTGAAAGTTGCTGTTTCTAAATTTTGGTGAGATGCAAGGATCTGTTCAGCTGTAGCTCGTTTTTGGATTATAACAAGGAAAAGATTAGTTGTTTCACAAGCACAGTTTATCATAAAAGGTGCTAACTCACAGAGATAAATTAGATGGATGTTTGTCTTTATTGCCACGAAGATGAAAGGAGTTACTTGGAAATAAGCTCCAAACCTCCAATCAGAATGCAAGTGGAAATCAATAATTTATTCCCATACATCTTCCTGCACTTTGCTGGCAATTGCAGACAAAATTAACAACAACCCTGACAGCCAAAAAGAATGACTCTGCCACGTTTCCCCAGGAGGCCTACACCATTTCAGTCCCAGGAACATAGTCTCTACATCCTTCACACCTTTGCTCTGGGTACTTATGAGTCAGCTGTTTCCTGTGACAGCTTTATCTATAGTCTGGGCGATTATTATTTTCACGAAGCCAAAAGTAATGTTTCTGTTTGCAAGGAACGGCCATTTTGTGGGCACAGCAGAACCCAAACTCAATCTAATTAAATCAGTCAACAACATTTGTCAGCTATAGGTAGAGGCATCAGCGCTTCACAAGGTCTGTGGGCTGCAGTAAATGTGGGGTCATCAGGGGTCATACGCAGAGATCACTTGATTTCCAAGAACAGATAGCCATCGCAGTGAATCTAGATAAAGTAGAGTTTAGAATAAGGTTAAAGGGAAGCCATCTCATAACCACCTAAGGAGAAAAAAAAATGGAGAAAATATGTCCTAGCTTGACTAAAATATCAGAAACTTCTATTTCTCTTGTGGTTGTATCACAGAAAGAGAATAGATTCCTTGTCTAAAAATTTAGTTCAGGTGTTGAAAGTGATAATATCACACACTTGAAGAGACTATAAAAAGATTGACTGTTCACATAATAAAGCTTCCTGGGAAGAGTAAGGCAGGATCTCAAGCAGTTCCAAAAATGGCTTGAGAGCAGGGATGGACAAGTGGCTTTGAGGCTTACAGCAGTTAAGGGGTGGAGCTAGAGTGAGGGATCTCATGAAGGGTCTCAAATTGGGTTTTGCATAGTTGAGACTTTCCATTAATGTGAAGGGAGGGAGCACTGGGCTCTCTTACCAGCTTTTTTAGATGTGGGGCAGAAGAGAAAAGAGAAGGGTGCTTGAAAGTTGGTACTAGTCCAACATAAAAATGTGCTTATACTCTTTATTATACTATTCCTCTTCCATTGGGCCCACATATTCTGTGATTTCAAATTCTCTCTGGACATCTGTTCTTTTATCTTTTTTTGAGGACCCCTCTGTAAGTCTCTTATTTTCTGTATGTCTCTCAGGGCTCTATTAGGGATGGCAAAATCTATAGCCATAACTCTCAGTGACCTTTTAATATTAGTGTCTATCACCACGTAAATGACTAAACCTCTGCATTAAATTCAGGAATGAGATAAACAAAAAGAGAAAGAGAAATAATAAGACAAAGAAAGAGAATGAATCCTATGTTTGGTTTTCTTCCAAATGAGTATCTACTTTGGCCAATGAGATAGTCAGAAGGTTCAAATATGGCTACTCAAATGCTCTCTCTGAAGGTCCTGTGGTCAGGGTGAATTTTAATTAAAAGAAGGCTAACTTAAGAGTGCTTCAAAAAATACCTTTAACCAAGCCCATACTTTGTAAATAAACCCTTTTCATTTATTTTGTTTGTGCTGGTTCCAGACACAAACCTGGCTATATATATAGACACATAAACATACATTGTAAATCTATTCATATATTTGAAGCAATGAATATAAACATCTGGAAATTATTGCTTAAATAAAAGCAAATGTTAATTTGCTTTTCCACATTATGTGGCATAAGCTTAAAATTTAAACTGCTTATTTGATGATCAGAAAATACTATCCATTCATAACAAAGCCAAATAGTAAACATCTCCATGGTTAGCCCTGACTTCTTAAGAGATTAAATCCTGGTATATCATGTAGGTATCATTGTGTTAATCAGAAATACCATTCTGAACATTAAAAATGCTCAGGTGCTTAAATATTTATTTTATCTCACTATATCCCTGTGTGCAGGAATATAAAATGTCTGTTTTTTTTATTAAATGTTCCCCATAAATCCAAAGAATAGGCATATTTTTAAATTTTATTATCACTGACACTGTCAGATGACCTAAAGTTTTACAGAAAGGCAAAGACAAGAAATCAAAGAAAACTGTTGTCATAGCCAGGCTCAGGTGCGGCCCTCAGGGACATTGTGAGTTTGACAAGGTCCTGGGAGCTCAGACTTCACCATCTTCTCATTGTGTGCCTAACATCCTGCTTTTCTTTCTCAAAACTTACTCTCAAACCTTATTCAGATTTTATTAATTGATAAAACTTGAAATTCCATCTTAAATAATTTATTCTAATATTCTCCCCTATGGGTTTTTTTGCGTGTGTTTTTAAAAATTTTTTGGAAAAATACAATAAACTGAATATGTCAATCAAAATTTCTCATGGATAAACACTTATTCTTCAATAACGTCACACTCCAGTAAAGATGTTTCCATTTCTCTGAAGTCACATAAGTGGTCCTTCATCAGCCCAAGAACTGGACTAAAATTTTATCCAAGTTACAGTTTAATAACTGGATTTTGCACTCCATTATATTTTTTAATCTTCTTTTATGAGCCCATCTAAGACCCCCAAGAATCTTGTTACTTATCACTAAATTTTCAAGTCATAGCACTGTTTGTTTTACTGATAACCTTTGTTTACCAAGTACACAACTATGTAACAGTCTTTTCCCCAAATCCTTAATGCAGTCTCTCACATTTAATTTTTCCGACCACTATCATCCTACTTCATGGATGAAGTTTTTGAGGCCACAGAGAGGTGTTTTGCACAAGTTCTATAGCTTTCAAGTGGCTGAGCTAGTGAAAGGAGCATATGTATATCTGCTTAACAGATGAGATGATGCACTCCTGGGTTGTCTCATGGTCCTTATAACTGGCACATCTATGTTTAATACATAGATTTTAATATCAATTACCAGTTCATCCTGATTTTAAAAATGTGGAAATTGTTAGTAAGGAAATATTTTCTGTGTCAGTGAGACCTGGATTTCTCTTCTTTATTCCAATTGTTTTTGCAAAGAAAAGCAAAAGTGCTTTGTGGGCCAAAGGATTAATTGTGAAAGTTCTCTTGATCATGATTTTATACACAATGCCATTCACATCAAGTGGGCTTGGAAAATGGCAGAACTTTAAACTGTCTTCATCAGACCTTTTCTTAAAACATAGTCTTTTCTAGTATTTAAAGAGCACATATTGCTGTGGTTCTTAAGCTTATCAAAAGGTCAGACCAAGATAAATTGTAAGTGGAACAGAGGAGAAATGGCAAGGGAAAGGAGGAGGGATTTGAAGCCGAGAGAAATAGCAGGCCCAGCGGGAAGACGTTTGGATCAGTGGGGGATAGTCAGGGTTGATGAATATATGGAGGAAAGCAATCTAATTTCTATAAATGACCATATTTGTAGGACTAGAAAGGGCAGGTCCAAAGCACAGTCCCTCCAAAGATGTCTGTCTTAAGACCCTGCCTGAGAAGGGATCTGCGCCTCCTCCTAAGCCCTATCTGTCATTTATTGGGCAGTCTTGCCTGTGGGGTCCGCAACTTACGAGGGTATCAAGGCCACAGAGCCCAGGAAGCAGCAGTCTTAGTATTAGAATATTTTTCTTGTTTTACCTTTCTTGGCTACTTTTTATATTATGTTTATATTATGTTTTATATTATGTTTGTTTCTCTGAATCTCCTAGACATAAAAACCTGAATGGTTGGCAGTTTCCTGATATCCCTTCTACTCCCCATTCTTCCAAAATGCATATCAGATATATAATTGATTTCAGAGAGGGAGAGATAGAAACTTCAATGATGAGAGAAAATTATTGATTGGCTGCCTCCTACAGAGGATTGAGCCCACAAACCAGGGATGTGCCATTGACCAGAATAGAACCCAGGACTGTTCAGTCTGCAGAGGCATCAGCTCTATCCACTGAGCCAAACCAGCTAGACTCATATCATCTTTTAGGGCTAATTACATTTCTCTTCAGGTTCAGGTGTAGAGTAGAAAATTCTTCACCAATATTATCATGAGAGGTTTAAGCAAGATTCCTCTTTCTCCCTCACCTCATCATTCAGTATCCATCAAGAAATCTGTTAGCATTTCCTTCAGAATATTCTGAAACTCTAACAACTTGTCATGTTTACTATGGCTACTGTTTTCAATTCCAAGCCCCATTATCTGTCAACTGCACACTGCAGTAACCTAACTGATCTCTTGCCTCTGTTCATGCTTCCCCTAGAATTTTTAAGAGCCTTATATCTTATTCTGAAATTTAAGCCAGATCATATCACTTCCCACTGAAAACCTTATGATGAGTTTTCTTTGGCACTTACCCTAACATGCATACACGTCCTGGTTCCCATCTGCTTCTCCAGCTGCGTTTCATCCCAGGCTCCACATTTCCACTGAGCCCCAGGAACGCTGGCTAAGCTTATTCCCTTGATGGAGATGGACACTTGCCCTCCCTTCTGCCTGAAGTACTCTTCTTCCAGATACTTTCATGAACAGCTGTTTCATCCTTCCAGGGCCAAGATCAAATATCACCCCCTACGTAAGATTCTTTCTCAGAGAGGCATTGTTCACAACCCAATCTAAGGAAGAACTCCCCCACTCTCCTCAATCTTCTCTATCTCTTTACCCTTTTTAACTTTTCCCTAACATATACCATTCTAAAATTGTCTTTTTTCATTATATTAATTTTATTTAAAAATATAAGGTGTTTTTAATTTTTTAAATGTACTTTTAATTAAATATATAGGGGTGACATTTATTAATAAGACTATATAAATTTCATAAGTACATTACCAGGACATATGATCTCTATATTGCATTCTGTGCACACCATCCAAAGTCAAATAATCTTCTGTCACCATATAGTTGGCCCCCATTACCCTTTGTTACCTCTCCCCACCCCTCTTCCCTCTGGTAACCCCCATACTGTTGTCTGCATCTATGAGCTTCAGTTATACCTTTTTTACTTATTTATTTTTTTAAAGTATGTCTCCTGGACATGTAATAAACTCCATGACATGCATACATATACTTGGAAAAGCACTTGCCGATGTGTGGTCACAGTCAATATTGGTTGGCTGAATGGAAGGCAGACTTTACACTTGGATGAGGAGGAAAATGCTTTCTTTGTCTGAACTTCTATCCCTCAAGTCTGGCATCTGAGATAGGTAGCTGTTTTTGAGCATATCTGCAGATTAAGGGGGAAAAAAGGCTAAGAGCAGGGCAGGAAGTTATCCCTAGATCTTGCCAGGAAACCAGACCTGTAGTGAATGTGGGACATCCTATAAGATATGCCTAAGGATTTCCCTAGCCATCTAGCCCCTAACATTGCCAGCCCAGAGGTTAAGTGTGAGTCTGAGGGCCAAAATGGCCTGGGGATGTTTTGTTTAGCTCACATTGTTAAGTTGCCTTTATATTTGCTGAAAAAACAAACAAACAAACAAACAAACAAACAAAAAACAACAACAAACAGTTGTGAGATGTCACAGAAATACTTGGATTCTTAACCTCTCTTGAAGCTTAGTGGCATTTTCACATAGCTACAGGCAACTGGAACCGAGAAACTGCTGCCCCTTTTCAGCTGGTCGTGGTGGGTTTTCCCTGTCAGCACATCCCCACTAGCCTTCCTCCTTCACTTGCATATATGCTTGGTCCTTATAAGCCTTTGAGTTTCTAATTCCAGTTGACACATTGTATGAAACTCTTCTATATTCCTGGGTCCTTTCTCTGATGAATCTTTGTAAACTCTTCAGTTTGCCACTAGCTGTGCTGTAAGTAAAGAAAAGACTAGAGTGGCAACTGGGACAAAGGGACAGGCCACTAGGGTTGTCCAGAATGCATGCCAAGCAAGGTACCTTGACACCAGGCAACCAAAGCAAAAGGTGTTCCTTTCAAATTTCTTTGGCCTCATAATAATTCATTGGCCAAGAGCGGCCCATATCGAGAGGGTGAGCAATGGGTAAGCAATGCCCAGTCAGGCCAGCATGGTGAGAGCAGGAAGAGTTTGAGCTGAAAGTTTTAGTAACATTGGGTAGATCAGTTCTTTCTCACCAAATGCAACAGAAGCCCAGTCAGTGACTCAGATGGATATTACAGCCCAAGGGAAGTCCCCCAAAATGAAAGTTAGGCATTGAGTCAGGAGTAGACTTTAGGTTTAACTGCTGTGTGACCTCATTAGAACTCAGAAGCAGAATGACTTATAAGGGTTCTGTTTTATTGATTTTGGGGCAACTTACCAGTTTCATATACTTTGAAGATCTAACATTGAGTTGTATACCATTGTTGATTCTTAAATAAATACCTACTCTAAAAAACAGCTCTACCTCCTGCAGTGACTGAGTTGTCATTATATTGAATCGCTTCACGGAATTTTTCTGAGTGATGTTAAGCACAGTCTAAAACACACACCACCAAGTGGAAGAAGTCAGACTCATGAATGATTTGTGATACCAGTCACACAGCCAAATACAATAGTGCTATGCTCTTGTCACTGGTGCTCATTTTATTTATTGCCCTTTGATCTAGGACTTCTGCCATCTGATTCTTGAGGGGATCGACAGCGTGTCTTGTCAGACTGACTCCTTGTCAACAGGATGGCCGCATAGCATTGCTGTGATGTCTTCCTTGTTGTCCAGAATGCAAATGAAGTGGCACAACCATTTGCAAGAGTCTCATTTTCCACAGTAAAGGGGAGAAATCGAGACATTGAATAGTTGCTTTCTAGTCACTAATCACACAAGCTCTTTAACAGTTAAGACCAACGAGAAGTTGTTATGAGTTGTATTGTGTGCCCCCCATCAATGTATATGTTGAAGTTCTAACCCCTAGTACTTCAAAATGTGGCCTTATTTGGAAATAGGGTCACTGCTGATGTAATTAGTTAAGATAAGGTCATACCAGACTAGTCTATAAGCCAATATGACTGGTATCTTTATAAAAAGAATATTATATAAAGAGACAGACATTAACACAAGAGAGAAGAATGCCATGTGGAGATTGGAGTTATGCTGCCATAAACCAAAGAACTACCCCAAACTAAGGGAGAGGCCTGCAACAGATCATTCTTGAGCACCTTCAGCAAGAAGATGACCCTGTCCACACCTTGATTTCAGACCTCTGACCTCCGGAACTGTGAGACAATATACTCTGTTGTTCTACACCACCAGTTTATGATACTTTATTATGATAGTCCTAGGAAACTCATACAGAGGTGTTCTGAATCCCACTCGACTTGATTCTGTATCTATTATGTGAGAAGTATAGTTTGGATTTTGTGTGAACACATGAAGTTAAATAGAACATGATTCCTACCTTCAGTGAGTTTGCTGAATAGTATAATTTTTAAGTTTTAGACTATATTTTTATTGATTTCAGAGAGGAAGGGAGAGGAGAGAGGGAAACATCAATGATGAAAGAGAATCATTAATCAGATGCTTCCCAGGAGCCCTCCACTGGGGATTGAGCCCACAACCTGGCCATGTGCCATGACAGGGAATCAAACCATGACCTCTTGGTTCATAGGTAGATGCTCAACCCCTGAGCCAAGTTGGCTGGGCATTGGCAGCACAAATTTAAGCACAAAGAATAAGACACTAAAAATTAGGACTACATGGAAATAAAAGTATCTTGCTGCCAGAGAGCAGAGAAAAGAATGACATACCAGCCTTTTAGACCCATCCTCCTCCTCCTCAGTGCTCCCTCTCTCCTCACCCCACACAGAGCTTCCATGAAGTCATGTGGCTGCTCCTGCACACATCCACCCGGGGGTGCCCCTATGAAACCCACTGTACCTGAAGAGCAGCTCTGTCCAATGACCACCCATCTTAGGACTTATTTCCCTTGGGTTTATCCTTTCCAGAAATGAGTACTGTAGTATATCTAAATTATATACCACAATTCTAGCCCCAAATTGGACAGATGAAAGATTATTACTAAGTCTCAATTTTCTGTTTTATTTTATTTGAAAAAAATTAGATAAGGACCCTTCTCCATTCTATGTCACAGCACTAGAGTGAGGATCAAACAAGGGAGGATGTCTGGAGGCATTTAGCAAACCTGTAATTTATCATAGTTACTAATGGTCTAGTATGTTTACATCCAGTTAAATACTTTCCTTTTACTGGGAGCTTCTTGCAAAGAGTTGCTACCTTCACCCAAATGGATGAACTGAAAATCTCTGCATTTGTTTGGCACCTTTTAAAGATCTACAAAGCTTGCAAATCACATTATCTTCCTTGATGTTTACCACAGTTCACAGAGCTATGCACTGTTATGCCTGTTTTGCAGATGAGGATGCTGAGCTCCAGAAATGAAATGGTTTGCTCATAAGTGGTTAGAAGTATGAAGTGGAGTCAAATCCAATGCCCGTCTCACAGTACTTGGCCACTCCTAGTGAGGGGGGTGTTTTTGATTACCCAGCCCTTTCTATGTTTTTTAAAAATAAACCCTTAATACAGGCAGTTATAATGTCCACCAGTGCTGATGAAGCACAGTTTTGACAGTGACAACCCTCTAGTGATATGTTAAGGTTTTATTTATGTTTCTAGGCACATCATAAAGAACCATGTCGTCCAGAAAGGAGAAAGAAATACAGTGAAAAAACGCACAAAAAAATGATGGGGATATGGTCAGAGCTTAAGTGGAATCCACCATTAAGAGTCTATTGTTCCCTAGGTTGAGTGCATTGATTTCCTGGAGAAAAGAGACTAACTTGGTTGGGTATGCCTCTGGAATCAATCTGTCCCTAGATATGAGAAAGAAAATGAAGTAAAAGATTGAGACACTTTGTCTTCTCCTTGTGTGTAACCTTGAATTTCAGACAGTATTTTGAAAAAGAAGAGAACAAAATGTTATCTCATAAATATTGCCTGTAGTTCTTTCTGAGTAGTTTTGGAAGCCAGAGGCAAATAGATCACTCTACCTTGGAATGATTATGCAAAGGGCAGAAAGCGTGAATCATGTACTTGTGAATATATTTTGATTATCCACATCTGCTCTTGGGTATGAGTTGGAAATAGGTAGATATGGAAGGAAGGAATATGCCAGGCCCTTGTCTTGACATCTGAAAAGCATTATTGTCTCCAGGGCAACCATCCCTCTCCCACCCAAGTCTTCCATGGCACTCTTGTATAGAATATGCTCCTGTTTCTTCCCACTCTACAACATTTTGCAAGACAGATCTGATTATCTCAGGCCCCACTAAAATGCCTTTAATTATACAACAGCATCTGAACACTTTAGTCTGGCATTTAATGCACTGCACAGTCAGCTTAATTATCCCATGTAGGCTCATATATGCTCCTAAGTACACTTGATAGTTCACCACACCACCTGTTCACACCTCCAAACACTCCATGAGAGCTATACCTTCCTGATCTGCTGATGCTGTAGCTTCTGCCTCTGTCTTTCCTCTACTTATAAGGTGGGAAAACATCTATTTCACTTTCAAAGTCTAGTTCAATGTTTTCTCTCCATCTTTCAGAGAGTCAATAGGAAAGTAGGCAGAAACTAAGCATTTATTCTTCTATCTAGTGCAATTCTGAGAACAACTATAATACTTTCTCAAGTTGACTCGAGGAACTCAGGTATTTGTCAGCAAGAACAAAGTCAGAAAATTTCAGAGCTTCCGAGCTGGGAGGATCTTTAGAAATGATCAAAGTTAACTGCCTCCCTTATTTTCCAGGTGGAGAAGCTGAAGCCCAGAGAGCTAATGCGACTCACCTTACATTATATAAAGGGCAGTGGCCGGTCTAGGGCTTGAACCTAAAGAATTATACTTTTTCTGCTATCCCACTGCAACTGGAATTGAAAGAGTTAATATTCCTTTAGACTAATGATGACATACTAATTCCCACACTACACTCGTGGGCAGAGACATGTCCCTAACACCCCCTTCTTAAAATCTTTGAGAAATAATCCAGCAGACTCTGACAAGATCTGTCAGAAAGATGGCTTTCATCGGTGACATATTTTCTCAGGCAGACTTTCATTGGCTCTGTGCAGAAGAACTTCATTTGGATTCATAACCCTACTCATAAATGTGAGAAATTCTGCCTTTACCCTGACTTTATAAAATTAATACGTTCTCCCAAAGTGGTTGCATTAAATTATATAGCTTCTGAAAACTGTCAAATACACTTGAAGATCATGCTATTATCTTCAAAGACAGCCCAAATATTAAAAGCAAAACAAAACTAGAGAGAAATAAGACTTGTGTTCTCTGGGGAAAATATTTTCTCTGATTTTTGCTTGTTTTTCCATTTTACAGTAGAGAAAAGTACCATAAAAATATAACAGTCATATATGAATTCTAAGAATAAGCCAATATTATTTTCTCATATTTGCTTTATATTCAAAATTAAAATATAATAATTTTGAAGCTTCTTTAATGCTTTTCCCAAGTTCATTATTTCTTCATCTCCAGATGTAACCACTATGAATATTTTTATGTCTATCCTTCCATGTCATGTCTTTATCATCACATTTTTAGAATTATACATTATATTGTACATATAGCACTCTATAGTACCTATTATTCATGCTACATAAAATCTATAACATACAATTGGAAAAATAAGTTAGGTAACCAACCTGAGTAATTTTTTATAACAATATAAATACCTCAAGATAGTTTTCAAAATGGCCCATTGTGATGAATCTGACATTGAAATTATAATTGAGTGAATATCTTATATTTACTTAGCATTATGGGAAAGGGGGGAGGGGAAGTCACATTTGTTAAAGTCTTACTAATGTTCAGGGTGCTGAGCTAACTACTTCATATGTTATTTTATTTCATTGAAAAAAACAGCTATCAATTTGATATTAGAGTGCCATATTATAGATGAAAAGAACTGAGCGTCAGAGAAATTAATTTGCCAAAGTCACACAGCTATTTACCTTAGCAACAGTGATGAAAAGCACAAGGTGTGGAGACAGAGGGCTTATTTTCACATTCTAAATTTATTCCATTAGCTGTGTGACGTTGGATAAGGTACTTAACTTCCCAGTGCTTCAGTGCCTCATTTATACAATGGAGTTAATAATAGTACCTAACACAAAGATTTGTTCTTAAATATTTTTCAGATTAGATGATTAGATATAAATATAAGTATAAATATAAATAACCTGAAATCATCCCCTAGCTGGCCTGGCTCAGTGGAGAGAACCTAGGCCGGCGGACTGACAGGTCCCAGGTTCGATTCCAGTCAAGGGCACATGCTGGGGTCGCAGCTCAGCCCCCAGTAGGGGGCAAGCAGGAGGCAGCCAATCCATCATTCTCCCTCATCGCTGATGTTTCTATTTCTCTTTCCCTCTCCCTTCCTCTCTGAAATCAATACAAATATATATATATATATTTAAAAATAACCCTGGGAACAGCTTCTGGTGTTTCATATACCATATGAAACATATGAATAATTCCTATCATTATTATTGGATCGGTCATTCACTGCCTTTTATAAAATAAAATCAAAGGTAAATAGCAACTAAACAAATAAATAATGAAAAAAAAACAGAAACCAAACAAAACTGAGGAGGGGAGAGAAAAACAGCAATCGAGCCAAAAAGTGTGTCTCTAAAGCTTCTTGTGGAGACAAAGGAGATGTGGTGGCCCCAGGCCCTTTCATACCTAATTACTGACAGGGCTATAATGCATCTTCTAGCTTCTAGGAAGAATGCAAGGATTTTCATCTACTGCATATTGAGCAGAGCAATAAAACAGGTCCTCAAATGTGATTTAACAAAAGTAGAGAGGACTCTTCATTTTGCCTGTTCTTGGTGAAAGCCAAGGAGGTATTCATTCAATAAGAGCTGCTGAATGTAGATGAGGGACAGGGTTATATATCAGGGTAATACACAGCTTTTAGATGCTTGGCTATAATGAGGGTGTGTGGAGAGGGGAGAGCATAAAGAAGCTTGATCATTTTAAGGAACTGAGTAGTATAGATCAACCTACATCAATAAAGAATTTTTGATAGCAGCTGAATGACAATTCAATTTTGAGGTCTTGCATGAGAATAGAGAGAAAAATAATTAAAAAAAAAAAACACAAAACAAAACAAAACAAAAAACCTCACCCTGATCATTATAACAGTATAGTAAGAATGAAATATCAAGAGCCACTATTTGTTGTTAAAGCTGAAGGAGGCAGCATGTACATAAAGGGGATGGGGGAGGAGGAAAAATTGATGGATTATTAGAAATCCAGGGGAGAAACAGAAACAAAAGCAATTGGAAGAACTGGATGGGAAATGTGCTTAATTAGTTCAGCCCATCCATCTCGGCTCCTGCAGCTTCAGGCACTGGAGAAAGCTGATGCTGATCTCCCCTCAAGGCCTAGCGTCCCTGCAGCATGGGGATGTTTCAGGCTGAGAAAAGCATTGTCACCTGAAACTATTATTTTTAAATGACAAGAGAGCACCAAAATAGCAACCTAGCTTTGGGAGTTTAGGGGTTTAAGAAAAATCCTTCCTCGGGGGATTGCAAGGGCTGCATGTCCAGAAAGAGTCTCTTGGTCACATCTGTGTGGCCTGACTGGGCAGCTGGACAGCTGCAAACACCTCAGGAGGAGCCTGGGCTTTAAGGTCCATGATGATAGAGACTGGATCTGTTTCCTCACTACTATATGCCCAGGGACTTCTTCCACAGTATCAGTGCTTAATAAACACCTGTACTATTGAGTGAAGAAGTGAATGAATAAATCCCAGAAAAGCCAATAACCAGTAGTACTCTCTACAGACAAACACAGGAATAGTAAACTATAGATAGTAACTTAAATATCCATCATGGTTATAAATGTTATATATATGTGACTTTGCATTCCCCCACAAAGAAAGAAAAAGAGAAAAGGGTATAAAGAAGAAATATTCATACATAAGGTATTGGATAAACAAATACCTTTAACATTGCTCATGGTATGTAATATTAGACTACAGAACTATTACTCAAGTAGAAATATTCACATGCTGAGATGTCAAATAGAAAAAGTAGGTTGTAATAATAGGGCAAGTGTAAGTTCAAATTTGCAAATTACAAAATATATGTGAGTTTTCTATATATGTGGTTTTTATAAAAAACACTAGAGGATCAGTGCACAAATTCGTACATGGGTGGGGCCCCTCTGGGTGGCCTGCAGGGATTGGACCTGCTGCTCCTGCTCATCCCGGCCCCACTGTGTCTACTGCGGGCTTGTGCCCAATCACTCCTGATAGGGGTTCATGTTGCTGCAGCAGCACTCGCCAGCCATGTGCCCTGAGTCTGGTGCCTTCCCAAGGAGACTGTCCTGCAGGATCAGCTGAAACTGCCTCTCCATCATCCCCCAAGGGATACTGGATTGTGAGAAGGTGCAGGCCAGGTTGAGGGACCCCACCAGTGCACAATCAGGCTGGGGAGAACTCCAGGGCATGTTTGGCCCAACTAGCTCAGTCTTGATCGGCTGTACCCCAGCAGCAAGCTAATCTACCAGTTGGAGCATCTGCCCCCTGGTGGTCAGTGTGTCATAACAACTGGTTGGTCAATGACTGTCTGCCTCCTGGTGATCAGTGCATATCATAGCAAGCAGTTGAGCAGTCTTAGCATATCATTAACATATTATGCTTTGATTGGTTGGTTGTTCTACTGTTTGTTCTATTTGCATATTACCTTTTTATTATATAGAATTCTGTATATATGGTTTTAATACTGATTATATCCAGATAGCAAGATTATTGATTAACTTTTTAAAAAAATACTCTTTACCTAACAAAGGTCCCCTTTTACCCCATACTACATTTATAATCAAGGGATTAATAAAGTGATTTAAAAGTGAAAATACTGGAACTGAAAGCAAACCCTTTATTGAATCCTTGCCCTGGGATTGTGCAAGTGGCAACTGTCACTCAATAGCACAGAGGGGGAAAAAGTGAGCCCTAGCCAGTTTTGCTCAGTGGATAGAGTACCCGCCTGTGGACCAAAAAGTCCTGGGTTCAGTTCTGATCAAGGGCACATACCTTGGTTGCAAGCTCCTCCCTGGCATGAGTTCTGGTCGGGGCTTGTGCAGAAAGCAACCAGTTGATATATTTCTCTCACATCGATGTTTCTGTCTTTCCCTCTCTTTTCCACTCTCCCTAAAAATCAATGGAAAAATATCCTCGGGCAAGGATTAACAACAACAACAACAACAAAAACCCAACAACAAAGAATCTCTCTACAGAACCATGTCTCACACAATGTAAAGAATGCCATGTTTCTACATTAAATCTCAAGTGACTAAAATAATGTTCTTCTTGAGCCTAGATGTGGCTTCATTGGATCATACACAAGCTAAATTCACATTAAAGCTACAATCTAAATAAAATCAACCCAAATTAAAGTACTGCTTTTTTACAAAAGGATAAATAGAGCATTTTATTAACACTTTTTTTGCAGCAACAAAATGATAGCCCACATATTTTCATTCAATACAACAAAAGCTGTGCTCACATTACACCACTTTGAGACACCAAGCAAAATATATGGTTTGCATTTTTAAAACAGACTTTATGTTTTATATTTGCAGTAGCAGAGCCTCCAGTCACTAGCACAATACAACGAACAGATCAAATATCCAGAATAGACAGTTAAATACACCAATAATATTTTGAGTTGAATTGGGAAATGCACTATTATCATTTTAGAGAATGAAAATGAGGTATGATGTTATTTTTTTTTTAAAGAAAAGAAAAATCATTCCAACCATCGAAAAAGCTACCACAAGCAAAATAAAGATAATATACAGACAGGAAATTTTATGCATTGCACTTATTGCTTGGTACACAAATGTTGCAATAACTGTTGAGTTATATTAAGAAGTGACAAGCAAAATGCCTCTGCCCCCATCTAAAATTCTATGACTCTATGAAAGTAGAAATTCTATCCCCTAACCCAACTTTAGGTGTATGCTATTTTTGTGTGTGAAGATTGTTTATTATGTTTCTGTGTATGGATATGTATAAGATATACAGATATATATATATATATATATATAGATATAATTTTAATATAATTTATTGTCCTATGTAAGACAAATATATTTTAAATGGGACTTTAAATAATAAAATTATCTACTTACAATCTCTCTATTAAATTTATCTTCTTATATATAGCTCTGTGGCACAAGTTTTATATAGCATTTAATTATTAAGGAAGAAGAATATCTTAACCATTTTCTATTTCTTTTGTTTTAATATTGCATTTTCAGGGTTCTATTTCCATAGTAAATTTATCATTAGATTCTTTATAGTGTGTGGATCTTTTTTTATTTCCCTAATTCAAGTTACAACCTGTACAAAGTTGTAATAAAAATACATTGAAGTCTTTTTCTAATTGTTTTTTCAAAAAAGTTATGTGATATGCTACATGAAAAGTCTGATTTATTAAAATGTGAAGGGTTTTATACTGTCAGGTAAATGAATGGAAGAACATGAAGCATACCCCACACTTTAAAGTTCTCTTTCACAGATATGTGTTTGTGCCCAGCATTTCATATAAACCACTGCAAGACATTCCTTTTGATAACCAACAAAATAACTCACATTATATAATAACAGTAATTATTTAGTATGCCTTGCTAGTAGCTAGGCCACAATGTTCTTCTCTGAGAGATATTACAACTTCAAGATTTACATCCCAACATCTGTGGCAGCCAAAATGACAGCATTACACTTTTGGTGTATTTTTTGTTTTTTGTTTTTTGTTTTTAACACAACTTCTGCGTGAGAGCTTGCAATACAGTGTAACAAATATATAAGTGCATTTGACATGATCAAGTAGCTTTGGCTTCCTAACTTTTGTAGGATAAAACGTGCCAACTGTTTTAGCTGTGCTTTATTAAATGGTGGTGAGTTTTAGCTCATATAAATCCAATGAGTAACTACTTGTTTCTACAGTTTTTGATCAGTCAACCTTGAAAGCACAAATGCAAGAATAGATGACCTGGATGGGAAAGATGGGATTTCACAACATCTACAGATTGCACTTGATGGTAATTTCATGAGTTTGTTTTCATTTCATTTTTACAGCAAGACTTGCCTGGTTGATATGTTTACATGTTCACACCACATATTTTAAAAATGTTTGTGCAATCACAATCAAGTTAATCACAGACACTAAAAATAAATCCAGCAATTAGTTTTGTTATGAATACTCATCTCGGTCCTTATAGATGTATGTGTCTTGTCCTTCTTCTTGTACAAATTCCTCTTTCTTTTCCCAGCCATTTGGCCAACCTCCATTGGCCTGTGTTGTGGCACCGTAAGACTTGGTGGTACCATAATTGATATAATTTTGAGTAATATCCCCTGTTTCTTCATCGAGTTCATCTTCATGGATAAACCCACATTTTTCTTCACTGGTTTCCTCAGGGTCTGCCCAGGGTTGCTTCTCTCCCGAAGCAAATATTCCATAAAATATGACTCCACCATAGTGGACGAGGGCAGCAATCAGGAAGACATATTGCCACTCCTCGCGTGACTGCAGGGACAAAAGTGACCGTGTGAGAACAAACTCCCCATGTATGAGACATCTTCTCTACCACTATTGTGCTTTCCATAAAATGCTAACTGTAGGGGAAACCCCTCTTCCTGATTCTATGAAGCAAAACTTGTGACAGAAACTTTCTATGACACTGTAACTTTCATTACTTTAAAAATAATTTAAATCTAATGTTATGAAATAATTCCAAGTATATCTGTGGTCGGCTAATTTTAATATTTGTCATTGATTTGCTTAATATCCTTTTCTCACTCATTTATTTTCCTCTAGTAAACCATAATTTTGAAGCTCTATACATAAGGACAAGCAGCTGATAATTATATTCTTCCACTGACAACTGTAGAGGGGACTGGATTGAGGTTTGGAAATAAAGCTCAGAAGATTTCTGCTTGCCTATTTTAATAAGCTGGAAGCAGAAAGTTTTATTTGTTAACTCAGAAATATTACAAGGTGTTGAGATGCATGTTGCTTATTGGTTGTGAAAGAGAGTTCTTAGATATTTTCTTCTGAGCCTCAATCATCTCCCCTACCCAGAAGTGTGGGGAGTGGACCAGAAAAGAAATGCCAAAGAGAATATATTAACCCTTTCCCCAACCATGAAAGTGAATATTTTACAACTAATCATCTCTTTTGTTCCATCTTACCTTATTCTTTGTCATTGCACCCACAATGATAGGACAAACCATTCCTGACAATGTGCCAACACCATTCGAAATGCCCATTAAGATGCTGGCATATCTTGGAGCAATATCCAGGTGGTTAACATTGAAACCTGAAATACATGTAGAATCTTTAACTCAGAGAATTTCAAGCCTCTTAGAAGTGCCTATAAAATATTCTCTACCATATTCACCACCCTCCTTAAAAGAACTAGGTACACAGCAGGTGCTTAATAACTACTTTTTGCTAATCTAGCTCAGGGATATAATGAGAATAAAATGAGGTATACTTTCTTATATTATGCTTAATATGTGATGCTTACAGCACAGAAGGAAATATGTTCTCATAATCAAAAAAATAAATGAATTAAATAAAAAGAGTAAGAAGGGGGAAAGTGAGTAGTAACAAGTCTCAGTAATGAATTTTAAATGTTTTATTATTTCTAATTTAATTTTTAGTGAAAATATGATGAGTAAACATTATCTAGTCAAAATATTCAAATAGGAAAGTAGAATATATGGAGATAGATGGATAAATGAATAGATAATCTTATTATCACCAGCCAAAATGAGATGTCATACGTACAAATTTTAAAAATGTATGTTACCAGATATAGCAAATCCACTGAATCCCACTGCAAGTACCAGGAATGAGATAGCTACCCCTCTAGTATGAGAATAGCCAACGACCAGGAGCAGGGTTGCTTCCATGCCAAAACCTTCAGAAACAAACACATGAAAACACTTCAGAAATTTGTGTAAATTTTTCCAATGAGCTAAAAATGCCCTTGCAAACAATTTCTGGCAGTCTATCCTAAAAATAATAATAATAACACTAATAATTTATACACAAAGACTCCTGAAACTTTCCTTGTGCTGAATAAAAACATCAAGAGCAACCTTTAGTTTCAATGGTGGCATGGGTCAAGTTAGTTATGCAGTTATTTAAAAATAGGAGTTATGAAAATCTAAAGTTAAGATAGGAAAATATTTATAAATGAACAATGAAGACACAAATGTAATGGCATATTTGATATGATTAGAAAAAGTTACTTATGCAGATTATAATTTCATCAACTAAAAATACGTTTTAAACATCACATAGGTACTTACCACCGCAATTCATGATCTTTCTTACTGTAGTAGTTGAAAGAATTTGCCTGCTTCTTAGAAAGTCTGCAATCTGCCCTCCGATAGGCACAATAATTGTCATTACTAAGTGTGGCACAGCAGACAGCATGCCAACCTGGTGACAAAAGGGGAGAAATATACGCGATCATAAGTAATGTGGGCCATTTAATGGTCTTAATTTTCTGGAACCTCATTATAAAACTCTTCATGGGAAAAGACAGGAAGAATTCTGTCTCCAAATGACCACTTACTCACTCCTAGAATAAGTAATAACTTGAGAATAAATGAGAAAAGCTAAGTAATTTTATTTGGATCCCTTTTTGTGTTCTGAGGAGAATACTTTTCTTCTGTGCTATGAGAGTCAGTAAATTTTGAGTTTATGAATAATCTACCTTGAATCTTATCACGGAGTGATTCACATTATGTGCAAGGCACTACTCTCTAGAAATTATGGAAGCAAGAAGTATAAATAAAATGCATTTTAATTATGTATTACCACATGTGGACTTAGTACATTTTAAATATAAACATAGAAGGAGGTTATTTACTATACATACTTTGAAGCACAGTTCCTGACAAGTGCTGGATAAGTTTATTATTTGGTGTAACTATGTCTTTCAAATTAGACTACTGAAGGTTTGAGACAAAGATTGTATTTTATTTTCCAAGGTGTATAATGTGACACCAATGACCAAAGACTTGGGTTGTTTGGACAATTAATTAAGATGGTGAATGACTCTAAAAATAGGTGAAATGTCCAAGCTATTTAGTTCTCTCTTTCACTTTGGATAGAAGTGTTTTATATTATCATTGTTATAGTTTATTGTGGAGTTTAGTTCCTGCATCATGTCAGCCTAGATCCAAAGCCCATGATCTATTTCCTCCATCACCTCCTTTACATGTTTTTTAGGGAAGTCAAGAGTCTTTTTGTTGTTGTTATTACCTGTATCATCAAAATCATCAAGCCAACCTGTGTGTGTAAAATTTATCCATAATTTAAACACATAATAAGTGAATCAAATCCACCCATCTGGTTATTATATTTAGTTGTAAAATGCCATTGTTTTCACTCACGCGTTTTCTATTAATTGGAGCTCCAGGGCCAGAATGACCATGTGGTTTCATTAACATCAGTTGGTTCCCTCACTCTCCCCCAGGAGACCTGACTTTATTAATAGCCTCTCAGTGTCATAGTTGGCCTAGATTATGAAAATGGACTCACACCTCCAGCAGCCTTTGTTGAGAAGTATAACACCTCTCAGAGCTCCCAAAGGCTACTCTGCAGCGTTTGATCAGCTACAGGGAGAAGGGCCTTCTCTAAAGCAGCATTATTCCTCTCAATAATGGAGGAGACAGTTTCCTTAGAAACAGGGATTACAAAAGGGCTCTTAGAATAGCTACTCCTAACTCAGGTTTCCTTCAGTTCCAGGCCTCAGATAATCTTTCAAGTAGAGGCATAATATGAATAGTGAGCCCAGCTGGACTTATGTAATGACATGAAGAGAAATGGCAAGTCCATTGCTAGCACAGGCAAGTGTATTCTGGACTCAGCAGAGGGCTTGGCACAGAGATGGCATTCGACAAATACTTGTTAAATGCCTAAGTTAATATGCGGTTTACCTGAATTTGAATGGCACATTAGAGGGAACTGAAACAGTCAAAGGATCTGGGCTTAAAGTTGATTCTGTCATTTATTACCAGCTTGGCTTCAGGCAATTTAAATACCATCCCTGGCTTCTGGGTCTACATCAGTTCAAGAGAAATGGTGATAGTTACACCTTATTTAATAGCATTTAGCATACTGTGCTGCAATTGGTAACTTCCTTTTTTTTTTCATTTTTTTTTTTTTTTTTTTTTTTTTTTTTTTGGTCTACACCTCCAAGCTATGGATTCTTGAGGACAGAAAACATTCTTATTTCTGAATTTAACACAAAATTTGACATATCATGTTCAACAAATGCTTGTCAAATGAATAAATTGGAGAAACCATATAAGCATGTTTCCAGATATTTTTTTGTTATCCTCAAAAATTTTAACCAGACAAATTTCTGAGATTATTGAAGAAGAGTTTGATTGGTAATAGCAATTCCACCTTAATGAAGTACTTTCTCATTGACTGTTACATAGACTCTGATATGATATTTAAAAGAAGTTGTTTGCCCTGGCTGGCCAGAGTGGCTCAGTTGGTTGGAGTCATCCTGTGCACCTTAAGGTTGTGGTTTGATTCTCAGCCAGGGCACATGCCTGGGTTTCAGGCTCAAATCCCCCCCTCCCCCCTGCCCCACCCCACCACCACCTCCTGCCCTGGGGTCTGTGGTCTGTGCAGGAGGCAGCAGATGGATGTTTCAGTCTAGTGTTCTCTCTCTCTCTCTCTCTCTCTCTCTCTCTCTCTCTCTCTCTCTCTCTCTCTCTCTCTTTTCTCTCTCTCCATGCCTTCCTCTAACCATATCCTCTGGTGAGCATTAAAAAGAAGTTATGTTTAATTGCAGAGAGAAGGCAACACTGCCGCCCACCCCAACTGAGATGTAAGCTCTGAGTGGGCAGAGAATAGGTCTCTTTTGTCTGTGTTCCCTGAAAAAAAAAAAAAAAATAGCAGATTCTAGCAGATATTTAAAGGCAATAGATAAACATCTTGCTTAGTTTTTGTTCTCCAGAAATTACTTATTAACTGGATCTATAAATAACTCATGAAATCTAGAAGATAAAATCTTGATAAAGAAACTTAATAGTCACATAAATACAAAAATTATGCACTAGTTACACAGAGATAATTTTTACATACCTTGCTGATTTCAAATCCAAAGACTTCCTCAAAATATGCCGGCTGACTAATTAGCAATAAATAGAAAGTCCAGCTTCGACAGAAATTTGCAACAATTATTGCATAAACTGGCATAGATGTAAAAAATTTCCTCCATGGAGTCTTGAATTTCTGAAATCCCAAAGAAAGAGCCATTCTGACCATTTAAAATATATTCTAACTTACATGGGAATGATAGGAGCTTTGCATTTTTATGATATGTATGTTGGGACATGAGTGGGAGGTAGACAAGAAGTCACTAATTGCAACTGTCCAGTTAACCTTAGTTATATGAATAATCATTAGAAGAAGAAAAATATATTAGCCTTGTATTTTGATTAAATTGTTTCAGTGTTGGGGATATACCAGATTCCGTATTTATATAAAAATTATTCCAAAAGCACAGATCTCAGTTTTTAAGATTTCTTTCTTTTTTGCAGTGATAAGATCAGGCCTTAGCTAAAACTCACTGTGACTTTGTTGTTATTCAAACCAGTGACCTTGTTGGTGTCCAAAATATTTTGTCTAGAATATAAAAAATTTAATATACTTAGAAAAATTAAAACGAGAAAAATTAAGAGTGCAATAATCTAGGCCCTACCTAAAGATGATGATACCACTACTTATCTATAAACACTTTTGCTAGTCAATGGATATCAGTATCAATTCTGTGACACTGGAGTGCAAGGCTCTATAAAAGTCACATGATGTACATTTGGTTAAAACATTTGGCTTTAACCCAGCATACCATGTGCACATCATAACTACAGTCATGCATTTTGTAACAACATTTTGGTCAATGGTTTACCACATATACTATGTGGTCTTATAAGATTATAATAGAGCTAAATTAATTCCTATTGCCTAGTGACACCAGAGCCTAATACATTACTCGCATGTTTACAGATTCTCATATAAATAAAGCTACTGTACTGATAGTCATATAAAAGTATAGCATCATCCTGTACACCAAAAGGTTACAGGTTTAATTTTCAATCAAGGCACATACCCAGATTGCATGTTTTATCTTCTGTTAGGGCACATGTGATTTTTCTCTTTCACATTCTCTCTCTCTCTCTTAAAGGTCAATAAAAATCTCTGGATAAGGATATAAAAGAAGAATATAGCACATACAATTACAGTAGTAGGCTATGCCATCTAGGTTTGTGTAAGTGCACTCTATGATGTTTGCACAACTAATACCTAATACTATTTTTCTCAAAATATATCCAGTCATTAACTGACACATGACTGACTGTAGTTATTTATGATATTCAAGAAATTCAAAATTAAAAATCTAAATATGATTGGCTTTGCTTATAATACCCATTAAAAATTACATCCAGTATACTTAAAGATTCTGTGTTTGCCCAAATGTACAAGTATCCTCCCCCAAGACTAATTTTTACACCATAGTCTCTCATATTTCCAAACACTTTTCAATTACTTTACTTTGAACACCAAAATACTGTTTGGCGAAGAATCAATAAACTAAAATAATTGTGTTTAATCCTATCTTGGGATCCTTGACCTAACCAAATGAATAAAAGAGGAGGCACTCATCAGTGGGATATAAAACTGAAAGCAACAAAAAAGACAAACAGAAACTCGTAGACACAGACAATAGTATGGTGGTTACTATTGTCTGTGTCTATGAGGAAAGGAGGGTGAGGAGGAGTAGAGGGAATGGAGTGTATGATGACCAAAAGAGATTTGACTTTGGGTGGTAAGCAATGCAATATAAATTGTACACTTGAAACCTGTAATTTTATGTCATCCTAATACATTTAATAAAAATTTAAAATTTAAAGAAGAGGAGGCAAACATGCTTTTACACAGATTTGTAATTATTTCTGGATGTAGAATCCCATCATTGCTATTATTGATTGTTATTCTAATGAATCCTTTTAAAGGTCCCTTTAAAGCAATGTAGTGGGATGCTATACTGTGGTGATCGCAAATATAATATATAGTAGAAAAACAGAATCAAAACAACACAAAAGCCCATCCTGATAATATATAATGAGTTCTATGGGTTTGGATAAAAAATGTTAAGTGTCAGCATTATAGATGGGTTCAAAAAGTGCAGTTTTTCCCCCCTCATTTAATTCAATATGTTCTGGAAAAATGGTACCAGATGAATATACTTATTCACTGATAATAAAAATGGCCGAATAAGGAATGTCTGCATTATAGATATTTGTAAGAGAAATAAGTTTAGAATATTATTAGAAGTAAATAACTTTTTCTTGCTTGACTGGTATTTCTTTTATTTACATCAGGACCCTGAAAGACTTTATTCTTCAGGTTGTAAAACACTTCATCAAACCTAAGAGAAAAGTATCTAATTTCATACCTTGAAACATGGTTGGGGGCTGCAGGAGCGTTTATGGTATTCTGATAACATTCTACAGCTACACAGGTGTATTTAGTTTATTAAAATTTAGCAAGCTATTTGCTTATGATTTTGTTCATTTTTTCTGTATATATGTTATATTTAATTATTTTAAAGAGAGATTTAAGAAACATTATTGTCAGCTGCAATGTGTGTGATCTTTAATTGGATCCATACTCAAAACAAATGCAAACATAGACTAGGTATTAGAATTTGCACCGGATATTAGAAATTTTAAATATCTTGATATTAAATAATATTAGGAAATTATTTTTAATTGTGTTAGGTATGATAATAGTACTTAAATTTTGAAAGAGAATATTATTTTCTAGAGATATATGTGAGATATTCATGAATAAAGGTTTATGACAGCTCATTTACTTTGAAATTATTCAGCAAAAAAACTGAAATAAGAAGTATGACAAGATGTTAACAACTATTTCAAGTATGCAGTGAGTTCATGGCTGTCCTTCCATATTAAGTTTGTTCACTACAAAAATGTTCAAAATAAAATATATGTTCTATCACCACCTGATCTCATTTTGAATAATTTACCTTGAAGCTAAAGTATAAAATATCAATAAGTCATAAAAAATTATGTTTAGAAAAGCAGTGAATTATAGAAAATGGGAATTTTGAGATTATGCTCTTTTATGAATCTGCCTGTTCTTTTGGGGGTTATTTTAGAAAATTTATGCCTGATCTAGATACACAGTATCTCAAGAACTGGTAAATAAAAGAAGCACATTTCACTAATGAAGACATACGCTGATCAGGTTGTTTTGAGCAGAAATTGAAGCTAAATTCTGAACTCACCTCAAATCAACCTACTTTTAGCTTCTGCTCACAGCAACTGTGGCTGGTGGGAATAGAAATTCCAGAGCACACTGCCAACACCCACCCCACCCCCACATAACCTCCTATCTTTTGAGTAGCCACCACTAGAAAGAAATTATCAATCCATTTACAGAAGGAAACAGGAAAGGGACAGTTTTAAATGCCAATTTACTCAGCTCATGGAACAACTATAATATAAGGATTGTTTTTAAGTACTGAAGTTTAACTTCTGGATAATATCCAACATGGAATTTTTCTTATTCATTAAAGGTCAAGATACATGTCCTTAGTAACAATGGGTGGCTGACCTTTTACCTAGAATGAGATGTCAAAGACAGGCTTTCTTTAACAAGTGAAGTAGAGAAACAGAGCTGGAATAATATACAATTTGAATGTAGGAAAGAGAAACATAATGTATAAGGGGCATTGGTTCCTCAGCATGTGAATGTTACCTTCCTACTCAACATCAGGAAGTTGAGTTACTGATTAAATGCTGAATTACTAAATCTGTCTAAATACATGACTTTTAGTTTACTAGATCATAGTATCATATGACCATCTACTACTTACTATTTATGAATTATTAATGTCACATGTACTAAAATAGTTGCATTATTGACATATAACTTGATTTCACTCTCTATAGGCAGATCCTGTCCAAGAAACCAAATCAAAATCAGGAAAAGGGCTTTACAACATTATCTATATAATTCTCTCCATAACAATGATCCTGAAAATGGATTATATCAATAAAAGGATTATGTTAAGAATATTTTCACATCAGCTATCTGTTATGAGCATTGTAATGCTTTATGATTTACTAAACCACATGAAATATAAATACATATGTATGAAACCTACATTTAGACTATTTAATGAACAAAAAGATTTCCTTGTCCACGACTGTATTAGGTGATTTGACATTTCCTACAATCTAAAATTAACTATTGGTTGAATTTGTTTAAATTATGGACCATATTGAGTTGTTTTTAAAAATTCACTTAGCTTTATAGTCATAGCTATAACACAGGGTAAATTTGAAACTACTTAACAAAGATAAAGAAAAAAAATTATAGCAATAATTCCCAAGTATATCAGAGAATATGGATGAAGTAAATAAAATACTCATGATTGATACCAAATTAGTTTTGTTGGATAGGGACGCATAAAATAATTTGGTTGGTTGAAGGGAGATGAGATGGAAAATAGGAGTAGAAATATACATCATAATAAAGTTCTTACTTCCATTGCACCTAAAAGATTTGCACTCTCTCCAATGCTTTCTTCTATGTACCTACGTTCTTCATCTGTAATAGTAGGATGCGTTGCAGGACTCTCATAAGACACCAAAAGCCAAAACATGTACCAGACCATTCCAAAACTTCCTGCAAGCAAGAGTTCAAAAGGACCAAGTCAAAGAAAACAATTACAAATACTTCCTTTTAACAGTCATTTGCTGAAATAACACTACAAAAAAAATCTCATGACAATCATATGCTATAAAATGTGAATTCAAGTTTATGTTTCTACAACTGACTTTAGTCATCTCTTCTTGTCTTTTGCCACCAGACTTCAATCTTCCTGAAGGGTGGTCCTGGATTTACCTCTTTGTCTCTATAAATAATGCTGCTACACAAGAAACTCACTACCAATCATTACTGAAGGGTGTGTCTGGAACACATTCACCCATCCAACAAATATATATCGAGAAGTGACTTTCCCAGACACTCTGTTAAGGGTCAGAAATATGAGGAACAAGACAAACGCCCCCCCCTCCCCCCCCCCACCGTCCTCAAAAAATTCTATGAGGTGAATCCTTTTGTTATTGGCCTTTCTTGAATATAAAAGAGTGGTTTGCATTTCCAGAGGGGGGGGGGGGGAATGCTCCTTTTCTTCTTTTGATAGCCTTTCCAGATCTAGAAAACAGACTACTAAGTGAAATATA